>NC_071672.1:20276943-22776943 GCF_028554725.1 Zeugodacus cucurbitae | reverse complement strand
GTCGTGTGTTGTGTTGTTTTGTCTTGTCTTGTTGTGTATTGTCATGTCTTATATTGTCTTGTCTTGTCTTGTCTTGTCATGTCATGTCATGTCATGTCGTGTGTTGTGTTGTTTTGTCTTGTCTTGTCTTGTCATGCCGTGTGTTGTGTTGTTTTGTCTTGTCTTGTGTTGTTTTGTCGTGTCATTTCTTGTCTTGTCTTGCCCTGCCCTGTCGTGTGTTGTGTTGTTTTGTCTTGTCTTGTCTTGTCTAGTTTTGTCTTGTCTTGTCTTGTCTTGTTTTATGTTGTCTTGTTTTGTCATGTAATGTCATGTCGTGTGTTGTGTTGTTTTGTCTTGTCTTGTGTTGTTTTGTCGTGTCATGTCTTGTCTTGTCTTGTCTTGTCCTGTCCTGTCGTGTGTTGTGTTGTTTTGTCTTGTCTTGTCATGTCATGTCATGTCGTGTCTTGTGTTGCTTTGTCTTGTCTTTTCTTCTCCTTGTCTTGTGTTGTTTTGTCCTGTTCTGACGTGTGTTTTGTTGTTTCGTCTTGTCATGTCTTGTCTTGTCTTGTGATGTCATGTCATGTCGTGTGTTGTGTTGTTTTGTCTTGTCTTGTCTTGTTTTGTTTTGTCTTGTCATGTCTTGTCTTATCTTGTCTTGTCTTGTCTTGTCTTGTCTTGTCTTGTCTTGTCTTGTCTTGTCTTGTCTTGTCATGTCTTGTCTTGTCATGTCTTGTCTTGTCTTGTCTTGTCTTGTCTTGTCTTGTCCTGTCCTGTCTTGCCTTGTCTTGTCATGTTTTGTCTTGTCCTGTCCTGTCCTGTCTTGTCTTGTCTTGTCATGTCTTGTCTTGTCTTGTCCTGTCCTGTCTTATCTTGTCTTGTCATGTCATGTCTTGTCTTGTCATGTCTTGTCTTGTCTTGTCTTGTCTTGTCTTGTCTTGTCTTGTCCTGTCCTGTCTTGCCTTGTCTTGTCTTGTCTTGTCTTGTCTTGTTTTGTCTTGTCATGTCTTGTCTTGTCTTGTCTTGTCATGTTTTGTCTTGTCATGTCTTGTCTTATCTTGTCTTGTCTTGTCTTGTCTTGTCTTGTCTTGTCTTGTCATGTCTTGTCTTGTCATGTCTTGTCTTGTCTTGTCTTGTCTTGTCTTGTCTTGTCTTGTCATGTCTTGTCTTGTCATGTCTTATCTTGTCTTGTCTTGTCTTGTCTTGTCTTGTCTTGCTGTGTATTGTCATGTCTTATAATGTCTTGTCTTGTCATGTCATGTCATGTCGTGTGGTGTGTTGTTTTGTCTTGTCTTGTCTTGTCTTGTTTTGTCTTGTCATGTCTTGTCTTATCTTGTCTTGTCTTGTCTTGTCTTGTCTTGTCTTGTCTTGTCTTGTCTTGTCTTGTCATGTCTTGTCTTGTCATGTCTTGTCTTGTCTTGTCTTGTCTTGTCTTGTCTTGTCTTGTCCTGTCCTGTCTTGCCTTGTCTTGTCATGTTTTGTCTTGTCCTGTCCTGTCTTGTCTTGTCTTGTCATGTCTTGTCTTGTCTTGTCCTGTCCTGTCTTATCTTGTCTTGTCATGTCATGTCTTGTCTTGTCTTGTCTTGTGTTGTCTTGTCTTGTCTTGTCTTGTCTTGTTTTGTCTTGTCATGTCTTGTCTTGTCTTGTCTTGTCTTGTTTTGTCTTGTCATGTCTTGTCTTGTCTTGTCTTGTCCTGTCTTGTCTTGTCTTGTCTTGTCTTGTCCTGTCCTGTCTTGTCTTGTCTTGTCATGTCTTGTCTTGTCTTGTCTTTTCTTGTCTTGTCTTGTCTTGTCGTGTCTTGTCTTGTCTCATCTTGTCTTGTCCTGTCCTGTCCTGTCTTGTCTTGTCATGTCATGTCATGTCATATCATGTCGTGTGTTGTTTTGTCTTGTCTTGTCATGTCTTATCTTGTCTTGTCATGTCATGTCATGTGTTGTGTTGTGATGTTTTGTCTTGTCTTGTCATGTCTTGTCTTGTCTTGTCTTGTCTTGTCTTGTTTTGTCTTGTCTTGTCTTGTCTTGTCCTGTCCTGACGTGTGTTGTGTTGTTTTGTCTTGTCTTGTGTTGTTTTGTCCTGTCCTGACGTGTGTTGTGTTGTTTTGTCTTGTCTTGTGATGTCATGTCATGTCGTGTGTTGAGTTGTTGTGTCTTGTCTTGTCTTGTCATGTCTTGTCTTGTCTTGTCTTGTCTTGTCTTGTCTTGCCTTGTCTTGTCTTGTCCTGTCCTGTCTTGTCTTGTCTTGTCATATCTTGTCTTGTCTTGTCTTGTCTTGTCTTGTCTTGTCTTGTCTTGCTTTGTCTTGTCTTGTCTTGTCATGCCGTGTGTTGTGTTGTTTTGTCTTGTCTTGTGTTGTTTTGTCGTGTCATTTCTTGTCTTGTCTTGCCCTGTCCTGTCGTGTGTTGTGTTGTTTTGTCTTGTCTTGTCTTGTCTAGTTTTGTCTTGTCTTGTCTTGTCTTGTTTTATGTTGTCTTGTTTTGTCATGTAATGTCATGTCGTGTGTTGTGTTGTTTTGTCTTGTCTTGTGTTGTTTTGTCGTGTCATGTCTTGTCTTGTCTTGTCTTGTCCTGTCCTGTCGTGTGTTGTGTTGTTTTGTCTTGTCTTGTCATGTCATGTCATGTCGTGTGTTGTGTTGTTTTGTCTTGTCTTGTTGTGTATTGTCATGTCTTATATTGTCTTGTCTTGTCTTGTCTTGTCTTGCCTTATCTTGCCTTGTCTTGTCTTGTCTGGTCTTGTCTTGTCTTGTCTGGTCTGGTCTTGTCTTGTCTTGTCTTGTCATGTCTTGTCTTGTCTTGTTTTGTCTTGTCTTGTATTGTCTTGTTTTCTCATGTAATGTCATGTCGTGTGTTGTGTTGTTTTGTATTGTCTTGTGTTGTTTTGTCGTGTCATGTCTTGTCTTGTCTTGTCTTGTCCTGTCCTGTCGTGTGTTGTGTTGTTTTGTCTTGTCTTGTCATGTCATGTCATGTCGTGTCTTGTGTTGCTTTGTCTTGTCTTGTCTTGTCTTGTCATGTCGTGTGTTGTGTTGTTTTGTCTTGTCTTGTTGTGTATTGTCATGTCTTATATTGTCTTGTCTTGTCTTGTCTTGTCATGTCATGTCATGTCGTGTGTTGTGTTGTTTTGTCTTGTCTTGTCTTGTCATGCCGTGTGTTGTGTTGTTTTGTCTTGTCTTGTGTTGTTTTGTCGTGTCATTTCTTGTCTTGTCTTGTCCTGTCCTGTCGTGTGTTGTGTTGTTTTGTCTTGTCTTGTCTTGTCTAGTTTTGTCTTGTCTTGTCTTGTCTTGTTTTATGTTGTCTTGTTTTGTCATGTAATGTCATGTCGTGTGTTGTGTTGTTTTGTCTTGTCTTGTGTTGTTTTGTCGTGTCATGTCTTGTCTTGTCTTGTCTTGTCCTGTCCTGTCGTGTGTTGTGTTGTTTTGTCTTGTCTTGTCATGTCATGTCATGTCGTGTCTTGTGTTGCTTTGTCTTGTCTTTTCTTCTCCTTGTCTTGTGTTGTTTTGTCCTGTCCTGACGTGTGTTTTGTTGTTTCGTCTTGTCATGTCTTGTCTTGTCTTGTGATGTCATGTCATGTCGTGTGTTGTGTTGTTTTGTCTTGTCTTGTCATGTCGTGTGTTGTGTTGTTTTGTCTTGTCTTGCTGTGTATTGTCATGTCTTATATTGTCTTGCCTTGTCATGTCATGTCATATCATGTCGTGTGTTGTTTTGTCTTGTCTTGTTTTGTCTTGTCATGTCTTATCTTGTCTTGTCATGTCATGTCATGTCATGTGCTGTGTTGTGATGTTTTGTCTTGTCTTGTCATGTCTTGTCTTGTCTTGTCTTGTCTTGTCTTGTCTTGTCTTGTCTTGTCTTGTCTTGTCTTGTCTTGTCTTGTCTTGTCTTGTCTTGTCCTGTCCTGTCTTGTCTTGTCTTGTCATATCTTGTCTTGTCTTGTCTTGTCTTGTCTTGTCTTGTCTTGTCTTGCTTTGTCTTGTCATGTCTTATCTTGTCTTGTCTTGTCTTGTCTTGTCTTTTCTTGTCTTGTCTTGTCTTGTCTTGTCTTGTCCTGTCCTGACGTGTGTTGTGTTGTTTTGTCTTGTCTTGTTTTGTCTTGTCTTGTGTTGTTTTGTCCTGTCCTGACGTGTGTTGTGTTGTTTTGTCTTGTCTTGTGATGTCATGTCATGTCGTGTGTTGAGTTGTTGTGTCTTGTCTTGTCTTGTCATGTCTTGTCTTGTCTTGTCTTGTCTTGTCTTGTCTTGCCTTGTCTTGTCTTGTTTTGTCTTGTCTTGTTTTATGTTGTCTTGTCCTGTCTTGTTGTGTCATGTAATGTCTTGTCGTGTGTTGTGTTGTTTTTTCTTGTCTTGTATTGTCTTGTCTTGTCTTGTCTTGTCTTGTCTTGTCTTGTCTTGTATTGTCTTGTCTTTTCTTGTCGTGTCTTATCTTGTCTTGTCTTGTCTTGTCTTGTCTTGTCTTGTCTTGTCTTGTCTTGTCTTGTCTTGTCTTGTCTTGTCTTGTCTTGTTTTGTCTTGTCTTGTCTTGTCTTGTCTTGTCTTGTCTTGTCTTGTCTTGTCTTGTCTTGTCTTGTCTTGTCTTGTCTTGTCTTGTCTTGTCTTGTCTTGTCTTGTCTTGTCTTGTCTTGTCTTGTCTTGTCTTGTTTTGTCTTGTTTTGTCTTGTCTTGTCTTGTGTTGTTTTGTCGTGTCATGTCTTGTCTTGTCTTGTCTTGTCTTGTCTTGTCTTGTGTTGTGTTGTTTTGCCTTGTCTTGTTGTGTATTGTCATGTCTTATATTGTCTTGTCTTGTCTTGTCTTGCCTTGTCTTGTCATGTCTTGTCTTGTCTTGTTTTGTCTTGTCTTGTATTGTCTTGTTTTGTCATGTAATGTCATGTCGTGTGTTGTGTTGTTTTTTCTTGTCTTGTATTGTCTTGTCTTGTCTTGTCTTGTCTTGTCTTGTCTTGTCTTGTATTGTGTTGTCTTTTCTTGTCGTGTCTTGTCGTGTCTTATCTTGTCTTGTCTTGTCTTGTCTTGTCTTGTCTTGTCTTGTCTTGTCTTGTCTTGTCTTGTTTTGTCTTGTCTTGTCTTGTCTTGTCTTGTCTTGTCTTGTCTTGTCTTGTCTTGTCTTGTCTTGTCTTGTCTTGTCTTGTCTTGTCTTGTCTTGTCTTGTCTTGTCTTGTCTTGTCTTGTCTTGTCTTGTCTTGTCTTGTCTTGTCTTGTCTTGTCTTGTCTTGTCTTGTCTTGTCTTGTCTTGTCTTGTCTTGTCTTGTCTTGTCTTGTCTTGTCTTGTCTTGTCTTGTCTTGTCTTGTCTTGTCTTGTCTTGTCTTGTCTTGTTTTGTCTTGTTTTGTCTTGTCTTGTCTTGTGTTGTTTTGTCGTGTCATGTCTTGTCTTGTCTTGTCTTGTCCTGTCCTGTCGTGTGTTGTGTTGTTTTGTCTTGTCTTGTCATGTCATGTCATGTCGTGTCTTGTGTTGCTTTGTCTTGTCTTGTCTTGTCTTGTCTTGTGTTGCCTCGTCTTGTCTTGTCTTGTCTTGTCTTGTCCTGTCCTGACGTGTGTTGTGTTGTTTTGTCTTGTCTTGTCATGTCGTGTGTTGTGTTGTTTTGTCTTGTCTTGTCTTGTCTTGTTTTGTCTTGTCTTGTGTTGTTTTGTCGTGTCATGTCTTGTCTTGTCGTGTCTTGTCTTGTCTTGTCCTGTCCTGTCGTGTGTTGTG
The DNA here is from genome assembly GCF_028554725.1 of Zeugodacus cucurbitae. NCBI lineage: Eukaryota > Metazoa > Arthropoda > Insecta > Diptera > Tephritidae > Zeugodacus > Zeugodacus cucurbitae. Next base: position 22,771,298 of record NC_071672.1, on the reverse strand, counting down.
TTGTTTTGTCTTGTCTTGTCTTGTCATGTCATGTCATGTCGTGTCTTGTGTTGCTTTGTCTTGTCTTATCTTGTCTTGTCATGTCTTGTCTTGTCTTGTCTTGTCTTGTCTTGTCTTGTCTTGTCTTGTCTTGTCTTGTCTTGTCTTGTCTTGTCTTGTCTTGTCTTGTCTTGTCTTGTCTTGTCTTGTCTTGTCTTGTCTTGTCTTGTCTTGTCTTGTCTTGTCTTGTCTTGTCTTGTCTTGTCTTGTCTTGTCTTGTCTTGTCTTGTCTTGTCTTGTCTTGTCTTGTCTTGTCTTGTCTTGTCTTGTCCTGTCCTGTCTTGTCTTGTCTTGTCATATCTTGTCTTGTCTTGTCTTGTCTTGTCTTGTCTTGTCTTGCTTTGTCTTGTCATGTCTTATCTTGTCTTGTCTTGTCTTGTCTTGTCCTGTCCTGTCTTGTCTTGTCTTGTCATATCTTGTCTTGTCTTGTCTTGTCTTGTCTTGCTTTGTCTTGCTTTGTCTTGTCATGTCTTATCTTGTCTTGTCTTGTCTTGTCTTGTCTTGTCTTGTCTTGCTTTGTCTTGTCATGTCTTATCTTGTCTTGTCTTGTCTTGTCTTGTCTTGTCCTGTCCTGTCGTGTGTTGTTTTGTATTGTCTTGTCTTGTGTTGTTTTGTCGTGTCATGCCTTGTCTTGTCCTGTCCTGTCGTGTGTTGTGTTGTTTTGTCTTGTCTTGTCATGTCATGTCATGTCGTGTCTTGTGTTGCTTTGTCTTGTCTTGTCTTGTCTTGTCATGTCGTGTGTTGTGTTGTTTTGTCTTGTCATGTCTTGTCTTGTTTTGTCTTGTCTTGTCTTGTCTCATCTTGTCTTGTCTTGTCTTGTCTTGTCTTGTTTTGTCTCGTCTTGTCTTGTCTTGTCTTGTCTTGTCTTGTGTTGCCTCGTCTTGTCTTGGCTTGTCTTGTCTTGTCTTGTCTTGTCTTGTCTTGTCTTGTCTTGTCTTGTCTTGTCTTGTCTTGTCTTGTCCTGTCCTGTCTTGTCTTGTCTTGTCTTATCTTGTCTTGTCTTGTCTTGTCTTGTCTTGTCTCATCTTGTCTTGTCTTGTCTTGTCTTGTCTTGTCTTGTCCTGTCCTGTCTTGTCTTGTCTTGTCTTGTCATGTCTTGTCTTGTCTTGTCTTGTCTTGTCTTGTCTTGTCTTGTCTCGTCTTGTCTTGTCTTGTCTTGTTTTGTCTTGTCTTGTCTCGTCTTGTCTTGTCTTGTCTTGTTTTGTCTTGTCTTGTCTTGTCCTGTCCTGACGTGTGTTGTCTTGTCTTGTTTGTCTTGTCTTGTCTTGTCTTGTCTTGTCCTGTCCTGTCTTGTCTTGTCTTGTCATGTCTTGTCTTGTCTTGTCTTGTCTTGTCTTGTCTTGTTTTGTCTCGTCTTGTCTTGTCTTGTCTTGTCTTGTCTTGTGTTGCCTCGTCTTGTCTTGGCTTGTCTTGTCTTGTTTTGTCTTGTCTTGTCTTGTCCTGTCCTGACGTGTGTTGTCTTGTCTTGTTTGTCTTGTCTTGTCTTGTCTTGTCTTGTCCTGTCCTGTCTTGTCTTGTCTTGTCATGTCTTGTCTTGTCTTGTCTTGTCTTGTCTTGTCTTGTTTTGTCTCGTCTTGTCTTGTCTTGTCTTGTCTTGTCTTGTGTTGCCTCGTCTTGTCTTGGCTTGTCTTGTCTTGTCTTGTCTTGTCTTGTGTTGCCTCGTCTTGTCTTGGCTTGTCTTGTCTTGTCTTGTCTTGTCTTGTCTTGTCTTGTCTTGTCTTGTCTTGTCTTGTCTTGTCTTGTCTTGTCTTGTCTTGTCTTGTCTTGTCTTGTCTTGTCTTGTCATGTCATGTCATGTCATATCGTGTGTTGTGTTGTTTTGTCTTGTCTTGTCTTGTCTTGTCTTGTCTTGTCTTGTCTTGTCTTGTCTTGTCTTGTCTTGTCTTGTCTTGTCTTGTCTTGTCTTGTCTTGTCTTGTCTTGTCTTGTCTTGTCTTGTCTTGTCTTGTCTTGTCATGTCTTGTCTTGTCTTGTCTTGTCTTGTCTTGTCTTGTCTTGTGTTGTGTTGTTTTGCCTTGTCTTGTTGTGTATTGTCATGTCTTATATTGTCTTGTCTTGTCTTGTCTTGCCTTGTCTTGTCATGTCTTGTCTTGTCTTGTTTTGTCTTGTCTTGTATTGTCTTGTTTTCTCATGTAATGTCATGTCGTGTGTTGTGTTGTTTTGTCTTGTCTTGTTGTGTATTGTCATGTCTTATTTTGTCTTGTCTTGTCTTGTCTTGTCTTGTGTTGTGTTGTTTTGTCTTGTCTTGTTGTGTATTGTCATGTCTTATTTTGTCTTGTCTTGTCTTGTCTTGTCTTGTCTTGTCTTGTCATGTCTTGTCTTGTCTTGTTTTGTCTTGTCTTGTATTGTCTTGTTTTCTCATGTAATGTCATGTCGTGTGTTGTGTTGTTTTTTCTTGTCTTGTATTGTCTTGTCTTGTCTTGTCTTGTCTTGTCTTGTCTTGTCTTGTATTGTGTTGTCTTTTCTTGTCGTGTCTTGTCGTGTCTTATCTTGTCTTGTCTTGTCTTGTCTTGTCTTGTCTTGTCTTGTCTTGTCTTGTCTTGTCTTGTTTTGTCTTGTCTTGTCTTGTTTTGTCTTGTCTTGTCTTGTCTTGTTTTGTCTTGTCATGTCTTGTCTTATCTTGTCTTGTCTTGTCTTGTCTTGTCTTGTCTTGTCTTGTCTTGTCTTGTCTTGTCATGTCTTGTCTTGTCATGTCTTGTCTTGTCTTGTCTTGTCTTGTCTTGTCTTGTCTTGTCCTGTCCTGTCTTGCCTTGTCTTGTCATGTTTTGTCTTGTCCTGTCCTGTCTTGTCTTGTCTTGTCATGTCTTGTCTTGTCTTGTCCTGTCCTGTCTTATCTTGTCTTGTCATGTCATGTCTTGTCTTGTCTTGTCTTGTGTTGTCTTGTCTTGTCTTGTCTTGTCTTGTTTTGTCTTGTCATGTCTTGTCTTGTCTTGTCTTGTCTTGTTTTGTCTTGTCATGTCTTGTCTTGTCTTGTCTTGTCCTGTCTTGTCTTGTCTTGTCTTGTCTTGTCTTGTCCTGTCCTGTCTTGTCTTGTCTTGTCATGTCTTGTCTTGTCTTGTCTTTTCTTGTCTTGTCTTGTCTTGTCGTGTCTTGTCTTGTCTCATCTTGTCTTGTCCTGTCCTGTCCTGTCTTGTCTTGTCATGTCATGTCATGTCATATCATGTCGTGTGTTGTTTTGTCTTGTCTTGTCATGTCTTATCTTGTCTTGTCATGTCATGTCATGTGTTGTGTTGTGATGTTTTGTCTTGTCTTGTCATGTCTTGTCTTGTCTTGTCTTGTCTTGTCTTGTTTTGTCTTGTCTTGTCTTGTCTTGTCCTGTCCTGACGTGTGTTGTGTTGTTTTGTCTTGTCTTGTGTTGTTTTGTCCTGTCCTGACGTGTGTTGTGTTGTTTTGTCTTGTCTTGTGATGTCATGTCATGTCGTGTGTTGAGTTGTTGTGTCTTGTCTTGTCTTGTCATGTCTTGTCTTGTCTTGTCTTGTCTTGTCTTGTCTTGCCTTGTCTTGTCTTGTCCTGTCCTGTCTTGTCTTGTCTTGTCATATCTTGTCTTGTCTTGTCTTGTCTTGTCTTGTCTTGTCTTGTCTTGCTTTGTCTTGTCTTGTCTTGTCATGCCGTGTGTTGTGTTGTTTTGTCTTGTCTTGTGTTGTTTTGTCGTGTCATTTCTTGTCTTGTCTTGCCCTGTCCTGTCGTGTGTTGTGTTGTTTTGTCTTGTCTTGTCTTGTCTAGTTTTGTCTTGTCTTGTCTTGTCTTGTTTTATGTTGTCTTGTTTTGTCATGTAATGTCATGTCGTGTGTTGTGTTGTTTTGTCTTGTCTTGTGTTGTTTTGTCGTGTCATGTCTTGTCTTGTCTTGTCTTGTCCTGTCCTGTCGTGTGTTGTGTTGTTTTGTCTTGTCTTGTCATGTCATGTCATGTCGTGTGTTGTGTTGTTTTGTCTTGTCTTGTTGTGTATTGTCATGTCTTATATTGTCTTGTCTTGTCTTGTCTTGTCTTGCCTTATCTTGCCTTGTCTTGTCTTGTCTGGTCTTGTCTTGTCTTGTCTGGTCTGGTCTTGTCTTGTCTTGTCTTGTCATGTCTTGTCTTGTCTTGTTTTGTCTTGTCTTGTATTGTCTTGTTTTCTCATGTAATGTCATGTCGTGTGTTGTGTTGTTTTGTATTGTCTTGTGTTGTTTTGTCGTGTCATGTCTTGTCTTGTCTTGTCTTGTCCTGTCCTGTCGTGTGTTGTGTTGTTTTGTCTTGTCTTGTCATGTCATGTCATGTCGTGTCTTGTGTTGCTTTGTCTTGTCTTGTCTTGTCTTGTCATGTCGTGTGTTGTGTTGTTTTGTCTTGTCTTGTTGTGTATTGTCATGTCTTATATTGTCTTGTCTTGTCTTGTCTTGTCATGTCATGTCATGTCGTGTGTTGTGTTGTTTTGTCTTGTCTTGTCTTGTCATGCCGTGTGTTGTGTTGTTTTGTCTTGTCTTGTGTTGTTTTGTCGTGTCATTTCTTGTCTTGTCTTGTCCTGTCCTGTCGTGTGTTGTGTTGTTTTGTCTTGTCTTGTCTTGTCTAGTTTTGTCTTGTCTTGTCTTGTCTTGTTTTATGTTGTCTTGTTTTGTCATGTAATGTCATGTCGTGTGTTGTGTTGTTTTGTCTTGTCTTGTGTTGTTTTGTCGTGTCATGTCTTGTCTTGTCTTGTCTTGTCCTGTCCTGTCGTGTGTTGTGTTGTTTTGTCTTGTCTTGTCATGTCATGTCATGTCGTGTCTTGTGTTGCTTTGTCTTGTCTTTTCTTCTCCTTGTCTTGTGTTGTTTTGTCCTGTCCTGACGTGTGTTTTGTTGTTTCGTCTTGTCATGTCTTGTCTTGTCTTGTGATGTCATGTCATGTCGTGTGTTGTGTTGTTTTGTCTTGTCTTGTCATGTCGTGTGTTGTGTTGTTTTGTCTTGTCTTGCTGTGTATTGTCATGTCTTATATTGTCTTGCCTTGTCATGTCATGTCATATCATGTCGTGTGTTGTTTTGTCTTGTCTTGTTTTGTCTTGTCATGTCTTATCTTGTCTTGTCATGTCATGTCATGTCATGTGCTGTGTTGTGATGTTTTGTCTTGTCTTGTCATGTCTTGTCTTGTCTTGTCTTGTCTTGTCTTGTCTTGTCTTGTCTTGTCTTGTCTTGTCTTGTCTTGTCTTGTCTTGTCCTGTCCTGTCTTGTCTTGTCTTGTCATATCTTGTCTTGTCTTGTCTTGTCTTGTCTTGTCTTGTCTTGTCTTGCTTTGTCTTGTCATGTCTTATCTTGTCTTGTCTTGTCTTGTCTTGTCTTTTCTTGTCTTGTCTTGTCTTGTCTTGTCTTGTCCTGTCCTGACGTGTGTTGTGTTGTTTTGTCTTGTCTTGTTTTGTCTTGTCTTGTGTTGTTTTGTCCTGTCCTGACGTGTGTTGTGTTGTTTTGTCTTGTCTTGTGATGTCATGTCATGTCGTGTGTTGAGTTGTTGTGTCTTGTCTTGTCTTGTCATGTCTTGTCTTGTCTTGTCTTGTCTTGTCTTGTCTTGCCTTGTCTTGTCTTGTTTTGTCTTGTCTTGTTTTATGTTGTCTTGTCCTGTCTTGTTGTGTCATGTAATGTCTTGTCGTGTGTTGTGTTGTTTTTTCTTGTCTTGTATTGTCTTGTCTTGTCTTGTCTTGTCTTGTCTTGTCTTGTCTTGTATTGTCTTGTCTTTTCTTGTCGTGTCTTATCTTGTCTTGTCTTGTCTTGTCTTGTCTTGTCTTGTCTTGTCTTGTCTTGTCTTGTCTTGTTTTGTCTTGTCTTGTCTTGTCTTGTCTTGTCTTGTCTTGTCTTGTCTTGTCTTGTCTTGTCTTGTCTTGTCTTGTCTTGTCTTGTCTTGTCTTGTCTTGTCTTGTCTTGTCTTGTCTTGTCTTGTCTTGTTTTGTCTTGTTTTGTCTTGTCTTGTCTTGTGTTGTTTTGTCGTGTCATGTCTTGTCTTGTCTTGTCTTGTCTTGTCTTGTCTTGTGTTGTGTTGTTTTGCCTTGTCTTGTTGTGTATTGTCATGTCTTATATTGTCTTGTCTTGTCTTGTCTTGCCTTGTCTTGTCATGTCTTGTCTTGTCTTGTTTTGTCTTGTCTTGTATTGTCTTGTTTTGTCATGTAATGTCATGTCGTGTGTTGTGTTGTTTTTTCTTGTCTTGTATTGTCTTGTCTTGTCTTGTCTTGTCTTGTCTTGTCTTGTCTTGTATTGTGTTGTCTTTTCTTGTCGTGTCTTGTCGTGTCTTATCTTGTCTTGTCTTGTCTTGTCTTGTCTTGTCTTGTCTTGTCTTGTCTTGTCTTGTCTTGTTTTGTCTTGTCTTGTCTTGTCTTGTCTTGTCTTGTCTTGTCTTGTCTTGTCTTGTCTTGTCTTGTCTTGTCTTGTCTTGTCTTGTCTTGTCTTGTCTTGTCTTGTCTTGTCTTGTCTTGTCTTGTCTTGTCTTGTCTTGTCTTGTCTTGTCTTGTCTTGTCTTGTCTTGTCTTGTCTTGTCTTGTCTTGTCTTGTCTTGTCTTGTCTTGTCTTGTCTTGTCTTGTCTTGTCTTGTCTTGTCTTGTCTTGTCTTGTCTTGTCTTGTCTTGTCTTGTCTTGTCTTGTCTTGTCTTGTCTTGTCTTGTCTTGTCTTGTCTTGTCTTGTCTTGTCTTGTCTTGTTTTGTCTTGTTTTGTCTTGTCTTGTCTTGTGTTGTTTTGTCGTGTCATGTCTTGTCTTGTCTTGTCTTGTCCTGTCCTGTCGTGTGTTGTGTTGTTTTGTCTTGTCTTGTCATGTCATGTCATGTCGTGTCTTGTGTTGCTTTGTCTTGTCTTGTCTTGTCTTGTCTTGTGTTGCCTCGTCTTGTCTTGTCTTGTCTTGTCTTGTCCTGTCCTGACGTGTGTTGTGTTGTTTTGTCTTGTCTTGTCATGTCGTGTGTTGTGTTGTTTTGTCTTGTCTTGTCTTGTCTTGTTTTGTCTTGTCTTGTGTTGTTTTGTCGTGTCATGTCTTGTCTTGTCGTGTCTTGTCTTGTCTTGTCCTGTCCTGTCGTGTGTTGTGTTGTTTTGTCTTGTCTTGTCTTGTCATGTCATGTCATGTCGTGTCTTGTGTTGCTTTGTCTTGTCTTATCTTGTCTTGTCATGTCTTGTCTTGTCTTGTCTTGTCTTGTCTTGTCTTGTCTTGTCTTGTCTTGTCTTGTCTTGTCTTGTCTTGTCTTGTCTTGTCTTGTCTTGTCTTGTCTTGTCTTGTCTTGTCTTGTCTTGTCTTGTCTTGTCTTGTCTTGTCTTGTCTTGTCTTGTCTTGTCTTGTCTTGTCTTGTCTTGTCTTGTCTTGTCTTGTCTTGTCTTGTCTTGTCCTGTCCTGTCTTGTCTTGTCTTGTCATATCTTGTCTTGTCTTGTCTTGTCTTGTCTTGTCTTGTCTTGCTTTGTCTTGTCATGTCTTATCTTGTCTTGTCTTGTCTTGTCTTGTCCTGTCCTGTCTTGTCTTGTCTTGTCATATCTTGTCTTGTCTTGTCTTGTCTTGTCTTGCTTTGTCTTGCTTTGTCTTGTCATGTCTTATCTTGTCTTGTCTTGTCTTGTCTTGTCTTGTCTTGTCTTGCTTTGTCTTGTCATGTCTTATCTTGTCTTGTCTTGTCTTGTCTTGTCTTGTCCTGTCCTGTCGTGTGTTGTTTTGTATTGTCTTGTCTTGTGTTGTTTTGTCGTGTCATGCCTTGTCTTGTCCTGTCCTGTCGTGTGTTGTGTTGTTTTGTCTTGTCTTGTCATGTCATGTCATGTCGTGTCTTGTGTTGCTTTGTCTTGTCTTGTCTTGTCTTGTCATGTCGTGTGTTGTGTTGTTTTGTCTTGTCATGTCTTGTCTTGTTTTGTCTTGTCTTGTCTTGTCTCATCTTGTCTTGTCTTGTCTTGTCTTGTCTTGTTTTGTCTCGTCTTGTCTTGTCTTGTCTTGTCTTGTCTTGTGTTGCCTCGTCTTGTCTTGGCTTGTCTTGTCTTGTCTTGTCTTGTCTTGTCTTGTCTTGTCTTGTCTTGTCTTGTCTTGTCTTGTCTTGTCCTGTCCTGTCTTGTCTTGTCTTGTCTTATCTTGTCTTGTCTTGTCTTGTCTTGTCTTGTCTCATCTTGTCTTGTCTTGTCTTGTCTTGTCTTGTCTTGTCCTGTCCTGTCTTGTCTTGTCTTGTCTTGTCATGTCTTGTCTTGTCTTGTCTTGTCTTGTCTTGTCTTGTCTTGTCTCGTCTTGTCTTGTCTTGTCTTGTTTTGTCTTGTCTTGTCTCGTCTTGTCTTGTCTTGTCTTGTTTTGTCTTGTCTTGTCTTGTCCTGTCCTGACGTGTGTTGTCTTGTCTTGTTTGTCTTGTCTTGTCTTGTCTTGTCTTGTCCTGTCCTGTCTTGTCTTGTCTTGTCATGTCTTGTCTTGTCTTGTCTTGTCTTGTCTTGTCTTGTTTTGTCTCGTCTTGTCTTGTCTTGTCTTGTCTTGTCTTGTGTTGCCTCGTCTTGTCTTGGCTTGTCTTGTCTTGTTTTGTCTTGTCTTGTCTTGTCCTGTCCTGACGTGTGTTGTCTTGTCTTGTTTGTCTTGTCTTGTCTTGTCTTGTCTTGTCCTGTCCTGTCTTGTCTTGTCTTGTCATGTCTTGTCTTGTCTTGTCTTGTCTTGTCTTGTCTTGTTTTGTCTCGTCTTGTCTTGTCTTGTCTTGTCTTGTCTTGTGTTGCCTCGTCTTGTCTTGGCTTGTCTTGTCTTGTCTTGTCTTGTCTTGTGTTGCCTCGTCTTGTCTTGGCTTGTCTTGTCTTGTCTTGTCTTGTCTTGTCTTGTCTTGTCTTGTCTTGTCTTGTCTTGTCTTGTCTTGTCTTGTCTTGTCTTGTCTTGTCTTGTCTTGTCTTGTCTTGTCATGTCATGTCATGTCATATCGTGTGTTGTGTTGTTTTGTCTTGTCTTGTCTTGTCTTGTCTTGTCTTGTCTTGTCTTGTCTTGTCTTGTCTTGTCTTGTCTTGTCTTGTCTTGTCTTGTCTTGTCTTGTCTTGTCTTGTCTTGTCTTGTCTTGTCTTGTCTTGTCTTGTCATGTCTTGTCTTGTCTTGTCTTGTCTTGTCTTGTCTTGTCTTGTGTTGTGTTGTTTTGCCTTGTCTTGTTGTGTATTGTCATGTCTTATATTGTCTTGTCTTGTCTTGTCTTGCCTTGTCTTGTCATGTCTTGTCTTGTCTTGTTTTGTCTTGTCTTGTATTGTCTTGTTTTCTCATGTAATGTCATGTCGTGTGTTGTGTTGTTTTGTCTTGTCTTGTTGTGTATTGTCATGTCTTATTTTGTCTTGTCTTGTCTTGTCTTGTCTTGTGTTGTGTTGTTTTGTCTTGTCTTGTTGTGTATTGTCATGTCTTATTTTGTCTTGTCTTGTCTTGTCTTGTCTTGTCTTGTCATGTCTTGTCTTGTCTTGTTTTGTCTTGTCTTGTATTGTCTTGTTTTCTCATGTAATGTCATGTCGTGTGTTGTGTTGTTTTGTCTTGTCTTGTGTTGTTTTGTCGTGTCATGTCTTGTCTTGTCTTGTCTTGTCCTGTCCTGTCCTGTCGTGTGTTGTGTTGTTTTGTCTTGTCTTGTCATGTCATGTCATGTCGTGTCTTGTGTTGCTTTGTCTTGTCTTGTCTTGTCTTGTCATGTCGTGTGTTGTGTTGTTTTGTCTTGTCTTGTTGTGTATTGTCATGTCTTATATTGGCTTGTCTTGTCTTGTCTTGTCATGTCATGTCATGTCGTGTGTTGTGTTGTTTTGTCTTGTCTTGTCTTGTCTTGTCTTGTCTTGTCTTGTCATGTCGTGTGTTGTGTTGTTTTGTCTTGTCTTGTGTTGTTTTGTCGTGTCATGTCTTGTCTTGTCTTGTCCTGTCCTGTCGTGTGTTGTGTTGTTTTGTCTTGTCTTGTCTTGTCTAGTTTTGTCTTGTCTTGTCTTGTCTTGCTTTATGTTGTCTTGTTTTGTCATGTAATGTCATGTCGTGTGTTGTGTTGTTTTGTCTTGTCTTGTGTTGTTTTGTCGTGTCATGTCTTGTCTTGTCTTGTCTTGTCTTGTCCTGTCCTGTCGTGTGTTGTGTTGTTTTGTCTTGTCTTGTCTTGTCATGTCATGTCATGTCGTGTCTTGTGTTGCTTTGTCTTGTCTTTTCTTCTCCTTGTCTTGTGTTGTTTTGTCCTGTCCTGACGTGTGTTTTGTTGTTTTGTCTTGTCATGTCTTGTCTTGTCTTGTGATGTCATGTCATGTCGTGTGTTGTGTTGTTTTGTCTTGTCTTGTCATGTCGTGTGTTGTGTTGCTTTGTCTTGTCTTGCTGTGTATTGTCATGTCTTATATTGTCTTGTCTTGTCATGTCATGTCATGTCGTGTGTTGTGTTGTTTTGTCTTGTCTTGTCATGTCGTGTGTTGTGTTGCTTTGTCTTGTCTTGCTGTGTATTGTCATGTCTTATATTGTCTTGTCTTGTCATGTCATGTCATGTCGTGTGTTGTGTTGTTTTGTCTTGTCTTGTTTTGTCTTCTCATGTCATGTCTTGTCTTGTCTTGTCTTGTCTTGTCTTGTCTTGTCCTGTCCTGTCCTGTCTTGTCTTGTCTTGTCTTGTCTTGTCTTGTCTCGACTTGTCTTGTCTTGTCTTGTCTTGTCTTGTCCTGTCCTGACGTGTGTTGTGTTGTTTTGTCTTGTCTTGTTTTGTCTTGTCTTGTTTTGTCGTGTCTTGTATTGTCTTGTTTTGTCATGTAATGTCATGTCGTGTGTTGTGTGGTTTTGTCTTGTCTTGTGTTGTTTTGTCGTGTCATGTCTTGTCTTGTCTTGTCTTCTCCTGTCCTGTCGTGTGTTGTGTTGTTTTGTCTTGTCTTGTCATGTCATGTCATGTCGTGTCTTGTGTTGCTTTGTCTTGTCTTGTCTTGTCATGTCGTGTGTTGTGTTGTTTTGTCTTGTCTTGTTGTGTATTGTCATGTCTTATATTGTCTTGTCTTGTCTTGTGATGTCATGTCATGTCGTGTGTTGTGTTGTTTTGTCTTGTCTTGTCATGTCGTGTGTTGTGTTGTTTTGTCTTGTCTTGCTGTGTATTGTCATGTCTTATATTGTCTTGTCTTGTATTGTCATGTCATGTCATGTCGTGTGTTGTGTTGTTTTGTCTTGTCTTGTTTTGTCTTCTCATGTCATGTCTTGTCTTGTCTTGTCTTGTCTTGTCTTGTCATGTCTTGTCTTGTCATGTCCTATCTTGTCTTGTCTTGTCTTGTGTTGCCTCGTCTTGTCTTGTCTTGTCTTGTCCTGTCCTGACGTGTGTTGTGTTGTTTTGTCTTGTCTTGCTTTGTCTTGTCATGTCCTATCTTGTCTTGTCATGTCTTGTCTTGTCTTGTCTTGTCTTGTCCTGTCCTGTCGTGTGTTGTGTTGTTTTGTCTTGTCTTGTCATGTCATGTCATGTCGTGTCTTGTGTTGCTTTGTCTTGTCTTGTCTTGTCTTGTCTTGTCTTGTCTTGTCATGTCTTGTCTTGTCTTGTCTTGTCTTGTCTTGTCCTGTCCTGTCGTGTGTTGTGTTGTTTTGTCTTGTCTTGTCTTGTCTAGTTTTGTCTTGTCTTGTCTTGTCTTGCTTTATGTTGTCTTGTTTTGTCATGTAATGTCATGTCGTGTGTTGTGTTGTTTTGTCTTGTCTTGTGTTGTTTTGTCGTGTCATGTCTTGTCTTGTCTTGTCTTGTCTTGTCCTGTCCTGTCGTGTGTTGTGTTGTTTTGTCTTGTCATGTCTTGTCTTGTCTTGTCTTGTCTTGTCTTGTCTTGTCTTGTCTTGTGTTGTGTTGTTTTGCCTTGTCTTGTTGTGTATTGTCATGTCTTATATTGTCTTGTCTTGTCTTGTCTTGTCTTGTCTTGTCATGTCTTGTCTTGTCTTGTTTTGTCTTGTCTTGTATTGTCTTGTTTTCTCATGTAATGTCCTGTCGTGTGTTGTGTTGTTTTGTATTGTATTGTGTTGTTTTGTCGTGTCATGTCTTGTCTTGTCTTGTCTTGTCCTGTCCTGTCGTGTGTTGTGTTGTTTTGTCTTGTCTTGTCATGTCATGTCATGTCGTGTCTTGTGTTGCTTTGTCTTGTCTTGTCTTGTCTTGTCATGTCGTGTGTTGTGTTGTTTTGTCTTGTCTTGTTGTGTATTGTCATGTCTTATATTGTCTTGTCTTGTCTTGTCTTGTCATGTCATGTCATGTCGTGTGTTGTGTTGTTTTGTCTTGTCTTGTCTTGTCATGCCGTGTGTTGTGTTGTTTTGTCTTGTCTTGTGTTGTTTTGTCGTGTCATTTCTTGTCTTGTCTTGTCCTGTCCTGTCGTGTGTTGTGTTGTTTTGTCTTGTCTTGTCTTGTCTAGTTTTGTCTTGTCTTGTCTTGTCTTGTTTTATGTTGTCTTGTTTTGTCATGTAATGTCATGTCGTGTGTTGTGTTGTTTTGTCTTGTCTTGTGTTGTTTTGTCGTGTCATGTCTTGTCTTGTCTTGTCTTGTCCTGTCCTGTCGTGTGTTGTGTTGTTTTGTCTTGTCTTGTCATGTCATGTCATGTCGTGTCTTGTGTTGCTTTGTCTTGTCTTTTCTTCTCCTTGTCTTGTGTTGTTTTGTCCTGTCCTGACGTGTGTTTTGTTGTTTCGTCTTGTCATGTCTTGTCTTGTCTTGTGATGTCATGTCATGTCGTGTGTTGTGTTGTTTTGTCTTGTCTTGTCATGTCGTGTGTTGTGTTGTTTTGTCTTGTCTTGCTGTGTATTGTCATGTCTTATATTGTCTTGTCTTGTCATGTCATGTCATATCATGTCGTGTGTTGTTTTGTCTTGTCTTGTTTTGTCTTGTCATGTCTTATCTTGTCTTGTCTTGTCTTGTCTTGTCTTGTCTTGTCTTGTCTTGTCTTGTCTTGTCTTGTCTTGTCTTGTCTTGTCTTGTCTTGTCTTGTCTTGTCTTGTCTTGTCTTGTCTTGTCTTGTCTTGTCCTGTCCTGTCTTGTCTTGTCTTGTCATATCTTGTCTTGTCTTGTCTTGTCTTGTCTTGTCTTGTCTTGCTTTGTCTTGTCATGTCTTATCTTGTCTTGTCTTGTCTTGTCTTGTCTTTTCTTGTCTTGTCTTGTCTTGTCTTGTCTTGTCCTGTCCTGACGTGTGTTGTGTTGTTTTGTCTTGTCTTGTTTTGTCTTGTCTTGTGTTGTTTTGTCCTGTCCTGACGTGTGTTGTGTTGTTTTGTCTTGTCTTGTGATGTCATGTCATGTCGTGTGTTGAGTTGTTGTGTCTTGTCTTGTCTTGTCATGTCTTGTCTTGTCTTGTCTTGTCTTGCCTTGTCTTGTCTTGTTTTGTCTTGTCTTGTTTTATGTTGTCTTGTCCTGTCTTGTTGTGTCATGTAATGTCTTGTCGTGTGTTGTGTTGTTTTTTCTTGTCTTGTATTGTCTTGTCTTGTCTTGTCTTGTCTTGTCTTGTATTGTCTTGTCTTGTCTTGTCGTGTCTTATCTTGTCTTGTCTTGTCTTGTCTTGTCTTGTCTTGTCTTGTCTTGTCTTGTCTTGTTTTGTCTTGTCTTGTCTTGTCTTGTCTTGTCTTGTCTTGTCTTGTCTTGTCTTGTCTTGTCTTGTCTTGTCTTGTCTTGTCTTGTCTTGTCTTGTCTTGTCTTGTCTTGTCTTGTCTTGTTTTGTCTTGTTTTGTCTTGTCTTGTCTTGTGTTGTTTTGTCGTGTCATGTCTTGTATTGTCTTGTCTTGTCTTGTCTTGTCTTGTCTTGTCTTGTCTTGTCTTGTCTTGTTGTGTATTGTCATGTCTTATATTGTCTTGTCTTGTCTTGTCTTGCCTTGTCTTGTCATGTCTTGTCTTGTCTTGTTTTGTCTTGTCTTGTATTGTCTTGTTTTGTCATGTAATGTCATGTCGTGTGTTGTGTTGTTTTTTCTTGTCTTGTATTGTCTTGTCTTGTCTTGTCTTGTCTTGTCTTGTCTTGTCTTGTATTGTCTTGTCTTTTCTTGTCGTGTCTTGTCGTGTCTTATCTTGTCTTGTCTTGTCTTGTCTTGTCTTGTCTTGTCTTGTCTTGTCTTGTCTTGTCTTGTCTTGTCTTGTCTTGTTTTGTCTTGTCTTGTCTTGTCTTGTCTTGTCTTGTCTTGTCTTGTCTTGTCTTGTCTTGTCTTGTCTTGTCTTGTCTTGTCTTGTCTTGTCTTGTCTTGTCTTGTCTTGTCTTGTCTTGTCTTGTCTTGTCTTGTCTTGTCTTGTCTTGTCTTGTCTTGTCTTGTCTTGTCTTGTCTTGTCTTGTCTTGTCTTGTCTTGTCTTGTCTTGTCTTGTCTTGTCTTGTCTTGTCTTGTCTTGTCTTGTCTTGTCTTGTCTTGTTTTGTCTTGTTTTGTCTTGTCTTGTCTTGTGTTGTTTTGTCGTGTCATGTCTTGTCTTGTCTTGTCTTGTCCTGTCCTGTCGTGTGTTGTGTTGTTTTGTCTTGTCTTGTCATGTCATGTCATGTCGTGTCTTGTGTTGCTTTGTCTTGTCTTGTCTTGTCTTGTCTTGTGTTGCCTCGTCTTGTCTTGTCTTGTCTTGTCTTGTCCTGTCCTGACGTGTGTTGTGTTGTTTTGTCTTGTCTTGTCATGTCGTGTGTTGTGTTGTTTTGTCTTGTCTTGTCTTGTCATGTCGTGTGTTGTGTTGTTTTGTCTTGTCTTGTCTTGTCTTGTTTTGTCTTGTCTTGTGTTGTTTTGTCGTGTCATGTCTTGTCTTGTCTTGTCCTGTCCTGTCGTGTGTTGTGTTGTTTTGTTTTGTCTTGTCTTGTCATGTCATGTCATGTCGTGTCTTGTGTTGCTTTGTCTTGTCTTATCTTGTCTTGTCATGTCTTGTCTTGTCTTGTCTTGTCTTGTCTTGTCTTGTCTTGTCTTGTCTTGTCTTGTCTTGTCTTGTCTTGTCTTGTCTTGTCTTGTCTTGTCTTGTCTTGTCTTGTCTTGTCTTGTCTTGTCTTGTCTTGTCTTGTCTTGTCTTGTCTTGTCTTGTCTTGTCTTGTCTTGTCTTGTCTTGTCTTGTCTTGTCTTGTCTTGTCTTGTCTTGTCCTGTCCTGTCTTGTCTTGTCTTGTCCTGTCCTGTCGTGTGTTGTGTTGTTTTGTCTTGTCTTGTCATGTCATGTCATGTCGTGTCTTGTGTTGCTTTGTCTTGTCTTGTCTTGTCTTGTCTTGTGTTGCCTCGTCTTGTCTTGTCTTGTCTTGTCTTGTCCTGTCCTGACGTGTGTTGTGTTGTTTTGTCTTGTCTTGTCATGTCGTGTGTTGTGTTGTTTTGTCTTGTCTTGTCTTGTCATGTCGTGTGTTGTGTTGTTTTGTCTTGTCTTGTCTTGTCTTGTTTTGTCTTGTCTTGTGTTGTTTTGTCGTGTCATGTCTTGTCTTGTCTTGTCTTGTCCTGTCCTGTCGTGTGTTGTGTTGTTTTGTCTTGTCTTGTCATGTCGTGTGTTGTGTTGTTTTGTCTTGTCTTGTCTTGTCATGTCGTGTGTTGTGTTGTTTTGTCTTGTCTTGTCTTGTCTTGTTTTGTCTTGTCTTGTGTTGTTTTGTCGTGTCATGTCTTGTCTTGTCTTGTCTTGTCTTGTCTTGTCCTGTCCTGTCGTGTGTTGTGTTGTTTTGTCTTGTCTTGTCTTGTCATGTCATGTCATGTCGTGTCTTGTGTTGCTTTGTCTTGTCTTATCTTGTCTTGTCATGTCTTGTCTTGTCTTGTCTTGTCTTGTCTTGTCTTGTCTTGTCTTGTCTTGTCTTGTCTTGTCTTGTCTTGTCTTGTCTTGTCTTGTCTTGTCTTGTCTTGTCTTGTCTTGTCTTGTCTTGTCTTGTCTTGTCTTGTCTTGTCTTGTCTTGTCTTGTCTTGTCTTGTCTTGTCTTGTCTTGTCTTGTCTTGTCTTGTCTTGTCTTGTCTTGTCTTGTCTAGTCTTGTCTTGTCTTGTCTTGTCCTGTCCTGTCTTGTCTTGTCTTGTCATATCTTGTCTTGTCTTGTCTTGTCTTGCTTTGTCTTGTCATGTCTTATCTTGTCTTGTCTTGTCTTGTCTTGTCCTGTCCTGTCTTGTCTTGTCTTGTCATATCTTGTCTTGTCTTGTCTTGTCTTGTCTTGCTTTGTCTTGCTTTGTCTTGTCATGTCTTATCTTGTCTTGTCTTGTCTTGTCTTGTCTTGTCTTGTCTTGTCTTGTCTTGCTTTGTCTTGTCATGTCTTATCTTGTCTTGTCTTGTCTTGTCTTGTCTTGTCCTGTCCTGTCGTGTGTTGTTTTGTATTGTCTTGTCTTGTGTTGTTTTGTCGTGTCATGCCTTGTCTTGTCCTGTCCTGTCGTGTGTTGTGTTGTTTTGTCTTGTCTTGTCATGTCATGTCATGTCGTGTCTTGTGTTGCTTTGTCTTGTCTTGTCTTGTCTTGTCATGTCGTGTGTTGTGTTGTTTTGTCTTGTCATGTCTTGTCTTGTTTTGTCTTGTCATGTCTTGTCTTGTCTTGTCTTGTCTTGTCTTGTCTTGTCATGACATGTCATGTCATATCGTGTGTTGTGTTGTTTTGTCTTGTCTTGTCTTGTCTTGTCTTGTCTTGTCTTGTCTTGTCTTGTCTTGTCTCGTCTTATCTTGTCTTATCTTGTCTTGTCTTGTCTTGTCTTGTCTTGTCTCATCTTGTCTTGTCTTGTCTTGTCTTGTCTTGTCTTGTCCTGTCCTGTCTTGTCTTGTCTTGTCATGTCTTGTCTTGTCTTGTCTTGTCTTGTCTTGTCTTGTCTTGTCTTGTCTCGTCTTGTCTTGTCTTGTCTTGTTTTGTCTTGTCTTGTCTCGTCTTGTCTTGTCTTGTCTTGTTTTGTCTTGTCTTGTCTTGTCCTGTCCTGACGTGTGTTGTCTTGTCTTGTTTGTCTTGTCTTGTCTTGTCTTGTCTTGTCCTGTCCTGTCTTGTCTTGTCTTGTCATGTCTTGTCTTGTCTTGTCTTGTCTTGTCTTGTCTTGTCTTGTTTTGTCTCGTCTTGTCTTGTCTTGTCTTGTCTTGTCTTGTGTTGCCTCGTCTTGTCTTGTCTTGTCTTGTCTTGTCTTGTCTTGTCTTGTCTTGTCTTGTCTTGTCTTGTCTTGTCTTGTCTTGTCTTGTCTTGTCTTGTCTTGTCTTGTCTTGTCTTGTCTTGTCTTGTCTTGTCTTGTCATGTCATGTCATGTCATATCGTGTGTTGTGTTGTTTTGTCTTGTCTTGTCTTGTCTTGTCTTGTCTTGTCTTGTCTTGTCTTGTCTTGTCTTGTCTTGTCTTGTCTTGTCTTGTCTTGTCTTGTCTTGTCTTGTCTTGTCTTGTCTTATCATGTCTTGTCTTGTCTTGTCTTGTCTTGTCTTGTCTTGTCTTGTCTTGTGTTGTGTTGTTTTGCCTTGTCTTGTTGTGTATTGTCATGTCTTATATTGTCTTGTCTTGTCTTGTCTTGTCTTGCCTTGTCTTGTCATGTCTTGTCTTGTCTTGTTTTGTCTTGTCTTGTATTGTCTTGTTTTCTCATGTAATGTCATGTCGTGTGTTGTGTTGTTTTGTCTTGTCTTGTTGTGTATTGTCATGTCTTATTTTGTCTTGTCTTGTCTTGTCTTGTCTTGTCTTGTCTTGTCTTGTGTTGTGTTGTTTTGTCTTGTCTTGTTGTGTATTGTCATGTCTTATTTTGTCTTGTCTTGTCTTGTCTTGTCTTGTCTTGTCATGTCTTGTCTTGTCTTGTTTTGTCTTGTCTTGTATTGTCTTGTTTTCTCATGTAATGTCATGTCGTGTGTTGTGTTGTTTTGTCTTGTCTTGTGTTGTTTTGTCGTGTCATGTCTTGTCTTGTCTTGTCTTGTCCTGTCCTGTCCTGTCGTGTGTTGTGTTGTTTTGTCTTGTCTTGTCATGTCATGTCATGTCGTGTCTTGTGTTGCTTTGTCTTGTCTTGTCTTGTCTTGTCATGTGGTGTGTTGTGTTGTTTTGTCTTGTCTTGTTGTGTATTGTCATGTCTTATATTGGCTTGTCTTGTCTTGTCTTGTCATGTCATGTCATGTCGTGTGTTGTGTTGTTTTGTCTTGTCTTGTCTTGTCTTGTCTTGTCATGTCGTGTGTTGTATTGTTTTGTCTTGTCTTGTCATGTCGTGTGTTGTGTTGTTTTGTCTTGTCTTGTGTTGTTTTGTCGTGTCATGTCTTGTCTTGTCTTGTCCTGTCCTGTCGTGTGTTGTGTTGTTTTGTCTTGTCTTGTCTTGTCTAGTTTTGTCTTGTCTTGTCTTGTCTTGCTTTATGTTGTCTTGTTTTGTCATGTAATGTCATGTCGTGTGTTGTGTTGTTTTGTCTTGTCTTGTGTTGTTTTGTCGTGTCATGTCTTGTCTTGTCTTGTCTTGTCTTGTCCTGTCCTGTCGTGTGTTGTGTTGTTTTGTCTTGTCTTGTCTTGTCATGTCATGTCATGTCGTGTCTTGTGTTGCTTTGTCTTGTCTTTTCTTCTCCTTGTCTTGTGTTGTTTTGTCCTGTCCTGACGTGTGTTTTGTTGTTTTGTCTTGTCATGTCTTGTCTTGTCTTGTGATGTCATGTCATGTCGTGTGTTGTGTTGTTTTGTCTTGTCTTGTCATGTCGTGTGTTGTGTTGCTTTGTCTTGTCTTGCTGTGTATTGTCATGTCTTATATTGTCTTGTCTTGTCATGTCATGTCATGTGGTGTGTTGTGTTGTTTTGTCTTGTCTTGTCATGTCGTGTGTTGTGTTGCTTTGTCTTGTCTTGCTGTGTATTGTCATGTCTTATATTGTCTTGTCTTGTCATGTCATGTCATGTCGTGTGTTGTGTTGTTTTGTCTTGTCTTGTTTTGTCTTCTCATGTCATGTCTTGTCTTGTCTTGTCATGTCTTGTCTTGTCTTGTCCTGTCCTGTCCTGTCTTGTCTTGTCTTGTCTTGTCTTGTCTTGTCTCGTCTTGTCTTGTCTTGTCTTGTCTTGTCTTGTCTTGTCCTGTCCTGACGTGTGTTGTGTTGTTTTGTCTTGTCTTGTTTTGTCTTGTCTTGTTTTGTCGTGTCTTGTATTGTCTTGTTTTGTCATGTAATGTCATGTCGTGTGTTGTGTGGTTTTGTCTTGTCTTGTGTTGTTTTGTCGTGTCATGTCTTGTCTTGTCTTGTCTTCTCCTGTCCTGTCGTGTGTTGTGTTGTTTTGTCTTGTCTTGTCATGTCATGTCATGTCGTGTCTTGTGTTGCTTTGTCTTGTCTTGTCTTGTCATGTCGTGTGTTGTGTTGTTTTGTCTTGTCTTATATTGTCTTGTCTTGTCTTGTGATGTCATGTCATGTCGTGTGTTGTGTTGTTTTGTCTTGTCTTGTCATGTCGTGTGTTGTGTTGTTTTGTCTTGTCTTGCTGTGTATTGTCATGTCTTATATTGTCTTGTCTTGTATTGTCATGTCATGTCATGTCGTGTGTTGTGTTGTTTTGTCTTGTCTTGTTTTGTCTTCTCATGTCATGTCTTGTCTTGTCTTGTCTTGTCTTGTCTTGTCTTGTCTTGTCTTGTCTTGTCTTGTCATGTCTTGTCTTGTCATGTCCTATCTTGTCTTGTCTTGTCTTGTGTTGCCTCGTCTTGTCTTGTCTTGTCTTGTCCTGTCCTGACGTGTGTTGTGTTGTTTTGTCTTGTCTTGCTTTGTCTTGCCATGTCCTATCTTGTCTTGTCATGTCTTGTCTTGTCTTGTCTTGTCTTGTCCTGTCCTGTCGTGTGTTGTGTTGTTTTGTCTTGTCTTGTCATGTCATGTCATGTCGTGTCTTGTGTTGCTTTGTCTTGTCTTGTCTTGTCTTGTCTTGTCTTGTCATGTCTTGTCTTGTCTTGTCTTGTCTTGTCTTGTCCTGTCCTGTCGTGTGTTGTGTTGTTTTGTCTTGTCTTGTCTTGTCTAGTTTTGTCTTGTCTTGTCTTGTCTTGCTTTATGTTGTCTTGTTTTGTCATGTAATGTCATGTCGTGTGTTGTGTTGTTTTGTCTTGTCTTGTGTTTTTTTGTCGTGTCATGTCTTGTCTTGTCTTGTCTTGTCTTGTCCTGTCCTGTCGTGTGTTGTGTTGTTTTGTCTTGTCATGTCTTGTCTTGTCTTGTCTTGTCTTGTCTTGTCTTGTCTTGTCTTGTCTTGTCTTGTCTTGTCTTGTGTTGTGTTGTTTTGCCTTGTCTTGTTGTGTATTGTCATGTCTTATATTGTCTTGTCTTGTCTTGTCTTGTCTTGTCTTGTCATGTCTTGTCTTGTCTTGTTTTGTCTTGTCTTGTATTGTCTTGTTTTCTCATGTAATGTCCTGTCGTGTGTTGTGTTGTTTTGTATTGTCTTGTGTTGTTTTGTCGTGTCATGTCTTGTCTTGTCTTGTCTTGTCCTGTCCTGTCGTGTGTTGTGTTGTTTTGTCTTGTCTTGTCATGTCATGTCATGTCGTGTCTTGTGTTGCTTTGTCTTGTCTTGTCTTGTCTTGTCATGTCGTGTGTTGTGTTGTTTTGTCTTGTCTTGTTGTGTATTGTCATGTCTTATATTGTCTTGTCTTGTCTTGTCTTGTCATGTCATGTCATGTCGTGTGTTGTATTGTTTTGTCTTGTCTTGTCATGTCGTGTGTTGTGTTGTTTTGTCTTGTCTTGTGTTGTTTTGTCGTGTCATGTCTTGTCTTGTCTTGTCCTGTCCTGTCGTGTGTTGTGTTGTTTTGTCTTGTCTTGTCTTGTCTAGTTTTGTCTTGTCTTGTCTTGTCTTGCTTTATGTTGTCTTGTTTTGTCATGTAATGTCATGTCGTGTGTTGTGTTGTTTTGTCTTGTCTTGTGTTGTTTTGTCGTGTCATGTCTTGTCTTGTCTTGTCTTGTCTTGTCCTGTCCTGTCGTGTGTTGTGTTGTTTTGTCTTGTCTTGTCTTGTCATGTCATGTCATGTCGTGTCTTGTGTTGCTTTGTCTTGTCTTTTCTTCTCCTTGTCTTGTGTTGTTTTGTCCTGTCCTGACGTGTGTTTTGTTGTTTTGTCTTGTCATGTCTTGTCTTGTCTTGTGATGTCATGTCATGTCGTGTGTTGTGTTGTTTTGTCTTGTCTTGTCATGTCGTGTGTTGTGTTGCTTTGTCTTGTCTTGCTGTGTATTGTCATGTCTTATATTGTCTTGTCTTGTCATGTCATGTCATGTGGTGTGTTGTGTTGTTTTGTCTTGTCTTGTCATGTCGTGTGTTGTGTTGCTTTGTCTTGTCTTGCTGTGTATTGTCATGTCTTATATTGTCTTGTCTTGTCATGTCATGTCATGTCGTGTGTTGTGTTGTTTTGTCTTGTCTTGTTTTGTCTTCTCATGTCATGTCTTGTCTTGTCTTGTCATGTCTTGTCTTGTCTTGTCCTGTCCTGTCCTGTCTTGTCTTGTCTTGTCTTGTCTTGTCTTGTCTCGTCTTGTCTTGTCTTGTCTTGTCTTGTCTTGTCTTGTCCTGTCCTGACGTGTGTTGTGTTGTTTTGTCTTGTCTTGTTTTGTCTTGTCTTGTTTTGTCGTGTCTTGTATTGTCTTGTTTTGTCATGTAATGTCATGTCGTGTGTTGTGTGGTTTTGTCTTGTCTTGTGTTGTTTTGTCGTGTCATGTCTTGTCTTGTCTTGTCTTCTCCTGTCCTGTCGTGTGTTGTGTTGTTTTGTCTTGTCTTGTCATGTCATGTCATGTCGTGTCTTGTGTTGCTTTGTCTTGTCTTGTCTTGTCATGTCGTGTGTTGTGTTGTTTTGTCTTGTCTTATATTGTCTTGTCTTGTCTTGTGATGTCATGTCATGTCGTGTGTTGTGTTGTTTTGTCTTGTCTTGTCATGTCGTGTGTTGTGTTGTTTTGTCTTGTCTTGCTGTGTATTGTCATGTCTTATATTGTCTTGTCTTGTATTGTCATGTCATGTCATGTCGTGTGTTGTGTTGTTTTGTCTTGTCTTGTTTTGTCTTCTCATGTCATGTCTTGTCTTGTCTTGTCTTGTCTTGTCTTGTCTTGTCTTGTCTTGTCTTGTCTTGTCATGTCTTGTCTTGTCATGTCCTATCTTGTCTTGTCTTGTCTTGTGTTGCCTCGTCTTGTCTTGTCTTGTCTTGTCCTGTCCTGACGTGTGTTGTGTTGTTTTGTCTTGTCTTGCTTTGTCTTGCCATGTCCTATCTTGTCTTGTCATGTCTTGTCTTGTCTTGTCTTGTCTTGTCCTGTCCTGTCGTGTGTTGTGTTGTTTTGTCTTGTCTTGTCATGTCATGTCATGTCGTGTCTTGTGTTGCTTTGTCTTGTCTTGTCTTGTCTTGTCTTGTCTTGTCATGTCTTGTCTTGTCTTGTCTTGTCTTGTCTTGTCCTGTCCTGTCGTGTGTTGTGTTGTTTTGTCTTGTCTTGTCTTGTCTAGTTTTGTCTTGTCTTGTCTTGTCTTGCTTTATGTTGTCTTGTTTTGTCATGTAATGTCATGTCGTGTGTTGTGTTGTTTTGTCTTGTCTTGTGTTTTTTTGTCGTGTCATGTCTTGTCTTGTCTTGTCTTGTCTTGTCCTGTCCTGTCGTGTGTTGTGTTGTTTTGTCTTGTCATGTCTTGTCTTGTCTTGTCTTGTCTTGTCTTGTCTTGTCTTGTCTTGTCTTGTCTTGTCTTGTCTTGTGTTGTGTTGTTTTGCCTTGTCTTGTTGTGTATTGTCATGTCTTATATTGTCTTGTCTTGTCTTGTCTTGTCTTGTCTTGTCATGTCTTGTCTTGTCTTGTTTTGTCTTGTCTTGTATTGTCTTGTTTTCTCATGTAATGTCCTGTCGTGTGTTGTGTTGTTTTGTATTGTCTTGTGTTGTTTTGTCGTGTCATGTCTTGTCTTGTCTTGTCTTGTCCTGTCCTGTCGTGTGTTGTGTTGTTTTGTCTTGTCTTGTCATGTCATGTCATGTCGTGTCTTGTGTTGCTTTGTCTTGTCTTGTCTTGTCTTGTCATGTCGTGTGTTGTGTTGTTTTGTCTTGTCTTGTTGTGTATTGTCATGTCTTATATTGTCTTGTCTTGTCTTGTCTTGTCATGTCATGTCATGTCGTGTGTTGTGTTGTTTTGTCTTGTCTTGTCTTGTCATGCCGTGTGTTGTGTTGTTTTGTCTTGTCTTGTGTTGTTTTGTCGTGTCATTTCTTGTCTTGTCTTGTCCTGTCCTGTCGTGTGTTGTGTTGTTTTGTCTTGTCTTGTCTTGTCTAGTTTTGTCTTGTCTTGTCTTGTCTTGTTTTATGTTGTCTTGTTTTGTCATGAAATGTCATGTCGTGTGTTGTGTTGTTTTGTCTTGTCTTGTGTTGTTTTGTCGTGTCATGTCTTGTCTTGTCTTGTCTTGTCCTGTCCTGTCGTGTGTTGTGTTGTTTTGTCTTGTCTTGTCATGTCATGTCATGTCGTGTCTTGTGTTGCTTTGTCTTGTCTTTTCTTCTCCTTGTCTTGTGTTGTTTTGTCCTGTCCTGACGTGTGTTTTGTTGTTTCGTCTTGTCATGTCTTGTCTTGTCTTGTGATGTCATGTCATGTCGTGTGTTGTGTTGTTTTGTCTTGTCTTGTCATGTCGTGTGTTGTGTTGTTTTGTCTTGTCTTGCTGTGTATTGTCATGTCTTATATTGTCTTGTCTTGTCATGTCATGTCATATCATGTCGTGTGTTGTTTTGTCTTGTCTTGTTTTGTCTTGTCATGTCTTATCTTGTCTTGTCATGTCATGTCATGTCATGTGCTGTGTTGTGATGTTTTGTCTTGTCTTGTCATGTCTTGTCTTGTCTTGTCTTGTCTTGTCTTGTCTTGTCTTGTCTTGTCTTGTCTTGTCTTGTCTTGTCTTGTCTTGTCCTGTCCTGTCTTGTCTTGTCTTGTCATATCTTGTCTTGTCTTGTCTTGTCTTGTCTTGTCTTGTCTTGCTTTGTCTTGTCATGTCTTATCTTGTCTTGTCTTGTCTTGTCTTGTCTTTTCTTGTCTTGTCTTGTCTTGTCTTGTCTTGTCCTGTCCTGACGTGTGTTGTGTTGTTTTGTCTTGTCTTGTTTTGTCTTGTCTTGTGTTGTTTTGTCCTGTCCTGACGTGTGTTGTGTTGTTTTGTCTTGTCTTGTGATGTCATGTCATGTCGTGTGTTGAGTTGTTGTGTCTTGTCTTGTCTTGTCATGTCTTGTCTTGTCTTGTCTTGTCTTGTCTTGTCTTGCCTTGTCTTGTCTTGTTTTGTCTTGTCTTGTTTTATGTTGTCTTGTCCTGTCTTGTTGTGTCATGTAATGTCTTGTCGTGTGTTGTGTTGTTTTTTCTTGTCTTGTATTGTCTTGTCTTGTCTTGTCTTGTCTTGTCTTGTATTGTCTTGTCTTTTCTTGTCGTGTCTTATCTTGTCTTGTCTTGTCTTGTCTTGTCTTGTCTTGTCTTGTCTTGTCTTGTCTTGTCTTGTCTTGTTTTGTCTTGTCTTGTCTTGTCTTGTCTTGTCTTGTCTTGTCTTGTCTTGTCTTGTCTTGTCTTGTCTTGTCTTGTCTTGTCTTGTCTTGTCTTGTCTTGTCTTGTTTTGTCTTGTTTTGTCTTGTCTTGTCTTGTGTTGTTTTGTCGTGTCATGTCTTGTCTTGTCTTGCCTTGTCTTGTCTTGTCTTGTCTTGTCTTGTCTTGTCTTGTCTTGTCTTGTCATGTCTTGTCTTGTCTTGTTTTGTCTTGTCTTGTATTGTCTTGTTTTGTCATGTAATGTCATGTCGTGTGTTGTGTTGTTTTTTCTTGTCTTGTATTGTCTTGTCTTGTCTTGTCTTGTCTTGTCTTGTCTTGTCTTGTCTTGTCTTGTCTTGTCTTGTCTTGTCTTGTCTTGTCTTGTCTTGTCTTGTCTTGCCTTGTCTTGTCTTGTTTTGTCTTGTCTTGTTTTATGTTGTCTTGTCCTGTCTTGTTGTGTCATGTAATGTCATGTCGTGTGTTGTGTTGTTTTGCCTTGTCTTGTTGTGTATTGTCATGTCTTATATTGTCTTGTCTTGTCTTGTCTTGCCTTGTCTTGTCATGTCTTGTCTTGTCTTGTTTTGTCTTGTCTTGTATTGTCTTGTTTTGTCATGTAATGTCATGTCGTGTGTTGTGTTGTTTTTTCTTGTCTTGTATTGTCTTGTCTTGTCTTGTCTTGTCTTGTCTTGTCTTGTCTTGTCTTGTCTTGTCTTGTCTTGTCTTGTCTTGTCTTGTCTTGTCTTGTCTTGTCTTGTCTTGTCTTGTCTTGTCTTGTCTTGTCTTGTCTTGTCTTGTCTTGTCTTGTCTTGTCTTGTCTTGTCTTGTCTTGTCTTGTCTTGTCTTGTCTTGTCTTGTCTTGTCTTGTCTTGTCTTGTTTTGTCTTGTTTTGTCTTGTCTTGTCTTGTCTTGTTTTGTCTTGTCTTGTCTTGTCTTGTCTTGTCTTGTCTTGTCTTGTCTTGTCTTGTCTTGTCTTGTCTTGTCTTGTCTTGTCTTGTCTTGTCTTGTCTTGTCTTGTCTTGTCTTGTCTTGTCTTGTCTTGTCTTGTCTTGTCTTGTCTTGTCTTGTCTTGTCTTGTCTTGTCTTGTCTTGTCTTGTCTTGTCTTGTCTTGTCTTGTCTTGTCTTGTCTTGTTTTGTCTTGTTTTGTCTTGTCTTGTCTTGTGTTGTTTTGTCGTGTCATGTCTTGTCTTGTCTTGTCTTGTCCTGTCCTGTCGTGTGTTGTGTTGTTTTGTCTTGTCTTGTCATGTCATGTCATGTCGTGTCTTGTGTTGCTTTGTCTTGTCTTGTCTTGTCTTGTCTTGTGTTGCCTCGTCTTGTCTTGTCTTGTCTTGTCTTGTCCTGTCCTGACGTGTGTTGTGTTGTTTTGTCTTGTCTTGTCATGTCGTGTGTTGTGTTGTTTTGTCTTGTCTTGTCTTGTCATGTCGTGTGTTGTGTTGTTTTGTCTTGTCTTGTCTTGTCTTGTTTTGTCTTGTCTTGTGTTGTTTTGTCGTGTCATGTCTTGTCTTGTCTTGTCTTGTCTTGTCTTGTCCTGTCCTGTCGTGTGTTGTGTTGTTTTGTCTTGTCTTGTCTTGTCATGTCATGTCATGTCGTGTCTTGTGTTGCTTTGTCTTGTCTTATCTTGTCTTGTCATGTCTTGTCTTGTCTTGTCTTGTCTTGTCTTGTCTTGTCTTGTCTTGTCTTGTCTTGTCTTGTCTTGTCTTGTCTTGTCTTGTCTTGTCTTGTCTTGTCTTGTCTTGTCTTGTCTTGTCTTGTCTTGTCTTGTCTTGTCTTGTCTTGTCTTGTCTTGTCTTGTCTTGTCTTGTCTTGTCTTGTCTTGTCTTGTCTTGTCTTGTCTTGTCCTGTCCTGTCTTGTCTTGTCTTGTCATATCTTGTCTTGTCTTGTCTTGTCTTGTCTTGTCTTGTCTTGCTTTGTCTTGTCATGTCTTATCTTGTCTTGTCTTGTCTTGTCTTGTCTTGTCTTGTCTTGTCTTGTCTTGTCTTGTCTTGTCTTGTCTTGTCTTGTCCTGTCCTGTCTTGTCTTGTCTTGTCATATCTTGTCTTGTCTTGTCTTGTCTTGTCTTGTCTTGTCTTGCTTTGTCTTGTCATGTCTTATCTTGTCTTGTCTTGTCTTGTCTTGTCTTTTCTTGTCTTGTCTTGTCTTGTCTTGTGATGTCATGTCATGTCGTGTGTTGTGTTGTTTTGTCTTGTCTTGTCATGTCGTGTGTTGTGTTGTTTTGTCTTGTCTTGCTGTGTATTGTCATGTCTTATATTGTCTTGTCTTGTCATGTCATGTCATATCATGTCGTGTGTTGTTTTGTCTTGTCTTGTTTTGTCTTGTCATGTCTTATCTTGTCTTGTCATGTCATGTCATGTCATGTGCTGTGTTGTGATGTTTTGTCTTGTCTTGTCATGTCTTGTCTTGTCTTGTCTTGTCCTGTCCTGTCGTGTGTTGTGTTGTTTTGTCTTGTCTTGTCATGTCATGTCATGTCGTGTCTTGTGTTGCTTTGTCTTGTCTTTTCTTCTCCTTGTCTTGTGTTGTTTTGTCCTGTCCTGACGTGTGTTTTGTTGTTTCGTCTTGTCATGTCTTGTCTTGTCTTGTGATGTCATGTCATGTCTTGTCTTGTCTTGTCTTGTCTTGTCTTGTCTTGTCTTGTGTTGTGTTGTTTTGCCTTGTCTTGTTGTGTATTGTCATGTCTTATATTGTCTTGTCTTGTCTTGTCTTGTCTTGTCTTGTCATGTCTTGTCTTGTCTTGTTTTGTCTTGTCTTGTCTTGTCTTGTCTTGTCTTGTCTTGTCTTGTCTTGTCTTGTGTTGTGTTGTTTTGCCTTGTCTTGTTGTGTATTGTCATGTCTTATATTGTCTTGTCTTGTCTTGTCTTGTCTTGTCTTGTCATGTCTTGTCTTGTCTTGTTTTGTCTTGTCTTGTATTGTCTTGTTTTCTCATGTAATGTCCTGTCGTGTGTTGTGTTGTTTTGTATTGTCTTGTGTTGTTTTGTCGTGTCATGTCTTGTCTTGTCTTGTCTTGTCCTGTCCTGTCGTGTGTTGTGTTGTTTTGTCTTGTCTTGTCATGTCATGTCATGTCGTGTCTTGTGTTGCTTTGTCTTGTCTTGTCTTGTCTTGTCATGTCGTGTGTTGTGTTGTTTTTTCTTGTCTTGTATTGTCTTGTCTTGTCTTGTCTTGTCTTGTCTTGTATTGTCTTGTCTTTTCTTGTCGTGTCTTGTCGTGTCTTATCTTGTCTTGTCTTGTCTTGTCTTGTCTTGTCTTGTCTTGTCTTGTCTTGTCTTGTTTTGTCTTGTCTTGTCTTGTCTTGTCTTGTCTTGTCTTGTCTTGTCTTGTCTTGTCTTGTCTTGTCTTGTCTTGTCTTGTCTTGTCTTGTCTTGTCTTGTCTTGTCTTGTCTTGTCTTGTCTTGTCTTGTCTTGTCTTGTCTTGTCTTGTCCTGTCCTGTCGTGTGTTGTGTTGTTTTGTCTTGTCATGTCTTGTCTTGTCTTGTCTTGTCTTGTCTTGTCTTGTCTTGTCTTGTCTTGTCTTGTCTTGTCTTGTCTTGTCTTGTCTTGCTTTGTCTTGTCATGTCTTATCTTGTCTTGTCTTGTCTTGTCTTGTCTTTTCTTGTCTTGTCTTGTCTTGTCTTGTCTTGTCCTGACGTGTGTTGTCTTGTCTTGTCTTGTCTTGTCTTGTCCTGTCCTGTCGTGTGTTGTGTTGTTTTGTCTTGTCATGTCTTGTCTTGTCTTGTCTTGTCATGTCTTATCTTGTCTTGTCTTGTCTTGTCTTGTCTTTTCTTGTCTTGTCTTGTCTTGTCTTGTCTTGTCCTGTCCTGACGTGTGTTGTGTTGTTTTGTCTTGTCTTGTTTTGTCTTGTCTTGTGTTGTTTTGTCCTGTCCTGACGTGTGTTGTGTTGTTTTGTCTTGTCTTGTGATGTCATGTCATGTCGTGTGTTGAGTTGTTGTGTCTTGTCTTGTCTTGTCATGTCTTGTCTTGTCTTGTCTTGTCTTGTCTTGTCTTGCCTTGTCTTGTCTTGTTTTGTCTTGTCTTGTTTTATGTTGTCTTGTCCTGTCTTGTTGTGTCATGTAATGTCTTGTCGTGTGTTGTGTTGTTTTTTCTTGTCTTGTATTGTCTTGTCTTGTCTTGTCTTGTCTTGTCTTGTCTTGTCTTGTATTGTCTTGTCTTTTCTTGTCGTGTCTTATCTTGTCTTGTCTTGTCTTGTCTTGTCTTGTCTTGTCTTGTCTTGTCTTGTCTTGTCTTGTTTTGTCTTGTCTTGTCTTGTCTTGTCTTGTCTTGTCTTGTCTTGTCTTGTCTTGTCTTGTCTTGTCTTGTCTTGTCTTGTCTTGTCTTGTCTTGTCTTGTCTTGTCTTGTCTTGTTTTGTCTTGTTTTGTCTTGTCTTGTCTTGTGTTGTTTTGTCGTGTCATGTCTTGTCTTGTCTTGCCTTGTCTTGTCTTGTCTTGTCTTGTGTTGTGTTGTTTTGCCTTGTCTTGTTGTGTATTGTCATGTCTTATATTGTCTTGTCTTGTCTTGTCTTGCCTTGTCTTGTCATGTCTTGTCTTGTCTTGTTTTGTCTTGTCTTGTATTGTCTTGTTTTGTCATGTAATGTCATGTCGTGTGTTGTGTTGTTTTTTCTTGTCTTGTATTGTCTTGTCTTGTCTTGTATTGTCTTGTCTTTTCTTGTCGTGTCTTGTCGTGTCTTATCTTGTCTTGTCTTGTCTTGTCTTGTCTTGTCTTGTCTTGTCTTGTCTTGTCTTGTTTTGTCTTGTCTTGTCTTGTCTTGTCTTGTCTTGTCTTGTCTTGTCTTGTCTTGTCTTGTCTTGTCTTGTCTTGTCTTGTCTTGTCTTGTCTTGTCTTGTCTTGTCTTGTCTTGTCTTGTCTTGTCTTGTCTTGTCTTGTCTTGTCTTGTCTTGTCTTGTCTTGTCCTGTCCTGTCGTGTGTTGTGTTGTTTTGTCTTGTCATGTCTTGTCTTGTCTTGTCTTGTCTTGTCTTGTCTTGTCTTGTCTTGTCTTGTCTTGTCTTGTCTAGTGTTGTGTTGTTTTGCCTTGTCTTGTTGTGTATTGTCATGTCTTATATTGTCTTGTCTTGTCTTGTCTTGTCTTGTCTTGTCATGTCTTGTCTTGTCTTGTTTTGTCTTGTCTTGTATTGTCTTGTTTTCTCATGTAATGTCCTGTCGTGTGTTGTGTTGTTTTGTATTGTCTTGTGTTGTTTTGTCGTGTCATGTCTTGTCTTGTCTTGTCTTGTCCTGTCCTGTCGTGTGTTGTGTTGTTTTGTCTTGTCTTGTCATGTCATGTCATGTCGTGTCTTGTGTTGCTTTGTCTTGTCTTGTCTTGTCTTGTCATGTCGTGTGTTGTGTTGTTTTGTCTTGTCTTGTTGTGTATTGTCATGTCTTATATTGTCTTGTCTTGTCTTGTCTTGTCATGTCATGTCATGTCGTGTGTTGTGTTGTTTTGTCTTGTCTTGTCTTGTCATGCCGTGTGTTGTGTTGTTTTGTCTTGTCTTGTGTTGTTTTGTCGTGTCATTTCTTGTCTTGTCTTGTCCTGTCCTGTCGTGTGTTGTGTTGTTTTGTCTTGTCTTGTCTTGTCTAGTTTTGTCTTGTCTTGTCTTGTCTTGTTTTATGTTGTCTTGTTTTGTCATGAAATGTCATGTCGTGTGTTGTGTTGTTTTGTCTTGTCTTGTGTTGTTTTGTCGTGTCATGTCTTGTCTTGTCTTGTCTTGTCCTGTCCTGTCGTGTGTTGTGTTGTTTTGTCTTGTCTTGTCATGTCATGTGTTGTGTTGTTTTGTCTTGTCTTGCTGTGTATTGTCATGTCTTATATTGTCTTGTCTTGTCATGTCATGTCATATCATGTCGTGTGTTGTTTTGTCTTGTCTTGTTTTGTCTTGTCATGTCTTATCTTGTCTTGTCATGTCATGTCATGTCATGTGCTGTGTTGTGATGTTTTGTCTTGTCTTGTCATGTCTTGTCTTGTCTTGTCTTGTCTTGTCTTGTCTTGTCTTGTCTTGTCTTGTCTTGTCTTGTCTTGTCCTGTCCTGTCTTGTCTTGTCTTGTCATATCTTGTCTTGTCTTGTCTTGTCTTGTCTTGCTTTGTCTTGTCATGTCTTGTATTGTCTTGTTTTCTCATGTAATGTCCTGTCGTGTGTTGTGTTGTTTTGTATTGTCTTGTGTTGTTTTGTCGTGTCATGTCTTGTCTTGTCTTGTCTTGTCCTGTCCTGTCGTGTGTTGTGTTGTTTTGTCTTGTCTTGTCATGTCATGTCATGTCGTGTCTTGTGTTGCTTTGTCTTGTGTTGTCTTGTATTGTCTTGTTTTCTCATGTAATGTCCTGTCGTGTGTTGTGTTGTTTTGTATTGTCTTGTGTTGTTTTGTCGTGTCATGTCTTGTCTTGTCTTGTCTTGTCCTGTCCTGTCGTGTGTTGTGTTGTTTTGTCTTGTCTTGTCATGTCATGTCATGTCGTGTCTTGTGTTGCTTTGTCTTGTGTTGTTTTGTCCTGTCCTGACGTGTGTTTTGTTGTTTCGTCTTGTCATGTCTTGTCTTGTCTTGTGATGTCATGTCATGTCGTGTGTTGTGTTGTTTTGTCTTGTCTTGTCATGTCGTGTGTTGTGTTGTTTTGTCTTGTCTTGCTGTGTATTGTCATGTCTTATATTGTCTTGTCTTGTCATGTCATGTCATATCATGTCGTGTGTTGTTTTGTCTTGTCTTGTTTTGTCTTGTCATGTCTTATCTTGTCTTGTCATGTCATGTCATGTCATGTGCTGTGTTGTGATGTTTTGTCTTGTCTTGTCATGTCTTGTCTTGTCTTGTCTTGTCTTGTCTTGTCTTGTCTTGTCTTGTCTTGTCTTGTCTTGTCTTGTCCTGTCCTGTCTTGTCTTGTCTTGTCATATCTTGTCTTGTCTTGTCTTGTCTTGTCTTGTCTTGTCTTGCTTTGTCTTGTCATGTCTTATCTTGTCTTGTCTTGTCTTGTCTTGTCTTTTCTTGTCTTGTCTTGTCTTGTCTTGTCTTGTCCTGTCCTGACGTGTGTTGTGTTGTTTTGTCTTGTCTTGTTTTGTCTTGTCTTGTGTTGTTTTGTCCTGTCCTGACGTGTGTTGTGTTGTTTTGTCTTGTCTTGTGATGTCATGTCATGTCGTGTGTTGAGTTGTTGTGTCTTGTCTTGTCTTGTCATGTCTTGTCTTGTCTTGTCTTGTCTTGTCTTGTCTTGCCTTGTCTTGTCTTGTTTTGTCTTGTCTTGTTTTATGTTGTCTTGTCCTGTCTTGTTGTGTCATGTAATGTCTTGTCGTGTGTTGTGTTGTTTTTTCTTGTCTTGTATTGTCTTGTCTTGTCTTGTCTTGTCTTGTCTTGTCTTGTCTTGTATTGTCTTGTCTTTTCTTGTCGTGTCTTATCTTGTCTTGTCTTGTCTTGTCTTGTCTTGTCTTGTCTTGTCTTGTCTTGTCTTGTCTTGTTTTGTCTTGTCTTGTCTTGTCTTGTCTTGTCTTGTCTTGTCTTGTCTTGTCTTGTCTTGTCTTGTCTTGTCTTGTCTTGTCTTGTCTTGTCTTGTCTTGTCTTGTCTTGTCTTGTCTTGTTTTGTCTTGTTTTGTCTTGTCTTGTCTTGTGTTGTTTTGTCGTGTCATGTCTTGTCTTGTCTTGCCTTGTCTTGTCTTGTCTTGTCTTGTGTTGTGTTGTTTTGCCTTGTCTTGTTGTGTATTGTCATGTCTTATATTGTCTTGTCTTGTCTTGTCTTGTATTGTCTTGTCTTTTCTTGTCGTGTCTTGTCGTGTCTTATCTTGTCTTGTCTTGTCTTGTCTTGCCTTGTCTTGTCTTGTTTTGTCTTGTCTTGTTTTATGTTGTCTTGTCCTGTCTTGTTGTGTCATGTAATGTCTTGTCGTGTGTTGTGTTGTTTTTTCTTGTCTTGTATTGTCTTGTCTTGTCTTGTCTTGTCTTGTCTTGTCTTGTCTTGTATTGTCTTGTCTTTTCTTGTCGTGTCTTATCTTGTCTTGTCTTGTCTTGTCTTGTCTTGTCTTGTCTTGTCTTGTCTTGTCTTGTCTTGTCTTTTCTTGCCTTGTCTTGTCATGTCTTGTCTTGTCTTGTTTTGTCTTGTCTTGTATTGTCTTGTTTTGTCATGTAATGTCATGTCGTGTGTTGTGTTGTTTTTTCTTGTCTTGTATTGTCTTGTCTTGTCTTGTCTTGTCTTGTCTTGTATTGTCTTGTCTTTTCTTGTCGTGTCTTGTCGTGTCTTATCTTGTCTTGTCTTGTCTTGTCTTGTCTTGTCTTGTCTTGTCTTGTCTTGTCTTGTCTTGTTTTGTCTTGTCTTGTCTTGTCTTGTCTTGTCTTGTCTTGTCTTGTCTTGTCTTGTCTTGTCTTGTCTTGTCTTGTCTTGTCTTGTCTTGTCTTGTCTTGTCTTGTCTTGTCTTGTCTTGTCTTGTCTTGTCTTGTCTTGTCTTGTCTTGTCTTGTCTTGTCTTGTCTTGTCTTGTCTTGTCTTGTCTTGTCTTGTCTTGTCTTGTCTTGTCTTGTCTTGTTTTGTCTTGTTTTGTCTTGTCTTGTCTTGTCTTGTTTTGTCTTGTCTTGTCTTGTCTTGTCTTGTCTTGTCTTGTCTTGTCTTGTCTTGTCTTGTCTTGTCTTGTCTTGTCTTGTCTTGTCTTGTCTTGTCTTGTCTTGTCTTGTCTTGTCTTGTCTTGTCTTGTCTTGTCTTGTCTTGTCTTGTCTTGTCTTGTCTTGTCTTGTCTTGTCTTGTCTTGTCTTGTCTTGTCTTGTCTTGTCTTGTCTTGTCTTGTCTTGTCTTGTCTTGTTTTGTCTTGTTTTGTCTTGTCTTGTCTTGTGTTGTTTTGTCGTGTCATGTCTTGTCTTGTCTTGTCTTGTCCTGTCCTGTCGTGTGTTGTGTTGTTTTGTCTTGTCTTGTCATGTCATGTCATGTCGTGTCTTGTGTTGCTTTGTCTTGTCTTGTCTTGTCTTGTCTTGTGTTGCCTCGTCTTGTCTTGTCTTGTCTTGTCTTGTCCTGTCCTGACGTGTGTTGTGTTGTTTTGTCTTGTCTTGTCATGTCGTGTGTTGTGTTGTTTTGTCTTGTCTTGTCTTGTCATGTCGTGTGTTGTGTTGTTTTGTCTTGTCTTGTCTTGTCTTGTTTTGTCTTGTCTTGTGTTGTTTTGTCGTGTCATGTCTTGTCTTGTCTTGTCTTGTCTTGTCTTGTCCTGTCCTGTCGTGTGTTGTGTTGTTTTGTCTTGTCTTGTCTTGTCATGTCATGTCATGTCGTGTCTTGTGTTGCTTTGTCTTGTCTTATCTTGTCTTGTCATGTCTTGTCTTGTCTTGTCTTGTCTTGTCTTGTCTTGTCTTGTCTTGTCTTGTCTTGTCTTGTCTTGTCTTGTCTTGTCTTGTCTTGTCTTGTCTTGTCTTGTCTTGTCTTGTCTTGTCTTGTCTTGTCTTGTCTTGTCTTGTCTTGTCTTGTCTTGTCTTGTCTTGTCTTGTCTTGTCTTGTCTTGTCTTGTCTTGTCTTGTCTTGTCTTGTCTTGTCTTGTCTTGTCTTGTCCTGTCCTGTCTTGTCTTGTCTTGTCATATCTTGTCTTGTCTTGTCTTGTCTTGTCTTGTCTTGTCTTGCTTTGTCTTGTCATGTCTTATCTTGTCTTGTCTTGTCTTGTCTTGTCTTGTCTTGTCTTGCTTTGTCTTGTCATGTCTTATCTTGTCTTGTCTTGTCTTGTGTTGTTTTGTATTGTCTTGTCTTGTGTTGTTTTGTCGTGTCATGCCTTGTCTTGTCCTGTCCTGTCGTGTGTTGTGTTGTTTTGTCTTGTCTTGTCATGTCATGTCATGTCGTGTCTTGTGTTGCTTTGTCTTGTCTTGTCTTGTCTTGTCATGTCGTGTGTTGTGTTGTTTTGTCTTTTCATGTCTTGTCTTGTTTTGTCTTGTCATGTCTTGTCTTGTCTTGTCATATCTTGTCTTATCTTGTCTTGTCTTGTCTTGCTTTGTCTTGCTTTGTCTTGTCATGTCTTATCTTGTCTTGTCTTGTCTTGTCTTGTCTTGTCTTGTCTTGCTTTGTCTTGTCATGTCTTATCTTGTCTTGTCTTGTCTTGTCTTGTCTTGTCCTGTCCTGTCGTGTGTTGTTTTGTATTGTCTTGTCTTGTGTTGTTTTGTCGTGTCATGCCTTGTCTTGTCCTGTCCTGTCGTGTGTTGTGTTGTTTTGTCTTGTCTTGTCATGTCATGTCATGTCGTGTCTTGTGTTGCTTTGTCTTGTCTTGTCTTGTCATGTC
This sequence comes from Zeugodacus cucurbitae, assembly GCF_028554725.1. Taxonomy (NCBI): domain Eukaryota; kingdom Metazoa; phylum Arthropoda; class Insecta; order Diptera; family Tephritidae; genus Zeugodacus; species Zeugodacus cucurbitae. Next base: position 22,736,981 of record NC_071672.1, on the reverse strand, counting down.
GTGTGTTGTGTTGTTTTGTCTTGTCATGTCTTGTCTTGTTTTGTCTTGTCATGTCTTGTCTTGTCTTGTCTTGTCTTGTCTTGTCTTGTCTTGTCTTGTCATGACATGTCATGTCATATCGTGTGTTGTGTTGTTTTGTCTTGTCTTGTCTTGTCTTGTCTTGTCTTGTCTTGTCTTGTCTTGTCTTGTCTCGTCTTATCTTGTCTTATCTTGTCTTGTCTTGTCTTGTCTTGTCTTGTCTCATCTTGTCTTGTCTTGTCTTGTCTTGTCCTGTCCTGTCTTGTCTTGTCTTGTCATGTCTTGTCTTGTCTTGTCTTGTCTTGTCTTGTCTTGTGTTGTTTTGCCTTGTCTTGTTGTGTATTGTCATGTCTTATATTGTCTTGTCTTGTCTTGTCTTGTCTTGCCTTGTCTTGTCATGTCTTGTCTTGTCTTGTTTTGTCTTGTCTTGTATTGTCTTGTCTTGTCATGTCATGTCATGTCGTGTCTTGTGTTGCTTTGTCTTGTCTTGTCTTGTCTTGTCATGTCGTGTGTTGTGTTGTTTTGTCTTGTCATGTCTTGTCTTGTTTTGTCTTGTCATGTCTTGTCTTGTCTTGTCTTGTCTTGTCTTGTCTTGTCTTGTCTTGTCTTGTCTTGTCTTGTCATGACATGTCATGTCATATCGTGTGTTGTGTTGTTTTGTCTTGTCTTGTTTTGTCTTGTCTTGTCTCGTCTTGTCTTGTCTTGTCTTGTTTTGTCTTGTCTTGTCTTGTCCTGTCCTGACGTGTGTTGTCTTGTCTTGTTTGTCTTGTCTTGTCTTGTCTTGTCTTGTCCTGTCCTGTCTTGTCTTGTCTTGTCATGTCTTGTCTTGTCTTGTCTTGTCTTGTCTTGTCTTGTTTTGTCTCGTCTTGTCTTGTCTTGTCTTGTCTTGTCTTGTGTTGCCTCGTCTTGTCTTGTCTTGTCTTGTCTTGTCTTGTCTTGTCTTGTCTTGTCCTGTCCTGTCTTGTCTTGTCTTGTCCTGTCCTGTCGTGTGTTGTGTTGTTTTGTCTTGTCTTGTCATGTCATGTCATGTCGTGTCTTGTGTTGCTTTGTCTTGTCTTGTCTTGTCTTGTCTTGTGTTGCCTCGTCTTGTCTTGTCTTGTCTTGTCTTGTCCTGTCCTGACGTGTGTTGTGTTGTTTTGTCTTGTCTTGTCATGTCGTGTGTTGTGTTGTTTTGTCTTGTCTTGTCTTGTCATGTCGTGTGTTGTGTTGTTTTGTCTTGTCTTGTCTTGTCTTGTTTTGTCTTGTCTTGTGTTGTTTTGTCGTGTCATGTCTTGTCTTGTCTTGTCTTGTCCTGTCCTGTCGTGTGTTGTGTTGTTTTGTCTTGTCTTGTCATGTCGTGTGTTGTGTTGTTTTGTCTTGTCTTGTCTTGTCATGTCGTGTGTTGTGTTGTTTTGTCTTGTCTTGTCTTGTCTTGTTTTGTCTTGTCTTGTGTTGTTTTGTCGTGTCATGTCTTGTCTTGTCTTGTCTTGTTTTGTCGTGTCATGTCTTGTCTTGTCTTGTCTTGTCCTGTCCTGTCGTGTGTTGTGTTGTTTTGTCTTGTCTTGTGTTGTTTTGTCGTGTCATGTCTTGTCTTGTCTTGTCTTGTCCTGTCCTGTCGTGTGTTGTGTTGTTTTGTCTTGTCTTGTCATGTCATGTCATGTCGTGTCTTGTGTTGCTTTGTCTTGTCTTTTCTTCTCCTTGTCTTGTGTTGTTTTGTCCTGTCCTGACGTGTGTTTTGTTGTTTCGTCTTGTCATGTCTTGTCTTGTCTTGTGATGTCATGTCATGTCGTGTGTTGTGTTGTTTTGTCTTGTCTTGTCATGTCGTGTGTTGTGTTGTTTTGTCTTGTCTTGCTGTGTATTGTCATGTCTTATATTGTCTTGTCTTGTCATGTCATGTCATATCATGTCGTGTGTTGTTTTGTCTTGTCTTGTTTTGTCTTGTCATGTCTTATCTTGTCTTGTCATGTCATGTCATGTCATGTGCTGTGTTGTGATGTTTTGTCTTGTCTTGTCATGTCTTGTCTTGTCTTGTCTTGTCTTGTCTTGTCTTGTCTTGTCTTGTCTTGTCTTGTCTTGTCTTGTCTTGTCTTGTCCTGTCCTGTCTTGTCTTGTCTTGTCATATCTTGTCTTGTCTTGTCTTGTCTTGTCTTGTCTTGTCTTGCTTTGTCTTGTCATGTCTTATCTTGTCTTGTCTTGTCTTGTCTTGTCTTTTCTTGTCTTGTCTTGTCTTGTCTTGTCTTGTCCTGTCCTGACGTGTGTTGTGTTGTTTTGTCTTGTCTTGTTTTGTCTTGTCTTGTGTTGTTTTGTCCTGTCCTGACGTGTGTTGTGTTGTTTTGTCTTGTCTTGTGATGTCATGTCATGTCGTGTGTTGAGTTGTTGTGTCTTGTCTTGTCTTGTCATGTCTTGTCTTGTCTTGTCTTGTCTTGTCTTGTCTTGCCTTGTCTTGTCTTGTTTTGTCTTGTCTTGTTTTATGTTGTCTTGTCCTGTCTTGTTGTGTCATGTAATGTCTTGTCGTGTGTTGTGTTGTTTTTTCTTGTCTTGTATTGTCTTGTCTTGTCTTGTCTTGTCTTGTCTTGTCTTGTCTTGTATTGTCTTGTCTTTTCTTGTCGTGTCTTATCTTGTCTTGTCTTGTCTTGTCTTGTCTTGTCTTGTCTTGTCTTGTCTTGTCTTGTCTTGTTTTGTCTTGTCTTGTCTTGTCTTGTCTTGTCTTGTCTTGTCTTGTCTTGTCTTGTCTTGTCTTGTCTTGTCTTGTCTTGTCTTGTCTTGTCTTGTCTTGTCTTGTCTTGTTTTGTCTTGTTTTGTCTTGTCTTGTCTTGTGTTGTTTTGTCGTGTCATGTCTTGTCTTGTCTTGCCTTGTCTTGTCTTGTCTTGTCTTGTGTTGTGTTGTTTTGCCTTGTCTTGTTGTGTATTGTCATGTCTTATATTGTCTTGTCTTGTCTTGTCTTGCCTTGTCTTGTCATGTCTTGTCTTGTCTTGTTTTGTCTTGTCTTGTATTGTCTTGTTTTGTCATGTAATGTCATGTCGTGTGTTGTGTTGTTTTTTCTTGTCTTGTATTGTCTTGTCTTGTCTTGTCTTGTCTTGTCTTGTATTGTCTTGTCTTTTCTTGTCGTGTCTTGTCGTGTCTTATCTTGTCTTGTCTTGTCTTGTCTTGTCTTGTCTTGTCTTGTCTTGTCTTGTCTTGTTTTGTCTTGTCTTGTCTTGTCTTGTCTTGTCTTGTCTTGTCTTGTCTTGTCTTGTCTTGTCTTGTCTTGTCTTGTCTTGTCTTGTCTTGTCTTGTCTTGTCTTGTCTTGTCTTGTCTTGTCTTGTCTTGTCTTGTCTTGTCTTGTCTTGTCTTGTCTTGTCTTGTCTTGTCTTGTTTTGTCTTGTTTTGTCTTGTCTTGTCTTGTCTTGTTTTGTCTTGTCTTGTCTTGTCTTGTCTTGTCTTGTCTTGTCTTGTCTTGTCTTGTCTTGTCTTGTCTTGTCTTGTCTTGTCTTGTCTTGTCTTGTCTTGTCTTGTCTTGTCTTGTCTTGTCTTGTCTTGTCTTGTCTTGTCTTGTCTTGTCTTGTCTTGTCTTGTCTTGTCTTGTCTTGTCTTGTCTTGTCTTGTCTTGTCTTGTCTTGTTTTGTCTTGTTTTGTCTTGTCTTGTCTTGTGTTGTTTTGTCGTGTCATGTCTTGTCTTGTCTTGTCTTGTCCTGTCCTGTCGTGTGTTGTGTTGTTTTGTCTTGTCTTGTCATGTCATGTCATGTCGTGTCTTGTGTTGCTTTGTCTTGTCTTGTCTTGTCTTGTCTTGTGTTGCCTCGTCTTGTCTTGTCTTGTCTTGTCTTGTCCTGTCCTGACGTGTGTTGTGTTGTTTTGTCTTGTCTTGTCATGTCGTGTGTTGTGTTGTTTTGTCTTGTCTTGTCTTGTCATGTCGTGTGTTGTGTTGTTTTGTCTTGTCTTGTCTTGTCTTGTTTTGTCTTGTCTTGTGTTGTTTTGTCGTGTCATGTCTTGTCTTGTCTTGTCTTGTCTTGTCTTGTCCTGTCCTGTCGTGTGTTGTGTTGTTTTGTCTTGTCTTGTCTTGTCATGTCATGTCATGTCGTGTCTTGTGTTGCTTTGTCTTGTCTTATCTTGTCTTGTCATGTCTTGTCTTGTCTTGTCTTGTCTTGTCTTGTCTTGTCTTGTCTTGTCTTGTCTTGTCTTGTCTTGTCTTGTCTTGTCTTGTCTTGTCTTGTCTTGTCTTGTCTTGTCTTGTCTTGTCTTGTCTTGTCTTGTCTTGTCTTGTCTTGTCTTGTCTTGTCTTGTCTTGTCTTGTCTTGTCTTGTCTTGTCTTGTCTTGTCTTGTCTTGTCTTGTCTTGTCTTGTCTTGTCTTGTCTTGTCCTGTCCTGTCTTGTCTTGTCTTGTCATATCTTGTCTTGTCTTGTCTTGTCTTGTCTTGTCTTGTCTTGCTTTGTCTTGTCATGTCTTATCTTGTCTTGTCTTGTCTTGTCTTGTCTTGTCTTGTCTTGCTTTGTCTTGTCATGTCTTATCTTGTCTTGTCTTGTCTTGTGTTGTTTTGTATTGTCTTGTCTTGTGTTGTTTTGTCGTGTCATGCCTTGTCTTGTCCTGTCCTGTCGTGTGTTGTGTTGTTTTGTCTTGTCTTGTCATGTCATGTCATGTCGTGTCTTGTGTTGCTTTGTCTTGTCTTGTCTTGTCTTGTCATGTCGTGTGTTGTGTTGTTTTGTCTTGTCATGTCTTGTCTTGTTTTGTCTTGTCATGTCTTGTCTTGTCTTGTCATATCTTGTCTTATCTTGTCTTGTCTTGTCTTGCTTTGTCTTGCTTTGTCTTGTCATGTCTTATCTTGTCTTGTCTTGTCTTGTCTTGTCTTGTCTTGTCTTGCTTTGTCTTGTCATGTCTTATCTTGTCTTGTCTTGTCTTGTCTTGTCTTGTCCTGTCCTGTCGTGTGTTGTTTTGTCTTGTGTTGTTTTGTCGTGTCATGCCTTGTCTTGTCCTGTCCTGTCGTGTGTTGTGTTGTTTTGTCTTGTCTTGTCATGTCATGTCATGTCGTGTCTTGTGTTGCTTTGTCTTGTCTTGTCTTGTCTTGTCATGTCGTGTGTTGTGTTGTTTTGTCTTGTCATGTCTTGTCTTGTTTTGTCTTGTCATGTCTTGTCTTGTCTTGTCTTGTCTTGTCTTGTCTTGTCTTGTCTTGTCATGACATGTCATGTCATATCGTGTGTTGTGTTGTTTTGTCTTGTCTTGTCTTGTCTTGTCTTGTCTTGTCTTGTCTTGTCTCGTCTTATCTTGTCTTATCTTGTCTTGTCTTGTCTTGTCTTGTCTTGTCTCATCTTGTCTTGTCTTGTCTTGTCTTGTCCTGTCCTGTCTTGTCTTGTCTTGTCATGTCTTGTCTTGTCTTGTCTTGTCTTGTCTTGTCTTGTGTTGTTTTGCCTTGTCTTGTTGTGTATTGTCATGTCTTATATTGTCTTGTCTTGTCTTGTCTTGTCTTGCCTTGTCTTGTCATGTCTTGTCTTGTCTTGTTTTGTCTTGTCTTGTATTGTCTTGTCTTGTCATGTCATGTCATGTCGTGTCTTGTGTTGCTTTGTCTTGTCTTGTCTTGTCTTGTCATGTCGTGTGTTGTGTTGTTTTGTCTTGTCATGTCTTGTCTTGTTTTGTCTTGTCATGTCTTGTCTTGTCTTGTCTTGTCTTGTCTTGTCTTGTCTTGTCTTGTCTTGTCTTGTCTTGTCTTGTCATGACATGTCATGTCATATCGTGTGTTGTGTTGTTTTGTCTTGTCTTGTTTTGTCTTGTCTTGTCTCGTCTTGTCTTGTCTTGTCTTGTTTTGTCTTGTCTTGTCTTGTCCTGTCCTGACGTGTGTTGTCTTGTCTTGTTTGTCTTGTCTTGTCTTGTCTTGTCTTGTCCTGTCCTGTCTTGTCTTGTCTTGTCATGTCTTGTCTTGTCTTGTCTTGTCTTGTCTTGTCTTGTTTTGTCTCGTCTTGTCTTGTCTTGTCTTGTCTTGTCTTGTGTTGCCTCGTCTTGTCTTGTCTTGTCTTGTCTTGTCTTGTCTTGTCTTGTCTTGTCCTGTCCTGTCTTGTCTTGTCTTGTCCTGTCCTGTCGTGTGTTGTGTTGTTTTGTCTTGTCTTGTCATGTCATGTCATGTCGTGTCTTGTGTTGCTTTGTCTTGTCTTGTCTTGTCTTGTCTTGTGTTGCCTCGTCTTGTCTTGTCTTGTCTTGTCTTGTCCTGTCCTGACGTGTGTTGTGTTGTTTTGTCTTGTCTTGTCATGTCGTGTGTTGTGTTGTTTTGTCTTGTCTTGTCTTGTCATGTCGTGTGTTGTGTTGTTTTGTCTTGTCTTGTCTTGTCTTGTTTTGTCTTGTCTTGTGTTGTTTTGTCGTGTCATGTCTTGTCTTGTCTTGTCTTGTCCTGTCCTGTCGTGTGTTGTGTTGTTTTGTCTTGTCTTGTCATGTCGTGTGTTGTGTTGTTTTGTCTTGTCTTGTCTTGTCATGTCGTGTGTTGTGTTGTTTTGTCTTGTCTTGTCTTGTCTTGTTTTGTCTTGTCTTGTGTTGTTTTGTCGTGTCATGTCTTGTCTTGTCTTGTCTTGTCTTGTCTTGTCCTGTCCTGTCGTGTGTTGTGTTGTTTTGTCTTGTCTTGTCTTGTCATGTCATGTCATGTCGAGTCTTGTGTTGCTTTGTCTTGTCTTATCTTGTCTTGTCATGTCTTGTCTTCTCTTGTCTTGTCTTGTCTTGTCTTGTCTTGTCTTGTCTTGTCTTGTCTTGTCTTGTCTTGTCTTGTCTTGTCTTGTCTTGTCTTGTCTTGTCTTGTCTTGTCTTGTCTTGTCTTGTCTTGTCTTGTCTTGTCTTGTCTTGTCTTGTCTTGTCTTGTCTTGTCTTGTCTTGTCTTGTCTTGTCTTGTCTTGTCTTGTCTTGTCTTGTCTTGTCTTGTCTTGTCTTGTCTTGTCTTGTCTAGTCTTGTCTTGTCTTGTCGTGTCTTGTCTTGTCCTGTCCTGTCTTGTCTTGTCTTGTCATATCTTGTCTTGTCTTGTCTTGTCTTGCTTTGTCTTGTCATGTCTTATCTTGTCTTGTCTTGTCTTGTCCTGTCCTGTCTTGTCTTGTCTTGTCATATCTTGTCTTGTCTTGTCTTGTCTTGTCTTGCTTTGTCTTGCTTTGTCTTGTCATGTCTTATCTTGTCTTGTCTTGTCTTGTCTTGTCTTGTCTTGTCTTGCTTTGTCTTGTCATGTCTTATCTTGTCTTGTCTTGTCTTGTCTTGTCTTGTCCTGTCCTGTCGTGTGTTGTTTTGTATTGTCTTGTCTTGTGTTGTTTTGTCGTGTCATGCCTTGTCTTGTCCTGTCCTGTCGTGTGTTGTGTTGTTTTGTCTTGTCTTGTCATGTCATGTCATGTCGTGTCTTGTGTTGCTTTGTCTTGTCTTGTCTTGTCTTGTCATGTCGTGTGTTGTGTTGTTTTGTCTTGTCATGTCTTGTCTTGTTTTGTCTTGTCATGTCTTGTCTTGTCTTGTCTTGTCTTGTCTTGTCTTGTCTTGTCTTGTCTTGTCATGACATGTCATGTCATATCGTGTGTTGTGTTGTTTTGTCTTGTCTTGTCTTGTCTTGTCTTGTCTTGTCTTGTCTTGTCTTGTCTCGTCTTATCTTGTCTTATCTTGTCTTGTCTTGTCTTGTCTTGTCTTGTCTCATCTTGTCTTGTCTTGTCTTGTCTTGTCTTGTCTTGTCCTGTCCTGTCTTGTCTTGTCTTGTCATGTCTTGTCTTGTCTTGTCTTGTCTTGTCTTGTCTTGTCTTGTCTCGTCTTGTCTTGTCTTGTCTTGTTTTGTCTTGTCTTGTCTCGTCTTGTCTTGTCTTGTCTTGTTTTGTCTTGTCTTGTCTTGTCCTGTCCTGACGTGTGTTGTCTTGTCTTGTTTGTCTTGTCTTGTCTTGTCTTGTCTTGTCCTGTCCTGTCTTGTCTTGTCTTGTCATGTCTTGTCTTGTCTTGTCTTGTCTTGTCTTGTCTTGTCTTGTTTTGTCTCGTCTTGTCTTGTCTTGTCTTGTCTTGTCTTGTGTTGCCTCGTCTTGTCTTGTCTTGTCTTGTCTTGTCTTGTCTTGTCTTGTCTTGTCTTGTCTTGTCTTGTCTTGTCTTGTCTTGTCTTGTCTTGTCTTGTCTTGTCTTGTCTTGTCATGTCTTGTCATGTCATATCGTGTGTTGTGTTGTTTTGTCTTGTCTTGTCTTGTCTTGTCTTGTCTTGTCTTGTCTTGTCTTGTCTTGTCTTGTCTTGTCTTGTCTTGTCTTGTCTTGTCTTGTCTTGTCTTGTCTTGTCTTGTCTTGTCTTGTCTTGTCTTGTCTTGTCTTGTCTTGTCTTGTCTTGTCTTGTCTTGTCTTGTCTTGTCATGTCTTGTCTTGTCTTGTCTTGTCTTGTCTTGTCTTGTCTTGTCTTGTCTTGTCTTGTCTTGTCTTGTGTTGTGTTGTTTTGCCTTGTCTTGTTGTGTATTGTCATGTCTTATATTGTCTTGTCTTGTCTTGTCTTGTCTTGCCTTGTCTTGTCATGTCTTGTCTTGTCTTGTTTTGTCTTGTCTTGTATTGTCTTGTTTTCTCTTGTAATGTCATGTCGTGTGTTGTGTTGTTTTGTCTTGTCTTGTTGTGTATTGTCATGTCTTATTTTGTCTTGTCTTGTCTTGTCTTGTCTTGTCTTGTCTTGTGTTGTGTTGTTTTGTCTTGTCTTGTTGTGTATTGTCATGTCTTATTTTGTCTTGTCTTGTCTTGTCTTGTCTTGTCTTGTCATGTCTTGTCTTGTCTTGTTTTGTCTTGTCTTGTATTGTCTTGTTTTCTCATGTAATGTCATGTCGTGTGTTGTGTTGTTTTGTCTTGTCTTGTGTTGTTTTGTCGTGTCATGTCTTGTCTTGTCTTGTCTTGTCCTGTCCTGTCCTGTCGTGTGTTGTGTTGTTTTGTCTTGTCTTGTCATGTCATGTCATGTCGTGTCTTGTGTTGCTTTGTCTTGTCTTGTCTTGTCTTGTCATGTGGTGTGTTGTGTTGTTTTGTCTTGTCTTGTTGTGTATTGTCATGTCTTATATTGGCTTGTCTTGTCTTGTCTTGTCATGTCATGTCATGTCGTGTGTTGTGTTGTTTTGTCTTGTCTTGTCTTGTCTTGTCTTGTCATGTCGTGTGTTGTATTGTTTTGTCTTGTCTTGTCATGTCGTGTGTTGTGTTGTTTTGTCTTGTCTTGTGTTGTTTTGTCGTGTCATGTCTTGTCTTGTCTTGTCCTGTCCTGTCGTGTGTTGTGTTGTTTTGTCTTGTCTTGTCTTGTCTAGTTTTGTCTTGTCTTGTCTTGTCTTGCTTTATGTTGTCTTGTTTTGTCATGTAATGTCATGTCGTGTGTTGTGTTGTTTTGTCTTGTCTTGTGTTGTTTTGTCGTGTCATGTCTTGTCTTGTCTTGTCCTGTCCTGTCGTGTGTTGTGTTGTTTTGTCTTGTCTTGTCTTGTCATGTCATGTCATGTCGTGTCTTGTGTTGCTATGTCTTGTCTTTTCTTCTCCTTGTCTTGTGTTGTTTTGTCCTGTCCTGACGTGTGTTTTGTTGTTTTGTCTTGTCATGTCTTGTCTTGTCTTGTGATGTCATGTCATGTCGTGTGTTGTGTTGTTTTGTCTTGTCTTGTCATGTCGTATGTTGTGTTGCTTTGTCTTGTCTTGCTGTGTATTGTCATGTCTTATATTGTCTTGTCTTGTCATGTCATGTCATGTCGTGTGTTGTGTTGTTTTGTCTTGTCTAGTCATGTCGTGTGTTGTGTTGCTTTGTCTTGTCTTGCTGTGTATTGTCATGTCTTATATTGTCTTGTCTTGTCATGTCATGTCATGTCGTGTGTTGTGTTGTTTTGTCTTGTCTTGTTTTGTCTTCTCATGTCATGTCTTGTCTTGTCTTGTCTTGTCTTGTCTTGTCTTGTCCTGTCCTGTCCTGTCTTGTCTTGTCTTGTCTTGTCTTGTCTTGTCTCGTCTTGTCTTGTCTTGTCTTGTCTTGTCTTGTCTTGTCCTGTCCTGACGTGTGTTGTGTTGTTTTGTCTTGTCTTGTTTTGTCTTGTCTTGTTTTGTCGTGTCTTGTATTGTCTTGTTTTGTCATGTAATGTCATGTCGTGTGTTGTGTGGTTTTGTCTTGTCTTGTGTTGTTTTGTCGTGTCATGTCTTGTCTTGTCTTGTCTTCTCCTGTCCTGTCGTGTATTGTGTTGTTTTGTCTTGTCTTGTCATGTCATGTCATGTCGTGTCTTGTGTTGCTTTGTCTTGTCTTGTCTTGTCATGTCGTGTGTTGTGTTGTTTTGTCTTGTCTTGTTGTGTATTGTCATGTCTTATATTGTCTTGTCTTGTCTTGTGATGTCATGTCATGTCGTGTGTTGTGTTGTTTTGTCTTGTCTTGTCATGTCGTGTGTTGTGTTGTTTTGTCTTGTCTTGCTGTGTATTGTCATGTCTTATATTGTCTTGTCTTGTATTGTCATGTCATGTCATGTCGTGTGTTGTGTTGTTTTGTCTTGTCTTGTTTTGTCTTCTCATGTCATGTCTTGTCTTGTCTTGTCTTGTCTTGTCTTGTCTTGTCTTGTCATGTCTTGTCTTGTCATGTCCTATCTTGTCTTGTCTTGTCTTGTGTTGCCTCGTCTTGTCTTGTCTTGTCTTGTCCTGTCCTGACGTGTGTTGTGTTGTTTTGTCTTGTCTTGCTTTGTCTTGCCATGTCCTATCTTGTCTTGTCATGTCTTGTCTTGTCTTGTCTTGTCTTGTCCTGTCCTGTCGTGTGTTGTGTTGTTTTGTCTTGTCTTGTCATGTCATGTCATGTCGTGTCTTGTGTTGCTTTGTCTTGTCTTGTCTTGTCTTGTCTTGTCTTGTCATGTCTTGTCTTGTCTTGTCTTGTCTTGTCTTGTCCTGTCCTGTCGTGTGTTGTGTTGTTTTGTCTTGTCTTGTCTTGTCTAGTTTTGTCTTGTCTTGTCTTGTCTTGCTTTATGTTGTCTTGTTTTGTCATGTAATGTCATGTCGTGTGTTGTGTTGTTTTGTCTTGTCTTGTGTTTTTTTGTCGTGTCATGTCTTGTCTTGTCTTGTCTTGTCTTGTCCTGTCCTGTCGTGTGTTGTGTTGTTTTGTCTTGTCATGTCTTGTCTTGTCTTGTCTTGTCTTGTCTTGTCTTGTCTTGTCTTGTCTTGTCTTGTCTTGTCTTGTCTTGTCTTGTCTTGTCTTGTGTTGTGTTGTTTTGCCTTGTCTTGTTGTGTATTGTCATGTCTTATATTGTCTTGTCTTGTCTTGTCTTGTCTTGTCATGTCTTGTCTTGTCTTGTTTTGTCTTGTCTTGTATTGTCTTGTTTTCTCATGTAATGTCCTGTCGTGTGTTGTGTTGTTTTGTATTGTCTTGTGTTGTTTTGTCGTGTCATGTCTTGTCTTGTCTTGTCTTGTCCTGTCCTGTCGTGTGTTGTGTTGTTTTGTCTTGTCTTGTCATGTCATGTCATGTCGTGTCTTGTGTTGCTTTGTCTTGTCTTGTCTTGTCTTGTCATGTCGTGTGTTGTGTTGTTTTGTCTTGTCTTGTTGTGTATTGTCATGTCTTATATTGTCTTGTCTTGTCTTGTCTTGTCATGTCATGTCATGTCGTGTGTTGTGTTGTTTTGTCTTGTCTTGTCTTGTCATGCCGTGTGTTGTGTTGTTTTGTCTTGTCTTGTGTTGTTTTGTCGTGTCATTTCTTGTCTTGTCTTGTCCTGTCCTGTCGTGTGTTGTGTTGTTTTGTCTTGTCTTGTCTTGTCTAGTTTTGTCTTGTCTTGTCTTGTCTTGTTTTATGTTGTCTTGTTTTGTCATGTAATGTCATGTCGTGTGTTGTGTTGTTTTGTCTTGTCTTGTGTTGTTTTGTCGTGTCATGTCTTGTCTTGTCTTGTCTTGTCCTGTCCTGTCGTGTGTTGTGTTGTTTTGTCTTGTCTTGTCATGTCATGTCATGTCGTGTCTTGTGTTGCTTTGTCTTGTCTTTTCTTCTCCTTGTCTTGTGTTGTTTTGTCCTGTCCTGACGTGTGTTTTGTTGTTTCGTCTTGTCATGTCTTGTCTTGTCTTGTGATGTCATGTCATGTCGTGTGTTGTGTTGTTTTGTCTTGTCTTGTCATGTCGTGTGTTGTGTTGTTTTGTCTTGTCTTGCTGTGTATTGTCATGTCTTATATTGTCTTGTCTTGTCATGTCATGTCATATCATGTCGTGTGTTGTTTTGTCTTGTCTTGTTTTGTCTTGTCATGTCTTATCTTGTCTTGTCATGTCATGTCATGTCATGTGCTGTGTTGTGATGTTTTGTCTTGTCTTGTCATGTCTTGTCTTGTCTTGTCTTGTCTTGTCTTGTCTTGTCTTGTCTTGTCTTGTCTTGTCTTGTCTTGTCTTGTCTTGTCTTGTCTTGTCTTGTCTTGTCTTGTCCTGTCCTGTCTTGTCTTGTCTTGTCATATCTTGTCTTGTCTTGTCTTGTCTTGTCTTGTCTTGTCTTGCTTTGTCTTGTCATGTCTTATCTTGTCTTGTCTTGTCTGGTCTTGTCTTTTCTTGTCTTGTCTTGTCTTGTCTTGTCTTGTCCTGTCCTGACGTGTGTTGTGTTGTTTTGTCTTGTCTTGTTTTGTCTTGTCTTGTGTTGTTTTGTCCTGTCCTGACGTGTGTTGTGTTGTTTTGTCTTGTCTTGTGATGTCATGTCATGTCGTGTGTTGAGTTGTTGTGTCTTGTCTTGTCTTGTCATGTCTTGTCTTGTCTTGTCTTGTCTTGTCTTGTCTTGCCTTGTCTTGTCTTGTTTTGTCATGTCTTGTTTTATGTTGTCTTGTCCTGTCTTGTTGTGTCATGTAATGTCTTGTCGTGTGTTGTGTTGTTTTTTCTTGTCTTGTATTGTCTTGTCTTGTCTTGTCTTGTCTTGTCTTGTCTTGTATTGTCTTGTCTTTTCTTGTCGTGTCTTATCTTGTCTTGTCTTGTCTTGTCTTGTCTTGTCTTGTCTTGTCTTGTCTTGTCTTGTTTTGTCTTGTCTTGTCTTGTCTTGTCTTGTCTTGTCTTGTCTTGTCTTGTCTTGTCTTGTCTTGTCTTGTCTTGTCTTGTCTTGTCTTGTCTTGTCTTGTCTTGTCTTGTCTTGTCTTGTCTTGTCTTGTCTTGTTTTGTCTTGTTTTGTCTTGTCTTGTCTTGTGTTGTTTTGTCGTGTCATGTCTTGTCTTGTCTTGTCTTGTCTTGTCTTGTCTTGTCTTGTGTTGTGTTGTTTTGCCTTGTCTTGTTGTGTATTGTCATGTCTTATATTGTCTTGTCTTGTCTTGTCTTGAGTTGTCTTGTCATGTCTTGTCTTGTCTTGTTTTGTCTTGTCTTGTATTGTCTTGTTTTGTCATGTAATGTCATGTCGTGTGTTGTGTTGTTTTTTCTTGTCTTGTATTGTCTTGTCTTGTCTTGTCTTGTCTTGTCTTGTCTTGTCTTGTCTTGTATTGTCTTGTCTTTTCTTGTCGTGTCTTGTCGTGTCTTATCTTGTCTTGTCTTGTCTTGTCTTGTCTTGTCTTGTCTTGTCTTGTCTTGTCTTGTTTTGTCTTGTCTTGTCTTGTCTTGTCTTGTCTTGTCTTGTCTTGTCTTGTCTTGTCTTGTCTTGTCTTGTCTTGTCTTGTCTTGTCTTGTCTTGTCTTGTCTTGTCTTGTCTTGTCTTGTCTTGTCTTGTCTTGTCTTGTCTTGTCTTGTCTTGTCTTGTCTTGTCTTGTCTTGTCTTGTCTTGTCTTGTCTTGTCTTGTCTTGTCTTGTCTTGTTTTGTCTTGTTTTTTCTTGTCTTGTCTTGTGTTGTTTTGTCGTGTCATGTCTTGTCTTGTCTTGTCTTGTCTTGTCTTGTTTTGTCTTGTCTTGTCTTGTCTTGTCTTGTCTTGTCTTGTCTTGTCTTGTCTTGTCTTGTCTTGTCTTGTCTTGTCTTGTCTTGTCTTGTCTTGTCTTGTCTTGTCTTGTCTTGTCTTGTCTTGTCTTGTCTTGTCTTGTCTTGTCTTGTCTTGTCTTGTCTTGTCTTGTCTTGTCTTGTCTTGTCTTGTCTTGTCTTGTCTTGTCTTGTCTTGTCTTGTCTTGTCTTGTCTTGTCTTGTCTTGTTTTGTCTTGTTTTGTCTTGTCTTGTCTTGTGTTGTTTTGTCGTGTCATGTCTTGTCTTGTCTTGTCTTGTCCTGTCCTGTCGTGTGTTGTGTTGTTTTGTCTTGTCTTGTCATGTCATGTCATGTCGTGTCTTGTGTTGCTTTGTCTTGTCTTGTCTTGTCTTGTCTTGTGTTGCCTCGTCTTGTCTTGTCTTGTCTTGTCTTGTCCTGTCCTGACGTGTGTTGTGTTGTTTTGTCTTGTCTTGTCATGTCGTGTGTTGTGTTGTTTTGTCTTGTCTTGTCTTGTCATGTCGTGTGTTGTGTTGTTTTGTCTTGTCTTGTCTTGTCTTGTTTTGTCTTGTCTTGTGTTGTTTTGTCGTGTCATGTCTTGTCTTGTCTTGTCTTGTCTTGTCTTGTCCTGTCCTGTCGTGTGTTGTGTTGTTTTGTCTTGTCTTGTCTTGTCATGTCATGTCATGTCGTGTCTTGTGTTGCTTTGTCTTGTCTTATCTTGTCTTGTCATGTCTTGTCTTGTCTTGTCTTGTCTTGTCTTGTCTTGTCTTGTCTTGTCTTGTCTTGTCTTGTCTTGTCTTGTCTTGTCTTGTCTTGTCTTGTCTTGTCTTGTCTTGTCTTGTCTTGTCTTGTCTTGTCTTGTCTTGTCTTGTCTTGTCTTGTCTTGTCTTGTCTTGTCTTGTCTTGTCTTGTCTTGTCTTGTCTTGTCTTGTCTTGTCTTGTCTTGTCTTGTCTTGTCTTGTCTTGTCTTGTCTTGTCTTGTCCTGTCCTGTCTTGTCTTGTCTTGTCATATCTTGTCTTGTCTTGTCTTGTCTTGTCTTGTCTTGTCTTGCTTTGTCTTGTCATGTCTTATCTTGTCTTGTCTTGTCTTGTCTTGTCTTGTCTTGTGTTGTTTTGCCTTGTCTTGTTGTGTATTGTCATGTCTTATATTGTCTTGTCTTGTCTTGTCTTGTCTTGCCTTGTCTTGTCATGTCTTGTCTTGTCTTGTTTTGTCTTGTCTTGTATTGTCTTGTCTTGTCATGTCATGTCATGTCGTGTCTTGTGTTCGTGTCTTGTCTTGTCTTGTCATATCTTGTCTTATCTTATCTTGTCTTGTCTTGCTTTGTCTTGCTTTGTCTTGTCATGTCTTATCTTGTCTTGTCTTGTCTTGTCTTGTCTTGTCTTGTCTTGCTTTGTCTTGTCATGTCTTATCTTGTCTTGTCTTGTCTTGTCTTGTCTTGTCCTGTCCTGTCGTGTGTTGTTTTGTATTGTCTTGTCTTGTGTTGTTTTGTCGTGTCATGCCTTGTCTTGTCCTGTCCTGTCGTGTGTTGTGTTGTTTTGTCTTGTCTTGTCATGTCATGTCATGTCGTGTCTTGTGTTGCTTTGTCTTGTCTTGTCTTGTCTTGTCATGTCGTGTGTTGTGTTGTTTTGTCTTGTCATGTCTTGTCTCGTTTTGTCTTGTCATGTCTTGTCTTGTCTTGTCTTGTCTTGTCTTGTCTTGTCTTGTCTTGTCATGACATGTCATGTCATATCGTGTGTTGTGTTGTTTTGTCTTGTCTTGTCTTGTCTTGTCTTGTCTTGTCTTGTCTCGTCTTATCTTGTCTTATCTTGTCTTGTCTTGTCTTGTCTTGTCTTGTCTCATCTTGTCTTGTCTTGTCTTGTCTTGTCCTGTCCTGTCTTGTCTTGTCTTGTCATGTCTTGTCTTGTCTTGTCTTGTCTTGTCTTGTCTTGTGTTGTTTTGCCTTGTCTTGTTGTGTATTGTCATGTCTTATATTGTCTTGTCTTGTCTTGTCTTGTCTTGCCTTGTCTTGTCATGTCTTGTCTTGTCTTGTTTTGTCTTGTCTTGTATTGTCTTGTCTTGTCATGTCATGTCATGTCGTGTCTTGTGTTGCTTTGTCTTGTCTTGTCTTGTCTTGTCATGTCGTGTGTTGTGTTGTTTTGTCTTGTCATGTCTTGTCTTGTTTTGTCTTGTCATGTCTTGTCTTGTCTTGTCTTGTCTTGTCTTGTCTTGTCTTGTCTTGTCATGACATGTCATGTCATATCGTGTGTTGTGTTGTTTTGTCTTGTCTTGTTTTGTCTTGTCTTGTCTCGTCTTGTCTTGTCTTGTCTTGTTTTGTCTTGTCTTGTCTTGTCCTGTCCTGACGTGTGTTGTCTTGTCTTGTTTGTCTTGTCTTGTCTTGTCTTGTCTTGTCCTGTCCTGTCTTGTCTTGTCTTGTCATGTCTTGTCTTGTCTTGTCTTGTCTTGTCTTGTCTTGTTTTGTCTCGTCTTGTCTTGTCTTGTCTTGTCTTGTCTTGTGTTGCCTCGTCTTGTCTTGTCTTGTCTTGTCTTGTCTTGTCTTGTCTTGTCTTGTCTTGTCTTGTCTTGTCTTGTCTTGTCTTGTCTTGTCTTGTCTTGTCTTGTCTTGTCTTGTCTTGTCTTGTCTTGTCATGTCATGTCATGTCATATCGTGTGTTGTGCTGCTTTGTCTTGTCTTGTCTTGTCTTGTCTTGTCTTGTCTTGTCTTGTCTTGTCTTGTCTTGTCTTGTCTTGTCTTGTCTTGTCTTGTCTTGTCTTGTCTTGTCTTGTCTTGTCTTGTCTTGTCTTGTCATGTCTTGTCTTGTCTTGTCTTGTCTTGTCTTGTCTTGTCTTGTCTTGTCTTGTCTTGTCTTGTCTTGTCTTGTCTTGTCTTGTCTTGTGTTGTTTTGCCTTGTCTTGTTGTGTATTGTCATGTCTTATATTGTCTTGTCTTGTCTTGTCTTGTCTTGCCTTGTCTTGTCATGTCTTGTCTTGTCTTGTTTTGTCTTGTCTTGTATTGTCTTGTTTTCTCATGTAATGTCATGTCGTGTGTTGTGTTGTTTTGTCTTGTCTTGTTGTGTATTGTCATGTCTTATTTTGTCTTGTCTTGTCTTGTCTTGTCTTGTCTTGTCTTGTGTTGTGTTGTTTTGTCTTGTCTTGTTGTGTATTGTCATGTCTTATTTTGTCTTGTCTTGTCTTGTCTTGTCTTGTCTTGTCATGTCTTGTCTTGTCTTGTTTTGTCTTGTCTTGTATTGTCTTGTTTTCTCATGTAATGTCATGTCGTGTGTTGTGTTGTTTTGTCTTGTCTTGTGTTGTTTTGTCGTGTCATGTCTTGTCTTGTCTTGTCTTGTCCTGTCCTATCCTGTCGTGTGTTGTGTTGTTTTGCCTTGTCTTGTCATGTCATGTCATGTCGTGTCTTGTGTTGCTTTGTCTTGTCTTGTCTTGTCTTGTCATGTCGTGTGTTGTGTTGTTTTGTCTTGTCTTGTTGTGTATTGTCATGTCTTATATTGGCTTGTCTTGTCTTGTCTTGTCATGTCATGTCATGTCGTGTGTTGTGTTGTTTTGTCTTGTCTTGTCTTGTCTTGTCTTGTCTTGTCTTGTCTTGTCATGTCGTGTGTTGTGTTGTTTTGTCTTGTCTTGTGTTGTTTTGTCGTGTCATGTCTTGTCTTGTCTTGTCCTGTCCTGTCGTGTGTTGTGTTGTTTTGTCTTGTCTTGTCTTGTCTAGTTTTGTCTTGTCTTGTCTTGTCTTGCTTTATGTTGTCTTGTTTTGTCATGTAATGTCATGTCGTGTGTTGTGTTGTTTTGTCTTGTCTTGTGTTGTTTTGTCGTGTCATGTCTTGTCTTGTCTTGTCTTGTCTTGTCCTGTCCTGTCGTGTGTTGTGTTGTTTTGTCTTGTCTTGTCTTGTCATGTCATGTCATGTCGTGTCTTGTGTTGCTTTGTCTTGTCTTTTCTTCTCCTTGTCTTGTGTTGTTTTGTCCTGTCCTGACGTGTGTTTTGTTGTTTTGTCTTGTCATGTCTTGTCTTGTCTTGTGATGTCATGTCATGTCGTGTGTTGTGTTGTTTTGTCTTGTCTTGTCATGTCGTGTGTTGTGTTGCTTTGTCTTGTCTTGCTGTGTATTGTCATGTCTTATATTGTCTTGTCTTGTCATGTCATGTCATGTCGTGTGTTGTGTTGTTTTGTCTTGTCTTGTCATGTCGTGTGTTGTGTTGCTTTGTCTTGTCTTGCTGTGTATTGTCATGTCTTATATTGTCTTGTCTTGTCATGTCATGTCATGTCGTGTGTTGTGTTGTTTTGTCTTGTCTTGTTTTGTCTTCTCATGTCATGTCTTGTCATGTCTTGTCTTGTCTTGTCTTGTCTTGTCCTGTCCTGTCCTGTCTTGTCTTGTCTTGTCTTGTCTTGTCTTGTCTCGTCTTGTCTTGTCTTGTCTTGTCTTGTCTTGTCCTGTCCTGACGTGTGTTGTGTTGTTTTGTCTTGTCTTGTTTTGTCTTGTCTTGTTTTGTCGTGTCTTGTATTGTCTTGTTTTGTCATGTAATGTCATGTCGTGTGTTGTGTGGTTTTGTCTTGTCTTGTGTTGTTTTGTCGTGTCATGTCTTGTCTTGTCTTGTCTTCTCCTGTCCTGTCGTGTGTTGTGTTGTTTTGTCTTGTCTTGTCATGTCATGTCATGTCGTGTCTTGTGTTGCTTTGTCTTGTCTTGTCTTGTCATGTCGTGTGTTGTGTTGTTTTGTCTTGTCTTGTTGTGTATTGTCATGTCTTATATTGTCTTGTCTTGTCTTGTGATGTCATGTCATGTCGTGTGTTGTGTTGTTTTGTCTTGTCTTGTCATGTCGTGTGTTGTGTTGTTTTGTCTTGTCTTGCTGTGTATTGTCATGTCTTATATTGTCTTGTCTTGTATTGTCATGTCATGTCATGTCGTGTGTTGTGTTGTTTTGTCTTGTCTTGTTTTGTCTTCTCATGTCATGTCTTGTCTTGTCTTGTCTTGTCTTGTCTTGTCTTGTCTTGTCTTGTCATGTCTTGTCTTGTCATGTCCTATCTTGTCTTGTCTTGTCTTGTGTTGCCTCGTCTTGTCTTGTCTTGTCTTGTCCTGTCCTGACGTGTGTTGTGTTGTTTTGTCTTGTCTTGCTTTGTCTTGTCATGTCCTATCTTGTCTTGTCATGTCTTGTCTTGTCTTGTCTTGTCTTGTCTTGTCTTGTCTTGTCTTGTCTTGTCTTGTCTTGTCTTGTCTTGTAATGTCATGTGTTGTGTTGTTTTGTCTTGTCATGTCTTGTCCTGTCCTGTCTTGTGTTGTCTTGTCTTGTCTTGTCTTGTCTTGTCTTGTCTTGTCTTGTCTTGTCTTGTCTTGTCTTGTCATGTCTTGTCTTGTCTTGTCTTGTCTTGTCTTGTCTTGTCTTGTCTTGTCTTGTCTTGTCTTGTCTTGTCTTGTCTTGTCTTGTCTTGTGTTGTGTTGTTTTGCCTTGTCTTGTTGTGTATTGTCATGTCTTATATTGTCTTGTCTTGTCTTGTCTTGCCTTGTCTTGTCATGTCTTGTCTTGTCTTGTTTTGTCTTGTCTTGTATTGTCTTGTTTTCTCATGTAATGTCATGTCGTGTGTTGTGTTGTTTTGTCTTGTCTTGTTGTGTATTGTCATGTCTTATTTTGTCTTGTCTTGTCTTGTCTTGTCTTGTCTTGTCTTGTCTTGTCTTGTGTTGTGTTGTTTTGTCTTGTCTTGTTGTGTATTGTCATGTCTTGTCTTGTCTTGTCTTGTCTTGTCTTGTCATGTCTTGTCTTGTCTTGTTTTGTCTTGTCTTGTATTGTCTTGTTTTCTCATGTAATGTCATGTCGTGTGTTGTGTTGTTTTGTCTTGTCTTGTGTTGTTTTGTCGTGTCATGTCTTGTCTTGTCTTGTCTTGTCCTGTCCTGTCCTGTCGTGTGTTGTGTTGTTTTGTCTTGTCTTGTCATGTCATGTCATGTCGTGTCTTGTGTTGCTTTGTCTTGTCTTGTCTTGTCATGTCGTGTGTTGTGTTGTTTTGTCTTGTCTTGTTGTGTATTGTCATGTCTTATATTGTCTTGTCTTGTCTTGTGATGTCATGTCATGTCGTGTGTTGTGTTGTTTTGTCTTGTCTTGTCATGTCGTGTGTTGTGTTGTTTTGTCTTGTCTTGCTGTGTATTGTCATGTCTTATATTGTCTTGTCTTGTATTGTCATGTCATGTCATGTCGTGTGTTGTGTTGTTTTGTCTTGTCTTGTCTTGTCTTGTCTTGTCTTGTCTTGTCTTGTCTTGTCTTGTCTTGTCTTGTCTTGTATTGTCTTGTCTTGTCTTGTCTTGTATTGTCTTGTCTTGTCTTGTCTTGTCTTGTATTGTCTTGTCTTGTCTTGTCTTGTCTTGTCTTATATTGTCTTGTCTTGTCTTGTCTTGTGTTGTGTTGTTTTGCCTTGTCTTGTTGTGTATTGTCATGTCTTATATTGTCTTGTCTTGTCTTGTCTTGCCTTGTCTTGTCATGTCTTGTCTTGTCTTGTTTTGTCTTGTCTTGTATTGTCTTGTTTTCTCATGTAATGTCATGTCGTGTGTTGTGTTGTTTTGTCTTGTCTTGTTGTGTATTGTCATGTCTTATTTTGTCTTGTCTTGTCTTGTCTTGTCTTGTCTTGTCTTGTCTTGTCTTGTGTTGTGTTGTTTTGTCTTGTCTTGTTGTGTATTGTCATGTCTTGTCTTGTCTTGTCTTGTCTTGTCTTGTCATGTCTTGTCTTGTCTTGTTTTGTCTTGTCTTGTATTGTCTTGTTTTCTCATGTAATGTCATGTCGTGTGTTGTGTTGTTTTGTCTTGTCTTGTGTTGTTTTGTCGTGTCATGTCTTGTCTTGTCTTGTCTTGTCCTGTCCTGTCCTGTCGTGTGTTGTGTTGTTTTGTCTTGTCTTGTCATGTCATGTCATGTCGTGTCTTGTGTTGCTTTGTCTTGTCTTGTCTTGTCATGTCGTGTGTTGTGTTGTTTTGTCTTGTCTTGTTGTGTATTGTCATGTCTTATATTGTCTTGTCTTGTCTTGTGATGTCATGTCATGTCGTGTGTTGTGTTGTTTTGTCTTGTCTTGTCATGTCGTGTGTTGTGTTGTTTTGTCTTGTCTTGCTGTGTATTGTCATGTCTTATATTGTCTTGTCTTGTATTGTCATGTCATGTCATGTCGTGTGTTGTGTTGTTTTGTCTTGTCTTGTCTTGTCTTGTCTTGTCTTGTCTTGTCTTGTCTTGTCTTGTCTTGTCTTGTCTTGTCTTGTCTTGTCTTGTCTTGTATTGTCTTGTCTTGTCTTGTCTTGTATTGTCTTGTCTTGTCTTGTCTTGTCTTGTCTTGTCTTGTATTGTCTTGTCTTGTCTTGTCTTGTCTTGTCTTATATTGTCTTGTCTTGTCATGTCATGTCATGTCGTGTGTTGTGTTGTTTTGTCTTGTCTTGTCATGTCGTGTGTTGTGTTGCTTTGTCTTGTCTTGCTGTGTATTGTCATGTCTTATATTGTCTTGTCTTGTCATGTCATGTCATGTCGTGTGTTGTGTTGTTTTGTCTTGTCTTGTTTTGTCTTCTCATGTCATGTCTTGTCTTGTCTTGTCTTGTCTTGTCTTGTCTTGTCCTGTCCTGTCCTGTCTTGTCTTGTCTTGTCTTGTCTTGTCTTGTCTTGTCTCGTCTTGTCTTGTCTTGTCTTGTCTTGTCTTGTCTTGTCCTGTCCTGACGTGTGTTGTGTTGTTTTGTCTTGTCTTGTTTTGTCGTGTCTTGTATTGTCTTGTTTTCTCATGTAATGTCATGTCGTGTGTTGTGTGGTTTTGTCTTGTCTTGTGTTGTTTTGTCGTGTCATGTCTTGTCTTGTCTTGTCTTCTCCTGTCCTGTCGTGTGTTGTGTTGTTTTGTCTTGTCTTGTCATGTCATGTCATGTCGTGTCTTGTGTTGCTTTGTCTTGTCTTGTCTTGTCATGTCGTGTGTTGTGTTGTTTTGTCTTGTCTTGTTGTGTATTGTCATGTCTTATATTGTCTTGTCTTGTCTTGTCATGTCATGTCATGTCGTGTGTTGTGTTGTTTTGTCTTGTCTTGTCTTGTCTTGTCTTGTTTTGTCTTGTCAGGTCTTGTCTTGTCTTGTCTTGTCTTGTCTTGTCTTGTCTTGTCTTGTCTTGTCTTGTCTTGTCTTGTCTTGTCCTGTCCTGTCGTGTGTTGTGTTGTTTTGTCTTGTCTTGTCATGTCATGTCATGTCGTGTCTTGTGTTGCTTTGTCTTGTCTTGTCATGTCGTGTCTTGTCTTGTCTTGTCTTGTCTTGTCCTGTCCTGTCGTGTGTTGTGTTGTTTTGTCTTGTCTTGTCTTGTCTTGTCATGTCGTGTGTTGTGTTGTTTTGTCTTGTCATGTCTTATATTGTCTTGTCTTGTCATGTCATGTCATGTCGTGTGTTGTGTTGTTTTGTCTTGTCATGTCTTGTCCTGTCCTGTCTTGTCTTGTCTTGTCATGTCTTGTCTTGTCTTGTCTTGTCTTGTCCTGTCCTGACGTGTGTTGTGTTGTTTTGTCTTGTCTTGTCATGTCTTGTCTTGTCTTGTCTTGTTTTGTCTTGTCATGTCTTGTCTTGTCTTGTCTTGTCTTGTCTTGTCTTGTCTTGTCTTGTCTTGTCTTGTCTTGTCTTGTCTTGTCTTGTCTTGTCTTGTCTTGTCTTGTCTTGTCTTGTCTTGTCTTGTCTTGTCTTGTCTTGTCTTGTTTTATGTTGTCTTGTCTTGTCTTGTTTTGTCATGTAATGTCATGTCGTGTGTTGTGTTGTTTTGTCTTGTCATTTCTTATATTGTCTTGTCTTGTCTTATCTTGGCTTGTGATGTCATGTCGTGTGTTGTGTTGTTTTGTCTTGTCATGTCTTGTCTTGTCTTGTCCTGTCCTGTCCTGTCTTGTCTTGTCTTGTCATGTCTTGTCTTGTCTTGTCTTGTCTTGTGTTGCCTCGTCTTGTCTTGTCTTGTCTTGTCCTGTCCTGACGTGTATTGTGTTGTTTTGTCTTGTCTTGCTTTGTCTTGTCATGTCCTATCTTGTCTTGTCATGTCTTGTCTTGTCTTGTCTTGTCTTGTCTTGTCTTGCCTTGTCTTGTCTTGTCTTGTCTTGTCTTGTCTTGTCTTGTCTTGTCTTGTCTTGTCTTGTCTTGTCTTGTCTTGTCTTGTCTTGTCTTGTCTTGTCTTGTCTTGTCTTGTCTTGTCTTGTCTTGTCTTGTCTTGTCTTGTCTTGTCTTGTCTTGTCTTGTCTTGTCATGTCATGTCATGTCGTGTCTTGTGTTGCTTTGTCTTGTCTTGTCTTGTCTTGTCATGTCTTGTCTTGTCTTGTCTTGTCTTGTTTTATGTTGTGTTGTCTTGTTTTGTCATGTAATGTCATGTCGTGTCTTGTGTTGCTTTGTCTTGTCTTGTCTTGTCTTGTCATGTCGTGTGTTGTGTTGTTTTGTCTTGTCTTGTTGTGTATTGTCATGTCTTATATTGTCTTGTCTTGTCTTGTCTTGTCTTGTCTTGTCTTGTCTTGTCTTGTCTTGTCATGTCATGTCTTGTCATGTCATGTCATGTCGTGTGTTGTGTTGTTTTGTCTTGTCTTGTTTTGTCTTGTCATGTCTTGTCTTGTCTTGTCTTGTCTTGTTTTGTCTTGTCATGTCTTGTCTTGTCTTGTCTTGTCTTGTCTTGTCTTGTCTTGTCTTGTCTTGTCTTGTCTTGTCTTGTCTTGTCTTGTCTTGTCTTGTCTTGTCTTGTCCTGCCCTGACGTGTGTTGTGTTGTTTTGTCTTGTCTTGCTTTGTCTTGTCATGTCCTATCTTGTCTTGTCATGTCTTGTCTTGTCTTGTCTTGTCTTGTCTTGTCTTGTCTTGTCTTGTGATGTCCTGTCGTGTGTTGTGTTGTTTTGTCTTGTCATGTCTTGTCCTGTCCTGTCTTGTCTTGTCTTGTCATGTCTTGTCTTGTCTTGTCTTGTCTTGTGTTGCCTCGTCTTGTCTTGTCTTGTCTTGTGCTGTCCTGACGTCTGTTGTGTTGTTTTGTCTTGTCTTGCTTTGTCTTGTCATGTCCTATCTTGTCTTGTCATGTCTTGTCTTGTCTTGTCTTGTCTTGTCTTGTCTTGCCTTGTCTTGTCTTGTCTTGTCTTGTCTTGTCTTGTCTTGTCTTGTCTTGTCTTGTCTTGTCTTGTCTTGCCTTGTCTTGTCTTGTGTTGTCTTGTCTTGTCTTGTCATGTCGTGTGTTGTGTTGTCTTGTCTTGTCTTGTCTTGTCTTGCCTTGCCTTGTCTTGTCTTGTGTTGTCTTGTCTTGTCTTGTCATGTCGTGTGTTGTGTTGTTTTGTCTTGTCTTGTCTTGTCTTGTCTTGTCTTGTCCTGCCCTGACGTGTGTTGTGTTGTTTTGTCTTGTCTTGCTTTGTCTTGTCATGTCCTATCTTGTCTTGTCATGTCTTGTCTTGTCTTGTCTTGTCTTGTCTTGTCTTGTCTTGTCTTGTCTTGTCTTGTCTTGTCTTGTCTTGTCTTGTCTTGTCTTGTCTTGTCTTGTCTTGTGATGTCCTGTCGTGTGTTGTGTTGTTTTGTCTTGTCATGTCTTGTCCTGTCCTGTCTTGTCTTGTCTTGTCATGTCTTGTCTTGTCTTGTCTTGTCTTGTGTTGCCTCGTCTTGTCTTGTCTTGTCTTGTGCTGTCCTGACGTCTGTTGTGTTGTTTTGTCTTGTCTTGCTTTGTCTTGTCATGTCCTATCTTGTCTTGTCATGTCTTGTCTTGTCTTGTCTTGTCTTGTCTTGTCTTGCCTTGTCTTGTCTTGTCTTGTCTTGTCTTGTCTTGTGTTGTCTTGTCTTGTCTTGTCTTGTCTTGCCTTGCCTTGTCTTGTCTTGTGTTGTCTTGTCTTGTCTTGTCATGTCGTGTGTTGTGTTGTTTTGTCTTGTCTTGTTGTGTATTGTCATGTCTTATATTGTCTTGTCTTGTCTTGTCTTGTCTTGTCTTGTCTTGTCTTGTCTTGTCTTGTCTTGTCTTGTCTTGTCATGTCTTGTCTTGTCTTGTTTTGTCTTGTCTTGTATTGTCTTGTTTTCTCATGTAATGTCATGTCGTGTGTTGTGTTGTTTTGTCTTGTCTTGTGTTGTTTTGTCGTGTTATGTCTTGTCTTGTCTTGTCCTGTCCTGTCGTGTGTTGTGTTGTTTTGTCTTGTCTTGTCATGTCATGTCATGTCGTGTCTTGTGGTGCTTTGTCTTGTCTTGTCTTGTCTTGTCATGTCGTGTGTTGTGTTGTTTTGTCTTGTCTTGTTGTGTATTGTCATGTCTTATATTGTCTTGTCTTGTCTTGTCTTGTCTTGTCTTGTCATGTCATGTCATGTCGTGTGTTGTGTTGTTTTGTCTTGTCTTGTTTTGTCTTGTCATGTCTTGTCTTGTCTTGTCTTGTCTTGTCTTGTCTTGTCTTGTCTTGTCTTGTCTTGTCTTGTCTTGTCTTGTCTTGTCTTGTCTTGTCTTGTCTTGTCTTGTCTTGTCTTGTCTTGTCTTGTCTTGTCTTGTCTTGTCTTGTCTTGTCTTGTCTTGTCTTGTCTTGTCTTGTCTTGTCTTGTCTTGTCTTGTCTTGTCTTGTTTTATGTTGTCTTGTCTTGTCTTGTTTTGTCATGTAATGTCATGTCGTGTGTTGTGTTGTTTTGTCTTGTCATTTCTTATATTGTCTTGTCTTGTCTTATCTTGTCTTGTGAAGTCATGTCGTGTGTTGTGTTGTTTTGTCTTGTCATGTCATGTCTTGTCTTGTCTTGTCTTGTCTTGTCTTGTCTTGTCTTGTCTTGTCTTGTCTTGTCTTGTCTTGTCTTGTGATGTCATGTCGTGTGTTGTGTTGTTTTGTCTTGTCATGTCTTGTCCTGTCCTGTCTTGTCTTGTCTTGTCATGTCTTGTCTTGTCTTGTCTTGTCTTGTGTTGCCTCGTCTTGTCTTGTCTTGTCTTGTCCTGTCCTGACGTGTGTTGTGTTGTTTTGTCTTGTCTTGCTTTGTCTTGTCATGTCCTATCTTGTCTTGTCATGTCTGGTCTTGTCTTGTCTTGTCTTGTCTTGTCTTGTCTTGTCTTGTCTTGTCTTGTCTTGTCTTGTCTTGTCTTGTCTTGTCTTGTCTTGTCTTGTCTTGTCTTGTCTTGTCTTGTCTTGTCTTGTCTTGTCTTGTCTTGTCTTGTCTTGTCTTGTCTTGTCTTGTTTTATGTTGTCTTGTCTTGTCTTGTTTTGTCATGTAATGTCATGTCGTGTGTTGTGTTGTTTTGTCTTGTCATTTCTTATATTGTCTTGTCTTGTCTTATCTTGGCTTGTGATGTCATGTCGTGTGTTGTGTTGTTTTGTCTTGTCATGTCTTGTCTTGTCTTGTCCTGTCCTGTCCTGTCTTGTCTTGTCTTGTCATGTCTTGTCTTGTCTTGTCTTGTCTTGTGTTGCCTCGTCTTGTCTTGTCTTGTCTTGTCCTGTCCTGACGTGTATTGTGTTGTTTTGTCTTGTCTTGCTTTGTCTTGTCATGTCCTATCTTGTCTTGTCATGTCTTGTCTTGTTTTGTCTTGTCTTGTCTTGTCTTGCCTTGTCTTGTCTTGTCTTGTCTTGTCTTGTCTTGTCTTGTCTTGTCTTGTCTTGTCTTGTCTTGTCTTGTCTTGTCTTGTCTTGTCTTGTCTTGTCTTGTCTTGTCTTGTCTTGTCTTGTCTTGTCTTGTCTTGTCTTGTCTTGTCTTGTCTTGTCTTGTCTTGTCTTGTCTTGTCTTGTCTTGTCTTGTCTTGTCTTGTCTTGTCTTGTCTTGTCTTGTCTTGTCTTGTCTTGTCTTGTCTTGTCTTGTCTTGTCTTGTCTTGTCTTGTCTTGTCTTGTCTTGTCTTGTCTTGTCTTGTCTTGTCTTGTCTTGTCTTGTCTTGTCTTGTCTTGTCTTGTCTTGTTTTATGTTGTCTTGTCTTGTCTTGTTTTGTCATGTAATGTCATGTCGTGTGTTGTGTTGTTTTGTCTTGTCATTTCTTATATTGTCTTGTCTTGTCTTATCTTGTCTTGTGAAGTCATGTCGTGTGTTGTGTTGTTTTGTCTTGTCATGTCATGTCTTGTCTTGTCTTGTCTTGTCTTGTCTTGTCTTGTCTTGTCTTGTCTTGTGATGTCATGTCGTGTGTTGTGTTGTTTTGTCTTGTCATGTCTTGTCCTGTCCTGTCTTGTCTTGTCTTGTCATGTCTTGTCTTGTCTTGTCTTGTCTTGTGTTGCCTCGTCTTGTCTTGTCTTGTCTTGTCCTGTCCTGACGTGTGTTGTGTTGTTTTGTCTTGTCTTGCTTTGTCTTGTCATGTCCTATCTTGTCTTGTCATGTCTGGTCTTGTCTTGTCTTGTCTTGTCTTGTCTTGTCTTGTCTTGTCTTGTCTTGTCTTGTCTTGTCTTGTCTTGTCTTGTCTTGTCTTGTCTTGTCTTGTCTTGTCTTGTCTTGTCTTGTCTTGTCTTGTCTTGTCTTGTCTTGTCTTGTCTTGTCTTGTCTTGTTTTATGTTGTCTTGTCTTGTCTTGTTTTGTCATGTAATGTCATGTCGTGTGTTGTGTTGTTTTGTCTTGTCATTTCTTATATTGTCTTGTCTTGTCTTATCTTGGCTTGTGATGTCATGTCGTGTGTTGTGTTGTTTTGTCTTGTCATGTCTTGTCTTGTCTTGTCCTGTCCTGTCCTGTCTTGTCTTGTCTTGTCATGTCTTGTCTTGTCTTGTCTTGTCTTGTGTTGCCTCGTCTTGTCTTGTCTTGTCTTGTCCTGTCCTGACGTGTATTGTGTTGTTTTGTCTTGTCTTGCTTTGTCTTGTCATGTCCTATCTTGTCTTGTCATGTCTTGTCTTGTCTTGTCTTGTCTTGTCTTGTCTTGCCTTGTCTTGTCTTGTCTTGTCTTGTCTTGTCTTGTCTTGTCTTG
Organism: Zeugodacus cucurbitae; assembly: GCF_028554725.1. NCBI lineage: Eukaryota > Metazoa > Arthropoda > Insecta > Diptera > Tephritidae > Zeugodacus > Zeugodacus cucurbitae. The sequence goes on along the minus strand of NC_071672.1, from coordinate 22,709,460 downwards.
TCTTGTCTTGTCTTGTCTTGTCTTGTCTTGTCTTGTCTTGTCTTGTCTTGTCTTGTCTTGTCTTGTCTTGTCTTGTCTTGTCTTGTCTTGTCTCGTCCTGTCCTGTCCTGTCTTGTCTTGTCTTGTCATGTCTTGTCTTGTCTTGTCTTGTCTTGTGTTGCCTCGTCTTGTCTTGTCTTGTCTTGTCCTGTCCTGACGTGTATTGTGTTGTTTTGTCTTGTCTTGCTTTGTCTTGTCATGTCCTATCTTGTCTTGTCATGTCTTGTCTTGTCTTGTCTTGTCTTGTCTTGTCTTGTCTTGTCTTGTCTTGTCTTGTCTTGTCTTGTCTTGTCTTGTCTTGTCTTGTCTCGTCTTGTCTTGTCTTGTCATGTCATGTCATGTCGTGTCTTGTGTTGCTTTGTCTTGTCTTGTCTTTTCTTGTCATGTCTTGTCTTGTCTTGTCTTGTCTTGTCTTGTCTTGTTTTATGTTGTGTTGTCTTGTTTTGTCATGTAATGTCATGTCGTGTCTTGTGTTGCTTTGTCTTGTCTTGTCTTGTCTTGTCATGTCGTGTGTTGTGTTGTTTTGTCTTGTCTTGTTGTGTATTGTCATGTCTTATATTGTCTTGTCTTGTCTTGTCTTGTCTTGTCTTGTCTTGTCTCGTCTTGTCTTGTCTTGTCATGTCATGTCATGTCGTGTCTTGTGTTGCTTTGTCTTGTCTCGTCTTGTCTTGTCTTGTCTTGTCTTGTCTTGTGTTGCCTCGTCTTGTCTTGTCTTGTCTTGTCCTGTCCTGACGTGTATTGTGTTGTTTTGTCTTGTCTTGCTTTGTCTTGTCATGTCCTATCTTGTCTTGTCATGTCTTGTCTTGTCTTGTCTTGTCTTGTCTTGTCTTGTCTTGTCTTGTCTTGTCTTGTCTTGTCTTGTCTTGTCTTGTCTTGTCTTGTCTCGTCTTGTCTTGTCTTGTCATGTCATGTCATGTCGTGTCTTGTGTTGCTTTGTCTTGTCTCGTCTTGTCTTGTCTTGTCTTGTCTTGTCTTGTCTTGTCTTGTCTTGTCTTGTCTTGTCTTGTCTTGTCTTGTCTTGTCTTGTCTTGTCTTGTCTTGTCTTGTCTTGTCTTGTCTTGTCTTGTCTTGTCTTGTCTTGTCTTGTCTTGTCTTGTCTTGTCTTGTCTTGTCTTGTCTTGTCTTGTCTTGTCTTGTCTTGTCTTGTCTTGTCTTGTCTTGTCTTGTCTTGTCTTGTCTTGTCTTGTCTTGTCTTGTCTTGTCTTGTCTTGTTTTATGTTGTCTTGTCTTGTCTTGTTTTGTCATGTAATGTCATGTCGTGTGTTGTGTTGTTTTGTCTTGTCATTTCTTATATTGTCTTGTCTTGTCTTATCTTGTCTTGTGAAGTCATGTCGTGTGTTGTGTTGTTTTGTCTTGTCATGTCATGTCTTGTCTTGTCTTGTCTTGTCTTGTCTTGTCTTGTCTTGTCTTGTCTTGTGATGTCATGTCGTGTGTTGTGTTGTTTTGTCTTGTCATGTCTTGTCCTGTCCTGTCTTGTCTTGTCTTGTCATGTCTTGTCTTGTCTTGTCTTGTCTTGTGTTGCCTCGTCTTGTCTTGTCTTGTCTTGTCCTGTCCTGACGTGTGTTGTGTTGTTTTGTCTTGTCTTGCTTTGTCTTGTCATGTCCTATCTTGTCTTGTCATGTCTGGTCTTGTCTTGTCTTGTCTTGTCTTGTCTTGTCTTGTCTTGTCTTGTCTTGTCTTGTCTTGTCTTGTCTTGTCTTGTCTTGTCTTGTCTTGTCTTGTCTTGTCTTGTCTTGTCTTGTCTTGTCTTGTCTTGTCTTGTCTTGTCTTGTCTTGTCTTGTTTTATGTTGTCTTGTCTTGTCTTGTTTTGTCATGTAATGTCATGTCGTGTGTTGTGTTGTTTTGTCTTGTCATTTCTTATATTGTCTTGTCTTGTCTTATCTTGGCTTGTGATGTCATGTCGTGTGTTGTGTTGTTTTGTCTTGTCATGTCTTGTCTTGTCTTGTCCTGTCCTGTCCTGTCTTGTCTTGTCTTGTCATGTCTTGTCTTGTCTTGTCTTGTCTTGTGTTGCCTCGTCTTGTCTTGTCTTGTCTTGTCCTGTCCTGACGTGTATTGTGTTGTTTTGTCTTGTCTTGCTTTGTCTTGTCATGTCCTATCTTGTCTTGTCATGTCTTGTCTTGTCTTGTCTTGTCTTGTCTTGTCTTGCCTTGTCTTGTCTTGTCTTGTCTTGTCTTGTCTTGTCTTGTCTTGTCTTGTCTTGTCTTGTCTTGTCTTGTCTTGTCTTGTCTTGTCTTGTCTTGTCTTGTCTTGTCTTGTCTTGTCTTGTCTTGTCTTGTCTCGTCCTGTCCTGTCCTGTCTTGTCTTGTCTTGTCATGTCTTGTCTTGTCTTGTCTTGTCTTGTGTTGCCTCGTCTTGTCTTGTCTTGTCTTGTCCTGTCCTGACGTGTATTGTGTTGTTTTGTCTTGTCTTGCTTTGTCTTGTCATGTCCTATCTTGTCTTGTCATGTCTTGTCTTGTCTTGTCTTGTCTTGTCTTGTCTTGTCTTGTCTTGTCTTGTCTTGTCTTGTCTTGTCTTGTCTTGTCTTGTCTTGTCTCGTCTTGTCTTGTCTTGTCATGTCATGTCATGTCGTGTCTTGTGTTGCTTTGTCTTGTCTTGTCTTTTCTTGTCATGTCTTGTCTTGTCTTGTCTTGTCTTGTCTTGTCTTGTTTTATGTTGTGTTGTCTTGTTTTGTCATGTAATGTCATGTCGTGTCTTGTGTTGCTTTGTCTTGTCTTGTCTTGTCTTGTCATGTCGTGTGTTGTGTTGTTTTGTCTTGTCTTGTTGTGTATTGTCATGTCTTATATTGTCTTGTCTTGTCTTGTCTTGTCTTGTCTTGTCTTGTCTTGTCTTGTCATGTCATGTCTTGTCATGTCATGTCATGTCGTGTGTTGTGTTGTTTTGTCTTGTCTTGTTTTGTCTTGTCATGTCTTGTCTTGTCTTGTCTTGTCTTGTTTTGTCTTGTCATGTCTTGTCTTGTCTTGTCTTGTCTTGTCTTGTCTTGTCTTGTCTTGTCTTGTCTTGTCCTGCCCTGACGTGTGTTGTGTTGTTTTGTCTTGTCTTGCTTTGTCTTGTCATGTCCTATCTTGTCTTGTCATGTCTTGTCTTGTCTTGTCTTGTCTTGTCTTGTCTTGTCTTGTCTTGTCTTGTCTTGTCTTGTCTTGTCTTGTCTTGTCTTGTCTTGTCTTGTCTTGTCTTGTCTTGTCTTGTCTTGTCTTGTCTTGTCTTGTCTTGTCTTGTCTTGTCTTGTCTTGTGATGTCCTGTCGTGTGTTGTGTTGTTTTGTCTTGTCATGTCTTGTCCTGTCCTGTCTTGTCTTGTCTTGTCATGTCTTGTCTTGTCTTGTCTTGTCTTGTGTTGCCTCGTCTTGTCTTGTCTTGTCTTGTGCTGTCCTGACGTCTGTTGTGTTGTTTTGTCTTGTCTTGCTTTGTCTTGTCATGTCCTATCTTGTCTTGTCATGTCTTGTCTTGTCTTGTCTTGTCTTGTCTTGCCTTGTCTTGTCTTGTCTTGTCTTGTCTTGTCTTGTCTTGTCTTGTCTTGTCTTGTCTTGTCTTGTCTTGTCTTGCCTTGTCTTGTCTTGTGTTGTCTTGTCTTGTCTTGTCATGTCGTGTGTTGTGTTGTTTTGTCTTTCTTGTTGTGTATTGTCATGTCTTATATTGTCTTGTCTTGTCTTGTCTTGTCTTGTCTTGTCTTGTCATGTCTTGTCTTGTCTTGTTTTGTCTTGTCTTGTATTGTCTTGTTTTCTCATGTAATGTCATGTCGTGTGTTGTGTTGTTTTGTCTTGTCTTGCGTTGTTTTGTCGTGTTATGTCTTGTCTTGTCTTCTCTTGTCTTGTCCTGTCCTGTCGTGTGTTGTGTTGTTTTGTCTTGTCTTGTCATGTCATGTCATGTCGTGTCTTGTGGTGCTTTGTCTTGTCTTGTCTTGTCTTGTCATGTCGTGTGTTGTGTTGTTTTGTCTTGTCTTGTTGTGTATTGTCATGTCTTATATTGTCTTGTCTTGTCTTGTCTTGTCTTGTCATGTCATGTCATGTCGTGTGTTGTGTTGTTTTGTCTTGTCTTGTTTTGTCTTGTCATGTCTTGTCTTGTCTTGTCTTGTCTTGTCTTGTCTTGTCTTGTCTTGTCTTGTCTTGTCTTGTCTTGTCTTGTCTTGTCTTGTCTTGTCTTGTCTTGTCTTGTCTTGTCTTGTCTTGTCTTGTCTTGTCTTGTCTTGTCTTGTCTTGTCTTGTCTTGTCTTGTCTTGTCTTGTCTTGTCTTGTCTTGTCTTGTCTTGTCTTGTCTTGTCTTGTCTTGTCTTGTCTTGTTTTATGTTGTCTTGTCTTGTCTTGTTTTGTCATGTAATGTCATGTCGTGTGTTGTGTTGTTTTGTCTTGTCATTTCTTATATTGTCTTGTCTTGTCTTATCTTGTCTTGTGAAGTCATGTCGTGTGTTGTGTTGTTTTGTCTTGTCATGTCTTGTCTTGTCTTGTCTTGTCTTGTCTTGTCTTGTCTTGTCTTGTCTTGTCTTGTCTTGTCTTGTCTTGTCTTGCTTTGTCTTGTCTTGTCTTGTCTTGTCATGTCGTGTGTTGTGTTGTTTTGTCTTGTCTTGTTGTGTATTGTCATGTCTTATATTGTCTTGTCTTGTCTTGTCTTGTCTTGTCATGTCATGTCATGTCGTGTGTTGTGTTGTTTTGTCTTGTCTTGTTTTGTCTTGTCATGTCTTGTCTTGTCTTGTCTTGTCTTGTCTTGTCTTGTCTTGTCTTGTCTTGTCTTGTCTTGTCTTGTCTTGTCTTGTCTTGTCTTGTCTTGTCTTGTCTTGTCTTGTCTTGTCTTGTCTTGTCTTGTCTTGTCTTGTCTTGTCTTGTCTTGTCTTGTCTTGTCTTGTCTTGTCTTGTCTTGTCTTGTCTTGTCTTGTCTTGTCTTGTCTTGTCTTGTCTTGTCTTGTCTTGTCTTGTCTTGTCTTGTCTTGTCTTGTCTTGTCTTGTCTTGTCTTGTCTTGTCTTGTCTTGTCTTGTCTTGTCTTGTTTTATGTTGTCTTGTCTTGTCTTGTTTTGTCATGTAATGTCATGTCGTGTGTTGTGTTGTTTTGTCTTGTCATTTCTTATATTGTCTTGTCTTGTCTTATCTTGTCTTGTGAAGTCATGTCGTGTGTTGTGTTGTTTTGTCTTGTCATGTCTTGTCTTGTCTTGTCTTGTCTTGTCTTGTCTTGTCTTGTCTTGTCTTGTCTTGTCTTGTCTTGTCTTGTCTTGTCTTGTCTTGTCTTGTCTTGTCTTGTCTTGTCTTGTCTTGTGTTGCCTCGTCTTGTCTTGTCTTGTCTTGTCCTGTCCTGACGTGTGTTGTGTTGTTTTGTCTTGTCTTGCTTTGTCTTGTCATGTCCTATCTTGTCTTGTCATGTCTTGTCTTGTCTTGTCTTGTCTTGTCTTGTGATGTCATGTCGTGTGTTTTGTTGTTTTGTCTTGTCATGTCTTGTCCTGTCCTGTCTTGTCTTGTCTTGTCATGTCTTGTCTTGTCTTGTCTTGTCTTGTGTTGCCTCGTCTTGTCTTGTCTTGTCTTGTCCTGTCCTGACGTGTGTTGTGTTGTTTTGTCTTGTCTTGCTTTGTCTTGTCATGTCCTATCTTGTCTTGTCATGTCTTGTCTTGTCTTGTCTTGTCTTGTCTTGTCTTGTCTTGTCTTGCCTTGTCTTGTCTTGTCTTGTCTTGCCTTGTCTTGTCTTGTCTTGTCTTGTCTTGTCTTGTCTTGTCTTGTCTTGTCTTGTCTTGTCTTGTCTTGTCATGTCATGTCATGTCGTGTCTTGTGTTGCTTTGTCTTGTCTTGTCATGTCTTGTCTTGTCTTGTCTTGTCTTGTTTTGTCTTGTCATGTCTTGTCTTGTCTTGTCTTGTCTTGTCATGTCATGTCATGTCGTGTCTTGTGTTGCTTTGTCTTGTCTTGTCTTGTCTTGTCATGTCGTGTGTTGTGTTGTTTTGTCTTGTCTTGTTGTGTATTGTCATGTCTTATATTGTCTTGTCTTGTCTTGTCTTGTCATGTCATGTCATGTCGTGTGTTGTGTTGTTTTGTCTTGTCTTGTTTTGTCTTGTCATGTCTTGTCTTGTCTTGTCTTGTCTTGTTTTGTCTTGTCATGTCTTGTCTTGTCTTGTCTTGTCTTGTCTTGTCTTGTCTTGTCTTGTCTTGTGATGTCATGTCGTGCGTTGTGTTGTTTTGTCTTGTCATGTCCTGTCCTGTCTTGTCTTGTCTTGTCTTGTCATGTCTTGTCTTGTCTTGTCTTGGCTTGTGTTGCCTCGTCTTGTCTTGTCTTGTCTTGTGCTGTCCTGACGTGTGTTGTGTTGTTTTGTCTTGTCTTGCTTTGTCTTGTCATGTCCTATCTTGTCTTGTCATGTCTTGTCTTGTCTTGTCTTGTCTTGTCTTGTCTTGCCTTGTCTTGTCTTGTCTTGTCTTGTCTTGTCTTGTCTTGTCTTGTCTTGTCTTGTCTTGTCTTGTCTTGTCTTGTCTTGTCTTGTCTTGTCTTGTCTTGTCTTGTCTTGTCTTGTCTTGTCTTGTCTTGTCTTGTCTTGTCTTGTCTTGTCTTGTCTTGTCTTGTCTTGTCATGTCGTGTGTTGTGTTGTTTTGTCTTGTCTTGTTGTGTATTGTCATGTCTTATATTGTCTTGTCTTGTCTTGTCTTGTCTTGTCTTGTCTTGTCTTGTCTTGTCTGGTCTTGTCTTGTTTTGTCTTGTCCTGTCTTGTCTTGTCATGTCATGTCATATGTTGTTTTGTCTTGTCTTGTTGTGTATTGTCATGTCTTATATTGTCTTGTCTTGTCTTGTCTTGTCTTGTCATGTCATATCGTGTGTTGTGTTGTTTTGTCTTGTCTTGTTTTGTCTTGTCATGTCTTGTCTTGTCTTGTTTTGTCTTGTCATGTCTTGTCTTGTCTTGTCTTGTCTTGTCTTGTCTTGTCTTGTCTTGTCTTGTCTTGTCTTGTCTTGTCTTGTCTTGTCTTGTCTTGTCTTGTCTTGTCTTGTCTTGTCTTGTCTTGTCTTGTCTTGTCTTGTCTTGTCTTGTCTTGTCTTGTCTTGTCTTGTCTTGTCTTGTCTTGTCTTGTCTTGTCTTGTCTTGTCTTGTGTTGTCTTGTGTTGTCTTGTCTTGTCTTGTCTTGTTTTATGTTGTGTTGTCTTGTCTTGTTTTGTCATGTAATGTCATGTCGTGTGTTGTGTTGTTTTGTCTTGTCTTGTCTTCTCCTTGTCTTTTCTTGTCATGTCGAGTGTTGTGTTGTTTTGTCTTGTCATGTCTTATATTGTCTTGTCTTGTCTTGTCTTGTCTTGTGATGTCATGTCGTGTGTTGTGTTGTTTTGTCTTGTCTTGTTTTGTCTTGTCCTGTCTTGTCTTGTCATGTCATGTCATGTGTTGTGTTGTTTTGTTTTGTCTTGTCTTGTCTTGTCTTGTCTTGTCTTGTCTTGCCTTATCTTGCCTTGTCTTGTCTTGTCTGGTCTTGTCTTGTCTTGTCTTGTCTTGTCTTGTCTTGTCTTGTCTTGTCTTGTCTTGTCTTGTCTTGTCTTGTCTTGTCTTGTCTTGTCTTGTCTTGTCTTGTCTTGTCTTGTCTTGTCTTGTCTTGTCTTGTCTTGTCTTGTCTTGTCTTGTCTTGTCTTGTCTTGTCTTGTCTTGTCTTGTCTTGTCTTGTCTTGTCTTGTCTTGTCTTGTCTTGTCTTGTCTTGTCTTGTCTTGTCTTGTCTTGTCTTGTCTTGTCTTGTCTTGTCTTGTCTTGTCTTGTCTTGTCTTGTCTTGTCTTGTCTTGTCTTGTCTTGTCTTGTCTTGTCTTGTCTTGTCTTGTCTTGTCTTGTCTTGTCTTGTCTTGTCTTGTCTTGTCTTGTCTTGTCTTGTCTTGTCTTGTCTTGTCTTGTCTTGTCTTGTCTTGTCTTGTCTTGTCTTGTCTTGTCTTGTCTTGTCTTGTCTTGTCTTGTCTTGTCTTGTCTTGTCTTGTCTTGTCTTGTCATGTCTTGTCATGTCTTGTCTTGTCTTGTTTTGTCTTGTCTTGTATTGTCTTGTTTTCTCATGTAATGTCATGTCGTGTGTTGTGTTGTTTTGTCTTGTCTTGTGTTGTTTTGTCTTGTCTTGTGTTGTTTTGTCGTGTTATGTCTTGTCTTGTCTTCTCTTGTCTTGTCCTGTCCTGTCGTGTGTTGTGTTGTTTTGTCTTGTCTTGCCATGTCATGTCATGTCGTGTCTTGTGTTGCTTTGTCTTGTCATGTCCTATCTTGTCTTGTCTTGTCTTGTCCTGTCCTGACGTGTGTTGTGTTGTTTTGTCTTGTCTTGCTTTGTCTTGTCATGTCCTATCTTGTCTTGTCATGTCTTGTCTTGTCTTGTCTTGTCTTGTCTTGTCTTGTCTTGTCTTGTCTTGTGATGTCATGTCGTGTGTTGTGTTGTTTTGTCTTGTCATGTCTTGTCCTGTCCTGTACTGTCTTGTCTTGTCTTGTCATGTCTTGTCTTGTCTTGTCTTGTGTTGCCTCGTCTTGTCTTGTCTTGTCTTGTCCTGTCCTGACGTGTGTTGTGTTGTTTTGTCTTGTCTTGCTTTGTCTTGTCATGTCCTATCTTGTCTTGTCATGTCTTGTCTTGTCTTGTCTTGTCTTGTCTTGTCTTGTCTTGCCTTGTCTTGTCTTGTCTTGTCTTGTCTTGTCTTGTCTTGTCTTGTCTTGTCTTGTCTTGTCTTGTCTTGTCTAGTCTTGTCTTGTCTTGTCTTGTCTTGTCTTGTCTAGTCTTGTCTTGTCTTGTCTTGTCTTGTCTTGTCTTGTCTTGTCTTGTCTTGTCTTGTCTTGTCTTGTCTTGTCTTGTCTTGTCTTGTCTTGTCTTGTCTTGTCTTGTCTTGTCTTGTGTTGTCTTGTCTTGTCTTGTCATGTCGTGTGTTGTGTTGTTTTGTCTTGTCTTGTTGTGTATTGTCATGTCTTATATTGTCTTGTCTTGTCTTGTCTTGTCTTGTCTTGTCTTGTCTTGTCTTGTCTTGTCTTGTCTTGTCTTGTCTTGTCTTGTCTTGTCTTGTCTTGTCTTGTCTTGTCTTGTCTTGTCTTGTCTTGTCTTGTTTTGTCTTGTCCTGTCTTGTCTTGTCATGTCATGTCATGTGTTGTGTTGTTTTGTCTTGTCTTGTCTTGTGTTGTCTTGTCTTGTCTTGTCTTGTGTTGTCTTGTCTTGTTTTGTCATGTAATGTCATGTCGTGTGTTGTGTTGTTTTGTCTTGTCATGTCTTATATTGTCTTGTCTTGTCTTGTGATGTCATGTCGTGTGTTGTGTTGTTTTGTCTTGTCATGTCTTATTTTGTCTTGTCTTGTCTTGTGATGTCATGTCGTGTGTTGTGTTGTTTTGTCTTGTCCTGTCTTGTCTTGTCATGTCATGTCATGTGTTGTGTTGTGTTGTTTTGTCTTGTCTTGTCTTGTCTTGTCTTGTCTTGTCTTGTCCTGTCCTGTCGTGTGTTGTGTTGTTTTGTCTTGTCTTGTCATGTCATGTCATGTCGTGTCTTGTGTTGCTTTGTCTTGTCTTGTCTTGTGATGTCATGTCGTGTGTTGTCTTGTCTTGTTTTGTCTTGTCTTGTCTTGTCTTGTCTTGTCTTGTCTTGTCTTGTTTTGTCTTGTCTTGTTGTGTATTGTCATGTCTTATATTGTCTTGTCTTGTCTTGTCTTGTCTTGTCTTGTCTTGTCTTGTCTTGTCTTGTCTTGTCTTGTCTTGTCTTGTCTTGTCTTGTCTTGTCTTGTCTTGTCTTGTCTTGTCTTGTTTTGTCTTGTCTTGTCTTGTCTTGTCTTGTCTTGTCTTGTTTTGTCTTGTCTTGTCGTGTATTGTCATGTCTTATATTGTCTTGTCTTGTCTTGTCTTGTCTTGTCTTGTCTTGTCTTGTCTTGTCTTGTCTTGTCTTGTCTTTTTCTTGTCTTGTCTTGTCTTGTCTTGTCTTGTCTTGTCTTGTTTTGTCTTGTCTTGTTGTGTATTGTCATGTCTTATATTGTCTTGTCTTGTCTTGTCTTGTCTTGTCTTGTCTTGTCTTGTCTTGTCTTGTCTTGTCTTGTCTTGTCTTGTCTTGTCTTGTCTTGTTTTGTCTTGTCTTGTCGTGTATTGTCATGTCTTATATTGTCTTGTCTTGTCTTGTCTTGTCTTGTCTTGTCTTGTCTTGTCTTGTCTTGTCTTTTTCTTGTCTTGTCTTGTTTTGTCTTGTCTTGTCTTGTCTTGTCTTGTCTTGTCTTGTCTTGTCTTGTCTTGTCTTGTCTTGTCTTGTTTTGTCTTGTCTTGTTGTGTATTGTCATGTCTTATATTGTCTTGTCTTGTCTTGTCTTGTCTTGTCTTGTCTTGTCTTGTCTTGTCTTGTCTTGTCTTGTCTTGTCTTGTCTTGTCTTGTCTTGTCTTGTCTTGTCTTGTCTTGTCTTGTCTTGTTTTGTCTTGTCTTGTCTTGTCTTGTCTTGTCTTGTCTTGTTTTGTCTTGTCTTGTCGTGTATTGTCATGTCTTATATTGTCTTGTCTTGTCTTGTCTTGTCTTGTCTTGTCTTGTCTTGTCTTGTCTTGTCTTGTCTTGTCTTGTCTTGTTTTGTCTTGTCTTGTCGTGTATTGTCATGTCTTATATTGTCTTGTCTTGTCTTGTCTTGTCTTGTCTTGTCTTGTCTTGTCTTGTCTTGTCTTGTCTTGTCTTGTTTTGTCTTGTCTTGTCGTGTATTGTCATGTCTTATATTGTCTTGTCTTGTCTTGTCTTGTCTTGTCTTGTCTTGTCTTGTCTTGTCTTGTCTTGTCTTGTCTTGTCTTGTCTTGTCTTGTCTTGTCTTGTCTTGTCTTGTTTTGTCTTGTCTTGTTGTGTATTGTCATGTCTTATATTGTCTTGTCTTGTCTTGTCTTGTCTTGTCTTGTCTTGTCTTGTCTTGTCTTGTCTTGTCTTGTCTTGTCTTGTCTTGTCTTGTCTTGTCTTGTTTTGTCTTGTCTTGTCGTGTATTGTCATGTCTTATATTGTCTTGTCTTGTCTTGTCTTGTCTTGTCTTGTCTTGTCTTGTCTTGTCTTGTCTTGTCTTGTCTTGTCTTGTCTTGTCTTGTCTTTTTCTTGTCTTGTCTTGTCTTGTCTTGTCTTGTCTTGTCTTGTCTTGTCTTGTCTTGTCTTGTCTTGTCTTGTCTTGTCTTGTCTTGTCTTGTTTTGTCTTGTCTTGTTGTGTATTGTCATGTCTTATATTGTCTTGTCTTGTCTTGTCTTGTCTTGTCTTGTCTTGTCATGTCATGTCGTGTCTTGTGTGGCTTTGTCATGTCATGTCATGTCGTGTCTTGTGTTGCTTTGTCTTCTCCTGTCCTGTCGTGTGTTGTGTTGTTTTGTCTTGTCTTGTCATGTCATGTCATGTCATGTCGTGTGTTGTGTTGCTTTGTCATGTCATGTCATGTCGTGTCTTGTGTTGCTTTGTCTTGTCCTGTCCTGTCGTGTGTTGTGTTGTTTTGTCTTGTCTTGTTTTGTCTTGTCATGTCTTGTCTTGTTTTGTCTTGTCTTGTTGTGTATTGTCATGTCTTATATTGTCTTGTCTTGTCTTGTCTTGTCTTGTCTTGTCATGTCATGTCATGTCGTGTCTTGTGTTGCTTTGTCATGTCATGTCATGTCGTGTCATGTCGTGTGTTGTGTTGCTTTGTCATGTCATGTCATGTCGTGTCTTGTGTTGCTTTGTCTTGTCCTGTCCTGTCGTGTGTTGTGTTGTTTTGTCTTGTCTTGTCATGTCATGTCATGTCATGTCGTGTGTTGTGTTGCTTTGTCATGTCATGTCATGTCGTGTCTTGTGTTGCTTTGTCTTGTCCTGTCCTGTCGTGTGTTGTCTTGTCTTGTCTTGTCATGTCCTGACGTGTGTTGTCTTGTCTTGTGTTGCCTCGTCTTGTCTTGTCTTGTCTTGTCCTGTCCTGACGTGTGTTGTGTTGTTTTGTCTTGTCTTGCTTTGTCTTGTCATGTCCTATCTTGTCTTGTCATGTCTTGTCTTGTCTTGTCTTGTCTTGTCTTGTCTTGTCTTGTCTTGCCTTGTCTTGTCTTGTCTTGTCTTGTCTTGCCTTGTCTTGTCTTGTCTTGTCTTGTCTTGTCATGTCATGTCATGTCGTGTCTTGTGTTGCTTTGTCATGTCATGTCATGTCGTGTCTTGTGTTGCTTTGTCTTGTCCTGTCCTGTCGTGTGTTGTGTTGTTTTGTCTTGTCTTGTCATGTCATGTCATGTCATGTCGTGTGTTGTGTTGCTTTGTCATGTCATGTCATGTCGTGTCTTGTGTTGTTTTGTCTTGTCATGTCTTGTCCTGTCCTGTCTTGTCTTGTCTTGTCATGTCTTGTCTTGTCTTGTCTTGTCTTGTGTTGCCTCGTCTTGTCTTGTCTTGTCCTGTCCTGACGTGTGTTGTGTTGTTTTGTCTTGTCTTGCTTTGTCTTGTCATGTCCTATCTTGTCTTGTCATGTCTTGTCTTGTCTTGTCTTGTCTTGTCTTGTCTTGTCTTGTCTTGTCTTGCCTTGTCTTGTCTTGTCTTGTCTTGCCTTGTCTTGTCTTGTCTTGTCTTGTCTTGTCTTGTCTTGTCTTGTCTTGTCTTGTCTTGTCTTGTCTTGTCTTGTCTTGTCATGTCATGTCATGTCGTGTCTTGTGTTGCTTTGTCTTGTCTTGTCATGTCTTGTCTTGTCTTGTCTTGTTTTGTCTTGTCATGTCTTGTCTTGTCTTGTCTTGTCTTGTCATGTCATGTCATGTCGTGTCTTGTGTTGCTTTGTCTTGTCTTGTCTTGTCTTGTCATGTCGTGTGTTGTGTTGTTTTGTCTTGTCTTGTTGTGTATTGTCATGTCTTATATTGTCTTGTCTTGTCTTGTCTTGTCATGTCATGTCATGTCGTGTGTTGTGTTGCTTTGTCTTGTCTTGTCTTGTCTTGTCATGTCGTGTGTTGTGTTGTTTTGTCTTGTCTTGTTGTGTATTGTCATGTCTTATATTGTCTTGTCTTGTCTTGTCTTGTCATGTCATGTCATGTCGTGTGTTGTGTTGTTTTGTCTTGTCTTGTTTTGTCTTGTCATGTCTTGTCTTGTCTTGTCTTGTCTTGTTTTGTCTTGTCATGTCTTGTCTTGTCTTGTCTTGTCTTGTCTTGTCTTGTCTTGTCTTGTCTTGTCTTGTCTTGTCTTGTGATGTCATGTCGTGCGTTGTGTTGTTTTGTCTTGTCATGTCCTGTCCTGTCTTGTCTTGTCTTGTCTTGTCATGTCTTGTCTTGTCTTGTCTTGGCTTGTGTTGCCTCGTCTTGTCTTGTCTTGTCTTGTGCTGTCCTGACGTGTGTTGTGTTGTTTTGTCTTGTCTTGCTTTGTCTTGTCATGTCCTATCTTGTCTTGTCATGTCTTGTCTTGTCTTGTCTTGTCTTGTCTTGTCTTGCCTTGTCTTGTCTTGTCTTGTCTTGTCTTGTCTTGTCTTGTCTTGTCTTGTCTTGTCTTGTCTTGTCTTGTCTTGTCTTGTCTTGTCTTGTCTTGTCTTGTCTTGTCTTGTCTTGTCTTGTCTTGTCTTGTCTTGTGTTGTCTTGTCTTGTCTTGTCATGTCGTGTGTTGTGTTGTTTTGTCTTGTCTTGTTGTGTATTGTCATGTCTTATATTGTCTTGTCTTGTCTTGTCTTGTCTTGTCTTGTCTTGTCTTGTCATGTCTTGCCTTGTCTTGTCTTGGCTTGTGTTGCCTCGTCTTGTCTTGTCTTGTCTTGTCTTGTCTTGTGATGTCATGTCGTGCGTTGTGTTGTTTTGTCTTGTCATGTCCTGTCCTGTCTTGTCTTGTCTTGTCTTGTCATGTCTTGTCTTGTCTTGTCTTGGCTTGTGTTGCCTCGTCTTGTCTTGTCTTGTCTTGTGCTGTCCTGACGTGTGTTGTGTTGTTTTGTCTTGTCTTGCTTTGTCTTGTCATGTCCTATCTTGTCTTGTCATGTCTTGTCTTGTCTTGTCTTGTCTTGTCTTGTCTTGCCTTGTCTTGTCTTGTCTTGTCTTGTCTTGTCTTGTCTTGTCTTGTCTTGTCTTGTCTTGTCTTGTCTTGTCTTGTCTTGTCTTGTCTTGTCTTGTCTTGTCTTGTCTTGTCTTGTCTTGTCTTGTCTTGTCTTGTCTTGTCTTGTCTTGTCTTGTCTTGTCTTGTCTTGTCTTGTCATGTCTTGTCTTGTCTTGTCTTGTCTTGTCTTGTCTTGCCTTGTCTTGTCTTGTCTTGTCTTGTCTTGTCTTGTCTTGTCTTGTCCTGTCTTGTCCTGTCTTGTCTTGTCTTGTCTTGTCTTGTCTTGTCTTGTCTTGTCTTGTCTTGTCTTGTGTTGTCTTGTGTTGTCTTGTCTTGTCTTGTCTTGTTTTATGTTGTGTTGTCTTGTCTTGTTTTGTCATGTAATGTCATGTCGTGTGTTGTGTTGTTTTGTCTTGTCTTGTCTTCTCCTTGTCTTTTCTTGTCATGTCGTGTGTTGTGTTGTTTTGTCTTGTCTTGCTTTGTCTTGTCATGTCCTATCTTGTCTTGTCATGTCTTGTCTTGTCTTGTCTTGTCTTGTCTTGTCTTGCCTTGTCTTGTCTTGTCTTGTCTTGTCTTGTCTTGTCTTGTCTTGTCTTGTCTTGTCTTGTCTTGTCTTGTCTTGTCTTGTCTTGTCTTGTCTTGTCTTGTCTTGTCTTGTCTTGTCTTGTCTTGTCTTGTCTTGTCTTGTCTTGTCTTGTGTTGTCTTGTCTTGTCTTGTCATGTCGTGTGTTGTGTTGTTTTGTCTTGTCTTGTTGTGTATTGTCATGTCTTATATTGTCTTGTCTTGTCTTGTCTTGTCTTGTCTTGTCTTGTCTTGTCTTGTCTTGTCTTGTCTTGTCTGGTCTTGTCTTGTTTTGTCTTGTCCTGTCTTGTCTTGTCATGTCATGTCATATGTTGTTTTGTCTTGTCTTGTTGTGTATTGTCATGTCTTATATTGTCTTGTCTTGTCTTGTCTTGTCTTGTCATGTCATATCGTGTGTTGTGTTGTTTTGTCTTGTCTTGTTTTGTCTTGTCATGTCTTGTCTTGTCTTGTTTTGTCTTGTCATGTCTTGTCTTGTCTTGTCTTGTCTTGTCTTGTCTTGTCTTGTCTTGTCTTGTCTTGTCTTGTCTTGTCTTGTCTTGTCTTGTCTTGTCTTGTCTTGTCTTGTCTTGTCTTGTCTTGTCTTGTCTTGTCTTGTCTTGTCTTGTCTTGTCTTGTCTTGTCTTGTCTTGTCTTGTCTTGTCTTGTCTTGTCTTGTCTTGTCTTGTCTTGTCTTGTGTTGTCTTGTGTTGTCTTGTCTTGTCTTGTCTTGTTTTATGTTGTGTTGTCTTGTCTTGTTTTGTCATGTAATGTCATGTCGTGTGTTGTGTTGTTTTGTCTTGTCTTGTCTTCTCCTTGTCTTTTCTTGTCATGTCGAGTGTTGTGTTGTTTTGTCTTGTCATGTCTTATATTGTCTTGTCTTGTCTTGTCTTGTCTTGTGATGTCATGTCGTGTGTTGTGTTGTTTTGTCTTGTCTTGTTTTGTCTTGTCCTGTCTTGTCTTGTCATGTCATGTCATGTGTTGTGTTGTTTTGTTTTGTCTTGTCTTGTCTTGTCTTGTCTTGTCTTGTCTTGCCTTATCTTGCCTTGTCTTGTCTTGTCTGGTCTTGTCTTGTCTTGTCTTGTCTTGTCTTGTCTTGTCTTGTCTTGTCTTGTCTTGTCTTGTCTTGTCTTGTCTTGTCTTGTCTTGTCTTGTCTTGTCTTGTCTTGTCTTGTCTTGTCTTGTCTTGTCTTGTCTTGTCTTGTCTTGTCTTGTCTTGTCTTGTCTTGTCTTGTCTTGTCTTGTCTTGTCTTGTCTTGTCTTGTCTTGTCTTGTCTTGTCTTGTCTTGTCTTGTCTTGTCTTGTCTTGTCTTGTCTTGTCTTGTCTTGTCTTGTCTTGTCTTGTCTTGTCTTGTCTTGTCTTGTCTTGTCTTGTCTTGTCTTGTCTTGTCTTGTCTTGTCTTGTCTTGTCTTGTCTTGTCTTGTCTTGTCTTGTCTTGTCTTGTCTTGTCTTGTCTTGTCTTGTCTTGTCTTGTCTTGTCTTGTCTTGTCTTGTCTTGTCTTGTCTTGTCTTGTCTTGTCTTGTCTTGTCTTGTCTTGTCTTGTCTTGTCTTGTCTTGTCTTGTCTTGTCTTGTCTTGTCTTGTCTTGTCTTGTCTTGTCTTGTCTTGTCTTGTCTTGTCTTGTCTTGTCTTGTCTTGTCATGTCTTGTCATGTCTTGTCTTGTCTTGTTTTGTCTTGTCTTGTATTGTCTTGTTTTCTCATGTAATGTCATGTCGTGTGTTGTGTTGTTTTGTCTTGTCTTGTGTTGTTTTGTCTTGTCTTGTGTTGTTTTGTCGTGTTATGTCTTGTCTTGTCTTCTCTTGTCTTGTCCTGTCCTGTCGTGTGTTGTGTTGTTTTGTCTTGTCTTGCCATGTCATGTCATGTCGTGTCTTGTGTTGCTTTGTCTTGTCATGTCCTATCTTGTCTTGTCTTGTCTTGTCCTGTCCTGACGTGTGTTGTGTTGTTTTGTCTTGTCTTGCTTTGTCTTGTCATGTCCTATCTTGTCTTGTCATGTCTTGTCTTGTCTTGTCTTGTCTTGTCTTGTCTTGTCTTGTCTTGTCTTGTGATGTCATGTCGTGTGTTGTGTTGTTTTGTCTTGTCATGTCTTGTCCTGTCCTGTACTGTCTTGTCTTGTCTTGTCATGTCTTGTCTTGTCTTGTCTTGTGTTGCCTCGTCTTGTCTTGTCTTGTCTTGTCCTGTCCTGACGTGTGTTGTGTTGTTTTGTCTTGTCTTGCTTTGTCTTGTCATGTCCTATCTTGTCTTGTCATGTCTTGTCTTGTCTTGTCTTGTCTTGTCTTGTCTTGTCTTGCCTTGTCTTGTCTTGTCTTGTCTTGTCTTGTCTTGTCTTGTCTTGTCTTGTCTTGTCTTGTCTTGTCTTGTCTAGTCTTGTCTTGTCTTGTCTTGTCTTGTCTTGTCTAGTCTTGTCTTGTCTTGTCTTGTCTTGTCTTGTCTTGTCTTGTCTTGTCTTGTCTTGTCTTGTCTTGTCTTGTCTTGTCTTGTCTTGTCTTGTCTTGTCTTGTCTTGTCTTGTCTTGTCTTGTCTTGTCTTGTCTTGTGTTGTCTTGTCTTGTCATGTCGTGTGTTGTGTTGTTTTGTCTTGTCTTGTTGTGTATTGTCATGTCTTATATTGTCTTGTCTTGTCTTGTCTTGTCTTGTCTTGTCTTGTCTTGTCTTGTCTTGTCTTGTCTTGTCTTGTCTTGTCTTGTCTTGTCTTGTCTTGTCTTGTCTTGTCTTGTCTTGTCTTGTCTTGTCTTGTCTTGTCTTGTCTTGTCTTGTCTTGTTTTGTCTTGTCCTGTCTTGTCTTGTCATGTCATGTCATGTGTTGTGTTGTTTTGTCTTGTCTTGTCTTGTGTTGTCTTGTCTTGTCTTGTCTTGTGTTGTCTTGTCTTGTTTTGTCATGTAATGTCATGTCGTGTGTTGTGTTGTTTTGTCTTGTCATGTCTTATATTGTCTTGTCTTGTCTTGTGATGTCATGTCGTGTGTTGTGTTGTTTTGTCTTGTCATGTCTTATATTGTCTTGTCTTGTCTTGTGATGTCATGTCGTGTGTTGTGTTGTTTTGTCTTGTCCTGTCTTGTCTTGTCATGTCATGTCATGTGTTGTGTTGTGTTGTTTTGTCTTGTCTTGTCTTGTCTTGTCTTGTCTTGTCCTGTCCTGTCGTGTGTTGTGTTGTTTTGTCTTGTCTTGTCATGTCATGTCATGTCGTGTCTTGTGTTGCTTTGTCTTGTCTTGTCTTGTGATGTCATGTCGTGTGTTGTGTTGTTTTGTCTTGTCTTGTTTTGTCTTGTCTTGTCTTGTCTTGTCTTGTCTTGTCTTGTCTTGTTTTGTCTTGTCTTGTTGTGTATTGTCATGTCTTATATTGTCTTGTCTTGTCTTGTCTTGTCTTGTCTTGTCTTGTCTTGTCTTGTCTTGTCTTGTCTTGTCTTGTCTTGTCTTGTCTTGTCTTGTCTTGTCTTGTCTTGTTTTGTCTTGTCTTGTCTTGTCTTGTCTTGTCTTGTCTTGTTTTGTCTTGTCTTGTCGTGTATTGTCATGTCTTATATTGTCTTGTCTTGTCTTGTCTTGTCTTGTCTTGTCTTGTCTTGTCTTGTCTTGTCTTGTCTTGTCTTGTCTTTTTCTTGTCTTGTCTTGTCTTGTCTTGTCTTGTCTTGTCTTGTTTTGTCTTGTCTTGTTGTGTATTGTCATGTCTTATATTGTCTTGTCTTGTCTTGTCTTGTCTTGTCTTGTCTTGTCTTGTCTTGTCTTGTCTTGTCTTGTCTTGTCTTGTCTTGTCTTGTCTTGTCTTGTCTTGTCTTGTCTTGTTTTGTCTTGTCTTGTCGTGTATTGTCATGTCTTATATTGTCTTGTCTTGTCTTGTCTTGTCTTGTCTTGTCTTGTCTTGTCTTGTCTTTTTCTTGTCTTGTCTTGTCTTGTCTTGTCTTGTCTTGTCTTGTCTTGTCTTGTCTTGTCTTGTCTTGTCTTGTCTTGTCTTGTTTTGTCTTGTCTTGTTGTGTATTGTCATGTCTTATATTGTCTTGTCTTGTCTTGTCTTGTCTTGTCTTGTCTTGTCTTGTCTTGTCTTGTCTTGTCTTGTCTTGTCTTGTCTTGTCTTGTCTTGTCTTGTCTTGTCTTGTTTTGTCTTGTCTTGTCTTGTCTTGTCTTGTCTTGTCTTGTTTTGTCTTGTCTTGTCGTGTATTGTCATGTCTTATATTGTCTTGTCTTGTCTTGTCTTGTCTTGTCTTGTCTTGTCTTGTCTTGTCTTGTCTTGTCTTGTTTTGTCTTGTCTTGTCGTGTATTGTCATGTCTTATATTGTCTTGTCTTGTCTTGTCTTGTCTTGTCTTGTCTTGTCTTGTCTTGTCTTGTCTTGTCTTGTCTTGTCTTGTCTTGTTTTGTCTTGTCTTGTCGTGTATTGTCATGTCTTATATTGTCTTGTCTTGTCTTGTCTTGTCTTGTCTTGTCTTGTCTTGTCTTGTCTTGTCTTGTCTTGTCTTGTCTTGTCTTGTCTTGTCTTGTCTTGTCTTGTCTTGTCTTGTTTTGTCTTGTCTTGTTGTGTATTGTCATGTCTTATATTGTCTTGTCTTGTCTTGTCTTGTCTTGTCTTGTCTTGTCTTGTCTTGTCTTGTCTTGTCTTGTCTTGTCTTGTCTTGTCTTGTCTTGTCTTGTCTTGTCTTGTCTTGTCTTGTCTTGTCTTGTCTTGTCTTGTCTTGTTTTGTCTTGTCTTGTCGTGTATTGTCATGTCTTATATTGTCTTGTCTTGTCTTGTCTTGTCTTGTCTTGTCTTGTCTTGTCTTGTCTTGTCTTGTCTTGTCTTGTCTTGTCTTTTTCTTGTCTTGTCTTGTCTTGTCTTGTCTTGTCTTGTCTTGTCTTGTCTTGTCTTGTCTTGTCTTGTCTTGTCTTGTCTTGTTTTGTCTTGTCTTGTTGTGTATTGTCATGTCTTATATTGTCTTGTCTTGTCTTGTCTTGTCTTGTCATGTCTTGTCATGTCATGTCGTGTCTTGTGTGGCTTTGTCATGTCATGTCATGTCGTGTCTTGTGTTGCTTTGTCTTCTCCTGTCCTGTCGTGTGTTGTGTTGTTTTGTCTTGTCTTGTCATGTCATGTCATGTCATGTCGTGTGTTGTGTTGCTTTGTCATGTCATGTCATGTCGTGTCTTGTGTTGCTTTGTCTTGTCCTGTCCTGTCGTGTGTTGTGTTGTTTTGTCTTGTCTTGTTTTGTCTTGTCATGTCTTGTCTTGTTTTGTCTTGTCTTGTTGTGTATTGTCATGTCTTATATTGTCTTGTCTTGTCTTGTCTTGTCTTGTCTTGTCATGTCATGTCATGTCGTGTCTTGTGTTGCTTTGTCATGTCATGTCATGTCGTGTCATGTCGTGTGTTGTGTTGCTTTGTCATGTCATGTCATGTCGTGTCTTGTGTTGCTTTGTCTTGTCCTGTCCTGTCGTGTGTTGTGTTGTTTTGTCTTGTCTTGTCATGTCATGTCATGTCATGTCGTGTGTTGTGTTGCTTTGTCATGTCATGTCATGTCGTGTCTTGTGTTGCTTTGTCTTGTCCTGTCCTGTCGTGTGTTGTCTTGTCTTGTCTTGTCATGTCCTGACGTGTGTTGTCTTGTCTTGTGTTGCCTCGTCTTGTCTTGTCTTGTCTTGTCCTGTCCTGACGTGTGTTGTGTTGTTTTGTCTTGTCTTGCTTTGTCTTGTCATGTCCTATCTTGTCTTGTCATGTCTTGTCTTGTCTTGTCTTGTCTTGTCTTGTCTTGTCTTGTCTTGCCTTGTCTTGTCTTGTCTTGTCTTGCCTTGTCTTGTCTTGTCTTGTCTTGTCTTGTCTTGTCATGTCATGTCATGTCGTGCCTTGTGTTGCTTTGTCATGTCATGTCGTGTCTTGTGTTGCTTTGTCTTGTCCTGTCCTGTCGTGTGTTGTGTTGTTTTGTCTTGTCTTGTCATGTCATGTCATGTCATGTCGTGTGTTGTGTTGCTTTGTCATGTCATGTCATGTCGTGTCTTGTGTTGTTTTGTCTTGTCATGTCTTGTCCTGTCCTGTCTTGTCTTGTCTTGTCATGTCTTGTCTTGTCTTGTCTTGTCTTGTGTTGCCTCGTCTTGTCTTGTCTTGTCCTGTCCTGACGTGTGTTGTGTTGTTTTGTCTTGTCTTGCTTTGTCTTGTCATGTCCTATCTTGTCTTGTCATGTCTTGTCTTGTCTTGTCTTGTCTTGTCTTGTCTTGTCTTGTCTTGTCTTGCCTTGTCTTGTCTTGTCTTGTCTTGCCTTGTCTTGTCTTGTCTTGTCTTGTCTTGTCTTGTCTTGTCTTGTCTTGTCTTGTCTTGTCTTGTCTTGTCTTGTCATGTCATGTCATGTCGTGTCTTGTGTTGCTTTGTCTTGTCTTGTCATGTCTTGTCTTGTCTTGTCTTGTCTTGTTTTGTCTTGTCATGTCTTGTCTTGTCTTGTCTTGTCTTGTCATGTCATGTCATGTCGTGTCTTGTGTTGCTTTGTCTTGTCTTGTCTTGTCTTGTCATGTCGTGTGTTGTGTTGTTTTGTCTTGTCTTGTTGTGTATTGTCATGTCTTATATTGTCTTGTCTTGTCTTGTCATGTCATGTCATGTCGTGTGTTGTGTTGCTTTGTCTTGTCTTGTCTTGTCTTGTCATGTCGTGTGTTGTGTTGTTTTGTCTTGTCTTGTTGTGTATTGTCATGTCTTATATTGTCTTGTCTTGTCTTGTCTTGTCATGTCATGTCATGTCGTGTGTTGTGTTGTTTTGTCTTGTCTTGTTTTGTCTTGTCATGTCTTGTCTTGTCTTGTCTTGTCTTGTTTTGTCTTGTCATGTCTTGTCTTGTCTTGTCTTGTCTTGTCTTGTCTTGTCTTGTCTTGTCTTGTCTTGTCTTGTCTTGTGATGTCATGTCGTGCGTTGTGTTGTTTTGTCTTGTCATGTCCTGTCCTGTCTTGTCTTGTCTTGTCTTGTCATGTCTTGTCTTGTCTTGTCTTGGCTTGTGTTGCCTCGTCTTGTCTTGTCTTGTCTTGTGCTGTCCTGACGTGTGTTGTGTTGTTTTGTCTTGTCTTGCTTTGTCTTGTCATGTCCTATCTTGTCTTGTCATGTCTTGTCTTGTCTTGTCTTGTCTTGTCTTGTCTTGCCTTGTCTTGTCTTGTCTTGTCTTGTCTTGTCTTGTCTTGTCTTGTCTTGTCTTGTCTTGTCTTGTCTTGTCTTGTCTTGTCTTGTCTTGTCTTGTCTTGTCTTGTCTTGTCTTGTGTTGTCTTGTCTTGTCTTGTCATGTCGTGTGTTGTGTTGTTTTGTCTTGTCTTGTTGTGTATTGTCATGTCTTATATTGTCTTGTCTTGTCTTGTCTTGTCTTGTCTTGTCTTGTCTTGTCATGTCTTGCCTTGTCTTGTCTTGGCTTGTGTGGCCTCGTCTTGTCTTGTCTTGTCTTGTCTTGTCTTGTGATGTCATGTCGTGCGTTGTGTTGTTTTGTCTTGTCATGTCCTGTCCTGTCTTGTCTTGTCTTGTCTTGTCATGTCTTGTCTTGTCTTGTCTTGGCTTGTGTTGCCTCGTCTTGTCTTGTCTTGTCTTGTGCTGTCCTGACGTGTGTTGTGTTGTTTTGTCTTGTCTTGCTTTGTCTTGTCATGTCCTATCTTGTCTTGTCATGTCTTGTCTTGTCTTGTCTTGTCTTGTCTTGTCTTGCCTTGTCTTGTCTTGTCTTGTCTTGTCTTGTCTTGTCTTGTCTTGTCTTGTCTTGTCTTGTCTTGTCTTGTCTTGTCTTGTCTTGTCTTGTCTTGTCTTGTCTTGTCTTGTCTTGTCTTGTCTTGTCTTGTCTTGTCTTGTCTTGTCTTGTCTTGTCTTGTCTTGTCTTGTCTTGTCATGTCTTGTCTTGTCTTGTCTTGTCTTGTCTTGCCTTGTCTTGTCTTGTCTTGTCTTGTCTTGTCTTGTCTTGTCTTGTCTTGTCTTGTCTTGTCTTGTCTTGTCTTGTCTTGTCTTGTCTTGTCTTGTCTTGTCTTGTCTTGTCTTGTCTTGTCTTGTCTTGTCTTGTCTTGTCTTGTCTTGTCATGTCGTGTGTTGTGTTGTTTTGTCTTGTCTTGTTGTGTATTGTCATGTCTTATATTGTCTTGTCTTGTCTTGTCTTGTCTTGTCATGTTTTGTCTTGTGATGTGCTGTCTTGTCTTGTCTTGTCATGTCTTGTCTTGTCTTGTCCTGTCCTGTCTTGTCTTGTCTTGTCATGTCTTGTCTTGTCTTGTCTTGTCTTGTCTTGTCTTGTCTTGTCTTGTCGTGTCTTGTCTTGTCTTGTCTTGTCTTGTCTTGTCTTGTCTTGTCTTGTCTTGTCTTGTCTTGTCTTGTCTTGTCTTGTCTTGTCCTGTCTTGTCCTGTCTTGTCTTGTCTTGTCTTGTCTTGTCTTGTCTTGTCTTGTCTTGTCTTGTCTTGTCTTGTCTTGTCTTGTCTTGTCTTGTCTTGTCTTGTCTTGTCTTGTCTTGTCTTGTCTTGTCTTGTCTTGCCTTGTCTTGTCTTGTCTTGTCCTGTCTTGTCTTGTCTTGTCTTGTCTTGTCTTGTCTTGTCTTGTCTTGTCTTGTTTTGTCTTGTCTTGTCTTGTCTTGTCTTGTCTTGTCTTGTCTTGTCTTGTCTTGTCTTGTCTTGTCTTGTCTTTTTCTTGTCTTGTCTTGTCTTGTCTTGTCTTGTCTTGTCTTGTTTTGTCTTGTCTTGTTGTGTATTGTCATGTCTTATATTGTCTTGTCTTGTCTTGTCTTGTCTTGTCTTGTCTTGTCTTGTCTTGTCTTGTCTTGTCTTGTCTTGTCTTGTCTTGTCTTGTCTTGTCTTGTCTTGTCTTGTCTTGTCTTGTCTTGTTTTGTCTTGTCTTGTCGTGTATTGTCATGTGTTATATTGTCTTGTCTTGTCTTGTCTTGTCTTGTCTTGTCTTGTCTTGTCTTGTCTTGTCTTTTTCTTGTCTTGTCTTGTCTTGTCTTGTCTTGTCTTGTCTTGTCTTGTCTTGTCTTGTCTTGTCTTGTCTTGTCTTGTCTTGTTTTGTCTTGTCTTGTTGTGTATTGTCATGTCTTATATTGTCTTGTCTTGTCTTGTCTTGTCTTGTCTTGTCTTGTCTTGTCTTGTCTTGTCTTGTCTTGTCTTGTCTTGTCTTGTCTTGTCTTGTCTTGTCTTGTCTTGTCTTGTCTTGTTTTGTCTTGTCTTGTCTTGTCTTGTCTTGTCTTGTCTTGTTTTGTCTTGTCTTGTCGTGTATTGTCATGTCTTATATTGTCTTGTCTTGTCTTGTCTTGTCTTGTCTTGTCTTGTCTTGTCTTGTCTTGTCTTGTCTTGTTTTGTCTTGTCTTGTCGTGTATTGTCATGTCTTATATTGTCTTGTCTTGTCTTGTCTTGTCTTGTCTTGTCTTGTCTTGTCTTGTCTTGTCTTGTCTTGTCTTGTCTTGTCTTGTTTTGTCTTGTCTTGTCGTGTATTGTCATGTCTTATATTGTCTTGTCTTGTCTTGTCTTGTCTTGTCTTGTCTTGTCTTGTCTTGTCTTGTCTTGTCTTGTCTTGTCTTGTCTTGTCTTGTCTTGTCTTGTCTTGTCTTGTCTTGTTTTGTCTTGTCTTGTTGTGTATTGTCATGTCTTATATTGTCTTGTCTTGTCTTGTCTTGTCTTGTCTTGTCTTGTCTTGTCTTGTCTTGTCTTGTCTTGTCTTGTCTTGTCTTGTCTTGTCTTGTCTTGTCTTGTCTTGTCTTGTCTTGTCTTGTCTTGTCTTGTCTTGTCTTGTCTTGTCTTGTTTTGTCTTGTCTTGTCGTGTATTGTCATGTCTTATATTGTCTTGTCTTGTCTTGTCTTGTCTTGTCTTGTCTTGTCTTGTCTTGTCTTGTCTTGTCTTGTCTTGTCTTGTCTTTTTCTTGTCTTGTCTTGTCTTGTCTTGTCTTGTCTTGTCTTGTCTTGTCTTGTCTTGTCTTGTCTTGTCTTGTCTTGTCTTGTTTTGTCTTGTCTTGTTGTGTATTGTCATGTCTTATATTGTCTTGTCTTGTCTTGTCTTGTCTTGTCATGTCTTGTCATGTCATGTCGTGTCTTGTGTGGCTTTGTCATGTCATGTCATGTCGTGTCTTGTGTTGCTTTGTCTTCTCCTGTCCTGTCGTGTGTTGTGTTGTTTTGTCTTGTCTTGTCATGTCATGTCATGTCATGTCGTGTGTTGTGTTGCTTTGTCATGTCATGTCATGTCGTGTCTTGTGTTGCTTTGTCTTGTCCTGTCCTGTCGTGTGTTGTGTTGTTTTGTCTTGTCATGTCTTGTCTTGTTTTGTCTTGTCTTGTTGTGTATTGTCATGTCTTATATTGTCTTGTCTTGTCTTGTCTTGTCTTGTCTTGTCATGTCATGTCATGTCGTGTCTTGTGTTGCTTTGTCATGTCATGTCATGTCGTGTCATGTCGTGTGTTGTGTTGCTTTGTCATGTCATGTCATGTCATGTCATGTCGTGTCTTGTGTTGCTTTGTCTTGTCCTGTCCTGTCGTGTGTTGTGTTGTTTTGTCTTGTCTTGTCATGTCATGTCATGTCATGTCGTGTGTTGTGTTGCTTTGTCATGTCATGTCATGTCGTGTCTTGTGTTGCTTTGTCTTGTCCTGTCCTGTCGTGTGTTGTCTTGTCTTGTCTTGTCATGTCCTGACGTGTGTTGTCTTGTCTTGTGTTGCCTCGTCTTGTCTTGTCTTGTCTTGTCCTGTCCTGACGTGTGTTGTGTTGTTTTGTCTTGTCTTGCTTTGTCTTGTCATGTCCTATCTTGTCTTGTCATGTCTTGTCTTGTCTTGTCTTGTCTTGTCTTGTCTTGTCTTGTCTTGCCTTGTCTTGTCTTGTCTTGTCTTGCCTTGTCTTGTCTTGTCTTGTCTTGTCTTGTCTTGTCATGTCATGTCATGTCGTGTCTTGTGTTGCTTTGTCATGTCATGTCATGTCGTGTCTTGTGTTGCTTTGTCTTGTCCTGTCCTGTCGTGTGTTGTGTTGTTTTGTCTTGTCTTGTCATGTCATGTCATGTCATGTCGTGTGTTGTGTTGCTTTGTCATGTCATGTCATGTCGTGTCTTGTGT
This sequence comes from Zeugodacus cucurbitae, assembly GCF_028554725.1. Lineage (NCBI taxonomy): Eukaryota > Metazoa > Arthropoda > Insecta > Diptera > Tephritidae > Zeugodacus > Zeugodacus cucurbitae. Next base: position 22,684,041 of record NC_071672.1, on the reverse strand, counting down.
TGTTTTGTCTTGTCATGTCTTGTCCTGTCCTGTCTTGTCTTGTCTTGTCATGTCTTGTCTTGTCTTGTCTTGTCTTGTGTTGCCTCGTCTTGTCTTGTCTTGTCCTGTCCTGACGTGTGTTGTGTTGTTTTGTCTTGTCTTGCTTTGTCTTGTCATGTCCTATCTTGTCTTGTCATGTCTTGTCTTGTCTTGTCTTGTCTTGTCTTGTCTTGTCTTGTCTTGTCTTGCCTTGTCTTGTCTTGTCTTGTCTTGCCTTGTCTTGTCTTGTCTTGTCTTGTCTTGTCTTGTCTTGTCTTGTCTTGTCTTGTCTTGTCTTGTCTTGTCTTGTCATGTCATGTCATGTCGTGTCTTGTGTTGCTTTGTCTTGTCTTGTCATGTCTTGTCTTGTCTTGTCTTGTCTTGTTTTGTCTTGTCATGTCTTGTCTTGTCTTGTCTTGTCTTGTCATGTCATGTCATGTCGTGTCTTGTGTTGCTTTGTCTTGTCTTGTCTTGTCTTGTCATGTCGTGTGTTGTGTTGTTTTGTCTTGTCTTGTTGTGTATTGTCATGTCTTATATTGTCTTGTCTTGTCTTGTCTTGTCATGTCATGTCATGTCGTGTGTTGTGTTGCTTTGTCTTGTCTTGTCTTGTCTTGTCATGTCGTGTGTTGTGTTGTTTTGTCTTGTCTTGTTGTGTATTGTCATGTCTTATATTGTCTTGTCTTGTCTTGTCTTGTCATGTCATGTCATGTCGTGTGTTGTGTTGTTTTGTCTTGTCTTGTTTTGTCTTGTCATGTCTTGTCTTGTCTTGTCTTGTCTTGTTTTGTCTTGTCATGTCTTGTCTTGTCTTGTCTTGTCTTGTCTTGTCTTGTCTTGTCTTGTCTTGTCTTGTCTTGTGATGTCATGTCGTGGGTTGTGTTGTTTTGTCTTGTCATGTCCTGTCCTGTCTTGTCTTGTCTTGTCATGTCTTGTCTTGTCTTGTCTTGGCTTGTGTTGCCTCGTCTTGTCTTGTCTTGTCTTGTGCTGTCCTGTCGTGTGTTGTGTTGTTTTGTCTTGTCTTGCTTTGTCTTGTCATGTCCTATCTTGTCTTGTCATGTCTTGTCTTGTCTTGTCTTGTCTTGTCTTGTCTTGCCTTGTCTTGTCTTGTCTTGTCTTGTCTTGTCTTGTCTTGTCTTGTCTTGTCTTGTCTTGTCTTGTCTTGTCTTGTCTTGTCTTGTCTTGTCTTGTCTTGTCTTGTCTTGTCTTGTCTTGTCTTGTCTTGTCTTGTCTTGCCTTGTGTTGTCTTGTCTTGTCTTGTCATGTCGTGTGTTGTGTTGTTTTGTCTTGTCTTGTTGTGTATTGTCATGTCTTATATTGTCTTGTCTTGTCTTGTCTTGTCTTGTCTTGTCTTGTCTTGTCATGTCTTGCCTTGTCTTGTCTTGGCTTGTGTTGCCTCGTCTTGTCTTGTCTTGTCTTGTCTTGTCTTGTCTTGTCTTGTCTTGTCTTGTCTTGTCTTGTCTTGTCTTGTCTTGTCTTGTCTTGTCTTGTCTTGTCTTGTCATGTCTTGTCTTGTCTTGTCTTGGCTTGTGTTGCCTCCTCTTGTCTTGTCTTGTCTTGTGCTGTCCTGACGTGTGTTGTGTTGTTTTGTCTTGTCTTGCTTTGTCTTGTCATGTCCTATCTTGTCTTGTCATGTCTTGTCTTGTCTTGTCTTGTCTTGTCTTGTCTTGCCTTGTCTTGTCTTGTCTTGTCTTGTCTTGTCTTGTCTTGTCTTGTCTTGTCTTGTCTTGTCTTGTCTTGTCTTGTCTTGTCTTGTCTTGTCTTGTCTTGTCTTGTCTTGTCTTGTCTTGTCTTGTCTTGTCTTGTCTTGTCTTGTCTTGTCTTGTCTTGTCTTGTCTTGTCTTGTCTTGTCTTGTCTTGTCTTGTCATGTCTTGTCTTGTCTTGTCTTGTCTTGTCTTGTCTTGCCTTGTCTTGTCTTGTCTTGTCTTGTCTTGTCTTGTCTTGTCTTGTCTTGTCTTGTCTTGTCTTGTCTTGTCTTGTCTTGTCTTGTCTTGTCTTGTCTTGTCTTGTCTTGTCTTGTCTTGTGTTGTCTTGTCTTGTCTTGTCATGTCGTGTGTTGTGTTGTTTTGTCTTGTCTTGTTGTGTATTGTCATGTCTTATATTGTCTTGTCTTGTCTTGTCTTGTCTTGTCATGTTTTGTCTTGTCCTGTGCTGTCTTGTCTTGTCTTGTCATGTCTTGTCTTGTCTTGTCCTGTCCTGTCTTGTCTTGTCTTGTCATGTCTTGTCTTGTCTTGTCTTGTCTTGTCTTGTCTTGTCTTGTCTTGTCGTGTCTTGTCTTGTCTTGTCTTGTCTTGTCTTGTCTTGTCTTGTCTTGTCTTGTCTTGTCTTGTCTTGTCTTGTCTTGTCTTGTCTTGTCTTGTCCTGTCTTGTCCTGTCTTGTCTTGTCTTGTCTTGTCTTGTCTTGTCTTGTCTTGTCTTGTCTTGTCTTGTCTTGTCTTGTCTTGTCTTGTCTTGTCTTGTCTTGTCTTGTCTTGTCTTGTCTTGTCTTGTCTTGTCTTGTCTTGTCTTGTCTTGTCTTGTCTTGTCTTGTCTTGTCTTGTCTTGTCTTGTCTTGTCTTGTCTTGTCTTGTCTTGCCTTGTCTTGTCTTGTCTTGTCCTGTCTTGTCTTGTCTTGTCTTGTCTTGTCTTGTCTTGTCTTGTCTTGTCTTGTTTTGTCTTGTCTTGTTTTGTCTTGTCTTGTGATGTCATGTCATGTCGTGTGTTGTGTTGTTTTGTCTTGTCATGTCTTGTCTTGTCTTGTCTTGTCTTGTCCTGCCCTGTCGTGTGTTGTGTTGTTTTGTTTTATCTTGTCTTGTCCTGTCCTGACGTGTGTTGTATTGTTTTGTCTTGTCTTGTGTTGTTTTGTCCTGTCCTGACGTGTGTTGTGTTGTTTTGTCTTGTCATGCTTTGTCTTGTCATGTGCTATCTTGTCATGTCATGTCTTGTCTTGTCTTGTCTTGTCTTGTCTTGTCTTGTCTTGTCTTGTCTTGTCTTGTCTTGTCTTGTCGTATGTTGTGTTGTTTTGTCGTGTCATGTCTTGTCTTGTCTTGCCTTGTCTTGTCCTGTCCTGTCGTGTGTTGTGTTGTTTTGTTTTATCTTGTCTTGTCCTGTCCTGACGTGTGCTGTGTTGTTCTGTCTTGTCTTGTGTTGTTTTGTCCTGTCCTGACGTGTGTTGTGTTGTTTTGTCTTGTCTTGTGTTGTTTTGTCCTGTCCTGACGTGTGTTGTGTTGTTTTGTCTTGTCTTGCTTTGTCTTGTCATGTGCTATCTTGTCTTGTCATGTCTTGTCTTGTCTTGTCTTGTCTTGTCTTGTCTTGTCATGTCTTGTCTTGTCTTGTGTTGTTTTGTCGTGTCATGTCTTGTCTTGTCTTGCCTTGTCTTGTCCTGTCCTGTCGTGTGTTGTGTTGTTTTGTCTTGTCTTGTCATGTCATGTCATGTCGTGTCGTGTGTTGCTTTGTCTTGTCTTGTCTTGTCTTGTCTTGTCGTGTGTTGTGTTGTTTTGTCTTGTCTTGTTGTGTATTGTCATGTCTTATATTGTCTTGTCTTGTCTTGTCTAGTCATGTCATGTCATGTCGTGTGTTGTGGTGTTTTGTCTTGTCTTGTTTTGTCTTGTCATGTCTTGTCTTGTCTTGTCTTGTCTTGTTTTGTCTTGTCATGTCTTGTCTTGTCTTGTCGTGTGTTGTGTTGTTTTGTCTTGTCTTGTTGTGTATTGTCATGTCTTATATTGTCTTGTCTTGTCTTGTCTAGTCATGTCATGTCATGTCGTGTGTTGTCTTGTCGTGTGTTGTGTTGTTTTGTCTTGTCTTGTTGTGTATTGTCATGTCTTATATTGTCTTGTCTTGTCTTGTCTAGTCATGTCATGTCATGTCGTGTGTTGTGTTGTTTTGTCTTGTCTTGTTTTGTCTTGTCTTGTCTTGTCTTGTCTTGTCATGTGCTATCTTGTCTTGTCTTGTCTTGTGTTGCCTCGTCTTGTCTTGTCTTGTCTTGTCCTGTCCTGTCCTGACGTGTGTTGTGTTGTTTTGTCTTGTCTTGCTTTGTCTTGTCATGTCCTATCTTGTCTTGTCATGTCTTGTCTTGTCTTGTCTTGTCTTGTGATGTCATGTCGTGTGTTGTGTTGTTTTGTCTTGTCATGTCTTGTCCTGTCCTGTCTTGTCTTGTCTTGTCATGTCTTGTCTTGTCTTGTCTTGTCTTGTCCTGTCCTGACGTGTGTTGTGTTGTTTTGTCTTGTCTTGTCATGTCTTGTCTTGTCTTGTCTTGTTTTGTCTTGTCATGTCTTGTCTTGTCTTGTCTTGTCTTGTCTTGTCTTGTCTTGTCTTGTCTTGTCTTGTCTTGTCTTGTCTTGTCTTGTCATGTCATGTCATGTCGTGTCTTGTGTTGCTTTGTCTTGTCTTGTCTTGTCTTGTCATGTCGTGTGTTGTGTTGTTTTGTCTTGTCTTGTTGTGTATTGTCATGTCTTATATTGTCTTGTCTTGTCTTGTCATGTCATGTCATGTCGTGTGTTGTGTTGTTTTGTCTTGTCTTGTTTTGTCTTGTCTTGTTTTGTCTTGTCATGTCTTGTCTTGTCTTGTCTTGTTTTGTCTTGTCAGGTCTTGTCTTGTCTTGTCTTGTCTTGTCTTGTCTTGTCTTGTCTTGTCTTGTCTTGTCTTGTCTTGTCTTGTCCTGTCCTGTCGTGTGTTGTGTTGTTTTGTCTTGTCTTGTCATGTCATGTCATGTCGTGTCTTGTGTTGCTTTGTCTTGTCTTGTCATGTCGTGTCTTGTCTTGTCTTGTCTTGTCTTGTCCTGTCCTGTCGTGTGTTGTGTTGTTTTGTCTTGTCTTGTCTTGTCTTGTCATGTCGTGTGTTGTGTTGTTTTGTCTTGTCATGTCTTATATTGTCTTGTCTTGTCATGTCATGTCATGTCGTGTGTTGTGTTGTTTTGTCTTGTCATGTCTTGTCCTGTCCTGTCTTGTCTTGTCTTGTCATGTCTTGTCTTGTCTTGTCTTGTCTTGTCCTGTCCTGACGTGTGTTGTGTTGTTTTGTCTTGTCTTGTCATGTCTTGTCTTGTCTTGTCTTGTTTTGTCTTGTCATGTCTTGTCTTGTCTTGTCTTGTCTTGTCTTGTCTTGTCTTGTCTTGTCTTGTCTTGTCTTGTCTTGTCTTGTCTTGTCTTGTCTTGTCTTGTCTTGTCTTGTCTTGTCTTGTCTTGTCTTGTCTTGTCTTGTCTTGTCTTGTCTTGTCTTGTCTTGTTTTATGTTGTCTTGTCTTGTCTTGTTTTGTCATGTAATGTCATGTCGTGTGTTGTGTTGTTTTGTCTTGTCATTTCTTATATTGTCTTGTCTTGTCTTATCTTGGCTTGTGATGTCATGTCGTGTGTTGTGTTGTTTTGTCTTGTCATGTCTTGTCTTGTCTTGTCCTGTCCTGTCCTGTCTTGTCTTGTCTTGTCATGTCTTGTCTTGTCTTGTCTTGTCTTGTGTTGCCTCGTCTTGTCTTGTCTTGTCTTGTCCTGTCCTGACGTGTATTGTGTTGTTTTGTCTTGTCTTGCTTTGTCTTGTCATGTCCTATCTTGTCTTGTCATGTCTTGTCTTGTCTTGTCTTGTCTTGTCTTGTCTTGCCTTGTCTTGTCTTGTCTTGTCTTGTCTTGTCTTGTCTTGTCTTGTCTTGTCTTGTCTTGTCTTGTCTTGTCTTGTCTTGTCTTGTCTTGTCTTGTCTTGTCTTGTCTTGTCTTGTCTTGTCTTGTCTTGTCTTGTCTTGTCTTGTCTTGTCTTGTCATGTCATGTCATGTCGTGTCTTGTGTTGCTTTGTCTTGTCTTGTCTTGTCTTGTCATGTCTTGTCTTGTCTTGTCTTGTCTTGTTTTATGTTGTGTTGTCTTGTTTTGTCATGTAATGTCATGTCGTGTCTTGTGTTGCTTTGTCTTGTCTTGTCTTGTCTTGTCATGTCGTGTGTTGTGTTGTTTTGTCTTGTCTTGTTGTGTATTGTCATGTCTTATATTGTCTTGTCTTGTCTTGTCTTGTCTTGTCTTGTCTTGTCTTGTCTTGTCATGTCATGTCTTGTCATGTCATGTCATGTCGTGTGTTGTGTTGTTTTGTCTTGTCTTGTTTTGTCTTGTCATGTCTTGTCTTGTCTTGTCTTGTCTTGTTTTGTCTTGTCATGTCTTGTCTTGTCTTGTCTTGTCTTGTCTTGTCTTGTCTTGTCTTGTCTTGTCTTGTCTTGTCTTGTCTTGTCTTGTCTTGTCTTGTCTTGTCTTGTCTTGTCTTGTCTTGTCCTGCCCTGACGTGTGTTGTGTTGTTTTGTCTTGTCTTGCTTTGTCTTGTCATGTCCTATCTTGTCTTGTCATGTCTTGTCTTGTCTTGTCTTGTCCTGTCTTGTCTTGTCTTGTCTTGTGATGTCCTGTCGTGTGTTGTGTTGTTTTGTCTTGTCATGTCTTGTCCTGTCCTGTCTTGTCTTGTCTTGTCATGTCTTGTCTTGTCTTGTCTTGTCTTGTGTTGCCTCGTCTTGTCTTGTCTTGTCTTGTGCTGTCCTGACGTCTGTTGTGTTGTTTTGTCTTGTCTTGCTTTGTCTTGTCATGTCCTATCTTGTCTTGTCATGTCTTGTCTTGTCTTGTCTTGTCTTGTCTTGTCTTGCCTTGTCTTGTCTTGTCTTGTCTTGTCTTGTCTTGTCTTGTCTTGTCTTGTCTTGTCTTGTCTTGTCTTGCCTTGCCTTGTCTTGTCTTGTGTTGTCTTGTCTTGTCTTGTCATGTCGTGTGTTGTGTTGTTTTGTCTTGTCTTGTCATGTCTTGTCTTGTCTTGTCTTGTCTTGTCTTGTCTTGTCTTGCCTTGTCTTGTCTTGTCTTGTCTTGTCTTGTCTTGTCTTGTCTTGTCTTGTCTTGTCTTGTCTTGCCTTGCCTTGTCTTGTCTTGTGTTGTCTTGTCTTGTCTTGTCATGTCGTGTGTTGTGTTGTTTTGTCTTGTCTTGTCTTGTCTTGTCTTGTCTTGTCCTGCCCTGACGTGTGTTGTGTTGTTTTGTCTTGTCTTGCTTTGTCTTGTCATGTCCTATCTTGTCTTGTCATGTCTTGTCTTGTCTTGTCTTGTCTTGTCTTGTCTTGTCTTGTCTTGTCTTGTCTTGTCTTGTCTTGTCTTGTCTTGTCTTGTCTTGTCTTGTCTTGTCTTGTCTTGTCTTGTCTTGTCTTGTCTTGTCTTGTCTTGTCTTGTGATGTCCTGTCGTGTGTTGTGTTGTTTTGTCTTGTCATGTCTTGTCCTGTCCTGTCTTGTCTTGTCTTGTCATGTCTTGTCTTGTCTTGTCTTGTCTTGTGTTGCCTCGTCTTGTCTTGTCTTGTCTTGTGCTGTCCTGACGTCTGTTGTGTTGTTTTGTCTTGTCTTGCTTTGTCTTGTCATGTCCTATCTTGTCTTGTCATGTCTTGTCTTGTCTTGTCTTGTCTTGTCTTGCCTTGTCTTGTCTTGTCTTGTCTTGTCTTGTCTTGTCTTGTCTTGTCTTGTCTTGTCTTGTCTTGCCTTGCCTTGTCTTGTCTTGTGTTGTCTTGTCTTGTCTTGTCATGTCGTGTGTTGTGTTGTTTTGTCTTGTCTTGTTGTGTATTGTCATGTCTTATATTGTCTTGTCTTGTCTTGTCTTGTCTTGTCTTGTCTTGTCTTGTCTTGTCTTGTCTTGTCTTGTCATGTCTTGTCTTGTCTTGTTTTGTCTTGTCTTGTATTGTCTTGTTTTCTCATGTAATGTCATGTCGTGTGTTGTGTTGTTTTGTCTTGTCTTGTGTTGTTTTGTCGTGTTATGTCTTGTCTTGTCTTGTCCTGTCCTGTCGTGTGTTGTGTTGTTTTGTCTTGTCTTGTCATGTCATGTCATGTCGTGTCTTGTGGTGCTTTGTCTTGTCTTGTTTTGTCTTGTCTTGTATTGTCTTGTTTTCTCATGTAATGTCATGTCGTGTGTTGTGTTGTTTTGTCTTGTCTTGTTTTGTCTTGTCATGTCTTGTCTTGTCTTGTCTTGTCTTGTCTTGTCTTGTCTTGTCTTGTCTTGTCTTGTCTTGTCTTGTCTTGTCTTGTCTTGTCTTGTCTTGTCTTGTCTTGTCTTGTCTTGTCTTGTCTTGTCTTGTCTTGTCTTGTCTTGTCTTGTCTTGTCTTGTCTTGTCTTGTCTTGTCTTGTCTTGTCTTGTCTTGTCTTGTCTTGTCTTGTCTTGTCTTGTCTTGTCTTGTCTTGTCTTGTCTTGTTTTATGTTGTCTTGTCTTGTCTTGTTTTGTCATGTAATGTCATGTCGTGTGTTGTGTTGTTTTGTCTTGTCATTTCTTATATTGTCTTGTCTTGTTTTATCTTGTCTTGTGAAGTCATGTCGTGTGTTGTGTTGTTTTGTCTTGTCATGTCATGTCTTGTCTTGTCTTGTCTTGTCTTGTCTTGTCTTGTCTTGTCTTGTCTTGTCTTGTCTTGTCTTGTGATGTCATGTCGTGTGTTGTGTTGTTTTGTCTTGTCATGTCTTGTCCTGTCCTGTCTTGTCTTGTCTTGTCATGTCTTGTCTTGTCTTGTCTTGTCTTGTGTTGCCTCGTCTTGTCTTGTCTTGTCTTGTCCTGTCCTGACGTGTGTTGTGTTGTTTTGTCTTGTCTTGCTTTGTCTTGTCATGTCCTATCTTGTCTTGTCATGTCTGGTCTTGTCTTGTCTTGTCTTGTCTTGTCTTGTCTTGTCTTGTCTTGTCTTGTCTTGTCTTGTCTTGTCTTGTCTTGTCTTGTCTTGTCTTGTCTTGTCTTGTCTTGTCTTGTCTTGTCTTGTCTTGTCTTGTCTTGTCTTGTCTTGTCTTGTCTTGTCTTGTCTTGTTTTATGTTGTCTTGTCTTGTCTTGTTTTGTCATGTAATGTCATGTCGTGTGTTGTGTTGTTTTGTCTTGTCATTTCTTATATTGTCTTGTCTTGTCTTATCTTGGCTTGTGATGTCATGTCGTGTGTTGTGTTGTTTTGTCTTGTCATGTCTTGTCTTGTCTTGTCCTGTCCTGTCCTGTCTTGTCTTGTCTTGTCATGTCTTGTCTTGTCTTGTCTTGTCTTGTGTTGCCTCGTCTTGTCTTGTCTTGTCTTGTCCTGTCCTGACGTGTATTGTGTTGTTTTGTCTTGTCTTGCTTTGTCTTGTCATGTCCTATCTTGTCTTGTCATGTCTTGTCTTGTTTTGTCTTGTCTTGTCTTGTCTTGCCTTGTCTTGTCTTGTCTTGTCTTGTCTTGTCTTGTCTTGTCTTGTCTTGTCTTGTCTTGTCTTGTCTTGTCTTGTCTTGTCTTGTCTTGTCTTGTCTTGTCTTGTCTTGTCTTGTCTTGTCTTGTCTTGTCTTGTCTTGTCTTGTCTTGTCTTGTCTTGTCTTGTCTTGTCTTGTCTTGTCTTGTCTTGTCTTGTCTTGTCTTGTCTTGTCTTGTCTTGTCTTGTCTTGTCTTGTCTTGTCTTGTCTTGTCTTGTCTTGTCTTGTCTTGTCTTGTCTTGTCTTGTCTTGTCTTGTCTTGTCTTGTCTTGTCTTGTCTTGTTTTATGTTGTCTTGTCTTGTCTTGTTTTGTCATGTAATGTCATGTCGTGTGTTGTGTTGTTTTGTCTTGTCATTTCTTATATTGTCTTGTCTTGTCTTATCTTGTCTTGTGAAGTCATGTCGTGTGTTGTGTTGTTTTGTCTTGTCATGTCATGTCTTGTCTTGTCTTGTCTTGTCTTGTCTTGTCTTGTCTTGTCTTGTGATGTCATGTCGTGTGTTGTGTTGTTTTGTCTTGTCATGTCTTGTCCTGTCCTGTCTTGTCTTGTCTTGTCATGTCTTGTCTTGTCTTGTCTTGTCTTGTGTTGCCTCGTCTTGTCTTGTCTTGTCTTGTCCTGTCCTGACGTGTGTTGTGTTGTTTTGTCTTGTCTTGCTTTGTCTTGTCATGTCCTATCTTGTCTTGTCATGTCTGGTCTTGTCTTGTCTTGTCTTGTCTTGTCTTGTCTTGTCTTGTCTTGTCTTGTCTTGTCTTGTCTTGTCTTGTCTTGTCTTGTCTTGTCTTGTCTTGTCTTGTCTTGTCTTGTCTTGTCTTGTCTTGTCTTGTCTTGTCTTGTCTTGTTTTATGTTGTCTTGTCTTGTCTTGTTTTGTCATGTAATGTCATGTCGTGTGTTGTGTTGTTTTGTCTTGTCATTTCTTATATTGTCTTGTCTTGTCTTATCTTGGCTTGTGATGTCATGTCGTGTGTTGTGTTGTTTTGTCTTGTCATGTCTTGTCTTGTCTTGTCCTGTCCTGTCCTGTCTTGTCTTGTCTTGTCATGTCTTGTCTTGTCTTGTCTTGTCTTGTGTTGCCTCGTCTTGTCTTGTCTTGTCTTGTCCTGTCCTGACGTGTATTGTGTTGTTTTGTCTTGTCTTGCTTTGTCTTGTCATGTCCTATCTTGTCTTGTCATGTCTTGTCTTGTCTTGTCTTGTCTTGTCTTGTCTTGCCTTGTCTTGTCTTGTCTTGTCTTGTCTTGTCTTGTCTTGTCTTGTCTTGTCTTGTCTTGTCTTGTCTTGTCTTGTCTTGTCTTGTCTTGTCTTGTCTTGTCTTGTCTTGTCTTGTCTTGTCTTGTCTTGTCTTGTCTCGTCCTGTCCTGTCCTGTCTTGTCTTGTCTTGTCATGTCTTGTCTTGTCTTGTCTTGTCTTGTGTTGCCTCGTCTTGTCTTGTCTTGTCTTGTCCTGTCCTGACGTGTATTGTGTTGTTTTGTCTTGTCTTGCTTTGTCTTGTCATGTCCTATCTTGTCTTGTCATGTCTTGTCTTGTCTTGTCTTGTCTTGTCTTGTCTTGTCTTGTCTTGTCTTGTCTTGTCTTGTCTTGTCTTGTCTTGTCTTGTCTTGTCTTGTCTTGTCTTGTCTTGTCATGTCATGTCATGTCGTGTCTTGTGTTGCTTTGTCTTGTCTTGTCTTTTCTTGTCATGTCTTGTCTTGTCTTGTCTTGTCTTGTCTTGTCTTGTTTTATGTTGTGTTGTCTTGTTTTGTCATGTAATGTCATGTCGTGTCTTGTGTTGCTTTGTCTTGTCTTGTCTTGTCTTGTCATGTCGTGTGTTGTGTTGTTTTGTCTTGTCTTGTTGTGTATTGTCATGTCTTATATTGTCTTGTCTTGTCTTGTCTTGTCTTGTCTTGTCTTGTCTTGTCTTGTCATGTCATGTCTTGTCATGTCATGTCATGTCGTGTGTTGTGTTGTTTTGTCTTGTCTTGTTTTGTCTTGTCATGTCTTGTCTTGTCTTGTCTTGTCTTGTTTTGTCTTGTCATGTCTTGTCTTGTCTTGTCTTGTCTTGTCCTGCCCTGACGTGTGTTGTGTTGTTTTGTCTTGTCTTGCTTTGTCTTGTCATGTCCTATCTTGTCTTGTCATGTCTTGTCTTGTCTTGTCTTGTCCTGTCTTGTCTTGTCTTGTCTTGTCTTGTCTTGTCTTGTCTTGTCTTGTCTTGTCTTGTTTTATGTTGTCTTGTCTTGTCTTGTTTTGTCATGTAATGTCATGTCGTGTGTTGTGTTGTTTTGTCTTGTCATTTCTTATATTGTCTTGTCTTGTCTTATCTTGGCTTGTGATGTCATGTCGTGTGTTGTGTTGTTTTGTCTTGTCATGTCTTGTCTTGTCTTGTCCTGTCCTGTCCTGTCTTGTCTTGTCTTGTCATGTCTTGTCTTGTCTTGTCTTGTCTTGTGTTGCCTCGTCTTGTCTTGTCTTGTCTTGTCCTGTCCTGACGTGTATTGTGTTGTTTTGTCTTGTCTTGCTTTGTCTTGTCATGTCCTATCTTGTCTTGTCATGTCTTGTCTTGTCTTGTCTTGTCTTGTCTTGTCTTGCCTTGTCTTGTCTTGTCTTGTCTTGTCTTGTCTTGTCTTGTCTTGTCTTGTCTTGTCTTGTCTTGTCTTGTCTTGTCTTGTCTTGTCTTGTCTTGTCTTGTCTTGTCTTGTCTTGTCTTGTCTTGTCTTGTCTCGTCCTGTCCTGTCCTGTCTTGTCTTGTCTTGTCATGTCTTGTCTTGTCTTGTCTTGTCTTGTGTTGCCTCGTCTTGTCTTGTCTTGTCTTGTCCTGTCCTGACGTGTATTGTGTTGTTTTGTCTTGTCTTGCTTTGTCTTGTCATGTCCTATCTTGTCTTGTCATGTCTTGTCTTGTCTTGTCTTGTCTTGTCTTGTCTTGTCTTGTCTTGTCTTGTCTTGTCTTGTCTTGTCTTGTCTTGTCTTGTCTTGTCTTGTCTTGTCTTGTCATGTCATGTCATGTCGTGTCTTGTGTTGCTTTGTCTTGTCTTGTCTTTTCTTGTCATGTCTTGTCTTGTCTTGTCTTGTCTTGTCTTGTCTTGTTTTATGTTGTGTTGTCTTGTCTTGTCATGTCATGTCATGTCGTGTCTTGTGTTGCTTTGTCTTGTCTTGTCTTGTCTTGTCATGTCGTGTGTTGTGTTGTTTTGTCTTGTCTTGTTGTGTATTGTCATGTCTTATATTGTCTTGTCTTGTCTTGTCTTGTCTTGTCTTGTCTTGTCTTGTCTTGTCATGTCATGTCTTGTCATGTCATGTCATGTCGTGTGTTGAGTTGTTTTGTCTTGTCTTGTTTTGTCTTGTCATGTCTTGTCTTGTCTTGTCTTGTCTTGTTTTGTCTTGTCATGTCTTGTCTTGTCTTGTCTTGTCTTGTCTTGTCTTGTCTTGTCTTGTCTTGTCTTGTCTTGTCTTGTCTTGTCTTGTCTTGTCTTGTCTTGTCTTGTCTTGTCCTGCCCTGACGTGTGTTGTGTTGTTTTGTCTTGTCTTGCTTTGTCTTGTCATGTCCTATCTTGTCTTGTCATGTCTTGTCTTGTCTTGTCTTGTCCTGTCTTGTCTTGTCTTGTCTTGTGATGTCCTGTCGTGTGTTGTGTTGTTTTGTCTTGTCATGTCTTGTCCTGTCCTGTCTTGTCTTGTCTTGTCATGTCTTGTCTTGTCTTGTCTTGTCTTGTGTTGCCTCGTCTTGTCTTGTCTTGTCTTGTGCTGTCCTGACGTCTGTTGTGTTGTTTTGTCTTGTCTTGCTTTGTCTTGTCATGTCCTATCTTGTCTTGTCATGTCTTGTCTTGTCTTGTCTTGTCTTGTCTTGTCTTGCCTTGTCTTGTCTTGTCTTGTCTTGTCTTGTCTTGTCTTGTCTTGTCTTGTCTTGTCTTGTCTTGTCTTGCCTTGCCTTGTCTTGTCTTGTGTTGTCTTGTCTTGTCTTGTCATGTCGTGTGTTGTGTTGTTTTGTCTTGTCTTGTCATGTCTTGTCTTGTCTTGTCTTGTCTTGTCTTGTCTTGTCTTGCCTTGTCTTGTCTTGTCTTGTCTTGTCTTGTCTTGTCTTGTCTTGTCTTGTCTTGTCTTGTCTTGCCTTGCCTTGTCTTGTCTTGTGTTGTCTTGTCTTGTCTTGTCATGTCGTGTGTTGTGTTGTTTTGTCTTGTCTTGTCTTGTCTTGTCTTGTCTTGTCCTGCCCTGACGTGTGTTGTGTTGTTTTGTCTTGTCTTGCTTTGTCTTGTCATGTCCTATCTTGTCTTGTCATGTCTTGTCTTGTCTTGTCTTGTCTTGTCTTGTCTTGTCTTGTCTTGTCTTGTCTTGTCTTGTCTTGTCTTGTCTTGTCTTGTCTTGTCTTGTCTTGTCTTGTCTTGTCTTGTCTTGTGATGTCCTGTCGTGTGTTGTGTTGTTTTGTCTTGTCATGTCTTGTCCTGTCCTGTCTTGTCTTGTCTTGTCATGTCTTGTCTTGTCTTGTCTTGTCTTGTGTTGCCTCGTCTTGTCTTGTCTTGTCTTGTGCTGTCCTGACGTCTGTTGTGTTGTTTTGTCTTGTCTTGCTTTGTCTTGTCATGTCCTATCTTGTCTTGTCATGTCTTGTCTTGTCTTGTCTTGTCTTGTCTTGTCTTGCCTTGTCTTGTCTTGTCTTGTCTTGTCTTGTCTTGTCTTGTCTTGTCTTGTCTTGTCTTGTCTTGCCTTGCCTTGTCTTGTCTTGTGTTGTCTTGTCTTGTCTTGTCATGTCGTGTGTTGTGTTGTTTTGTCTTGTCTTGTTGTGTATTGTCATGTCTTATATTGTCTTGTCTTGTCTTGTCTTGTCTTGTCTTGTCTTGTCTTGTCTTGTCTTGTCTTGTCTTGTCTTGTCTTGTCTTGTCTTGTCATGTCTTGTCTTGTCTTGTTTTGTCTTGTCTTGTATTGTCTTGTTTTCTCATGTAATGTCATGTCGTGTGTTGTGTTGTTTTGTCTTGTCTTGTGTTGTTTTGTCGTGTTATGTCTTGTCTTGTCTTGTCCTGTCCTGTCGTGTGTTGTGTTGTTTTGTCTTGTCTTGTCATGTCATGTCATGTCGTGTCTTGTGGTGCTTTGTCTTGTCTTGTCTTGTCTTGTCATGTCGTGTGTTGTGTTGTTTTGTCTTGTCTTGTTGTGTATTGTCATGTCTTATATTGTCTTGTCTTGTCTTGTCTTGTCTTGTCTTGTCATGTCATGTCATGTCGTGTGTTGTGTTGTTTTGTCTTGTCTTGTTTTGTCTTGTCATGTCTTGTCTTGTCTTGTCTTGTCTTGTCTTGTCTTGTCTTGTCTTGTCTTGTCTTGTCTTGTCTTGTCTTGTCTTGTCTTGTCTTGTCTTGTCTTGTCTTGTCTTGTCTTGTCTTGTCTTGTCTTGTCTTGTCTTGTCTTGTCTTGTCTTGTCTTGTCTTGTCTTGTCTTGTCTTGTCTTGTCTTGTCTTGTCTTGTCTTGTCTTGTCTTGTCTTGTCTTGTCTTGTCTTGTCTTGTCTTGTCTTGTCTTGTTTTATGTTGTCTTGTCTTGTCTTGTTTTGTCATGTAATGTCATGTCGTGTGTTGTGTTGTTTTGTCTTGTCATTTCTTATATTGTCTTGTCTTGTTTTATCTTGTCTTGTGAAGTCATGTCGTGTGTTGTGTTGTTTTGTCTTGTCATGTCATGTCTTGTCTTGTCTTGTCTTGTCTTGTCTTGTCTTGTCTTGTCTTGTCTTGTCTTGTGATGTCATGTCGTGTGTTGTGTTGTTTTGTCTTGTCATGTCTTGTCCTGTCCTGTCTTGTCTTGTCTTGTCATGTCTTGTCTTGTCTTGTCTTGTCTTGTGTTGCCTCGTCTTGTCTTGTCTTGTCTTGTCCTGTCCTGACGTGTGTTGTGTTGTTTTGTCTTGTCTTGCTTTGTCTTGTCATGTCCTATCTTGTCTTGTCATGTCTGGTCTTGTCTTGTCTTGTCTTGTCTTGTCTTGTCTTGTCTTGTCTTGTCTTGTCTTGTCTTGTCTTGTCTTGTCTTGTCTTGTCTTGTCTTGTCTTGTCTTGTCTTGTCTTGTCTTGTCTTGTCTTGTCTTGTCTTGTTTTATGTTGTCTTGTCTTGTCTTGTTTTGTCATGTAATGTCATGTCGTGTGTTGTGTTGTTTTGTCTTGTCATTTCTTATATTGTCTTGTCTTGTCTTATCTTGGCTTGTGATGTCATGTCGTGTGTTGTGTTGTTTTGTCTTGTCATGTCTTGTCTTGTCTTGTCCTGTCCTGTCCTGTCTTGTCTTGTCTTGTCATGTCTTGTCTTGTCTTGTCTTGTCTTGTGTTGCCTCGTCTTGTCTTGTCTTGTCTTGTCCTGTCCTGACGTGTATTGTGTTGTTTTGTCTTGTCTTGCTTTGTCTTGTCATGTCCTATCTTGTCTTGTCATGTCTTGTCTTGTTTTGTCTTGTCTTGTCTTGTCTTGCCTTGTCTTGTCTTGTCTTGTCTTGTCTTGTCTTGTCTTGTCTTGTCTTGTCTTGTCTTGTCTTGTCTTGTCTTGTCTTGTCTTGTCTTGTCTTGTCTTGTCTTGTCTTGTCTTGTCTTGTCTTGTCTTGTCTTGTCTTGTCTTGTCTTGTCTTGTCTTGTCTTGTCTTGTCTTGTCTTGTCTTGTCTTGTCTTGTCTTGTCTTGTCTTGTCTTGTCTTGTCTTGTCTTGTCTTGTCTTGTCTTGTCTTGTCTTGTCTTGTCTTGTCTTGTCTTGTCTTGTCTTGTCTTGTCTTGTCTTGTCTTGTCTTGTCTTGTCTTGTCTTGTCTTGTCTTGTCTTGTTTTATGTTGTCTTGTCTTGTCTTGTTTTGTCATGTAATGTCATGTCGTGTGTTGTGTTGTTTTGTCTTGTCATTTCTTATATTGTCTTGTCTTGTCTTATCTTGTCTTGTGAAGTCATGTCGTGTGTTGTGTTGTTTTGTCTTGTCATGTCATGTCTTGTCTTGTCTTGTCTTGTCTTGTCTTGTCTTGTCTTGTCTTGTGATGTTATGTCGTGTGTTGTGTTGTTTTGTCTTGTCATGTCTTGTCCTGTCCTGTCTTGTCTTGTCATGTCTTGTCTTGTCTTGTCTTGTCTTGTGTTGCCTCGTCTTGTCTTGTCTTGTCTTGTCCTGTCCTGACGTGTGTTGTGTTGTTTTGTCTTGTCTTGCTTTGTCTTGTCATGTCCTATCTTGTCTTGTCATGTCTGGTCTTGTCTTGTCTTGTCTTGTCTTGTCTTGTCTTGTCTTGTCTTGTCTTGTCTTGTCTTGTCTTGTCTTGTCTTGTCTTGTCTTGTCTTGTCTTGTCTTGTCTTGTCTTGTTTTATGTTGTCTTGTCTTGTCTTGTTTTGTCATGTAATGTCATGTCGTGTGTTGTGTTGTTTTGTCTTGTCATTTCTTATATTGTCTTGTCTTGTCTTATCTTGGCTTGTGATGTCATGTCGTGTGTTGTGTTGTTTTGTCTTGTCATGTCTTGTCTTGTCTTGTCCTGTCCTGTCCTGTCTTGTCTTGTCTTGTCATGTCTTGTCTTGTCTTGTCTTGTCTTGTGTTGCCTCGTCTTGTCTTGTCTTGTCTTGTCCTGTCCTGACGTGTGTTATGTTGTTTTGTCTTGTCTTGCTTTGTCTTGTCATGTCCTATCTTGTCTTGTCATGTCTTGTCTTGTCTTGTCTTGTCTTGTCTTGTCTTGCCTTGTCTTGTCTTGTCTTGTCTTGTCTTGTCTTGTCTTGTCTTGTCTTGTCTTGTCTTGTCTTGTCTTGTCTTGTCTTGTCTTGTCTTGTCTTGTCTTGTCTTGTCTTGTCTTGTCTTGTCTTGTCTTGTCTTGTCTCGTCCTGTCCTGTCCTGTCTTGTCTTGTCTTGTCATGTCTTGTCTTGTCTTGTCTTGTCTTGTGTTGCCTCGTCTTGTCTTGTCTTGTCTTGTCCTGTCCTGACGTGTATTGTGTTGTTTTGTCTTGTCTTGCTTTGTCTTGTCATGTCCTATCTTGTCTTGTCATGTCTTGTCTTGTCTTGTCTTGTCTTGTCTTGTCTTGTCTTGTCTTGTCTTGTCTTGTCTTGTCTTGTCTTGTCTTGTCTTGTCTTGTCTTGTCTTGTCTTGTCTTGTCTTGTCATGTCATGTCATGTCGTGTCTTGTGTTGCTTTGTCTTGTCTTGTCTTTTCTTGTCATGTCTTGTCTTGTCTTGTCTTGTCTTGTCTTGTCTTGTTTTATGTTGTGTTGTCTTGTTTTGTCATGTAATGTCATGTCGTGTCTTGAGTTGCTTTGTCTTGTCTTGTCTTGTCTTGTCATGTCGTGTGTTGTGTTGTTTTGTCTTGTCTTGTTGTGTATTGTCATGTCTTATATTGTCTTGTCTTGTCTTGTCTTGTCTTGTCTTGTCTTGTCTTGTCATGTCATGTCTTGTCATGTCATGTCATGTCGTGTGTTGTGTTGTTTTGTCTTGTCTTGTTTTGTCTTGTCATGTCTTGTCTTGTCTTGTCTTGTCTTGTTTTGTCTTGTCATGTCTTGTCTTGTCTTGTCTTGTCTTGTCTTGTCTTGTCTTGTCTTGTCTTGTCTTGTCCTGCCCTGACGTGTGTTGTGTTGTTTTGTCTTGTCTTGCTTTGTCTTGTCATGTCCTATCTTGTCTTGTCATGTCTTGTCTTGTCTTGTCTTGTCTTGTCTTGTCTTGTCTTGTCTTGTCTTGTCTTGTCTTGTCTTGTCTTGTCTTGTCTTGTCTTGTCTTGTCTTGTCTTGTCTTGTCTTGTCTTGTCTTGTCTTGTCTTGTCTTGTCTTGTGATGTCCTGTCGTGTGTTGTGTTGTTTTGTCTTGTCATGTCTTGTCCTGTCCTGTCTTGTCTTGTCTTGTCATGTCTTGTCTTGTCTTGTCTTGTCTTGTGTTGCCTCGTCTTGTCTTGTCTTGTCTTGTGCTGTCCTGACGTCTGTTGTGTTGTTTTGTCTTGTCTTGCTTTGTCTTGTCATGTCCTATCTTGTCTTGTCATGTCTTGTCTTGTCTTGTCTTGTCTTGTCTTGCCTTGTCTTGTCTTGTCTTGTCTTGTCTTGTCTTGTCTTGTCTTGTCTTGTCTTGTCTTGTCTTGTCTTGTCTTGTCTTGCCTTGTCTTGTCTTGTGTTGTCTTGTCTTGTCTTGTCATGTCGTGTGTTGTGTTGTTTTGTCTTTCTTGTTGTGTATTGTCATGTCTTATATTGTCTTGTCTTGTCTTGTCTTGTCTTGTCTTGTCTTGTCATGTCTTGTCTTGTCTTGTTTTGTCTTGTCTTGTATTGTCTTGTTTTCTCATGTAATGTCATGTCGTGTGTTGTGTTGTTTTGTCTTGTCTTGCGTTGTTTTGTCGTGTTATGTCTTGTCTTGTCTTCTCTTGTCTTGTCCTGTCCTGTCGTGTGTTGTGTTGTTTTGTCTTGTCTTGTCATGTCATGTCATGTCGTGTCTTGTGGTGCTTTGTCTTGTCTTGTCTTGTCTTGTCATGTCGTGTGTTGTGTTGTTTTGTCTTGTCTTGTTGTGTATTGTCATGTCTTATATTGTCTTGTCTTGTCTTGTCTTGTCTTGTCATGTCATGTCATGTCGTGTGTTGTGTTGTTTTGTCTTGTCTTGTTTTGTCTTGTCATGTCTTGTCTTGTCTTGTCTTGTCTTGTCTTGTCTTGTCTTGTCTTGTCTTGTCTTGTCTTGTCTTGTCTTGTCTTGTCTTGTCTTGTCTTGTCTTGTCTTGTCTTGTCTTGTCTTGTCTTGTCTTGTCTTGTCTTGTCTTGTCTTGTCTTGTCTTGTCTTGTCTTGTCTTGTCTTGTCTTGTCTTGTCTTGTCTTGTCTTGTCTTGTCTTGTCTTGTCTTGTCTTGTCTTGTCTTGTCTTGTCTTGTCTTGTCTTGTCTTGTCTTGTCTTGTCTTGTCTTGTCTTGTCTTGTCTTGTCTTGTCTTGTCTTGTCTTGTCTTGTCTTGTCTTGTCTTGTCTTGTCTTGTCTTGTCTTGTCTTGTCTTGTCTTGTCTTGTCTTGTTTTATGTTGTCTTGTCTTGTCTTGTTTTGTCATGTAATGTCATGTCGTGTGTTGTGTTGTTTTGTCTTGTCATTTCTTATATTGTCTTGTCTTGTCTTATCTTGTCTTGTGAAGTCATGTCGTGTGTTGTGTTGTTTTGTCTTGTCATGTCTTGTCTTGTCTTGTCTTGTCTTGTCTTGTCTTGTCTTGTCTTGTCTTGTCTTGTCTTGTCTTGTCTTGTCTTGTCTTGTCTTGTCTTGTCTTGTCTTGTCTTGTCTTGTCTTGTCTTGTGATGTCATGTCGTGTGTTTTGTTGTTTTGTCTTGTCATGTCTTGTCCTGTCCTGTCTTGTCTTGTCTTGTCATGTCTTGTCTTGTCTTGTCTTGTCTTGTGTTGCCTCGTCTTGTCTTGTCTTGTCTTGTCCTGTCCTGACGTGTGTTGTGTTGTTTTGTCTTGTCTTGCTTTGTCTTGTCATGTCCTATCTTGTCTTGTCATGTCTTGTCTTGTCTTGTCTTGTCTTGTCTTGTCTTGTCTTGTCTTGCCTTGTCTTGTCTTGTCTTGTCTTGCCTTGTCTTGTCTTGTCTTGTCTTGTCTTGTCTTGTCTTGTCTTGTCTTGTCTTGTCTTGTCTTGTCATGTCATGTCATGTCGTGTCTTGTGTTGCTTTGTCTTGTCTTGTCATGTCTTGTCTTGTCTTGTCTTGTCTTGTTTTGTCTTGTCATGTCTTGTCTTGTCTTGTCTTGTCTTGTCATGTCATGTCATGTCGTGTCTTGTGTTGCTTTGTCTTGTCTTGTCTTGTCTTGTCATGTCGTGTGTTGTGTTGTTTTGTCTTGTCTTGTTGTGTATTGTCATGTCTTATATTGTCTTGTCTTGTCTTGTCTTGTCATGTCATGTCATGTCGTGTGTTGTGTTGTTTTGTCTTGTCTTGTTTTGTCTTGTCATGTCTTGTCTTGTCTTGTCTTGTCTTGTTTTGTCTTGTCATGTCTTGTCTTGTCTTGTCTTGTCTTGTCTTGTCTTGTCTTGTCTTGTCTTGTGATGTCATGTCGTGCGTTGTGTTGTTTTGTCTTGTCATGTCCTGTCCTGTCTTGTCTTGTCTTGTCTTGTCATGTCTTGTCTTGTCTTGTCTTGGCTTGTGTTGCCTCGTCTTGTCTTGTCTTGTCTTGTGCTGTCCTGACGTGTGTTGTGTTGTTTTGTCTTGTCTTGCTTTGTCTTGTCATGTCCTATCTTGTCTTGTCATGTCTTGTCTTGTCTTGTCTTGTCTTGTCTTGTCTTGCCTTGTCTTGTCTTGTCTTGTCTTGTCTTGTCTTGTCTTGTCTTGTCTTGTCTTGTCTTGTCTTGTCTTGTCTTGTCTTGTCTTGTCTTGTCTTGTCTTGTCTTGTCTTGTCTTGTCTTGTCTTGTCTTGTCTTGTCTTGTCTTGTCTTGTCTTGTGTTGTCTTGTCTTGTCTTGTCATGTCGTGTGTTGTGTTGTTTTGTCTTGTCTTGTTGTGTATTGTCATGTCTTGTCTTGTCTTGTCTTGTCTTGTCTTGTCTTGTCTTGTCTTGTCTTGTCTTGTCTGGTCTTGTCTTGTTTTGTCTTGTCCTGTCTTGTCTTGTCATGTCATGTCATATGTTGTTTTGTCTTGTCTTGTTGTGTATTGTCATGTCTTATATTGTCTTGTCTTGTCTTGTCTTGTCTTGTCATGTCATATCGTGTGTTGTGTTGTTTTGTCTTGTCTTGTTTTGTCTTGTCATGTCTTGTCTTGTCTTGTTTTGTCTTGTCATGTCTTGTCTTGTCTTGTCTTGTCTTGTCTTGTCTTGTCTTGTCTTGTCTTGTCTTGTCTTGTCTTGTCTTGTCTTGTCTTGTCTTGTCTTGTCTTGTCTTGTCTTGTCTTGTCTTGTCTTGTCTTGTCTTGTCTTGTCTTGTCTTGTCTTGTGTTGTCTTGTGTTGTCTTGTCTTGTCTTGTCTTGTTTTATGTTGTGTTGTCTTGTCTTGTTTTGTCATGTAATGTCATGTCGTGTGTTGTGTTGTTTTGTCTTGTCTTGTCTTCTCCTTGTCTTTTCTTGTCATGTCGAGTGTTGTGTTGTTTTGTCTTGTCATGTCTTATATTGTCTTGTCTTGTCTTGTCTTGTCTTGTGATGTCCTGTCGTGTGTTGTGTTGTTTTGTCTTGTCATGTCTTGTCCTGTCCTGTCTTGTCTTGTCTTGTCATGTCTTGTCTTGTCTTGTCTTGTCTTGTGTTGCCTCGTCTTGTCTTGTCTTGTCTTGTGCTGTCCTGACGTCTGTTGTGTTGTTTTGTCTTGTCTTGCTTTGTCTTGTCATGTCCTATCTTGTCTTGTCATGTCTTGTCTTGTCTTGTCTTGTCTTGTCTTGCCTTGTCTTGTCTTGTCTTGTCTTGTCTTGTCTTGTCTTGTCTTGTCTTGTCTTGTCTTGTCTTGTCTTGTCTTGTCTTGTCTTGCCTTGTCTTGTCTTGTGTTGTCTTGTCTTGTCTTGTCATGTCGTGTGTTGTGTTGTTTTGTCTTTCTTGTTGTGTATTGTCATGTCTTATATTGTCTTGTCTTGTCTTGTCTTGTCTTGTCTTGTCTTGTCATGTCTTGTCTTGTCTTGTTTTGTCTTGTCTTGTATTGTCTTGTTTTCTCATGTAATGTCATGTCGTGTGTTGTGTTGTTTTGTCTTGTCTTGCGTTGTTTTGTCGTGTTATGTCTTGTCTTGTCTTCTCTTGTCTTGTCCTGTCCTGTCGTGTGTTGTGTTGTTTTGTCTTGTCTTGTCATGTCATGTCATGTCGTGTCTTGTGGTGCTTTGTCTTGTCTTGTCTTGTCTTGTCATGTCGTGTGTTGTGTTGTTTTGTCTTGTCTTGTTGTGTATTGTCATGTCTTATATTGTCTTGTCTTGTCTTGTCTTGTCTTGTCATGTCATGTCATGTCGTGTGTTGTGTTGTTTTGTCTTGTCTTGTTTTGTCTTGTCATGTCTTGTCTTGTCTTGTCTTGTCTTGTCTTGTCTTGTCTTGTCTTGTCTTGTCTTGTCTTGTCTTGTCTTGTCTTGTCTTGTCTTGTCTTGTCTTGTCTTGTCTTGTCTTGTCTTGTCTTGTCTTGTCTTGTCTTGTCTTGTCTTGTCTTGTCTTGTCTTGTCTTGTCTTGTCTTGTCTTGTCTTGTCTTGTCTTGTCTTGTCTTGTCTTGTCTTGTCTTGTCTTGTCTTGTCTTGTCTTGTCTTGTCTTGTCTTGTCTTGTCTTGTCTTGTCTTGTCTTGTCTTGTCTTGTCTTGTCTTGTCTTGTCTTGTTTTATGTTGTCTTGTCTTGTCTTGTTTTGTCATGTAATGTCATGTCGTGTGTTGTGTTGTTTTGTCTTGTCATTTCTTATATTGTCTTGTCTTGTCTTATCTTGTCTTGTGAAGTCATGTCGTGTGTTGTGTTGTTTTGTCTTGTCATGTCTTGTCTTGTCTTGTCTTGTCTTGTCTTGTCTTGTCTTGTCTTGTCTTGTCTTGTCTTGTCTTGTCTTGTCTTGTCTTGTCTTGTCTTGTCTTGTCTTGTCTTGTCTTGTGATGTCATGTCGTGTGTTTTGTTGTTTTGTCTTGTCATGTCTTGTCCTGTCCTGTCTTGTCTTGTCTTGTCATGTCTTGTCTTGTCTTGTCTTGTCTTGTGTTGCCTCGTCTTGTCTTGTCTTGTCTTGTCCTGTCCTGACGTGTGTTGTGTTGTTTTGTCTTGTCTTGCTTTGTCTTGTCATGTCCTATCTTGTCTTTTCATGTCTTGTCTTGTCTTGTCTTGTCTTGTCTTGTCTTGTCTTGTCTTGCCTTGTCTTGTCTTGTCTTGTCTTGCCTTGTCTTGTCTTGTCTTGTCTTGTCTTGTCTTGTCTTGTCTTGTCTTGTCTTGTCTTGTCTTGTCATGTCATGTCATGTCGTGTCTTGTGTTGCTTTGTCTTGTCTTGTCTTGTCATGTCTTGTCTTGTCTTGTCTTGTCTTGTTTTGTCTTGTCATGTCTTGTCTTGTCTTGTCTTGTCTTGTCATGTCATGTCATGTCGTGTCTTGTGTTGCTTTGTCTTGTCTTGTCTTGTCTTGTCATGTCGTGTGTTGTGTTGTTTTGTCTTGTCTTGTTGTGTATTGTCATGTCTTATATTGTCTTGTCTTGTCTTGTCTTGTCATGTCATGTCATGTCGTGTGTTGTGTTGTTTTGTCTTGTCTTGTTTTGTCTTGTCATGTCTTGTCTTGTCTTGTCTTGTCTTGTTTTGTCTTGTCATGTCTTGTCTTGTCTTGTCTTGTCTTGTCTTGTCTTGTCTTGTCTTGTCTTGTGATGTCATGTCGTGCGTTGTGTTGTTTTGTCTTGTCATGTCCTGTCCTGTCTTGTCTTGTCTTGTCTTGTCATGTCTTGTCTTGTCTTGTCTTGGCTTGTGTTGCCTCGTCTTGTCTTGTCTTGTCTTGTGCTGTCCTGACGTGTGTTGTGTTGTTTTGTCTTGTCTTGCTTTGTCTTGTCATGTCCTATCTTGTCTTGTCATGTCTTGTCTTGTCTTGTCTTGTCTTGTCTTGTCTTGCCTTGTCTTGTCTTGTCTTGTCTTGTCTTGTCTTGTCTTGTCTTGTCTTGTCTTGTCTTGTCTTGTCTTGTCTTGTCTTGTCTTGTCTTGTCTTGTCTTGTCTTGTCTTGTCTTGTCTTGTCTTGTCTTGTCTTGTCTTGTCTTGTCTTGTCTTGTCTTGTGTTGTCTTGTCTTGTCTTGTCATGTCGTGTGTTGTGTTGTTTTGTCTTGTCTTGTTGTGTATTGTCATGTCTTGTCTTGTCTTGTCTTGTCTTGTCTTGTCTTGTCTTGTCTTGTCTTGTCTTGTCTGGTCTTGTCTTGTTTTGTCTTGTCCTGTCTTGTCTTGTCATGTCATGTCATATGTTGTTTTGTCTTGTCTTGTTGTGTATTGTCATGTCTTATATTGTCTTGTCTTGTCTTGTCTTGTCTTGTCATGTCATATCGTGTGTTGTGTTGTTTTGTCTTGTCTTGTTTTGTCTTGTCATGTCTTGTCTTGTCTTGTTTTGTCTTGTCATGTCTTGTCTTGTCTTGTCTTGTCTTGTCTTGTCTTGTCTTGTCTTGTCTTGTCTTGTCTTGTCTTGTCTTGTCTTGTCTTGTCTTGTCTTGTCTTGTCTTGTCTTGTCTTGTCTTGTCTTGTCTTGTCTTGTCTTGTCTTGTCTTGTCTTGTCTTGTCTTGTCTTGTCTTGTCTTGTCTTGTCTTGTGTTGTCTTGTGTTGTCTTGTCTTGTCTTGTCTTGTTTTATGTTGTGTTGTCTTGTCTTGTTTTGTCATGTAATGTCATGTCGTGTGTTGTGTTGTTTTGTCTTGTCTTGTCTTCTCCTTGTCTTTTCTTGTCATGTCGAGTGTTGTGTTGTTTTGTCTTGTCATGTCTTATATTGTCTTGTCTTGTCTTGTCTTGTCTTGTGATGTCATGTCGTGTGTTGTGTTGTTTTGTCTTGTCTTGTTTTGTCTTGTCCTGTCTTGTCTTGTCATGTCATGTCATGTGTTGTGTTGTTTTGTTTTGTCTTGTCTTGTCTTGTCTTGTCTTGTCTTGTCTTGCCTTATCTTGCCTTGTCTTGTCTTGTCTGGTCTTGTCTTGTCTTGTCTTGTCTTGTCTTGTCTTGTCTTGTCTTGTCTTGTCTTGTCTTGTCTTGTCTTGTCTTGTCTTGTCTTGTCTTGTCTTGTCTTGTCTTGTCTTGTCTTGTCTTGTCTTGTCTTGTCTTGTCTTGTCTTGTCTTGTCTTGTCTTGTCTTGTCTTGTCTTGTCTTGTCTTGTCTTGTCTTGTCTTGTCTTGTCTTGTCTTGTCTTGTCTTGTCTTGTCTTGTCTTGTCTTGTCTTGTCTTGTCTTGTCTTGTCTTGTCTTGTCTTGTCTTGTCTTGTCTTGTCTTGTCTTGTCTTGTCTTGTCTTGTCTTGTCTTGTCTTGTCTTGTCTTGTCTTGTCTTGTCTTGTCTTGTCTTGTCTTGTCTTGTCTTGTCTTGTCTTGTCTTGTCTTGTCTTGTCTTGTCTTGTCTTGTCTTGTCTTGTCTTGTCTTGTCTTGTCTTGTCTTGTCTTGTCTTGTCTTGTCTTGTCTTGTCTTGTCTTGTCTTGTCATGTCTTGTCATGTCTTGTCTTGTCTTGTTTTGTCTTGTCTTGTATTGTCTTGTTTTCTCATGTAATGTCATGTCGTGTGTTGTGTTGTTTTGTCTTGTCTTGTGTTGTTTTGTCGTGTTATGTCTTGTCTTGTCTTCTCTTGTCTTGTCCTGTCCTGTCGTGTGTTGTGTTGTTTTGTCTTGTCTTGCCATGTCATGTCATGTCGTGTCTTGTGTTGCTTTGTCTTGTCATGTCCTATCTTGTCTTGTCTTGTCTTGTCCTGTCCTGACGTGTGTTGTGTTGTTTTGTCTTGTCTTGCTTTGTCTTGTCATGTCCTATCTTGTCTTGTCATGTCTTGTCTTGTCTTGTCTTGTCTTGTCTTGTCTTGTCTTGTCTTGTCTTGTGATGTCATGTCGTGTGTTGTGTTGTTTTGTCTTGTCATGTCTTGTCCTGTCCTGTACTGTCTTGTCTTGTCTTGTCATGTCTTGTCTTGTCTTGTCTTGTCTTGTGTTGCCTCGTCTTGTCTTGTCTTGTCTTGTCCTGTCCTGACGTGTGTTGTGTTGTTTTGTCTTGTCTTGCTTTGTCTTGTCATGTCCTATCTTGTCTTGTCATGTCTTGTCTTGTCTTGTCTTGTCTTGTCTTGTCTTGTCTTGCCTTGTCTTGTCTTGTCTTGTCTTGTCTTGTCTTGTCTTGTCTTGTCTTGTCTTGTCTTGTCTTGTCTTGTCTAGTCTTGTCTTGTCTTGTCTTGTCTTGTCTTGTCTAGTCTTGTCTTGTCTTGTCTTGTCTTGTCTTGTCTTGTCTTGTCTTGTCTTGTCTTGTCTTGTCTTGTCTTGTCTTGTCTTGTCTTGTCTTGTGTTGTCTTGTCTTGTCTTGTCATGTCGTGTGTTGTGTTGTTTTGTCTTGTCTTGTTGTGTATTGTCATGTCTTATATTGTCTTGTCTTGTCTTGTCTTGTCTTGTCTTGTCTTGTCTTGTCTTGTCTTGTCTTGTCTTGTCTTGTCTTGTCTTGTCTTGTCTTGTCTTGTCTTGTCTTGTCTTGTCTTGTCTTGTCTTGTCTTGTCTTGTTTTGTCTTGTCCTGTCTTGTCTTGTCATGTCATGTCATGTGTTGTGTTGTTTTGTCTTGTCTTGTCTTGTGTTGTCTTGTCTTGTCTTGTCTTGTGTTGTCTTGTCTTGTTTTGTCATGTAATGTCATGTCGTGTGTTGTGTTGTTTTGTCTTGTCATGTCTTATATTGTCTTGTCTTGTCTTGTGATGTCATGTCGTGTGTTGTGTTGTTTTGTCTTGTCATGTCTTATATTGTCTTGTCTTGTCTTGTGATGTCATGTCGTGTGTTGTGTTGTTTTGTCTTGTCCTGTCTTGTCTTGTCATGTCATGTCATGTGTTGTGTTGTGTTGTTTTGTCTTGTCTTGTCTTGTCTTGTCTTGTCTTGTCCTGTCCTGTCGTGTGTTGTGTTGTTTTGTCTTGTCTTGTCATGTCATGTCATGTCGTGTCTTGTGTTGCTTTGTCTTGTCTTGTCTTGTGATGTCATGTCGTGTGTTGTGTTGTTTTGTCTTGTCTTGTTTTGTCTTGTCCTGTCTTGTCTTGTCATGTCATGTCATGTGTTGTGTTGTGTTGTTTTGTCTTGTCTTGTCTTGTCTTGTCTTGTCTTGTCCTGTCCTGTCGTGTGTTGTGTTGTTTTGTCATGTCTTGTCATGTCATGTCATGTCGTGTCTTGTGTTGCTTTGTCTTGTCTTGTCTTGTCTTGTCATGTCGTGTGTTGTGTTGTTTTGTCTTGTCTTGTTGTGTATTGTCATGTCTTATATTGTCTTGTCTTGTCTTGTCATGTCGTGTGTTGTGTTGTTTTGTCTTGTCTTGTTGTGTATTGTCATGTCTTATATTGTCTTGTCTTGTCTTGTCATGTCGTGTGTTGTGTTGTTTTGTCTTGTCTTGTTGTGTATTGTCATGTCTTATATTGTCTTGTCTTGTCTTGTCTTGTCTTGTCATGTCTTATATTGCCTTGTCTTGTCTTGTGATGTCATGTCGTGTGTTGTGTTGTTTTGTCTTGTCTTGTTTTGTCTTGTCCTGTCTTGTCTTGTCATGTCATGTCATGTGTTGTGTTGTGTTGTTTTGTCTTGTCTTGTCTTGTCTTGTCCTGTCCTGTCGTGTGTTGTGTTGTTTTGTCTTGTCTTGTCATGTCATGTCGTGTCTTGTGTTGCTTTGTCTTGTCTTGTCTTGTCTTGTCATGTCGTGTGTTGTGTTGTTTTGTCTTGTCTTGTTGTGTATTGTCATGTCTTATATTGTCTTGTCTTGTCTTCTCATGTCGTGTGTTGTGTTGTTTTGTCTTGTCTTGTTGTGTATTGTCATGTCTTATATTGTCTTGTCTTGTCTTGTCATGTCGTGTGTTGTGTTGTTTTGTCTTGTCTTGTTGTGTATTGTCATGTCTTATATTGTCTTGTCTTGTCTTGTCTTGTCTTGTCTTGTCATGTCATGTCATGTCGTGTGTTGTGTTGTTTTGTCTTGTCTTGTTTTGTCTTGTCATGTCTTGTCTTGTCTTGTCTTGTCTTGCCTTATCTTGCCTTGTCTTGTCTTGTCTGGTCTTGTCTTGTCTTGTCTTGTCTTGTCTTGTCTTGTCTTGTCTTGTCTTGTCTTGTCTTGTCTTGTCTTGTCTTGTCTTGTCTTGTCTTGTCTTGTCTTGTCTTGTCTTGTCTTGTATTGTCTTGTTTTCTCATGTAATGTCATGTCGTGTGTTGTGTTGTTTTGTCTTGTCTTGTGTTGTTTTGTCGTGTTATGTCTTGTCTTGTCTTCTCTTGTCTTGTCCTGTCCTGTCGTGTGTTGTGTTGTTTTGTCTTGTCTTGTCATGTCATGTCATGTCGTGTCTTGTGGTGCTTTGTCTTGTCTTGTCTTGTCTTGTCATGTCGTGTGTTGTGTTGTTTTGTCTTGTCTTGTTGTGTATTGTCATGTCTTATATTGTCTTGTCTTGTCTTGTCTTGTCATGTCATGTCATGTCGTGTGTTGTGTTGTTTTGTCTTGTCTTGTTTTGTCTTGTCATGTCTAGTCTTGTCTTGTCTTGTCTTGTCTTGTCTTGTCTTGTCTTGTCTTGTCTTGTCTTGTTTTATGTTGTCTTGTCTTGTCTTGTTTTGTCATGTAATGTCATGTCGTGTGTTGTGTTGTTTTGTCTTGTCATTTCTTATATTGTCTTGTCTTGTCTTGTCTTGTCTTGTCTTGTCTTGTCTTGTCTTGTCTTGTCTTGTCTTGTCTTGTCTTGTCTTGTCTTGTCTTGTCTTGTCTTGTTTTATGTTGTCTTGTCTTGTCTTGTTTTGTCATGTAATGTCATGTCGTGTGTTGTGTTGTTTTGTCTTGTCATTTCTTATATTGTCTTGTCTTGTCTTATCTTGTCTTGTGATGTCATGTCGTGTGTTGTGTTGTTTTGTCTTGTCATGTCTTGTCTTGTCTTGTCTTGTCTTGTCTTGTCTTGTCTTGTTTTGTCTTGTCTTGTCTTGTCTTGTCTTGTGATGTCATGTCGTGTGTTGTGTTGTTTTGTCTTGTCATGTCTTGTCCTGTCCTGTCTTGTCTTGTCTTGTCATGTCTTGTCTTGTCTTGTCTTGTGTTGCCTCGTCTTGTCTTGTCTTGTCTTGTCCTGTCCTGACGTGTGTTGTGTTGTTTTGTCTTGTCTTGCTTTGTCTTGTCATGTCCTATCTTGTCTTGTCATGTCTTGTCTTGTCTTGTCTTGTCTTGTCTTGTCTTGCCTTGTCTTGTCTCGTCTTGTCTTGTCTTGTCTTGTCTTGTCTTGTCTTGTCTTGTCTTGTCTTGTCTTGTCTTGTCTTGTCTTGTCTTGTCTTGTCTTGTCTTGTCTTGTCTTGTCTTGTCTTGTCTTGTCTTGTCTTGTCTTGTCTTGTCTTGTCTTGTCTTGTCTTGTCTTGTCTTGTCTTGTCTTGTCTTGTCTTGTCTTGTGTTGTCTTGTCTTGTCTTGTCATGTCGTGTGTTGTGTTGTTTTGTCTTGTCTTGTTGTGTATTGTCATGTCTTATATTGTCTTGTCTTGTCTTGTCTTGTCTTGTCTTGTCTTGTCTTGTCTTGTCTTGTCTTGTCTTGTCTTGTCTTGTCTTGTCTTGTCTTGTCTTGTCTTGTCTTGTCTTGTTTTGTCTTGTCCTGTCTTGTCTTGTCATGTCATGTCATGTGTTGTGTTGTGTTGTTTTGTCTTGTCTTGTCTTGTTTTATGTTGTCTTGTCTTGTTTTGTCATGTAATGTCATGTCGTGTGTTGTGTTGTTTTGTCTTGTCATGTCTTATATTGTCTTGTCTTGTCTTGTGATGTCATGTCGTGTGTTGTGTTGTTTTGTCTTGTCATATCTTATATTGTCTTGTCTTGTCTTGTGATGTCATGTCGTGTGTTGTGTTGTTTTGTCTTGTCTTGTTTTGTCTTGTCCTGTCTTGTCTTGTCATGTCATGTCATGTGTTGTGTTGTGTTGTTTTGTCTTGTCTTGTCTTGTCTTGTCTTGTCTTGTCCTGTCCTGTCGTGTGTTGTGTTGTTTTGTCTTGTCTTGTCATGTCATGTCATGTCGTGTCTTGTGTTGCTTTGTCTTGTCTTGTCTTGTCTTGTCTTGTCATGTCGTGTGTTGTGTTGTTTTGTCTTGTCTTGTTGTGTATTGTCATGTCTTATATTGTCTTGTCTTGTCTTGTCATGTCGTGTGTTGTGTTGTTTTGTCTTGTCTTGTTGTGTATTGTCATGTCTTATATTGTCTTGTCTTGTCTTGTCTTGTCTTGTCATGTCATGTCATGTCGTGTGTTGTGTTGTTTTGTCTTGTCTTGTTTTGTCTTGTCATGTCTTGTCTTGTCTTGTCTTGTCTTGTTTTGTCTTGTCATGTCCTGTCTTGTCTTGTCTTGTCTTGTCTTGTCTTGTCTTGTCTTGTCTTGTCTTGTCTTGTCTTGTCTTGTTTTGTCTTGTCATGTCTTGTCTTGTCTTGTCTTGTCTTGTCTTGTCTTGTCTTGTCTTGTCTTGTCTTGTCTTGTCTTGTCTTGTCTTGTCTTGTCTTGTCTTGTCTTGTCTTGTCTTGTGTTGTGTTGTCTTGTCTTGTCTTGTTTTATGTTGTGTTGTCTTGTCTTGTTTTGTCATGTAATGTCATGTCGTGTGTTGTGTTGTTTTGTCTTGTCTTGTCTTCTCCTTGTCTTGTCTTGTCATGTCGTGTGTTGTGTTGTTTTGTCTTGTCATGTCTTATATTGTCTTGTCTTGTCTTGTCTTGTCTTGTGATGTCATGTCGTGTGTTGTGTTGTTTTGTCTTGTCATGTCATGTCATGTGTTGTGTTGTGTTGTTTTGTCTTGTCTTGTCTTGTCTTGTCTTGTCTTGTCTTGTCTTGCCTTATCTTGCCTTGTCTTGTCTTGTCTGGTCTTGTTTTGTCTTGTCTTGTCTTGTCTTGTCTTATATTGTCTTGTCTTGTCTTGTCATGTCGTGTGTTGTGTTGTTTTGTCTTGTCTTGTTGTGTATTGTCATGTCTTATATTGTCTTGTCTTGTCTTGTCTTGTCTTGTCATGTCATGTCATGTCGTGTGTTGTGTTGTTTTGTCTTGTCTTGTTTTGTCTTGTCATGTCTTGTCTTGTCTTGTCTTGTCTTGTTTTGTCTTGTCATGTCTTGTCTTGTCTTGTCTTGTCTTGTCTTGTCTTGTCTTGTCTTGTCTTGTCTTGTCTTGTCTTGTCTTGTCTTGTCTTGTCTTGTTTTGTCTTGTCATGTCTTGTCTTGTCTTGTCTTGTCTTGTCTTGTCTTGTCTTGTCTTGTCTTGTCTTGTCTTGTCTTGTCTTGTCTTGTCTTGTCTTGTCTTGTCTTGTCTTGTCTTGTCTTGTCTTGTCTTGTGTTGTGTTGTCTTGTCTTGTCTTGTTTTATGTTGTGTTGTCTTGTCTTGTTTTGTCATGTAATGTCATGTCGTGTGTTGTGTTGTTTTGTCTTGTCTTGTCTTCTCCTTGTCTTGTCTTGTCATGTCGTGTGTTGTGTTGTTTTGTCTTGTCATGTCTTATATTGTCTTGTCTTGTCTTGTCTTGTCTTGTGATGTCATGTCGTGTGTTGTGTTGTTTTGTCTTGTCATGTCATGTCATGTGTTGTGTTGTGTTGTTTTGTCTTGTCTTGTCTTGTCTTGTCTTGTCTTGTCTTGTCTTGCCTTATCTTGCCTTGTCTTGTCTTGTCTGGTCTTGTTTTGTCTTGTCTTTTCTTGTCTTGTCTTATATTGTCTTGTCTAGTCTTGTCATGTCGTGTGTTGTGTTGTTTTGTCTTGTCTTGTTGTGTATTGTCATGTCTTATATTGTCTTGTCTTGTCTTGTCTTGTCTTGTCATGTCATGTCATGTCGTGTGTTGTGTTGTTTTGTCTTGTCTTGTTTTGTCTTGTCATGTCTTGTCTTGTCTTGTCTTGTCTTGTCTTGTGTTGTCTTGTCTTGTCTTGTCTTGTCTTGTCTTGTCTTGTCTTGTCTTGTCTTGTCTTGTCTTGTCTTGTCTTGTGTTGTCTTGTCTTGTCTTGTTTTATGTTGTGTTGTCTTGTCTTGTTTTGTCATGTCGTGTGTTGTGTTGTTTTGTCTTGTCTTGTCTTGTCTTGTCTGGTCTTGTTTTGTCTTGTCTTGTCTTGTCTTGTCTTATATTGTCTTGTCTAGTCTTGTCATGTCGTGTGTTGTGTTGTTTTGTCTTGTCTTGTTGTGTATTGTCATGTCTTATATTGTCTTGTCTTGTCTTGTCTTGTCTTGTCATGTCATGTCATGTCGTGTGTTGTGTTGTTTTGTCTTGTCTTGTTTTGTCTTGTCATGTCTTGTCTTGTCTTGTCTTGTCTTGTCTTGTGTTGTCTTGTCTTGTCTTGTCTTGTCTTGTCTTGTCTTGTCTTGTCTTGTCTTGTCTTGTCTTGTCTTGCCTTGTCTTGTCTTGTCTGGTCTTGTTTTGTCTTGTCTTGTCTTGTCTTGTCTTGTCTTGTCTTGTCTTGTCTTGTCTTGTCTTGTCTTGTCTTGTCTTGTCTTGTCTTGTCTTGTCTTGTCTTGTCTTGTCTTGTCTTGTCTTGTCTTGTCTTGTCTTGTCTTGTCTTGTCATGTCTTGTCTTGTCCTGTTTTGTCTTGTCTTGTATTGTCTTGTTTTCTCATGTAATGTAATGTCGTGTGTTGTGTTGTTTTGTCTTGTCTTGTGTTGTTTTGTCGTGTTATGTCTTGTCTTGTCTTCTCTTGTCTTGTCCTGTCCTGTCGTGTGTTGTGTTGTTTTGTCTTGTCTTGTCATGTCATGTCATGTCGTGTCTTGTGTTGCTTTGTCTTATCTTGTCTTGTCTTGTCTTGTCTTGTCTTGTCTTGTCTTGTTTTGTCTTGTCTTGTCTTGTCTTGTGTTGTCTTGTCTTGTCTTGTCTTGTCTTGTCTTGTCTTGTCTTGTCTTGTCTTGTCTTGTCTTGTCTTGTCTTGTCTTGTCTTGTCTTGTCTTGTCTTGTCTTGTCTTGTTTTGTCTTGTCTTGTCTTGTCTTGTGTTGTCTTGTCTTGTCTTGTCTTGTCTTGTCTTGTCTTGTCTTGTCTTGTCTTGTCTTGTCTTGTTTTATGTTGTCTTGTCTTGTCTTGTTTTGTCATGTAATGTCATGTCGTGTGTTGTGTTGTTTTGTCTTGTCATTTCTTATATTGTCTTATCTTGTCTTGTGATGTCATGTCGTGTGTTGTGTTGTTTTGTCTTGTCATGTCTTGTCTTGTCTTTTCTTGTCTTGTCCTGTCCTGTCCTGTCGTGTGTTGTGTTGTTTTGTCTTGTCTTGTCATGTCATGTCATGTCGTGTCTTGTGTTGCTTTGTCTTGTCTTGTCATGTCTTGTCTTGTCTTTTCTTGTCTTGTCCTGTCCTGTCCTGTCGTGTGTTGTGTTGTTTTGTCTTGTCTTGTCATGTCATGTCATGTCGTGTCTTGTGTTGCTTTGTCTTGTCTTGTCATGTCGTGTGTTGTGTTGTTTTGTCTTGTCTTGTTGTGTATTGTCATGTCTTATATTGTCTTGTCTTGTCTTGTCTTGTCATGTCATGTCATGTCGTGTGTTGTGTTGTGTTGTTTTGTCTTGTCTTGTCATGTCATGTCATGTCGTGTCTTGTGTTGCTTTGTCATGTCATGTCATGTCGTGTCCTGTGTTGCTTTGTCTTGTCCTGTCCTGTCGTGTGTTGTGTTGTTTTGTCTTGTCTTGTCATGTCATGTCGTGTCTTGTGTTGCTTTGTCTTGTCCTGTCCTGTCGTGTGTTGTCTTGTCTTGTCTTGTCTTGTCATGTCATGTCATGTCATGTCGTGTGTTGTCTTGTTTTGTCTTGTCATGTCTTGTCTTGTCTTGTCTTGTCTTGTCTTGTCTTGTCTTGTCTTGTCTTGTCTTGTCTTGTCTTGTCTTGTCTTGTCTTGTCTTGTCTTGTCTTGTCTTGTCTTGTCTTGTCTTGTCTTGTCTTGTCTTGTCTTGTCTTGTCTTGTCTTGTCTTGTCTTGTTGTGTATTGTCATGTCTTATATTGTCTTGTCTTGTCTTGTCTTGTCTTGTCTTGTCTTGTCATGTCATGTCTTGTTTTGTCTTGTCATGTCTTGTCTTGTCTTGTCTTGTCCTGTCCTGTCGTGTGTTGTGTTGTTTTGTCTTGTCTTGTCATGTCATGTCATGTCATGTCGTGTATTGTGTTGCTTTGTCATGTCATGTCATGTCGTGTCTTGTGTTGCTTTGTCTTGTCCTGTCCTGTCGTGTGTTGTCTTGTCTTGTCTTGTCTTGTCATGTCATGTCATGTCGTGTGTTGTGTTGTTTTGTCTTGTCTTGTTTTGTCTTGTCATGTCTTGTCTTGTCTTGTCTTGTCTTGTCTTGTCTTGTCTTGTCTTGTCTTGTCTTGTCTTGTCTTGTCTTGTCTTGTCTTGTCTTGTCTTGTCTTGTCTTGTCTTGTCTTGTCTTGTCTTGTCTTGTCTTGTCTTGTCTTGTCTTGTTGTGTATTGTCATGTCTTATATTGTCTTGTCTTGTCTTGTCTTGTCTTGTCATGTCATGTCATGTCGTGTGTTGTGTTGTTTTGTCTTGTCTTTTTTTGTCTTGTCATGTCTTGTCTTGTCTTGTCTTGTCTTGTTTTGTCTTGTCATGTCTTGTCTTGTCTTGTCTTGTCTTGTCATGTCTTGTCTTGTCTTGTCTTGTCTTGTCTTGTCTTGTCTTGTCTTGTCTTGTTTTGTCTTGTCTTGTTGTGTATTGTCATGTCTTATATTGTCTTGTCTTGTCTTGTCTTGTCTTGTCATGTCTTGTCATGTCGTGTGTTGTGTTGTTTTGTCTTGTCTTGTTGTGTATTGTCATGTCTTATATTGTCTTGTCTTGTCTTGTCTTGTCTTGTCATGTCATGTCATGTCGTGTGTTGTGTTGTTTTGTCTTGTCTTGTTTTGTCTTGTCATGTCATGTCTTGTGTTGCTTTGTCATGTCATGTCATGTCGTGTCTTGTTTTGCTTTGTCATGTCATGTCATGTCGTGTCTTGTCTTCTCCTCGTCTTGTCCTGTCCTGTCGTGTGTTGTGTTGTTTTGTCTTGTCTTGTCATGTCATGTCATGTCGTGTCTTGTGTTGCTTTGTCATGTCATGTCATGTCGTGTCTTGTGTTGCTTTGTCTTGTCCTGTCCTGTCGTGTGTTGTGTTGTTTTGTCTTGTCTTGTCATGTCATGTCATGTCATGTCGTGTGTTGTGTTGCTTTGTCATGTCATGTCATGTCGTGTCTTGTGTTGCTTTGTCTTGTCCTGTCCTGTCGTGTGTTGTCTTGTCTTGTCTTGTCTTGTCTTGTCATGTCATGTCATGTCGTATGTTGTGTTGTTTTGTCTTGTCTTGTCTTGTCTTGTCTTGTCTTGTCTTGTCTTGTCTTGTCTTGTCTTGTCTTGTCTTGTCTTGTCTTGTCTTGTCTTGTCTTGTCTTGTCTTGTCTTGTCTTGTCTTGTCTTGTCTTGTCTTGTCTTGTCTTGTCTTGTCTTGTCTTGTCTTGTCTTGTCTTTTCTTGTCTTGTCTTGTCTTGTCTTGTCTTGTCATGTCATGTCATGTCGTGTCTTGTGTTGCTTTGTCATGTCATGTCATGTCGTGTCTTGTGTTGCTTTGTCTTGTCCTGTCCTGTCGTGTGTTGTCTTGTCTTGTCTTGTCTTGTCATGTCATGTCATGTCGTGTGTTGTGTTGTTTTGTCTTGTTTTGTCTTGTCATGTCTTGTCTTGTCTTGTCTTGTCTTGTCTTGTCTTGGCTTGTCTTGTCTTGTCTTGTCTTGTCTTGTCTTGTCTTGTCTTGTCTTGTCATGTCATGTCATGCCGTGTGTTGTGTTGTTTTGTCTTGTCTTGTTTTGTCTTGTCATGTCTTGTCTTGTCTTGTCTTGTCTTGTCTTGTGTTGTCTTGTCTTGTCTTGTCTTGTCTTGTCTTGTCTTGTCTTGTCTTGTCTTGTCTTGTCTTGTCTTGTCTTGTCTTGTGTTGTCTTGTCTTGTCTTGTTTTATGTTGTGTTGTCTTGTCTTGTTTTGTCATGTAATGTCATGTCGTGTGTTGTGTTGTTTTGTCTTGTCTTGTCTTCTCCTTGTCTTGTCTTGTCATGTCGTGTGTTGTGTTGTTTTGTCTTGTCATGTCTTATATTGTCTTGTCTTGTCTTGTCTTGTGATGTCATGTCGTGTGTTGTGTTGTTTTGTCTTGTCATGTCATGTCATGTGTTGTGTTGTGTTGTTTTGTCTTGTCTTGTCTTGTCTTGTCTTGTCTCGCCTTATCTTGCCTTGTCTTGTCTTGTCTGGTCTTGTTTTGTCTTGTCTTGTCTTGTCTTGTGTTGTCTTGTCTTGTCTTGTCTTGTCTTGTCTTGTCTTGTCTTGTCTTGTCTTGTCTTGTCTTGTCTTGTCTTGTCTTGTCTTGTCTTGTCTTGTCTTGTCATGTCTTGTCTTGTCTTGTTTTGTCTTGTCTTGTATTGTCTTGTTTTCTCATGTAATGTCATGTCGTGTGTTGTGTTGTTTTGTCTTGTCTTGTGTTGTTTTGTCGTGTTATGTCTTGTCTTGTCTTCTCTTGTCTTGTCCTGTCCTGTCATGTCATGTCATGTCGTGTCTTGTGTTGCTTTGTCTTATCTTGTCTTGTCTTGTCTTGTCTTGTTTTGTCTTGTCTTGTCTTGTCTTGTGTTGTCTTGTCTTGTCTTGTCTTGTCTTGTCTTGTCTTGTCTTGTCTTGTCTTGTCTTGTCTTGTCTTGTCTTGTCTTGTCTTGTCTTGTTTTGTCTTGTCTTGTCTTGTCTTGTGTTGTCTTGTCTTGTCTTGTCTTGTCTTGTCTTGTCTTGTCTTGTCTTGTCTTGTCTTGTCTTGTCTTGTTTTATGTTGTCTTGTCTTGTCTTGTTTTGTCATGTAATGTCATGTCGTGTGTTGTGTTGTTTTGTCTTGTCATTTCTTATATTGTCTTATCTTGTCTTGTGATGTCATGTCGTGTGTTGTGTTGTTTTGTCTTGTCATGTCTTGTCTTGTCTTTTCTTGTCTTGTCCTGTCCTGTCCTGTCGTGTGTTGTGTTGTTTTGTCTTGTCTTGTCATGTCATGTCATGTCGTGTCTTGTGTTGCTTTGTCTTGTCTTGTCATGTCTTGTCTTGTCTTTTCTTGTCTTGTCCTGTCCTGTCCTGTCGTGTATTGTGTTGTTTTGTCTTGTCTTGTCATGTCATGTCATGTCGTGTCTTGTGTTGCTTTGTCTTATCTTGTCTTGTCTTGTCTTGTCTTGTTTTGTCTTGTCTTGTCTTGTCTTGTGTTGTCTTGTCTTGTCTTGTCTTGTCTTGTCTTGTCTTGTCTTGTCTTGTCTTGTCTTGTCTTGTCTTGTCTTGTCTTGTCTTGTCTTGTCTTGTCTTGTCTTGTCTTGTCTTGTCTTGTCTTGTCTTGTCTTGTCTTGTCTTGTCTTGTCTTGTCTTGTCTTGTCTTGTCTTGTCTTGTCTTGTCTTGTCTTGTCTTGTCTTGTCTTGTTGTGTATTGTCATGTCTTATATTGTCTTGTCTTGTCTTGTCTTGTCTTGTCTTGTCATGTCATGTCTTGTTTTGTCTTGTCATGTCTTGTCTTGTCTTGTCTTGTCCTGTCCTGTCGTGTGTTGTGTTGTTTTGTCTTGTCTTGTCATGTCATGTCATGTCATGTCGTGTATTGTGTTGCTTTGTCATGTCATGTCATGTCGTGTCTTGTGTTGCTTTGTCTTGTCCTGTCCTGTCGTGTGTTGTCTTGTCTTGTCTTGTCTTGTCATGTCATGTCATGTCGTGTGTTGTGTTGTTTTGTCTTGTCTTGTTTTGTCTTGTCATGTCTTGTCTTGTCTTGTCTTGTCTTGTCTTGTCTTGTCTTGTCTTGTCTTGTCTTGTCTTGTCTTGTCTTGTCTTGTCTTGTCTTGTCTTGTCTTGTCTTGTCTTGTCTTGTCTTGTCTTGTCTTGTCTTGTCTTGTCTTGTTGTGTATTGTCATGTCTTATATTGTCTTGTCTTGTCTTGTCTTGTCTTGTCATGTCATGTCATGTCGTGTGTTGTGTTGTTTTGTCTTGTCTTTTTTTGTCTTGTCATGTCTTGTCTTGTCTTGTCTTGTCTTGTTTTGTCTTGTCATGTCTTGTCTTGTCTTGTCTTGTCTTGTCATGTCTTGTCTTGTCTTGTCTTGTCTTGTCTTGTCTTGTCTTGTCTTGTCTTGTCTTGTCTTGTTTTGTCTTGTCTTGTTGTGTATTGTCATGTCTTATATTGTCTTGTCTTGTCTTGTCTTGTCTTGTCATGTCTTGTCATGTCGTGTGTTGTGTTGTTTTGTCTTGTCTTGTTGTGTATTGTCATGTCTTATATTGTCTTGTCTTGTCTTGTCTTGTCTTGTCTTGTCTTGTCTTGTCTTGTCTTGTCTTGTCTTGTTGTGTATTGTCATGTCTTATATTGTCTTGTCTTGTCTTGTCTTGTCTTGTCTTGTCATGTCATGTCTTGTTTTGTCTTGTCATGTCTTGTCTTGTCTTGTCTTGTCCTGTCCTGTCGTGTGTTGTGTTGTTTTGTCTTGTCTTGTCATGTCATGTCATGTCATGTCGTGTATTGTGTTGCTTTGTCATGTCATGTCATGTCGTGTCTTGTGTTGCTTTGTCTTGTCCTGTCCTGTCGTGTGTTGTCTTGTCTTGTCTTGTCTTGTCATGTCATGTCATGTCGTGTGTTGTGTTGTTTTGTCTTGTCTTGTTTTGTCTTGTCATGTCTTGTCTTGTCTTGTCTTGTCTTGTCTTGTCTTGTCTTGTCTTGTCTTGTCTTGTCTTGTCTTGTCTTGTCTTGTCTTGTCTTGTCTTGTCTTGTCTTGTCTTGTCTTGTCTTGTCTTGTCTTGTCATGTCATGTCATGTCGTGTCTTGTGTTGCTTTGTCTTGTCTTGTCTTGTCTTGTCTTGTCTTGTCTTGTCTTGTCTTGTCTTGTCTTGTCTTGTCTTGTCTTGTCTTGTTTTGTCTTGTCTTGTTGTGTATTGTCATGTCTTATATTGTCTTGTCTTGTCTTGTCTTGTCTTGTCATGTCTTGTCATGTCGTGTGTTGTGTTGTTTTGTCTTGTCTTGTTGTGTATTGTCATGTCTTATATTGTCTTGTCTTGTCTTGTCTTGTCTTGTCTTGTCTTGTCTTGTTTTGTCTTGTCTTGTTGTGTATTGTCATGTCTTATATTGTCTTGTCTTGTCTTGTCTTGTCTTGTCTTGTCTTGTCTTGTCTTGTCTTGTCTTGTCTTTTCTTGTCTTGTCTTGTCTTGTCTTGTCATGTCATGTCATGTCGTGTCTTGTGTTGCTTTGTCATGTCATGTCATGTCGTGTCTTGTGTTGCTTTGTCTTGTCCTGTCCTGTCGTGTGTTGTGTTGTTTTGTCTTGTCTTGTCATGTCATGTCATGTCATGTCGTGTGTTGCGTTGCTTTGTCATGTCATGTCATGTCGTGTCTTGTCATGTCTTGTCTTGTCTTGTCTTGTCTTGTCTTGTCTTGTCTTGTCTTGTCTTGTCTTGTCTTGTCTTGTCTTGTCTTGTCTTGTCTTGTCTTGTCTTGTCTTGTCTTGTCTTGTCTTGTCTTGTCTTGTCTTGTCTTGTCTTGTCTTGTCTTGTCTTGTCTTGTCTTGTCTTGTCTTGTCTTGTCTTGTCTTGTCTTGTCTTGTTGTGTATTGTCATGTCTTGTCTTGTCTTGTCTTGTCTTGTCTTGTCTTGTCTTGTCTTGTTTTGTCTTGTCTTGTTGTGTATTGTCATGTCTTATATTGTCTTGTCTTGTCTTGTCTTGTCTTGTCTTGTCTTGTCATGTCATGTCATGTCGTGTGTTGTGTTGTTTTGTCTTGTCTTGTTTTGTCTTGTCTTGTCTTGTCTTGTCATGTCATGTCATGTCGTGTGTTGCGTTGCTTTGTCATGTCATGTCATGTCGTGTCTTGTCTTGTCTTGTCTTGTCTTGTCTTGTCTTGTCTTGTCTTGTCTTGTCTTGTCTTGTCTTGTCTTGTCTTGTCTTGTCTTGTCTTGTCTTGTCTTGTCTTGTCTTGTCTTGTCTTGTCTTGTCTTGTCTTGTCTTGTCTTGTCTTGTCTTGTCTTGTCTTGTCTTGTCTTGTCTTGTCTTGTCTTGTCTTGTCTTGTCTTGTCTTGTCTTGTTTTGTCTTGTTGTGTATTGTCATGTCTTATATTGTCTTGTCTTGTCTTGTCTTGTCTTGTCATGTCTTGTCATGTCGTGTGTTGTGTTGTTTTGTCTTGTTGTGTATTGTCATGTCTTATATTGTCTTGTCTTGTCTTGTCTTGTCTTGTCTTGTCTTGTCTTGTCTTGTCTTGTCTTGTCTTGTCTTGTCTTGTCTTGTCTTGTCTTGTCTTGTCTTGTCTTGTCTTGTTTTGTCTTGTCTTGTTGTGTATTGTCATGTCTTATATTGTCTTGTCTTGTCTTGTCTTGTCTTGTCTTGTCTTGTCTTGTCTTGTCTTGTCTTGTCTTGTCTTGTCTTGTCTTGTCTTGTCTTGTCTTGTCTTGTCTTGTTTTGTCTTGTCTTGTCGTGTATTGTCATGTCTTATATTGTCTTGTCTTGTCTTGTCTTGTCTTGTCTTGTCTTGTCTTGTCTTGTCTTGTCTTGTCTTGTCTTTTTCTTGTCTTGTCTTGTCTTGTCTTGTCTTGTCTTGTCTTGTCTTGTTTTGTCTTGTCTTGTTGTGTATTGTCATGTCTTATATTGTCTTGTCTTGTCTTGTCTTGTCTTGTCATGTCTTGTCATGTCATGTCGTGTCTTGTGTGGCTTTGTCATGTCATGTCATGTCGTGTCTTGTGTTGCTTTGTCTTCTCCTGTCCTGTCGTGTGTTGTGTTGTTTTGTCTTGTCTTGTCATGTCATGTCATGTCATGTCGTGTGTTGTGTTGCTTTGTCATGTCATGTCATGTCGTGTCTTGTGTTGCTTTGTCTTGTCCTGTCCTGTCGTGTGTTGTGTTGTTTTGTCTTGTCTTGTTTTGTCTTGTCATGTCTTGTCTTGTTTTGTCTTGTCTTGTTGTGTATTGTCATGTCTTATATTGTCTTGTCTTGTCTTGTCTTGTCTTGTCTTGTCATGTCATGTCATGTCGTGTCTTGTGTTGCTTTGTCATGTCATGTCATGTCGTGTCTTGTGTTGCTTTGTCTTGTCCTGTCCTGTCGTGTGTTGTGTTGTTTTGTCTTGTCTTGTCATGTCATGTCATGTCATGTCGTGTGTTGTGTTGCTTTGTCATGTCATGTCATGTCGTGTCTTGTGTTGCTTTGTCTTGTCCTGTCCTGTCGTGTGTTGTCTTGTCTTGTCTTGTCATGTCATGTCATGTCGTGTGTTGTGTTGTTTTGTCTTGTCTTGTTTTGTCTTGTCTTGTCTTGTCTTGTCTTGTCTTGTCTTGTCTTGTCTTGTCTTGTCTTGTCTTGTCTTGTCTTGTCTTGTCTTGTCTTGTCTTGTCTTGTCTTGTCTTGTCTTGTCTTGTCTTGTCTTGTCTTGTCTTGTCTTGTCTTGTCTTGTCTTGTCTTGTCTTGTCTTGTCTTGTCTTGTCTTGTCTTGTCTTGTCTTGTCTTGTCTTGTCTTGTCTTGTCTTGTCTTGTCTTGTCTTGTCTTGTCTTGTCTTGTCTTGTCTTGTCTTGTCTTGTCTTGTCTTGTCTTGTCTTGTCTTGTCTTGTCTTGTCTTGTCTTGTCTTGTCTTGTCTTGTCTTGTCTTGTCTTGTCTTGTCTTGTCTTGTCTTGTCTTGTCTTGTCTTGTCTTGTCTTGTCTTGTCTTGTCTTGTCTTGTCTTGTCTTGTCTTGTCTTGTCTTGTCTTGTCTTGTCTTGTCTTGTCTTGTCTTGTCTTGTCTTGTCTTGTCTTGTCTTGTCTTGTCTTGTCTTGTCTTGTCTTGTCTTGTCTTGTCTTGTCTTGTCTTGTCTTGTCTTGTCTTGTCTTGTCTTGTCTTGTCTTGTCTTGTCTTGTCTTGTCTTGTCTTGTCTTGTCTTGTCTTGTCTTGTCTTGTCTTGTCTTGTCTTGTCTTGTCTTGTCTTGTCTTGTCTTGTCTTGTCTTGTCTTGTCTTGTCTTGTCTTGTCTTGTCTTGTCTTGTCTTGTCTTGTCTTGTCTTGTCTTGTCTTGTCTTGTCTTGTCTTGTCTTGTCATGTCGTGTGTTGTGTTGTCATGTCTTATATTGTCTTGTCTTGTCTTGTCTTGTCTTGTCTTGTCTTGTCTTGTCTTGTCTTGTCTTGTCTTGTCCTGTCCTGTCGTGTGTTGTGTTGTTTTGTCTTGTCTTGTCATGTCATGTCATGTCGTGTCTTGTGTTGCTTTGTCTTGTCTTGTCTTGTCTTGTCTTGTCATGTCGTGTGTTGTGTTGTTTTGTCTTGTCTTGTTGTGTATTGTCATGTCTTATATTGTCTTGTCTTGTCTTGTCATGTCGTGTGTTGTGTTGTTTTGTCTTGTCTTGTTGTGTATTGTCATGTCTTATATTGTCTTGTCTTGTCTTGTCTTGTCTTGTCATGTCTTGTCTTGTCTTGTCTTGTCTTGTCTTGTCTTGTCTTGTCTTGTCTTGTCTTGTCTTGTCTTGTCTTGTCTTGTCTTGTTTTGTCTTGTCATGTCTTGTCTTGTCGTGTCTTGTCTTGTCTTGTCTTGTCTTGTCTTGTCTTGTCTTGTCTTGTCTTGTCTTGTCTTGTCTTGTCTTGTCTTGTCTTGTCTTGTCTTGTCTTGTGTTGTGTTGTCTTGTCTTGTCTTGTTTTATGTTGTGTTGTCTTGTCTTGTTTTGTCATGTAATGTCATGTCGTGTGTTGTGTTGTTTTGTCTTGTCATGTCTTATATTGTCTTGTCTTGTCTTGTCTTGTCTTGTGATGTCATGTCGTGTGTTGTGTTGTTTTGTCTTGTCATGTCATGTCATGTGTTGTGTTGTGTTGTTTTGTCTTGTCTTGTCTTGTCTTGT
This sequence comes from Zeugodacus cucurbitae, assembly GCF_028554725.1. Lineage (NCBI taxonomy): Eukaryota > Metazoa > Arthropoda > Insecta > Diptera > Tephritidae > Zeugodacus > Zeugodacus cucurbitae. The sequence continues at coordinate 22,641,758 of NC_071672.1, read as the reverse complement.
CTTGTCTTGTCTTGTCTTGCCTTATCTTGCCTTGTCTTGTCTTGTCTGGTCTTGTTTTGTCTTGTCTTGTCTTGTCTTGTCTTATATTGTCTTGTCTTGTCTTGTCATGTCGTGTGTTGTGTTGTTTTGTCTTGTCTTGTTGTGTATTGTCATGTCTTATATTGTCTTGTCTTGTCTTGTCTTGTCTTGTCATGTCATGTCATGTCGTGTGTTGTGTTGTTTTGTCTTGTCTTGTTTTGTCTTGTCATGTCTTGTCTTGTCTTGTCTTGTCTTGTGTTGTCTTGTCTTGTCTTGTCTTGTCTTGTCTTGTCTTGTCTTGTCTTGTCTTGTCTTGTCTTGTCTTGTCTTGTCTTGTCTTGTCTTGTCTTGTGTTGTCTTGTCTTGTCTTGTTTTATGTTGTGTTGTCTTGTCTTGTTTTGTCATGTAATGTCATGTCGTGTGTTGTGTTGTTTTGTCTTGTCTTGTCTTCTCCTTGTCTTGTCTTGTCATGTCGTGTGTTGTGTTGTTTTGTCTTGTCATGTCTTATATTGTCTTGTCTTGTCTTGTCTTGTGATGTCATGTCGTGTGTTGTGTTGTTTTGTCTTGTCATGTCATGTCATGTGTTGTGTTGTGTTGTTTTGTCTTGTCTTGTCTTGTCTTGTCTTGTCTTGCCTTATCTTGCCTTGTCTTGTCTTGTCTGGTCTTGTTTTGTCTTGTCTTGTCTTGTCTTGTCTTGTCTTGTCTTGTCTTGTCTTGTCTTGTCTTGTCTTGTCTTGTCTTGTCTTGTCTTGTCTTGTCTTGTCTTGTCTTGTCTTGTCTTGTCTTGTCTTGTCTTGTCTTGTCTTGTCTTGTCTTGTCTTGTCTTGTCTTGTCTTGTCTTGTCTTGTCATGTCTTGTCTTGTCTTGTTTTGTCTTGTCTTGTATTGTCTTGTTTTCTCATGTAATGTCATGTCGTGTGTTGTGTTGTTTTGTCTTGTCTTGTGTTGTTTTGTCGTGTTATGTCTTGTCTTGTCTTCTCTTGTCTTGTCCTGTCCTGTCGTGTGTTGTGTTGTTTTGTCTTGTCTTGTCATGTCATGTCATGTCGTGTCTTGTGTTGCTTTGTCTTATCTTGTCTTGTCTTGTCTTGTCTTGTTTTGTCTTGTCTTGTCTTGTCTTGTGTTGTCTTGTCTTGTCTTGTCTTGTCTTGTCTTGTCTTGTCTTGTCTTGTCTTGTCTTGTCTTGTCTTGTCTTGTCTTGTCTTGTCTTGTTTTGTCTTGTCTTGTCTTGTCTTGTGTTGTCTTGTCTTGTCTTGTCTTGTCTTGTCTTGTCTTGTCTTGTCTTGTCTTGTCTTGTCTTGTCTTGTTTTATGTTGTCTTGTCTTGTCTTGTTTTGTCATGTAATGTCATGTCGTGTGTTGTGTTGTTTTGTCTTGTCATTTCTTATATTGTCTTATCTTGTCTTGTGATGTCATGTCGTGTGTTGTGTTGTTTTGTCTTGTCATGTCTTGTCTTGTCTTTTCTTGTCTTGTCCTGTCCTGTCCTGTCGTGTGTTGTGTTGTTTTGTCTTGTCTTGTCATGTCATGTCATGTCGTGTCTTGTGTTGCTTTGTCTTGTCTTGTCATGTCTTGTCTTGTCTTTTCTTGTCTTTTCTTGTCTTGTCCTGTCCTGTCCTGTCGTGTGTTGTGTTGTTTTGTCTTGTCTTGTCATGTCATGTCATGTCGTGTCTTGTGTTGCTTTGTCTTGTCTTGTCATGTCGTGTGTTGTGTTGTTTTGTCTTGTCTAGTTGTGTATTGTCATGTCTTATATTGTCTTGTCTTGTCTTGTCTTGTCATGTCATGTCATGTCGTGTGTTGTGTTGTGTTGTTTTGTCTTGTCTTGTCATGTCATGTCATGTCGTGTCTTGTGTTGCTTTGTCATGTCATGTCAAGTCGTGTCCTGTGTTGCTTTGTCTTGTCCTGTCCTGTCGTGTGTTGTGTTGTTTTGTCTTGTCTTGTCATGTCATGTCATGTCATGTCGTGTCTTGTGTTGCTTTGTCTTGTCCTGTCCTGTCGTGTGTTGTCTTGTCTTGTCTTGTCTTGTCATGTCATGTCATGTCGTGTGTTGTGTTGTTTTGTCTTGTCTTGTTTTGTCTTGTCATGTCTTGTCTTGTCTTGTCTTGTCTTGTCTTGTCTTGTCTTGTCTTGTCTTGTCTTGTCTTGTCTTGTCTTGTCTTGTCTTGTCTTGTCTTGTCTTGTCTTGTCTTGTCTTGTCTTGTCTTGTCTTGTCTTGTCTTGTCTTGTCTTGTCTTGTCTTGTCTTGTCTTGTCTTGTCTTGTCTTGTTGTGTATTGTCATGTCTTATATTGTCTTGTCTTGTCTTGTCTTGTCTTGTCTTGTCATGTCATGTCTTGTTTTGTCTTGTCATGTCTTGTCTTGTCTTGTCTTGTCCTGTCCTGTCGTGTGTTGTGTTGTTTTGTCTTGTCTTGTCATGTCATGTCATGTCATGTCGTGTATTGTGTTGCTTTGTCATGTCATGTCATGTCGTGTCTTGTGTTGCTTTGTCTTGTCCTGTCCTGTCGTGTGTTGTCTTGTCTTGTCTTGTCTTGTCATGTCATGTCGTGTGTTGTGTTGTGTTGTTTTGTCTTGTCTTGTTTTGTCTTGTCATGTCTTGTCTTGTCTTGTCTTGTCTTGTCTTGTCTTGTCTTGTCTTGTCTTGTCTTGTCTTGTCTTGTCTTGTCTTGTCTTGTCTTGTCTTGTCTTGTCTTGTCTTGTCTTGTCTTGTCTTGTTGTGTATTGTCATGTCTTATATTGTCTTGTCTTGTCTTGTCTTGTCTTGTCATGTCATGTCATGTCGTGTGTTGTGTTGTTTTGTCTTGTCTTTTTTTGTCTTGTCATGTCTTGTCTTGTCTTGTCTTGTCTTGTTTTGTCTTGTCATGTCTTGTCTTGTCTTGTCTTGTCTTGTCATGTCATGTCTTGTCTTGTCTTGTCTTGTCTTGTCTTGTCTTGTCTTGTCTTGTCTTGTCTTGTTTTGTCTTGTCTTGTTGTGTATTGTCATGTCTTATATTGTCTTGTCTTGTCTTGTCATGTCTTGTCATGTCGTGTGTTGTGTTGTTTTGTCTTGTCTTGTCTTGTCTTGTCTTGTCTTGTCTTGTCTTGTCTTGCCTTATCTTGCCTTGTCTTGTCTTGTCTGGTCTTGTTTTGTCTTGTCTTGTCTTGTCTTGTCTTATATTGTCTTGTCTAGTCTTGTCATGTCGTGTGTTGTGTTGTTTTGTCTTGTCTTGTTGTGTATTGTCATGTCTTATATTGTCTTGTCTTGTCTTGTCTTGTCTTGTCATGTCATGTCATGTCGTGTGTTGTGTTGTTTTGTCTTGTCTTGTTTTGTCTTGTCATGTCTTGTCTTGTCTTGTCTTGTCTTGTCTTGTGTTGTCTTGTCTTGTCTTGTCTTGTCTTGTCTTGTCTTGTCTTGTCTTGTCTTGTCTTGTCTTGTCTTGTCTTGTGTTGTCTTGTCTTGTCTTGTTTTATGTTGTGTTGTCTTGTCTTGTTTTGTCATGTCGTGTGTTGTGTTGTTTTGTCTTGTCTTGTCTTGTCTTGTCTGGTCTTGTTTTGTCTTGTCTTGTCTTGTCTTGTCTTATATTGTCTTGTCTAGTCTTGTCATGTCGTGTGTTGTGTTGTTTTGTCTTGTCTTGTTGTGTATTGTCATGTCTTATATTGTCTTGTCTTGTCTTGTCTTGTCTTGTCATGTCATGTCATGTCGTGTGTTGTGTTGTTTTGTCTTGTCTTGTTTTGTCTTGTCATGTCTTGTCTTGTCTTGTCTTGTCTTGTCTTGTGTTGTCTTGTCTTGTCTTGTCTTGTCTTGTCTTGTCTTGTCTTGTCTTGTCTTGTCTTGTCTTGTCTTGCCTTGTCTTGTCTTGTCTGGTCTTGTTTTGTCTTGTCTTGTCTTGTCTTGTCTTGTCTTGTCTTGTCTTGTCTTGTCTTGTCTTGTCTTGTCTTGTCTTGTCTTGTCTTGTCTTGTCTTGTCTTGTCTTGTCTTGTCTTGTCTTGTCTTGTCTTGTCTTGTCTTGTCTTGTCTTGTCTTGTCTTGTCTTGTCTTGTCATGTCTTGTCTTGTCCTGTTTTGTCTTGTCTTGTATTGTCTTGTTTTCTCATGTAATGTCATGTCGTGTGTTGTGTTGTTTTGTCTTGTCTTGTGTTGTTTTGTCGTGTTATGTCTTGTCTTGTCTTCTCTTGTCTTGTCCTGTCCTGTCGTGTGTTGTGTTGTTTTGTCTTGTCTTGTCATGTCATGTCATGTCGTGTCTTGTGTTGCTTTGTCTTATCTTGTCTTGTCTTGTCTTGTCTTGTCTGGTCTTGTCTTGTTTTGTCTTGTCTTGTCTTGTCTTGTGTTGTCTTGTCTTGTCTTGTCTTGTCTTGTCTTGTCTTGTCTTGTCTTGTCTTGTCTTGTCTTGTCTTGTCTTGTCTTGTCTTGTCTTGTCTTGTCTTGTCTTGTCTTGTCTTGTTTTGTCTTGTCTTGTCTTGTCTTGTCTTGTGTTGTCTTGTCTTGTCTTGTCTTGTCTTGTCTTGTCTTGTCTTGTCTTGTCTTGTCTTGTCTTGTCTTGTTTTATGTTGTCTTGTCTTGTCTTGTTTTGTCATGTAATGTCATGTCGTGTGTTGTGTTGTTTTGTCTTGTCATTTCTTATATTGTCTTATCTTGTCTTGTGATGTCATGTCGTGTGTTGTGTTGTTTTGTCTTGTCATGTCTTGTCTTGTCTTTTCTTGTCTTGTCCTGTCCTGTCCTGTCGTGTGTTGTGTTGTTTTGTCTTGTCTTGTCATGTCATGTCATGTCGTGTCTTGTGTTGCTTTGTCTTGTCTTGTCATGTCTTGTCTTGTCTTTTCTTGTCTTGTCCTGTCCTGTCCTGTCGTGTGTTGTGTTGTTTTGTCTTGTCTTGTCATGTCATGTCATGTCGTGTCTTGTGTTGCTTTGTCTTGTCTTGTCATGTCGTGTGTTGTGTTGTTTTGTCTTGTCTTGTTGTGTATTGTCATGTCTTATATTGTCTTGTCTTGTCTTGTCTTGTCATGTCATGTCATGTCGTGTGTTGTGTTGTGTTGTTTTGTCTTGTCTTGTCATGTCATGTCATGTCGTGTCTTGTGTTGCTTTGTCATGTCATGTCATGTCGTGTCCTGTGTTGCTTTGTCTTGTCCTGTCCTGTCGTGTGTTGTGTTGTTTTGTCTTGTCTTGTCATGTCATGTCGTGTCTTGTGTTGCTTTGTCTTGTCCTGTCCTGTCGTGTGTTGTCTTGTCTTGTCTTGTCTTGTCATGTCATGTCATGTCGTGTGTTGTGTTGTTTTGTCTTGTCTTGTTTTGTCTTGTCATGTCTTGTCTTGTCTTGTCTTGTCTTGTCTTGTCTTGTCTTGTCTTGTCTTGTCTTGTCTTGTCTTGTCTTGTCTTGTCTTGTCTTGTCTTGTCTTGTCTTGTCTTGTCTTGTCTTGTCTTGTCTTGTCTTGTCTTGTCTTGTCTTGTCTTGTCTTGTCTTGTTGTGTATTGTCATGTCTTATATTGTCTTGTCTTGTCTTGTCTTGTCTTGTCTTGTCATGTCATGTCTTGTTTTGTCTTGTCATGTCTTGTCTTGTCTTGTCTTGTCCTGTCCTGTCGTGTGTTGTGTTGTTTTGTCTTGTCTTGTCATGTCATGTCATGTCATGTCGTGTATTGTGTTGCTTTGTCATGTCATGTCATGTCGTGTCTTGTGTTGCTTTGTCTTGTCCTGTCCTGTCGTGTGTTGTCTTGTCTTGTCTTGTCTTGTCATGTCATGTCATGTCGTGTGTTGTGTTGTTTTGTCTTGTCTTGTTTTGTCTTGTCATGTCTTGTCTTGTCTTGTCTTGTCTTGTCTTGTCTTGTCTTGTCTTGTCTTGTCTTGTCTTGTCTTGTCTTGTCTTGTCTTGTCTTGTCTTGTCTTGTCTTGTCTTGTCTTGTCTTGTCTTGTCTTGTCTTGTCTTGTCTTGTCTTGTCTTGTCTTGTCTTGTCTTGTCTTGTCTTGTCTTGTTTTGTCTTGTCTTGTCATGTCATGTCATGTCATGTCGTGTATTGTGTTGCTTTGTCATGTCATGTCATGTCGTGTCTTGTGTTGCTTTGTCTTGTCCTGTCCTGTCGTGTGTTGTCTTGTCTTGTCTTGTCTTGTCATGTCATGTCATGTCGTGTGTTGTGTTGTTTTGTCTTGTCTTGTTTTGTCTTGTCATGTCTTGTCTTGTCTTGTCTTGTCTTGTCTTGTCTTGTCTTGTCTTGTCTTGTCTTGTCTTGTCTTGTCTTGTCTTGTCTTGTCTTGTCTTGTCTTGTCTTGTCTTGTCTTGTCTTGTCTTGTCTTGTCTTGTCTTGTCTTGTCTTGTCTTGTCTTGTCTTGTCTTGTCTTGTCTTGTCTTGTCTTGTCTTGTCTTGTCTTGTCTTGTCTTGTCTTGTCTTGTCTTGTCTTGTCTTGTCTTGTCTTGTCTTGTTTTATGTTGTCTTGTCTTGTCTTGTTTTGTCATGTAATGTCATGTCGTGTGTTGTGTTGTTTTGTCTTGTCATTTCTTATATTGTCTTATCTTGTCTTGTGATGTCATGTCGTGTGTTGTGTTGTTTTGTCTTGTCATGTCTTGTCTTGTCTTTTCTTGTCTTGTCCTGTCCTGTCCTGTCGTGTGTTGTGTTGTTTTGTCTTGTCTTGTCATGTCATGTCATGTCGTGTCTTGTGTTGCTTTGTCTTGTCTTGTCATGTCTTGTCTTGTCTTTTCTTGTCTTGTCCTGTCCTGTCCTGTCGTGTGTTGTGTTGTTTTGTCTTGTCTTGTCATGTCATGTCATGTCGTGTCTTGTGTTGCTTTGTCTTGTCTTGTCATGTCGTGTGTTGTGTTGTTTTGTCTTGTCTTGTTGTGTATTGTCATGTCTTATATTGTCTTGTCTTGTCTTGTCTTGTCATGTCATGTCATGTCGTGTGTTGTGTTGTGTTGTTTTGTCTTGTCTTGTCATGTCATGTCATGTCGTGTCTTGTGTTGCTTTGTCATGTCATGTCATGTCGTGTCCTGTGTTGCTTTGTCTTGTCCTGTCCTGTCGTGTGTTGTGTTGTTTTGTCTTGTCTTGTCATGTCATGTCATGTCATGTCGTGTCTTGTGTTGCTTTGTCTTGTCCTGTCCTGTCGTGTGTTGTCTTGTCTTGTCTTGTCTTGTCATGTCATGTCATGTCGTGTGTTGTGTTGTTTTGTCTTGTCTTGTTTTGTCTTGTCATGTCTTGTCTTGTCTTGTCTTGTCTTGTCTTGTCTTGTCTTGTCTTGTCTTGTCTTGTCTTGTCTTGTCTTGTCTTGTCTTGTCTTGTCTTGTCTTGTCTTGTCTTGTCTTGTCTTGTCTTGTCTTGTCTTGTCTTGTCTTGTCTTGTCTTGTCTTGTCTTGTCTTGTTGTGTATTGTCATGTCTTATATTGTCTTGTCTTGTCTTGTCTTGTCTTGTCTTGTCATGTCATGTCTTGTTTTGTCTTGTCATGTCTTGTCTTGTCTTGTCTTGTCCTGTCCTGTCGTGTGTTGTGTTGTTTTGTCTTGTCTTGTCATGTCATGTCATGTCATGTCGTGTATTGTGTTGCTTTGTCATGTCATGTCATGTCGTGTCTTGTGTTGCTTTGTCTTGTCCTGTCCTGTCGTGTGTTGTCTTGTCTTGTCTTGTCTTGTCATGTCATGTCGTGTGTTGTGTTGTGTTGTTTTGTCTTGTCTTGTTTTGTCTTGTCATGTCTTGTCTTGTCTTGTCTTGTCTTGTCTTGTCTTGTCTTGTCTTGTCTTGTCTTGTCTTGTCTTGTCTTGTCTTGTCTTGTCTTGTCTTGTCTTGTCTTGTCTTGTCATGTCATGTCATGTCGTGTGTTGTGTTGTTTTGTCTTGTCTTTTTTTGTCTTGTCATGTCTTGTCTTGGCTTGTCTTGTCTTGTTTTGTCTTGTCATGTCTTGTCTTGTCTTGTCTTGTCTTGTCATGTCATGTCTTGTCTTGTCTTGTCTTGTCTTGTCTTGTCTTGTCTTGTCTTGTCTTGTTTTGTCTTGTCTTGTTGTGTATTGTCATGTCTTATATTGTCTTGTCTTGTCTTGTCATGTCTTGTCATGTCGTGTGTTGTGTTGTTTTGTCTTGTCTTGTCTTGTCTTGTCTTGTCTTGTCTTGTCTTGTCTTGCCTTATCTTGCCTTGTCTTGTCTTGTCTGGTCTTGTTTTGTCTTGTCTTGTCTTGTCTTGTCTTATATTGTCTTGTCTAGTCTTGTCATGTCGTGTGTTGTGTTGTTTTGTCTTGTCTTGTTGTGTATTGTCATGTCTTATATTGTCTTGTCTTGTCTTGTCTTGTCTTGTCATGTCATGTCATGTCGTGTGTTGTGTTGTTTTGTCTTGTCTTGTTTTGTCTTGTCATGTCTTGTCTTGTCTTGTCTTGTCTTGTCTTGTGTTGTCTTGTCTTGTCTTGTCTTGTCTTGTCTTGTCTTGTCTTGTCTTGTCTTGTCTTGTCTTGTGTTGTCTTGTCTTGTCTTGTTTTATGTTGTGTTGTCTTGTCTTGTTTTGTCATGTCGTGTGTTGTGTTGTTTTGTCTTGTCTTGTCTTGTCTTGTCTGGTCTTGTTTTGTCTTGTCTTGTCTTGTCTTGTCTTATATTGTCTTGTCTAGTCTTGTCATGTCGTGTGTTGTGTTGTTTTGTCTTGTCTTGTTGTGTATTGTCATGTCTTATATTGTCTTGTCTTGTCTTGTCTTGTCTTGTCATGTCATGTCATGTCGTGTGTTGTGTTGTTTTGTCTTGTCTTGTTTTGTCTTGTCATGTCTTGTCTTGTCTTGTCTTGTCTTGTCTTGTGTTGTCTTGTCTTGTCTTGTCTTGTCTTGTCTTGTCTTGTCTTGTCTTGTCTTGTCTTGTCTTGTCTTGCCTTGTCTTGTCTTGTCTGGTCTTGTTTTGTCTTGTCTTGTCTTGTCTTGTCTTGTCTTGTCTTGTCTTGTCTTGTCTTGTCTTGTCTTGTCTTGTCTTGTCTTGTCTTGTCTTGTCTTGTCTTGTCTTGTCTTGTCTTGTCTTGTCTTGTCTTGTCATGTCTTGTCTTGTCCTGTTTTGTCTTGTCTTGTATTGTCTTGTTTTCTCATGTAATGTCATGTCGTGTGTTGTGTTGTTTTGTCTTGTCTTGTGTTGTTTTGTCGTGTTATGTCTTGTCTTGTCTTCTCTTGTCTTGTCCTGTCCTGTCGTGTGTTGTGTTGTTTTGTCTTGTCTTGTCATGTCATGTCATGTCGTGTCTTGTGTTGCTTTGTCTTATCTTGTGTTGTCTTGTCTTGTCTTGTCTTGTCTTGTCTTGTTTTGTCTTGTCTTGTCTTGTCTTGTGTTGTCTTGTCTTGTCTTGTCTTGTCTTGTCTTGTCTTGTCTTGTCTTGTCTTGTCTTGTCTTGTCTTGTCTTGTCTTGTCTTGTCTTGTCTTGTCTTGTCTTGTCTTGTCTTGTCTTGTCTTGTTTTGTCTTGTCTTGTCTTGTCTTGTGTTGTCTTGTCTTGTCTTGTCTTGTCTTGTCTTGTCTTGTCTTGTCTTGTCTTGTTTTATGTTGTCTTGTCTTGTCTTGTTTTGTCATGTAATGTCATGTCGTGTGTTGTGTTGTTTTGTCTTGTCATTTCTTATATTGTCTTATCTTGTCTTGTGATGTCATGTCGTGTGTTGTGTTGTTTTGTCTTGTCATGTCTTGTCTTGTCTTTTCTTGTCTTGTCCTGTCCTGTCCTGTCGTGTGTTGTGTTGTTTTGTCTTGTCTTGTCATGTCATGTCATGTCGTGTCTTGTGTTGCTTTGTCTTGTCTTGTCATGTCTTGTCTTGTCTTTTCTTGTCTTGTCCTGTCCTGTCCTGTCGTGTGTTGTGTTGTTTTGTCTTGTCTTGTCATGTCATGTCATGTCGTGTCTTGTGTTGCTTTGTCTTGTCTTGTCATGTCGTGTGTTGTGTTGTTTTGTCTTGTCTTGTTGTGTATTGTCATGTCTTATATTGTCTTGTCTTGTCTTGTCTTGTCATGTCATGTCATGTCGTGTGTTGTGTTGTGTTGTTTTGTCTTGTCTTGTCATGTCATGTCATGTCGTGTCTTGTGTTGCTTTGTCATGTCATGTCATGTCGTGTCCTGTGTTGCTTTGTCTTGTCCTGTCCTGTCGTGTGTTGTGTTGTTTTGTCTTGTCTTGTCATGTCATGTCGTGTCTTGTGTTGCTTTGTCTTGTCCTGTCCTGTCGTGTGTTGTCTTGTCTTGTCTTGTCTTGTCATGTCATGTCATGTCGTGTGTTGTGTTGTTTTGTCTTGTCTTGTTTTGTCTTGTCATGTCTTGTCTTGTCTTGTCTTGTCTTGTCTTGTCTTGTCTTGTCTTGTCTTGTCTTGTCTTGTCTTGTCTTGTCTTGTCTTGTCTTGTCTTGTCTTGTCTTGTCTTGTCTTGTCTTGTCTTGTCTTGTCTTGTCTTGTCTTGTCTTGTTGTGTATTGTCATGTCTTATATTGTCTTGTCTTGTCTTGTCTTGTCTTGTCTTGTCATGTCATGTCTTGTTTTGTCTTGTCATGTCTTGTCTTGTCTTGTCTTGTCCTGTCCTGTCGTGTGTTGTGTTGTTTTGTCTTGTCTTGTCATGTCATGTCATGTCATGTCGTGTATTGTGTTGCTTTGTCATGTCATGTCATGTCGTGTCTTGTGTTGCTTTGTCTTGTCCTGTCCTGTCGTGTGTTGTCTTGTCTTGTCTTGTCTTGTCATGTCATGTCATGTCGTGTGTTGTGTTGTTTTGTCTTGTCTTGTCATGTCGTGTGTTGTGTTGTTTTGTCTTGTCTTGTTGTGTATTGTCATGTCTTATATTGTCTTGTCTTGTCTTGTCTTGTCATGTCATGTCATGTCGTGTGTTGTGTTGTGTTGTTTTGTCTTGTCTTGTCATGTCATGTCATGTCGTGTCTTGTGTTGCTTTGTCATGTCATGTCATGTCGTGTCCTGTGTTGCTTTGTCTTGTCCTGTCCTGTCGTGTGTTGTGTTGTTTTGTCTTGTCTTGTCATGTCATGTCGTGTCTTGTGTTGCTTTGTCTTGTCCTGTCCTGTCGTGTGTTGTCTTGTCTTGTCTTGTCTTGTCATGTCATGTCATGTCGTGTGTTGTGTTGTTTTGTCTTGTCTTGTTTTGTCTTGTCATGTCTTGTCTTGTCTTGTCTTGTCTTGTCTTGTCTTGTCTTGTCTTGTCTTGTCTTGTCTTGTCTTGTCTTGTCTTGTCTTGTCTTGTCTTGTCTTGTCTTGTCTTGTCTTGTCTTGTCTTGTCTTGTCTTGTCTTGTCTTGTCTTGTTGTGTATTGTCATGTCTTATATTGTCTTGTCTTGTCTTGTCTTGTCTTGTCTTGTCATGTCATGTCTTGTTTTGTCTTGTCATGTCTTGTCTTGTCTTGTCTTGTCCTGTCCTGTCGTGTGTTGTGTTGTTTTGTCTTGTCTTGTCATGTCATGTCATGTCATGTCGTGTATTGTGTTGCTTTGTCATGTCATGTCATGTCGTGTCTTGTGTTGCTTTGTCTTGTCCTGTCCTGTCGTGTGTTGTCTTGTCTTGTCTTGTCTTGTCATGTCATGTCATGTCGTGTGTTGTGTTGTTTTGTCTTGTCTTGTTTTGTCTTGTCATGTCTTGTCTTGTCTTGTCTTGTCTTGTCTTGTCTTGTCTTGTCTTGTCTTGTCTTGTCTTGTCTTGTCTTGTCTTGTCTTGTCTTGTCTTGTCTTGTCTTGTCTTGTCTTGTCTTGTCTTGTCTTGTCTTGTCTTGTCTTGTCTTGTCTTGTCTTGTCTTGTCTTGTTGTGTATTGTCATGTCTTATATTGTCTTGTCTTGTCTTGTCTTGTCTTGTCATGTCATGTCATGTCGTGTGTTGTGTTGTTTTGTCTTGTCTTTTTTTGTCTTGTCATGTCTTGTCTTGTCTTGTCTTGTCTTGTTTTGTCTTGTCATGTCTTGTCTTGTCTTGTCTTGTCTTGTCATGTCTTGTCTTGTCTTGTCTTGTCTTGTCTTGTCTTGTCTTGTCTTGTCTTGTCTTGTCTTGTTTTGTCTTGTCTTGTTGTGTATTGTCATGTCTTATATTGTCTTGTCTTGTCTTGTCTTGTCTTGTCATGTCTTGTCATGTCGTGTGTTGTGTTGTTATGTCTTGTCTTGTTGTGTATTGTCATGTCTTATATTGTCTTGTCTTGTCTTGTCTTGTCTTGTCATGTCATGTCATGTCGTGTGTTGTGTTGTTTTGTCTTGTCTTGTTTTGTCTTGTCATGTCATGTCTTGTGTTGCTTTGTCATGTCATGTCATGTCGTGTCTTGTTTTGCTTTGTCATGTCATGTCATGTCGTGTCTTGTCTTCTCCTCGTCTTGTCCTGTCCTGTCGTGTGTTGTGTTGTTTTGTCTTGTCTTGTCATGTCATGTCATGTCGTGTCTTGTGTTGCTTTGTCATGTCATGTCATGTCGTGTCTTGTGTTGCTTTGTCTTGTCCTGTCCTGTCGTGTGTTGTGTTGTTTTGTCTTGTCTTGTCATGTCATGTCATGTCATGTCGTGTGTTGTGTTGCTTTGTCATGTCATGTCATGTCGTGTCTTGTGTTGCTTTGTCTTGTCCTGTCCTGTCGTGTGTTGTCTTGTCTTGTCTTGTCTTGTCTTGTCATGTCATGTCATGTCGTATGTTGTGTTGTTTTGTCTTGTCTTGTCTTGTCTTGTCTTGTCTTGTCTTGTCTTGTCTTGTCTTGTCTTGTCTTGTCTTGTCTTGTCTTGTCTTGTCTTGTCTTGTCTTGTCTTGTCTTGTCTTGTCTTGTCTTGTCTTGTCTTGTCTTGTCTTGTCTTGTCTTGTCTTGTCTTGTCTTGTCTTTTCTTGTCTTGTCTTGTCTTGTCTTGTCTTGTCATGTCATGTCATGTCGTGTCTTGTGTTGCTTTGTCATGTCATGTCATGTCGTGTCTTGTGTTGCTTTGTCTTGTCCTGTCCTGTCGTGTGTTGTCTTGTCTTGTCTTGTCTTGTCATGTCATGTCATGTCGTGTGTTGTGTTGTTTTGTCTTGTCTTGTTTTGTCTTGTCATGTCTTGTCTTGTCTTGTCTTGTCTTGGCTTGTCTTGTCTTGTCTTGTCTTGTCTTGTCTTGTCTTGTCTTGTCTTGTCTTGTCTTGTCTTGTCTTGTCATGTCATGTCATGTCGTGTGTTGTGTTGTTTTGTCTTGTCTTGTTTTGTCTTGTCATGTCTTGTCTTGTCTTGTCTTGTCTTGTCTTGTCTTGTGTTGTCTTGTCTTGTCTTGTCTTGTCTTGTCTTGTCTTGTCTTGTCTTGTCTTGTCTTGTCTTGTCTTGTCTTGTGTTGTCTTGTCTTGTCTTGTTTTATGTTGTGTTGTCTTGTCTTGTTTTGTCATGTAATGTCATGTCGTGTGTTGTGTTGTTTTGTCTTGTCTTGTCTTCTCCTTGTCTTGTCTTGTCATGTCGTGTGTTGTGTTGTTTTGTCTTGTCATGTCTTATATTGTCTTGTCTTGTCTTGTCTTGTGATGTCATGTCGTGTGTTGTGTTGTTTTGTCTTGTCATGTCATGTCATGTGTTGTGTTGTGTTGTTTTGTCTTGTCTTGTCTTGTCTTGTCTTGTCTTGCCTTATCTTGCCTTGTCTTGTCTTGTCTGGTCTTGTTTTGTCTTGTCTTGTCTTGTCTTGTGTTGTCTTGTCTTGTCTTGTCTTGTCTTGTCTTGTCTTGTCTTGTCTTGTCTTGTCTTGTCTTGTCTTGTCTTGTCTTGTCTTGTCTTGTCTTGTCTTGTCTTGTCTTGTCATGTCTTGTCTTGTCTTGTTTTGTCTTGTCTTGTATTGTCTTGTTTTCTCATGTAATGTCATGTCGTGTGTTGTGTTGTTTTGTCTTGTCTTGTGTTGTTTTGTCGTGTTATGTCTTGTCTTGTCTTCTCTTGTCTTGTCCTGTCCTGTCGTGTGTTGTGTTGTTTTGTCTTGTCTTGTCATGTCATGTCATGTCGTGTCTTGTGTTGCTTTGTCTTATCTTGTCTTGTCTTGTCTTGTCTTGTCTTGTCTTGTCTTGTTTTGTCTTGTCTTGTCTTGTCTTGTGTTGTCTTGTCTTGTCTTGTCTTGTCTTGTCTTGTCTTGTCTTGTCTTGTCTTGTCTTGTCTTGTCTTGTCTTGTCTTGTCTTGTCTTGTCTTGTTTTGTCTTGTCTTGTCTTGTCTTGTGTTGTCTTGTCTTGTCTTGTCTTGTCTTGTCTTGTCTTGTCTTGTCTTGTCTTGTCTTGTCTTGTCTTGTTTTATGTTGTCTTGTCTTGTCTTGTTTTGTCATGTAATGTCATGTCGTGTGTTGTGTTGTTTTGTCTTGTCATTTCTTATATTGTCTTATCTTGTCTTGTGATGTCATGTCGTGTGTTGTGTTGTTTTGTCTTGTCATGTCTTGTCTTGTCTTTTCTTGTCTTGTCCTGTCCTGTCCTGTCGTGTGTTGTGTTGTTTTGTCTTGTCTTGTCATGTCATGTCATGTCGTGTCTTGTGTTGCTTTGTCTTGTCTTGTCATGTCTTGTCTTGTCTTTTCTTGTCTTGTCCTGTCCTGTCCTGTCGTGTGTTGTGTTGTTTTGTCTTGTCTTGTCATGTCATGTCATGTCGTGTCTTGTGTTGCTTTGTCTTGTCTTGTCATGTCGTGTGTTGTGTTGTTTTGTCTTGTCTTGTTGTGTATTGTCATGTCTTATATTGTCTTGTCTTGTCTTGTCTTGTCATGTCATGTCATGTCGTGTGTTGTGTTGTGTTGTTTTGTCTTGTCTTGTCATGTCATGTCATGTCGTGTCTTGTGTTGCTTTGTCATGTCATGTCATGTCGTGTCCTGTGTTGCTTTGTCTTGTCCTGTCCTGTCGTGTGTTGTGTTGTTTTGTCTTGTCTTGTCATGTCATGTCATGTCATGTCGTGTCTTGTGTTGCTTTGTCTTGTCCTGTCCTGTCGTGTGTTGTCTTGTCTTGTCTTGTCTTGTCATGTCATGTCATGTCGTGTGTTGTGTTGTTTTGTCTTGTCTTGTTTTGTCTTGTCATGTCTTGTCTTGTCTTGTCTTGTCTTGTCTTGTCTTGTCTTGTCTTGTCTTGTCTTGTCTTGTCTTGTCTTGTCTTGTCTTGTCTTGTCTTGTCTTGTCTTGTCTTGTCTTGTCTTGTCTTGTCTTGTCTTGTCTTGTCTTGTCTTGTCTTGTCTTGTCTTGTCTTGTCTTGTCTTGTCTTGTTGTGTATTGTCATGTCTTATATTGTCTTGTCTTGTCTTGTCTTGTCTTGTCTTGTCATGTCATGTCTTGTTTTGTCTTGTCATGTCTTGTCTTGTCTTGTCTTGTCCTGTCCTGTCGTGTGTTGTGTTGTTTTGTCTTGTCTTGTCATGTCATGTCATGTCATGTCGTGTATTGTGTTGCTTTGTCATGTCATGTCATGTCGTGTCTTGTGTTGCTTTGTCTTGTCCTGTCCTGTCGTGTGTTGTCTTGTCTTGTCTTGTCTTGTCATGTCATGTCATGTCGTGTGTTGTGTTGTTTTGTCTTGTCTTGTTTTGTCTTGTCATGTCTTGTCTTGTCTTGTCTTGTCTTGTCTTGTCTTGTCTTGTCTTGTCTTGTCTTGTCTTGTCTTGTCTTGTCTTGTCTTGTCTTGTCTTGTCTTGTCTTGTCTTGTCTTGTCTTGTCTTGTCTTGTCTTGTCTTGTCTTGTTGTGTATTGTCATGTCTTATATTGTCTTGTCTTGTCTTGTCTTGTCTTGTCATGTCATGTCATGTCGTGTGTTGTGTTGTTTTGTCTTGTCTTTTTTTGTCTTGTCATGTCTTGTCTTGTCTTGTCTTGTCTTGTTTTGTCTTGTCATGTCTTGTCTTGTCTTGTCTTGTCTTGTCATGTCTTGTCTTGTCTTGTCTTGTCTTGTCTTGTCTTGTCTTGTCTTGTCTTGTCTTGTCTTGTCTTGTTTTGTCTTGTCTTGTTGTGTATTGTCATGTCTTATATTGTCTTGTCTTGTCTTGTCTTGTCTTGTCATGTCTTGTCATGTCGTGTGTTGTGTTGTTTTGTCTTGTCTTGTTGTGTATTGTCATGTCTTATATTGTCTTGTCTTGTCTTGTCTTGTCTTGTCTTGTCTTGTCTTGTCTTGTCTTGTCTTGTCTTGTTGTGTATTGTCATGTCTTATATTGTCTTGTCTTGTCTTGTCTTGTCTTGTCTTGTCATGTCATGTCTTGTTTTGTCTTGTCATGTCTTGTCTTGTCTTGTCTTGTCCTGTCCTGTCGTGTGTTGTGTTGTTTTGTCTTGTCTTGTCATGTCATGTCATGTCATGTCGTGTATTGTGTTGCTTTGTCATGTCATGTCATGTCGTGTCTTGTGTTGCTTTGTCTTGTCCTGTCCTGTCGTGTGTTGTCTTGTCTTGTCTTGTCTTGTCATGTCATGTCATGTCGTGTGTTGTGTTGTTTTGTCTTGTCTTGTTTTGTCTTGTCATGTCTTGTCTTGTCTTGTCTTGTCTTGTCTTGTCTTGTCTTGTCTTGTCTTGTCTTGTCTTGTCTTGTCTTGTCTTGTCTTGTCTTGTCTTGTCTTGTCTTGTCTTGTCTTGTCTTGTCTTGTCTTGTCTTGTCTTGTCTTGTCTTGTCTTGTCTTGTTGTGTATTGTCATGTCTTATATTGTCTTGTCTTGTCTTGTCTTGTCTTGTCATGTCATGTCATGTCGTGTGTTGTGTTGTTTTGTCTTGTCTTTTTTTGTCTTGTCATGTCTTGTCTTGTCTTGTTTTGTCTTGTCATGTCTTGTCTTGTCTTGTCTTGTCTTGTCATGTCTTGTCTTGTCTTGTCTTGTCTTGTCTTGTCTTGTCTTGTCTTGTCTTGTTTTGTCTTGTCTTGTTGTGTATTGTCATGTCTTATATTGTCTTGTCTTGTCTTGTCTTGTCTTGTCATGTCTTGTCATGTCGTGTGTTGTGTTGTTTTGTCTTGTCTTGTTGTGTATTGTCATGTCTTATATTGTCTTGTCTTGTCTTGTCTTGTCTTGTCATGTCATGTCATGTCGTGTGTTGTGTTGTTTTGTCTTGTCTTGTTTTGTCTTGTCATGTCATGTCTTGTGTTGCTTTGTCATGTCATGTCATGTCGTGTCTTGTTTTGCTTTGTCATGTCATGTCATGTCGTGTCTTGTCTTCTCCTCGTCTTGTCCTGTCCTGTCGTGTGTTGTGTTGTTTTGTCTTGTCTTGTCATGTCATGTCATGTCGTGTCTTGTGTTGCTTTGTCATGTCATGTCATGTCGTGTCTTGTGTTGCTTTGTCTTGTCCTGTCCTGTCGTGTGTTGTGTTGTTTTGTCTTGTCTTGTCATGTCATGTCATGTCATGTCGTGTGTTGTGTTGCTTTGTCATGTCATGTCATGTCGTGTCTTGTGTTGCTTTGTCTTGTCCTGTCCTGTCGTGTGTTGTCTTGTCTTGTCTTGTCTTGTCTTGTCATGTCATGTCATGTCGTATGTTGTGTTGTTTTGTCTTGTCTTGTCTTGTCTTGTCTTGTCTTGTCTTGTCTTGTCTTGTCTTGTCTTGTCTTGTCTTGTCTTGTCTTGTCTTGTCTTGTCTTGTCTTGTCTTGTCTTGTCTTGTCTTGTCTTGTCTTGTCTTTTCTTGTCTTGTCTTGTCTTGTCTTGTCTTGTCATGTCATGTCATGTCGTGTCTTGTGTTGCTTTGTCATGTCATGTCATGTCGTGTCTTGTGTTGCTTTGTCTTGTCCTGTCCTGTCGTGTGTTGTGTTGTTTTGTCTTGTCTTGTCATGTCATGTCATGTCATGTCGTGTGTTGCGTTGCTTTGTCATGTCATGTCATGTCGTGTCTTGTGTTGCTTTGTCTTGTCTTGTCTTGTCTTGTCTTGTCTTGTCTTGTCTTGTCTTGTTTTGTCTTGTCTTGTTGTGTATTGTCATGTCTTATATTGTCTTGTCTTGTCTTGTCTTGTCTTGTCATGTCTTGTCATGTCGTGTGTTGTGTTGTTTTGTCTTGTCTTGTTGTGTATTGTCATGTCTTATATTGTCTTGTCTTGTCTTGTCTTGTCTTGTCTTGTCTTGTCTTGTTTTGTCTTGTCTTGTTGTGTATTGTCATGTCTTATATTGTCTTGTCTTGTCTTGTCTTGTCTTGTCTTGTCTTGTCTTGTCTTGTCTTGTCTTTTCTTGTCTTGTCTTGTCTTGTCTTGTCATGTCATGTCATGTCGTGTCTTGTGTTGCTTTGTCATGTCATGTCATGTCGTGTCTTGTGTTGCTTTGTCTTGTCCTGTCCTGTCGTGTGTTGTGTTGATTTGTCTTGTCTTGTCATGTCATGTCATGTCATGTCGTGTGTTGCGTTGCTTTGTCATGTCATGTCATGTCGTGTCTTGTCATGTCTTGTCTTGTCTTGTCTTGTCTTGTCTTGTCTTGTCTTGTCTTGTCTTGTCTTGTCTTGTCTTGTCTTGTCTTGTCTTGTCTTGTCTTGTCTTGTCTTGTCTTGTCTTGTCTTGTCTTGTCTTGTCTTGTCTTGTCTTGTCTTGTCTTGTCTTGTCTTGTCTTGTTGTGTATTGTCATGTCTTGTCTTGTCTTGTCTTGTCTTGTCTTGTCTTGTCTTGTCTTGTCTTGTTTTGTCTTGTCTTGTTGTGTATTGTCATGTCTTATATTGTCTTGTCTTGTCTTGTCTTGTCTTGTCTTGTCTTGTCTTGTCTTGTCTTGTCTTGTCTTGTCATGTCATGTCATGTCGTGTGTTGTGTTGTTTTGTCTTGTCTTGTTTTGTCTTGTCTTGTCTTGTCTTGTCATGTCATGTCATGTCGTGTGTTGCGTTGCTTTGTCATGTCATGTCATGTCGTGTCTTGTCTTGTCTTGTCTTGTCTTGTCTTGTCTTGTCTTGTCTTGTCTTGTCTTGTCTTGTCTTGTCTTGTCTTGTCTTGTCTTGTCTTGTCTTGTCTTGTCTTGTCTTGTCTTGTCTTGTCTTGTCTTGTCTTGTCTTGTCTTGTCTTGTCTTGTCTTGTCTTGTCTTGTCTTGTCTTGTCTTGTCTTGTCTTGTCTTGTCTTGTTTTGTCTTGTTGTGTATTGTCATGTCTTATATTGTCTTGTCTTGTCTTGTCTTGTCTTGTCATGTCTTGTCATGTCGTGTGTTGTGTTGTTTTGTCTTGTTGTGTATTGTCATGTCTTATATTGTCTTGTCTTGTCTTGTCTTGTCTTGTCTTGTCTTGTCTTGTCTTGTCTTGTCTTGTCTTGTCTTGTCTTGTCTTGTTTTGTCTTGTCTTGTTGTGTATTGTCATGTCTTATATTGTCTTGTCTTGTCTTGTCTTGTCTTGTCATGTCTTGTCATGTCATGTCGTGTCTTGTGTGGCTTTGTCATGTCATGTCATGTCGTGTCTTGTGTTGCTTTGTCTTCTCCTGTCCTGTCGTGTGTTGTGTTGTTTTGTCTT
This sequence comes from Zeugodacus cucurbitae, assembly GCF_028554725.1. Lineage (NCBI taxonomy): Eukaryota > Metazoa > Arthropoda > Insecta > Diptera > Tephritidae > Zeugodacus > Zeugodacus cucurbitae. The sequence continues at coordinate 22,622,561 of NC_071672.1, read as the reverse complement.
GTCTTGTCATGTCATGTCATGTCATGTCGTGTGTTGTGTTGCTTTGTCATGTCATGTCATGTCGTGTCTTGTGTTGCTTTGTCTTGTCCTGTCCTGTCGTGTGTTGTGTTGTTTTGTCTTGTCTTGTTTTGTCTTGTCATGTCTTGTCTTGTTTTGTCTTGTCTTGTTGTGTATTGTCATGTCTTATATTGTCTTGTCTTGTCTTGTCTTGTCTTGTCTTGTCATGTCATGTCATGTCGTGTCTTGTGTTGCTTTGTCATGTCATGTCATGTCGTGTCTTGTGTTGCTTTGTCTTGTCCTGTCCTGTCGTGTGTTGTGTTGTTTTGTCTTGTCTTGTCATGTCATGTCATGTCATGTCGTGTGTTGTGTTGCTTTGTCATGTCATGTCATGTCGTGTCTTGTGTTGCTTTGTCTTGTCCTGTCCTGTCGTGTGTTGTCTTGTCTTGTCTTGTCATGTCATTTCATGTCGTGTGTTGTGTTGTTTTGTCTTGTCTTGTTTTGTCTTGTCTTGTCTTGTCTTGTCTTGTCTTGTCTTGTCTTGTCTTGTCTTGTCTTGTCTTGTCTTGTCTTGTCTTGTCTTGTCTTGTCTTGTCTTGTCTTGTCTTGTCTTGTCTTGTCTTGTCTTGTCTTGTCTTGTCTTGTCTTGTCTTGTCTTGTCTTGTCTTGTCTTGTCTTGTCTTGTCTTGTCTTGTCTTGTCTTGTCTTGTCTTGTCTTGTCTTGTCTTGTCTTGTCTTGTCTTGTCTTGTCTTGTCTTGTCTTGTCTTGTCTTGTCTTGTCTTGTCTTGTCTTGTCTTGTCTTGTCTTGTCTTGTCTTGTCTTGTCTTGTCTTGTCTTGTCTTGTCTTGTCTTGTCTTGTCTTGTCTTGTCTTGTCTTGTCTTGTCTTGTCTTGTCTTGTCTTGTCTTGTCTTGTCTTGTCTTGTCTTGTCTTGTCTTGTCTTGTCTTGTCTTGTCTTGTCTTGTCTTGTTTTGTCTTGTCTTGTCGTGTATTGTCATGTCTTATATTGTCTTGTCTTGTCTTGTATTGTCTTGTCTTGTCTTGTCTTGTCTTGTCTTGTCTTTTTCTTGTCTTGTCTTGTCTTGTCTTGTCTTGTCTTGTCTTGTCTTGTTTTGTCTTGTCTTGTTGTGTATTGTCATGTCTTATATTGTCTTGTCTTGTCTTGTCTTGTCTTGTCATGTCTTGTCATGTCATGTCGTGTGTTGTGTTGTTTTGTCTTGTCTTGTCATGTCATGTCATGTCATGTCGTGTGTTGTGTTGCTTTGTCATGTCATGTCATGTCGTGTCTTGTGTTGCTTTGTCTTGTCCTGTCCTGTCGTGTGTTGTCTTGTCTTGTCTTGTCATGTCATGTCATGTCGTGTGTTGTGTTGTTTTGTCTTGTCTTGTTTTGTCTTGTCTTGTCTTGTCTTGTCTTGTCTTGTCTTGTCTTGTCTTGTCTTGTCTTGTCTTGTCTTGTCTTGTCTTGTCTTGTCTTGTCTTGTCTTGTCTTGGCTTGTCTTGTCTTGTCTTGTCTTGTCTTGTCTTGTCTTGTCTTGTCTTGTCTTGTCTTGTCTTGTCTTGTCTTGTCTTGTCTTGTCTTGTCTTGTCTTGTCTTGTCTTGTCTTGTCTTGTCTTGTCTTGTCTTGTCTTGTCTTGTCTTGTCTTGTCTTGTCTTGTCTTGTCTTGTCTTGTCTTGTCTTGTCTTGTCTTGTCTTGTCTTGTCTTGTCTTGTCTTGTCTTGTCTTGTCTTGTCTTGTCTTGTCTTGTCTTGTCTTGTCTTGTCTTGTCTTGTCTTGTCTTGTCTTGTCTTGTCTTGTCTTGTCTTGTCTTGTCTTGTCTTGTCTTGTCTTGTCTTGTCTTGTCTTGTCTTGTCTTGTCTTGTCTTGTCTTGTCTTGTCTTGTCTTGTCTTGTCTTGTCTTGTCTTGTCTTGTCTTGTCTTGTCTTGTCTTGTCTTGTCTTGTCTTGTCTTGTCTTGTCTTGTCTTGTCTTGTCTTGTCTTGTCTTGTCTTGTCTTGTCTTGTCTTGTCTTGTCTTGTCTTGTCTTGTCTTGTCTTGTCTTGTCTTGTCATGTCGTGTGTTGTGTTGTTTTGTCTTGTCTTGTTGTGTATTGTCATGTCTTATATTGTCTTGTCTTGTCTTGTCTTGTCTTGTCTTGTCTTGTCTTGTCTTGTCTTGTCTTGTCTTGTCTTGTCCTGTCCTGTCGTGTGTTGTGTTGTTTTGTCTTGTCTTGTCATGTCATGTCATGTCGTGTCTTGTGTTGCTTTGTCTTGTCTTGTCTTGTCTTGTCTTGTCATGTCGTGTGTTGTGTTGTTTTGTCTTGTCTTGTTGTGTATTGTCATGTCTTATATTGTCTTGTCTTGTCTTGTCATGTCGTGTGTTGTGTTGTTTTGTCTTGTCTTGTTGTGTATTGTCATGTCTTATATTGTCTTGTCTTGTCTTGTCTTGTCTTGTCATGTCTTGTCTTGTCTTGTCTTGTCTTGTCTTGTCTTGTCTTGTCTTGTCTTGTCTTGTCTTGTCTTGTCTTGTCTTGTCTTGTTTTGTCTTGTCATGTCTTGTCTTGTCGTGTCTTGTCTTGTCTTGTCTTGTCTTGTCTTGTCTTGTCTTGTCTTGTCTTGTCTTGTCTTGTCTTGTCTTGTCTTGTCTTGTGTTGTGTTGTCTTGTCTTGTCTTGTTTTATGTTGTGTTGTCTTGTCTTGTTTTGTCATGTAATGTCATGTCGTGTGTTGTGTTGTTTTGTCTTGTCATGTCTTATATTGTCTTGTCTTGTCTTGTCTTGTCTTGTGATGTCATGTCGTGTGTTGTGTTGTTTTGTCTTGTCATGTCATGTCATGTGTTGTGTTGTGTTGTTTTGTCTTGTCTTGTCTTGTCTTGTCTTGTCTTGTCTTGTCTTGCCTTATCTTGCCTTGTCTTGTCTTGTCTGGTCTTGTTTTGTCTTGTCTTGTCTTGTCTTGTCTTATATTGTCTTGTCTTGTCTTGTCATGTCGTGTGTTGTGTTGTTTTGTCTTGTCTTGTTGTGTATTGTCATGTCTTATATTGTCTTGTCTTGTCTTGTCTTGTCTTGTCATGTCATGTCATGTCGTGTGTTGTGTTGTTTTGTCTTGTCTTGTTTTGTCTTGTCATGTCTTGTCTTGTCTTGTCTTGTCTTGTGTTGTCTTGTCTTGTCTTGTCTTGTCTTGTCTTGTCTTGTCTTGTCTTGTCTTGTCTTGTCTTGTCTTGTCTTGTCTTGTCTTGTGTTGTCTTGTCTTGTCTTGTTTTATGTTGTGTTGTCTTGTCTTGTTTTGTCATGTAATGTCATGTCGTGTGTTGTGTTGTTTTGTCTTGTCTTGTCTTCTCCTTGTCTTGTCTTGTCATGTCGTGTGTTGTGTTGTTTTGTCTTGTCATGTCTTATATTGTCTTGTCTTGTCTTGTCTTGTGATGTCATGTCGTGTGTTGTGTTGTTTTGTCTTGTCATGTCATGTCATGTGTTGTGTTGTGTTGTTTTGTCTTGTCTTGTCTTGTCTTGTCTTGTCTTGCCTTATCTTGCCTTGTCTTGTCTTGTCTGGTCTTGTTTTGTCTTGTCTTGTCTTGTCTTGTCTTGTCTTGTCTTGTCTTGTCTTGTCTTGTCTTGTCTTGTCTTGTCTTGTCTTGTCTTGTCTTGTCTTGTCTTGTCTTGTCTTGTCTTGTCTTGTCTTGTCTTGTCTTGTCTTGTCTTGTCTTGTCTTGTCATGTCTTGTCTTGTCTTGTTTTGTCTTGTCTTGTATTGTCTTGTTTTCTCATGTAATGTCATGTCGTGTGTTGTGTTGTTTTGTCTTGTCTTGTGTTGTTTTGTCGTGTTATGTCTTGTCTTGTCTTCTCTTGTCTTGTCCTGTCCTGTCGTGTGTTGTGTTGTTTTGTCTTGCCTTGTCATGTCATGTCATGTCGTGTCTTGTGTTGCTTTGTCTTATCTTGTCTTGTCTTGTCTTGTCTTGTCTTGTCTTGTCTTGTCTTGTTTTGTCTTGTCTTGTCTTGTCTTGTGTTGTCTTGTCTTGTCTTGTCTTGTCTTGTCTTGTCTTGTCTTGTCTTGTCTTGTCTTGTCTTGTCTTGTCTTGTCTTGTCTTGTCTTGTTTTGTCTTGTCTTGTCTTGTCTTGTGTTGTCTTGTCTTGTCTTGTCTTGTCTTGTCTTGTCTTGTCTTGTCTTGTCTTGTCTTGTTTTATGTTGTCTTGTCTTGTCTTGTTTTGTCATGTCATGTCATGTCGTGTCTTGTGTTGCTTTGTCATGTCATGTCATGTCGTGTCCTGTGTTGCTTTGTCTTGTCCTGTCCTGTCGTGTGTTGTGTTGTTTTGTCTTGCCTTGTCATGTCATGTCATGTCGTGTCTTGTGTTGCTTTGTCTTATCTTGTCTTGTCTTGTCTTGTCTTGTCTTGTCTTGTCTTGTTTTGTCTTGTCTTGTCTTGTCTTGTGTTGTCTTGTCTTGTCTTGTCTTGTCTTGTCTTGTCTTGTCTTGTCTTGTCTTGTCTTGTCTTGCTTTGTCTTATCTTGTCTTGTCTTGTCTTGTCTTGTCTTGTCTTGTTTTGTCTTGTCTTGTCTTGTCTTGTGTTGTCTTGTCTTGTCTTGTCTTGTCTTGTCTTGTCTTGTCTTGTCTTGTCTTGTCTTGTTTTATGTTGTCTTGTCTTGTCTTGTTTTGTCATGTAATGTCATGTCGTGTGTTGTGTTGTTTTGTCTTGTCATTTCTTATATTGTCTTTTCTTGTCTTGTGATGTCATGTCGTGTGTTGTGTTGTTTTGTCTTGTCATGTCTTGTCTTGTCTTTTCTTGTCTTGTCCTGTCCTGTCCTGTCGTGTGTTGTGTTGTTTTGTCTTGTCTTGTCATGTCATGTCATGTCGTGTCTTGTGTTGCTTTGTCTTGTCTTGTCATGTCTTGTCTTGTCTTTTCTTGTCTTGTCCTGTCCTGTCCTGTCGTGTGTTGTGTTGTTTTGTCTTGTCTTGTCATGTCATGTCATGTCGTGTCTTGTGTTGCTTTGTCTTGTCTTGTCATGTCGTGTGTTGTGTTGTTTTGTCTTGTCTTGTTGTGTATTGTCATGTCTTATATTGTCTTGTCTTGTCTTGTCTTGTCATGTCATGTCATGTCGTGTGTTGTGTTGTGTTGTTTTGTCTTGTCTTGTCATGTCATGTCATGTCGTGTCTTGTGTTGCTTTGTCATGTCATGTCATGTCGTGTCCTGTGTTGCTTTGTCTTGTCCTGTCCTGTCGTGTGTTGTGTTGTTTTGTCTTGTCTTGTCATGTCATGTCATGTCATGTCGTGTCTTGTGTTGCTTTGTCTTGTCCTGTCCTGTCGTGTGTTGTCTTGTCTTGTCTTGTCTTGTCATGTCATGTCATGTCGTGTGTTGTGTTGTTTTGTCTTGTCTTGTTTTGTCTTGTCATGTCTTGTCTTGTCTTGTCTTGTCTTGTCTTGTCTTGTCTTGTCTTGTCTTGTCTTGTCTTGTCTTGTCTTTTCTTGTCTTGTCTTGTCTTGTCTTGTCTTGTCTTGTCTTGTCTTGTCTTGTCTTGTCTTGTCTTGTCTTGTTGTGTATTGTCATGTCTTATATTGTCTTGTCTTGTCTTGTCTTGTCTTGTCTTGTCATGTCATGTCTTGTTTTGTCTTGTCATGTCTTGTCTTGTCTTGTCTTGTCCTGTCCTGTCGTGTGTTGTGTTGTTTTGTCTTGTCTTGTCATGTCATGTCATGTCATGTCGTGTATTGTGTTGCTTTGTCATGTCATGTCATGTCGTGTCTTGTGTTGCTTTGTCTTGTCCTGTCCTGTCGTGTGTTGTCTTGTCTTGTCTTGTCTTGTCATGTCATGTCGTGTGTTGTGTTGTGTTGTTTTGTCTTGTCTTGTTTTGTCTTGTCATGTCTTGTCTTGTCTTGTCTTGTCTTGTCTTGTCTTGTCTTGTCTTGTCTTGTCTTGTCTTGTCTTGTCTTGTCTTGTCTTGTCTTGTCTTGTCTTGTCTTGTCTTGTCTTGTCTTGTCTTGTCTTGTCTTGTCTTGTCTTGTCTTGTCTTGTCTTGTTGTGTATTGTCATGTCTTATATTGTCTTGTCTTGTCTTGTCTTGTCTTGTCATGTCATGTCATGTCGTGTGTTGTGTTGTTTTGTCTTGTCTTTTTTTGTCTTGTCATGTCTTGTCTTGTCTTGTCTTGTCTTGTTTTGTCTTGTCATGTCTTGTCTTGTCTTGTCTTGTCTTGTCATGTCATGTCTTGTCTTGTCTTGTCTTGTCTTGTCTTGTCTTGTCTTGTCTTGTCTTGTCTTGTCTTGTTTTGTCTTGTCTTGTTGTGTATTGTCATGTCTTATATTGTCTTGTCTTGTCTTGTCATGTCTTGTCATGTCGTGTGTTGTGTTGTTTTGTCTTGTCTTGTTGTGTATTGTCATGTCTTATATTGTCTTGTCTTGTCTTGTCTTGTCCTGTCATGTCATGTCATGTCGTGTGTTGTGTTGTTTTGTCCTGTCTTGTTTTGTCTTGTCATGTCATGTCTTGTGTTGCTTTGTCATGTCATGTCATGTCGTGTCTTGTTTTGCTTTGTCATGTCATGTCATGTCGTGTCTTGTCTTCTCCTCGTCTTGTCCTGTCCTGTCGTGTGTTGTGTTGTTTTGTCTTGTCTTGTCATGTCATGTCATGTCGTGTCTTGTGTTGCTTTGTCATGTCATGTCATGTCGTGTCTTGTGTTGCTTTGTCTTGTCCTGTCCTGTCGTGTGTTGTGTTGTTTTGTCTTGTCTTGTCATGTCATGTCATGTCATGTCATGTCGTGTGTTGTGTTGCTTTGTCATGTCATGTCATGTCGTGTCTTGTGTTGCTTTGTCTTGTCCTGTCCTGTCGTGTGTTGTCTTGTCTTGTCTTGTCTTGTCTTGTCATGTCATGTCATGTCGTATGTTGTGTTGTTTTGTCTTGTCTTGTCTTGTCTTGTCTTGTCTTGTCTTGTCTTGTCTTGTCTTGTCTTGTCTTGTCTTGTCTTGTCTTGTCTTGTCTTGTCTTGTCTTGTCTTGTCTTGTCTTGTCTTGTCTTGTCTTGTCTTGTCTTGTCTTGTCTTGTCTTGTCTTGTCTTGTCTTGTCTTTTCTTGTCTTGTCTTGTCTTGTCTTGTCTTGTCATGTCATGTCATGTCATGTCGTGTCTTGTGTTGCTTTGTCATGTCATGTCATGTCGTGTCTTGTGTTGCTTTGTCTTGTCCTGTCCTGTCGTGTGTTGTGTTGTTTTGTCTTGTCTTGTCATGTCATGTCATGTCATGTCGTGTGTTGCGTTGCTTTGTCATGTCATGTCATGTCGTGTCTTGTGTTGCTTTGTCTTGTCCTGTCCTGTCGTGTGTTGTCTTGTCTTGTCTTGTCTTGTCATGTCATGTCATGTCGTGTGTTGTGTTGTTTTGTCTTGTCTTGTTTTGTCTTGTCATGTCTTGTCTTGTCTTGTCTTGTCTTGTCTTGTCTTGTCTTGTCTTGTCTTGTCTTGTCTTGTCTTGTTTTGTCTTGTCTTGTTGTGTATTGTCATGTCTTATATTGTCTTGTCTTGTCTTGTCTTGTCTTGTCATGTCTTGTCATGTCGTGTGTTGTGTTGTTTTGTCTTGTCTTGTTGTGTATTGTCATGTCTTATATTGTCTTGTCTTGTCTTGTCTTGTCTTGTCTTGTCTTGTCTTGTCTTGTTTTGTCTTGTCTTGTTGTGTATTGTCATGTCTTATATTGTCTTGTCTTGTCTTGTCTTGTCTTGTCTTGTCTTGTCTTGTCTTGTCTTGTCTTGTCTTGTCTTGTCTTGTCTTGTCTTGTCTTTTCTTGTCTTGTCTTGTCTTGTCTTGTCATGTCATGTCATGTCGTGTCTTGTGTTGCTTTGTCATGTCATGTCATGTCGTGTCTTGTGTTGCTTTGTCTTGTCCTGTCCTGTCGTGTGTTGTGTTGTTTTGTCTTGTCTTGTCATGTCATGTCATGTCATGTCGTGTGTTGCGTTGCTTTGTCATGTCATGTCATGTCTTGTCTTGTCTTGTCTTGTCTTGTCTTGTCTTGTCTTGTCTTGTCTTGTCTTGTCTTGTCTTGTCTTGTCTTGTCTTGTCTTGTCTTGTCTTGTCTTGTCTTGTCTTGTCTTGTCTTGTCTTGTCTTGTCTTGTCTTGTCTTGTCTTGTCTTGTCTTGTCTTGTCTTGTCTTGTCTTGTCTTGTCTTGTCTTGTTTTGTCTTGTCTTGTTGTGTATTGTCATGTCTTATATTGTCTTGTCTTGTCTTGTCTTGTCTTGTCATGTCTTGTCATGTCGTGTGTTGTGTTGTTTTGTCTTGTCTTGTTGTGTATTGTCATGTCTTATATTGTCTTGTCTTGTCTTGTCTTGTCTTGTTTTGTCTTGTCTTATTGTGTATTGTCATGTCTTATATTGTCTTGCTTTGTCTTGTCTTGTCTTGTCTTGTCTTGTCTTGTCTTGTCTTGTCTTTTCTTGTCTTGTCTTGTCTTGTCTTGTCATGTCATGTCATGTCGTGTCTTGTGTTGCTTTGTCATGTCATGTCATGTCGTGTCTTGTGTTGCTTTGTCTTGTCCTGTCCTGTCGTGTGTTGTGTTGTTTTGTCTTGTCTTGTCATGTCATGTCATGTCATGTCGTGTGTTGCGTTGCTTTGTCATGTCATGTCATGTCGTGTCTTGTCATGTCTTGTCTTGTCTTGTCTTGTCTTGTCTTGTCTTGTCTTGTCTTGTCTTGTCTTGTCTTGTCTTGTCTTGTCTTGTCTTGTCTTGTCTTGTCTTGTCTTGTCTTGTCTTGTCTTGTCTTGTCTTGTTGTGTATTGTCATGTCTTGTCTTGTCTTGTCTTGTCTTGTCTTGTCTTGTCTTGTCTTGTTTTGTCTTGTCTTGTTGTGTATTGTCATGTCTTATATTGTCTTGTCTTGTCTTGTCTTGTCTTGTCTTGTCTTGTCTTGTCTTGTCTTGTCATGTCATGTCATGTCGTGTGTTGTGTTGTTTTGTCTTGTCTTGTTTTGTCTTGTCTTGTCTTGTCTTGTCATGTCATGTCATGTCGTGTGTTGCGTTGCTTTGTCATGTCATGTCATGTCGTGTCTTGTCTTGTCTTGTCTTGTCTTGTCTTGTCTTGTCTTGTCTTGTCTTGTCTTGTCTTGTCTTGTCTTGTCTTGTCTTGTCTTGTCTTGTCTTGTCTTGTCTTGTCTTGTCTTGTCTTGTCTTGTCTTGTCTTGTCTTGTCTTGTCTTGTCTTGTCTTGTCTTGTCTTGTCTTGTCTTGTCTTGTCTTGTTTTGTCTTGTCTTGTTGTGTATTGTCATGTCTTATATTGTCTTGTCTTGTCTTGTCTTGTCTTGTCTTGTCTTGTCTTGTCTTGTCTTGTCTTGTCTTGTCTTGTCTTGTCTTGTCTTGTCTTGTCTTGTCTTGTCTTGTTTTGTCTTGTCTTGTCGTGTATTGTCATGTCTTATATTGTCTTGTCTTGTCTTGTCTTGTCTTGTCTTGTCTTGTCTTGTCTTGTCTTTTTCTTGTCTTGTCTTGTCTTGTCTTGTCTTGTCTTGTCTTGTCTTGTCTTGTTTTGTCTTGTCTTGTTGTGTATTGTCATGTCTTATATTGTCTTGTCTTGTCTTGTCTTGTCTTGTCATGTCTTGTCATGTCATGTCGTGTCTTGTGTGGCTTTGTCATGTCATGTCATGTCGTGTCTTGTGTTGCTTTGTCTTCTCCTGTCCTGTCGTGTGTTGTGTTGTTTTGTCTTGTCTTGTTTTGTCTTGTCATGTCTTGTCTTGTTTTGTCTTGTCTTGTTGTGTATTGTCATGTCTTATATTGTCTTGTCTTGTCTTGTCTTGTCTTGTCTTGTCATGTCATGTCATGTCGTGTCTTGTGTTGCTTTGTCATGTCATGTCATGTCGTGTCTTGTGTTGCTTTGTCTTGTCCTGTCCTGTCGTGTGTTGTGTTGTTTTGTCTTGTCTTGTCATGTCATGTCATGTCATGTCGTGTGTTGTGTTGTCTTGTCTTGTCTTGTCTTGTCTTGTCTTGTCTTGTCTTGTCTTGTCTTGTCTTGTCTTGTCTTGTCTTGTCTTGTCTTGTCTTGTCTTGTCTTGTCTTGTCTTGTCTTGTCTTGTCTTGTCTTGTCTTGTCTTGTCTTGTCTTGTCTTGTCTTGTCTTGTCTTGTCTTGTCTTGTCTTGTCTTGTCTTGTCTTGTCTTGTCTTGTCTTGTCTTGTCTTGTCTTGTCTTGTCTTGTCTTGTCTTGTCTTGTCCTGTCTTGTCTTGTCTTGTCTTGTCTTGTCTTGTCTTGTCTTGTCTTGTCTTGTCTTGTCTTGTCTTGTCTTGTCTTGTCTTGTCTTGTCTTGTCTTGTCTTGTCTTGTCTTGTCTTGTCTTGTCTTGTCTTGTCTTGTCTTGTCTTGTCTTGTCTTGTCTTGTCTTGTCTTGTCTTGTCTTGTCTTGTCTTGTCTTGTCTTGTCATGTCGTGTGTTGTGTTGTTTTGTCTTGTCTTGTTGTGTATTGTCATGTCTTATATTGTCTTGTCTTGTCTTGTCTTGTCTTGTCTTGTCTTGTCTTGTCTTGTCTTGTCTTGTCTTGTCTTGTCTTGTCTTGTCCTGTCCTGTCGTGTGTTGTGTTGTTTTGTCTTGTCTTGTCATGTCATGTCATGTCGTGTCTTGTGTTGCTTTGTCTTGTCTTGTCTTGTCTTGTCTTGTCATGTCGTGTGTTGTGTTGTTTTGTCTTGTCTTGTTGTGTATTGTCATGTCTTATATTGTCTTGTCTTGTCTTGTCATGTCGTGTGTTGTGTTGTTTTGTCTTGTCTTGTTGTGTATTGTCATGTCTTATATTGTCTTGTCTTGTCTTGTCTTGTCTTGTCATGTCTTGTCTTGTCTTGTCTTGTCTTGTCTTGTCTTGTCTTGTCTTGTCTTGTCTTGTCTTGTCTTGTCTTGTCTTGTCTTGTCTTGTTTTGTCTTGTCATGTCTTGTCTTGTCTTGTCTTGTCTTGTCTTGTCTTGTCTTGTCTTGTCTTGTCTTGTCTTGTCTTGTCTTGTCTTGTCTTGTCTTGTCTTGTCTTGTCTTGTCTTGTGTTGTGTTGTCTTGTCTTGTCTTGTTTTATGTTGTGTTGTCTTGTCTTGTTTTGTCATGTAATGTCATGTCGTGTGTTGTGTTGTTTTGTCTTGTCTTGTCTTCTCCTTGTCTTGTCTTGTCATGTCGTGTGTTGTGTTGTTTTGTCTTGTCATGTCTTATATTGTCTTGTCTTGTCTTGTCTTGTCTTGTGATGTCATGTCGTGTGTTGTGTTGTTTTGTCTTGTCATGTCATGTCATGTGTTGTGTTGTGTTGTTTTGTCTTGTCTTGTCTTGTCTTGTCTTGTCTTGTCTTGTCTTGTCTTGTCTTGTCTTGTCTTGTCTTGTCTTGTCTTGTCTTGTCTTGTCTTGTCTTGTCTTGTCTTGTCTTGTCTTGTCTTGTCTTGTCTTGTCTTGTCTTGTCTTGTCTTGTCTTGTCTTGTCTTGTCTTGTCTTGTCTTGTCTTGTCTTGTCTTGTCTTGTCTTGTCTTGTCTTGTCTTGTCTTGTCTTGTCTTGTCTTGTCTTGTCTTGTCTTGTCTTGTCTTGTCTTGTCTTGTCTTGTCTTGTCTTGTCTTGTCTTGTCTTGTCTTGTCTTGTCTTGTCTTGTCTTGTCTTGTCTTGTCTTGTCATGTCGTGTGTTGTGTTGTTTTGTCTTGTCTTGTTGTGTATTGTCATGTCTTATATTGTCTTGTCTTGTCTTGTCTTGTCTTGTCTTGTCTTGTCTTGTCCTGTCCTGTCGTGTGTTGTGTTGTTTTGTCTTGTCTTGTCATGTCATGTCATGTCGTGTCTTGTGTTGCTTTGTCTTGTCTTGTCTTGTCTTGTCTTGTCATGTCGTGTGTTGTGTTGTTTTGTCTTGTCTTGTTGTGTATTGTCATGTCTTATATTGTCTTGTCTTGTCTTGTCATGTCGTGTGTTGTGTTGTTTTGTCTTGTCTTGTTGTGTATTGTCATGTCTTATATTGTCTTGTCTTGTCTTGTCATGTCATGTCATGTCGTGTGTTGTGTTGTTTTGTCTTGTCTTGTTTTGTCTTGTCATGTCTTGTCTTGTCTTGTCTTGTCTTGTTTTGTCTTGTCATGTCTTGTCTTGTCTTGTCTTGTCTTGTCTTGTCTTGTCTTGTCTTGTCTTGTCTTGTCTTGTTTTGTCTTGTCATGTCTTGTCTTGTCTTGTCTTGTCTTGTCTTGTCTTGTCTTGTCTTGTCTTGTCTTGTCTTGTCTTGTCTTGTCTTGTCTTGTCTTGTCTTGTCTTGTCTTGTCTTGTCTTGTCTTGTCTTGTCTTGTCTTGTCTTGTCTTGTCTTGTCTTGTCTTGTCTTGTCTTGTCTTGTCTTGTCTTGTCTTGTCTTGTCTTGTCTTGTCATGTCTTGTCATGTCTTGTCTTGTCTTGTCTTGTCTTGTCTTGTCTTGTCTTGTCTTGTCTTGTCTTGTCTTGTCTTGTCTTGTCTTGTCTTGTCTTGTCTTGTCTTGTCTTGTCCTGTCTTGTGTTGTGTTGTCTTGTCTTGTCTTGTTTTATGTTGTGTTGTCTTGTCTTGTTTTGTCATGTAATGTCATGTCGTGTGTTGTGTTGTTTTGTCTTGTCTTGTCTTCTCCTTGTCTTGTCTTGTCATGTCGTGTGTTGTGTTGTTTTGTCTTGTCATGTCTTATATTGTCTTGTCTTGTCTTGTCTTGTCTTGTTTTGTCTTGTCATGTCTTGTCTTGTCTTGTCTTGTCTTGTCTTGTCTTGTCTTGTCTTGTCTTGTCTTGTCTTGTCTTGTCTTGTCTTGTCTTGTCTTGTCTTGTCTTGTCTTGTCTTGTCTTGTCTTGTCTTGTCTTGTCTTGTCTTGTCTTGTCTTGTCTTGTCTTGTCTTGTCTTGTCTTGTCTTGTCTTGTCTTGTCTTGTCTTGTCTTGTCTTGTCTTGTCTTGTCTTGTCTTGTCTTGTCTTGTCTTGTCTTGTCTTGTCTTGTCTTGTCTTGTCTTGTCTTGTCTTGTCATGTCGTGTGTTGTGTTGTTTTGTCTTGTCTTGTTGTGTATTGTCATGTCTTATATTGTCTTGTCTTGTCTTGTCTTGTCTTGTCTTGTCTTGTCTTGTCCTGTCCTGTCGTGTGTTGTGTTGTTTTGTCTTGTCTTGTCATGTCATGTCATGTCGTGTCTTGTGTTGCTTTGTCTTGTCTTGTCTTGTCTTGTCTTGTCATGTCGTGTGTTGTGTTGTTTTGTCTTGTCTTGTTGTGTATTGTCATGTCTTATATTGTCTTGTCTTGTCTTGTCATGTCGTGTGTTGTGTTGTTTTGTCTTGTCTTGTTGTGTATTGTCATGTCTTATATTGTCTTGTCTTGTCTTGTCATGTCATGTCATGTCGTGTGTTGTGTTGTTTTGTCTTGTCTTGTTTTGTCTTGTCATGTCTTGTCTTGTCTTGTCTTGTCTTGTTTTGTCTTGTCATGTCTTGTCTTGTCTTGTCTTGTCTTGTCTTGTCTTGTCTTGTCTTGTCTTGTCTTGTCTTGTCTTGTCTTGTTTTGTCTTGTCATGTCTTGTCTTGTCTTGTCTTGTCTTGTCTTGTCTTGTCTTGTCTTGTCTTGTCTTGTCTTGTCTTGTCTTGTCTTGTCTTGTCTTGTCTTGTCTTGTCCTGTCTTGTGTTGTGTTGTCTTGTCTTGTCTTGTTTTATGTTGTGTTGTCTTGTCTTGTTTTGTCATGTAATGTCATGTCGTGTGTTGTGTTGTTTTGTCTTGTCTTGTCTTCTCCTTGTCTTGTCTTGTCATGTCGTGTGTTGTGTTGTTTTGTCTTGTCATGTCTTATATTGTCTTGTCTTGTCTTGTCTTGTCTTGTGATGTCATGTCGTGTGTTGTGTTGTTTTGTCTTGTCATGTCATGTCATGTGTTGTGTTGTGTTGTTTTGTCTTGTCTTGTCTTGTCTTGTCTTGTCTTGTCTTGTCTTGTCTTGCCTTATCTTGCCTTGTCTTGTCTTGTCTGGTCTTGTTTTGTCTTGTCTTGTCTTGTCTTGTCTTATATTGTCTTGTCTTGTCTTGTCATGTCGTGTGTTGTGTTGTTTTGTCTTGTCTTGTTGTGTATTGTCATGTCTTATATTGTCTTGTCTTGTCTTGTCTTGTCTTGTCATGTCATGTCATGTCGTGTGTTGTGTTGTTTTGTCTTGTCTTGTTTTGTCTTGTCATGTCTTGTCTTGTCTTGTCTTGTCTTGTTTTGTCTTGTCATGTCTTGTCTTGTCTTGTCTTGTCTTGTCTTGTCTTGTCTTGTCTTGTCTTGTCTTGTCTTGTCTTGTCTTGTCTTGTCTTGTCTTGTTTTGTCTTGTCATGTCTTGTCTTGTCTTGTCTTGTCTTGTCTTGTCTTGTCTTGTCTTGTCTTGTCTTGTCTTGTCTTGTCTTGTCTTGTCTTGTCTTGTCTTGTCTTGTCTTGTCTTGTGTTGTGTTGTCTTGTCTTGTCTTGTTTTATGTTGTGTTGTCTTGTCTTGTTTTGTCATGTAATGTCATGTCGTGTGTTGTGTTGTTTTGTCTTGTCTTGTCTTCTCCTTGTCTTGTCTTGTCATGTCGTGTGTTGTGTTGTTTTGTCTTGTCATGTCTTATATTGTCTTGTCTTGTCTTGTCTTGTCTTGTGATGTCATGTCGTGTGTTGTGTTGTTTTGTCTTGTCATGTCATGTCATGTGTTGTGTTGTGTTGTTTTGTCTTGTCTTGTCTTGTCTTGTCTTGTCTTGTCTTGTCTTGCCTTATCTTGCCTTGTCTTGTCTTGTCTGGTCTTATTTTGTCTTGTCTTGTCTTGTCTTGTCTTATATTGTCTTGTCTTGTCTTGTCATGTCGTGTGTTGTGTTGTTTTGTCTTGTCTTGTTGTGTATTGTCATGTCTTATATTGTCTTGTCTTGTCTTGTCTTGTCTTGTCATGTCATGTCATGTCGTGTGTTGTGTTGTTTTGTCTTGTCTTGTTTTGTCTTGTCATGTCTTGTCTTGTCTTGTCTTGTCTTGTTTTGTCTTGTCATGTCTTGTCTTGTCTTGTCTTGTCTTGTCTTGTCTTGTCTTGTCTTGTCTTGTCTTGTCTTGTTTTGTCTTGTCATGTCTTGTCTTGTCTTGTCTTGTCTTGTCTTGTCTTGTCTTGTCTTGTCTTGCCTTGTCTTGTCTTGTCTTGTCTTGTCTTGTCTTGTCTTGTCTTGTCTTGTCTTGTGTTGTGTTGTCTTGTCTTGTCTTGTTTTATGTTGTGTTGTCTTGTCTTGTTTTGTCATGTAATGTCATGTCGTGTGTTGTGTTGTTTTGTCTTGTCTTGTCTTCTCCTTGTCTTGTCTTGTCATGTCGTGTGTTGTGTTGTTTTGTCTTGTCATGTCTTATATTGTCTTGTCTTGTCTTGTCTTGTCTTGTGATGTCATGTCGTGTGTTGTGTTGTTTTGTCTTGTCATGTCATGTCATGTGTTGTGTTGTGTTGTTTTGTCTTGTCTTGTCTTGTCTTGTCTTGTCTTGTCTTGTCTTGTCTTGTCTTGTCTTGTCTTGTCTTGTCTTGTCTTGTCTTGTCTTGTCTTGTCTTGTCTTGTCTTGTCTTGTCTTGTCTTGTCTTGTCTTGTCTTGTCTTGTCTTGTCTTGTCTTGTCTTGTCTTGTCTTGTCTTGTCTTGTCTTGTCTTGTCTTGTCTTGTCTTGTCTTGTCTTGTCTTGTCTTGTCTTGTCTTGTCTTGTCTTGTCTTGTCTTGTCTTGTCTTGTCATGTCGTGTGTTGTGTTGTTTTGTCTTGTCTTGTTGTGTATTGTCATGTCTTATATTGTCTTGTCTTGTCTTGTCTTGTCTTGTCTTGTCTTGTCTTGTCTTGTCTTGTCTTGTCTTGTCTTGTCTTGTCTTGTCTTGTCTTGTCTTGTCTTGTTTTGTCTTGTCCTGTCTTGTCTTGTCATGTCATGTCATGTGTTGTGTTGTGTTGTTTTGTCTTGTCTTGTCTTGTCTTGTGTTGTCTTGTCTTGTCTTGTCTTGTGTTGTCTTGTCTTGTCTTGTCTTGTTTTATGTTGTCTTGTCTTGTCTTGTTTTGTCATGTAATGTCATGTCGTGTGTTGTGTTGTTTTGTCTTGTCATGTCTTATATTGTCTTGTCTTGTCTTGTGATGTCATGTCGTGTGTTGTGTTGTGTTGTCTTGTCTTGTTTTGTCTTGTCCTGTCTTGTCTTGTCATGTCATGTCGTGTGTTGTGTTGTGTTGTCTTGTCTTGTTTTGTCTTGTCCTGTCTTGTCTTGTCATGTCATGTCGTGTGTTGTGTTGTTTTGTCTTGTCATGTCTTATATTGTCTTGTCTTGTCTTGTGATGTCATGTCGTGTGTTGTGTTGTGTTGTCTTGTCTTGTTTTGTCTTGTCCTGTCTTGTCTTGTCATGTCATGTCGTGTGTTGTGTTGTTTTGTCTTGTCTTGTCATGTCATGTCATGTCATGTCGTGTGTTGTGTTGCTTTGTCATGTCATGTCATGTCGTGTCTTGTGTTGCTTTGTCTTGTCCTGTCCTGTCGTGTGTTGTCTTGTCTTGTCTTGTCATGTCATGTAATGTCATGTCGTGTGTTGTGTTGTTTTGTCTTGTCATGTCTTATATTGTCTTGTCTTGTCTTGTGATGTCATGTCGTGTGTTGTGTTGTTTTGTCTTGTCATGTCTTATATTGTCTTGTCTTGTCTTGTCCTGTCCTGTCGTGTGTTGTGTTGTTTTGTCTTGTCTTGTCATGTCATGTCATGTCATGTCGTGTGTTGTGTTGCTTTGTCATGTCATGTCATGTCGTGTCTTGTGTTGCTTTGTCTTGTCCTGTCCTGTCGTGTGTTGTCTTGTCTTGTCATGTCATGTCATGTCATGTCGTGTGTTGTGTTGTTTTGTCTTGTCTTGTTTTGTCTTGTCATGTCTTGTCTTGTCTTGTCTTGTCTTGTCTTGTCTTGTCTTGTCTTGTCTTGTCTTGTCTTGTCTTGTCTTGTCTTGTCTTGTCTTGTCTTGTCTTGTCTTGTCTTGTCTTGTCTTGTTGTGTATTGTCATGTCTTATATTGTCTTGTCTTGTCTTGTCTTGTCTTGTCTTGTCATGTCATGTCATGTCGTGTGTTGTGTTGTTTTGTCTTGTCTTGTTTTGTCATGTCATGTCATGTCGTGTCTTGTGTTGCTTTGTCTTGTCCTGTCCTGTCGTGTGTTGTCTTGTCTTGTCTTGTCTTGTCATGTCATGTCATGTCATGTCGTGTGTTGTGTTGTTTTGTCTTGTCTTGTTTTGTCTTGTCATGTCTTGTCTTGTCTTGTCTTGTCTTGTCTTGTCCTGTCTTGTCTTGTCTTGTCTTGTCTTGTCTTGTCTTGTCTTGTCTTGTCTTGTCTTGTTGTGTATTGTCATGTCTTATATTGTCTTGTCATGTCATGTCATGTCGTGTGTTGTGTTGTTTTGTCTTGTCTTGTTTTGTCTTGTC
Source organism: Zeugodacus cucurbitae (assembly GCF_028554725.1). Classification (NCBI taxonomy): domain Eukaryota; kingdom Metazoa; phylum Arthropoda; class Insecta; order Diptera; family Tephritidae; genus Zeugodacus; species Zeugodacus cucurbitae. The sequence goes on along the minus strand of NC_071672.1, from coordinate 22,605,294 downwards.
ATGTCTTGTGTTGTGTTGTTTTGTCTTGTCTTGTTGTGTATTGTCATGTCTTATATTGTCTTGTCTTGTCTTGTCTTGTCTTGTCTTGTCATGTCATGTCATGTCGTGTGTTGTGTTGTTTTGTCTTGTCTTGTTTTGTCTTGTCATGTCTTGTCTTGTGTTGCTTTGTCATGTCATGTCATGTCGTGTCTTGTTTTGCTTTGTCATGTCATGTCATGTCGTGTCTTGTCTTCTCCTTGTCTTGTCCTGTCCTGTCGTGTGTTGTGTTGTTTTGTCTTGTCTTGTCATGTCATGTCATGTCGTGTCTTGTGTTGCTTTGTCATGTCATGTCATGTCGTGTCTTGTGTTGCTTTGTCTTGTCCTGTCCTGTCGTGTGTTGTGTTGTTTTGTCTTGTCTTGTCATGTCATGTCATGTCATGTCGTGTGTTGTGTTGCTTTGTCATGTCATGTCATGTCGTGTCTTGTGTTGCTTTGTCTTGTCCTGTCCTGTCGTGTGTTGTCTTGTCTTGTCTTGTCTTGTCTTGTCTTGTCTTGTCTTGTCTTGTCTTGTCTTGTCTTGTCTTGTCTTGTCTTGTCTTGTCTTGTCTTGTCTTTTCTTGTCTTGTCTTGTCTTGTCTTGTCTTGTCATGTCATGTCATGTCGTGTCTTGTGTTGCTTTGTCATGTCATGTCATGTCGTGTCTTGTGTTGCTTTGTCTTGTCCTGTCCTGTCGTGTGTTGTTTTGTCTTGTCTTGTCATGTCATGTCATGTCATGTCGTGTGTTGCGTTGCTTTGTCATGTCATGTCATGTCGTGTCTTGTGTTGCTTTGTCTTGTCCTGTCCTGTCGTGTGTTGTCTTGTCTTGTCTTGTCTTGTCTTGTCATGTCATGTCATGTCGTGTGTTGTGTTGTTTTGTCTTGTCTTGTTTTGTCTTGTCATGTCTTGTCTTGTCTTGTCTTGTCTTGTCTTGTCTTGTCTTGTCTTGTCTTGTCTTGTCTTGTCTTGTCTTGTCTTGTCTTGTCTTGTCTTGTCTTGTCTTGTCTTGTTTTGTCTTGTCTTGTTGTGTATTGTCATGTCTTATATTGTCTTGTCTTGTCTTGTCTTGTCTTGTCTTGTCTTGTCTTGTCTTGTCTTGTCTTGTCTTGTCTTGTTTTGTCTTGTCTTGTTGTGTATTGTCATGTCTTATATTGTCTTGTCTTGTCTTGTCTTGTCTTGTCATGTCTTGTCATGTCGTGTGTTGTGTTGTTTTGTCTTGTCTTGTTGTGTATTGTCATGTCTTATATTGTCTTGTCTTGTCTTGTCTTGTTTTGTCTTGTCTTGTTGTGTATTGTCATGTCTTATATTGTCTTGTCTTGTCTTGTCTTGTCTTGTCTTGTCTTGTCTTGTCTTGTCTTGTCTTGTCTTGTCTTTTCTTGTCTTGTCTTGTCTTGTCTTGTCATGTCATGTCATGTCGTGTCTTGTGTTGCTTTGTCATGTCATGTCATGTCGTGTCTTGTGTTGCTTTGTCTTGTCCTGTCCTGTCGTGTGTTGTGTTGTTTTGTCTTGTCTTGTCATGTCATGTCTTGTCATGTCGTGTGTTGTGTTGTTTTGTCTTGTCTTGTTGTGTATTGTCATGTCTTATATTGTCTTGTCTTGTCTTGTCTTGTTTTGTCTTGTCTTGTTGTGTATTGTCATGTCTTATATTGTCTTGTCTTGTCTTGTCTTGTCTTGTCTTGTTTTGTCTTGTCTTGTTGTGTATTGTCATGTCTTATATTGTCTTGTCTTGTCTTGTCTTGTCTTGTCTTGTCTTGTCTTGTCTTGTCTTGTCTTGTCTTGTCTTGTCTTGTCTTGTCTTGTCTTGTCTTGTCTTGTTTTGTCTTGTCTTGTTGTGTATTGTCATGCCTTATATTGTCTTGTCTTGTCTTGTCTTGTCTTGTCTTGTCTTTTCTTGTCTTGTCTTGTCTTGTCTTGTCTTGTCATGTCATGTCATGTCGTGTCTTGTGTTGCTTTGTCATGTCATGTCATGTCGTGTCTTGTGTTGCTTTGTCTTGTCCTGTCCTGTCGTGTGTTGTGTTGTTTTGTCTTGTCTTGTCTTGTCATGTCATGTCATGTCGTGTGTTGCGTTGCTTTGTCATGTCATGTCATGTCGTGTCTTGTGTTGCTTTGTCTTGTCCTGTCCTGTCGTGTGTTGTCTTGTCTTGTCATGTCATGTCATGTCGTGTGTTGTGTTGTTTTGTCTTGTCTTGTTTTGTCTTGTCATGTCTTGTCTTGTCTTGTCTTGTCTTGTCTTGTCTTGTCTTGTCTTGTCTTGTCTTGTCTTGTCTTGTCTTGTCTTGTCTTGTCTTGTCTTGTCTTGTCTTGTCTTGTCTTGTCTTGTCTTGTCTTGTCTTGTCTTGTCTTGTCTTGTCTTGTCTTGTCTTGTTTTGTCTTGTCTTGTTGTGTATTGTCATGTCTTATATTGTCTTGTCTTGTCTTTTCTTGTCTTGTCATGTCTTGTCATGTCGTGTGTTGTGTTGTTTTGTCTTGTCTTGTTGTGTATTGTCATGTCTTATATTGTCTTGTCTTGTCTTGTCATGTCATGTCATGTCGTGTGTTGTGTTGTTTTGTCTTGTCTTGTTTTGTCTTGTCATGTCTTGTCTTGTGTTGCTTTGTCATGTCATGTCATGTCGTGTCTTGTGTTGCTTTGTCATGTCATGTCATGTCGTGTCTTGTCTTCTCCTTGTCTTGTCCTGTCCTGTCGTGTGTTGTGTTGTTTTGTCTTGTCATGTCATGTCATGTCGTGTCTTGTGTTGCTTTGTCATGTCATGTCATGTCGTGTCTTGTGTTGCTTTGTCTTGTCCTGTCCTGTCGTGTGTTGTGTTGTTTTGTCTTGTCTTGTCATGTCATGTCATGTCATGTCGTGTGTTGTGTTGCTTTGTCATGTCATGTCATGTCGTGTCTTGTGTTGCTTTGTCTTGTCCTGTCCTGTCGTGTGTTGTCTTGTCTTGCCTTGTCTTGTCATGTCATGTGTTGTGTTGTTTTGTCTTGTCTTGTTTTGTCTTGTCATGTCTTGTCTTGTCTTGTCTTGTCTTGTTTTGTCTTGTCTTGTCATGTCATGTCATGTCGTGTATTGTGTTGCTTTGTCATGTCATGTCATGTCGTGTCTTGTGTTGTTTTGTCTTGTCTTGTCTTGTCATGTCATGTCGTGTCTTGTGTTGCTTTGTCATGTCATGTCATGTCGTGTCTTGTGTTGCTTTGTCTTGTCCTGTCCTGTCGTGTGTTGTGTTGTTTTGTCTTGTCTTGTCATGTCATGTCATGTCGTGTCTTGTGTTGCTTTGTCATGTCATGTCATGTCGTGTCTTGTGTTGCTTTGTCTTGTCCTGTCCTGTCGTGTGTTGTGTTGTTTTGTCTTGTCTTGTCATGTCATGTCATGTCATGTCGTGTGTTGTGTTGCTTTGTCATGTCATGTCATGTCGTGTCTTGTGTTGCTTTGTCTTGTCCTGTCCTGTCGTGTGTTGTCTTGTCTTGTCTTGTCTTGTCATGTCATGTCGTGTGTTGTGTTGTTTTGTCTTGTCTTGTCTTGTCTTGTCTTGTCTTGTCTTGTCTTGTCTTGTCTTGTCTTGTCTTGTCTTGTCTTGTCTTGTCTTGTCTTGTCTTGTCTTGTCTTGTCTTGTCTTGTCTTGTCTTGTCTTGTCTTGTCTTGTCTTGTCTTGTCTTGTCTTGTCTTGTCTTGTCTTGTTTTGACTTGTCTTGTTGTGTATTGTCGTGTCTTGTGTTGCTTTGTCTTGTCCTGTCCTGTCGTGTGTTGTTTTGTCTTGTCTTGTTTTGTCTTGTCATGTCTTGTCTTGTCTTGTCTTGTCTTGTTTTGTCTTGTCTTGTCATGTCATGTCGTGTATTGTGTTGCTTTGTCATGTCATGTCATGTCGTGTCTTGTGTTGTTTTGTCTTGTCTTGTCATGTCATGTCATGTCGTGTCTTGTGTTGCTTTGTCATGTCATGTCATGTCGTGTCTTGTGTTGCTTTGTCTTGTCCTGTCCTGTCGTGTGTTGTGTTGCTTTGTCATGTCATGTCATGTCATGTCGTGTCTTGTCTTCTCCTTGTCTTGTCCTGTCCTGTCGTGTGTTGTGTTGTTTTGTCTTGTCTTGTCATGTCATGTCATGTCGTGTCTTGTGTTGCTTTGTCATGTCATGTCATGTCGTGTCTTGTGTTGCTTTGTCTTGTCCTGTCCTGTCGTGTGTTGTGTTGCTTTGTCATGTCATGTCATGTCATGTCGTGTCTTGTCTTCTCCTTGTCTTGTCCTGTCCTGTCGTGTGTTGTGTTGTTTTGTCTTGTCTTGTCATGTCATGTCATGTCGTGTCTTGTGTTGCTTTGTCATGTCATGTCATGTCGTGTCTTGTGTTGCTTTGTCTTGTCCTGTCCTGTCGTGTGTTGTGTTGTTTTGTCTTGTCTTGTTTTGTCTTGTCATGTCTTGTCTTGTCTTGTTTTGTCTTGTCATGTCTTGTCTTGTCTTGTCTTGTCTTGTCATGTCTTGTCTTGTCTTGTCTTGTCTTGTCTTGTCTTGTCTTGTCTTGTCTTGTCTTGTCTTGTCTTGTCTTGTCTTGTCTTGTCTTGTCTTGTCTTGTCTTGTCTTGTCTTGTCTTGTCTTGTCTTGTCTTGTCTTGTCTTGTCTTGTCTTGTCTTGTCTTGTCTTGTCTTGTTTTGTCTTGTCTTGTTGTGTATTGTCGTGTCTTGTGTTGCTTTGTCTTGTCCTGTCCTGTCGTGTGTTGTGTTGTTTTGTCTTGTCTTGTCATGTCATGTCATGTCATGTCGTGTGTTGTGTTGCTTTGTCATGTCATGTCATGTCGTGCCTTGTGTTGCTTTGTCTTGTCCTGTCCTGTCGTGTGTTGTCTTGTCTTGTCTTGTCTTGTCATGTCATGTCGTGTGTTGTGTTGTTTTGTCTTGTCTTGTTTTGTCTTGTCATGTCTTGTCTTGTCTTGTTTTGTCTTGTCATGTCTTGTCTTGTCTTGTCTTGTCTTGTCATGTCTTGTCTTGTCCTGTCCTGTCGTGTGTTGTGTTGTTTTGTCTTGTCTTGTCATGTCATGTCATGTCATGTCGTGTGTTGTGTTGCTTTGTCATGTCATGTCATGTCTTGTCTTGTCTTGTCTTGTCTTGTCTTGTCTTGTCTTGTCTTGTCTTGTCTTGTCTTGTCTTGTCTTGTCATGTCATGTCATGTCGTGTGTTGTGTTGTTTTGTCTTGTCTTGTTTTGTCTTGTCATGTCTTGTCTTGTCTTGTTTTGTCTTGTCATGTCTTGTCTTGTCTTGTCTTGTCTTGTCATGTCTTGTCTTGTCTTGTCTTGTCTTGTCTTGTCTTGTCTTGTCTTGTCTTGTCTTGTCTTGTCTTGTCTTGTCTTGTCTTGTCTTGTCTTGTCTTGTCTTGTCTTGTCTTGTCTTGTCTTGTCTTGTCTTGTCTTGTCTTGTCTTGTCTTGTCTTTTCTTGTCTTGTCTTGTCTTGTCTTGTCTTGTCATGTCATGTCATGTCGTGTCTTGTGTTGCTTTATCATGTCATGTCATGTCGTGTCTTGTGTTGCTTTGTCTTGTCCTGTCCTGTCGTGTGTTGTTTTGTCTTGTCTTGTCATGTCATGTCATGTCATGTCGTGTGTTGCGTTGCTTTGTCATGTCATGTCATGTCGTGTCTAGTGTTGCTTTGTCTTGTCCTGTCCTGTCGTGTGTTGTCTTGTCTTGTCTTGTCTTGTCATGTCATGTCATGTCGTGTGTTGTGTTGTTTTGTCTTGTCTTGTCTTGTCTTGTCTTGTCTTGTCTTGTCTTGTCTTGTCTTGTCTTGTCTTGTCTTGTCTTGTCTTGTCTTGTCTTGTCTTGTCTTGTCTTGTCTTGTCTTGTCTTGTCTTGTCTTGTGTTGTCTTGTCTTGTCTTGTCTTGTCTTGTCTTGTCTTGTCTTGTCTTGTCTTGTCTTGTCTTGTCTTGTCTTGTCTTGTCTTGTCTTGTCTTGTCTTGTCTTGTCTTGTCTTGTCTTGTCTTGTCTTGTCTTGTCTTGTGTTGTCTTGTCTTGTCTTGTCTTGTCTTGTCTTGTCTTGTCTTGTCTTGTCTTGTCTTGTCTTGTCTTGTCTTGTCTTGTCTTGTCTTGTCTTGTCTTGTCTTGTCTTGTCTTGTCTTGTCTTGTCTTGTGTTGTCTTGTCTTGTCTTGTCTTGTCTTGTCTTGTCTTGTCTTGTCTTGTCTTGTCTTGTCTTGTCTTGTCTTGTCTTGTCTTGTCTTGTCTTGTCTTGTCTTGTCTTGTCTTGTCTTGTCTTGTCTTGTCTTGTCTTGTCTTGTCTTGTCTTGTCTTGTCTTGTCTTGTCTTGTCTTGTCTTGTCTTGTCTTGTCTTGTCTTGTCATGTCGTGTGTTGTGTTGTTTTGTCTTGTCTTGTTGTGTATTGTCATGTCTTATATTGTCTTGTCTTGTCTTGTCTTGTCTTGTCTTGTCTTGTCTTGTCTTGTCTTGTCTTGTCTTGTCTTGTCTTGTCTTGTCTTGTCTTGTCTTGTCTTGTCTTGTCTTGTCTTGTCTTGTCTTGTCTTGTCTTGTTTTGTCTTGTCCTGTCTTGTCATGTCATGTCATGTGTTGTGTTGTGTTGTTTTGTCTTGTCTTGTCTTGTGTTGTCTTGTCTTGTCTTGTCTTGTGTTGTCTTGTCTTGTCTTGTCTTGTTTTATGTTGTCTTGTCTTGTCTTGTTTTGTCATGTAATGTCATGTCGTGTGTTGTGTTGTTTTGTCTTGTCATGTCTTATATTGTCTTGTCTTGTCTTGTGATGTCATGTCGTGTGTTGTGTTGTTTTGTCTTGTCTTGTTTTGTCTTGTCTTGTCTTGTCTTGTCTTGTCTTGTCTTGTCTTGTCTTGTCTTGTCTTGTCCTGTCTTGTCTTGTCTTGTCTTGTCTTGTCTTGTCTTGTCTTGTCATGTCATGTCATGTCGTGTCTTGTGTTGCTTTGTCATGTCATGTCATGTCGTGTCTTGTGTTGCTTTGTCTTGTCCTGTCCTGTCGTGTGTTGTGTTGTTTTGTCTTGTCTTGTCATGTCATGTCATGTCATGTCGTGTCATGTGTTGTGTTGTGTTGTTTTGTCTTGTCTTGTCTTGTGTTGTCTTGTCTTGTCTTGTCTTGCTTGTCTTGTCCTGTCCTGTCGTGTGTTGTGTTGTTTTGTCTTGTCTTGTCATGTCATGTCATGTCGTGTCTTGTGTTGCTTTGTCTTGTCTTGTCTTGTCTTGTCTTGTCATGTCGTGTGTTGTGTTGTTTTGTCTTGTCTTGTTGTGTATTGTCATGTCTTATATTGTCTTGTCTTGTCTTGTCATGTCGTGTGTTGTGTTGTTTTGTCTTGTCTTGTTGTGTATTGTCATGTCTTATATTGTCTTGTCTTGTCTTGTCATGTCATGTCATGTCGTGTGTTGTGTTGTTTTGTCTTGTCTTGTTTTGTCTTGTCATGTCTTGTCTTGTCTTGTCTTGTCTTGTTTTGTCTTGTCATGTCTTGTCTTGTCTTGTCTTGTCTTGTCTTGTCTTGTCTTGTCTTGTCTTGTCTTGTCTTGTCTTGTCTTGTTTTGTCTTGTCATGTCTTGTCTTGTCTTGTCTTGTCTTGTCTTGTCTTGTCTTGTCTTGTCTTGTCTTGTCTTGTCTTGTCTTGTCTTGTCTTGTCTTGTCTTGTCTTGTCTTGTCTTGTCTTGTCTTGTCTTGTCTTGTCTTGTCTTGTCTTGTCTTGTCTTGTCTTGTCTTGTCTTGTCTTGTCTTGTCTTGTCTTGTCTTGTCTTGTCATGTCTTGTCATGTCTTGTCTTGTCTTGTCTTGTCTTGTCTTGTCTTGTCTTGTCTTGTCTTGTCGTGTCTTGTCTTGTCTTGTCTTGTCTTGTCTTGTCTTGTCTTGTCTTGTCCTGTCTTGTGTTGTGTTGTCTTGTCTTGTCTTGTTTTATGTTGTGTTGTCTTGTCTTGTTTTGTCATGTAATGTCATGTCGTGTGTTGTGTTGTTTTGTCTTGTCTTGTCTTCTCCTTGTCTTGTCTTGTCATGTCGTGTGTTGTGTTGTTTTGTCTTGTCATGTCTTATATTGTCTTGTCTTGTCTTGTCTTGTCTTGTTTTGTCTTGTCATGTCTTGTCTTGTCTTGTCTTGTCTTGTCTTGTCTTGTCTTGTCTTGTCTTGTCTTGTCTTGTCTTGTCTTGTCTTGTCTTGTCTTGTCTTGTCTTGTCTTGTCTTGTCTTGTCTTGTCTTGTCTTGTCTTGTCTTGTCTTGTCTTGTCTTGTCTTGTCTTGTCTTGTCTTGTCTTGTCTTGTCTTGTCTTGTCTTGTCTTGTCTTGTCTTGTCTTGTCTTGTCTTGTCTTGTCTTGTCTTGTCTTGTCTTGTCTTGTCTTGTCTTGTCTTGTCTTGTCTTGTCTTGTCTTGTCTTGTCTTGTCTTGTCTTGTCTTGTCTTGTCTGTCTTGTCTTGTCTTGTCTTGTCTTGTCTTGTCATGTCGTGTGTTGTGTTGTTTTGTCTTGTCTTGTTGTGTATTGTCATGTCTTATATTGTCTTGTCTTGTCTTGTCTTGTCTTGTCTTGTCTTGTCTTGTCCTGTCCTGTCGTGTGTTGTGTTGTTTTGTCTTGTCTTGTCATGTCATGTCATGTCGTGTCTTGTGTTGCTTTGTCTTGTCTTGTCTTGTCTTGTCTTGTCATGTCGTGTGTTGTGTTGTTTTGTCTTGTCTTGTTGTGTATTGTCATGTCTTATATTGTCTTGTCTTGTCTTGTCATGTCGTGTGTTGTGTTGTTTTGTCTTGTCTTGTTGTGTATTGTCATGTCTTATATTGTCTTGTCTTGTCTTGTCATGTCATGTCATGTCGTGTGTTGTGTTGTTTTGTCTTGTCTTGTTTTGTCTTGTCATGTCTTGTCTTGTCTTGTCTTGTCTTGTTTTGTCTTGTCATGTCTTGTCTTGTCTTGTCTTGTCTTGTCTTGTCTTGTCTTGTCTTGTCTTGTCTTGTCTTGTCTTGTTTTGTCTTGTCATGTCTTGTCTTGTCTTGTCTTGTCTTGTCTTGTCTTGTCTTGTCTTGTCTTGTCTTGTCTTGTCTTGTCTTGTCTTGTCTTGTCTTGTCTTGTCTTGTCCTGTCTTGTGTTGTGTTGTCTTGTCTTGTCTTGTTTTATGTTGTGTTGTCTTGTCTTGTTTTGTCATGTAATGTCATGTCGTGTGTTGTGTTGTTTTGTCTTGTCTTGTCTTCTCCTTGTCTTGTCTTGTCATGTCGTGTGTTGTGTTGTTTTGTCTTGTCATGTCTTATATTGTCTTGTCTTGTCTTGTCTTGTCTTGTGATGTCATGTCGTGTGTTGTGTTGTTTTGTCTTGTCATGTCATGTCATGTGTTGTGTTGTGTTGTTTTGTCTTGTCTTGTCTTGTCTTGTCTTGTCTTGTCTTGTCTTGCCTTATCTTGCCTTGTCTTGTCTTGTCTGGTCTTGTTTTGTCTTGTCTTGTCTTGTCTTGTCTTATATTGTCTTGTCTTGTCTTGTCATGTCGTGTGTTGTGTTGTTTTGTCTTGTCTTGTTGTGTATTGTCATGTCTTATATTGTCTTGTCTTGTCTTGTCTTGTCTTGTCATGTCATGTCATGTCGTGTGTTGTGTTGTTTTGTCTTGTCTTGTTTTGTCTTGTCATGTCTTGTCTTGTCTTGTCTTGTTTTGTCTTGTCATGTCTTGTCTTGTCTTGTCTTGTCTTGTCTTGTCTTGTCTTGTCTTGTCTTGTCTTGTCTTGTCTTGTCTTGTCTTGTCTTGTCTTGTTTTGTCTTGTCATGTCTTGTCTTGTCTTGTCTTGTCTTGTCTTGTCTTGTCTTGTCTTGTCTTGTCTTGTCTTGTCTTGTCTTGTCTTGTCTTGTCTTGTCTTGTCTTGTCTTGTCTTGTCTTGTCTTGTCTTGTCTTGTCTTGTGTTGTGTTGTCTTGTCTTGTCTTGTTTTATGTTGTGTTGTCTTGTCTTGTTTTGTCATGTAATGTCATGTCGTGTGTTGTGTTGTTTTGTCTTGTCTTGTCTTCTCCTTGTCTTGTCTTGTCATGTCGTGTGTTGTGTTGTTTTGTCTTGTCATGTCTTATATTGTCTTGTCTTGTCTTGTCTTGTCTTGTGATGTCATGTCGTGTGTTGTGTTGTTTTGTCTTGTCATGTCATGTCATGTGTTGTGTTGTGTTGTTTTGTCTTGTCTTGTCTTGTCTTGTCTTGTCTTGTCTTGTCTTGCCTTATCTTGCCTTGTCTTGTCTTGTCTGGTCTTATTTTGTCTTGTCTTGTCTTGTCTTGTCTTATATTGTCTTGTCTTGTCTTGTCATGTCGTGTGTTGTGTTGTTTTGTCTTGTCTTGTTGTGTATTGTCATGTCTTATATTGTCTTGTCTTGTCTTGTCTTGTCTTGTCATGTCATGTCATGTCGTGTGTTGTGTTGTTTTGTCTTGTCTTGTTTTGTCTTGTCATGTCTTGTCTTGTCTTGTCTTGTCTTGTTTTGTCTTGTCATGTCTTGTCTTGTCTTGTCTTGTCTTGTCTTGTCTTGTCTTGTCTTGTCTTGTCTTGTCTTGTCTTGTCTTGTTTTGTCTTGTCATGTCTTGTCTTGTCTTGTCTTGTCTTGTCTTGTCTTGTCTTGTCTTGTCTTGCCTTGTCTTGTCTTGTCTTGTCTTGTCTTGTCTTGTCTTGTCTTGTGTTGTGTTGTCTTGTCTTGTCTTGTTTTATGTTGTGTTGTCTTGTCTTGTTTTGTCATGTAATGTCATGTCGTGTGTTGTGTTGTTTTGTCTTGTCTTGTCTTCTCCTTGTCTTGTCTTGTCATGTCGTGTGTTGTGTTGTTTTGTCTTGTCATGTCTTATATTGTCTTGTCTTGTCTTGTCTTGTCTTGTGATGTCATGTCGTGTGTTGTGTTGTTTTGTCTTGTCATGTCATGTCATGTGTTGTGTTGTGTTGTTTTGTCTTGTCTTGTCTTGTCTTGTCTTGTCTTGTCTTGTCTTGTCTTGTCTTGTCTTGTCTTGTCTTGTCTTGTCTTGTCTTGTCTTGTCTTGTCTTGTCTTGTCTTGTCTTGTCTTGTCTTGTCTTGTCTTGTCTTGTCTTGTCTTGTCTTGTCTTGTCTTGTCTTGTCTTGTCTTGTCTTGTCTTGTCTTGTCTTGTCTTGTCTTGTCTTGTCTTGTCTTGTCTTGTCTTGTCTTGTCTTGTCTTGTCTTGTCATGTCGTGTGTTGTGTTGTTTTGTCTTGTCTTGTTGTGTATTGTCATGTCTTATATTGTCTTGTCTTGTCTTGTCTTGTCTTGTCTTGTCTTGTCTTGTCTTGTCTTGTCTTGTCTTGTCTTGTCTTGTCTTGTCTTGTCTTGTCTTGTTTTGTCTTGTCCTGTCTTGTCTTGTCATGTCATGTCATGTGTTGTGTTGTGTTGTTTTGTCTTGTCTTGTCTTGTGTTGTCTTGTCTTGTCTTGTCTTGTGTTGTCTTGTCTTGTCTTGTCTTGTTTTATGTTGTCTTGTCTTGTCTTGTTTTGTCATGTAATGTCATGTCGTGTGTTGTGTTGTTTTGTCTTGTCATGTCTTATATTGTCTTGTCTTGTCTTGTGATGTCATGTCGTGTGTTGTGTTGTGTTGTCTTGTCTTGTTTTGTCTTGTCCTGTCTTGTCTTGTCATGTCATGTCGTGTGTTGTGTTGTGTTGTCTTGTCTTGTTTTGTCTTGTCCTGTCTTGTCTTGTCATGTCATGTCGTGTGTTGTGTTGTTTTGTCTTGTCATGTCTTATATTGTCTTGTCTTGTCTTGTGATGTCATGTCGTGTGTTGTGTTGTGTTGTCTTGTCTTGTTTTGTCTTGTCCTGTCTTGTCTTGTCATGTCATGTCGTGTGTTGTGTTGTTTTGTCTTGTCTTGTCATGTCATGTCATGTCATGTCGTGTGTTGTGTTGCTTTGTCATGTCATGTCATGTCGTGTCTTGTGTTGCTTTGTCTTGTCCTGTCCTGTCGTGTGTTGTCTTGTCTTGTCTTGTCATGTCATGTAATGTCATGTCGTGTGTTGTGTTGTTTTGTCTTGTCATGTCTTATATTGTCTTGTCTTGTCTTGTGATGTCATGTCGTGTGTTGTGTTGTTTTGTCTTGTCATGTCTTATATTGTCTTGTCTTGTCTTGTCCTGTCCTGTCGTGTGTTGTGTTGTTTTGTCTTGTCTTGTCATGTCATGTCATGTCATGTCGTGTGTTGTGTTGCTTTGTCATGTCATGTCATGTCGTGTCTTGTGTTGCTTTGTCTTGTCCTGTCCTGTCGTGTGTTGTCTTGTCTTGTCATGTCATGTCATGTCATGTCGTGTGTTGTGTTGTTTTGTCTTGTCTTGTTTTGTCTTGTCATGTCTTGTCTTGTCTTGTCTTGTCTTGTCTTGTCTTGTCTTGTCTTGTCTTGTCTTGTCTTGTCTTGTCTTGTCTTGTCTTGTCTTGTCTTGTCTTGTCTTGTCTTGTTGTGTATTGTCATGTCTTATATTGTCTTGTCTTGTCTTGTCTTGTCTTGTCTTGTCATGTCATGTCATGTCGTGTGTTGTGTTGTTTTGTCTTGTCTTGTTTTGTCATGTCATGTCATGTCGTGTCTTGTGTTGCTTTGTCTTGTCCTGTCCTGTCGTGTGTTGTCTTGTCTTGTCTTGTCTTGTCATGTCATGTCATGTCATGTCGTGTGTTGTGTTGTTTTGTCTTGTCTTGTTTTGTCTTGTCATGTCTTGTCTTGTCTTGTCTTGTCTTGTCTTGTCTTGTCTTGTCTTGTCTTGTCTTGTCTTGTCTTGTCTTGTCTTGTCTTGTCTTGTCTTGTTGTGTATTGTCATGTCTTATATTGTCTTGTCATGTCATGTCATGTCGTGTGTTGTGTTGTTTTGTCTTGTCTTGTTTTGTCTTGTCATGTCTTGTGTTGTGTTGTTTTGTCTTGTCTTGTTGTGTATTGTCATGTCTTATATTGTCTTGTCTTGTCTTGTCTTGTCATGTCATGTCATGTCGTGTGTTGTGTTGTTTTGTCTTGTCTTGTTTTGTCTTGTCATGTCTTGTCTTGTGTTGCTTTGTCATGTCATGTCATGTCGTGTCTTGTTTTGCTTTGTCATGTCATGTCATGTCGTGTCTTGTCTTCTCCTTGTCTTGTCCTGTCCTGTCGTGTGTTGTGTTGTTTTGTCTTGTCTTGTCATGTCATGTCATGTCGTGTCTTGTGTTGCTTTGTCATGTCATGTCATGTCGTGTCTTGTGTTGCTTTGTCTTGTCCTGTCCTGTCGTGTGTTGTGTTGTTTTGTCTTGTCTTGTCATGTCATGTCATGTCATGTCGTGTGTTGTGTTGCTTTGTCATGTCATGTCATGTCGTGTCTTGTGTTGCTTTGTCTTGTCCTGTCCTGTCGTGTGTTGTCTTGTCTTGTCTTGTCTTGTCTTGTCTTGTCTTGTCTTGTCTTGTCTTGTCTTGTCTTGTCTTGTCTTGTCTTGTCTTGTCTTGTCTTGTCTTGTCTTGTCTTGTCTTGTCTTGTCTTGTCTTGTCATGTCATGTCATGTCGTGTCTTGTGTTGCTTTGTCATGTCATGTCATGTCGTGTCTTGTGTTGCTTTGTCTTGTCCTGTCCTGTCGTGTGTTGTTTTGTCTTGTCTTGTCATGTCATGTCATGTCATGTCGTGTGTTGCGTTGCTTTGTCATGTCATGTCATGTCGTGTCTTGTGTTGCTTTGTCTTGTCCTGTCCTGTCGTGTGTTGTCTTGTCTTGTCTTGTCTTGTCTTGTCATGTCATGTCATGTCGTGTGTTGTGTTGTTTTGTCTTGTCTTGTTTTGTCTTGTCATGTCTTGTCTTGTCTTGTCTTGTCTTGTCTTGTCTTGTCTTGTCTTGTCTTGTCTTGTCTTGTCTTGTCTTGTCTTGTCTTGTCTTGTCTTGTCTTGTCTTGTTTTGTCTTGTCTTGTTGTGTATTGTCATGTCTTATATTGTCTTGTCTTGTCTTGTCTTGTCTTGTCTTGTCTTGTCTTGTCTTGTCTTGTCTTGTCTTGTCTTGTCTTGTCTTGTCTTGTTTTGTCTTGTCTTGTTGTTATTGTCATGTCTTATATTGTCTTGTCTTGTCTTGTCTTGTCTTGTCATGTCTTGTCATGTCGTGTGTTGTGTTGTTTTGTCTTGTCTTGTTGTGTATTGTCATGTCTTATATTGTCTTGTCTTGTCTTGTCTTGTTTTGTCTTGTCTTGTTGTGTATTGTCATGTCTTATATTGTCTTGTCTTGTCTTGTCTTGTCTTGTCTTGTCTTGTCTTGTCTTGTCTTGTCTTGTCTTGTCTTGTCTTGTCTTTTCTTGTCTTGTCTTGTCTTGTCTTGTCATGTCATGTCATGTCGTGTCTTGTGTTGCTTTGTCATGTCATGTCATGTCGTGTCTTGTGTTGCTTTGTCTTGTCCTGTCCTGTCGTGTGTTGTGTTGTTTTGTCTTGTCTTGTCATGTCATGTCTTGTCATGTCGTGTGTTGTGTTGTTTTGTCTTGTCTTGTTGTGTATTGTCATGTCTTATATTGTCTTGTCTTGTCTTGTCTTGTTTTGTCTTGTCTTGTTGTGTATTGTCATGTCTTATATTGTCTTGTCTTGTCTTGTCTTGTCTTGTCTTGTTTTGTCTTGTCTTGTTGTGTATTGTCATGTCTTATATTGTCTTGTCTTGTCTTGTCTTGTCTTGTCTTGTCTTGTCTTGTCTTGTCTTGTCTTGTCTTGTCTTGTCTTGTCTTGTCTTGTCTTGTCTTGTCTTGTTTTGTCTTGTCTTGTTGTGTATTGTCATGCCTTATATTGTCTTGTCTTGTCTTGTCTTGTCTTGTCTTGTCTTTTCTTGTCCTGTCTTGTCTTGTCTTGTCTTGTCATGTCATGTCATGTCGTGTCTTGTGTTGCTTTGTCATGTCATGTCATGTCGTGTCTTGTGTTGCTTTGTCTTGTCCTGTCCTGTCGTGTGTTGTGTTGTTTTGTCTTGTCTTGTCTTGTCATGTCATGTCATGTCGTGTGTTGCGTTGCTTTGTCATGTCATGTCATGTCGTGTCTTGTGTTGCTTTGTCTTGTCCTGTCCTGTCGTGTGTTGTCTTGTCTTGTCATGTCATGTCATGTCGTGTGTTGTGTTGTTTTGTCTTGTCTTGTTTTGTCTTGTCATGTCTTGTCTTGTCTTGTCTTGTCTTGTCTTGTCTTGTCTTGTCTTGTCTTGTCTTGTCTTGTCTTGTCTTGTCTTGTCTTGTCTTGTCTTGTCTTGTCTTGTCTTGTCTTGTCTTGTCTTGTCTTGTCTTGTCTTGTTTTGTCTTGTCTTGTTGTGTATTGTCATGTCTTATATTGTCTTGTCTTGTCTTTTCTTGTCTTGTCATGTCTTGTCATGTCGTGTGTTGTGTTGTTTTGTCTTGTCTTGTTGTGTATTGTCATGTCTTATATTGTCTTGTCTTGTCTTGTCATGTCATGTCATGTCGTGTGTTGTGTTGTTTTGTCTTGTCTTGTTTTGTCTTGTCATGTCTTGTCTTGTGTTGCTTTGTCATGTCATGTCATGTCGTGTCTTGTGTTGCTTTGTCATGTCATGTCATGTCGTGTCTTGTCTTCTCCTTGTCTTGTCCTGTCCTGTCGTGTGTTGTGTTGTTTTGTCTTGTCATGTCATGTCATGTCGTGTCTTGTGTTGCTTTGTCATGTCATGTCATGTCGTGTCTTGTGTTGCTTTGTCTTGTCCTGTCCTGTCGTGTGTTGTGTTGTTTTGTCTTGTCTTGTCATGTCATGTCATGTCATGTCGTGTGTTGTGTTGCTTTGTCATGTCATGTCATGTCGTGTCTTGTGTTGCTTTGTCTTGTCCTGTCCTGTCGTGTGTTGTCTTGTCTTGCCTTGTCTTGTCATGTCATGTGTTGTGTTGTTTTGTCTTGTCTTGTTTTGTCTTGTCATGTCTTGTCTTGTCTTGTCTTGTCTTGTTTTGTCTTGTCTTGTCATGTCATGTCATGTCGTGTATTGTGTTGCTTTGTCATGTCATGTCATGTCGTGTCTTGTGTTGTTTTGTCTTGTCTTGTCTTGTCATGTCATGTCGTGTCTTGTGTTGCTTTGTCATGTCATGTCATGTCGTGTCTTGTGTTGCTTTGTCTTGTCCTGTCCTGTCGTGTGTTGTGTTGTTTTGTCTTGTCTTGTCATGTCATGTCATGTCGTGTCTTGTGTTGCTTTGTCATGTCATGTCATGTCGTGTCTTGTGTTGCTTTGTCTTGTCCTGTCCTGTCGTGTGTTGTGTTGTTTTGTCTTGTCTTGTCATGTCATGTCATGTCATGTCGTGTGTTGTGTTGCTTTGTCATGTCATGTCATGTCGTGTCTTGTGTTGCTTTGTCTTGTCCTGTCCTGTCGTGTGTTGTCTTGTCTTGTCTTGTCTTGTCATGTCATGTCGTGTGTTGTGTTGTTTTGTCTTGTCTTGTCTTGTCTTGTCTTGTCTTGTCTTGTCTTGTCTTGTCTTGTCTTGTCTTGTCTTGTCTTGTCTTGTCTTGTCTTGTCTTGTCTTGTCTTGTCTTGTCTTGTCTTGTCTTGTCTTGTCTTGTCTTGTCTTGTCTTGTCTTGTCTTGTCTTGTCTTGTCTTGTCTTGTCTTGTCTTGTCTTGTCTTGTCTTGTTTTGACTTGTCTTGTTGTGTATTGTCGTGTCTTGTGTTGCTTTGTCTTGTCCTGTCCTGTCGTGTGTTGTTTTGTCTTGTCTTGTTTTGTCTTGTCATGTCTTGTCTTGTCTTGTCTTGTCTTGTTTTGTCTTGTCTTGTCATGTCATGTCGTGTATTGTGTTGCTTTGTCATGTCATGTCATGTCGTGTCTTGTGTTGTTTTGTCTTGTCTTGTCATGTCATGTCATGTCGTGTCTTGTGTTGCTTTGTCATGTCATGTCATGTCGTGTCTTGTGTTGCTTTGTCTTGTCCTGTCCTGTCGTGTGTTGTGTTGCTTTGTCATGTCATGTCATGTCATGTCGTGTCTTGTCTTCTCCTTGTCTTGTCCTGTCCTGTCGTGTGTTGTGTTGTTTTGTCTTGTCTTGTCATGTCATGTCATGTCGTGTCTTGTGTTGCTTTGTCATGTCATGTCATGTCGTGTCTTGTGTTGCTTTGTCTTGTCCTGTCCTGTCGTGTGTTGTGTTGCTTTGTCATGTCATGTCATGTCATGTCGTGTCTTGTCTTCTCCTTGTCTTGTCCTGTCCTGTCGTGTGTTGTGTTGTTTTGTCTTGTCTTGTCATGTCATGTCATGTCGTGTCTTGTGTTGCTTTGTCATGTCATGTCATGTCGTGTCTTGTGTTGCTTTGTCTTGTCCTGTCCTGTCGTGTGTTGTGTTGTTTTGTCTTGTCTTGTTTTGTCTTGTCATGTCTTGTCTTGTCTTGTTTTGTCTTGTCATGTCTTGTCTTGTCTTGTCTTGTCTTGTCATGTCTTGTCTTGTCTTGTCTTGTCTTGTCTTGTCTTGTCTTGTCTTGTCTTGTCTTGTCTTGTCTTGTCTTGTCTTGTCTTGTCTTGTCTTGTCTTGTCTTGTCTTGTCTTGTCTTGTCTTGTCTTGTCTTGTCTTGTCTTGTCTTGTCTTGTCTTGTCTTGTTTTGTCTTGTCTTGTTGTGTATTGTCGTGTCTTGTGTTGCTTTGTCTTGTCCTGTCCTGTCGTGTGTTGTGTTGTTTTGTCTTGTCTTGTCATGTCATGTCATGTCATGTCGTGTGTTGTGTTGCTTTGTCATGTCATGTCATGTCGTGCCTTGTGTTGCTTTGTCTTGTCCTGTCCTGTCGTGTCTTGTGTTGCTTTGTCTTGTCCTGTCCTGTCGTGTGTTGTGTTGTTTTGTCTTGTCTTGTCATGTCATGTCTTGTCATGTCGTGTGTTGTGTTGTTTTGTCATGTCATGTCATGTCGTGCCTTGTGTTGCTTTGTCTTGTCCTGTCATGTCGTGTCTTGTCTTCTCCTTGTCTTGTCCTGTCCTGTCGTGTGTTGTGTTGTTTTGTCTTGTCATGTCATGTCATGTCGTGTCTTGTGTTGCTTTGTCATGTCATGTCATGTCGTGTCTTGTGTTGCTTTGTCTTGTCCTGTCCTGTCGTGTGTTGTGTTGTTTTGTCTTGTCTTGTCATGTCATGTCATGTCATGTCGTGTGTTGTGTTGCTTTGTCATGTCATGTCATGTCGTGCCTTGTGTTGCTTTGTCTTGTCCTGTCCTGTCGTGTCTTGTGTTGCTTTGTCTTGTCCTGTCCTGTCGTGTGTTGTGTTGTTTTGTCTTGTCATGTCATGTCATGTCGTGTCTTGTGTTGCTTTGTCATGTCATGTCATGTCGTGTCTTGTGTTGCTTTGTCTTGTCCTGTCCTGTCGTGTGTTGTGTTGTTTTGTCTTGTCTTGTCATGTCATGTCATGTCATGTCGTGTGTTGTGTTGCTTTGTCATGTCATGTCATGTCGTGTCTTGTGTTGCTTTGTCTTGTCCTGTCCTGTCGTGTGTTGTCTTGTCTTGCCTTGTCTTGTCATGTCATGTGTTGTGTTGTTTTGTCTTGTCTTGTTTTGTCTTGTCATGTCTTGTCTTGTCTTGTCTTGTCTTGTTTTGTCTTGTCTTGTCATGTCATGTCATGTCGTGTATTGTGTTGCTTTGTCATGTCATGTCATGTCGTGTCTTGTGTTGTTTTGTCTTGTCTTGTCTTGTCATGTCATGTCGTGTCTTGTGTTGCTTTGTCATGTCATGTCATGTCGTGTCTTGTGTTGCTTTGTCTTGTCCTGTCCTGTCGTGTGTTGTGTTGTTTTGTCTTGTCTTGTCATGTCATGTCATGTCGTGTCTTGTGTTGCTTTGTCATGTCATGTCATGTCGTGTCTTGTGTTGCTTTGTCTTGTCCTGTCCTGTCGTGTGTTGTGTTGTTTTGTCTTGTCTTGTCATGTCATGTCATGTCATGTCGTGTGTTGTGTTGCTTTGTCATGTCATGTCATGTCGTGTCTTGTGTTGCTTTGTCTTGTCCTGTCCTGTCGTGTGTTGTCTTGTCTTGTCTTGTCTTGTCATGTCATGTCGTGTGTTGTGTTGTTTTGTCTTGTCTTGTCTTGTCTTGTCTTGTCTTGTCTTGTCTTGTCTTGTCTTGTCTTGTCTTGTCTTGTCTTGTCTTGTCTTGTCTTGTCTTGTCTTGTCTTGTCTTGTCTTGTCTTGTCTTGTCTTGTCTTGTCTTGTCTTGTCTTGTCTTGTCTTGTCTTGTCTTGTCTTGTCTTGTCTTGTCTTGTCTTGTCTTGTTTTGACTTGTCTTGTTGTGTATTGTCGTGTCTTGTGTTGCTTTGTCTTGTCCTGTCCTGTCGTGTGTTGTTTTGTCTTGTCTTGTTTTGTCTTGTCATGTCTTGTCTTGTCTTGTCTTGTCTTGTTTTGTCTTGTCTTGTCATGTCATGTCGTGTATTGTGTTGCTTTGTCATGTCATGTCATGTCGTGTCTTGTGTTGTTTTGTCTTGTCTTGTCATGTCATGTCATGTCGTGTCTTGTGTTGCTTTGTCATGTCATGTCATGTCGTGTCTTGTGTTGCTTTGTCTTGTCCTGTCCTGTCGTGTGTTGTGTTGCTTTGTCATGTCATGTCATGTCATGTCGTGTCTTGTCTTCTCCTTGTCTTGTCCTGTCCTGTCGTGTGTTGTGTTGTTTTGTCTTGTCTTGTCATGTCATGTCATGTCGTGTCTTGTGTTGCTTTGTCATGTCATGTCATGTCGTGTCTTGTGTTGCTTTGTCTTGTCCTGTCCTGTCGTGTGTTGTGTTGCTTTGTCATGTCATGTCATGTCATGTCGTGTCTTGTCTTCTCCTTGTCTTGTCCTGTCCTGTCGTGTGTTGTGTTGTTTTGTCTTGTCTTGTCATGTCATGTCATGTCGTGTCTTGTGTTGCTTTGTCATGTCATGTCATGTCGTGTCTTGTGTTGCTTTGTCTTGTCCTGTCCTGTCGTGTGTTGTGTTGTTTTGTCTTGTCTTGTTTTGTCTTGTCATGTCTTGTCTTGTCTTGTTTTGTCTTGTCATGTCTTGTCTTGTCTTGTCTTGTCTTGTCATGTCTTGTCTTGTCTTGTCTTGTCTTGTCTTGTCTTGTCTTGTCTTGTCTTGTCTTGTCTTGTCTTGTCTTGTCTTGTCTTGTCTTGTCTTGTCTTGTCTTGTCTTGTCTTGTCTTGTCTTGTCTTGTCTTGTCTTGTCTTGTCTTGTCTTGTCTTGTCTTGTTTTGTCTTGTCTTGTTGTGTATTGTCGTGTCTTGTGTTGCTTTGTCTTGTCCTGTCCTGTCGTGTGTTGTGTTGTTTTGTCTTGTCTTGTCATGTCATGTCATGTCATGTCGTGTGTTGTGTTGCTTTGTCATGTCATGTCATGTCGTGCCTTGTGTTGCTTTGTCTTGTCCTGTCCTGTCGTGTGTTGTCTTGTCTTGTCTTGTCTTGTCATGTCATGTCGTGTGTTGTGTTGTTTTGTCTTGTCTTGTTTTGTCTTGTCATGTCTTGTCTTGTCTTGTTTTGTCTTGTCATGTCTTGTCTTGTCTTGTCTTGTCTTGTCATGTCTTGTCTTGTCCTGTCCTGTCGTGTGTTGTGTTGTTTTGTCTTGTCTTGTCATGTCATGTCATGTCATGTCGTGTGTTGTGTTGCTTTGTCATGTCATGTCATGTCTTGTCTTGTCTTGTCTTGTCTTGTCTTGTCTTGTCTTGTCTTGTCTTGTCTTGTCTTGTCTTGTCTTGTCATGTCATGTCATGTCGTGTGTTGTGTTGTTTTGTCTTGTCTTGTTTTGTCTTGTCATGTCTTGTCTTGTCTTGTTTTGTCTTGTCATGTCTTGTCTTGTCTTGTCTTGTCTTGTCATGTCTTGTCTTGTCTTGTCTTGTCTTGTCTTGTCTTGTCTTGTCTTGTCTTGTCTTGTCTTGTCTTGTCTTGTCTTGTCTTGTCTTGTCTTGTCTTGTCTTGTCTTGTCTTGTCTTGTCTTGTCTTGTCTTGTCTTGTCTTGTCTTTTCTTGTCTTGTCTTGTCTTGTCTTGTCTTGTCATGTCATGTCATGTCGTGTCTTGTGTTGCTTTATCATGTCATGTCATGTCGTGTCTTGTGTTGCTTTGTCTTGTCCTGTCCTGTCGTGTGTTGTTTTGTCTTGTCTTGTCATGTCATGTCATGTCATGTCGTGTGTTGCGTTGCTTTGTCATGTCATGTCATGTCGTGTCTAGTGTTGCTTCGTCTTGTCCTGTCCTGTCGTGTGTTGTCTTGTCTTGTCTTGTCTTGTCATGTCATGTCATGTCGTGTGTTGTGTTGTTTTGTCTTGTCTTGTCTTGTCTTGTCTTGTCTTGTCTTGTCTTGTCTTGTCTTGTCTTGTCTTGTCTTGTCTTGTCTTGTCTTGTCTTGTCTTGTCTTGTCTTGTCTTGTCTTGTCTTGTCTTGTCTTGTCTTGTGTTGTCTTGTCTTGTCTTGTCTTGTCTTGTCTTGTCTTGTCTTGTCTTGTCTTGTCTTGTCTTGTCTTGTCTTGTCTTGTCTTGTCTTGTCTTGTCTTGTCTTGTCTTGTCTTGTCTTGTCTTGTCTTGTGTTGTCTTGTCTTGTCTTGTCTTGTCTTGTCTTGTCTTGTCTTGTCTTGTCTTGTCTTGTCTTGTCTTGTCTTGTCTTGTCTTGTCTTGTCTTGTCTTGTCTTGTCTTGTCTTGTCTTGTCTTGTCTTGTGTTGTCTTGTCTTGTCTTGTCTTGTCTTGTCTTGTCTTGTCTTGTCTTGTCTTGTCTTGTCTTGTCTTGTCTTGTCTTGTCTTGTCTTGTCTTGTCTTGTCTTGTCTTGTCTTGTCTTGTCTTGTCTTGTCTTGTCTTGTCTTGTCTTGTCTTGTCTTGTCTTGTCTTGTCTTGTCTTGTCTTGTCATGTCGTGTGTTGTGTTGTTTTGTCTTGTCTTGTTGTGTATTGTCATGTCTTATATTGTCTTGTCTTGTCTTGTCTTGTCTTGTCTTGTCTTGTCTTGTCTTGTCTTGTCTTGTCTTGTCTTGTCTTGTCTTGTCTTGTCTTGTCTTGTCTTGTCTTGTCTTGTCTTGTCTTGTCTTGTCTTGTCTTGTCTTGTCTTGTTTTGTCTTGTCCTGTCTTGTCATGTCATGTCATGTGTTGTGTTGTGTTGTTTTGTCTTGTCTTGTCTTGTGTTGTCTTGTCTTGTCTTGTCTTGTGTTGTCTTGTCTTGTCTTGTCTTGTTTTATGTTGTCTTGTCTTGTCTTGTTTTGTCATGTAATGTCATGTCGTGTGTTGTGTTGTTTTGTCTTGTCATGTCTTATATTGTCTTGTCTTGTCTTGTGATGTCATGTCGTGTGTTGTGTTGTTTTGTCTTGTCTTGTTTTGTCTTGTCTTGTCTTGTCTTGTCTTGTCTTGTCTTGTCTTGTCTTGTCTTGTCTTGTCTTGTCTTGTCTTGTCTTGTCTTGTCTTGTCTTGTCTTGTCTTGTCTTGTCATGTCATGTCATGTCGTGTCTTGTGTTGCTTTGTCATGTCATGTCATGTCGTGTCTTGTGTTGCTTTGTCTTGTCCTGTCCTGTCGTGTGTTGTGTTGTTTTGTCTTGTCTTGTCATGTCATGTCATGTCATGTCGTGTGTTGCGTTGCTTTGTCATGTCATGTCATGTCGTGTCTTGTGTTGCTTTGTCTTGTCCTGTCCTGTCGTGTGTTGTCTTGTCTTGTCATGTCATGTCATGTCGTGTGTTGTGTTGTTTTGTCTTGTCTTGTTTTGTCTTGTCATGTCTTGTCTTGTCTTGTCTTGTCTTGTCTTGTCTTGTCTTGTCTTGTCTTGTCTTGTCTTGTCTTGTCTTGTCTTGTCTTGTCTTGTCTTGTCTTGTCTTGTCTTGTCTTGTCTTGTCTTGTCTTGTCTTGTCTTGTCTTGTCTTGTCTTGTTGTGTATTGTCATGTCTTATATTGTCTTGTCTTGTCTTGTCTTGTCTTGTCATGTCTTGTCATGTCGTGTGTTGTGTTGTTTTGTCTTGTCTTGTTGTGTATTGTCATGTCTTATATTGTCTTGTCTTGTCTTGTCATGTCATGTCATGTCGTGTGTTGTGTTGTTTTGTCTTGTCTTGTTTTGTCTTGTCATGTCTTGTCTTGTGTTGCTTTGTCATGTCATGTCATGTCGTGTCTTGTGTTGCTTTGTCATGTCATGTCATGTCGTGTCTTGTCTTCTCCTTGTCTTGTCCTGTCCTGTCGTGTGTTGTGTTGTTTTGTCTTGTCTTGTCATGTCATGTCATGTCGTGTCTTGTGTTGCTTTGTCATGTCATGTCATGTCGTGTCTTGTATTGCTTTGTCTTGTCCTGTCCTGTCGTGTGTTGTGTTGTTTTGTCTTGTCTTGTCATGTCATGTCATGTCGTGTGTTGTGTTGCTTTGTCATGTCATGTCATGTCGTGTCTTGTGTTGCTTTTTCTTGTCCTGTCCTGTCGTGTGTTGTCTTGTCCTGTCATGTCATGTCATGTCGTGTGTTGTGTTGTTTTGTCTTGTCTTGTTTTGTCTTGTCATGTCTTGTCTTGTCTTGTCTTGTCTTGTCTTGTCTTGTCTTGTCTTGTCTTGTCTTGTCTTGTCTTGTCTTGTCTTGTCCTGTCCTGTCTTGTCTTGTCTTGTCTTGTCTTGTCTTGTCTTGTCTTGTGTTGTCTTGTCTTGTCTTGTCTTGTCTTGTCTTGTCTTGTCTTGTCTTGTCTTGTCTTGTCTTGTCTTGTCTTGTCTTGTCTTGTCTTGTCTTGTCTTGTCTTGTCTTGTCTTGTCTTGTCTTGTCTTGTCTTGTCTTGTCTTGTCTTGTCTTGTCTTGTCTTGTCTTGTCTTGTCTTGTCTTGTCTTGTCTTGTCTTGTCTTGTCTTGTCTTGTCTTGTCTTGTCTTGTCTTGTCTTGTCTTGTCTTGTCTTGTCTTGTCTTGTCTTGTCTTGTCTTGTCTTGTCTTGTCTTGTCTTGTCTTGTCTTGTCTTGTCTTGTCTTGTCTTGTCTTGTCTTGTCTTGTCTTGTCTTGTCTTGTCTTGTCTTGTCTTGTCTTGTCTTGTGTTGTCATGTCGTGTGTTGTGTTGTTTTGTCTTGTCTTGTTGTGTATTGTCATGTCTTATATTGTCTTGTCTTGTCTTGTCTTGTCTTGTCTTGTCTTGTCTTGTCTTGTCTTGTCTTGTCTTGTCTTGTCTTGTCTTGTCTTGTCTTGTCTTGTCTTGTCTTGTCTTGTCTTGTCTTGTCTTGTCTTGTCTTGTCTTGTCTTGTCTTGTCTTGTCTTGTCTTGTCTTGTCTTGTCTTGTCTTGTTTTGTCTTGTCCTGTCTTGTCATGTCATGTCATGTGTTGTGTTGTGTTGTTTTGTCTTGTCTTGTCTTGTGTTGTCTTGTCTTGTCTTGTCTTGTGTTGTCTTGTCTTGTCTTGTCTTGTTTTATGTTGTCTTGTCTTGTCTTGTTTTGTCATGTAATGTCATGTCGTGTGTTGTGTTGTTTTGTCTTGTCATGTCTTATATTGTCTTGTCTTGTCTTGTGATGTCATGTCGTGTGTTGTGTTGTTTTGTCTTGTCTTGTTTTGTCTTGTCCTGTCTTGTCTTGTCATGTCATGTCGTGTGTTGTGTTGTTTTGTCTTGTCTTGTCATGTCATGTCATGTCATGTCGTGTGTTGTGTTGCTTTGTCATGTCATGTCATGTCGTGTCTTGTGTTGCTTTGTCTTGTCCTGTCCTGTCGTGTGTTGTCTTGTCTTGTCTTGTTGTGTATTGTCATGTCTTATATTGTCTTGTCTTGTCTTGTCTTGTCTTGTCATGTCATCTCATGTCGTGTGTTGTGTTGTTTTGTCTTGTCTTGTCATGTCATGTCATGTCATGTCGTGTGTTGTGTTGCTTTGTCATGTCATGTCATGTCGTGTCTTGTGTTGCTTTGTCTTGTCCTGTCCTGTCGTGTGTTGTCTTGTCTTGTCTTGTCATGTCATGTCATGTCGTGTGTTGTGTTGTTTTGTCTTGTCTTGTTTTGTCTTGTCATGTCTTGTCTTGTCTTGTCTTGTCTTGTCTTGTCTTGTCTTGTCTTGTCTTGTCTTGTCTTGTCTTGTCTTGTCTTGTCTTGTCTTGTCATGTCATGTCATGTCGTGTGTTGTGTTGTTTTGTCTTGTTTTGTCTTGTCATGTCTTGTCTTGTCTTGTCTTGTCTTGTCTTGTCTTGTCTTGTCTTGTCTTGTCTTGTCTTGTCTTGTCTTGTCTTGTCTTGTCTTGTCTTGTCTTGTCTTGTCTTGTCTTGTCTTGTCTTGTCTTGTCTTGTCTTGTCTTGTCTTGTCTTGTCTTGTCTTGTCTTGTCTTGTCTTGTCTTGTCTTGTCTTGTCTTGTCTTGTCTTGTCTTGTCTTGTCTTGTCTTGTCTTGTCTTGTCTTGTCTTGTCTTGTCTTGTCTTGTCTTGTCTTGTCTTGCCTTGCCTTGTCTTGTCTTGTCTTGTCTTGTCTTGTCTTGTCTTGTCTTGTCTTGTCTTGTCTTGTCTTGTCTTGTCTTGTCTTGTCTTGTCTTGTCTTGTGTTGTCTTGTCTTGTCTTGTCATGTCGTGTGTTGTGTTGTTTTGTCTTGTCTTGTCTTGTCTTGTCTTGTCTTGTCTTGTCTTGTCTTGTCTTGTCTTGTCTTGTCTTGTCTTGTCTTGTCTTGTCTTGTCTTGTCTTGTCTTGTCTTGTCTTGTCTTGTTTTGTCTTGTCCTGTCTTGTCTTGTCATGTCATGTCATGTGTTGTGTTGTGTTGTTTCATCTTGTCTTGTCTTGTGTTGTCTTGTCTTGTCTTGTCTTGTCTTGTGTTGTCTTGTCTTGTCTTGTCTTGTCTTGTTTTGTCATGTAATGTCATGTCGTGTGTTGTGTTGTTTTGTCTTGTCATGTCTTATATTGTCTTGTCTTGTCTTGTGATGTCATGTCGTGTGTTGTGTTGTTTTGTCTTGTCTTGTTTTGTCTTGTCCTGTCTTGTCTTGTCATGTCATGTCATGTGTTGTGTTGTGTTGTTTTGTCTTGTCTTGTCTTGTGTTGTCTTGTCTTGTCATGTCGTGTGTTGTGTTGTTTTGTCTTGTCTTGTCTTGTCTTGTCTTGTCTTGTCTTGTCTTGTCTTGTCTTGTCTTGTCTTGTCTTGTCTTGTCTTGTCTTGTCTTGTCTTGTCTTGTCTTGTCTTGTCTTGTCTTGTCTTGTCTTGTCTTGTCTTGTCTTGTCTTGTCTTGTCTTGTCTTGTCTTGTCTTGTCTTGTGTTGTCTTGTCTTGTCATGTCGTGTGTTGTGTTGTTTTGTCTTGTCTTGTTGTGTATTGTCATGTCTTGTCTTGTCTTGTCTTGTCTTGTCTTGTCTTGTCTTGTCTTGTCTTGTCTTGTCTTGTTTTGTCCTGTCTTGTCTTGTCTTGTCTTGTCTTGTCTTGTCTTGTCTTGTCTTGTCTTGTCTTGTCTTGTCTTGTCTTGTCTTGTCTTGTCTTGTCTTGTCTTGTCTTGTCTTGTCTTGTCTTGTCTTGTCTTGTTTTGTCTTGTCCTGTCTTGTCTTGTCATGTCATGTCATGTGTTGTGTTGTGTTGTTTTGTCTTGTCTTGTCTTGTGTTGTCTTGTCTTGTCTTGTCTTGTGTTGTCTTGTCTTGTCTTGTCTTGTTTTATGTTGTCTTGTCTTGTCTTGTTTTGTCATGTAATGTCATGTCGTGTGTTGTGTTGTTTTGTCTTGTCATGTCTTATATTGTCTTGTCTTGTCTTGTGATGTCATGTCGTGTGTTGTGTTGTTTTGTCTTGTCTTGTTTTGTCTTGTCCTGTCTTGTCTTGTCATGTCATGTCGTGTGTTGTGTTGTTTTGTCTTGTCTTGTCATGTCATGTCATGTCATGTCGTGTGTTGTGTTGCTTTGTCATGTCATGTCATGTCGTGTCTTGTGTTGCTTTGTCTTGTCCTGTCCTGTCGTGTGTTGTCTTGTCTTGTCTTGTTGTGTATTGTCATGTCTTATATTGTCTTGTCTTGTCTTGTCATGTCATGTCATGTCGTGTGTTGTGTTGTTTTGTCTTGTCTTGTCATGTCATGCCATGTCATGTCGTGTGTTGTGTTGCTTTGTCATGTCATGTCATGTCGTGTCTTGTGTTGCTTTGTCTTGTCCTGTCCTGTCGTGTGTTGTCTTGTCTTGTCTTGTCATGTCATGTCATGTCGTGTGTTGTGTTGTTTTGTCTTGTCTTGTTTTGTCTTGTCATGTCTTGTCTTGTCTTGTCTTGTCTTGTCTTGTCTTGTCTTGTCTTGTCTTGTCTTGTCTTGTCTTGTCTTGTCTTGTCTTGTCTTGTCTTGTCTTGTCTTGTCTTGTCTTGTCTTGTCTTGTCTTGTCTTGTCTTGTCTTGTCTTGTCTTGTCTTGTCTTGTCTTGTCTTGTCTTGTCTTGTCTTGTCTTGTCTTGTCTTGTCATGTCATGTCATGTCGTGTGTTGTGTTGTTTTGTCTTGTTTTGTCTTGTCATGTCTTGTCTTGTCTTGTCTTGTCTTGTCTTGTCTTGTCTTGTCTTGTCTTGTCTTGTCTTGTCTTGTCTTGTCTTGTCTTGTCTTGTCTTGTCTTGTCTTGTCTTGTCTTGTCTTGTCTTGTCTTGTCTTGTCTTGTCTTGTCTTGTCTTGTCTTGTCTTGTCTTGTCTTGTCTTGTCTTGTCTTGTCTTGCCTTGTCTTGTCTTGTCTTGTCTTGTCTTGTCTTGTCTTGTCTTGTCTTGTCTTGTCTTGTCTTGTCTTGTCTTGTCTTGTCTTGTCTTGTCTTGTCTTGTCTTGTGTTGTCTTGTCTTGTCTTGTCATGTCGTGTGTTGTGTTGTTTTGTCTTGTCTTGTTGTGTATTGTCATGTCTTATATTGTCTTGTCTTGTCTTGTCTTGTCTTGTCTTGTCTTGTCTTGTCTTGTCTTGTCTTGTCTTGTCTTGTCTTGTCTTGTCTTGTCTTGTCTTGTCTTGTCTTGTTTTGTCTTGTCCTGTCTTGTCTTGTCATGTCATGTCATGTGTTGTGTTGTGTTATTTTGTCTTGTCTTGTCTTGTGTTGTCTTGTCTTGTCTTGTCTTGTCTTGTTTTGTCATGTAATGTCATGTCGTGTGTTGTGTTGTTTTGTCTTGTCATGTCTTATATTGTCTTGTCTTGTCTTGTGATGTCATGTCGTGTGTTGTGTTGTTTTGTCTTGTCATGTCTTATATTGTCTTGTCTTGTCTTGTGATGTCATGTCGTGTGTTGTGTTGTTTTGTCTTGTCTTGTTTTGTCTTGTCCTGTCTTGTCTTGTCATGTCATGTCATGTGTTGTGTTGTGTTGTTTTGTCTTGTCTTGTCATGTCTTGTCTTGTCTTGTCCTGTCCTGTCGTGTGTTGTGTTGTTTTGTCTTGTCTTGTCATGTCATGTCATGTCGTGTCTTGTGTTGCTTTGTCTTGTCTTGTCTTGTCATGTCGTGTGTTGTGTTTTTTTGTCTTGTCTTGTTGTGTATTGTCATGTCTTATATTGTCTTGTCTTGTCTTGTCATGTCGTGTGTTGTGTTGTTTTGTCTTGTCTTGTTGTGTATTGTCATGTCTTATATTGTCTTGTCTTGTCTTGTCATGTCGTGTGTTGTGTTGTCTTGTCTTGTCTTGTTGTGTATTGTCATGTCTTATATTGTCTTGTCTTGTCTTGTCTTGTCTTGTCATGTCATGTCATGTCGTGTGTTGTGTTGTTTTGTCTTGTCTTGTCTTGTCTTGTCTTGTGTTGTCTTGTGTTGTCTTGTCATGTCATGTCATGTCGTGTGTTGTGTTGTTTTGTCTTGTCTTGTTTTGTCTTGTCATGTCTTGTCTTGTCTTGTCTTGTCTTGTCTTGTCTTGTCTTGTCTTGTCTTGTCTTGTCTTGTCTTGTCTTGTCTTGTCTTGTCTTGTCATGTCATGTCATGTCGTGTGTTGTGTTGTTTTGTCTTGTTTTGTCTTGTCATGTCTTGTCTTGTCTTGTCTTGTCTTGTCTTGTCTTGTCTTGTCTTGTCTTATCTTGTCTTGTCTTGTCTTGTCTTGTCTTGTCTTGTCTTGTCTTGTCTTGTCTTGTCTTGTCTTGTCTTGTCTTGTCTTGTCTTGTCTTGTCTTGTCTTGTCTTGTCTTGTCTTGTCTTGTCTTGTCTTGTCTTGTCTTGTCTTGTCTTGTCTTGTCTTGTCTTGTCTTGTCTTGTCTTGTCTTGTCTTGTCTTGTCTTGTCTTGCCTTGCCTTGTCTTGTCTTGTCTTGTCTTGTCTTGTCTTGTCTTGTCTTGTCTTGTCTTGTCTTGTCTTGTCTTGTCTTGTCTTGTCTTGTCTTGTCTTGTGTTGTCTTGTCTTGTCTTGTCATGTCGTGTGTTGTGTTGTTTTGTCTTGTCTTGTCTTGTCTTGTCTTGTCTTGTCTTGTCTTGTCTTGTCTTGTCTTGTCTTGTCTTGTCTTGTCTTGTCTTGTCTTGTCTTGTCTTGTCTTGTCTTGTCTTGTCTTGTTTTGTCTTGTCCTGTCTTGTCTTGTCATGTCATGTCATGTGTTGTGTTGTGTTGTTTCATCTTGTCTTGTCTTGTGTTGTCTTGTCTTGTCTT
This sequence comes from Zeugodacus cucurbitae, assembly GCF_028554725.1. Lineage (NCBI taxonomy): Eukaryota > Metazoa > Arthropoda > Insecta > Diptera > Tephritidae > Zeugodacus > Zeugodacus cucurbitae. The sequence goes on along the minus strand of NC_071672.1, from coordinate 22,576,099 downwards.
GTCTTGTCTTGTGTTGTCTTGTCTTGTCTTGTCTTGTCTTGTTTTGTCATGTAATGTCATGTCGTGTGTTGTGTTGTTTTGTCTTGTCATGTCTTATATTGTCTTGTCTTGTCTTGTGATGTCATGTCGTGTGTTGTGTTGTTTTGTCTTGTCTTGTTTTGTCTTGTCCTGTCTTGTCTTGTCATGTCATGTCATGTGTTGTGTTGTGTTGTTTTGTCTTGTCTTGTCTTGTGTTGTCTTGTCTTGTCATGTCGTGTGTTGTGTTGTTTTGTCTTGTCTTGTCTTGTCTTGTCTTGTCTTGTCTTGTCTTGTCTTGTCTTGTCTTGTCTTGTCTTGTCTTGTCTTGTCTTGTCTTGTCTTGTCTTGTCTTGTCTTGTCTTGTCTTGTCTTGTCTTGTCTTGTCTTGTCTTGTCTTGTCTTGTCTTGTCTTGTCTTGTCTTGTCTTGTGTTGTCTTGTCTTGTCATGTCGTGTGTTGTGTTGTTTTGTCTTGTCTTGTTGTGTATTGTCATGTCTTGTCTTGTCTTGTCTTGTCTTGTCTTGTCTTGTCTTGTCTTGTCTTGTCTTGTCTTGTTTTGTCCTGTCTTGTCTTGTCTTGTCTTGTCTTGTCTTGTCTTGTCTTGTCTTGTCTTGTCTTGTCTTGTCTTGTCTTGTCTTGTCTTGTCTTGTCTTGTCTTGTCTTGTCTTGTCTTGTCTTGTCTTGTCTTGTTTTGTCTTGTCCTGTCTTGTCTTGTCATGTCATGTCATGTGTTGTGTTGTGTTGTTTTGTCTTGTCTTGTCTTGTGTTGTCTTGTCTTGTCTTGTCTTGTGTTGTCTTGTCTTGTCTTGTCTTGTTTTATGTTGTCTTGTCTTGTCTTGTTTTGTCATGTAATGTCATGTCGTGTGTTGTGTTGTTTTGTCTTGTCATGTCTTATATTGTCTTGTCTTGTCTTGTGATGTCATGTCGTGTGTTGTGTTGTTTTGTCTTGTCTTGTTTTGTCTTGTCCTGTCTTGTCTTGTCATGTCATGTCGTGTGTTGTGTTGTTTTGTCTTGTCTTGTCATGTCATGTCATGTCATGTCGTGTGTTGTGTTGCTTTGTCATGTCATGTCATGTCGTGTCTTGTGTTGCTTTGTCTTGTCCTGTCCTGTCGTGTGTTGTCTTGTCTTGTCTTGTTGTGTATTGTCATGTCTTATATTGTCTTGTCTTGTCTTGTCATGTCATGTCATGTCGTGTGTTGTGTTGTTTTGTCTTGTCTTGTCATGTCATGCCATGTCATGTCGTGTGTTGTGTTGCTTTGTCATGTCATGTCATGTCGTGTCTTGTGTTGCTTTGTCTTGTCCTGTCCTGTCGTGTGTTGTCTTGTCTTGTCTTGTCATGTCATGTCATGTCGTGTGTTGTGTTGTTTTGTCTTGTCTTGTTTTGTCTTGTCATGTCTTGTCTTGTCTTGTCTTGTCTTGTCTTGTCTTGTCTTGTCTTGTCTTGTCTTGTCTTGTCTTGTCTTGTCTTGTCTTGTCTTGTCTTGTCTTGTCTTGTCTTGTCTTGTCTTGTCTTGTCTTGTCTTGTCTTGTCTTGTCTTGTCTTGTCTTGTCTTGTCTTGTCTTGTCTTGTCTTGTCTTGTCTTGTCTTGTCTTGTCATGTCATGTCATGTCGTGTGTTGTGTTGTTTTGTCTTGTTTTGTCTTGTCATGTCTTGTCTTGTCTTGTCTTGTCTTGTCTTGTCTTGTCTTGTCTTGTCTTGTCTTGTCTTGTCTTGTCTTGTCTTGTCTTGTCTTGTCTTGTCTTGTCTTGTCTTGTCTTGTCTTGTCTTGTCTTGTCTTGTCTTGTCTTGTCTTGTCTTGTCTTGTCTTGTCTTGTCTTGTCTTGTCTTGTCTTGTCTTGCCTTGTCTTGTCTTGTCTTGTCTTGTCTTGTCTTGTCTTGTCTTGTCTTGTCTTGTCTTGTCTTGTCTTGTCTTGTCTTGTCTTGTCTTGTCTTGTCTTGTCTTGTGTTGTCTTGTCTTGTCTTGTCATGTCGTGTGTTGTGTTGTTTTGTCTTGTCTTGTTGTGTATTGTCATGTCTTATATTGTCTTGTCTTGTCTTGTCTTGTCTTGTCTTGTCTTGTCTTGTCTTGTCTTGTCTTGTCTTGTCTTGTCTTGTCTTGTCTTGTCTTGTCTTGTCTTGTCTTGTTTTGTCTTGTCCTGTCTTGTCTTGTCATGTCATGTCATGTGTTGTGTTGTGTTATTTTGTCTTGTCTTGTCTTGTGTTGTCTTGTCTTGTCTTGTCTTGTCTTGTTTTGTCATGTAATGTCATGTCGTGTGTTGTGTTGTTTTGTCTTGTCATGTCTTATATTGTCTTGTCTTGTCTTGTGATGTCATGTCGTGTGTTGTGTTGTTTTGTCTTGTCATGTCTTATATTGTCTTGTCTTGTCTTGTGATGTCATGTCGTGTGTTGTGTTGTTTTGTCTTGTCTTGTTTTGTCTTGTCCTGTCTTGTCTTGTCATGTCATGTCATGTGTTGTGTTGTGTTGTTTTGTCTTGTCTTGTCATGTCTTGTCTTGTCTTGTCCTGTCCTGTCGTGTGTTGTGTTGTTTTGTCTTGTCTTGTCATGTCATGTCATGTCGTGTCTTGTGTTGCTTTGTCTTGTCTTGTCTTGTCATGTCGTGTGTTGTGTTTTTTTGTCTTGTCTTGTTGTGTATTGTCATGTCTTATATTGTCTTGTCTTGTCTTGTCATGTCGTGTGTTGTGTTGTTTTGTCTTGTCTTGTTGTGTATTGTCATGTCTTATATTGTCTTGTCTTGTCTTGTCATGTCGTGTGTTGTGTTGTCTTGTCTTGTCTTGTTGTGTATTGTCATGTCTTATATTGTCTTGTCTTGTCTTGTCTTGTCTTGTCATGTCATGTCATGTCGTGTGTTGTGTTGTTTTGTCTTGTCTTGTCTTGTCTTGTCTTGTGTTGTCTTGTGTTGTCTTGTCTTGTCTTGTTTTATGTTGTGTTGTCTTGTCTTGTTTTGTCATGTAATGTCATGTCGTGTGTTGTGTTGTTTTGTCTTGTCTTGTCTTCTCCTTGTCTTGTCTTGTCATGTCGTGTGTTGTGTTGTTTTGTCTTGTCATGTCTTATATTGTCTTGTCTTGTCTTGTCTTGTCTTGTGATGTCATGTCGTGTGTTGTGTTGTTTTGTCTTGTCTTGTTTTGTCTTGTCCTGTCTTGTCTTGTCATGTCATGTCATGTGTTGTGTTGTGTTGTTTTGTCTTGTCTTGTCTTGTCTTGTCTTGTCTTGCCTTATCTTGCCTTGTCTTGTCTTGTCTTGTCTTGTCTTGTCTTGTCTTGTCTTGTCTTGTCTTGTCTTGTCTTGTCTTGTCTTGTCTTGTCTTGTCTTGTCTTGTCTTGTCTTGTCTTGTCTTGTCTTGTCTTGTCTTGTCTTGTCTTGTCTTGTCTTGTCTTGTCTTGTCTTGTCTTGTCTTGTCTTGTCTTGTCTTGTCTTGTCTTGTCTTGTCTTGTCTTGTCTTGTCTTGTCTTGTCTTGTCTTGTCTTGTCTTGTCTTGTCTTGTCTTGTCTTGTCTTGTCTTGTCTTGTCTTGTCTTGTCTTGTCTTGTCTTGTCTTGTCTTGTCTTGTCTTGTCTTGTCATGTCTTGTCTTGTCTTGTTTTGTCTTGTCTTGTATTGTCTTGTTTTCTCATGTAATGTCATGTCGTGTGTTGTGTTGTTTTGTCTTGTCTTGTGTTGTTTTGTCGTGTTATGTCTTGTCTTGTCTTCTCTTGTCTTGTCCTGTCCTGTCGTGTGTTGTGTTGTTTTGTCTTGTCTTGTCATGTCATGCCATGTCGTGTCTTGTGTTGCTTTGTCTTGTCTTGTCTTGTCTTGTCATGCCGTGTGTTGTGTTGTTTTGTCTTGTCTTGTTGTGTATTGTCATGTCTTATATTGTCTTGTCTTGTCTTGTCTTGTCTTGTCTTGTCTTGTTTTGTCTTGTCTTGTCTTGTCTTGTCTTGTCTTGTCTTGTCTTGTCTTGTCTTGTCTTGTCTTGTCTTGTCTTGTCTTGTCTTGTCTTGTCTTGTCTTGTCTTGTCTTGTCTTGTTTTATGTTGTCTTGTCTTGTCTTGTTTTGTCATGTAATGTCATGTCGTGTGTTGTGTTGTTTTGTCTTGTCATTTCTTATATTGTCTTGTCTTGTCTTATCTTGTCTTGTGATGTCATTTCTTATATTGTCTTGTCTTGTCTTATCTTGTCTTGTGATGTCATGTCGTGTGTTGTGTTGTTTTGTCTTGTCTTGTCTTGTCTTGTCTTGTCTTGTCTTGTCTTGTCTTGTCTTGTCTTGTCTTGTCTTGTCTTGTCTTGTCTTGTCTTGTCTTGCGATGTCATGTCGTGTGTTGTGTTGTTTTGTCTTGTCATGTCTTGTCCTGTCCTGTCTTGTCTTGTCTTGTCATGTCTTGTCTTGTCTTGTCTTGTCTTGTCTTGTGTTGCCTCGTCTTGTCTTGTCTTGTTTTGTCTTGTCTTGTTTTGTCTTGTCCTGTCTTGTCTTGTCTTGTCTTGTCTTGTCTTGTCTTGTCTTGTCTTGTCTTTTCTTGTCTTGTCTTGTCTTGTCTTGTCTTGTCTTGTCTTGTCTGGTCTTGTCTTGTCTTGTCTTGTCTTGTCTTGTCTTGTCATGTCTTGTCTTGTCTTGTTTTGTCTTGTCTTGTATTGTCTTGTTTTCTCATGTAATGTCATGTCGTGTGTTGTGTTGTTTTGTCTTGTCTTGTGTTGTTTTGTCGTGTTATGTCTTGTCTTGTCTTCTCTTGTCTTGTCCTGTCCTGTCGTGTGTTGTGTTGTTTTGTCTTGTCTTGTCATGTCATGTCATGTCGTGTCTTGTGTTGCTTTGTCTTGTCTTGTCTTGTCTTGTCATGCCGTGTGTTGTGTTGTTTTGTCTTGTCTTGTTGTGTATTGTCATGTCTTATATTGTCTTGTCTTGTCTTGTCTTGTCTTGTCTTGTCTTGTTTTGTCTTGTCTTGTCTTGTCTTGTCTTGTCTTGTCTTGTCTTGTCTTGTCTTGTCTTGTCTTGTCTTGTCTTGTCTTGTCTTGTCTTGTCTTGTCTTGTCTTGTCTTGTTTTATGTTGTCTTGTCTTGTCTTGTTTTGTCATGTAATGTCATGTCGTGTGTTGTGTTGTTTTGTCTTGTCATGTCTTGTCTTGTCTTGTCTTGTCTTGTCTTGTCTTGTCTTGTCTTGTCTTGTCTTGTCTTGTCTTGTCTTGTCTTGTCTTGTCTTGTCTTGTGATGTCATGTCGTGTGTTGTGTTGTTTTGTCTTGTCATGTCTTGTCCTGTCCTGTCCTGTCTTGTCTTGTCATGTCTTGTCTTGTCTTGTCTTGTCTTGTCTTGTGTTGCCTCGTCTTGTCTTGTCTTGTCTTGTCTTGTCTTGTTTTGTCTTGTCCTGTCTTGTCTTGTCATGTCATGTCATGTGTTGTGTTGTGTTGTTTTGTCTTATATTGTCCTGTCTTGTCTTGTCTTGTCTTGTGTTGTCTTGTCTTTTCTTGTCTTGTGTTGTCTTGTTGTGTATTGTCATGTCTTATATTGTCTTGTCTTGTCTTGTCTTGTCTTGTCTTGTCTTGTCTTGTCTTGTCTTGTCTTGTCTTGTCTTGTTTTGTCTTGTCCTGTCTTGTCTTGTCATGTCATGTCATGTGTTGTGTTGTGTTGTTTTGTCTTGTCTTGTCTTGTGTTGTCTTGTCTTGTCTTGTCTTGTGTTGTCTTGTCTTGTCTTGTCTTGTTTTATGTTGTCTTGTCTTGTCTTGTTTTGTCATGTAATGTCATGTCGTGTGTTGTGTTGTTTTGTCTTGTCATGTCTTATATTGTCTTGTCTTGTCTTGTGATGTCATGTCGTGTGTTGTGTTGTTTTGTCTTGTCATGTCTTATATTGTCTTGTCTTGTCTTGTCTTGTCTTGTGATGTCATGTCGTGTGTTGAGTTGTTTTGTCTTGTCTTGTTTTGTCTTGTCCTGTCTTGTCTTGTCATGTCATGTCATGTGTTGTGTTGTGTTGTTTTGTCTTGTCTTGTCTTGTCTTGTCTTGTCTTGTCCTGTCCTGTCGTGTGTTGTGTTGCTTTGTCTTGTCTTGTCTTGTCATGTCGTGTGTTGTGTTGTTTTGTCTTGTCTTGTTGTGTATTGTCATGTCTTATATTGTCTTGTCTTGTCTTGTCATGTCGTGTGTTGTGTTGTTTTGTCTTGTCTTGTTGTGTATTGTCATGTCTTATATTGTCTTGTCTTGTCTTGTCATGTCGTGTGTTGTGTTGTCTTGTCTTGTCTTGTTGAGTATTGTCATGTCTTATATTGTCTTGTCTTGTCTTGTCTTGTCTTGTCATGTCATGTCATGTCGTGTGTTGTGTTGTTTTGTCTTGTCTTGTCTTGTCTTGTCTTGTTTTGTCTTGTCATGTCTTGTATTGTCTTGTCTTGTCTTGTCTTGTCTTGTCTTGTCTTGTCTTGTCTTGTCTTGTCTTGTCTTGTCTTGTGTTCTCTTGTTGTGTATTGTCATGTCTTATATTGTCTTGTCTTGTCTTGTCTTGTCTTGTCTTGTCTTGTCTTGTCTTGTCTTGTCTTGTCTTGTCTTGTCTTGTCTTGTCTTGTCTTGTCTTGTCTTGTCTTGTCTTGTCTTGTCTTGTTTTGTCTTGTCCTGTCTTGTCTTGTCATGTCATGTCATGTGTTGTGTTGTGTTGTTTTGTCTTGTCTTGTCTTGTCTTGTCATGTCATGTCATGTGTTGTGTTGTGTTGTTTTGTCTTGTCTTGTCTTGTCTTGTCTTGTCTTGTCCTGTCCTGTCGTGTGTTGTGTTGCTTTGTCTTGTCTTGTTTTGTCATGTCGTGTGTTGTGTTGTTTTGTCTTGTCTTGTTTTGTCTTGTCCTGTCTTGTCTTGTCATGTCATGTCATGTCATGTGTTGTGTTGTGTTGTTTTGTCTTGTCATGTCTTATATTGTCTTGTCTTGTCTTGTCTTGTCTTGTGATGTCATGTCGTGTGTTGTGTTGTTTTGTCTTGTCTTGTCTTGTCTTGTCTTGTCTTGCCTTATCTTGCCTTGTCTTGTCTTGTCTGGTCTTGTCTTGTCTTGTCTTGTCTTGTCTTGTCTTGTCTTGTCTTGTCTTGTCTTGTCTTGTCTTGTCTTGTCTTGTCTTGTCTTGTCTTGTCTTTTCTTGTCTTGTCTTGTCTTGTCTTGTCTTGTCTTGTCTTGTCTTGTCTTGTCTTGTCTTGTCTTGTCTTGTCTTGTCTTGTCTTGTCTTGTCTTGTCTTGTCTTGTCTTGTCTTGTCTTGTCTTGTCTTGTCTTGTCTTGTCTTGTCTTGTCTTGTCTTGTCTTGTCTTGTCTTGTCTTGTCTTGTCTTGTCTTGTCTTGTCTTGTCTTGTCTTGTCTTGTCTTGTCTTGTCTTGTCTTGTCTTGTCTTGTCTTGTCTTGTCTTGTCTTGTCTTGTCTTGTCTTGTCTTGTCTTGTCTTGTCTTGTCTTGTCTTGTCTTGTCTTGTCTTGTCTTGTCTTGTCTTGTCTTGTCTTGTCTTGTCTTGTTTTGTCTTGTCTTGTATTGTCTTGTTTTCTCATGTAATGTCATGTCGTGTGTTGTGTTGTTTTGTCTTGTCTTGTGTTGTTTTGTCGTGTTATGTCTTGTCTTGTCTTCTCTTGTCTTGTCCTGTCCTGTCGTGTGTTGTGTTGTTTTGTCTTGTCTTGTCATGTCATGTCATGTCGTGTCTTGTGTTGCTTTGTCTTGTCTTGTCATGCCGTGTGTTGTGTTGTTTTGTCTTGTCTTGTTGTGTATTGTCATGTCTTATATTGTCTTGTCTTGTCTTGTCTTGTCATGTCATGTCATGTCGTGTGTTGTGTTGTTTTGTCTTGTCTTGTTTTGTCATGTCTTGTCTTGTCTTGTCTTGTCTTGTCTTGTCTTGTCTTGTCTTGTCTTGTCTTGTCTTGTCTTGTCTTGTCTTGTCTTGTCTTGTCTTGTCTTGTCTTGTCTTGTCTTGTCTTGTCTTGTCTTGTCTTGTCTTGTTTTATGTTGTCTTGTCTTGTCTTGTTTTGTCATGTAATGTCATGTCGTGTGTTGTGTTGTTTTGTCTTGTCATTTCTTATATTGTCTTGTCTTGTCTTGTCTTGTCTTGTCTTGTCTTGTCTTGTCTTGTCTTGTCATATCTTGTCTTGTCTTGTCATATCTTGTCTTGTCTTGTCTTGTTTTGTCTTGTCTTGTATTGTCTTGTTTTCTCATGTAATGTCATGTCGTGTGTTGTGTTGTTTTGTCTTGTCTTGTGTTGTTTTGTCGTGTTATGTCTTGTCTTGTCTTCTCTTGTCTTGTCCTGTCCTGTCGTGTGTTGTGTTGTTTTGTCTTGTCTTGTCATGTCATGTCATGTCGTGTCTTGTGTTGCTTTGTCTTGTCTTGTCATGCCGTGTGTTGTGTTGTTTTGTCTTGTCTTGTTGTGTATTGTCATGTCTTATATTGTCTTGTCTTGTCTTGTCTTGTCATGTCATGTCATGTCGTGTGTTGTGTTGTTTTGTCTTGTCTTGTTTTGTCATGTCTTGTCTTGTCTTGTCTTGTCTTGTCTTGTCTTGTCTTGTCTTGTCTTGTCTTGTCTTGTCCTGTCCTGACGTGTGTTGTGTTGTTTTGTCTTGTCTTGCTTTGTCTTGTCATGTCCTATCTTGTCTTGTCATGTCTTGTCTTGTCTTGTCTTGTCTTGTCTTGTCTTGTCTTGCCTTGTCTTGTCTTGTCTTGTCTTGTCTTGTCTTGTCTTGTCTTGTGTTGTCTTGTCTTGTCTTGTCATGTCGTGTCTTGTGTTGCTTTGTCTTGTCCTGTCCTGTCGTGTGTTGTCTTGTCTTGTCTTGTCTTGTCTTGTCTTGTCTTGTCTTGTCTTGTGTTGTCTTGTCTTGTCTTGTCTTGTGTTGTCTTGTTGTGTATTGTCATGTCTTATATTGTCTTGTCTTGTCTTGTCTTGTCTTGTCTTGTCTTGTCTTGTCTTGTCTTGTCTTGTCTTGTCTTGTCTTGTCTTGTTTTGTCTTGTCCTGTCTTGTCTTGTCTTGTCTTGTGTTGTCTTGTCTTGTCTTGTCTTGTGTTCTCTTGTTGTGTATTGTCATGTCTTATATTGTCTTGTCTTGTCTTGTCTTGTCTTGTCTTGTCTTGTTTTGGCTTGTCCTGTCTTGTCTTGTCATGTCATGTCATGTGTTGTGTTGTGTTGTTTTGTCTTGTCTTGTCTTGTGTTGTCTTGTCTTGTCTTGTCTTGTGTTGTCTTGTCTTGTCTTGTCTTGTTTTATGTTGTCTTGTCTTGTCTTGTTTTGTCATGTAATGTCATGTCGTGTGTTGTGTTGTTTGTCTTGTCATGTTATATTGTCTTGTCTTGTCTTGTGATGTCATGTCGTGTGTTGTGTTGTTTTGTCTTGTCATGTCTTATATTGTCTTGTCTTGTCTTGTCTTGTCTTGTGATGTCATGTCGTGTGTTGAGTTGTTTTGTCTTGTCTTGTTTTGTCTTGTCCTGTCTTGTCTTGTCATGTCATGTCATGTGTTGTGTTGTGTTGTTTTGTCTTGTCTTATCTTGTCTTGTCTTGTCTTGTCCTGTCCTGTCGTGTGTTGTGTTGCTTTGTCTTGTCTTGTCTTGTCATGTCGTGTGTTGTGTTGTTTTGTCTTGTCTTGTTGTGTATTGTCATGTCTTATATTGTCTTGTCTTGTCTTGTCATGTCGTGTGTTGTGTTGTTTTGTCTTGTCTTGTTGTGTATTGTCATGTCTTATATTGTCTTGTCTTGTCTTGTCTTGTCTTGTCTTGTCTTGTCTTGTCTTGTCTTGTCTTGTCTTGTCTTGTCTTGTCTTGTCTTGTCTTGTCTTGTCTTGTCTTGTCTTGTCTTGTCTTGTCTTGTCTTGTCTTGTCTTGTCTTGTCTTGTCTTGTCTTGTCTTGTCTTGTCTTGTCTTGTCTTGTCTTGTCTTGTCTTGTCTTGTCTTGTCTTGTCTTGTCTTGTCTTGTCTTGTCTTGTCTTGTCTTGTCTTGTCTTGTCTTGTCTTGTCTTGTCTTGTCTTGTCTTGTCTTGTCTTGTCTTGTCTTGTCATGTCTTGTCTTGTCTTGTCTTGTTTTGTCTTGTCTTGTATTGTCTTGTTTTCTCATGTAATGTCATGTCGTGTGTTGTGTTGTTTTGTCTTGTCTTGTGTTGTTTTGTCGTGTTATGTCTTGTCTTGTCTTCTCTTGTCTTGTCCTGTCCTGTCGTGTGTTGTGTTGTTTTGTCTTGTCTTGTCATGTCATGTCATGTCGTGTCTTGTGTTGCTTTGTCTTGTCTTGTCATGCCGTGTGTTGTGTTGTTTTGTCTTGTCTTGTTGTGTATTGTCATGTCTTATATTGTCTTGTCTTGTCTTGTCTTGTCTTGTCTTGTCTTGTCTTGTCTTGTCTTGTCTTGTCTTGTCTTGTCTTGTCTTGTCTTGTCTTGTCTTGTTTTATGTTGTCTTGTCTTGTCTTGTTTTGTCATGTAATGTCATGTCGTGTGTTGTGTTGTTTTGTCTTGTCATTTCTTATATTGTCTTGTCTTGTCTTATCTTGTCTTGTGATGTCATGTCGTGTGTCATGTCTTGTCTTGTCTTGTCTTGTGATGTCATGTCGTGTGTTGTGTTGTTTTGTCTTGTCATGTCTTGTCCTGTCCTGTATTGTCTTGTCTTGTCATGTCTTGTCTTGTCTTGTCTTGTCTTGTCTTGTGTTGCCTCGTCTTGTCTTGTCTTGTCTTGTCCTGTCCTGACGTGTGTTGTGTTGTTTTGTCTTGTCTTGCTTTGTCTTGTCATGTCCTATCTTGTCTTGTCATGTCTTGTCTTGTCTTGTCATGTCTTGTCTTGTCTTGTCTTGTCTTGTCTTGTGTTGCCTCGTCTTGTCTTGTCTTGTCTTGTCCTGTCCTGACGTGTGTTGTGTTGTTTTGTCTTGTCTTGTTTTGTCTTGTCCTGTCTTGTCTTGTCATGTCATGTCATGTGTTGTGTTGTGTTGTTTTGTCTTGTCTTGTCTTGTCTTGTCTTGTCTTGTCCTGTCCTGTCGTGTGTTGTGTTGCTTTGTCTTGTCTTGTCTTGTCATGTCGTGTGTTGTGTTGTTTTGTCTTGTCTTGTTGTGTATTGTCATGTCTTATATTGTCTTGTCTTGTCTTGTCATGTCGTGTGTTGTGTTGTTTTGTCTTGTCTTGTTGTGTATTGTCATGTCTTATATTGTCTTGTCTTGTCTTGTCTTGTCTTGTCTTGTCTTGTCTTGTCTTGTCTTGTCTTGTCTTGTCTTGTCTTGTCTTGTCTTGTCTTGTCTTGTCTTGTCTTGTCTTGTCTTGTCTTGTCTTGTCTTGTCTTGTCTTGTCTTGTCTTGTCTTGTCTTGTCTTGTCTTGTCTTGTCTTGTCTTGTCTTGTCTTGTCTTGTCTTGTCTTGTCTTGTCTTGTCTTGTCTTGTCTTGTCTTGTCTTGTCTTGTCTTGTCTTGTCTTGTCATGTCTTGTCTTGTCTTGTCTTGTTTTGTCTTGTCTTGTATTGTCTTGTTTTCTCATGTAATGTCATGTCGTGTGTTGTGTTGTTTTGTCTTGTCTTGTGTTGTTTTGTCGTGTTATGTCTTGTCTTGTCTTCTCTTGTCTTGTCCTGTCCTGTCGTGTGTTGTGTTGTTTTGTCTTGTCTTGTCATGTCATGTCATGTCGTGTCTTGTGTTGCTTTGTCTTGTCTTGTCATGCCGTGTGTTGTGTTGTTTTGTCTTGTCTTGTTGTGTATTGTCATGTCTTATATTGTCTTGTCTTGTCTTGTCTTGTCTTGTCTTGTCTTGTCTTGTCTTGTCTTGTCTTGTCTTGTCTTGTCTTGTCTTGTCTTGTCTTGTCTTGTCTTGTCTTGTCTTGTTTTATGTTGTCTTGTCTTGTCTTGTTTTGTCATGTAATGTCATGTCGTGTGTTGTGTTGTTTTGTCTTGTCATTTCTTATATTGTCTTGTCTTGTCTTATCTTGTCTTGTGATGTCATGTCGTGTGTCATGTCTTGTCTTGTCTTGTCTTGTGATGTCATGTCGTGTGTTGTGTTGTTTTGTCTTGTCATGTCTTGTCCTGTCCTGTATTGTCTTGTCTTGTCATGTCTTGTCTTGTCTTGTCTTGCCTTGTCTTGTCTTGTCTTGTCTTGTCTTGTCTTGTCTTGTCTTGTCTTGTGTTGTCTTGTCTTGTCTTGTCATGTCGTGTCTTGTGTTGCTTTGTCTTGTCATGTCTTGTCTTGTCTTGTCTTGTCGTGTGTTGTGTTGTTTTGTCTTGTCATGTCTTGTCCTGTCCTGTCTTGTCTTGTCTTGTCATGTCTTGTCTTGTCTTGTCTTGTCTTGTCTTGTCTTGTGTTGCCTCGTCTTGTCTTGTCTTGTCTTGTCCTGTCCTGACGTGTGTTGTGTTGTTTTGTCTTGTCTTGCTTTGTTTTGTCATGTCCTATCTTGTCTTGTCATGTCTTGTCTTGTCTTGTCTTGTCTTGTCTTGTCTTGTCTTGTCTTGCCTTGTCTTGTCTTGTCTTGTCTTGTCTTGTCTTGTCTTGTCTTGTCTTGTCTTGTCTTGTCTTGTCTTGTCTTGTCTTGTGTTGTCTTGTCTTGTCTTGTATTGTCTTGTTGTGTATTGTCATGTCTTATATTGTCTTGTCTTGTCTTGTCTTGTCTTGTCTTGTCTTGTCTTGTCTTGTCTTGTCTTGTCTTGTCTTGTCTTGTCTTGTCTTGTCTTGTCTTGTCTTGTCTTGTCTTGTCTTGTCTTGTCTTGTCTTGTCTTGTCTTGTCTTGTCTTGTCTTGTCTTGTCTTGTCTTGTCTTGTCTTGTCTTGTCTTGTCTTGTCTTGTCTTGTCTTGTCTTGTCTTGTCTTGTCTTGTCATGTCGTGTGTTGTGTTGTTTTGTCTTGTCTTGTTGTGTATTGTCATGTCTTATATTGTCTTGTCTTGTCTTGTCTTGTCTTGTCTTGTCTTGTCTTGTGTTGTCTTGTCTTGTCTTGTTTTGTCATGTAATGTCATGTCGTGTGTTGTGTTGTTTTGTCTTGTCATTTCTTGTCTTGTCTTGTCTTGTCTTGTCTTGTCTTGTCTTGTCTTGTCTTGTCTTGTCTTGTCTTGTCTTGTCTTGTCTTGTCTTGTCTTGTCTTGTCTTGTCTTGTCTTGTCTTGTCTTGTCTTGTCTTGTCTTGTCTTGTCTTGTCTTGTCTTGTCTTGTCTTGTCTTGTCTTGTCTTGTCTTGTCTTGTCTTGTCTTGTCTTGTCTTGTCTTGTCTTGTCTTGTCTTGTCTTGTCTTGTCTTGTCTTGTCTTGTCTTGTCTTGTCTTGTCTTGTCTTGTCTTGTCTTGTCTTTTCTTGTCTTGTCTTGTCTTGTCTTGTCTTGTCTTGTCTTGTCTTGTCTTGTCTTGTCTTGTCTTGTCTTGTCTTGTCTTGTCTTATCTTCTCTTGTCTTGTCTTGTCTTGTCTTGTCTTGTCTTGTCTTGTCTTGTCTTGTCTTGTCTTGTCTTGTCTTGTCTTGTCTTGTTTTATGTTGTCTTGTCTTGTCTTGTTTTGTCATGTAATGTCATGTCGTGTGTTGTGTTGTTTTGTCTTGTCATTTCTTATATTGTCTTGTCTTGTCTTGTCTTGTCTTGTGTTGTCTTGTCTTGTCTTGTCTTGTTTTGTCATGTAATGTCATGTCGTGTGTTGTGTTGTTTTGTCTTGTCATTTCTTGTCTTGTCTTGTCTTGTCTTGTCTTGTCTTGTTTTGTCTTGTCTTGTCTTGTCTTGTCTTGTCTTGTCTTGTCTTGTCTTGTCTTGTCTTGTCTTGTCTTGTCTTGTCTTGTCTTGTCTTGTCTTGTCTTGTCTTGTCTTGTCTTGTCTTGTCTTGTCTTGTCTTGTCTTGTCTTGTCTTGTCTTGTCTTGTCTTGTCTTGTCTTGTCTTGTCTTGTCTTGTCTTGTCTTGTCTTGTCTTGTCTTGTCTTGTCTTGTCTTGTCTTGTCTTGTCTTGTCTTGTCTTGTCTTGTCTTGTCTTGTCTTGTCTTGTCTTGTCTTGTTTTATGTTGTCTTGTCTTGTCTTGTTTTGTCATGTAATGTCATGTCGTGTGTTGTGTTGTTTTGTCTTGTCATTTCTTATATTGTCTTGTCTTGTCTTATCTTGTCTTGTGATGTCATGTCGTGTGTTGTGTTGTTTTGTCTTGTCATTTCTTGTCTTGTCTTGTCTTGTCTTGTCTTGTTTTGTCTTGTCTTGTCTTGTCTTGTCTTGTCTTGTCTTGTCTTGTCTTGTCTTGTCTTGTCTTGTCTTGTCTTGTCTTGTCTTGTCTTGTCTTGTCTTGTCTTGTCTTGTCTTGTCTTGTCTTGTCTTGTCTTGTCTTGTCTTGTCTTGTCTTGTCTTGTCTTGTCTTGTCTTGTCTTGTCTTGTCTTGTCTTGTCTTGTCTTGTCTTGTCTTGTCTTGTCTTGTCTTGTCTTGTCTTGTCTTGTCTTGTCTTGTCTTGTCTTGTCTTGTCTTGTCTTGTCTTGTCTTGTCTTGTCTTGTCTTGTCTTGTCTTGTCTTGTCTTGTCTTGTCTTGTCTTGTCTTGTGTTGTCTTGTCTTGTCTTGTTTTGTCATGTAATGTCATGTCGTGTGTTGTGTTGTTTTGTCTTGACATTTCTTGTCTTGTCTTGTCTTGTCTTGTCTTGTCTTGTCTTGTTTTGTCTTGTCTTGTCTTGTCTTGTCTTGTCTTGTCTTGTCTTGTCTTGTCTTGTCTTGTCTTGTCTTGTCTTGTCTTGTCTTGTCTTGTCTTGTCTTGTCTTGTCTTGTCTTGTCTTGTCTTGTCTTGTCTTGTCTTGTCTTGTCTTGTCTTGTCTTGTCTTGTCTTGTCTTGTCTTGTCTTGTCTTGTCTTGTCTTGTCTTGTCTTGTCTTGTCTTGTCTTGTCTTGTCTTGTCTTGTCTTGTTTTATGTTGTCTTGTCTTGTCTTGTTTTGTCATGTAATGTCATGTCGTGTGTTGTGTTGTTTTGTCTTGTCATTTCTTATATTGTCTTGTCTTGTCTTATCTTGTCTTGTGATGTCATGTCGTGTGTTGTGTTGTTTTGTCTTGTCATTTCTTGTCTTGTCTTGTCTTGTCTTGTCTTGTCTTGTCTTGTTTTGTCTTGTCTTGTCTTGTCTTGTCTTGTCTTGTCTTGTCTTGTCTTGTCTTGTCTTGTCTTGTCTTGTCTTGTCTTGTCTTGTCTTGTCTTGTCTTGTCTTGTCTTGTCTTGTCTTGTCTTGTCTTGTCTTGTCTTGTCTTGTCTTGTCTTGTCTTGTCTTGTCTTGTCTTGTCTTGTCTTGTCTTGTCTTGTCTTGTCTTGTCTTGTCTTGTCTTGTCTTGTCTTGTCTTGTCTTGTCTTGTCTTGTCTTGTCTTGTCTTGTCTTGTCTTGTCTTGTCTTGTCTTGTCTTGTCTTGTCTTGTCTTGTCTTGTCTTGTCTTGTCTTGTCTTGTCTTGTCTTGTCTTGTCTTGTCTTGTCTTGTCTTGTCTTGTCTTGTCTTGTCTTGTCTTGTCTTGTCTTGTCTTGTCTTGTCTTGTCTTGTCTTGTCTTGTCTTGTCTTGTCTTGTCTTGTCTTGTTTTGTCATGTAATGTCATGTCGTGTGTTGTGTTGTTTTGTCTTGTCATGTCTTGTCTTGTCTTGTCTTGTCTTGTCTTGTCGTGTGTTGTGTTGTTTTGTCTTGTCATGTCTTGTCCTGTCCTGTCTTGTCTTATCTTGTCATGTCTTGTCTTGTCTTGTGTTGCCTCGTCTTGTCTTGTCTTGTCTTGTCCTGTCCTGACGTGTGTTGTGTTGTTTTGTCTTGTCTTGCTTTGTCTTGTCATGTCCTATCTTGTCTTGTCATGTCTTGTCTTGTCTTGTCTTGTCTTGTCTTGTCTTGTCTTGTCTTGTCTTGCCTTGTCTTGTCTTGTCTTGTCTTGTCTTGTCTTGTCTTGTCTTGTCTTGTCTTGTCTTGTCTTGTCTTGTCTTGTCTTGTCTTGTGTTGTCTTGTCTTGTCTTGTCTTGTCATGTCGTGTGTTGTGTTGTTTTGTCTTGTCTTGTTGTGTATTGTCTTGTTGTGTATTGTCATGTCTTATATTGTCTTGTCTTGTCTTGTCTTGTCTTGTCTTGTCTTGTCTTGTCTTGTCTTGTCTTGTCTTGTCTTGTCTTGTATTGTCTTGTCTGGTCTTGTCTTGTCTTGTCTTGTCTTGTCTTGTCTTGTCTTGTCTTGTCTTGTCTTGTCTTGTCTTCTCTTGTCTTGTCTTGTCTTGTCTTGTCTTGTCTTGTCTTGTCTTGTCTTGTCTTGTCTTGTTTTATGTTGTCTTGTCTTGTCTTGTTTTGTCATGTAATGTCATGTCGTGTGTTGTGTTGTTTTGTCTTGTCATTTCTTATATTGTCTTGTCTTGTCTTATCTTGTCTTGTCTTGTCTTGTCTTGTCTTGTGTTGTCTTGTCTTGTCTTGTTTTGTCATGTAATGTCATGTCGTGTGTTGTGTTGTTTTGTCTTGTCATTTCTTATATTGTCTTGTCTTGTCTTATCTTGTCTTGTCTTGTCTTGTCTTGTCTTGTCTTGTCTTGTCTTGTCTTGTCTTGTCTTGTCTTGTCTTGTCTTGTCTTGTCTTGTCTTGTCTTGTCTTGTCTTGTCTTGTCTTGTCTTGTCTTGTCTTGTCTTGTCTTGTCTTGTCTTGTCTTGTCTTGTCTTGTCTTGTCTTGTCTTGTCTTGTCTTGTTTTATGTTGTCTTGTCTTGTCTTGTTTTGTCATGTAATGTCATGTCGTGTGTTGTGTTGTTTTGTCTTGTCATGTCTTGTCTTGTCTTGTCTTGTCTTGTCTTGTCGTGTGTTGTGTTGTTTTGTCTTGTCATGTCTTGTCCTGTCCTGTCTTGTCTTGTCATGTTTTGTCTTGTCTTGTCTTGTGTTGCCTCGTCTTGTCTTGTCTTGTCTTGTCCTGTCCTGACGTGTGTTGTGTTGTTTTGTCTTGTCTTGCTTTGTTTTGTCATGTCTTGTCTTGTCTTGTCTTGTCTTGCCTTGTCTTGTCTTGTCTTGTCTTGTCTTGTCTTGTCTTGTCTTGTCTTGTCTTGTCTTGTCTTGTCTTGTCTTGTCTTGTCTTGTCTTGTGTTGTCTTGTCTTGTCTTGTATTGTCTTGTTGTGTATTGTCTTGTCTTGTCTTGTCTTGTCTTGTCTTGTCTTGTCTTGTCTTGTCTTGTCTTGTCTTGTCTTGTCTTGTCTTGTCTTGTCTTGTCTTGTCTTGTCTTGTCTTGTCTTGTCTTGTCTTGTCTTGTCTTGTCTTGTCTTGTCTTGTCTTGTCTTTTCTTGTCTTGTCTTGTCTTGTCTTGTCTTGTCTTGTCTTGTCTTGTCTTGTCTTGTCTTGTCTTGTCTTGTCTTGTCTTGTCTTGTCTTGTCTTGTCTTGTCTTGTCTTGTCTTATCTTCTCTTGTCTTGTCTTGTCTTGTCTTGTCTTGTCTTGTCTTGTCTTGTCTTGTCTTGTCTTGTTTTATGTTGTCTTGTCTTGTCTTGTTTTGTCATGTAATGTCATGTCGTGTGTTGTGTTGTTTTGTCTTGTCATTTCTTGTCTTGTCTTGTCTTGTCTTGTCTTGTCTTGTCTTGTTTTGTCTTGTCTTGTCTTGTCTTGTCTTGTCTTGTCTGGTCTTGTCTTGTCTTGTCTTGTCTTGTCTTGTCTTGTCTTGTCTTGTCTTGTCTTGTCTTGTCTTGTCTTGTCTTGTCTTGTCTTGTCTTGTCTTGTCTTGTCTTGTCTTGTCTTGTCTTGTCTTGTCTTGTCTTGTCTTGTCTTGTCTTGTCTTGTCTTGTCTTGTCTTGTCTTGTCTTGTCTTGTCTTGTCTTGTCTTGTCTTGTCTTGTCTTGTCTTGTCTTGTCTTGTCTTGTCTTGTCTTGTCTTGTCTTGTCTTGTCTTGTCTTGTCTTGTCTTGTCTTGTCTTGTCTTGTCTTGTCTTGTCTTGTCTTGTCTTGTCTTGTCTTGTCTTGTCTTGTCTTGTCTTGTCTTGTCTTGTCTTGTTTTGTCATGTAATGTCATGTCGTGTGTTGTGTTGTTTTGTCTTGTCATGTCTTGTCTTGTCTTGTCTTGTCGTGTGTTGTGTTGTTTTGTCTTGTCATGTCTTGTCCTGTCCTGTCTTGTCTTATCTTGTCATGTCTTGTCTTGTCTTGTGTTGCCTCGTCTTGTCTTGTCTTGTCTTGTCCTGTCCTGACGTGTGTTGTGTTGTTTTGTCTTGTCTTGCTTTGTCTTGTCATGTCCTATCTTGTCTTGTCATGTCTTGTCTTGTCTTGTCTTGTCTTGTCTTGTCTTGTCTTGTCTTGTCTTGCCTTGTCTTGTCTTGTCTTGTCTTGTCTTGTCTTGTCTTGTCTTGTCTTGTCTTGTCTTGTCTTGTCTTGTCTTGTCTTGTGTTGTCTTGTCTTGTCTTGTCTTGTCATGTCGTGTGTTGTGTTGTTTTGTCTTGTCTTGTTGTGTATTGTCTTGTTGTGTATTGTCTTGTTGTGTATTGTCATGTCTTATATTGTCTTGTCTTGTCTTGTCTTGTCTTGTCTTGTCTTGTCTTGTCTTGTCTTGTATTGTCTTGTCTTGTCTTGTCTTGTCTTGTCTTGTCTTGTCTTGTCTTGTCTTGTCTTGTCTTGTCTTGTCTTCTCTTGTCTTGTCTTGTCTTGTCTTGTCTTGTCTTGTCTTGTCTTGTCTTGTCTTGTTTTATGTTGTCTTGTCTTGTCTTGTTTTGTCATGTAATGTCATGTCGTGTGTTGTGTTGTTTTGTCTTGTCATTTCTTATATTGTCTTGTCTTGTCTTATCTTGTCTTGTCTTGTCTTGTCTTGTCTTGTGTTGTCTTGTCTTGTCTTGTTTTGTCATGTAATGTCATGTCGTGTGTTGTGTTGTTTTGTCTTGTCATTTCTTGTCTTGTCTTGTCTTGTCTTGTCTTGTCTTGTCTTGTCTTGTCTTGTCTTGTCTTGTCTTGTCTTGTCTTGTCTTGTCTTGTCTTGTCTTGTCTTGTCTTGTCTTGTCTTGTCTTGTCTTGTCTTGTCTTGTCTTGTCTTGTCTTGTCTTGTCTTGTCTTGTCTTCTCTTGTCTTGTCTTGTCTTGTCTTGTCTTGTCTTGTCTTGTCTTGTTTTATGTTGTCTTGTCTTGTCTTGTTTTGTCATGTAATGTCATGTCGTGTGTTGTGTTGTTTTGTCTTGTCATTTCTTGTCTTGTCTTGTCTTGTCTTGTCTTGTCTTGTCTTGTCTTGTCTTGTCTTGTCTTGTCTTGTCTTGTCTTGTCTTGTCTTGTCTTGTCTTGTCTTGTCTTGTCTTGTCTTGTCTTGTCTTGTCTTGTCTTGTCTTGTCTTGTCTTGTCTTGTTTTATGTTGTCTTGTCTTGTCTTGTTTTGTCATGTAATGTCATGTCGTGTGTTGTGTTGTTTTGTCTTGTCATTTCTTATATTGTATTGTCTTGTCTTATCTTGTCTTGTGATGTCATGTCGTGTGTTGTGTTGTTTTGTCTTGTCATGTCTTGTCTTGTCTTGTCTTGTCTTGTCTTGTCTTGTCTTGTCTTGTCTTGTCTTGTCTTGTGATGTCATGTCGTGTGTTGTGTTGTTTTGTCTTGTCATGTCTTGTCCTGTCCTGTCTTGTCTTGTCTTGTCATGTCTTGTCTTGTCTTGTCTTGTCTTGTCTTGTGTTGCCTCGTCTTGTCTTGTCTTGTGTTGTCTTGTCTTGTCTTGTCTTGTCATGTCGTGTGTTGTGTTGTTTTGTCTTGTCTTGTTGTGTATTGTCATGTCTTATATTGTCTTGTCTTGTCCTGTGTTGTCTTGTCTTGTCTTGTCTTGTCTTGTCTTGTCTTGTATTGTCTTGTCTTGTCTTGTCTTGTCTTGTCTTGTCTTGTCTTGTCTTGTCTTGTCTTGTCTTGTCTTGTCTTGTCTTGTCTTGTCTTGTCTTGTCTTGTCTTGTCTTGTCTTGTCTTGTCTTGTCTTGTCTTGTCTTGTCTTGTCTTGTCTTGTCTTGTCTTGTCTTGTCTTGACTTGTTTTGTCATGTAATGTCATGTCGTGTGTTGTGTTGTTTTGTCTTGTCATGTCTTGTCCTGTCCTGTCTTGTCTTATCTTGTCATGTCTTGTCTTGTCTTGTGTTGCCTCGTCTTGTCTTGTCTTGTCTTGTCCTGTCCTGACGTGTGTTGTGTTGTTTTGTCTTGTCTTGCTTTGTCTTGTCATGTCCTATCTTGTCTTGTCATGTCTTGTCTTGTCTTGTCTTGTCTTGTCTTGTCTTGTCTTGTCTTGCCTTGTCTTGTCTTGTCTTGTCTTGTCTTGTCTTGTCTTGTCTTGTCTTGTCTTGTCTTGTCTTGTCTTGTCTTGTCTTGTCTTGTGTTGTCTTGTCTTGTCTTGTCTTGTCATGTCGTGTGTTGTGTTGTTTTGTCTTGTCTTGTTGTGTATTGTCTTGTTGTGTATTGTCATGTCTTATATTGTCTTGTCTTGTCTTGTCTTGTCTTGTCTTGTCTTGTCTTGTCTTGTCTTGTCTTGTCTTGTATTGTCTTGTCTTGTCTTGTCTTGCCTTGTCTTGTCTTGTCTTGTCTTGTTTTATGTTGTCTTGTCTTGTCTTGTTTTGTCATGTAATGTCATGTCGTGTGTTGTGTTGTTTTGTCTTGTCATTTCTTATATTGTCTTGTCTTGTCTTATCTTGTCTTGTGATGTCATGTCGTGTGTTGTGTTGTTTTGTCTTGTCATGTCTTGTCTTGTCTTGTCTTGTCTTGTCTTGTCTTGTCTTGTCTTGTCTTGTCTTGTCTTGTCTTGTCTTGTCTTGTGATGTCATGTCTTGTGATGTCATGTCGTGTGTTGTGTTGTTTTGTCTTGTCATGTCTTGTCCTGTCCTGTCTTGTCTTGTCTTGTCATGTCTTGTCTTGTCTTGTCTTGTCTTGTCTTGTCTTGTCTTGTCTTGTCTTGTCTTGTCTTGTCTTGTCTTGTCTTGTTTTATGTTGTCTTGTCTTGTCTTGTTTTGTCATGTAATGTCATGTCGTGTGTTGTGTTGTTTTGTCTTGTCATTTCTTATATTGTCTTGTCTTGTCTTATCTTGTCTTGTGATGTCATGTCGTGTGTTGTGTTGTTTTGTCTTGTCATGTCATGTCTTGTCCTGTCTTGTCTTGTCTTGTCTTGTATTGTCTTGTCTTGTCTTGTCTTGTCTTGTCTTGTCTTGTCATTTCTTGTCTTGTCTTGTCTTGTCTTGTCTTGTCTTGTCTTGTCTTGTCTTGTCTTGTCTTGTCTTGTCTTGTCTTGTCTTGTCTTGTCTTGTCTTGTCTTGTCTTGTCTTGTCTTGTCTTGTCTTGTCTTGTCTTGTCTTGTCTTGTCTTGTCTTGTTTTATGTTGTCTTGTCTTGTCTTGTTTTGTCATGTAATGTCATGTCGTGTGTTGTGTTGTTTTGTCTTGTCATTTCTTATATTGTCTTGTCTTGTCTTATCTTGTCTTGTGATGTCATGTCGTGTGTTGTGTTGTTTTGTCTTGTCATGTCTTGTCTTGTCTTGTCTTGTCTTGTCTTGTCTTGTCTTGTCTTGTCTTGTCTTGTCTTGTCTTGTCTTGTCTTGTGATGTCATGTCGTGTGTTGTGTTGTTTTGTCTTGTCATGTCTTGTCCTGTCCTGTCTTGTCTTGTCTTGTCATGTCTTGTCTTGTCTTGTCTTGTCTTGTCTTGTGTTGCCTCGTCTTGTCTTGTCTTGTGTTGTCTTGTCTTGTCTTGTCTTGTCATGTCGTGTGTTGTGTTGTTTTGTCTTGTCTTGTTGTGTATTGTCATGTCTTATATTGTCTTGTCTTGTCTTGTGTTGTCTTGTCTTGTCTTGTCTTGTCTTGTCTTGTCTTGTATTGTCTTGTCTTGTCTTGTCTTGTCTTGTCTTGTCTTGTCTTGTCTTGTCTTGTCTTGTCTTGTCTTGTCTTGTCTTGTCTTGTCTTGTGTTGTCTTGTCTTGTCTTGTCTTGTCTTGTCTTGTCTTGTATTGTCTTGTCTTGTCTTGTCTTGTCTTGTCTTGTCTTGTCTTGTCTTGTCTTGTCTTGTCTTGTCTTGTCTTGTCTTGTCTTGTCTTGTCTTGTCTTGTCTTGTCTTGTCTTGTCTTGTCTTGTCTTGTCTTGTCTTGTCTTGTCTTGTCTTGTCTTGTCTTGTCTTGTCTTGTCTTGTCTTGTCTTGTCTTGTCTTGTCTTGTCTTGTCTTGTCTTGTCTTGACTTGTTTTGTCATGTAATGTCATGTCGTGTGTTGTGTTGTTTTGTCTTGTCATGTCTTGTCTTGTCTTGTCTTGTCGTGTGTTGTGTTGTTTTGTCTTGTCATGTCTTGTCCTGTCCTGTCTTGTCTTATCTTGTCATGTCTTGTCTTGTCTTGTGTTGCCTCGTCTTGTCTTGTCTTGTCTTGTCCTGTCCTGACGTGTGTTGTGTTGTTTTGTCTTGTCTTGCTTTGTCTTGTCATGTCCTATCTTGTCTTGTCATGTCTTGTCTTGTCTTGTCTTGTCTTGTCTTGTCTTGTCTTGTCTTGTCTTGCCTTGTCTTGTCTTGTCTTGTCTTGTCTTGTCTTGTCTTGTCTTGTCTTGTCTTGTCTTGTCTTGTCTTGTCTTGTCTTGTCTTGTGTTGTCTTGTCTTGTCTTGTCTTGTCATGTCGTGTGTTGTGTTGTTTTGTCTTGTCTTGTTGTGTATTGTCTTGTTGTGTATTGTCATGTCTTATATTGTCTTGTCTTGTCTTGTCTTGTCTTGTCTTGTCTTGTCTTGTCTTGTCTTGTCTTGTCTTGTCTTGTATTGTCTTGTCTTGTCTTGTCTTGTCTTGTCTTGTCTTGTCTTGTCTTGTCTTGTCTTGTCTTGTCTTGTCTTCTCTTGTCTTGTCTTGTCTTGTCTTGTCTTGTCTTGTCTTGTCTTGTCTTGTCTTGTCTTGTCTTGTTTTATGTTGTCTTGTCTTGTCTTGTTTTGTCATGTAATGTCATGTCGTGTGTTGTGTTGTTTTGTCTTGTCATTTCTTATATTGTCTTGTCTTGTCTTATCTTGTCTTGTCTTGTCTTGTCTTGTCTTGTGTTGTCTTGTCTTGTCTTGTTTTGTCATGTAATGTCATGTCGTGTGTTGTGTTGTTTTGTCTTGTCATTTCTTGTCTTGTCTTGTCTTGTCTTGTCTTGTCTTGTCTTGTCTTGTCTTGTCTTGTCTTGTCTTGTCTTGTCTTGTCTTGTCTTGTCTTGTCTTGTCTTGTCTTGTCTTGTCTTGTCTTGTCTTGTCTTGTCTTGTCTTGTCTTGTCTTGTCTTGTCTTGTCTTGTCTTGTCTTGTCTTGTCTTGTCTTGTCTTGTCTTGTCTTGTCTTGTCTTGTCTTGTCTTGTCTTGTCTTGTCTTGTCTTGTCTTGTCTTGTCTTGTCTTGTCTTGTCTTGTCTTGTCTTGTCTTCTCTTGTCTTGTCTTGTCTTGTCTTGTCTTGTCTTGTCTTGTCTTGTTTTATGTTGTCTTGTCTTGTCTTGTTTTGTCATGTAATGTCATGTCGTGTGTTGTGTTGTTTTGTCTTGTCATTTCTTGTCTTGTCTTGTCTTGTCTTGTCTTGTCTTGTCTTGTCTTGTCTTGTCTTGTCTTGTCTTGTCTTGTCTTGTCTTGTCTTGTCTTGTCTTGTCTTGTCTTGTCTTGTTTTATGTTGTCTTGTCTTGTCTTGTTTTGTCATGTAATGTCATGTCGTGTGTTGTGTTGTTTTGTCTTGTCATTTCTTATATTGTCTTGTCTTGTCTTATCTTGTCTTGTGATGTCATGTCGTGTGTTGTGTTGTTTTGTCTTGTCATGTCTTGTCTTGTCTTGTCTTGTCTTGTCTTGTCTTGTCTTGTCTTGTCTTGTCTTGTCTTGTCTTGTCTTGTCTTGTGATGTCATGTCGTGTGTTGTGTTGTTTTGTCTTGTCATGTCTTGGCCTGTCCTGTCTTGTCTTGTCTTGTCATGTCTTGTCTTGTCTTGTCTTGTCTTGTCTTGTGTTGCCTCGTCTTGTCTTGTCTTGTGTTGTCTTGTCTTGTCTTGTCTTGTCATGTCGTGTGTTGTGTTGTTTTGTCTTGTCTTGTTGTGTATTGTCATGTCTTATATTGTCTTGTCTTGTCTTGTGTTGTCTTGTCTTGTCTTGTCTTGTCTTGTCTTGTCTTGTATTGTCTTGTCTTGTCTTGTCTTGTCTTGTCTTGTCTTGTCTTGTCTTGTCTTGTCTTGTCTTGTCTTGTCTTGTCTTGTCTTGTCTTGTCTTGTCTTGTCTTGTCTTGTCTTGTCTTGTCTTGTCTTGTCTTGTCTTGTCTTGTTTTGTCTTGTCCTGTCTTGTCTTGTCATGTCATGTCATGTGTGGTGTTGTGTTGTTTTGTCTTGTCTTGTCTTGTCTTGTCTTGTCTTGTGTTGTCTTGTCTTGTCTTGTCTTGTTTTATGTTGTCTTGTTTTGTCATGTAATGTCATGTCGTGTGTTGTGTTGTTTTGTCTTGTCATGTCTTATATTGTCTTGTCTTGTCTTGTGATGTCATGTCGTGTGTTGTGTTGTTTTGTCTTGTCATGTCTTATATTGTCTTGTCTTGTCTTGTCATGTCGTGTGATGTCATGTCGTGTGTTGTGTTGTTTTGTCTTGTCTTGTTTTGTCTTGTCCTGTCTTGTCTTGTCATGTCATGTCATGTGTTGTGTTGTGTTGTTTTGTCTTGTCTTGTCTTGTCTTGTCTTGTCTTGTCTTGTCCTGTCCTGTCGTGTGTTGTGTTGTTTTGTCTTGTCTTGTCATGTCATGTCATGTCGTGTCTTGTGTTGCTTTGTCTTGTCTTGTCTTGTCATGTCGTGTGTTGTGTTGTTTTGTCTTGTCTTGTTGTGTATTGTCATGTCTTATATTGTCTTGTCTTGTCCTGTCATGTCGTGTGTTGTGTTGTTTTGTCTTGTCTTGTTGTGTATTGTCATGTCTTATATTGTCTTGTCTTGTCTTGTCTTGTCTTGTCTTGTCTTGTCTTGTCATGTCATGTCATGTCGTGTGTTGTGTTGTTTTGTCTTGTCTTGTTTTGTCTTGTCATGTCTTATATTGTCTTGTCTTGTCTTGTCTTGTCTTGTCTTGTCTTGTCTTGTCTTGTCTTGTCTTGTCCTGTCTTGTCTTGTCTTGTCTTGTCATGTCTTGTCTTGTCTTGTTTTGTCTTGTCTTGTATTGTCTTGTTTTCTCATGTAATGTCATGTCGTGTGTTGTGTTGTTTTGTCTTGTCTTGTGTTGTTTTGTCGTGTTATGTCTTGTCTTGTCTTCTCTTGTCTTGTCTTGTCTTGTCTTGTCTTGTCTTGTCTTGTCTTGTCTTGTCTTGTCTTGTCTTGTCTTGTCCTGTCCTGTCGTGTGTTGTGTTGTTTTGTCTTGTCTTGTCATGTCATGTCATGTCGTGTCTTGTGTTGCTTTGTCTTGTCTTGTCTTGTATTGTCTTGTCTTGTTTTGTCTTGTCTTGTCTTGTCTTGTCTTGTCATGTCATGTCATGTCATATCGTGTGTTGTGTTGTTTTGTCTTGTCATGTCTTATCTTGTCTTGTCTTGTCTTGTCTTGTCTTGTCTTGTCTTGTCTTGTCTTGTCTTGTCTTGTCTTGTCTTGTCTTGTCTTGTCTTGTCTTGTCTTGTCTTGTCTTGTCTTGTCTTGTCTTGTCTTGTCTTGTCTTGTCTTGTATTGTCTTGTCTTGTCTTGTCTTGTCTTGTCTTGTCTTGTCTTGTCTTGTCTTGTCTTGTCTTGTCTTGTCTTGTCTTGTCTTGTCTTGTCTTGTCTCGTCTTGTCTTGTCTTGTGTTGCTTTGTCTTGTTGTGTATTGTCATGTCGTGTGTTGTGTTGTTTTGTCTTGTCTTGTCTTCTCCTTGTCTTGTCTTGTCTGTCGTGTGTTGTGTTGTTTTGTCTTGTCATGTCTTATATTGTCTTGTCTTGTCTTGTCTTGTCTCGTCTTGTCTTGTCTTGTCTTGTCTTGTCTTGTCTTGTCTTGTCTTGTCTTGTCTTGTCTTGTCTTGTCTTGTCTTGTCTTGTCTTGTCTCGTCTTGTCTTGTCTTGTCTTGTCTTGTCTTGTCTTGTCTTGTCTTGTCTTGTCTTGTCTTGTCATGTCGTGTCTTGTGTTGCTTTGTCTTGTTGTGTATTGTCATGTCGTGTGTTGTGTTGTTTTGTCTTGTCTTGTCTTCTCCTTGTCTTGTCTTGTCTGTCGTGTGTTGTGTTGTTTTGTCTTGTCATGTCTTATATTGTCTTGTTTTGTCTTGTCTTGTCATGTCATGTCATATCGTGTGTTGTGTTGCTTTGTCTTGTCTTGTTGTGTATTGTCATGTCTTATATTGTCTTGTCTTGTCTTGTCTTGTCTTGTCTTGTCTTGTCTTGTCTTGTCTTGTCTTGTCTTGTCTTGTCTTGTCTTGTCTTGTCTTGTCTTGTCTTGTCTTGTCTTGTCTTGTCTTGTCTTGTCTTGTCTTGTCTTGTCTTGTCTTGTCTTGTCTTGTCTTGTCTTGTCTTGTCTTGTCTTGTCTTGTCTTGTCTTGTCTTGTCTTGTCTTGTCTTGTCTTGTCTTGTCTTGTCCTGTCCTGTCGTGTGTTGTGTTGTTTTGTCTTGTCTTGTCATGTCATGTCATGTCGTGTCTTGTGTTGCTTTGTCTTGTCTTGTCTTGTCATGTCGTGTGTTGTGTTGTTTTGTCTTGTCTTGTTGTGTATTGTCATGTCTTATATTGTCTTGTCTTGTCTTGTGTTGTCTTGTCATGTCTTGTCTTGTCTTGTCTTGTCTTGTTTTGTCTTGTCTTGTCTTGTCATGTCATGTCATGTCATATCGTGTGTTGTGTTATTTTGTCTTGTCTTATTTTGTCTTGTCATGTCTTATCTTGTCTTCTCTTGTCTTGTCTTGTCTTGTCTTGTCTTGTCTTGTCTTGTCATGTCATGTCGTGTCTTGTGTTGCTTTGTCTTGTCATGTCATGTCATATCGTGTGTTGTGTTGTTTTGTCTTGTCTTATTTTGTCTTGTCATGTCTTATCTTGTCTTGTCTTGTCTTGTCTTGTCTTGTCTTGTCATGTCATGTCATATCGTGTGTTGTGTTGTTTTGTCTTGTCTTATTTTGTCTTGTCTTGTCTTGTCTTGTCTTGTCTTGTCTTGTCTTGTCTTGTCTTGTCTTGTCTTGTCTTGTCTTGTCTTGTCTTGTCTTGTCTTGTCTTGTCTTGTCTGGTCTTGTCTTGTCTTGTCTTGTCTTGTCTTGTCTTGTCTTGTCTTGTCTTGTCTTATCTTGTCATGTCATGTCATGTCGTGTCTTGTGTTGCTTTGTCTTGTCTTGTCTTGTCATGTCGTGTGTTGTGTTGTTTTGTCTTGTCTTGTTGTGTATTGTCATGTCTTATATTGTCTTGTCTTTTCTTGTCTTGTCTTGTCTTGTCTCGTCTCGTCTTGTCTTGTCTTGTCTTGTCTTGTCTTGTCTTGTCTTGTCTTGCCTTGTCTTGTCTTGTCTTGTCTTGTCTTGTCTTGTCTTGTCTTGTCTTGTCTTGTCTTGTCTTGTCTTGTCTTGTCTTGTCTTGTCTTGTCATGTCTTGTCTTGTCTTGTCTTGTCTTGTATTGTCTTGTCTTGTTTTGTCTTGTCTTGTCTTGTCTTGTCTTGTCATGTCATGTCATGTCATATCGTGTGTTGTGTTGTTTTGTCTTGTCTTATTTTGTCTTGTCATGTCTTATCTTGTCTTGTCTTGTCTTGTCTTGTCTTGTCTTGTCTTGTCTTGTCTTGTCTTGTCTTGTCTTGTCTTGTGTTGCTTTGTCTTGTTGTGTCTTGTCATGTCGTGTGTTGTGTTGTTTTGTCTTGTCTTGTTGTGTATTGTCATGTCTTATATTGTCTTGTCTTGTCTTGTGTTGTCTTGTCATGTCTTGTCTTGTCTTGTCTTGTCTTGTTTTGTCTTGTCTTGTCATGTCATGTCATGTTGTGTTGTTTTGTCTTGTCTTGTCATGTCATGTCATGTCGTGTCTTGTGTTGCTTTGTCTTGTCTTGTCTTGTCATGTCGTGTGTTGTGTTGTTTTGTCTTGTCTTGTTGTGTATTGTCATGTCTTATATTGTCTTGTCTTGTCTTGTCTTGTCTTGTCTTGTCTTGTCTTGTGTTGTCTTGTCATGTCTTGTCTTGTCTTGTCTTGTCTTGTTTTGTCTTGTCTTGTCTTGTCATGTCATGTCATGTCATATCGTGTGTTGTGTTATTTTGTCTTGTCTTATTTTGTCTTGTCATGTCTTATCTTGTCTTGTCTTGTCTTGTCTTGTCTTGTCTTGTCTTGTCTTGTCTTGTCTTGTCATGTCATGTCGTGTCTTGTGTTGCTTTGTCTTGTCATGTCATGTCATATCGTGTGTTGTGTTGTTTTGTCTTGTCTTATTTTGTCTTGGCATGTCTTATCTTGTCTTGTCTTGTCTTGTCTTGTCTTGTCATGTCATGCCATATCGTGTGTTGTGTTGTTTTGTCTTGTCTTATTTTGTCTTTTCTTGTCTTGTCTTGTCTTGTCTTGTCTTGTCTTGTCTTGTCTTGTCTTGTCTTGTCTTGTCTTGTCTTGTCTTGTCTTGTCTTGTCTTGTCTTGTCTTGTCTTGTCTTGTCTTGTCTTGTCTTGTCTTGTCTGGTCTTGTCTTGTCTTGTCTTGTCTTGTCTTGTCTTGTCTTGTCTTGTCTTGTCTTATCTTGTCATGTCATGTCATGTCGTGTCTTGTGTTGCTTTGTCTTGTCTTGTCTTGTCATGTCGTGTGTTGTGTTGTTTTGTCTTGTCTTGTTGTGTATTGTCATGTCTTATATTGTCTCGTCTTGTCTTGTCTTGTCTTGTCTTGTCTTGTCTTGTCTTGTCTTGTCTTGTCTTGTCTTGTCTTGTCTTGTCTTGTCCTGTCTTGTCTTGTCTTGTCTTGTCTTGTCTTGTCTTGTCTTGTCTTGTCTTGTCTTGTCTTGTCTTGTCTTGTCTTGTCTTGTCTTGTCTTGTCTTGTCATGTCGTGTGTTGTGTTGTTTTGTCTTGTCTTGTTGTGTATTGTCATGTCTTATATTGTCTTGTCTTGTCTTGTGTTGTCTTGTCATGTCTTGTCTTGTCTTGTCTTGTCTTGTTTTGTCTTGTCTTGTCTTGTCATGTCATGTCATGTCATGTCATATCGTGTGTTGTGTTATTTTGTCTTGTCTTATTTTGTCTTGTCATGTCTTATCTTGTCTTGTCTTGTCTTGTCTTGTCATGTCATGTCGTGTCTTGTGTTGCTTTGTCTTGTCATGTCATGTCATATCGTGTGTTGTGTTGTTTTGTCTTGTCTTATTTTGTCTTGTCATGTCTTATCTTGTCTTGTCTTGTCTTGTCTTGTCTTGTCTTGTCATGTCATGTCATATCGTGTGTTGTGTTGTTTTGTCTTGTCTTATTTTGTCTTGTCTTGTCTTGTCTTGTCTTGTCTTGTCTTGTCTTGTCTTGTCTTGTCTTGTCTTGTCTTGTCTTGTCTTGTCTTGTCTTGTCTTGTCTTGTCTTGTCTTGTCTTGTCATGTCATGTCATGTCATATCGTGTGTTGTGTTGTTTTGTCTTGTCTTATTTTGTCTTGTCATGTCTTATCTTGTCTTGTCTTGTCTTGTCTTGTCTTGTCTTGTCTTGTCTTGTCTTGTCTTGTCTTGTCTTGTCTTGTCTTGTCTTGTCTTGTCTTGTCTTGTCTTGTCTTGTCTTGTCTTGTCTTGTCTTGTCTTGTCTTGTCTTGTATTGTCTTGTCTTGTCTTGTCTTGTCTTGTCTTGTCTTGTCTTGTCTTGTCTTGTCTTGTCTTGTCTTGTCTTGTCTTGTCTTGTCTCGTCTTGTCTTGTCTTGTGTTGCTTTGTCTTGTTGTGTATTGTCATGTCGTGTGTTGTGTTGTTTTGTCTTGTCTTGTCTTCTCCTTGTCTTGTCTTGTCTGTCGTGTGTTGTGTTGTTTTGTCTTGTCATGTCATATATTGTCTTGTCTTGTCTTGTCTTGTCTCGTCTTGTCTTGTCTTGTCTTGTCTTGTCTTGTCTTGTCTTGTCTTGTCTTGTCTTGTCTTGTCTTGTCTTGTCTTGTCTTGTCTTGTCTTGTCTTGTCTTGTCTTGTCTTGTCTTGCCTTGTCTTGTCTTGTCTTGTCTTGTCTTGTCTTGTCTTGTCTTGTCTTGTCTCGTCTTGTCTTGTCTTGTCTTGTCTTGTCTTGTCTTGTCTTGTCTTGTCTTGTCATGTCGTGTCTTGTGTTGCTTTGTCTTGTTGTGTATTGTCATGTCGTGTGTTGTGTTGTTTTGTCTTGTCTTGTCTTCTCCTTGTCTTGTCTTGTCTGTCGTGTGTTGTGTTGTTTTGTCTTGTCATGTCTTATATTGTCTTGTTTTGTCTTGTCTTGTCATGTCATGTCATATCGTGTGTTGTGTTGCTTTGTCTTGTCTTGTTGTGTATTGTCATGTCTTATATTGTCTTGTCTTGTCTTGTCTTGTCTTGTCTTGTCTTGTCTTGTCTTGTCTTGTCTTGTCTTGTCTTGTCTTGTCTTGTCTTGTCATGTCTTGTCTTGTCTTGTCTTGTCTTGTCTTGTCTTGTCTTGTCTTGTCTTGTCTTGTCTTGTCTTGTCTTGTCTTGTCTTGTCTTGTCTTGTCTTGTCTTGTCTTGTCTTGTCTTGTCTTGTCTTGTCTTGTCTTGTCTTGTCTTGTCTTGTCATGTCATATCGTGTGTTGTGTTGTTTTGTCTTGTCTTGTCTTGTCTTGTCTTGTCTTGTCTTGTCTTGTCTTGTCATGTCTTATATTGTCTTGTCTTGTCTTGTCTTGTCATGTCATGTCATGTCGTGTCTTGTGTTGCTTTGTCTTGTCTTGTCTTGTATTGTCTTGTCTTGTTTTGTCTTGTCTTGTCTTGTCTTGTCTTGTCATGTCATGTCATGTCATATCGTGTGTTGTGTTGTTTTGTCTTGTCTTATTTTGTCTTGTCATGTCTTATCTTGTCTTGTCTTGTCTTGTCTTGTCTTGTCTTGTCTTGTCTTGTCTTGTCTTGTCTTGTCTTGTCTTGTCTTGTCTTGTCTTGTCTTGTCTTGTCTTGTCTTGTCTTGTCTTGTCTTGTATTGTCTTGTCTTGTCTTGTCTTGTCTTGTCTTGTCTTGTCTTGTCTTGTCTTGTCTTGTCTTGTCTTGTCTTGTCTTGTCTTGTCTTGTCTCGTCTTGTCTTGTCTTGTGTTGCTTTGTCTTGTTGTGTATTGTCATGTCGTGTGTTGTGTTGTTTTGTCTTGTCTTGTCTTCTCCTTGTCTTGTCTTGTCTGTCGTGTGTTGTGTTGTTTTGTCTTGTCATGTCTTATATTGTCTTGTCTTGTCTTGTCTTGTCTTGTCTCGTCTTGTCTTGTCTTGTCTTGTCTTGTCTTGTCTTGTCTTGTCTTGTCTTGTCTTGTCTTGTCTTGTCTTGTCTTGTCTTGTCTTGTCTTGTCTTGTCTTGTCTTGTCTTGTCTTGTCTTGTCTTGTCTTGTCTTGTCTTGTCTTGTCTTGTCTTGTCTTGTCTCGTCTTGTCTTGTCTTGTCTTGTCTTGTCTTGTCTTGTCTTGTCTTGTCTTGTCTTGTCATGTCGTGTCTTGTGTTGCTTTGTCTTGTTGTGTATTGTCATGTCGTGTGTTGTGTTGTTTTGTCTTGTCTTGTCTTCTCCTTGTCTTGTCTTGTCTGTCGTGTGTTGTGTTGTTTTGTCTTGTCATGTCTTATATTGTCTTGTTTTGTCTTGTCTTGTCATGTCATGTCATATCGTGTGTTGTGTTGCTTTGTCTTGTCTTGTTGTGTATTGTCATGTCTTATATTGTCTTGTCTTGTCTTGTCTTGTCTTGTCTTGTCTTGTCTTGTCTTGTCTTGTCTTGTCTTGTCTTGTCTTGTCTTGTCTTGTCTTGTCTTGTCTTGTCTTGTCTTGTCTTGTCTTGTCTTGTCTTGTCTTGTTTTGTCTTGTCTTGTCTTGTCTTGTCTTGTCTTGTCTTGTCTTGTCTTGTCTTGTCTTGTCTTGTCTTGTCTTGTCTTGTCTTGTCTTGTCTTGTCTTGTCTTGTCTTGTCTTGTCTTGTCTTGTCTTGTCTTGTCTTGTCTTGTCTTGTCTTGTCTTGTCTTGTCTTGTCTTGTCTTGTCTTGTCCTGTCCTGTCGTGTGTTGTGCTGTTTTGTCTTGTCTTGTCATGTCATGTCATGTCGTGTCTTGTGTTGCTTTGTCTTGTCTTGTCTTGTCATGTCGTGTGTTGTGTTGTTTTGTCTTGTCTTGTTGTGTATTGTCATGTCTTATATTGTCTTGTCTTGTCTTGTGTTGTCTTGTCATGTCTTGTCTTGTCTTGTCTTGTCTTGTTTTGTCTTGTCTTGTCTTGTCATGTCATGTCATGTCATATCGTGTGTTGTGTTATTTTGTCTTGTCTTATTTTGTCTTGTCATGTCTTATCTTGTCTTGTCTTGTCTTGTCTTGTCTTGTCTTGTCTTGTCTTGTCATGTCATGTCGTGTCTTGTGTTGCTTTGTCTTGTCATGTCATGTCATATCGTGTGTTGTGTTGTTTTGTCTTGTCTTATTTTGTCTTGTCATGTCTTATCTTGTCTTGTCTTGTCTTGTCTTGTCTTGTCTTGTCATGTCATGTCATATCGTGTGTTGTGTTGTTTTGTCTTGTCTTATTTTGTCTTGTCTTGTCTTGTCTTGTCTTGTCTTGTCTTGTCTTGTCTTGTCTTGTCTTGTCTTGTCTTGTCTTGTCTTGTCTTGTCTTGTCTTGTCTGGTCTTGTCTTGTCTTGTCTTGTCTTGTCTTGTCTTGTCTTGTCTTGTCTTGTCTTGTCTTATCTTGTCATGTCATGTCATGTCGTGTCTTGTGTTGCTTTGTCTTGTCTTGTCTTGTCATGTCGTGTGTTGTGTTGTTTTGTCTTGTCTTGTTGTGTATTGTCATGTCTTATATTGTCTTGTCTTTTCTTGTCTTGTCTTGTCTTGTCTCGTCTCGTCTTGTCTTGTCTTGTCTTGTCTTGTCTTGTCTTGTCTTGTCTTGCCTTGTCTTGTCTTGTCTTGTCTTGTCTTGTCTTGTCTTGTCTTGTCTTGTCTTGTCTTGTCTTGTCTTGTCTTGTCTTGTCTTGTCATGTCTTGTCTTGTCTTGTCTTGTCTTGTATTGTCTTGTCTTGTTTTGTCTTGTCTTGTCTTGTCTTGTCTTGTCATGTCATGTCATGTCATATCGTGTGTTGTGTTGTTTTGTCTTGTCTTATTTTGTCTTGTCATGTCTTATCTTGTCTTGTCTTGTCTTGTCTTGTCTTGTCTTGTCTTGTCTTGTCTTGTCTTGTCTTGTCTTGTCTTGTCTTGTCTTGTCTTGTCTTGTCTTGTGTTGCTTTGTCTTGTTGTGTCTTGTCATGTCGTGTGTTGTGTTGTTTTGTCTTGTCTTGTTGTGTATTGTCATGTCTTATATTGTCTTGTCTTGTCTTGTGTTGTCTTGTCATGTCTTGTCTTGTCTTGTCTTGTCTTGTTTTGTCTTGTCTTGTCTTGTCTTGTCTTGTCTTGTCTTGTCTTGTCTTGTCATGTCATGTCATGTCATATCGTGTGTTGTGTTGTTTTGTGTTGTCTTATTTTGTCTTGTCATGTCTTATCTTGTCTTGTCTTGTCTTGTCTTGTCATGTCATGTCATATCGTGTGTTGTGTTGTTTTGTCTTGTCTTATTTTGTCTTGTCTTGTCTTGTCTTGTCTTGTCTTGTCTTGTCTTGTCTTGTCTTGTCTTGTCTTGTCTTGTCTTGTCTTGTCTTGTCTTGTCTTGTCTTGTCTTGTCCTGTCATGTCATGTCGTGTCTTGTGTTGCTTTGTCTTGTCTTGTCTTGTATTGTCTTGTCTTGTTTTGTCTTGTCTTGTCTTGTGTTGCTTTGTCTTGTTGTGTATTGTCATGTCTTATATTGTCTTGTCTTGTCTTGTGTTGTCTTGTCATGTCTTGTCTTGTCTTGTCTTGTCTTATTTTGTCTTGTCATGTCTTATCTTGTCTTGTCTTGTCTTGTCTTGTCATGTCATGTCATATCGTGTGTTGTGTTGTTTTGTCTTGTCTTATTTTGTCTTGTCTTGTCTTGTCTTGTCTTGTCATGTCATGTCTTATCTTGTCTTGTCTTGTCTTGTCTTGTCTTGTCTTGTGTTGCTTTGTCTTGTTGTGTCTTGTCCTGTCGTGTGTTGTGTTGTTTTGTCTTGTCTTGTCATGTCATGTCATGTCGTGTCTTGTGTTGCTTTGTCTTGTCTTGTCTTGTATTGTCTTGTCTTGTTTTGTCTTGTCTTGTCTTGTCTTGTCATGTCATGTCATGTCTTGGCTTGTCTTGTCTTGTCTTGTCTTGTCTTGTCTTGTCTTGTCTTGTCTTGTCTTGTCTTGTCTTGTCTTGTCTTGTCCTGTCCTGTCGTGTGTTGTGTTGTTTTGTCTTGTCTTGTCATGTCATGTCATGTCGTGTCTTGTGTTGCTTTGTCTTGTCTTGTCTTGTCATGTCGTGTGTTGTGTTGTTTTGTCTTGTCTTGTTGTGTATTGTCATGTCTTATATTGTCTTGTCTTGTCTTGTCTTGTCTTGTCTTGTCTTGTGTTGTCTTGTCATGTCTTGTCTTGTCTTGTCTTGTCTTGTTTTGTCTTGTCTTGTCTTGTCATGTCATGTCATGTCATATCGTGTGTTGTGTTATTTTGTCTTGTCTTATTTTGTCTTGTCATGTCTTATCTTGTCTTGTCTTGTCTTGTCTTGTCTTGTCTTGTCTTGTCTTGTCATGTCATGTCGTGTCTTGTGTTGCTTTGTCTTGTCATGTCATGTCATATCGTGTGTTGTGTTGTTTTGTCTTGTCTTATTTTGTCTTGTCATGTCTTATCTTGTCTTGTCTTGTCTTGTCTTGTCTTGTCTTGTCATGTCATGCCATATCGTGTGTTGTGTTGTTTTGTCTTGTCTTATTTTGTCTTTTCTTGTCTTGTCTTGTCTTGTCTTGTCTTGTCTTGTCTTGTCTTGTCTTGTCTTGTCTTGTCTTGTCTTGTCTTGTCTTGTCTTGTCTTGTCTTGTCTTGTCTTGTCTTGTCTTGTCTTGTCTTGTCTTGTCTGGTC
Organism: Zeugodacus cucurbitae; assembly: GCF_028554725.1. Lineage (NCBI taxonomy): Eukaryota > Metazoa > Arthropoda > Insecta > Diptera > Tephritidae > Zeugodacus > Zeugodacus cucurbitae. The sequence goes on along the minus strand of NC_071672.1, from coordinate 22,541,426 downwards.
TTGTCTTGTCTTGTCTTGTCTTGTCTTGTCTTGTCTTGTCTTGTCTTGTCTTATCTTGTCATGTCATGTCATGTCGTGTCTTGTGTTGCTTTGTCTTGTCTTGTCTTGTCATGTCGTGTGTTGTGTTGTTTTGTCTTGTCTTGTTGTGTATTGTCATGTCTTATATTGTCTTGTCTTTTCTTGTCTTGTCTTGTCTTGTCTCGTCTTGTCTTGTCTTGTCTTGTCTTGTCTTGTCTTGTCTTGTCTTGTCTTGTCTTGTCTTGTCTTGTCTTGTCTTGTCTTGTCTTGTCTTGTCTTGTCTTGTCTTGTCTTGTCTTGTCTTGTCTTGTCTGGTTTGTCTTGTCTTGTCTTGTCTTGTCTTGTCTTGTCTTGTCTTGTCTTGTCTTGTCTTGTCTTGTCTTGTCTTGTCATGTCGTGTGTTGTGTTGTTTTGTCTTGTCTTGTTGTGTATTGTCATGTCTTATATTGTCTTGTCTTGTCTTGTGTTGTCTTGTCATGTCTTGTCTTGTCTTGTCTTGTCATGTCATGTCATGTCATGTCATATCGTGTGTTGTGTTATTTTGTCTTGTCTTATTTTGTCTTGTCATGTCTTATCTTGTCTTGTCTTGTCTTGTCTTGTCTTGTCTTGTCTTGTCATGTCATGTCGTGTCTTGTGTTGCTTTGTCTTGTCATGTCATGTCATATCGTGTGTTGTGTTGTTTTGTCTTGTCTTATTTTGTCTTGTCATGTCTTATCTTGTCTTGTCTTGTCTTGTCTTGTCTTGTCTTGTCATGTCATGTCATATCGTGTGTTGTGTTGTTTTGTCTTGTCTTGTCTTGTCTTGTCTTGTCTTGTCTTGTCTTGTCTTGTCTTGTCTTGTCTTGTCTTGTCTTGTCTTGTCTTGTCTTGTCTTGTCTTGTCTTGTCTTGTCTGGTCTTGTCTTGTCTTGTCTTGTCTTGTCTTGTCTTGTCTTGTCTTGTCTTATCTTGTCATGTCATGTCATGTCGTGTCTTGTGTTGCTTTGTCTTGTCTTGTCTTGTCATGTCGTGTGTTGTGTTGTTTTGTCTTGTCTTGTTGTGTATTGTCATGTCTTATATTGTCTTGTCTTTTCTTGTCTTGTCTTGTCTTGTCTCGTCTTGTCTTGTCTTGTCTTGTCTTGTCTTGTCTTGCTTTGTCTTGTCTTGTCTTGTCATGTCGTGTGTTGTGTTGTTTTGTCTTGTCTTGTTGTGTATTGTCATGTCTTATATTGTCTTGTCTCTTCTTGTCTTGTCTTGTCTTGTCTCGTCTCGTCTTGTCTTGTCTTGTTTTGTCTTGTCTTGTCTTGTCTTGTCTTGTCATGTCATGTCATGTCATATCGTGTGTTGTGTTGTTTTGTCTTGTCTTATTTTGTCTTGTCATGTCTTATCTTGTCTTGTCTTGTCTTGTCTTGTCTTGTCTTGTCTTGTCTTGTCTTGTCTTGTCTTGTCTTGTCTTGTCTTGTCTTGTCTTGTCTTGTCTTGTCTTGTCTTGTCTTGTCTTGTCATGTCTTGTCTTGTCTTGTCTTGTCTTGTCTTGTATTGTCTTGTCTTGTTTTGTCTTGTCTTGTCTTGTCTTGTCTTGTCATGTCATGTCATGTCATATCGTGTGTTGTGTTGTTTTGTCTTGTCTTATTTTGTCTTGTCATGTCTTATTTTGTCTTGTCTTGTCTTGTCTTGTCTTGTCTTGTCTTGTCTTGTCTTGTCTTGTCTTGTCTTGTCTTGTCTTGTCTTGTCTTGTCTTGTCTTGTCTTGTGTTGCTTTGTCTTGTTGTGTCTTGTCATGTCGTGTGTTGTGTTGTTTTGTCTTGTCTTGTTGTGTATTGTCATGTCTTATATTGTCTTGTCTTGTCTTGTGTTGTCTTGTCCTGTCTTGTCTTGTCTTGTCTTGTCTTGTTTTGTCTTGTCTTGTCTTGTCTTGTCTTGTCTTGTCTTGTCTTGTCATGTCATGTCATGTCATATCGTGTGTTGTATTGTTTTGTGTTGTCTTATTTTGTCTTGTCATGTCTTATCTTGTCTTGTCTTGTCTTGTCTTGTCATGTCATGTCATATCGTGTGTTGTGTTGTTTTGTCTTGTCTTATTTTGTCTTGTCTTGTCTTGTCTTGTCCTGTCTTGTCTTGTCTTGTCTTGTCTTGTCTTGTCTTGTCTTGTCTTGTCTTGTCTTGTCTTGTCTTGTCTTGTCTTGTCTTGTCTTGTCTTGTCTTGTCTTGTCTTGTCCTGTCCTGTCGTGTGTTGTGTTGTTTTGTCTTGTCTTGTCATGTCATGTCATGTCGTGTCTTGTGTTGCTTTGTCTTGTCTTGTCTTGTATTGTCTTGTCTTGTTTTGTCTTGTCTTGTCTTGTCTTGTCATGTCATGTCATGTCTTGGCTTGTCTTGTCTTGTCTTGTCTTGTCTTGTCTTGTCTTGTCTTGTCTTGTCTTGTCTTGTCTTGTCTTGTCTTGTCTTGTCCTGTCCTGTCGTGTGTTGTGTTGTTTTGCCTTGTCTTGTCATGTCATGTCATGTCGTGTCTTGTGTTGCTTTGTCTTGTCTTGTCTTGTCATGTCGTGTGTTGTGTTGTTTTGTCTTGTCTTGTTGTGTATTGTCATGTCTTATATTGTCTTGTCTTGTCTTGTCTTGTCTTGTCTTGTCTTGTCTTGTCTTGTCTTGTCTTGTGTTGTCTTGTCATGTCTTGTCTTGTCTTGTCTTGTCTTGTTTTGTCTTGTCTTGTCTTGTCATGTCATGTCATGTCATATCGTGTGTTGTGTTATTTTGTCTTGTCTTATTTTGTCTTGTCATGTCTTATCTTGTCTTGTCTTGTCTTGTCTTGTCTTGTCTTGTCTTGTCTTGTCTTGTCTTGTCTTGTCTTGTCTTGTCTTGTCTTGTTTTGTCTTGTCTTGTCTTGTCATGTCATGTCATGTCATATCGTGTGTTGTGTTATTTTGTCTTGTCTTATTTTGTCTTGTCATGTCTTATCTTGTCTTGTCTTGTCTTGTCTTGTCTTGTCTTGTCTTATCTTGTCATGTCATGTCATGTCGTGTCTTGTGTTGCTTTGTCTTGTCTTGTCTTGTCATGTCGTGTGTTGTGTTGTTTTGTCTTGTCTTGTCATGTCATGTCATGTCGTGTCTTGTGTTGCTTTGTCTTGTCTTGTCTTGTCATGTCGTGTGTTGTGTTGTTTTGTCTTGTCTTGTTGTGTATTGTCATGTCTTATATTGTCTTGTCTTGTCTTGTCTTGTCTTGTATTGTCTTGTCTTGTTTTGTCTTGTCTTGTCTTGTCTTGTCTTGTCATGTCATGTCATGTCATATCGTGTGTTGTGTTGTTTTGTCTTGTCTTATTTTGTCTTGTCTTGTCTTGTCTTGTCTTGTCCTGTCCTGTCGTGTGTTGTGTTGTTTCGTCTTGTCTTGTCATGTCATGTCATGTCGTGTCTTGTGTTGCTTTGTCTTGTCTTGTCTTGTCATGTCGTGTGTTGTGTTGTTTTGTCTTGTCTTGTTGTGTATTGTCATGTCTTATATTGTCTTGTCTTGTCTTGTCTTGTCTTGTATTGTCTTGTCTTGTTTTGTCTTGTCTTGTCTTGTCTTGTCTTGTCATGTCATGTCATGTCATATCGTGTGTTGTGTTGTTTTGTCTTGTCTTATTTTGTCTTGTCTTGTCTTGTCTTGTCTTGTCTTGTCTTGTCTTGTCTTGTCTTGTCTTGTCTTGTCTTGTCTTGTGTTGTCTTGTCTTGTGTTGTCTTGTCTTGTCTTGTCTTGTCTTGTTTTGTCATGTAATGTCATGTGGTGTGTTGTGTTGTTTTGTCTTGTCTTGTCTTCTCCTTGTCTTGTCTTGTCATGTCGTGTGTTGTGTTGTTTTGTCTTGTCATGTCTTATATTGTCTTGCCTTGTCTTGTGATGTCATGTCGTGTGTTGTGTTGTTTTGTCTTGTCTTGTTTTGTCTTGTCCTGTCTTGTCTTGTCATGTCATGTCATGTGTTGTGTTGTGTTGTTTTGTCTTGTCTTGTCTTGTCTTGTCTTGCCTTATCTTGTCTTGTCTTGTCTTGTCTTGTCTTGTTTTGTCTTGTCTTGTCTTGTTTTGTCTTGTCATGTCTTCTCTTGTCTTGTCTTGTCTTGTCTTGTCTTGTCTTGTCTTGTCTTGTCTTGTCTTTTCTTGTGTTGTCTTGTCTTGTGTTGACTTGTCTTGTCTTGTCTTGTCTTGTCTTGTCATGTCTTGTCTTGTCTTGTCTTGTCTTGTCTTGTCTTGTCTTGTCTTGTCTTGTCTTGTCTTGTCTTGTCTTGTCTTGTCTTGTCTTGTCTTGTCATGTCTTATATTGTCTTGTCTTGTCATGTCATGTCATGTGTTGTTTTGTCTTGTCTTGTCATGTCTTGTCTTGTCTTGTCTTGTCTTGTCTTGTCTTGTCTTGTCTTGTCTTGTCTTGTGTTGTCTTGTCTTGTCTTGTCTTGTCTTGTCTTGTTTTATGTTGTCTTGTATTGCCTTGTCTTGTCTTGTCCTGTCCTGTCGTGTGTTGTGTTGTTTTGTCTTGTCTTGTCATGTCATGTCATGTCGTGTCTTGTGTTGCTTTGTCTTGTCTTGTCTTGTCATGTCGTGTGTTGTGATGTTTTGTCTTGTCTTGTTGTGTATTGTCATGTCTTATATTGTCTTGTCTTGTCTTGTCTTGTCTTGTCTTGTCTTGTCTTGTCGTGTCTTGTCTTGTCATGTCTTGTCTTGTCTTGTCTTGTATTGTCTTGTCTTGTCTTGTCTTGTCTTGTCTTGTCTTGTCTTGTCTTGTCTTGTCTTGTCTTGTCTTGTCTTGTCTTGTCTTGTCATGTCATGTCATGTCATGTCATATCGTGTGTTGTGTTGTTTTGTCTTGTCTTATTTTGTCTTGTCATGTCTTATCTTGTCTTGTCTTGTCTTGTCTTGTCTTGTCTTGTCTTGTCTTGTCTTGTCTTGTCTTGTCTTGTCTTGTCTTGTCTTGTCATGTCATGTCATGTCATGTCATGTCGTGTGTTGTTTTGTCTTGTCTTGTTTTGTCTTGTCTTGTCTTGTCTTGTCTTGTCTTGTCTTGTCTTGTCTTGTCTTGTCTTGTCTTGTCTTGTCTTGTCTTGTCTTGTCTTGTCTTGTCTTGTCTTGTCTTGTCTTGTCTTGTCTTGTCTTGTCTTGTCTTGTCTTGTCTTGTCTTGTCATGTCATGTCATGTCATGTCATGTCGTGTGTTGTTTTGTCTTGTCTTGTTTTGTCTTGTCTTGTTTTGTCTTGTCTTGTCTTGTCTTGTCTTGTCTTGTCTTGTCTTGTCTTGTCTTGTCTTGTCTTGTCTTGTCTTGTCTTGTCATGTCTTGTCTTGTCTTGTCTTGTATTGTCTTGTCTTGTTTTGTCTTGTCTTGTCTTGTCTTGTCTTGTCTTGTCATGTCATGTCATGTCATATCGTGTGTTGTGTTGTTTTGTCTTGTCTTATTTTGTCTTGTCATGTCTTATCTTGTCTTGTCTTGTCTTGTCTTGTCTTGTCTTGACTTGTCTTGTCTTGTCTTATCGTGTCTTGTCTTGTCTTGTCTCATCTTGTCTTGTCCTGTCATGTCATATCGTGTGTTGTGTTGTTTTGTCTTGTCTTATTTTGTCTTGTCATGTCCTCTCTTGTCTTGTCTTGTCTTGTCTTGTCTTGTCATGTCATGTCATGTCATATCGTGTGTTGTGTTGTTTTGTCTTGTCTTATTTTGTCTTGTCATGTCCTCTCTTGTCTTGTCTTGTCTTGTCTTGTCTTGTCATGTCATGTCATGTCATATCGTGTGTTGTGTTGTTTTGTCTTGTCTTATTTTGTCTTGTCATGTCTTATCTTGTCTTGCCTTGTCTTGTCTTGTCTTGTGTTGTCTTGTGTTGTCTTGTCTTGTCTTGTCTTGTCTTGTCTTGTGTTGTGTTGTCTTGTCTTGTCTTGTTTTATGTTGTCTTGTCTTGTCTTGTCTTGTCTTGTCTTGTCTTGTCTTGTCTTGTCCTGTCCTGTCCTGTGTTGTTTTGTTTCGTCTTGTCTTGTCTTGTCTTGTCTTGTCTTATCGTGTCTTGTCTTGTCTTGTCTTGTCTTGTCTTGTCTTGTCCTGTCCTGTCGTGTGTTGTGTTGTTTTGTCTTGTCTTGTCTTGTCTTGTCTTGTCCTGTCCTGTCGTGTGTTGTGTTGTTTTGTCTTGTCTTGTCTTGTCTTGTCTTGTCTTGTCTTGTCTTGTCTTGTCTTGTCTTGTCTTGTCTTGTCTTGTCTTGTCTTGTCTTGTCTTGTCTTGTCTTGTCTTGTCTTGTCTTGTCTTGTCTTGTCTTGTCTTGTTTTGTCTTGTCTTGTCTTGTCTTGTCTTGTCTTGTCTTGTCTTGTCTTGTCTTGTCTTGTCTTGTCTTGTCTTGTCTTGTCTTGTCTTGTCTTGTGTTGTCTTGTGTTGTCTTGTGTTGTCTTGTCTTGTCTTGTCTTGTGTTGTCTTGTCTTGTCTTGTGTTGTCTTGTGTTGTCTTGTCTTGTCTTGTCTTGTCTTGTCTTGTCTTGTGTTGTCTTGTGTTGTCTTGTCTTGTCTTGTCTTGTCTTGTCTTGTGTTGTCTTGTCTTGTCTTGTCTTGTCTTGTTTTATGTTGTCTTGTCTTGTCTTGTCTTGTCTTGTCTTGTCTTGTCTTGTCTTGTCTTGTCTTGTCTTGTCTTGTCCTGTCCTGTCCTGTGTTGTTTTGTTTTGTCTTGTCTTGTCTTGTCTTGTCTTATCGTGTCTTGTCTTGTCTTGTCTTGTCTTGTCTTGTCTTGTCTTGTCTTGTCCTGTCCTGTCGTGTGTTGTGTTGTTTTGTCTTGTCTTGTCTTGTCTTGTCTTGTCTTGTCTTGTCTTGTCTTGTCCTGTCCTGTCGTGTGTTGTGTTGTTTTGTCTTGTCTTGTCATGTCATGTCATGTCGTGTCTTGTGTTGCTTTGTCTTGTCTTGTCTTGTCATGTCGTGTGTTGTGTTGTTTTGTCTTGTCTTGTTGTGTATTGTCATGTCTTATATTGTCTTGTCTTGTCTTGTCTTGTCTTGTCTTGTCTTGTCTTGTCTTGTCATGTCTTGTCTTGTCTTGTCTTGTATTGTCTTGTCTTGCTTTGTCTTGTCTTGTCTTGTCTTGTCTTGTCTTGTATTGTCTTGTCTTGTCTTGTCTTGTTGTGTATTGTCATGTCTTATATTGTCTTGTCTTGTCTTGTCTTGTCTTGTCTCGTCTTGCCTTGTCTTCTCTTGTCTTGTCTTGTCTTGTCTTGTCTTGTCTTGTCTTGTCTTGTCTTGTCTTGTCTTGTCTTGTCTTGTCTTGTCTTGTCTTGTCTTGTCTTGTCTTGTCTTGTCTTGTCTTGTCTTGTCTTGTCTTGTCTTGTCTTGTCTTGTCTTGTCTTGTCCTGTCTTGTCTTGTCATGTCTTGTATTGTCATGTCTTATATTGTCTTGTCTTGTCTTGTTTTGTCTTGTCGTGTCTTGTCGTGTCTTGTCTTGTCTTGTCTTGTCTTGTCTTGTCTTGTCTTGTCTTGTCTTGTCTTGTCTTGTCTTGTCTTGTCTTGTCTAGTCTTGTCCTGTCTTGTCTTGTCTTGTCATGTCTTGTCTTGTCTTGTCTTGTCTTGTCTTGTCTTGTCTTGTCTTGTCTTGTCTTGTCTTGTCTCGTCTTGTCTTGTTTTCTCTTTTCTTGTCCTGTCCTGACGTGTGTTGTGTTGTTTTGTCTTGTCTTGTGTTGTTTTGTCCTGTCCTGACGTGTGTTGTGTTGTTTTGTCTTGTCTTGTTTTATGTTGTCTTGTCTTGTCTTGTTTTGTCATGTAATGTCATGTCGTGTCTTGTCTTGTCTTGTCGTGTCTTGTCTTGTCTTGTCTTGTCTTGTCTCGTCTTGCCTTGTCTTCTCTTGTCTTGTCTTGTCTTGTCTTGTCTTGTCTTGTCTTGTCTTGTCTTGTCTTGTCTTGTCTTGTCTTGTCTTGTCTTGTCTTGTCTTGTCTTGTCTTGTCTTGTCTTGTCTTGTCTTGTCTTGTCTTGTCTTGTCTTGTCTTGTCTTGTCTTGTCTTGTCTTGTCCTGTCTTGTCTTGTCATGTCTTGTATTGTCATGTCTTATATTGTCTTGTCTTGTCTTGTTTTGTCTTGTCGTGTCTTGTCTTGTCTTGTCTTGTCTTGTCTTGTCTTGTCTTGTCTTGTCTTGTCTTGTCTTGTCTTGTCTTGTCTTGTCTTGTCCTGTCTTGTCTTGTCTTGTCATGTCTTGTCTTGTCTTGTCTTGTCTTGTCTTGTCTTGTCTTGTCTTGTCTTGTCTTGTCTCGTCTTGTCTTGTTTTCTCTTTTCTTGTCCTGTCCTGACGTGTGTTGTGTTGTTTTGTCTTGTCTTGTGTTGTTTTGTCCTGTCCTGACGTGTGTTGTGTTGTTTTGTCTTGTCTTGTTTTATGTTGTCTTGTCTTGTCTTGTTTTGTCATGTAATGTCATGTCGTGTCTTGTCTTGTCTTGTCGTGTCTTGTCTTGTCTTGTCTTGTCTTGTCTTGTCTTGTCTTGTCTTGTCTTGTCTTGTCTTGTCTTGTCTTGTCTTGTCTTGTCTTGTCGTGTCTTGTCTTATCATGTCTTGTCTTGTCTTGTCTTGTCTTGTCTTGTCTTGTCTTGTCTTGTCTTGTCTTGTCTTGTCGTGTCTTGTCTTATCTTGTCTTGTCTTGTCTTGTCTTGTCTTGTCTTTTCTTGTCTTGTCCTGTCCTGTCGTGTGTTGTGTTGTGTTGTTTTGTCTTGTCTTGTCATGTCATGTCATGTCGTGTCTTGTGTTGCTTTGTCATCACGTCTTATCATGTCGTCATGTCGTGTGTTGTGTTGTTTTGTCTTGTATTGTTGTGTATTGTCATGTCTTATATTGTCTTGTCTTGTCTTGTCTTGTTTTCTCGTGTGTTGTGTTGTTTTGTCTTGTCTTATTTTGTCTTGTCATGTCTTATCTTGTCTTGTCTTGTCTTGTCTTGTCTTGTCTTGTCTTGTCTTGTCTTGTCTTGTCTTGTCTTGTCTTGTCTTGTCTTGTCTTGTCTTGTCTTGTCTTGTCCTGTCATGTCATGTCATGTCGTGTGTTGTTTTGTCTTGTCTTGTTTTGTCTTGTCATGTGTTATCTTGTCTTGTCATGTCATGTCATGTCATGTGTTGTGTAGTGTTGTGTTGTCTTGTCTTGTCTTGTCTTGTTTTATGTTGTCTTGTATTGCCTTGTCTTGTCTTGTCCTGTCCTGTCGTGTGTTGTGTTGTTTTGTCTTGTCTTGTCATGTCAGGTCATGTCGTGTCTTGTGTTGCTTTGTCTTGTCTTGTCTTGTCATGTCGTGTGTTGTGTTGTTTTGTCTTGTCTTGTTGTGTATTGTCATGTCTTATATTGTCTTGTCTTGTCTTGTCTTGTCTTGTCTTGTCTTGTCTTGTCTTGTCATGTCTTGTTTTGTCATGTAATGTCATGTCGTGTCTTGTCTTGTCTTGTCGTGTCTTGTCTTGTCATGTCTTGTGTTGTCTTGTTTTATGTTGTCTTGTCTTGTCTTGTCTTGTCTTGTCTTGTCTTGTGTTGTCTTGTGTTGTCTTGTCTTGTCTTGTCTTGTCTTGTCTTGTGTTGTCTTGTCTTGTCTTGTCTTGTTTTATGTTGTCTTGTCTTGTCTTGTCTTGTCTTGTCTTGTCTTGTCTTGTCTTGTGTTGTCTTGTCTTGTCTTGTCTTGTGTTGTCTTGTCTTGTCTTGTCTTGTTTTATGTTGTCTTGTCTTGTCTTGTCTTGTCTTGTCTTGTCTTGTCTTGTCCTGTCCTGTCCTGTGTTGTTTTGTTTTGTCTTGTCTTGTCTTGTCTTGTCTTGTCTTATCGTGTCTTGTCTTGTCTTGTCTTGTCTTGTCTTGTCTTGTCTTGTCCTGTCCTGTCGTGTGTTGTGTTGTTTTGTCTTGTCTTGTCTTGTCTTGTCTTGTCCTGTCCTGTCGTGTGTTGTGTTGTTTTGTCTTGTCTTGTCATGTCATGTCATGTCGTGTCTTGTGTTGCTTTGTCTTGTCTTGTCTTGTCATGTCGTGTGTTGTGTTGTTTTGTCTTGTCTTGTTGTGTATTGTCATGTCTTATATTGTCTTGTCTTGTCTTGTCTTGTCTTGTCTTGTCTTGTCTTGTCTTGTCATGTCTTGTCTTGTATTGTCTTGTATTGTCTTGTCTTGCTTTGTCTTGTCTTGTCTTGTCTTGTCATATCTTGTTTTGTCATGTAATGTCATGTCGTGTCTTGTCTTGTCTTGTCGTGTCTTGTCTTGTCTTGTCTTGTCTTGTCTTGTCTTGTCTTGTCTTGTCGTGTCTTGTCTTATCTTGTCTTGTCTTGTCTTGTCTTGTCTTGTCTTTTCTTGTCTTGTCCTGTCCTGTCGTGTGTTGTGTTGTGTTGTTTTGTCTTGTCTTGTCATGTCATGTCATGTCGTGTCTTGTGTTGCTTTGTCATCACGTCTTATCATGTCGTCATGTCGTGTGTTGTGTTGTTTTGTCTTGTATTGTTGTGTATTGTCATGTCTTATATTGTCTTGTCTTGTCTTGTCTTGTTTTCTCGTGTGTTGTGTTGTTTTGTCTTGTCTTATTTTGTCTTGTCATGTCTTATCTTGTCTTGTCTTGTTTTGTCTTGTCTTGTCTTGTCTTGTCTTGTCTTGTCTTGTCTTGTCTTGTCTTGTCTTGTCTTGTCTTGTCTCGTCTTGTCTTGTTTTCTCTTTTCTTGTCCTGTCCTGACGTGTGTTGTGTTGTTTTGTCTTGTCTTGTGTTGTTTTGTCCTGTCCTGACGTGTGTTGTGTTGTTTTGTCTTGTCTTGTTTTATGTTGTCTTGTCTTGTCTTGTTTTGTCATGTAATGTCATGTCGTGTCTTGTCTTGTCTTGTCGTGTCTTGTCTTGTCTTGTCTTGTCTTGTCTTGTCTTGTCTTGTTTTGTCTTGTCATGTGTTATCTTGTCTTGTCATGTCATGTCATGTCATGTGTTGTGTAGTGTTGTGTTGTCTTGTCTTGTCTTGTCTTGTCTTGTCTTGTTTTATGTTGTCTTGTATTGCCTTGTCTTGTCTTGTCCTGTCCTGTCGTGTGTTGTGTTGTTTTGTCTTGTCTTGTCATGTCAGGTCATGTCGTGTCTTGTGTTGCTTTGTCTTGTCTTGTCTTGTCATGTCGTGTGTTGTGTTGTTTTCTCTTGTCTTGTTGTGTATTGTCATGTCTTATATTGTCTTGTCTTGTCTTGTCTTGTCTTGTCTTGTCTTGTCTTGTCTTGTCTTGTCTTGTCTTGTCTTGTCTTGTCTTGTCTTGTCTTGTCTTGTCTTATCGTGTCTTGTCTTGTCTTGTCTCATCTTGTGTTGTCTTGTCCTGTCCTGTCCTGTGTTGTGTTGTTTTGTCTTGTCTTGTCTTGTCTTGTCTTATCGTGTCTTGTCTTGTCTTGTGTTGTCTTGTCTTGTCTTGTCTTGTCTTGTCTTGTCTTGTCTTGTCCTGTCCTGTCGTGTGTTGTGTTGTTTTGTCTTGTCTTATTTTGTCTTGTCATGTCTTATCTTGTCTTGTCTTGTCTTGTCTTGTCTTGTCTTGTCTTGTCTTGTCTTGTCTTGTCTTATCGTGTCTTGTCTTGTCTTGTCTCATCTTGTGTTGTCTTGTCCTGTCCTGTCCTGTGTTGTGTTGTTTTGTCTTGTCTTGTCTTGTCTTGTCTTATCGTGTCTTGTCTTGTCTTGTGTTGTCTTGTCTTGTCTTGTCTTGTCTTGTCTTGTCTTGTCTTGTCCTGTCCTGTCGTGTGTTGTGTTGTTTTGTCTTGTCTTATTTTGTCTTGTCATGTCTTATCTTGTCTTGTCTTGTCTTGTCTTGTCTTGTCTTGTCTTGTCGTGTCTTGTCTTGTCTTGTGTTGTCTTGTCTTGTCTTGTCTTGTCTTGTCTTGTCTTGTCTTGTCTTGTGTTGTCTTGTCTTGTCTTGTCTTGTCTTGTCTTGTCTTGTCTTGTCTTGTCTTGTCTTGTGTTGTCTTGTCTTGTCTTGTCTTGTTTTATGTTGTCTTGTCTTGTCTTGTCTTGTCTTGTCCTGTCCTGTCGTGTGTTGTGTTGTTTTGTCTTGTCTTGTCATGTCATGTCATGTCGTGTCTTGTGTTGCTTTGTCTTGTCTTGTCTTGTCATGTCGTGTGTTGTGTTGTTTTGTCTTGTCTTGTTGTGTATTGTCATGTCTTATATTGTCTTGTCTTGTCTTGTCTTGTCTTGTCTTGTCTTGTCTTGTCTTGTCTTGTCTTGTCATGTCATGTCATATCGTGTGTTGTGTTGTTTTGTCTTGTCTTATTTTGTCTTGTCATGTCTTATCTTGTCTTGTCTTGTCTTGTCTTGTCTTGTCTTGTCTTGTCTTGTCTTGTCTTGTCTTGTCTTGTCTTGTCTTGTCTTGTCTTGTCTTGTCTTGTCTTGTCTTGTCTTGTCCTGTCTTGTCTTGTCATGTCTTGTCTTGCCTTGTCTTGTCTTGTCTTGTCTTGTCTTGTGTTGTCTTGTCTTGTCTTGTCTTGTCTTGTCTTGTCTTGTCTTGTCTTGTCTTGTCTTGTCTTGTCTTGTCTTGTCTTGTCTTGTCTTGTCTTGTCTTGTCTTTTCTTGTCTTGTCTTGTCATGTCATGTCGTGTGTTGTGTTGTTTTGTCTTGTCTTGTTGTGTATTGTCATGTCTTATATTGTCTTGTCTTGTCATGTCTTGTCTTGTTTTGTCTTGTCTTGTCTTGTCTTGTCTTGTCTTGTCTTGTCTTGTCTTGTCTTGTCTTGTCTTGTCTTGTCTTGTCTTGTCTTATCTTGTCTTGTCTTGTATTGTCTTGTCTTGTCTTGTCTTGTCTTGTCTTGTCTTGTCGTGTCTTGTCTTATCTTGTCTTGTCTTGTCTTGTCTTGTCTTGTCTTTTCTTGTCTTGTCTTGTCTTGTCTTGTCCTGTCTTGTCATGTCTTGTCATGTCATGTCATATCGTGTGTTGTGTTGTTTTGTCTTGTCTTATTTTGTCTTGTCATGTCTTATCTTGTCTTGTCTTGTCTTGTCTTGTCCTGTCTTGTCATGTCTTGTCATGTCATGTCGTGTGTTGTGTTGTTTTGTCTTGTCTTGTTGTGTATTGTCTTGTCTTGTCTTGTCTTGTCTTGTCGTGTCTTGTCTTATCTTGTCTTGTCTTGTCTTGTCTTGTCTTGTCTTGTCTTTTCTTGTCTTGTCTTGTCTTGTCTTGTCTTGTCTTGTCTTGTCTTGTTTTGTCTTGTCTTGTCTTGTCTTGTCTTGTCCTGTCTTGTCCTGTCTTGTCTTGTCTTGTCATGTCTTGTCTTGTCTTGTCTTGTCTTGTCTTGTCTTGTCTTGTCTTGTATTGTCTTGTTTTCTCATGTTATGTCATGAAATGTGTTGTGTAGTGTTGTTTTGTCTTGTCTTGTCTTGTCTTGTCATGTCTTGTTTTGTCTTGTCTTGTCTTGTCTTGTCTTGTCTTGTCTTGTCTTGTCTTGTCTTGTCTTGTCTTGTCTTGTCTTGTCTTGTCTTGTCTTGTCTTGTCTTGTCTTGTCTTGTCTTGTCTTGTCTTGTCTTGTCTTGTCCTGTCTTGTCATGTCTTGTCATGTCATGTCGTGTGTTGTGTTGTTTTGTCTTGTCTTGTTGTGTATTGTCATGTCTTATATTGTCTTGTCTTGTCTTGTCTTGTCTTGTCTTGTCTTGTCTTGTCTTGTCTTGTCTTGTCTTCTCTTGTCTTGTCCTGTCCTGACGTGTGTTTTTGTCTTGTCTTGTCTTGTCATGTCGTGTGTTGTGTTGTTTTGTCTTTTCTTGTTGTGTATTGTTATGTCTTATATTGTCTTGTCTTGTCTTGTTTTGTCTTGTCGTGTCTTGTCTTGTCTTGTCTTGTCTTGTCTTGTCTTGTCTTGTCTTGTCTTGTCTTGTCTTGTCTTGTCTTGTCTTGTCTTGTCCTGTCTTGTCTTGTCTTGTCATGTCTTGTCTTGTCTTGTCTTGTCTTGTCTTGTCTTGTCTTGTCTTGTCTTGTCTCGTCTTGTCTTGTTTTCTCTTTTCTTGTCCTGTCCTGACGTGTGTTGTGTCGTTTTGTCTTGTCTTGTGTTGTTTTGTCCTGTCCTGACGTGTGTTGTGTTGTTTTGTCTTGTCTTGTTTTATGTTGTCTTGTCTTGTCTTGTTTTGTCATGTAATGTCATGTCGTGTCTTGTCTTGTCTTGTCTTGTCTTGTCTTGTCTTGTCTTGTCTTGTCTTGTCTTGTCTTGTCTTGTCTTGTCTTGTCTTGTCTTGTCTTGTCTTGTCTTGTCGTGTCTTGTCTTATCTTGTCTTGTCTTGTCTTGTCTTGTCTTGTCTTGTCTTTTCTTGTCTTGTCCTGTCTTGTCTTGTCTTGTCTTGTCTTGTCTTGTCTTGTCTTGTCTTGTCTTGTCTTGTCTTGTCTTGTCTTGTCTTGTCCTGTCTTGTCATGTAATGTCATGTCGTGTCTTGTCTTGTCTTGTCTTGTCTTGTCTTGTCGTGTCTTGTCTTGTCTTGTCTTGTCTTGTCTTGTCTTGTCTTGTCTTGTCTTGTCTTGTCTTGTCTTGTCTTGTCGTGTCTTGTCTTATCTTGTCTTGTCTTGTCTTGTCTTGTCTTGTCTTTTCTTGTCCTTTCCTGTCCTGTCGTGTGTTGTGTTGTGTTGTTTTGTCTTGTCTTGTGTTGTTTTGTCCTGTCCTGACGTGTGTTGTGTTGTTTTGTCTTGTCTTGTTTTATGTTGTCTTGTCTTGTCTTGTTTTGTCATGTAATGTCATGTCGTGTCTTGTCTTGTCTTGTCTTGTCTTGTCTTGTCTTGTCTTGTCTTGTCGTGTCTTGTCTTATCATGTCTTGTCTTGTCTTGTCTTGTCTTGTCTTGTCTTGTCTTGTCTTGTCTTGTCTTGTCGTGTCTTGTCTTATCTTGTCTTGTCTTGTCTTGTCTTGTCTTGTCTTGTCTTTTCTTGTCTTGTCCTGTCCTGTCGTGTGTTGTGTTGTGTTGTTTTGTCTTGTCTTGTCATGTCATGTCATGTCGTGTCTTGTGTTGCTTTGTCATCACGTCTTATCATGTCGTCATGTCGTGTGTTGTGTTGTTTTGTCTTGTATTGTTGTGTATTGTCATGTCTTATATTGTCTTGTCTTGTCTTGTCTTGTTTTCTCGTGTGTTGTGTTGTTTTGTCTTGTCTTATTTTGTCTTGTCATGTGTTATCTTGTCTTGTCATGTCATGTCATGTCATGTGTTGTGTAGTGTTGTTTTGTCTTGTCTTATTTTGTCTTGTCATGTCTTATCTTGTCTTGTCATGTCATGTCATGTCATGTCATGTCGTGTGTTGTTTTGTCTTGTCTTGTTTTGTCTTGTCATGTGTTATCTTGTCTTGTCATGTCATGTCATGTCATGTGTTGTGTAGTGTTGTTTTGTCTTGTCTTGTCTTGTCTTGTCATGTCTTGTTTTATGTTGTCTTGTATTGCCTTGTCTTGTCTTGTCCTGTCATGTCATGTCATGTCGTGTGTTGTTTTGTCTTGTCTTGTTTTGTCTTGTCATGTGTTATCTTGTCTTGTCATGTCATGTCATGTCATGTGTTGTGTAGTGTTGTGTTGTCTTGTCTTGTCTTGTTTTATGTTGTCTTGTATTGCCTTGTCTTGTCTTGTCCTGTCCTGTCGTGTGTTGTGTTGTTTTGTCTTGTCTTGTCATGTCTTGTCTTGTCTTGTCTTGTATTGTCTTGTCTTGTTTTGTCTTGTCTTGTCTTGTCTTGTCTTGTCATGTCATGTCATGTCATATCGTGTGTTGTGTTGTTTTGTCTTGTCTTATTTTGTCTTGTCATGTCTTATCTTGTCTTGTCTTGTCTTGTCTTGTCTTGTCTTGTCTTGTCTTGTCTTGTCTTGTCTTGTCTTGTCTTGTCTTGTCTTGTCTTGTCTTGTCTTATCGTGTCTTGTCTTGTCTTGTCTTGTCTTGTCTTGTCTTGTCTTGTCTTGTCTTGTCTTGTCTTGTCTTGTCTTGTCTTGTCTTGTCTTGTCTTGTCTTGTCTTGTCTTGTCTTGTCTTGTCTTGTCTTGTCTTGTCTTGTCCTGTCCTGTCGTGTGTTGTGTTGTTTTGTCTTGTCTTATTTTGTCTTGTCATGTCTTATCTTGTCTTGTCGTGTCTTGTCTTGTCTTGTCTTGTCTTGTCTTGTCTTGTCTTGTCTTGTCTTGTCTTGTCTTATCGTGTCTTGTCTTGTCTTGTCTCATCTTGTCTTGTCCTGTCTTGTCTTGTCTTGTCTTGTCTTGTCTTGTCTTGTCTTGTCTTGTCTTGTCTTGTCTTGTCTTGTCTTGTC
Source organism: Zeugodacus cucurbitae (assembly GCF_028554725.1). Classification (NCBI taxonomy): domain Eukaryota; kingdom Metazoa; phylum Arthropoda; class Insecta; order Diptera; family Tephritidae; genus Zeugodacus; species Zeugodacus cucurbitae. Next base: position 22,525,305 of record NC_071672.1, on the reverse strand, counting down.
TTGTCTTGTCTTGTGTTGTCTTGTCTTATCGTGTCTTGTCTGGTCTTGTCTTGTCTTGTCTTGTCTTGTCTTGTCTTGTCTTGTCTTGTCTTGTCTTGTCCTGCCCTGTCGTGTGTTGTGTTGTTTTGTCTTGTCTTATTTTGTCTTGTCATGTCTTATCTTGTCTTGTCGTGTCTTGTCTTGTCTTGTCTTGTCTTGTCTTGTCTTGTGTTGTCTTGTCTTGTCTTGTCTTGTCTTGTCTTGTCTTGTCCTGTCCTGTCGTGTGTTGTGTTGTTTTGTCTTGTCTTGTCATGTCTTGTCTTGTCTTGTCTTGTCTTGTCTTGTCTTGTCTTATCGTGTCTTGTCTTGTCTTGTCTCATCTTGTCTTGTCCTGTCTTGTCTTGTCTTGTCTTGTCTTGTCTTGTCTTGTCTTGTCTTGTGTTGTCTTGTCTTATCGTGTCTTGTCTTGTCTTGTCTTGTCTTGTCTTGTCTTGTCTTGTCTTGTCTTGTCCTGCCCTGTCGTGTGTTGTGTTGTTTTGTCTTGTCTTATTTTGTCTTGTCATGTCTTATCTTGTCTTGTCGTGTCTTGTCTTGTCTTGTCTTGTCTTGTCTTGTCTTGTCTTGTCTTGTCTTGTGTTGTCTTGTCTTGTCTTGTCTTGTCTTGTCTTGTCTTGTCCTGTCCTGTCGTGTGTTGTGTTGTTTTGTCTTGTCTTGTCTTGTCATGTCATGTCATGTCGTGTCTTGTGTTGCTTTGTCTTGTCTTGTCTTGTCATGTCGTGTGTTGTGTTGATTTGTCTTGTCTTGTTGTGTATTGTCATGTCTTATATTGTCTTGTCTTGTCTTGTCTTGTCTTGTCTTGTCTTGTCATGTCATGTCATATCGTGTGTTGTGTTGTTTTGTCTTGTCTTATTTTGTCTTGTCATGTCTTATCTTGTCTTGTCTTGTCTTGTCTTGTCTTGTCTTGTCTTGTCTTGTCTTGTCTTGTCTTGTCTTGTCTTGTCTTGTCTTGTCTTGTCTTGTCTTATCGTGTCTTGTCTTGTCTTGTCTCATCTTGTCTTGTCTTGTCCTGTCCTGTCCTGTGTTGTGTTGTTTTGTCTTGTCTTGTCTTATCGTGTCTTGTCTTGTCTTGTCTTGTCTTGTCTTGTCTTGTCTTGTCTTGTCTTGTCTTGTCCTGTCCTGTCGTGTGTTGTGTTGTTTTGTCTTGTCTTATTTTGTCTTGTCATGTCTTGTCTTGTCTTGTCTTGTCTTGTCTTGTCTTGTCTTGTCTTGTCTTGTCTTGTCTTGTCTTGTCTTGTCTTGTCTTGTCTTGTCTTGTCTTGTCTTGTCTTGTCTTGTGTTGTGTTGTCTTGTCTTGTCTTGTCTTGTCTTGTCTTGTGTTGTCTTGTCTTGTCTTGTCTTGTCTTGTCTTGTCTTGTGTTGTCTTGTCTTGTCTTGTCTTGTTTTATGTTGTCTTGTCTTGTCTTGTCTTGTCCTGTCCTGTCGTGTGTTGTGTTGTTTTGTCTTGTCTTGTCATGTCATGTCATGTCGTGTCTTGTGTTGCTTTGTCTTGTCTTGTCTTGTCATGTCGTGTGTTGTGTTGTTTTGTCTTGTCTTGTTGTGTATTGTCATGTCTTATATTGTCTTGTCTTGTCTTGTCTTGTCTTGTCTTGTCATGTCATGTCATATCGTGTGTTGTGTTGTTTTGTCTTGTCTTATTTTGTCTTGTCATGTCTTATCTTGTCTTGTCTTGTCTTGTCTTGTCTTGTCTTGTCTTGTCTTGTCTTGTCTTGTCTTGTCTTGTCTTGTCTTGTCTTGTCTTGTCTTGTCTTGTCTTGTCTTGTCTTGTCTTGTCTTGTCTTGTCTTGTCTTGTCTTGTCTTGTCTTGTCTTGTCTTGTCTTGTCTTGTGTTGTGTTGTCTTGCCTTGTCTTGTCTTGTTTTATGTTGTCTTGTCTTGCCTTGTCTTGTCTTGTCCTGTCCTGTCGTGTGTTGTGTTGTTTTGTCTTGTCTTGTCATGTCATGTCATGTCGTGTCTTGTGTTGCTTTGTCTTGTCTTGTCTTGTCATGTCGTGTGTTGTGTTGTTTTGTCTTGTCTTGTTGTGTATTGTCATGTCTTATATTGTCTTGTCTTGTCTTGTCTTGTCTTGTCTTGTCTTGTCTTGTCTTGTCTTGTCATATCTTGTCTTGTCTTGTATTGTCTTGTCTTGTTTTGTCTTGTCTTGTCTTGTCTTGTCATGTCATGTCATGTCATATCGTGTGTTGTGTTGTTTTGTCTTGTCTTATTTTGTCTTGTCATGTCTTATCTTGTCTTGTCTTGTCTTGTCTTGTCTTGTCTTGTCTTGTCTTGTCTTGTCTTGTCTTGTCTTGTCTTATCGTGTCTTGTCTTGTCTTGTCTTGTCTTGTCTTGTCATGTCATGTCATGTCATATCGTGTGTTGTGTTGTTTTGTCTTGTCTTATTTTGTCTTGTCATGTCTTATCTTGTCTTGTCTTGTCTTGTCTTGTTTTGTCTTGTCATGTCATGTCATGTCATGTCATGTCATGTCGTGTGTTGTTTTGTCTTGTCTTGTTTTGTCTTGTCTTGTCTTGTCTTGTCTTGTCTTGTCTTGTCTTGTCTTGTCTTGTCTTGCTTGTTTTATGTTGTCTTGTCTTGTCTTGTCTTGTCTTGTCTTGTCTTGTCTTGTCTTGTCTTGTCTTGTCTTGTCTTGTCTTGTTTTATGTTGTCTTGTCTTGTCTTGTCTTGTCTTGTCTTGTCTTGTCTTGTCTTGTCTTGTCTTGTCTTATCGTGTCTTGTCTTGTCTTGTCTCATCTTGTCTTGTCCTGTCTTGTCTTGTCTTGTCTTGTCTTGTCTTGGCTTGTCTTGTGTTGTCTTGTCTTATCGTGTCTTGTCTTGTCTTGTCTTGTCTTGTCTTGTCTTGTCTTGTCTTGTCTTGTCTTGTCTTGTGTTGTCTTGTCTTGTCTTGTCTTGTCCTGTCCTGTCGTGTGTTGTGTTGTTTTGTCTTGTCTTATTTTGTCTTGTCATATCTTATCTTGTCTTGTCTTGTCTTGTCTTGTCTTGTCTTGTCTTGTCTTGTCTTGTCTTGTCTTGTCTTGTCTTGTCTTGTCTTGTCATATCTTGTCTTGTCTTGTCTTGTCTTGTATTGTCTTGTCTTGTTTTGTCTTGTCTTGTCTTGTCTTGTCTTGTCATGTCATGTCATGTCATATCGTGTGTTGTGTTGTTTTGTCTTGTCTTATTTTGTCTTGTCTTGTCTTGTCTTGTCTTGTCTTGTCTTGTCTTGTCTTGTCTTGTCTTGTGTTGTCTTGTCTTGTCTTGTCTTGTTTTATGTTGTCTTGTCTTGTCTTGTCTTGTCTTGTCTTGTCTTGTCTTGTCCTGTCCTGTCGTGTGTTGTGTTGTTTTGTCTTGTCTTGTCATGTCATGTCGTGTCTTGTGTTGCTTTGTCTTGTCTTGTCTTGTCATGTCGTGTGTTGTGTTGTTTTGTCTTGTCTTGTTGTGTATTGTCATGTCTTATATTGTCTTGCCTTGTCTTGTCTTGTCTTGTCTTGTCTTGTCTTGTCTTGTCTTGTCTTGTCTTGTCATATCTTGTCTTGTCTTGTCTTGTCTTGTATTGTCTTGTCTTGTTTTGTCTTGTCTTGTCTTGTCTTGTCTTGTCATGTCATGTCATGTCATATCGTGTGTTGTGTTGTTTTGTCTTGTCTTATTTTGTCTTGTCATGTCTTATCTTGTCTTGTCTTGTCTTGTCTTGTCTTGTCTTGTCTTGTCTTGTCTTGTCTTGTCTTGTCTTGTCTTGTCTTGTCTTGTCTTGTCTTGTCTTGTCTTGTCTTGTCTTGTCTTGCCTTGTCTTGTCTTGTCTTGTCTTGTCTTGTCTTGTCTTGTCTTGTCTTGTCTTGTCTTGTCTTGTCTTGTCTTGTCTTGTCTTGTCTTGTCTTGTCTTGTCTTGTCTTGTCTTGTCTTGTCTTGTCTTGTCTTGTCTTGTCTTGTCTTGTCTTGTCTTGTCTTGTCTTGTCTTGTCTTGTCTTGTCTTGTCTTGTCTTGTCTTGTCTTGTCTTGTCTTGTCTTGTCTTGTCTTGTCTTGTCTTGTCTTGTCTTGTCTTGTCTTGTCTTGTCTTGTCTTGTCTTGTCTTGTCTTGTCTTGTCTTGTCTTGTCTTGTCTTGTCTTGTCTTGTCTTGTCTTGTCTTGTCTTGTCTTGTCTTGTCTTGTCTTGTCTTGTCTTGTCTTGTCTTGTCTTGTCTTGTCTTGTCTTGTCTTGTCTTGTCTTGTCGTGTCTTGTCTTGTCTTGTCATGTCTTGTCATGTCATGTCGTGTGTTGTGTTGTTTTGTCTTGTCTTGTTGTGTATTGTCATGTCTTATATTGTCTTGTCTTGTCTTGTCTTGTCTTGTCTTGTCTTGTCTTGTCTTGTCTTGTCTTGTCTTGTCTTGTCTTGTCTTGTCTTGTCTTGTCTTGTCTTGTCTTGTCTTGTCTTGTCTTGTCTTGTCTTGTCTTGTCTTGTCTTGTCTTGTCTTGTCTTGTCTTGTCTTGTCTTCTCTTGTCTTGTCCTGTCCTGACGTGTGTTTTTGTCTTGTCTTGTCTTGTCTTGTCTTGTCTTGTCTTGTCTTGTCTTGTCTTGTCTTGTCTTGTCTTGTCTTATCGTGTTTTGTCTTGTCTTGTCTCATCTTGTCTTGTCCTGTCATGTCATATCGTGTGTTGTGTTGTTTTGTCTTGTCTTATTTTGTCTTGTCATGTCTTATCTTGTCTTGTCTTGTCTTGTCTTGTCTTGTCTTGTCTTGTCTTGTCTTGTGTTGTCTTGTCTTGTCTTGTCTTGTCTTGTTTTATGTTGTCTTGTCTTGTCTTGTCTTGTCTTGTCTTGTCTTGTCCTGTCCTGTCGTGTGTTGTTTTGTCTTGTCTTGTCATGTCATGTCATGTCGTGTCTTGTGTTGCTTTTTCTTGTCTTGTCTTGTCATGTCGTGTGTTGTGTTTTTGTCTTGTCTTGTTGTGTATTGTCATGTCTTATATTGTCTTGTCTTGTCTTGTCTTGTCTTGTCTTGTCTTGTCTTGTCTTGTCATGTCTTGTCTTGTCTTGTCTTGTATTGTCTTGTCTTGTTTTGTCTTGTCTTGTCTTGTCTTGTCTTGTCTTGTCTTGAATTGTTTTGTTTTCTCATGTAATGTCATGTCGTGTGTTGTGTTATCTTCTCTTGTCTTGTCTTGTTTTATGTTGTCTTGTCTTGCCTTGTCTTGTCTTGTCCTGTCCTGTCGTGTGTTGTGCTGTTTTGTCTTGTCTTGTCATGTCATGTCATGTCGTGTCTTGTGTTGCTTTGTCTTGTCTTGTCTTGTCTTGTCTTGTCTTGTCTTGTCTTGTCTTGTCTTGTCTTGTCTTGTCTTGTCTTGTCTTGTCTTGTCTTGTCTTGTCTTGTTTTATGTTGTCTTGTCTTGTCTTGTTTTGTCATGTAATGTCATGTCATGTCGTGTGTTGTGTTGTTTTGTCATGTCATGTCATGTCATGTCGTGTGTTGTGTTGTTTTGTCTTGTCTTGTCTTGTTTTGTCTTGTCATGTCTTGTCTTGTCTTGTCTTGTCTTGTCTTGTCTTGTCTTGTCTTGTCTTGTCTTGTCTTGTCTTGTCATGTCTTGTCTTGTCTTGTCTTGTCTTGTCTTGTTTTGTCTTGTCTTGAATTGTCTTGTTTTCTCATGTAATGTCATGTCGTGTGTGGTGTTGTTTTGTCTTGTCTTGTGTTGTTTTGTCGTGTCATGTCTTGTCTTGTCTTGTCTTGTCTTGTCTTGTCTTGTCTTGTCTTGTCTTGTCTTGTCTTGTCTTGTCTTTTCTTGTCTTGTCTTGTCTTGTCTTGTCTTGTCTTGTCTTGTCTTGTCTTGTCTTGTCTTGTCTTGTCTTGTCTTGTCTTGTCTTGTCTTGTCTTGTCTTGTTTTGTCTTGTCTTGAATTGTTTTGTTTTCTCATGTAATGTCATGTCGTGTGTTGTGTTATCTTGTCTTGTCTTGTCTTGTCTTGTCTTGTCTTGTCTTGTCTTGACTTGTCTTGTCTTGTCTTGTCTTGTCTTGTCTTGTCTTGTCTTGTCTTGTCTTGTCTTGTCTTGTCTTGTCTTGACTTGTCGTGTCTTGTCTTGTCTTGTCTTGTCTTGTCTTGCCTTGTTTTGTCTTGTCTTGTTTTGTCTTGTCTTGTCTTGTTTTGTCATGTAATGTCATGTCGTGTGTTGTGTTGTTTTGTCTTGTCTTGTTGTGTATTGTCATGTCTTATATTGTCTTGTCTTGTCTTGTCTTGTCTTGTCTTGTCTTGTCTTGTCTTGCCTTGTCTTGTCTTGTCTTGTCTTGTCTTGTTTTGTCTTGTCTTGAATTGTTTTGTTTTCTCATGTAATGTCATGTCGTGTGTTGTGTTATCTTGTCTTGTCTTGTCTTGTCTTGTCTTGTCTTGTCTTGTCTTGTCTTGTCTTGAATTGTTTTGTTTTCTCATGTAATGTCATGTCGTGTGTTGTGTTATCTTGTCTTGTCTTGTCTTGTCTTGTCTTGTCTTGTCTTGTCGTGTCTTGTCTTGTCTTGTCTTGTCTTGTCTTGTCTTGTCTTGTCTTGAATTGTCTTGTTTTCTCATGTAATGTCATGCCGTGTGTGGTGTTGTTTTGTCTTGTCTTGTGTTGTTTTGTCGTGTCATGTCTTGTCTTGTCTTGTCTTGTCTTGTCTTGTCTTGTCTTGTCTTGTCTTGCCTTGTCTTGTCTTGTCTTGTCTTGTCTTGTCTTGTCTTGTCTTGTCTTGAATTGTTTTGTTTTCTCATGTAATGTCATGTCGTGTGTTGTGTTATCTTGTCTTGTCTTGTCTTGTCTTGTCTTGTCTTGTCTTGAATTGTCTTGTTTTCTCATGTAATGTCATGCCGTGTGTGGTGTTGTTTTGTCTTGTCTTGTGTTGTTTTGTCGTGTCATGTCTTGTCTTGTCTTGTCTTGTCTTGTTTTGTCTTGTATTGAATTGTTTTGTTTTCTCATGTAATGTCATGTCGTGTGTTGTGTTGTCTTGTCTTGTCTTGTCTTGTCTTGTCTTGTCTTGTCTTGTCTTGTCTTGACTTGTCGTGTCTTGTCTTGTCTTGTCTTGTCTCATCTTGTCTTGTCTTGTCTTGTCCTGTCTTGTCTTGTCTTGTCTTGTCTTGTCTTGTCTTGTCTTGTCTTGTCTTGTCTTGTCTTGTCTTGTCTTGTCTTGTCTTGTCTTGTCTTGTCTTGTCTTGTCTTGTCTTGTATTGTCTTGTCTTGTCTTGTCTTGTTTTGTCTTGTCTTGAATTGTCTTGTTTTCTCATGTAATGTCATGTCGTGTGTTGTGTTGTTTTGTCTTGTCTTGTGTTGTTTTGTCGTGTCATGTCTTGTCTTGTCTTGTCTTGTCTTCTCCTGTCCTGTCGTGTGTTGTGTTGTTTTGTCTTGTCTTGTCATGTCATGTCATGTCGTGTCTTGTGTTGCTTTGTCTTGTCTTGTCTTGTCTTGTCATGTCGTGTGTTGTGTTGTTTTGTCTTGTCATGTCGTGTGTTGTGTTGTTTTGTCTTGTCTTGTTGTGTATTGTCATGTCTTATATTGTCTTGTCTTGTCGTGTGTTGTGTTGTTTTGTCTTGTCTTGTTTTGTCTTGTCTTGTTTTGTCTTGTCATGTCATGTCTTGACTTGTCTTGTCTTGTCTTGTCTTGTTTTGTCTTGTCTTGTCTTGTCTTGTCTTGTTTTGTCTTGTCATGTCATGTCTTGACTTGTCTTGTCTTGTCTTGTTTTGTCTTGTCTTGTCTTGTCTTGTCTTGTCTTGTCTTGTCTTGTCTTGTCTTGTCTTGTCTTGTCTTGTCTTGTCTTGTCTTGTCTTGTCTTGTCTTGCCTTGTTTTGTCTTGTCTTGTTTTGTCTTGTCTTGCCTTGTCTTGTTTTGTCATGTAATGTCATGTCGTGTGTTGTGTTGTTTTGTCTTGTCTTGTTGTGTATTGTCATATCTTATATTGTCTTGTCTTGTCTTGTCATGTCATGTCATGTCATGTCATATCATGTCGTGTGTTGTGTTGTTTAGTCTTGTTTTGTCTTGTCATGTCTTGTCTTGTCTTGTCTTGTCTTGTCTTGTCTTGTTTTGTCTTGTCATGTCTTGTCTTGTCTTGTCTTGTCTTGTCTTGTTTCGTCTTGTCTTGAATTGTTTTGTTTTCTCATGTAATGTCATGTCGTGTGTTGTGTTGTCTTGTGTTGTCTTGTCTTGTCTTGTCTTGTCTTGTCTTGTCTTGTCTTGTCTTGTCTTGTCTTGTCTTGTCTTGTCTTGTCTTGTCTTGTCTTGTCTTGTCTTGTCTTGTCTTGTCTTGTCTTGTCTTGTCTTGTCTTGTCTTGACTTGTCGTGTCTTGTCTTGTCTTGTCTTGTCTTGCCTTGTTTTGTCTTGTCTTGTTTTGTCTTGTCTTGTCTTGTCCTGTTTTGTCATGTAATGTCATGTCGTGTGTTGTGTTGTTTTGTCTTGTCTTGTTGTGTATTGTCATGTCTTGTCTTGTCTTGTCTTGCCTTGTTTTGTCTTGTCTTGTTTTGTCTTGTCTTGTCTTGTCTTGTTTCGTCTTGTCTTGAATTGTTTTGTTTTCTCATGTAATGTCATGTCGTGTGTTGTGTTGTTTTGTCTTGTCTTGTTGTGTAGTGTCATGTCTTGTCTTGTCTTGTCTTGCCTTGTTTTGTCTTGTCTTGTTTTGTCTTGTCTTGTCTTGTTTCGTCTTGTCTTGAATTGTTTTGTTTTCTCATGTAATGTCATGTCGTGTGTTGTGTTGTCTTGTGTTGTCTTGTCTTGTCTTGTCTTGTCTTGTCTTGTCTTGTCTTGTCTTGTCTTGTCTTGTTTTGTCTTGTCTTGTCTTGTCTTGTCTTGTCTTGTCTTGTCTTGTCTTGTTTTGTCTTGTCTTGAATTGTTTTGTTTTCTCATGTAATGTCATGTCGTGTGTTGTCTTGTCTTGTCTTGTCTTGTCTTGTCTTGTCTTGTCTTGTCTTGTCTTGTCTTGCCTTGTCTTGTCTTGTCTTGTCTTGTCTTGTCTTGTCTTGTCTTGTCTTGTCTTGTCTTGTCTTGTCTTGTCTTGTCTTGTCTTGTCTTGTCTTGTCTTGTCTTGTCTTTTCTTGTCTTGCCTTGTCTTTTCTTGTCTTGTCTTGTCTTGTCTTGTCTTGTCTTGTCTTGTCTTGTCTTGTCTTGTCTTGTCTTGTCTTGTCTTGTCTTGTCTTGTCTTGTCTTGTCTTGTCTTGTCTTGTCTTGTCTTGTCTTGTCTTGTCTTGTCTTGTCTTGTCTTGTCTTGTCTTGTCTTGTCTTGTCTTGTCTTGTCTTGTCTTGTCTTGTCTTGTCTTGTCTTGTCTTGTCTTGTCTTGTCTTGTCTTGTCTTGTCTTGTCTTGTCTTGTCTTGTCTTGTCTTGTCCTGTCTTGTCTTGTCTTGTCTTGTCTTGTCTTGTCTTGCCTTGTCTTGTCTTGTCTTGTCTTGTCTTGTCTTGTCTTGTCTTGTCTTGTCTTGTCTTGTCTTGTCTTGTCTTGTCTTGTCGTGTCTTGTCTTGTCTTGTCTTGTCTTGTCTTGTCTTGTCTTGTCTTGTCTTGTCTTGTCTTGTCTTGTCTCATCTTGTCTTGTCTTGTCTTGTCCTGTCTTGTCTTGTCTTGTCTTGTCTTGTCTTGTCTTGTCTTGTCTTGTCTTGTCTTGTCTTGTCTTGTCTTGTCTTGCCTTGTATTGTCTTGTCTTGAATTGTTTTGTTTTCTCATGTAATGTCATGTCGTGTGTTGTGTTATCTTGTCTTGTCTTGTCTTGTCTTGTCTTGTCTTGAATTGTCTTGTTTTCTCATGTAATGTCATGTCGTGTGTTGTGTTGTTTTGTCTTGTCTTGTGTTGTTTTGTCGTGTCATGTCTTGTCTTGTCTTGTCTTGTTTTGTCTTGTCTTGAATTGTTTTGTTTTCTCATGTAATGTCATGTCGTGTGTTGTGTTATCTTGTCTTGTCTTGTCTTGTCTTGTCTTGTCTTGTCTTGTCTTGTCTTGTCTTGTCTTGTCTTGTCTTGTCTTGTCTTGTCTTGTCTTGTCTTGTCTTGTCTTGTCTTGTCTTGTCTTGTCTTGTCTTGTTTTGTCTTGTCTTGAATTGTTTTGTTTTCTCATGTAATGTCATGTCGTGTGTTGTGTTGTCTTGTCTTGTCTTGTCTTGTCTTGTCTTGTCTTGTCTTGTCTTGTCTCATCTTGTCTTGTCTTGTCTTGTCCTGTCTTGTCTTGTCTTGTCTTGTCTTGTCTTGTCTTGTCTTGTCTTGTCTTGTATTGTCTTGTATTGTCTTGTCTTGTCTTGTCTTGTCTTGTCTTGTCTTGTCTTGTCTTGTCTTGTCTTGTCTTGTCTTGTCTTGTCTTCTCTTGTCTTGTCTTGTCTTGTCTTGTATTGCCTTGTTTTGTCTTGTCTTGTCTTGTTTTGTCTTGTCTTTTCTTGTCTTGTCTTGTCTTGTCTTGTCTTGTCTTGTCTTGTCTTGTCTTGTATTGTCTTGTCTTGTCTTGTCTTGTCCTGTCTTGTCTTGTCTTGTCTTGTCTTGTCTTGTCTTGTCTTATCTTGTCTTGCCTTGTCTTGTCTTGTCCTGTCTTGTATTGTCTTGTCTTGTCTTGTCTTGTATTGCCATGTCTTGTCTTGTCTTGTCTTGTCTTGTCTTGTCTTGTCTTGTCTTGTCTTGTCTTGTCTTGTCTTGTGTTGTTTTGTCGTGTCTTGTCTTGTTTTGTCTTGTCTTGTCTTGTCTTGTATTGCCTTGTTTTGTCTTGTCTTGTCTTGTTTTGTCTTGTCTTGTCTTGAATTGTCTTGTTTTCTCATGTAATGTCATGTCGTGTGTGGTGTTGTTTTGTCGTGTCATGTCTTGTCTTGTCTTGTCTTGTCTTGTCTTGTTTTGTCTTGTCTTGAATTGTTTTGTTTTCTCATGTAATGTCATGTCGTGTGTGGTGTTGTTTTGTCTTGTCTTGCGTTGTTTTGTCTTGTCTTGTCTTGTCTTGTCTTGTATTGTCTTGTCTTGTCTTGTCTTGTCTTGTCTTGTCTTGTCTTGTCTTGTCTTGTCTTGTCTTGTCTTGTCTTGTCTTGTCTTGTCTTGTCTTGAATTGTTTTGTTTTCTCATGTAATGTCATGTCGTGTGTGGTGTTGTTTTGTCTTGTCTTGTGTTGTTTTGTCTTGTCTTGTCTTGTCTTGTCTTGTCTTGTCTTGTCTTGTCTTGTCTTGTCTTGTCTTGTCTTGTCTTGTCTTGTCTTGTCTTGAATTGTTTTGTTTTCTCATGTAATGTCATGTCGTGTGTTGTGTTGTCTTGTCTTGTCTTGTCTTGTCTTGTCTTGTCTTGTCTTGTCTTGTCTTGTCTTGTCTTGCCTTGTCTTGTCTTGTCTTGTCTTGTCTTGTCTTGTCTTGTCTTGTCTTGTCTTGTCTTGTCTTGTCTTGTCTTGTCTTGTCTTGTCTTGTCTTGTCTTGTCTTGTCTTGTCTTGTCTTGTCTTGTCTTGTCTTGTCTTGTCTTGTCTTGTCTTGTCTTGTCTTGTCTTGTCTTGTCTTGTCTTGTCTTGTCTTGTCTTGTTTTGTCTTGTCTTGAATTGTTTTGTTTTCTCATGTAATGTCATGTCGTGTGTTGTCTTGTCTTGTCTTGACTTGTCTTGTCTTGTCTTGTCTTGTCTTGTCTTGTCTTGTCTTGCCTTGTCTTGTCTTGTCTTGTCTTGTCTTGTCTTGTCTTGTCTTGTCTTGTCTTGTCTTGTCTTGTCTTGTCTTGTCTTGTCTTGTCTTGTCTTGTCTTGTCTTGTCTTGTCTTGTCTTGTCTTGTCTTGTCTTGTCTTGTCTTGTCTTGTCTTGTCTTGTCTTGTCTTGTCTTGTCTTGTCTTGTCTTGTCTTGTCTTGTCTTGTCTTGTCTTGTCTTGTCTTGTCTTGTCTTGCCTTGTCTTGTCTTGTCTTGTCTTGTCTTGTCTTGTTTTGTCTTGTCTTGAATTGTTTTGTTTTCTCATGTAATGTCATGTCGTGTGTTGTGTTGTCTTGTCTTGTCTTGTCTTGTCTTGTCTTGTCTTGTCTTGTCTTGTCTTGACTTGTCGTGTCTTGTCTTGTCTTGTCTTGTCTCATCTTGTCTTGTCTTGTCTTGTCTTGTCCTGTCTTGTCTTGTCTTGTCTTGTCTTGTCTTGTCTTGTCTTGTCTTGTCTTGTCTTGTCTTGTCTTGTCTTGTCTTGTCTTGTCTTGTCTTGTCTTGTCTTGTCTTGTATTGTCTTGTCTTGAATTGTTTTGTTTTCTCATGTAATGTCATGTCGTGTGTTGTGTTATCTTGTCTTGTCTTGTCTTGTCTTGTCTTGTCTTGTCTTGTCTTGTCTTGAATTGTCTTGTTTTCTCATGTAGTGTCATGTCGAGTGTGGTGTTGTTTTGTCTTGTCTTGTGTTGTTTTGTCGTGTCATGTCTTGTCTTGTCTTGTCTTGTCTTGTCTTGTCTTGTCTTGTCTTGTCTTGTCTTGTCTTGTCTTGTCTTGTCTTGTCTTGTCTTGTCTTGTCTTGTCTTGTCTTGTCTTGTCTTGTCTTGTCTTGTCTTGTTTTGTCTTGTCTTGAATTGTTTTGTTTTCTCATGTAATGTCATGTCGTGTGTTGTCTTGTCTTGTCTTGACTTGTCTTGTCTTGTCTTGTCTTGTCTTGTCTTGTCTTGTCTTGCCTTGTCTTGTCTTGTCTTGTCTTGTCTTGTCTTGTCTTGTCTTGTCTTGTCTTGTCTTGTCTTGTCTTGTCTTGTCTTGTCTTGTCTTGACTTGTCGTGTCTTGTCTTGTCTTGTCTTGTCTTGTCTTGTCTTGTCTTGTCTTGTCTTGTCTTGTATTGTCTTGTCTTGAATTGTTTTGTTTTCTCATGTAATGTCATGTCGTGTGTTGTGTTATCTTGTCTTGTCTTGTCTTGTCTTGTCTTGTCTTGTCTTGTCTTGTCTTGTCTTGTCTTGTCTTGTCTTGTCTTGTCTTGTCTTGTCTTGTCTTGTCTTGTCTTGTTTTGTCTTGTCTTGAATTGTTTTGTTTTCTCATGTAATGTCATGTCGTGTGTTGTCTTGTCTTGTCTTGACTTGTCTTGTCTTGTCTTGTCTTGTCTTGTCTTGTCTTGTCTTGCCTTGTCTTGTCTTGTCTTGTCTTGTCTTGTCTTGTCTTGTCTTGTCTTGTCTTGTCTTGTCTTGTCTTGTCTTGTCTTGTCTTGTCTTGACTTGTCGTGTCTTGTCTTGTCTTGTCTTGTCTCATCTTGTCTTGTCTTGTCTTGTCCTGTCTTGTCTTGTCTTGTCTTGTCTTGTCTTGTCTTGTCTTGTCTTGTCTTGTCTTGTCTTGTCTTGTCTTGTCTTGTCTTGTCTTGTCTTGTCTTGTCTTGTCTTGTCTTGTCTTGTCTTGTCTTGTCTTGTCTTGTCTTATCGTGTTTTGTCTTGTCTTGTCTCATCTTGTCTTGTCCTGTCATGTCATATCGTGTGTTGTGTTGTTTTGTCTTGTCTTATTTTGTCTTGTCATGTCTTATCTTGTCTTGTCTTGTCTTGTCTTGTCTTGTCTTGTCTTGTCTTGTCTTGTCTTGTGTTGTCTTGTCTTGTCTTGTCTTGTCTTGTTTTATGTTGTCTTGTCTTGTCTTGTCTTGTCTTGTCTTGTCTTGTCCTGTCCTGTCGTGTGTTGTTTTGTCTTGTCTTGTCATGTCATGTCATGTCATGTCATGTCGTGTCTTGTGTTGCTTTTTCTTGTCTTGTCTTGTCATGTCGTGTGTTGTGTTTTTGTCTTGTCTTGTTGTGTATTGTCATGTCTTATATTGTCTTGTCTTGTCTTGTCTTGTCTTGTCTTGTCTTGTCTTGTCATGTCTTGTCTTGTCTTGTCTTGTATTGTCTTGTCTTGTTTTGTCTTGTCTTGTCTTGTCTTGTCTTGTCTTGTCTGGAATTGTTTTGTTTTCTCATGTAATGTCATGTCGTGTGTTGTGTTATCTTCTCTTGTCTTGTCTTGTTTTATGTTGTCTTGTCTTGCCTTGTCTTGTCTTGTCCTGTCCTGTCGTGTGTTGTGCTGTTTTGTCTTGTCTTGTCATGTCATGTCATGTCGTGTCTTGTGTTGCTTTGTCTTGTCTTGTCTTGTCTTGTCTTGTCTTGTCTTGTCTTGTCTTGTCTTGTCTTGTCTTGTCTTGTCTTGTCTTGTCTTGTCTTGTCTTGTCTTGTCTTGTCTTGTCTTGTCTTGTTTTATGTTGTCTTGTCTTGTCTTGTTTTGTCATGTAATGTCATGTCATGTCGTGTGTTGTGTTGTTTTGTCATGTCATGTCATGTCATGTCGTGTGTTGTGTTGTTTTGTCTTGTCTTGTCTTGTTTTGTCTTGTCATGTCTTGTCTTGTCTTGTCTTGTCTTGTCTTGTCTTGTCTTGTCTTGTCTTGTCTTGTCTTGTTTTATGTTGTCTTGTCTTGTCTTGTTTTGTCATGTAATGTCATGTCATGTCGTGTGTTGTGTTGTTTTGTCATGTCATGTCATGTCATGTCGTGTGTTGTGTTGTTTTGTCTTGTCTTGTCTTGTTTTGTCTTGTCATGTCTTGTCTTGTCTTGTCTTGTCTTGTCTTGTCTTGTCTTGTCTTGTCTTGTCTTGTCTTGTCTTGTCATGTCTTGTCTTGTCTTGTCTTGTCTTGTCTTGTTTTGTCTTGTCTTGAATTGTCTTGTTTTCTCATGTAATGTCATGTCGTGTGTGGTGTTGTTTTGTCTTGTCTTGTGTTGTTTTGTCGTGTCATGTCTTGTCTTGTCTTGTCTTGTCTTGTCTTGTCTTGTCTTGTCTTGTCTTGTCTTGTCTTGTCTTGTCTTTTCTTGTCTTGTCTTGTCTTGTCTTGTCTTGTCTTGTCTTGTCTTGTCTTGTCTTGTCTTGTCTTGTCTTGTCTTGTCTTGTCTTGTCTTGTCTTGTCTTGTTTTGTCTTGTCTTGAATTGTTTTGTTTTCTCATGTAATGTCATGTCGTGTGTTGTGTTATCTTGTCTTGTCTTGTCTTGTCTTGTCTTGTCTTGTCTTGTCTTGACTTGTCTTGTCTTGTCTTGTCTTGTCTTGTCTTGTCTTGTCTTGTCTTGTCTTGTCTTGTCTTGTCTTGACTTGTCGTGTCTTGTCTTGTCTTGTCTTGTCTTGTCTTGCCTTGTTTTGTCTTGTCTTGTTTTGTCTTGTCTTGTCTTGTTTTGTCATGTAATGTCATGTCGTGTGTTGTGTTGTTTTGTCTTGTCTTGTTGTGTATTGTCATGTCTTATATTGTCTTGTCTTGTCTTGTCTTGTCTTGTCTTGTCTTGTCTTGCCTTGTCTTGTCTTGTCTTGTCTTGTCTTGTTTTGTCTTGTCTTGAATTGTTTTGTTTTCTCATGTAATGTCATGTCGTGTGTTGTGTTATCTTGTCTTGTCTTGTCTTGTCTTGTCTTGTCTTGTCTTGTCTTGTCTTGTCTTGAATTGTTTTGTTTTCTCATGTAATGTCATGTCGTGTGTTGTGTTATCTTGTCTTGTCTTGTCTTGTCTTGTCTTGTCTTGTCTTGTCGTGTCTTGTCTTGTCTTGTCTTGTCTTGTCTTGTCTTGTCTTGAATTGTCTTGTTTTCTCATGTAATGTCATGCCGTGTGTGGTGTTGTTTTGTCTTGTCTTGTGTTGTTTTGTCGTGTCATGTCTTGTCTTGTCTTGTCTTGTCTTGTCTTGTCTTGTCTTGTCTTGTCTTGTCTTGTCTTGCCTTGTCTTGTCTTGTCTTGTCTTGTCTTGTCTTGTCTTGTCTTGTCTTGAATTGTTTTGTTTTCTCATGTAATGTCATGTCGTGTGTTGTGTTATCTTGTCTTGTCTTGTCTTGTCTTGTCTTGTCTTGTCTTGAATTGTCTTGTTTTCTCATGTAATGTCATGCCGTGTGTGGTGTTGTTTTGTCTTGTCTTGTGTTGTTTTGTCGTGTCATGTCTTGTCTTGTCTTGTCTTGTCTTGTTTTGTCTTGTATTGAATTGTTTTGTTTTCTCATGTAATGTCATGTCGTGTGTTGTGTTGTCTTGTCTTGTCTTGTCTTGTCTTGTCTTGTCTTGTCTTGTCTTGTCTTGACTTGTCGTGTCTTGTCTTGTCTTGTCTTGTCTCATCTTGTCTTGTCTTGTCTTGTCCTGTCTTGTCTTGTCTTGTCTTGTCTTGTCTTGTCTTGTCTTGTCTTGTCTTGTCTTGTCTTGTCTTGTCTTGTCTTGTCTTGTCTTGTCTTGTCTTGTCTTGTCTTGTCTTGTATTGTCTTGTCTTGTCTTGTCTTGTTTTGTCTTGTCTTGAATTGTCTTGTTTTCTCATGTAATGTCATGTCGTGTGTTGTGTTTTTTTGTCTTGTCTTGTGTTGTTTTGTCGTGTCATGTCTTGTCTTGTCTTGTCTTGTCTTCTCCTGTCCTGTCGTGTGTTGTGTTGTTTTGTCTTGTCTTGTCATGTCATGTCATGTCGTGTCTTGTGTTGCTTTGTCTTGTCTTGTCTTGTCTTGTCATGTCGTGTGTTGTGTTGTTTTGTCTTGTCATGTCGTGTGTTGTGTTGTTTTGTCTTGTCTTGTTGTGTATTGTCATGTCTTATATTGTCTTGTCTTGTCGTGTGTTGTGTTGTTTTGTCTTGTCTTGTTTTGTCTTGTCTTGTTTTGTCTTGTCATGTCATGTCTTGACTTGTCTTGTCTTGTCTTGTCTTGTTTTGTCTTGTCTTGTCTTGTCTTGTCTTGTTTTGTCTTGTCATGTCATGTCTTGACTTGTCTTGTCTTGTCTTGTTTTGTCTTGTCTTGTCTTGTCTTGTCTTGTCTTGTCTTGTCTTGTCTTGTCTTGTCTTGTCTTGTCTTGTCTTGTCTTGTCTTGTCTTGCCTTGTTTTGTCTTGTCTTGTTTTGTCTTGTCTTGCCTTGTCTTGTTTTGTCATGTAATGTCATGTCGTGTGTTGTGTTGTTTTGTCTTGTCTTGTTGTGTATTGTCATATCTTATATTGTCTTGTCTTGTCTTGTCATGTCATGTCATGTCATGTCATGTCATGTCGTGTGCTGTGTTGTTTAGTCTTGTTTTGTCTTGTCATGTCTTGTCTTGTCTTGTCTTGTCTTGTCTTGTCTTGTTTTGTCTTGTCATGTCTTGTCTTGTCTTGTCTTGTCTTGTCTTGTTTCGTCTTGTCTTGAATTGTTTTGTTTTCTCATGTAATGTCATGTCGTGTGTTGTGTTGTCTTGTGTTGTCTTGTCTTGTCTTGTCTTGTCTTGTCTTGTCTTGTCTTGTCTTGTCTTGTCTTGTCTTGTCTTGTCTTGTCTTGTCTTGTCTTGTCTTGTCTTGTCTTGTCTTGTCTTGTCTTGTCTTGACTTGTCGTGTCTTGTCTTGTCTTGTCTTGTCTTGCCTTGTTTTGTCTTGTCTTGAATTGTTTTGTTTTCTCATGTAATGTCATGTCGTGTGTTGTGTTATCTTGTCTTGTCTTGTCTTGTCTTGTCTTGTCTTGTCTTGTCTTGTCTTGTCTTGTCTTGTTTCGTCTTGTCTTGAATTGTTTTGTTTTCTCATGTAATGTCATGTCGTGTGTTGTGTTGTCTTGTGTTGTCTTGTCTTGTCTTGTCTTGTCTTGTCTTGTCTTGTCTTGTCTTGTCTTGTCTTGTCTTGTCTTGTCTTGTCTTGTCTTGTCTTGTCTTGTCTTGTCTTGTCTTGTCTTGTCTTGTCTTGTCTTGTCTTGTCTTGTCTTGTCTTGTCTTGTCTTGTCTTGTCTTGTCTTGTCTTCTCCTGTCCTGTCGTGTGTTGTGTTGTTTTGTCTTGTCTTGTCATGTCATGTCATGTCGTGTGCTGTGTTGTTTAGTCTTGTTTTGTCTTGTCATGTCTTGTCTTGTCTTGTCTTGTCTTGTCTTGTCTTGTTTTGTCTTGTCATGTCTTGTCTTGTCTTGTCTTGTCTTGTCTTGTTTCGTCTTGTCTTGAATTGTTTTGTTTTCTCATGTAATGTCATGTCGTGTGTTGTGTTGTCTTGTGTTGTCTTGTCTTGTCTTGTCTTGTCTTGTCTTGTCTTGTCTTGTCTTGTCTTGTCTTGTCTTGTCTTGTCTTGTCTTGTCTTGTCTTGTCTTGTCTTGTCTTGTCTTGTCTTGTCTTGTCTTGTCTTGTCTTGACTTGTCGTGTCTTGTCTTGTCTTGTCTTGTCTTGCCTTGTTTTGTCTTGTCTTGTTTTGTCTTGTCTTGTCTTGTCCTGTTTTGTCATGTAATGTCATGTCGTGTGTTGTGTTGTTTTGTCTTGTCTTGTTGTGTATTGTCATGTCTTGTCTTGTCTTGTCTTGCCTTGTTTTGTCTTGTCTTGTTTTGTCTTGTCTTGTCTTGTCTTGTTTCGTCTTGTCTTGAATTGTTTTGTTTTCTCATGTAATGTCATGTCGTGTGTTGTGTTGTTTTGTCTTGTCTTGTTGTGTAGTGTCATGTCTTGTCTTGTCTTGTCTTGCCTTGTTTTGTCTTGTCTTGTTTTGTCTTGTCTTGTCTTGTTTCGTCTTGTCTTGAATTGTTTTGTTTTCTCATGTAATGTCATGTCGTGTGTTGTGTTGTCTTGTGTTGTCTTGTCTTGTCTTGTCTTGTCTTGTCTTGTCTTGTCTTGTCTTGTCTTGTCTTGTTTTGTCTTGTCTTGTCTTGTCTTGTCTTGTCTTGTCTTGTCTTGTCTTGTTTTGTCTTGTCTTGAATTGTTTTGTTTTCTCATGTAATGTCATGTCGTGTGTTGTCTTGTCTTGTCTTGTCTTGTCTTGTCTTGTCTTGTCTTGCCTTGTCTTGTCTTGTCTTGTCTTGTCTTGTCTTGTCTTGTCTTGTCTTGTCTTGTCTTGTCTTGTCTTGTCTTGTCTTGTCTTGTCTTGTCTTGTCTTGTCTTGTCTTGTCTTGTCTTGTCTTGTCTTGTCTTGTCTTGTCTTGTCTTGCCTTGTCTTGTCTTGTCTTGTCTTGTCTTGTCTTGTCTTGTCTTGTCTTGTCTTGTCTTGTCTTGTCTTGTCTTGTCTTGTCTTGTCTTGTCTTGTCTTTTCTTGTCTTGCCTTGTCTTGTCTTTTCTTGTCTTGTCTTGTCTTGTCTTGTCTTGTCTTGTCTTGTCTTGTCTTGTCTTGTCTTGTCTTGTCTTGTCTTGTCTTGTCTTGTCTTGTCTTGTCTTGTCTTGTCTTGTCTTGTCTTGTCTTGTCTTGTCTTGTCTTGTCTTGTCTTGTCTTGTCTTGTCTTGTCTTGTCTTGTCTTGTCTTGTCTTGTCTTGTCTTGTCTTGTCTTGTCTTGTCTTGTCTTGTCTTGTCTTGTCTTGTCTTGTCTTGTCTTGTCTTGTCTTGTCTTGTCTTGTCTTGAATTGTTTTGTTTTCTCATGTAATGTCATGTCGTGTGTTGTGTTGTCTTGTCTTGTCTTGTCTTGTCTTGTCTTGTCTTGTCTTGTCTTGTCTTGTCTTGTCTTGTCTTGTCTTGTCTTGTCTTGTCTTGTCTTGTCTTGTCTTGTCTTGTCTTGTCTTGTCTTGTCTTGTCTTGAATTGTTTTGTTTTCTCATGTAATGTCATGTCGTGTGTTGTTTTGTCTTGTCTTGTCTTGTCTTGTCTTGTCTTGTCTTGTCTTGTCTTGTTTTGTCTTGTCTTGAATTGTTTTGTTTTCTCATGTAATGTCATGTCGTGTGTTGTCTTGTCTTGTCTTGTCTTGTCTTGTCTTGTCTTGTCTTGTCTTGTCTTGCCTTGTCTTGTCTTGTCTTGTCTTGTCTTGTCTTGTCTTGTCTTGTCTTGTCTTGTCTTGTCTTGTCTTGTCTTGTCTTGTCTTGTCTTGTCTTGTCTTGTCTTGTCTTGTCTTGTCTTGTCTTGTCTTGTCTTGTCTTGTCTTGTCTTGTCTTGTCTTGTCTTGTCTTGTCTTGTCTTGTCTTGTCTTGTCTTGTCTTGTCTTGTCTTGTCTTGTCTTGTCTTGTCTTGTCTTGTCTTGTCTTGTCTTGTCTTGTCTTGTCTTGTCTTGTCTTGTCTTGCCTTGTCTTGTCTTGTCTTGTCTTGTCTTGTCTTGTCTTGTCTTGTCTTGTCTTGTCTTGTCTTGTCTTGTCTTGTCTTGTCTTGTCTTGTCTTGTCTTGTCTTGTCTTGTCTTGTCTTGTCTTGTCTTGTCTTGTCTTGTCTTGTCTTGTCTTGTCTTGTCTTGTCTTGTCTCATCTTGTCTTGTCTTGTCTTGTCCTGTCTTGTCTTGTCTTGTCTTGTCTTGTCTTGTCTTGTCTTGTCTTGTCTTGTCTTGTCTTGTCTTGTCTTGTCTTGTCTTGTCTTGTATTGTCTTGTCTTGAATTGTTTTGTTTTCTCATGTAATGTCATGTCGTGTGTTGTGTTATCTTGTCTTGTCTTGTCTTGTCTTGTCTTGTCTTGAATTGTCTTGTTTTCTCATGTAATGTCATGTCGTGTGTTGTGTTGTTTTGTCTTGTCTTGTGTTGTTTTGTCGTGTCATGTCTTGTCTTGTCTTGTCTTGTTTTGTCTTGTCTTGAATTGTTTTGTTTTCTCATGTAATGTCATGTCGTGTGTTGTGTTATCTTGTCTTGTCTTGTCTTGTCTTGTCTTGTCTTGTCTTGTCTTGTCTTGTCTTGTCTTGTCTTGTCTTGTCTTGTCTTGTCTTGTCTTGTCTTGTCTTGTCTTGTCTTGTCTTGTCTTGTCTTGTTTTGTCTTGTCTTGAATTGTTTTGTTTTCTCATGTAATGTCATGTCGTGTGTTGTGTTGTCTTGTCTTGTCTTGTCTTGTCTTGTCTTGTCTTGTCTTGTCTTGTCTCATCTTGTCTTGTCTTGTCTTGTCCTGTCTTGTCTTGTCTTGTCTTGTCTTGTCTTGTCTTGTCTTGTCTTGTATTGTCTTGTATTGTCTTGTCTTGTCTTGTCTTGTCTTGTCTTGTCTTGTCTTGTCTTGTCTTGTCTTGTCTTGTCTTGTCTTGTCTTGTCTTCTCTTGTCTTGTCTTGTCTTGTCTTGTATTGCCTTGTTTTGTCTTGTCTTGTCTTGTTTTGTCTTGTCTTTTCTTGTCTTGTCTTGTCTTGTCTTGTCTTGTCTTGTCTTGTCTTGTCTTGTCTTGTATTGTCTTGTCTTGTCTTGTCTTGTCCTGTCTTGTCTTGTCTTGTCTTGTCTTGTCTTGTCTTGTCTTATCTTGTCTTGCCTTGTCTTGTCTTGTCCTGTCTTGTATTGTCTTGTCTTGTCTTGTCTTGTATTGCCATGTCTTGTCTTGTCTTGTCTTGTCTTGTCTTGTCTTGTCTTGTCTTGTCTTGTCTTGTCTTGTCTTGTCTTGTGTTGTTTTGTCGTGTCTTGTCTTGTTTTGTCTTGTCTTGTCTTGTCTTGTATTGCCTTGTTTTGTCTTGTCTTGTCTTGTTTTGTCTTGTCTTGTCTTGAATTGTCTTGTTTTCTCATGTAATGTCATGTCGTGTGTGGTGTTGTTTTGTCGTGTCATGTCTTGTCTTGTCTTGTCTTGTCTTGTCTTGTTTTGTCTTGTCTTGAATTGTTTTGTTTTCTCATGTAATGTCATGTCGTGTGTGGTGTTGTTTTGTCTTGTCTTGCGTTGTTTTGTCTTGTCTTGTCTTGTCTTGTCTTGTATTGTCTTGTCTTGTCTTGTCTTGTCTTGTCTTGTCTTGTCTTGTCTTGAATTGTTTTGTTTTCTCATGTAATGTCATGTCGTGTGTTGTGTTGTCTTGTCTTGTCTTGTCTTGTCTTGTCTTGTCTTGTCTTGTCTTGTCTTGTCTTGTCTTGTCTTGTCTTGTCTTGCCTTGTCTTGTCTTGTCTTGTCTTGTCTTGTCTTGTCTTGTCTTGTCTTGTCTTGTCTTGTCTTGTCTTGTCTTGTCTTGTCTTGTCTTGTCTTGTCTTGTCTTGTCTTGTCTTGTCTTGTCTTGTCTTGTCTTGTCTTGTCTTGTCTTGTCTTGTCTTGTCTTGTCTTGTCTTGTCTTGTCTTGTCTTGTCTTGTCTTGTCTTGTCTTGTCTTGTCTTGTTTTGTCTTGTCTTGAATTGTTTTGTTTTCTCATGTAATGTCATGTCGTGTGTTGTCTTGTCTTGTCTTGACTTGTCTTGTCTTGTCTTGTCTTGTCTTGTCTTGTCTTGTCTTGCCTTGTCTTGTCTTGTCTTGTCTTGTCTTGTCTTGTCTTGTCTTGTCTTGTCTTGTCTTGTCTTGTCTTGTCTTGTCTTGTCTTGTCTTGTCTTGTCTTGTCTTGTCTTGTCTTGTCTTGTCTTGTCTTGTCTTGTCTTGTCTTGTCTTGTCTTGTCTTGTCTTGTCTTGTCTTGTCTTGTCTTGTCTTGTCTTGTCTTGTCTTGTCTTGTCTTGTCTTGTCTTGCCTTGTCTTGTCTTGTCTTGTCTTGTCTTGTCTTGTTTTGTCTTGTCTTGAATTGTTTTGTTTTCTCATGTAATGTCATGTCGTGTGTTGTGTTGTCTTGTCTTGTCTTGTCTTGTCTTGTCTTGTCTTGTCTTGTCTTGTCTTGTCTTGTCTTGACTTGTCGTGTCTTGTCTTGTCTTGTCTTGTCTCATCTTGTCTTGTCTTGTCTTGTCCTGTCTTGTCTTGTCTTGTCTTGTCTTGTCTTGTCTTGTCTTGTCTTGTCTTGTCTTGTCTTGTCTTGTCTTGTCTTGTCTTGTATTGTCTTGTCTTGAATTGTTTTGTTTTCTCATGTAATGTCATGTCGTGTGTTGTGTTATCTTGTCTTGTCTTGTCTTGTCTTGTCTTGTCTTGTCTTGTCTTGTCTTGTCTTGTCTTGTCTTGAATTGTCTTGTTTTCTCATGTAGTGTCATGTCGAGTGTGGTGTTGTTTTGTCTTGTCTTGTGTTGTTTTGTCGTGTCATGTCTTGTCTTGTCTTGTCTTGTTTTGTCTTGTCTTGAATTGTTTTGTTTTCTCATGTAATGTCATGTCGTGTGTTGTGTTATCTTGTCTTGTCTTGTCTTGTCTTGTCTTGTCTTGTCTTGTCTTGTCTTGTCTTGTCTTGTCTTGTCTTGTCTTGTCTTGTCTTGTCTTGTCTTGTCTTGTCTTGTCTTGTCTTGTCTTGTCTTGTCTTGTCTTGTCTTGTCTTGTCTTGTCTTGTCTTGTCTTGTCTTGTCTTGTTTTGTCTTGTCTTGAATTGTTTTGTTTTCTCATGTAATGTCATGTCGTGTGTTGTGTTGTCTTGTCTTGTCTTGTCTTGTCTTGTCTTGTCTTGTCTTGTCTTGTCTCATCTTGTCTTGTCTTGTCTTGTCTTGAATTGTTTTGTTTTCTCATGTAATGTCATGTCGTGTGTGGTGTTGTGTTATCTTGTCTTGTCTTGTCTTGTCTTGTCTTGTCTTGTCTTGTCTTGTCTTGTCTTGTCTTGTCTTGTCTTGTCTTGTCCTGTCTTGTATTGTCTTGTCTTGTCTTGTCTTGTATTGCCTTGTCTTGTCTTGTCTTGTCTTGTCTTGTCTTGTCTTGTGTTGTTTTGTCGTGTCTTGTCTTGTTTTGTCTTGTCTTGTCTTGTCTTGTATTGCCTTGTTTTGTCTTGTCTTGTCTTGTTTTGTCTTGTCTTGTCTTGAATTGTCTTGTTTTCTCATGTAATGTCATGTCGTGTGTGGTGTTGTTTTGTCTTGTCTTGTGTTGTTTTGTCGTGTCATGTCTTGTCTTGTCTTGTCTTGTCTTGTATTGTCTTGTCTTGTCTTGTCTTGTCTTGTCTTGTCTTGTCTTGTCTTGTCTTGTCTTGTCTTGTCTTGTCTTGAATTGTTTTGTTTTCTCATGTAATGTCATGTCGTGTGTGGTGTTGTTTTGTCTTGTCTTGTGTTGTTTTGTCTTGTCTTGTCTTGTCTTGTCTTGTCTTGTCTTGTCTTGTCTTGTCTTGTCTTGTCTTGTCTTGTCTTGTCTTGTCTTGTCTTGTCTTGTCTTGTCTTGTCTTGTCTTGTCTTGTTTTGTCTTGTCTTGAATTGTCTTGTTTTCTCATGTAATGTCATGTCGTGTGTTGTGTTGTTTTGTCTTGTCTTGTGTTGTTTTGTCGTGTCATGTCTTGTCTTGTCTTGTCTTGTCTTGTCTTGTCTTGTCTTGTCCTGTCCTGTCGTGTGTTGTGTTGTTTTGTCTTGTCTTGTCATGTCATGTCATGTCGTGTCTTGTGTTGCTTTGTCTTGTCTTGTCTTGTCTTGTCATGTCGTGTGTTGTGTTGTTTTGTCTTGTCTTGTTGTGTATTGTCATGTCTTATATTGTCTTGCCTTGTCTTGTCTTGTCTTGTCATGTCATGTCATGTCGTGTGTTGTGTTGTGTTGTTTTGTCTTGTTTTGTCTTGTCTTGTCTTGTCTTGTCTTGTCTTGTCCTGTCCTGTCGTGTGTTGTGTTGTTTTGTCTTGTCTTGTCATGTCATGTCATGTCGTGTCTTGTGTTGCTTTGTCTTGTCTTGTCTTGTCATGTCGTGTGTTGTGTTGTTTTGTCTTGTCTTGTTGTGTATTGTCATGTCTTATATTGTCTTGTCTTGTCTTGTCTTGTCTTGTCTTGTCTTGTGTTGTCTTGTCATGTCTTGTCTTGTCTTGTCTTGTCTTGTTTTGTCTTGTCTTGTCTTGTCTTGTCTTGTCTTGTCTTGTCATGTCATGTCATGTCATATCGTGTGTTGTGTTGTTTTGTCTTGTCTTATTTTGTCTTGTCATGTCTTATCTTGTCTTGTCTTGTCTTGTCTTGTCTTGTCTTGTCTTGTCTTGTCTTGTCTTGTTTTGTCTTGTCTTGAATTATTTTGTTTTCTCATGAAATGTCATGTCGTGTGTGGTGTTGTTTTGTCTTGTCTTGTGTTGTTTTGTCTTGTCTTGTCTTGTCTTGTCTTGTATTGTCTTGTCTTGTCTTGTCTTGTCTTGTCTTGTCTTGTCTTGTCTTGTCTTGTCTTGTCTTGTCTTGTCTTGAATTGTTTTGTTTTCTCATGTAATGTCATGTCGTGTGTGGTGTTGTTTTGTCTTGTCTTGTGTTGTTTTGTCTTGTCTTGTCTTGTCTTGTCTTGTCTTGTCTTGTCTTGTCTTGTCTTGTCTTGTCTTGTCTTGTCTTGTCTTGTCTTGTCTTGTCTTGTCTTGTCTTGTCTTGTCTTGTCTTGTCTTGTCTTGTCTTGTCTTGTCTTGAATTGTTTTGTTTTCTCATGTAATGTCATGTCGTGTGTTGTGTTGTCTTGTCTTGTCTTGTTTTGTCTTGTCTTGTTTTGTCTTGACTTGTCGTGTCTTGTCTTGTCTTGTCTTGTCTTGTCTTGTCTTGTCTCATCTTGTCTTGTCTTGTCCTGTCTTGTCTTGTCTTGTCTTGTCTTGTCTTGTCTTGTCTTGTCTTGTCTTGTCTTGTCTTGTCTTGTCTTGTCTTGTCTTGTCTTGTCTTGTCTTGTCTTGTCTTGTCTTGTCTTGTCTTGTCTTGTCTTGTCTTGTCTTGTCTTGTCTTGTCTTGTCTTGTCTTGTCTTGTTTTGTCTTGTCTTGAATTGTCTTGTTTTCTCATGTAATGTCATGTCGTGTGTTGTGTTGTTTTGTCTTGTCTTGTGTTGTTTTGTCGTGTCATGTCTTGTCTTGTCTTGTCTTGTCTTGTCTTGTCTTGTCTTGTCCTGTCCTGTCGTGTGTTGTGTTGTTTTGTCTTGTCTTGTCATGTCATGTCATGTCGTGTCTTGTGTTGCTTTGTCTTGTCTTGTCTTGTCTTGTCATGTCGTGTGTTGTGTTGTTTTGTCTTGTCTTGTTGTGTATTGTCATGTCTTATATTGTCTTGCCTTGTCTTGTCTTGTCTTGTCATGTCATGTCATGTCGTGTGTTGTGTTGTGTTGTTTTGTCTTGTTTTGTCTTGTCTTGTCTTGTCTTGTCTTGTCTTGTCCTGTCCTGTCGTGTGTTGTGTTGTTTTGTCTTGTCTTGTCATGTCATGTCATGTCGTGTCTTGTGTTGCTTTGTCTTGTCTTGTCTTGTCATGTCGTGTGTTGTGTTGTTTTGTCTTGTCTTGTTGTGTATTGTCATGTCTTATATTGTCTTGTCTTGTCTTGTCTTGTCTTGTCTTGTCTTGTGTTGTCTTGTCATGTCTTGTCTTGTCTTGTCTTGTCTTGTTTTGTCTTGTCTTGTCTTGTCTTGTCTTGTCTTGTCTTGTCATGTCATGTCATGTCATATCGTGTGTTGTGTTGTTTTGTCTTGTCTTATTTTGTCTTGTCATGTCTTATCTTGTCTTGTCTTGTCTTGTCTTGTCTTGTCTTGTCTTGTCTTGTCTTGTCTTGTCTTGTCTTGTCTTGTCTTGTCATGTCATGTCATATCGTGTGTTGTGTTGTGTTGTTTTGTCTTGTCTTATTTTGTCTTGTCTTGTCTTGTCATGTCTTGTCTTGTCTTGTCTTGTCTTGTCTTGTCTTGTCTTGTCTTGTCTTGTCTTGTCTTGTCTTGTCTTGTCTTGTCTTGTCTTGTCTTGTCTTGTCTTGTCTTGTCTTGTCTTGTCTTGTCTTGTCTTGCCTTGTCTTGTCTTGTCTTGTCTTGTCCTGTCCTGTCGTGTGTTGTGTTGTTTTGTCTTGTCTTGTCATGTCGTGTCTTGTGTTGCTTTGTCTTGTCTTGTCTTGTCATGTCGTGTGTTGTGTTGTTTTGTCTTGTCTTGTTGTGTATTGTCATGTCTTATATTGTCTTGTCTTGTCTTGTCTTGTCTTGTCTTGTATTGTCTTGTCTTGTTTTGTCTTGTCTTGTCTTGTCTTGTCTTGTCATGTCATGTCATGTCATATCGTGTGTTGTGTTGTTTTGTCTTGTCTTATTTTGTCTTGTCATGTCTTATCTTGTCTTGTCTTGTCTTGTCTTGTCTTGTCTTGTCTTGTCTCGTCTTGTCTTGTCTTGTGTTGCTTTGTCTTGTTGTGTATTGTCATGTCGTGTGTTGTGTTGTTTTGTCTTGTCTTGTCTTCTCCTTGTCTTGTCTTGTCTTGTCATGTCGTGTGTTGTGTTGTTTTGTCTTGTCTTGTTGTGTATTGTCATGTCTTATATTGTCTTGTCTTGTCTTGTCTTGTGTTGTCTTGTCATGTCTTGTCTTGTCTTGTCTTGTCTTGTTTTGTCTTGTCTTGTCTTGTCTTGTCTTGTTTTGTCTTGTCATGTCATGTCATGTCATATCGTGTGTTGTGTTGTTTTGTGTTGTCTTATTTTGTCTTGTCATGTCTTATCTTGTCTTGTCTTGTCTTGTCTTGTCATGTCATGTCATATCGTGTGTTGTGTTGTTTTGTCTTGTCTTATTTTGTCTTGTCTTGTCTTGTCTTGTCTTGTCTTGTCTTGTCTTGTCTTGTCTTGTCTTGTCTTGTCTTGTCTTGTCTTGTCTTGTCTTGTCTTGTCTTGTCTTGTCTTGTCCTGTCCTGTCGTGTGTTGTGTTGTTTTGTCTTGTCTTGTCATGTCATGTCATGTCGTGTCTTGTGTTGCTTTGTCTTGTCTTGTCTTGTATTGTCTTGTCTTGTTTTGTCTTGTCTTGTCTTGTCTTGTCTTGTCATGTCATGTCATGTCATATCGTGTGTTGTGTTGTTTTGTCTTGTCTTATTTTGTCTTGTCATGTCTTGCCTTGTCTTGTCTTGTCTTGTCTTGTCTTGTCTTGTCTTGTCTTGTCATGTCATGTCATGTCATATCGTGTGTTGTGTTGTTTTGTCTTGTCATATTTTGTCTTGTCATGTCTTATCTTGTCTTGTCTTGTCTTGTCTTGTCTTGTCTTGTCTTGTCATGTCATGTCATATCGTGTGTTGTGTTGTTTTGTCTTGTCTTATTTTGTCTTGTCTTGTCTTGTCTTGTCTTGTCTTGTCTTGTCTTGTCTTGTCTTGTCTTGTCTTGTCTTGTCTTGTCGTGTCTTGTCTTGTCTTGTCTTGTCTTGTCTTGTCTTGTCTTGTCTTGTCTTGTCTTGTCTTGTCTTGTCTTGTCTTGTCTTGTCTTGTCTTGTCTTGTCTTGTCTTGTCATGTCATGTCATATCGTGTGTTGTGTTGTTTTGTCTTGTCTTGTCTTGTCTTGTCTTGTCTTGTCTTGTCTTGTCTTGTCTTGTCTTGTCTTGTCTTGTCTTGTCTTGTCTTGTCTTGTCATGTCATGTCATGTCGTGTCTTGTGTTGCTTTGTCTTGTCTTGTCTTGTCATGTCGTGTGTTGTGTTGTTTTGTCTTGTCTTGTTGTGTATTGTCATGTCTTATATTGTCTTGTCTTTTCTTGTCTTGTCTTGTCTTGTCTTGTCTTGTCTTGTCTCGTCTCGTCTTGTCTTGTCTTGTCTTGTCTTGTCTTGTCTTGTCTTGTCTTGTCCTGTCCTGTCGTGTGTTGTGTTGTTTTGTCTTGTCTTGTCATGTCGTGTCTTGTGTTGCTTTGTCTTGTCTTGTCTTGTCTTGTCTTGTCTTGTCTTGTCATGTCATGTCATGTCGTGTCTTGTGTTGCTTTGTCTTGTCTTGTCTTGTCATGTCGTGTGTTGTGTTGTTTTGTCTTGTCTTGTTTTGTCTTGTCTTGTCTTGTCTTGTCTTGTCTTGTCATGTCATGTCATGTCATATCGTGTGTTGTGTTGTTTTGTCTTGTCTTATTTTGTCTTGTCATGTCTTATCTTGTCATGTCTTGTCTTGTCTTGTCTTGTCTTGTCTTGTCTTGTCTCGTCTTGTCTTGTCTTGTGTTGCTTTGTCTTGTTGTGTATTGTCATGTCTTTTCTTGTCTTGTCTTGTCATGTCATGTCGTGTCTTGTGTTGCTTTGTCTTGTCATGTCATATCGTGTGTTGTGTTGTTTTGTCTTGTCTTATTTTGTCTTGTCATGTCTTATCTTGTCTTGTCTTGTCTTGTCTTGTCTTGTCTTGTCTTGTCTTGTCTTGTCATGTCATGTCATATCGTGTGTTGTGTTGTTTTGTCTTGTCTTATTTTGTCTTGTCTTGTCTTGTCTTGTCTTGTCTTGTCTTGTCTTGTCTTGTCTTGTCTTGTCTTGTCTTGTCTTGTCTTGTCTTGTCTTGTCTTGTCTTGTCTTGCCTTGCCTTGCCTTGTCTTGTCTTGTCTTGTCTTGTCTTGTCTTGTCTTGTCTTGTCTTGTCTTGTCTCGTCTTGTCTTGTCTTGTCTTGTCTTGTCTTGTCTTGTCTTGTCTTGTCTTGTCTTGTCTTGTCTTGTCTTGTCATGTCGTGTCTTGTGTTGCTTTGTCTTGTTGTGTATTGTCATGTCGTGTGTTGTGTTGTTTTGTCTTGTCTTGTCTTCTCCTTGTCTTGTTTTGTCTGTCGTGTGTTGTGTTGTTTTGTCTTGTCATGTCTTATATTGTATTGTCTTGTCTTGTCTTGCCTTGTCTTGTCTTGTCTTGTCTTGTCTTGTCTTGTCTCGTCTTGTCTTGTCTTGTCTTGTCTTGTCTTGTCTTGTCTTGTCTTGTCTTGTCTTGTCTTGTCTTGTCTTGTCTTGTCTTGTCTTGTCTTGTCTTGTCTTGTCTTGTCTTGTCTTGTCTTGTCTTGTCTTGTCTTGTCTTGTCTTGTCTTGTCTTGTCTTGTCTTGTCTTGTCTTGTCTTGTCTTGTCTTGTCTTGTCTTGTCTTGTCTTGTCTTGTCTTGTCTTGTCTTGTCTTGTCTTGTCTTGTCTTGTCTTGTCTTGTCTTGTCTTGTCTTGTCTTGTCTTGTCTTGTCTTGTCTTGTCTTGTCTTGTCTTGTCTTGTCTTGTCTTGTCTTGTCTTGTCTTGTCTTGTCTTGTCTTGTCCTGTCTTGTCTTGTCTTGTCTTGTGTTGTCTTGTCTTGTGTTGTCTTGTCTTGTCTTGTCTTGTTTTGTCATGTAATGTCATGTCGTGTGTTGTGTTGTTTTGTCTTGTCTTGTCTTGTCTTGTCTTGTCTTGTCTTGTCTTGTCTTGTCTCGTCTTGTCTTGTCTTGTGTTGCTTTGTCTTGTTGTGTATTGTCATGTCTTGTCTTGTCTTGTCTTGTCATGTCATGTCGTGTCTTGTGTTGCTTTGTCTTGTCATGTCATATCGTGTGTTGTGTTGTTTTGTCTTGTCTTATTTTGTCTTGTCATGTCTTATCTTGTCTTGTCTTGTCTTGTCTTGTCTTGTCTTGTCTTGTCTTGTCTTGTTTTGTCTTGTCTTGAATTGTTTTGTTTTCTCATGTAATGTCATGTCATGTCATGTGTGTTGTGTTGTTTTGTCTTGTCATGTCTTATATTGTCTTGTCTTGTCTTGTCTTGTCTTGTCTTGTCTTGTCTTGTCTTGTCTTGTCTTGTCTTGTCTTGTTTTGTCTTGTCTTGTCTTGTCTTGTCTTGTCTTGTCTTGTCTTGTCTTGTCTTGTCTTGTCATGTCATGTCATGTCATATCGTGTGTTGTGTTGTTTTGTCTTGTCTTATTTTGTCTTGTCATGTCTTATCTTGTCTTGTCTTGTCTTGTCTTGTCTTGTCTTGTCTTGTCTTGTCTTGTCTTGTCTTGTCTTGTCTTGTCTTGTGTTGTCTTGTCTTGTGTTGTCTTGTCTTGTCTTGTCTTGTTTTGTCATGTAATGTCATGTCGTGTGTTGTGTTGTTTTGTCTTGTCTTGTCTTGTCTTGTCTTGATTTGTCTTGTCTTATTTTGTCTTGTCATGTCTTATCTTGTCTTGTCTTGTCTTGTCTTGTCTTGTCTTGTCTTGTCTTGTCTTGTCTTGTCTTGTCTTGTCTTGTCTTGTTTTGTCTTGTCTTGTCTTGTCTTGTCATGTCATGTCATGTGTTGTGTTGTGTTGTTTTGTCTTGTCTTGTCTTGTTTTGTCTTGTCTTATTTTGTCTTGTCATGTCTTGTCTTGTCTTGTCTTGTCTTGTCTTGTCTTGTGTTGTCTTGTCTTGTGTTGTCTTGTCTTGTCTTGTTTTGTCATGTAATGTCATGTCGTGTGTTGTGTTGTTTTGTCTTGTCTTGTCTTGTCTTGTCTTGTCATGTCATGTCATGTGTTGTGTTGTGTTGTTTTGTCTTGTCTTGTCTTGTTTTGTCTTGTCTTATTTTGTCTTGTCATGTCTTATCTTGTCTTGTCTTGTCTTGTCTTGTCTTGTTTTGTCTTGTCTTGTCTTGTCTTGTCTTGTCTTGTCTTGTCTTGTCTTGTCTTGTCTTGTCTTGTCTTGTCTTGTCTTGTCTTGTCTTGTCTTGTCTTGTCTTGTCTTGTCTTGTCTTGTCTTGTCTTGTCTTGTTTTATGTTGTCTTGTCTTGTCTTGTCTTGTCTTGTCTTGTCTTGTCTTGTCTTGTCTTGTCCTGTCCTGTCGTGTGTTGTGTTGTTTCGTCTTGTCTTGTCATGTCATGTCATGTCGTGTCTTGTGTTGCTTTGTCTTGTCTTGTCTTGTCATGTCGTGTGTTGTGTTCTTTTGTCTTGTCTTGTTGTGTATTGTCATGTCTTATATTGTCTTGCCTTGTGTTGTCTTGTCTTGTCTTGTCTTGTCTTGTCTTGTCTTGTCTTGTCTTGTCTTGTCTTGTCTTGTCATGTCTTGTCTTGTCTTGTCTTGTATTGTCTTGTCTTGTTTTGTCTTTCTTGTCTTGTCTTGTCTTGTCATGTCATGTCATGTCATATCGTGTGTTGTGTTGTTTTGTCTTGTCTTATTTTGGCTTGTCTTGTCTTGTCTTGTCTTGTCTTGTCTTGTCTTGTCTTGTCTTGTCTTGTCTTGTCTTGTCTTGTGTTGTCTTGTCTTGTGTTGTCTTGTCTTGTCTTGTCTTGTCTTGTTTTGTCATGTAATGTCATGTCGTGTGTTGTGTTGTTTTGTCTTGTCTTGTCTTCTCCTTGTCTTGTCTTGTCATGTCGTGTGTTGTGTTGTTTTGTCTTGTCATGTCTTATATTGTCTTGCCTTGTCTTGTCTTGTCTTGTGATGTCATGTCGTGTGTTGTGTTGTTTTGTCTTGTCTTGTTTTGTCTTGCCCTGTCTTGTCTTGTCATGTCATGTCATGTGTTGTGTTGTGTTGTTTTGTCTTGTCTTGTCTTGTCTTGTCTTGCCTTATCTTGTCTTGTCTTGTCTTGTCTTGTCTTGTTTTGTCTTGTCTTGTCTTGTCTTGTTTTGTCTTGTCATGTCTTGTCTTGTCTTGTCTTGTCTTGTCTTGTCTTGTCTTGTCTTGTCGTGTCTTGTCTTGTCTTGTCTTGTCTTGTCTTGTCTTGTCTTGTGTTGTCTTGTCTTGTGTTGACTTGTCTTGTCTTGTCTTGTCTTGTCTTGTCATGTCTTGTCTTGTCTTGTCTTGTCTTGTCTTGTCTTGTCTTGTCTTGTCTTGTCTTGTCTTGTCTTGTCTTGTCTTGTCTTGTCTTGTGTTGTCTTGTCTTGTCTTGTCTTGTCTTGTCTTGTTTTATGTTGTCTTGTATTGCCTTGTCTTGTCTTGTCCTGTCCTGTCGTGTGTTGTGTTGTTTTGTCTTGTCTTGTCATGTCATGTCATGTCGTGTCTTGTGTTGCTTTGTCTTGTCTTGTCTTGTCATGTCGTGTGTTGTGTTGTTTTGTCTTGTTTTGTTGTGTATTGTCATGTCTTATATTGTCTTGTCTTGTCTTGTCTTGTCTTGTCTTGTCTTGTCTTGTCTTGTCTTGTCTTGTCTTGTCATGTCTTGTCTTGTCTTGTCTTGTATTGTCTTGTCTTGTTTTGTCTTATCTTGTCTTGTCTTGTCATGTCATGTCATGTCATATCGTGTGTTGTGTTGTTTTGTCTTGTCTTATTTTGTCTTGTCATGTCTTATCTTGTCTTGTCTTGTCTTGTCTTGTCTTATCGTGTCTTGTCTTGTCTTGTCTCATCTTGTCTTGTCCTGTCATGTCATATCGTGTGTTGTGTTGTTTTGTCTTGTCTTATTTTGTCTTGTCATGTCCTCTCTTGTCTTGTCTTGTCTTGTCTTGTCTTGTCATGTCATGTCATGTCATATCGTGTGTTGTGTTGTTTTGTCTTGTCTTATTTTGTCTTGTCATGTCTTATCTTTTCTTGCCTTGTCTTGTCTTGTCTTGTCTTTTCTTGTCTTTTCTCTTCTTGTCTTGTCTTGTCTTGTCTTGTCTTGTCTTGTCTTGTCTTGTCTTGTCTTGTCTTGTCGTGTCTTGTCTTGTCTTGTCTTGTCTTGTCTTGTCATGTCATGTCATGTCATATCGTGTGTTGTGTTGTTTTGTCTTGTCTTATTTTGTCTTGTCATGTCTTATCTTGTCTTGTCTTGTCTTGTCTTGTCTTGTCTTGTCTTGTCTTGTCTTGTCTTGTCTTGTCTTGTCTTGTCTTGTCTTGTCTTGTCTTGTCTTGTCTTGTCATGTCATGTCATGTCATGTCATGTCGTGTGTTGTTTTGTCTTGTCTTGTTTTGTCTTGTCTTGTCTTGTCTTGTCTTGTCTTGTCTTGTCTTGTCTTGTCTTGTCTTGTCTTGTCTTGTCTTGTCTTGTCTTGTCTTGTCTTGTCTTGTCTTGTCTTGTCTTGTCTTGTCTTGTCTTGTCTTGTCTTGTCTTGTCTTGTCTTGTCTTGCCTTGTCTTGTCTTGTCTTGTCTTGTCTTGTCTTGTCTTGTCTTGTCTTGTCTTGTCTTGTCTTGTCTTGTCTTGTCTTGTCTTGTTTTATGTTGTCTTGTCTTGTCTTGTCTTGTCTTGTCTTGTCTTGTCTTGTCTTGTCTTGTCTTGTGTTGTCTTGTGTTGTCTTGTCTTGTCTTGTCTTGTCTTGTCTTGTCTTGTCTTGTGTTGTCTTGTCTTGTCTTGTCTTGTTTTATGTTGTCTTGTCTTGTCTTGTCTTGTCTTGTCTTGTCTTGTCTTGTCCTGTCCTGTCCTGTGTTGTTTTGTTTTGTCTTGTCTTGTCTTGTCTTGTCTTGTCTTGTCTTATCGTGTCTTGTCTTGTCTTGTCTTGTCTTGTCTTGTCCTTTCCTGTCGTGTGTTGTGTTGTTTTGTCTTGTCTTGTCTTGTCTTGTCTTGTCTTGTCTTGTCTTGTCTTGTCTTGTCTTGTCTTGTCTTGTCTTGTCTTGTCTTGTCTTGTCTTGTCTTGTCTTATCGTGTCTTGTCTTGTCTTGTCTCATCTTGTCTTGTCCTGTCATGTCATATCGTGTGTTGTGTTGTTTTGTCTTGTCTTATTTTGTCTTGTCATGTCTTATCTTGTCTTGTCTTGTCTTGTCTTGTCTTGTCTTGTCTTGTCTTGTCTTGTCTTGTCTTGTCTTGTCTTGTCTTGTCTTGTCTTGTATTGTCTTGTCTTGTGTACCTTTTCTAGGTGATTTGCGAAACAATTTGCCTTATCCTCGTCACTTCTTGCCCAGTTTCCACCCAAGCCTCTTATAGGCAAGTTGGAGTCGACTGGAGGCTTCATTGACTTTTGGGCTTTCCAAAGAGAATTTCTTTTGTTTGAATTTGGACACAGTTTCTTTATATAATTGTGAGTGTGGTATTCTTCCTCACGTTTAAGCGCTGTTTTTAGTTTTCGTACAGCATATTTTAGTTGCAGCTGAGTAGAAGGGGAGCGATTTAACTGCCATTCACGTCTAGCTCGCCTTTTTTCATTTACAAGCTTTTCTATTTCATTATTAGTGAGTTTTCTGCGGATAATCGGTTTATTGCTTATGTTTGGTGTTGCTATGACAGCTGCATTTGATATTACATCATTAAATTCTCTTATACCTTCATCAATATCTCTTTCTGTATCTATTTTTACATCAATATTAATGTGGCTACTCACATATTTTTTGTATTTTAACCAGTTCGTTTTGTGAGATGTTAGACCCACCTTTGGCTCAACGAATATGGGTTCTTCACGCAACTTTATTAGTACAGGTGAATGATCTGAAGATAAGTATGTACTGTATCAACTGTCACAAGTGATCTATCTATATTTTTGGTTACAGCGAAATCAATTAAATCTGGTATTTTGTTACGATCACTGGGCCAGTATGTAGGTTTACCAGGAGATATTATATCAAGGTTATTGTGGTTCATAATGGTTTGGTACAACTGGCGTCCTTTCGGATTATTAAGACGTGACCCCCAGTACATGTGTTTTGCATTATAATCTCCACCTGCTAGAAATCTATGACCTAGCGTTCCAAAGAAGTCTTTAAATTCGCTATCTGTAATTTTAAAACGAGGTGGGCAGTATATAGCCGATAGATTTAAATCACAACCCCGATTTTTTAACGATATTGTTGTAGCTTGTAACTGTGCTGTAGCATGAGAACCCAGAGTAAAGTGGTTTAACCGATTTCTAACCAATACTGCCGTTCCGCCATGTGCTTTTCCATCCGGGTGATTTGTAACATACAGTCTAAATCCCGGTATTTTAAAATTGTTTTTGTTTGTCAGATGAGTCTCTGATATTAACATTACATCTATATTTTTTTCAGACAGAAATCTAATTATCTCTAGTTTATGTTGGTTAACACCGTTAGCGTTCCATATACAAATGTTTAGTATGCTCATTTTTTTTTAATAAGGTTTGCAGCATTTGGTTTTGTGATTTTATTAAATCTTGGATCATGTTTTGCATCGTAGACATGAATTGTGTCATACATTGAGTCAGATTTAGAATCATATTTTCTATACCACTATTTGGAGGATTTTGCGGTGGTTGCATTTGTACATTGTTGCCTTTTACAACATTGGCATAGCTCCCTTGTACAGTATTATTTTTAATATTACTAGATTTCGGAATATGGTCTGTGATATCTATAATGTCAGTACGGGGAGTATGTAACATTTGGTTACGTCGTGCTTGAATTCCCTGTGACAACTTCGATTTCAAATCTTTATAAACAGGACAACCCCTGTAGTTGGCAGTGTGACTTCCTCCACAGTTGCTGCATTTTTTGTTTAAATCCTCTTTCTTGAGGATACATTTTGAAGTGGGATGTATATCTCCACATACCACACAAACACTGCGTAGAGTGCAATAAGATTTGGTATGCCCATACTCTTGGCAGTTGGTGCATTGTACCGGACCGTTTCTTTTGTGTGGTTCTTCTACGGTTACTCTACGGTGGAGCAAATATTTTAAATTATATATTGGATGCACTTCGTTCTTTTTAAGCTGGTTAGAATTCGGCATCAATTCAATTCTAAACATTGGTTGTGGTACTTTGTTTCTGTTAAAGATGTTTACGACAGTTTTAACTTCAAAGCCACATTCTTCAAGAGCTTCTTTGGTTTCACTAGAGTCTACAGATGACTCTATACCTTTAATTACTACAGCTAGGCCCTTTGAGCTCTTCAACTGATAGGAATAATAATTTTTGTTTTTATCCGACAAAAACTTGACAACATCCATAAAACTTTTCTCAGTGTATGTCTGTATTTTCGTTTCATCTATATTGCCTTTTTTTAAAGGCACTATATGAAAGTTTTTTGTACCTACAATTTCGCTTAATTTAGCAACAAGAGTATTTGAGCTACGCTCGCGCAAATATATTGGGGGCGGTTTGGCATACGCGACTGTGGTGGTACCCTTCGCATCATCATCAGAACCAGTGCTTAGTACGGCAAATCTGTTGCCATTTAAAACGTCAGGTTTATTCTTGGTTGGCGTGCCGCCTAGAAATTTTTTAGGATTGACCGCTGACTTCACAGGACTTAATTTCCTTTTAATATTGACGTAGCGGTCAATGCCAATCTGAACAGATGGACCTTTTTTGATTTGTGCATTCTCACCTTGCGTTTTCTTCGCTGTCTGCTCGCTTGCAGGTACCTGCTTATATGTTGATGCGTTCGTGTTTGTTGCTGGCCGTTGTTGGCTGCCGTTCTCTGCTACTATTGTTGTTGCTAAGCTCTGCTTAGGGTGCTGCTCCGTTGATCGCTGAGATGTCTCATCCTTCTCGCCTTTGCCTTGTTTGTTGGTAGGAGCTGGTTTTGCAGGCTCGACAAAGCTAAAGTAGGCATTCAGAGAATGCCTACGGCCTTGTTGGTGAGGCTGCGCAGCGCTCATGTTATTGTTTATTGTTTATTTTCTCGCACTTAGAATTTGTTATTTCGTATTTATTATTGTTTGTACACTTTTATTTTTGTGATTTTTTTTTTGTTTTGCTAACAATTTCGGCGTTATTGACTAACGCTTTGCTTAATGCACTGTTTAAGTTGTTTTGTTTTTTACTTATTTTATTTTAATTTTAGGTTTTAGAGAATAATCACGGATCGCATAAAATACACGTCCGTATAGGTTGAAAGCTCTCTCACCAAAAAAAAAAAAATTGCGTGTGTTGTATTGTTTTGTCTTGTCTTGTTTTGTCTTGTCCTGTCTTGTCTTGTCATGTCATGTCATGTGTTGTGTTGTGTTGTTTTGTCTTGTCTTGTCTTGTCTTGTCTTGTCTTGCCTTATCTTGTCTTGTCTTGTCTTGTCTTGTCTTGTCTTGTCTTGTCTTGTCATATCGTGTGTTGTGTTGTTTTGTCTTGTCTTATTTTGTCTTGTCATGTCTTATCTTGTCTTGTCTTGTCTTAACTTGTCTTGTCTTGTCTTGTCTTGTCTTGTCTTGTCTTGTCTTGTCGTGTCTTGTCTTGTCATGTCTTGTCTTGTCATGTCATGTCGTGTGTTGTGTTGTATTGTCATGTCTTATATTGTCTTGTCTTGTCTTGTCTTGTCATGTCTTGTCTTGTTTTGTCTTGTCTTGTCTTGTCTTGTCTTGTCTTGTCTTGTCTTGTCTTGTCTTGTCTTGTCTTGTCTTGTCTTGTCTTGTCTTGTCTTGTCTTGTCTTGTCTTGTCTTGTCTTGTCTTGTCTTGTCTTGTCTTGTCTTGTCTTGTCTTGTCTTGTCTTGTCTTGTCTTGTCTTGTCTTGTCTTGTCTTGTCTTGTCTTGTCTTGTCTTGTCTTGTCTTGTCTTGTCTTGTCTTGTCTTGTCTTGTCTTGTCTTGTCTTGTCTTGTCTTGTCTTGTCTTGTCTTGTCTTGTCTTGTCTTGTCTTGTCTTGTCTTGTCTTGTCTTGTCTTGTCTTGTCTTGTCTTGTCTTGTCTTGTCTTGTCTTGTCTTGTCTTGTCTTGTCTTGTCTTGTCTTGTCTTGTCTTGTCTTGTCTTGTCTTGTCTTGTCTTGTCTTGTCTTGTCTTGTCTTGTCTTGTCTTGTCTTGTCTTGTCTTGTCTTGTCTTGTCTTGTCTTGTCTTGTCTTGTCTTGTCTTGTCTTGTCTTGTCTTGTCTTGTCTTGTCTTGTTTTGTCTTGTCTTGTCTTGTCTTGTCTTGTCTTGTCCTGTCTTGTCTTGTCTTGTCTTGTCTTGTCATGTCTTGTCTTGTCTTGTCTTGTCTTGTCTTGTCTTGTCTTGTCTTGTCTTGTATTGTCTTGTTTTCTCATGTTATGTCGTGAAATGTGTTGTGTTGTGTTGTTTTGTCTTGTCTTGTCTTGTCATGTCTTGTCTTGTCTTGTCTTGTTTTGTCTTGTCTTGTCTTGTCTTGTCTTGTCTTGTCTTGTCTTGTCTTGTCTTGTCTTGTCTTGTCTGGTCTTATCTTGTCTTGTCTTGTCTTGTCTTGTCTTGTGTTGTCTTGTCTTGTCTTGTCTTGTCTTGTCTTGTCTTGTCTTGTCTTGTCTTGTCTTGTCTTGTCTTGTCTTGTCCTGTCTTGTCATGTCTTGTCATGTCATGTCGTGTGTTGTGTTGTTTTGTCTTGTCTTGTTGTGTATTGTCATGTCTTATATTGTCTTGTCTTGTCTTGTCTTGTCTTGTCTTGTCTTGTCTTGTCTTGTCCTGTCTTGTCATGTCTTGTCATGTCATGTCGTGTGTTGTGTTGTTTTGTCTTGTCTTGTTGTGTATTGTCATGTCTTATATTGTCTTGTCTTGTCTTGTCTTGTCTTGTCTTGTCTTGTCTTGTCTTGTCTTGTCCTGTCTTGTCATGTCTTGTCATGTCATGTCGTGTGTTGTGTTGTTTTGTCTTGTCTTGTTGTGTATTGTCATGTCTTATATTGTCTTGTCTTGTCTTGTCTTGTCTTGTCTTGTCTTGTCTTGTCTTGTTTTGTCTTGTCTTGTCTTGTCTTGTCTTGTCTTGTCTTGTCTTGTCTTGTCTTGTCTTGTCTTGTCTTGTCTTATCTTGTCTTGTCTTGTCATGTCTTGTCTTGTCTTGTCTTGTTTTGTCTTGTCTTGTCTTGTCTTGTCTTGTCTTGTCTTGTCTTGTCTTGTCTTGTCTTGTCTTGTCTTATCTT
The DNA here is from genome assembly GCF_028554725.1 of Zeugodacus cucurbitae. Classification (NCBI taxonomy): domain Eukaryota; kingdom Metazoa; phylum Arthropoda; class Insecta; order Diptera; family Tephritidae; genus Zeugodacus; species Zeugodacus cucurbitae. Next base: position 22,486,672 of record NC_071672.1, on the reverse strand, counting down.
GTCTTGTCTTGTCTTGTCTTGTCTTGTCTTGTCTTGTCTTGTCTTGTCTTGTCTTGTCTTGTCTTGTCTTGTCTTGTCTTGTCTTGTCTTGTCTTGTCTTGTCTTGTCTTGTCTTGTCTTGTCTTGTCTTGTCTTGTCTTGTCTTGTGTTGTCTTGTCTTGTCTTGTCTTGTCTTGTCTTGTCTTGTCCTGTCTTGTCATGTCTTGTCATGTCATGTCGTGTGTTGTGTTGTTTTGTCTTGTCTTGTTGTGTATTGTCATGTCTTATATTGTCTTGTCTTGTCTTGTCTTGTCTTGTCTTGTCCTGTCTTGTCATGTCTTGTCATGTCATGTCGTGTGTTGTGTTGTTTTGTCTTGTCTTGTTGTGTATTGTCATGTCTTATATTGTCTTGTCTTGTCTTGTCTTGTCTTGTCTTGTCCTGTCTTGTCATGTCTTGTCATGTCATGTCGTGTGTTGTGTTGTTTTGTCTTGTCTTGTTGTGTATTGCCATGTCTTATATTGTCTTGTCTTGTCTTGTCTTGTCTTGTCTTGTCTTGTCTTGTCTTGTCTTGTCTTGTCTTGTTTTGTCTTGTCTTGTCTTGTCTTGTCTTGTCTTGTCTTGTCTTGTCTTGTCTTGTCTTGTCTTGTCTTGTCTTATCTTGTCTTGTCTTGTCATGTCTTGTCTTGTCTTGTCTTGTCTTGTCTTGTCTTGTCTTGTCTTGTCTTGTCTTGTCTTGTCTTGTCTTGTCTTGTCTTATCTTGTCTTGTCTTGTCTTGTCTTGTCTTGTCTTGTCTTGTCTTGTCTTGTCTTGTCTTGTCTTGTCTTGTCTTGTCTTGTCTTGTCTTGTCTTGTCTTGTCTTGTGTTGTCTTGTCTTGTCTTGTCTTGTCTTGTCTTGTCTTGTCTTGTCTTGTCCTGTCTTGTCATGTCTTGTCATGTCATGTCGTGTGTTGTGTTGTTTTGTCTTGTCTTGTTGTGTATTGTCATGTCTTATATTGTCTTGTCTTGTCTTGTCTTGTCTTGTCTTGTCTTGTCTTGTCTTGTCTTGTCTTGTCTTGTCTTGTCTTGTCCTGTCTTGTCCTGTCTTGTCTTGTCTTGTCATGTCTTGTCTTGTCTTGTCTTGTCTTGTCTTGTCTTGTCTTGTATTGTCTTGTTTTCTCATGTTATGTCATGAAATGTGTTGTGTAGTGTTGTTTTGTCTTGTCTTGTCTTGTCTTGTCATGTCTTGTCTTGTCTTGTCTTGTTTTGTCTTGTCTTGTCTTGTCTTGTCTTGTCTTGTCTTGTCTTGTCTTGTCTTGTCTTGTCTTGTCTTGTCTTGTCTTGTCTTGTCTTGTCTTGTCTTGTCTTGTCTTGTCTTGTCTTGTCTTGTCTTGTCTTGTCTTGTCTTGTCTTGTCTTGTCTTGTCTAGTCTTGTGTTGTCTTGTCTTGTCTTGTCTTGTCTTGTCTTGTCTTGTCTTGTCCTGTCTTGTCATGTCTTGTCATGTCATGTCGTGTGTTGTGTTGTTTTGTCTTGTCTTGTTGTGTATTGTCATGTCTTATATTGTCTTGTCTTGTCTTGTCTTGTCTTGTCTTGTCTTGTCTTGTCTTATCTTGTCTTGTCTTGTCATGTCTTGTCTTGTCTTGTCTTGTTTTGTCTTGTCTTGTCTTGTCTTGTCTTGTCTTGTCTTGTCTTGTCCTGTTTTGTCTTGTCTTGTCTTGTCTTGTCTTGTCTTGTCTTGTCTTGTCTTGTCTTGTCTTGTCTTGTCTTGTCTTGTCTTGTCTTGTTTTGTCTTGTCTTGTCTTGGCTTGTCTTGTCTTGTCTTGTCTTGTCTTGTCTTGTCTTGTCTTGTCTTATCTTGTCCTGTCTTGTCATGTCTTGTCATGTCATGTCGTGTGTTGTGTTGTTTTGTCTTGTCTTGTTGTGTATTGTCATGTCTTATATTGTCTTGTCTTGTCTTGTCTTGTCTTGTCTTGTCTTGTCTTGTCTTGTCCTGTCTTGTCATGTCTTGTCATGTCATGTCGTGTGTTGTGTTGTTTTGTCTTGTCTTGTTGTGTATTGTCATGTCTTATATTGTCTTGTCTTGTCTTGTCTTGTCTTGTCTTGTTTTGTCTTGTCTTTTCTTGTCTTGTCTTGTCTTGTTTTGTCTTGTCTTGTCTTGTCTTGTCATGTCTTGTCTTGTCTTGTCTTGTTTTGTCTTGTCTTGTCTTGTCTTGTCTTGTCTTGTCTTGTCTTGTCTTGTCTTGTCTTGTCTTGTCTTATCTTGTTTTGTCTTGTCTTGTCTTGTCTTGTCATGTCTTGTCTTGTCTTGTCTTGTCTTGTCTTGTTTTGTCTTGGCTTGTCTTGTCTTGTCTTGTCTTGTCTTGTCTTGTCTTGTCTTGTCTTATCTTGTCTTGTCTTGTCTTGTCTTGTCTTGTGTTGTCTTGTCTTGTCTTGTCTTGTCTTGTCTTGTCTTGTCTTGTCTTGTCTTGTCTTGTCTTGTCTTGTCCTGTCTTGTCATGTCTTGTCATGTCATGTCGTGTGTTGTGTTGTTTTGTCTTGTCTTGTTGTGTATTGTCATGTCTTATATTGTCTTGTCTTGTCTTGTCTTGTCTTGTCTTGTCTTGTCTTGTCTTGTCCTGTCTTGTCATGTCTTGTCATGTCATGTCGTGTGTTGTGTTGTTTTGTCTTGTCTTGTTGTGTATTGTCATGTCTTATATTGTCTTGTCTTGTCTTGTCTTGTCTTGTCTTGTCTTGTATTGTCTTGTTTTCTCATGTTATGTCATGAAATGTGTTGTGTAGTGTTGTTCTGTCTTGTCTTGTCTTGTCTTGTAATGTCGTGTCTTGTCTTGTTGTGTATTGTCATGTCTTTTATTGTCTTGTCTTGTCTTGTTTTGTCTTGTCGTGTCTTGTCTTGTCTTGTCTTGTCTTGTCTTGTCTTGTCTTGTCTTGTCTTGTCTTGTCTTGTCTTGTCTTGTCTTGTCTTGTCCTGTCTTGTCTTGTCATGTCTTGTCTTGTCTTGTCTTGTCTTGTCTTGTCTTGTCTTGTCTTGTCTTGTCTTGTCTTGTCTTGTCTTGTCTTGTCTTGTCTCGTCTTGTCTTGTTTTCTCTTTTCTTGTCCTGTCCTGACGTGTGTTGTGTTGTTTTGTCTTGTCTTGTGTTGTTTTGTCCTGTCCTGACGTGTGTTGTGTTGTTTTGTCTTGTCTTGTTTTATGTTGTCTTGTCTTGTCTTGTTTTGTCATGTAATGTCATGTCGTGTCTTGTCTTGTCTTGTCTTGTCTTGTCTTGTCTTGTCTTGTCGTGTCTTGTCTTGTCTTGTCTTGTCTTGTCTTGTCTTGTCTTGTCTTGTCTTGTCTTGTCTTGTCTTGTCTTGTCTTGTCTTGTCTTGTCGTGTCTTGTCTTATCATGTCTTGTCTTGTCTTGTCTTGTCTTGTCTTGTCTTGTCTTGTCTTGTCTTGTCTTGTCTTGTCTTGTCGTGTCTTGTCTTGTCTTGTCTTGTCTTGTCTTGTCTTGTCTTGTCTTGTCTTTTCTTGTCTTGTCCTGTCCTGTCGTGTGTTGTGTTGTGTTGTTTTGTCTTGTCTTGTCATGTCATGTCATGTCGTGTCTTGTGTTGCTTTGTCATCACGTCTTATCATGTCGTCATGTCGTGTGTTGTGTTGTTTTGTCTTGTATTGTTGTGTATTGTCATGTCTTATATTGTCTTGTCTTGTCTTGTCTTGTTTTCTCGTGTGTTGTGTTGTTTTGTCTTGTCTTATTTTGTCTTGTCATGTCTTATCTTGTCTTGTCTTGTCTTGTCTTGTCTTGTCTTGTCTTGTCTTGTCTTGTCTTGTCTTGTCTTGTCTTGTCTTGTCATGTCATGTCATGTCATGTCATGTCGTGTGTTGTTTTGTCTTGTCTTGTTTTGTCTTGTCATGTGTTATCTTGTCTTGTCATGTCATGTCATGTCATGTGTTGTGTAGTGTTGGTTTGTCTTGTCTTGTCTTGTCTTGTCATGTCTTGTTTTATGTTGTCTTGTATTGCCTTGTCTTGTCTTGTCCTGTCATGTCATGTCATGTCATGTCGTGTGTTGTTTTGTCTTGTCTTGTTTTGTCTTGTCATGTGTTATCTTGTCTTGTCATGTCATGTCATGTCATGTGTTGTGTAGTGTTGTGTTGTCTTGTCTTGTCTTGTCTTGTCTTGTCTTGTTTTATGTTGTCTTGTATTGCCTTGTCTTGTCTTGTCCTGTCCTGTCGTGTGTTGTGTTGTTTTGTCTTGTCTTGTCATGTCATGTCATGTCGTGTCTTGTGTTGCTTTGTCTTGTCTTGTCTTGTCATGTCGTGTGTTGTGTTGTTTTGTCTTGTCTTGTTGTGTATTGTCATGTCTTATATTGTCTTGTCTTGTCTTGTCTTGTCTTGTCTTGTCTTGTCTTGTCTTATCGTGTCTTGTCTTGTCTTGTCTCATCTTGTCTTGTCCTGTCATGTCATATCGTGTGTTGTGTTGTTTTGTCTTGTCTTATTTTGTCTTGTCATGTCTTCTCTTGTCTTGTCTCGTCTTGTCTTGTCTTGTCATGTCATGTCATGTCATATATTGTGTTGTGTTGTTTTGTCTTGTCTTATTTTGTCTTGTCATGTCTTATCTTGTCTTGTCTTGTCTTGTCTTGTCTTGTCTTGTCTTGTCTTGTCATGTCTTGTCTTGTCTTGTCTTGTCTTGTCTTGTCTTGTCTTGTCGTGTCTTGTCTTGTCTTGTCTTGTCTTGTCTTGTCATGTCATGTCATGTCATATCGTGTGTTGTGTTGTGTTGTCTTGTCTTATTTTGTCTTGTCATGTCTTATCTTGTCTTGTCTTGTCTTGTCTTGTCTTGTCTTGTCTTGTCTTGTCTTGTGTTGTCTTGTTTTGTCTTGTCATGTCATGTCATGTCATGTCATGTCGTGTGTTGTTTTGTCTTGTCTTGTTTTGTCTTGTCTTGTCTTGTCTTGTCTTGTCTTGTCTTGTCTTGTCTTGTCTTGTCTTGTCTTGTCTTGTCTTGTCTTGTCTTGTCTTGTCTTGTCTTGTCTTGTCTTGTCTTGTCTTGTCTTGTCTTGTCTTGTCTTGTCTTGTCTTGTCTTGTCTTGTCTTGTCCTGTCCTGTCGTGTATTGTGTTGTATTGTGTTGTTTTGTCTTGTCTTGTCTTGTCTTGTCTTGTCTTGTCTTGTCTTGTCTTGTCTTGTCTTGTCTTGTCTTGTCTTGTCTTGTCTTGTCTTGTCTTATCGTGTCTTGTCTTGTCTTGTCTCATCTTGTCTTGTCCTGTCTTGTCTTGTCTTGTCTTGTCTTGTCTTGTCTTGTCTTGTCTTGTCTTGTGTTGTCTTGTCTTATCGTGTCTTGTCTTGTCTTGACTTGTCTTGTCTTGTCTTGTCTTGTCTTGTCGTGTCCTGTCCTGTCGTGTGTTGTGTTGTTTTGTCTTGTCTTATTTTGTCTTGTCATGTCTTATCTTGTCTTGTCTTGTCTTGTCTTGTCTTGTCTTGTCTTGTCTTGTCTTGTCTTGTCTTGTCTTGTCTTGTCTTGTCTTGTCTTGTCTTGTGTTGTGTTGTCTTGTCTTGTCTTGTCTTGTCTTGTCTTGTCTTGTCTTGTCTTGTATTGTCTTGTCTTGTCTTGTCTTGTTTTATGTTGTCTTGTCTTGTCTTGTCTTGTCTTGTCTTGTCCTGTCCTGTCGTGTGTTGTGTTGTTTTGTCTTGTCTTGTCATGTCATGTCATGTCGTGTCTTGTGTTGCTTTGTCTTGTCTTGTCTTGTCATGTCGTGTGTTGTGTTGTTTTGTCTTGTCTTGTTGTGTATTGTCATGTCTTATATTGTCTTGTCTTGTCTTGTCTTGTCTTGTCTTGTCTTGTCTTGTCTTGTCTTGTCTTGTCTTGTCATGTCATGTCATATCGTGTGTTGTGTTGTTTTGTCTTGTCTTATTTTGTCTTGTCATGTCTTATCTTGTCTTGTCTTGTCTTGTCTTGTCTTGTCTTGTCTTGTCTTGTCTTGTCTTGTCTTGTCTTGTCTTGTCTTGTCTTGTCTTGTCTTGTCTTGTCTTGTCTTGTCTTGTCTTGTCTTGTCTTGTCTTGTCTTGTCTTGTCTTGTCTTGTCTTGTCTTGTCTTGTCTTGTCTTGTCTTGTCTTGTCTTGTCTTGTCTTGTCTTGTCTTGTCTTGTCTTGTCTTGTCTTGTCTTGTCTTGTCTTGTCTTGTCTTGTCTTGTATTGTCTTGTCTTGTCTTGTCTTGTTGTGTATTGTCATGTCTTATATTGTCTTGTCTTGTCTTGTCTTGTCTTGTCTCGTCTGGCCTTGTCTTGTCTTGTCTTGTCTTGTCTTGTCTTGTCTTGTCTTGTCTTGTCTTGTCTTGTCTTGTCTTGTCCTGTCTTGTCTTGTCATGTCTTGTCTTGTCTTGTCTTGTCTTGTCTTGTCTTGTCTTGTCTTGTCTTGTCTTGTCTTGTCTTGTCTTGTCTTGTCTTGTCTTGTCTTGTCTTGTCTTGTCTTGTCTTGTCTTGTCTTGTCTTGTCTTGTCTTGTCTTGTCTTGTCTTGTCTTGTCTTGTCTTGTCTTGTCTTGTCTTGTCTTGTCTTGTCTTGTCTTGTCTTGTCTTGTCTTGTCTTGTCTTGTCTTGTCTTGTCTTGTCTTGTCCTGTCTTGTCTTGTCTTGTCATGTCATGTCGTGTGTTGTGTTGTTTTGTCTTGTCTTGTTGTGTATTGTCATGTCTTATATTGTCTTGTCTTGTCTTGTCTTGTCATGTCTTGTCTTGTTTTGTCTTGTCTTGTCTTGTCTTGTCTTGTCTTGTCTTGTCTTGTCTTGTCTTGTCTTGTCTTGTCTTGTCTTGTCTTGTCTTGTCTTGTCTTGTCTTGTCTTGTCTTGTCTTGTCTTGTCTTGTCTTGTCTTGTCTTGTCTTGTCTTGTCTTGTCTTGTCTTGTCTTGTCTTGTCTTGTCTTGTCTTGTCTTGTCTTGTCTTGTCTTGTCTTGTCTTGTCTTGTCTTGTCTTGTCTTGTCTTGTCTTGTCCTGTCTTGTCCTGTCTTGTCTTGTCTTGTCATGTCTTGTCTTGTCTTGTCTTGTCTTGTCTTGTCTTGTATTGTTTTCTCATGTTATGTCATGAAATGTGTTGTGTAGTGTTGTTTTGTCTTGTCTTGTCTTGTCTTGTCATGTCTTGTCTTGTCTTGTTTTGTCTTGTCTTGTCTTGTCTTGTCTTGTCTTGTCTTGTCTTGTCTTGTCTTGTCTTGTCTTGTCTTGTCTTGTCTTGTCTTGGCTTGTCTTGTCTTGTCTTGTCTTGTCTTGTGTTGTCTTGTCTTGTCTTGTCTTGTCTTGTCTTGTCTTGTCTTGTCTTGTCTTGTCTTGTCTTGTCTTGTCTTGTCTTGTCTTGTCTTGTCTTGTCTTGTCTTGTCCTGTCTTGTCATGTCTTGTCATGTCATGTCGTGTGTTGTGTTGTTTTGTCTTGTCTTGTTGTGTATTGTCATGTCTTATATTGTCTTGTCTTGTCTTGTCTTGTCTTGTCTTGTCTTGTCTTGTCTTGTCTTGTCTTCTCTTGTCTTGTCCTGTCCTGACGTGTGTTTTTGTCTTGTCTTGTCTTGTCATGTCGTGTGTTGTTTTGTCTTGTCTTGTTGTGTATTGTCATGTCTTATATTGTCTTGTCTTGTCTTGTCTTGTCTTGTTTTGTCTTGTCGTGTCTTGTCTTGTCTTGTCTTGTCTTGTCTTGTCTTGTCTTGTCCTGTCTTGTCTTGTCTTGTCATGTCTTGTCTTGTCTTGTCTTGTCTTGTCTTGTCTTGTCTTGTCTCGTCTTGTCTTGTTTTCTCTTTTCTTGTCCTGTCCTGACGTGTGTTGTGTTGTTTTGTCTTGTCTTGTGTTGTTTTGTCCTGTCCTGACGTGTGTTGTGTTGTTTTGTCTTGTCTTGTTTTGTCATGTAATGTCATGTCGTGTCTTGTCTTGTTTTGTCTTGTCTTGTCGTGTCTTGTCTTGTCTTGTCTTGTCTTGTCTTGTCTTGTCTTGTCTTGTCTTGTCTTGTCTTGTCTTGTCTTGTCTTGTCTTGTCTTGTCTTGTCTTGTCTTGTCTTGTCTTGTCTTGTCTTGTCTTGTCTTGTCTTGTCTTGTCGTGTCTTGTCTTATCATGTCTTGTCTTGTCTTGTCTTGTCTTGTCTTGTCTTGTCTTGTCTTGTCTTGTCTTGTCTTGTCTTGTCGTGTCTTGTCTTGTCTTGTCTTGTCTTGTCTTGTCTTGTCTTGTCTTGTCTTGTCATGTCATGTCATGTCATGTCATGTCGTGTGTTGTTTTGTCTTGTCTTGTTTTGTCTTGTCATGTGTTATCTGGTCTTGTCATGTCATGTCATGTCATGTGTTGTGTAGTGTTGTTTTGTCTTGTCTTGTCTTGTCATGTCTTGTTTTATGTTGTCTTGTATTGCCTTGTCTTGTCTTGTCCTGTCATGTCATGTCATGTCGTGTGTTGTTTTGTCTTGTCTTGTTTTGTCTTGTCATGTGTTATCTTGTCTTGTCATGTCATGTCATGTCATGTGTTGTGTAGTGTTGTGTTGTCTTGTCTTGTCTTGTCTTGTCTTGTCTTGTTTTATGTTGTCTTGTATTGCCTTGTCTTGTCTTGTCCTGTCCTGTCGTGTGTTGTGTTGTTTTGTCTTGTCTTGTCATGTCTTGTCTTGTCTTGTCTTGTCTTGTATTGTCTTGTCTTGTTTTGTCTTGTCTTGTCTTGTCTTGTCTTGTCTTGTCATGTCATGTCATGTCATATCGTGTGTTGTGTTGTTTTGTCTTGTCTTATTTTGTCTTGTCATGTCTTGTCTTGTCTTGTCTTGTCGTGTCTTGTCTTGTCTTGTCTTGTCTTGTCTTGTCTTGTCTTGTCTTGTCTTGTCTTGTCTTGTCTTGTCTTGTCGTGTCTTGTCTTGTCTTGTCTTGTCTTGTCTTGTCTTGTCTTGTCTTGTCTTGTCATGTCATGTCATGTCATGTCATGTCGTGTCTTGTCTTGTCTTATCGTGTCTTGTCTTGTCTTGTCTCATCTTGTCTTGTCCTGTCATGTCATATCGTGTGTTGTGTTGTTTTGTCTTGTCTTATTTTGTCTAGTCATGTCTTCTCTTGTCTTGTCTTGTCTTGTCTTGTCATGTCATGTCATGTCATATCGTGTGTTGTGTTGTTTTGTCTTGTCTTATTTTGTCTTGTCATGTCTTATCTTGTCTTGTCTTGTCTTGTCTTGTCTTTTCTTGTCTTGTCTTGTCTTGTCTTGTCTTGTCTTGTCTTGTCTTGTCTTGTCTTGTCTTGTCTTGTCGTGTCTTGTCTTGTCTTGTCTTGTCTTGTCTTGTCTTGTCATGTCATGTCATGTCATATCGTGTGTTGTGTTGTTTTGTCTTGTCTTATTTTGTCTTGTCATGTCTTATCTTGTCTTGTCTTGTCTTGTCTTGTCTTGTCTTGTCTTGTCTTGTCTTGTCTTGTCTTGTCTTGTCTTGTCTTGTCTTGTCTTGTCTTGTCTTGTCTTGTCATGTCATGTCATGTCATGTCATGTCGTGTCTTGTCTTGTCTTATCGTGTCTTGTCTTGTCTTGTCTCATCTTGTCTTGTCCTGTCATGTCATATCGTGTGTTGTGTTGTTTTGTCTTGTCTTATTTTGTCTTGTCATGTCTTCTCTTGTCTTGTCTTGTCTTGTCTTGTCATGTCATGTCATGTCATATCGTGTGTTGTGTTGTTTTGTCTTGTCTTATTTTGTCTTGTCATGTCTTATCTTGTCTTGTCTTGTCTTGTCTTGTCTTTTCTTGTCTTGTCTTGTCTTGTCTTGTCTTGTCTTGTCTTGTCTTGTCTTGTCTTGTCTTGTCTTGTCGTGTCTTGTCTTGTCTTGTCTTGTCTTGTCTTGTCATGTCATGTCATGTCATATCGTGTGTTGTGTTGTTTTGTCTTGTCTTATTTTGTCTTGTCATGTCTTATCTTGTCTTGTCTTGTCTTGTCTTGTCTTGTCTTGTCTTGTCTTGTCTTGTCTTGTCTTGTCTTGTCTTGTCTTGTTTTGTCTTGTCATGTCATGTCATGTCATGTCATGTCGTGTGTTGTTTTGTCTTGTCTTGTTTTGTCTTGTCTTGTCTTGTCTTGTCTTGTTTTGTCTTGTCTTGTCTTGTCTTGTCTTGTCTTGTCTTGTCTTGTCTTGTCTTGTCTTGTCTTGTCTTGTCTTGTCTTGTCTTGTCTTGTCTTGTCTTGTCTTGTCTTGTCTTGTCTTGTCTTGTCTTGTCTTGTCTTGTCTTGTCTTGTCTTGTCTTGTCTTGTCTTGTCTTGTCTTGTCTTGTCTTGTCTTGTCTTGTCTTGTCTTGTCTTGTCTTGTCTTGTCTTGTCTTGTCTTGTCTTGTCTTGTCTTGTCTTGTCTTGTCTTGTCTTGTCTTGTCTTGTCTTGTCTTGTCTTGTCTTGTCTTGTTTTATGTTGTCTTGTCTTGTCTTGTCTTGCCTTGTCTTGTCTTGTCTTGTCTTGTCTTGTCTTGTGTTGTCTTGTCTTGTCTTGTCTTGTCTTGTCTTGTCTTGTCTTGTCTTGTGTTGTCTTGTCTTGTCTTGTCTTGTTTTATGTTGTCTTGTCTTGTCTTGTCTTGTCTTGTCTTGTCCTGTCCTGTCGTGTGTTGTGTTGTTTTGTCTTGTCTTGTCTTGTCTTGTCTTGTCTTGTCTTGTCTTGTCTTGTCTTGTCTTGTCTTGTCTTGTCTTGTCTTGTCATGTCATGTCATGTCATGTCATGTCGTGTGTTGTTTTGTCTTGTCTTGTTTTGTCTTGTCATGTGTTATCTTGTCTTGTCATGTCATGTCATGTCATGTGTCGTGTAGTGTTGTTTTGTCTTGTCTTGTCTTGTCTTGTCATGTCTTGTTTTATGTTGTCTTGTATTGCCTTGTCTTGTCTTGTCCTGTCATGTCATGTCATGTCATGTCGTGTGTTGTTTTGTCTTGTCTTGTTTTGTCTTGTCATGTGTTATCTTGTCTTGTCATGTCATGTCATGTCATGTGTTGTGTAGTGTTGTGTTGTCTTGTCTTGTTTTATGTTGTCTTGTATTGCCTTGTCTTGTCTTGTCCTGTCCTGTCGTGTGTTGTGTTGTTTTGTCTTGTCTTGTCATGTCTTGTCTTGTCTTGTCTTGTATTGTCTTGTCTTGTTTTGTCTTGTCTTGTCTTGTCTTGTCTTGTCATGTCATGTCATGTCATATCGTGTGTTGTGTTGTTTTGTCTTGTCTTATTTTGTCTTGTCATGTCTTATCTTGTCTTGTCTTGTCTTGTCTTGTCTTGTCTTGTCTTGTCTTGTCTTGTCTTGTCTTGTCTTGTCTTGTCTTGTCTTGTCTTGTCTTGTCTTGTCTTGTCTTGTCTTATCGTGTCTTGTCTTGTCTTGTCTCATCTTGTCTTGTCCTGTCATGTCATATCGTGTGTTGTGTTGTTTTGTCTTGTCTTATTTTGTCTTGTCATGTCTTCTCTTGTCTTGTCTTGTCTTGTCTTGTCATGTCATGTCATGTCATATCGTGTGTTGTGTTGTTTTGTCTTGTCTTATTTTGTCTTGTCATGTCTTATCTTGTCTTGTCTTGTCTTGTCTTGTCTTGTCTTGTCTTGTCTTTTCTTGTCTTGTCTTGTCTTGTCTTGTCTTGTCTTGTCTTGTCTTGTCTTGTCGTGTCTTGTCTTGTCTTGTCTTGTCTTGTCTTGTAATGTCATGTCATGTCATATCGTGTGTTGTGTTGTTTTGTCTTGTCTTATTTTGTCTTGTCATGACTTATCTTGTCTTGTCTTGTCTTGTCTTGTCTTGTCTTGTCTTGTCTTGTCTTGTTTTGTCTTGTCATGTCATGTCATGTCATGTCATGTCGTGTGTTGTTTTGTCTTGTCTTGTTTTGTCTTGTCTTGTCTTGTCTTGTCTTGTCTTGTCTTGTCTTGTCTTGTCTTGTCTTGTCTTGTCTTGTCTTGTCTTGTCCTGTCCTGTCGTGTGTTGTGTTGTTTTGTCTTGTCTTGTCTTGTCTTGTCTTGTCTTGTCTTGTCTTGTCATGTCATGTCATATCGTGTGTTGTGTTGTTTTGTCTTGTCTTATTTTGTCTTGTCATGTCTTATCTTGTCTTGTCTTGTCTTGTCTTGTCTTGTCTTGTCTTGTCTTGTCTTGTTTTGTCCTGTCATGTCATGTCATGTCATGTCATGTCGTGTGTTGTTTTGTCTTGTCTTGTTTTGTCTTGTCTTGTCTTGTCTTGTCTTGTCTTGACTTGTCTTGTCTTGTCTTGTCTTGTGTTGTCTTGTCTTGTCTTGTCTTGTTTTATGTTGTCTTGTCTTGTCTTGTCTTGTCTTGTCTTGTCCTGTCCTGTCGTGTGTTGTGTTGTTTTGTCTTGTCTTGTCTTGTCTTGTCTTGTCTTATCGTGTCTTGTCTTGTCTTGTCTTGTCTTGTCTTGTCTTGTCTTGTCTTGTCTTGTCTTGTCTTGTCTTGTCTTGTCTTGTCTTGTCTTGTCTTGTCTTGTCTTGTCTTGTCTTGTCTTGTCTTGTCTTGTCTTGTCTTGTCTTGTCTTGTGTTGTCTTGTCTTGTCTTGTCTTGTCTTGTGTTGTCTTGTCTTGTCTTGTCTTGTCTTGTCTTGTGTTGTCTTGTCTTGTCTTGTCTTGTTTTATGTTGTCTTGTCTTGTCTTGTCTTGTCTTGTCTTGTCCTGTCCTGTCGTGTGTTGTGTTGTTTTGTCTTGTCTTGTCATGTCATGTCATGTGGTGTCTTGTGTTGCTTTGTCTTGTCTTGTCTTGTCATGTCGTGTGTTGTGTTGTTTTGTCTTGTCTTGTTGTGTATTGTCATGTCTTATATTGTCTTGTCTTGTCTTGTCTTGTCTTGTCTTGTCTTGTCTTGTCTTGTGTTGTTTTGTCTTGTCTTGTCTTGTCTTGTCTTGTCTTGTCTTGTCTTGTCTTGTCTTGTCTTGTCTTGTCTTGTCTTGTCTTGTCTTGTCTTGTCTTGTCTTGTCTTGTCTTGTCTTGTCTTGTCTTGTCTTGTCTTGTCTTGTCTTGTCTTGTCTTGTCTTGTCTTGTGTTGTCTTGCCTTGTCTTGTCTTGTCTTGTTTTATGTTGTCTTGTCTTGCCTTGTCTTGTCTTGTCCTGTCCTGTCGTGTGTTGTGTTGTTTTGTCTTGTCTTGTCTTGTCTTGTCGTGTCTTGTCTTGTCTTGTCTTGTCTTGTCTTGTCTTGTCTTGTCTTGTCTTGTCTTGTCTTGTCTTGTCTTGTCTTGTCTTGTCTTGTCTTGTCTTGTCTTGTCTTGTCTTGTCTTGTCGTGTCTTGTCTTATCATGCCTTGTCTTGTCTTGTCTGGTCTTGTCTTGTCTTGTCTTGTCTTGTCTTGTCTTGTCTTGTCTTGTCGTGTCTTGTCTTATCTTGTCTTGTCTTGTCTTGTCTTGTCCTGTCTTGTCATGTCTTGTCATGTCATGTCGTGTGTTGTGTTGTTTTGTCTTGTCTTGTTGTGTATTGTCATGTCTTATATTGTCTTGTCTTGTCTTGTCTTGTCTTGTCTTGTCTTGTCTTGTCTTGTCTTGTCTTGTCTTGTCTTGTCTTGTCTTGTCCTGTCTTGTCATGTCTTGTCATGTCATGTCGTGTGTTGTGTTGTTTTGTCTTGTCTTGTTGTGTATTGTCATGTCTTATATTGTCTTGTCTTGTCTTGTCTTGTCTTGTCTCGTCTTGTCTTGTCTTCTCTTGTCTTGTCCTGTCCAGACGTGTGTTTTTGTCTTGTCTTGTCTTGTCATGTCGTGTGTTGTGTTGTTTTGTCTTGTCTTGTTGTGTATTGTCATGCCTTATATTGTCTTGTCTTGTCTTGTCTTGTCTTGTTTTGTCTTGTCGTGTCTTGTCTTGTCTTGTCTTGTCTTGTCTTGTCTTGTCTTGTCTTGTCTTGTCGTGTCTTGTCTTATCATGTCTTGTCTTGTCTTGTCTGGTCTTGTCTTGTCTTGTCTTGTCTTGTCTTGTCTTGTCTTGTCTTGTCTTGTCTTGTCGTGTCTTGTCTTATCTTGTCTTGTCTTGTCTTGTCTTGTCCTGTCTTGTCATGTCTTGTCATGTCATGTCGTGTGTTGTGTTGTTTTGTCTTGTCTTGTTGTGTATTGTCATGTCTTATATTGTCTTGTCTTGTCTTGTCTTGTCTTGTCTTGTCTTGTCTTGTCTTGTCTTGTCTTGTCTTGTCTTGTCTTGTCTTGTCCTGTCTTGTCATGTCTTGTCATGTCATGTCGTGTGTTGTGTTGTTTTGTCTTGTCTTGTTGTGTATTGTCATGTCTTATATTGTCTTGTCTTGTCTTGTCTTGTCTTGTCTCGTCTTGTCTTGTCTTCTCTTGTCTTGTCCTGTCCTGACGTGTGTTTTTGTCTTGTCTTGTCTTGTCATGTCGTGTGTTGTGTTGTTTTGTCTTGTCTTGTTGTGTATTGTCATGTCTTATATTGTCTTGTCTTGTCTTGTCTTGTTTTGTCTTGTCGTGTCTTGTCTTGTCTTGTCTTGTCTTGTCTTGTCTTGTCTTGTCTTGTCTTGTCTTGTCTTGTCTTGTCTTGTCTTGTCTTGTCTTGTCTTGTCGTGTCTTGTCTTGTCTTGTCTTGTCTTGTCTTGTCTTGTCTTGTCTTGTCTTGTCTTGTCTTGTCTTGTCTTGTCTTGTCTTGTCTTGTCTTGTCTTGTCGTGTCTTGTCTTGTCTTGTCTTGTCATGTCATGTCATGTCATGTCATATCGTGTGTTGTGTTGTTTTGTCTTGTCTTATTTTGTCTTGTCATGTCTTATCTTATCTTGTCTTGTCTTGTCTTGTCTTGTCTTGTCTTGTCTTGTCTTGTTTTGTCTTGTCATGTCATGTCATGTCATGTCATGTCGTGTGTTGTTTTGTCTTGTCTTGTTTTGTCTTGTCTTGTCTTGTCTTGTCTTGTCTTGTCTTGTCTTGTCTTGTCTTGTCTTGTCTTGTCTTGTCTTGTCTTGTCTTGTCTTGTCTTGTCTTGTCTTGTCTTGTCTTGTCTTGTCTTGTCTTGTCTTGTCTTGTCTTGTGTTGTCTTGTCTTGTCTTGTTTTATGTTGTCTTGTCTTGTCTTATCTTGTCTTGTCTTGTCTTGTCTTGTCTTGTCTTGTCTTGTCTTGTCTTGTCTTGTCTTGTCTTGTCTTGTCTTGTCTTGTCTTGTTTTATGTTGTCTTGTCTTGTCTTGTCTTGTCTTGTCTTGTCTTGTCTTGTCTTGTCTTGTCTTGTGTTGTCTTGTCTTGTCTTGTTTTATGTTGTCTTGTCTTGTCTTGTCTTGTCTTGTCTTGCCTTGTCTTGTCTTGTCTTGTCTTGTCTTGTCTTGTCCTGTCCTGTCCTGTGTTGTGTTGTTTTGTCTTGTCTTGTCTTATCGTGTCTTGTCTTGTCTTGTCTTGTCTTGTCTTGTCTTGTCTTGTCTTTTCCTGTCCTGTCGTGTGTTGTGTTGTTTTGTCTTGTCTTGTCTTGTCTTGTCTTGTCTTGTCTTGTCTTGTCTTATCGTGTTTTGTCTTGTCTTGTCTCATCTTGTCTTGTCCTGTCATGTCATATCGTGTGTTGTGTTGTTTTGTCTTGTCTTATTTTGTCTTGTCATGTCTTATCTTGTCTTGTCTTGTCTTGTCTCATCTTGTCTTGTCCTGTCATGTCATATCGTGTGTTGTGTTGTTTTGTCTTGTCTTATTTTGTCTTGTCATGTCTTATCTTGTCTTGTCTTGTCTTGTCTTGTCTTGTCTTGTCTTGTCTTGTCTTGTCTTGTCTTGTCTTGTCTTGTCTTGTCTTGTCTTGTCTTGTGTTGTCTTGTCTTGTCTTGTCTTGTCTTGTCTTGTCTTGTCTTGTCTTGTCTTGTCTTGTCTTGTCTTGTCTTGTCTTGTCTTGTGTTGTCTTGTCTTGTCTTGTCTTGTCTTGTCTTGTTTTATGTTGTCTTGTCTTGTCTTGTCTTGTCTTGTCTTGTCTTGTCTTGTCTTGTCTTGTCTTGTCTTGTCTTGTCTTGCCTTGTCTTGTCTTGTCTTGTCTTGTCTTGTCTTGTCTTGTCTTGTCTTGTCTTGTCTTGTCTTGTCTTGTCTTGTCTTGTCTTGTCTTGTCTTGTCTTGTCTTGTCTTGTCTTGTCTTGTCTTGTCTTGTCTTGTCTTGTCTTGTCTTGTCTTGTCTTGTCTTGTCTTGTCTTGTCTTGTCTTGTCTTGTCTTGTCTTGTCTTGTCTTGTCTTGTCTTGTCTTGTCTTGTCTTGTTTTGTCTTGTCTTGTCTTGTCTTGTCTTGTCTTGTCTTGTTTTGTCTTGTCTTGTCTTGTCTTGTCTTGTCTTGTCTTGCATTGTCTTGTCTTGTCTTGTCTTGTCTTGTCTTGTCTTGTCCTGTCCTGTCTTGTCTTGTCTTGTCCTGTCCTGTCTTGTCTTGTCTTGTCTTGTCTTGTCTTGTGTTGTCTTGTCTTGTCTTGTTTTGTCATGTAATGTCATGTCATGTCGTGTGTTGTGTTGTTTTGTCTTGTCATGTCATGTCATGTCGTGTGTTGTGTTGTTTTGTCTTGTCTTGTTTTGTCTTGTCATGTCTTGTCTTGTCTTGTCATGTCTTGTCTTGTCTTGTCTTGTCTTGTCTTGTCTTGTCTTGTCTTGTCTTGTCTTGTCTTGTCTTGTCTTGTCTTGTCTTGTCTTGTCTTGTCTTGTCTTGTCTTGTGTTGTCTTGTCTTGTCTTGTCTTGTCTTGTCTTGTCTTGTCTTGTCTTGTCTTGTCTTGTCTTGTCTTGTCTTGTCTTGTCTTGTTTTGTCTTGTCTTGCCTTGCCTTGTCTTGTCTTGCCTTGTCTTGTCTTGTCTTGTCTTGTCTTGTCTTGTCTTGTCTTGTCTTGTCTTGTCTTGTCTTGTCTTGTCTTGTCTTGTCTTGTCTTGTCTTGTCTTGTCTTGTCTTGTCTTGTCTTGTCTTGTCTTGTCTTGTCTTGTCTTGTCTTGTCTTGTCTTGTCTTGTCTTGTCTTGTCCTGTCCTGTCGTGTGTTGTGTTGTTTTGTCTTGTCTTGTTATGTCATGTCATGTCGTGTCTTGTGTTGCTTTGTCTTGTCTTGTCTTGTTTTGTCTTGTCATGTCTTGTCTTGTCTTGTCTTGTCTTATCGTGTCTTGTCTTGTCTTGTCTCATCTTGTCTTGTCCTGTCATGTCATATCGTGTGTTGTGTTGTTTTGTCTTGTCTTATTTTGTCTTGTCATGTCTTATCTTGTCTTGTCTTGTCTTGTCTTGTCTTGTCTTGTCTTGTCTTGTCTTGTCTTGTCTTGTCTTGTCTTGTCTTGTCTTGTCTTGTCTTGTCTTGTCTTGTCTTGTCTTGTCTTGTCTTGTCTTGTGTTGTCTTGTCTTGTCTTGTCTTGTTTTATGTTGTCTTGCCTTGTCTTGTCTTGTCTTGTCTTGTCTTGTCTTGTCTTGTCTTGTCTTGTCTTGTCTTGTCCTGTCCTGTGTTGTGTTGTTTTGTCTTGTCTTGTCTTATCTTGTCTTATCGTGTCTTGTCTTGTCTTGTCTTGTCTTGTCTTGTCTTGTCTTGTCTTGTCTTGTCTTGTCTTGTCTTGTCTTGTCTTGTCTTGTCTTGTCTTGTCCTTTCCTGTCGTGTGCTGTGTTGTTTTGTCTTGTCTTGTCTTGTCTTGTCTTGTCTTGTCTTGTCTTGTCTTGTCTTATCGTGTCTTGTCTTGTCTTGTCTCATCTTGTCTTGTCCTGTCATGTCATATCGTGTGTTGTGTTGTTTTGTCTTGTCTTATTTTGTCTGGTCTTGTCTTGTCTTGTCTTGTCTTGTCTTGTCTTGTCTTGTCTTGTCTTGTCGTGTCTTGTCTTATCTTGTCTTGTCTTGTCTTGTCTTGTCCTGTCTTGTCATGTCTTGTCATGTCATGTCGTGTGTTGTGTTGTTTTGTCTTGTCTTGTTGTGTATTGTCATGTCTTATATTGTCTTGTCTTGTCTTGTCTTGTCTTGTCTTGTCTTGTCTTGTCTTGTCTTGTCTTGTCTTGTCTTGTCTTGTCTTGTCTTGTCTTGTCTTGTCTTGTCGTGTCTTGTCTTATCATGTCTTGTCTTGTCTTGTCTGGTCTTGTCTTGTCTTGTCTTGTCTTGTCTTGTCTTGTCTTGTCTTGTCGTGTCTTGTCTTATCTTGCCTTGTCTTGTCTTGTCTTGTCCTGTCTTGTCATGTCTTGTCATGTCATGTCGTGTGTTGTGTTGTTTTGTCTTGTCTTGTTGTGTATTGTCATGTCTTATATTGTCTTGTCTTGTCTTGTCTTGTCTTGTCTTGTCTTGTCTTGTCTTGTCTTGTCTTGTCTTGTCTTGTCTTGTCTTGTCTTGTCTTGTCTTGTCCTGTCTTGTCATGTCTTGTCATGTCATGTCGTGTGTTGTGTTGTTTTGTCTTGTCTTGTTGTGTATTGTCATGTCTTATATTGTCTTGTCTTGTCTTGTCTTGTCTTGTCTCGTCTTGTCTTGTCTTCTCTTGTCTTGTCCTGTCCTGACGTGTGTTTTTGTCTTGTCTTGTCTTGTCATGTCGTGTGTTGTGTTGTTTTGTCTTGTCTTGTTGTGTATTGTCATGCCTTATATTGTCTTGTCTTGTCTTGTCTTGTCTTGTCTTGTCTTGTTTTGTCTTGTCGTGTCTTGTTTTGTCTTGTCATGTCTTGTCTTGTCTTGTCTTGTCTTATCGTGTCTTATCGTGTGTTATCTTGTCTTGTCATGTCATGTCATGTCATGTGTTGTGTAGTGTTGTGTTGTGTTGTCTTGTCTTGTCTTGTCTTGTCTTGTCTTGTCGTGTCTTGTCTTATCATGTCTTGTCTTGTCTTGTCTGGTCTTGTCTTGTCTTGTCTTGTCTTGTCTTGTCTTGTCTTGTCTTGTCGTGTCTTGTCTTATCTTGTCTTGTCTTGTCTTGTCTTGTTTTATGTTGTCTTGTATTGCCTTGTCTTGTCTTGTCCTGTCCTGTCGTGTGTTGTGTAGTGTTGTGTTGTCTTGTCTTGTCTTGTCTTGTCTTGTCTTGTCTTGTCTTGTCTTGTCTTGTCTTGTCTTGTCTTGTCTTGTCTTGTCTTGTCTTGTCTTGTCTTGTCGTGTCTTGTCTTATCATGTCTTGTCTTGTCTTGTCTGGTCTTGTCTTGTCTTGTCTTGTCTTGTCTTGTCTTGTCTTGTCTTGTCTTGTCTTGTCTTGTCTTGTCGTGTCTTGTCTGGTCTTGTCTTGTCTTGTCTTGTCTTGTCTTGTCTTGTCTTGTCTTGTCTTGTCGTGTCTTGTCTTATCTTGTCTTGTCTTGTCTTGTCTTGTTTTATGTTGTCTTGTATTGCCTTGTCTTGTCTTGTCCTGTCCTGTCGTGTGTTGTGTAGTGTTGTGTTGTCTTGTCTTGTCTTGTCTTGTCTTGTCTTGTCTTGTCTTGTCTTGTCTTGTCTTGTCTTGTCTTGTCTTGTCTTGTCTTGTCTTGTCTTGTCTTGTCGTGTCTTGTCTTATCATGTCTTGTCTTGTCTTGTCGGGTCTTGTCTTGTCTTGTCTTGTCTTGTCTTGTCTTGTCTTGTCTTGTCTTGTCGTGTCTTGTCTTATCTTGTCTTGTCTTGTCTTGTCTTGTCTTGTCCTGTCTTGTCATGTCTTGTCATGTCGTGTCTTGTCTTATCTTGTCTTGTCTTGTCTTGTCTTGTCCTGTCTTGTCATGTCTTGTCATGTCATGTCGTGTGTTGTGTTGTTTTGTCTTGTCTTGTTGTGTATTGTCATGTCTTATATTGTCTTGTCTTGTCTTGTCTTGTCTTGTCTTGTCTTGTCTTGTCTTGTCTTGTCTTGTCTTGTCTTGTCTTGTCGTGTCTTGTCTTATCATGTCTTGTCTTGTCTTGTCTGGTCTTGTCTTGTCTTGTCTTGTCTTGTCTTGTCTTGTCGTGTCTTGTCTTATCTTGTCTTGTCTTGTCTTGTCTTGTCCTGTCTTGTCATGTCTTGTCATGTCATGTCGTGTGTTGTGTTGTTTTGTCTTGTCTTGTTGTGTATTGTCATGTCTTATATTGTCTTGTCTTGTCTTGTCTTGTCTTGTCTTGTCTTGTCTTGTCTTGTCTTGTCTTGTCTTGTCTTGTCTTGTCTTGTCTTGTCCTGTCTTGTCATGTCTTGTCATGTCATGTCGTGTGTTGTGTTGTTTTGTCTTGTCTTGTTGTGTATTGTCATGTCTTATATTGTCTTGTCTTGTCTTGTCTTGTCTTGTCTCGTCTTGTCTTGTCTTCTCTTGTCTTGTCTTGTCGTGTCTTGTCTTATCATGTCTTGTCTTGTCTTGTCTTGTCTTGTCGTGTCTTGTCTTATCATGTCTTGTCTTGTCTTGTCTGGTCTTGTCTTGTCTTGTCTTGTCTTGTCTTGTCTTGTCTTGTCTTGTCTTGTCTTGTCGTGTCTTGTCTTATCTTGTCTTGTCTTGTCTTGTCTTGTTTTATGTTGTCTTGTATTGCCTTGTCTTGTCTTGTCCTGTCCTGTCGTGTGTTGTGTAGTGTTGTGTTGTCTTGTCTTGTCTTGTTTTGTCTTGTCTTGTCTTGTCTTGTCTTGTCTTGTCTTGTCTTGTCTTGTCTTGTCTTGTCTTGTCTTGTCTTGTCTTGTCGTGTCTTGTCTTATCATGTCTTGTCTTGTCTTGTCTGGTCTTGTCTTGTCTTGTCTTGTCTTGTCTTGTCTTGTCTTGTCTTGTCTTGTCTTGTCTTGTCTTGTCGTGTCTTGTCTTATCTTGTCTTGTCTTGTCTTGTCTTGTCCTGTCTTGTCATGTCTTGTCATGTCATGTCGTGTGTTGTGTTGTTGTGTATTGTCATGTCTTATATTGTCTTGTCTTGTCTTGTCTTGTCTTGTCTTGTCTTGTCTTGTCTTGTCTTGTCTTGTCTTGTCTTGTCTTGTCTTGTCTTGTCTTGTCCTGTCTTGTCATGTCTTGTCATGTCATGTCGTGTGTTGTGTTGTTTTGTCTTGTCTTGTTGTGTATTGTCATGTCTTATATTGTCTTGTCTTGTCTTGTCTTGTCTTGTCTCGTCTTGTCTTGTCTTCTCTTGTCTTGTCCTGTCCTGACGTGTGTTTTTGTCTTGTCTTGTCTTGTCATGTCGTGTGTTGTGTTGTTTTGTCTTGTCTTGTTGTGTATTGTCATGCCTTATATTGTCTTGTCTTGTCTTGTCTTGTCTTGTTTTGTCTTGTCGTGTCTTGTCTTGTCTTGTCTTGTCTTGTCTTGTCTTGTCTTGTCTTGTCTTGTCGTGTCTTGTCTTATCATGTCTTGTCTTGTCTTGTCTGGTCTTGTCTTGTCTTGTCTTGTCTTGTCTTGTCTTGTCTTGTCGTGTCTTGTCTTATCTTGTCTTGTCTAGTCTTGTCTTGTCCTGTCTTGTCATGTCTTGTCATGTCATGTCGTGTGTTGTGTTGTTTTGTCTTGTCTTGTTGTGTATTGTCATGTCTTATATTGTCTTGTCTTGTCTTGTCTTGTCTTGTCTTGTCTTGTCTTGTCTTGTCTTGTCTTGTCTTGTCTTGTCTTGTCCTGTCTTGTCATGTCTTGTCATGTCATGTCGTGTGTTGTGTTGTTTTGTCTTGTCTTGTTGTGTATTGTCATGTCTTATATTGTCTTGTCTTGTCTTGTCTTGTCTTGTCTCGTCTTGTCTTGTCTTCTCTTGTCTTGTCCTGTCCTGACGTGTGTTTTTGTCTTGTCTTGTCTTGTCATGTCTTGTCTTGTCTTGTCTTGTCTTGTCTTGTCTTGTCTTGTCTTGTCTTGTCTTGTCTTGTCTTGTCTTGTGTTGTCTTGTCTTGTCTTGTCTTGTCTTGTCTTGTCTTGTCTTGTCTTGTCTTGTCTTGTCTTGTCTTGTCTTGTCTTGTCTTGTGTTGTCTTGTCTTGTCTTGTCTTGTCTTGTCTTGTTTTATGTTGTCTTGTCTTGTCTTGTCTTGTCTTGTCTTGTCTTGTCTTGTCTTGTCTTGTCTTGTCTTGTCTTGTCTTGTCTTGTCTTGTCTTGCCTTGTCTTGTCTTGTCTTGTCTTGTCTTGTCTTGTCTTGTCTTGTCTTGTCTTGTCTTGTCTTGTCTTGTCTTGTCTTGTCTTGTCTTGTCTTGTCTTGTCTTGTCTTGTCTTGTCTTGTCTTGTCTTGTCTTGTCTTGTCTTGTCTTGTCTTGTCTTGTCTTGTCTTGTCTTGTCTTGTCTTGTCTTGTCTTGTCTTGTCTTGTCTTGTCTTGTCTTGTCTTGTCTTGTCTTGTCTTGTCTTGTCTTGTCTTGTCTTGTTTTGTCTTGTCTTGTCTTGTCTTGTCTTGTCTTGTCTTGTTTTGTCTTGTCTTGTCTTGTCTTGTCTTGTCTTGTCTTGCATTGTCTTGTCTTGTCTTGTCTTGTCTTGTCTTGTCTTGTCTTGTCTTGTCCTGTCCTGTCTTGTCTTGTCTTGTCCTGTCCTGTCTTGTCTTGTCTTGTCTTGTCTTGTCTTGTGTTGTCTTGTCTTGTCTTGTTTTATGTTGTCTTGTCTTGTCTTGTTTTGTCATGTAATGTCATGTCATGTCGTGTGTTGTGTTGTTTTGTCTTGTCATGTCATGTCATGTCGTGTGTTGTGTTGTTTTGTCTTGTCTTGTTTTGTCTTGTCATGTCTTGTCTTGTCTTGTCATGTCTTGTCTTGTCTTGTCTTGTCTTGTCTTGTCTTGTCTTGTCTTGTCTTGTCTTGTCTTGTCTTGTCTTGTCTTGTCTTGTCTTGTCTTGTCTTGTCTTGTCTTGTCTTGTGTTGTCTTGTCTTGTCTTGTCTTGTCTTGTCTTGTCTTGTCTTGTCTTGTCTTGTCTTGTCTTGTCTTGTCTTGTCTTGTCTTGTTTTGTCTTGTCTTGCCTTGCCTTGTCTTGTCTTGCCTTGTCTTGTCTTGTCTTGTCTTGTCTTGTCTTGTCTTGTCTTGTCTTGTCTTGTCTTGTCTTGTCTTGTCTTGTCTTGTCTTGTCTTGTCTTGTCTTGTCTTGTCTTGTCTTGTCTTGTCTTGTCTTGTCTTGTCTTGTCTTGTCTTGTCTTGTCTTGTCTTGTCTTGTCCTGTCCTGTCGTGTGTTGTGTTGTTTTGTCTTGTCTTGTTATGTCATGTCATGTCGTGTCTTGTGTTGCTTTGTCTTGTCTTGTCTTGTTTTGTCTTGTCATGTCTTGTCTTGTCTTGTCTTGTCTTATCGTGTCTTGTCTTGTCTTGTCTCATCTTGTCTTGTCCTGTCATGTCATATCGTGTGTTGTGTTGTTTTGTCTTGTCTTATTTTGTCTTGTCATGTCTTATCTTGTCTTGTCTTGTCTTGTCTTGTCTTGTCTTGTCTTGTCTTGTCTTGTCTTGTCTTGTCTTGTCTTGTCTTGTCTTGTCTTGTCTTGTCTTGTCTTGTCTTGTCTTGTCTTGTCTTGTCTTGTCTTGTCATGTCTTGTCTTGTCTTGTCATGTCTTGTCTTGTCTTGTCTTGTCTTGTCTTGTCTTGTCTTGTCTTGTCTTGTCTTGTCTTGTCTTGTCTTGTCTTGTCTTGTCTTGTCTTGTCTTGTCTTGTCTTGTCTTGTCTTGTCTTGTCTTGTCTTGTCTTGTCTTGTCTTGTCTTGTCTTGTCTTGTCTTGTCTTGTCTTGTCTTGTCTTGTCTTGTCTTGTCTTGTCTTGTTTTGTCTTGTCTTGCCTTGCCTTGTCTTGTCTTGCCTTGTCTTGTCTTGTCTTGTCTTGTCTTGTCTTGTCTTGTCTTGTCTTGTCTTGTCTTGTCTTGTCTTGTCTTGTCTTGTCTTGTCTTGTCTTGTCTTGTCTTGTCTTGTCTTGTCTTGTCTTGTCTTGTCTTGTCTTGTCTTGTCTTGTCTTGTCTTGTCTTGTCTTGTCTTGTCCTGTCCTGTCGTGTGTTGTGTTGTTTTGTCTTGTCTTGTTATGTCATGTCATGTCGTGTCTTGTGTTGCTTTGTCTTGTCTTGTCTTGTTTTGTCTTGTCATGTCTTGTCTTGTCTTGTCTTGTCTTATCGTGTCTTGTCTTGTCTTGTCTCATCTTGTCTTGTCCTGTCATGTCATATCGTGTGTTGTGTTGTTTTGTCTTGTCTTATTTTGTCTTGTCATGTCTTATCTTGTCTTGTCTTGTCTTGTCTTGTCTTGTCTTGTCTTGTCTTGTCTTGTCTTGTCTTGTCTTGTCTTGTCTTGTCTTGTCTTGTCTTGTCTTGTCTTGTCTTGTCTTGTCTTGTCTTGTCTTGTCTTGTCTTGTCTTGTCTTGTCTTGTCTTGTTTTATGTTGTCTTGCCTTGTCTTGTCTTGTCTTGTCTTGTCTTGTCTTGTCTTGTCTTGTCTTGTCTTGTCTTGTCCTGTCCTGTGTTGTGTTGTTTTGTCTTGTCTTGTCTTATCTTGTCTTATCGTGTCTTGTCTTGTCTTGTCTTGTCTTGTCTTGTCTTGTCTTGTCTTGTCTTGTCTTGTCTTGTCTTGTCTTGTCTTGTCTTGTCTTGTCCTGTCCTGTCGTGTGCTGTGTTGTTTTGTCTTGTCTTGTCTTGTCTTGTCTTGTCTTGTCTTGTCTTGTCTTGTCTTATCGTGTCTTGTCTTGTCTTGTCTCATCTTGTCTTGTCCTGTCATGTCATATCGTGTGTTGTGTTGTTTTGTCTTGTCTTATTTTGTCTGGTCTTGTCTTGTCTTGTCTTGTCTTGTCTTGTCTTGTCTTGTCTTGTCTTGTCGTGTCTTGTCTTATCTTGTCTTGTCTTGTCTTGTCTTGTCCTGTCTTGTCATGTCTTGTCATGTCATGTCGTGTGTTGTGTTGTTTTGTCTTGTCTTGTTGTGTATTGTCATGTCTTATATTGTCTTGTCTTGTCTTGTCTAGTCTTGTCTTGTCTTGTCTTGTCTTGTCTTGTCTTGTCTTGTCTTGTCTTGTCTTGTCTTGTCTTGTCTTGTCTTGTCTTGTCGTGTCTTGTCTTATCATGTCTTGTCTTGTCTTGTCTGGTCTTGTCTTGTCTTGTCTTGTCTTGTCTTGTCTTGTCTTGTCTTGTCGTGTCTTGTCTTATCTTGCCTTGTCTTGTCTTGTCTTGTCCTGTCTTGTCATGTCTTGTCATGTCATGTCGTGTGTTGTGTTGTTTTGTCTTGTCTTGTTGTGTATTGTCATGTCTTATATTGTCTTGTCTTGTCTTGTCTTGTCTTGTCTTGTCTTGTCTTGTCTTGTCTTGTCTTGTCTTGTCTTGTCTTGTCTTGTCTTGTCTTGTCCTGTCTTGTCATGTCTTGTCATGTCATGTCGTGTGTTGTGTTGTTTTGTCTTGTCTTGTTGTGTATTGTCATGTCTTATATTGTCTTGTCTTGTCTTGTCTTGTCTTGTCTCGTCTTGTCTTGTCTTCTCTTGTCTTGTCCTGTCCTGACGTGTGTTTTTGTCTTGTCTTGTCTTGTCATGTCGTGTGTTGTGTTGTTTTGTCTTGTCTTGTTGTGTATTGTCATGCCTTATATTGTCTTGTCTTGTCTTGTCTTGTCTTGTCTTGTCTTGTTTTGTCTTGTCGTGTCTTGTTTTGTCTTGTCATGTCTTGTCTTGTCTTGTCTTGTCTTATCGTGTCTTATCGTGTGTTATCTTGTCTTGTCATGTCATGTCATGTCATGTGTTGTGTAGTGTTGTGTTGTGTTGTCTTGTCTTGTCTTGTCTTGTCTTGTCTTGTCGTGTCTTGTCTTATCATGTCTTGTCTTGTCTTGTCTGGTCTTGTCTTGTCTTGTCTTGTCTTGTCTTGTCTTGTCTTGTCTTGTCGTGTCTTGTCTTATCTTGTCTTGTCTTGTCTTGTCTTGTTTTATGTTGTCTTGTATTGCCTTGTCTTGTCTTGTCCTGTCCTGTCGTGTGTTGTGTAGTGTTGTGTTGTCTTGTCTTGTCTTGTCTTGTCTTGTCTTGTCTTGTCTTGTCTTGTCTTGTCTTGTCTTGTCTTGTCTTGTCTTGTCTTGTCTTGTCTTGTCTTGTCGTGTCTTGTCTTATCATGTCTTGTCTTGTCTTGTCTGGTCTTGTCTTGTCTTGTCTTGTCTTGTCTTGTCTTGTCTTGTCTTGTCTTGTCTTGTCTTGTCTTGTCTTGTCGTGTCTTGTCTGGTCTTGTCTTGTCTTGTCTTGTCTTGTCTTGTCTTGTCTTGTCTTGTCGTGTCTTGTCTTATCTTGTCTTGTCTTGTCTTGTCTTGTTTTATGTTGTCTTGTATTGCCTTGTCTTGTCTTGTCCTGTCCTGTCGTGTGTTGTGTAGTGTTGTGTTGTCTTGTCTTGTCTTGTCTTGTCTTGTCTTGTCTTGTCTTGTCTTGTCTTGTCTTGTCTTGTCTTGTCTTGTCTTGTCTTGTCTTGTCTTGTCTTGTCTTGTCTTGTCGTGTCTTGTCTTATCATGTCTTGTCTTGTCTTGTCGGGTCTTGTCTTGTCTTGTCTTGTCTTGTCTTGTCTTGTCTTGTCTTGTCTTGTCGTGTCTTGTCTTATCTTGTCTTGTCTTGTCTTGTCTTGTCTTGTCCTGTCTTGTCATGTCTTGTCATGTCGTGTCTTGTCTTATCTTGTCTTGTCTTGTCTTGTCTTGTCCTGTCTTGTCATGTCTTGTCATGTCATGTCGTGTGTTGTGTTGTTTTGTCTTGTCTTGTTGTGTATTGTCATGTCTTATATTGTCTTGTCTTGTCTTGTCTTGTCTTGTCTTGTCTTGTCTTGTCTTGTCTTGTCTTGTCTTGTCTTGTCGTGTCTTGTCTTATCATGTCTTGTCTTGTCTTGTCTGGTCTTGTCTTGTCTTGTCTTGTCTTGTCTTGTCTTGTCGTGTCTTGTCTTATCTTGTCTTGTCTTGTCTTGTCTTGTCCTGTCTTGTCATGTCTTGTCATGTCATGTCGTGTGTTGTGTTGTTTTGTCTTGTCTTGTTGTGTATTGTCATGTCTTATATTGTCTTGTCTTGTCTTGTCTTGTCTTGTCTTGTCTTGTCTTGTCTTGTCTTGTCTTGTCTTGTCTTGTCTTGTCTTGTCTTGTCCTGTCTTGTCATGTCTTGTCATGTCATGTCGTGTGTTGTGTTGTTTTGTCTTGTCTTGTTGTGTATTGTCATGTCTTATATTGTCTTGTCTTGTCTTGTCTTGTCTTGTCTCGTCTTGTCTTGTCTTCTCTTGTCTTGTCTTGTCGTGTCTTGTCTTATCATGTCTTGTCTTGTCTTGTCTTGTCTTGTCGTGTCTTGTCTTATCATGTCTTGTCTTGTCTTGTCTGGTCTTGTCTTGTCTTGTCTTGTCTTGTCTTGTCTTGTCTTGTCTTGTCGTGTCTTGTCTTATCTTGTCTTGTCTTGTCTTGTCTTGTTTTATGTTGTCTTGTATTGCCTTGTCTTGTCTTGTCCTGTCCTGTCGTGTGTTGTGTAGTGTTGTGTTGTCTTGTCTTGTCTTGTCTTGTCTTGTCTTGTCTTGTCTTGTCTTGTCTTGTCTTGTCTTGTCTTGTCTTGTCTTGTCGTGTCTTGTCTTATCATGTCTTGTCTTGTCTTGTCTGGTCTTGTCTTGTCTTGTCTTGTCTTGTCTTGTCTTGTCTTGTCTTGTCTTGTCTTGTCGTGTCTTGTCTTATCTTGTCTTGTCTTGTCTTGTCTTGTCCTGTCTTGTCATGTCTTGTCATGTCATGTCGTGTGTTGTGTTGTTGTGTATTGTCATGTCTTATATTGTCTTGTCTTGTCTTGTCTTGTCTTGTCTTGTCTTGTCTTGTCTTGTCTTGTCTTGTCTTGTCTTGTCTTGTCTTGTCTTGTCTTGTCCTGTCTTGTCATGTCTTGTCATGTCATGTCGTGTGTTGTGTTGTTTTGTCTTGTCTTGTTGTGTATTGTCATGTCTTATATTGTCTTGTCTTGTCTTGTCTTGTCTTGTCTCGTCTTGTCTTGTCTTCTCTTGTCTTGTCCTGTCCTGACGTGTGTTTTTGTCTTGTCTTGTCTTGTCATGTCGTGTGTTGTGTTGTTTTGTCTTGTCTTGTTGTGTATTGTCATGCCTTATATTGTCTTGTCTTGTCTTGTCTTGTCTTGTTTTGTCTTGTCGTGTCTTGTCTTGTCTTGTCTTGTCTTGTCTTGTCTTGTCTTGTCTTGTCTTGTCGTGTCTTGTCTTATCATGTCTTGTCTTGTCTTGTCTGGTCTTGTCTTGTCTTGTCTTGTCTTGTCTTGTCTTGTCTTGTCGTGTCTTGTCTTATCTTGTCTTGTCTTGTCTTGTCTTGTCCTGTCTTGTCATGTCTTGTCATGTCATGTCGTGTGTTGTGTTGTTTTGTCTTGTCTTGTTGTGTATTGTCATGTCTTATATTGTCTTGTCTTGTCTTGTCTTGTCTTGTCTTGTCTTGTCTTGTCTTGTCTTGTCTTGTCTTGTCTTGTCTTGTCTTGTCTTGTCCTGTCTTGTCATGTCTTGTCATGTCATGTCGTGTGTTGTGTTGTTTTGTCTTGTCTTGTTGTGTATTGTCATGTCTTATATTGTCTTGTCTTGTCTTGTCTTGTCTTGTCTCGTCTTGTCTTGTCTTCTCTTGTCTTGTCCTGTCCTGACGTGTGTTTTTGTCTTGTCTTGTCTTGTCATGTCGTGTGTTGTGTTGTTTTGTCTTGTCTTGTTGTGTATTGTCATGTCTTATATTGTCTTGTCTTGTCTTGTCTTGTTTTGTCTTGTCGTGTCTTGTCTTGTCTTGTCTTGTCTTGTCTTGTCTTGTCTTGTCTTGTCTTGTCTTGTCTTGTCTTGTCTTGTCTTGTCTTGTCTTGTCTTGTCTTGTCTTGTCTTGTCTTGTCTTGTCTTGTCTTGTCTTGTCTTGTCTTGTCTTGTCTTGTCTTGTCTTGTCTTGTCTTGTCTTGTCTTGTCTTGTCTTGTCTTGTCTTGTCTTGTCGTGTCTTGTCTTGTCTTGTCTTGTCATGTCATGTCATGTCATGTCATATCGTGTGTTGTGTTGTGTTGTTTTGTCTTGTCTTGTCTTGTCTTGTCTTGTCTTGTCTTGTCGTGTCTTGTCTTATCATGTCTTGTCTTGTCTTGTCGGGTCTTGTCTTGTCTTGTCTTGTCTTGTCTTGTCTTGTCTTGTCTTGTCTTGTCGTGTCTTGTCTTATCTTGTCTTGTCTTGTCTTGTCTTGTCTTGTCTTGTCTTGTCTTGTCTTGTCTTGTCTTGTCTTGTCTTGTCTTGTCTTGTCTTGTCCTGTCTTGTCATGTCTTGTCATGTCATGTCGTGTGTTGTGTTGTTTTGTCTTGTCTTGTTGTGTATTGTCATGTCTTATATTGTCTTGTCTTGTCTTGTCTTGTCTTGTCTCGTCTTGTCTTGTCTTCTCTTGTCTTGTCCTGTCCTGACGTGTGTTTTTGTCTTGTCTTGTCTTGTCATGTCGTGTGTTGTGTTGTTTTGTCTTGTCTTGTTGTGTATTGTCATGCCTTATATTGTCTTGTCTTGTCTTGTCTTGTCTTGTCTTGTCTTGTTTTGTCTTGTCGTGTCTTGTTTTGTCTTGTCATGTCTTGTCTTGTCTTGTCTTGTCTTATCGTGTCTTATCGTGTGTTATCTTGTCTTGTCATGTCATGTCATGTCATGTGTTGTGTAGTGTTGTGTTGTGTTGTCTTGTCTTGTCTTGTCTTGTCGTGTCTTGTCTTATCATGTCTTGTCTTGTCTTGTCTGGTCTTGTCTTGTCTTGTCTTGTCTTGTCTTGTCTTGTCTTGTCTTGTCGTGTCTTGTCTTATCTTGTCTTGTCTTGTCTTGTCTTGTTTTATGTTGTCTTGTATTGCCTTGTCTTGTCTTGTCCTGTCCTGTCGTGTGTTGTGTAGTGTTGTGTTGTCTTGTCTTGTCTTGTCTTGTCTTGTCTTGTCTTGTCTTGTCTTGTCTTGTCTTGTCTTGTCTTGTCTTGTCTTGTCTTGTCTTGTCTTGTCTTGTCTTGTCTTGTCGTGTCTTGTCTTATCATGTCTTGTCTTGTCTTGTCTGGTCTTGTCTTGTCTTGTCTTGTCTTGTCTTGTCTTGTCTTGTCTTGTCTTGTCTTGTCTTGTCTTGTCTTGTCTTGTCTTGTCTTGTCTTGTCTTGTCTTGTCTTGTCTTGTCTTGTCTTGTCTTGTCTTGTCTTGTCTTGTCTTGTCTTGTCTTGTCTTGTCGTGTCTTGTCTTATCATGTCTTGTCTTGTCTTGTCGGGTCTTGTCTTGTCTTGTCTTGTCTTGTCTTGTCTTGTCTTGTCTTGTCTTGTCTTGTCGTGTCTTGTCTTATCTTGTCTTGTCTTGTCTTGTCTTGTCTTGTCCTGTCTTGTCATGTCTTGTCATGTCGTGTCTTGTCTTATCTTGTCTTGTCTTGTCTTGTCCTGTCTTGTCATGTCTTGTCATGTCATGTCGTGTGTTGTGTTGTTTTGTCTTGTCTTGTTGTGTATTGTCATGTCTTATATTGTCTTGTCTTGTCTTGTCTTGTCTTGTCTTGTCTTGTCTTGTCTTGTCTTGTCTTGTCGTGTCTTGTCTTATCATGTCTTGTCTTGTCTTGTCTGGTCTTGTCTTGTCTTGTCTTGTCTTGTCTTGTCTTGTCGTGTCTTGTCTTATCTTGTCTTGTCTTGTCTTGTCTTGTCCTGTCTTGTCATGTCTTGTCATGTCATGTCGTGTGTTGTGTTGTTTTGTCTTGTCTTGTTGTGTATTGTCATGTCTTATATTGTCTTGTCTTGTCTTGTCTTGTCTTGTCTTGTCTTGTCTTGTCTTGTCTTGTCTTGTCTTGTCTTGTCTTGTCTTGTCTTGTCCTGTCTTGTCATGTCTTGTCATGTCATGTCGTGTGTTGTGTTGTTTTGTCTTGTCTTGTTGTGTATTGTCATGTCTTATATTGTCTTGTCTTGTCTTGTCTTGTCTTGTCTCGTCTTGTCTTGTCTTCTCTTGTCTTGTCTTGTCGTGTCTTGTCTTATCATGTCTTGTCTTGTCTTGTCTTGTCTTGTCGTGTCTTGTCTTATCATGTCTTGTCTTGTCTTGTCTGGTCTTGTCTTGTCTTGTCTTGTCTTGTCTTGTCTTGTCTTGTCTTGTCTTGTCGTGTCTTGTCTTATCTTGTCTTGTCTTGTCTTGTCTTGTTTTATGTTGTCTTGTATTGCCTTGTCTTGTCTTGTCCTGTCCTGTCGTGTGTTGTGTAGTGTTGTGTTGTCTTGTCTTGTCTTGTCTTGTCTTGTCTTGTCTTGTCTTGTCTTGTCTTGTCTTGTCTTGTCTTGTCTTGTCTTGTCTTGTCTTGTCTTGTCTTGTCTTGTCGTGTCTTGTCTTATCATGTCTTGTCTTGTCTTGTCTGGTCTTGTCTTGTCTTGTCTTGTCTTGTCTTGTCTTGTCTTGTCTTGTCTTGTCTTGTCTTGTCTTGTCTTGTCGTGTCTTGTCTTATCTTGTCTTGTCTTGTCTTGTCTTGTCCTGTCTTGTCATGTCTTGTCATGTCATGTCGTGTGTTGTGTTGTTGTGTATTGTCATGTCTTATATTGTCTTGTCTTGTCTTGTCTTGTCTTGTCTTGTCTTGTCTTGTCTTGTCTTGTCTTGTCTTGTCTTGTCTTGTCTTGTCCTGTCTTGTCATGTCTTGTCATGTCATGTCGTGTGTTGTGTTGTTTTGTCTTGTCTTGTTGTGTATTGTCATGTCTTATATTGTCTTGTCTTGTCTTGTCTTGTCTTGTCTCGTCTTGTCTTGTCTTCTCTTGTCTTGTCCTGTCCTGACGTGTGTTTTTGTCTTGTCTTGTCTTGTCATGTCGTGTGTTGTGTTGTTTTGTCTTGTCTTGTTGTGTATTGTCTTGTCTTGTCTTGTCTTGTTTTGTCTTGTCGTGTCTTGTCTTGTCTTGTCTTGTCTTGTCTTGTCTTGTCTTGTCTTGTCTTGTCTTGTCTTGTCGTGTCTTGTCTTATCATGTCTTGTCTTGTCTTGTCTGGTCTTGTCTTGTCTTGTCTTGTCTTGTCTTGTCTTGTCTTGTCGTGTCTTGTCTTATCTTGTCTTGTCTTGTCTTGTCTTGTCCTGTCTTGTCATGTCTTGTCATGTCATGTCGTGTGTTGTGTTGTTTTGTCTTGTCTTGTTGTGTATTGTCATGTCTTATATTGTCTTGTCTTGTCTTGTCTTGTCTTGTCTTGTCTTGTCTTGTCTTGTCTTGTCTTGTCTTGTCTTGTCTTGTCCTGTCTTGTCATGTCTTGTCATGTCATGTCGTGTGTTGTGTTGTTTTGTCTTGTCTTGTTGTGTATTGTCATGTCTTATATTGTCTTGTCTTGTCTTGTCTTGTCTTGTCTCGTCTTGTCTTGTCTTCTCTTGTCTTGTCCTGTCCTGACGTGTGTTTTTGTCTTGTCTTGTCATGTCGTGTGTTGTGTTGTTTTGTCTTGTCTTGTTGTGTATTGTCATGTCTTATATTGTCTTGTCTTGTTTTGTCTTGTCGTGTCTTGTCTTGTCTTGTCTTGTCTTGTCTTGTCTTGTCTTGTCTTGTCTTGTCTTGTCTTGTCTTGTCTTGTCTTGTCTTGTCTTGTCTTGTCTTGTCTTGTCTTGTCTTGTCTTGTCTTGTCTTGTCTTGTCTTGTCTTGTCTTGTCTTGTCTTGTCTTGTCGTGTCTTGTCTTGTCTTGTCTTGTCATGTCATGTCATGTCATGTCATGTCATATCGTGTGTTGTGTTGTTTTGTCTTGTCTTATTTTGTCTTGTCATGTCTTATCTTATCTTGTCTTGTCTTGTCTTGTCTTGTCTTGTCTTGTCTTGTCTTGTCTTTTCCTGTCCTGTCGTGTGTTGTGTTGTTTTGTCTTGTCTTGTCTTGTCTTATCGTGTTTTGTCTTGTCTTGTCTCATCTTGTCTTGTCCTGTCATGTCATATCGTGTGTTGTGTTGTTTTGTCTTGTCTTATTTTGTCTTGTCATGTCTTATCTTGTCTTGTCTTGTCTTGTCTCATCTTGTCTTGTCCTGTCATGTCATATCGTGTGTTGTCTTGTCTTGTCTTGTCTTGTCTTGTCTTGTCTTGTCTCGTCTTGTCTTGTCTTCTCTTGTCTTGTCCTGTCCTGACGTGTGTTTTTGTCTTGTCTTGTCTTGTCATGTCGTGTGTTGTGTTGTTTTGTCTTGTCTTGTTGTGTATTGTCATGTCTTATATTGTCTTGTCTTGTCTTGTCTTGTTTTGTCTTGTCGTGTCTTGTCTTGTCTTGTCTTGTCTTGTCTTGTCTTGTCTTGTCTTGTCTTGTCTTGTCTTGTCTTATCGTGTCTTGTCTTGTCTTGTCTCATCTTGTCTTGTCCTGTCATGTCATATCGTGTGTTGTGTTGTTTTGTCTTGTCTTATTTTGTCTTGTCATGTCTTATCTTGTCTTGTCTTGTCTTGTCTTGTCTTGTCTTGTCTTGTCTTGTCTTGTCTTGTCTTGTCTTGTCTTGTCTTGTCTTGTCTTGTCTTGTCTTGACTTGTCTTGTCTTGTCTTGTCTTGTCTTGTCTTGTCTTGTCTTGTCTTGTCTTGTCCTGTCCTGTCGTGTGTTGTGTTGTTTTGTCTTGTCTTGTTATGTCATGTCATGTCGTGTCTTGTGTTGCTTTGTCTTGTCTTGTCTTGTTTTGTCTTGTCATGTCTTGTCTTGTCTTGTCTTGTCTTATCGTGTCTTGTCTTGTCTTGTCTCATCTTGGCTTGTCCTGTCATGTCATATCGTGTGTTGTGTTGTTTTGTCTTGTCTTATTTTGTCTTGTCATGTCTTATCTTGTCTTGTCTTGTCTTGTCTTGTCTTGTCTTGTCTTGTCTTGTCTTGTCTTGTCTTGTCTTGTCTTGTCTTGTCTTGTCTTGTCTTGTGTTGTCTTGTCTTGTCTTGTCTTGTTTTATGTTGTCTTGTCTTGTCTTGTCTTGTCTTGTCTTGTCTTGTCTTGTCTTGTCTTGTCTTGTCTTGTCTTGTCTTGTCTTGTCCTGTCCTGTGTTGTGTTGTTTTGTCTTGTCTTGTCTTGTCTTGTCTTATCGTGTCTTGTCTTGTCTTGTCTTGTCTTGTCTTGTCTTGTCTTGTCTTGTCTTGTCTTGTCTTGTCTTGTCTTGTCTTGTCTTGTCTTGTCTTGTCTTGTCTTGTCTTGTCTTGTCTTGTCCTGTCCTGTCGTGTGCTGTGTTGTTTTGTCTTGTCTTGTCTTGTCTTGTCTTGTCTTGTCTTGTCTTGTCTTATCGTGTCTTGTCTTGTCTTGTCTCATCTTGTCTTGTCCTGTCATGTCATATCGTGTGTTGTGTTGTTTTGTCTTGTCTTATTTTGTCTTGTCATGTCTTATCTTGTCTTGTCTTGTCTTGTCTTGTCTTGTCTTGTCTTGTCTTGTCTTGTCTTGTCTTGTCTTGTCTTGTCTTGTCTTGTCTTGTCTTGTCTTGTGTTGTCTTGTCTTGTCTTGTCTTGTCTTGTCTTGTCTTGTCTTGTCTTGTCTTGTCTTGTCTTGTCTTGTGTTGTCTTGTCTTGTCTTGTCTTGTCTTGTCTTGTCTTGTCTTGTCTTGTCTTGTGTTGTCTTGTCTTGTCTTGTCTTGTTTTATGTTGTCTCGTCTTGTCTTGTCTTGTCTTGTCTTGTGTTGCTTTGTCTTGTCTTGTCTTGTCATGTCGTGTGTTGTGTTGTTTTGTCTTGTCTTGTCTTGTCTTGTCATGTCATGTCATGTCAAATCGTGTGTTGTGTTGTTTTGTCTTGTCTTATTTTGTCTTGTCATGTCATGTCATGTCGTGTCTTGTGTTGCTTTGTCTTGTCTTGTCTTGTCATGTCGTGTGTTGTGTTGTTTTGTCTTGTCTTGTCTTGTCTTGTGTTGTCTTGTCTTGTCTTGTTTTATGTTGTCTTGTCTTGTCTTGTCTTGTCTTGTCTTGCCTTGTCTTGTCTTGTCTTGTCTTGTCTTGTCTTGTCCTGTCCTGTCCTGTGTTGTGTTGTTTTGTCTTGTCTTGTCTTATCGTGTCTTGTCTTGTCTTGTCTTGTCTTGTCTTGTCTTGTCTTGTCTTTTCCTGTCCTGTCGTGTGTTGTGTTGTTTTGTCTTGTCTTGTCTTGTCTTGTCTTGTCTTGTCTTGTCTTATCGTGTTTTGTCTTGTCTTGTCTCATCTTGTCTTGTCCTGTCATGTCATATCGTGTGTTGTGTTGTTTTGTCTTGTCTTATTTTGTCTTGTCATGTCTTATCTTGTCTTGTCTTGTCTTGTCTCATCTTGTCTTGTCCTGTCATGTCATATCGTGTGTTGTGTTGTTTTGTCTTGTCTTATTTTGTCTTGTCATGTCTTATCTTGTCTTGTCTTGTCTTGTCTTGTCTTGTCTTGTCTTGTCTTGTCTTGTCTTGTCTTGTCTTGTCTTGTCTTGTCTTGTCTTGTGTTGTCTTGTCTTGTCTTGTCTTGTCTTGTCTTGTCTTGTCTTGTCTTGTCTTGTCTTGTCTTGTGTTGTCTTGTCTTGTCTTGTCTTGTCTTGTCTTGTTTTATGTTGTCTTGTCTTGTCTTGTCTTGTCTTGTCTTGTCTTGTCTTGTCTTGTCTTGTCTTGTCTTGTCTTGTCTTGTCTTGTCTTGTCTTGTCTTGTCTTGTCTTGTCTTGTCTTGTCTTGTCTTGCCTTGTCTTGTCTTGTCTTGTCTTGTCTTGTCTTGTCTTGTCTTGTCTTGTCTTGTCTTGTCTTGTCTTGTCTTGTCTTGTCTTGTCTTGTCTTGTCTTGTCTTGTCTTGTCTTGTCTTGTCTTGTCTTGTCTTGTCTTGTCTTGTCTTGTCTTGTCTTGTCTTGTCTTGTCTTGTCTTGTCTTGTCTTGTCTTGTCTTGTCTTGTCTTGTCTTGTTTTGTCTTGTCTTGTCTTGTCTTGTCTTGTCTTGTCTTGTCTTGTTTTGTCTTGTCTTGTCTTGTCTTGTCTTGTCTTGTCTTGTCTTGCATTGTCTTGTCTTGTCTTGTCTTGTCTTGTCTTGTCTTGTCTTGTCCTGTCCTGTCTTGTCTTGTCTTGTCCTGTCCTGTCTTGTCTTGTCTTGTCTTGTCTTGTCTTGTGTTGTCTTGTCTTGTCTTGTTTTATGTTGTCTTGTCTTGTCTTGTTTTGTCATGTAATGTCATGTCATGTCGTGTGTTGTGTTGTTTTGTCTTGTCATGTCATGTCATGTCGTGTGTTGTGTTGTTTTGTCTTGTCTTGTTTTGTCTTGTCATGTCTTGTCTTGTCTTGTCATGTCTTGTCTTGTCTTGTCTTGTCTTGTCTTGTCTTGTCTTGTCTTGTCTTGTCTTGTCTTGTCTTGTCTTGTCTTGTCTTGTCTTGTGTTGTCTTGTCTTGTCTTGTCTTGTCTTGTCTTGTCTTGTCTTGTCTTGTCTTGTCTTGTCTTGTCTTGTCTTGTCTTGTCTTGTCTTGTCTTGTCTTGTCTTGTCTTGCCTTGTCTTGTCTTGCCTTGTCTTGTCTTGTCTTGTCTTGTCTTGTCTTGTCTTGTCTTGTCTTGTCTTGTCTTGTCTTGTCTTGTCTTGTCTTGTCTTGTCTTGTCTTGTCTTGTCTTGTCTTGTCTTGTCTTGTCTTGTCTTGTCTTGTCTTGTCTTGTCTTGTCTTGTCTTGTCTTGTCTTGTCTTGTCTTGTCTTGTCTTGTCTTGTCTTGTCTTGTCTTGTCTTGTCTTGTCTTGTCTTGTCCTGTCCTGTCGTGTGTTGTGTTGTTTTGTCTTGTCTTGTTATGTCATGTCATGTCGTGTCTTGTGTTGCTTTGTCTTGTCTTGTCTTGTTTTGTCTTGTCATGTCTTGTCTTGTCTTGTCTTGTCTTATCGTGTCTTGTCTTGTCTTGTCTCATCTTGTCTTGTC
Organism: Zeugodacus cucurbitae; assembly: GCF_028554725.1. Classification (NCBI taxonomy): domain Eukaryota; kingdom Metazoa; phylum Arthropoda; class Insecta; order Diptera; family Tephritidae; genus Zeugodacus; species Zeugodacus cucurbitae. The sequence continues at coordinate 22,450,439 of NC_071672.1, read as the reverse complement.
CTGTCATGTCATATCGTGTGTTGTGTTGTTTTGTCTTGTCTTATTTTGTCTTGTCTTGTCTTGTCTTGTCTTGTCGTGTCTTGTCTTATCTTGTCTTGTCTTGTCTTGTCTTGTCCTGTCTTGTCATGTCTTGTCATGTCATGTCGTGTGTTGTGTTGTTTTGTCTTGTCTTGTTGTGTATTGTCATGTCTTATATTGTCTTGTCTTGTCTTGTCTTGTCTTGTCTTGTCTTGTCTTGTCTTGTCTTGTCTTGTCTTGTCTTGTCTTGTCTTGTCTTGTCTTGTCTTGTCTTGTCCTGTCTTGTCATGTCTTGTCATGTCATGTCGTGTGTTGTGTTGTTTTGTCTTGTCTTGTTGTGTATTGTCATGTCTTATATTGTCTTGTCTTGTCTTGTCTTGTCTTGTCTTGTCTCGTCTTGTCTTGTCTTCTCTTGTCTTGTCCTGTCCTGACGTGTGTTTTTGTCTTGTCTTGTCTTGTCATGTCGTGTGTTGTGTTGTTTTGTCTTGTCTTGTTGTGTATTGTCATGCCTTATATTGTCTTGTCTTGTCTTGTCTTGTCTTGTTTTGTCTTGTCGTGTCTTGTTTTGTCTTGTCATGTCTTGTCTTGTCTTGTCTTGTCTTATCGTGTCTTATCGTGTGTTATCTTGTCTTGTCATGTCATGTCATGTCATGTGTTGTGTAGTGTTGTGTTGTCTTGTCTTGTCTTGTCTTGTCTTGTCTTGTCTTGTCTTGTCTTGTCTTGTCTTGTCTTGTCTTGTCTTGTCTTGTCTTGTCTTGTCTTGTCTTGTCTTGTCTTGCCGTGTCTTGTCTTATCATGTCTTGTCTTGTCTTGTCTGGTCTTGTCTTGTCTTGTCTTGTCTTGTCTTGTCTTGTCTTGTCTTGTCTTGTCTTGTCTTGTCGTGTCTTGTCTTATCTTGTCTTGTCTTGTCTTGTCTTGTTTTATGTTGTCTTGTATTGCCTTGTCTTGTCTTGTCCTGTCCTGTCGTGTGTTGTGTAGTGTTGTGTTGTCTTGTCTTGTCTTGTCTTGTCTTGTCTTGTCTTGTCTTGTCTTGTCTTGTCTTGTCTTGTCTTGTCTTGTCTTGTCTTGTCGTGTCTTGTCTTATCATGTCTTGTCTTGTCTTGTCTGGTCTTGTCTTGTCTTGTCTTGTCTTGTCTTGTCTTGTCTTGTCTTGTCTTGTCTTGTCGTGTCTTGTCTTATCTTGTCTTGTCTTGTCTTGTCTTGTCCTGTCTTGTCATGTCTTGTCATGTCATGTCGTGTGTTGTGTTGTTTTGTCTTGTCTTGTTGTGTATTGTCATGTCTTATATTGTCTTGTCTTGTCTTGTCTTGTCTTGTCTTGTCTTGTCTTGTCTTGTCTTGTCTTGTCTTGTCTTGTCTTGTCCTGTCTTGTCATGTCTTGTCATGTCATGTCGTGTGTTGTGTTGTTTTGTCTTGTCTTGTTGTGTATTGTCATGTCTTATATTGTCTTGTCTTGTCTTGTCTTGTCTTGTCTCGTCTTGTCTTGTCTTCTCTTGTCTTGTCCTGTCCTGACGTGTGTTTTTGTCTTGTCTTGTCTTGTCATGTCGTGTGTTGTGTTGTTTTGTCTTGTCTTGTTGTGTATTGTCATGCCTTATATTGTCTTGTCTTGTCTTGTCTTGTCTTGTTTTGTCTTGTCGTGTCTTGTCTTGTCTTGTCTTGTCTTGTCTTGTCTTGTCTTGTCTTGTCTTGTCTTGTCGTGTCTTGTCTTATCATGTCTTGTCTTGTCTTGTCTGGTCTTGTCTTGTCTTGTCTTGTCTTGTCTTGTCTTGTCTTGTCTTGTCTTGTCTTGTCGTGTCTTGTCTTATCTTGTCTTGTCTTGTCTTGTCTTGTCCTGTCTTGTCATGTCTTGTCATGTCATGTCGTGTGTTGTGTTGTTTTGTCTTGTCTTGTTGTGTATTGTCATGTCTTATATTGTCTTGTCTTGTCTTGTCTTGTCTTGTCTTGTCTTGTCTTGTCTTGTCTTGTCTTGTCTTGTCTTGTCTTGTCCTGTCTTGTCATGTCTTGTCATGTCATGTCGTGTGTTGTGTTGTTTTGTCTTGTCTTGTTGTGTATTGTCATGTCTTATATTGTCTTGTCTTGTCTTGTCTTGTCTTGTCTCGTCTTGTCTTGTCTTCTCTTGTCTTGTCCTGTCCTGACGTGTGTTTTTGTCTTGTCTTGTCTTGTCATGTCGTGTGTTGTGTTGTTTTGTCTTGTCTTGTTGTGTATTGTCATGTCTTATATTGTCTTGTCTTGTCTTGTCTTGTTTTGTCTTGTCGTGTCTTGTCTTGTCTTGTCTTGTCTTGTCTTGTCTTGTCTTGTCTTGTCTTGTCTTGTCTTGTCTTGTCTTGTCTTGTCTTGTCTTGTCTTGTCTTGTCTTGTCTTGTCTTGTCTTGTCTTGTCTTGTCTTGTCTTGTCTTGTCGTGTCTTGTCTTGTCTTGTCTTGTCATGTCATGTCATGTCATGTCATATCGTGTGTTGTGTTGTTTTGTCTTGTCTTATTTTGTCTTGTCATGTCTTATCTTATCTTGTCTTGTCTTGTCTTGTCTTGTCTTGTCTTGTCTTGTCTTGTCTTTTCCTGTCCTGTCGTGTGTTGTGTTGTTTTGTCTTGTCTTGTCTTGTCTTGTCTTGTCTTGTCTTGTCTTGTCTTATCGTGTTTTGTCTTGTCTTGTCTCATCTTGTCTTGTCCTGTCATGTCATATCGTGTGTTGTGTTGTTTTGTCTTGTCTTATTTTGTCTTGTCATGTCTTATCTTGTCTTGTCTTGTCTTGTCTCATCTTGTCTTGTCCTGTCATGTCATATCGTGTGTTGTCTTGTCTTGTCTTGTCTTGTCTTGTCTCGTCTTGTCTTGTCTTCTCTTGTCTTGTCCTGTCCTGACGTGTGTTTTTGTCTTGTCTTGTCTTGTCATGTCGTGTGTTGTGTTGTTTTGTCTTGTCTTGTTGTGTATTGTCATGTCTTATATTGTCTTGTCGTGTCTTGTCTTGTCTTGTCTTGTCTTGTCTTGTCTTGTCTTGTCTTGTCTTGTCTTGTCTTGTCTTGTCTTGTCTTGTCTTGTCTTGTCTTGTTTTGTCTTGTCGTGTCTTGTCTTGTCTTGTCTTGTCTTGTCTTGTCTTGTCTTGTCTTGTCTTGTCTTGTCTTGTCTTGTCTTGTCTTGTCTTGTCTTGTCTTGTCTTGTCTTGTCTTGTCTTGTCTTGTCTTGTCTTGTCTTGTCTTGTCTTGTCTTGTCTTGTCTTGTCTTGTCTTGTCTTGTCTTGTCTTGTCTTGTCTTGTCTTGTCTTGTCTTGTCTTGTCTTGTCTTGTCTTGTCTTGTCTTGTCTTGTCTTGTCTTGTCTTGTCTTGTCTTGTCTTGTCTTGTCTTGTCTTGTGTTGTCTTGTCTTGTCTTGTTTTATGTTGTCTTGTCTTGTCTTATCTTGTCTTGTCTTGTCTTGTCTTGTCTTGTCTTGTCTTGTCTTGTCTTGTCTTGTCTTGTCTTGTCTTGTCTTGTCTTGTCTTGTCTTGTTTTATGTTGTCTTGTCTTGTCTTGTCTTGTCTTGTCTTGTCTTGTCTTGTCTTGTCTTGTCTTGTCTTGTGTTGTCTTGTCTTGTCTTGTTTTATGTTGTCTTGTCTTGTCTTGTCTTGTCTTGTCTTGTCTTGTCTTGTCTTGTCTTGTTTTATGTTGTCTTGTCTTGTCTTGTCATGTCTTGTCTTGTCTTGTCTTGTCTTGTCTCATCTTGTCTTGTCCTGTCATGTCATATCGTGTGTTGTGTTGTTTTGTCTTGTCTTATTTTGTCTTGTCATGTCTTATCTTGTCTTGTCTTGTCTTGTCTCATCTTGTCTTGTCCTGTCATGTCATATCGTGTGTTGTGTTGTTTTGTCTTGTCTTATTTTGTCTTGTCATGTCTTATCTTGTCTTGTCTTGTCTTGTCTTGTCTTGTCTTGTCTTGTCTTGTCTTGTCTTGTCTTGTCTTGTCTTGTCTTGTCTTGTCTTGTCTTGTGTTGTCTTGTCTTGTCTTGTCTTGTCTTGTCTTGTCTTGTCTTGTCTTGTCTTGTCTTGTCTTGTGTTGTCTTGTCTTGTCTTGTCTTGTCTTGTCTTGTTTTATGTTGTCTTGTCTTGTCTTGTCATGTCTTGTCTTGTCTTGTCTTGTCTTGTCTTGTCTTGTCTTGTCTTGTCTTGTCTTGTCTTGTCTTGTCTTGTCTTGTCTTGCCTTGTCTTGTCTTGTCTTGTCTTGTCTTGTCTTGTCTTGTCTTGTCTTGTCTTGTCTTGTCTTGTCTTGTCTTGTCTTGTCTTGTCTTGTCTTGTCTTGTCTTGTCTTGTCTTGTCTTGTCTTGTCTTGTCTTGTCTTGTCTTGTCTTGTTTTGTCTTGTCTTGTCTTGTCTTGTCTTGTCTTGTCTTGTTTTGTCTTGTCTTGTCTTGTCTTGTCTTGTCTTGTCTTGTCTTGTCTTGTCTTGTCTTGTCTTGTCTTGTCTTGTCTTGTCTTGTCTTGTCCTGTCCTGTCTTGTCTTGTCTTGTCCTGTCCTGTCTTGTCTTGTCTTGTCTTGTCTTGTCTTGTCTTGTGTTGTCTTGTCTTGTCTTGTTTTATGTTGTCTTGTATTGTCTTGTTTTGTCATGTAATGTCATGTCATGTCGTGTGTTGTGTTGTTTTGTCTTGTCATGTCATGTCATGTCGTGTGTTGTGTTGTTTTGTCTTGTCTTGTTTTGTCTTGTCATGTCTTGTCTTGTCTTGTCATGTCTTGTCTTGTCTTGTCTTGTCTTGTCTTGTCTTGTCTTGTCTTGTCTTGTCTTGTCTTGTCTTGTCTTGTCTTGTCTTGTCTTGTCTTGTCTTGTCTTGTCTTGTCTTGTCTTGTCCTGTGTTGTGTTGTTTTGTCTTGTCTTGTCTTATCTTGTCTTATCGTGTCTTGTCTTGTCTTGTCTTGTCTTGTCTTGTCTTGTCTTGTCTTGTCTTGTCTTGTCCTGTCCTGTCGTGTGCTGTGTTGTTTTGTCTTGTCTTGTCTTGTCTTGTCTTGTCTTGTCTTGTCTTGTCTTGTCTTGTCTTATCGTGTCTTGTCTTGTCTTGTCTCATCTTGTCTTGTCCTGTCATGTCATATCGTGTGTTGTGTTGTTTTGTCTTGTCTTGTTGTGTATTGTCATGTCTTATATTGTCTTGTCTTGTCTTGTCTTGTCTTGTCTTGTCTTGTCTTGTCTTGTCTTGTCTTGTCTTGTCTTGTCTTGTCTTGTCTTGTCTTGTCGTGTCTTGTCTTATCATGTCTTGTCTTGTCTTGTCTGGTCTTGTCTTGTCTTGTCTTGTCTTGTCTTGTCTTGTCTTGTCTTGTCGTGTCTTGTCTTATCTTGTCTTGTCTTGTCTTGTCTTGTCCTGTCTTGTCATGTCTTGTCATGTCATGTCGTGTGTTGTGTTGTTTTGTCTTGTCTTGTTGTGTATTGTCATGTCTTATATTGTCTTGTCTTGTCTTGTCTTGTCTTGTCTTGTCTTGTCTTGTCTTGTCTTGTCTTGTCTTGTCTTGTCTTGTCTTGTCTTGTCTTGTCTTGTCTTGTCTTGTCTTGTCTTGTCTTGTCTTGTCCTGTCTTGTCATGTCTTGTCATGTCATGTCGTGTGTTGTGTTGTTTTGTCTTGTCTTGTTGTGTATTGTCATGTCTTATATTGTCTTGTCTTGTCTTGTCTTGTCTTGTCTTGTCTCGTCTTGTCTTGTCTTCTCTTGTCTTGTCCTGTCCTGACGTGTGTTTTTGTCTTGTCTTGTCTTGTCATGTCGTGTGTTGTGTTGTTTTGTCTTGTCTTGTTGTGTATTGTCATGCCTTATATTGTCTTGTCTTGTCTTGTCTTGTCTTGTTTTGTCTTGTCGTGTCTTGTTTTGTCTTGTCATGTCTTGTCTTGTCTTGTCTTGTCTTATCGTGTCTTATCGTGTGTTATCTTGTCTTGTCATGTCATGTCATGTCATGTGTTGTGTAGTGTTGTGTTGTCTTGTCTTGTCTTGTCTTGTCTTGTCTTGTCTTGTCTTGTCTTGTCTTGTCTTGTCTTGTCTTGTCTTGTCTTGTCTTGTCTTGTCTTGTCTTGTCTTGTCTTGTCTTGTCTTGCCGTGTCTTGTCTTATCATGTCTTGTCTTGTCTTGTCTGGTCTTGTCTTGTCTTGTCTTGTCTTGTCTTGTCTTGTCTTGTCTTGTCTTGTCTTGTCTTGTCGTGTCTTGTCTTATCTTGTCTTGTCTTGTCTTGTCTTGTTTTATGTTGTCTTGTATTGCCTTGTCTTGTCTTGTCCTGTCCTGTCGTGTGTTGTGTAGTGTTGTGTTGTCTTGTCTTGTCTTGTCTTGTCTTGTCTTGTCTTGTCTTGTCTTGTCTTGTCTTGTCTTGTCTTGTCTTGTCTTGTCTTGTCGTGTCTTGTCTTATCATGTCTTGTCTTGTCTTGTCTGGTCTTGTCTTGTCTTGTCTTGTCTTGTCTTGTCTTGTCTTGTCTTGTCGTGTCTTGTCTTATCTTGTCTTGTCTTGTCTTGTCTTGTCCTGTCTTGTCATGTCTTGTCATGTCATGTCGTGTGTTGTGTTGTTTTGTCTTGTCTTGTTGTGTATTGTCATGTCTTATATTGTCTTGTCTTGTCTTGTCTTGTCTTGTCTTGTCTTGTCTTGTCTTGTCTTGTCTTGTCTTGTCTTGTCTTGTCCTGTCTTGTCATGTCTTGTCATGTCATGTCGTGTGTTGTGTTGTTTTGTCTTGTCTTGTTGTGTATTGTCATGTCTTATATTGTCTTGTCTTGTCTTGTCTTGTCTTGTCTCGTCTTGTCTTGTCTTCTCTTGTCTTGTCCTGTCCTGACGTGTGTTTTTGTCTTGTCTTGTCTTGTCATGTCGTGTGTTGTGTTGTTTTGTCTTGTCTTGTTGTGTATTGTCATGCCTTATATTGTCTTGTCTTGTCTTGTCTTGTCTTGTTTTGTCTTGTCGTGTCTTGTCTTGTCTTGTCTTGTCTTGTCTTGTCTTGTCTTGTCTTGTCTTGTCTTGTCGTGTCTTGTCTTATCATGTCTTGTCTTGTCTTGTCTGGTCTTGTCTTGTCTTGTCTTGTCTTGTCTTGTCTTGTCTTGTCTTGTCTTGTCTTGTCGTGTCTTGTCTTATCTTGTCTTGTCTTGTCTTGTCTTGTCCTGTCTTGTCATGTCTTGTCATGTCATGTCGTGTGTTGTGTTGTTTTGTCTTGTCTTGTTGTGTATTGTCATGTCTTATATTGTCTTGTCTTGTCTTGTCTTGTCTTGTCTTGTCTTGTCTTGTCTTGTCTTGTCTTGTCTTGTCTTGTCCTGTCTTGTCATGTCTTGTCATGTCATGTCGTGTGTTGTGTTGTTTTGTCTTGTCTTGTTGTGTATTGTCATGTCTTATATTGTCTTGTCTTGTCTTGTCTTGTCTTGTCTCGTCTTGTCTTGTCTTCTCTTGTCTTGTCCTGTCCTGACGTGTGTTTTTGTCTTGTCTTGTCTTGTCATGTCGTGTGTTGTGTTGTTTTGTCTTGTCTTGTTGTGTATTGTCATGTCTTATATTGTCTTGTCTTGTCTTGTCTTGTTTTGTCTTGTCGTGTCTTGTCTTGTCTTGTCTTGTCTTGTCTTGTCTTGTCTTGTCTTGTCTTGTCTTGTCTTGTCTTGTCTTGTCTTGTCTTGTCTTGTCTTGTCTTGTCTTGTCTTGTCTTGTCTTGTCTTGTCTTGTCTTGTCTTGTCTTGTCTTGTCGTGTCTTGTCTTGTCTTGTCTTGTCATGTCATGTCATGTCATGTCATATCGTGTGTTGTGTTGTTTTGTCTTGTCTTATTTTGTCTTGTCATGTCTTATCTTATCTTGTCTTGTCTTGTCTTGTCTTGTCTTGTCTTGTCTTGTCTTGTCTTTTCCTGTCCTGTCGTGTGTTGTGTTGTTTTGTCTTGTCTTGTCTTGTCTTGTCTTGTCTTGTCTTGTCTTGTCTTATCGTGTTTTGTCTTGTCTTGTCTCATCTTGTCTTGTCCTGTCATGTCATATCGTGTGTTGTGTTGTTTTGTCTTGTCTTATTTTGTCTTGTCATGTCTTATCTTGTCTTGTCTTGTCTTGTCTCATCTTGTCTTGTCCTGTCATGTCATATCGTGTGTTGTCTTGTCTTGTCTTGTCTTGTCTTGTCTCGTCTTGTCTTGTCTTCTCTTGTCTTGTCCTGTCCTGACGTGTGTTTTTGTCTTGTCTTGTCTTGTCATGTCGTGTGTTGTGTTGTTTTGTCTTGTCTTGTTGTGTATTGTCATGTCTTATATTGTCTTGTCGTGTCTTGTCTTGTCTTGTCTTGTCTTGTCTTGTCTTGTCTTGTCTTGTCTTGTCTTGTCTTGTCTTGTCTTGTCTTGTCTTGTCTTGTTTTGTCTTGTCGTGTCTTGTCTTGTCTTGTCTTGTCTTGTCTTGTCTTGTCTTGTCTTGTCTTGTCTTGTCTTGTCTTGTCTTGTCTTGTCTTGTCTTGTCTTGTCTTGTCTTGTCTTGTCTTGTCTTGTCTTGTCTTGTCTTGTCTTGTCTTGTCTTGTCTTGTCTTGTCTTGTCTTGTCTTGTCTTGTCTTGTCTTGTCTTGTCTTGTCTTGTCTTGTCTTGTCTTGTCTTGTCTTGTCTTGTCTTGTCTTGTCTTGTCTTGTCTTGTCTTGTCTTGTCTTGTCTTGTCTTGTCTTGTCTTGTGTTGTCTTGTCTTGTCTTGTTTTATGTTGTCTTGTCTTGTCTTATCTTGTCTTGTCTTGTCTTGTCTTGTCTTGTCTTGTCTTGTCTTGTCTTGTCTTGTCTTGTCTTGTCTTGTCTTGTCTTGTTTTATGTTGTCTTGTCTTGTCTTGTCTTGTCTTGTCTTGTCTTGTCTTGTCTTGTCTTGTCTTGTGTTGTCTTGTCTTGTCTTGTTTTATGTTGTCTTGTCTTGTCTTGTCTTGTCTTGTCTTGTCTTGTCTTGTCTTGTCTTGTTTTATGTTGTCTTGTCTTGTCTTGTCATGTCTTGTCTTGTCTTGTCTTGTCTTGTCTCATCTTGTCTTGTCCTGTCATGTCATATCGTGTGTTGTGTTGTTTTGTCTTGTCTTATTTTGTCTTGTCATGTCTTATCTTGTCTTGTCTTGTCTTGTCTCATCTTGTCTTGTCCTGTCATGTCATATCGTGTGTTGTGTTGTTTTGTCTTGTCTTATTTTGTCTTGTCATGTCTTATCTTGTCTTGTCTTGTCTTGTCTTGTCTTGTCTTGTCTTGTCTTGTCTTGTCTTGTCTTGTCTTGTCTTGTCTTGTCTTGTCTTGTCTTGTGTTGTCTTGTCTTGTCTTGTCTTGTCTTGTCTTGTCTTGTCTTGTCTTGTCTTGTCTTGTCTTGTGTTGTCTTGTCTTGTCTTGTCTTGTCTTGTCTTGTTTTATGTTGTCTTGTCTTGTCTTGTCATGTCTTGTCTTGTCTTGTCTTGTCTTGTCTTGTCTTGTCTTGTCTTGTCTTGTCTTGTCTTGTCTTGTCTTGTCTTGTCTTGCCTTGTCTTGTCTTGTCTTGTCTTGTCTTGTCTTGTCTTGTCTTGTCTTGTCTTGTCTTGTCTTGTCTTGTCTTGTCTTGTCTTGTCTTGTCTTGTCTTGTCTTGTCTTGTCTTGTCTTGTCTTGTCTTGTCTTGTCTTGTCTTGTCTTGTTTTGTCTTGTCTTGTCTTGTCTTGTCTTGTCTTGTCTTGTTTTGTCTTGTCTTGTCTTGTCTTGTCTTGTCTTGTCTTGTCTTGTCTTGTCTTGTCTTGTCTTGTCTTGTCTTGTCTTGTCTTGTCTTGTCCTGTCCTGTCTTGTCTTGTCTTGTCCTGTCCTGTCTTGTCTTGTCTTGTCTTGTCTTGTCTTGTCTTGTGTTGTCTTGTCTTGTCTTGTTTTATGTTGTCTTGTATTGTCTTGTTTTGTCATGTAATGTCATGTCATGTCGTGTGTTGTGTTGTTTTGTCTTGTCATGTCATGTCATGTCGTGTGTTGTGTTGTTTTGTCTTGTCTTGTTTTGTCTTGTCATGTCTTGTCTTGTCTTGTCATGTCTTGTCTTGTCTTGTCTTGTCTTGTCTTGTCTTGTCTTGTCTTGTCTTGTCTTGTCTTGTCTTGTCTTGTCTTGTCTTGTCTTGTCTTGTCTTGTCTTGTCTTGTCTTGTCTTGTCTTGTCTTGTCTTGTCTTGTCTTGTCTTGTGTTGTCTTGTCTTGTCTTGTTTTATGTTGTCTTGTCTTGTCTTGTCTTGTCTTGTCTTGCCTTGTCTTGTCTTGTCTTGTCTTGTCTTGTCTCTTCCTGTCCTGTCCTGTGTTGTGTTGTTTTGTCTTGTCTTGTCTTATCGTGTCTTGTCTTGTCTTGTCTTGTCTTGTCTTGTCTTTTCCTGTCCTGTCGTGTGTTGTGTTGTTTTGTCTTGTCTTGTCTTGTCTTGTCTTGTCTTGTCTTGTCTTGTCTTGTCTTGTCTTGTCTTGTCTTGTCTTGTCTTGTCTTGTCTTGTCTTGTGTTGTCCTGTCGTGTGTTGTGTTGTTTTGTCTTGTCTTGTCATGTCATGTCATGTCGTGTCTTGTGTTGCTTTGTCTTGTCTTGTCTTGTCATGTCGTGTGTTGTGTTGTTTTGTCTTGTCTTGTTGTGTATTGTCATGTCTTATATTGTCTTGTCTTGTCTTGTCTTGTCTTGTCTTGTCTTGTCGTGTCTTGTCTTGTCTTGTCTTGTCTTGTCTTGTCTTGTCTTGTCTTGTCTTGTCTTGTCTTGTCTTGTCTTGTCTTGTCTTGTCTTGTCTTGTCTTGTCTTGTCTTGTCTTGTCTTGTCTTGTCTTGTCTTGTCTTGTCTTGTTTTGTCTTGTCTTGTCTTGTCTTGTCTTGTCTTGTCTTGTCTTGTCTTGTCTTGTCTTGTCTTGTCTTGTCTTGTCTTGTCTTGTCTTGTCTTGTCTTGTCTTGTCTTGTCTTGTGTTGTCTTGTCTTGTCTTGTCTTGTCTTGTCATGTCTTGTCTTGTCTTGTCTTGTCTTGTCTTGTCTTGTCTTGTCTTGTCTTGCCTTGTCTTGTCTTGTCTTGTCTTGTCTTGTCTTGCCTTGTCTTGTCTTGTCTTGTCTTGTCTTGTCTTGTCTTGTCTTGTCTTGTCTTGTCTTGTCTTGTCTTGTCTTGTCTTGTCTTGTCTTGTCTTGTCTTGTCTTGTCTTGTCTTGTCTTGTCTTGTCTTGTCTTGTCTTGTCTTGTCTTGTCTTGTCTTGTCTTGTCTTGTCTTGTCTTGTCTTGTCTTGTCTTGTCTTGTCTTGTCTTGTCTTGTCTTGTCTTGTCTTGTCTTGTCTTGTCTTGTCTTGTTTTGTCTTGTCTTGTCTTGTCTTGTCTTGTCTTGTCTTGTTTTGTCTTGTCTTGTCTTGTCTTGTCTTGTCTTGTCTTGTCTTGTCTTGTCTTGTCTTGTCTTGTCTTGTCTTGTCTTGTCCTGTCCTGTCTTGTCTTGTCTTGTCCTGTCCTGTCTTGTCTTGTCTTGTCTTGTCTTGTCTTGTCTTGTGTTGTCTTGTCTTGTCTTGTTTTATGTTGTCTTGTCTTGTCTTGTTTTGTCATGTAATGTCATGTCATGTCGTGTGTTGTCTTGTCTTGTCTTGTCTTGTCCTGTCCTGTCTTGTCTTGTCTTGTCCTGTCCTGTCTTGTCTTGTCTTGTCTTGTCTTGTCTTGTCTTGTGTTGTCTTGTCTTGTCTTGTTTTATGTTGTCTTGTCTTGTCTTGTTTTGTCATGTAATGTCATGTCATGTCGTGTGTTGTGTTGTTTTGTCTTGTCATGTCATGTCATGTCGTGTGTTGTGTTGTTTTGTCTTGTCTTGTTTTGTCTTGTCATGTCTTGTCTTGTCTTGTCATGTCTTGTCTTCTCTTGTCTTGTCTTGTCTTGTCTTGTCTTGTCTTGTCTTGTCTTGTCTTGTCTTGTCTTGTCTTGTCTTGTCTTGTCTTGTCTTGTCTTGTCTTGTCTTGTCTTGGCTTGTCTTGTGTTGTCTTGTCTTGTCTTGTCTTGTCTTGTCTTGTCTTGTCTTGTCTTGTCTTGTCTTGTCTTGTCTTGTCTTGTCTTGTCTTGTCTTGTCTTGTCTTGTCTTGTCTTGCCTTGTCTTGTCTTGCCTTGTCTTGTCTTGTCTTGTCTTGTCTTGTCTTGTCTTGTCTTGTCTTGTCTTGTCTTGTCTTGTCTTGTCTTGTCTTGTCTTGTCTTGTCTTGTCTTGTCTTGTCTTGTCTTGTCTTGTCTTGTCTTGTCTTGTCTTGTCTTGTCTTGTCTTGTCTTGTCTTGTCTTGTCTTGTCTTGTCTTGTCTTGTCTTGTCTTGTCTTGTCTTGTCTTGTCTTGTCTTGTCTTGTCCTGTCCTGTCGTGTGTTGTGTTGTTTTGTCTTGTCTTGTTATGTCATGTCATGTCGTGTCTTGTGTTGCTTTGTCTTGTCTTGTCTTGTTTTGTCTTGTCATGTCTTGTCTTGTCTTGTCTTGTCTTATCGTGTCTTGTCTTGTCTTGTCTCATCTTGTCTTGTCCTGTCATGTCATATCGTGTGTTGTGTTGTTTTGTCTTGTCTTATTTTGTCTTGTCATGTCTTATCTTGTCTTGTCTTGTCTTGTCTTGTCTTGTCTTGTCTTGTCTTGTCTTGTCTTGTCTTGTCTTGTCTTGTCTTGTCTTGTCTTGTCTTGTCTTGTCTTGTCTTGTCTTGTCTTGTCTTGTCTTGTCTTGTGTTGTCTTGTCTTGTCTTGTCTTGTTTTATGTTGTCTTGTCTTGTCTTGTCTTGTCTTGTCTTGTCTTGTCTTGTCTTGTCTTGTCTTGTCTTGTCTTGTCTTGTCTTGTCTTGTCTTGTCTTGTCTTGTCTTGTCTTGTCTTGTCTTGTCCTGTCCTGTGTTGTGTTGTCTTGTCTTGTCTTGTCTTGTCTTATCGTGTCTTGTCTTGTCTTGTCTTGTCTTGTCTTGTCTTGTCTTGTCTTGTCTTGTCTTGTCTTGTCTTGTCTTGTCTTGTCTTGTCTTGTCTTGTCCTGTCCTGTCGTGTGCTGTGTTGTTTTGTCTTGTCTTGTCTTGTCTTGTCTTGTCTTGTCTTGTCTTGTCTTGTCTTGTCTTGTCTTGTCTTGTCTTGTCTTGTCTTATCGTGTCTTGTCTTGTCTTGTCTCATCTTGTCTTGTCCTGTCATGTCATATCGTGTGTTGTGTTGTTTTGTCTTGTCTTATTTTGTCTTGTCATGTCTTATCTTGTCTTGTCTTGTCTTGTCTTGTCTTGTCTTGTCTTGTCTTGTCTTGTCTTGTCTTGTCTTGTCTTGTCTTGTCTTGTCTTGTCTTGTCTTGACTTGTCTTGTCTTGTCTTGTCTTGTCTTGTCTTGTCTTGTCTTGTCTTGTCCTGTCCTGTCGTGTGTTGTGTTGTTTTGTCTTGTCTTGTTATGTCATGTCATGTCGTGTCTTGTGTTGCTTTGTCTTGTCTTGTCTTGTTTTGTCTTGTCATGTCTTGTCTTGTCTTGTCTTGTCTTATCGTGTCTTGTCTTGTCTTGTCTCATCTTGTCTTGTCCTGTCATGTCATATAGTGTGTTGTGTTGTTTTGTCTTGTCTTATTTTGTCTTGTCATGTCTTATCTTGTCTTGTCTTGTCTTGTCTTGTCTTGTCTTGTCTTGTCTTGTCTTGTCTTGTCTTGTCTTGTCTTGTCTTGTCTTGTCTTGTCTTGTCTTGTCTTGTCTTGTCTTGTCTTGTCTTGTGTTGTCTTGTCTTGTCTTGTCTTGTTTTATGTTGTCTTGTCTTGTCTTGTTTTATGTTGTCTTGTCTTGTCTTGTCTTGTCTTGTCTTGTCTTGTCTTGTCTTGTCTCGTCTTGTCTTGTCTTCTCTTGTCTTGTCCTGTCCTGACGTGTGTTTTTGTCTTGTCTTGTCTTGTCATGTCGTGTGTTGTGTTGTTTTGTCTTGTCTTGTTGTGTATTGTCATGTCTTATATTGTCTTGTCTTGTCTTGTCTTGTTTTGTCTTGTCGTGTCTTGTCTTGTCTTGTCTTGTCTTGTCTTGTCTTGTCTTGTCTTGTCTTGTCTTGTCTTGTCTTGTCTTGTCTTGTCTTGTCTTGTCTTGTCTTGTCTTGTTTTGTCTTGTCGTGTCTTGTCTTGTCTTGTCTTGTCTTGTCTTGTCTTGTCTTGTCTTGTCTTGTCTTGTCTTGTCTTGTCTTGTCTTGTCTTGTCTTGTCTTGTCTTGTCTTGTCTTGTCTTGTCTTGTCTTGTCTTGTCTTGTCTTGTCTTGTCTTGTCTTGTCTTGTCTTGTCTTGTCTTGTCTTGTCTTGTCTTGTCTTGTCTTGTCTTGTGTTGTCTTGTCTTGTCTTGTTTTATGTTGTCTTGTCTTGTCTTATCTTGTCTTGTCTTGTCTTGTCTTGTCTTGTCTTGTCTTGTCTTGTCTTGTCTTGTCTTGTCTTGTCTTGTCTTGTCTTGTCTTGTCTTGTTTTATGTTGTCTTGTCTTGTCTTGTCTTGTCTTGTCTTGTCTTGTCTTGTCTTGTCTTGTGTTGTCTTGTCTTGTCTTGTTTTATGTTGTCTTGTCTTGTCTTGTCTTGTCTTGTCTTGTCTTGTCTTGTCTTGTCTTGTCTTGTTTTATGTTGTCTTGTCTTGTCTTGTCATGTCTTGTCTTGTCTTGTCTTGTCTTGTCTCATCTTGTCTTGTCCTGTCATGTCATATCGTGTGTTGTGTTGTTTTGTCTTGTCTTATTTTGTCTTGTCATGTCTTATCTTGTCTTGTCTTGTCTTGTCTCATCTTGTCTTGTCCTGTCATGTCATATCGTGTGTTGTGTTGTTTTGTCTTGTCTTATTTTGTCTTGTCATGTCTTATCTTGTCTTGTCTTGTCTTGTCTTGTCTTGTCTTGTCTTGTCTTGTCTTGTCTTGTCTTGTCTTGTCTTGTCTTGTCTTGTCTTGTCTTGTGTTGTCTTGTCTTGTCTTGTCTTGTCTTGTCTTGTCTTGTCTTGTCTTGTCTTGTCTTGTCTTGTCTTGTCTTGTGTTGTCTTGTCTTGTCTTGTCTTGTCTTGTCTTGTTTTATGTTGTCTTGTCTTGTCTTGTCATGTCTTGTCTTGTCTTGTCTTGTCTTGTCTTGTCTCATCTTGTCTTGTCCTGTCATGTCATATCGTGTGTTGTCTTGTCTTGTCTTGTCTTGTCTTGTCTCGTCTTGTCTTGTCTTCTCTTGTCTTGTCCTGTCCTGACGTGTGTTTTTGTCTTGTCCTGTCCTGTCGTGTGTTGTGTTGTTTTGTCTTGTCTTGTTATGTCATGTCATGCCGTGTCTTGTGTTGCTTTGTCTTGTCTTGTCTTGTTTTGTCTTGTCTTGTCTTGTCTTGTCTTGTCTTGTCTTGTCTTGTCTTATCGTGTCTTGTCTTGTCTTGTCTCATCTTGTCTTGTCCTGTCATGTCATATCGTGTGTTGTGTTGTTTTGTCTTGTCTTATTTTGTCTTGTCATGTCTTATCTTGTCTTGTCTTGTCTTGTCTTGTCTTGTCTTGTCTTGTCTTGTCTTGTCTTGTCTTGTCTTGTCTTGTCTTGTCTTGTCTTGTCTTGTGTTGTCTTGTCTTGTGTTGTCTTGTCTTGTCTTGTCTTGTCTTGTCTTGTCTTGTCTTGTCTTGTCTTGTCTTGTCTTGTCTTGTCTTGTCTTGTCTTGTCTTGTCTTGTCTTGTCTTGTGTTGTCTTGTCTTGTCTTGTCTTGTTTTATGTTGTCTTGTCTTGTCTTGTCTTGTCTTGTCTTGTCTTGTCTTGTCTTGTCTTGTCCTGTCCTGTGTTGTGTTGTTTTGTCTTGTCTTATCGTGTCTTGTCTTGTCTTGTCTTGTCTTGTCTTGTCTTGTCTTGTCTTGTCTTGTCTTGTCTTGTCTTGTCTTGTCTTGTCTTGTCTTGTCTTGTCTTGTCTTGTCTTGTCCTGTCCTGTCGTGTGCTGTGTTGTTTTGTCTTGTCTTGTCTTGTCTTGTCTTATCGTGTCTTGTCTTGTCTTGTCTTGTCTTGTCTTGTCTTGTCTTGTCTTGTCTTGTCTTGTCTTGTCTTGTCTTGTCTTGTCTTGTCTTGTCTTGTCTTGTCTTGTCTTGTCTTGTCTTGTCTTGTCTTGTCTTGTCTTGTCTTGTCTTGTCTTGTCTTGTCTTGTCTTGTCTTGTGTTGTCTTGTCTTGTCTTGTCTTGTTTTATGTTGTCTTGTCTTGTCTTGTCTTGTCTTGTCTTGTGTTGCTTTGTGTTGTCTTGTCTTGTCTTGTCTTATCGTGTCTTGTCTTGTCTTGTCTTGTCTTGTCTTGTCTTGTCTTGTCTTGTCTTGTCTTGTCTTGTCTTGTCTTGTCTTGTCTTGTCTTGTCTTGTCTTGTCCTGTCCTGTCGTGTGCTGTGTTGTTTTGTCTCATCTTGTCTTGTCCTGTCATGTCATATCGTGTGTTGTGTTGTTTTGTCTTGTCTTATTTTGTCTTGTCATGTCTTATCTTGTCTTGTCTTGTCTTGTCTTGTCTTGTCTTGTCTTGTCTTGTCCTGTCCTGTCGTGTGCTGTGTTGTTTTGTCTTGTCTTGTCTTGTCTTGTCTTGTCTTGTCTTGTCTTGTCTTGTCTTGTCTTGTCTTGTCTTGTCTTGTCTTGTCTTGTCTTGTCTTGTCTTGTCTTGTCTTGTCTTGTCCTGTCCTGTCGTGTGCTGTGTTGTTTTGTCTTGTCTTGTCTTGTCTTGTCTTATCGTGTCTTGTCTTGTCTTGTCTTGTCTTGTCTTGTCTTGTCTTGTCTTGTCTTGTCTTGTCTTGTGTTGTCTTGTCTTGTCTTGTCTTGTCTTGTCTTGTCTTGTCTTGTCTTGTCTTGTCTTGTCTTGTCTTGTCTTGTGTTGTCTTGCCTTGTCTTGTCTTGTCTTGTTTTATGTTGTCTTGTCTTGCCTTGTCTTGTCTTGTCCTGTCCTGTCGTGTGTTGTGTTGTTTTGTCTTGTCTTGTCATGTCATGTCATGTCGTGTCTTGTGTTGTTTTGTCTTGTCTTGTCTTGTCTTGTCTTGTCTTGTCCTGTCCTGTGTTGTGTTGTTTTGTCTTGTCTTGTCTTGTCTTGTCTTATCGTGTCTTGTCTTGTCTTGTCTTGTCTTGTCTTGTCTTGTCTTGTCTTGTCTTGTCTTGTCTTGTCTTGTCTTGTCTTGTCTTGTCTTGTCTTGTCTTGTCTTGTCTTGTCTTGTCTTGTCTTGTCTTATCGTGTCTTGTCTTGTCTTGTCTCATCTTGTCTTGTCCTGTCATGTCATATCGTGTGTTGTGTTGTTTTGTCTTGTCTTATTTTGTCTTGTCATGTCTTATCTTGTCTTGTCTTGTCTTGTCTTGTCTTGTCTTGTCTTGTCTTGTCTTGTCTTGTCTTGTCTTGTCTTGTCTTGTCTTGTCTTGTCTTGTCTTGTCTTGTCTTGTCTTGTGTTGTCTTGTCTTGTCTTGTCTTGTCTTGTCTTGTCTTGTCTTGTCTTGTGTTGTCTTGTCTTGTCTTGTCTTGTCTTGTCTTGTCTTGTCTTGTGTTGTCTTGTCTTGTCTTGTCTTGTTTTATGTTGTCTTGTCTTGTCTTGTCTTGTCTTGTCTTGTGTTGCTTTGTCTTGTCTTGTCTTGTCATGTCGTGTGTTGTGTTGTTTTGTCTTGTCTTGTCTTGTCTTGTCATGTCATGTCATGTCAAATCGTGTGTTGTGTTGTTTTGTCTTGTCTTATTTTGTCTTGGCATGTCATGTCATGTCGTGTCTTGTGTTGCTTTGTCTTGTCTTGTCTTGTCATGTCGTGTGTTGTGTTGTTTTGTCTTGTCTTGTCTTGTCTTGTCTTATCGTGTCTTGTCTTGTCTTGTCTCATCTTGTCTTGTCCTGTCATGTCATATCGTGTGTTGTGTTGTTTTGTCTTGTCTTATTTTGTCTTGTCATGTCTTATCTTGTCTTGTCTTGTCTTGTCTTGTCTTGTCTTGTCTTGTCTTGTCTTATCGTGTCTTGTCTTGTCTTGTCTCATCTTGTCTTGTCCTGTCATGTCATATCGTGTGTTGTGTTGTTTTGTCTTGTCTTATTTTGTCTTGTCATGTCTTATCTTGTCTTGTCTTGTCTTGTCTTGTCTTGTCTTGTCTTGTCTTGTCTTGTCTTGTCTTGTCTTGTGTTGTCTTGTCTTGTCTTGTCTTGTCTTGTCTTGTCTTGTCTTGTCTTGTCTTGTCTTGTCTTGTCTTGTCTTGTGTTGTCTTGTCTTGTCTTGTCTTGTTTTATGTTGTCTTGTCTTGTCTTGTCTTGTCTTGTCCTGTCCTGTCGTGTGTTGTGTTGTTTTGTCTTGTCTTGTCATGTCATGTCATGTCGTGTCTTGTGTTGCTTTGTCTTGTCTTGTCTTGTCTTGTTTTGTCTTGTCTTGTCTTGTCTTGTCATGTCATGTCATGTCAAATCGTGTGTTGTGTTGTTTTGTCTTATTTTGTCTTGTCATGTCTTATCTTGTCTTGTCTTGTCTTGTCTTGTCTTGTCTTGTCTTGTCTTGTCTTGTCTTGTCTTGTCTTGTCTTGTCTTGTCTTGTCTTGTCTTGTCTTGTCTTGTCTTGTCTTGTCTTGTCTTGTCTTGTCTTGTCTTGTCTTGTCTTGTCTTGTCTTGTCTTGTCTTGTCTTGTCTTGTCTTGTCTTGTCTTGTCTTGTCTTGTCTTGTCTTGTCTTGTCTTGTCTTGTCTTGTCTTGTCTTGTCTTGTCTTGTCTTGTCTTGTCTTGTCTTGTCTTGTCTTGTCTTGTCTTGTCTTGTCTTGTCTTGCCTTGTCTTGTCTTGTCTTGTTTTATGTTGTCTTGTCTTGCCTTGTCTTGTCTTGTCCTGTCCTGTCGTGTGTTGTGTTGTTTTGTCTTGTCTTGTCATGTCATGTCATGTCGTGTCTTGTGTTGCTTTGTCTTGTCTTGTCTTGTCATGTCGTGTGTTGTGTTGTTTTGTCTTGTCTTGTTGTGTATTGACATGTCTTATATTGTCTTGTCTTGTCTTGTCTTGTCTTGTCTTGTCTTGTCTTGTCTTGTCTTGTCTTGTCTTGTCTTGTCTTGTCTTGTCTTGTCTTGTCATATCTTGTCTTGTCTTGTCTTGTATTGTCTTGTCTTGTTTTGTCTTGTCTTGTCTTGTCTTGTCTTGTTTTATGTTGTCTTGTCTTGTCTTGTTTTGTCATGTAATGTCATGTCATGTCGTGTGTTGTGTTGTTTTGTCTTGTCATGTCATGTCATGTCGTGTGTTGTGTTGTGTTGTTTTGTCTTGTCTTGTCATGTCTTGTCTTGTCTTGTCATGTCTTGTCTTGTCTTGTCTTGTCTTGTCTTGTCTTGTCTTGTCTTGTCTTGTCTTGTCTTGTCTTGTCTTGTCTTGTCTTGTCTTGTCTTGTCTTGTCTTGTCTTGTCTTGTCTTGTCTTGTCTTGTCTTGTCTTGTCTTGTCTTGTCTTGTCTTGTCTTGTCTTGTCTTGTCTTGTCTTGTCTTGTCTTGTCTTGTCTTGTCTTGTCTTGTGTTGTCCTGTCGTGTGTTGTGTTGTTTTGTCTTGTCTTGTCATGTCATGTCATGTCGTGTCTTGTGTTGCTTTGTCTTGTCTTGTCTTGTCATGTCGTGTGTTGTGTTGTTTTGTCTTGTCTTGTTGTGTATTGTCATGTCTTATATTGTCTTGTCTTGTCTTGTCTTGTCTTGTCTTGTCTTGTCTTGTCTTGTCGTGTCTTGTCTTGTCATATCGTGTGTTGTGTTGTTTTGTCTTGTCTTATTTTGTCTTGTCATGTCTTATCTTGTCTTGTCTTGTCTTGTCTTGTCTTGTCTTATCGTGTCTTGTCTTGTCTTGTCTCATCTTGTCTTGTCCTGTCATGTCATATCGTGTGTTATGTTGTTTTGTCTTGTCTTATTTTGTCTTGTCATGTCTTATCTTGTCTTGTCTTGTCTTGTCTTGTCATGTCATGTCATATCATATCGTGTGTTGTGTTGTTTTGTCTTGTCTTATTTTGTCTTGTCATGTCTTATCTTGTCTTGTCTTGTCTTGTCTTGTCTTGTCTTGTCTTGTCTTGTCTTGTCTTGTCTTGTCTTGTCTTGTCGTGTCTTGTCTTGTCATGTCTTGTCTTGTCATGTCATGTCATGTCATATCGTGTGTTGTGTTGTTTTGTCTTGTCTTATTTTGTCATGTCTTATCTTATCTTGTCTTGTCTTGTCTTGTCTTGTCTTGTCTTGTCTTGTCTTGTCTTGTCTTGTCTTGTCTTGTCTTGTCTTGTCTTGTCTTGTCTTGTCTTGTCTTGTCTTGTATTGTCTTGTTTTCCCATGTTATGTCATGTCATGTGTTGTGTATGTTGTTTTGTCTTGTCTTGTCTTGTATTGTCTTGTCCTGTCTTGTCCTGTCTTGTCTTGTCGTGTCATGTCTTGTCTTGTCTTGTCTTGTCTTGTCTTGTCTTGTCTTGTCTTGTCTTGTCTTGTCTTGTCTTGTCTTGTATTGTCTTGTCCTGTCTTGTCCTGTCTTGTCTTGTCGTGTCATGTCTTGTCTTGTCTTGTCTTGTCTTGTATTGTCTTGTTTTCCCATGTTATGTCATGTCATGTGTTGTGTAGTGTTGTTTTGTCTTGTCTTGTCTTGTCTTGTCTTGTCCTGTCTTGTCTTGTCGTGTCATGTCTTGTCTTGTCTTGTCTTGTCTTGTCTTGTATTGTCTTGTTTTCCCATGTTATGTCATGTCATGTGTTGTGTATGTTGTCTTGTCTTGTCTTGTCTTGTCTTGTCTTGTCTTGTCTTGTCTTGTCTTGTCTTGTCTTGTCTTGTCTTGTCTTGTCTTGTCTTGTCTTGTCTTGTCTTGTCTTGTCTTGTCTTGTCTTGTCTTGTCTTGTCTTGTCTTGTCTTGTCTTGTCTTGTCTTGTCTTGTCCTGTCCTGTCGTGTGTTGTGTTGTTTTGTCTTGTCTTGTCTTGTCTTGTCTTGTCTTGTCTTGTTTTATGTTGTCTTGTCTTGTCTTGTCTTGTCTTGTCCTGTCCTGTGTTGTGTTGTTTTGTCTTGTCTTATCGTGTCTTGTCTTGTCTTGTCTTGTCTTGTCTTGTCTTGTCTTGTCTTGTCTTGTCTTGTCTTGTCTTGTCTTGTCTTGTCTTGTCTTGTCCTGTCCTGTCGTGTGCTGTGTTGTTTTGTCTTGTCTTGTCTTGTCTTGTCTTATCGTGTCTTGTCTTGTCTTGTCTTGTCTTGTCTTGTCTTGTCTTGTCTTGTCTTGTCTTGTCTTGTCTTGTCTTGTCTTGTCTTGTCTTGTCTTGTCTTGTCTTGTCTTGTCTTGTCTTGTCTTGTCTTGTCTTGTCTTGTCTTGTGTTGTCTTGTCTTGTCTTGTCTTGTTTTATGTTGTCTTGTCTTGTCTTGTCTTGTCTTGTGTTGCTTTGTGTTGTCTTGTCTTGTCTTGTCTTATCGTGTCTTGTCTTGTCTTGTCTTGTCTTGTCTTGTCTTGTCTTGTCTTGTCTTGTCTTGTCTTGTCTTGTCTTGTCTTGTCTTGTCTTGTCTTGTCTTGTCTTGTCCTGTCCTGTCGTGTGCTGTGTTGTTTTGTCTCATCTTGTCTTGTCCTGTCATGTCATATCGTGTGTTGTGTTGTTTTGTCTTGTCTTATTTTGTCTTGTCATGTCTTATCTTGTCTTGTCTTGTCTTGTCTTGTCTTGTCTTGTCTTGTCTTGTCCTGTCCTGTCGTGTGCTGTGTTGTTTTGTCTTGTCTTGTCTTGTCTTGTCTTATCGTGTCTTGTCTTGTCTTGTCTTGTCTTGTCTTGTCTTGTCTTGTCTTGTCTTGTCTTGTCTTGTCTTGTCTTGTCTTGTCTTGTCTTGTCTTGTCTTGTCTTGTCTTGTCCTGTCCTGTCGTGTGCTGTGTTGTTTTGTCTTGTCTTGTCTTGTCTTGTCTTATCGTGTCTTGTCTTGTCTTGTCTTGTCTTGTCTTGTCTTGTCTTGTCTTGTCTTGTCTTGTGTTGTCTTGTCTTGTCTTGTCTTGTCTTGTCTTGTCTTGTCTTGTCTTGTCTTGTCTTGTCTTGTCTTGTCTTGTGTTGTCTTGCCTTGTCTTGTCTT
This sequence comes from Zeugodacus cucurbitae, assembly GCF_028554725.1. Lineage (NCBI taxonomy): Eukaryota > Metazoa > Arthropoda > Insecta > Diptera > Tephritidae > Zeugodacus > Zeugodacus cucurbitae. Next base: position 22,428,669 of record NC_071672.1, on the reverse strand, counting down.
GTCTTGTTTTATGTTGTCTTGTCTTGCCTTGTCTTGTCTTGTCCTGTCCTGTCGTGTGTTGTGTTGTTTTGTCTTGTCTTGTCATGTCATGTCATGTCGTGTCTTGTGTTGTTTTGTCTTGTCTTGTCTTGTCTTGTCTTGTCTTGTCTTGTCCTGTCCTGTGTTGTGTTGTTTTGTCTTGTCTTGTCTTGTCTTGTCTTATCGTGTCTTGTCTTGTCTTGTCTTGTCTTGTCTTGTCTTGTCTTGTCTTGTCTTGTCTTGTCTTGTCTTGTCTTGTCTTGTCTTGTCTTGTCTTGTCTTGTCTTGTCTTGTCTTATCGTGTCTTGTCTTGTCTTGTCTCATCTTGTCTTGTCCTGTCATGTCATATCGTGTGTTGTGTTGTTTTGTCTTGTCTTATTTTGTCTTGTCATGTCTTATCTTGTCTTGTCTTGTCTTGTCTTGTCTTGTCTTGTCTTGTCTTGTCTTGTCTTGTCTTGTCTTGTCTTGTCTTGTGTTGTCTTGTCTTGTCTTGTCTTGTCTTGTCTTGTCTTGTCTTGTCTTGTCTTGTCTTGTCTTGTCTTGTCTTGTGTTGTCTTGTCTTGTCTTGTCTTGTCTTGTCTTGTCTTGTCTTGTGTTGTCTTGTCTTGTCTTGTCTTGTTTTATGTTGTCTTGTCTTGTCTTGTCTTGTCTTGTCTTGTGTTGCTTTGTCTTGTCTTGTCTTGTCATGTCGTGTGTTGTGTTGTTTTGTCTTGTCTTGTCTTGTCTTGTCATGTCATGTCATGTCAAATCGTGTGTTGTGTTGTTTTGTCTTGTCTTATTTTGTCTTGGCATGTCATGTCATGTCGTGTCTTGTGTTGCTTTGTCTTGTCTTGTCTTGTCATGTCGTGTGTTGTGTTGTTTTGTCTTGTCTTGTCTTGTCTTGTCTTATCGTGTCTTGTCTTGTCTTGTCTCATCTTGTCTTGTCCTGTCATGTCATATCGTGTGTTGTGTTGTTTTGTCTTGTCTTATTTTGTCTTGTCATGTCTTATCTTGTCTTGTCTTGTCTTGTCTTGTCTTGTCTTGTCTTGTCTTGTCTTGTCTTGTCTTATCGTGTCTTGTCTTGTCTTGTCTCATCTTGTCTTGTCCTGTCATGTCATATCGTGTGTTGTGTTGTTTTGTCTTGTCTTATTTTGTCTTGTCATGTCTTATCTTGTCTTGTCTTGTCTTGTCTTGTCTTGTCTTGTCTTGTCTTGTCTTGTGTTGTCTTGTCTTGTCTTGTCTTGTTTTATGTTGTCTTGTCTTGTCTTGTCTTGTCTTGTCCTGTCCTGTCGTGTGTTGTGTTGTTTTGTCTTGTCTTGTCATGTCATGTCATGTCGTGTCTTGTGTTGCTTTGTCTTGTCTTGTCTTGTCTTGTTTTGTCTTGTCTTGTCTTGTCTTGTCATGTCATGTCATGTCAAATCGTGTGTTGTGTTGTTTTGTCTTATTTTGTCTTGTCATGTCTTATCTTGTCTTGTCTTGTCTTGTCTTGTCTTGTCTTGTCTTGTCTTGTCTTGTCTTGTCTTGTCTTGTCTTGTCTTGTCTTGTCTTGTCTTGTCTTGTCTTGTCTTGTCTTGTCTTGTCTTGTCTTGTCTTGTCTTGTCTTGTCTTGTCTTGTCTTGTCTTGTCTTGTCTTGTCTTGTCTTGTCTTGTCTTGTCTTGTCTTGTCTTGTCTTGTCTTGTCTTGTCTTGTCTTGTCTTGTCTTGTCTTGTCTTGTCTTGTCTTGTCTTGTCTTGTCTTGTCTTGTCTTGTCTTGTCTTGTCTTGTCTTGTCTTGTCTTGTCTTGTCTTGTCTTGTCTTGTCTTGCCTTGTCTTGTCTTGTCTTGTTTTATGTTGTCTTGTCTTGCCTTGTCTTGTCTTGTCCTGTCCTGTCGTGTGTTGTGTTGTTTTGTCTTGTCTTGTCATGTCATGTCATGTCGTGTCTTGTGTTGCTTTGTCTTGTCTTGTCTTGTCATGTCGTGTGTTGTGTTGTTTTGTCTTGTCTTGTTGTGTATTGACATGTCTTATATTGTCTTGTCTTGTCTTGTCTTGTCTTGTCTTGTCTTGTCTTGTCTTGTCTTGTCTTGTCTTGTCTTGTCTTGTCTTGTCATATCTTGTCTTGTCTTGTCTTGTATTGTCTTGTCTTGTTTTGTCTTGTCTTGTCTTGTCTTGTCTTGTTTTATGTTGTCTTGTCTTGTCTTGTTTTGTCATGTAATGTCATGTCATGTCGTGTGTTGTGTTGTTTTGTCTTGTCATGTCATGTCATGTCGTGTGTTGTGTTGTTTTGTCTTGTCTTGTCATGTCTTGTCTTGTCTTGTCATGTCTTGTCTTGTCTTGTCTTGTCTTGTCTTGTCTTGTCTTGTCTTGTCTTGTCTTGTCTTGTCTTGTCTTGTCTTGTCTTGTCTTGTCTTGTCTTGTCTTGTCTTGTCTTGTCTTGTCTTGTCTTGTCTTGTCTTGTCTTGTCTTGTCTTGTCTTGTCTTGTCTTGTCTTGTCTTGTCTTGTCTTGTCTTGTCTTGTCTTGTCTTGTCTTGTCTTGTCTTGTCTTGTCTTGTCTTGTCTTGTCTTGTCTTGTCTTGTCTTGTCTTGTCTTGTCTTGTCTTGTCTTGTCTTGTCTTGTCTTGTCTTGTCTTGTCTTGTCTTGTCTTGTCTTGTCTTGTCTTGTCTTGTCTTGTCTTGTCTTGTCTTGTCTTGTGTTGTCTTGCCTTGTCTTGTCTTGTCTTGTTTTATGTTGTCTTGTCTTCCCTTGTCTTGTCTTGTCCTGTCCTGTCGTGTGTTGTGTTGTTTTGTCTTGTCTTGTCATGTCATGTCATGTCGTGTCTTGTGTTGCTTTGTCTTGTCTTGTCTTGTCATGTCGTGTGTTGTGTTGTTTTGTCTTGTCTTGTTGTGTATTGTCATGTCTTATATTGTCTTGTCTTGTCTTGTCTTGTCTTGTCTTGTCTTGTCTTGTCTTGTCGTGTCTTGTCTTGTCATATCGTGTGTTGTGTTGTTTTGTCTTGTCTTATTTTGTCTTGTCATGTCTTATCTTGTCTTGTCTTGTCTTGTCTTGTCTTGTCTTGTCTTGTCTTGTCTTGTCTTATCGTGTCTTGTCTTGTCTTGTCTCATCTTGTCTTGTCCTGTCATGTCATATCGTGTGTTATGTTGTTTTGTCTTGTCTTATTTTGTCTTGTCATGTCTTATCTTGTCTTGTCTTGTCTTGTCTTGTCATGTCATGTCATATCATATCGTGTGTTGTGTTGTTTTGTCTTGTCTTATTTTGTCTTGTCATGTCTTATCTTGTCTTGTCTTGTCTTGTCTTGTCTTGTCTTGTCTTGTCTTGTCTTGTCTTGTCTTGTCTTGTCTTGTCTTGTCGTGTCTTGTCTTGTCATGTCTTGTCTTGTCATGTCATGTCATGTCATATCGTGTGTTGTGTTGTTTTGTCTTGTCTTATTTTGTCATGTCTTATCTTATCTTGTCTTGTCTTGTCTTGTCTTGTCTTGTCTTGTCTTGTCTTGTCTTGTCTTGTCTTGTCTTGTCTTGTCTTGTCTTGTCTTGTCTTGTCTTGTCTTGTCTTGTCTTGTCTTGTCTTGTCTTGTCTTGTCTTGTCTTGTCTTGTCTTGTCTTGTCTTGTCTTGTCTTGTCTTGTCTTGTCTTGTCTTGTCTTGTCTTGTCTTGTCTTGTCTTGTCTTGTCTTGTCTTGTCTTGTCTTGTCTTGTCTTGTCTTGTCTTGTCTTGTCTTGTCTTGTCTTGTCTTGTCTTGTCTTGTCTTGTCTTGTCTTGTCTTGTCTTGTCTTGTCTTGTATTGTCTTGTCCTGTCTTGTCCTGTCTTGTCTTGTCGTGTCATGTCTTGTCTTGTCTTGTCTTGTCTTGTATTGTCTTGTTTTCCCATGTTATGTCATGTCATGTGTTGTGTAGTGTTGTTTTGTCTTGTCTTGTCTTGTCTTGTCTTGTCCTGTCTTGTCTTGTCGTGTCATGTCTTGTCTTGTCTTGTCTTGTCTTGTCTTGTATTGTCTTGTTTTCCCATGTTATGTCATGTCATGTGTTGTGTATGTTGTTTTGTCTTGTCTTGTCTTGTATTGTCTTGTCCTGTCTTGTCCTGTCTTGTCTTGTCGTGTCATGTCTTGTCTTGTCTTGTCTTGTCTTGTCTTGTATTGTCTTGTTTTCCCATGTTATGTCATGTCATGTGTTGTGTAGTGTTGTTTTGTCTTGTCTTGTCTTGTCTTGTCTTGTCATGTCTTGTCTTGTCTTGTTTTGTCTTGTCTTGTCTTGTCTTGTCTTGTCTTGTCATGTCTTGTCTTGTCTTGATTTGTCTTGTCTTGTCTTGTCTTGTCTTGTCTTGTCTTGTCTTGTCTTGTCTTGTCTTGTCTTGTCTTGTCTTGTCTTGTCTTGTCTTGTCTTGTCTTGTCTTGTCTTGTCTTGTCTTGTCTTGTCTTGTCTTGTCTTGTCTTGTCTTGTCTTGTCTTGTCTTGTCTTGTCTTGTCTTGTCTTGTCTTGTCTTGTCTTGTCTTGTCTTGTCATGTCTTGTCATGTCATGTCGTGTGTTGTGTTGTTTTGTCTTGTCTTGTTGTGTATTGTCATGTCTTATATTGTCTTGTCTTGTCTTGTCTTGTCTTGTTTTGTCTTGTCGTGTCTTGTCTTGTCTTGTCTTGTCTTGTCTTGTCTTGTCTTGTCTTGTCTTGTCTTGTCTTGTCTTGTCATGTCTTGTCTTGTCTTGTTTTGTCTTGTCTTGTCTTGTCTTGTCTTGTCATGTCTTGTCTTGTCTTGTCTTGTCTTGTTTTGTCTTGTCTTGTTGTGTATTGTCATGTCTTATATTGTCATGTCTTATATTGTCTTGTCTTGTCTTGTCTTGTCTTGTCTCGTCTTGTCTTGTCTTCTCTTGTCTTGTCCTGTCCTGACGTGTGTTTTTGTCTTGTCTTGTCTTGTCATGTCGTGTGTTGTGTTGTTTTGTCTTGTCTTGTTGTGTATTGTCATGTCTTATATTGTCTTGTCTTGTCTTGTCTTGTCTTGTTTTGTCTTGTCGTGTCTTGTCTTGTCTTGTCTTGTCTTGTCTTGTCTTGTCTTGTCTTGTCTTGTCTTGTCTTGTCTTGTCTTGTCCTGTCTTGTCTTGTCTTGTCATGTCTTGTCTTGTCTTGTCTTGTCTTGTCTTGTCTTGTCTTGTCTTGTCTTGTCTTGTCTTGTCTTGTCTTGTCTTGTCTCGTCTTGTCTTGTCTTCTCTTGTCTTGTCCTGTCCTGACGTGTGTTGTGTTGTTTTGTCTTGTCTTGTGTTGTTTTGTCCTGTCCTGACGTGTGTTGTGTTGTTTTGTCTTGTCTTGTTTTATGTTGTCTTGTCTTGTCTTGTTTTGTCATGTAATGTCATGTCGTGTCTTGTCTTGTCTTGTCTTGTCTTGTCTTGTCTTGTCGTGTCTTGTCTTGTCTTGTCTTGTCTTGTCTTGTCTTGTCTTGTCTTGTCTTGTCTTGTCTTGTCTTGTCTTGTCTTGTCTTGTCGTGTCTTGTCTTATCATGTCTTGTCTTGTCTTGTCTGGTCTTGTCTTGTCTTGTCTTGTCTTGTCTTGTCTTGTCTTGTCTTGTCGTGTGTTGTCTTATCTTGTCTTGTCTTGTCTTGTCTTGTCCTGTCTTGTCATGTCTTGTCATGTCATGTCGTGTGTTGTGTTGTTTTGTCTTGTCTTGTTGTGTATTGTCATGTCTTATATTGTCTTGTCTTGTCTTGTCTTGTCTTGTCTTGTCTTGTCTTGTCTTGTCTTGTCTTGTCTTGTCTTGTCTTGTCTTGTCTTGTCTTGTCTTGTCTTGTCTTGTCTTGTCTTGTCTTGTCTTGTCTTGTCTTGTCCTGTCTTGTCATGTCTTGTCATGTCATGTCGTGTGTTGTGTTGTTTTGTCTTGTCTTGTTGTGTATTGTCATGTCTTATATTGTCTTGTCTTGTCTTGTCTTGTCTTGTCTTGTCTCGTCTTGTCTTGCCTTCTCTTGTCTTGTCCTGTCCTGACGTGTGTTTTTGTCTTGTCTTGTCTTGTCATGTCGTGTGTTGTGTTGTTTTGTCTTGTCTTGTTGTGTATTGTCATGTCTTATATTGTCTTGTCTTGTCTTGTCTTGTCTTGTTTTGTCTTGTCGTGTCTTGTCTTGTCTTGTCTTGTCTTGTCTTGTCTTGTCTTGTCTTGTCTTGTCTTGTCTTGTCTTGTCTTGTCTTGTCTTGTCTTGTCTTGTCTTGTCTTGTCTTGTCTTGTCTTGTCTTGTCTTGTCTTGTCGTGTCTTGTCTTGTCTTGTCTTGTCTTGTCATGTCATGTCATGTCATATCGTGTGTTGTGTTGTTTTGTCTTGTCTTATTTTGTCTTGTCATGTCTTATCTTGTCTTGTCTTGTCTTGTCTTGTCTTGTCTTGTCTTGTCTTGTCTTGTCTTATTTTGTCTTGTCATGTCATGTCATGTCATGTCATGTCGTGTGTTGTTTTGTCTTGTCTTGTTTTGTCTTGTCTTGTCTTGTCTTGTCTTGTCTTGTCTTGTCTTGTCTTGTCTTGTCTTGTCTTGTCTTGTCTTGTCTTGTCTTGTCTTGTCTTGTCTTGTCTTGTCTTGTCTTGTCTTGTCTTGTCTTGTCTTGTCTTGTCTTGTCTTGTCTTGTCTTGTCTTGTCTTGTCTTGTCTTGTCTTGTCTTGTCTTGTCTTGTCTTGTCTTGACTTGTCTTGTCTTGTCTTGTCTTGTCTTGTCTTGTCTTGTCTTGTCTTGTCTTGTCTTGTCTTGTGTTGTCTTGCCTTGTCTTGTCTTGTCTTGTTTTATGTTGTCTTGTCTTGCCTTGTCTTGTCTTGTCCTGTCCTGTCGTGTGTTGTGTTGTTTTGTCTTGTCTTGTCATGTCATGTCATGTCGTGTCTTGTGTTGCTTTGTCTTGTCTTGTCTTGTTTTGTCTTGTCGTGTCTTGTGTTGCTTTGTCTTGTCTTGTCTTGTTTTGTCTTGTCATGTCTTGTCTTGTCTTGTCTTGTCTTGTCTTGTCTTGTCTTGTCTTGTCTTGTCTTGTCTTGTCTTGTCTTGTCTTGTCTTGTCTTGTCTTGTCTTGTCTTGTCTTGTCTTGTCTTGTCTTGTCTTGTCTTGTCTTGTCTTGTCTTGTCTTGTCTTGTCTTGTCTTGTCTTGTCTTGTCTTGTCTTGTCTTGTCTTGTCTTGTCTTGTCTTGTCTTGTCTTGTCTTGTCTTTTCCTGTCTTGTCTTGTCTTGTCTTGTCTTGTCTTGTCTTGTCTTGTCTTGTCTTGTCTTGTCTTGTCTTGTCTTGTCTTGTCTTGTCTTGTCTTGTCTTGTCTTGTCTTGTCTTGTCTTGTCTTGTCTTGTCTTGTCTTGTCTTGTCTTGTCTTGTCTTGTCTTGTCTTGTCTTGTCTTGTCTTGTCTTGTCTTGTCTTGTCTTGTCTTGTCTTGTCTTGTCTCGTCTTGTCTTGTCTTGTCTTGTCTTGTCTTGTCTTGTCTTGTCTTGTCTTGTCTTGTCTTGTCTTGTCTTGTCTTGTCTTGTCTTGTCTTGTCTTGTGTTGTCTTGCCTTGTCTTGTTTTATGTTGTCTTGTCTTGCCTTGTCTTGTCTTGTCCTGTCCTGTCGTGTGTTGTGTTGTTTTGTCTTGTCTTGTCATGTCATGTCATGTCGTGTCTTGTGTTGCTTTGTCTTGTCTTGTTTTGTCTTGTCATGTCTTGTCTTGTCTTGTCTTGTCTTGTCTTGTCTTGTCTTGTCTTGTCTTGTCTTGTCTTGTCTTGTCTTGTCTTGTCTTGTCTTGTCTTCTCTTGTCTTGTCTTGTCTTCTCTTGTCTTGTCTTGTCTTGTCTTGTCTTGTCTTGTCTTGTCTTGTCTTGTCTTGTCTTGTCTTGTCTTGTCTTGTCTTGTCTTGTCTTGTCTTGTCTTGTCTTGTCTTGTCTTGTCTTGTCTTGTCTTGTCTTGTCTTGTCTTGTCTTGTCTTGTCTTGTCTTGTCTTGTCTTGTCTTGTCTTGTCTTGTCTTGTCTTGTCTTGTCTTGTCTTGTCTTGTCTTGTCTTGTCTTGTCTTGTCTTGTCTTGTCTTGTCTTGTCTTGTCTTGTCTTGTCTTGTCTTGTCTTGTCTTGTCTTGTCTTGTCTTGTCTTGTCTTGTCTTGTCTTGTCTTGTCTTGTCTTGTCTTGTCTTGTCTTGTCTTGTCTTGTCTTGTCTTGTCTTGTCTTGTCTTGTCTTGTCTTGTCTTGTCTTGTCTTGTCTTGTCTTGTCTTGTCTTGTCTTGTCTTGGGTTGTCTTGTCTTGTGTTGTCTTGCCTTGTCTTGTCTTGTTTTATGTTGTCTTGTCTTGTCTTGTCTTGTCTTGTGTTGTCTTGTCTTGTCTTGTCTTGTCTTGTCTTGTCTTGTCTTGTCTTGTCTCGTCTTGTCTTGTCTTGTGTTGTCTTGTCTTGTCTTGTTTTATGTTGTCTTGTCTTGTCTTGTCTTGTCTTGTCCTGTCCTGTCGTGTGTTGTGTTGTTTTGTCTTGTCTTGTCATGTCATGTCATGTCGTGTCTTGTGTTGCTTTGTCTTGTCTTGTCTTGTTTTGTCTTGTCATGTCTTGTCTTGTCTTGTCTTGTCTTGTCTTGTCTTGTCTTGTCTTGTCTTGTCTTGTCTTGTCTTGTCTTGTCATGTAATGTCATGTCATGTCGTGTGTTGTGTTGTTTTGTCTTGTCTTATTTTGTCTTGTCATGTCTTATCTTGTCTTGTCTTGTCTTGTCTTGTCTTGTCTTGTCTTGTCTTGTCTTGTCTTGCCTTGTCTTGTGTTGTCTTGTCTTGTCTTGTCTTGTCTTGTCTTGTCTTGTCTTGTCTTGTCTTGTCTTGTCTTGTCTTGTGTTGTCTTGTCTTGTCTTGTCTTGTTTTATGTTGTCTTGTCTTGTCTTGTCTTGTCTTGTCTTGTCTTGTCCTGTCCTGTCGTGTGTTGTGTTGTTTTGTCTTGTCTTGTCATGTCATGTCATGTCGTGTCTTGTGTTGCTTTGTCTTGTCTTGTCTTGTCATGTCGTGTGTTGTGTTGTTTTGTCTTGTCTTGTCTTGTCTTGTCATGTCATGTCATGTCAAATCGTGTGTTGTGTTGTTTTGTCTTGTCTTATTTTGTCTTGTCATGTCATGTCATGTCGTGTCTTGTGTTGCTTTGTCTTGTCTTGTCTTGTCTTGTCTTGTCCTGTCCTGTCGTGTGTTGTGTTGTTTTGTCTTTTCTTGTCATGTCATGTCATGTCGTGTCTTGTGTTGTCTTGTCTTGTCTTGTCTTGTCTTGTCTTGTCTTGTCTTGTCTCGTCTTGTCTTGTCTTGTGTTGTCTTGTCTTGTTTTATGTTGTCTTGTCTTGTCTTGTCTTGTCTTGTCCTGTCCTGTCGTGTGTTGTGTTGTTTTGTCTTGTCTTGTCATGTCATGTCATGTCGTGTCTTGTGTTGCTTTGTCTTGTCTTGTCTTGTTTTGTCTTGTCATGTCTTGTCTTGTCTTGTCTTGTCTTGTCTTGTCTTGTCTTGTCTTGTCTTGTCTTGTCTTGTCTTGTCTTGTCTTGTCTTGTCTTGTCTTGTCTTGTCTTGTCTTGTCTTGTCTTGTCTTGTCTTGTCTTGTCTTGTCTTGTCTTGTCTTGTCTTGTCTTGTCTTGTCTTGTCTTGTCTTGTCTTGTCTTGTCTTGTCTTGTCTTGTCTTGTCTTGTCTTGTCTTGTCTTGTCTTGTCTTGTCTTGTCTTGTCTTGTCTTGTCTTGTCTTGTCTTGTCTTGTCTTGTCTTGTCTTGTCTTGTCTTGTCTTGTCTTGTCTTGTCTTGTCTTGTCTTGTCTTGTCTTGTCTTGTCTTGTCTTGTCTTGTCTTGTCTTGTCTTGTCTTGTCTTGTCTTGTCTTGTCTTGTCTTGTCTTGTCTTGTCTTGTCTTGTCTTGTCTTGTCTTGTCTTGTCGTGTGTTGTGTTGTGTTGTTTTGTCTTGTCTTGTCTTGTCTTGTCTTGTTTTATGTTGTCTTGTCTTGTCTTGTCTTGTTTTGTCATGTAATGTCATGTCATGTCGTGTGTTGTGTTGTTTTGTCTTGTCTTATTTTGTCTTGTCATGTCTTATCTTGTCTTGTCTTGTCTTGTCTTGTCTTGTCTTGTCTTGTCTTGTCTTGTCTTGTCTTGTGTTGTCTTGTCTTGTCTTGTCTTGTCTTGTCTTGTCTTGTCTTGTCTTGTCTTGTCTTGTGTTGTCTTGTCTTGTCTTGTCTTGTTTTATGTTGTCTTGTCTTGTCTTGTCTTGTCTTGTCCTGTCCTGTCGTGTGTTGTGTTGTTTTGTCTTGTCTTGTCATGTCATGTCATGTCGTGTCTTGTGTTGCTTTGTCTTGTCTTGTCTTGTCATGTCGTGTGTTGTGTTGTTTTGTCTTGTCTTGTCTTGTCTTGTCATGTCATGTCATGTCAAATCGTGTGTTGTGTTGTTTTGTCTTGTCTTATTTTGTCTTGTCATGTCATGTCATGTCGTGTCTTGTGTTGCTTTGTCTTGTCTTGTCTTGTCTTGTCTTGTCCTGTCCTGTCGTGTGTTGTGTTGTTTTGTCTTGTCTTGTCATGTCATGTCATGTCGTGTCTTGTGTTGCTTTGTCTTGTCTTGTCTTGTCATGTCGTGTGTTGTGTTGTTTTGTCTTGTCTTGTCTTGTCTTGTCTTGTCTTGTCTTGTCTTGTCTTGTCTTGTCTTGTCTTGTCTTATCGTGTCTTGTCTTGTCTTGTCTCATCTTGTATTGTCCTGTCATGTCATATCGTGTGTTGTGTTGTCATGTCTTATCTTGTCTTGTCTTGTCTTGTCTTGTCTTGTCTTGTCTTATCGTGTCTTGTCTTGTCTTGTCTCATCTTGTCTTGTCCTGTCATGTCATATCGTGTGTTGTGTTGTTTTGTCTTGTCTTATTTTGTCTTGTCATGTCTTATCTTGTCTTGTCTTGTCTTGTCTTGTCTTGTCTTGTCTTGTCTTGTCTTGTCTTGTCTTGTGTTGTCTTGTCTTGTCTTGTCTTGTCTTGTCTTGTCTTGTCTTGTCTTGTCTTGTCTTGTCTTGTGTTGTCTTGTCTTGTCTTGTCTTGTTTTATGTTGTCTTGTCTTGTCTTGTCTTGTCTTGTCTTGTCTTGTCTTGTCCTGTCCTGTCGTGTGTTGTGTTGTTTTGTCTTGTCTTGTCATGTCATGTCATGTCGTGTCTTGTGTTGCTTTGTCTTGTCTTGTCTTGTCTTGCATTGTCTTGTCTTGTTTTGTCTTGTCTTGTCTTGTCTTGTCATGTCATGTCATGTCAAATCGTGTGTTGTGTTGTTTTGTCTTGTCTTATTTTGTCTTGTCATGTCTTATCTTGTCTTGTCTTGTCTTGTCTTGTCTTGTCTTGTCTTGTCTTGTCTTGTCTTGTCTTGTCTTGTCTTGTCTTGTCTTGTCTTGTCTTGTCTTGTCTTGTCTTGTCTTGTCTTGTCTTGTCTTGTCTTGTCTTGTCTTGTCTTGTCTTGTCTTGTCTTGTCTTGTCTTGTCTTGTCTTGTCTTGTCTTGTCTTGTCTTGTCTTGTCTTGTCTTGTCTTGTCTTGTCTTGTCTTGTCTTGTCTTGTCTTGTCTTGTCTTGTCTTGTCTTGTCTTGTCTTGTCTTGTCTTGTCTTGTCATGTCATGTCATATCGTGTGTTGTGTTGTTTTGTCTTGTCTTGTCTTGTCTTGTCTTGTCTTGTCTTGTCTTGTCTTGTCTTGTCTTGTCTTGTCTTGTCTTGTTTTATGTTGTCTTGTCTTGTCTTGTCTTGTTTTGTCATGTAATGTCATGTCATGTCGTGTGTTGTGTTGTTTTGTCTTGTCTTATTTTGTCTTGTCATGTCTTATCTTGTCTTGTCTTGTCTTGTCTTGTCTTGTCTTGTCTTGTCTTGTCTTGTCTTGTCTTGTGTTGTCTTGTCTTGTCTTGTCTTGTCTTGTCTTGTCTTGTCTTGTCTTGTCTTGTCTTGTGTTGTCTTGTCTTGTCTTGTCTTGTCTTGTTTTATGTTGTCTTGTCTTGTCTTGTCTTGTCTTGTCTTGTCTTGTCCTGTCCTGTCGTGTGTTGTGTTGTTTTGTCTTGTCTTGTCATGTCATGTCATGTCGTGTCTTGTGTTGTGTTGTTTTGTCTTGTCTTATTTTGTCTTGTCATGTCTTATCTTGTCTTGTCTTGTCTTGTCTTGTCTTGTCTTGTCTTGTCTTGTCTTGTCTTGTCTTGTCTTGTGTTGTCTTGTCTTGTCTTGTCTTGTCTTGTCTTGTCTTGTCTTGTCTTGTCTTGTCTTGTGTTGTCTTGTCTTGTCTTGTCTTGTCTTGTTTTATGTTGTCTTGTCTTGTCTTGTCTTGTCTTGTCTTGTCTTGTCTTGTCATGTCGTGTGTTGTGTTGTTTTGTCTTGTCTTGTCTTGTCTTGTCATGTCATGTCATGTCAAATCGTGTGTTGTGTTGTTTTGTCTTGTCTTATTTTGTCTTGTCATGTCATGTCATGTCGTGTCTTGTGTTGCTTTGTCTTGTCTTGTCTTGTCTTGTCTTGTCCTGTCCTGTCGTGTGTTGTGTTGTTTTGTCTTGTCTTGTCATGTCATGTCATGTCGTGTCTTGTGTTGTCTTGTCTTGTCTTGTCTTGTCTTGTCTTGTCTTGTCTTGTCTTGTCTTGTCTTGTCTTGTCTTGTCTTGTCTTGTCTTGTCTTGTCTTGTCTTGTCTTGTCTTGTCTTGTCTAGTCTTGTCTTGTCCTGTCCTGTCGTGTGTTGTGTTGTTTTGTCTTGTCTTGTCATGTCATGTCATGTCGTGTCTTGTGTTGTCTTGTCTTGTCTTGTCTTGTCTTGTCTTGTCTTGTCTTGTCTTGTCTTGTCTTGTCTTGTCTTGTCTTGTCTTGTCATGTCATGTCATATCGTGTGTTGTGTTGTTTTGTCTTGTCTTGTCTTGTCTTGTCTTGTCTTGTCTTGTCTTGTCTTGTCTTGTCTTGTCTTGTCTTTTCTTGTCTTGTCTTGTCTTGTCTTGTCTTGTTTTATGTTGTCTTGTCTTGTCTTGTCTTGTTTTGTCATGTAATGTCATGTCATGTCGTGTGTTGTGTTGTTTTGTCTTGTCTTATTTTGTCTTGTCATGTCTTATCTTGTCTTGTCTTGTCTTGTCTTGTCTTGTCTTGTCTTGTCTTGTCTTGTCTTGTCTTGTGTTGTCTTGTCTTGTCTTGTCTTGTCTTGTCTTGTCTTGTCTTGTCTTGTCTTGTCTTGTGTTGTCTTGTCTTGTCTTGTCTTGTCTTGTTTTATGTTGTCTTGTCTTGTCTTGTCTTGTCTTGTCTTGTCTTGTCTTGTTCTGTCCTGTCGTGTGTTGTGTTGTTTTGTCTTGTCTTGTCATGTCATGTCATGTCGTGTCTTGTGTTGCTTTGTCTTGTCTTGTCTTGTCATGTCGTGTGTTGTGTTGTTTTGTCTTGTCTTGTCTTGTCTTGTCATGTCATGTCATGTCAAATCGTGTGTTGTGTTGTTTTGTCTTGTCTTATTTTGTCTTGTCATGTCATGTCATGTCGTGTCTTGTGTTGCTTTGTCTTGTCTTGTCTTGTCTTGTCTTGTCCTGTCCTGTCGTGTGTTGTGTTGTTTTGTCTTGTCTTGTCATGTCATGTCATGTCGTGTCTTGTGTTGTCTTGTCTTGTCTTGTCTTGTCTTGTCTTGTCTTGTCTTGTCTTGTCTTGTCTTGTCTTGTCTTGTCTTGTCTTGTCTTGTCTTGTCTTGTCTTGTCTTGTCTTGTCTTGTCTTGTCTAGTCTTGGGTTGTCTTGTCTTGTGTTGTCTTGCCTTGTCTTGTCTTGTCTTGTCTTGTCTTGTGTTGTCTTGTCTTGTCTTGTCTTGTCTTGTCTTGTCTTGTCTTGTCTTGTCTTGTCTTGTCTCGTCTTGTCTTGTCTTGTGTTGTCTTGTCTTGTCTTGTTTTATGTTGTCTTGTCTTGTCTTGTCTTGTCTTGTCCTGTCCTGTCGTGTGTTGTGTTGTTTTGTCTTGTCTTGTCATGTCATGTCATGTCGTGTCTTGTGTTGCTTTGTCTTGTCTTGTCTTGTTTTGTCTTGTCATGTCTTGTCTTGTCTTGTCTTGTCTTGTCTTGTCTTGTCTTGTCTTGTCTTGTCTTGTCTTGTCTTGTCTTGTCTTGTCTTGTCTTGTCTTGTCTTGTCTTGTCTTGTCTTGTCTTGTCTTGTCTTGTCTTGTCTTGTCTTGTCTTGTCTTGTCTTGTCTTGTCTTGTCTTGTCTTGTCTTGTGTTGTTTTGTCGTGTCATGTCTTGTCGTGTCATGTCTTGTCTTGTCTTGTCTTGTCTTGTCTTGTGATGTCATGTCGTGTGTTGTGTTGTTTTGTCTTGTCTTGTTTTGTCTTGTCCTGTCTTGTCATGTCTTGTCTTGTCTTGTCTTGTCTTGTCTTGTCTTGTCTTGTCTTGTCTTGTCTTGTCTTGTCTTGTCTTGTCTTGTCTTGTCTTGTCTTGTCTTGTCTTGTCTTGTCTTGTCTTGTCTTGTCTTGTCTTGTCTTGTCTTGTCTTGTCTTGTCTTGTCTTGTCTTGTCTTGTCTTGTCTTGTCTTGTCTTGTCTTGTCTTGTCTTGTCTTGTCTTGTCTTGTCTTGTCTTGTCTTGTCTTGTCTTGTCTTGTCTTGTCTTGTCTTGTCTTGTCTTGTCTTGTCTTGTCTTGTCTTGTCTTGTCTTGTTTTGTCTTGTCTTGTATTGTCTTGTTTTCTCATGTAATGTCATGTCGTGTGTTGTGTTGTTTTGTCTTGTCTTGTGTTGTTTTGTCGTGTCATGTCTTGTCTTGTCTTGTCTTGTCTTGTCTTGTCTTGTCTTGTCCTGTCTTGTCTTGTCTTGTCTTGTCTTGTCTTGTCTTGTCTTGTCTTGTCTTGTCTTGTCTTGTCTTGTCTTGTCTTGTCTTGTCTTGTCTTGTCTTGTCTTGTCTTGTCTTGTTTTGTCTTGTCTTGAATTGTCTTGTTTTCTCATGTAATGTCATGTCATGAGTTGTGTTGTTTTTTCTTGTCTTGTCTTGTCTTGTCTTGTCTTGTCTTGTCATGTCGTGTGTTGTGTTGTGTTGTTTTGTCTTGTCTTGTCTTCTCCTTGTCTTGCCTTGTCTTGTCTTGTCTTGTTTTGTCTTGTCATGTCTTATATTGTCTTGTCTTGTCTTGTCTTGTGATGTCATGTCGTGTGTTGTGTTGTTTTGTCTTGTCTTGTTTTGTCTTGTCCTGTCTTGTCTTGTCATGTCATGTCATGTGTTGTGTTGTGTTGTTTTGTCTTGTCTTGTCTTGTCTTGTCTTGTCTTGTCTTGCCTTATCTTGCCTTGTCTTGTCTTGTCTGGTCTTGTCTTGTCTTGTCTTGTCTTGTCTTGTCTTGTCTTGTCTTGTCTTGTCTTGTCTTGTCTTGTCTTGTCTTGTCTTGTCTTGTCTTGTCTTGTCTTGTCTTGTCATGTCTTGTCTTGTCTTGTTTTGTCTTGTCTTGTATTGTCTTGTTTTCTCATGTAATGTCATGTCGTGTGTTGTGTTGTTTTGTCTTGTCTTGTGTTGTTTTGTCGTGTCATGTCTTGTCTTGTCTTGTCTTGTCTTGTTTTCTCATGTAATGTCATGTCGTGTGTTGTGTTGTTTTGTCTTGTCTTGTCTTGTCTTGTCTTGTCTTGTCTTGTCTTGTCTTGTCTTGTCTTGTCTTGTCCTGTCCTGTCTTGTCTTGTCTTGTCATGTCTTGTCTTGTCTTGTCTTGTCTTGTCTTGTCTTGTCTTGTCTCGTCTTGTCTTGTCTTCTCATGTCTTGTCTTGTCTTGTCTTGTCTTGTGTTGCCTCGTCTTGTCTTGTCTTATCGTGTCCTGTCCTGACGTGTGTTGTGTTGTTTTGTCTTGTCTTGCTTTGTCTTGTCATGTCTTATCTTGTTTTCTCATGTAATGTCATGTCTTGTCTTGTCTTGTCTTGTCTTGTCTTGTCTTGTCTTGTGTTGTCTTGTCTTGTCTTGTCTTGTTTTATGTTGTCTTGTCTTGTCTTGTTTTGTCTTGTCTTGTCCTGTCTTGTCTTGTCTTATCGTGTCCTGTCCTGACGTGTGTTGTGTTGTTTTGTCTTGTCTTGCTTTGTCTTGTCATGTCTTATCTTGTTTTCTCATGTAATGTCATGTCTTGTCTTGTCTTGTCTTGTCTTGTCTTGTCTTGTCTTGTGTTGTCTTGTCTTGTCGTGTCTTGTCTTGTCTTGTCTTGTCTTGTCTTGTCTTGTCCTGTCTTGTCTTGTCTTGTCTTGTCTTGTCATGTCTTGCCTTGTCTTGTCTTGTCTTGTCTTGTCTTGTCTTGTCTTGTCTTGTCTTGTCTTGTCTTGTCTTGCCTTGTCTTGTCTTCTCTTGTCTTGTCTTGTCTTGTCTTGTCTTGTCTTGTCTTGTCTTGTCTTGTCTTGTCTTGTCTTGTCTTGTCTTGTCTTGTCTTGTCTTGTCTTGTCTTGTCTTGTCTTGTCTTGTCTTGTCTTGTCTTGTCTTGTCTTGTCTTGTCTTGTCTTGTCTTGTCTTGTCTTGTCTTGTCTTGTCTTGTCTTGTCTTGTCTTATCTTGTCTTGTCTTGTCTTGTCTTGTCTTGTCTTGTCTTGTCTTGTCTTGTCTTGTCTTGTCTTGTCTTGTCTTGTCTTGTCTTGTCTTGTCTTGTCTTGTATTGTCTTGTCCTGTCTTGTCCTGTCTTGTCTTGTCGTGTCATGTCTTGTCTTGTCTTGTCTTGTCTTGTCTTGTATTGTCTTGTTTTCCCATATTATGTCATGTCATGTGTTGTGTAGTGTTGTTTTGTCTTGTCTTGTCTTGTCTTGTCTTGTCTTGTCTTGTTTTGTCTTGTCTTGTCTTGTCTTGTCTTGTCTTGTCTTGTCTTGTCTTGTCTTGTCTTGTCTTGTCTTGTCTTGTCTTGTCTTGTCTTGTCTTGTCTTGTCTTATCTTGTCTTGTCTTGTCTTGTCTTGTCTTGTCTTGTCTTGTCTTGTCTTGTCTTGTCTTGTCTTGTCTTGTCTTGTCTTGTCTTGTCTTGTCTTGTCTTGTATTGTCTTGTCCTGTCTTGTCCTGTCTTGTCTTGTCGTGTCATGTCTTGTCTTGTCTTGTCTTGTCTTGTCTTGTATTGTCTTGTTTTCCCATATTATGTCATGTCATGTGTTGTGTAGTGTTGTTTTGTCTTGTCTTGTCTTGTCTTGTCTTGTCTTGTCTTGTTTTGTCTTGTCTTGTCTTGTCTTGTCTTGTCTTGTCTTGTCTTGTCTTGTCTTGTCTTGTCTTGTCTTGTTTTGTCTTGTCTTGTCTTGTCATGTAATGTCATGTCGTGTCTTGTCTTGTCTTGTCTTGTATTGTCTTGTTTTCCCATGTTATGTCATGTCATGTGTTGTGTATGTTGTTTTGTCTTGTCTTGTCTTGTCATGTCTTGTCTTGTCTTGTCTTGTCTTGTCATGTAATGTCATGTCGTGTCTTGTCTTGTTTTGTCTTGTCTTGTCTTGTTTTGTCTTGTCTTGTCTTGTCTTGTCTTGTCTTGTCTTGTCTTGTCTTGTCATGTAATGTCATGTCGTGTCTTGTCTTGTCTTGTCTTGTCTTGTCTTGTCTTGTCTTGTCTTGTCTTGTCTTGTCATGTAATGTCATGTCGTGTCTTGTCTTGTTTTGTCTTGTCATGTAATGTCATGTCGTGTCTTGTCTTGTTTTGTCTTGTCTTGTCTTGTCTTGTCTTGTCTTGTCTTGTCTTGTCTTGTCTTGTCTTGTTTTGTCTTGTCTTGTGTTGTTTTGTCCTGTCCTGACGTGTGTTGTGTTGTTTTGTCTTGTCTTGTTTTATGTTGTCTTGTCTTGTTTTATGTTGTCTTGTCTTGTCTTGTTTTGTCATGTAATGTCATGTCGTGTCTTGTCTTGTCTTGTCTTGTCTTGTCTTGTCTTGTCTTGTCTTGTCGTGTCTTGTCTTGTCTTGTCTTGTCTTGTCTTGTCTTGTCTTGTCTTGTCTTGTCGTGTCTTGTCTTATCATGTCTTGTCTTGTCTTGTCTTGTCTTGTCTTGTCTTGTCTTGTCTTGTCTTGTCTTGTCGTGTCTTGTCTTATATTGTCTTGTCTTGTCTTGTCTTGTCTTGTCCTGTCTTGTCATGTCTTGTCATGTCATGTCGTGTGTTGTGTTGTTTTGTCTTGTCTTGTTGTGTATTGTCATGTCTTATATTGTCTTGTCTTGTCTTGTCTTGTCTTGTCTTGTCTTGTCTTGTCTTGTCTTGTCTTGTCTTGTCTTGTCTTGTCTTGTCTTGTCTTGTCCTGTCTTGTCATGTCTTATATTGTCTTGTCTTGTCTTGTCTTGTCTTGTCCTGTCCTGTCGTGTGTTGTGTTGTTTTGTCTTGTCTTGTCATGTCATGTCATGTCGTGTCTTGTGTTGCTTTGTCTTGTCTTGTCTTGTTTTGTCTTGTCATGTCCTGTCTTGTCTTGTCTTGTCTTGTCTTGTCTTGTCTTGTCTTGTCTTGTCTTGTCTTGTCTTGTCTTGTCTTGTCTTGTCTTGTCTTGTCTTGTCTTGTCTTGTCTTGTCTTGTCTTGTCTTGTCTTGTCTTGTCTTGTCTTGTCTTGTCTTGTCTTGTCTTGTGTTGTCTTGTCTTGTCTTGTCTTGTCTTGTCTTGTCTTGTCTTGTCTTGTCATGTCTTGTCTTGTCTTGTCATGTCTTGTCTTGTCTTGTCTTGTCTTGTCTTGTCTTGTCTTGTCTTGTCTTGTCTTGTCTTGTCTTGTCTTGTCTTGTCATGTCTTGTCTTGTCTTGTCTTGTCTTGTCTTGTCTTGTCTTGTCTTGTCTTGTCTTGTCTTGTCTTGTCTTGTCTTGTCTTGTCTTGTCTTGTCTTGTCTTGTCTTGTCTTGTCTTGTCTTGTCTTGTCTTGTCTTGTCTTGTCTTGTCTTGTCTTGTCTTGTCTTGTCTTGTCTTGTCTTGTCTTGTCTTGTCTTGTCTTGTCTTGTCTTGTCTTGTCTTGTCTTGTCTTGTCTTGTCTTGTCTTGTCTTGTCTTGTCTTGTCTTGTCTTGTCTTGTCTTGTCTTGTCTTGTCTTGTCTTGTCTTGTCTTGTCTTGTCTTGTCTTGTCTTGTCTTGTCTTGTCTTGTCTTGTCTTGTCTTGTCTTGTCTTGTCTTGTCTTGTCTTGTCTTGTCTTGTCTTGTCTTGTCTTGTCTTGTCTTGTCTTGTCTTGTCTTGTCTTGTCTTGTCTTGTCTTGTCTTGTCTTGTCTTGTCTTGTCTTGTCTTGTCTTGTCCTGTCTTGTCTTGTCTTGTCTTGTCTTGTCTTGTCTTGTCTTGTCTTGTCTTGTCTTGTCTTGTCTTGTCTTGTCTTGTCATGTCTTGTCTTGTCTTGTCTTGTCTTGTCTTGTCTTGTCTTGTCTTGTCTTGTCTTGTCTTGTCTTGTCTTGTCTTGTCTTGTCTTGTCTTGTCTTGTCTTGTCTTGTCTTGTCTTGTCTTGTCTTGTCTTGTCTTGTCTTGTCTTGTCTTGTCTTGTCTTATCTTGTTTTGTCTTGTCTTGTCTTGTCTTGTCTTGTCTTGTCTTGTCTTGTCTTGTCATGTAATGTCATGTCGTGTCTTGTCTTGTCTTGTCTTGTCTTGTCTTGTCTTGTCTTGTCTTGTCATGTAATGTTATGTCGTGTCTTGTCTTGTTTTGTCTTGTCTTGTCTTGTCTTGTCTTGTGTTGTCTTGTCTTGTCTTGTCTTGTCTTGTCTTGTCTTGTCTTGTGTTGTCTTGTCTTGTCTTGTCTTGTTTTATGTTGTCTTGTCTTGTCTTGTCTTGTCTTGTCTTGTCTTGTCGTGTCTTGTCTTGTCTTGTCTTGTCTTGTCTTGTCTTGTCTTGTCTTGTCTTGTCTTGTCTTGTCTTGTCTTGTCTTGTCTTGTCTTGTCTTGTCATGTCTTGTCTTGTCTTGTCTTGTCTTGTCTTGTCTTGTCTTGTCTTGTCTTGTGTTGTCTTGTTTTATGTTGTCTTGTCTTGTCTTGTTTTATGTTGTCTTGTCTTGTCTTGTCTTGTCTTGTCTTGTGTTGTCTTGTCTTGTCTTGTCTTGTCTTGTCTTGTCTTGTCTTGTCTTGTGTTGTCTTGTCTTGTCTTGTCTTGTTTTATGTTGTCTTGTCTTGTCTTGTCCTGTCTTGTCTTGTCTTGTCATGTCTTGTCTTGTCTTTCTTGTCTTGTCTTGTCTTGTCTTGTCTTGTCTTGTCTTGTCTTGTCTTGTCCTGTCTTGTCTTGTCTTGTCATGTCATGTCGTGTGTTGTGTTGTTTTGTCTTGTCTTGTTGTGTATTGCCATGTCTTATATTGTCTTGTCTTGTCTTGTCATGTCTTGTCTTGTCTTGTTTTGTCTTGTCTTGTCTTGTCTTGTCTTGTCTTGTCTTGTCTTGTCTTGTCTTGTCTTGTCTTGTCTTGTCTTGTCTTGTCTTGTCTTGTCTTGTCTTGTCTTGTCTTGTCTTGTCTTGTCTTGTCTTGTCTTGTCTTGTCTTGTCTTGTCTTGTCTTGTCTTGTCTTGTCTTGTCTTGTCTTGTCTTGTCTTGTCTTGTCTTGTCTTGTCTTGTCTTGTCTTGTCTTGTCTTGTCTTATCTTGTCTTGTCTTGTCTTGTCTTGTCTTGTCTTGTCTTGTCTTGTCTTGTCTTGTCTTTTCTTTTCTTGTCTTGTCTTGTTGTGTATTGTCTTGTCATGTCATGTCGTGTGTTGTGTTGTTTTGTCTTGTCTTGTTGTGTATTGTCATGTCTTATATTGTCTTGTCTTGTCTTGTCTTGTCTCGTCTTGTCTTGTCTTCTCTTGTCTTGTCTTGTCTTGTCTTGTCTTGTCTTGTCTTGTCTTGTCTTGTTGTGTATTGTCATGTCTTATATTGTCTTGTCTTGTCTTGTCATGTCTTGTGTTGTCTTGTTTTGTCTTGTCTTGTCTTGTCCTGTCTTGTCCTGTCTTGTCTTGTCTTGTCATGTCTTGTCTTGTCTTGTCTTGTCTTGTCTTGTCTTGTCTTGTCTTGTCTTGTCTTGTCTTGTCTTGTATTGTCTTGTTTTCTCATGTTATGTCATGTCATGTGTTGTGTAGTGTTGCTTTGTCTTGTCTTGTCTTGTCTTGTCTTGTCTTGTCTTGTCTTGTCTTGTCTTGTCTTGTCTTGTCTTGTCTTGTCTTGTCTTGTCTTGTCTTGTCTTCTCTTGTCTTCTCTTGTCTTGTCTTCTCTTGTCTTGTCTTGTCTTGTCTTGTCTTGTCTTGTCTTGTCTTGTCTTGTCTTGTCTTGTCTTGTCTTGTCTTGTCTTGTCTTGTCTTGTCTTGTCTTGTCTTGTCTTGTCTTGTCTTGTCCTGTCTTGTCATGTCTTGTCTTGTCATGTCGTGTGTTGTGTTGTTTTGTCTTGTCTTGTTGTGTATTGTCATGTCTTATATTGTCTTGTCTTGTCTTGTCTTGTCTTGTCTTGTCTTGTCTTGTCTTGTCTTGTCTTGTCTTGTCTTGTCTTGTCTTGTCTTGTCTTGTCTTGTCTTGTCTTGTCTTGTCTTGTCTTGTCTTGTCTTGTCTTGTCTTGTCTTGTCTTGTCTTGTCTTGTCTTGTCTTGTCTTGTCTTGTCTTGTCTTGTCTTGTCTTGTCTTGTCTTGTCTTGTCTTGTCTTGTCTTGTCTTGTTTTATGTTGTCTTGTCTTGTCTTGTCTTGTCTTGTCTTGTCTTGTCTTGTCTTGTCGTGTCTTGTCTTGTCTTGTCTTGTCTTGTCTTGTCTTGTCGTGCCTTGTCTTGTTTTCTCATGTTATGTCATGTCATGTGTTGTGTAGTGTTGCTTTGTCTTGTCTTGTCTTGTCTTGTCTTGTCTTGTCTTGTCTTGTCTTGTCTTGTCTTGTCTTGTCTTCTCTTGTCTTGTCTTCTCTTGTCTTGTCTTGTCTTGTCTTGTCTTGTCTTGTCTTGTCTTGTCTTGTCTTGTCTTGTCTTGTCTTGTCTTGTCTTGTCTTGTCTTGTCTTGTCTTGTCTTGTCTTGTCTTGTCTTGTCTTGTCTTGTCTTGTCTTGTCTTGTCTTGTCTTGTCTTGTCTTGTTTTATGTTGTCTTGTCTTGTCTTGTCTTGTCTTGTCTTGTCTTGTCTTGTCTTGTCGTGTCTTGTCTTGTCTTGTCTTGTCTTGTCTTGTCTTGTCTTGTCTTGTCTTGTCTTGTCTTGTCTTGTCTTGTCTTGTCTTGTCTTGTCTTGTCTTGTCTTGTCTTGTCTTGTCTTGTCTTGTCTTGTCTTGTCTTGTCTTGTCTTGTCTTGTCTTGTCTTGTCTTGTCTTGTCTTGTCTTGTCTTGTCTTGTCTTGTCTTGTCTTGTCTTGTCTTGTTTTATGTTGTCTTGTCTTGTCTTGTCTTGTCTTGTCTTGTCTTGTCTTGTCTTGTCGTGTCTTGTCTTGTCTTGTCTTGTCTTGTCTTGTCTTGTCGTGCCTTGTCTTGTTTTCTCATGTTATGTCATGTCATGTGTTGTGTAGTGTTGCTTTGTCTTGTCTTGTCTTGTCTTGTCTTGTCTTGTCTTGTCTTGTCTTGTCTTGTCTTGTCTTGTCTTCTCTTGTCTTGTCTTCTCTTGTCTTGTCTTGTCTTGTCTTGTCTTGTCTTGTCTTGTCTTGTCTTGTCTTGTCTTGTCTTGTCTTGTCTTGTCTTGTCTTGTCTTGTCTTGTCTTGTCTTGTCTTGTTTTATGTTGTCTTGTCTTGTCTTGTCTTGTCTTGTCTTGTCTTGTCTTGTCTTGTCTTGTCTTGTCTTGTCGTGTCTTGTCTTGTCTTGTCTTGTCTTGTCTTGTCTTGTCTTGTCGTGTCTTGTCTTATCATGTCTTGTCTTGTCTTGTCTTGTCTTGTCTTGTCTTGTCTTGTCTTGTCTTGTTTTCTCATGTAATGTCATGTCTTGTCTTGTCTTGTCTTGTCTTGTCTTGTCTTGTCTTGTCTTGTCTTGTCTTGTCTTGTCTTGTCTTGTCTTGTCTTGTTTTATGTTGTCTTGTCTTGTCTTGTCTTGTCTTGTCTTGTCTTGTCTTGTCTTGTCTTGTCTTGTCGTGTCTTGTCTTGTCTTGTCTTGTCTTGTCTTGTCTTGTCGTGTCTTGTCTTATCATGTCTTGTCTTGTCTTGTCTTGTCTTGTCTTGTCTTGTCTTGTCTTGTCTTGTCTTGTTTTCTCATGTAATGTCATGTCGTATGTTGTGTTGTTTTGTCTTGTCTTGTGTTGTTTTGTCGTGTCATGTCTTGTCTTGTCTTGTCTTGTCTTGTCCTGTCCTGTCGTGTGTTGTGTTGTGTTGTTTTGTCTTGTCTTGTCATGTCATGTCATGTCGTGTCTTGTGTTGCTTTGTCATCACGTCTTATCATGTCGTCATGTCGTGTGTTGTGTTGTTTTGTCTTGTCTTGTTGTGTATTGTCATGTCTTATATTGTCTTGTCTTGTCTTGTCTTATCTTGTCTTGTCTTGTCATGTCATGTCATGTCGTGTGTTTTGTTGTTTTGTCTTGTCTTGTTTTGTCTTGTCATGTCATGTCTTGTCTTGTCTTGTCTTGTCTTGTCTTGTCTTGTCTTGTCTTGTGTTGTCTTGTCTTGTCTTGTCTTGTCTTGTCTTGTCTTGTCTTGTCTTGTCTTGTCTTGTCTTGTCTTGTCTTGTCTTGTCTTGTCTTGTCTTGTCTTGTCTCGTCTTGTCTTGTCTTCTCTTGTCTTGTCTTGTCTTGTCTTGTCTTGTCTTGTCTTGTCTTGTCTTGTCTTGTCTTGTCTTGTCTCGTCTTGTCTTGTCTTGTCTTGTCTTGTCTTGTCTTGTCTTGTCTTGTCTTGTCTTGTCTTGTCTTGTCTTGTCTTGTCTTGTCTTGTCTTGTCTTGTCTTGTCTTGTCTTGTCTTGTCTTGTCTTGTCTTGTCTTGTTGTGTATTGTCATGTCTTATATTGTCTTGTCTTGTCTTGTCATGTCTTGTGTTGTCTTGTTTTGTCTTGTCTTGTCTTGTCCTGTCTTGTCCTGTCTTGTCTTGTCTTGTCATGTCTTGTCTTGTCTTGTCTTGTCTTGTCTTGTTTTGTCTTGTCTTGTCTTGTCCTGTCTTGTCCTGTCTTGTCTTGTCTTGTCATGTCTTGTCTTGTCTTGTCTTGTCTTGTCTTGTCTTGTCTTGTCTTGTCTTGTCTTGTCTTGTCTTGTCTTGTCTTGTCTTGTCTTGTCTTGTCTTGTCTTGTCTTGTCTTGTCTTGTCTTGTCTTGTCTTGTCTTGTCTTGTCTTGTCTTGTCTTGTGTTGTCTTGTCTTGTCTTGTCTTGTCTTGTCTTGTCTTGTCTTGTCTTGTCTTGTTTTGTCTTGTCTTGAATTGTCATGTCATGTCGTGTCTTGTGTTGCTTTGGCTTGTCTTGTCTTGTCTTGTCTTGTCTTGTCTTGTGTTGTCTTGTCTTGTCTTGTCTTGTCTTGTCTTGTCTTGTCTTGTCTTGTCTTGTTTTGTCTTGTCTTGAATTGTCATGTCATGTCGTGTCTTGTGTTGCTTTGGCTTGTCTTGTCTTGTCTTGTCTTGTCTTGTCTTGTCGTGTCATGTCTTGTCTGGTCTTGTTTTGTCTTGTCTTATATTGTCTTGTTTTCTCATGCAATGTCATGTCGTGTGTTGTGTTGTTTTGTCTTGTCTTGTGTTGTTTTGTCGTGTCATGTCTTGTCTTGTCTTGTCCTGTCCTGTCGTGTGTTGTGTTGTTTTGTCTTGTCTTGTGTTGTTTTGTCGTGTCATGTCTTGTCTTGTCTTGTTTTGTCTTGTCTTGTATTGTCTTGTTTTCTCATGTAATGTCATGTCGTGTGTTGTGTTGTTTTGTCTTGTCTTGAGTTGTTTTGTCGTGTCATGTCTTGTCTTGTCTTGTCCTGTCCTGTCGTGTGTTGTGTTGTTTTGTCTTGTCTTGTCATGTCATGTCATGTCGTGTCTTGTGTTGCTTTGTCTTGTCTTGTCTTGTCTTGTCATGTCGTGTGTTGTGTTGTTTTGTCTTGTCTTGTTGTGT
This sequence comes from Zeugodacus cucurbitae, assembly GCF_028554725.1. NCBI lineage: Eukaryota > Metazoa > Arthropoda > Insecta > Diptera > Tephritidae > Zeugodacus > Zeugodacus cucurbitae. The sequence continues at coordinate 22,404,007 of NC_071672.1, read as the reverse complement.
ATTGTCATGTCTTATATTGTCTTGTCTTGTCATGTCTTGTCTTGTCTTGTCTTGTCTTGTCTTGTCTTGTCTTGTTTTGTCTTGTCATGTCTTGTCTTGTCTTGTCTTGTCTTGTCGTGTCATGTCTTGTCTTGTCTTGTCTTGTCTTGTTTTCTCATGTAATGTCATGTCGTGTGTTGTGTTGTTTTGTCTTGTCTTGTCTTGTCTTGTCTTCTCTTGTCTTGTCTTGTCGTGTCTTGTCTTGTCTGGTCTTGTCTTGTCTTTTCTTGTCTTGTCTTGTCTTGTCTTGTCTTGTCCTGTCATGTCTTGTCTTGTCTTGTTTTGTCTTGTCTTGTATTGTCTTGTTTTCTCATGTAATGTCATGTCGTGTGTTGTGTTGTTTTGTCTTGTCTTGTGTTGTTTTGTCGTGTCATGTCTTGTCTTGTCTTGTCTTGTCTTGTCTTGTGATGTCATGTCGTGTGTTGTGTTGTTTTGTCTTGTCTTGTTTTGTCTTGTCCTGTCTTGTCATGTCTTGTCTTGTCTTGTCTTGTCTTGTCTTGTCTTGTCTTGTCTTGTCTTGTCTTGTCTTGTCTTGTCTTGTCTTGTCTTGTCTTGTCTTGTCTTGTCTTGTCTTGTCTTGTCTTGTCTTGTCTTGTCTTGTCTTGTCTTGTCTTGTCTTGTCTTGTCTTGTCTTGTCTTGTCTTGTCTTGTCTTGTCTTGTCTTGTCTTGTCTTGTCTTGTCTTGTCTTGTCTTGTCTTGTCTTGTCTTGTCTTGTCTTGTTTTGTCTTGTCTTGTATTGTCTTGTTTTCTCATGTAATGTCATGTCGTGTGTTGTGTTGTTTTGTCTTGTCTTGTGTTGTTTTGTCGTGTCATGTCTTGTCTTGTCTTGTCTTGTCTTGTCTTGTCTTGTCTTGTCCTGTCTTGTCTTGTCTTGTCTTGTCTTGTCTTGTCTTGTCTTGTCTTGTCTTGTCTTGTCTTGTCTTGTCTTGTCTTGTCTTGTCTTGTCTTGTCTTGTCTTGTCTTGTCTTGTCTTGTTTTGTCTTGTCTTGAATTGTCTTGTTTTCTCATGTAATGTCATGTCATGAGTTGTGTTGTTTTTTCTTGTCTTGTCTTGTCTTGTCTTGTCTTGTCTTGTCATGTCGTGTGTTGTGTTGTGTTGTTTTGTCTTGTCTTGTCTTCTCCTTGTCTTGCCTTGTCTTGTCTTGTCTTGTTTTGTCTTGTCATGTCTTATATTGTCTTGTCTTGTCTTGTCTTGTGATGTCATGTCGTGTGTTGTGTTGTTTTGTCTTGTCTTGTTTTGTCTTGTCCTGTCTTGTCTTGTCATGTCATGTCATGTGTTGTGTTGTGTTGTTTTGTCTTGTCTTGTCTTGTCTTGTCTTGTCTTGTCTTGTCTTGCCTTATCTTGCCTTGTCTTGTCTTGTCTGGTCTTGTCTTGTCTTGTCTTGTCTTGTCTTGTCTTGTCTTGTCTTGTCTTGTCTTGTCTTGTCTTGTCTTGTCTTGTCTTGTCTTGTCTTGTCTTGTCTTGTCATGTCTTGTCTTGTCTTGTTTTGTCTTGTCTTGTATTGTCTTGTTTTCTCATGTAATGTCATGTCGTGTGTTGTGTTGTTTTGTCTTGTCTTGTGTTGTTTTGTCGTGTCATGTCTTGTCTTGTCTTGTCTTGTCTTGTTTTCTCATGTAATGTCATGTCGTGTGTTGTGTTGTTTTGTCTTGTCTTGTCTTGTCTTGTCTTGTCTTGTCTTGTCTTGTCTTGTCTTGTCTTGTCTTGTCTTGTCTTGTCTTGTCTTGTCTTGTCTTGTCTTGTCTTGTCTTGTCTTGTCTTGTCTTGTCTTGTCTTGTCTTGTCTTGTCTTGTCTTGTCTTGTCTTGTCTTGTCTTGTCTTGTCTTGTCTTGTCTTGTCTTGTCTTGTCTTGTCTTGTCTTGTCTTGTCTTGTCTTGTCTTGTCTTGTCTTGTCTTGTCTTGTCTTGTCTTGTCTTGTCTTGTCTTGTCTTGTTTTGTCTTGTCTTGTATTGTCTTGTTTTCTCATGTAATGTCATGTCGTGTGTTGTGTTGTTTTGTCTTGTCTTGTGTTGTTTTGTCGTGTCATGTCTTGTCTTGTCTTGTCTTGTCTTGTCTTGTCTTGTCTTGTCCTGTCTTGTCTTGTCTTGTCTTGTCTTGTCTTGTCTTGTCTTGTCTTGTCTTGTCTTGTCTTGTCTTGTCTTGTCTTGTCTTGTCTTGTCTTGTCTTGTCTTGTCTTGTCTTGTCTTGTTTTGTCTTGTCTTGAATTGTCTTGTTTTCTCATGTAATGTCATGTCATGAGTTGTGTTGTTTTTTCTTGTCTTGTCTTGTCTTGTCTTGTCTTGTCTTGTCATGTCGTGTGTTGTGTTGTGTTGTTTTGTGTTGTCTTGTCTTCTCCTTGTCTTGCCTTGTCTTGTCTTGTCTTGTTTTGTCTTGTCATGTCTTATATTGTCTTGTCTTGTCTTGTCTTGTGATGTCATGTCGTGTGTTGTGTTGTTTTGTCTTGTCTTGTTTTGTCTTGTCCTGTCTTGTCTTGTCATGTCATGTCATGTGTTGTGTTGTGTTGTTTTGTCTTGTCTTGTCTTGTCTTGTCTTGTCTTGTCTTGCCTTATCTTGCCTTGTCTTGTCTTGTCTTGTCTTGTCTTGTCTTGTCTTGTCTTGTCTTGTCTTGTCTTGTCTTGTCTTGTCTTGTCTTGTCTTGTCTTGTCTTGTCTTGTCTTGTCTTGTCTTGTCTTGTCATGTCTTGTCTTGTCTTGTTTTGTCTTGTCTTGTATTGTCTTGTTTTCTCATGTAATGTCATGTCGTGTGTTGTGTTGTTTTGTCTTGTCTTGTGTTGTTTTGTCGTGTCATGTCTTGTCTTGTCTTGTCTTGTCTTGTTTTCTCATGTAATGTCATGTCGTGTGTTGTGTTGTTTTGTCTTGTCTTGTCATGTCTTGTCTTGTCTTGTCTTGTCTTGTCTTGTCTTGTCTTGTCTCGTCTTGTCTTGTCTTGTCATGTCTTGTCTTGTCTTGTCTTGTCTTGTGTTGCCTCGTCTTGTCTTGTCTTATCGTGTCCTGTCCTGACGTGTGTTGTGTTGTTTTGTCTTGTCTTGCTTTGTCTTGTCATGTCTTATCTTGTTTTCTCATGTAATGTCATGTCTTGTCTTGTCTTGTCTTGTCTTGTCTTGTCTTGTCTTGTGTTGTCTTGTCTTGTCTTGTCTTGTTTTATGTTGTCTTGTCTTGTCTTGTTTTGTCATGTAATTTCATGTCGTGTGTTGTGTTGTTTTGTCTTGTCTTGTCTTTTCCTTGTCTTGTCTTGTCATGTCGTGTGTTGTGTTGTTTTGTCTTGTCATGTCTTATATTGTCTTTTCTTGTCTTGTGATGTCATGTCGTGTGTTTTGTTGTTTTGTCTTGTCTTGTTTTGTCTTGTCCTGTCTTGTCTTGTCATGTCATGTGTTGTGCTGTGTTGTTTTGTCTTGTCTTGTCTTGTCTTGTCTTGTCTTGCCTTATCTTGCCTTGTCTTGTCTTGTCTTGTCTTGTCTTGTCTTGTCTTGTCTTGTCTTGTCCTGTCTTGTCTTGTCTTGTCTTGTCTTGTTTTCGCATGTAATGTCATGTCGTGTGTTGTGTTGTTTTGTCTTGTCTTGTGTTGTTTTGTCGTGTCATGTCTTGTCTTGTCTTGTCTTGTCTTGTCCTGTCCTGAAGTGTGTTGTGTTGTGTTGTTTTGTCTTGTCTTGTCATGTCATGTCATGTCGTGTCTTGTGTTGCTTTGTCATCACGTCTTATCATGTCGTCATGTCGTGTGTTGTGTTGTTTTGTCTTGTCTTGTTGTGTATTGTCATGTCTTATATTGTCTTGTCTTGTCTTGTCTTGTCTTGTCTTGTCTTGTCATGTCATGTCATGTCGTGTGTTTTGTTGTTTTGTCTTGTCTTGTCTTGTCTTGTCTTGTCTTGTCTTGTCCTGTCTTGTCATGTCTTGTCATGTCATGTCGTGTGTTGTGTTGTTTTGTCTTGTCTTGTTGTGTATTGTCATGTCTTATATTGTCTTGTCGTGTCTTGTCTTGTCTTGTCTTGTCTCGTCTTGTCTTGTCTTCTCTTGTCTTGTCCTGTCCTGACGTGTGTTTTTGTCTTGTCTTGTCTTGTCATGTCGTGTGTTGTGTTGTTTTGTCTTGTCTTGTTGTGTATTGTCATGTCTTATATTGTCTTGTCTTGTCTTGTCTTGTCTTGTCTTGTCTTGTCTTGTCTTGTCTTGTCTTGTCTTGTCTTGTCTTGTCTTGTCTTGTCTTGTCTTGTCCTGTCTTGTCTTGTCTTGTCATGTCTTGTCTTGTCTTGTCTTGTCTTGTCTTGTCTTGTCTTGTCTTGTCTTGTCTTGTCTTGTCTTGTCTTGTCTTGTCTTGTCTTGTCTCGTCTTGTCTTGTCTTCTCTTGTCTTGTCCTGTCCTGACGTGTGTTTTTGTCTTGTCTTGTCTTGTCATGTCGTGTGTTGTGTTGTTTTGTCATCACGTCTTATCATGTCGTCATGTCGTGTGTTGTGTTGTTTTGTCTTGTCTTGTTGTGTATTGTCATGTCTTATATTGTCTTGTCTTGTCTTGTCTTGTCATGTCATGTCATGTCGTGTGTTTTGTTGTTTTGTCTTGTCTTGTTTTGTCTTGTCATGTCATGTCTTGTCTTGTCTTGTCTTGTCTTGTCTTGTCTTGTCTTGTCTTGTCTTGTCTTGTCTTGTCTTGTCTTGTCTTGTCTTGTCTTGTCTTGTCTTGTCTTGTCTTGTCTTGTCTTGTCTTGTCTTGTCTTGTCTTGTCTTGTCTTGTCTTGTCTTGTCTTGTCTTGTTTTCTCATGTAATGTCATGTCGTATGTTGTGTTGTTTTGTCTTGTCTTGTGTTGTTTTGTCGTGTCATGTCTTGTCTTGTCTTGTCTTGTCTTGTCCTGACCTGTCGTGTGTTGTGTTGTGTTGTTTTGTCTTGTCTTGTCATGTCATGTCATGTCGTGTCTTGTGTTGCTTTGTCATCACGTCTTATCATGTCGTCATGTCGTGTGTTGTGTTGTTTTGTCTTGTCTTGTTGTGTATTGTCATGTCTTATATTGTCTTGTCTTGTCTTGTCTTGTCTTGTCTTGTCATGTCATGTCATGTCGTGTGTTTTGTTGTTTTGTCTTGTCTTGTTTTGTCTTGTCATGTCATGTCTTGTCTTGTCTTGTCTTGTCTTGTCTTGTCTTGTCTTGTCTTGTCTTGTCTTGTCTTGTCTTGTCTTGTCTTGTCTTGTCTTGTCTTGTCTTGTCTTGTCTTGTCTTGTCTTGTTTTGTCTTGTCTTGAATTGTCATGTCATGTCGTGTCTTGTGTTGCTTTGTCTTGTCTTGTCTTGTCTTGTCTTGTCTTGTCGTGTCATGTCTTGTCTTGTCTTGTTTTGTCTTGTCTTGTATTGTCTTGTTTTCTCATGTAATGTCATGTCGTGTGTTGTGTTGTTTTGTCTTGTCTTGTGTTGTTTTGTCGTGTCATGTCTTGTCTTGTCTTGTCTTGTCTTGTCCTGTCCTGTCGTGTGTTGTGTTGTTTTGTCTTGTCTTGTGTTGTTTTGTCGTGTCATGTCTTGTCTTGTCTTGTTTTGTCTTGTCTTGTATTGTCTTGTTTTCTCATGTAATGTCATGTCGTGTGTTGTGTTGTTTTGTCTTGTCTTGTGTTGTTTTGTCGTGTCATGTCTTGTCTTGTCTTGTCCTGTCCTGTCGTGTGTTGTGTTGTTTTGTCTTGTCTTGTCATGTCATGTCATGTCGTGTCTTGTGTTGCTTTGTCTTGTCTTGTCATGTCGTGTGTTGTGTTGTTTTGTCTTGTCTTGTTGTGTATTGTCATGTCTTATATTGTCTTGTCTTGTCATGTCTTGTCTTGTCTTGTCTTGTCTTGTCTTGTTTTGTCTTGTCATGTCTTGTCTTGTCTTGTCTTGTCTTGTCGTGTCATGTCTTGTCTTGTCTTGTCTTGTCTTGTTTTCTCATGTAATGTCATGTCGTGTGTTGTGTTGTTTTGTCTTGTCTTGTCTTGTCTTGTCTTGTCTTGTCTTGTCTTCTCTTGTCTTGTCTTGTCGTGTCTTGTCTTGTCTTGTCTGGTCTTGCCTTGTCTTTTCTTGTCTTGTCTTGTCTTGTCTTGTCTTGTCTTGTCATGTCTTGTCTTGTCTTGTTTTGTCTTGTCTTGTATTGTCTTGTTTTCTCATGTAATGTCATGTCGCGTGTTGTGTTGTTTTGTCTTGTCTTGTGTTGTTTTGTCGTGTCATGTCTTGTCTTGTCTTGGTTGTCTTGTCTTGTGATGTCATGTCGTGTGTTGTGTTGTTTTGTCTTGTCTTGTTTTGTCTTGTCCTGTCTTGTCATGTCTTGTCTTGTCTTGTCTTGTCTTGTCTTGTCTTGTCTTGTCTTGTCTTGTTTTGTTTTGTCTTGTCTTGTATTGTCTTGTTTTCTCATGTAATGTCATGTCGTGTGTTGTGTTGTTTTGTCTTGTCTTGTGTTGTTTTGTCGTGTCATGTCTTGTCTTGTCTTGTCTTGTCTTGTCTTGTCTTGTCTTGTCTTGTCTTGTCTTGTCTTGTCTTGTCTTGTCTTGTCTTGTCTTGTCTTGTCTTGTTTTGTCTTGTCTTGAATTGTCTTGTTTTCTCATGTAATGTCATGTCGTGAGTTGTGTTGTTTTTTCTTGTCTTGTCTTGTCTTGTCTTGTCTTGTCATGTCGTGTGTTGTGTTGTGTTGTTTTGTCTTGTCTTGTCTTCTCCTTGTCTTGCCTTGTCTTGTCTTGTCTTGTTTTGTCTTGTCATGTCTTATATTGTCTTGTCTTGTGATGTCATGTCGTGTGTTGTGTTGTGTTGTTTTGTCTTGTCTTGTTTTGTCTTGTCCTGTCTTGTCTTGTCATGTCATGTCATGTGTTGTGTTGTGTTGTTTTGTCTTGTCTTGTCTTGTCTTGTCTTGTCTTGTCTTGCCTTATCTTGCCTTGTCTTGTCTTGTCTGGTCTTGTCTTGTCTTGTCTTGTCTTGTCTTGTCTTGTCTTGTCTTGTCTTGTCTTGTCTTGTCTTGTCTTGTCTTGTCTTGTCTTGTCTTGTCTTGTCTTGTCTTGTCTTGTCTTGTCTTGTCTTGTCTTGTCTTGTCTTGTCTTGTCTTGTCTTGTCTTGTCTTGTCTTGTCTTGTCTTGTCTTGTCATGTCTTGTCTTGTTTTGTCTTGTCTTGTATTGTCTTGTTTTCTCATGTAATGTCATGTCGTGTGTTGTGTTGTTTTGTCTTGTCTTGTGTTGTTTTGTCGTGTCATGTCTTGTCTTGTCTTGTCTTGTCTTGTTTTCTCATGTAATGTCATGTCGTGTGTTGTGTTGTTTTGTCTTGTCTTGTCTTGTCTTGTCTTGTCTTGTCTTGTCTTGTCTTGTCCTGTCCTGTCTTGTCTTGTCTTGTCATGTCTTGTCTTGTCTTGTCTTGTCTTGTCTTGTCTTGTCTTGTCTTGTCTCCTCTTGTCTTGTCTTGTCTTGTCTTGTCCTGTCCTGTCTTGTCTTGTCCTGTCATGTCTTGTCTTGTCTTGTCTTGTCTTGTGTTGCCTCGTCTTGTCTTGTCTTATCGTGTCCTGTCCTTACGTGTGTTGTGTTGTTTTGTCTTGTCTTGCTTTGTCTTGTCATGTCTTATCTTGTTTTCTCATGTAATGTCATGTCTTTTCTTGTATTGTCTTGTCTTGTCTTGTCTTGTCTTGTCTTGTCTTGTCTTGTCTTGTCTTGTCTTGTCTTGTCTTGTCTTGTCTTGTCTTGTCTTGTCTTGTCTTGTGTTGTCTTGTCTTGTCTTGTCTTGTTTTATGTTGTCTTGTCTTGTCTTGTTTTGTCATGTAATGTCATGTCGTGTGTTGTGTTGTTTTGTCTTGTCTTGTCTTCTCCTTGTCTTGTCTTGTCATGTCGTGTGTTGTGTTGTTTTGTCTTGTCATGTCTTATATTGTCTTGTCTTGTCTTGTGATGTCATGTCGTGTGTTTTGTTGTTTTGTCTTGTCTTGTTTTGTCTTGTCCTGTCTTGTCTTGTCATGTCATGTGTTGTGCTGTGTTGTTTTGTCTTGTCTTGTCTTGTCTTGTCTTGTCTTGTCTTGTCTTGTCTTGTCTTGTCTTGTCTTGTCTTGTCTTGTCTTGTCTTGTTTTCTCATGTAATGTCATGTCGTGTGTTGTGTTGTTTTGTCTTGTCTTGTGTTGTTTTGTCGTGTCATGTCTTGTCTTGTCTTGTCTTGTCTTGTCCTGTCCTGTCGTGTGTTGTGTTGTTTTGTCTTGTCTTGTGTTGTTTTGTCGTGTCATGTCTTGTCTTGTCTTGTTTTGTCTTGTCTTGTATTGTCTTGTTTTCTCATGTAATGTCATGTCGTGTGTTGTGTTGTTTTGTCTTGTCTTGTGTTGTTTTGTCGTGTCATGTCTTGTCTTGTCTTGTCTTGTCTTGTCCTGTCCTGCCGTGTGTTGTGTTGTTTTGTCTTGTCTTGTCATGTCATGTCGTGTCTTGTGTTGCTTTGTCTTGTCTTGTCTTGTCTTGTCTTGTCATGTCGTGTGTTGTGTTGTTTTGTCTTGTCTTGTTGTGTATTGTCATGTCTTATATTGTCTTGTCTTGTCTTGTTTTGTCTTGTCTTGAATTGTCATGTCATGTCGTGTCTTGTGTTGCTTTGTCTTGTCTTGTCTTGTCTTGTCTGGTCTTGTCTTGTCTTGTCTTGTCTTGTCTTGTGTTGTCTTGTCTTGTCTTGTCTTGTTTTATGTTGTCTTGTCTTGTCTTGTTTTGTCATGTAATGTCATGTCTTGTCTTGTCTTGTCTTGTCTTGTCTTGTCTTGTCTTGTCTCGTCTTGTCTTGTCTTGTCTTGTCTTGTCCTGTCCTGTCTTGTCTTGTCCTGTCATGTCTTGTCTTGTCTTGTCTTGTCTTGTGTTGCCTCGTCTTGTCTTGTCTTATCGTGTCCTGTCCTTACGTGTGTTGTGTTGTTTTGTCTTGTCTTGCTTTGTCTTGTCATGTCTTATCTTGTTTTCTCATGTAATGTCATGTCTTTTCTTGTATTGTCTTGTCTTGTCTTGTCTTGTCTTGTCTTGTCTTGTCTTGTCTTGTCTTGTCTTGTCTTGTCTTGTCTTGTCTTGTCTTGTCTTGTCTTGTCTTGTCTTGTCTTGTCTTGTGTTGTCTTGTCTTGTCTTGTCTTGTTTTATGTTGTCTTGTCTTGTCTTGTTTTGTCATGTAATGTCATGTCGTGTGTTGTGTTGTTTTGTCTTGTCTTGTCTTCTCCTTGTCTTGTCTTGTCATGTCGTGTGTTGTGTTGTTTTGTCTTGTCATGTCTTATATTGTCTTGTCTTGTCTTGTGATGTCATGTCGTGTGTTTTGTTGTTTTGTCTTGTCTTGTTTTGTCTTGTCCTGTCTTGTCTTGTCATGTCATGTGTTGTGCTGTGTTGTTTTGTCTTGTCTTGTCTTGTCTTGTCTTGTCTTGTCTTGTCTTGTCTTGTCTTGTCTTGTCTTGTCTTGTCTTGTCTTGTCTTGTTTTCTCATGTAATGTCATGTCGTGTGTTGTGTTGTTTTGTCTTGTCTTGTGTTGTTTTGTCGTGTCATGTCTTGTCTTGTCTTGTCTTGTCTTGTCCTGTCCTGTCGTGTGTTGTGTTGTTTTGTCTTGTCTTGTGTTGTTTTGTCGTGTCATGTCTTGTCTTGTCTTGTTTTGTCTTGTCTTGTATTGTCTTGTTTTCTCATGTAATGTCATGTCGTGTGTTGTGTTGTTTTGTCTTGTCTTGTGTTGTTTTGTCGTGTCATGTCTTGTCTTGTCTTGTCTTGTCTTGTCCTGTCCTGCCGTGTGTTGTGTTGTTTTGTCTTGTCTTGTCATGTCATGTCGTGTCTTGTGTTGCTTTGTCTTGTCTTGTCTTGTCTTGTCTTGTCATGTCGTGTGTTGTGTTGTTTTGTCTTGTCTTGTTGTGTATTGTCATGTCTTATATTGTCTTGTCTTGTCTTGTTTTGTCTTGTCTTGAATTGTCATGTCATGTCGTGTCTTGTGTTGCTTTGTCTTGTCTTGTCTTGTCTTGTCTGGTCTTGTCTTGTCTTGTCTTGTCTTGTCTTGTCTTGTCTTGTCTTGTCTTGTCTTGTCTTGTCTTGTCTTGTCTTGTCTTGTCTTGTCTTGTCTTGTCTTGTCTTGTCTTGTTTTGTCTTGTCTTGAATTGTCATGTCATGTCGTGTCTTGTGTTGCTTTGTCTTGTCTTGTCTTGTCTTGTCTTGTCTTGTCGTGTCATGTCTTGTCTTGTCTTGTCTTGTCTTGTCTTGTCTTGTCTTGTCTTGTCTTGTCTTGTCTTGTCTTGTCATGTCTTGTCTTGTTTTGTCTTGTCTTGTATTGTCTTGTTTTCTCATGTAATGTCATGTCGTGTGTTGTGTTGTTTTGTCTTGTCTTGTGTTGTTTTGTCGTATCATGTCTTGTCTTGTCTTGTCTTGTCTTGTTTTCTCATGTAATGTCATGTCGTGTGTTGTGTTGTTTTGTCTTGTCTTGTCTTGTCTTGTCTTGTCTTGTCTTGTCTTGTCTTGTCCTGTCCTGTCTTGTCTTGTCTTGTCATGTCTTGTCTTGTCTTGTCTTGTCTTGTCTTGTCTTGTCTTGTCTTGTCTCGTCTTGTCTTGTCTTGTCTTGTCTTGTCCTGTCCTGTCTTGTCTTGTCCTGTCATGTCTTGTCTTGTCTTGTCTTGTCTTGTGTTGCCTCGTCTTGTCTTGTCTTATCGTGTCCTGTCCTTACGTGTGTTGTGTTGTTTTGTCTTGTCTTGCTTTGTCTTGTCATGTCTTATCTTGTTTTCTCATGTAATGTCTTGTCTTGTCTTGTCATGTCTTGTCTTGTCTTGTCTTGTCTTGTCTTGTCTTGTCTTGTCTCGTCTTGTCTTGTCTTGTCTTGTCTTGTCCTGTCCTGTCTTGTCTTGTCCTGTCATGTCTTGTCTTGTCTTGTCTTGTCTTGTGTTGCCTCGTCTTGTCTTGTCTTATCGTGTCCTGTCCTTACGTGTGTTGTGTTGTTTTGTCTTGTCTTGCTTTGTCTTGTCATGTCTTATCTTGTTTTCTCATGTAATGTCATGTCTTTTCTTGTATTGTCTTGTCTTGTCTTGTCTTGTCTTGTCTTGTCTTGTCTTGTCTTGTCTTGTCTTGTCTTGTCTTGTCTTGTCTTGTCTTGTCTTGTCTTGTCTTGTCTTGTCTCGTCTTGTGTTGTCTTGTCTTGTCTTGTCTTGTTTTATGTTGTCTTGTCTTGTCTTGTTTTGTCATGTAATGTCATGTCGTGTGTTGTGTTGTTTTGTCTTGTCTTGTCTTCTCCTTGTCTTGTCTTGTCATGTCGTGTGTTGTGTTGTTTTGTCTTGTCATGTCTTATATTGTCTTGTCTTGTCTTGTGATGTCATGTCGTGTGTTTTGTTGTTTTGTCTTGTCTTGTTTTGTCTTGTCCTGTCTTGTCTTGTCATGTCATGTGTTGTGCTGTGTTGTTTTGTCTTGTCTTGTCTTGTCTTGTCTTGTCTTGTCTTGTCTTGTCTTGTCTTGTCTTGTCTTGTCTTGTCTTGTCTTGTCTTGTCTTGTCTTGTCTTGTCTTGTCTTGTCTTGTTTTCTCATGTAATGTCATGTCGTGTGTTGTGTTGTTTTGTCTTGTCTTGTGTTGTTTTGTCGTGTCATGTCTTGTCTTGTCTTGTCTTGTCTTGTCCTGTCCTGTCGTGTGTTGTGTTGTTTTGTCTTGTCTTGTGTTGTTTTGTCGTGTCATGTCTTGTCTTGTCTTGTTTTGTCTTGTCTTGTATTGTCTTGTTTTCTCATGTAATGTCATGTCGTGTGTTGTGTTGTTTTGTCTTGTCTTGTGTTGTTTTGTCGTGTCATGTCTTGTCTTGTCTTGTCTTGTCTTGTCCTGTCCTGCCGTGTGTTGTGTTGTTTTGTCTTGTCTTGTCATGTCATGTCGTGTCTTGTGTTGCTTTGTCTTGTCTTGTCTTGTCTTGTCTTGTCATGTCGTGTGTTGTGTTGTTTTGTCTTGTCTTGTTGTGTATTGTCATGTCTTATATTGTCTTGTCTTGTCTTGTTTTGTCTTGTCTTGAATTGTCATGTCATGTCGTGTCTTGTGTTGCTTTGTCTTGTCTTGTCTTGTCTTGTCTGGTCTTGTCTTGTCTTGTCTTGTCTTGTCTTGTCTTGTCTTGTCTTGTCTTGTCTTGTCTTGTCTTGTCTTGTCTTGTCTTGTCTTGTCTTGTCTTGTCTTGTCTTGTCTTGTTTTGTCTTGTCTTGAATTGTCATGTCATGTCGTGTCTTGTGTTGCTTTGTCTTGTCTTGTCTTGTCTTGTCTTGTCTTGTCGTGTCATGTCTTGTCTTGTCTTGTTTTGTCTTGTCTTGTATTGTCTTGTTTTCTCATGTAATGTCATGTCGTGTGTTGTGTTGTTTTGTCTTGTCTTGTCTTATCTTGTCTTGTCTTCTCTTGTCTTGTCTTGTCGTGTCTTGTCTTGTCTTGTCTGGTCTTGTCTCGTCTTTTCTTGTCTTGTCTTGTCTTGTCTTGTCATGTCTTGTCTTGTCTTGTTTTGTCTTGTCTTGTATTGTCTTGTTTTCTCATGTAATGTCATGTCGTGTGTTGTGTTGTTTTGTCTTGTCTTGTGTTGTTTTGTCGTGTCATGTCCTGTCTTGTCATGTCTTGTCTTGTCTTGTCTTGTCTTGTCTTGTCTTGTCTTGTCTTGTCTTGTCTTGTCTTGTCTTGTCTTGTCTTGTCTTGTCTTGTCTTGTCTTGTCTTGTCTTGTCTTGTCTTGTCTTGTCTTGTATTGTCTTGTTTTCTCATGTAATGTCATGTCGTGTGTTGTGTTGTTTTGTCTTGTCTTGTGTTGTTTTGTCGTGTCATGTCTTGTCTTGTCTTGTCTTGTCTTGTCTTGTCTTGTCTTGTCTTGTCTTGTCTTGTCTTGTCTTGTCTTGAATTGTCTTGTTTTCTCATGTAATGTCATGTCGTGAGTTGTGTTGTTTTTTCTTGTCTTGTCTTGTCTTGTCTTGTCTTGTCATGTCGTGTGTTGTGTTGTTTTGTCTTGTCTTGTCTTCTCCTTGTCTTGCCTTGTCTTGTCTTGTCTTGTTTTGTCTTGTCATGTCTTATATTGTCTTGTCTTGTCTTGTCTTGTGATGTCATGTCGTGTGTTGTGTTGTTTTGTCTTGTCTTGTCATGTCATGTCATGTGTTGTGTTGTGTTGTTTTGTCTTGTCTTGTCTTGTCTTGTCTTGTCTTGTCTTGCCTTATCTTGCCTTGTCTTGTCTTGTCTGGTCTTGTCTTGTCTTGTCTTGTCTTGTCTTGTCTTGTCTTGTCTTGTCTTGTCTTGTCTTGTCTTGTCTTGTCTTGTCTTGTCTTGTCTTGTCTTGTCTTGTCTTGTCTTGTCATGTCTTGTCTTGTCTTGTTTTGTCTTGTCTTGTATTGTCTTGTTTTCTCATGCAATGTCATGTCGTGTGTTGTGTTGTTTTGTCTTGTCTTGTGTTGTTTTGTCGTGTCATGTCTTGTCTTGTCTTGTCTTGTCTTGTTTTCTCATGTAATGTCATGTCGTGTGTTGTGTTGTTTTGTCTTGTCTTGTCTTGTCTTGTCTTGTCTTGTCTTCTCTTGTCTTGTCTTGTCGTGTCTTGTCTTGTCTTGTCTGGTCTTGCCTTGTCTTTTCTTGTCTTGTCTTGTCTTGTCTTGTCTTGTCTTGTCATGTCTTGTCTTGTCTTGTTTTGTCTTGTCTTGTATTGTCTTGTTTTCTCATGTAATGTCATGTCGTGTGTTGTGTTGTTTTGTCTTGTCTTGTCTTATCTTGTCTTGTCTTCTCTTGTCTTGTCTTGTCTTGTTTTGTCTTGTCATGTCTTATATTGTCTTGTCTTGTCTTGTCTTGTGATGTCATGTCGTGTGTTGTGTTGTTTTGTCTTGTCTTGTCATGTCATGTCATGTGTTGTGTTGTGTTGTTTTGTCTTGTCTTGTCTTGTCTTGTCTTGTCTTGTCTTGCCTTATCTTGCCTTGTCTTGTCTTGTCTGGTCTTGTCTTGTCTTGTCTTGTCTTGTCTTGTCTTGTCTTGTCTTGTCTTGTCTTGTCTTGTCTTGTCTTGTCTTGTCTTGTCTTGTCTTGTCTTGTCTTGTGTTGTTTTGTCGTGTCATGTCTTGTCTTGTCTTGTTTTGTCTTGTCTTGTATTGTCTTGTTTTCTCATGTAATGTCATGTCGTGTGTTGTGTTGTTTTGTCTTGTCTTGTGTTGTTTTGTCGTGTCATGTCTTGTCTTGTCTTGTCCTGTCCTGTCGTGTGTTGTGTTGTTTTGTCTTGTCTTGTCATGTCATGTCATGTCGTGTCTTGTGTTGCTTTGTCTTGTCTTGTCATGTCGTGTGTTGTGTTGTTTTGTCTTGTCTTGTTGTGTATTGTCATGTCTTATATTGTCTTGTCTTGTCATGTCTTGTCTTGTCTTGTCTTGTCTTGTCTTGTTTTGTCTTGTCATGTCTTGTCTTGTCTTGTCTTGTCTTGTCGTGTCATGTCTTGTCTTGTCTTGTTTTCTCATGTAATGTCATGTCGTGTGTTGTGTTGTTTTGTCTTGTCTTGTCTTGTCTTCTCTTGTCTTGTCTTGTCGTGTCTTGTCTTGTCTTGTCTGGTCTTGCCTTGTCTTTTCTTGTCTTGTCTTGTCTTGTGATGTCATGTCGTGTGTTGTGTTGTTTTGTCTTGTCTTGTTTTGTCTTGTCCTGTCTTGTCATGTCTTGTCTTGTCTTGTCTTGTCTTGTCTTGTCTTGTCTTGTCTTGTCTTGTCTTGTCTTGTCTTGTCTTGTTTTGTCTTGTCTTGTATTGTCTTGTTTTCTCATGTAATGTCATGTCGTGTGTTGTGTTGTTTTGTCTTGTCTTGTGTTGTTTTGTCGTGTCATGTCTTGTCTTGTCTTGTCTTGTCTTGTCTTGTCTTGTCTTGTCTTGTCTTGTCTTGTCTTGTCTTGTCTTGTCTTGTCTTGTCTTGTCTTGTCTTGTTTTGTCTTGTCTTGAATTGTCTTGTTTTCTCATGTAATGTCATGTCGTGAGTTGTGTTGTTTTTTCTTGTCTTGTCTTGTCTTGTCTTGTCTTGTCATGTCGTGTGTTGTGTTGTGTTGTTTTGTCTTGTCTTGTCTTCTCCTTGTCTTGCCTTGTCTTGTCTTGTCTTGTTTTGTCTTGTCATGCCTTATATTGTCTTGTCTTGTGATGTCATGTCGTGTGTTGTGTTGTGTTGTTTTGTCTTGTCTTGTTTTGTCTTGTCCTGTCTTGTCTTGTCATGTCATGTCATGTGTTGTGTTGTGTTGTTTTGTCTTGTCTTGTCTTGTCTTGTCTTGTCTTGTCTTGCCTTATCTTGCCTTGTCTTGTCTTGTCTGGTCTTGTCTTGTCTTGTCTTGTCTTGTCTTGTCTTGTCTTGTCTTGTCTTGTCTTGTCTTGTCTTGTCTTGTCTTGTCTTGTCTTGTCTTGTCTTGTCTTGTCTTGTCTTGTCTTGTCTTGTCTTGTCTTGTCTTGTCTTGTCTTGTCTTGTCTTGTCTTGTCTTGTCTTGTCTTGTCATGTCTTGTCTTGTCTTGTTTTGTCTTGTCTTGTATTGTCTTGTTTTCTCATGTAATGTCATGTCGTGTGTTGTGTTGTTTTGTCTTGTCTTGTGTTGTTTTGTCGTGTCATGTCTTGTCTTGTCTTGTCTTGTCTTGTTTTCTCATGTAATGTCATGTCGTGTGTTGTGTTGTTTTGTCTTGTCTTGTCTTGTCTTGTCTTGTCTTGTCTTGTCTTGTCTTGTCTTGTCTTGTCTTGTCCTGTCCTCTCTTGTCTTGTCTTGTCATGTCTTGTCTTGTCTTGTCTTGTCTTGTCTTGTCTTGTCTTGTCTCGTCTTGTCTTGTCTTGTCTTGTCTTGTCCTGTCCTGTCTTGTCTTGTCCTGTCATGTCTTGTCTTGTCTTGTCTTGTCTTGTGTTGCCTCGTCTTGTCTTGTCTTATCGTGTCCTGTCCTTACGTGTGTTGTGTTGTTTTGTCTTGTCTTGCTTTGTCTTGTCATGTCTTATCTTGTTTTCTCATGTAATGTCATGTCTTGTCTTGTATTGTCTTGTCTTGTCTTGTCTTGTCTTGTCTTGTCTTGTCTTGTCTTGTCTTGTCTTGTCTTGTCTTGTCTTGTCTTGTCTTGTCTTGTCTTGTCTTGTCTTGTGTTGTCTTGTCTTGTCTTGTCTTGTTTTATGTTGTCTTGTCTTGTCTTGTTTTGTCATGTAATGTCATGTCGTGTGTTGTGTTGTTTTGTCTTGTCTTGTCTTCGCCTTGTCTTGTCTTGTCATGTCGTGTGTTGTGTTGTTTTGTCTTGTCATGTCTTATATTGTCTTGTCTTGTCTTGTGATGTCATGTCGTGTGTTTTGTTGTTTTGTCTTGTCTTGTTTTGTCTTGTCCTGTCTTGTCTTGTCATGTCATGTGTTGTGCTGTGTTGTTTTGTCTTGTCTTGTCTTGTCTTGTCTTGTCTTGTCTTGTCTTGTCTTGCCTTATCTTGCCTTGTCTTGTCTTGTCTTGTCTTGTCTTGTCTTGTCTTGTCTTGTCTTGTCTTGTCTTGTCTTGTCTTGTCTTGTCTTGTCTTGTCTTGTCTTGTCTTGTCTTGTCTTGTTTTCTCATGTAATGTCATGTCGTGTGTTGTGTTGTTTTGTCTTGTCTTGTGTTGTTTTGTCGTGTCATGTCTTGTCTTGTCTTGTCTTGTCTTGTCCTGTCCTGTCGTGTGTTGTGTTGTTTTGTCTTGTCTTGTGTTGTTTTGTCGTGTCATGTCTTGTCTTGTCTTGTTTTGTCTTGTCTTGTATTGTCTTGTTTTCTCATGTAATGTCATGTCGTGTGTTGTGTTGTTTTGTCTTGTCTTGTGTTGTTTTGTCGTGTCATGTCTTGTCTTGTCTTGTCTTGTCTTGTCCTGTCCTGCCGTGTGTTGTGTTGTTTTGTCTTGTCTTGTCATGTCATGTCGTGTCTTGTGTTGCTTTGTCTTGTCTTGTCTTGTCTTGTCTTGTCTTGTCATGTCGTGTGTTGTGTTGTTTTGTCTTGTCTTGTTGTGTATTGTCATGTCTTATATTGTCTTGTCTTGTCTTGTTTTGTCTTGTCTTGAATTGTCATGTCATGTCGTGTCTTGTGTTGCTTTGTCTTGTCTTGTCTTGTCTTGTCTGGTCTTGTCTTGTCTTGTCTTGTCTTGTCTTGTCTTGTCTTGTCTTGTCTTGTCTTGTCTTGTCTTGTCTTGTTTTGTCTTGTCTTGAATTGTCATGTCATGTCGTGTCTTGTGTTGCTTTGTCTTTTTGTCTTGTCTTGTGTTGTTTTGTCGTGTCATGTCCTGTCTTGTCATGTCTTGTCTTGTCTTGTCTTGTCTTGTCTTGTCTTGTCTTGTCTTGTCTTGTCTTGTCTTGTCTTGTCTTGTCTTGTCTTGTCTTGTCTTGTCTTGTCTTGTCTTGTCTTGTCTTGTCTTGTCTTGTATTGTCTTGTTTTCTCATGTAATGTCATGTCGTGTGTTGTGTTGTTTTGTCTTGTCTTGTGTTGTTTTGTCGTGTCATGTCTTGTCTTGTCTTGTCTTGTCTTGTCTTGTCTTGTCTTGTCTTGTCTTGTCTTGTCTTGTCTTGTCTTGTCTTGTCTTGTCTTGAATTGTCTTGTTTTCTCATGTAATGTCATGTCGTGAGTTGTGTTGTTTTTTCTTGTCTTGTCTTGTCTTGTCTTGTCTTGTCATGTCGTGTGTTGTGTTGTGTTGTTTTGTCTTGTCTTGTCTTCTCCTTGTCTTGCCTTGTCTTGTCTTGTCTTGTTTTGTCTTGTCATGTCTTATATTGTCTTGTCTTGTCTTGTCTTGTGATGTCATGTCGTGTGTTGTGTTGTTTTGTCTTGTCTTGTCATGTCATGTCATGTGTTGTGTTGTGTTGTTTTGTCTTGTCTTGTCTTGTCTTGTCTTGTCTTGTCTTGTCTTGCCTTATCTTGCCTTGTCTTGTCTTGTCTGGTCTTGTCTTGTCTTGTCTTGTCTTGTCTTGTCTTGTCTTGTCTTGTCTTGTCTTGTCTTGTCTTGTCTTGTCTTGTCTTGTCTTGTCTTGTCTTGTCTTGTCTTGTCTTGTCTTGTCTTGTCTTGTCTTGTCATGTCTTGTCTTGTCTTGTTTTGTCTTGTCTTGTATTGTCTTGTTTTCTCATGCAATGTCATGTCGTGTGTTGTGTTGTTTTGTCTTGTCTTGTGTTGTTTTGTCGTGTCATGTCTTGTCTTGTCTTGTCTTGTCTTGTTTTCTCATGTAATGTCATGTCGTGTGTTGTGTTGTTTTGTCTTGTCTTGTCTTGTCTTGTCTTGTCTTGTCTTCTCTTGTCTTGTCTTGTCGTGTCTTGTCTTGTCTTGTCTGGTCTTGCCTTGTCTTTTCTTGTCTTGTCTTGTCTTGTCTTGTCTTGTCTTGTCATGTCTTGTCTTGTCTTGTTTTGTCTTGTCTTGTATTGTCTTGTTTTCTCATGTAATGTCATGTCGTGTGTTGTGTTGTTTTGTCTTGTCTTGTCTTATCTTGTCTTGTCTTCTCTTGTCTTGTCTTGTCTTGTTTTGTCTTGTCATGTCTTATATTGTCTTGTCTTGTCTTGTCTTGTGATGTCATGTCGTGTGTTGTGTTGTTTTGTCTTGTCTTGTCATGTCATGTCATGTCGTGTCTTGTGTTGCTTTGTCTTGTCTTGTCATGTCGTGTGTTGTGTTGTTTTGTCTTGTCTTGTTGTGTATTGTCATGTCTTATATTGTCTTGTCTTGTCATGTCTTGTCTTGTCTTGTCTTGTCTTGTCTTGTTTTGTCTTGTCATGTCTTGTCTTGTCTTGTCTTGTCTTGTCGTGTCATGTCTTGTCTTGTCTTGTTTTCTCATGTAATGTCATGTCGTGTGTTGTGTTGTTTTGTCTTGTCTTGTCTTGTCTTCTCTTGTCTTGTCTTGTCGTGTCTTGTCTTGTCTTGTCTGGTCTTGCCTTGTCTTTTCTTGTCTTGTCTTGTCTTGTGATGTCATGTCGTGTGTTGTGTTGTTTTGTCTTGTCTTGTTTTGTCTTGTCCTGTCTTGTCATGTCTTGTCTTGTCTTGTCTTGTCTTGTCTTGTCTTGTCTTGTCTTGTCTTGTCTTGTCTTGTCTTGTCTTGTCTTGTCTTGTCTTGTCTTGTCTTGTCTTGTCTTGTCTTGTCTTGTCTTGTCTTGTCTTGTCTTGTCTTGTCTTGTATTGTCTTGTCTTGTATTGTCTTGTTTTCTCATGTAATGTCATGTCGTGTGTTGTGTTGTTTTGTCTTGTCTTGTGTTGTTTTGTCGTGTCATGTCTTGTCTTGTCTTGTCTTGTCTTGTCTTGTCTTGTCTTGTCTTGTCTTGTCTTGTCTTGTCTTGTCTTGTCTTGTCTTGTCTTGTCTTGTCTTGTCTTGTCTTGTCTTGTCTTGTCTTGTCTTGTCTTGTCTTGTCTTGAATTGTCTTGTTTTCTCATGTAATGTCATGTCGTGAGTTGTGTTGTTTTTTCTTGTCTTGTCTTGTCTTGTCTTGTCTTGTCATGTCGTGTGTTGTGTTGTGTTGTTTTGTCTTGTCTTGTCTTCTCCTTGTCTTGCCTTGTCTTGTCTTGTCTTGTTTTGTCTTGTCATGTCTTATATTGTCTTGTCTTGTCTTGTCTTGTGATGTCATGTCGTGTGTTGTGTTGTTTTGTCTTGTCTTGTCATGTCATGTTATGTGTTGTGTTGTGTTGTTTTGTCTTGTCTTGTCTTGTCTTGTCTTGTCTTGTCTTGTCTTGCCTTATCTTGCCTTGTCTTGTCTTGTCTGGTCTTGTCTTGTCTTGTCTTGTCTTGTCTTGTCTTGTTTTATGTTGTCTTGTCTTGTCTTGTTTTGTCATGTAATGTCATGTCGTGTGTTGTGTTGTTTTGTCTTGTCTTGTCTTCTCCTTGTCTTGTCTTGTCATGTCGTGTGTTGTGTTGTTTTGTCTTGTCATGTCTTATATTGTCTTGTCTTGTCTTGTGATGTCATGTCGTGTGTTTTGTTGTTTTGTCTTGTCTTGTTTTGTCTTGTCCTGTCTTGTCTTGTCATGTCATGTGTTGTGCTGTGTTGTTTTGTCTTGTCTTGTCTTGTCTTGTCTTGTCTTGTCTTGTCTTGTCTTGCCTTATCTTGCCTTGTCTTGTCTTGTCTTGTCTTGTCTTGTCTTGTCTTGTCTTGTCTTGTCTTGTCTTGTCTTGTCTTGTCTTGTCTTGTCTTGTCTTGTCTTGTCTTGTCTTGTCTTGTCTTGTCTTGTCTTGTCTTGTCTTGTCTTGTCTTGTCTTGTCTTGTCTTGTCTTGTCTTGTCTTGTCTTGTCTTGTCTTGTCTTGTCTTGTCTTGTCTTGTCTTGTCTTGTTTTCTCATGTAATGTCATGTCGTGTGTTGTGTTGTTTTGTCTTGTCTTGTGTTGTTTTGTCGTGTCATGTCTTGTCTTGTCTTGTCTTGTCTTGTCCTGTCCTGTCGTGTGTTGTGTTGTTTTGTCTTGTCTTGTGTTGTTTTGTCGTGTCATGTCTTGTCTTGTCTTGTTTTGTCTTGTCTTGTATTGTCTTGTTTTCTCATGTAATGTCATGTCGTGTGTTGTGTTGTTTTGTCTTGTCTTGTGTTGTTTTGTCGTGTCATGTCTTGTCTTGTCTTGTCTTGTCTTGTCCTGTCCTGTCGTGTGTTGTGTTGTTTTGTCTTGTCTTGTCATGTCATGTCGTGTCTTGTGTTGCTTTGTCTTGTCTTGTCTTGTCTTGTCTTGTCTTGTCATGTCGTGTGTTGTGTTGTTTTGTCTTGTCTTGTTGTGTATTGTCATGTCTTATATTGTCTTGTCTTGTCTTGTTTTGTCTTGTCTTGAATTGTCATGTCATGTCGTGTCTTGTGTTGCTTTGTCTTGTCTTGTCTTGTCTTGTCTGGTCTTGTCTTGTCTTGTCTTGTCTTGTCTTGTCTTGTCTTGTCTTGTCTTGTCTTGTCTTGTCTTGTCTTGTCTTGTCTTGTCTTGTCTTGTCTTGTCTTGTCTTGTCTTGTCTTGTCTTGTCTTGTCTTGTCTTGTCTTGTTTTGTCTTGTCTTGAATTGTCATGTCATGTCGTGTCTTGTGTTGCTTTGTCTTGTCTTGTCTTGTCTTGTCTTGTCTTGTCGTGTCATGTCTTGTCTTGTCTTGTTTTGTCTTGTCTTGTATTGTCTTGTTTTCTCATGTAATGTCATGTCGTGTGTTGTGTTGTTTTGTCTTGTCTTGTCTTATCTTGTCTTGTCTTCTCTTGTCTTGTCTTGTCGTGTCTTGTCTTGTCTTGTCTGGTCTTGTCTCGTCTTTTCTTGTCTTGTCTTGTCTTGTCTTGTCATGTCTTGTCTTGTCTTGTTTTGTCTTGTCTTGTATTGTCTTGTTTTCTCATGTAATGTCATGTCGTGTGTTGTGTTGTTTTGTCTTGTCTTGTGTTGTTTTGTCGTGTCATGTCCTGTCTTGTCATGTCTTGTCTTGTCTTGTCTTGTCTTGTCTTGTCTTGTCTTGTCTTGTCTTGTCTTGTCTTGTCTTGTCTTGTCTTGTCTTGTCTTGTCTTGTCTTGTCTTGTCTTGTCTTGTCTTGTCTTGTCTTGTATTGTCTTGTCTTGTATTGTCTTGTTTTCTCATGTAATGTCATGTCGTGTGTTGTGTTGTTTTGTCTTGTCTTGTGTTGTTTTGTCGTGTCATGTCCTGTCTTGTCATGTCTTGTCTTGTCTTGTCTTGTCTTGTCTTGTCTTGTCTTGTCTTGTCTTGTCTTGTCTTGTCTTGTCTTGTCTTGTCTTGTCTTGTCTTGTCTTGTCTTGTCTTGTCTTGTCTTGTCTTGTCTTGTATTGTCTTGTCTTGTATTGTCTTGTTTTCTCATGTAATGTCATGTCGTGTGTTGTGTTGTTTTGTCTTGTCTTGTGTTGTTTTGTCGTGTCATGTCTTGTCTTGTCTTGTCTTGTCTTGTCTTGTCTTGTCTTGTCTTGTCTTGTCTTGTCTTGTCTTGTCTTGTCTTGTCTTGTCATGTCGTGTGTTGTGTTGTGTTGTTTTGTCTTGTCTTGTCTTCTCCTTGTCTTGCCTTGTCTTGTCTTGTCTTGTTTTGTCTTGTCATGTCTTATATTGTCTTGTCTTGTCTTGTCTTGTGATGTCATGTCGTGTGTTGTGTTGTTTTGTCTTGTCTTGTCATGTCATGTTATGTGTTGTGTTGTGTTGTTTTGTCTTGTCTTGTCTTGTCTTGTCTTGTCTTGTCTTGTCTTGCCTTATCTTGCCTTGTCTTGTCTTGTCTGGTCTTGTCTTGTCTTGTCTTGTCTTGTCTTGTCTTGTCTTGTCTTGTCTTGTCTTGTCTTGTCTTGTCTTGTCTTGTCTTGTCTTGTCTTGTCTTGTCTTGTCTTGTCTTGTCTTGTCTTGTCTTGTCTTGTCTTGTCTTGTCTTGTCTTGTCATGTCTTGTCTTGTCTTGTTTTGTCTTGTCTTGTATTGTCTTGTTTTCTCATGCAATGTCATGTCGTGTGTTGTGTTGTTTTGTCTTGTCTTGTGTTGTTTTGTCGTGTCATGTCTTGTCTTGTCTTGTCTTGTCTTGTTTTCTCATGTAATGTCATGTCGTGTGTTGTGTTGTTTTGTCTTGTCTTGTCTTGTCTTGTCTTGTCTTGTCTTGTCTTGTCCTGTCCTGTCTTGTCTTGTCTTGTCATGTCTTGTCTTGTCTTGTCTTGTCTTGTCTTGTCTTGTCTTGTCTTGTCTTGTCTCGTCTTGTCTTGTCTTGTCTTGTCTTGTCCTGTCCTGTCTTGTCTTGTCTTGTCATGTCTTGTCTTGTCTTGTCTTGTCTTGTCTTGTGTTGCCTCGTCTTGTCTTGTCTTATCGTGTCCTGTCCTGACGTGTGTTGTGTTGTTTTGTCTTGTATTGCTTTGTCTTGTCATGTCTTATCTTGTTTTCTCATGTAATGTCATGTCTTGTCTTGTCTTGTCTTGTCTTGTCTTGTCTTGTGTTGTCTTGTCTTGTCTTGTCTTGTTTTATGTTGTCTTGTCTTGTCTTGTTTTGTCATGTAATGTCATGTCGTGTGTTGTGTTGTTTTGTCTTGTCTTGTCTTCTCCTTGTCTTGTCTTGTCATGTCGTGTGTTGTGTTGTTTTGTCTTGTCATGTCTTATATTGTCTTGTCTTGTCTTGTGATGTCATGTCGTGTGTTTTGTTGTTTTGTCTTGTCTTGTTTTGTCTTGTCCTGTCTTGTCTTGTCATGTCATGTGTTGTGCTGTGTTGTTTTGTCTTGTCTTGTCTTGTCTTGTCTTGCCTTATCTTGCCTTGTCTTGTCTTGTCTTGTCTTGTCTTGTCTTGTCTTGTCTTGTCTTGTCTTGTCTTGTCTTGTCATGTCTTGTCTTGTCTTGTTTTGTCTTGTCTTGTATTGTCTTGTTTTCTCATGTAATGTCATGTCGTGTGTTGTGTTGTTTTGTCTTGTCTTGTGTTGTTTTGTCGTGTCATGTCTTGTCTTGTCTTGTCTTGTCTTGTCCTGTCCTGTCGTGTCTTGTGTTGTTTTGTCTTGTCTTGTCATGTCATGTCATGTCGTGTCTTGTGTTGCTTTGTCTTGTCTTGTCTTGTCATGTCGTGTGTTGTGTTGTTTTGTCTTGTCTTGTTGTGTATTGTCATGTCTTGTCTTGTCTTGTCATGTCATGTCATGTCGTGTGTTGTGTTGTTTTGTCTTGTTTTGTCTTGTTTTGTTTTGTCTTGTCATGTCTTGTCTTGTCTTGTTTTGTCTGGTCATGTCTTGTCTTGTCTTGTCTTGTCTTGTCTTGTCTTGTCTTGTCTTGTCTTGTCTTGTCTTGTCTTGTCTTGTCTTGTCTTGTCTTGTCTTGTCTTGTCTTGTCTTGTCTTGTCTTGTCTTGTCTTGTCTTGTCTAGTCTTGTCTTGTCTTGTCTTGTCTTGTCTTGTCTTGTCTTGTCTTGTCTTGTCTTGTCTTGTCTTGTCTTGTCTTGTCGTGTCATGTCTTGTCTTGTCTTGTCTTGTCTTGTCTTGTCCTGTCCTGTCGTGTGTTGTGTTGTTTTGTCTTGTATTGTCATGTCATGTCATGTCGTGTCTTGTGTTGCTTTGTCTTGTCTTGTCTTGTCATGTCGTGTGTTGTGTTGTTTTGTCTTGTCTTGTCTTCTCCTTGTCTTGTCTTGTCATGTCGTGTGTTGTGTTGTTTTGTCTTGTCATGTCTTATATTGTCTTGTCTTGTCTTGTGATGTCATGTCGTGTGTTGTGTTGTTTTGTCTTGTCTTGTTTTGTCTTGTCCTGTCTTGTCTTGTCAAGTCATGTGTTGTGTTGTGTTGTTTTGTCTTGTCTTGTCTTGCCTTGTCTTGTCTTGTCTTGCCTTATCTTGCCTTGTCTTGTCTTGTCTTGTCTTGTCTTGTCTTGTCTTGTCTTGTCTTGTCTTGTCCTGTCCTGTCGTGTGTTGTGTTGTTTTGTCTTGTCTTGTCATGTCATGTCATGTCGTGTCTTGTGTTGCTTTGTCTTGTCTTGTCTTGTCATGTCGTGTGTTGTGTTGTTTTGTCTTGTCTTGTCTTGTCTTGTCTTGTCTTGTCTTGTCTTGTCTTGTCTTGTCTTGTCTTGTCTTGTCTTGTCTTGTCTTGTCTAGTCTTGTCTTGTCTTGTCTTGTCTTGTCTTGTCTTGTCTTGTCTTGTCTTGTCTTGTCTTGTCTTGTCTTGTCTTGTCTTGTCTTGTCTTGTCTTGTCGTGTCATGTCTTGTCTTGTCTTGTCTTGTCTTGTCCTGTCCTGTCGTGTGTTGTGTTGTTTTGTCTTGTATTGTCATGTCATGTCATGTCGTGTCTTGTGTTGCTTTGTCTTGTCTTGTCTTGTCATGTCGTGTGTTGTGTTGTTTTGTCTTGTCTTGTCTTCTCCTTGTCTTGTCTTGTCATGTCGTGTGTTGTGTTGTTTTGTCTTGTCATGTCTTATATTGTCTTGTCTTGTCTTGTGATGTCATGTCGTGTGTTGTGTTGTTTTGTCTTGTCTTGTTTTGTCTTGTCCTGTCTTGTCTTGTCAAGTCATGTGTTGTGTTGTGTTGTTTTGTCTTGTCTTGTCTTGCCTTGTCTTGTCTTGTCTTGCCTTATCTTTCCTTGTCTTGTCTTGTCTTGTCTTGTCTTGTCTTGTCTTGTCTTGTCTTGTCTTGTCTTGTCTTGTCTTGTCCTGTCCTGTCGTGTGTTGTGTTGTTTTGTCTTGTCTTGTCATGTCATGTCATGTCGTGTCTTGTGTTGCTTTGTCTTGTCTTGTCTTGTCATGTCGTGTGTTGTGTTGTTTTGTCTTGTCTTGTTGTGTATTGTCATGTCTTTTATTGTCTTGTCTTGTCTTGTCTTGTTTTGTCTTGTCATGTCATGTCTTGTCTTGTCTTGTCTTGTCTTGTCTTGTCTTGTCTTGTCTTGTCTTGTCTTGTCTTGTCTTGTCTTGTCTTGTCTTGTCTTGTCTTGTCTTGTCTTGTCTTGTCTTGTCTTGTCTTGTCTTGTCTTGTCTTGTCTTGTCTTGTCTGTCTTGTCTTGTCTTGTCTTGTCTTGCCTTGTTTTGTCATGTAATGTCATGTCGTGTGTTGTGTTGTTTTGTCTTGTCTTGTCTTCTCCTTGTCTTGTCTTGTCATGTCGTGTGTTGTGTTGTTTTGTCTTGTCATGTCTTATATTGTCTTGTCTTGTCTTGTGATGTCATGTTGTGTGTTGTGTTGTTTTGTCTTGTCTTGTTTTGTCTTGTCTTGTCTTGTCTTGTCTTGTCTTGTCTTGTCTTGTCTTGTCTTGTCTTGTCTTGTCTTGTCTTGTCTTGTCTTGTCTTGTCTTGTCTTGTCTTGTCATGTCTTGTCTTGTCTTGTTTTGTCTTGTCTTGTATTGTCTTGTTTTCTCATGTAATGTCATGTCGTGTGTTGTGTTGTTTTGTCTTGTCTTGTCTTGTCTTGTCGTGTGTTGTGTTGTTTTGTCTTGTCTTGTTTTGTCTTGTCTTGTCTTGTCTTGTCCTGTCCTGTCTTGTCTTGTCTTGTCATGTCTTGTCTTGTCTTGTCTTGTCTTGTCTTGTCTTGTCTTGTCTCGTCTTGTCTTGTCTTGTCTTGTCTTGTCCTGTCCTGTCTTGTCTTGTCTTGTCATGTCTTGTCTTGTCTTGTCTTGTCTTGTCTTGTGTTGCCTCGTCTTGTCTTGTCTTATCGTGTCCTGTCCTGACGTGTGTTGTGTTGTTTTGTCTTGTCTTGCTTTGTCTTGTCATGTCTTATCTTGTTTTCTCATGTAATGTCATGTCTTGTCTTGTCTTGTCTTGTCTTGTCTTGTCTTGTCTTGTGTTGTCTTGTCTTGTCTTGTCTTATTTTATGTTGTCTTGTCTTGTCTTGTTTTGTCATGTAATGTCATGTCGTGTGTTGTGTTGTTTTGTCTTGTCTTGTCTTCTCCTTGTCTTGTCTTGTCATGTCGTGTGTTGTGTTGTTTTGTCTTGTCATGTCTTATATTGTCTTGTCTTGTCTTGTGATGTCATGTCGTGTGTTTTGTTGTTTTGTCTTGTCTTGTTTTGTCCTGTCTTGTCTTGTCATGTCATGTGTTGTGCTGTGTTGTTTTGTCTTGTCTTGTCTTGTCTTGTCTTGTCTTGTCTTGTCTTGCCTTATCTTGCCTTGTCTTGTCTTGTCTTGTCTTGTCTTGTCTTGTCTTGTCTTGTCTTGTCTTGTCTTGTCTTGTCTTGTCTTGTCTTGTCTTGTCTTGTCGTGTCTTGTCTTGTCTTGTCTTGTCTTGTCTTGTCTTGTCTTGTCTTGTCTTGTCGTGTCTTGTCTTATCATGTCTTGTCTTGTCTTGTCTTGTCTTGTCTTGTCTTGTCTTGTCTTGTCTTGTCGTGTCTTGTCTTATATTGTCTTGTCTTGTCTTGTCTTGTCTTGTCCTGTCTTGTCTTGTCTTGTCTTGTCTTGTCTTGTCTTGTCTTGTCTTGTCTTGTCTTGTCGTGTCTTGTCTTGTCTTGTCTTGTCTTGTCTTGTCTTGTCTTGTCTTGTCTTGTCTTGTCTTGTCTTGCCTTATCTTGCCTTGTCTTGTCTTGTCTTGTCTTGTCTTGTCTTGTCGTGTCTTGTCTTGTCTTGTCTTGTCTTGTCTTGTCTTGTCTTGCCTTATCTTGCCTTGCCTTATCTTGCCTTGTCTTGTCTTGTCTGGTCTTGTCTTGTCTTGTCTTGTCTTGTCTTGTCTTGTCTTGTCTTGTCTTGTCTTGTCTTGTCTTGTCTTGTCTTGTCTTGTCTTGTCTTGTCTTGTCTTGTCTTGTCTTGTCTTGTCTTGTCTTGTCTTGTCTTGTCTTGTCTTGTCTTGTCTTGTCTTGTCTTGTCTTGTCTTGTCTTGTCTTGTCTTGTCGTGTCTTGTCTTATATTGTCTTGTCTTGTCTTGTCTTGTCTTGTCCTGTCTTGTCATGTCTTGTCATGTCATGTCGTGTGTTGTGTTGTTTTGTCTTGTCTTGTGTTGTTTTGTCGTGTCATGTCTTGTCTTGTCTTGTCCTGTCCTGTCGTGTCTTGTGTTGTTTTGTCTTGTCTTGTCATGTCATGTCATGTCGTGTCTTGTGTTGCTTTGTCTTGTCTTGTCTTGTCATGTCGTGTGTTGTGTTGTTTTGTCTTGTCTTGTTGTGTATTGTCATGTCTTGTCTTGTCTTGTCATGTCATGTCATGTCGTGTGTTGTGTTGTTTTGTCTTGTCCTGTCTTGTCTTGTCAAGTCATGTGTTGTGTTGTGTTGTTTTGTCTTGTCTTGTCTTGTCTTGTCTTGTCTTGCCTTATCTTGCCTTGTCTTGTCTTGTCTTGTCTTGTCTTGTCTTGTCTTGTCTTGTCTTGTCTTGTCTTGTCTTGTCTTGTCTTGTCTTGTCTTGTCTTGTCTTGTCTTGTCTTGTCTTGTCTTGTCTTGTCTTGTCTTGTCTTGTCTTGTCTTGTCTTGTCTTGTCTTGTCTTGTCTTGTCTTGTCTTGTCTTGTCTTGTCTTGTCTTGTCATGTCTTGTCTTGTCTTTTTTTGTCTTGTCTTGTCTTGTCATGTCATGTCATATCGTGTCTTGTGTTGCTTTGTCTTGTCTTGTCATGTCGTGTGTTGTATTGTTGTGTCTTGTCTTGTTGTGTATTGTCATGTCTTGTCTTGTCTTGTCATGTCATGTCTTGTCTTGTCTTGTCATGTCATGTCATATCGTGTGTTGTTTTGTCTTGTCATGTCTTGTCTTGTCTTGTCTTGTCTTGTCTTGTCTTGTCTTGTCTTGTCTTGTCTTGTCTTGTCTTGTCTTGTCTTGTCTTGTCTTGTCTTGTCTTGTCTTGTCTTGTCTTGTCTTGTTTTATGTTGTCTTGTCTTGTCTTGTTTTGTCATGTAATGTCATGTCGTGTGTTGTGTTGTTTTGTCTTGTCATGTCTTATATTGTCTTGTCTTGTCTTGTCTTGTCTTGTCTTGTCTTGTCTTGTCTTGTCTTGTCTTGTCTTGTCTTGTCTTGTCTTGTCTTCTCTTGTCATGTTGTGTGTTGTGTTGTTTTGTCTTGTCATGTCTTATATTGTCTTGTCTTGTCTTGTCTTGTCTTGTCTTGTTTTGTCATGTAATGTCATGTCTTGTTTTGTCATGTAATGTCATGTCGTGTGTTGTGTTGTTTTGTCGTGTCTTGTCTTGTCTTGTCTTGTCTTGTCTTGTCTTGTCTTCTCTTGTCATGTTGTGTGTTGTGTTGTTTTGTCGTGTCTTGTCTTGTCTTGTCTTGTCTTGTTTTTCTTGTTTTGTCTTGTCTTTTCTTGTCTTGTTTTGTCATGTAATGTCATGTCGTGTGTTGTGTTGTTTTGTCGTGTCTTGTCTTGTCTTGTCTTGTCTTGTTTTTCTTGTTTTGTCTTGTCTTTTCTTGTCTTGTTTTGTCTTGTCTTGTCTTGTTTTATGTTGTCATGTAATGTCATGTCGTGTGTTGTGTTGTTTTGTCTTGTCTTGTCTTCTCTTGTCTTGTCTTGTCTTGTCATGTCGTGTGTTGTGTTGTTTTGTCTTGTCTTGTCTTGTCTTGTCTTGTTTTTCTTGTCTTGTCTTGTCTTGTCTTGTCTTGTCTTGTTTTGTCTTGTCATGTCTTATCTTGTCTTGTCTTGTCTTGTCTTGTCCTGTCCTGTCGTGTCTTGTGTTGTTTTGTCTTGTCTTGTCATGTCATGTCATGTCGTGTCTTGTGTTGCTTTGTCTTGTCATGTCATGTCATGTCGTGAGTTGTATTGTTTTGTCTTGTCTTGTTGTGTATTGTCATGTCTTGTCTTGTCTTGTCATGTCATGTCATGTCATGTCGTGTGTTGTTTTGTCTTGTCTTGTCTTGTCTTGTCTTGTCTTGTCTTGTCTTGTCTTGTCTTGTCTTGTCTTGTCTTGTATTGTCTTGTCTTGTCTTGTCTTGTCTTGTCTTGTCTTGTCTTGTCTTGTCTTGTCTTGTCTTGTCTTGTCTTGTCTTGTCTTGTCTTGTCTTGTCTTGTCTTGTCTTGTCTTGTCTTGTCTTGTCTTGTCTTGGCTTGTCTTGTCTTGTCTTGTCTTGTCTTGTCTTGTCTTGTCTTGTCTTGTCTTGTCTTGTCTTGTCTTGTCTTGTGTTGCTTTGTCTTGTCTTGTCTTGTCTTGTCTTGTCTTGTCATGTCGTGTGTTGTATTGTTTTGTCCTGTCTTGTTGTGTATTGTCATGTCTTGTCTTGTCTTGTCATGTCATGTCATGTCGTGTGTTGTGTTGTTTTGTCTTGTCTTGTCTTGTCTTGTCTTGTCTTGTCTTGTCTTGTCATGTCATGTCATGTCGTGTCTTGTGTTGCTTTGTCTTGTCATGTCTTGTCTTGTCTTGTCTTGTCTGGTCTTGTCTTGCCTTGTCTTGCCTTATCTTGCCTTGTCTTGTCTTGTCTTGTCTTGTTTTGTCTTGTCTTGTCTTGTCTTGTCTTGTCTTGTCTTGTCTTGTCTTGTCTTGTCTTGTCTTGTCTTGTCTTGTCTTGTCTTGTCTTGTCTTGTCTTGTCTTGTCTTGTCTTGTCTTGTCTTGTCTTGTCTTGTCTTGTCTTGTCTTGTCTTGTCTTGTCTTGTCTTGTCTTGTCTTGTCTTGTCTTGTCTTGTCTTGTCTTGTCTTGTCTTGTCGTGTCTTGTCTTGTCTTGTCTTGTTTTGTCTTGTCTTGTCTTGTCTTGTTTTGTCATGTAATGTCATGTCGTGTGTTGTGTTGTTTTGTCTTGTCTTGTGTTGTTTTGTCGTGTCTTGTCTTGTCTTGTCTTGTCTTGTCTTGTCTTGTCTTGTCTTGTCTTGTCTTGTCTTGTCTTGTCTTGTCTTGTCTTGTCTTGTCTTGTCTTGTCTTGTCTTGTCTTGTCTTGTCTTGTCTTGTCTTGTCTTGTCTTGTCTTGTCTTGTCTTGTCTTGTCTTGTCTTGTCTTGTCTTGTCTTGTCTTGTCTTGTCTTGTCTTGTCTTGTCTTGTCTTGTCTTGTCTTGTCTTGTCTTGTCTTGTCTTGTCTTGTCTTGTCTTGTCTTGTCTTGTCTTGTCTTGTCTTGTCTTGTCTTGTCTTGTCTTGTCTTGTCTTGTCTTGTCTTGTCTTGTCTTGTCTTGTCTTGTCTTGTCTTGTCTTGTGATGTCATGTCATGTCGTGTGTTGTGTTGTTTTGTCTTGTCTTGTCTTGTCCTGTCTTGTCTTGTCTTGTCTTGTCATGTCCTGTCTTGTCTTGTCTTGTCTTGTCTTGTCTTGTCTTGTTTTGTCTTGTCTTGTCTTGTTTGATGTTGTCATGTAATGTCATGTCGTGTGTTGTGTTGTTTTGTCTTGTCTTGTCTTCTCTTGTCTTGTCTTGTCATGTCGTGTGTTGTGTTGTTTTGTCTTGTCATGTCTTATATTGTCTTGTCTTGTCTTGTCTTGTCTTGTCTTGTCTTGTCTTGTCTTGTCTTGTCTTGTCTTCTCTTGTCATGTTGTGTGTTGTGTTGTTTTGTCTTGTCATATCTTATATTGTCTTGTCTTGTCTTGTCTTGTCTTGTCTTGTCTTGTCTTGTCTTGTCTTGTCTTGTTTTGTCATGTAATGTCATGTCGTGTGTTGTGTTGTTTTGTCGTGTCTTGTCTTGTCTTGTCTTGTCTTGTCTTCTCTTGTCATGTTGTGTGTTGTGTTGTTTTGTCTTGTCATGTCTTATATTGTCTTGTCTTGTCTTGTCTTGTTTTTCTTGTTTTGTCTTGTCTTTTCTTGTCTTGTTTTGTCATGTAATGTCATGTCGTGTGTTGTGTTGTTTTGTCGTGTCTTGTCTTGTCTTGTCTTGTCTTGTCTTGTCTTGTCTTGTCTTGTCTTGTCTTGTTTTTCTTGTTTTGTCTTGTCTTTTCTTGTCTTGTTTTGTCTTGTCTTGTCTTGTTTTATGTTGTCATGTAATGTCATGTCGTGTGTTGTGTTGTTTTGTCTTGTCTTGTCTTCTCTTGTCTTGTCTTGTCTTGTCTTGTCTTGTCTTGTCTTGTCTTGTCTTGTCTCGTCTTGTCTTGTCTTGTCTTGTCTTGTCTTGTCTTGTCTTGTCTTGTCTTGTCTTGTCTTGTCTTGTCTTGTCTTGTCTTGTCTTGTCTTGTCTTGTCTTGTCTTGTCTTGTCTTGTCGTGTCTTGTCTTGTCTTGTGATGGCATGTCGTGTGTTGTGTTGTTTTGTCTTGTCATGTCTTGTCTTGTCTTGTCTTGTCTTGTCTTGTCTTGTCTTGTTTTTCTTGTCTTGTCTTGTCTTGTCTTGTCTTGTTTTGTCTTGTCATGTCCTATCTTGTCTTGTCATGTCATGTCATGTCATGTGTTGTGTTGTTTTGTCTTGCCTTGTCTTGTCTTGTCTTGTCTTGTCTTGTCTTGTCTTGTCTTGTCTTGTCTTGTCTTGTCTTGTCTCGTCTCGTCTTGTCTTGTCTTGTCTTGTCTTGTCTTGTCTTGTCTTGTCTTGTCTTGTCTTGTCTTTTCTTGTCTTGTCTTGTCATGTCGTGTGTTGTGTTGTTTTGTCTTGTCATGTCTTATATTGTCTTGTCTTGTCTTGTCTTGTCTTGTCTTGTTTTTCTTGTCTTGTCTTGTCTTGTCTTGTCTTGTTTTGTCTTGTCATGTCTTATCTTGTCTTGTCATGTCATGTCATGTCATGTGTTGTGTTGTTTTGTCTTGCCTTGTCTTGTGTTGTCTTGTCTTGTGTTGTCTTGTCTTGTCTTGTCTTGTCTTGTCTTGTCTTGTCTTGTCTTGTCTTGTCTTGTCTTGTCTTGTCTTGTCTTGTCTTGTCTCGTCTTGTCTTGTCTTGTCTTGTCTTGTCTTGTCTTGTCTTGTCTTGTCTTGTCTTGTCTTGTCTTGTCTTGTCTTGTCTTGTCTTGTCTTGTCTTGTCTTGTCTTGTCTTGTCTTGTCTTGTGATGGCATGTCGTGTGTTATGTTGTTTTGTCTTGTCATGTCTTGTCTTGTCTTGTCTTGTCTTGTCTTGTCTTGTCTTGTCTTGTCTTGTCTTGTCTTGTCTTGTCTTGTCTTGTCTTGTCTTGTCTTGTCTTGTCTTGTCTTGTCTTGTCTTGTCTTGTCATGTCTTGTCTTGTCTTGTCTTGTCTTGTCTTGTCTTGTCTTTTCTTGTCTTGTCTTGTCTTGTCTTGTCTTGTCCTGTCTTGTCTTGTCTTGTCTTGTCTTGTCTTGTCTTGTCTGGTCTTGTCTTGTCTTGTCTTGTCTTGTCTTGTCTGGTCTGGTCTTGTCTTGTCTTGTCTTGTCTTGTCTTGTCTTGTCTTGGCTTGTCTTGGCTTGTCTTGTCTTGTCTTGTCTTGTCTTGTCTTGTCTTGTCTTGTCGTGTCTTGTCTTGTCTTGTCTGGTCTTGTCTTGTCTTGTCTTGTCTTGTCTTGTCTTGTCTTGTCTTGTCTTGTCTTGTCTTGTCTTGTCTTGTCTTGTCTTGTCTTGTCTTGTCTTGTCTTGTCTTGTCTTGTCTTGTCTTGTCTTGTCTTGTCTTGTCTTGTCTTGTCTTGTCTTGTCTTGTCTTGTCTTGTCTTGTCTTGTCTTGTCTTGTCTGGTCTTGTCTTGTCTTGTCTTGTCTTGTCTTGTCTTGTCTTGTCTTGCCTTGGCTTGTCTTGGCTTGTCTTGTCTTGTCTTGTCTGGTCTTGTCTTGTCTTGTCTTGTCTTGTCTTGTCTTGTCTTGTCTTGTTTTGTCATGTAATGTCATGTCGTGTGTTGTGTTGTTTTGTCGTGTCTTGTCTTGTCTTGTCTTGTCTTGTCTTGTCTTGTCTTGTTTTGTCTTGTCTTCTCTTGTCATGTTGTGTGTTGTGTTGTTTTGTCTTGTCATGTCTTATATTGTCTTGTCTTGTCTTGTCTTGTGATGTCATGTCGTGTGTTGTGTTGTTTTGTCTTGTCATGTCTTGTCTTGTCTTGTCTTGTCTTGTCTTGTCTTGTCTTGTCTTGTGATGTCATGTCATGTCGTGTGTTGTGATGTTTTGTCTTGTGTTGTCTTGTCTTGTCTTGTCTTGTCTTGTCTTGTCTTGTCTTGTCTTGTCTTGTTTTGTCTTGTCATGTCTTGTCTTGTCTTGTCTTGTCTTGTCTTGTCGTGTCTTGTTTTGCCCTGCCCTGTCTTGTCTTGTTTTGTCTTGTTATGTCTTATCTTGTCTTGTCTTGTGATGTCATGTCGTGTGTTGTGTTGTTTTGTCTTGTCATGTCTTGTCTTGTCTTGTCTTGTCTTGTGATGTCATGTCATGTCGTGTGTTGTGTTGTTTTGTCTTGTCATGTCTTGTCTGGTCTTGTCTTGTCTTGTCTTGTCTTGTCTTGTCTTGTCTTATCTTGTCTTGTCTTGTCTTGTCTTTTCTTGTCTTGTCTTGTCTTGTCTTGTCTTGTCCTGTCTTGTCTTGTCTTGTCTTGTCATGGCTTATCTTGTCTTGTCTTGTCTTGTCTTGTCGTGTCTTGTCGTGTCTTGTCTTGTCTTGTCTTGTCTTGATTTGTCTTGTCTTGTCTTGTCTTGTCTTGTCTTGTCTTGGCTTGTCTTGGCTTGTCTTGTCTTGTCTTGTCTGGTCTTGTCTTGTCTTGTCTTGTCTTGTCTTGTCTTGTCTTGTCTTGTCTTGCCTTGGCTTGTCTTGTCTTGTCTTGTCTTGTCTGGTCTTGTCTTGTCTTGTCTTGTCTTGTCTTGTCTTGTCTTGTTTTGTCTTGTCATGTCTTATCTTGTCTTGTCTTATCTTGTCTTGTCTTGTCGTGTCTTGTCTTGTCTTGTCTTGTCTTGTCTTGATTTGTCTTGTCTTGTCTTGTCTTGTCTGGTCTTGTCTTGTCTTGTCTTGTCTTGTCTTGTCTTGTCTTGTCTTGTCTTGTCTTGTGATGTCATGTCGTATGTTGTGTTGTCTTGTCTTGTCTTGTCTGGTCTTGTCTTGTCTTGTCTTGTCTTGTCTTGTCTTGTCTTGTCTTGTCTTGTCTTGTCTTGTCTTGTCTTGTCTTGTCTTGTGATGTCATGTCGTATGTTGTGTTGTCTTGTCTTGTCTTGTCTTGTCTTGTCTTGTGATGTCATGTCATGTCGTGTGTTGTGTTGTTTTGTCTTGCCTTGTCTTGTCCTGTCTTGTCTTGTCTTGTCTTGTCATGTCTTGTCTTGTCTTGTCTTGTCTTGTCTTGTCTTGTCTTGTCTTGTTTTGTCTTGTCTTGTCTTGTTTGATGTTGTCATGTAATGTCATGTCGTGTGTTGTGTTGTTTTGTCTTGTCTTGTCTTCTCTTGTCTTGTCTTGTCATGTCGTGTGTTGTGTTGTTTTGTCTTGTCATGTCTTATATTGTCTTGTCTTGTCTTGTCTTGTCTTGTCTTGTCTTCTCTTGTCATGTTGTGTGTTGTGTTGTTTTGTCTTGTCATGTCTTATATTGTCTTGTCTTGTCTTGTCTTGTTTTGTCATGTAATGTCATGTCGTGTGTTGTGTTGTTTTGTCGTGTCTTGTCTTGTCTTGTCTTGTCTTGTCTTGTCTTGTCTTCTCTTGTCATGTTGTGTGTTGTGTTGTTTTGTCTTGTCATGTCTTATATTGTCTTGTCTTGTCTTGTCTTGTTTTTCTTGTTTTGTCTTGTCTTTTCTTGTCTTGTTTTGTCATGTAATGTCATGTCGTGTGTTGTGTTGTTTTGTCGTGTCTTGTGTTGTTTTGTCGTGTCTTGTCTTGTCTTGTCTTGTCTTGTCTTGTCTTGTCTTGTCTTGTTTTTCTTGTTTTGTCTTGTCTTTTCTTGTCTTGTTTTGTCTTGTCTTGTCTTGTTTTATGTTGTCATGTAATGTCATGTCGTGTGTTGTATTGTTTTGTCTTGTCTTGTCTTCTCTTGTCTTGTCTTGTCTTGTCATGTCGTGTGTTGTGTTGTTTTGTCTTGTCATGTCTTATATTGTCTTGTCTTGTCTTGTCTTGTCTTGTTTTTCTTGTCTTGTCTTGTCTTGTCTTGTCTTGTCTTGTTTTGTCTTGTCATGTCTTATCTTGCCTTGTCTTGTGTTGTCTTGTCTTGT
The DNA here is from genome assembly GCF_028554725.1 of Zeugodacus cucurbitae. Taxonomy (NCBI): domain Eukaryota; kingdom Metazoa; phylum Arthropoda; class Insecta; order Diptera; family Tephritidae; genus Zeugodacus; species Zeugodacus cucurbitae. Next base: position 22,368,923 of record NC_071672.1, on the reverse strand, counting down.
CTTGTCTTGTCTTGTCTTGTCTTGTCTTGTCTTGTCTTGTCTTGTCTTGTCTTGTCTTGTCTTGTCTTGTCTTGTCTTGTCTTGTCTTGTCTTGTCTTGTCTTGTCTTGTCTTGTCTTGTCTTGTCTTGTCTTGTCTTGTCTTGTCTTGTCTTGTCTTGTCTTGTCTTGTCTTGTCTCGTCTTGTCTTGTCTTGTCTTGTCTTGTCTTGTCTTGTCTTGTCTTGTCTTGTCTTGTCTTGTCTTGTCTTGTCTTGTCGTGTCTTGTCTTGTCTTGTGATGGCATGTCGTGTGTTGTGTTGTTTTGTCTTGTCATGACTTGTCTTGTCTTGTCTTGTCTTGTCTTGTCTTGTCTTGTCTTGTCTTGTCTTGTCTTGTCTTGTCTTGTCTTGTCTTGTCTTGTCTTGTCATGTCTTGTCTTGTCTTGTCTTGTCTTGTCTTGTCTTTTCTTGTCTTGTCTTGTCTTGTCTTGTCTTGTCCTGTCTTGTCTTGTCTTGTTTTGTCTTGTCATGTCTTATCTTGTCTTGTCTTGTCTTGTCTTGTCGTGTCTTGTCTTGTCTTGTCTTGTTTTGTCTTGTCTTGATTTGTCTTGTCTTGTCTTGTCTTGTCTGGTCTTGTCTTGTCTTGTCTTGTCTTGTCTGGTCTTGTCTTGTCTTGTCTTGTCTTGTCTTGTCTTGTCTTGTCTTGGCTTGTCTTGGCTTGTCTTGTCTTGTCTTTTCTTGTCTTGTCTTGTCTTGTCTTGTCTGGTCTTGTCTTGTCTTGTCTTGTCTTGTCTTGTCTTGTCTTGTCTTGTCTTGTCTTGTCTTGTCTTGTCTTGTCTTGTCTTGTCTTGTCTTGGCTTGTCTTGGCTTGTCTTGTCTTGTCTTTTCTTGTCTTGTCTTGTCTTGTCTTGTCTTGTCTTGTCTTGTCTTGTCTTGTCTTGTCTTGTCTTGTCTTATCTTGTCTTGTCTTGTCTTGTCATGTCTTGTCTTGTCTTGTCTTGTCTTGTCTTGTCTTGTCTTTTCTTGTCTTGTCTTGTCTTGTCTTGTCTTGTCTTGTCTTGTCTTGTCTTGTCTTGTCTTGTCTTGTCTTGTCTTGTCTGGTCTTGTCTTGTCTGGTCTTGTCTTTTCTTGTCTTGTCTTGTCTTGTCTTGTCTTGTCTTGCCTTGGCTTGTCTTGGCTTGTCTTGTCTTGTCTTGTCTTGTCTGGTCTTGTCTTGTCTTGTCTTGTCTTGTCTTGTCTTGTCTTGTCTTGTCTTGTCTTGTCTTGGCTTGTCTTGGCTTGTCTTGTCTTGTCTTTTCTTGTCTTGTCTTGTCTTGTCTTGTCTGGTCTTGTCTTGTCTTGTCTGGTCTGGTCTTGTCTTGTCTTGTCTTGTCTTGTCTTGTCTTGTCTTGGCTTGTCTTGGCTTGTCTTGTCTTGTCTTGTCTTGTCTTGTCTTGTCTTGTCGTGTCTTGTCTTGTCTTGTCTGGTCTTGTCTTGTCTTGTCTTGTCTTGTCTTGTCTTGTCTTGTCTTGTCTTGTCTTGTCTTGTCTTGTCTTGTCTTGTCTTGTCTTGTCTTGTCTTGTCTTGTCTTGTCTTGTCTTGTCTTGTCTTGTCTTGTCTTGTCTTGTCTTGTCTTGTCTTGTCTTGTCTTGTCTTGTCTTGTCTTGTCTTGTCTTGTCTTGTCTTGTCTTGTCTTGTCTTGTCTTGTCTGGTCTTGTCTTGTCTTGTCTTGTCTTGTCTTGTCTTGTCTTGTCTTGCCTTGGCTTGTCTTGGCTTGTCTTGTCTTGTCTTGTCTTGTCTGGTCTTGTCTTGTCTTGTCTTGTCTTGTCTTGTCTTGTCTTGTTTTGTCATGTAATGTCATGTCGTGTGTTGTGTTGTTTTGTCGTGTCTTGTCTTGTCTTGTCTTGTCTTGTCTTGTCTTGTCTTGTTTTGTCTTGTCTTCTCTTGTCATGTTGTGTGTTGTGTTGTTTTGTCTTGTCATGTCTTATATTGTCTTGTCTTGTCTTGTCTTGTGATGTCATGTCGTGTGTTGTGTTGTTTTGTCTTGTCATGTCTTGTCTTGTCTTGTCTTGTCTTGTCTTGTCTTGTCTTGTCTTGTCTTGTGATGTCATGTCATGTCGTGTGTTGTGATGTTTTGTCTTGTCTTGTCTTGTCTTGTCTTGTCTTGTCTTGTCTTGTTTTGTCTTGTCATGTCTTGTCTTGTCTTGTCTTGTCTTGTCTTGTCGTGTCTTGTCTTGCCCTGCCCTGTCTTGTCTTGTTTTGTCTTGTTATGTCTTATCTTGTCTTGTCTTGTGATGTCATGTCGTGTGTTGTGTTGTTTTGTCTTGTCATGTCTTGTCTTCTCTTGTCTTGTCTTGTCTTGTCATGTCGTGTGTTGTGTTGTTTTGTCTTGTCATGTCTTATATTGTCTTGTCTTGTCTTGTCTTGTTTTTCTTGTTTTGTCTTGTCTTTTCTTGTCTTGTTTTGTCATGTAATGTCATGTCGTGTGTTGTGTTGTTTTGTCGTGTCTTGTCTTGTCTTGTCTTGTCTTGTCTTGTCTTGTCTTGTCTTGTCTTGTTTTGTCTTGTCTTGTCTTGTCTTCTCTTGTCATGTTGTGTGTTGTGTTGTTTTGTCTTGTCATGTCTTATATTGTCTTGTCTTGTCTTGTCTTGTCTTGTTTTGTCTTGTCTTGTCTTGTCTTCTCTTGTCATGTTGTGTGTTGTGTTGTTTTGTCTTGTCATGTCTTATATTGTCTTGTCTTGTTTTGTCATGTAATGTCATGTCGTGTGTTGTGTTGTTTTGTCGTGTCTTGTCTTGTCTTGTCTTGTCTTGTCTTGTCTTGTCTTGTCTTGTTTTGTCATGTAATGTCATGTCGTGTGTTGTGTTGTTTTGTCGTGTCTTGTCTTGTCTTGTCTTGTCTTGTCTTGTCGTGTCTTGTCTTGCCCTGCCCTGTCTTGTCTTGTTTTGTCTTGTTATGTCTTATCTTGTCTTGTCTTGTGATGTCATGTCGTGTGTTGTGTTGTTTTGTCTTGTCATGTCTTGTCTTGTCTTGTCTTGTCTTGTGATGTCATGTCATGTCGTGTGTTGTGTTGTTTTGTCTTGTCATGTCTTGTCTGGTCTTGTCTTGTCTTGTCTTGTCTTGTCTTGTCTTGTCTTATCTTGTCTTGTCTTGTCTTGTCTTTTCTTGTCTTGTCTTGTCTTGTTATGTCTTATCTTGTCTTGTCTTGTGATGTCATGTCGTGTGTTGTGTTGTTTTGTCTTGTCATGTCTTGTCTTGTCTTGTCTTGTCTTGTGATGTCATGTCATGTCGTGTGTTGTGTTGTTTTGTCTTGTCATGTCTTGTCTTCTCTTGTCTTGTCTTGTCTTGTCATGTCGTGTGTTGTGTTGTTTTGTCTTGTCATGTCTTATATTGTCTTGTCTTGTCTTGTCTTGTTTTTCTTGTTTTGTCTTGTCTTTTCTTGTCTTGTTTTGTCATGTAATGTCATGTCGTGTGTTGTGTTGTTTTGTCGTGTCTTGTCTTGTCTTGTCTTGTCTTGTCTTGTCTTGTCTTGTCTTGTCTTGTTTTGTCTTGTCTTGTCTTGTCTTCTCTTGTCATGTTGTGTGTTGTGTTGTTTTGTCTTGTCATGTCTTATATTGTCTTGTCTTGTCTTGTCTTGTCTTGTTTTGTCTTGTCTTGTCTTGTCTTCTCTTGTCATGTTGTGTGTTGTCTTGTCTTGTCTTGTCTTGTCTTGTTTTGTCTTGTCTTGTCTTGTCTTCTCTTGTCATGTCGTGTGTTGTGTTGTTTTGTCGTGTCTTGTCTTGTCTTGTCTTGTCTTGTCTTGTCTTGTCTTGTCTTGTCTTGTTTTGTCTTGTCTTGTCTTGTCTTCTCTTGTCATGTTGTGTGTTGTGTTGTTTTGTCTTGTCATGTCTTATATTGTCTTGTCTTGTCTTGTCTTGTCTTGTTTTGTCTTGTCTTGTCTTGTCTTCTCTTGTCATGTTGTGTGTTGTGTTGTTTTGTCTTGTCATGTCTTATATTGTCATGTCTTGTCTTGTCTTGTGATGTCATGTCGTGTGTTGTGTTGTTTTGTCTTGTCATGTCTTGTCTTGTCTTGTCTTGTCTTGTCTTGTCTTGTCTTGTCTTGTGATGTCATGTCATGTCGTGTGTTGTGATGTTTTGTCTTGTCATGTCTTGTCTTGTCTTGTCTTGTCTTGTCTTGTCTTGTCTTGTCTTGTCTTGTCTTGTCTTGTCTTGTTTTGTCTTGTCTTGTCTTGTCTTGTCTTGTCTTGTCTTGTCGTGTCTTGTCTTGCCCTGCCCTGTCTTGTCTTGTTTTGTCTTGTTATGTCTTATCTTGTCTTGTCTTGTGATGTCATGTCGTGTGTTGTGTTGTTTTGTCTTGTCTTGTCTTGTCTTGTGATGTCATGTCATGTCGTGTGTTGTGTTGTTTTGTCTTGTCATGTCTTGTCTGGTCTTGTCTTGTCTTGTCTTGTCTTGTCTTGTCTTGTCTTATCTTGTCTTGTCTTGTCTTGTCATGTCTTGTCTTGTCTTGTCTTGTCTTTTCTTGTCTTGTCTTGTCTTGTCTTGTCCTGTCTTGTCTTGTCTTGTCTTGTCTTGTCATGGCTTATCTTGTCTTGTCTTGTCTTGTCTTGTCTTGTCGTGTCTTGTCTTGTCTTGTCTTGTCTTGTCTTGATTTGTCTTGTCTTGTCTTGTCTTGTCTTGTCTTGTCTTGTCTTGTCTTGTCTTGGCTTGTCTTGGCTTGTCTTGTCTTGTCTTGTCTTGTCTTGTCTTGTCTTGTCTTGTCTTGTCTTGTCTTGTCTTGTCTTGTCTTGTCTTGTCTTGTCTTGTCTTGTCTTGTCTTGTCTTGTCTTGTCTTGTCTTGTCTTTTCTTGTCTTGTCTTGTCTGGTCTTGTCTTGTCTTGTCTTGTCTTGTCTTGTCTTGTCTTGTCTTGGCTTGGCTTGTCTTGGCTTGTCTTGTCTTGTCTTGTCTTGTCTGGTCTTGTCTTGTCTTGTCTTGTCTTGTCTTGTCTTGTCTTGTCTTGTCTTGTCTTGTCTTGTTTTGTCTTGTCATGTCTTATCTTGTCTTGTCTTGTCTTGTCGTGTCTTGTCTTGTCTTGTCTTGTCTTGTCTTGATTTGTCTTGTCTTGTCTTGTCTTGTCTGGTCTTGTCTTGTCTTGTCTTGTCTGGTCTTGTCTTGTCTTGTCTTGTCTTGTCTTGTCTTGTCTTGTCTTGTCTTGTCTTGTCTTGGCTTGGCTTGTCTTGGCTTGTCTTGTCTTGTCTTGTCTTGTCTTGTCTTGTCTTGTCTTGTCTTGTCTTGTCTTGTCTTGTCTTGTCTTGTCTTGTCTTGTCTTGTCTTGTCTTGTCTTGTCTTGTCTTGTCTTGTCTTGTCTTGTCTTGTCTTGTCTTGTCTTGTCTTGTCTTGTCTTGTCTTGTCTTGTCTTGTCTTGTCTTGTCTTGTCTTGTCTTGTCTTATCTTGTCTTGTCTTGTCTTGTCTTGTCTTGTCTTGTTTTGACTTGTCTTGTCTTGTTTTATGTTGTCATGTAATGTCATGTCGTGTGTTGTGTTGTTTTGTCTTGTCTTGTCTTGTCTTGTCTGGTCTTGTCTTGTCTTGTCTTGTCTTGTCTTGTCTTGTCTTGTCTTGTCTTGTCTTGTCTTGTCTTGTCTTGTCTTGTCTTGTCTTGTCTTGTCTTGTCTTGTTTTGACTTGTCTTGTCTTGTTTTATGTTGTCATGTAATGTCATGTCGTGTGTTGTGTTGTTTTGTCTTGTATTGTTTTGTCTTGTCTTGTCTTGTCTTGTCTTGTCTTGTCTTGTCATGTCGTGTGTTGTGTTGTTTTGTCTTGTCTTGTCTTGTCTTGTCTTGTCTGGTCTTGTCTTGTCTTGTCTTGTCTTGTCTTGTCTTGTCTTGTCTTGTCTTGTCTTGTCTTGTCTTGTCTTGTCTTGACTTGTCTTGTCTTGTTTTATGTTGTCATGTAATGTCATGTCGCGTGTTGTGTTGTTTTGTCTTGTCTTGTCTTGTCTTCTCTTGTCTTGTCTTGTCTTGTCATGTCGTGTGTTGTGTTGTTTTGTCTTGTCATGTCTTGTCTTGTCATGTCTTGTCTTGTCTTGTCTTGTCTTGTCTTGTGATGTCATGTCATGTCGTGTGTTGTGATGTTTTGTCTTGTCATGTCTTGTCTTGTCTTGTCTTGTCTTGTCTTGTCTTGTCTTGTCTTGTCTTGTCTTGTCTTGTCTTGTCTTGTCTTGTCTTGTGATGTCATGTCATGTCTGTGGTGTGTTGTTTTGTCTTGCCATGTCTTGTCTTGTCTTGTCTTGTCTTGTCTTGTCTTGTGATGTCATGACATGTCGTGTGGTGTGTTGTTTTGTCTTGTCTTGTCTTGTCTTGTCCTGTCTTGTCTTGTCTTGTCTTGTCATGTTGTGTGTTGTGTTGTTTTGTCTTGTCATGTCTTATATTGTCGTGTCTTGTCTTGTGATGTCATGTCATGTCGTGTGGTGTGTTGCTTTGTCTTGTCATGTCGTGTCTTGTCTTGTCTTGTCTTGTCTTGTCTTGTCTTGTCTTGTGATGTCATGTCATGTCGTGTGTTGTGTTGTGTTGTTTTGTCTTGTCATGTCTTGTCTTGTCTTGTCTTGTCTTGTGATGTCATGTCATGTCGTGTGTTGTGTTGTGTTGTTTTGTCTTGTATTGTCTTGTCTTGTCTTGTCTTGTCTTGTCATGTCGTGTCTTGTCTTGTCTTGTCTTGTCTTGTCTTGTCTTGTCTTGTCTTGTCTTGTCTTGTCTTGTCTTGTCTTGTCTTGTCTTGTCTTGTCTTGTCTTGTCTTGTCTTGTCTTGTCTTGTCTTGTCTTGTCTTGTCTTGTCTTGTCTTGTCTTGTCTTGTCTTGTCTTGTCTTGTCTTGTCTTGTCTTGTCTTGTCTTGTCTTGTCTTGTCTTGTCTTGTCTTGTCTTGTCTTGTCTTGTCTTGTCTTGTCTTGTCTTGTCTTGTCTTGTCTTGTCTTGTCTTGTCTTGTCTTGTCTTGTCTTGTCTTGTCTTGTCTTGTCTTGTCTTGTCTTGTCTTGTCTTGTCTTGTCTTGTCTTGTCTTGTCTTGTCTTGTCTTGTCTTGTCTTGTCTTGTCTTGTCTTGTCATGTCGTGTGTTGTGTTGTTTTGTCTTGTCTTGTCTTGTCTTGTCTTGTCTGGTCTTGTCTTGTCTTGTCTTGTCTTGTCTTGTCTTGTCTTGTCTTGTCTTGTCTTGACTTGTCTTGTCTTGTTTTATGTTGTCATGTAATGTCATGTCGCGTGTTGTGTTGTTTTGTCTTGTCTTGTCTTGTCTTCTCTTGTCTTGTCTTGTCTTGTCATGTCGTGTGTTGTGTTGTTTTGTCTTGTCATGTCTTGTCTTGTCATGTCTTGTCTTGTCTTGTCTTGTCTTGTCTTGTGATGTCATGTCATGTCGTGTGTTGTGATGTTTTGTCTTGTCATGTCTTGTCTTGTCTTGTCTTGTCTTGTCTTGTCTTGTCTTATCTTGTCTTGTCTTGTCTTGTCTTGTCTTGTCTTGTCTTGTCTTATCTTGTCTTGTCTTGTCTTGTCTTGTCTTGTCTTGTCTTGTCTTGTCTTGTCTTGTCTTGTCTTGTCTTGTCTTGTCTTGTCTTGTCTTGTCTTGTCTTGTCTTCTCTTGTCTTGTCTTGTCTTGTCTTGTCTTGTCTTGTCTTGTCTTGTCTTGTCTTGTCTTGTCTTGTCTTGTCTTGTCTTGTCTTGTCTTGTCTTGTCTTGTCTTGTCTTGTCTTGTCTTGTCTTGTCTTGTCTTGTCTTGTCTTGTCTTGTCTTGTCTTGTCTTGTCTTGTCTTGTCTTGTCTTGTCTTGTCTTGTCTTGTCTTGTCTTGTCTTGTCTTGTCTTGTCTTGTCTTGTCTTGTCTTGTCTTGTCTTGTCTTGTCTTGTCTTGTCTTGTCTTGTGATGTCATGTCATGTCGTGTGGTGTGTTGCTTTGTCTTGTCATGTCGTGTCTTGTCTTGTCTTGTCTTGTCTTGTCTTGTCTTGTCTTGTGATGTCATGTCATGTCGTGTGTTGTGTTGTGTTGTTTTGTCTTGTCTTGTCATGTCTTGTCTTGTCTTGTCTTGTCTTGTGATGTCATGTCATGTCGTGTGTTGTGTTGTGTTGTTTTGTCTTGTATTGTCTTGTCTTGTCTTGTCTTGTCTTGTCTTGTCATGTCGTGTCTTGTCTTGTCTTGTCTTGTCTTGTCTTGTCTTGTCTTGTCTTGTCTTGTCTTGTCTTGTCTTGTCTTGTCTTGTCTTGTCTTGTCTTGTCTTGTCTTGTCTTGTCTTGTCTTGTCTTGTCTTGTCTTGTCTTGTCTTGTCTTGTCTTGTCTTGTCTTGTCTTGTCTTGTCTTGTCTTGTCTTGTCTTGTCTTGTCTTGTCTTGTCTTGTCTTGTCTTGTCTTGTCTTGTCTTGTCTTGTCTTGTCTTGTCTTGTCTTGTCTTGTCTTGTCTTGTCTTGTCTTGTCTTGTCTTGTCTTGTCTTGTCTTGTCTTGTCTTGTCTTGTCTTGTCTTGTCTTGTCTTGTCTTGTCTTGTCTTGTCTTGTCTTGTCTTGTCTTGTCTTGTCTTGTCTTGTCTTGTCTTGTCTTGTCTTGTCTTGTCTTGTCTTGTCTTGTCTTGTCTTGTCTTGTCTTGTCTTGTCTTGTCTTGTCTTGTCTTGTCTTGTCTTGTCTTGTCTTGTCTTGTCTTGTCTTGTCTTGTCTTGTCTTGTCTTGTCTTGTCTTGTCTTGTCTTGTCTTGTCTTGTCTTGTGTTGTTTTGTCTTGTTTTGTCTTGTCTTGTCTTGTCTTGTGTTGTTTTGTCTTGTTTTGTCTTGTCATGTCTTGTCTTGTCTTGTCTTGTCTGGTCTTGTCTTGTCTTGTCTTGTCTTGTCTTGCCTTGTCTTGTCTTGTCTTGTCTTGTCTTGTCTTGTCTTGTCTTGTCTTGTCTTGTCTTGTCTTGTCTTGTCTTGTCTTGTCTTGTCCTGTCTTGTCATGTCTTATCTTGTCTTGTCTTGTCTTGTCTTGTCGTGTCTTGTCTTGTCTTGTCTTGTCTTGTCTTGTCTTGACTTGTCTTGACTTGTCTTGTCTTGTCATATCTTGTCTTGTCTTGTCTTGCCTTGTCTTGTCTTGTCTTGTCTTGTCCTGTCCTGACGTGTGTTGTGTTGTTTTGTCTTGTCTTGTTTTGTCTTGTCTTGCTTTGTCTTGTCATGTCTTATCTTGTCTTGTCTTGTCTAGTCTTGTCTTGTCTTGTCTTGTCTTGTCTTGTCTTGTCCTGCCCTGTCTTGTCTTGTTTTGTCTTGTCATGTCTTATCTTGTCTTGTCTTGTCTTGTCTTGTCGTGTCTTGTCTTGTCTTGTCTTGTCTTGTCTTGTCTTGTCTTGTCTTGTCTTGTCTTGTCTTGTCTTGTCTTGTCTTGTCTTGTCTTGTCTTGTCTTGTCTTGTCTTGTCTTGTCTTGTCTTGTCTTGTCTTGTCTTGTCTTGTCATGTCTTATATTGGCTTGTCTTGTCTTGTGATGTCATGTCATGTCGTGTGGTGTGTTGTTTTGTCTTGTCATGTCTTGTCTTGTCTTGTCTTGTCTTGTCTTGTCTTGTCTTGTCTTGTCTTGTCTTGTCTTGTCTTGTCTTGTCTTGTCTTGTCTTGTCTTGTCTTGTCTTGTCTTGTCTTGTCTTGTCTTGTCTTGTCTTGTCTTGTCTTGTCTTGTCTTGTCTTGTCTTATCTTGTCTTGTCTTGTCTTGTCTTGACCTGCCCTGTCTTGTCTTGAGTTGTCTTGTCGTGTCTTATCTTGTCTTGTCGTGTCTTGTGTTGTCTTATCTTGTCTTGTCTGGTCTTGTCTTGTCTTGTCTTGTCTTGTCTTGTCTTGTCTTGTCTTGTCTTGTCTTGTCTTGTCTTGTCTTGTCTTGTCTTGTCTTGTCTTGTCTTGTCTTGTCTTGTCTTGTCTTGTCTTGTCTTGTCTTGTCTTGTCTTGTCTTGTCTTGTCTTGTCTTGTCTTGTCTTGTCTTGTCTTGTCTTATCTTGTCTTGTCTTGTCTTGCCTTGTCTTGTCTTGTCTTGTCTTGTCCTGTCTTGTTTTGACTTGTCTTGTCTTGTTTTATGTTGTCATGTAATGTCATGTCGTGTGTTGTGTTGTTTTGTCTTGTCTTGTCTTGTCTTCTCTTGTCTTGTCTTGTCTTGTCATGTCGTGTGTTGTGTTGTTTTGTCATGTCATGTCTTATATTGTCTTGTCTTGTCTTGTCTTGTTTTTCTTGTTTTGCCTTGTCTTTTCTTGTCTTGTTTTGTCATGTAATGTCATGTCGTGTGTTGTGTTGTTTTGTCGTGTCTTGTCTTGTCTTGTCTTGTCTTGTCTTGTCTTGTCTTGTTTTGTCTTGTCTTGTCTTGTCTTCTCTTGTCATGTTGTGTGTTGTGTTGTTTTGTCTTGTCATGTCTTATATTGTCTTGTCTTGTCTTGTCTTGTGATGTCATGTCGTGTGTTGTGTTGTTTTGTCTTGTCATGTCTTATATTGTCTTGTCTTGTCTTGTCTTGTGATGTCATGTCGTGTGTTGTGTTGTTTTGTCTTGTCATGTCTTGGCTTGTCTTGTCTTGTCTTGTCTTGTCTTGTCTTGTCTTGTGATGTCATGTCATGTCGTGTGTTGTGATGTTTTGTCTTATCATGTCTTGTCTTGTCTTGTCTTGTCTTGTCTTGTCTTGTCTTGTCTTGTCTTGTCTTGTCTTGTTTTGTCTTGTCATGTCTTGTCTTGTCTTGTCTTGTCTTGTCGTGTCTTGTCTTGCCCTGCCCTGTCTTGTCTTGTTTTGTCTTGTTATGTCTTATCTTGTCTTGTCTTGTGATGTCATGTCGTGTGTTGTGTTGTTTTGTCTTGTCATGTCTTGGCTTGTCTTGTCTTGTCTTGTCTTGTCTTGTCTTGTCTTGTGATGTCATGTCATGTCGTGTGTTGTGATGTTTTGTCTTATCATGTCTTGTCTTGTCTTGTCTTGTCTTGTGATGTCATGTCATGTCGTGTGTTGTGTTGTTTTGTCTTGTCATGTCTTGTCTGGTCTTGTCTTGTCTTGTCTTGTCTTGTCTTGTCTTGTCTTATCTTGTCTTGTCTTGTCTTGTCTTTTCTTGTCTTGTCTTGTCTTGTCTTGTCTTGTCCTGTCTTGTCTTGTCTTGTCTTGTCTTGTCATGGCTTATCTTGTCTTGTCTTGTCTTGTCTTGTCTTGTCTTGTCTTGTCTTGTCGTGTCTTGTCTTGTCGTGTCTTGTCTTGTCTTGTCTTGTCTTGTCTTGATTTGTCTTGTCTTGTCTTGTCTTGTCTTGTCTTGTCTTGTCTTGTCTTGGCTTGTCTTGGCTTGTCTTGTCTTGTCTTGTCTTGTCTTGTCTTGTCTTGTCTTGTCTTGTCTTGTCTTGTCTTGTCTTGTCTTATCTTGTCTTGTCTTGTCTTGTCTTGTCTTGTCTTGTCTTGTCTTGTCTTGTCTTGTCTTGTCTTGTCTTGTCTTGTCTGGTCTTGTCTTGTCTTGTCTTGTCTTGTCTTGTCTTGTCTTGTCTTGTCTTGTCTTGGCTTGGCTTGTCTTGGCTTGTCTTGTCTTGTCTTGTCTTGTCTGGTCTTGTCTTGTCTTGTCTTGTCTTGTCTTGTCTTGTCTTGTCTTGTTTTGTCTTGTCATGTCTTATCTTGTCTTGTCTTGTCGTGTCTTGTCTTGTCTTGTCTTGTCTTGTCTTGTCTTGATTTGTCTTGTCTTGTCTTGTCTTGTCTGGTCTTGTCTTGTCTTGTCTTGTCTTGTCTTGTCTTGTCTTGTCTTGTGATGTCATGTCGTATGTTGTGTTGTCTTGTCTTGTCTTGTCTGGTCTTGTCTTGTCTTGTCTTGTCTTGTCTTGTCTTGTCTTGTCTTGTCTTGTCTTGTCTTGTCTTGTGATGTCATGTCGTATGTTGTGTTGTCTTGTCTTGTCTTGTCTTGTCTTGTCTTGTCTTGTCTTGTCTTGTCTTGTCTTGTGATGTCATGTCATGTCGTGTGTTGTGTTGTTTTGTCTTGTCTTGTCTTGTCCTGTCTTGTCTTGTCTTGTCTTGTCATGTCTTGTCTTGTCTTGTCTTGTCTTGTCTTGTCTTGTCTTGTTTTGTCTTGTCTTGTCTTGTTTGATGTTGTCATGTAATGTCATGTCGTGTGTTGTGTTGTTTTGTCTTGTCTTGTCTTCTCTTGTCTTGTCTTGTCATGTCGTGTGTTGTGTTGTTTTGTCTTGTCATGTCTTATATTGTCTTGTCTTGTCTTGTCTTGTCTTGTCTTGTCTTGTCTTGTCTTGTCTTGTCTTGTCTTGTCTTGTCTTGTCTTGTCTTGTCTTCTCATGTCATGTTGTGTGTTGTGTTGTTTTGTCTTGTCATGTCTTATATTGTCTTGTCTTGTCTTGTCTTGTCATGTCTTATCTTGCCTTGTCTTGTGTTGTCTTGTCTTGTCTTGTCTTGTCTTGTCTTGTCTTGTCTTGTCTTGTCTTGTCTTGTCTTGTCTTGTCTTGTCTTGTCTTGTCTTGTCTTGTCTTGTCTTGTCTTGTCTTGTCTTCTCTTGTCATGTTGTGTGTTGTGTTGTTTTGTCTTGTCATGTCTTATATTGTCTTGTCTTGTCTTGTCTTGTTTTTCTTGTTTTGTCTTGTCTTTTCTTGTCTTGTTTTGTCATGTAATGTCATGTCGTGTGTTGTGTTGTTTTGTCGTGTCTTGTGTTGTTTTGTCGTGTCTTGTCTTGTCTTGTCTTGTCTTGTCTTGTCTTGTCTTGTCTTGTCTTGTCTTGTTTTTCTTGTTTTGTCTTGTCTTTTCTTGTCTTGTTTTGTCTTGTCTTGTCTTGTTTTATGTTGTCATGTAATGTCATGTCGTGTGTTGTGTTGTTTTGTCTTGTCTTGTCTTCTCTTGTCTTGTCTTGTCTTGTCATGTCGTGTGTTGTGTTGTTTTGTCTTGTCATGTCTTATATTGTCTTGTCTTGTTTTGTCTTGTCATGTCTTATCTTGCCTTGTCTTGTGTTGTCTTGTCTTGTCTTGTCTTGTCTTGTCTTGTCTTGTCTTGTCTTGTCTTGTCTTGTCTTGTCTTGTCTTGTCTTGTCTTGTCTTGTCTTGTCTTGTCTTGTCTTGTCTTGTCTTGTCTTGTCTTGTCTTGTCTTGTCTCGTCTTGTCTTGTCTTGTCTTGTCTTGTCTTGTCTTGTCTTGTCTTGTCTTGTCTTGTCTTGTCTTGTCTTGTCGTGTCTTGTCTTGTCTTGTGATGGCATGTCGTGTGTTGTGTTGTTTTGTCTTGTCATGTCTTGTCTTGTCTTGTCTTGTCTTGTCTTGTCTTATCTTGTCTTGTCTTGTCTTGTCATGTCTTGTCTTGTCTTGTCTTGTCTTGTCTTGTCTTTTCTTGTCTTGTCTTGTCTTGTCTTGTCTTGTCCTGTCTTGTCTTGTCTTGTCTTGTCTTGTTTTGTCTTGTCATGTCTTATCTTGTCTTGTCTTGTCTTGTCTTGTCTTGTCGTGTCTTGTCTTGTCTTGTCTTGTCTTGTCTTGTCTTGTCTTGATTTGTCTTGTCTTGTCTTGTCTTGTCTGGTCTTGTCTTGTCTTGTCTTGTCTTGTCTTGTCTTGTCTTGTCTTGTCTTATCTTGTCTTGTCTTGTCTTGTCATGTCTTGTCTTGTCTTGTCTTGTCTTGTCTTGTCTTTTCTTGTCTTGTCTTGTCTTGTCTTGTCTTGTCCTGTCTTGTCTTGTCTTGTCTTGTCTTGTTTTGTCTTGTCATGTCTTATCTTGTCTTGTCTTGTCTTGTCTTGTCTTGTCGTGTCTTGTCTTGTCTTGTCTAGTCTTGTCTTGTCTTGATTTGTCTTGTCTTGTCTTGTCTTGTCTGGTCTTGTCTTGTCTTGTCTTGTCTTGTCTTGTCTGGTCTTGTCTTGTCTTGTCTTGTCTTGTCTTGTCTTGTCTTGTCTTGGCTTGTCTTGGCTTGTCTTGTCTTGTCTTGTCTTGTCTTGTCTTGTCTTGTCTTGTCTTGTCTTGTCTTGTCTTGTCTTGTCTTGTCTTGTCTCGTCTTGTCTTGTCTTGTCTTGTCTTGTCTTGTCTTGTCTTGTCTTGTCTTGTCTTGTCTTGTCTTGTCTTGTCTTGTCTTGTCTTGTCTTGTCTTGTCGTGTCTTGTCTTGTCTTGTGATGGCATGTGGTGTGTTGTGTTGTTTTGTCTTGTCATGTCTTGTCTTGTCTTGTCTTGTCTTGTCTTGTCTTGTCTTGTCTTGTCTTGTCTTGTCTTATCTTGTCTTGTCTTGTCTTGTCATGTCTTGTCTTGTCTTGTCTTGTCTTGTCTTGTCTTTTCCTGTCTTGTCTTGTCTTGTCTTGTCTTGTCCTGTCTTGTCTTGTTTTGTCTTGTCTTGTCTTGTCTTGTCTTGTCTTGTCTTGTCTTGTCTTGTCTTGTCTTGTCTTGTCTTGTCTTGTCTTGTCTTGTCTTGTCTTGTCTTGTCTTGTCTTGTCTTGTCTTGTCTTGTCTTGTCTTGTCTTGTCTTGTCTTATCTTGTCTTGTCTTGTCTTGTCTTGTCTTGTCTTGTCTTGTCTTGTCTTGTCTTGTCTTGTCTTGTCTTGTCTTGTCTTGTCTTGTCTTGTCTTGTCTTGTCTTGTCTTGTCGTGTCATGTCTTGTCTTGTCTTGTCTTGTCTTGTCTTGTCTTGTCCTGTCCTGTCGTGTGTTGTGTTGTTTTGTCTTGTATTGTCATGTCATGTCATGTCGTGTCTTGTGTTGCTTTGTCTTGTCTTGTCTTGTCATGTCGTGTGTTGTGTTGTTTTGTCTTGTCTTGTCTTCTCCTTGTCTTGTCGTGTCATGTCGTGTGTTGTGTTGTTTTGTCTTGTCATGTCTTATATTGTCTTGTCTTGTCTTGTCCTGTCTTGTCTTGTCAAGTCATGTGTTGTGTTGTGTTGTTTTGTCTTGTCTTGTCTTGCCTTGTCTTGTCTTGTCTTGCCTTATCTTGCCTTGTCTTGTCTTGTCTTGTCTTGTCTTGTCTTGTCTTGTCTTGTCTTGTCCTGTCCTGTCGTGTGTTGTGTTGTTTTGTCTTGTCTTGTCATGTCATGTCATGTCGTGTCTTGTGTTGCTTTGTCTTGTCTTGTCTTGTCATGTCGTGTGTTGTGTTGTTTTGTCTTGTCTTGTTGTGTATTGTCATGTCTTTTATTGTCTTGTCTTGTCTTGTCTTGTTTTGTCTTGTCATGTCATGTCTTGTCTTGTCTTGTCTTGTCTTGTCTTGTCTTGTCTTGTCTTGTCTTGTCTTGTCTTGTCTTGTCTTGTCTTGTCTTGTCTTGTCTTGTCTGTCTTGTCTTGTCTTGTCTTGTCTTGTCTTGCCTTGTTTTGTCATGTAATGTCATGTCGTGTGTTGTGTTGTTTTGTCTTGTCTTGTCTTCTCCTTGTCTTTTCTTGTCATGTCGTGTGTTGTGTTGTTTTGTCTTGTCATGTCTTATATTGTCTTGTCTTGTCTTGTGATGTCATGTTGTGTGTTGTGTTGTTTTGTCTTGTCTTGTTTTGTCTGGTCTTGTCTTGTCTTGTCTTGTCTTGTCTTGTCTTGTCTTGTCTTGTCTTGTCTTGTGTTGTCTTGTCTTGTCTTGTCTTGTCTTGTCTTGTCTTGTCTTGTCATGTCTTGTCTTGTCTTGTTTTGTCTTGTCTTGTATTGTCTTGTTTTCTCATGTAATGTCATGTCGTGTGTTGTGTTGTTTTGTCTTGTCTTGTCTTGTCTTGTCGTGTGTTGCGTTGTTTTGTCTTGTCTTGTTTTGTCTTGTCTTGTCTTGTCTTGTCCTGTCCTGTCTTGTCTTGTCTTGTCATGTCTTGTCTTGTCTTGTCTTGTCTTGTCTTGTCTTGTCTTGTCTCGTCTTGTCTTGTCTTGTCTTGTCTTGTCCTGTCCTGTCTTGTCTTGTCTTGTCATGTCTTGTCTTGTCTTGTCTTGTCTTGTCTTGTGTTGCCTCGTCTTGTCTTGTCTTATCGTGTCCTGTCCTGACGTGTGTTGTGTTGTTTTGTCTTGTCTTGCTTTGTCTTGTCATGTCTTATCTTGTTTTCTCATGTAATGTCATGTCTTGTCTTGTCTTGTCTTGTCTTGTCTTGTGTTGTCTTGTCTTGTCTTGTCTTATTTTATGTTGTCTTGTCTTGTCTTGTTTTGTCATGTAATGTCATGTCGTGTGTTGTGTTGTTTTGTCTTGTCTTGTCTTCTCCTTGTCTTGTCTTGTCATGTCGTGTGTTGTGTTGTTTTGTCTTGTCATGTCTTATATTGTCTTGTCTTGTCTTGTGATGTCATGTCGTGTGTTTTGTTGTTTTGTCTTGTCTTGTTTTGTCCTGTCTTGTCTTGTCATGTCATGTGTTGTGCTGTGTTGTTTTGTCTTGTCTTGTCTTGTCTTGTCTTGTCTTGTCTTGTCTTGCCTTATCTTGCCTTGTCTTGTCTTGTCTTGTCTTGTCTTGTCTTGTCTTGTCTTGTCTTGTCTTGTCTTGTCTTGTCTTGTCTTGTCTTGTCTTGTCTTGTCTTGTCTTGTCTTGTCTTGTCTTGTCTTGTCTTGTCATGTCTTGTCTTGTCTTGTTTTGTCTTGTCTTGTATTGTCTTGTTTTCTCATGTAATGTCATGTCGTGTGTTGTGTTGTTTTGTCTTGTCTTGTGTTGTTTTGTCGTGTCATGTCTTGTCTTGTCTTGTCCTATCCTGTCGTGTCTTGTGTTGTTTTGTCTTGTCTTGTCATGTCATGTCATGTCGTGTCTTGTGTTGCTTTGTCTTGTCTTGTCTTGTCATGTCGTGTGTTGTGTTGTTTTGTCTTGTCTTGTTGTGTATTGTCATGTCTTGTCTTGTCTTGTCATGTCATGTCATGTCGTGTGTTGTGTTGTTTTGTCTTGTCCTGTCTTGTCTTGTCAAGTCATGTGTTGTGTTGTGTTGTTTTGTCTTGTCTTGTCTTGTCTTGTCTTGTCTTGTCTTGCCTTATCTTGCCTTGTCTTGTCTTGTCTTGTCTTGTCTTGTCTTGTCTTGTCTTGTCTTGTCTTGTCTTGTCTTGTCTTGTCTTGTTTGTCTTGTCTTGTCTTGTCTTGTCTTGTCTTGTCTTGTCTTGTCTTGTCTTGTCTTGTCTTGTCTTGTCTTGTCTTGTCTTGTCTTATCTTGTCTTGTCTTGTCTTGTCTTGTCTTGTCTTGTCTTGTCTTGTCTTGTCTTGTCTTGTCTTGTCTTGTCTTGTCTTGTCTTGTCTTGTCATGTCTTGTCTTGTCTTGTTTTGTCTTGTCTTGTATTGTCTTGTTTTCTCATGTAATGTCATGTCGTGTGTTGTGTTGTTTTGTCTTGTCTTGTGTTGTTTTGTCGTGTCATGTCTTGTCTTGTCTTGTCCTGTCCTGTCGTGTCTTGTGTTGTTTTGTCTTGTCTTGTCATGTCATGTCATGTCGTGTCTTGTGTTGCTTTGTCTTGTCTTGTCTTGTCATGTCGTGTGTTGTGTTGTTTTGTCTTGTCTTGTTGTGTATTGTCATGTCTTGTCTTGTCTTGTCATGTCATGTCATGTCGTGTGTTGTGTTGTTTTGTCTTGTCCTGTCTTGTCTTGTCAAGTCATGTGTTGTGTTGTGTTGTTTTGTCTTGTCTTGTCTTGTCTTGTCTTGTCTTGCCTTATCTTGCCTTGTCTTGTCTTGTCTTGTCTTGTCTTGTCTTGTCTTGTCTTGTCTTGTCTTGTCTTGTCTTGTCTTGTCTTGTCTTGTCTTGTCTTGTCTTGTCTTGTCTTGTCTTGTCTTGTCTTGTCTTGTCTTGTCTTGTCTTGTCTTGTCTTGTCTTGTCTTGTCTTATCTTGTCTTGTCTTGTCTTGTCTTGTCTTGTCTTGTCTTGTCTTGTCTTGTCTTGTCTTGTCTTGTCTTGTCTTGTCTTGTCTTGTCTTGTCTTGTCTTGTCTTGTCTTGTCTTGTCTTGTCGTGTCATGTCTTGTCTTGTCTTGTCTTGTCTTGTCTTGTCCTGTCCTGTCGTGTGTTGTGTTGTTTTGTCTTGTATTGTCATGTCATGTCATGTCGTGTCTTGTGTTGCTTTGTCTTGTCTTGTCTTGTCATGTCGTGTGTTGTGTTGTTTTGTCTTGTCTTGTCTTCTCCTTGTCTTGTCGTGTCATGTCGTGTGTTGTGTTGTTTTGTCTTGTCATGTCTTATATTGTCTTGTCTTGTCTTGTCCTGTCTTGTCTTGTCAAGTCATGTGTTGTGTTGTGTTGTTTTGTCTTGTCTTGTCTTGCCTTGTCTTGTCTTGTCTTGCCTTATCTTGCCTTGTCTTGTCTTGTCTTGTCTTGTCTTGTCTTGTCTTGTCTTGTCTTGTCCTGTCCTGTCGTGTGTTGTGTTGTTTTGTCTTGTCTTGTCATGTCATGTCATGTCGTGTCTTGTGTTGCTTTGTCTTGTCTTGTCTTGTCATGTCGTGTGTTGTGTTGTTTTGTCTTGTCTTGTTGTGTATTGTCATGTCTTTTATTGTCTTGTCTTGTCTTGTCTTGTTTTGTCTTGTCTTGTCTTCTCCTTGTCTTGTCTTGTCATGTCGTGTGTTGTGTTGTCTTGTCTTGTCTTGTCTTGTCTTGTCTTGTCTTGTCTTGTCTTGTCTTGTCTTGTCTTGTCTTGTCTTGTCTGTCTTGTCTTGTCTTGTCTTGTCTTGTCTTGCCTTGTTTTGTCATGTAATGTCATGTCGTGTGTTGTGTTGTTTTGTCTTGTCTTGTCTTCTCCTTGTCTTTTCTTGTCATGTCGTGTGTTGTGTTGTTTTGTCTTGTCATGTCTTATATTGTCTTGTCTTGTCTTGTGATGTCATGTTGTGTGTTGTGTTGTTTTGTCTTGTCTTGTTTTGTCTGGTCTTGTCTTGTCTTGTCTTGTCTTGTCTTGTCTTGTGTTGTCTTGTCTTGTCTTGTCTTGTCTTGTCTTGTCTTGTCTTGTCATGTCTTGTCTTGTCTTGTTTTGTCTTGTCTTGTATTGTCTTGTTTTCTCATGTAATGTCATGTCGTGTGTTGTGTTGTTTTGTCTTGTCTTGTCTTGTCTTGTCGTGTGTTGTGTTGTTTTGTCTTGTCTTGTTTTGTCTTGTCTTGTCTTGTCTTGTCCTGTCCTGTCTTGTCTTGTCTTGTCATGTCTTGTCTTGTCTTGTCTTGTCTTGTCTTGTCTTGTCTTGTCTCGTCTTGTCTTGTCTTGTCTTGTCTTGTCCTGTCCTGTCTTGTCTTGTCTTGTCATGTCTTGTCTTGTCTTGTCTTGTCTTGTCTTGTGTTGCCTCGTCTTGTCTTGTCTTATCGTGTCCTGTCCTGACGTGTGTTGTGTTGTTTTGTCTTGTCTTGCTTTGTCTTGTCATGTCTTATCTTGTTTTCTCATGTAATGTCATGTCTTGTCTTGTCTTGTCTTGTCTTGTCTTGTCTTGTCTTGTGTTGTCTTGTCTTGTCTTGTCTTATTTTATGTTGTCTTGTCTTGTCTTGTTTTGTCATGTAATGTCATGTCGTGTGTTGTGTTGTTTTGTCTTGTCTTGTCTTCTCCTTGTCTTGTCTTGTCATGTCGTGTGTTGTGTTGTTTTGTCTTGTCATGTCTTATATTGTCTTGTCTTGTCTTGTGATGTCATGTCGTGTGTTTTGTTGTTTTGTCTTGTCTTGTTTTGTCCTGTCTTGTCTTGTCATGTCATGTGTTGTGCTGTGTTGTTTTGTCTTGTCTTGTCTTGTCTTGTCTTGTCTTGTCTTGTCTTGCCTTATCTTGCCTTGTCTTGTCTTGTCTTGTCTTGTCTTGTCTTGTCTTGTCTTGTCTTGTCTTGTCTTGTCTTGTCTTGTCTTGTCTTGTCTTGTCTTGTCTTGTCTTGTCTTGTCTTGTCTTGTCTTGTCTTGTCTTGTCATGTCTTGTCTTGTCTTGTTTTGTCTTGTCTTGTATTGTCTTGTTTTCTCATGTAATGTCATGTCGTGTGTTGTGTTGTTTTGTCTTGTCTTGTGTTGTTTTGTCGTGTCATGTCTTGTCTTGTCTTGTCCTGTCCTGTCGTGTCTTGTGTTGTTTTGTCTTGTCTTGTCATGTCATGTCATGTCGTGTCTTGTGTTGCTTTGTCTTGTCTTGTCTTGTCATGTCGTGTGTTGTGTTGTTTTGTCTTGTCTTGTTGTGTATTGTCATGTCTTGTCTTGTCTTGTCATGTCATGTCATGTCGTGTGTTGTGTTGTTTTGTCTTGTCCTGTCTTGTCTTGTCAAGTCATGTGTTGTGTTGTGTTGTTTTGTCTTGTCTTGTCTTGTCTTGTCTTGTCTTGCCTTATCTTGCCTTGTCTTGTCTTGTCTTGTCTTGTCTTGTCTTGTCTTGTCTTGTCTTGTCTTGTCTTGTCTTGTCTTGTCTTGTCTTGTCTTGTCTTGTCTTGTCTTGTCTTGTCTTGTCTTGTCTTGTCTTGTCTTGTCTTGTCTTGTCTTGTCTTGTCTTGTCTTATCTTGTCTTGTCTTGTCTTGTCTTGTCTTGTCTTGTCTTGTCTTGTCTTGTCTTGTCTTGTCTTGTCTTGTCTTGTCTTGTCATGTCTTGTCTTGTCTTGTTTTGTCTTGTCTTGTATTGTCTTGTTTTCTCATGTAATGTCATGTCGTGTGTTGTGTTGTTTTGTCTTGTCTTGTGTTGTTTTGTCGTGTCATGTCTTGTCTTGTCTTGTCCTGTCCTGTCGTGTCTTGTGTTGTTTTGTCTTGTCTTGTCATGTCATGTCATGTCGTGTCTTGTGTTGCTTTGTCTTGTCTTGTCTTGTCATGTCGTGTGTTGTGTTGTTTTGTCTTGTCTTGTTGTGTATTGTCATGTCTTGTCTTGTCTTGTCATGTCATGTCATGTCGTGTGTTGTGTTGTTTTGTCTTGTCCTGTCTTGTCTTGTCAAGTCATGTGTTGTGTTGTGTTGTTTTGTCTTGTCTTGTCTTGTCTTGTCTTGTCTTGCCTTATCTTGCCTTGTCTTGTCTTGTCTTGTCTTGTCTTGTCTTGTCTTGTCTTGTCTTGTCTTGTCTTGTCTTGTCTTGTCTTGTCTTGTCTTGTCTTGTCTTGTCTTGTCTTGTCTTGTCTTGTCTTGTCTTGTCTTGTCTTGTCTTGTCTTGTCTTATCTTGTCTTGTCTTGTCTTGTCTTGTCTTGTCTTGTCTTGTCTTGTCTTGTCTTGTCTTGTCTTGTCTTGTCTTGTCTTGTCTTGTCTTGTCTTGTCTTGTCTTGTCTTGTCTTGTCTTGTCTTGTCTTGTCTTGTCTTGTCTTGTCTTGTCTTGTCTTGTCTTGTCTTGTCTTGTCTTGTCTTGTCTTGTCTTGTCTTGTCTTGTCTTGTCTTGTCTTGTCTTGTCTTGTCTTGTCTTGTCTTGTCTTGTCTTGTCTTGTCTTGTCTTGTCTTGTCTGGTCGTGTCTTGTCTTGTCTTGTCTTGTCTTGTCTTGTCCTGTCTTGTCTTGTCTTGTCTTTTTTTGTCTTGTCTTGTCTTGTCTTGTCTTGTCTTGTCTTGTCTTGTCCTGTCCTGTCGTGTCTTGTGTTGTTTTGTCTTGTCTTGTCATGTCGTGTCTTGTGTTGCTTTGTCTTGTCTTGTCTTGTCTTGTAATGTCGTGTGTTGTGTGGTTTTGTCTTGTCTTGTCTTGTCATGTCATGTCATGTCGTGTGTTGTGTTGTTTTGTCTTGTCATGTCTTGTCTTGTCTTGTCTGGTCGTGTCTTGTTTTGTCTTGTCTTGTCTTGTCTTGTCCTGTCTTGTCTTGTCTTGTCTTTTTTTGTCTTGTCTTGTCTTGTCTTGTCTTGTCTTGTCCTGTCCTGTCGTGTCTTGTGTTGTTTTGTCTTGTCTTGTCATGTCGTGTCTTGTGTTGCTTTGTCTTGTCTTGTCTTGTCTTGTAATGTCGTGTGTTGTGTGGTTTTGTCTTGTCTTGTCTTGTCATGTCATGTCATGTCGTGTGTTGTGTTGTTTTGTCTTGTCATGTCTTGTCTTGTCTTGTCTTTTCTTGTCTTGTCTTGTCTTGTCTTGTCTTGTCTTGTCTTGTTTTGTCTTGTCTTGTCCTGTCTTGTCTTGTCTTGTCTTGTCTTGTCTTGTCTTGTCTTGTCTTGTCTTGCCTTGTCTTGTCTTGTCTTGTCTTGTCGTGTCTTTTTTTGTCATGTCTTGTCTTGTCTTGTCTTGTCTTGTCTTGTCTTGTCTTGTCTTGTCTTGTCTTGTCTTGTCTTGTCTTGTCTTGTCTTGTCTTGTCTTGTCTTGTCTTGTCTTGTCTTGTCTTGTCTTGTCTTGTCTTGTCTTGTCTTGTCTTGTCTTGTCTTGTCTTGTCTTGTCTTGTCTTGTCTTGTCTTGTCTTGTCTTGTCTTGTCTTGTCTTGTCTTGTCTTGTCTTGTCTTGTCTTGCCTTGTCTTGTCTTGTCTTGTCTTGTCTTGTCTTGTCTTGTCTTGTCTTGTCTTGTCTTGTCTTGTCTTGTCTTGTCTTGTCTTGTCTTGTCTTGTCTTGTCTTGTCTTGTCTTGTCTTGTCTTGTCTTGTCTTGCCTTGTCTTGTCTTGTCTTGTCTTGTCGTGTCTTGTTTTGTCATGTCTTGTCTTGTCTTGTCTTGTCTTGTCTTGTCTTGTCTTGTCTTGTCTTGTCTTGTCTTGTCTTGTCTTGTCTTGTCTTGTCTTGTCTTGTCTTGTCTTGTCTTGTCTTGTCTTGTCTTGTCTTGTCTTGTCTTGTCTTGTCTTGTCTTGTGTTGTCTTGTCTTGTCTTGTTTTGTCATGTAATGTCATGTCGTGTGTTGTGTTGTTTTGTCTTGTCTTGTCTTCTCCTTGTCTTGTCTTGTCATGTCGTGTATTGTGTTGTTTTGTCTTGTCATGTCTTATATTGTCTTGTCTTGTCTTGTGATGTCATGTCGTGTGTTGTGTTGTTTTGTCTTGTCTTGTTTTGTCTTGTCCTGTCTTGTCTTGTCATGTCATGTGTTGTGTTGTGTTGTTTTGTCTTGTCTTGTCTTGTCTTGTCTTGTCTTGTCTTGTCTTGTCTTGTCTTGTCTTGGCTTGTCTTGTCATGTCTTGTCTTCTCTTGTCATGTTGTGTGTTGTGTTGTTTTGTCTTGTCATGTCTTATATTGTCTTGTCTTGTCTTGTCTTGTCTTGTCTTGTCTTGTTTTGTCATGTAATGTCATGTCGTGTGTTGTGTTGTTTTGTCTTGTCTTGTCTTCTCTTGTCTTGTCTTGTCTTGTCATGTCGTGTGTTGTGTTGTTTTGTCTTGTCTTGTCTTGTCTTGTTTTTCTTGTCTTGTCTTGTCTTGTCTTGTCTTGTCTTGTTTTGTCTTGTCATGTCTTATCTTGTCTTGTCTTGTCTTGTCTTGTCCTGTCCTGTCGTGTCTTGTGTTGTTTTGTCTTGTCATGTCTTATATTGTCTTGTCTTGTCTTGTGATGTCATGTCGTGTGTTGTGTTGTTTTGTCTTGTCTTGTTTTGTCTTGTCCTGTCTTGTCTTGTCATGTCATGTGTTGTGTTGTGTTGTTTTGTCTTGTCTTGTCTTGTCTTGTCTTGTCTTGTCTTGTCTTGTTTTATGTTGTCTTGTCTTGTCTTGTCTTGTCTTGTCTTGTCTTGTCTTGTCTTGTCTTGTCTTGTCTTGTCTTCTCTTGTCATGTTGTGTGTTGTGTTGTTTTGTCTTGTCATGTCTTATATTGTCTTGTCTTGTCTTGTCTTGTCTTGTCTTGTCTTGTCTTGTTTTGTCATGTAATGTCATGTCGTGTGTTGTGTTGTTTTGTCGTGTCTTGTCTTGTCTTGTCTTGTCTTGTCTTGTCTTGTCTTGTCTTGTCTTGTCTTGTCTTGTCTTGTCTTGTCTTGTCTTGTCTTGTCTTGCCTTGTCTTGTCTTGTCTTGTCTTGTCTTGTCTTGTCTTGTCTTGTCTTGTCTTGTCTTGTCTTGTCTTGTCTTGTCTTGTCTTGTCTTGTCTTGTCTTGTCTTGTCTTGTCTTGTCTTGTCTTGTCTTGTCTTGCCTTGTCTTGTCTTGTCTTGTCTTGTCGTGTCTTGTTTTGTCATGTCTTGTCTTGTCTTGTCTTCTCCTTGTCTTGTCTTGTCATGTCGTGTATTGTGTTGTTTTGTCTTGTCATGTCTTATATTGTCTTGTCTTGTCTTGTGATGTCATGTCGTGTGTTGTGTTGTTTTGTCTTGTCTTGTTTTGTCTTGTCCTGTCTTGTCTTGTCATGTCATGTGTTGTGTTGTGTTGTTTTGTCTTGTCTTGTCTTGTCTTGTCTTGTCTTGTCTTGTCTTGTTTTATGTTGTCTTGTCTTGTCTTGTTTTGTCATGTAATGTCATGTCGTGTGTTGTGTTGTTTTGTCTTGTCATGTCTTATATTGTCTTGTCTTGTCTTGTCTTGTCTTGTCTTGTCTTGTCTTGTCTTGTCTTGTCTTGTCTTGTCTTGTCTTGTCTTGTCTTGTCTTCTCTTGTCATGTTGTGTGTTGTGTTGTTTTGTCTTGTCATGTCTTATATTGTCTTGTCTTGTCTTGTCTTGTCTTGTTTTGTCATGTAATGTCATGTCGTGTGTTGTGTTGTTTTGTCGTGTCTTGTCTTGTCTTGTCTTGTCTTGTCTTGTCTTGTCTTGTCTTGTCTTGTCTTGTCTTGTCTTGTCTTGTCTTCTCTTGTCATGTTGTGTGTTGTGTTGTTTTGTCTTGTCATGTCTTATATTGTCTTGTCTTGTCTTGTCTTGTTTTTCTTGTTTTGTCTTGTCTTTTCTTGTCTTGTTTTGTCATGTAATGTCATGTCGTGTGTTGTGTTGTTTTGTCGTGTCTTGTCTTGTCTTGTCTTGTCTTGTCTTGTCTTGTCTTGTCTTGTCTTGTCTTGTCTTGTCTTGTCTTGTTTTTCTTGTTTTGTCTTGTCTTTTCTTGTCTTGTTTTGTCTTGTCTTGTCTTGTTTTATGTTGTCATGTAATGTAATGTCGTGTGTTGTGTTGTTTTGTCTTGTCTTGTCTTCTCTTGTCTTGTCTTGTCTTGTCATGTCGTGTGTTGTGTTGTTTTGTCTTGTCTTGTCTTGTCTTGTTTTTCTTGTCTTGTCTTGTCTTGTCTTGTCTTGTCTTGTTTTGTCTTGTCATGTCTTATCTTGTCTTGTCTTGTCTTGTCTTGTCCTGTCCTGTCGTGTCTTGTGTTGTTTTGTCTTGTCTTGTCATGTCATGTCATGTCGTGTCTTGTGTTGCTTTGTCTTGTCATGTCATGTCATGTCATGTCGTGAGTTGTATTGTTTTGTCTTGTCTTGTTGTGTATTGTCATGTCTTGTCTTGTCTTGTCATGTCATGTCATGTCATGTCGTGTGTTGTTTTGTCTTGTCTTGTCTTGTCTTGTCTTGTCTTGTCTTGTCTTGTCTTGTCTTGTCTTGTATTGTCTTGTCTTGTCTTGTCTTGTCTTGTCTTGTCTTGTCTTGTCTTGTCTTGTCTTGTCTTGTCTTGTCTTGTCTTGTCTTGTCTTGTCTTGTCTTGTCTTGTCTTGTCTTGTCATGTCTTGTCTTGTCTTGTCTTGTCTTGTCTTGTCTTGTCTTGTCTTGTCTTGTCTTGTCTTGTCTTGTCTTATCTTGTCTTGTCTTGTCTTGTCATGTCTTGTCTTGTCTTGTCTTGTCTTGTCTTGTCTTTTCTTGTCTTGTCTTGTCTTGTCTTGTCTTGTCCTGTCTTGTCTTGTCTTGTCTTGTCTTGTCTTGTCTTGTCTGGTCTTGTCTTGTCTTGTCTTGTCTGGTCTTGTCTTGTCTTGGCTTGTCTTGTCTTGTCTTGTCTTGTCTTGTCCTGTCTTGTCTTGTCTTGTCGTGTCTTGTCTTGTCTTGTCTTGTCTTGTCTTGTCTTGTCTTGTCTTGTCTTGTCTGGTCTTGTCTTGTCTTGTCTTGTCTTGTCTTGTCTTGTCTTGTCTTGTCTTGTCTTGTCTTGTCTTGTCTTGTCTTGTCTTGTCTTGTCTTGTCTTGTCTTGTCTTGTCTTGTCTTGTCTTGTCTTGTCTTGTCTTGTCTTGTCTTGTCTTGTCTTGTCTTGTCTTGTCTTGTCTTGTCTTGTCTTGTCTTGTCTTGTCTTGTCTTGTCTTGTCTTGTCTTGTCTTGTCTTGTCTTGTCTTGTCTTGTCTTGTCTTGTCTTGTCTTGTCTTGTCTTGTCTTGTCTTGTCTTGTCTTGTCTTGTCTTGTCTTGTCTTGTCTTGTCTTGTCTTGTCCTGTCTTGTCTTGTCTTGTCTTGTCATGTCTTGTCTTGTCTTGTCTTGTCTTGTCTTGTCTTGTCTTGTCTTGTCTTGTTTTGTCTTGTCTTGTCTTGTTTGATGTTGTCATGTAATGTCATGTCGTGTGTTGTGTTGTTTTGTCTTGTCTTGTCTTCTCTTGTCTTGTCTTGTCATGTCGTGTGTTGTGTTGTTTTGTCTTGTCTTGTCTTGTCTTGTCTTGTCTTGTCTTGTCTTGTCTTGTCTTGTCTTGTCTTGTCTTGTCTTGTCTTGTCTTGTCTTGTCTTGTCTTGTCTTGTCTTGTCTTGTCTTGTCTTGTCTTGTCTTGTCTTGTCTTGTCTTGTCTTGTCTTGTCTTGTCTTGTCTTGTCTTGTCTTGTTTTGTCATGTAATGTCATGTCGTGTGTTGTGTTGTTTTGTCGTGTCTTGTCTTGTCTTGTCTTGTCTTGTCTTGTCTTGTCTTGTCTTGTCTTGTCTTCTCTTGTCATGTTGTGTGTTGTGTTGTTTTGTCTTGTCATGTCTTATATTGTCTTGTCTTGTCTTGTCTTGTTTTTCTTGTTTTGTCTTGTCTTTTCTTGTCTTGTTTTGTCATGTAATGTCATGTCGTGTGTTGTGTTGTTTTGTCGTGTCTTGTCTTGTCTTGTCTTGTCTTGTCTTGTCTTGTCTTGTCTTGTCTTGTTTTTCTTGTTTTGTCTTGTCTTTTCTTGTCTTGTTTTGTCTTGTCTTGTCTTGTTTTATGTTGTCATGTAATGTCATGTCGTGTGTTGTGTTGTTTTGTCTTGTCTTGTCTTCTCTTGTCTTGTCTTGTCTTGTCTTGTCTTGTCTTGTCTTGTCTTGTCTTGTCTCGTCTTGTCTTGTCTTGTCTTGTCTTGTCTTGTCTTGTCTTGTCTTGTCTTGTCTTGTCTTGTCTTGTCTTGTCTTGTCTTGTCTCGTCTTGTCTTGTCTTGTCTTGTCTTGTCTTGTCTTGTCTTGTCTTGTCTTGTCTTGTCTTGTCTTGTCTTGTCTTGTCTTGTCTTGTCTTGTCTTGTCTTGTCTTGTCTTGTCTTGTTTTGTCATGTAATGTCATGTCGTGTGTTGTGTTGTTTTGTCGTGTCTTGTCTTGTCTTGTCTTGTCTTGTCTTGTCTTGTCTTGTCTTGTCTTGTCTTCTCTTGAGATGTTGTGTGTTGTGTTGTTTTGTCTTGTCATGTCTTATATTGTCTTGTCTTGTCTTGTCTTGTTTTTCTTGTTTTGTCTTGTCTTTTCTTGTCTTGTTTTGTCATG
This sequence comes from Zeugodacus cucurbitae, assembly GCF_028554725.1. Taxonomy (NCBI): domain Eukaryota; kingdom Metazoa; phylum Arthropoda; class Insecta; order Diptera; family Tephritidae; genus Zeugodacus; species Zeugodacus cucurbitae. The sequence continues at coordinate 22,341,811 of NC_071672.1, read as the reverse complement.
TAATGTCATGTCGTGTGTTGTGTTGTTTTGTCGTGTCTTGTCTTGTCTTGTCTTGTCTTGTCTTGTCTTGTCTTGTCTTGTCTTGTCTTGTTTTTCTTGTTTTGTCTTGTCTTTACTTGTCTTGTTTTGTCTTGTCTTGTCTTGTTTTATGTTGTCATGTAATGTCATGTCGTGTGTTGTGTTGTTTTGTCTTGTCTTGTCTTCTCTTGTCTTGTCTTGTCTTGTCTTGTCTTGTCTTGTCTTGTCTTGTCTCGTCTTGTCTTGTCTTGTCTTGTCTTGTCTTGTCTTGTCTTGTCTTGTCTTGTCTTGTCTTGTCTTGTCTTGTCTTGTCTTGTCTTGTCTTGTCTTATCTTGTCTTGTCTTGTCTCGTCTTGTCTTGTCTTGTCTTGTCTTGTCTTGTCTTGTCTTGTCTTGTCTTGTCTTGTCTTGTCTTGTCTTGTCTTGTCTTGTCTTGTCTTGTCTTGTCTTGTCTTGTCTTGTCGTGTCTTGTCTTGTCTTGTGATGGCATGTCGTGTGTTGTGTTGTTTTGTCTTGTCATGTCTTGTCTTGTCTTGTCTTGTCTTGTCTTGTCTTGTCTTGTCTTGTCTTGTCTTGTCTTGTCTTGTCTTGTCTTATCTTGTCTTGTCTTGTCTTGTCATGTCTTGTCTTGTCTTGTCTTGTCTTGTCTTGTCTTTTCTTGTCTTGTCTTGTCTTGTCTTGTCTTGTCCTGTCTTGTCTTGTCTTGTCTTGTCTTGTCTTGTCTTGTCTGGTCTTGTCTTGTCTTGTCTTGTCTGGTCTTGTCTTGTCTTGTCTTGTCTTGTCTTGTCTTGTCTTGGCTTGTCTTGGCTTGTCTTGTCTTGTCTTGTCTTGTCTTGTCTTGTCTTGTCGTGTCTTGTCTTGTCTTGTCTTGTCTTGTCTTGTCTTGTCTTGTCTTGTCTTGTCTTGTCTTGTCTTGTCTTGTCTTGTCTTGTCTTGTCTTGTCTTGTCTTGTCTTGTCTTGTCTTGTCTTGTCTTGTCTTGTCTTGTCTTGTCTTGTCTTGTCTTGTCTTGTCTTGTCTTGTCTTGTCTTGTCTTGTCTTGTCTTGTCTTGTCTTGTCTTGTCTTGTCTTGTCTTGTCTTGTCTTGTCTTGTCTTGTCTTGTCTTGTCTTGTCTTGTCTTGTCTTGTCTTGTCTTGTGATGTCATGTCATGTCGTGTGTTGTGTTGTTTTGTCTTGTCTTGTCTTGTCCTGTCTTGTCTTGTCTTGTCTTGTCATGTCTTGTCTTGTCTTGTCTTGTCTTGTCTTGTCTTGTCTTGTCTTGTTTTGTCTTGTCTTGTCTTGTTTGATGTTGTCATGTAATGTCATGTCGTGTGTTGTGTTGTTTTGTCTTGTCTTGTCTTCTCTTGTCTTGTCTTGTCATGTCGTGTGTTGTGTTGTTTTGTCTTGTCTTGTCTTGTCTTGTCTTGTCTTGTCTTGTCTTGTCTTGTCTTGTCTTGTCTTGTCTTGTCTTGTCTTGTCTTGTCTTGTCTCGTCTTGTCTTGTCTTGTCTTGTCTTGTCTTGTCTTGTCTTGTCTTGTCTTGTCTTGTCTTGTCTTGTCTTGTCTTGTCTTGTCTTGTCGTGTCTTGTCTTGTCTTGTGATGGCATGTCGTGTGTTTTGTTGTTTTGTCTTGTCATGTCTTGTCTTGTCTTGTCTTGTCTTGTCTTGTCTTGTCTTGTCTTGTCTTGTCTTGTCTTGTCTTGTCTTGTCTTATCTTGTCTTGTCTTGTCTTGTCATGTCTTGTCTTGTCTTGTCTTGTCTTGTCTTGTCTTGTCTTGTCTTGTCTTGTCTTGTCTTGTCTTGTCTTGTCCTGTCTTGTCTTGTCTTGTCTTGTCTTGTCTTGTCTTGTCTGGTCTTGTCTTGTCTTGTCTTGTCTGGTCTTGTCTTGTCTTGTCTTGTCTTGTCTTGTCTTGTCTTGGCTTGTCTTGGCTTGTCTTGTCTTGTCTTGTCTTGTCTTGTCTTGTCTTGTCTTGTCTTGTCTTGTCTTGTCTTGTCTTGTCTTGTCTTGTCTTGTCTTGTCTTGTCTTGTCTTGTTTTGTCTTGTCTTGTCTTGTTTGATGTTGTCATGTAATGTCATGTCGTGTGTTGTGTTGTTTTGTCTTGTCTTGTCTTCTCTTGTCTTGTCTTGTCATGTCGTGTGTTGTGTTGTTTTGTCTTGTCTTGTCTTGTCTTGTCTTGTCTTGTCTTGTCTTGTCTTGTCTTGTCTTGTCTTGTCCTGTCTTGTCTTGTCTTGTCTTGTCTTGTCTTGTCTTGTCTTGTCTTGTCTTGTCTTGTCTTGTCTTGTCTTGTCTTGTTTTGTCTTGTCTTGTCTTGTTTGATGTTGTCATGTAATGTCATGTCGTGTGTTGTGTTGTTTTGTCTTGTCTTGTCTTCTCTTGTCTTGTCTTGTCATGTCGTGTGTTGTGTTGTTTTGTCTTGTCTTGTCTTGTCTTGTCTTGTCTTGTCTTGTCTTGTCTTGTCTTGTCTTGTCTTGTCTTGTCTTGTCTTGTCTTGTCTTGTCTTGTCTTGTCTTGTCTTGTCTTGTCTTGTCTTGTCTTGTCTTGTCTTGTCTTGTCTTGTCTTGTCTTGTCTTGTCTTGTCTTGTCTTGTCTTGTTTTGTCATGTAATGTCATGTCGTGTGTTGTGTTGTTTTGTCGTGTCTTGTCTTGTCTTGCCTTGTCTTGTCTTGTCTTGTCTTGTCTTGTCTTGTCTTCTCTTGTCATGTTGTGTGTTGTGTTGTTTTGTCTTGTCATGTCTTATATTGTCTTGTCTTGTCTTGTCTTGTTTTTCTTGTTTTGTCTTGTCTTTTCTTGTCTTGTTTTGTCATGTAATGTCATGTCGTGTGTTGTGTTGTTTTGTCGTGTCTTGTCTTGTCTTGTCTTGTCTTGTCTTGTCTTGTCTTGTCTTGTCTTGTTTTTCTTGTTTTGTCTTGTCTTTTCTTGTCTTGTTTTGTCTTGTCTTGTCTTGTTTTATGTTGTCATGTAATGTCATGTCGTGTGTTGTGTTGTTTTGTCTTGTCTTGTCTTCTCTTGTCTTGTCTTGTCTTGTCTTGTCTTGTCTTGTCTTGTCTTGTCTTGTCTCGTCTTGTCTTGTCTTGTCTTGTCTTGTCTTGTCTTGTCTTGTCTTGTCTTGTCTTGTCTTGTCTTGTCTTGTCTTGTCTTGTCTTGTCTTGTCTTGTCTTGTCTCGTCTTGTCTTGTCTTGTCTTGTCTTGTCTTGTCTTGTCTTGTCTTGTCTTGTCTTGTCTTGTCTTGTCTTGTCGTGTCTTGTCTTGTCTTGTGATGGCATGTCGTGTGTTGTGTTGTTTTGTCTTGTCATGTCTTGTCTTGTCTTGTCTTGTCTTGTCTTGTCTTGTCTTGTCTTGTCTTGTCTTGTCTTGTCTTGTCTTATCTTGTCTTGTCTTGTCTTGTCATGTCTTGTCTTGTCTTGTCTTGTCTTGTCTTGTCTTTTCTTGTCTTGTCTTGTCTTGTCTTGTCTTGTCCTGTCTTGTCTTGTCTTGTCTTGTCTTGTCTTGTCTTGTCTGGTCTTGTCTTGTCTTGTCTTGTCTGGTCTTGTCTTGTCTTGTCTTGTCTTGTCTTGTCTTGTCTTGGCTTGTCTTGGCTTGTCTTGTCTTGTCTTGTCTTGTCTTGTCTTGTCTTGTCGTGTCTTGTCTTGTCTTGTCTTGTCTTGTCTTGTCTTGTCTTGTCTTGTCTTGTCTTGTCTGGTCTTGTCTTGTCTTGTCTTGTCTTGTCTTGTCTTGTCTTGTCTTGTCTTGTCTTGTCTTGTCTTGTCTTGTCTTGTCTTGTCTTGTCTTGTCTTGTCTTGTCTTGTCTTGTCTTGTCTTGTCTTGTCTTGTCTTGTCTTGTCTTGTCTTGTCTTGTCTTGTCTTGTCTTGTCTTGTCTTGTCTTGTCTTGTCTTGTCTTGTCTTGTCTTGTCTTGTCTTGTCTTGTCTTGTCTTGTCTTGTCTTGTCTTGTCTTGTCTTGTCTTGTCTTGTCTTGTCTTGTCTTGTCTTGTCTTGTCTTGTCATGTCTTGTCTGGTCTTATCTTGTCTTGTCTTGTGATGTCATGTCGTGTGTTGTGTTGTTTTGTCTTGTCATGTCTTGTCTTGTCTTGTCTTGTCTTGTGATGTCATGTCATGTCGTGTGTTGTGTTGTTTTGTCTTGTCATGTCTTGTCTGGTCTTGTCTTGTCTTGTCTTGTCTTATCTTGTCTTGTCTTGTCTTGTCTTTTCTTGTCTTGTCTTGTCTTGTCTTGTCTTGTCCTGTCTTGTCTTGTCTTGTCTTGTCTTGTCATGTCTTGTCTTGTCATGGCTTGTCTTGGCTTGTCTTGTCTTGTCTTGTCTTGTCTTGTCTTGTCTTGTCTTGTCTTGTCGTGTCTTGTCTTGTCTTGTCTTGTCTTGTCTTGATTTGTCTTGTCTTGTCTTGTCTTGTCTTGTCTTGTCTTGTCTTGTCTTGGCTTGTCTTGGCTTGTCTTGTCTTGTCTTGTCTTGTCTTGTCTTGTCTTGTCTTGTCTTGTCTTGTCTTGTCTTGTCTTGTCTTGTCTTGTCTTGTCTTGTCTTGTCTTGTCTTGTCTTGTCTTGTCTTGTCTTGTCTTGTCTTGTCTTGTCTTGTCTTGTCTTGTCTGGTCTTGTCTTGTCTTGTCTTGTCTTGTCTTGTCTTGTCTTGTCTTGGCTTGGCTTGTCTTGGCTTGTCTTGTCTTGTCTTGTCTTGTCTGGTCTTGTCTTGTCTTGTCTTGTCTTGTCTTGTCTTGTCTTGTCTTGTCTTGTTTTGTCTTGTCATGTCTTATCTTGTCTTGTCTTGTCGTGTCTTGTCTTGTCTTGTCTTGTCTTGTCTTGTCTTGATTTGTCTTGTCTTGTCTTGTCTTGTCTTGTCTGGTCTTGTCTTGTCTTGTCTTGTCTTGTCTTGTCTTGTCTTGTCTTGTCTTGTCTTGTCTTGTCTTGTGATGTCATGTCATGTCGTGTGTTGTGTTGTTTTGTCTTGTCTTGTCTTGTCCTGTCTTGTCTTGTCTTGTCTTGTCATGTCTTGTCTTGTCTTGTCTTGTCTTGTCTTGTCTTGTCTTGTCTTGTTTTGTCTTGTCTTGTCTTGTTTGATGTTGTCATGTAATGTCATGTCGTGTGTTGTGTTGTTTTGTCTTGTCTTGTCTTCTCTTGTCTTGTCTTGTCATGTCGTGTGTTGTGTTGTTTTGTCTTGTCTTGTCTTGTCTTGTCTTGTCTTGTCTTGTCTTGTCTTGTCTTGTCTTGTCTTGTCTTGTCTTGTCTTGTCTTGTCTTGTCTTGTCTTGTCTTGTCTTGTCTCGTCTTGTCTTGTCTTGTCTTGTCTTGTCTTGTCTTGTCTTGTCTTGTCTTGTCTTGTCTTGTCTTGTCTTGTCTTGTCGTGTCTTGTCTTGTCTTGTGATGGCATGTCGTGTGTTGTGTTGTTTTGTCTTGTCATGTCTTGTCTTGTCTTGTCTTGTCTTGTCTTGTCTTGTCTTGTCTTGTCTTGTCTTGTCTTGTCTTGTCTTATCTTGTCTTGTCTTGTCTTGTCTTGTCTTGTTTTGTCTTGTCTTGTCTTGTCTTGTCTTGTCTTGTCTTGTCTTGTCTTGTCTTGTCTTGTCTTGTCTTGTCCTGTCTTGTCTTGTCTTGTCTTGTCTTGTCTTGTCTTGTCTTGTCTTGTCTTGTCTTGTCTTGTCTTGTCTTGTCTTGTTTTGTCTTGTCTTGTCTTGTTTGATGTTGTCATGTAATGTCATGTCGTGTGTTGTGTTGTTTTGTCTTGTCTTGTCTTCTCTTGTCTTGTCTTGTCATGTCGTGTGTTGTGTTGTTTTGTCTTGTCTTGTCTTGTCTTGTCTTGTCTTGTCTTGTCTTGTCTTGTCTTGTCTTGTCTTGTCTTGTCTTGTCTTGTCTTGTCTTGTCTTGTCTTGTCTTGTCTTGTCTTGTCTTGTCTTGTCTTGTCTTGTCTTGTCTTGTCTTGTCTTGTCTTGTTTTGTCATGTAATGTCATGTCGTGTGTTGTGTTGTTTTGTCGTGTCTTGTCTTGTCTTGCCTTGTCTTGTCTTGTCTTGTCTTGTCTTGTCTTGTCTTGTCTTGTCTTGTCTTGTCTTGTCTTGTCTTGTCTGGTCTTGTCTTGTCTTGTCTTGTCTTGTCTTGTCTTGTCTTGTCTTGTCTTGTCTTGTCTTGTTTTGTCTTGTCTTGTCTTGTCTTGTCTTGTCTTGTCTTGTCTTGTCTTGTCTTGTCTTGTCTTGTCTTGTCTTGTCTTGTTTTGTCATGTAATGTCATGTCGTGTGTTGTGTTGTTTTGTCGTGTCTTGTCTTGTCTTGTCTTGTCTTGTCTTGTCTTGTCTTGTCTTGTCTTGTCTTGTCTGGTCTTGTCTTGTCTTGTCTTGTCTGGTCTTGTCTTGTCTTGTCTTGTCTTGTCTTGTCTTGTCTTGGCTTGTCTTGGCTTGTCTTGTCTTGTCTTGTCTTGTCTTGTCTTGTCTTGTCTTGTCTTGTCTTGTCTTGTCTTGTCTTGTCCTGTCTTGTCTTGTCTTGTCTTGTCTTGTCTTGTCTTGTCTTGTCTTGTCTTGTCTTGTCTTGTCTTGTCTTGTCTTGTCTTGTCTTGTTTTGTCTTGTCTTGTCTTGTTTGATGTTGTCATGTAATGTCATGTCGTGTGTTGTGTTGTTTTGTCTTGTCTTGTCTTCTCTTGTCTTGTCTTGTCATGTCGTGTGTTTTGTTGTTTTGTCTTGTCTTGTCTTGTCTTGTCTTGTCTTGTCTTGTCTTGTCTTGTCTTGTCTTGTCTTGTCCTGTCTTGTCTTGTCTTGTCTTGTCTTGTCTTGTCTTGTCTTGTCTTGTCTTGTCTTGTCTTGTCTTGTCTTGTCTTGTTTTGTCTTGTCTTGTCTTGTTTGATGTTGTCATGTAATGTCATGTCGTGTGTTGTGTTGTTTTGTCTTGTCTTGTCTTCTCTTGTCTTGTCTTGTCATGTCGTGTGTTGTGTTGTTTTGTCTTGTCTTGTCTTGTCTTGTCTTGTCTTGTCTTGTCTTGTCTTGTCTTGTCTTGTCTTGTCTTGTCTTGTCTTGTCTTGTCTTGTCTTGTCTTGTCTTGTCTTGTCTTGTCTTGTCTTGTCTTGTCTTGTCTTGTCTTGTCTTGTCTTGTCTTGTCTTGTCTTGTCTTGTCTTGTCTTGTCTTGTTTTGTCATGTAATGTCATGTCGTGTGTTGTGTTGTTTTGTCGTGTCTTGTCTTGTCTTGCCTTGTCTTGTCTTGTCTTGTCTTGTCTTGTCTTGTCTTCTCTTGTCATGTTGTGTGTTGTGTTGTTTTGTCTTGTCATGTCTTATATTGTCTTGTCTTGTCTTGTCTTGTTTTTCTTGTTTTGTCTTGTCTTTTCTTGTCTTGTTTTGTCATGTAATGTCATGTCGTGTGTTGTGTTGTTTTGTCGTGTCTTGTCTTGTCTTGTCTTGTCTTGTCTTGTCTTGTCTTGTCTTGTCTTGTTTTTCTTGTTTTGTCTTGTCTTTTCTTGTCTTGTTTTGTCTTGTCTTGTCTTGTTTTATGTTGTCATGTAATGTCATGTCGTGTGTTGTGTTGTTTTGTCTTGTCTTGTCTTCTCTTGTCTTGTCTTGTCTTGTCTTGTCTTGTCTTGTCTTGTCTTGTCTTGTCTCGTCTTGTCTTGTCTTGTCTTGTCTTGTCTTGTCTTGTCTTGTCTTGTCTTGTCTTGTCTTGTCTTGTCTTGTCTTGTCTTGTCTTGTCTTGTCTTGTCTTGTCTTGTCTCGTCTTGTCTTGTCTTGTCTTGTCTTGTCTTGTCTTGTCTTGTCTTGTCTTGTCTTGTCTTGTCTTGTCTTGTCTTGTCGTGTCTTGTCTTGTCTTGTGATGGCATGTCGTGTGTTGTGTTGTTTTGTCTTGTCATGTCTTGTCTTGTCTTGTCTTGTCTTGTCTTGTCTTGTCTTGTCTTGTCTTGTCTTGTCTTGTCTTGTCTTATCTTGTCTTGTCTTGTCTTGTCATGTCTTGTCTTGTCTTGTCTTGTCTTGTCTTGTCTTTTCTTGTCTTGTCTTGTCTTGTCTTGTCTTGTCCTGTCTTGTCTTGTCTTGTCTTGTCTTGTCTTGTCTTGTCTGGTCTTGTCTTGTCTTGTCTTGTCTGGTCTTGTCTTGTCTTGTCTTGTCTTGTCTTGTCTTGTCTTGGCTTGTCTTGGCTTGTCTTGTCTTGTCTTGTCTTGTCTTGTCTTGTCTTGTCGTGTCTTGTCTTGTCTTGTCTTGTCTTGTCTTGTCTTGTCTTGTCTTGTCTTGTCTTGTCTTGTCTTGTCTTGTCTTGTCTTGTCTTGTCTTGTCTTGTCTTGTCTTGTCTTGTCTTGTCTTGTCTTGTCTTGTCTTGTCTTGTCTTGTCTTGTCTTGTCTTGTCTTGTCTTGTCTTGTCTTGTCTTGTCTTGTCTTGTCTTGTCTTGTCTTGTCTTGTCTTGTCTTGTCTTGTCTTGTCTTGTCTTGTCTTGTCTTGTCTTGTCTTGTCTTGTCTTGTCTTGTCTTGTCTTGTCTTGTCTTGTCTTGTCTTGTCTTGTCTTGTCTTGTCTTGTCTTGTCTTGTCTTGTCTTGTCTTGTCTTGTCTTGTCTTGTCATGTCTTGTCTGGTCTTATCTTGTCTTGTCTTGTGATGTCATGTCGTGTGTTGTGTTGTTTTGTCTTGTCATGTCTTGTCTTGTCTTGTCTTGTCTTGTGATGTCATGTCATGTCGTGTGTTGTGTTGTTTTGTCTTGTCATGTCTTGTCTGGTCTTGTCTTGTCTTGTCTTGTCTTATCTTGTCTTGTCTTGTCTTGTCTTTTCTTGTCTTGTCTTGTCTTGTCTTGTCTTGTCCTGTCTTGTCTTGTCTTGTCTTGTCTTGTCATGTCTTGTCTTGTCATGGCTTGTCTTGGCTTGTCTTGTCTTGTCTTGTCTTGTCTTGTCTTGTCTTGTCTTGTCTTGTCGTGTCTTGTCTTGTCTTGTCTTGTCTTGTCTTGATTTGTCTTGTCTTGTCTTGTCTTGTCTTGTCTTGTCTTGTCTTGTCTTGGCTTGTCTTGGCTTGTCTTGTCTTGTCTTGTCTTGTCTTGTCTTGTCTTGTCTTGTCTTGTCTTGTCTTGTCTTGTCTTGTCTTGTCTTGTCTTGTCTTGTCTTGTCTTGTCTTGTCTTGTCTTGTCTTGTCTTGTCTTGTCTTGTCTTGTCTTGTCTTGTCTTGTCTTGTCTGGTCTTGTCTTGTCTTGTCTTGTCTTGTCTTGTCTTGTCTTGGCTTGGCTTGTCTTGGCTTGTCTTGTCTTGTCTTGTCTTGTCTGGTCTTGTCTTGTCTTGTCTTGTCTTGTCTTGTCTTGTCTTGTCTTGTCTTGTCTTGTTTTGTCTTGTCATGTCTTATCTTGTCTTGTCTTGTCGTGTCTTGTCTTGTCTTGTCTTGTCTTGTCTTGTCTTGATTTGTCTTGTCTTGTCTTGTCTTGTCTTGTCTGGTCTTGTCTTGTCTTGTCTTGTCTTGTCTTGTCTTGTCTTGTCTTGTCTTGTCTTGTGATGTCATGTCGTATGTCGTGTTGTCTTGTCTTGTCTTGTCTGGTCTTGTCTTGTCTTGTCTTGTCTTGTCTTGTCTTGTCTTGTCTTGTCTTGTCTTGTCTTGTCTTGTCTTGTCATATCTTGTCTTGTCTTGTCTTGCCTTGTCTTGTCTTGTCTTGTCTTGTCTTGTCTTGTCTTGTCTTGTCTTGTCGTGTCTTGTCTTGTCTTGTGATGGCATGTCGTGTGTTGTGTTGTTTTGTCTTGTCATGTCTTGTCTTGTCTTGTCTTGTCTTGTCTTGTCTTGTCTTGTCTTGTCTTGTCTTGTCTTGTCTTGTCTTGTCTTGTCTTGTCTTGTCTTGTCTTGTCTTGTCTTGTCTTGTCTTGTCTTGTCTTGTCTTGTCTTGTCTTGTCTTGTCTTGTCTTGTCTTGTCTTGTCTTGTCTTGTCTTGTCTTGTCTTGTCTTGTCTTGTCTTGTCTTGTCTTGTCTTGTCTTGTCTTGTCTTGTCTTGTCTTGTCTTGTCTTGTCTTGTCTTGTCTTGTCTTGTCTTGTCTTGTCTTGTCTTGTCTTGTCTTGTCTTGTCTTGTCTTGTCTTGTCTTGTCTTGTCTTGTCTTGTCTTGTCTTGTCTTGTCTTGTCTTGTCTTGTCTTGTCTTGTGTTGTTTTGTCTTGTTTTGTCTTGTCTTGTCTTGTCTTGTGTTGTTTTGTCTTGTTTTGTCTTGTCATGTCTTGTCTTGTCTTGTCTTGTCTTGTCTGGTCTTGTCTTGTCTTGTCTTGTCTTGTCTTGCCTTGTCTTGTCTTGTCTTGTCTTGTCTTGTCTTGTCTTGTCTTGTCTTGTCTTGTCTTGTCTTGTCTTGTCTTGTCTTGTCTTGTCTTGTCTTGTCTTGTCTTGTCTTGTCTTGTCCTGTCTTGTCATGTCTTATCTTGTCTTGTCTTGTCTTGTCTTGTCGTGTCTTGTCTTGTCTTGTCTTGTCTTGTCTTGTCTTGACTTGTCTTGACTTGTCTTGTCTTGTCATATCTTGTCTTGTCTTGTCTTGTCTTGTCTTGTCTTGTCTTGTCTTGTCTTGTCCTGTCCTGACGTGTGTTGTGTTGTTTTGTCTTGTCTTGTTTTGTCTTGTCTTGCTTTGTCTTGTCATGTCTTATCTTGTCTTGTCTTGTCTAGTCTTGTCTTGTCTTGTCTTGTCTTGTCTTGTCTTGTCCTGCCCTGTCTTGTCTTGTTTTGTCTTGTCATGTCTTATCTTGTCTTGTCTTGTCTTGTCTTGTCTTGTCTTGTCTTGTCTTGTCTTGTCTCGTCTTGTCTTGTCTTGTCTTGTCTTGTCTTGTCTTGTCTTGTCTTGTCTTGTCTTGTCTTGTCTTGTCTTGTCTTGTCATGTCTTATATTGGCTTGTCTTGTCTTGTGATGTCATGTCATGTCGTGTGGTGTGTTGTTTTGTCTTGTCATGTCTTGTCTTGTCTTGTCTTGTCTTGTCTTGTCTTGTCTTGTCTTGTTTTGTCTTGTCTTGTCTTGTCTTGTCTTGTCTTGTCTTGACCTGCCCTGTCTTGTCTTGAGTTGTCTTGTCGTGTCTTATCTTGTCTTGTCGTGTCTTGTGTTGTCTTGTCTTGTCTTGTCTTGTCTTGACTTGTCTTGTCTTGTCTTGTCTTGTCTGGTCTTGTCTTGTCTTGTCTTGTCTTGTCCTGTCTTGTCTTGTCTTGTCTTGTCTTGTCATATCTTGTCTTGTCTTGTCTTGCCTTGTCTTGTCTTGTCTTGTCTGGTCTTGTCTTGGCTTGTCTTGTCTTGTCTTGTCTTGTCTTGTCTTGTCTTGTCTTGTCTTGTCTTGTCTTGTCTTGTCTTGTCTTGACCTGCCCTGTCTTGTCTTGAGTTGTCTTGTCGTGTCTTATCTTGTCTTGTCGTGTCTTGTCTTGTCTTGTCTTGTCTTGTCTTGTCTTGACTTGTCTTGTCTTGTCTTGTCTTGTCTGGTCTTGTCTTGTCTTGTCTTGTCTTGTCCTGTCTTGTCTTGTCTTGTCTTGTCTTGTCATATCTTGTCTTGTCTTGTCTTGCCTTGTCTTGTCTTGTCTTGTCTTGTCCTGTCCTGACGTGTGTTGTGTTGTTTTGTCTTGTCTTGTTTTGTCTTGTCTTGCTTTGTCTTGTCATGTCTTATCTTGTCTTGTCTTGTCTTGTCTTGTCTTGTCCTGCCCTGTCTTGTCTTGTTTTGTCTTGTCATGTCTTATCTTGTCTTGTCTTGTCTTGTCGTGTCTTGTCTTGTCTTGTCTTGTCTTGTCTTGACTTGTCTTGTCTTGTCTTGACTTGTCTTGTCTTGTCTTGTCTGGTCTTGTCTTGTCTTGTCTTGTCTTGTTTTGTCTTGTCATGTCTTATCTTGTCTTGTCTTGTCTTGTCTTGTCTTGTCTTGTCTTGTCTCGTCTTGTCTTGTCTTGTCTTGTCTTGTCTTGTCTTGTCTTGTCTTATCTTGTCTTGTCTTGTCTTGTCTTGTCTTGTCTTGTCTTGTCTTGTCTTGTCTTGTCTTGTCTTGTCTTGTCTTGTGATGGCATGTCGTGTGTTGTGTTGTTTTGTCTTGTCATGTCTTGTCTTGTCTTGTCTTGTCTTGTCTTGTCTTGTCTTGTCTTGTCTTGTCTTGTCTTGTCTTGTCTTGTCTCGTCTTGTCTTGTCTTGTCTTGTCTTGTCTTGTCTTGTCTTGTCTTGTCTTGTCTTGTCTTGTCTTGTCTTGTCTTGTCTTGTCTTGTCTTGTCTTGTCTTGTCTTGTCATATCTTGTCTTGTCTTGTCTTGCCTTGTCTTGTCTTGTCTTGTCTTGTCTTGTCTTGTCTTGTCTTGTCTTGTCGTGTCTTGTCTTGTCTTGTGATGGCATGTCGTGTGTTGTGTTGTTTTGTCTTGTCATGTCTTGTCTTGTCTTGTCTTGTCTTGTCTTGTCTTGTCTTGTCTTGTCTTGTCTTGTCTTGTCTTGTCTTGTCTTGTCTCGTCTTGTCTTGTCTTGTCTTGTCTTGTCTTGTCTTGTCTTGTCTTGTCTTGTCTTGTCTTGTCTTGTCTTGTCTTGTCTTGTCTTGTCTTGTCTTGTCTTGTCTTGTCTTGTCTTGTCGTGTCTTGTCTTGTCTTGTGATGGCATGTCGGGTGTTGTGTTGTTTTGTCTTGTCATGTCTTGTCTTGTCTTGTCTTGTCTTGTCTTGTCTTGTCTTGTCTTGTCTTATATTGTCTTGTCTTGTCTTGTCTTGTTTTTCTTGTTTTGCCTTGTCTTTTCTTGTCTTGTTTTGTCATGTAATGTCATGTCGTGTGTTGTGTTGTTTTGTCGTGTCTTGTCTTGTCTTGTCTTGTCTTGTCTTGTCTTGTCTTGTCTTGTCTTGTCTTGTCTTGTCTTGTCTTGTCTTGTCTTGTCTTGTCTTGTCTTGTCTTGTCTTGTCCTGTCTTGTCTTGTCTTGTCTTGTCTTGTCTTGTCTTGTCTTGTCTTGTCTTGTCTTGTTTTGACTTGTCTTGTCTTGTTTTATGTTGTCATGTAATGTCATGTCGTGTGTTGTGTTGTTTTGCCTTGTCTTGTCTTGTCTTCTCTTGTCTTGTCTTGTCTTGTCATGTCTTGTCTTGTCTTGTCTTGTCTTGTCGTGTCTTGTCTTGCCCTGCCCTGTCTTGTCTTGTTTTGTCTTGTTATGTCTTATCTTGTCTTGTCTTGTGATGTCATGTCGTGTGTTGTGTTGTTTTGTCTTGTCATGTCTTGTCTTGTCTTGTCTTGTCTTGTCTTGTCTTGTCTTGTCTTGTCTTGTCTTGTCTTGTCTTGTCTTGTCTTGTCTTGTCTTGTCCTGTCTTGTCTTGTCTTGTCTTGTCTTGTCATGGCTTATCTTGTCTTGTCTTGTCTTGTCTTGTCTTGTCTTGTCTTGTCGTGTCTTGTCTTGCCCTGCCCTGTCTTGTCTTGTTTTGTCTTGTTATGTCTTATCTTGTCTTGTCTTGTGATGTCATGTCGTGTGTTGTGTTGTTTTGTCTTGTCATGTCTTGTCTTGTCTTTTCTTGTCTTGTTTTGTCATGTCATGTCGTGTGTTGTGTTGTTTTGTCGTGTCTTGTCTTGTCTTGTCTTGTCTTGTCTTGTCTTGTCTTGTCTTGTCTTGTCTTGTCTTGTCTTGTCTTGTCTTGTCTTGTCTTGTCTTGTCTTGTTTTGACTTGTCTTGTCTTGTTTTATGTTGTCATGTAATGTCATGTCGTGTGTTGTGTTGTTTTGCCTTGTCTTGTCTTGTCTTCTCTTGTCTTGTCTTGTCTTGTCATGTCGTGTGTTGTGTTGTTTTGTCTTGTCATGTCTTATATTGTCTTGTCTTGTCTTGTCTTGTTTTTCTTGTTTTGCCTTGTCTTTTCTTGTCTTGTTTTGTCATGTAATGTCATGTCGTGTGTTGTGTTGTTTTGTCGTGTCTTGTCTTGTCTTGTCTTGTCTTGTCTTGTCTTGTTTTGTCTTGTCTTGTCTTGTCTTCTCTTGTCATGTTGTGTGTTGTGTTGTTTTGTCTTGTCATGTCTTATATTGTCTTGTCTTGTCTTGTCTTGTGATGTCATGTCGTGTGTTGTGTTGTTTTGTCTTGTCATGTCTTGTCTTGTCTTGTCTTGTCTTGTCTTGTCTTGTCTTGTCTTGTGATGTCATGTCATGTCGTGTGTTGTGATGTTTTGTCTTGTCATGTCTTGTCTTGTCTTGTCTTGTCTTGTCTTGTCTTGTCTTGTCTTGTCTTGTTTTGTCTTGTCATGTCTTGTCTTGTCTTGTCTTGTCTTGTCTTGTCGTGTCTTGTCTTGCCCTGCCCTGTCTTGTCTTGTTTTGTCTTGTTATGTCTTATCTTGTCTTGTCTTGTGATGTCATGTCGTGTGTTGTGTTGTTTTGTCTTGTCATGTCTTGTCTTGTCTTGTCTTGTCTTGTGATGTCATGTCATGTCGTGTGTTGTGTTGTTTTGTCTTGTCATGTCTTGTCTGGTCTTGTCTTGTCTTGTCTTGTCTTGTCTTGTCTTGTCTTATCTTGTCTTGTCTTGTCTTGTCTTTTCTTGTCTTGTCTTGTCTTGTCTTGTCTTGTCCTGTCTTGTCTTGTCTTGTCTTGTCTTGTCATGGCTTATCTTGTCTTGTCTTGTCTTGTCTTGTCTTGTCTTGTCTTGTCGTGTCTTGTCTTGTCGTGTCTTGTCTTGTCTTGTCTTGTCTTGTCTTGATTTGTCTTGTCTTGTCTTGTCTTGTCTTGTCTTGTCTTGTCTTGGCTTGTCTTGTCTTGTCTTGTCTTGTCTTGTCTTGTTTTGACTTGTCTTGTCTTGTTTTATGTTGTCATGTAATGTCATGTCGTGTGTTGTGTTGTTTTGCCTTGTCTTGTCTTGTCTTCTCTTGTCTTGTCTTGTCTTGTCATGTCGTGTGTTGTGTTGTTTTGTCTTGTCATGTCTTATATTGTCTTGTCTTGTCTTGTCTTGTTTTTCTTGTTTTGCCTTGTCTTTTCTTGTCTTGTTTTGTCATGTAATGTCATGTCGTGTGTTGTGTTGTTTTGTCGTGTCTTGTCTTGTCTTGTCTTGTCTTGTCTTGTCTTGTTTTGTCTTGTCTTGTCTTGTCTTCTCTTGTCATGTTGTGTGTTGTGTTGTTTTGTCTTGTCATGTCTTATATTGTCTTGTCTTGTCTTGTCTTGTGATGTCATGTCGTGTGTTGTGTTGTTTTGTCTTGTCATGTCTTGTCTTGTCTTGTCTTGTCTTGTCTTGTCTTGTCTTGTCTTGTCTTGTCTTGTCTTGTCTTGTTTTGTCTTGTCATGTCTTGTCTTGTCTTGTCTTGTCTTGTCTTGTCGTGTCTTGTCTTGCCCTGCCCTGTCTTGTCTTGTTTTGTCTTGTTATGTCTTATCTTGTCTTGTCTTGTGATGTCATGTCGTGTGTTGTGTTGTTTTGTCTTGTCATGTCTTGTCTTGTCTTGTCTTGTCTTGTGATGTCATGTCATGTCGTGTGTTGTGTTGTTTTGTCTTGTCATGTCTTGTCTGGTCTTGTCTTGTCTTGTCTTGTCTTGTCTTGTCTTATCTTGTCTTGTCTTGTCTTGTCTTTTCTTGTCTTGTCTTGTCTTGTCTTGTCTTGTCCTGTCTTGTCTTGTCTTGTCTTGTCTTGTCATGGCTTATCTTGTCTTGTCTTGTCTTGTCTTGTCTTGATTTGTCTTGTCTTGTCTTGTCTTGTCTTGTCTTGTCTTGTCTTGTCTTGTCTTGGCTTGTCTTGTCTTGTCTTGTCTTGTCTTGTCTTGTTTTGACTTGTCTTGTCTTGTTTTATGTTGTCATGTAATGTCATGTCGTGTGTTGTGTTGTTTTGCCTTGTCTTGTCTTGTCTTCTCTTGTCTTGTCTTGTCTTGTCATGTCGTGTGTTGTGTTGTTTTGT
The DNA here is from genome assembly GCF_028554725.1 of Zeugodacus cucurbitae. Classification (NCBI taxonomy): domain Eukaryota; kingdom Metazoa; phylum Arthropoda; class Insecta; order Diptera; family Tephritidae; genus Zeugodacus; species Zeugodacus cucurbitae. The sequence goes on along the minus strand of NC_071672.1, from coordinate 22,326,103 downwards.
CTTGTCATGTCTTATATTGTCTTGTCTTGTCTTGTCTTGTTTTTCTTGTTTTGCCTTGTCTTTTCTTGTCTTGTTTTGTCATGTAATGTCATGTCGTGTGTTGTGTTGTTTTGTCGTGTCTTGTCTTGTCTTGTCTTGTCTTGTCTTGTTTTGTCTTGTCTTGTCTTGTCTTCTCTTGTCATGTTGTGTGTTGTGTTGTTTTGTCTTGTCATGTCTTATATTGTCTTGTCTTGTCTTGTCTTGTGATGTCATGTCGTGTGTTGTGTTGTTTTGTCTTGTCATGTCTTGTCTTGTCTTGTCTTGTCTTGTCTTGTCTTGTCTTGTCTTGTGATGTCATGTCATGTCGTGTGTTGTGATGTTTTGTCTTGTCATGTCTTGTCTTGTCTTGTCTTGTCTTGTCTTGTCTTGTCTTGTCTTGTCTTGTTTTGTCTTGTCATGTCTTGTCTTGTCTTGTCTTGTCTTGTCTTGTCGTGTCTTGTCTTGCCCTGCCCTGTCTTGTCTTGTTTTGTCTTGTTATGTCTTATCTTGTCTTGTCTTGTGATGTCATGTCGTGTGTTGTGTTGTTTTGTCTTGTCATGTCTTGTCTTGTCTTGTCTTGTCTTGTGATGTCATGTCATGTCGTGTGTTGTGTTGTTTTGTCTTGTCATGTCTTGTCTGGTCTTGTCTTGTCTTGTCTTGTCTTGTCTTGTCTTGTCTTATCTTGTCTTGTCTTGTCTTGTCTTTTCTTGTCTTGTCTTGTCTTGTCTTGTCTTGTCCTGTCTTGTCTTGTCTTGTCTTGTCTTGTCATGGCTTATCTTGTCTTGTCTTGTCTTGTCTTGTCTTGTCTTGTCTTGTCGTGTCTTGTCTTGTCGTGTCTTGTCTTGTCTTGTCTTGTCTTGTCTTGATTTGTCTTGTCTTGTCTTGTCTTGTCTTGTCTTGTCTTGTCTTGGCTTGTCTTGGCTTGTCTTGTCTTGTCTTGTCTTGTCTTGTCTTGTCTTGTCTTGTCTTGTCTTGTCTTGTCTTGTCTTGTCTTGTCTTGTCTTGTCTTGTCTTGTCTTGTCTTGTCTTGTCTGGTCTTGTCTTGTCTTGTCTTGTCTTGTCTTGTCTTGTCTTGTCTTGTCTTGTCTTGTCTTGGCTTGGCTTGTCTTGGCTTGTCTTGTCTTGTCTTGTCTTGTCTGGTCTTGTCTTGTCTTGTCTTGTCTTGTCTTGTCTTGTCTTGTCTTGTCTTGTTTTGTCTTGTCATGTCTTATCTTGTCTTGTCTTGTCGTGTCTTGTCTTGTCTTGTCTTGTCTTGTCTTGATTTGTCTTGTCTTGTCTTGTCTTGTCTGGTCTTGTCTTGTCTTGTCTTGTCTTGTCTTGTCTTGTCTTGTCTTGTCTTGTGATGTCATGTCGTATGTTGTGTTGTCTTGTCTTGTCTTGTCTGGTCTTGTCTTGTCTTGTCTTGTCTTGTCTTGTCTTGTCTTGTCTTGTCTTGTGATGTCATGTCATGTCGTGTGTTGTGTTGTTTTGTCTTGTCTTGTCTTGTCCTGTCTTGTCTTGTCTTGTCTTGTCATGTCTTGTCTTGTCTTGTCTTGTCTTGTCTTGTCTTGTCTTGTCTTGTTTTGTCTTGTCTTGTCTTGTTTGATGTTGTCATGTAATGTCATGTCGTGTGTTGTGTTGTTTTGTCTTGTCTTGTCTTCTCTTGTCTTGTCTTGTCATGTCGTGTGTTGTGTTGTTTTGTCTTGTCATGTCTTATATTGTCTTGTCTTGTCTTGTCTTGTCTTGTCTTGTCTTGTCTTGTCTTGTCTTGTCTTGTCTTGTCTTCTCTTGTCATGTTGTGTGTTGTGTTGTTTTGTCTTGTCATGTCTTATATTGTCTTGTCTTGTCTTGTCTTGTTTTGTCATGTAATGTCATGTCGTGTGTTGTGTTGTTTTGTCGTGTCTTGTCTTGTCTTGTCTTGTCTTGTCTTGTCTTGTCTTGTCTTGTCTTGTCTTGTCTTCTCTTGTCATGTTGTGTGTTGTGTTGTTTTGTCTTGTCATGTCTTATATTGTCTTGTCTTGTCTTGTCTTGTTTTTCTTGTTTTGTCTTGTCTTTTCTTGTCTTGTTTTGTCATGTAATGTCATGTCGTGTGTTGTGTTGTTTTGTCGTGTCTTGTGTTGTTTTGTCGTGTCTTGTCTTGTCTTGTCTTGTCTTGTCTTGTCTTGTCTTGTCTTGTCTTGTCTTGTTTTTCTTGTTTTGTCTTGTCTTTTCTTGTCTTGTTTTGTCTTGTCTTGTCTTGTTTTATGTTGTCATGTAATGTCATGTCGTGTGTTGTGTTGTTTTGTCTTGTCTTGTCTTCTCTTGTCTTGTCTTGTCTTGTCATGTCGTGTGTTGTGTTGTTTTGTCTTGTCATGTCTTATATTGTCTTGTCTTGTCTTGTCTTGTCTTGTCTTGTCTTGTTTTTCTTGTCTTGTCTTGTCTTGTCTTGTCTTGTCTTGTTTTGTCTTGTCATGTCTTATCTTGCCTTGTCTTGTGTTGTCTTGTCTTGTCTTGTCTTGTCTTGTCTTGTCTTGTCTTGTCTTGTCTTGTCTTGTCTTGTCTTGTCTTGTCTTGTCTTGTCTTGTCTTGTCTTGTCTTGTCTTGTCTTGTCTTGTCTTGTCTTGTCTCGTCTTGTCTTGTCTTGTCTTGTCTTGTCTTGTCTTGTCTTGTCTTGTCTTGTCGTGTCTTGTCTTGTCTTGTGATGGCATGTCGTGTGTTGTGTTGTTTTGTCTTGTCATGTCTTGTCTTGTCTTGTCTTGTCTTGTCTTGTCTTGTCTTGTCTTGTCTTGTCTTGTCTTGTCTTATCTTGTCTTGTCTTGTCTTGTCATGTCTTGTCTTGTCTTGTCTTGTCTTGTCTTGTCTTTTCTTGTCTTGTCTTGTCTTGTCTTGTCTTGTCTTGTTTTGTCTTGTCATGTCTTATCTTGTCTTGTCTTGTCTTGTCTTGTCTTGTCGTGTCTTGTCTTGTCTTGTCTTGTCTTGTCTTGATTTGTCTTGTCTTGTCTTGTCTTGTCTGGTCTTGTCTTGTCTTGTCTTGTCTTGTCTTGTCTGGTCTTGTCTTGTCTTGTCTTGTCTTGTCTTGTCTTGTCTTGGCTTGTCTTGGCTTGTCTTGTCTTGTCTTGTCTTGTCTTGTCTTGTCTTGTCTTGTCTTGTCTTGTCTTGTCTTGTCTTGTCTCGTCTTGTCTTGTCTTGTCTTGTCTTGTCTTGTCTTGTCTTGTCTTGTCTTGTCTTGTCTTGTCTTGTCTTGTCTTGTCTTGTCTTGTCTTGTCTTGTCTTGTCGTGTCTTGTCTTGTCTTGTGATGGCATGTCGTGTGTTGTGTTGTTTTGTCTTGTCATGTCTTGTCTTGTCTTGTCTTGTCTTGTCTTGTCTTGTCTTGTCTTGTCTTATCTTGTCTTGTCTTGTCTTGTCTTGTCATGTCTTGTCTTGTCTTGTCTTGTCTTGTCTTGTCTTTTCTTGTCTTGTCTTGTCTTGTCTTGTCTTGTCCTGTCTTGTCTTGTCTTGTCTTGTCTTGTTTTGTCTTGTCATGTCTTATCTTGTCTTGTCTTGTCTTGTCTTGTCTTGTCGTGTCTTGTCTTGTCTTGTCTTGTCTTGTCTTGTCTTGATTTGTCTTGTCTTGTCTTGTCTTGGCTTGTCTTGGCTTGTCTTGTCTTGTCTTGTCTTGTCTTGTCTTGTCTTGTCTTGTCGTGTCTTGTCTTGTCTTGTCTTGTCTTGTCTTGTCTTGTCTTGTCTTGTCTTGTCTTGTCTTGTCTTGTCTTGTCTGGTCTTGTCTTGTCTTGTCTTGTCTTGTCTTGTCTTGTCTTGTCTTGTCTTGTCTTGTCTTGTCTTGTCTTGTCTTGTCTTGTCTTGTCTTGTCTTGTCTTGTCTTGTCTTGTCTTGTCTTGTCTTGTCTTGTCTTGTCTTGTCTTGTCTTGTCTTGTCTTGTTTTGACTTGTCTTGTCTTGTTTTATGTTGTCATGTAATGTCATGTCGTGTGTTGTGTTGTTTTGCCTTGTCTTGTCTTGTCTTCTCTTGTCTTGTCTTGTCTTGTCATGTCGTGTGTTGTGTTGTTTTGTCTTGTCATGTCTTATATTGTCTTGTCTTGTCTTGTCTTGTTTTTCTTGTTTTGCCTTGTCTTTTCTTGTCTTGTTTTGTCATGTAATGTCATGTCGTGTGTTGTGTTGTTTTGTCGTGTCTTGTCTTGTCTTGTCTTGTCTTGTCTTGTCTTGTTTTGTCTTGTCTTGTCTTGTCTTCTCTTGTCATGTTGTGTGTTGTGTTGTTTTGTCTTGTCATGTCTTATATTGTCTTGTCTTGTCTTGTCTTGTGATGTCATGTCGTGTGTTGTGTTGTTTTGTCTTGTCATGTCTTGTCTTGTCTTGTCTTGTCTTGTCTTGTCTTGTCTTGTCTTGTGATGTCATGTCATGTCGTGTGTTGTGATGTTTTGTCTTGTCATGTCTTGTCTTGTCTTGTCTTGTCTTGTCTTGTCTTGTCTTGTCTTGTCTTGTCTTGTTTTGTCTTGTCATGTCTTGTCTTGTCTTGTCTTGTCTTGTCTTGTCGTGTCTTGTCTTGCCCTGCCCTGTCTTGTCTTGTTTTGTCTTGTTATGTCTTATCTTGTCTTGTCTTGTGATGTCATGTCGTGTGTTGTGTTGTTTTGTCTTGTCATGTCTTGTCTTGTCTTGTCTTGTCTTGTGATGTCATGTCATGTCGTGTGTTGTGTTGTTTTGTCTTGTCATGTCTTGTCTGGTCTTGTCTTGTCTTGTCTTGTCTTGTCTTGTCTTGTCTTATCTTGTCTTGTCTTGTGTTGTCTTTTCTTGTCTTGTCTTGTCTTGTCTTGTCTTGTCCTGTCTTGTCTTGTCTTGTCTTGTCTTGTCATGGCTTATCTTGTCTTGTCTTGTCTTGTCTTGTCGTGTCTTGTCTTGTCGTGTCTTGTCTTGTCTTGTCTTGTCTTGTCTTGATTTGTCTTGTCTTGTCTTGTCTTGTCTTGTCTTGTCTTGTCTTGTCTTGTCTTGTCTTGTCTTGTCTTGTCTTGTCTTGTCTTGTCTTGTTTTGTCTTGTCATGTCTTGTCTTGTCTTGTCTTGTCTTGTCTTGTCGTGTCTTGTCTTGCCCTGCCCTGTCTTGTCTTGTTTTGTCTTGTTATGTCTTATCTTGTCTTGTCTTGTGATGTCATGTCGTGTGTTGTGTTGTTTTGTCTTGTCATGTCTTGTCTTGTCTTGTCTTGTCTTGTGATGTCATGTCATGTCGTGTGTTGTGTTGTTTTGTCTTGTCATGTCTTGTCTGGTCTTGTCTTGTCTTGTCTTGTCTTGTCTTGTCTTGTCTTATCTTGTCTTGTCTTGTCTTGTCTTTTCTTGTCTTGTCTTGTCTTGTCTTGTCTTGTCCTGTCTTGTCTTGTCTTGTCTTGTCTTGTCATGGCTTATCTTGTCTTGTCTTGTCTTGTCTTGTCTTGTCTTGTCTTGTCGTGTCTTGTCTTGTCGTGTCTTGTCTTGTCTTGTCTTGTCTTGTCTTGATTTGTCTTGTCTTGTCTTGTCTTGTCTTGTCTTGTCTTGTCTTGTCTTGTCTTGGCTTGTCTTGTCTTGTCTTGTCTTGTCTTGTCTTGTTTTGACTTGTCTTGTCTTGTTTTATGTTGTCATGTAATGTCATGTCGTGTGTTGTGTTGTTTTGCCTTGTCTTGTCTTGTCTTCTCTTGTCTTGTCTTGTCTTGTCATGTCGTGTGTTGTGTTGTCTTGTCTTGTCATGTCTTATATTGTCTTGTCTTGTCTTGTCTTGTTTTTCTTGTTTTGCCTTGTCTTTTCTTGTCTTGTTTTGTCATGTAATGTCATGTCGTGTGTTGTGTTGTTTTGTCGTGTCTTGTCTTGTCTTGTCTTGTCTTGTCTTGTCTTGTCTTGGCTTGTCTTGTCTTGTCTTGTCTTGTCTTGTCTTGTTTTGACTTGTCTTGTCTTGTTTTATGTTGTCATGTAATGTCATGTCGTGTGTTGTGTTGTTTTGCCTTGTCTTGTCTTGTCTTCTCTTGTCTTGTCTTGTCTTGTCATGTCGTGTGTTGTGTTGTTTTGTCTTGTCATGTCTTATATTGTCTTGTCTTGTCTTGTCTTGTTTTTCTTGTTTTGCCTTGTCTTTTCTTGTCTTGTTTTGTCATGTAATGTCATGTCGTGTGTTGTGTTGTTTTGTCGTGTCTTGTCTTGTCTTGTCTTGTCTTGTCTTGTCTTGTTTTGTCTTGTCTTGTCTTGTCTTCTCTTGTCATGTTGTGTGTTGTGTTGTTTTGTCTTGTCATGTCTTATATTGTCTTGTCTTGTCTTGTCTTGTGATGTCATGTCGTGTGTTGTGTTGTTTTGTCTTGTCATGTCTTGTCTTGTCTTGTCTTGTCTTGTCTTGTCTTGTCTTGTGATGTCATGTCATGTCGTGTGTTGTGATGTTTTGTCTTGTCATGTCTTGTCTTGTCTTGTCTTGTCTTGTCTTGTCTTGTCTTGTCTTGTCTTGTCTTGTCTTGTTTTGTCTTGTCATGTCTTGTCTTGTCTTGTCTTGTCTTGTCTTGTCGTGTCTTGTCTTGCCCTGCCCTGTCTTGTCTTGTTTTGTCTTGTTATGTCTTATCTTGTCTTGTCTTGTGATGTCATGTCGTGTGTTGTGTTGTTTTGTCTTGTCATGTCTTGTCTTGTCTTGTCTTGTCTTGTGATGTCATGTCATGTCGTGTGTTGTGTTGTTTTGTCTTGTCATGTCTTGTCTGGTCTTGTCTTGTCTTGTCTTGTCTTGTCTTGTCTTGTCTTATCTTGTCTTGTCTTGTCTTGTCTTTTCTTGTCTTGTCTTGTCTTGTCTTGTCTTATCTTGTCTTGTCTTGTCTTGTCTTTTCTTGTCTTGTCTTGTCTTGTCTTGTCTTGTCCTGTCTTGTCTTGTCTTGTCTTGTCGTGTCTTGTCTTGTCGTGTCTTGTCTTGTCTTGTCTTGTCTTGTCTTGATTTGTCTTGTCTTGTCTTGTCTTGTCTTGTCTTGTCTTGTCTTGGCTTGTCTTGGCTTGTCTTGTCTTGTCTTGTCTTGTCTTGTCTTGTCTTGTCTTGTCTTGTCTTGTCTTGTCTTGTCTTGTCTTGTCTTGTCTTGTCTTGTCTTGTCTTGTCTTGTCTTGTCTTGTCTTGTCTTGTCTTGTCTGGTCTTGTCTTGTCTTGTCTTGTCTTGTCTTGTCTTGTCTTGTCTTGTCTTGGCTTGGCTTGTCTTGGCTTGTCTTGTCTTGTCTTGTCTTGTCTGGTCTTGTCTTGTCTTGTCTTGTCTTGTCTTGTCTTGTCTTGTCTTGTCTTGTTTTGTCTTGTCATGTCTTATCTTGTCTTGTCTTGTCGTGTCTTGTCTTGTCTTGTCTTGTCTTGTCTTGATTTGTCTTGTCTTGTCTTGTCTTGTCTGGTCTTGTCTTGTCTTGTCTTGTCTTGTCTTGTCTTGTCTTGTCTTGTCTTGTGATGTCATGTCGTATGTTGTGTTGTCTTGTCTTGTCTTGTCTGGTCTTGTCTTGTCTTGTCTTGTCTTGTCTTGTCTTGTCTTGTCTTGTCTTGTGATGTCATGTCATGTCGTGTGTTGTGTTGTTTTGTCTTGTCTTGTCTTGTCCTGTCTTGTCTTGTCTTGTCTTGTCTTGTCATGTCTTGTCTTGTCTTGTCTTGTCTTGTCTTGTCTTGTCTTGTTTTGTCTTGTCTTGTCTTGTTTGATGTTGTCATGTAATGTCATGTCGTGTGTTGTGTTGTTTTGTCTTGTCTTGTCTTCTCTTGTCTTGTCTTGTCATGTCGTGTGTTGTGTTGTTTTGTCTTGTCATGTCTTATATTGTCTTGTCTTGTCTTGTCTTGTCTTGTCTTGTCTTCTCTTGTCATGTTGTGTGTTGTGTTGTTTTGTCTTGTCATGTCTTATATTGTCTTGTCTTGTCTTGTCTTGTTTTGTCATGTAATGTCATGTCGTGTGTTGTGTTGTTTTGTCGTGTCTTGTCTTGTCTTGTCTTGTCTTGTCTTGTCTTGTCTTGTCTTGTCTTGTCTTGTCTTCTCTTGTCATGTTGTGTGTTGTGTTGTTTTGTCTTGTCATGTCTTATATTGTCTTGTCTTGTCTTGTCTTGTTTTTCTTGTTTTGTCTTGTCTTTTCTTGTCTTGTTTTGTCATGTAATGTCATGTCGTGTGTTGTGTTGTTTTGTCGTGTCTTGTGTTGTTTTGTCGTGTCTTGTCTTGTCTTGTCTTGTCTTGTCTTGTCTTGTCTTGTCTTGTCTTGTTTTTCTTGTTTTGTCTTGTCTTTTCTTGTCTTGTTTTGTCTTGTCTTGTCTTGTTTTATGTTGTCATGTAATGTCATGTCGTGTGTTGTGTTGTTTTGTCTTGTCTTGTCTTCTCTTGTCTTGTCTTGTCTTGTCATGTCGTGTGTTGTGTTGTTTTGTCTTGTCATGTCTTATATTGTCTTGTCTTGTCTTGTCTTGTCTTGTCTTGTCTTGTTTTTCTTGTCTTGTCTTGTCTTGTCTTGTCTTGTCTTGTTTTGTCTTGTCATGTCTTATCTTGCCTTGTCTTGTGTTGTCTTGTCTTGTCTTGTCTTGTCTTGTCTTGTCTTGTCTTGTCTTGTCTTGTCTTGTCTTGTCTTGTCTTGTCTTGTCTTGTCTTGTCTTGTCTTGTCTTGTCTTGTCTTGTCTTGTCTTGTCTTGTCTTGTCTTGTCTTGTCTTGTCTTGTCTTGTCTCGTCTTGTCTTGTCTTGTCTTGTCTTGTCTTGTCTTGTCTTGTCTTGTCTTGTCGTGTCTTGTCTTGTCTTGTGATGGCATGTCGTGTGTTGTGTTGTTTTGTCTTGTCATGTCTTGTCTTGTCTTGTCTTGTCTTGTCTTGTCTTGTCTTGTCTTGTCTTGTCTTGTCTTGTCTTATCTTGTCTTGTCTTGTCTTGTCATGTCTTATCTTGTCTTGTCTTGTCTTGTCTTGTCTTTTCTTGTCTTGTCTTGTCTTGTCTTGTCTTGTCTTGTTTTGTCTTGTCATGTCTTATCTTGTCTTGTCTTGTCTTGTCTTGTCTTGTCGTGTCTTGTCTTGTCTTGTCTTGTCTTGTCTTGTCTTGATTTGTCTTGTCTTGTCTTGTCTTGTCTGGTCTTGTCTTGTCTTGTCTTGTCTTGTCTGGTCTTGTCTTGTCTTGTCTTGTCTTGTCTTGTCTTGTCTTGTCTTGGCTTGTCTTGGCTTGTCTTGTCTTGTCTTGTCTTGTCTTGTCTTGTCTTGTCTTGTCTTGTCTTGTCTTGTCTTGTCTTGTCTCGTCTTGTCTTGTCTTGTCTTGTCTTGTCTTGTCTTGTCTTGTCTTGTCTTGTCTTGTCTTGTCTTGTCTTGTCTTGTCTTGTCTTGTCTTGTCTTGTCTTGTCTTGTCGTGTCTTGTCTTGTCTTGTGATGGCATGTCGTGTGTTGTGTTGTTTTGTCTTGTCATGTCTTGTCTTGTCTTGTCTTGTCTTGTCTTGTCTTGTCTTGTCTTGTCTTATCTTGTCTTGTCTTGTCTTGTCTTGTCATGTCTTGTCTTGTCTTGTCTTGTCTTGTCTTGTCTTTTCTTGTCTTGTCTTGTCTTGTCTTGTCTTGTCCTGTCTTGTCTTGTCTTGTCTTGTCTTGTTTTGTCTTGTCATGTCTTATCTTGTCTTGTCTTGTCTTGTCTTGTCTTGTCGTGTCTTGTCTTGTCTTGTCTTGTCTTGTCTTGTCTTGATTTGTCTTGTCTTGTCTTGTCTTGTCTGGTCTTGTCTTGTCTTGTCTTGCCTTGTCTGGTCTTGTCTTGTCTTGTCTTGTCTTGTCTTGTCTTGTCTTGGCTTGTCTTGGCTTGTCTTGTCTTGTCTTGTCTTGTCTTGTCTTGTCTTGTCTTGTCGTGTCTTGTCTTGTCTTGTCTTGTCTTGTCTTGTCTTGTCTTGTCTTGTCTTGTCTTGTCTTGTCTTGTCTTGTCTGGTCTTGTCTTGTCTTGTCTTGTCTTGTCTTGTCTTGTCTTGTCTTGTCTTGTCTTGTCTTGTCTTGTCTTGTCTTGTCTTGTCTTGTCTTGTCTTGTCTTGTCTTGTCTTGTCTTGTCTTGTCTTGTCTTGTCTTGTCTTGTCTTGTCTTGTCTTGTCTTGTCTTGTCTTGTCTTGTCTTGTCTTGTCTTGTCTTGTCTTGTCTTGTCTTGTCTTGTCGTGTCTTGTCTTGCCCTGCCCTGTCTTGTCTTGTTTTGTCTTGTTATGTCTTGTCTTGTCTTGTTTTTCTTGTTTTGTCTTGTCTTTTCTTGTCTTGTTTTGTCATGTAATGTCATGTCGTGTGTTGTGTTGTTTTGTCGTGTCTTGTCTTGTCTTGTCTTGTCTTGTCTTGTCTTGTCTTGTCTTGTGATGTCAGGTCGTGTGTTGTGTTGTTTTGTCTTGTCATGTCTTGTCTTGTCTTGTCTTGTCTTGTCTTGTGATGTCATGTCATGTCGTGTGTTGTGTTGTTTTGTCTTGTCATGTCTTGTCTGGTCTTGTCTTGTCTTGTCTTGTCTTGTCTTGTCTTGTCTTATCTTGTCTTGTCTTGTCTTGTCGTGTCTTGTCTTGTCTTGTCTTGTCTTGTCTTGTCTTGTCTTGTCTTGTCTTGTCTTGTCTTGTCTTGTCTTGTCTTGTTTGGTCTTGTCTTGTCTTGTCTTGTCTTGTCTTGTCTTGTCTTGTCTTGTCTTGTCTTGTCTTGTCTTGTCTTGTCTTGTCTTGTCTTGTCTTGTCTTGTCTTGTCTTGTCTTGTCTTGTCTTGTCTTGTCTTGTCTTGTCTTGTCTTGTCTTGTCTTGTCTTGTCTTGTCTTGTCTTGTCTTGTCTTGTCTTGTCTTGTCTTGTCTTGTCTTGTCTTGTCTTGTCTTGTCTTGTCTTGTCTTGTCTTGTCTTGTCTTGTCTTGTCTTGTCTTGTCTTGTCTTGTCTTGTCTTGTCTTGTCTTGTCTTGTCTTGTCTTGTTTTGTCATGTAATGTCATGTCGTGTGTTGTGTTGTTTTGTCGTGTCTTGTCTTGTCTTGTCTTGTCTTGTCTTGTCTTGTCTTGTCTTGTCTTGTCTTGTCTTATCTTGTCTTGTCTTGTCTTGTCTTGTCATGTCTTGTCTTGTCTTGTCTTGTCTTGTCTTGTCTTGTCTTGTCTTTTCTTGTCTTGTCTTGTCTTGTCTTGTCTTGTCCTGTCTTGTCTTGTCTTGTCTTGTCTTGTTTTGTCTTGTCATGTCTTATCTTGTCTGGTCTTGTCTTGTCTTGTCTTGTCTTGCCTTGTCTGGTCTTGTCTTGTCTTGTCTTGTCTTGTCTTGTCTTGTCTTGGCTTGTCTTGGCTTGTCTTGGCTTGTCTTGTCTTGTCTTGTCTTGTCTTGTCTTGTCGTGTCTTGTCTTGTCTTGTCTTGTCTTGTCTTGTCTTGTCTTGTCTTGTCTTGTCTTGTCTTGTCTGGTCTTGTCTTGTCTTGTCTTGTCTTGTCGTGTCTTGTCTTGTCTTGTCTTGTCTTGTCTTGTCTTGATTTGTCTTGTCTTGTCTTGTCTTGTCTGGTCTTGTCTTGTCTTGTCTTGCCTTGTCTGGTCTTGTCTTGTCTTGTCTTGTCTTGTCTTGTCTTGTCTTGTCTTGTCTTGGCTTGTCTTGGCTTGTCTTCTCTTGTCTTGTCTTGTCTTGTCATGTCGTGTGTTGTGTTGTTTTGTCTTGTCATGTCTTATATTGTCTTGTCTTGTTTTTCTTGTTTTGTCTTGTCTTTTCTTGTCTTGTTTTGTCATGTAATGTCATGTCGTGTGTTGTGTTGTTTTGTCGTGTCTTGTCTTGTCTTGTCTTGTCTTGTCTTGTCTTGTCTTGTTTTGTCTTGTCTTGTCTTGTCTTCTCTTGTCATGTTGTGTGTTGTGTTGTTTTGTCTTGTCATGTCTTATATTGTCTTGTCTTGTCTTGTCTTGTGATGTCATGTCGTGTGTTGTGTTGTTTTGTCTTGTCATGTCTTGTCTTGTCTTGTCTTGTCTTGTCTTGTCTTGTCTTGTCATGGCTTATCTTGTCTTGTCTTGTCTTGTCTTGTCTTGTCTTGTCTTGTCTTGTCTTGTCTTGTCTTGTCTTGTCTTGTCTTGTCTTGTCTTGTCTTGTCTTGTCTTGTCTTGTCTTGTCTTGTCTTGTCTTGTCTTGTCTTGTCTTGTCTTGTCTTGTCTTGTCTTGTCTTGTCTTGTCTTGTCTTGTCTTGTCTTGTCTTGTCTTGTCTTGTCTTGTCTTGTCTTGTCTTGTCTTGTCATGGCTTATCTTGTCTTGTCTTGTCTTGTCTTGTCTTGTCTTGTCTTGTCTTGTCTTGTCGTGTCTTGTCTTGTCTTGTCTTGTCTTGTCTTGTCTTGATTTGTCTTGTCTTGTCTTGTCTTGTCTGGTCTTGTCTTGTCTTGTCTTGCCTTGTCTGGTCTTGTCTTGTCTTGTCTTGTCTTGTCTTGTCTTGTCTTGTCTTGTCTTGGCTTGTCTTGGCTTGTCTTGGCTTGTCTTGTCTTGTCTTGTCTTGTCTTGTCGTGTCTTGTCTTGTCTTGTCTTGTCTTGTCTTGTCTTGTCTTGTCTTGTCTTGTCTTGTCTTGTCTGGTCTTGTCTTGTCTGGTCTTGTCTTGTCTTGTCTTGTCTTGTCTTGTCTTGTCTTGTCTTGTCTTGTCTTGTCTTGTCTTGTCTTGTCTTGTCTTGTCTTGTCTTGTCTTGTCTTGTCTTGTCTTGTCTTGTCTTGTCTTGTCTTGTCTTGTCTTGTCTTGTCTTGTCTTGTCTTGTCTTGTCTTGTCTTGTCTTGTCTTGTCTTGTCTTGTCTTGTCTTGTCTTGTCTTGTCTTGTCTTGTCTTGTCTTGTCTTGTCTTGTCTTGTCTTGTCTTGTCTTGTCTTGTCTTGTCTTGTCTTGTCTTGTCTTGTCTTGTCTTGTCTTGTCTTGTCTTGTCTTGTCTTGTCTTGTCTTGTCTTGTCTTGTCTTGTTTTGACTTGTCTTGTCTTGTTTTATGTTGTCATGTAATGTCATGTCGTGTGTTGTGTTGTTTTGTCTTGTCTTGTCTTGTCTTCTCTTGTCTTGTCTTGTCTTGTCATGTCGTGTGTTGTGTTGTTTTGTCTTGTCATGTCTTATATTGTCTTGTCTTGTCTTGTCTTGTTTTTCTTGTTTTGTCTTGTCTTTTCTTGTCTTGTTTTGTCATGTAATGTCATGTCGTGTGTTGTGTTGTTTTGTCGTGTCTTGTCTTGTCTTGTCTTGTCTTGTCTTGTCTTGTCTTGTTTTGTCTTGTCTTGTCTTGTCTTCTCTTGTCATGTTGTGTGTTGTGTTGTTTTGTCTTGTCATGTCTTATATTGTCTTGTCTTGTCTTGTCTTGTGATGTCATGTCGTGTGTTGTTTTGTCTTGTCATGTCTTGTCTTGTCTTGTCTTGTCTTGTCTTGTCTTGTCTTGTCTTGTCTTGTCTTGTGATGTCATGTCATGTCGTGTGTTGTGATGTTTTGTCTTGTCATGTCTTGTCTTGTCTTGTCTTGTCTTGTCTTGTCTTGTCTTGTCTTGTCTTGTCTTGTCTTGTCTTGTTTTGTCTTGTCATGTCTTGTCTTGTCTTGTCTTGTCTTGTCTTGTCGTGTCTTGTCTTGCCCTGCCCTGTCTTGTCTTGTTTTGTCTTGTTATGTCTTGTCTTGTCTTGTTTTTCTTGTTTTGTCTTGTCTTTTCTTGTCTTGTTTTGTCATGTAATGTCATGTCGTGTGTTGTGTTGTTTTGTCGTGTCTTGTCTTGTCTTGTCTTGTCTTGTCTTGTCTTGTCTTGTCTTGTCTTGTCTTGTCTTGTCTTGTCTTGTGATGTCAGGTCGTGTGTTGTGTTGTTTTGTCTTGTCATGTCTTGTCTTGTCTTGTCTTGTCTTGTCTTGTGATGTCATGTCATGTCGTGTGTTGTGTTGTTTTGTCTTGTCATGTCTTGTCTGGTCTTGTCTTGTCTTGTCTTGTCTTGTCTTGTCTTGTCTTATCTTGTCTTGTCTTGTCTTGTCGTGTCTTGTCTTGTCTTGTCTTGTCTTGTCTTGTCTTGTCTTGTCTTGTCTTGTCTTGTCTTGTCTTGTCTGGTCTTGTCTTGTCTTGTCTTGTCTTGTCTTGTCTTGTCTTGTCTTGTCTTGTCTTGTCTTGTCTTGTCTTGTCTTGTCTTGTCTTGTCTTGTCTTGTCTTGTCTTGTCTTGTCTTGTCTTGTCTTGTCTTGTCTTGTCTTGTCTTGTCTTGTCTTGTCTTGTCTTGTCTTGTCTTGTCTTGTCTTGTCTTGTCTTGTCTTGTCTTGTCTTGTCTTGTCTTGTCTTGTCTTGTCTTGTCTTGTCTTGTCTTGTCTTGTCTTGTCTTGTCTTGTCTTGTCTTGTCTTGTCTTGTCTTGTCTTGTCTTGTCTTGTTTTGACTTGTCTTGTCTTGTTTTATGTTGTCATGTAATGTCATGTCGTGTGTTGTGTTGTTTTGTCTTGTCTTGTCTTGTCTTCTCTTGTCTTGTCTTGTCTTGTCATGTCGTGTGTTGTGTTGTTTTGTCTTGTCATGTCTTATATTGTCTTGTCTTGTCTTGTCTTGTTTTTCTTGTTTTGTCTTGTCTTTTCTTGTCTTGTTTTGTCATGTAATGTCATGTCGTGTGTTGTGTTGTTTTGTCGTGTCTTGTCTTGTCTTGTCTTGTCTTGTCTTGTCTTGTCTTGTTTTGTCTTGTCTTGTCTTGTCTTCTCTTGTCATGTTGTGTGTTGTGTTGTTTTGTCTTGTCATGTCTTATATTGTCTTGTCTTGTCTTGTCTTGTGATGTCATGTCGTGTGTTGTGTTGTTTTGTCTTGTCATGTCTTGTCTTGTCTTGTCTTGTCTTGTCTTGTCTTGTCTTGTCTTGTCTTGTCTTGTCTTGTCTTGTGATGTCATGTCATGTCGTGTGTTGTGATGTTTTGTCTTGTCATGTCTTGTCTTGTCTTGTCTTGTCTTGTCTTGTCTTGTCTTGTCTTGTCTTGTCTTGTCTTGTCTTGTTTTGTCTTGTCATGTCTTGTCTTGTCTTGTCTTGTCTTGTCTTGTCGTGTCTTGTCTTGCCCTGCCCTGTCTTGTCTTGTTTTGTCTTGTTATGTCTTGTCTTGTCTTGTTTTTCTTGTTTTGTCTTGTCTTTTCTTGTCTTGTTTTGTCATGTAATGTCATGTCGTGTATTGTGTTGTTTTGTCGTGTCTTGTCTTGTCTTGTCTTGTCTTGTCTTGTCTTGTCTTGTCTTGTCTTGTCTTGTCTTGTCTTGTCTTGTCTTGTCTTGTCTTGTGATGTCAGGTCGTGTGTTGTGTTGTTTTGTCTTGTCATGTCTTGTCTTGTCTTGTCTTGTCTTGTGATGTCATGTCATGTCGTGTGTTGTGTTGTTTTGTCTTGTCATGTCTTGTCTGGTCTTGTCTTGTCTTGTCTTGTCTTGTCTTGTCTTGTCTTATCTTGTCTTGTCTTGTCTTGTCATGTCTTGTCTTGTCTTGTCTTGTCTTTTCTTGTCTTGTCTTGTCATGTCTTGTCTGGTCTTGTCTTGTCTTGTCTTGTCTTGTCTTGTCTTGTCTTATCTTGTCTTGTCTTGTCTTGTCATGTCTTGTCTTGTCTTGTCTTGTCTTTTCTTGTCTTGTCTTGTCTTGTCTTGTCTTGTCCTGTCTTGTCTTGTCTTGTCTTGTCTTGTCATGGCTTATCTTGTCTTGTCTTGTCTTGTCTTGTCTTGTCTTGTCGTGTCTTGTCTTGTCGTGTCTTGTCTTGTCTTGTCTTGTCTTGTCTTGTCTTGTCTTGTCTTGTCTTGTCTTGTCTTGTCTTGTCTTGTCTTGTCTTGTCTTGTCTTGTCTTGTCTTGTCTTGTCTTGTCTTGTCTTGTCTTGTCTTGTCTTGTCTTGTCTTGTCTTGTCTTGTCTTGTCTTGTCTTGTCTTGTCTTGTCTTGTCTTGTCTTGTCTTGTCTTGTCTTGTCTTGTCTTGTCTTGTCTTGTCTTGTCTTGTCTTGTCTTGTCTTGTCTTGTCTTGTCTTGTCTTGTCTTGTTTTGTCATGTAATGTCATGTCGTGTGTTGTGTTGTTTTGTCGTGTCTTGTCTTGTCTTGTCTTGTCTTGTCTTGTCTTGTCTTGTCTTGTCTTGTCTTGTCTTGTCTTGTCTTGTCTTCTCTTGTCATGTTGTGTGTTGTGTTGTTTTGTCTTGTCATGTCTTATATTGTCTTGTCTTGTCTTGTCTTGTCTTGTCTTGTCTTGACTTGTCCTGTCTTGTTTTATGTTGTCATGTAATGTCATGTCGTGTGTTGTGTTGTTTTGTCTTGTATTGTTTTGTCTTGTCTTGTCTTGTCTTGTCTTGTTTTGTCTTGTTTTGTCATGTAATGTCATGTCGTGTGTTGTGTTGTTTTGTCGTGTCTTGTGTTGTTTTGTCGTGTCTTGTCTTGTCTTGTCTTGTTTTGTCTTGTCATGTCTTATCTTGTCTTGTCTTGTCTTGTCGTGTCTTGTCTTGTCTTGTCTTGTCTTGTCTTGATTTGTTTTGTCTTGTCTTGTCTGGTCTTGTCTTGTCTTGTCTTGTCTGGTCTTGTCTTGTCTTGTCTTGTCTTGTCTTGTCTTGTCTTGTCTTGTCTTGTCTTGGCTTGTCTTGGCTTGTCTTGTCTTGTCTTGTCTTGTCTTGTCTTGTCTTGTCTTGTCTTGTCTTGTCTTGTCTTGTCTTGTCTTGTCTTGTCTTGTCTTGTCTTGTCTTGTCTTGTCTTGTCTTGTCTTGTCTTGTCTTGTCTTGTCTTGTCTTGTCTTGTCTTGTCTTGTCTTGTCTTGTCTTGTCTTGTCTTGTCTTGTCTTGTCTTGTCTTGTCTTGTCTTGTCTTGTCTTGTCTTGTCTTGTCTTGTCTTGTCTTGTCTTGTCTTGTCTTATCTTGTCTTGTCTTGTCTTGTCTTGTCTTGTCTTGTCTTGTTTTGACTTGTCTTGTCTTGTTTTATGTTGTCATGTAATGTCATGTCGTGTGTTGTGTTGTTTTGTTTTGTATTGTTTTGTCTTGTCTTGTCTTGTCTTGTCTTGTCCTGTCTTGTCTTGTCTGGTCTTGTCTTGTCTTGTCTTGTCTTGTCTTGTCTTGTCTTGTCTTGTCTTGTCTTGTCTTGTCTTGTCTTGTCTTGTCTTGTCTTGTCTTGTCTTGTCTTGTCTTGACTTGTCTTGTCTTGTTTTATGTTGTCATGTAATGTCATGTCGTGTGTTGTGTTGTTTTGTCTTGTATTGTTTTGTCTTGTCTTGTCTTGTCTTGTCTTGTCTTGTCATGTCGTGTGTTGTGTTGTTTTGTCTTGTCTTGTCTTGTCTTGTCTTGTCTTGTCTGGTCTTGTCTTGTCTTGTCTTGTCTTGTCTTGTCTTGTCTTGTCTTGTCTTGTCTTGTCTTGTCTTGTCTTGACTTGTCTTGTCTTGTTTTATGTTGTCATGTAATGTCATGTCGCGTGTTGTGTTGTTTTGTCTTGTCTTGTCTTGTCTTCTCTTGTCTTGTCTTGTCTTGTCATGTCGTGTGTTGTGTTGTTTTGTCTTGTCATGTCTTGTCTTGTCTTGTCTTGTGATGTCATGTCATGTCGTGTGTTGTGATGTTTTGTCTTGTCATGTCTTGTCTTGTCTTGTCTTGTCTTGTCTTGTCTTGTCTTGTCTTGTCTTGTCTTGTCTTGTCTTGTCTTGTCTTGTCTTGTCTTGTCTTGTCTTGTCTTGTGATGTCATGTCATGTCTGTGGTGTGTTGTTTTGTCTTGCCATGTCTTGTCTTGTCTTGTCTTGTCTTGTCTTGTCTTGTGATGTCATGACATGTCGTGTGGTGTGTTGTTTTGTCTTGTCTTGTCTTGTCTTGTCCTGTCTTGTCTTGTCTTGTCTTGTCATGTTGTGTGTTGTGTTGTTTTGTCTTGTCATGTCTTATATTGTCGTGTCTTGTCTTGTGATGTCATGTCATGTCGTGTGGTGTGTTGCTTTGTCTTGTCATGTCGTGTCTTGTCTTGTCTTGTCTTGTCTTGTCTTGTCTTGTGATGTCATGTCATGTCGTGTGTTGTGTTGTGTTGTTTTGTCTTGTCATGTCTTGTCTTGTCTTGTCTTGTCTTGTGATGTCATGTCATGTCGTGTGTTGTGTTGTGTTGTTTTGTCTTGTATTGTTTTGTCTTGTCTTGTCTTGTTTTGTCTTGTCTTGTCTTGTCTTGTCATGTCGTGTCTTGTCTTGTCTTGTCTTGCCTTGTCTTGTCTTGTCTTGTCTTGTCTTGTCTTGTCTTGTCTTGTCTTGTCTTGTCTTGTCTTGTCTTGTCTTGTCTTGTCTTGTCTTGTCTTGTCTTGTCTTGTCTTGTCTTGTCTTGTCTTGTCTTGTCTTGTCTTGTTTTGTCTTGTTATGTCTTGTCTTGTCTTGTTTTTCTTGTTTTGTCTTGTCTTTTCTTGTCTTGTTTTGTCATGTAATGTCATGTCGTGTGTTGTGTTGTTTTGTCGTGTCTTGTCTTGTCTTGTCTTGTCTTGTCTTGTCTTGTCTTGTCTTGTCTTGTCTTGTCTTGTCTTGTCTTGTCTTGTCTTGTGATGTCAGGTCGTGTGTTGTGTTGTTTTGTCTTGTCATGTCTTGTCTTGTCTTGTCTTGTCTTGTGATGTCATGTCATGTCGTGTGTTGTGTTGTTTTGTCTTGTCATGTCTTGTCTGGTCTTGTCTTGTCTTGTCTTGTCTTGTCTTGTCTTGTCTTATCTTGTCTTGTCTTGTCTTGTCATGTCTTGTCTTGTCTTGTCTTGTCTTTTCTTGTCTTGTCTTGTCTTGTCTTGTCTTGTCCTGTCTTGTCTTGTCTTGTCTTGTCTTGTCATGGCTTATCTTGTCTTGTCTTGTCTTGTCTTGTCTTGTCTTGTCTTGTCTTGTCTTGTCGTGTCTTGTCTTGTCGTGTCTTGTCTTGTCTTGTCTTGTCTTGTCTTGTCTTGTCTTGTCTTGTCTTGTCTTGTCTTGTCTTGTCTTGTCTTGTCTTGTCTTGTCTTGTCTTGTCTTGTCTTGTCTTGTCTTGTCTTGTCTTGTCTTGTCTTGTCTTGTCTTGTCTTGTCTTGTCTTGTCTTGTCTTGTTTTGTCATGTAATGTCATGTCGTGTGTTGTGTTGTTTTGTCGTGTCTTGTCTTGTCTTGTCTTGTCTTGTCTTGTCTTGTCTTGTCTTGTCTTGTCTTGTCTTGTCTTGTCTTGTCTTCTCTTGTCATGTTGTGTGTTGTGTTGTTTTGTCTTGTCATGTCTTATATTGTCTTGTCTTGTCTTGTCTTGTTTTTCTTGTTTTGTCTTGTCTTTTCTTGTCTTGTTTTGTCATGTAATGTCATGTCGTGTGTTGTGTTGTTTTGTCGTGTCTTGTGTTGTTTTGTCGTGTCTTGTCTTGTCTTGTCTTGTTTTGTCTTGTCATGTCTTATCTTGTCTTGTCTTGTCTTGTCGTGTCTTGTCTTGTCTTGTCTTGTCTTGTCTTGATTTGTCTTGTCTTGTCTTGTCTTATCTGGTCTTGTCTTGTCTTGTCTTGTCTGGTCTTGTCTTGTCTTGTCTTGTCTTGTCTTGTCTTGTCTTGTCTTGTCTTGTCTTGTCTTGGCTTGTCTTGGCTTGTCTTGGCTTGTCTTGGCTTGTCTTGTCTTGTCTTGTCTTGTCTTGTCTTGTCTTGTCTTGTCTTGTCTTGTCTTGTCTTGTCTTGTCTTGTCTTGTCTTGTCTTGTCTTGTCTTGTCTTGTCTTGTCTTGTCTTGTCTTGTCTTGTCTTGTCTTGTCTTGTCTTGTCTTGTCTTGTCTTGTCTTGTCTTGTCTTGTCTTGTCTTGTCTTGTCTTGTCTTGTCTTGTCTTGTCTTGTCTTGTCTTGTCTTGTCTTGTCTTGTCTTGTCTTGTCTTGTCTTGTCTTGTCTTGTCTTGTCTTGTCTTGTCTTGTCTTGTCTTGTCTTGACTTGTCTTGTCTTGTTTTATGTTGTCATGTAATGTCATGTCGTGTGTTGTGTTGTTTTGTCTTGTATTGTTTTGTCTTGTCTTGTCTTGTCTTGTCTTGTCTTGTCTTGTCTTGTCTTGTCTGGTCTTGTCTTGTCTTGTCTTGTCTTGTCTTGTCTTGTCTTGTCTTGTCTTGTCTTGTCTTGTCTTGTCTTGTCTTGTCTTGTCTTGTCTTGTCTTGTCTTGTCTTGTCTTGACTTGTCTTGTCTTGTTTTATGTTGTCATGTAATGTCATGTCGTGTGTTGTGTTGTTTTGTCTTGTATTGTTTTGTCTTGTCTTGTCTTGTCTTGTCTTGTCTTGTCTTGTCATGTCGTGTGTTGTGTTGTTTTGTCTTGTCTTGTCTTGTCTTGTCTTGTCTTGTCTGGTCTTGTCTTGTCTTGTCTTGTCTTGTCTTGTCTTGTCTTGTCTTGTCTTGTCTTGTCTTGACTTGTCTTGTCTTGTTTTATGTTGTCATGTAATGTCATGTCGCGTGTTGTGTTGTTTTGTCTTGTCTTGTCTTGTCTTCTCTTGTCTTGTCTTGTCTTGTCATGTCGTGTGTTGTGTTGTTTTGTCTTGTCATGTCTTGTCTTGTCTTGTCTTGTCTTGTCTTGTGATGTCATGTCATGTCGTGTGTTGTGATGTTTTGTCTTGTCATGTCTTGTCTTGTCTTGTCTTGTCTTGTCTTGTCTTGTCTTGTCTTGTCTTGTCTTGTCTTGTCTTGTCTTGTCTTGTCTTGTCTTGTCTTGTCTTGTCTTGTGATGTCATGTCATGTCTGTGGTGTGTTGTTTTGTCTTGCCATGTCTTGTCTTGTCTTGTCTTGTCTTGTCTTGTCTTGTGATGTCATGACATGTCGTGTGGTGTGTTGTTTTGTCTTGTCTTGTCTTGTCTTGTCCTGTCTTGTCTTGTCTTGTCTTGTCATGTTGTGTGTTGTGTTGTTTTGTCTTGTCATGTCTTATATTGTCGTGTCTTGTCTTGTGATGTCATGTCATGTCGTGTGGTGTGTTGCTTTGTCTTGTCATGTCGTGTCTTGTCTTGTCTTGTCTTGTCTTGTCTTGTGATGTCATGTCATGTCGTGTGTTGTGTTGTGTTGTTTTGTCTTGTCATGTCTTGTCTTGTCTTGTCTTGTCTTGTGATGTCATGTCATGTCGTGTGTTGTGTTGTGTTGTTTTGTCTTGTATTGTTTTGTCTTGTCTTGTCTTGTCTTGTCTTGTCTTGTCTTGTCTTGTCTTGTCATGTCGTGTCTTGTCTTGTCTTGTCTTGCCTTGTCTTGTCTTGTCTTGTCTTGTCTTGTCTTGTCTTGTCTTGTCTTGTCTTGTCTTGTCTTGTCTTGTCTTGTCTTGTCTTGTCTTGTCTTGTCTTGTCTTGTCTTGTCTTGTCTTGTCTTGTCTTGTCTTGTCTTGTCTTGTCTTGTCTTGTCTTGTCTTGTCTTGTCTTGTCTTGTCTTGTCTTGTCTTGTCTTGTCTTGTCTTGTCTTGTCTTGTCTTGTCTTGTCTTGTCTTGTCTTGTCTTGTCTTGTCTTGTCTTGTCTTGTCTTGTCTTGTCTTGTCTTGTCTTGTGTTGTTTTGTCTTGTTTTGTCTTGTCATGTCTTGTCTTGTCTTGTCTTGTCTTGTCTTGTCTGGTCTTGTCTTGTCTTGTCTTGTCTTGTCTTGCCTTGTCTTGTCTTGTCTTGTCTTGTCTTGTCTTGTCTTGTCTTGTCTTGTCTTGTCTTGTCTTGTCTTGTCTTGTCTTGTCTTGTCTTGTCTTGTCCTGTCTTGTCATGTCTTATCTTGTCTTGTCTTGTCTTGTCTTGTCGTGTCTTGTCTTGTCTTGTCTTGTCTTGTCTTGTCTTGACTTGTCTTGACTTGTCTTGTCTTGTCATATCTTGTCTTGTCTTGTCTTGCCTTGTCTTGTCTTGTCTTGTCTTGTCCTGTCCTGACGTGTGTTGTGTTGTTTTGTCTTGTCTTGTTTTGTCTTGTCTTGCTTTGTCTTGTCATGTCTTATCTTGTCTTGTCTTGTCTAGTCTTGTCTTGTCTTGTCTTGTCTTGTCTTGTCTTGTCCTGCCCTGTCTTGTCTTGTTTTGTCTTGTCATGTCTTATCTTGTCTTGTCTTGTCTTGTCTTGTCGTGTCTTGTCTTGTCTTGTCTTGTCTTGTCTTGTCTTGTCTTGTCTTGTCTTGTCTTGTCTTGTCTTGTCTTGTCTTGTCTTGTCTTGTCTTGTCTTGTCTTGTCTTGTCTTGTCTTGTCTTGTCTTGTCATGTCTTATATTGGCTTGTCTTGTCTTGTGATGTCATGTCATGTCGTGTGGTGTGTTGTTTTGTCTTGTCATGTCTTGTCTTGTCTTGTCTTGTCTTGTCTTGTCTTGTCTTGTCTTGTCTTGTCTTGTCTTGTCTTGTCTTGTCTTGTCTTGGCTTGTCTTGTCTTGTCTTGTCTTGTCTTGTCTTGTCTTGTCTTGTCTTGTCTTGTCTTGTCTTGTCTTGTCTTGTCTTGTCTTGTCTTGACCTGCCCTGTCTTGTCTTGAGTTGTCTTGTCGTGTCTTGTGTTGTCTTGTCTTGTCTTGTCTTGTCTTGACTTGTCTTGTCTTGTCTTGTCTTGTCTGGTCTTGTCTTGTCTTGTCTTGTCTTGTCCTGTCTTGTCTTGTCTTGTCTTGTCTTGTCATATCTTGTCTTGTCTTGTCTTGCCTTGTCTTGTCTTGTCTTGTCTGGTCTTGTCTTGGCTTGTCTTGGCTTGTCTTGTCTTGTCTTGTCTTGTCTTGTCTTGTCTTGTCTTGTCTTGTCTTGTCTTGTCTTGTCTTGTCTTGTCTTGTCTTGTCTTGTCTTGTCTTGTCTTGTCTTGTCTTGTCTTGACCTGCCCTGTCTTGTCTTGAGTTGTCTTGTCGTGTCTTATCTTGTCTTGTCGTGTCTTGTCTTGTCTTGTCTTGTCTTGTCTTGTCTTGACTTGTCTTGTCTTGTCTTGTCTTGTCTGGTCTTGTCTTGTCTTGTCTTGTCTTGTCCTGTCTTGTCTTGTCTTGTCTTGTCTTGTCATATCTTGTCTTGTCTTGTCTTGCCTTGTCTTGTCTTGTCTTGTCTTGTCCTGTCCTGACGTGTGTTGTGTTGTTTTGTCTTGTCTTGTTTTGTCTTGTCTTGCTTTGTCTTGTCATGTCTTATCTTGTCTTGTCTTGTCTTGTCTTGTCTTGTCTTGTCTTGTCCTGCCCTGTCTTGTCTTGTTTTGTCTTGTCATGTCTTATCTTGTCTTGTCTTGTCTTGTCGTGTCTTGTCTTGTCTTGTCTTGTCTTGTCTTGACTTGTCTTGTCTTGTCTTGACTTGTCTTGTCTTGTCTTGTCTGGTCTTGTCGTGTCTTGTCTTGTCTTGTCCTGTCTTGTCTTGTCTTGTCTTGTCTTGTCTTGTCTTGTCTTGTCTTGTCTTGTCTTGTCTTGTCTTGTGTTGTGTTGTCTTGTCATGTCTTATCTTGTCTTGTCTTGTCTTGTCGTGTCTTGTCTTGTCTTGGCTTGTCTTGTCTTGTCTTGTCTTGTCTTGACTTGTCTTGTCTTGTCTTGTCTGGTCTTGTCTTGTCTTGTCTTGTCTTATCTTGTCTTGTCTTGTCTTGTCTTGTCTTGTCTTGTCTTGTCTTGTCTTGTCTTGTCTTGTCTTGTCTTGTCCTGTCTTGTCATGTCTTATCTTGTCTTGTCTTGTCTTGTCTTGTCGTGTCTTGTCTTGTCTTGTCTTGTCTTGTCTTGTCTTGACTTGTCTTGTCTTGTCTTGACTTGTCTTGTCTTGTCTTGTCTGGTCTTGTCTTGTCTTGTCTTGTCTTGTCCTGTCTTGTCTTGTCTTGTCTTGTCTTGTCATGTCTTGTCTTGTCCTGTCATGTCTTGTCTTGGCTTGTCTTGTGATGTCATGTCATGTCGTGTGTTGTGTTGTTTTGTCTTGTCATGTCATGTCTTGTCTTGTCTTGTCTTGTGATGTCATGTCATGTCGTGTGGTGTGTTGTTTTGTCTTGTCTTGTCTTGTCTTGTCTTGTCTTGTCTTGTCTTGTCTTGTCTTGTCTGGTCTTGTCTTGGCTTGGCTTGTCTTGTCTTGTCTTGTCTTGTCTTGTCTTGTCTTGTCTTGTCTTGTCTTGTCTTGTCTTGTCTTGTCTTGTCTTGACCTGCCCTGTCTTGTCTTGAGTTGTCTTGTCGTGTCTTATCTTGTCTTGTCGTGTCTTGTCTTGTCTTGTCTTGTCTTGTCTTGTCTTGACTTGTCTTGTCTTGTCTTGTCTTGTCTGGTCTTGTCTTGTCTTGTCTTATCTTGTCCTGTCTTGTCTTGTCTTGTCTTGTCTTGTCATATCTTGTCTTGTCTTGTCTTGCCTTGTCTTGTCTTGTCTTGTCTGGTCTTGTCTTGGCTTGTCTTGTCTTGTCTTGTCTTGTCTTGTCTTGTCTTGTCTTGTCTTGTCTTGTCTTGTCTTGTCTTGTCTTGTCTTGTCTTGTCTTGTCTTGTCTTGTCTTGTCTTGTCTTGTCTTGTCTTGTCTTGTCTTGTCTTGTCTTGTCTTGTCTTGTCTTGTCTTGTCTTGTCTTGTCTTGACCTGCCCTGTCTTGTCTTGAGTTGTCTTGTCGTGTCTTATCTTGTCTTGTCGTGTCTTGTCTTGTCTTGTCTTGTCTTGTCTTGTCTTGTCTTGTCTTGACTTGTCTTGTCTTGTCTTGTCTTGTCTGGTCTTGTCTTGTCTTGTCTTGTCTTGTCTTGTCTTGTCTTGTCTTGTCTGGTCTTGTCTTGTCTTGTCTTCTCTTGTCCTGTCTTGTCTTGTCTTGTCTTGTCTTGTCATATCTTGTCTTGTCTTGTCTTGCCTTGTCTTGTCTTGTCTTGTCTTGTCTTGTCTTGTCATGTTGTGTGTTGTGTTGTTTTGTCTTGTCTTGTCTTGTCTTGTCTTGTCTTGTCTTGTCTTGTCTTGTCTTGTCTTGTCTTGTCTTGTCTTGTCTTGTCTTGTCTTGTCTTGTCTTGTCTTGTCTTGTCTTGTCTTGTCTTGTCTTGTCTTGTCTTGTCTTGTCTGGTCTTGTCTTGTCTTGTCTTCTCTTGTCCTGTCTTGTCTTGTCTTGTCTTGTCTTGTCTTGTCTTCTCTTGTCATGTTGTGTGTTGTGTTGTTTTGTCTTGTCATGTCTTATATTGTCTTGTCTTGTCTTGTCTTGTCTTGTTTTGTCATGTAATGTCATGTCGTGTGTTGTGTTGTTTTGTCGTGTCTTGTCTTGTCTTGTCTTGTCTTGTCTTGTCTTGTCTTGTCTTGTCTTGTCTTGTCTTGTCTTGTCTTGTCTTCTCTTGTCATGTTGTGTGTTGTGTTGTTTTGTCTTGTCATGTCTTGTCTTGTCTTGTCTTGTCTTGTCTTGTCTTGTCTTGTCTTGTCTTGTCTTGTCTTGTCTTCTCTTGTCATGTTGTGTGTTGTGTTGTTTTGTCTTGTCATGTCTTATATTGTCTTGTCTTGTCTTGTCTTGTTTTTCTTGTTTTGTCTTGTCTTTTCTTGTCTTGTTTTGTCATGTAATGTCATGTCGTGTGTTGTGTTGTTTTGTCGTGTCTTGTCTTGTCTTGTCTTGTCTTGTCTTGTCTTGTCTTGTCTTGTCTTGTCTTGTCTTGTCTTGTCTTGTCTTGTCTTGTCTTGTTTTTCTTGTTTTGTCTTGTCTTTTCTTGTCTTGTTTTGTCTTGTCTTGTCTTGTTTTATGTTGTCATGTAATGTAATGTCGTGTGTTGTGTTGTTTTGTCTTGTCTTGTCTTCTCTTGTCTTGTCTTGTCTTGTAATGTCGTGTGTTGTGTTGTTTTGTCTTGTCTTGTCTTGTCTTGTTTTTCTTGTCTTGTCTTGTCTTGTCTTGTCTTGTCTTGTTTTGTCTTGTCATGTCTTATCTTGTCTTGTCTTGTCTTGTCTTGTCCTGTCCTGTCGTGTCTTGTGTTGTTTTGTCTTGTCTTGTCATGTCATGTCATGTCGTGTCTTGTGTTGCTTTGTCTTGTCATGTCATGTCATGTCATGTCGTGAGTTGTATTGTTTTGTCTTGTCTTGTTGTGTATTGTCATGTCTTGTCTTGTCTTGTCATGTCATGTCATGTCATGTCGTGTGTTGTTTTGTCTTGTCTTGTCTTGTCTTGTCTTGTCTTGTCTTGTCTTGTCTTGTCTTGTATTGTCTTGTCTTGTCTTGTCTTGTCTTGTCTTGTCTTGTCTTGTCTTGTCTTGTCTTGTCTTGTCTTGTCTTGTCTTGTCTTGTCTTGTCTTGTCTTGTCTTGTCTTGTCTTGTCTTGTCTTGTCTTGTCTTGTCTTGTCTTGTCTTGTCTTGTCTTGGCTTGTCTTGTCTTGTCTTGTCTTGTCTTGTCTTGTCTTGTCTTGTCTTGTCTTGTCTTGTCTTGTCTTGTGTTGCTTTGTCTTGTCTTGTCTTGTCTTGTCATGTCGTGTGTTGTATTGTTTTGTCCTGTCTTGTTGTGTATTGTCATGTCTTGTCTTGTCTTGTCATGTCATGTCATGTCGTGTGTTGTGTTGTTTTGTCTTGTCTTGTCTTGTCTTGTCTTGTCTTGTCTTGTCTTGTCTTGTCTTGTCTTGTCATGTCATGTCATGTCGTGTCTTGTGTTGCTTTGTCTTGTCATGTCTTGTCTTGTCTTGTCTTGTCTGGTCTTGTCTTGCCTTGTCTTGCCTTATCTTGCCTTGTCTTGTCTTGTCTTGTCTTGTTTTGTCTTGTCTTGTCTTGTCTTGTCTTGTCTTGTCTTGTCTTGTCTTGTCTTGTCTTGTCTTGTCTTGTCTTGTCTTGTCTTGTCTTGTCTTGTCTTGTCTTGTCTTGTCTTGTCTTGTCTTGTCTTGTCTTGTCTTGTCTTGTCTTGTCTTGTCTTGTCTTGTCTTGTCTTGTCTTGTCTTGTCTTGTCTTGTCTTGTCTTGTCTTGTCTTGTCTTGTCTTGTCTTGTCTTGTCTTGTCTTGTCTTGTCTTGTGATGTCATGTCATGTCGTGTGTTGTGTTGTTTTGTCTTGTCTTGTCTTGTTTGATGTTGTCATGTAATGTCATGTCGTGTGTTGTGTTGTTTTGTCTTGTCATGTCGTGTGTTGTGTTGTTTTGTCTTGTCATGTCTTATATTGTCTTGTCTTGTCTTGTCTTGTCTTGTCTTGTCTTGTCTTGTCTTGTCTTGTCTTGTCTTGTCTTCTCTTGTCATGTTGTGTGTTGTGTTGTTTTGTCTTGTCATGTCTTATATTGTCTTGTCTTGTCTTGTCTTGTCTTGTCTTGTCTTGTCTTGTCTTGTCTTGTTTTGTCATGTAATGTCATGTCGTGTGTTGTGTTGTTTTGTCGTGTCTTGTCTTGTCTTGTCTTGTCTTGTCTTGTCTTGTCTTGTCTTGTCTTGTCTTGTTTTTCTTGTTTTGTCTTGTCTTTACTTGTCTTGTTTTGTCTTGTCTTGTCTTGTTTTATGTTGTCATGTAATGTCATGTCGTGTGTTGTGTTGTTTTGTCTTGTCTTGTCTTCTCTTGTCTTGTCTTGTCTTGTCTTGTCTTGTCTTGTCTTGTCTTGTCTTGTGATGTCATGTCATGTCGTGTGTTGTGTTGTTTTGTCTTGTCTTGTCTTGTTTGATGTTGTCATGTAATGTCATGTCGTGTGTTGTGTTGTTTTGTCTTGTCTTGTCTTCTCTTGTCTTGTCTTGTCATGTCGTGTGTTGTGTTGTTTTGTCTTGTCATGTCTTATATTGTCTTGTCTTGTCTTGTCTTGTCTTGTCTTGTCTTGTCTTGTCTTGTCTTGTCTTCTCTTGTCATGTTGTGTGTTGTGTTGTTTTGTCTTGTCATGTCTTATATTGTCTTGTCTTGTCTTGTCTTGTTTTTCTTGTTTTGTCTTGTCTTTTCTTGTCTTGTTTTGTCATGTAATGTCATGTCGTGTGTTGTGTTGTTTTGTCGTGTCTTGTCTTGTCTTGTCTTGTCTTGTCTTGTCTTGTCTTGTCTTGTCTTGTCTTGTCTTGTCTTGTCTTGTTTTTCTTGTTTTGTCTTGTCTTTACTTGTCTTGTTTTGTCTTGTCTTGTCTTGTTTTATGTTGTCATGTAATGTCATGTCGTGTGTTGTGTTGTTTTGTCTTGTCTTGTCTTCTCTTGTCTTGTCTTGTCTTGTCTTGTTTTGTCTTGTCTTGTCTTGTCTCGTCTTGTCTTGTCTTGTCTTGTCTTGTCTTGTCTTGTCTTGTCTTGTCTTGTCTTGTCTTGTCTTGTCTTGTCTTGTCTTATCTTGTCTTGTCTTGTCTCGTCTTGTCTTGTCTTGTCTTGTCTTGTCTTGTCTTGTCTTGTCTTGTCTTGTCTTGTCTTGTCTTGTCTTGTCTTGTCTTGTCTTGTCTTGTCTTGTCTTGTCTTGTCTTGTCTTGTCGTGTCTTGTCTTGTCTTGTGATGGCATGTCGTGTGTTGTGTTGTTTTGTCTTGTCATGTCTTGTCTTGTCTTGTCTTGTCTTGTCTTGTCTTGTCTTGTCTTGTCTTGTCTTGTCTTGTCTTGTCTTGTCTTATCTTGTCTTGTCTTGTCTTGTCATGTCTTGTCTTGTCTTGTCTTGTCTTGTCTTGTCTTTTCTTGTCTTGTCTTGTCTTGTCTTGTCTTGTCCTGTCTTGTCTTGTCTTGTCTTGTCTTGTCTTGTCTTGTCTGGTCTTGTCTTGTCTGGTCTTGTCTTGTCTTGTCTTGTCTTGTCTTGTCTTGTCTTGTCTTGGCTTGTCTTGGCTTGTCTTGTCTTGTCTTGTCTTGTCTTGTCTTGTCTTGTCGTGTCTTGTCTTGTCTTGTCTTGTCTTGTCTTGTCTTGTCTTGTCTTGTCTTGTCTTGTCTTGTCTTGTCTTGTCTTGTCTTGTCTTGTCTTGTCTTGTCTTGTCTTGTCTTGTCTTGTCTTGTCTTGTCTTGTCTTGTCTTGTCTTGTCTTGTCTTGTCTTGTCTTGTCTTGTCTTGTCTTGTCTTGTCTTGTCTTGTCTTGTCTTGTCTTGTCTTGTCTTGTCTTGTCTTGTGATGTCATGTCATGTCGTGTGTTGTGTTGTTTTGTCTTGTCTTGTCTTGTCCTATCTTGTCTTGTCTTGTCTTGTCATGTCTTGTCTTGTCTTGTCTTGTCTTGTCTTGTCTTGTCTTGTCTTGTCTTGTCTTGTCTTGTTTTGTCTTGTCTTGTCTTGTTTGATGTTGTCATGTAATGTCATGTCGTGTGTTGTGTTGTTTTGTCTTGTCTTGTCTTCTCTTGTCTTGTCTTGTCATGTCGTGTGTTGTGTTGTTTTGTCTTGTCTTGTCTTGTCTTGTCTTGTCTTGTCTTGTCTTGTCTTGTCTTGTCTTGTCTTGTCTTGTCTTGTCTTGTCTTGTCTTGTCTTGTCTTGTCTTGTCTCGTCTTGTCTTGTCTTGTCTTGTCTTGTCTTGTCTTGTCTTGTCTTGTCTTGTCTTGTCTTGTCTTGTCTTGTCGTGTCTTGTCTTGTCTTGTGATGGCATGTCGTGTGTTGTGTTGTTTTGTCTTGTCATGTCTTGTCTTGTCTTGTCTTGTCTTGTCTTGTCTTGTCTTGTCTTGTCTTGTCTTGTCTTGTCTTGTCTTATCTTGTCTTGTCTTGTCTTGTCATGTCTTGTCTTGTCTTGTCTTGTCTTGTCTTGTCTTTTCTTGTCTTGTCTTGTCTTGTCTTGTCTTGTCCTGTCTTGTCTTGTCTTGTCTTGTCTTGTCTTGTCTTGTCTGGTCTTGTCTTGTCTTGTCTTGTCTGGTCTTGTCTTGTCTTGGCTTGTCTTGTCTTGTCTTGTCTTGTCTTGTCCTGTCTTGTCTTGTCTTGTCGTGTCTTGTCTTGTCTTGTCTTGTCTTGTCTTGTCTTGTCTTGTCTTGTCTTGTCTGGTCTTGTCTTGTCTTGTCTTGTCTTGTCTTGTCTTGTCTTGTCTTGTCTTGTCTTGTCTTGTCTTGTCTTGTCTTGTCTTGTCTTGTCTTGTCTTGTCTTGTCTTGTCTTGTCTTGTCTTGTCTTGTCTTGTCTTGTCTTGTCTTGTCTTGTCTTGTCTTGTCTTGTCTTGTCTTGTCTTGTCTTGTCTTGTCTTGTCTTGTCTTGTCTTGTCTTGTCTTGTCTTGTCTTGTCTTGTCTTGTCTTGTCTTGTCTTGTCTTGTCTTGTCTTGTCTTGTCTTGTCTTGTCTTGTCTTGTCTTGTCTTGTCTTGTCCTGTCTTGTCTTGTCTTGTCTTGTCATGTCTTGTCTTGTCTTGTCTTGTCTTGTCTTGTCTTGTCTTGTCTTGTCTTGTTTTGTCTTGTCTTGTCTTGTTTGATGTTGTCATGTAATGTCATGTCGTGTGTTGTGTTGTTTTGTCTTGTCTTGTCTTCTCTTGTCTTGTCTTGTCATGTCGTGTGTTGTGTTGTTTTGTCTTGTCTTGTCTTGTCTTGTCTTGTCTTGTCTTGTCTTGTCTTGTCTTGTCTTGTCTTGTCTTGTCTTGTCTTGTCTTGTCTTGTCTTGTCTTGTCTTGTCTTGTCTTGTCTTGTCTTGTCTTGTCTTGTCTTGTCTTGTCTTGTCTTGTTTTGTCATGTAATGTCATGTCGTGTGTTGTGTTGTTTTGTCGTGTCTTGTCTTGTCTTGTCTTGTCTTGTCTTGTCTTGTCTTGTCTTCTCTTGTCATGTTGTGTGTTGTGTTGTTTTGTCTTGTCATGTCTTATATTGTCTTGTCTTGTCTTGTCTTGTTTTTCTTGTTTTGTCTTGTCTTTTCTTGTCTTGTTTTGTCATGTAATGTCATGTCGTGTGTTGTGTTGTTTTGTCGTGTCTTGTCTTGTCTTGTCTTGTCTTGTCTTGTCTTGTCTTGTCTTGTCTTGTCTTGTTTTTCTTGTTTTGTCTTGTCTTTTCTTGTCTTGTTTTGTCTTGTCTTGTCTTGTTTTATGTTGTCATGTAATGTCATGTCGTGTGTTGTGTTGTTTTGTCTTGTCTTGTCTTCTCTTGTCTTGTCTTGTCTTGTCTTGTCTTGTCTTGTCTTGTCTTGTCTTGTCTCGTCTTGTCTTGTCTTGTCTTGTCTTGTCTTGTCTTGTCTTGTCTTGTCTTGTCTTGTCTTGTCTTGTCTTGTCTTGTCTTGTCTTGTCTTGTCTTGTCTTGTCTCGTCTTGTCTTGTCTTGTCTTGTCTTGTCTTGTCTTGTCTTGTCTTGTCTTGTCTTGTCTTGTCTTGTCTTGTCTTGTCTTGTCTTGTCTTGTCTTGTCTTGTCTTGTCTTGTCTTGTCTTGTCTTGTCTTGTCTGGTTTTGTCATGTAATGTCATGTCGTGTGTTGTGTTGTTTTGTCGTGTCTTGTCTTGTCTTGTCTTGTCTTGTCTTGTCTTGTCTTGTCTTGTCTTGTCTTGTCTTCTCTTGTCATGTTGTGTGTTGTGTTGTTTTGTCTTGTCATGTCTTATATTGTCTTGTCTTGTCTTGTCTTGTTTTTCTTGTTTTGTCTTGTCTTTTCTTGTCTTGTTTTGTCATGTAATGTCATGTCGTGTGTTGTGTTGTTTTGTCGTGTCTTGTCTTGTCTTGTCTTGTCTTGTCTTGTCTTGTCTTGTCTTGTCTTGTCTTGTCTTGTCTTGTCTTGTTTTTCTTGTTTTGTCTTGTCTTTACTTGTCTTGTTTTGTCTTGTCTTGTCTTGTTTTATGTTGTCATGTAATGTCATGTCGTGTGTTGTGTTGTTTTGTCTTGTCTTGTCTTGTCTTGTCTTGTCTTGTCTTGTCTTGTCTTGTCTCGTCTTGTCTTGTCTTGTCTTGTCTTGTCTTGTCTTGTCTTGTCTTGTCTTGTCTTGTCTTGTCTTGTCTTGTCTTGTCTTGTCTTGTCTTATCTTGTCTTGTCTTGTCTCGTCTTGTCTTGTCTTGTCTTGTCTTGTCTTGTCTTGTCTTGTCTTGTCTTGTCTTGTCTTGTCTTGTCTTGTCTTGTCTTGTCTTGTCTTGTCTTGTCTTGTCTTGTCGTGTCTTGTCTTGTCTTGTGATGGCATGTCGTGTGTTGTGTTGTTTTGTCTTGTCATGTCTTGTCTTGTCTTGTCTTGTCTTGTCTTGTCTTGTCTTGTCTTGTCTTGTCTTGTCTTGTCTTGTCTTGTCTTATCTTGTCTTGTCTTGTCTTGTCATGTCTTGTCTTGTCTTGTCTTGTCTTGTCTTGTCTTTTCTTGTCTTGTCTTGTCTTGTCTTGTCTTGTCCTGTCTTGTCTTGTCTTGTCTTGTCTTGTCTGGTCTTGTCTTGTCTTGTCTTGTCTGGTCTTGTCTTGTCTTGTCTTGTCTTGTCTTGTCTTGTCTTGGCTTGTCTTGGCTTGTCTTGTCTTGTCTTGTCTTGTCTTGTCTTGTCTTGTCGTGTCTTGTCTTGTCTTGTCTTGTCTTGTCTTGTCTTGTCTTGTCTTGTCTTGTCTTGTCTTGTCTTGTCTTGTCTTGTCTTGTCTTGTCTTGTCTTGTCTTGTCTTGTCTTGTCTTGTCTTGTCTTGTCTTGTCTTGTCTTGTCTTGTCTTGTCTTGTCTTGTCTTGTCTTGTCTTGTCTTGTCTTGTCTTGTCTTGTCTTGTCTTGTCTTGTCTTGTCTTGTCTTGTCTTGTCTTGTCTTGTCTTGTCTTGTCTTGTCTTGTCTTGTGATGTCATGTCATGTCGTGTGTTGTGTTGTTTTGTCTTGTCTTGTCTTGTCCTGTCTTGTCTTGTCTTGTCTTGTCTTGTTTGATGTTGTCATGTAATGTCATGTCGTGTGTTGTGTTGTTTTGTCTTGTCTTGTCTTCTCTTGTCTTGTCTTGTCATGTCGTGTGTTGTGTTGTTTTGTCTTGTCTTGTCTTGTCTTGTCTTGTCTTGTCTTGTCTTGTCTTGTCTTGTCTTGTCTTGTCTTGTCTTGTCTTGTCTTGTCTTGTCTTGTCTTGTCTCGTCTTGTCTTGTCTTGTCTTGTCTTGTCTTGTCTTGTCTTGTCTTGTCTTGTCTTGTCTTGTCTTGTCTTGTCTTGTCGTGTCTTGTCTTGTCTTGTGATGGCATGTCGTGTGTTGTGTTGTTTTGTCTTGTCATGTCTTGTCTTGTCTTGTCTTGTCTTGTCTTGTCTTGTCTTGTCTTGTCTTGTCTTGTCTTGTCTTGTCTTGTCTTGTCTTGTCTTGTCTTGTCTTGTCCTGTCTTGTCTTGTCTTGTCTTGTCTTGTCTTGTCTTGTCTGGTCTTGTCTTGTCTTGTCTTGTCTGGTCTTGTCTTGTCTTGTCTTGTCTTGTCTTGTCTTGTCTTGGCTTGTCTTGGCTTGTCTTGTCTTGTCTTGTCTTGTCTTGTCTTGTCTTGTCTTGTCTTGTCTTGTCTTGTCTTGTCTTGTCTTGTCTTGTCCTGTCTTGTCTTGTCTTGTCTTGTCTTGTCTTGTCTTGTCTTGTCTTGTCTTGTCTTGTCTTGTCTTGTCTTGTCTTGTCTTGTCTTGTTTTGTCTTGTCTTGTCTTGTTTGATGTTGTCATGTAATGTCATGTCGTGTGTTGTGTTGTTTTGTCTTGTCTTGTCTTCTCTTGTCTTGTCTTGTCATGTCGTGTGTTGTGTTGTTTTGTCTTGTCTTGTCTTGTCTTGTCTTGTCTTGTCTTGTCTTGTCTTGTCTTGTCTTGTCTTGTCCTGTCTTGTCTTGTCTTGTCTTGTCTTGTCTTGTCTTGTCTTGTCTTGTCTTGTCTTGTCTTGTCTTGTCTTGTCTTGTCTTGTCTTGTCTTGTCTTGTCTTGTCTTGTTTTGTCTTGTCTTGTCTTGTTTGATGTTGTCATGTAATGTCATGTCGTGTGTTGTGTTGTTTTGTCTTGTCTTGTCTTCTCTTGTCTTGTCTTGTCATGTCGTGTGTTGTGTTGTTTTGTCTTGTCTTGTCTTGTCTTGTCTTGTCTTGTCTTGTCTTGTCTTGTCTTGTCTTGTCTTGTCTTGTCTTGTCTTGTCTTGTCTTGTCTTGTCTTGTCTTGTCTTGTCTTGTCTTGTCTTGTCTTGTCTTGTCTTGTCTTGTCTTGTCTTGTCTTGTCTTGTCTTGTCTTGTCTTGTCTTGTTTTGTCATGTAATGTCATGTCGTGTGTTGTGTTGTTTTGTCGTGTCTTGTCTTGTCTTGCCTTGTCTTGTCTTCTCTTGTCATGTTGTGTGTTGTGTTGTTTTGTCTTGTCATGTCTTATATTGTCTTGTCTTGTCTTGTCTTGTTTTTCTTGTTTTGTCTTGTCTTTTCTTGTCTTGTTTTGTCATGTAATGTCATGTCGTGTGTTGTGTTGTTTTGTCGTGTCTTGTCTTGTCTTGTCTTGTCTTGTCTTGTCTTGTCTTGTCTTGTCTTGTTTTTCTTGTTTTGTCTTGTCTTTTCTTGTCTTGTTTTGTCTTGTCTTGTCTTGTTTTATGTTGTCATGTAATGTCATGTCGTGTGTTGTGTTGTTTTGTCTTGTCTTGTCTTCTCTTGTCTTGTCTTGTCTTGTCTTGTCTTGTCTTGTCTTGTCTTGTCTTGTCTCGTCTTGTCTTGTCTTGTCTTGTCTTGTCTTGTCTTGTCTTGTCTTGTCTTGTCTTGTCTTGTCTTGTCTTGTCTTGTCTTGTCTTGTCTTGTCTTGTCTTGTCTCGTCTTGTCTTGTCTTGTCTTGTCTTGTCTTGTCTTGTCTTGTCTTGTCTTGTCTTGTCTTGTCTTGTCTTGTCGTGTCTTGTCTTGTCTTGTGATGGCATGTCGTGTGTTGTGTTGTTTTGTCTTGTCATGTCTTGTCTTGTCTTGTCTTGTCTTGTCTTGTCTTGTCTTGTCTTGTCTTGTCTTGTCTTGTCTTGTCTTATCTTGTCTTGTCTTGTCTTGTCATGTCTTGTCTTGTCTTGTCTTGTCTTGTCTTGTCTTGTCTTTTCTTGTCTTGTCTTGTCTTGTCTTGTCTTGTCCTGTCTTGTCTTGTCTTGTCTTGTCTTGTCTTGTCTTGTCTGGTCTTGTCTTGTCTTGTCTTGTCTGGTCTTGTCTTGTCTTGTCTTGTCTTGTCTTGTCTTGTCTTGGCTTGTCTTGGCTTGTCTTGTCTTGTCTTGTCTTGTCTTGTCTTGTCTTGTCGTGTCTTGTCTTGTCTTGTCTTGTCTTGTCTTGTCTTGTCTTGTCTTGTCTGGTCTTGTCTTGTCTTGTCTTGTCTTGTCTTGTCTTGTCTTGTCTTGTCTTGTCTTGTCTTGTCTTGTCTTGTCTTGTCTTGTCTTGTCTTGTCTTGTCTTGTCTTGTCTTGTCTTGTCTTGTCTTGTCTTGTCTTGTCTTGTCTTGTCTTGTCTTGTCTTGTCTTGTCTTGTCTTGTCTTGTCTTGTCTTGTCTTGTCTTGTCTTGTCTTGTCTTGTCTTGTCTTGTCTTGTCTTGTCTTGTCTTGTCTTGTCTTGTCTTGTCTTGTCTTGTCTTGTCTTGTCTTGTCTTGTCTTGTCTTGTCTTGTCATGTCTTGTCTGGTCTTATCTTGTCTTGTCTTGTGATGTCATGTCGTGTGTTGTGTTGTTTTGTCTTGTCATGTCTTGTCTTGTCTTGTCTTGTCTTGTGATGTCATGTCATGTCGTGTGTTGTGTTGTTTTGTCTTGTCATGTCTTGTCTGGTCTTGTCTTGTCTTGTCTTGTCTTATCTTGTCTTGTCTTGTCTTGTCTTTTCTTGTCTTGTCTTGTCTTGTCTTGTCTTGTCCTGTCTTGTCTTGTCTTGTCTTGTCTTGTCATGTCTTGTCTTGTCATGGCTTGTCTTGGCTTGTCTTGTCTTGTCTTGTCTTGTCTTGTCTTGTCTTGTCTTGTCTTGTCGTGTCTTGTCTTGTCTTGTCTTGTCTTGTCTTGATTTGTCTTGTCTTGTCTTGTCTTGTCTTGTCTTGTCTTGTCTTGTCTTGGCTTGTCTTGGCTTGTCTTGTCTTGTCTTGTCTTGTCTTGTCTTGTCTTGTCTTGTCTTGTCTTGTCTTGTCTTGTCTTGTCTTGTCTTGTCTTGTCTTGTCTTGTCTTGTCTTGTCTTGTCTTGTCTTGTCTTGTCTTGTCTTGTCTTGTCTTGTCTGGTCTTGTCTTGTCTTGTCTTGTCTTGTCTTGTCTTGTCTTGTCTTGGCTTGGCTTGTCTTGGCTTGTCTTGTCTTGTCTTGTCTTGTCTGGTCTTGTCTTGTCTTGTCTTGTCTTGTCTTGTCTTGTCTTGTCTTGTCTTGTTTTGTCTTGTCATGTCTTATCTTGTCTTGTCTTGTCGTGTCTTGTCTTGTCTTGTCTTGTCTTGTCTTGTCTTGATTTGTCTTGTCTTGTCTTGTCTTGTCTTGTCTGGTCTTGTCTTGTCTTGTCTTGTCTTGTCTTGTCTTGTCTTGTCTTGTCTTGTCTTGTGATGTCATGTCGTATGTCGTGTTGTCTTGTCTTGTCTTGTCTGGTCTTGTCTTGTCTTGTCTTGTCTTGTCTTGTCTTGTCTTGTCTTGTCTTGTCTTGTCTTGTCTTGTCTTGTCTTGTCTTGTCTTGTCATATCTTGTCTTGTCTTGTCTTGCCTTGTCTTGTCTTGTCTTGTCTTGTCTTGTCTTGTCTTGTCTTGTCTTGTCTTGTCGTGTCTTGTCTTGTCTTGTGATGGCATGTCGTGTGTTGTGTTGTTTTGTCTTGTCATGTCTTGTCTTGTCTTGTCTTGTCTTGTCTTGTCTTGTCTTGTCTTGTCTTGTCTTGTCTTGTCTTGTCTTGTCTTGTCTTGTCTTGTCTTGTCTTGTCTTGTCTTGTCTTGTCTTGTCTTGTCTTGTCTTGTCTTGTCTTGTCTTGTCTTGTCTTGTCTTGTCTTGTCTTGTCTTGTCTTGTCTTGTCTTGTCTTGTCTTGTCTTGTCTTGTCTTGTCTTGTCTTGTCTTGTCTTGTCTTGTCTTGTCTTGTCTTGTCTTGTCTTGTCTTGTCTTGTCTTGTCTTGTCTTGTCTTGTCTTGTCTTGTCTTGTCTTGTCTTGTCTTGTCTTGTCTTGTCTTGTCTTGTCTTGTCTTGTCTTGTCTTGTCTTGTCTTGTCTTGTCTTGTCTTGTCTTGTCTTGTCTTGTCTTGTCTTGTCTTGTCTTGTCTTGTCTTGTCTTGTCTTGTCTTGTCTTGTCTTGTCTTGTCTTGTCTTGTCTTGTCTTGTCTTGTCTTGTCTTGTCTTGTCTTGTCTTGTCTTGTCTTGTCTTGTCTTGTCTTGTCTTGTCTTGTCTTGTCTTGTCTTGTCTTGTCTTGTCTTGTCTTGTCTTGTCTTGTCTTGTCTTGTCTTGTCTTGTCTTGTGTTGTTTTGTCTTGTTTTGTCTTGTCTTGTCTTGTCTTGTGTTGTTTTGTCTTGTTTTGTCTTGTCATGTCTTGTCTTGTCTTGTCTTGTCTTGTCTGGTCTTGTCTTGTCTTGTCTTGTCTTGTCTTGCCTTGTCTTGTCTTGTCTTGTCTTGTCTTGTCTTGTCTTGTCTTGTCTTGTCTTGTCTTGTCTTGTCTTGTCTTGTCTTGTCTTGTCTTGTCTTGTCTTGTCTTGTCTTGTCTTGTCTTGTCTTGTCTTGTCTTGTCTTGTCTTGTCTTGTCCTGTCTTGTCATGTCTTATCTTGTCTTGTCTTGTCTTGTCTTGTCGTGTCTTGTCTTGTCTTGTCTTGTCTTGTCTTGTCTTGTCTTGACTTGTCTTGACTTGTCTTGTCTTGTCATATCTTGTCTTGTCTTGTCTTGTCTTGTCTTGTCTTGTCTTGTCTTGTCTTGTCCTGTCCTGACGTGTGTTGTGTTGTTTTGTCTTGTCTTGTTTTGTCTTGTCTTGCTTTGTCTTGTCATGTCTTATCTTGTCTTGTCTTGTCTAGTCTTGTCTTGTCTTGTCTTGTCTTGTCTTGTCTTGTCCTGCCCTGTCTTGTCTTGTTTTGTCTTGTCATGTCTTATCTTGTCTTGTCTTGTCTTGTCTTGTCTTGTCTTGTCTTGTCTTGTCTTGTCTCGTCTTGTCTTGTCTTGTCTTGTCTTGTCTTGTCTTGTCTTGTCTTGTCTTGTCTTGTCTTGTCTTGTCTTGTCTTGTCTTGTCATGTCTTATATTGGCTTGTCTTGTCTTGTGATGTCATGTCATGTCGTGTGGTGTGTTGTTTTGTCTTGTCATGTCTTGTCTTGTCTTGTCTTGTCTTGTCTTGTCTTGTCTTGTCTTGTCTTGTCTTGTTTTGTCTTGTCTTGTCTTGTCTTGTCTTGTCTTGTCTTGACCTGCCCTGTCTTGTCTTGAGTTGTCTTGTCGTGTCTTATCTTGTCTTGTCGTGTCTTGTGTTGTCTTGTCTTGTCTTGTCTTGTCTTGACTTGTCTTGTCTTGTCTTGTCTTGTCTGGTCTTGTCTTGTCTTGTCTTGTCTTGTCCTGTCTTGTCTTGTCTTGTCTTGTCTTGTCATATCTTGTCTTGTCTTGTCTTGCCTTGTCTTGTCTTGTCTTGTCTGGTCTTGTCTTGGCTTGTCTTGTCTTGTCTTGTCTTGTCTTGTCTTGTCTTGTCTTGTCTTGTCTTGTCTTGTCTTGACCTGCCCTGTCTTGTCTTGAGTTGTCTTGTCGTGTCTTATCTTGTCTTGTCGTGTCTTGTCTTGTCTTGTCTTGTCTTGTCTTGTCTTGACTTGTCTTGTCTTGTCTTGTCTTGTCTGGTCTTGTCTTGTCTTGTCTTGTCTTGTCCTGTCTTGTCTTGTCTTGTCTTGTCTTGTCATATCTTGTCTTGTCTTGTCTTGCCTTGTCTTGTCTTGTCTTGTCTTGTCCTGTCCTGACGTGTGTTGTGTTGTTTTGTCTTGTCTTGTCTTGTCTTGTCTTGTCTTGTCTTGTCTTGTCTTGTCTTGTCTTGTCGTGTCTTGTCTTGTCTTGTGATGGCATGTCGTGTGTTGTGTTGTTTTGTCTTGTCATGTCTTGTCTTGTCTTGTCTTGTCTTGTCTTGTCTTGTCTTGTCTTGTCTTGTCTTGTCTTGTCTTGTCTTGTCTTGTCTTGTCTTGTCTTGTCTTGTCTTGTCTTGTCTTGTCTTGTCTTGTCTTGTCTTGTCTTGTCTTGTCTTGTCTTGTCGTGTCTTGTCTTGTCTTGTCTTGTCTTGTCTTGACTTGTCTTGTCTTGTCTTGACTTGTCTTGTCTTGTCTTGTCTGGTCTTGTCTTGTCTTGTCTTGTCTTGTTTTGTCTTGTCATGTCTTATCTTGTCTTGTCTTGTCTTGTCTTGTCTTGTCTTGTCTTGTCTCGTCTTGTCTTGTCTTGTCTTGTCTTGTCTTGTCTTGTCTTGTCTTGTCTTGTCTTGTCTTGTCTTGTCTTGTCTTGTCTTGTCTTGTCTTGTCTTGTCTTGTCTTGTCGTGTCTTGTCTTGTCTTGTGATGGCATGTCGTGTGTTGTGTTGTTTTGTCTTGTCATGTCTTGTCTTGTCTTGTCTTGTCTTGTCTTGTCTTGTCTTGTCTTGTCTTGTCTTGTCTTGTCTCGTCTTGTCTTGTCTTGTCTTGTCTTGTCTTGTCTTGTCTTGTCTTGTCTTGTCTTGTCTTGTCTTGTCTTGTCTTGTCTTGTCTTGTCTTGTCTTGTCTTGTCTTGTCTTGTCTTGTCATATCTTGTCTTGTCTTGTCTTGCCTTGTCTTGTCTTGTCTTGTCTTGTCTTGTCTTGTCTTGTCTTGTCTTGTCGTGTCTTGTCTTGTCTTGTGATGGCATGTCGTGTGTTGTGTTGTTTTGTCTTGTCATGTCTTGTCTTGTCTTGTCTTGTCTTGTCTTGTCTTGTCTTGTCTTGTCTTGTCTTGTCTTGTCTTGTCTTGTCTCGTCTTGTCTTGTCTTGTCTTGTCTTGTCTTGTCTTGTCTTGTCTTGTCTTGTCTTGTCTTGTCTTGTCTTGTCTTGTCTTGTCTTGTCTTGTCTTGTCTTGTCTTGTCTTGTCTTGTCTTGTCGTGTCTTGTCTTGTCTTGTGATGGCATGTCGGGTGTTGTGTTGTTTTGTCTTGTCATGTCTTGTCTTGTCTTGTCTTGTCTTGTCTTGTCTTGTCTTGTCTTGTCTTGTCTTGTCTTATCTTGTCTTGTCTTGTCTTGTCATGTCTTGTCTTGTCTTGTCTTGTCTTGTCTTGTCTTTTCTTGTCTTGTCTTGTCTTGTCTTGTCCTGTCTTGTCTTGTCTTGTCTTGTCTTGTTTTGTCTTGTCATGTCTTATCTTGTCTTGTCTTGTCTTGTCTTGTCTTGTCGTGTCTTGTCTTGTCTTGTCTTGTCTTGTCTTGTCTTGATTTGTCTTGTCTTGTCTTGTCTTGTCTGGTCTTGTCTTGTCTTGTCTTGTCTTGTCTGGTCTTGTCTTGTCTTGTCTTGTCTTGTCTTGTCTTGTCTTGGCTTGTCTTGGCTTGTCTTGTCTTGTCTTGTCTTGTCTTGTCTTGTCTTGTCTTGTCTTGTCTTGTCTTGTCTTGTCTTGTCTTGTCTTGTCTTGTCTTGTCTTGTCTGGTCTTGTCTTGTCTTGTCTTGTCTTGTCTTGTCTTGTCTTGTCTTGTCTTGTCTTGTCTTGTCTTGTCTTGTCTTGTCTTGTCTTGTCTTGTCTTGTCTTGTCTTGTCTTGTCTTGTCTTGTCTTGTCTTGTCTTGTCTTGTCTTGTCTTGTCTTGTCTTGTCTTGTCTTGTCTTGTCTTGTCTTGTCTTGTCTTGTCTTGTCTTGTCTTGTCTTGTCTTGTCTTGTCTTGTCTTGTCTTGTCTTGTCTTGTCTTGTCTTGTCTTGTCTTGTCTTGTCTTGTCTTGTCTTGTCTTGTCTTGTCTTGTCTTGTCTTGTCTTGTCTTGTCTTGTCTTGTCTTGTCTTGTCTTGTCTTGTCTTGTCTTGTCTTGTCTTGTCTTGTCTTGTCTTGTCTTGTCTTGTCTTGTCTTGTCTTGTCTTGTCTTGTCTTGTCTTGTTTTGACTTGTCTTGTCTTGTTTTATGTTGTCATGTAATGTCATGTCGTGTGTTGTGTTGTTTTGCCTTGTCTTGTCTTGTCTTCTCTTGTCTTGTCTTGTCTTGTCATGTCGTGTGTTGTGTTGTTTTGTCTTGTCATGTCTTATATTGTCTTGTCTTGTCTTGTCTTGTTTTTCTTGTTTTGCCTTGTCTTTTCTTGTCTTGTTTTGTCATGTAATGTCATGTCGTGTGTTGTGTTGTTTTGTCGTGTCTTGTCTTGTCTTGTCTTGTCTTGTCTTGTTTTGTCTTGTCTTGTCTTGTCTTCTCTTGTCATGTTGTGTGTTGTGTTGTTTTGTCTTGTCATGTCTTATATTGTCTTGTCTTGTCTTGTCTTGTGATGTCATGTCGTGTGTTGTGTTGTTTTGTCTTGTCATGTCTTGTCTTGTCTTGTCTTGTCTTGTCTTGTCTTGTCTTGTCTTGTGATGTCATGTCATGTCGTGTGTTGTGATGTTTTGTCTTGTCATGTCTTGTCTTGTCTTGTCTTGTCTTGTCTTGTCTTGTCTTGTCTTGTCTTGTTTTGTCTTGTCATGTCTTGTCTTGTCTTGTCTTGTCTTGTCTTGTCTTGTCGTGTCTTGTCTTGCCCTGCCCTGTCTTGTCTTGTTTTGTCTTGTTATGTCTTATCTTGTCTTGTCTTGTGATGTCATGTCGTGTGTTGTGTTGTTTTGTCTTGTCATG
Organism: Zeugodacus cucurbitae; assembly: GCF_028554725.1. Lineage (NCBI taxonomy): Eukaryota > Metazoa > Arthropoda > Insecta > Diptera > Tephritidae > Zeugodacus > Zeugodacus cucurbitae. The sequence goes on along the minus strand of NC_071672.1, from coordinate 22,285,167 downwards.
TCTTGTCTTGTCTTGTCTTGTCTTGTGATGTCATGTCATGTCGTGTGTTGTGTTGTTTTGTCTTGTCATGTCTTGTCTGGTCTTGTCTTGTCTTGTCTTGTCTTGTCTTGTCTTGTCTTATCTTGTCTTGTCTTGTCTTGTCTTTTCTTGTCTTGTCTTGTCTTGTCTTGTCTTGTCCTGTCTTGTCTTGTCTTGTCTTGTCTTGTCATGGCTTATCTTGTCTTGTCTTGTCTTGTCTTGTCTTGTCTTGTCTTGTCGTGTCTTGTCTTGTCGTGTCTTGTCTTGTCTTGTCTTGTCTTGTCTTGATTTGTCTTGTCTTGTCTTGTCTTGTCTTGTCTTGTCTTGTCTTGGCTTGTCTTGTCTTGTCTTGTCTTGTCTTGTCTTGTTTTGACTTGTCTTGTCTTGTTTTATGTTGTCATGTAATGTCATGTCGTGTGTTGTGTTGTTTTGCCTTGTCTTGTCTTGTCTTCTCTTGTCTTGTCTTGTCTTGTCATGTCGTGTGTTGTGTTGTTTTGTCTTGTCATGTCTTATATTGTCTTGTCTTGTCTTGTCTTGTTTTTCTTGTTTTGCCTTGTCTTTTCTTGTCTTGTTTTGTCATGTAATGTCATGTCGTGTGTTGTGTTGTTTTGTCGTGTCTTGTCTTGTCTTGTCTTGTCTTGTCTTGTCTTGTTTTGTCTTGTCTTGTCTTGTCTTCTCTTGTCATGTTGTGTGTTGTGTTGTTTTGTCTTGTCATGTCTTATATTGTCTTGTCTTGTCTTGTCTTGTGATGTCATGTCGTGTGTTGTGTTGTTTTGTCTTGTCATGTCTTGTCTTGTCTTGTCTTGTCTTGTCTTGTCTTGTCTTGTCTTGTGATGTCATGTCATGTCGTGTGTTGTGATGTTTTGTCTTGTCATGTCTTGTCTTGTCTTGTCTTGTCTTGTCTTGTCTTGTCTTGTCTTGTCTTGTCTTGTCTTGTCTTGTTTTGTCTTGTCATGTCTTGTCTTGTCTTGTCTTGTCTTGTCTTGTCGTGTCTTGTCTTGCCCTGCCCTGTCTTGTCTTGTTTTGTCTTGTTATGTCTTATCTTGTCTTGTCTTGTGATGTCATGTCGTGTGTTGTGTTGTTTTGTCTTGTCATGTCTTGTCTTGTCTTGTCTTGTCTTGTGATGTCATGTCATGTCGTGTGTTGTGTTGTTTTGTCTTGTCATGTCTTGTCTGGTCTTGTCTTGTCTTGTCTTGTCTTGTCTTGTCTTGTCTTATCTTGTCTTGTCTTGTCTTGTCTTTTCTTGTCTTGTCTTGTCTTGTCTTGTCTTGTCCTGTCTTGTCTTGTCTTGTCTTGTCTTGTCATGGCTTATCTTGTCTTGTCTTGTCTTGTCTTGTCTTGTCTTGTCTTGTCGTGTCTTGTCTTGTCGTGTCTTGTCTTGTCTTGTCTTGTCTTGTCTTGATTTGTCTTGTCTTGTCTTGTCTTGTCTTGTCTTGTCTTGTCTTGTCTTGTCTTGGCTTGTCTTGTCTTGTCTTGTCTTGTCTTGTCTTGTTTTGACTTGTCTTGTCTTGTTTTATGTTGTCATGTAATGTCATGTCGTGTGTTGTGTTGTTTTGCCTTGTCTTGTCTTGTCTTCTCTTGTCTTGTCTTGTCTTGTCATGTCGTGTGTTGTGTTGTTTTGTCTTGTCATGTCTTATATTGTCTTGTCTTGTCTTGTCTTGTTTTTCTTGTTTTGCCTTGTCTTTTCTTGTCTTGTTTTGTCATGTAATGTCATGTCGTGTGTTGTGTTGTTTTGTCGTGTCTTGTCTTGTCTTGTCTTGTCTTGTCTTGTCTTGTTTTGTCTTGTCTTGTCTTGTCTTCTCTTGTCATGTTGTGTGTTGTGTTGTTTTGTCTTGTCATGTCTTATATTGTCTTGTCTTGTCTTGTCTTGTGATGTCATGTCGTGTGTTGTGTTGTTTTGTCTTGTCATGTCTTGTCTTGTCTTGTCTTGTCTTGTCTTGTCTTGTCTTGTCTTGTGATGTCATGTCATGTCGTGTGTTGTGATGTTTTGTCTTGTCATGTCTTGTCTTGTCTTGTCTTGTCTTGTCTTGTCTTGTCTTGTCTTGTCTTGTTTTGTCTTGTCATGTCTTGTCTTGTCTTGTCTTGTCTTGTCTTGTCGTGTCTTGTCTTGCCCTGCCCTGTCTTGTCTTGTTTTGTCTTGTTATGTCTTATCTTGTCTTGTCTTGTGATGTCATGTCGTGTGTTGTGTTGTTTTGTCTTGTCATGTCTTGTCTTGTCTTGTCTTGTCTTGTGATGTCATGTCATGTCGTGTGTTGTGTTGTTTTGTCTTGTCATGTCTTGTCTGGTCTTGTCTTGTCTTGTCTTGTCTTGTCTTGTCTTGTCTTATCTTGTCTTGTCTTGTCTTGTCTTTTCTTGTCTTGTCTTGTCTTGTCTTGTCTTGTCCTGTCTTGTCTTGTCTTGTCTTGTCTTGTCATGGCTTATCTTGTCTTGTCTTGTCTTGTCTTGTCTTGTCTTGTCTTGTCGTGTCTTGTCTTGTCGTGTCTTGTCTTGTCTTGTCTTGTCTTGTCTTGATTTGTCTTGTCTTGTCTTGTCTTGTCTTGTCTTGTCTTGTCTTGGCTTGTCTTGGCTTGTCTTGTCTTGTCTTGTCTTGTCTTGTCTTGTCTTGTCTTGTCTTGTCTTGTCTTGTCTTGTCTTGTCTTGTCTTGTCTTGTCTTGTCTTGTCTTGTCTTGTCTTGTCTTGTCTTGTCTTGTCTTGTCTGGTCTTGTCTTGTCTTGTCTTGTCTTGTCTTGTCTTGTCTTGTCTTGTCTTGGCTTGGCTTGTCTTGGCTTGTCTTGTCTTGTCTTGTCTTGTCTGGTCTTGTCTTGTCTTGTCTTGTCTTGTCTTGTCTTGTCTTGTCTTGTCTTGTTTTGTCTTGTCATGTCTTATCTTGTCTTGTCTTGTCGTGTCTTGTCTTGTCTTGTCTTGTCTTGTCTTGATTTGTCTTGTCTTGTCTTGTCTTGTCTGGTCTTGTCTTGTCTTGTCTTGTCTTGTCTTGTCTTGTCTTGTCTTGTCTTGTGATGTCATGTCGTATGTTGTGTTGTCTTGTCTTGTCTTGTCTGGTCTTGTCTTGTCTTGTCTTGTCTTGTCTTGTCTTGTCTTGTCTTGTGATGTCATGTCATGTCGTGTGTTGTGTTGTTTTGTCTTGTCTTGTCTTGTCCTGTCTTGTCTTGTCTTGTCTTGTCATGTCTTGTCTTGTCTTGTCTTGTCTTGTCTTGTCTTGTCTTGTCTTGTTTTGTCTTGTCTTGTCTTGTTTGATGTTGTCATGTAATGTCATGTCGTGTGTTGTGTTGTTTTGTCTTGTCTTGTCTTCTCTTGTCTTGTCTTGTCATGTCGTGTGTTGTGTTGTTTTGTCTTGTCATGTCTTATATTGTCTTGTCTTGTCTTGTCTTGTCTTGTCTTGTCTTGTCTTGTCTTGTCTTGTCTTGTCTTGTCTTCTCTTGTCATGTTGTGTGTTGTGTTGTTTTGTCTTGTCATGTCTTATATTGTCTTGTCTTGTCTTGTCTTGTTTTGTCATGTAATGTCATGTCGTGTGTTGTGTTGTTTTGTCGTGTCTTGTCTTGTCTTGTCTTGTCTTGTCTTGTCTTGTCTTGTCTTGTCTTGTCTTGTCTTCTCTTGTCATGTTGTGTGTTGTGTTGTTTTGTCTTGTCATGTCTTATATTGTCTTGTCTTGTCTTGTCTTGTTTTTCTTGTTTTGTCTTGTCTTTTCTTGTCTTGTTTTGTCATGTAATGTCATGTCGTGTGTTGTGTTGTTTTGTCGTGTCTTGTGTTGTTTTGTCGTGTCTTGTCTTGTCTTGTCTTGTCTTGTCTTGTCTTGTCTTGTCTTGTCTTGTTTTTCTTGTTTTGTCTTGTCTTTTCTTGTCTTGTTTTGTCTTGTCTTGTCTTGTTTTATGTTGTCATGTAATGTCATGTCGTGTGTTGTGTTGTTTTGTCTTGTCTTGTCTTCTCTTGTCTTGTCTTGTCTTGTCATGTCGTGTGTTGTGTTGTTTTGTCTTGTCATGTCTTATATTGTCTTGTCTTGTCTTGTCTTGTCTTGTCTTGTCTTGTCTTGTCTTGTTTTGTCTTGTCATGTCTTATCTTGCCTTGTCTTGTGTTGTCTTGTCTTGTCTTGTCTTGTCTTGTCTTGTCTTGTCTTGTCTTGTCTTGTCTTGTCTTGTCTTGTCTTGTCTTGTCTTGTCTTGTCTTGTCTTGTCTTGTCTTGTCTTGTCTTGTCTTGTCTTGTCTTGTCTTGTCTTGTCTTGTCTTGTCTTGTCTTGTCTTGTCTCGTCTTGTCTTGTCTTGTCTTGTCTTGTCTTGTCTTGTCTTGTCTTGTCTTGTCGTGTCTTGTCTTGTCTTGTGATGGCATGTCGTGTGTTGTGTTGTTTTGTCTTGTCATGTCTTGTCTTGTCTTGTCTTGTCTTGTCTTGTCTTGTCTTGTCTTGTCTTGTCTTGTCTTGTCTTATCTTGTCTTGTCTTGTCTTGTCATGTCTTGTCTTGTCTTGTCTTGTCTTGTCTTGTCTTTTCTTGTCTTGTCTTGTCTTGTCTTGTCTTGTCTTGTTTTGTCTTGTCATGTCTTATCTTGTCTTGTCTTGTCTTGTCTTGTCTTGTCGTGTCTTGTCTTGTCTTGTCTTGTCTTGTCTTGTCTTGATTTGTCTTGTCTTGTCTTGTCTTGTCTGGTCTTGTCTTGTCTTGTCTTGTCTTGTCTGGTCTTGTCTTGTCTTGTCTTGTCTTGTCTTGTCTTGTCTTGTCTTGGCTTGTCTTGGCTTGTCTTGTCTTGTCTTGTCTTGTCTTGTCTTGTCTTGTCTTGTCTTGTCTTGTCTTGTCTTGTCTTGTCTCGTCTTGTCTTGTCTTGTCTTGTCTTGTCTTGTCTTGTCTTGTCTTGTCTTGTCTTGTCTTGTCTTGTCTTGTCTTGTCTTGTCTTGTCTTGTCTTGTCTTGTCTTGTCTTGTCGTGTCTTGTCTTGTCTTGTGATGGCATGTCGTGTGTTGTGTTGTTTTGTCTTGTCATGTCTTGTCTTGTCTTGTCTTGTCTTGTCTTGTCTTGTCTTGTCTTGTCTTATCTTGTCTTGTCTTGTCTTGTCTTGTCATGTCTTGTCTTGTCTTGTCTTGTCTTGTCTTGTCTTTTCTTGTCTTGTCTTGTCTTGTCTTGTCTTGTCCTGTCTTGTCTTGTCTTGTCTTGTCTTGTTTTGTCTTGTCATGTCTTATCTTGTCTTGTCTTGTCTTGTCTTGTCTTGTCGTGTCTTGTCTTGTCTTGTCTTGTCTTGTCTTGTCTTGATTTGTCTTGTCTTGTCTTGTCTTGTCTGGTCTTGTCTTGTCTTGTCTTGCCTTGTCTGGTCTTGTCTTGTCTTGTCTTGTCTTGTCTTGTCTTGTCTTGTCTTGTCTTGGCTTGTCTTGGCTTGTCTTGTCTTGTCTTGTCTTGTCTTGTCCTGTCTTGTCTTGTCTTGTCTTGTCTTGTTTTGTCTTGTCATGTCTTATCTTGTCTTGTCTTGTCTTGTCTTGTCTTGTCGTGTCTTGTCTTGTCTTGTCTTGTCTTGTCTTGTCTTGATTTGTCTTGTCTTGTCTTGTCTTGTCTGGTCTTGTCTTGTCTTGTCTTGCCTTGTCTGGTCTTGTCTTGTCTTGTCTTGTCTTGTCTTGTCTTGTCTTGTCTTGTCTTGGCTTGTCTTGGCTTGTCTTGTCTTGTCTTGTCTTGTCTTGTCTTGTCTTGTCTTGTCGTGTCTTGTCTTGTCTTGTCTTGTCTTGTCTTGTCTTGTCTTGTCTTGTCTTGTCTTGTCTTGTCTTGTCTGGTCTTGTCTTGTCTTGTCTTGTCTTGTCTTGTCTTGTCTTGTCTTGTCTTGTCTTGTCTTGTCTTGTCTTGTCTTGTCTTGTCTTGTCTTGTCTTGTCTTGTCTTGTCTTGTCTTGTCTTGTCTTGTCTTGTCTTGTCTTGTCTTGTCTTGTCTTGTCTTGTCTTGTCTTGTTTTGACTTGTCTTGTCTTGTTTTATGTTGTCATGTAATGTCATGTCGTGTGTTGTGTTGTTTTGCCTTGTCTTGTCTTGTCTTCTCTTGTCTTGTCTTGTCTTGTCATGTCGTGTGTTGTGTTGTTTTGTCTTGTCATGTCTTATATTGTCTTGTCTTGTCTTGTCTTGTTTTTCTTGTTTTGCCTTGTCTTTTCTTGTCTTGTTTTGTCATGTAATGTCATGTCGTGTGTTGTGTTGTTTTGTCGTGTCTTGTCTTGTCTTGTCTTGTCTTGTCTTGTCTTGTTTTGTCTTGTCTTGTCTTGTCTTCTCTTGTCATGTTGTGTGTTGTGTTGTTTTGTCTTGTCATGTCTTATATTGTCTTGTCTTGTCTTGTCTTGTGATGTCATGTCGTGTGTTGTGTTGTTTTGTCTTGTCATGTCTTGTCTTGTCTTGTCTTGTCTTGTCTTGTCTTGTCTTGTCTTGTGATGTCATGTCATGTCGTGTGTTGTGATGTTTTGTCTTGTCATGTCTTGTCTTGTCTTGTCTTGTCTTGTCTTGTCTTGTCTTGTCTTGTCTTGTCTTGTTTTGTCTTGTCATGTCTTGTCTTGTCTTGTCTTGTCTTGTCTTGTCGTGTCTTGTCTTGCCCTGCCCTGTCTTGTCTTGTTTTGTCTTGTTATGTCTTATCTTGTCTTGTCTTGTGATGTCATGTCGTGTGTTGTGTTGTTTTGTCTTGTCATGTCTTGTCTTGTCTTGTCTTGTCTTGTGATGTCATGTCATGTCGTGTGTTGTGTTGTTTTGTCTTGTCATGTCTTGTCTGGTCTTGTCTTGTCTTGTCTTGTCTTGTCTTGTCTTGTCTTATCTTGTCTTGTCTTGTGTTGTCTTTTCTTGTCTTGTCTTGTCTTGTCTTGTCTTGTCCTGTCTTGTCTTGTCTTGTCTTGTCTTGTCATGGCTTATCTTGTCTTGTCTTGTCTTGTCTTGTCGTGTCTTGTCTTGTCGTGTCTTGTCTTGTCTTGTCTTGTCTTGTCTTGATTTGTCTTGTCTTGTCTTGTCTTGTCTTGTCTTGTCTTGTCTTGTCTTGTCTTGTCTTGTCTTGTCTTGTCTTGTCTTGTTTTGTCTTGTCATGTCTTGTCTTGTCTTGTCTTGTCTTGTCTTGTCGTGTCTTGTCTTGCCCTGCCCTGTCTTGTCTTGTTTTGTCTTGTTATGTCTTATCTTGTCTTGTCTTGTGATGTCATGTCGTGTGTTGTGTTGTTTTGTCTTGTCATGTCTTGTCTTGTCTTGTCTTGTCTTGTGATGTCATGTCATGTCGTGTGTTGTGTTGTTTTGTCTTGTCATGTCTTGTCTGGTCTTGTCTTGTCTTGTCTTGTCTTGTCTTGTCTTGTCTTATCTTGTCTTGTCTTGTCTTGTCTTTTCTTGTCTTGTCTTGTCTTGTCTTGTCTTGTCCTGTCTTGTCTTGTCTTGTCTTGTCTTGTCATGGCTTATCTTGTCTTGTCTTGTCTTGTCTTGTCTTGTCTTGTCTTGTCGTGTCTTGTCTTGTCGTGTCTTGTCTTGTCTTGTCTTGTCTTGTCTTGATTTGTCTTGTCTTGTCTTGTCTTGTCTTGTCTTGTCTTGTCTTGTCTTGTCTTGGCTTGTCTTGTCTTGTCTTGTCTTGTCTTGTCTTGTTTTGACTTGTCTTGTCTTGTTTTATGTTGTCATGTAATGTCATGTCGTGTGTTGTGTTGTTTTGCCTTGTCTTGTCTTGTCTTCTCTTGTCTTGTCTTGTCTTGTCATGTCGTGTGTTGTGTTGTCTTGTCTTGTCATGTCTTATATTGTCTTGTCTTGTCTTGTCTTGTTTTTCTTGTTTTGCCTTGTCTTTTCTTGTCTTGTTTTGTCATGTAATGTCATGTCGTGTGTTGTGTTGTTTTGTCGTGTCTTGTCTTGTCTTGTCTTGTCTTGTCTTGTCTTGTCTTGGCTTGTCTTGTCTTGTCTTGTCTTGTCTTGTCTTGTTTTGACTTGTCTTGTCTTGTTTTATGTTGTCATGTAATGTCATGTCGTGTGTTGTGTTGTTTTGCCTTGTCTTGTCTTGTCTTCTCTTGTCTTGTCTTGTCTTGTCATGTCGTGTGTTGTGTTGTTTTGTCTTGTCATGTCTTATATTGTCTTGTCTTGTCTTGTCTTGTTTTTCTTGTTTTGCCTTGTCTTTTCTTGTCTTGTTTTGTCATGTAATGTCATGTCGTGTGTTGTGTTGTTTTGTCGTGTCTTGTCTTGTCTTGTCTTGTCTTGTCTTGTCTTGTTTTGTCTTGTCTTATCTTGTCTTCTCTTGTCATGTTGTGTGTTGTGTTGTTTTGTCTTGTCATGTCTTATATTGTCTTGTCTTGTCTTGTCTTGTGATGTCATGTCGTGTGTTGTGTTGTTTTGTCTTGTCATGTCTTGTCTTGTCTTGTCTTGTCTTGTCTTGTCTTGTCTTGTGATGTCATGTCATGTCGTGTGTTGTGATGTTTTGTCTTGTCATGTCTTGTCTTGTCTTGTCTTGTCTTGTCTTGTCTTGTCTTGTCTTGTCTTGTTTTGTCTTGTCATGTCTTGTCTTGTCTTGTCTTGTCTTGTCTTGTCGTGTCTTGTCTTGCCCTGCCCTGTCTTGTCTTGTTTTGTCTTGTTATGTCTTATCTTGTCTTGTCTTGTGATGTCATGTCGTGTGTTGTGTTGTTTTGTCTTGTCATGTCTTGTCTTGTCTTGTCTTGTCTTGTGATGTCATGTCATGTCGTGTGTTGTGTTGTTTTGTCTTGTCATGTCTTGTCTGGTCTTGTCTTGTCTTGTCTTGTCTTGTCTTGTCTTGTCTTATCTTGTCTTGTCTTGTCTTGTCTTTTCTTGTCTTGTCTTGTCTTGTCTTGTCTTGTCCTGTCTTGTCTTGTCTTGTCTTGTCTTGTCATGGCTTATCTTGTCTTGTCTTGTCTTGTCTTGTCTTGTCTTGTCTTGTCGTGTCTTGTCTTGTCGTGTCTTGTCTTGTCTTGTCTTGTCTTGTCTTGATTTGTCTTGTCTTGTCTTGTCTTGTCTTGTCTTGTCTTGTCTTGGCTTGTCTTGGCTTGTCTTGTCTTGTCTTGTCTTGTCTTGTCTTGTCTTGTCTTGTCTTGTCTTGTCTTGTCTTGTCTTGTCTTGTCTTGTCTTGTCTTGTCTTGTCTTGTCTTGTCTTGTCTTGTCTTGTCTTGTCTGGTCTTGTCTTGTCTTGTCTTGTCTTGTCTTGTCTTGTCTTGTCTTGTCTTGGCTTGGCTTGTCTTGGCTTGTCTTGTCTTGTCTTGTCTTGTCTGGTCTTGTCTTGTCTTGTCTTGTCTTGTCTTGTCTTGTCTTGTCTTGTCTTGTTTTGTCTTGTCATGTCTTATCTTGTCTTGTCTTGTCGTGTCTTGTCTTGTCTTGTCTTGTCTTGTCTTGATTTGTCTTGTCTTGTCTTGTCTTGTCTGGTCTTGTCTTGTCTTGTCTTGTCTTGTCTTGTCTTGTCTTGTCTTGTCTTGTGATGTCATGTCGTATGTTGTGTTGTCTTGTCTTGTCTTGTCTGGTCTTGTCTTGTCTTGTCTTGTCTTGTCTTGTCTTGTCTTGTCTTGTCTTGTGATGTCATGTCATGTCGTGTGTTGTGTTGTTTTGTCTTGTCTTGTCTTGTCCTGTCTTGTCTTGTCTTGTCTTGTCTTGTCATGTCTTGTCTTGTCTTGTCTTGTCTTGTCTTGTCTTGTCTTGTTTTGTCTTGTCTTGTCTTGTTTGATGTTGTCATGTAATGTCATGTCGTGTGTTGTGTTGTTTTGTCTTGTCTTGTCTTCTCTTGTCTTGTCTTGTCATGTCGTGTGTTGTGTTGTTTTGTCTTGTCATGTCTTATATTGTCTTGTCTTGTCTTGTCTTGTCTTGTCTTGTCTTGTCTTCTCTTGTCATGTTGTGTGTTGTGTTGTTTTGTCTTGTCATGTCTTATATTGTCTTGTCTTGTCTTGTCTTGTTTTGTCATGTAATGTCATGTCGTGTGTTGTGTTGTTTTGTCGTGTCTTGTCTTGTCTTGTCTTGTCTTGTCTTGTCTTGTCTTGTCTTGTCTTGTCTTGTCTTCTCTTGTCATGTTGTGTGTTGTGTTGTTTTGTCTTGTCATGTCTTATATTGTCTTGTCTTGTCTTGTCTTGTTTTTCTTGTTTTGTCTTGTCTTTTCTTGTCTTGTTTTGTCATGTAATGTCATGTCGTGTGTTGTGTTGTTTTGTCGTGTCTTGTGTTGTTTTGTCGTGTCTTGTCTTGTCTTGTCTTGTCTTGTCTTGTCTTGTCTTGTCTTGTCTTGTTTTTCTTGTTTTGTCTTGTCTTTTCTTGTCTTGTTTTGTCTTGTCTTGTCTTGTTTTATGTTGTCATGTAATGTCATGTCGTGTGTTGTGTTGTTTTGTCTTGTCTTGTCTTCTCTTGTCTTGTCTTGTCTTGTCATGTCGTGTGTTGTGTTGTTTTGTCTTGTCATGTCTTATATTGTCTTGTCTTGTCTTGTCTTGTCTTGTCTTGTCTTGTTTTTCTTGTCTTGTCTTGTCTTGTCTTGTCTTGTCTTGTTTTGTCTTGTCATGTCTTATCTTGCCTTGTCTTGTGTTGTCTTGTCTTGTCTTGTCTTGTCTTGTCTTGTCTTGTCTTGTCTTGTCTTGTCTTGTCTTGTCTTGTCTTGTCTTGTCTTGTCTTGTCTTGTCTTGTCTTGTCTTGTCTTGTCTTGTCTTGTCTTGTCTTGTCTTGTCTTGTCTCGTCTTGTCTTGTCTTGTCTTGTCTTGTCTTGTCTTGTCTTGTCTTGTCTTGTCGTGTCTTGTCTTGTCTTGTGATGGCATGTCGTGTGTTGTGTTGTTTTGTCTTGTCATGTCTTGTCTTGTCTTGTCTTGTCTTGTCTTGTCTTGTCTTGTCTTGTCTTGTCTTGTCTTGTCTTATCTTGTCTTGTCTTGTCTTGTCATGTCTTATCTTGTCTTGTCTTGTCTTGTCTTGTCTTTTCTTGTCTTGTCTTGTCTTGTCTTGTCTTGTCTTGTTTTGTCTTGTCATGTCTTATCTTGTCTTGTCTTGTCTTGTCTTGTCTTGTCGTGTCTTGTCTTGTCTTGTCTTGTCTTGTCTTGATTTGTCTTGTCTTGTCTTGTCTTGTCTGGTCTTGTCTTGTCTTGTCTTGTCTTGTCTGGTCTTGTCTTGTCTTGTCTTGTCTTGTCTTGTCTTGTCTTGTCTTGGCTTGTCTTGGCTTGTCTTGTCTTGTCTTGTCTTGTCTTGTCTTGTCTTGTCTTGTCTTGTCTTGTCTTGTCTTGTCTTGTCTCGTCTTGTCTTGTCTTGTCTTGTCTTGTCTTGTCTTGTCTTGTCTTGTCTTGTCTTGTCTTGTCTTGTCTTGTCTTGTCTTGTCTTGTCTTGTCTTGTCGTGTCTTGTCTTGTCTTGTGATGGCATGTCGTGTGTTGTGTTGTTTTGTCTTGTCATGTCTTGTCTTGTCTTGTCTTGTCTTGTCTTGTCTTGTCTTGTCTTGTCTTGTCTTATCTTGTCTTGTCTTGTCTTGTCTTGTCATGTCTTGTCTTGTCTTGTCTTGTCTTGTCTTGTCTTTTCTTGTCTTGTCTTGTCTTGTCTTGTCTTGTCCTGTCTTGTCTTGTCTTGTCTTGTCTTGTTTTGTCTTGTCATGTCTTATCTTGTCTTGTCTTGTCTTGTCTTGTCTTGTCGTGTCTTGTCTTGTCTTGTCTTGTCTTGTCTTGTCTTGATTTGTCTTGTCTTGTCTTGTCTTGTCTGGTCTTGTCTTGTCTTGTCTTGCCTTGTCTGGTCTTGTCTTGTCTTGTCTTGTCTTGTCTTGTCTTGTCTTGTCTTGGCTTGTCTTGGCTTGTCTTGTCTTGTCTTGTCTTGTCTTGTCTTGTCTTGTCTTGTCGTGTCTTGTCTTGTCTTGTCTTGTCTTGTCTTGTCTTGTCTTGTCTTGTCTTGTCTTGTCTTGTCTGGTCTTGTCTTGTCTTGTCTTGTCTTGTCTTGTCTTGTCTTGTCTTGTCTTGTCTTGTCTTGTCTTGTCTTGTCTTGTCTTGTCTTGTCTTGTCTTGTCTTGTCTTGTCTTGTCTTGTCTTGTCTTGTCTTGTCTTGTCTTGTCTTGTCTTGTCTTGTCTTGTCTTGTCTTGTCTTGTCTTGTCTTGTCTTGTCTTGTCTTGTCTTGTCTTGTCTTGTCTTGTCTTGTCTTGTCTTGTCTTGTCTTGTCTTGTCTTGTCTTGTCTTGTCTTGTCTTGTCTTGTCTTGTCTTGTCTTGTCTTGTCTTGTCTTGTCTTGTCTTGTCTTGTCTTGTCTTGTCTTGTCTTGTCTTGTCTTGTCTTGTCTTGTCTTGTCTTGTCTTGTCTTGTCTTGTCTTGTCTTGTCTTGTCTTGTCTTGTCTTGTCTTGTCTTGTCTTGTCTTGTTTTGACTTGTCTTGTTTTATGTTGTCATGTAATGTCATGTCGTGTGTTGTGTTGTTTTGTCTTGTCTTGTCTTGTCTTCTCTTGTCTTGTCTTGTCTTGTCATGTCGTGTGTTGTGTTGTTTTGTCTTGTCATGTCTTATATTGTCTTGTCTTGTCTTGTCTTGTTTTTCTTGTTTTGTCTTGCCTTTTCTTGTCTTGTTTTGTCATGTAATGTCATGTCGTGTGTTGTGTTGTTTTGTCGTGTCTTGTCTTGTCTTGTCTTGTCTTGTCTTGTCTTGTCTTGTTTTGTCTTGTCTTGTCTTGTCTTCTCTTGTCATGTTGTGTGTTGTGTTGTTTTGTCTTGTCATGTCTTATATTGTCTTGTCTTGTCTTGTCTTGTGATGTCATGTCGTGTGTTGTGTTGTTTTGTCTTGTCATGTCTTGTCTTGTCTTGTCTTGTCTTGTCTTGTCTTGTCTTGTCTTGTGATGTCATGTCATGTCGTGTGTTGTGATGTTTTGTCTTGTCATGTCTTGTCTTGTCTTGTCTTGTCTTGTCTTGTCTTGTCTTGTCTTGTCTTGTCTTGTTTTGTCTTGTCATGTCTTGTCTTGTCTTGTCTTGTCTTGTCGTGTCTTGTCTTGCCCTGCCCTGTCTTGTCTTGTTTTGTCTTGTTATGTCTTGTCTTGTCTTGTTTTTCTTGTTTTGTCTTGTCTTTTCTTGTCTTGTTTTGTCATGTAATGTCATGTCGTGTGTTGTGTTGTTTTGTCGTGTCTTGTCTTGTCTTGTCTTGTCTTGTCTTGTCTTGTCTTGTCTTGTGATGTCAGGTCGTGTGTTGTGTTGTTTTGTCTTGTCATGTCTTGTCTTGTCTTGTCTTGTCTTGTCTTGTGATGTCATGTCATGTCGTGTGTTGTGTTGTTTTGTCTTGTCATGTCTTGTCTGGTCTTGTCTTGTCTTGTCTTGTCTTGTCTTGTCTTGTCTTATCTTGTCTTGTCTTGTCTTGTCGTGTCTTGTCTTGTCTTGTCTTGTCTTGTCTTGTCTTGTCTTGTCTTGTCTTGTCTTGTCTTGTCTTGTCTTGTTTGGTCTTGTCTTGTCTTGTCTTGTCTTGTCTTGTCTTGTCTTGTCTTGTCTTGTCTTGTCTTGTCTTGTCTTGTCTTGTCTTGTCTTGTCTTGTCTTGTCTTGTCTTGTCTTGTCTTGTCTTGTCTTGTCTTGTCTTGTCTTGTCTTGTCTTGTCTTGTCTTGTCTTGTCTTGTCTTGTCTTGTCTTGTCTTGTCTTGTCTTGTCTTGTCTTGTCTTGTCTTGTCTTGTCTTGTCTTGTCTTGTCTTGTCTTGTCTTGTCTTGTCTTGTCTTGTCTTGTCTTGTCTTGTCTTGTCTTGTCTTGTCTTGTCTTGTCTTGTCTTGTCTTGTCTTGTCTTGTCTTGTCTTGTCTTGTCTTGTCTTGTCTTGTCTTGTCTTGTCTTGTTTTGACTTGTCTTGTCTTGTTTTATGTTGTCATGTAATGTCATGTCGTGTGTTGTGTTGTTTTGTCTTGTCTTGTCTTGTCTTCTCTTGTCTTGTCTTGTCTTGTCATGTCGTGTGTTGTGTTGTTTTGTCTTGTCATGTCTTATATTGTCTTGTCTTGTCTTGTCTTGTTTTTCTTGTTTTGTCTTGTCTTTTCTTGTCTTGTTTTGTCATGTAATGTCATGTCGTGTGTTGTGTTGTTTTGTCGTGTCTTGTCTTGTCTTGTCTTGTCTTGTCTTGTCTTGTCTTGTTTTGTCTTGTCTTGTCTTGTCTTCTCTTGTCATGTTGTGTGTTGTGTTGTTTTGTCTTGTCATGTCTTATATTGTCTTGTCTTGTCTTGTCTTGTGATGTCATGTCGTGTGTTGTGTTGTTTTGTCTTGTCATGTCTTGTCTTGTCTTGTCTTGTCTTGTCTTGTCTTGTCTTGTCTTGTGATGTCATGTCATGTCGTGTGTTGTGATGTTTTGTCTTGTCATGTCTTGTCTTGTCTTGTCTTGTCTTGTCTTGTCTTGTCTTGTCTTGTCTTGTCTTCTCTTGTCTTGTTTTGTCTTGTCATGTCTTGTCTTGTCTTGTCTTGTCTTGTCTTGTCGTGTCTTGTCTTGCCCTGCCCTGTCTTGTCTTGTTTTGTCTTGTTATGTCTTGTCTTGTCTTGTTTTTCTTGTTTTGTCTTGTCTTTTCTTGTCTTGTTTTGTCATGTAATGTCATGTCGTGTGTTGTGTTGTTTTGTCGTGTCTTGTCTTGTCTTGTCTTGTCTTGTCTTGTCTTGTCTTGTCTTGTCTTGTCTTGTGATGTCAGGTCGTGTGTTGTGTTGTTTTGTCTTGTCATGTCTTGTCTTGTCTTGTCTTGTCTTGTGATGTCATGTCATGTCGTGTGTTGTGTTGTTTTGTCTTGTCATGTCTTGTCTGGTCTTGTCTTGTCTTGTCTTGTCTTGTCTTGTCTTGTCTTGTCTTATCTTGTCTTGTCTTGTCTTGTCATGTCTTGTCTTGTCTTGTCTTGTCTTTTCTTGTCTTGTCTTGTCTTGTCTTGTCTTGTCCTGTCTTGTCTTGTCTTGTCTTGTCTTGTCTTGTCATGGCTTATCTTGTCTTGTCTTGTCTTGTCTTGTCTTGTCTTGTCTTGTCTTGTCTTGTCGTGTCTTGTCTTGTCGTGTCTTGTCTTGTCTTGTCTTGTCTTGTCTTGTCTTGTCTTGTCTTGTCTTGTCTTGTCTTGTCTTGTCTTGTCTTGTCTTGTCTTGTCTTGTCTTGTCTTGTCTTGTCTTGTCTTGTCTTGTCTTGTCTTGTCTTGTCTTGTCTTGTCTTGTCTTGTCTTGTCTTGTCTTGTCTTGTCTTGTCTTGTCTTGTCTTGTCTTGTCTTGTCTTGTCTTGTCTTGTCTTGTCTTGTCTTGTCTTGTCTTGTCTTGTCTTGTCTTGTCTTGTCTTGTCTTGTCTTGTCTTGTCTTGTCTTGTTTTGTCATGTAATGTCATGTCGTGTGTTGTGTTGTTTTGTCGTGTCTTGTCTTGTCTTGTCTTGTCTTGTCTTGTCTTGTCTTGTCTTGTCTTGTCTTGTCTTGTCTTGTCTTGTCTTGTCTTGTCTTGTCTTGTCTTGTCTTGTCTTGTCTTGTCTTGTCTTGTCTTGTCTTGTCTTGTTTTGTCATGTAATGTCATGTCGTGTGTTGTGTTGTTTTGTCGTGTCTTGTCTTGTCTTGTCTTGTCTTGTCTTGTCTTGTCTTGTCTTGTCTTGTCTTGTCTTGTCTTGTCTTGTCTTGTCTTGTCTTATCTTGTCTTGTCTTGTCTTGTCTTGTCATGTCTTGTCTTGTCTTGTCTTGTCTTGTCTTGTCTTGTCTTGTCTTTTCTTGTCTTGTCTTGTCTTGTCTTGTCTTGTCCTGTCTTGTCTTGTCTTGTCTTGTCTTGTTTTGTCTTGTCATGTCTTATCTTGTCTGGTCTTGTCTTGTCTTGTCTTGCCTTGTCTGGTCTTGTCTTGTCTTGTCTTGTCTTGTCTTGTCTTGTCTTGTCTTGTCTTGGCTTGTCTTGGCTTGTCTTGGCTTGTCTTGTCTTGTCTTGTCTTGTCTTGTCTTGTCGTGTCTTGTCTTGTCTTGTCTTGTCTTGTCTTGTCTTGTCTTGTCTTGTCTTGTCTGGTCTTGTCTTGTCTTGTCTTGTCTTGTCTTGTCGTGTCTTGTCTTGTCTTGTCTTGTCTTGTCTTGTCTTGATTTGTCTTGTCTTGTCTTGTCTTGTCTGGTCTTGTCTTGTCTTGTCTTGCCTTGTCTGGTCTTGTCTTGTCTTGTCTTGTCTTGTCTTGTCTTGTCTTGTCTTGTCTTGGCTTGTCTTGGCTTGTCTTCTCTTGTCTTGTCTTGTCTTGTCATGTCGTGTGTTGTGTTGTTTTGTCTTGTCATGTCTTATATTGTCTTGTCTTGTCTTGTCTTGTTTTTCTTGTTTTGTCTTGTCTTTTCTTGTCTTGTTTTGTCATGTAATGTCATGTCGTGTGTTGTGTTGTTTTGTCGTGTCTTGTCTTGTCTTGTCTTGTCTTGTCTTGTCTTGTCTTGTTTTGTCTTGTCTTGTCTTGTCTTCTCTTGTCATGTTGTGTGTTGTGTTGTTTTGTCTTGTCATGTCTTATATTGTCTTGTCTTGTCTTGTCTTGTGATGTCATGTCGTGTGTTGTGTTGTTTTGTCTTGTCATGTCTTGTCTTGTCTTGTCTTGTCTTGTCTTGTCTTGTCTTGTCATGGCTTATCTTGTCTTGTCTTGTCTTGTCTTGTCTTGTCTTGTCTTGTCTTGTCTTGTCTTGTCTTGTCTTGTCTTGTCTTGTCTTGTCTTGTCTTGTCTTGTCTTGTCTTGTCTTGTCTTGTCTTGTCTTGTCTTGTCTTGTCTTGTCTTGTCTTGTCTTGTCTTGTCTTGTCTTGTCTTGTCTTGTCATGGCTTATCTTGTCTTGTCTTGTCTTGTCTTGTCTTGTCTTGTCTTGTCTTGTCTTGTCGTGTCTTGTCTTGTCTTGTCTTGTCTTGTCTTGTCTTGATTTGTCTTGTCTTGTCTTGTCTTGTCTGGTCTTGTCTTGTCTTGTCTTGCCTTGTGATGTCATGTCATGTCGTGTGTTGTGATGTTTTGTCTTGTCATGTCTTGTCTTGTCTTGTCTTGTCTTGTCTTGTCTTGTCTTGTCTTGTCTTGTCTTGTCTTGTCTTGTCTTGTCTTGTCTTGTCTTGTCTTGTCTTGTCTTGTCATGGCTTATCTTGTCTTGTCTTGTCTTGTCTTGTCTTGTCTTGTCTTGTCTTGTCTTGTCGTGTCTTGTCTTGTCTTGTCTTGTCTTGTCTTGTCTTGATTTGTCTTGTCTTGTCTTGTCTTGTCTGGTCTTGTCTTGTCTTGTCTTGCCTTGTCTGGTCTTGTCTTGTCTTGTCTTGTCTTGTCTTGTCTTGTCTTGTCTTGTCTTGGCTTGTCTTGGCTTGTCTTGGCTTGTCTTGTCTTGTCTTGTCTTGTCTTGTCGTGTCTTGTCTTGTCTTGTCTTGTCTTGTCTTGTCTTGTCTTGTCTTGTCTTGTCTTGTCTTGTCTGGTCTTGTCTTGTCTGGTCTTGTCTTGTCTTGTCTTGTCTTGTCTTGTCTTGTCTTGTCTTGTCTTGTCTTGTCTTGTCTTGTCTTGTCTTGTCTTGTCTTGCCTTGTCTTGTCTTGTCTTGTCTTGTCTTGTCTTGTCTTGTCTTGTCTTGTCTTGTCTTGTCTTGTCTTGTCTTGTCTTGTCTTGTCTTGTCTTGTCTTGTCTTGTCTTGTCTTGTCTTGTCTTGTCTTGTCTTGTCTTGTCTTGTCTTGTCTTGTCTTGTCTTGTCTTGTCTTGTCTTGTCTTGTCTTGTCTTGTCTTGTCTTGTCTTGTCTTGTCTTGTCTTGTCTTGTCTTGTCTTGTCTTGTCTTGTCTTGTCTTGTCTTGTCTTGTTTTGACTTGTCTTGTCTTGTTTTATGTTGTCATGTAATGTCATGTCGTGTGTTGTGTTGTTTTGTCTTGTCTTGTCTTGTCTTCTCTTGTCTTGTCTTGTCTTGTCATGTCGTGTGTTGTGTTGTTTTGTCTTGTCATGTCTTATATTGTCTTGTCTTGTCTTGTCTTGTTTTTCTTGTTTTGTCTTGTCTTTTCTTGTCTTGTTTTGTCATGTAATGTCATGTCGTGTGTTGTGTTGTTTTGTCGTGTCTTGTCTTGTCTTGTCTTGTCTTGTCTTGTCTTGTCTTGTTTTGTCTTGTCTTGTCTTGTCTTCTCTTGTCATGTTGTGTGTTGTGTTGTTTTGTCTTGTCATGTCTTATATTGTCTTGTCTTGTCTTGTCTTGTGATGTCATGTCGTGTGTTGTGTTGTTTTGTCTTGTCATGTCTTGTCTTGTCTTGTCTTGTCTTGTCTTGTCTTGTCTTGTCTTGTGATGTCATGTCATGTCGTGTGTTGTGATGTTTTGTCTTGTCATGTCTTGTCTTGTCTTGTCTTGTCTTGTCTTGTCTTGTCTTGTCTTGTCTTGTCTTGTCTTGTTTTGTCTTGTCATGTCTTGTCTTGTCTTGTCTTGTCTTGTCTTGTCGTGTCTTGTCTTGCCCTGCCCTGTCTTGTCTTGTTTTGTCTTGTTATGTCTTGTCTTGTCTTGTTTTTCTTGTTTTGTCTTGTCTTTTCTTGTCTTGTTTTGTCATGTAATGTCATGTCGTGTGTTGTGTTGTTTTGTCGTGTCTTGTCTTGTCTTGTCTTGTCTTGTCTTGTCTTGTCTTGTCTTGTCTTGTCTTGTCTTGTCTTGTGATGTCAGGTCGTGTGTTGTGTTGTTTTGTCTTGTCATGTCTTGTCTTGTCTTGTCTTGTCTTGTCTTGTGATGTCATGTCATGTCGTGTGTTGTGTTGTTTTGTCTTGTCATGTCTTGTCTGGTCTTGTCTTGTCTTGTCTTGTCTTGTCTTGTCTTGTCTTATCTTGTCTTGTCTTGTCTTGTCGTGTCTTGTCTTGTCTTGTCTTGTCTTGTCTTGTCTTGTCTTGTCTTGTCTTGTCTTGTCTTGTCTTGTCTGGTCTTGTCTTGTCTTGTCTTGTCTTGTCTTGTCTTGTCTTGTCTTGTCTTGTCTTGTCTTGTCTTGTCTTGTCTTGTCTTGTCTTGTCTTGTCTTGTCTTGTCTTGTCTTGTCTTGTCTTGTCTTGTCTTGTCTTGTCTTGTCTTGTCTTGTCTTGTCTTGTCTTGTCTTGTCTTGTCTTGTCTTGTCTTGTCTTGTCTTGTCTTGTCTTGTCTTGTCTTGTCTTGTCTTGTCTTGTCTTGTCTTGTCTTGTCTTGTCTTGTCTTGTCTTGTCTTGTCTTGTCTTGTCTTGTCTTGTCTTGTCTTGTCTTGTCTTGTTTTGACTTGTCTTGTCTTGTTTTATGTTGTCATGTAATGTCATGTCGTGTGTTGTGTTGTTTTGTCTTGTCTTGTCTTGTCTTCTCTTGTCTTGTCTTGTCTTGTCATGTCGTGTGTTGTGTTGTTTTGTCTTGTCATGTCTTATATTGTCTTGTCTTGTCTTGTCTTGTTTTTCTTGTTTTGTCTTGTCTTTTCTTGTCTTGTTTTGTCATGTAATGTCATGTCGTGTGTTGTGTTGTTTTGTCGTGTCTTGTCTTGTCTTGTCTTGTCTTGTCTTGTCTTGTCTTGTTTTGTCTTGTCTTGTCTTGTCTTCTCTTGTCATGTTGTGTGTTGTGTTGTTTTGTCTTGTCATGTCTTATATTGTCTTGTCTTGTCTTGTCTTGTGATGTCATGTCGTGTGTTGTGTTGTTTTGTCTTGTCATGTCTTGTCTTGTCTTGTCTTGTCTTGTCTTGTCTTGTCTTGTCTTGTCTTGTCTTGTCTTGTCTTGTGATGTCATGTCATGTCGTGTGTTGTGATGTTTTGTCTTGTCATGTCTTGTCTTGTCTTGTCTTGTCTTGTCTTGTCTTGTCTTGTCTTGTCTTGTCTTGTCTTGTCTTGTTTT
Source organism: Zeugodacus cucurbitae (assembly GCF_028554725.1). Lineage (NCBI taxonomy): Eukaryota > Metazoa > Arthropoda > Insecta > Diptera > Tephritidae > Zeugodacus > Zeugodacus cucurbitae. The sequence goes on along the minus strand of NC_071672.1, from coordinate 22,265,551 downwards.
GTCTTGTCATGTCTTGTCTTGTCTTGTCTTGTCTTGTCTTGTCGTGTCTTGTCTTGCCCTGCCCTGTCTTGTCTTGTTTTGTCTTGTTATGTCTTGTCTTGTCTTGTTTTTCTTGTTTTGTCTTGTCTTTTCTTGTCTTGTTTTGTCATGTAATGTCATGTCGTGTATTGTGTTGTTTTGTCGTGTCTTGTCTTGTCTTGTCTTGTCTTGTCTTGTCTTGTCTTGTCTTGTCTTGTCTTGTCTTGTCTTGTCTTGTCTTGTCTTGTGATGTCAGGTCGTGTGTTGTGTTGTTTTGTCTTGTCATGTCTTGTCTTGTCTTGTCTTGTCTTGTGATGTCATGTCATGTCGTGTGTTGTGTTGTTTTGTCTTGTCATGTCTTGTCTGGTCTTGTCTTGTCTTGTCTTGTCTTGTCTTGTCTTGTCTTATCTTGTCTTGTCTTGTCTTGTCATGTCTTGTCTTGTCTTGTCTTGTCTTTTCTTGTCTTGTCTTGTCTTGTCTTGTCTTGTCCTGTCTTGTCTTGTCTTGTCTTGTCTTGTCATGGCTTATCTTGTCTTGTCTTGTCTTGTCTTGTCTTGTCTTGTCTTGTCTTGTCTTGTCGTGTCTTGTCTTGTCGTGTCTTGTCTTGTCTTGTCTTGTCTTGTCTTGTCTTGTCTTGTCTTGTCTTGTCTTGTCTTGTCTTGTCTTGTCTTGTCTTGTCTTGTCTTGTCTTGTCTTGTCTTGTCTTGTCTTGTCTTGTCTTGTCTTGTCTTGTCTTGTCTTGTCTTGTCTTGTCTTGTCTTGTCTTGTCTTGTCTTGTCTTGTCTTGTCTTGTCTTGTCTTGTCTTGTCTTGTCTTGTCTTGTCTTGTCTTGTCTTGTCTTGTCTTGTTTTGTCATGTAATGTCATGTCGTGTGTTGTGTTGTTTTGTCGTGTCTTGTCTTGTCTTGTCTTGTCTTGTCTTGTCTTGTCTTGTCTTGTCTTGTCTTGTCTTGTCTTGTCTTGTCTTGTCTTCTCTTGTCATGTTGTGTGTTGTGTTGTTTTGTCTTGTCATGTCTTATATTGTCTTGTCTTGTCTTGTCTTGTTTTTCTTGTTTTGTCTTGTCTTTTCTTGTCTTGTTTTGTCATGTAATGTCATGTCGTGTGTTGTGTTGTTTTGTCGTGTCTTGTGTTGTTTTGTCGTGTCTTGTCTTGTCTTGTCTTGTTTTGTCTTGTCATGTCTTATCTTGTCTTGTCTTGTCTTGTCGTGTCTTGTCTTGTCTTGTCTTGTCTTGTCTTGATTTGTCTTGTCTTGTCTTGTCTGGTCTTGTCTTGTCTTGTCTTGTCTGGTCTTGTCTTGTCTTGTCTTGTCTTGTCTTGTCTTGTCTTGTCTTGTCTTGTCTTGGCTTGTCTTGGCTTGTCTTGTCTTGTCTTGTCTTGTCTTGTCTTGTCTTGTCTTGTCTTGTCTTGTCTTGTCTTGTCTTGTCTTGTCTTGTCTTGTCTTGTCTTGTCTTGTCTTGTCTTGTCTTGTCTTGTCTTGTCTTGTCTTGTCTTGTCTTGTCTTGTCTTGTCTTGTCTTGTCTTGTCTTGTCTTGTCTTGTCTTGTCTTGTCTTGTCTTGTCTTGTCTTGTCTTGTCTTGTCTTGTCTTGTCTTGTCTTGTCTTGTCTTGTCTTGTCTTGTCTTGTCTTGTCTTGTCTTGTCTTGTCTTATCTTGTCTTGTCTTGTCTTGTCTTGTCTTGTCTTGTTTTGACTTGTCTTGTCTTGTTTTATGTTGTCATGTAATGTCATGTCGTGTGTTGTGTTGTTTTGTTTTGTATTGTTTTGTCTTGTCTTGTCTTGTCTTGTCTTGTCTTGTCTGGTCTTGTCTTGTCTTGTCTTGTCTTGTCTTGTCTTGTCTTGTCTTGTCTTGTCTTGTCTTGTCTTGTCTTGTCTTGTCTTGTCTTGTCTTGTCTTGTCTTGTCTTGACTTGTCTTGTCTTGTTTTATGTTGTAATGTAATGTCATGTCGTGTGTTGTGTTGTTTTGTCTTGTATTGTTTTGTCTTGTCTTGTCTTGTCTTGTCTTGTCTTGTCATGTCGTGTGTTGTGTTGTTTTGTCTTGTCTTGTCTTGTCTTGTCTTGTCTTGTCTGGTCTTGTCTTGTCTTGTCTTGTCTTGTCTTGTCTTGTCTTGTCTTGTCTTGTCTTGTCTTGACTTGTCTTGTCTTGTTTTATGTTGTCATGTAATGTCATGTCGCGTGTTGTGTTGTTTTGTCTTGTCTTGTCTTGTCTTCTCTTGTCTTGTCTTGTCTTGTCATGTCGTGTGTTGTGTTGTTTTGTCTTGTCATGTCTTGTCTTGTCTTGTCTTGTCTTGTCTTGTGATGTCATGTCATGTCGTGTGTTGTGATGTTTTGTCTTGTCATGTCTTGTCTTGTCTTGTCTTGTCTTGTCTTGTCTTGTCTTGTCTTGTCTTGTCTTGTCTTGTCTTGTCTTGTCTTGTCTTGTCTTGTCTTGTCTTGTCTTGTCTTGTCTTGTCTTGTGATGTCATGTCATGTCTGTGGTGTGTTGTTTTGTCTTGCCATGTCTTGTCTTGTCTTGTCTTGTCTTGTCTTGTCTTGTGATGTCATGACATGTCGTGTGGTGTGTTGTTTTGTCTTGTCTTGTCTTGTCTTGTCCTGTCTTGTCTTGTCTTGTCTTGTCATGTTGTGTGTTGTGTTGTTTTGTCTTGTCATGTCTTATATTGTCGTGTCTTGTCTTGTGATGTCATGTCATGTCGTGTGGTGTGTTGCTTTGTCTTGTCATGTCGTGTCTTGTCTTGTCTTGTCTTGTCTTGTCTTGTCTTGTGATGTCATGTCATGTCGTGTGTTGTGTTGTGTTGTTTTGTCTTGTCATGTCTTGTCTTGTCTTGTCTTGTCTTGTGATGTCATGTCATGTCGTGTGTTGTGTTGTGTTGTTTTGTCTTGTATTGTTTTGTCTTGTCTTGTCTTGTTTTGTCTTGTCTTGTCTTGTCTTGTCATGTCGTGTCTTGTCTTGTCTTGTCTTGCCTTGTCTTGTCTTGTCTTGTCTTGTCTTGTCTTGTCTTGTCTTGTCTTGTCTTGTCTTGTCTTGTCTTGTCTTGTCTTGTCTTGTCTTGTCTTGTCTTGTCTTGTCTTGTCTTGTCTTGTCTTGTCTTGTCTTGTCTTGTTTTGTCTTGTTATGTCTTGTCTTGTCTTGTTTTTCTTGTTTTGTCTTGTCTTTTCTTGTCTTGTTTTGTCATGTAATGTCATGTCGTGTGTTGTGTTGTTTTGTCGTGTCTTGTCTTGTCTTGTCTTGTCTTGTCTTGTCTTGTCTTGTCTTGTCTTGTCTTGTCTTGTCTTGTCTTGTCTTGTCTTGTCTTGTCTTGTGATGTCAGGTCGTGTGTTGTGTTGTTTTGTCTTGTCATGTCTTGTCTTGTCTTGTCTTGTCTTGTGATGTCATGTCATGTCGTGTGTTGTGTTGTTTTGTCTTGTCATGTCTTGTCTGGTCTTGTCTTGTCTTGTCTTGTCTTGTCTTGTCTTGTCTTATCTTGTCTTGTCTTGTCTTGTCATGTCTTGTCTTGTCTTGTCTTGTCTTTTCTTGTCTTGTCTTGTCTTGTCTTGTCTTGTCCTGTCTTGTCTTGTCTTGTCTTGTCTTGTCATGGCTTATCTTGTCTTGTCTTGTCTTGTCTTGTCTTGTCTTGTCTTGTCTTGTCGTGTCTTGTCTTGTCGTGTCTTGTCTTGTCTTGTCTTGTCTTGTCTTGTCTTGTCTTGTCTTGTCTTGTCTTGTCTTGTCTTGTCTTGTCTTGTCTTGTCTTGTCTTGTCTTGTCTTGTCTTGTCTTGTCTTGTCTTGTCTTGTCTTGTCTTGTCTTGTCTTGTCTTGTCTTGTTTTGTCATGTAATGTCATGTCGTGTGTTGTGTTGTTTTGTCGTGTCTTGTCTTGTCTTGTCTTGTCTTGTCTTGTCTTGTCTTGTCTTGTCTTGTCTTGTCTTGTCTTGTCTTCTCTTGTCATGTTGTGTGTTGTGTTGTTTTGTCTTGTCATGTCTTATATTGTCTTGTCTTGTCTTGTCTTGTTTTTCTTGTTTTGTCTTGTCTTTTCTTGTCTTGTTTTGTCATGTAATGTCATGTCGTGTGTTGTGTTGTTTTGTCGTGTCTTGTGTTGTTTTGTCGTGTCTTGTCTTGTCTTGTCTTGTTTTGTCTTGTCATGTCTTATCTTGTCTTGTCTTGTCTTGTCGTGTCTTGTCTTGTCTTGTCTTGTCTTGTCTTGATTTGTCTTGTCTTGTCTTGTCTTATCTGGTCTTGTCTTGTCTTGTCTTGTCTGGTCTTGTCTTGTCTTGTCTTGTCTTGTCTTGTCTTGTCTTGTCTTGTCTTGTCTTGTCTTGTCTTGGCTTGTCTTGGCTTGTCTTGGCTTGTCTTGGCTTGTCTTGGCTTGTCTTGTCTTGTCTTGTCTTGTCTTGTCTTGTCTTGTCTTGTCTTGTCTTGTCTTGTCTTGTCTTGTCTTGTCTTGTCTTGTCTTGTCTTGTCTTGTCTTGTCTTGTCTTGTCTTGTCTTGTCTTGTCTTGTCTTGTCTTGTCTTGTCTTGTCTTGTCTTGTCTTGTCTTGTCTTGTCTTGTCTTGTCTTGTCTTGTCTTGTCTTGTCTTGTCTTGTCTTGTCTTGTCTTGTCTTGTCTTGTCTTGTCTTGTCTTGTCTTGTCTTGTCTTGTCTTGTCTTGTCTTGTCTTGTCTTGTCTTGTCTTGTCTTGTCTTGTCTTGTCTTGTCTTGTCTTGTCTTGACTTGTCTTGTCTTGTTTTATGTTGTCATGTAATGTCATGTCGTGTGTTGTGTTGTTTTGTCTTGTATTGTTTTGTCTTGTCTTGTCTTGTCTTGTCTTGTCTTGTCTTGTCTTGTCTTGTCTTGTCTGGTCTTGTCTTGTCTTGTCTTGTCTTGTCTTGTCTTGTCTTGTCTTGTCTTGTCTTGTCTTGTCTTGTCTTGTCTTGTCTTGTCTTGTCTTGTCTTGTCTTGTCTTGTCTTGACTTGTCTTGTCTTGTTTTATGTTGTCATGTAATGTCATGTCGTGTGTTGTGTTGTTTTGTCTTGTATTGTTTTGTCTTGTCTTGTCTTGTCTTGTCTTGTCTTGTCTTGTCATGTCGTGTGTTGTGTTGTTTTGTCTTGTCTTGTCTTGTCTTGTCTTGTCTTGTCTGGTCTTGTCTTGTCTTGTCTTGTCTTGTCTTGTCTTGTCTTGTCTTGTCTTGTCTTGACTTGTCTTGTCTTGTTTTATGTTGTCATGTAATGTCATGTCGCGTGTTGTGTTGTTTTGTCTTGTCTTGTCTTGTCTTCTCTTGTCTTGTCTTGTCTTGTCATGTCGTGTGTTGTGTTGTTTTGTCTTGTCATGTCTTGTCTTGTCTTGTCTTGTCTTGTCTTGTGATGTCATGTCATGTCGTGTGTTGTGATGTTTTGTCTTGTCATGTCTTGTCTTGTCTTGTCTTGTCTTGTCTTGTCTTGTCTTGTCTTGTCTTGTCTTGTCTTGTCTTGTCTTGTCTTGTCTTGTCTTGTGATGTCATGTCATGTCTGTGGTGTGTTGTTTTGTCTTGCCATGTCTTGTCTTGTCTTGTCTTGTCTTGTCTTGTCTTGTGATGTCATGACATGTCGTGTGGTGTGTTGTTTTGTCTTGTCTTGTCTTGTCTTGTCCTGTCTTGTCTTGTCTTGTCTTGTCATGTTGTGTGTTGTGTTGTTTTGTCTTGTCATGTCTTATATTGTCGTGTCTTGTCTTGTGATGTCATGTCATGTCGTGTGGTGTGTTGCTTTGTCTTGTCATGTCGTGTCTTGTCTTGTCTTGTCTTGTCTTGTCTTGTCTTGTCTTGTGATGTCATGTCATGTCGTGTGTTGTGTTGTGTTGTTTTGTCTTGTCATGTCTTGTCTTGTCTTGTCTTGTCTTGTGATGTCATGTCATGTCGTGTGTTGTGTTGTGTTGTTTTGTCTTGTATTGTTTTGTCTTGTCTTGTCTTGTCTTGTCTTGTCTTGTCTTGTCTTGTCATGTCGTGTCTTGTCTTGTCTTGTCTTGCCTTGTCTTGTCTTGTCTTGTCTTGTCTTGTCTTGTCTTGTCTTGTCTTGTCTTGTCTTGTCTTGTCTTGTCTTGTCTTGTCTTGTCTTGTCTTGTCTTGTCTTGTCTTGTCTTGTCTTGTCTTGTCTTGTCTTGTCTTGTCTTGTCTTGTCTTGTCTTGTCTTGTCTTGTCTTGTCTTGTCTTGTCTTGTCTTGTCTTGTCTTGTCTTGTCTTGTCTTGTCTTGTCTTGTCTTGTCTTGTCTTGTCTTGTCTTGTCTTGTCTTGTCTTGTCTTGTCTTGTCTTGTCTTGTCTTGTGTTGTTTTGTCTTGTTTTGTCTTGTCATGTCTTGTCTTGTCTTGTCTTGTCTTGTCTTGTCTGGTCTTGTCTTGTCTTGTCTTGTCTTGTCTTGCCTTGTCTTGTCTTGTCTTGTCTTGTCTTGTCTTGTCTTGTCTTGTCTTGTCTTGTCTTGTCTTGTCTTGTCTTGTCTTGTCTTGTCCTGTCTTGTCATGTCTTATCTTGTCTTGTCTTGTCTTGTCTTGTCGTGTCTTGTCTTGTCTTGTCTTGTCTTGACTTGTCTTGACTTGTCTTGTCTTGTCATATCTTGTCTTGTCTTGTCTTGCCTTGTCTTGTCTTGTCTTGTCTTGTCCTGTCCTGACGTGTGTTGTGTTGTTTTGTCTTGTCTTGTTTTGTCTTGTCTTGCTTTGTCTTGTCATGTCTTATCTTGTCTTGTCTTGTCTAGTCTTGTCTTGTCTTGTCTTGTCTTGTCTTGTCTTGTCCTGCCCTGTCTTGTCTTGTTTTGTCTTGTCATGTCTTATCTTGTCTTGTCTTGTCTTGTCTTGTCGTGTCTTGTCTTGTCTTGTCTTGTCTTGTCTTGTCTTGTCTTGTCTTGTCTTGTCTTGTCTTGTCTTGTCTTGTCTTGTCTTGTCTTGTCTTGTCTTGTCTTGTCTTGTCTTGTCTTGTCTTGTCATGTCTTATATTGGCTTGTCTTGTCTTGTGATGTCATGTCATGTCGTGTGGTGTGTTGTTTTGTCTTGTCATGTCTTGTCTTGTCTTGTCTTGTCTTGTCTTGTCTTGTCTTGTCTTGTCTTGTCTTGTCTTGTCTTGTCTTGTCTTGTCTTGGCTTGTCTTGTCTTGTCTTGTCTTGTCTTGTCTTGTCTTGTCTTGTCTTGTCTTGTCTTGTCTTGTCTTGTCTTGTCTTGTCTTGTCTTGACCTGCCCTGTCTTGTCTTGAGTTGTCTTGTCGTGTCTTGTGTTGTCTTGTCTTGTCTTGTCTTGTCTTGACTTGTCTTGTCTTGTCTTGTCTTGTCTGGTCTTGTCTTGTCTTGTCTTGTCTTGTCCTGTCTTGTCTTGTCTTGTCTTGTCTTGTCATATCTTGTCTTGTCTTGTCTTGCCTTGTCTTGTCTTGTCTTGTCTGGTCTTGTCTTGGCTTGTCTTGGCTTGTCTTGTCTTGTCTTGTCTTGTCTTGTCTTGTCTTGTCTTGTCTTGTCTTGTCTTGTCTTGTCTTGTCTTGTCTTGTCTTGTCTTGTCTTGTCTTGACCTGCCCTGTCTTGTCTTGAGTTGTCTTGTCGTGTCTTATCTTGTCTTGTCGTGTCTTGTCTTGTCTTGTCTTGTCTTGTCTTGTCTTGACTTGTCTTGTCTTGTCTTGTCTTGTCTTGTCTGGTCTTGTCTTGTCTTGTCTTGTCTTGTCCTGTCTTGTCTTGTCTTGTCTTGTCTTGTCATATCTTGTCTTGTCTTGTCTTGCCTTGTCTTGTCTTGTCTTGTCTTGTCCTGTCCTGACGTGTGTTGTGTTGTTTTGTCTTGTCTTGTTTTGTCTTGTCTTGCTTTGTCTTGTCATGTCTTATCTTGTCTTGTCTTGTCTTGTCTTGTCTTGTCTTGTCTTGTCCTGCCCTGTCTTGTCTTGTTTTGTCTTGTCATGTCTTATCTTGTCTTGTCTTGTCTTGTCGTGTCTTGTCTTGTCTTGTCTTGTCTTGTCTTGACTTGTCTTGTCTTGTCTTGACTTGTCTTGTCTTGTCTTGTCTGGTCTTGTCGTGTCTTGTCTTGTCTTGTCCTGTCTTGTCTTGTCTTGTCTTGTCTTGTCTTGTCTTGTCTTGTCTTGTCTTGTCTTGTGTTGTGTTGTCTTGTCATGTCTTATCTTGTCTTGTCTTGTCTTGTCGTGTCTTGTCTTGTCTTGGCTTGTCTTGTCTTGTCTTGTCTTGTCTTGACTTGTCTTGTCTTGTCTTGTCTGGTCTTGTCTTGTCGTGTCTTGTCTTGTCTTGTCTTGTCTTGTCTTGTCTTGTCTTGTCTTGTCTTGTCTTGTCTTGTCTTGTCTTGTCTTGTCTTGTCTTGTCTTGTCTTGTCTTGTCCTGTCTTGTCATGTCTTATCTTGTCTTGTCTTGTCTTGTCTTGTCGTGTCTTGTCTTGTCTTGTCTTGTCTTGTCTTGTCTTGACTTGTCTTGTCTTGTCTTGACTTGTCTTGTCTTGTCTTGTCTGGTCTTGTCTTGTCTTGTCTTGTCTTGTCCTGTCTTGTCTTGTCTTGTCTTGTCTTGTCATGTCTTGTCTTGTCCTGTCATGTCTTGTCTTGGCTTGTCTTGTGATGTCATGTCATGTCGTGTGTTGTGTTGTTTTGTCTTGTCATGTCATGTCTTGTCTTGTCTTGTCTTGTGATGTCATGTCATGTCGTGTGGTGTGTTGTTTTGTCTTGTCTTGTCTTGTCTTGTCTTGTCTTGTCTTGTCTTGTCTTGTCTTGTCTGGTCTTGTCTTGGCTTGGCTTGTCTTGTCTTGTCTTGTCTTGTCTTGTCTTGTCTTGTCTTGTCTTGTCTTGTCTTGTCTTGTCTTGTCTTGTCTTGTCTTGTCTTGTCTTGTCTTGACCTGCCCTGTCTTGTCTTGAGTTGTCTTGTCGTGTCTTATCTTGTCTTGTCGTGTCTTGTCTTGTCTTGTCTTGTCTTGTCTTGTCTTGACTTGTCTTGTCTTGTCTTGTCTTGTCTGGTCTTGTCTTGTCTTGTCTTATCTTGTCCTGTCTTGTCTTGTCTTGTCTTGTCTTGTCATATCTTGTCTTGTCTTGTCTTGCCTTGTCTTGTCTTGTCTTGTCTGGTCTTGTCTTGGCTTGTCTTGTCTTGTCTTGTCTTGTCTTGTCTTGTCTTGTCTTGTCTTGTCTTGTCTTGTCTTGTCTTGTCTTGTCTTGTCTTGTCTTGTCTTGTCTTGTCTTGTCTTGTCTTGTCTTGTCTTGTCTTGTCTTGTCTTGTCTTGTCTTGTCTTGTCTTGTCTTGTCTTGTCTTGTCTTGTCTTGTCTTGTCTTGTCTTGTCTTGTCTTGTCTTGTCTTGTCTTGACCTGCCCTGTCTTGTCTTGAGTTGTCTTGTCGTGTCTTATCTTGTCTTGTCGTGTCTTGTCTTGTCTTGTCTTGTCTTGTCTTGTCTTGTCTTGTCTTGACTTGTCTTGTCTTGTCTTGTCTTGTCTGGTCTTGTCTTGTCTTGTCTTGTCTTGTCTTGTCTTGTCTTGTCTGGTCTTGTCTTGTCTTGTCTTCTCTTGTCCTGTCTTGTCTTGTCTTGTCTTGTCTTGTCATATCTTGTCTTGTCTTGTCTTGCCTTGTCTTGTCTTGTCTTGTCTTGTCTTGTCTTGTCATGTTGTGTGTTGTGTTGTTTTGTCTTGTCTTGTCTTGTCTTGTCTTGTCTTGTCTTGTCTTGTCTTGTCTTGTCTTGTCTTGTCTTGTCTTGTCTTGTCTTGTCTTGTCTTGTCTTGTCTTGTCTTGTCTGGTCTTGTCTTGTCTTGTCTTCTCTTGTCCTGTCTTGTCTTGTCTTGTCTTGTCTTGTCATATCTTGTCTTGTCTTGTCTTGCCTTGTCTTGTCTTGTCTTGTCTTGTCTTGTCATGTTGTGTGTTGTGTTGTTTTGTCTTGTCTTGTCTTGCCTTGTCTTGTCTTGTCTTGTCTTGTCTTGTCATGTTGTGTGTTGTGTTGTTTTGTCTTGTCTTGTCTTGTCTTGTCCTGTCTTGTCTTGTCTTGTCTTGTCATGTTGTGTGTTGTGTTGTTTTGTCTTGTCATGTCTTATATTGTCGTGTCTTGTCTTGTGATGTCATGTCATGTCGTGTGGTGTGTTGCTTTGTCTTGTCATGTCGTGTCTTGTCTTGTCTTGTCTTGTCTTGTCTTGTCTTGTCTTGTCTTGTGATGTCATGTCATGTCGTGTGTTGTGTTGTGTTGTTTTGTCTTGTCATGTCTTGTCTTGTCTTGTCTTGTCTTGTGATGTCATGTCATGTCGTGTGTTGTGTTGTGTTGTTTTGTCTTGTATTGTTTTGTCTTGTCTTGTCTTGTCTTGTCTTGTCTTGTCTTGTCTTGTCTTGTCTTGTCTTGTTCTGTCCTGACGTGTGTTGTGTTGTTTTGTCTTGTCTTGTTTTGTCTTGTCCTGCTTTGTCTTGTCATGTCTTATCTTGTCTTGTCTTGTCTTGTCTTGTCCTGTCCTGACGTGTGTTGTGTTGTTTTGTCTTGTCTGGTCTTGTCTTGTCTTGTCTTGTCTTGTCCTGTCTTGTCTTGTCTTGTCTTGTCATGTCTTGTCTTGTCTTGTCTTACCTTGTCTTGTCTGGTCTTGTCTTGTCTTGTCTTATCTTGTCCTGTCTTGTCTTGTCTTGTCTTGTCTTGTCATATCTTGTCTTGTCTTGTCTTGCCTTGTCTTGTCTTGTCTTGTCTGGTCTTGTCTTGGCTTGTCTTGTCTTGTCTTGTCTTGTCTGGTCTTGTCTTGGCTTGTCTTGTCTTGTCTTATATTGTCGTGTCTTGTCTTGTGATGTCATGTCATGTCGTGTGGTGTGTTGCTTTGTCTTGTCATGTCGTGTCTTGTCTTGTCTTGTCTTGTCTTGTCTGGTCTTGTCTTGTCTTGTCTTATCTTGTCCTGTCTTGTCTTGTCTTGTCTTGTCTTGTCATATCTTGTCTTGTCTTGTCTTGCCTTGTCTTGTCTTGTCTTGTCTGGTCTTGTCTTGGCTTGTCTTGTCTTGTCTTGTCATATCTTGTCTTGTCTTGTCTTGCCTTGTCTTGTCTTGTCTTGTCTTGTCTTGTCATGTTGTGTGTTGTGTTGTTTTGTCTTGTCTTGTCTTGTCTTGTCTTGTCATGTTGTGTGTTGTGTTGTTTTGTCTTGTCTTGTCTTGTCTTGTCCTGTCTTGTCTTGTCTTGTCTTGACATGTCGTGTGTTGTGTTGTTTTGTCTTGTCATGTCTTGTCTTGTTTTGTCTTGTCTTGTCTTGTCTTGTCTTGTTTTATGTTGTCATGTAATGTCATGTCGTGTGTTGTGTTGTTTTGTCTTGTCTTGTTTTGTCTTGTCTTGCTTTGCCTTGTCTTGTCTTGTCTTGCCTTGTCTTGTCTTGTCTTGTCTTGTTCTGTCCTGACGTGTGTTGTGTTGTTTTGTCTTGTCTTGTTTTGTCTTGTCCTGCTTTGTCTTGTCATGTCTTATCTTGTCTTGTCTTGTCTTGTCTTGTCTTGTCTTGTCTTGTCTTGTCTTGTCTTGTCATGTCTTGTCTTGTCTTGTCTTGTCTTGTCTTGTCTTGTCTTGTCCTGTCCTGACGTGTGTTGTGTTGTTTTGTCTTGTCTGGTCTTGTCTTGTCTTGTCTTGTCTTGTCCTGTCTTGTCTTGTCTTGTCTTGTCATGTCTTGTCTTGTCTTGTCTTACCTTGTCTTGTCTTGTCTTGTCTTGTCCTGTCCTGACGTGTGTTGTGTTGTTTTGTCTTGTCTTGTCTTGTCTTGTCTTGTCTTGTCATGTCTTATATTGTCTTGTCTTGTCTTGTCTTGTCTTGTGATGTCATGTCATGTCGTATGTTGTGTTGTTTTGTCTTGTCATGTCTTGTCTTGTCTTGTCTTGTCCTAACCTGTCTTGTCTTGACATGTCATGTCGTGTGTTGTGTTGTTTTGTCTTGTCATGTCTTGTCTTGTTTTGTCTTGTCTTGTCTTGTCTTGCCTTGTCTTGTCTTGTCTTGTCTTGTTCTGTCCTGACGTGTGTTGTGTTGTTTTGTCTTGTCTTGTTTTGTCTTGTTTTGTCTTGTCCTGCTTTGTCTTGTCATGTCTTATCTTGTCTTGTCTTGTCTTGTCTTGTCTTGTCTTGTCTTGTCTTGTCCTGTCTTGTCATGTCTTGTATTGTCATGTCTTGTCTTGTCTTGTCTTGTCTTGCCTTGTCTTGTCTTGTCTTGTCTTGTTCTGTCCTGACGTGTGTTGTGTTGTTTTGTCTTGTCTTGCTTTGTCTTGTCATGTCTTATCTTGTCTTCTCTTGTCTTGTCTTGTGATGTCATGTCATGTCGTGTGTTGTGTTGTTTTGTCTTGTCATGTCTTGTCTTGTTTTGTCTTGTCTTGTCTTGTCTTGTTTTATGTTGTCATGTAATGTCATGTCGTGTGTTGTGTTGTTTTGTCTTGTCTTGTCTTGTTTTGTCTTGTCTTGCTTTGCCTTGTCATGTCTTATCTTGTCTTGTCTTGTCTTGTCTTGTCTTGTCTTGTGATGTCATATCATGTCGTGTGTTGTGCTGTTTTGTCTTGTCATGTCTTGTCTTGTTTTGTCTTGTTTTATGTTGTCATGTAATGTCATGTCGTGTGTTGTGTTGTTTTGTCTTGTCATGTCTTATATTGTCTTGTCTTGTCTTGTTTTTCTTGTTTTGTCTTGTCTTGTCTTGTCTTGTTTTGTCATGTAATGTCATGTCGTGTGTTGTGTTGTTTTGTCTTGTCTTGTGTTGTTTTATGTTGTCATGTAATGTCATGTCGTGTGTTGTGTTGTTTTGTCTTGTCTTGCTTTGCCTTGTCATGTCTTATCTTGTCTTGTCTTGTCTTGTCTTGTGATGTCATGTCATGTCGTGTGTTGTGTTGTTTTGTCTTGTCATGTCTTGTCTTGTCATGTCGTGTCTTGTTTTGTCTTGTCTTGTCTTGTTTTATGTTGTCATGTAATGGCATGTCGTGTGTTGTGTTGTTTTGTCTTGTCTTGTCTTCTCTTGTCTTGTCTTCTCTTGTCTTGTCTGGACTTGTCTTGTCATGTCTTGTCTTCTCTGGTCTTGTCTTGTCTTGTCTTGTCTTGTCCTGTCTAGTCTTGTCTTGTCTTGTCATGTCTTGTCTTGTCTTGTCTTGTCTTGCCTTGTCTTGTCTTGTCTTGTCTTGTCCTGTCCTGACATGTGTTGTGTTGTTTTGTCTTGTCTTGCTTTGTCTTGTCATGTCTTATCTTGTCTTGTCTTGTCTTGTCTTGTGATGTCATGTCATGTCGTGTGTTGTGTTGTTTTGTCTTGTCATGTCTTGTCTTGTTTTTTGTTGTCATGTAATGTCATGTCGTGTGTTGTGTTGTTTTGTCTTGTCTTGTCTTCTGTTGACTTGTCTTCTCTTGTCTTGTCTTGTCTTGTCATGTCGTGTGTTGTGTTGTTTTGTCTTGTCATGTCTTATATTGTCTTGTCTTGTCTTGTCTTGTTTTTCTTGTTTTGTCTTGTCTTGTCTTGTGTTGTTTTGTCATGTAATGTCATGTCGTGTGTTGTGTTGTTTTGTCTTGTCTTATGTTGTTTTATGTTGTCATGTAATGTCATGTCGTGTGTTGTGTTGTTTTGTCTTGTCTTGTCTTGTCTTGTCTTGTCTTGTCTTGTCTTGTGTTGTCTTGTCTTGTCTTGTCTTGTCTTGTCTTGTCTTGTCTTGTCTTGTCTTGTCTTGTCTTGTCTTGTCCTGACGTGTGTTGTGTTGTTTTGTCTTGTCTTGTTTTGTCTTGTCTTGCTTTGTCTTGTCATGTCTTATCTTGTCTTGTCTTGTCTTGTCTTGTGATGTCATGTCATGTCGTGTGTTGTGTTGTTTTGTCTTGTCATGTCTTGTCTTGTCTTGTCTTGTCCTGTCTTGTCTTGTCATGTCATGTCGTGTGTTGTGTTGTTTTGTCTTGTCATGTCTTGTCTTGTTTTGTCTTGTCTTGTCTTGTTTTATGTTGTCATGTAATGTCATGTCGTGTGTTGTGTTGCTTTGTCTTGTATTGTTTTGTCTTGTCTTGCTTTGTCTTGTCATGTCTTATCTTGTCTTGTCTTGTCTTGTCTTGTGATGTCATGTCATGTCGGTTGTTGTGTTGTTTTGTCTTGTCATGTCTTGTCTTGTTTTGTCTTGTCTTGTCTTGTTTTATGTTGTCATGTAATGTCATGTCGTGTGTTGTGTTGTTTTGTCTTGTCTAGTCTTCTCTTGTCTTGTCTTGTCTTGTCATGTCGTGTGTTGTGTTGTTTTGTCTTGTCATGTCTTATATTGTCTTGTCTTGTCTTGTCTTGTCTTGTCTTGTCTTGTTTTTCTTGTTTTGTCTTGTCTTGTCTTGTCTTGTTTTGTCATGTAATGTCATGTCGTGTGTTGTGTTTTTGTCTTGTCTTGTGTTGTTTTGTCGTGTCTTGTCTTGTATTGTCTTGTCTTGTCTTGTCTTGTCATGTCGTGTGTTGTGTTGGTTTGTCTTGTCATGTCTTATATTGTCTTGTCTTGTCTTGTCTTGTTTTGTCTTGTCTTGTCTTGTCTTGTCTTGTTTTTCTTGTTTTGTCTTGTCTTGTCTTGTCTTGTTTTGTCATGTAATGTCATGTCGTGTGTTGTGTTTTTGTCTTGTCTTGTGTTGTTTTGTCGTGTCTTGTCTTGTCTTGTCTTGTCTTGTCTTGTCTTGTCTTGTCTTGTCTTGTCTTGTCTTGTCTTGTCTTGTCTTGTCTTGTCTTGTCTTGTCTTGTCTTGTCTTGTCTTGTCTTGTCTTGTCTTGTCTTGTCTTGTCTTGTCTTGTCTTGTGATGTCATGTCATGTCGTGTGTTGTGTTGTTTTGTCTTGTCATGTCTTGTCTTGTCTTGTCTTGTCTTGTTTTGTCTTGTCATGCCTTGTCTTGTCTTGTCTTGTCTTGTCTTGTCTTGTCATGTCCTGCCCTGTCTTGTCGTGTCTTGTCTTGTCTTGTCTTGTCTTGACATGTCTTGTCTTGTCTTGTCTTGTCTTGTCTTGTCTTGTCTTGTCTTGTCTTGTCTTGTCTTGTCTTGTCTTGTCTTGTCTTGTCTTGTCTTGTCTTGTCTTGTCTTGTCTTGTCTTGTCTTGTCTTGTCTTGTCTTGTCTTGTCTTGTCTTGTCCTGTCTTGTCTTGTCTTGTCTTGTCTTGTCTTGTCTTGTCTTGTCTTGTCTTGTCTTGTCTTGTCTTGTCTTGTCTTGTCTTGTCTTGTCTTGTCTTGTCTTGTCTTGTCTTGTCTTGTCTTGTCTTGTCTTGTCTTGTCTTGTCTTGTCTTGTCTTGTCTTGTCTTGTCTTGTCTTGTCTTGACATGTCGTGTGTTGTGTTGTTTTGTCTTGTCATGTCTTGTCTTGTTTTGTCTTGTCTTGTTCTGTCCTGACGTGTGTTGTGTTGTTTTGTCTTGTCTTGTCATGTCTTGTCTTGTCTTGCCTTGTCTTGTCTTGTCTTGTCTTGTCCTGTCCTGACGTGTGTTGTGTTGTTTTGTCTTGTCTTGTCTTGTCTTGTCTTGTCATGTCTTATATTGTCTTGTCTTGTCTTGTCTTGTCTTGTGATGTCATGTCATGTCGTGTGTTGTATTGTTTTGTCTTGTCATGTCTTGTCTTGTCTTGTCTTGTCCTGTCCTGTCTTGTCTTGACATGTCATGTCGTGTGTTGTGTTGTTTTGTCTTGTCATGTCTTGTCTTGTTTTGTCTTGTCTTGTCTTGTCTTGCCTTGTCTTGTCTTGTCTTGTCTTGTTCTGTCCTGACGTGTGTTGTGTTGTTTTGTCTTGTCTTGTTTTGTCTTGTCCTGCTTTGTCTTGTCATGTCATGTCTTGTCTTGTCTTGTCTTGTCTTGTCTTGTCTTGTCCTGTCTTGTCTTGTCTTGTCTTGTCTTGTCATGTCTTGTCTTGTCTTGTCTTGTCTTGCCTTGTCTTGTCTTGTCTTGTCTTGTTCTGTCCTGACGTGTGTTGTGTTGTTCTGTCTTGTCTTGTTTTGTCTTGTCTTGCTTTGTCTTGTCATGTCTTATCTTGTCTTCTCTTGTCTTGTCTTGTGATGTCATGTCATGTCGTGTGTTGTGTTGTTTTGTCTTGTCATGTCTTGTCTTGTCTTGTCTTGTCTTGTCCTGTCCTGTCTTGTCTTGTCATGTCATGTCGTGTGTTGTGTTGTTTTGTCTTGTCATGTCTTGTCTTGTTTTGTCTTGTCTTGTCTTGTCTTGTCTTGTTTTATGTTGTCATGTAATGTCATGTCGTGTGTTGTGTTGTTTTGTCTTGTCGTGTTTTGTCTTGTCTTGCTTTGCCTTGTCATGTCTTATCTTGTCTTGTCTTGTCTTGTGATGTCATATCATGTCGTGTGTTGTGTTGTTTTGTCTTGTCATGTCTTGTCTTGTTTTGTCTTGTTTTATGTTGTCATGTAATGTCATGTCGTGTGTTGTGTTGTTTTGTCTTGTCATGTCTTATATTGTCTTGTCTTGTCTTGTGATGTCATATCATGTCGTGTGTTGTGTTGTGTTGTTTTGTCTTGTCTTCTCTTGTCTTGTCTTGTCTTGTCATGTCGTGTGTTGTGTTGTTTTGTCTTGTCATGTCTTATATTGTCTTGTCTTGTCTTGTTTTTCTTGTTTTGTCTTGTCTTGTCTTGTCTTGTTTTGTCATGTAATGTCATGTCGTGTGTTGTGTTGTTTTGTCTTGTCTTGTGTTGTTTTATGTTGTCATGTAATGTCATGTCGTGTGTTGTGTTGTTTTGTCTTGTCTTGTTTTGTCTTGTCTTGCTTTGCCTTGTCATGTCTTATCTTGTCTTGTCTTGTCTTGTCTTGTGATGTCATGTCATGTCGTGTGTTGTGTTGTTTTGTCTTGTCATGTCTTGTCTTGTTTTGTCTTGTCTTGTCTTGTTTTATGTTGTCATGTAATGTCATGTCGTGTGTTGTGTTGTTTTGTCTTGTCTTGTCTTCTCTTGTCTTGTCTTCTCTTGTCTTGTCTTGTCTTGTCTTGTCTTGTCCTGTCTAGTCTTGTCTTGTCTTGTCATGTCTTGTCTTGTCTTGTCTTGCCTTGTCTTGTCTTGTCTTGTCTTGTCTTGTCCTGTCCTGACATGTGTTGTGTTGTTTTGTCTTGTCTTGTCTTCTGTTGACTTGTCTTCTCTTGTCTTGTCTTGTCTTGTCTTGTCATGTCGTGTGTTGTGTTGTTTTGTCTTGTCATGTCTTATATTGTCTTGTCTTGTTTTTCTTGTTTTGTCTTGTCTTGTCTTGTCTTGTTTTGTCATGTAATGTCATGTCGTGTGTTGTGTTGTTTTGTCTTGTCTTATGTTGTTTTATGTTGTCATGTAATGTCATGTCGTGTGTTGTGTTGTTTTGTCTTGTCTTGTCTTGTCTTGTCTTGTCTTGTCTTGTCTTGACATGTCGTGTGTTGTGTTGTTTTGTCTTGTCATGTCTTGTCTTGTTTTGTCTTGTCTTGTTCTGTCCTGACGTGTGTTGTGTTGTTTTGTCTTGTCTTGTCATGTCTTATCTTGTCTTGTCTTGTCTTGTCTTGTCTTGTCTTGTCTTGTCTTGTCATGTCTTGTCTTGTCTTGCCTTGTCTTGTCTTGTCTTGTCTTGTCCTGTCCTGACGTGTGTTGTGTTGTTTTGTCTTGTCTTGTCTTGTCTTGTCTTGTCATGTCTTATATTGTCTTGTCTTGTCTTGTCTTGTCTTGTGATGTCATGTCATGTCGTGTGTTGTGTTGTTTTGTCTTGTCATGTCTTGTCTTGTCTTGTCTTGTCCTGTCCTGTCTTGTCTTGACATGTCATGTCGTGTGTTGTGTTGTTTTGTCTTGTCATGTCTTGTCTTGTTTTGTCTTGTCTTGTCTTGTCTTGCCTTGTCTTGTCTTGTCTTGTCTTGTTCTGTCCTGACGTGTGTTGTGTTGTTTTGTCTTGTCTTGTTTTGTCTTGTCCTGCTTTGTCTTGTCATGTCATGTCTTGTCTTGTCCTGTCTTGTCTTGTCTTGTCTTGTCCTGTCTTGTCTTGTCTTGTCTTGTCATGTCTTGTCTTGTCTTGTCTTGTCTTGCCTTGTCTTGTCTTGTCTTGTCTTGTTCTGTCCTGACGTGTGTTGTGTTGTTTTGTCTTGTCTTGTTTTGTCTTGTCTTGCTTTGTCTTGTCATGTCTTATCTTGACATGTCATGTCGTGTGTTGTGTTGTTTTGTCTTGTCATGTCTTGTCTTGTTTTGTCTTGTCTTGTCTTGTCTTGTCTTGTCTTGTCCTGTCTTGTCTTGTCTTGTCTTGTCATGTCTTGTCTTGTCTTGTCTTGTCTTGCCTTGTCTTGTCTTGTCTTGTCTTGTTCTGTCCTGACGTGTGTTGTGTTGTTTTGTCTTGTCTTGTTTTGTCTTGTCTTGCTTTGTCTTGTCATGTCTTATCTTGACATGTCATGTCGTGTGTTGTGTTGTTTTGTCTTGTCATGTCTTGTCTTGTTTTGTCTTGTCTTGTCTTGTCTTGCCTTGTCTTGTCTTGTCTTGTCTTGTTCTGTCCTGACGTGTGTTGTGTTGTTTTGTCTTGTCTTGTCTTGTCTTGTCCTGTCCTGTCTTGTCTTGACATGTCATGTCGTGTGTTGTGTTGTTTTGTCTTGTCATGTCTTGTCTTGTTTTGTCTTGTCTTGTCTTGTCTTGCCTTGTCTTGTCTTGTCTTGTCTTGTTCTGTCCTGACGTGTGTTGTGTTGTTTTGTCTTGTCTTGTTTTGTCTTGTCCTGCTTTGTCTTGTCATGTCATGTCTTGTCTTGTCTTGTCTTGTCTTGTCTTGTCTTGTCCTGTCTTGTCTTGTCTTGTCTTGTCATGTCTTGTCTTGTCTTGTCTTGTCTTGCCTTGTCTTGTCTTGTCTTGTGATGTCATGTCATGTCGTGTGTTGTGTTGTTTTGTCTTGTCATGTCTTGTCTTGTCTTGTCTTGTCTTGTCCTGTCCTGTCTTGTCTTGTCATGTCATGTCGTGTGTTGTGTTGTTTTGTCTTGTCATGTCTTGTCTTGTTTTGTCTTGTCTTGTCTTGTCTTGTCTTGTTTTATGTTGTCATGTAATGTCATGTCGTGTGTTGTGTTGTTTTGTCTTGTCTTGTTTTGTCTTGTCTTGCTTTGCCTTGTCATGTCTTATCTTGTCTTGTCTTGTCTTGTGATGTCATATCATGTCGTGTGTTGTGTTGTTTTGTCTTGTCATGTCTTGTCTTGTTTTGTCTTGTTTTATGTTGTCATGTAATGTCATGTCGTGTGTTGTGTTGTTTTGTCTTGTCTTGTCTTCTCTTGTCTTGTCTTGTCTTGTCATGTCGTGTGTTGGGTTGTTTTGTCTTGTCATGTCTTATATTGTCTTGTCTTGTCTTGTTTTTCTTGTTTTGTCTTGTCTTGTCTTGTCTTGTTTTGTCATGTAATGTCATGTCGTGTGTTGTGTTGTTTTGTCTTGTCTTGTTTTGTCTTGTCTTGCTTTGCCTTGTCATGTCTTATCTTGTCTTGTCTTGTCTTGTCTTGTGATGTCATGTCATGTCGTGTGTTGTGTTGTTTTGTCTTGTCATGTCTTGTCTTGTTTTGTCTTGTCTTGTCTTGTTTTATGTTGTCATGTAATGTCATGTCGTGTGTTGTGTTGTTTTGTCTTGTCTTGTCTTCTCTTGTCTTGTCTTCTCTTGTCTTGTCTTGTCTTGTCTTGTCTTGTCCTGTCTAGTCTTGTCTTGTCTTGTCATGTCTTGTCTTGTCTTGTCTTGCCTTGTCTTGTCTTGTCTTGTCTTGTCTTGTCCTGTCCTGACATGTGTTGTGTTGTTTTGTCTTGTCTTGTCTTCTGTTGACTTGTCTTCTCTTGTCTTGTCTTGTCTTGTCATGTCGTGTGTTGTGTTGTTTTGTCTTGTCATGTCTTATATTGTCTTGTCTTGTCTTGTCTTGTTTTTCTTGTTTTGTCTTGTCTTGTCTTGTCTTGTTTTGTCATGTAATGTCATGTCGTGTGTTGTGTTGTTTTGTCTTGTCTTATGTTGTTTTATGTTGTCATGTAATGTCATGTCGTGTGTTGTGTTGTTTTGTCTTGTCTTGTCTTGTCTTGTCTTGTCTTGTCTTGTCTTGTCTTGTCTTGTCTTGTCTTGTCTTGTCTTGTCTTGTCTTGTCTTGTCTTGTCTTGTCTTGTCTTGTCTTGTCATGTCTTGTCTTGTCTTGTCTTGTCTTGTCTTGTCCTGGCGTGTGTTGTGTTGTTTTGTCTTGTCTTGTTTTGTCTTGTCTTGCTTTGTCTTGTCATGTCTTATCTTGTCTTGTCTTGTCTTGTCTTGTGATGTCATGTCATGTCGTGTGTTGTGTTGTTTTGTCTTGTCATGTCTTGTCTTGTCTTGTCTTGTCCTGTCTTGTCTTGTCTTGTCATGTCATGTCGTGTGTTGTGTTGTTTTGTCTTGTCATGTCTTGTCTTGTTTTGTCTTGTCTTGTCTTGTTTTATGTTGTCATGTAATGTCATGTCGTGTGTTGTGTTGTTTTGTCTTGTATTGTTTTGTCTTGTCTTGCTTTGTCTTGTCATGTCTTATCTTGTCTTGTCTTGTCTTGTCTTGTGATGTCATGTCATGTCGTTTGTTGTGTTGTTTTGTCTTGTCATGTCTTGTCTTGTTTTGTCTTGTCTTGTCTTGTTTTATGTTGTCATGTAATGTCATGTCGTGTGTTGTGTTGTTTTGTCTTGTCTAGTCTTCTCTTGTCTTGTCTTGTCTTGTCATGTCGTGTGTTGTGTTGTTTTGTCTTGTCATGTCTTATATTGTCTTGTCTTGTCTTGTCTTGTCTTGTTTTTCTTGTTTTGTCTTGACTTGTCTTGTCTTGTTTTGTCATGTAATGTCATGTCGTGTGTTGTGTTTTTGTCTTGTCTTGTGTTGTTTTGTCGTGTCTTGTCTTGTCTTGTCTTGTCTTGTCTTGTCTTGTCTTGTCTTACCTTGTCATGTCGTGTGTTGTGTTGGTTTGTCTTGTCATGTCTTATATTGTCTTGTCTTGTCTTGTCTTGTGATGTCATATCGTGTGTTGTGTTGTTTTGTCTTGTCATGTCTTATCTTGTCTTGTCTTGTCTTGTCTTGTCTTGTCTTGTCTTGTCTTGTCTTGTCTTGTCTTGTCTTGTCTTGTCTTGTCTTGTCTTGTCTTGTCTTGTCTTGTCTTGTCTTGTCTTGTCTTGTCTTGTCTTGTCTTGTCTTGTCTTGTGATGTCATGTCGTGTGTTGTGTTGTTTTGTCTTGTCATGTCTTCTCTTGTCTTGTCTTGTCTTGTCTTGTCTTGTCTTGTCTTGTTTTATCTTGTCATGCCTTGTCTTGTCTTGTCTTGTCTTGTCTTGTCTTGTCTTGTCTTGTCTTGTCATGTCCTGCCCTGTCTTGTCGTGTCTTGTCTTGTCTTGTCTTGTCTTGACATGTCTTGTCTTGTCTTGTCTTCTCTGGTCTTGTCTTGTCTTGTCCTGTCTTGTCTTGTCTTGTCTTGTCATGTCTTGTCTTGTCTTGTCTTGCCTTGTCTTGTCTTGTCTTGTCTTGTCTTGTCCTGTCCTGACATGTGTTGTGTTGTTTTGTCTTGTCTTGTCTTGTCTTGTCTTGTCTTGTCTTGTCTTGTCCTGCCCTGTCTTGTCGTGCCTTGTCTTGTCTTGTCTTGACATGTCTTGTCTTGTCATATCTTGTCTTGTCTTGTCTTGTCTTGTCTTGTCTTGTCTTGTCTTGTCTTGCCTTGTCTTGTCTTGTCTTGTCTTGTCTTGTCTTGTCTTGTCTTGTCTTGTGATGTCATGTCATGTCGTGTGTTGTGTTGTTTTGTCTTGTCATGTCTTGTCTTGTCTTGTCTTGTCTTGTCTTGTCTTGTTTTGTCTTGTCATGCCTTGTCTTGTCTTGTCATGTCTTATCTTGTCTTGTCTTGTCTTGTCTTGTCTTGTCTTGTCTTGTCGTGTCTTGTCTTGTCTTGTCTTGTCTTGACATGTCTTGTCTTGTCTTGTCTTCTCTGGTCTTGTCTTGTCTTGTCTTGTCCTGTCTTGTCTTGTCTTGTCTTGTCATGTCTTGTCTTGTCTTGTCTTGCCTTGTCTTGTCTTGTCTTGTCTTGCCTTGTCTTGTCTTGTCTTGTCTTGTCTTGTCCTGTCCTGACATGTGTTGTGTTGTTTTGTCTTGTCTTGCTTTGTCTTGTCATGTCTTATCTTGTCTTGTCTTGTCTTGTCTTGTGATGTCATGTCATGTCGTGTGTTGTGTTGTTTTGTCTTGTCTTGTCTTGTCTTGTCTTGTCTTGTCTTGTCTTGTGTTGTCTTGTCTTGTCTTGTCTTGTCTTGTCTTGTCTTGTCTTGTCTTGTCTTGTCTTGTCTTGTCTTGTCTTGTCTTGTCTTGTCTTGTCTTGTCTTGTCTTGTCTTGTCTTGTCTTGTCTTGTCTGGTCTTGTCTTGTCTTGTCTTGTCTTGTCATGTCGTGTGTTGTGTTGTTTTGTCTTGTCATGTCTTATATTGTCTTGTCTTGTCTTGTCTTGTGATGTCATGTCATGTCGTGTGTTGTGTTGTTTTGTCTTGTCATGTCTTGTCTTGTCTTGTCCTGTCCTGTCTTGTCTTGTCATGCCATGTCGTGTGTTGTGTTGTTTTGTCTTGTCTTGTCTTGTCTTGTGATGTCATGTCATGTCGTGTGTTGTGTTGTGTTGTTTTGTCTTGTCTTGTTTTCTCTTGTCATATTTTGTCTTGTCTTGTCTTGTCTTGTCTTATTTTGTCTTGTCATGTCTTATCTTGTCTTGTCATGTCATGTCTTGTCATGTGTTGTCTTGTCTTGTCATGTCTTTTCTTGTGTTGTCTTGTCTTGTGTTGTCTTGTCTTGTTTTGTCTTGTCTTGTCTTGTCTAGTCTTGTCTTGTCTTGTCTTGTCTTGTCTTGTCTTGTCTTGTCTTGTCTTGTCTTGTCTTGTCTTGTCTTGTCTCGTCTTGTCTTGTCTTGTCTTGTCTTGTCTTGTCTTGTCTTGTCTTGTCTTGTCTTGTCTTGTCTTGTCTTGTCTTGTCTTGTCTTGTCTTGTCTTGTCTTGTCTTGTCTTGTCTTGTCTTGTCTTGTCTTGTCTTGTCTTGTCTTGTCTTGTCTTGTCTTGTCTTGTCTTGTCTTGTCTTGTCTTGTCTTGTCTTGTCTTGTCTTGTCTTGTCTTGTCTTGTCTTGTCTTGTCTTGTCTTGTCTTGTTTTGTCTTGTCTTGTCTTGTTTTATGTTGTCATGTAATGTCATGTCGTGTGTTGTGTTGTTTTGTCTTGTCTTCTCTTGTCTTGTGTTGTCTTGTCATGTCGTGTGTTGTGTTGTTTTTTCTTGTCATGTCTTATATTGTCTTGTCTTGTCTTGTCTTGTTTTTCTTGTTTTGTCTTGCCTTGTCTTGTCTTGTCTTGTCTTGTCTTGTCTTGTCTTGTCTTGTCTTGTCTTGTCTTGTCTTGTCTTGTCTTGTCTTGTCTTGTCTTGTCTTGTCTTGTCTTGTCTTGTCTTGTCTTGTCTTGTTTTGTCTTGTCTTGTTTTATGTTGTCATGTAATGTCATGTCGTGTGTTGTGTTGTTTTGTCTTGTCTTCTCTTGTCTTGTGTTGTCTTGTCATGTCGTGTGTTGTGTTGTTTTTTCTTGTCATGTCTTATATTGTCTTGTCTTGTTTTTCTTGTTTTGTCTTGCCTTGTCTTGTCTTGTCTTGTCTTGTCTTGTCTTGTCTTGTCTTGTCTTGTCTTGTCTTGTCTTGTCTTGTCTTGTCTTGTCTTGTCTTGTCTTGTCTTGTCTTGTCTTGTCTTGTCTTGTCTTGTCTTGTCTTGTCTTGTCTTGTCTTGTCTTGTCTTGTCTTGTCTTGTCTTGTCTTGTTTTGTCTTGTCTTGTCTTGTTTTATGTTGTCATGTAATGTCATGTCGTGTGTTGTGTTGTTTTGTCTTGTCTTCTCTTGTCTTGTGTTGTCTTGTCATGTCGTGTGTTGTGTTGTTTTTTCTTGTCATGTCTTATATTGTCTTGTCTTGTCTTGTCTTGTTTTTCTTGTTTTGTCTTGCCTTGTCTTGTCTTGTCTTGTCTTGTCTTGTCTTGTCTTGTCTTGTCTTGTCTTGTCTTGTCTTGTCTTGTCTTGTCTTGTCTTGTCTTGTTTTGTCTTGTCTTGTCTTGTCTTGTTTTTCTTGTTTTGTCTTGTCTTGCCTTGTCTTGTTTTGTCATGTAATGTCATGTCGTGTGTTGTGTTGTTTTGTCTTGTCTTGTGTTGTTTTGTCGTGTCTTGTCTTGTCTTGTCTTGTCTTGTCTTGTCTTGTCTTGTCTTGTCTTGTCTTGTCTTGTCTTGTCATGTTGTGTGTTGTGTTGTTTTGTCTTGTCATGTCTTATATTGTCTTGTCTTGTCTTGTCTTGTGATGTAATGTCGTGTGTTGTGTTGTTTTGTCTTGTCCTGTCTTGTCTTGTCTTGTCTTGTCTTGTCTTGTCTTGTCTTGTCTTGTCTTGTTTTGTCTTGTCTTGTTTTATGTTGTCATGTAATGTCATGTCGAGTGTTGTGTTGTTTTGCCTTGTCTTGTCTTCTCTTCTCTTGTCTTGTCTTGTCATGTCGTGTGTTGTGTTGTTTTGTCTTGTCATGTCCTATATTGTCTTGTCTTGTTTTTCTTGTTTTGTCTTGTCTTGTCTTGTCTTGTTTTTCTTGTTTTGTCTTGTCTTGTCTTGTCTTGTTTTGTCATGTAATGTCATGTCGAGTGTTGTGTTGTTTTGCCTTGTCTTGTCTTCTCTTCTCTTGTCTTGTCTTGTCATGTCGTGTGTTGTGTTGTTTTGTCTTGTCATGTCTTATATTGTCTTGTCTTGTCTTGTTTTTCTTGTTTTTTCTTGTCTTGTCTTGTCTTGTTTTTCTTGTTTTGTCTTGTCTTGTCTTGTTTTGTCATGTAATGTCATGTCGTGTGTTGTGTTGTTTTGTCTTGTCTTGTGTTGTTTTGTCGTGTCTTGTCTTGTCTTGTCTTGTCTTGTCTTGTCTTGTCTTGTCTTGTCTTGTCTTGTCTTGTCTTGTCTTGTCTTGTCTTGTCTTGTCTTGTCTTGTCTTGTCTTGTCATGTTGTGTGTTGTGTTGTTTTGTCTTGTCATGTCTTATATTGTCTTGTCTTGTCTTGTCTTGTGATGTAATGTCGTGTGTTGTGTTGTTTTGTCTTGTCCTGTCTTGTCTTGTCTTGTCTTGTCTTGCCTTGTCTTATATTGTCTTGTCTTGTCTTGTCTTGTCTTGTGATGTCATGTCATGTC
Organism: Zeugodacus cucurbitae; assembly: GCF_028554725.1. Classification (NCBI taxonomy): domain Eukaryota; kingdom Metazoa; phylum Arthropoda; class Insecta; order Diptera; family Tephritidae; genus Zeugodacus; species Zeugodacus cucurbitae. The sequence goes on along the minus strand of NC_071672.1, from coordinate 22,240,597 downwards.
GTGTGTTGTGTTGTTTTGTCTTGTCATGTCTTGTCTTGTCTTGTCTTGTCCTGTCCTGTCTTGTCTTGACATGTCATGTCGTGTGTTGTGTTGTTTTGTCTTGTCTTGTCTTGTCTTGTTTTGTCTTGTCTTGTCTTGTCTTGCCTTGTCTTGTCTTGTCTTGTCTTGTTCTGTCCTGACGTGTGTTGTGTTGTTTTGTCTTGTCTTGTTTTGTCTTGTCCTGCTTTGTCTTGTCATGTCTTGTCTTGTCTTGTCTTGTCTTGTCTTGTCTTGTCTTGTCTTGTCCTGTCTTGTCTTGTCTTGTCTTGTCATGTCTTGTCTTGTCTTGTCTTGTCTTGCCTTGTCTTGTCTTGTCTTGTCTTGTCTTGTTCTGTCCTGACGTGTGTTGTGTTGTTTTGTCTTGTCTTGTTTTGTCTTGTCTTGCTTTGTCTTGTCATGTCTTATCTTGTCTTCTCTTGTCTTGTCTTGTGATGTCATGTCATGTCGTGTGTTGTGTTGTTTTGTCTTGTCATGTCTTGTCTTGTCTTGTCTTGTCCTGTCCTGTCTTGTCTTGTCATGTCATGTCGTGTGTTGTTTTGTCTTGTCTTGTTTTGTCTTGTCTTGCTTTGCCTTGTCATGTCTTATCTTGTCTTGTCTTGTGATGTCATATCATGTCGTGTGTTGTGTTGTTTTGTCTTGTCATGTCTTGTCTTGTTTTGTCTTGTTTTATGTTGTCATGTAATGTCATGTCGTGTGTTGTGTTGTTTTGTCTTGTCTTGTCTTCTCTTGTCTTGTCTTGTCTTGTCATGTCGTGTGTTGTGTTGTTTTGTCTTGTCATGTCTTATATTGTCTTGTCTTGTCTTGTCTTGTTTTTCTTGTTTTGTCTTGTCTTGTCTTGTCTTGTTTTGTCATGTAATGTCATGTCGTGTGTTGTGTTGTTTTGTCTTGTCTTATGTTGTTTTATGTTGTCATGTAATGTCATGTCGTGTGTTGTGTTGTTTTGTCGTGTCTTGTCTTGTCTTGTATTGTCTTGTCTTGTCTTGTCTTGTCTTGTGTTGTCTTGTCTTGTCTTGTCTTGTCTTGTCTTGTCTTGTCTTGTCTTGTCTTGTCTTGTCTTGTCTTGTCTTGTCTTGTCTTGTCTTGTCTTGTCTTGTCTTGTCTTGTCTTGTCTTGTCTTGTCTTGTCTTGTCTTGTCCTGACGTGTGTTGTGTTGTTTTGTCTTGTCTTGTTTTGTCTTGTCTTGCTTTGTCTTGTCATGTCTTATCTTGTCTTGTCTTGTCTTGTCTTGTGATGTCATGTCATGTCGTGTGTTGTGTTGTTTTGTCTTGTCATGTCTTGTCTTGTCTTGTCTTGTCCTGTCCTGTCTTGTCTTGTCATGTCATGTCGTGTGTTGTATTGTTTTGTCTTGTCATGTCTTGTCTTTTTTTGTCTTGTCTTGTCTTGTTTTATGTTGTCATGTAATGTCATGTCGTGTGTTGTGTTGTTTTGTCTTGTATTGTTTTGTCTTGTCTTGCGTTGTCTTGTCATGTCTTATCTTGTCTTGTCTTGTCTTGTCTTGTGATGTCATGTCATGTCGTTTGTTATGTTGTTTTGTCTTGTCATGTCTTGTCTTGTTTTGTCTTGTCTTGTCTTGTTTTATGTTGTCATGTAATGTCATGTCGTGTGTTGTGTTGTTTTGTCTTGTCTAGTCTTCTCTTGTCTTGTCTTGTCTTGTCATGTCGTGTGTTGTGTTGTTTTGTCTTGTCATGTCTTATATTGTCTTGTCTTGTCTTGTCTTGTCTTGTTTTTCTTGTTTTGTCTTGTCTTGTCTTGTCTTGTTTAGTCATGTAATGTCATGTCGTGTGTTGTGTTTTTGTCTTGTCTTGTGTTGTTTTGTCGTGTCTTGTCTTGTCTTGTCTTGTCTTGTCTTGTCTTGTCTTACCTTGTCATGTCGTGTGTTGTGTTGGTTTGTCTTGTCATGTCTTATATTGTCTTGTCTTGTCTTGTCTTGTGATGTCATATCGTGTGTTGTGTTGTTTTGTCTTGTCATGTCTTGTCTTGTCTTGTCTTGTCTTGTCTTGTCTTGTCTTGTCTTGTCTTGTCTTGTCTTGTCTTGTCTTGTCTTGTCTTGTCTTGTCTTGTCTTGCCTTGTCTTGTCTTGTCTTGTCTTGTCTTGTCTTGTCTTGTCTTGTCTTGTCTTGTCTTGTCTTGTCTTGTCTTGTCTTGTCTTGTCTTGTCTTGTCTTGTCTTGTCTTGTCTTGTCTTGTCTTGTCTTGTCTTGTCTTGTCTTGTCTTGTCTTGTCTTGTCTTGTCTTGTCTTGTCTTGTCTTGTCTTGTCTTGTCTTGTCTTGTCTTGTCTTGTCTTGTCTTGTCTTGTCTTGTCTTGTCTTGTCTTGTCTTGTCTTGTCTTGTCTTGTCTTGTCTTGTCTTGTCTTGTGATGTCATGTCATGTCGTGTGTTGTGTTGTTTTGTCTTGTCATGTCTTGTCTTGTCTTGTCTTGTCTTGTCTTGTCTTGTCTTGTTTTGTCTTGTCATGCCTTGTCTTGTCTTGTCTTGTCTTGTCTTGTCTTGTCTTGTCTTGTCTTGTCATGTCCTGCCCTGTCTTGTCGTGTCTTGTCTTGTCTTGTCTTGTCTTGACATGTCTTGTCTTGTCTTGTCTTCTCTGGTCTTGTCTTGTCTTGTCTTGTCTTGTCCTGTCTTGTCTTGTCTTGTCTTGTCATGTCTTGTCTTGTCTTGTCTTGCCTTGTCTTGTCTTGTCTTGTCTTGTCTTGTCCTGTCCTGACATGTGTTGTGTTGTTTTGTCTTGTCTTGTCTTGTCTTGTCTTGTCTTGTCTTGTCTTGTCTTGTCTTGTCCTGCCCTGTCTTGTCGTGCCTTGTCTTGTCTTGTCTTGACATGTCTTGTCTTGTCATGTCTTGTCTTGTCTTGTCTTGTCTTGTCTTGTCTTGTCTTGTCTTGTCTTGCCTTGTCTTGTCTTGTCTTGTCTTGTCTTGTCTTGTCTTGTCTTGTCTTGTCTTGTCTTGTCTTGTCTTGTGATGTCATGTCAAGTCGTGTGTTGTGTTGTTTTGTCTTGTCATGTCTTGTCTTGTCTTGTCTTGTCTTGTCTTGTCTTGTTTTGTGTTGTCATGCCTTGTCTTGTCTTGTCATGTCTTATCTTGTCTTGTCTTGTCTTGTCTTGTCTTGTCTTGTCTTGTCGTGTCTTGTCTTGTCTTGTCTTGTCTCGACATGTCTTGTCTTGTCTTGTCTTCTCTGGTCTTGTCTTGTCTTGTCTTGTCCTGTCTTGTCTTGTCTTGTCTTGTCATGTCTTGTCTTGTCTTGTCTTGCCTTGTCTTGTCTTGTCTTGTCTTGCCTTGTCTTGTCTTGTCTTGTCTTGTCTTGTCTTGTCCTGTCCTGACATGTGTTGTGTTGTTTTGTCTTGTCTTGCTTTGTCTTGTCATGTCTTATCTTGTCTTGTCTTGTCTTGTCTTGTGATGTCATGTCATGTCGTGTGTTGTGTTGTTTTGTCTTGTCTTGTCTTGTCTTGTCTTGTCTTGTCTTGTCTTGTGTTGTGTTGTCTTGTCTTGTCTTGTCTTGTCTTGTCTTGTCTTGTCTTGTCTTGTCTTGTCTTGTCTTGTCTGGTCTTGTCTTGTCTTGTCTTGTCATGTCGTGTGTTGTGTTGTTTTGTCTTGTCATGTCTTATATTGTCTTGTCTTGTCTTGTCTTGTGATGTCATGTCATGTCGTATGTTGTGTTGTTTTGTCTTGTCATGTCTTGTCTTGTCTTGTCCTGTCCTGTCTTGTCTTGTCATGCCATGTCGTGTGTTGTGTTGTTTTGTCTTGTCATGTCTTGTCATGTCTTGTCTTGTCTTGTCTTGTCTTGTCTTGTCTTGTCTTGTCTTGTCTTGTCCTGCCCTGTCTTGTCGTGTCTTGTCTTGTCTTGTCTTGTCTTGACATGTCTTGTCTTGTCTTGTCTTCTCTGGTCTTGTCTTGTCTTGTCTTGTCTTGTCCTGTCTTGTCTTGTCTTGTCTTGTCATGTCTTGTCTTGTCTTGTCTTGCCTTGTCTTGTCTTGTGATGTCATGTCATGTCGTGTGTTGTGTTGTTTTGTCTTGTCATGTCTTGTCTTGTCTTGTCTTGTGATGTCATGTCATGTCGTGTGTTGTGTTGTGTTGTTTTGTCTTGTCTTGTTTTCTCTTGTCATGTTTTGTCTTGTCTTGTCTTGTCTTGTCTTATTTTGTCTTGTCATGTCTTATCTTGTCTTGTCATGTCATGTCTTGTCATGTGTTGTCTTGTCTTGTCATGTCTTGTCTTGTGTTGTCTTGTCTTGTGTTGTCTTGTCTTGTTTTGTCTTGTCTTGTCTAGTCTTGTCTTGTCTTGTCTTGTCTTGTCTTGTCTTGTCTTGTCTTGTCTTGTCTTGTCTTGTCTTGTCTTGTCTTGTCTTGTCTTGTCTTGTCTTGTCTTGTCTTGTCTTGTCTTGTCTTGTCTTGTCTTGTCTTGTCTTGTCTTGTCTTGTCTTGTCTTGTCTTGTCTTGTCTTGTCTTGTCTTGTCTTGTCTTGTCTTGTCTTGTCTTGTCTTGTCTTGTCTTGTCTTGTCTTGTCTTGTCTTGTCTTGTCTTGTCTTGTCTTGTCTTGTCTTGTCTTGTCTTGTCTTGTCTTGTCTTGTCTTGTCTTGTCTTGTCTTGTCTTGTCTTGTCTTGTGATGTCATGTCATGTCGTGTGTTGTGTTGTTTTGTCTTGTCATGTCTTGTCTTGTCTTGTCTTGTCTTGTCTTGTCTTGTCTTGTTTTGTCTTGTCATGCCTTGTCTTGTCTTGTCTTGTCTTGTCTTGTCTTGTCTTGTCTTGTCTTGTCATGTCCTGCCCTGTCTTGTCGTGTCTTGTCTTGTCTTGTCTTGTCTTGACATGTCTTGTCTTGTCTTGTCTTCTCTGGTCTTGCCTTGTCTTGTCTTGTCTTGTCCTGTCTTGTCTTGTCTTGTCTTGTCATGTCTTGTCTTGTCTTGTCTTGCCTTGTCTTGTCTTGTCTTGTCCTGTCCTGACATGTGTTGTGTTGTTTTGTCTTGTCTTGTCTTGTCTTGTCTTGTCTTGTCTTGTCTTGTCTTGTCTTGTCCTGCCCTGTCTTGTCGTGCCTTGTCTTGTCTTGTCTTGACATGTCTTGCCTTGTCATGTCTTGTCTTGTCTTGTCTTGTCTTGTCTTGTCTTGTCTTGTCTTGCCTTGTCTTGTCTTGTCTTGTCTTGTCTTGTCTTGTCTTGTCTTGTCTTGTCTTGTCTTGTCTTGTCTTGTCTTGTGATGTCATGTCATGTCGTGTGTTGTGTTGTTTTGTCTTGTCATGTCTTGTCTTGTCTTGTCTTGTCTTGTCTTGTCTTGTTTTGTGTTGTCATGCCTTGTCTTGTCTTGTCATGTCTTATCTTGTCTTGTCTTGTCTTGTCTTGTCTTGTCTTGTCTTGTCGTGTCTTGTCTTGTCTTGTCTTGTCTTCTCTGGTCTTGTCTTGTCTTGTCTTGTCCTGTCTTGTCTTGTCTTGTCTTGTCATGTCTTGTCTTGTCTTGTCTTGCCTTGTCTTGTCTTGTCTTGTCTTGCCTTGTCTTGTCTTGTCTTGTCTTGTCTTGTCCTGTCCTGACATGTGTTGTGTTGTTTTGTCTTGTCTTGCTTTGTCTTGTCATGTCTTATCTTGTCTTGTCTTGTCTTGTCTTGTGATGTCATGTCATGTCGTGTCTTGTCTTGTCTTGTCTTGTCTTGTCTTGTCTTGTCTTGTCTTGTCTTGTCTTGTCTTGTCTTGTCTTGTCTTGTCTGGTCTTGTCTTGTCTTGTCTTGTCATGTCGTGTGTTGTGTTGTTTTGTCTTGTCATGTCTTATATTGTCTTGTCTTGTCTTGTCTTGTGATGTCATGTCATGTCGTGTGTTGTGTTGTTTTGTCTTGTCATGTCTTGTCTTGTCTTGTCTTGTGATGTCATGTCATGTCGTGTGTTGTGTTGTGTTGTTTTGTCTTGTCTTGTTTTCTCTTGTCATGTTTTGTCTTGTCTTGTCTTGTCTTGTCTTATTTTGTCTTGTCATGTCTTATCTTGTCTTGTCATGTCATGTGTTGTCTTGTCTTGTCATGTCTTGTCTTGTGTTGTCTTGTCTTGTGTTGTCTTGTCTTGTTTTGTCTTGTCTTGTCTTGTCTAGTCTTGTCTTGTCTTGTCTTGTCTTGTCTTGTCTTGTCTTGTCTTGTCTTGTCTTGTCTTGTCTTGTCTTGTCGTGTCTTGTCTTGTCTTGTCTTGTCTTGTCTTGTCTTGTCTTGTCTTGTCTTGTCTTGTCTTGTCTTGTCTTGTCTTGTCTTGTCTTGTCTTGTCTTGTCTTGTCTTGTCTTGTCTTGTCTTGTCTTGTCTTGTCTTGTCTTGTCTTGTCTTGTCTTGTCTTGTCTTGTCTTGTCTTGTCTTGTCTTGTCTTGTCTTGTCTTGTCTTGTCTTGTCTTGTCTTGTCTTGTCTTGTCTTGTCTTGTCTTGTCTTGTCTTGTCTTGTCTTGTCTTGTCTTGTCTTGTCTTGTCTTGTCTTGTCTTGTCTTGTCTTGTCTTGTCTTGTCTTGTCTTGTCTTGTCTTGTCTTGTCTTGTCTTGTCTTGTCTTGTCTTGTCTTGTCTTGTCTTGTCTTGTCTTGTCTTGTCTTGTCTTGTCTTGTCTTGTCTTGTCTTGTCTTGTCTTGTCTTGTCTTGTCTTGTCTTGTCTTGTCTTGTCTTGTCTTGTCTTGTCTTGTCTTGTCTTGTCTTGTCTTGTTTTGTCTTGTCTTGTCTTGTCTTGTTTTGTCTTGTCTTGTTTTATGTTGTCATGTAATGTCATGTCGTGTGTTGTGTTGTTTTGTCTTGTCTTCTCTTGTCTTGTCTTGTCTTGTCATGTCGTGTGTTGTGTTGTTTTGTCTTGTCATGTCTTATATTGTCTTGTCTTGTCTTGTCTTGTTTTTCTTGTTTTGTCTTGTCTTGTCTTGTCTTGTCTTGTCTTGTCTTGTCTTGTCTTGTCTTGTCTTGTCTTGTCTTGTCTTGTCTTGTCTTGTCTTGTCTTGTCTTGTCTTGTCTTGTTTTGTCTTGTCTTGTCTTGTCTTGTTTTGTCTTGTCTTGTTTTATGTTGTCATGTAATGTCATGTCGAGTGTTGTGTTGTTTTGCCTTGTCTTGTCTTCTCTTCTCTTGTCTTGTCTTGTCATGTCGTGTGTTGTGTTGTTTTGTCTTGTCATGTCTTATATTGTCTTGTCTTGTCTTGTTTTTCTTGTTTTGTCTTGTCTTGTCTTGTCTTGTTTTTCTTGTTTTGTCTTGTCTTGTCTTGTCTTGTTTTGTCATGTAATGTCATGTCGTGTGTTGTGTTGTTTTGTCTTGTCTTGTGTTGTTTTGTCGTGTCTTGTCTTGTCTTGTCTTGTCTTGTCTTGTCTTGTCTTGTCTTGTCTTGTCTTGTCTTGTCTTTTCTTGTCTTGTCTTGTCTTGTCTTGTCTTGTCTTGTCTTGTCTTGTCTTGTCTTGTCTTGTCTTGTCTTGTCTTGTCTTGTCTAGTCTTGTCTTGTGATGTCATGTCATGTCTTGTGTTGTTTTGTCTTGTCTTGTCTTGTCTTGTTTTGTCATGTAATGTCATGTCGTGTGTTGTGTTGTTTTGTCTTGTCTTGTGTTGTTTTGTCGTGTCTTGTCTTGTCTTGTCTTGTCTTGTCTTGACTTGTCTTGTCTTGTCTTGTCTTGTCTTGTCTTGTCATGTTGTGTGTTGTGTTGTTTTGTCTTGTCATGTCTTATATTGTCTTGTCTTGTCTTGTCTTGTGATGTAATGTCGTGTGTTGTGTTGTTTTGTCTTGTCCTGTCTTGTCTTGTCTTGTCTTGTCTTGTCTTGTCTTGTCTTGTCTTGTCTTGTCTTGTCTTGTCTTGTCTTGTCTTGTCTTGTCTTGTCTTGTCTTGTCTTGTATTGTCTAGTCTTGTCTTGTCTTGTCTTGTCTTGTCTTGTCTTGTCTTGTCTTGTCTTGTCTTGTCTTGTCTTGTATTGTCTAGTCTTGTCTTGTGATGTCATGTCATGTCTTGTGTTGTTTTGTCTTGTCTTGTCTTGTCTTGTGATGTAATGTCGTGTGTTGTGTTGTTTTGTCTTGTCCTGTCTTGTCTTGTCTTGTCTTGTCTTGTCTTGTCTTGTCTTGTCTTGTCTTGTCTTGTCTTGTCTTGTCTTGTCTTGTCTTGTCTTGTCTTGTCTTGTCTTGTATTGTCTAGTCTTGTCATGTTGTGTGTTGTGTTGTTTTGTCTTGTCATGTCTTATATTGTCTTGTCTTGTCTTGTCTTGTGATGTAATGTCGTGTGTTGTGTTGTTTTGTCTTGTCCTGTCTTGTCTTGTCTTGTCTTGTTTTGTCTTGTCTTGTTTTATGTTGTCATGTAATGTCATGTCGAGTGTTGTGTTGTTTTGCCTTGTCTTGTCTTCTCTTCTCTTGTCTTGTCTTGTCATGTCGTGTGTTGTGTTGTTTTGTCTTGTCATGTCTTATATTGTCTTGTCTTGTCTTGTTTTTCTTGTTTTGTCTTGTCTTGTCTTGTCTTGTTTTTCTTGTTTTGTCTTGTCTTGTCTTGTCTTGTTTTGTCATGTAATGTCATGTCGTGTGTTGTGTTGTTTTGTCTTGTCTTGTGTTGTTTTGTCGTGTCTTGTCTTGTCTTGTCTTGTCTTGTCTTGTCTTGTCTTGTCTTGTCTTGTCTTGTCTTGTCTTTTCTTGTCTTGTCTTGTCTTGTCTTGTCTTGTCTTGTCTTGTCTTGTCTTGTCTTGTCTTGTCTTGTCTTGTCTTGTCTTGTCTAGTCTTGTCTTGTGATGTCATGTCATGTCTTGTGTTGTTTTGTCTTGTCTTGTCTTGTCTTGTTTTGTCATGTAATGTCATGTCGTGTGTTGTGTTGTTTTGTCTTGTCTTGTGTTGTTTTGTCGTGTCTTGTCTTGTCTTGTCTTGTCTTGTCTTGACTTGTCTTGTCTTGTCTTGTCTTGTCTTGTCTTGTCATGTTGTGTGTTGTGTTGTTTTGTCTTGTCATGTCTTATATTGTCTTGTCTTGTCTTGTCTTGTGATGTAATGTCGTGTGTTGTGTTGTTTTGTCTTGTCCTGTCTTGTCTTGTCTTGTCTTGTCTTGTCTTGTCTTGTCTTGTCTTGTCTTGTCTTGTCTTGTCTTGTCTTGTCTTGTCTTGTCTTGTCTTGTCTTGTCTTGTCTTGTCTTGTATTGTCTAGTCTTGTCTTGTGATGTCATGTCATGTCTTGTGTTGTTTTGTCTTGTCTTGTCTTGTCTTGTCTAGTCTTGTGATGTCATGTCATGTCGTGTGTTTTGTTGTTTTGTCTTGTCATGTCTTGTCTTGTCTTGTCTTGTTTTGTCTTGTCATGTCTTATCTTGTCTTGGCATGTCATGTCATGTCTTGTGTTGTTTTGTCGTGTCTTGTCTTGTCTTGTCTTGTCTTGTCTTGTCTTGTCTTGTCTTGTCTTGTCTTGTCTTGTCTTGTCTTGTCTTGTCTTGTCATGTTGTGTGTTGTGTTGTTTTGTCTTGTCATGTCTTATATTATCTTGTCTTGTCTTGTCTTGTCTTGTCTTGTCTTGTCTTGTGATGTCAAGTCATGTCGTGTGTTGTGTTGTTTTGTCTTGTCATGTCTTGTCTTGTCTTGTCTTGTGATGTCAAGTCATGTCGTGTGTTGTGTTGTTTTGTTTTGTCATGTCTTGTCTTGTCTTGTCTTGTCTTGTCTTGTCTTGTATTGTCTTGTCTTGTCTTGTCTTGTATTGTCTTGTCTTGTCTTGTCTTGTCTTGTATTGTCTAGTCTTGTCTTGTCTTGTCTTGTCCTGTCTTGTCTTGTCTTGTCTTGCCTTGTCTTGTCTTGTCTTGTCTTGTCTTGTCTTGTATTGTCTAGTCTTGTCTTGTCTTGTCATGTCTTGTCTTGTCTTGTCTTGTCTTGCCTTGTCTTGTCTTGTCTTGTCTTGTCTTGTCTTGTCCTGTCCTGACGTGTGTTGTGTTGTTTTGTCTTGGCTTGTTTTGTCTTGTTTAGCTTTGTCTTGTCATGTCTTATCTTGTCTTGTCTTGTCTTGTCTTGTCTTGTGATGTCATGTCATGTCGTGTGTTGTGTTGCGTTGTTTTGTCTTATCATGTCTTGTCTTGTCTTGTCTTGTCCTGTCCTGTCTTGTCTTGTCATGTCATGTCGTGTGTTGTGTTGTTTTGTCTTGTCATGTCTTGTCTTGTTTTGTCTTGTCTTGTCTTGAGTTATGTTGTCATGTAAGGTCATGACGTGTGTTGTGTTGTTTTGTCTTGTCATGTCTTATCTTGTCTTGTCTTGTCTTGTCTTGTGATGTCATGTCATGTCGTGTGTTGTGTTGTTTTGTCTTGTCATGTCTTATATTGTCTTGTCTTGTCTTGTCTTGACTTGTCTTGTCTTGTCTTGTCTTGTCTTGTCTTGTTTTTCTTGTTTTGTCTTGTCTTGTCTTGTCTTGTCTTGTCTTGTCTTGTCTTGTCTTGTCTTGTCTTGTCTTGTCTTGTCTTGTCTTGTCTTGTCTTGTCTTGTCTTGTCTGGTCTTGTCTTGTCTTGTCTTGTCTTGTCATGTCGTGTGTTGTGTTGTTTTGTCTTGTCTTGTTTTGTCCTGACGTGTGTTGTGTTGTTTTGTCTTGTCTTGTTTTGTCTTGTCTTGCTTTGTCTTGTCATGTCTTATCTTGTCTTGTCTTGTCTTGTCTTGTGATGTCTTGTGTTGTCTTGTCTTGTGTTGTCTTGTCTTGTCTTGTCTTGTCTTGTCTTGTCTTGTCTTGTCTTGTCTTGTCTTGTCTTGTCTTGTCTTGTCTTGTCTTGTCTTGTCTTGTCTTGTCTTGTCTTGTCCTGACGTGTGTTGTGTTGTTTTGTCTTGTCTTGTTTTGTCTTGTCTTGCTTTGTCTTGTCATGTCTTATCTTGTCTTGTCTTGTCTTGTGATGTCATGTCATGTCGTGTGTTGTGTTGTTTTGTCTTGTCATGTCTTATATTGTCTTGTCTTGTCTTGTCTTGACTTGTCTTGTCTTGTCTTGTCTTGTCTTGTCTTGTTTTTCTTGTTTTGTCTTGGCTTGTCTTGTCTTGTCTTGTCTTGTCTTGTCTTGTCTTGTCTTGTCTTGTCTTGTCTTGTCTGGTCTTGTCTTGTCTTGTCTTGTCATGTCGTGTGTTGTGTTGTTTTGTCTTGTCTTGTCTTGTCTTGTCTTGTCTTGTCTTGTCTGGTCTTGTCTTGTTTTGTCATGTAATGTCATGTCGTGTGTTGTGTTGTTTTGTCTTGTCTTATGTTGTTTTATGTTGTCATGTAATGTCATGTCGTGTGTTGTGTTGTTTTGTCTTGTCTTGTCTTGTCTTGTCTTGTCTTGTCTTGTGTTGTCTTGTCATGTCGTGTGTTGTGTTGTTTTGTCTTGTCATGTCTTATATTGTCTTGTCTTGTCTTGTCTTGACTTGTCTTGTCTTGTCTTGTCTTGTCTTGTCTTGTCTTGTTTTTCTTGTTTTGTCTTGTCTTGTCTTGTCTTGTCTTGTCTTGTCTTGTCTTTTCTTGTCTTGTCTTGTCTGGTCTTGTCTTGTCTTGTCTTGTCTTGTCATGTCGTGTGTTGTGTTGTTTTGTCTTGTCATGTCTTATATTGTCTTGGCTTGTCTTGTCTTGTCTTGTCTTGTCTTGTCTGGTCTTGTCTTGTTTTGTCATGTAATGTCATGTCGTGTGTTGTGTTGTTTTGTCTTGTCTTATGTTGTTTTATGTTGTCATGTAATGTCATGTCATGTGTTGTGTTGTTTTGTCTTGTCTTGTCTTGTCTTGTCTTGTCTTGTCTTGTCTTGTCTTGTCTTGTCTTGTCTTGTCTTGTCTTGTCTTGTCTTGTCTTGTTTTTCTTGTTTTGTCTTGTCTTGTCTTGTCTTGTCTTGTATTGTCTTGTCTTGTCTTGTCTTGTCTTGTCTTGTCTTGTCTTGTCTTGTCTTGTCTTGTCCTGACGTGTGTTGTGTTGTTTTGTCTTGTCTTGTCTTGTCCTGACGTGTGTTGTGTTGTTTTGTCTTGTCTTGCTTTGTCTTGTCATGTCTTATCTTGTCTTGTCTTGTCTTGTCTTGTGATGTCTTGCGTTGTCTTGTCTTGTCTTGTCTTGTCTTGTCCTGACGTGTGTTGTGTTGTTTTGTCTTGTCTTGTCTTGTCTTGTCTTGTCTTGTCTTGTCTTGTCTTGTCCTGACGTGTGTTGTGTTGTTTTGTCTTGTCTTGTTTTGTCTTGTCTTGCTTTGTCTTGTCATGTCTTATCTTGTCTTGTCTTGTCTTGTCTTGTGATGTCTTGTGTTGTCTTGTCTTGTCTTGTCTTGTCTTGTCCTGACGTGTGTTGTGTTGTTTTGTCTTGTCTTGTCTTGTCTTGTCTTGTCTTGTCTTGTCTTGTCTTGTCTTGTCTTGTCTTGTCTTGTCTTGTCTTGTCTTGTCTTGTCATGTTGTGTGTTGTGTTGTTTTGTCTTGTCATGTCTTATATTGTCTTGTCTTGTCTTGTCTTGTGATGTAATGTCGTGTGTTGTGTTGTTTTGTCTTGTCTTGTCTTCTCTTGTATTGTCTTGTCTTGTCTTGTCTTGTCTTGTCATGTCTTGTCTTGTCTTGTCTTGTCTTGTCTTGTCTTGTCTTGTCTTGTCTTGTCTTGTCATGTCTTGTCTTGTCTTGTCTTGTCTTGTCTTGTCTTGTGATGTCATGTCATGTCGTGTGTTGTGTTGTTTTGTCTTGTCATGTCTTGTCTTGTCTTGTCTTGTCTTGTCTTGTCTTGTCTTGTTTTGTCTTGTCATGCCTTGTCTTGTCTTGTCATGTCTTATCTTGTCTTGTCTTGTCTTGTCTTGTCTTGTCTTGTCTTGTCTTGTCGTGTCTTGTCTTGTCTTGTCTTGTCTTGACATGTCTTGTCTTGTCTTGTCTTCTCTGGTCTTGTCTTGTCTTGTCTTGTGATGTCTTGTCTTGTCTTGTCTTGTCATGTCTTGTCTTGTCTTGTCTTGCCTTGTCTTGTCTTGTCTTGTCTTGCCTTGTCTTGTCTTGTCTTGTCTTGTCATGTCTTATATTGTCTTGTCTTGTCTTGTTTTTCTTGTTTTGTCTTGTCTTGTTTTTCTTGTTTTGTCTTGTCTTGTCTTGTCTTGCTTTGTCATGTAATGTCATGTCGTGTGTTGTGTTGTTTTGTCTTGTCTTGTGTTGTTTTGTCGTGTCTTGTCTTGTCTTGTCTTGTCTTGTCTTGTCTTGTCTTGTCTTGTCTTGTCTTGTCTTGTCTTGTCTTGTCTTCTCTGGTCTTGTCTTGTCTTGTCTTGTCTTGTCCTGTCTTGTCTTGTCTTGTCTTGTCATGTCTTGTCTTGTCTTGTCTTGCCTTGTGTTGTTTTGTCTTGTCTTCTCTTGTCTTGTCTTGTCTTGTCATGTCGTGTGTTGTGTTGTTTTGTCTTGTCATGTCTTATATTGTCTTGTCTTGTCTTGTCTTGTTTTTCTTGTTTTGTCTTGTCTTGTCTTGTCTTGTCTTGTCTTGTCTTGTCTTGTCTTGTCTTGTCTTGTCTTGTCTTGTCTTGTCTTGTCTTGTCTTGTTTTGTCTTGTCTTGTCTTGTCTTGTTTTGTCTTGTCTTGTTTTATGTTGTCATGTAATGTCATGTCGAGTGTTGTGTTGTTTTGCCTTGTCTTGTCTTCTCTTCTCTTGTCTTGTCTTGTCATGTCGTGTGTTGTGTTGTTTTGTCTTGTCATGTCTTATATTGTCTTGTCTTGTCTTGTTTTTCTTGTTTTGTCTTGTCTTGTTTTTCTTGTTTTGTCTTGTCTTGTCTTGTCTTGCTTTGTCATGTAATGTCATGTCGTGTGTTGTGTTGTTTTGTCTTGTCTTGTGTTGTTTTGTCGTGTCTTGTCTTGTCTTGTCTTGTCTTGTCTTGTCTTGTCTTGTCTTGTCTTGTCTTGTCTTGTCTTGTCTTGTCTTGTCTTGTCTTGTCTTGTCTTGTCATGTTGCGTGTTGTGTTGTTTTGTCTTGTCATGTCTTATATTGTCTTGTCTTGTCTTGTCTTGTGATGTAATGTCGTGTGTTGTGTTGTTTTGTCTTGTCCTGTCTTGTCTTGTCTTGTCTTGTCTTGCCTTGTCTTGTCTTGTCTTGTCTTGTCTTGTCTTGTCTTGTATTGTCTAGTCTTGTCTTGTGATGTCATGTCATGTCTTGTGTTGTTTTGTCTTGTCTTGTCTTGTCTTGTTTTTCTTGTTTTGTCTTGTCTTGTCTTGTCTTGTTTTGTCATGTAATGTCATGTCGTGTGTTGTGTTGTTTTGTCTTGTGTTGTGTTGTTTTGTCGTGTCTTGTCTTGTCTTGTCTTGTCTTGTCTTGTCTTGACTTGTCTTGTCTTGTCTTGTCTTGTCTTGTCTTGTCATGTTGTGTGTTGTGTTGTTTTGTCTTGTCATGTCTTATATTGTCTTGTCTTGTCTTGTCTTGTGATGTAATGTCGTGTGTTGTGTTGTTTTGTCTTGTCCTGTCTTGTCTTGTCTTGTCTTGTCTTGTCTTGTCTTGTCTTGTCTTGTCTTGTCTTGTCTTGTCTTGTCTTGTCTTGTCTTGTCTTGTCTTGTCTTGTCTTGTCTTGTCTTGTATTGTCTAGTCTTGTCTTGTGATGTCATGTCATGTCTTGTGTTGTTTTGTCTTGTCTTGTCTTGTCTTGTCTTGTTTTGTCTTGTCTTGTCTTGTCTTGTCTAGTCTTGTGATGTCATGTCATGTCGTGTGTTTTGTTGTTTTGTCTTGTCATGTCTTGTCTTGTCTTGTCTTGTGATGTCATGTCATGTCGTGTGTTGTGTTGTTTTGTCTTGTCATGTCTTGTCTTGTCTTGTCTTGTCTTGTTTTGTCTTGTCATGTCTTATCTTGTCTTGGCATGTCATGTCATGTCTTGTGTTGTTTTGTCGTGTCTTGTCTTGTCTTGTCTTGTCTTGTCTTGTCTTGTCTTGTCTTGTCTTGTCTTGTCATGTTGTGTGTTGTGTTGTTTTGTCTTGTCATGTCTTATATTATCTTGTCTTGTCTTGTCTTGTCTTGTCTTGTCTTGTGATGTCAAGTCATGTCGTGTGTTGTGTTGTTTTGTCTTGTCATGTCTTGTCTTGTCTTGTCTTGTGATGTCAAGTCATGTCGTGTGTTGTGTTGTTTTGTTTTGTCATGTCTTGTCTTGTCTTGTCTTGTCTTGTATTGTCTTGTCTTGTCTTGTCTTGTCTTGTCTTGTCTTGTCTTGTATTGTCTAGTCTTGTCTTGTCTTGTCTTGTCCTGTCTTGTCTTGTCTTGTCTTGCCTTGTCTTGTCTTGTCTTGTCTTGTCTTGTCTTGTATTGTCTAGTCTTGTCTTGTCTTGTCATGTCTTGTCTTGTCTTGTCTTGCCTTGTCTTGTCTTGTCTTGTCTTGTCTTGTCTTGTCTTGTCCTGTCCTGACGTGTGTTGTGTTGTTTTGTCTTGGCTTGTTTTGTCTTGTTTAGCTTTGTCTTGTCATGTCTTATCTTGTCTTGTCTTGTCTTGTCTTGTGATGTCATGTCATGTCGTGTGTTGTGTTGTTTTGTCTTGTCATGTCTTGTCTTGTCTTGTCTTGTCCTGTCCTGTCTTGTCTTGTCATGTCATGTCGTGTGTTGTGTTGTTTTGTCTTGCCTTGTCTTGTCTTGTCCTGTCTTGTCTTGTCTTGTCTTATCTTGTCTTGTCTTGTCTTGTGATGTCATGTCATGTCGTGTGTTGTGTTGTTTTGTCTTGTCATGTCTTGTCTTGTCTTGTCTTGTCTTGTCTTGTCTTGTCTTGTATTGTCTAGTCTTGTCTTGTCTTGTCATGTCTTGTCTTGTCTTGTCTTGCCTTGTCTTGTCTTGTCTTGTCTTGTCTTGTCTTGTCTTGTCCTGTCCTGACGTGTGTTGTGTTGTTTTGTCTTGTCTTGTTTTGTCTTGTCTTGCTTTGTCTTGTCATGTCTTATCTTGTCTTGTCTTGTCTTGTGATGTCATGTCATGTCGTGTGTTGTGTTGTTTTGTCTTGTCATGTCTTATATTGTCTTGTCTTGTCTTGTCTTGTCTTGACTTGTCTTGTCTTGTCTTGTCTTGTCTTGTCTTGTTTTTCTTGTTTTGTCTTGTCTTGTCTTGTCTTGTCTTGTCTTGTCTTGTCTTGTCTTGTCTTGTCTTGTCTTGTCTGGTCTTGTCTTGTCTTGTCTTGTCTTGTCATGTCGTGTGTTGTGTTGTTTTGTCTTGTCATGTCTTATATTGTCTTGTCTTGTCTTGTCTTGTCTTGTCTTGTCTTGTCTGGTCTTGTCTTGTTTTGTCATGTCTTGTCTTGTCTTGTTTTTCTTGTTTTGTCTTGTCTTGTCTTGTCTTGTCTTGTATTGTCTTGTCTTGTCTTGTCTTGTCTTGTCTTGTCTTGTCTTGTCTTGTCTTGTCCTGACGTGTGTTGTGTTGTTTTGTCTTGTCTTGTCTTGTCCTGACGTGTGTTGTGTTGTTTTGTCTTGTCTTGTCTTGTCTTGTCTTGTCTTGTCTTGTCTTGCCTTGTCTTGTCTTGTCTTGTCTTGTCTTGTCTTGTCTTGTCTTGTCTTGTGATGTCATGTCATGTCGTGTGTTGTGTTGTTTTGTCTTGTCATGTCTTATATTGTCTTGTCTTGTCTTGTCTTGTCTTGTCTTGTCTTGTCTTGTCTTGTATTGTCTTGTCTTGTCTTGTCTTGTCTTGTCTTGTCTTGTCTTGTCCTGACGTGTGTTGTGTTGTTTTGTCTTGTCTTGTCTTGTCTTGTCTTGTCTTGTCTTGTCTTGTCCTGACGTGTGTTGTGTTGTTTTGTCTTGTCTTGTCTTGTCCTGACGTGTGTTGTGTTGTTTTGTCTTGTCTTGTTTTGTCTTGTCTTGCTTTGTCTTGTCATGTCTTATCTTGTCTTGTCTTGTCTTGTCTTGTGATGTCTTGTGTTGTCTTGTCTTGTCTTGTCTTGTCTTGTCCTGACGTGTGTTGTGTTGTTTTGTCTTGTCTTGTCTTGTCTTGTCTTGTCTTGTCTTGTCTTGTCTTGTCTTGTCTTGTCTTGTCTTGTCTTGTCTTGTCTTGTCTTGTCCTGACGTGTGTTGTGTTGTTTTGTCTTGTCTTGCTTTGTCTTGTCATATCTTATCTTGTCTTGTCTTGTCTTGTCTTGTGATGTCTTGTGTTGTCTTGTCTTGTCTTGTCTTGTCTTGTCCTGACGTGTGTTGTGTTGTTTTGTCTTGTCTTGTCTTGTCTTGTCTTGTCTTGTCTTGTCTTGTCTTGTCTTGTCTTGTCTTGTCTTGTTGTGTGTTGTGTTGTTTTGTCTTGTCATGTCTTATATTGTCTTGTCTTGTCTTGTCTTGTGATGTAATGTCGTGTGTTGTGTTGTTTTGTCTTGTCTTGTCTTGTCTTGTATTGTCTTGTCTTGTCTTGTCTTGTCTTGTCATGTCTTGTCTTGTCTTGTCTTGTCTTGTCTTGTCTTGTCTTGTCTTGTCTTGTCTTGTCTTGTCTTGTCTTGTCTTGTCTTGTCTTGTCTTGTGATGTCATGTCATGTCGTGTGTTGTGTTGTTTTGTCTTGTCATGTCTTGTCTTGTCTTGTCTTGTCTTGTCTTGTCTTGTCTTGTCTTGTTTTGTCTTGTCATGCCTTGTCTTGTCTTGTCTTGTCTTTTCTTGTCTTGTCTTGTCTTGTCTTGTCATGTCCTGCCCTGTCTTGTCGTGTCTTGTCTTGTCTTGTCTTGTCTTGACATGTCTTGTCTTGTCTTGTCTTCTCTGGTCTTGTCTTGTCTTGTCTTGTCTTGTCCTGTCTTGTCTTGTCTTGTCTTGTCATGTCTTGTCTTGTCTTGTCTTGCCTTGTCTTGTCTTGTCTTGTCTTGTCCTGTCCTGACATGTGTTGTGTTGTTTTGTCTTGTCTTGTCTTGTCTTGTCTTGTCTTGTCTTGTCTTGTCTTGTCCTGCCCTGTCTTGTCGTGCCTTGTCTTGTCTTGTCTTGACATGTCTTGTCTTGTCATGTCTTGTCTTGTCTTGTCTTGTCTTGTCTTGTCTTGTCTTGCCTTGTCTTGTCTTGTCTTGTCTTGTCTTGTCTTGTCTTGTCTTGTCTTGTCTTGTGATGTCATGTCATGTCGTGTGTTGTGTTGTTTTGTCTTGTCATGTCTTGTCTTGTCTTGTCTTGTCTTGTCTTGTCTTGTTTTGTCTTGTCATGCCTTGTCTTGTCTTGTCATGTCTTATCTTGTCTTGTCTTGTCTTGTCTTGTCTTGTCTTGTCTTGTCTTGTCGTGTCTTGTCTTGTCTTGTCTTGTCTTGACATGTCTTGTCTTGTCTTGTCTTCTCTGGTCTTGTCTTGTCTTGTCTTGTCCTGTCTTGTCTTGTCTTGTCTTGCTTTGTCATGTAATGTCATGTCGTGTGTTGTGTTGTTTTGTCTTGTCTTGTGTTGTTTTGTCGTGTCTTGTCTTGTCTTGTCTTGTCTTGTCTTGTCTTGTCTTGTCTTCTCTGGTCTTGTCTTGTCTTGTCTTGTCTTGTCTTGTCCTGTCTTGTCTTGTCTTGTCTTGTCATGTCTTGTCTTGTCTTGTCTTGTCTTGTCTTGTCTTGTCTTCTCTGGTCTTGTCTTGTCTTGTCTTGTCTTGTCTTGTCTTGTCTTGTCTTGTCTTGTCGTGTCTTGTCTTGTCTTGTCTTGTCTTGACATGTCTTGTCTTGTCTTGTCTTCTCTGGTCTTGTCTTGTCTTGTCTTGTCCTGTCTTGTCTTGTCTTGTCTTGCTTTGTCATGTAATGTCATGTCGTGTGTTGTGTTGTTTTGTCTTGTCGTGTCTTGTCTTGTCTTGTCTTGTCTTGACATGTCTTGTCTTGTCTTGTCTTGTCTTGCCTTGTCTTGTCTTGTCTTGTCTTGCCTTGTCTTGTCTTGTCTTGTCTTGTTTTTCTTGTTTTGTCTTGTCTCGTTTTTCTTGTTTTGTCTTGTCTTGTCTTGTCTTGCTTTGTCATGTAATGTCATGTCGTGTGTTGTGTTGTTTTGTCTTGTCTTGTGTTGTTTTGTCGTGTCTTGTCTTGTCTTGTCTTGTCTTGTCTTGTCTTCTCTGGTCTTGTCTTGTCTTGTCTTGTCTTGTCCTGTCTTGTCTTGTCTTGTCTTGTCATGTCTTGTCTTGTCTTGTCTTGCCTTGTGTTGTTTTGTCTTGTCTTCTCTTGTCTTGTCTTGTCTTGTCATGTCGTGTGTTGTGTTGTTTTGTCTTGTCATGTCTTATATTGTCTTGTCTTGTCTTGTTTTTCTTGTTTTGTCTTGTCTTGTCTTGTCTTGTCTTGTCTTGTCTTGTCTTGTCTTGTCTTGTCTTGTCTTGTCTTGTCTTGTCTTGTCTTGTCTTGTCTTGTCTTGTCTTGTCTTGTCTTGTCTTGTCTTGTTTTGTCTTGTCTTGTCTTGTCTTGTTTTGTCTTGTCTTGTTTTATGTTGTCATGTAATGTCATGTCGAGTGTTGTGTTGTTTTGCCTTGTCTTGTCTTCTCTTCTCTTGTCTTGTCTTGTCATGTCGTGTGTTGTGTTGTTTTGTCTTGTCATGTCTTATATTGTCTTGTCTTGTCTTGTTTTTCTTGTTTTGTCTTGTCTTGTTTTTCTTGTTTTGTCTTGTCTTGTCTTGTCTTGCTTTGTCATGTAATGTCATGTCGTGTGTTGTGTTGTTTTGTCTTGTCTTGTGTTGTTTTGTCGTGTCTTGTCTTGTCTTGTCTTGTCTTGTCTTGTCTTGTCTTGTCTTGTCTTGTCTTGTCTTGTCTTGTCTTGTCTTGTCTTGTCATGTTGTGTGTTGTGTTGTTTTGTCTTGTCATGTCTTATATTGTCTTGTCTTGTCTTGTGATGTAATGTCGTGTGTTGTGTTGTTTTGTCTTGTCCTGTCTTGTCTTGTCTTGTCTTGTCTTGCCTTGTCTTGTCTTGTCTTGTCTTGTCTTGTCTTGTCTTGTATTGTCTAGTCTTGTCTTGTGATGTCATGTCATGTCTTGTGTTGTTTTGTCTTGTCTTGTCTTGTCTTGTTTTTCTTGTTTTGTCTTGTCTTGTCTTGTCTTGTTTTGTCATGTAATGTCATGTCGTGTGTTGTGTTGTTTTGTCTTGTGTTGTGTTGTTTTGTCTTGTCTTGTCTTGTCTTGTCTTGTCTTGTCTTGTCTTGTCTTGTCTTGTCTTGTCTTGTCTTGTCTTGTCTTGTCTTGTCATGTTGTGTGTTGTGTTGTTTTGTCTTGTCATGTCTTATATTGTCTTGTCTTGTCTTGTGATGTAATGTCGTGTGTTGTGTTGTTTTGTCTTGTCCTGTCTTGTCTTGTCTTGTCTTGTCTTGCCTTGTCTTGTCTTGTCTTGTCTTGTCTTGTCTTGTCTTGTATTGTCTAGTCTTGTCTTGTGATGTCATGTCATGTCTTGTGTTGTTTTGTCTTGTCTTGTCTTGTCTTGTTTTTCTTGTTTTGTCTTGTCTTGTCTTGTCTTGTCTTGTCTTGTCTTGTCTTGTCTTGTCTTGTGATGTAATGTCGTGTGTTGTGTTGTTTTGTCTTGTCCTGTCTTGTCTTGTCTTGTCTTGTCTTGTCTTGTCTTGTCTTGTCTTGTCTTGTCTTGTCTTGTCTTGTCTTGTCTTGTATTGTCTAGTCTTGTCTTGTGATGTCATGTCATGTCTTGTGTTGTTTTGTCTTGTCTTGTCTTGTCTTGTTTTGTCTTGTCTTGTCTTGTCTAGTCTTGTGATGTCATGTCATGTCGTGTGTTTTGTTGTTTTGTCTTGTCATGTCTTGTCTTGTCTTGTCTTGTGATGTCATGTCATGTCGTGTGTTGTGTTGTTTTGTCTTGTCATGTCTTGTCTTGTCTTGTCTTGTCTTGTTTTGTCTTGTCATGTCTTATCTTGTCTTGGCATGTCATGTCATGTCTTGTGTTGTTTTGTCGTGTCTTGTCTTGTCTTGTCTTGTCTTGTCTTGTCTTGTCTTGTCTTGTCTTGTCTTGTCATGTTGTGTGTTGTGTTGTTTTGTCTTGTCATGTCTTATATTATCTTGTCTTGTCTTGTCTTGTCTTGTCTTGTCTTGTGATGTCAAGTCATGTCGTGTGTTGTGTTGTTTTGTCTTGTCATGTCTTGTCTTGTCTTGTCTTGTGATGTCAAGTCATGTCGTGTGTTGTGTTGTTTTGTTTTGTCATGTCTTGTCTTGTCTTGTCTTGTCTTGTATTGTCTTGTCTTGTCTTGTCTTGTCTTGTCTTGTCTTGTCTTGTATTGTCTAGTCTTGTCTTGTCTTGTCTTGTCCTGTCTTGTCTTGTCTTGTCTTGCCTTGTCTTGTCTTGTCTTGTCTTGTCTTGTCTTGTATTGTCTAGTCTTGTCTTGTCTTGTCATGTCTTGTCTTGTCTTGTCTTGCCATGCCTTGTCTTGTCTTGTCTTGTCTTGTCTTGTCTTGTCTTGTCCTGTCCTGACGTGTGTTGTGTTGTTTTGTCTTGGCTTGTTTTGTCTTGTTTAGCTTTGTCTTGTCATGTCTTATCTTGTCTTGTCTTGTCTTGTCTTGTGATGTCATGTCATGTCGTGTGTTGTGTTGTTTTGTCTTGTCATGGCTTGTCTTGTCTTGTCTTGTCCTGTCCTGTCTTGTCTTGTCATGTCATGTCGTGTGTTGTGTTGTTTTGTCTTGTCATGTCTTGTCTTGTTTTGTCTTGTCTTGTCTTGAGTTATGTTGTCATGTAAGGTCATGACGTGTGTTGTGTTGTTTTGTCTTGTCTTGTTTTGTCTTGTCTTGCTTTGTCTTGTCATGTCTTATCTTGTCTTGTCTTGTCTTGTGATGTCATGTCATGTCGTGTGTTGTGTTGTTTTGTCTTGTCATGTCTTATATTGTCTTGTCTTGTCTTGTCTTGTCTTGACTTGTCTTGTCTTGTCTTGTTTTGTCTTGTCTTGTTTTTCTTGTTTTGTCTTGTCTTGTCTTGTCTTGTCTTGTCTTGTCTTGTCTTGTCTTGTCTTGTCTTGTCTTGTCTTGTCTTGTCTGGTCTTGTCTTGTCTTGTCTTGTCTTGTCATGTCGTGTGTTGTGTTGTTTTGTCTTGTCATGTCTTATATTGTCTTGTCCTGTCTTGTCTTGTCTTGTCTGGTCTTGTCTTGTTTTGTCATGTAATGTCATGTCGTGTGTTGTGTTGTTTTGTCTTGTCTTATGTTGTTTTATGTTGTCATGTAATGTCATGTCGTGTGTTGTGTTGTTTTGTCTTGTCTTGTCTTGTCTTGTCTTGTCTTGTCTTGTCTTGTCTTGTCTTGTCTTGTCTTGTGTTGTCTTGTCTTGCCTTGTCTTGTCTTGTCTTGTCTTGTCTTGTCTTGTCTTGTCTTGTCTTGTATTGTCTTGTCTTGTCTTGTCTTGTCTTGTCTTGTCTTGTCTTGTCCTGACGTGTGTTGTGTTGTTTTGTCTTGTCTTGTCGTGTCCTGACGTGTGTTGTGTTGTTTTGTCTTGTCTTGTTTTGTCTTGTCTTGCTTTGTCTTGTCATGTCTTATCTTGTCTTGTCTTGTCTTGTCTTGTGATGTCTTGTGTTGTCTTGTCTTGTCTTGTCTTGTCTTGTCTTGTCTTGTGTTGTCTTGTCTTGTCTTGTCTTGTCTTGTCTTGTCTTGTCTTGTCTTGTCTTGTCTTGTCTTGTCTTGTCCTGACGTGTGTTGTGTTGTTTTGTCTTGTCTTGTTTTGTCTTGTCTTGCTTTGTCTTGTCATGTCTTATCTTGTCTTGTCTTGTGATGTCATGTCATGTCGTGTGTTGTGTTGTTTTGTCTTGTCATGTCTTATATTGTCTTGTCTTGTCTTGTCTTGACTTGTCTTGTCTTGTCTTGTCTTGTCTTGTCTTGTTTTTCTTGTTTTGTCTTGTCTTGTCTTGTCTTGTCTTGTCTTGTCTTGTCTTGTCTTGTCTTGCCTGGTCTTGTCTTGTCTTGTCTTGTCTTGTCTTGTCTTGTCATGTCGTGTGTTGTGTTGTTTTGTCTTGTCATGTCTTATATTGTCTTGTCTTGTCTTGTCTTGTCTTGTCTTGTCTTGTCTGGTCTTGTCTTGTTTTGTCATGTAATGTCATGTCGTGTGTTGTGTTGTTTTGTCTTGTCTTATGTTGTTTTATGTTGTCATGTAATGTCATGTCGTGTGTTGTGTTGTTTTGTCTTGTCTTGTCTTGTCTTGTCTTGTCTTGTGTTGTCTTGTCATGTCGTGTGTTGTGTTGTTTTGTCTTGTCATGTCTTATATTGTCTTGTCTTGTCTTGTCTTGACTTGTCTTGTCTTGTCTTGTCTTGTCTTGTCTTGTTTTTCTTGTTTTGTCTTGTCTTGTCTTGTCTTGTCTTGTCTTGTCTTGTCTTGTCTTGTCTTTTCTCGTCTTGTCTTGTCTGGTCTTGTCTTGTCTTGTCTTGTCTTGTCATGTCGTGTGTTGTGTTGTTTTGTCTTGTCATGTCTTATATTGTCTTGTCTTGTCTTGTCTTGTCTTGTCTTGTCTGGTCTTGTCTTGTTTTGTCATGTAATGTCATGTCGTGTGTTGTGTTGTTTTGTCTTGTCTTATGTTGTTTTATGTTGTCATGTAATGTCATGTCGTGTGTTGTGTTGTTTTGTCTTGTCTTGTCTTGTCTTGTCTTGTCTTGTCTTGTCTTGTCTTGTCTTGTCTTGTCTTGTCTTGTCTTGTCTTGTCTTGTTTTTCTTGTTTTGTCTTGTCTTGTCTTGTCTTGTCTTGTATTGTCTTGTCTTGTCTTGTCTTGTCTTGTCTTGTCTTGTCTTGTCTTGTCTTGTCTTGTCCTGACGTGTGTTGTGTTGTTTTGTCTTGTCTTGTTTTGTCTTGTCTTGTCTTGTCTAGTCTTGTCTTGTCTTGTCTTGTCTTGTCCTGTCTTGTCTTGTCTTGTCTTGCCTTGTCTTGTCTTGTCTTGTCTTGTCTTGTCTTGTATTGTCTAGTCTTGTCTTGTCTTGTCATGTCTTGTCTTGTCTTGTCTTGCCTTGTCTTTTCTTGTCTGGTCTTGTCTTGTCTTGTCTTGTCTTGTCATGTCGTGTGTTGTGTTGTTTTGTCTTGTCATGTCTTATATTGTCTTGTCTTGTCTTGTCTTGTCTTGTCTTGTCTGGTCTTGTCTTGTTTTGTCATGTAATGTCATGTCGTGTGTTGTGTTGTTTTGTCTTGTCTTATGTTGTTTTATGTTGTCATGTAATGTCATGTCGTGTGTTGTGTTGTTTTGTCTTGTCTTGTCTTGTCTTGTCTTGTCTTGTCTTGTCTTGTCTTGTCTTGTCTTGTCTTGTCTTGTCTTGTCTTGTCTTGTCTTGTCTTGTCTTGTCTTGTCTTGTCTTGTCTTGTCTTGTTTTTCTTGTTTTGTCTTGTCTTGTCTTGTCTTGTCTTGTATTGTCTTGTCTTGTCTTGTCTTGTCTTGTCTTGTCTTGTCTTGTCCTGACGTGTGTTGTGTTGTTTTGTCTTGTCTTGTCTTGTCCTGACGTGTGTTGTGTTGTTTTGTCTTGTCTTGTTTTGTCTTGTCTTGCTTTGTCTTGTCATGTCTTATCTTGTCTTGTCTTGTCTTGTCTTGTGATGTCTTGTGTTGTCTTGTCTTGTCTTGTCTTGTCTTGTCCTGACGTGTGTTGTGTTGTTTTGTCTTGTCTTGTCTTGTCTTGTCTTGTCTTGTCTTGTCTTGTCTTGTCTTGTCTTGACTTGTCTTGTCTTGTCTTGTCTTGTCTTGTCTTGTCTTGTCTTGTCTTGTCTTGTCTTGTCTTGTCTTGTCTTGTATTGTCTAGTCTTGTCTTGTCTTGTCTTGTCCTGTCTTGTCTTGTCTTGTCTTGCCTTGTCTTGTCTTGTCTTGTCTTGTCTTGTCTTGTCTTGTATTGTCTAGTCTTGTCTTGTCTTGTCATGTCTTGTCTTGTCTTGTCTTGTCTTGCCTTGTCTTGTCTTGTCTTGTCTTGTCTTGTCTTGTCTTGTCCTGTCCTGACGTGTGTTGTGTTGTTTTGTCTTGGCTTGTTTTGTCTTGTTTAGCTTTGTCTTGTCATGTCTTATCTTGTCTTGTCTTGTCTTGTCTTGTGATGTAATGTCGTGTGTTGTGTTGTTTTGTCTTGTCCTGTCTTGTCTTGTATTGTCTAGTCTTGTCTTGTCTTGTCTTGTCCTGTCTTGTCTTGTCTTGTCTTGCCTTGTCTTGTCTTGTCTTGTCTTGTCTTGTCTTGTATTGTCTTGTCTTGTCTTATCTTGTCTTGTCTTGTATTGTCTAGTCTTGTCTTGTGATGTCATGTCATGTCTTGTGTTGTTTTGTCTTGTCTTGTCTTGTCTTGTTTTTCTTGTTTTGTCTTGTCTTGTCTTGTCTTGTTTTGTCATGTAATGTCATGTCGTGTGTTGTGTTGTTTTGTCTTGTCTTGTGTTGTTTTGTCGTGTCTTGTCTTGTCTTGTCTTGTCTTGTCTTGTCTTGACTTGTCTTGTCTTGTCTTGTCTTGTCTTGTCTTGTCTTGTCATGTTGTGTGTTGTGTTGTTTTGTCTTGTCATGTCTTATATTGTCTTGTCTTGTCTTGTCTTGTGATGTAATGTCGTGTGTTGTGTTGTTTTGTCTTGTCCTGTCTTGTCTTGTCTTGTCTTGTCTTGTCTTGTCTTGTCTTGTCTTGTCTTGTCTTGTCTTGTCTTGTCTTGTCTTGTCTTGTCTTGTCTTGTCTTGTATTGTCTAGTCTTGTCTTGTGATGTCATGTCATGTCTTGTGTTGTTTTGTCTTGTCTTGTCTTGTCTTGTCTTGTCTTGTCTTGTTTTGTCTTGTCTTGTCTTGTCTAGTCTTGTGATGTCATGTCATGTCGTGTGTTTTGTTGTTTTGTCTTGTCATGTCTTGTCTTGTCTTGTCTTGTGATGTCATGTCATGTCGTGTGTTGTGTTGTTTTGTCTTGTCATGTCTTGTCTTGTCTTGTCTTGTCTTGTTTTGTCTTGTCATGTCTTATCTTGTCTTGGCATGTCATGTCATGTCTTGTGTTGTTTTGTCGTGTCTTGTCTTGTCTTGTCTTGTCTTGTCTTGTCTTGTCTTGTCTTGTCTTGTCTTGTCTTGTCATGTTGTGTGTTGTGTTGTTTTGTCTTGTCATGTCTTATATTATCTTGTCTTGTCTTGTCTTGTCTTGTCTTGTGATGTCAAGTCATGTCGTGTGTTGTGTTGTTTTGTCTTGTCATGTCTTGTCTTGTCTTGTCTTGTGATGTCAAGTCATGTCGTGTGTTGTGTTGTTTTGTTTTGTCATGTCTTGTCTTGTGTTGTCTTGTCTTGTATTGTCTTGTCTTGTCTTGTCTTGTCTTGTCTTGTCTTGTCTTGTATTGTCTAGTCTTGTCTTGTCTTGTCTTGTCTTGTCCTGTCTTGTCTTGTCTTGTCTTGCCTTGTCTTGTCTTGTCTTGTCTTGTCTTGTCTTGTATTGTCTAGTCTTGTCTTGTCTTGTCATGTCTTGTCTTGTCTTGTCTTGCCTTGTCTTGTCTTGTCTTGTCTTGTCTTGTCTTGTCTTGTCCTGTCCTGACGTGTGTTGTGTTGTTTTGTCTTGGCTTGTTTTGTCTTGTTTAGCTTTGTCTTGTCATGTCTTATCTTGTCTTGTCTTGTCTTGTCTTGTGATGTCATGTCATGTCGTGTGTTGTGTTGTTTTGTCTTGTCATGTCTTGTCTTGTCTTGTCTTGTCCTGTCCTGTCTTGTCTTGTCATGTCATGTCGTGTGTTGTGTTGTTTTGTCTTGTCATGTCTTGTCTTGTTTTGTCTTGTCTTGTCTTGAGTTATGTTGTCATGTAAGGTCATGACGTGTGTTGTGTTGTTTTGTCTTGTCTTGTTTTGTCTTGTCTTGCTTTGTCTTGTCATGTCTTATCTTGTCTTGTCTTGTCTTGTGATGTCATGTCATGTCGTGTGTTGTGTTGTTTTGTCTTGTCATGTCTTATATTGTCTTGTCTTGTCTTGTCTTGACTTGTCTTGTCTTGTCTTGTCTTGTCTTGTCTTGTTTTTCTTGTTTTGTCTTGTCTTGTCTTGTCTTGTCTTGTCTTGTCTTGTCTTGTCTTGTCTTGTCTTGTCTTGTCTTGTCTTGTCTTGTCTTGTCTTGTCTTGTCTTGTCTTGTCTGGTCTTGTCTTGTCTTGTCTTGTCTTGTCATGTCGTGTGTTGTGTTGTTTTGTCTTGTCATGTCTTATATTGTCTTGTCTTGTCTTGTCTTGTCTTGTCTTGTCTTGTCTTGTCTTGTCTTGTCTTGTCTGGTCTTGTCTTGTTTTGTCATGTAATGTCATGTCGTGTGTTGTGTTGTTTTGTCTTGTCTTATGTTGTTTTATGTTGTCATGTAATGTCATGTCGTGTGTTGTGTTGTTTTGTCTTGTCTTGTCCTGTCTTGTCTTGTGTTGTCTTGTCTTGCCTTGTCTTGTCTTGTCTTGCCTTGTCTTGTCTTGTCTTGTCTTGTCTTGTCTTGTCTTGTCTTGTCTTGTCTTGTCTTGTCTTGTATTGTCTTGTCTTGTCTTGTCTTGTCTTGTCTTGTCTTGTCTTGTCTTGTCTTGTCCTGACGTGTGTTGTGTTGTTTTGTCTTGTCTTGTTTTGTCTTGTCTTGCTTTGTCTTGTCATGTCTTATCTTGTCTTGTCTTGTCTTGTCTTGTGATATCTTGTGTTGTCTTGTCTTGTCTTGTCTTGTCTTGTGTTGTCTTGTCTTGTCTTGTCTTGTCTTGTCTTGTCTTGTCTTGTCTTGTCTTGTCTTGTCTTGTCTTGTCTTGTCTTGTCTTGTCTTGTCTTGTCTTGTCTTGTCTTGTCTTGTCTTGTCTTGTCTTGTCTTGTCTTGTCTTGTCTTGTCTTGTCCTGACGTGTGTTGTGTTGTTTTGTCTTGTCTTGTTTTGTCTTGTCTTGCTTTGTCTTGTCATGTCTTATCTTGTCTTGTCTTGTCTTGTGATGTCATGTCATGTCGTGTGTTGTGTTGTTTTGTCTTGTCATGTCTTATATTGTCTTGTCTTGTCTTGTCTTGACTTGTCTTGTCTTGTCTTGTCTTGTCTTGTTTTTCTTGTTTTGTCTTGTCTTGTCTTGTCTTGTCTTGTCTTGTCTGGTCTTGTCTTGTCTTGTCTTGTCTTGTCATGTCGTGTGTTGTGTTGTTTTGTCTTGTCATGTCTTATATTGTCTTGTCTTGTCTTGTCTTGTCTTGTCTTGTCTTGTCTGGTCTTGTCTTGTTTTGTCATGTAATGTCATGTCGTGTGTTGTGTTGTTTTGTCTTGTCTTATGTTGTTTTATGTTGTCATGTAATGTCATGTCGTGTGTTGTGTTGTTTTGTCTTGTCTTGTCTTGTCTTGTCTTGTCTTGTGTTGTCTTGTCATGTCGTGTGTTGTGTTGTTTTGTCTTGTCATGTCTTATATTGTCTTGTCTTGTCTTGTCTTGACTTGTCTTGTCTTGTCTTGTCTTGTCTTGTCTTGTTTTTCTTGTTTTGTCTTGTCTTGTCTTGTCTTGTCTTGTCTTGTCTTTTCTTGTCTTGTCTTGTCTTGTCTGGTCTTGTCTTGTCTTGTCTTGTCTTGTCATGTCGTGTGTTGTGTTTTTTTGTCTTGTCATGTCTTATATTGTCTTGTCTTGTCTTGTCTTGTCTTGTCTTGTCTTGTCTGGTCTTGTCTTGTTTTGTCATGTAATGTCATGTCGTGTGTTGTGTTGTTTTGTCTTGTCTTATGTTGTTTTATGTTGTCATGTAATGTCATGTCGTGTGTTGTGTTGTTTTGTCTTGTCTTGTCTTGTCTTGTCTTGTCTTGTCTAGTCTTGTCTTGTCTTGTCTTGTCTTGTCTTGTCCTGACGTGTGTTGTGTTGTTTTGTCTTGTCTTGTTTTGTCTTGTTTTGTCTTGTCTTGCTTTGTCTTGTCATGTCTTATCTTGTCTTGTCTTGTCTTGTCTTGTGATGTCTTGTGTTGTCTTGTCTTGTCTTGTCTTGTCTTGTGTTGTCTTGTCTTGTCTTGTCTTGTCTTGTCTTGTCTTGTCTTGTCTTGTCTTGTCTTGTTTTTCTTGTTTTGTCTTGTCTTGTCTTGTCTTGTCTTGTCTTGTCTTGTCTTGTCTTGTCTTGTCTTGTCTTGTCTTGTCTTGTCTTGTCTGGTCTTGTCTTGTCTTGTCTTGTCTTGTCATGTCGTGTGTTGTGTTGTTTTGTCTTGTCATGTCTTATATTGTCTTGTCTTGTCTTGTCTTGTCTTGTCTTGTCTTGTCTTGTCTGGTCTTGTCTTGTTTTGTCATGTAATGTCATGTCGTGTGTTGTGTTGTTTTGTCTTGTCTTATGTTGTTTTATGTTGTCATGTAATGTCATGTCGTGTGTTGTGTTGTTTTGTCTTGTCTTGTCTTGTCTTGTGTTGTCTTGTCTTGCCTTGTCTTGTCTTGTCTTGTCTTGTCTTGTCTTGTCTTGTCTTGTCTTGTATTGTCTTGTCTTGTCTTGTCTTGTCTTGTCTTGTCTTGTCTTGTCTTGTCCTGACGTGTGTTGTGTTGTTTTGTCTTGTCTTGTCTTGTCCTGACGTGTGTTGTGTTGTTTTGTCTTGTCTTGTTTTGTCTTGTCTTGCTTTGTCTTGTCATGTCTTATCTTGTCTTGTCTTGTCTTGTCTTGTGATGTCTTGTGTTGTCTTGTCTTGTCTTGTCTTGTCTTGTGTTGTGTTGTCTTGTCTTGTCTTGTCTTGTCTTGTCTTGTCTTGTCTTGTCTTGTCTTGTCTTGTCTTGTCTTGTCTTGTCTTGTCTTGTCTTGTCCTGACGTGTGTTGTGTTGTTTTGTCTTGTCTTGTTTTGTCTTGTCTTGCTTTGTCTTGTCATGTCTTATCTTGTCTTGTCTTGTCTTGTGATGTCATGTCATGTCGTGTGTTGTGTTGTTTTGTCTTGTCATGTCTTATATTGTCTTGTCTTGTCTTGTCTTGACTTGTCTTGTCTTGTCTTGTCTTGTCTTGTCTTGTCTTGTCTTGTTTTTCTTGTTTTGTCTTGTCTTGTCTTGTCTTGTCTTGTCTTGTCTTGTCTTGTCTTGTCTGGTCTTGTCTTGTCTTGTCTTGTCTTGTCATGTCGTGTGTTGTGTTGTTTTGTCTTGTCATGTCTTATATTGTCTTGTCTTGTCTTGTCTTGTCTTGTCTTGTCTTGTCTGGTCTTGTCTTGTTTTGTCATGTAATGTCATGTCGTGTGTTGTGTTGTTTTGTCTTGTCTTATGTTGTTTTATGTTGTCATGTAATGCCATGTCGTGTGTTGTGTTGTTTTGTCTTGTCTTGTCTTGTCTTGTCTTGTCTTGTCTTGTGTTGTCTTGTCATGTCGTGTGTTGTGTTGTTTTGTCTTGTCATGTCTTATATTGTCTTGTCTTGTCTTGTCTTGACTTGTCTTGTCTTGTCTTGTCTTGTCTTGTCTTGTTTTTCTTGTTTTGTCTTTACTTGTCTTGTCTTGTCTTGTCTTGTCTTGTCTTTTCTTGTCTTGTCTTGTCTGGTCTTGTCTTGTCTTGTCTTGTCTTGTCATGTCGTGTGTTGTGTTGTTTTGTCTTGTCATGTCTTATATTGTCTTGTCTTGTCTTGTCTTGTCTTGTCTTGTCTTGTCTGGTCTTGTCTTGTTTTGTCATGTAATGTCATGTCGTGTGTTGTGTTGTTTTGTCTTGTCTTATGTTGTTTTATGTTGTCATGTAATGTCATGTCGTGTGTTGTGTTGTTTTGTCTTGTCTTGTCTTGTCTTGTCTTGTCTTGTCTTGTCTTGTCTTGTCTTGTCTTGTCCTGACGTGTGTTGTGTTGTTTTGTCTTGTCTTGTTTTGTCTTGTCTTGCTTTGTCTTGTCATGTCTTATCTTGTCTTGTTTTGTCTTGTCTTGCTTTGTCTTGTCATGTCTTATCTTGTCTTGTCTTGTCTTGTCTTGTCTTGTCTTGTCTTGCCTTGCCTTGTCTTGTCTTGTCTTGTCATGTCTGGTCTTGTCTTGTCTTGCCTTGTCTTGTCTTGTCTTGTCTTGTCTTGTCTTGTCTTGTCTTGTGATGTCATGTCATGTCGTGTGTTGTGTTGTTTTGTCTTGTCATGTCTTGTCTTGTCTTGTCTTGCCTTGCCTTGTCTTGTCTTGTCTTGTCTTGTCTTGTCTTGTCTTGTCTTGTGATGTCATGTCATGTCGTGTGTTGTGTTGTTTTGTCTTGTCATGTCTTGTCTTGTCTTGTCTTGTCTTGTCTTGTCTTGTTTTGTCTTGTCATGCCTTGTCTTGTCTTGTCATGTCTTATCTTGTCTTGTCTTGTCTTGTCTTGTCTTGTCTTGTCGTGTCTTGTCTTGTCTTGACATGTCTTGTCTTGTCTTGTCTTCTCTGGTCTTGTCTTGTCTTGTCTTGTCTTGTCTTGTCCTGTCTTGTCTTGTCTTGTCTTGTCATGTCTTGTCTTGTCTTGTCTTGCCTTGTCTTGTCTTGTCTTGTCTTGTCTTGTCCTGTCCTGACATGTGTTGTGTTGTTTTGTCTTGTCTTGCTTTGTCTTGTCATGTCTTATCTTGTCTTGTCTTGTCTTGTCTTGTCTTGTCTTGTGATGTCATGTCATGTCGTGTGTTGTGTTGTTTTGTCTTGTCATGTCTTGTCTTGTCTTGTCTTGTGATGTCATGTCATGTCGTGTGTTGTGTTGTTTTGTCTTGTCTTGTTTTCTCTTGTCATGTTTTGTCTTGTCTTGTCTTGTCTTGTCTTGTCTTGTCTTGTCTTGTCTTGTCTTGTCTTGTCTTGTCTTGTCTTGTCATTTCATGTCATGTCGTGCGTTGTTTTGTTTTGTCTTGTCTTGTCTAGTCTTGTCTTGTCTTGTCTTGTCTTGTCTTGTCTTATCTTGTCTTGTCTTGTCTTGTCTTGTCTAGTCTTGTCGTGTCTAGTCTTGTCTAGTCTTGTCTAGTCTTGTCTTGTCTTGTCTTGTTTTGTCTTGTCTTGTCATGTCATGTCATGTCATGTTGTGTTGTGTTGTTTTGTCTTGTCTTGTTTTGTCTTGTCTTGCTTTGTCTTGTCATGTCTTATCTTGTCTTGTTTTGTCTTGTCTTGCTTTGTCTTGTCATGTCTTATCTTGTCTTGTCTTGTCTTGTCTTGTCTTGACATGTCTTGTCTTGTCATGTCTTGTCTTGTCTTGTCTTGTCTTGTCTTGTCTTGTCTTGTCTTGTCTTGTCTTGTCTTGTCTTGTCTTGTCTTGTCTTGTCTTGTTTTTCTTGTTTTGTCTTGTCTTGTCTTGTCTTGTCTTGTCTTGTCTTGTCTTGTCTTGTCCTGTCTTGTCTTGTCTTGTCTTGTCTTGCCTTGTCTTGTCTTGTCTTGTCTTGTCTTGTCTTGTCTTGTCTTGTCTTGTCTTGCGATGTCAAGTCATGTCGTGTGTTGTGTTGTTTTGTCTTGTCATGTCTTGTCTTGTCTTGTCTTGTGATGTCAAGTCATGTCGTGTGTTGTGTTGTTTTGTCTTGTCATGTCTTGTCTTGTCTTATCTTGTCTTGTCTTGTCTTGTCTTGTCTTGTCTTGTCTTGTCTTGTCTTGTCTTGTCTTGTATTGTCTAGTCTTGTCTTGTCTTGTCTTGTCTTGTCTTGTCTTGTCTTGCCTTGCCTTGTCTTGTCTTGTCTTGTCTTGTCTTGTCTTGTCTTGTATTGTCTAGTCTTGTCTTGTCTTGTCATGTCTTGTCTTGTCTTGTCTTGTCTTGCCTTGTCTTGTCTTGTCTTGTCTTGTCTTGTCTTGTCTTGTCTTGTCTTGTCTTGTCCTGTCCTGACGTGTGTTGTGTTGTTTTGTCTTGTCTTGTTTTGTCTTGTTTAGCTTTGTCTTGTCATGTCTTATCTTGTCTTGTCTTGTCTTGTCTTGTCTTGTGATGTCATGTCATGTCGTGTGTTGTGTTGTTTTGTCTTGTCATGTCTTGTTTTGTCTTGTCTTGCTTTGTCTTGTCATGTCTTATCTTGTCTTGTCTTGTCTTGTCTTGTGATGTCTTGTGTTGTCTTGTCTTGTCTTGTCTTGTCTTGTCTTGTGTTGTCTTGTCTTGTCTTGTCTTGTCTTGTCTTGTCTTGTCTTGTCTTGTCTTGTTTTTCTTGTTTTGTCTTGTCTTGTCTTGTCTTGTCTTGTCTTGTCTTGTCTTGTCTTGTCTTGTCTTGTCTTGTCTTGTCTTGTCTGGTCTTGTCTTGTCTTGTCTTGTCTTGTCATGTCGTGTGTTGTGTTGTTTTGTCTTGTCATGTCTTATATTGTCTTGTCTTGTCTTGTCTTGTCTTGTCTTGTCTTGTCTTGTCTGGTCTTGTCTTGTTTTGTCATGTAATGTCATGTCGTGTGTTGTGTTGTTTTGTCTTGTCTTATGTTGTTTTATGTTGTCATGTAATGTCATGTCGTGTGTTGTGTTGTTTTGTCTTGTCTTGTCTTGTCTTGTGTTGTCTTGTCTTGTCTTGTCTTGTCTTGTCTTGTCTTGTCTTGTCTTGTCTTGTCTTGTCTTGTATTGTCTTGTCTTGTCTTGTCTTGTCTTGTCTTGTCTTGTCTTGTCTTGTCCTGACGTGTGTTGTGTTGTTTTGTCTTGTCTTGTCTTGTCCTGACGTGTGTTGTGTTGTTTTGTCTTGTCTTGTTTTGTCTTGTCTTGCTTTGTCTTGTCATGTCTTATCTTGTCTTGTCTTGTCTTGTCTTGTGATGTCTTGTGTTGTCTTGTCTTGTCTTGTCTTGTCTTGTGTTGTGTTGTCTTGTCTTGTCTTGTCTTGTCTTGTCTTGTCTTGTCTTGTCTTGTCTTGTCTTGTCTTGTCTTGTCTTGTCTTGTCTTGTCTTGTCTTGTCTTGTCTTGTCTTGTCTTGTCTTGTCTTGTCTTGTCTTGTCTTGTCTTGTCTTGTCTTGTCTTGTCTTGTCTTGTCTTGTCCTGACGTGTGTTGTGTTGTTTTGTCTTGTCTTGTTTTGTCTTGTCTTGCTTTGTCTTGTCATGTCTTATCTTGTCTTGTCTTGTCTTGTGATGTCATGTCATGTCGTGTGTTGTGTTGTTTTGTCTTGTCATGTCTTATATTGTCTTGTCTTGTCTTGTCTTGACTTGTCTTGTCTTGTCTTGTCTTGTCTTGTCTTGTCTTGTCTTGTTTTTCTTGTTTTGTCTTGTCTTGTCTTGTCTTGTCTTGTCTTGTCTTGTCTTGTCTTGTCTGGTCTTGTCTTGTCTTGTCTTGTCTTGTCATGTCGTGTGTTGTGTTGTTTTGTCTTGTCATGTCTTATATTGTCTTGTCTTGTCTTGTCTTGTCTTGTCTTGTCTTGTCTTGTCTTGTCTGGTCTTGTCTTGTTTTGTCATGTAATGTCATGTCGTGTGTTGTGTTGTTTTGTCTTGTCTTATGTTGTTTTATGTTGTCATGTAATGCCATGTCGTGTGTTGTGTTGTTTTGTCTTGTCTTGTCTTGTCTTGTCTTGTCTTGTCTTGTGTTGTCTTGTCATGTCGTGTGTTGTGTTGTTTTGTCTTGTCATGTCTTATATTGTCTTGTCTTGTCTTGTCTTGACTTGTCTTGTCTTGTCTTGTCTTGTCTTGTCTTGTTTTTCTTGTTTTGTCTTTACTTGTCTTGTCTTGTCTTGTCTTTTCTTGTCTTGCCTTGTCTGGTCTTGTCTTGTCTTGTCTTGTCTTGTCATGTCGTGTGTTGTGTTGTTTTGTCTTGTCATGTCTTATATTGTCTTGTCTTGTCTTGTCTTGTCTTGTCTTGTCTTGTCTTGTCTGGTCTTGTCTTGTTTTGTCATGTAATGTCATGTCGTGTGTTGTGTTGTTTTGTCTTGTCTTGTCTTGTCTTGTCTTGTCTTGTCTTGTCTTGTCCTGACGTGTGTTGTGTTGTTTTGTCTTGTCTTGTTTTGTCTTGTCTTGCTTTGTCTTGTCATGTCTTATCTTGTCTTGTTTTGTCTTGTCTTGCTTTGTCTTGTCATGTCTTATCTTGTCTTGTCTTGTCTTGTCTTGTCTTGTCTTGTCTTGCCTTGCCTTGTCTTGTCTTGTCTTGTCATGTCTTGTCTTGTCTTGTCTTGCCTTGTCTTGTCTTGTCTTGTCTTGTCTTGTCTTGTCTTGTCTTGTCTTGTGATGTCATGTCATGTCGTGTGTTGTGTTGTTTTGTCTTGTCATGTCTTGTCTTGTCTTGTCTTGCCTTGCCTTGTCTTGTCTTGTCTTGTCTTGTCTTGTCTTGTCTTGTCTTGTGATGTCATGTCATGTCGTGTGTTGTGTTGTTTTGTCTTGTCATGTCTTGTCTTGTCTTGTCTTGTCTTGTCTTGTCTTGTTTTGTCTTGTCATGCCTTGTCTTGTCTTGTCATGTCTTATCTTGTCTTGTCTTGTCTTGTCTTGTCTTGTCTTGTCTTGTCGTGTCTTGTCTTGTCTTGACATGTCTTGTCTTGTCTTGTCTTCTCTGGTCTTGTCTTGTCTTGTCTTGTCTTGTCTTGTCCTGTCTTGTCTTGTCTTGTCTTGTCATGTCTTGTCTTGTCTTGTCTTGCCTTGTCTTGTCTTGTCTTGTCTTGTCTTGTCCTGTCCTGACATGTGTTGTGTTGTTTTGTCTTGTCTTGCTTTGTCTTGTCATGTCTTATCTTGTCTTGTCTTGTCTTGTCTTGTGATGTCATGTCATGTCGTGTGTTGTGTTGTTTTGTCTTGTCATGTCTTGTCTTGTCTTGTCTTGTGATGTCATGTCATGTCGTGTGTTGTGTTGTTTTGTCTTGTCTTGTTTTCTCTTGTCATGTTTTGTCTTGTCTTGTCTTGTCTTGTCTTGTCTTGTCTTGTCTTGTCTTGTCTTGTCTTGTCTTGTCTTGTCTTGTCTTGTCTTGTCTTGTCTTGTCTTGTCATTTCATGTCATGTCGTGCGTTGTTTTGTTTTGTCTTGTCTTGTCTAGTCTTGTCTTGTCTTGTCTTGTCTTGTCTTGTCTTATCTTGTCTTGTCTTGTCTTGTCTTGTCTAGTCTTGTCGTGTCTAGTCTTGTCTAGTCTTGTCTAGTCTTGTCTTGTCTTGTCTTGTTTTGTCTTGTCTTGTCATGTCATGTCATGTCATGTTGTGTTGTGTTGTTTTGTCTTGTCTTGTTTTGTCTTGTCTTGCTTTGTCTTGTCATGTCTTATCTTGTCTTGTTTTGTCTTGTCTTGCTTTGTCTTGTCATGTCTTATCTTGTCTTGTCTTGTCTTGTCTTGTCTTGACATGTCTTGTCTTGTCATGTCTTGTCTTGTCTTGTCTTGTCTTGTCTTGTCTTGTCTTGTCTTGTCTTGTCTTGTCTTGTCTTGTCTTGTCTTGTCTTGTCTTGTCTTGTTTTTCTTGTTTTGTCTTGTCTTGTCTTGTCTTGTCTTGTCTTGTCTTGTCTTGTCTTGTCCTGTCTTGTCTTGTCTTGTCTTGTCTTGCCTTGTCTTGTCTTGTCTTGTCTTGTCTTGTCTTGTCTTGTCTTGTCTTGCGATGTCAAGTCATGTCGTGTGTTGTGTTGTTTTGTCTTGTCATGTCTTGTCTTGTCTTGTCTTGTGATGTCAAGTCATGTCGTGTGTTGTGTTGTTTTGTCTTGTCATGTCTTGTCTTGTCTTGTCTTGTCTTGTCTTGTCTTGTCTTGTCTTGTCTTGTCTTGTCTTGTATTGTCTAGTCTTGTCTTGTCTTGTCTTGTCTTGTCTTGTCTTGTCTTGTCTTGTCTTGTCTTGTCTTGTCCTGTCTTGTCTTGTCTTGTCTTGTCTTGTCTTGTCTTGTCATGTCTTGTCTTGTCTTGTCTTGTCTTGCCTTGTCTTGTCTTGTCTTGTCTTGTCTTGTCTTGTCTTGTCTTGTCTTGTCTTGTCTTGTCCTGTCCTGACGTGTGTTGTGTTGTTTTGTCTTGTCTTGTTTTGTCTTGTTTAGCTTTGTCTTGTCATGTCTTATCTTGTCTTGTCTTGTCTTGTCTTGTCTTGTGATGTCATGTCATGTCGTGTGTTGTGTTGTTTTGTCTTGTCATGTCTTGTCTTGTCTTGTCTTGTCTTGTCTTGTCTTGTCTTGTCTTGTCTTGTCTTGTCTTGTCTTGTCTTGTCTTGTCTTGCCTTGTCTTATCTTGTCTTGTCTTGTCTTGTCTTGTCTTGTCTTGTCTTGTCTTGTCTTGTCTTGTCTTGTCTTGTCTTGTCTTGTCTTGCCTTGTCTTATCTTGTCTTGTCTTGTCTTGTCATGTCATGTCATGTCGTGCGTTGTCTTGTCTTGTCTTGTCCTGTCTTGTCTTGTCTTGTCTTGCCTTGTCTTATCTTGTCTTGTCTTGTCTTGTCATTTCATGTCATGTCGTGCGTTGTTTTGTTTTGTCTTGTCTTGTCTAGTCTTGTCTTGTCTTGTCTTGTCTTGTCTTGTCTTATCTTGTCTTGTCTTGTCTTGTCTTGTCTAGTCTTGTCGTGTCTAGTCTTGTCTAGTCTTGTCTAGTCTTGTCTTGTCTTGTCTTGTTTTGTCTTGTCTTGTCATGTCATGTCATGTCATGTTGTGTTGTGTTGTTTTGTCTTGTCTTGTTTTGTCTTGTCTTGCTTTGTCTTGTCATGTCTTATCTTGTCTTGTTTTGTCTTGTCTTGCTTTGTCTTGTCATGTCTTATCTTGTCTTGTCTTGTCTTGTCTTGTCTTGACATGTCTTGTCTTGTCATGTCTTGTCTTGTCTTGTCTTGTCTTGTCTTGTCTTGTCTTGTCTTGTCTTGTCTTGTCTTGTCTTGTCTTGTCTTGTCTTGTCTTGTCTTGTCTTGTCTTGTCTTGTCTTGTCTTGTCTTGTTTTTCTTGTTTTGTCTTGTCTTGTCTTGTCTTGTCTTGTCTTGTCTTGTCTTGTCTTGTCTTGTCTTGTCTGGTCTTGTCTTGTCTTGTCTTGTCATGTCGTGTGTTGTGTTGTTTTGTCTTGTCATGTCTTATATTGTCTTGTCTTGTCTTGTCTTGTCTTGTCTTGTCTTGTCTTGTCTTGTCTTGTCTTGTCTTGTCTTGTCTTGTCTTGTCTGGTCTTGTCTTGTTTTGTCATGTAATGTCATGTCGTGTGTTGTGTTGTTTTGTCTTGTCTTATGTTGTTTTATGTTGTCATGTAATGCCATGTCGTGTGTTGTGTTGTTTTGTCTTGTCTTGTCTTGTCTTGTCTTGTCTTGTCATGTCGTGTGTTGTGTTGTTTTGTCTTGTCATGTCTTATATTGTCTTGTCTTGTCTTGTCTTGTCTTGTCTTGTCTGGTCTTGTCTTGTTTTGTCATGTAATGTCATGTCGTGTGTTGTGTTGTTTTGTCTTGTCTTATGTTGTTTTATGTTGTCATGTAATGTCATGTCGTGTGTTGTGTTGTTTTGTCTTGTCTTGTCTTGTCTTGTCTTGTCTTGTCTTTTCTTGTCTTGTCTTGTCTGGTCTTGTCTTGTCTTGTCTTGTCTTGTCATGTCGTGTGTTGTGTTGTTTTGTCTTGTCATGTCTTATATTGTCTTGTCTTGTCTTGTCTTGTCTTGTCTTGTCTTGTCTGGTCTTGTCTTGTTTTGTCATGTAATGTCATGTCGTGTGTTGTGTTGTTTTGTCTTGTCTTATGTTGTTTTATGTTGTCATGTAATGTCATGTCGTGTGTTGTGTTGTTTTGTCTTGTCTTGTCTTGTCTTGTCTTGTCTTGTCTTGTCTTGTCTTGTCTTGTCTTGTCCTGACGTGTGTTGTGTTGTTTTGTCTTGTCTTGTTTTGTCTTGTCTTGCTTTGTCTTGTCATGTCTTATCTTGTCTTGTTTTGTCTTGTCTTGCTTTGTCTTGTCATGTCTTATCTTGTCTTGTCTTGTCTTGTCTTGTCTTGACATGTCTTGTCTTGTCATGTCTTGTCTTGTCTTGTCTTGTCTTGTCTTGTCTTGTCTTGTCTTGTCTTGTCTTGCCTTGTCTTGTCTTGTCTTGTCTTGTCTTGTCTTGTCTTGTCTTGTGATGTCATGTCATGTCGTGTGTTGTGTTGTTTTGTCTTGTCATGTCTTGTCTTGTCTTGTCTTGTCTTGTCTTGTTTTGTCTTGTCATGCCTTGTCTTGTCTTGTCATGTCTTATCTTGTCTTGTCTTGTCTTGTCTTGTCTTGTCTTGTCGTGTCTTGTCTTGTCTTGTCTTGTCTTGACATGTCTTGTCTTGTCTTGTCTTCTCTGGTCTTGTCTTGTCTTGTCTTGTCTTGTCTTGTCCTGTCTTGTCTTGTCTTGTCTTGTCATGTCTTGTCTTGTCTTGTCTTGCCTTGTCTTGTCTTGTCTTGTCTTGTCTTGTCTTGTCTTGTCTTGTCTTGTCTTGTCTTGTCTTGTCTTGCGATGTCAAGTCATGTCGTGTGTTGTGTTGTTTTGTCTTGTCATGTCTTGTCTTGTCTTGTCTTGTGATGTCAAGTCATGTCGTGTGTTGTGTTGTTTTGTCTTGTCATGTCTTGTCTTGTCTTGTCTTGTCTTGTCTTGTCTTGTGATGTCATGTCATGTCGTGTGTTGTGTTGTTTTGTCTTGTCATGTCTTGTCTTGTCTTGTCTTGTGATGTCATGTCATGTCGTGTGTTGTGTTGTTTTGTCTTGTCTTGTTTTCTCTTGTCATGTTTTGTCTTGTCTTGTCTTGTCTTGTCTTGTCTTGTCTTGTCTTGTCTTGTGATGTCATGTCATGTCGTGTGTTGTGTTGTTTTGTCTTGTCTTGCTTTGTCTTGGCATGTCTTATCTTGTCTTGTCTTGTCTTGTCTTGTCTTGTCTTGTCTTGTCTTGTCTTGTCTTGTCTTGTCTTGTCTTGTCTTGTCTTGTCTTGTCTTGTCTTGTCTTGTCTTGTCTTGTCTTGTCTTGTCTTGTCTTGTCTTGTCTTGTCTTGTCTTGTCTTGTCTTGTCTTGTCTTGTCTTGTCCTGTCTTGTCTTGTCTTGTCTTGTCTTGCCTTGTCTTGTCTTGTCTTGTCTTGTCTTGTCTTGTCTTGTCTTGTCTTGTCTTGTGATGTCATGTCATGTCGTGTGTTGTGTTGTTTTGTCTTGTCATGTCTTGTCATGTCTTGTCTTGTCTTGTCTTGTGATGTCATGTCATGTCGTGTGTTGTGTTGTTTTGTCTTGTCTTGCTTTGTCTTGGCATGTCTTATCTTGTCTTGTCTTGTCTTGTCTTGTCTTGTCTTGTGATGTCATGTCATGTCGTGTGTTGTGTTGTTTTGTCTTGTCATGTCTTGTCTTGTCTTGTCTTGTGATGTCATGTCATGTCGTGTGTTGTGTTGTTTTGTCTTGTCTTGTTTTCTCTTGTCATGTTTTGTCTTGTCTTGTCTTGTCTTGTCTTGTCTTGTCTTGTCTTGTCTTGTCTTGTCTTGTCTTGTCTTGTCTTGTCTTGTCTTGTCTTGTCTTGTCTTGTCTTGTCTTGTCTTGTCTTGTCTTGTCTTGTCTTGTCTTGTCTTGTCTTGTCTTGTCTTGTCTTGTCTTGTCTTGTCTTGTCTTGTCTTGTCCTGTCTTGTCTTGTCTTGTCTTGTCTTGCCTTGTCTTGTCTTGTCTTGTCTTGTCTTGTCTTGTCTTGTCTTGTCTTGCGATGTCAAGTCATGTCGTGTGTTGTGTTGTTTTGTCTTGTCATGTCTTGTCTTGTCTTGTCTTGTGATGTCAAGTCATGTCGTGTGTTGTGTTGTTTTGTCTTGTCATGTCTTGTCTTGTCTTGTCTTGTCTTGTCTTGTCTTGTCTTGTCTTGTCTTGTCTTGTCTTGTCTTGTCTTGTCTTGTATTGTCTAGTCTTGTCTTGTCTTGTCTTGTCTTGTCTTGCCTTGCCTTGTCTTGTCTTGTCTTGTCTTGTCTTGTCTTGTCTTGTATTGTCTAGTCTTGTCTTGTCTTGTCATGTCTTGTCTTGTCTTGTCTTGTCTTGCCTTGTCTTGTCTTGTCTTGTCTTGTCTTGTCTTGTCTTGTCTTGTCCTGTCCTGACGTGTGTTGTGTTGTTTTGTCTTGTCTTGTTTTGTCTTGTTTAGCTTTGTCTTGTCATGTCTTATCTTGTCTTGTCTTGTCTTGTCTTGTCTTGTGATGTCATGTCATGTCGTGTGTTGTGTTGTTTTGTCTTGTCATGTCTTGTCTTGTCTTGTCTTGTCTTGTCTTGTCTTGTCTTGTCTTGTCTTGTCTTGTCTTGTCTTGTCTTGTCTTGTCTTGTCTTGTCTTGTCTTGCCTTGTCTTATCTTGCCTTGTCTTGTCTTGTCTTGTCTTGTCTTGTCTTGTCTTGTCTTGTCTTGTCTTGTCTTGTCTTGTCTTGCCTTGTCTTATCTTGTCTTGTCTTGTCTTGTCATGTCATGTCATGTCGTGCGTTGTCTTGTCTTGTCTTGTCCTGTCTTGTCTTGTCTTGTCTTGCCTTGTCTTATCTTGTCTTGTCTTGTCTTGTCATTTCATGTCATGTCGTGCGTTGTTTTGTTTTGTCTTGTCTTGTCTAGTCTTGTCTTGTCTTGTCTTGTCTTGTCTTGTCTTATCTTGTCTTGTCTTGTCTTGTCTTGTCTAGTCTTGTCGTGTCTAGTCTTGTCTAGTCTTGTCTAGTCTTGTCTTGTCTTGTCTTGTTTTGTCTTGTCTTGTCATGTCATGTCATGTCATGTTGTGTTGTGTTGTTTTGTCTTGTCTTGTTTTGTCTTGTCTTGCTTTGTCTTGTCATGTCTTATCTTGTCTTGTTTTGTCTTGTCTTGCTTTGTCTTGTCATGTCTTATCTTGTCTTGTCTTGTCTTGTCTTGTCTTGACATGTCTTGTCTTGTCATGTCTTGTCTTGTCTTGTCTTGTCTTGTCTTGTCTTGTCTTGTCTTGTCTTGTCTTGTCTTGTCTTGTCTTGTCTTGTCTTGTCTTGTCTTGTCTTGTTTTTCTTGTTTTGTCTTGTCTTGTCTTGTCTTGTCTTGTCTTGTCTTGTCTTGTCTTGTCTGGTCTTGTCTTGTCTTGTCTTGTCATGTCGTGTGTTGTGTTGTTTTGTCTTGTCATGTCTTATATTGTCTTGTCTTGTCTTGTCTTGTCTTGTCTTGTCTTGTCTTGTCTTGTCTTGTCTTGTCTTGTCTTGTCTTGTCTTGTCTTGTCTGGTCTTGTCTTGTTTTGTCATGTAATGTCATGTCGTGTGTTGTGTTGTTTTGTCTTGTCTTATGTTGTTTTATGTTGTCATGTAATGCCATGTCGTGTGTTGTGTTGTTTTGTCTTGTCTTGTCTTGTCTTGTCATGTCGTGTGTTGTGTTGTTTTGTCTTGTCATGTCTTATATTGTCTTGTCTTGTCTTGTCTTGTCTTGTCTTGTCTTGTCTGGTCTTGTCTTGTTTTGTCATGTAATGTCATGTCGTGTGTTGTGTTGTTTTGTCTTGTCTTATGTTGTTTTATGTTGTCATGTAATGTCATGTCGTGTGTTGTATTGTTTTGTCTTGTCTTGTCTTGTCTTGTCTTGTCTTGTCTTGTCTTGTCTTGTCTTGTCTTGTCTTGTCTTGTCTTTTCTTGTCTTGTCTTGTCTGGTCTTGTCTTGTCTTGTCTTGTCTTGTCATGTCGTGTGTTGTGTTGTTTTGTCTTGTCATGTCTTATATTGTCTTGTCTTGTCTTGTCTTGTCTTGTCTTGTCTTGTCTGGTCTTGTCTTGTTTTGTCATGTAATGTCATGTCGTGTGTTGTGTTGTTTTGTCTTGTCTTATGTTGTTTTATGTTGTCATGTAATGTCATGTCGTGTGTTGTGTTGTTTTGTCTTGTCTTGTCTTGTCTTGTCTTGTCCTGACGTGTGTTGTGTTGTTTTGTCTTGTCTTGTTTTGTCTTGTCTTGCTTTGTCTTGTCATGTCTTATCTTGTCTTGTTTTGTCTTGTCTTGCTTTGTCTTGTCATGTCTTATCTTGTCTTGTCTTGTCTTGTCTTGTCTTGACATGTCTTGTCTTGTCATGTCTTGTCTTGTCTTGTCTTGTCTTGTCTTGTCTTGTCTTGTCTTGTCTTGTCTTGCCTTGTCTTGTCTTGTCTTGTCTTGTCTTGTCTTGTCTTGTCTTGTGATGTCATGTCATGTCGTGTGTTGTGTTGTTTTGTCTTGTCATGTCTTGTCTTGTCTTGTCTTGTCTTGTTTTGTCTTGTCATGCCTTGTCTTGTCTTGTCATGTCTTATCTTGTCTTGTCTTGTCTTGTCTTGTTTTGTCTTGTCTTGCTTTGTCTTGTCATGTCTTATCTTGTCTTGTCTTGTCTTGTCTTGTCTTGACATGTCTTGTCTTGTCTTGCCTTGTCTTGTCTTGTCTTGTCTTGTCTTGTCTTGTCTTGTCTTGTGATGTCATGTCATGTCGTGTGTTGTGTTGTTTTGTCTTGTCATGTCTTGTCTTGTCTTGTCTTGTCTTGTCTTGTCTTGTTTTGTCTTGTCATGCCTTGTCTTGTCTTGTCATGTCTTATCTTGTCTTGTCTTGTCTTGTCTTGTCTTGTCTTGTCATGTCTTGTCTTGTCTTGTCTTGTGATGTCATGTCATGTCGTGTGTTGTGTTGTTTTGTCTTGTCTTGTTTTCTCTTGTCATGTTTTGTCTTGTCTTGTCTTGTCTTGTCTTGTCTTGTCTTGTCTTGTCTTGTCTTGTCTTATCTTGTCTTGTCTTGTCTTGTCTTGTCTTGTCTTGTCTTGTCTTGTCTTGTCTTGTCTTGTCTTGTCTTGTCTTG
Organism: Zeugodacus cucurbitae; assembly: GCF_028554725.1. Taxonomy (NCBI): domain Eukaryota; kingdom Metazoa; phylum Arthropoda; class Insecta; order Diptera; family Tephritidae; genus Zeugodacus; species Zeugodacus cucurbitae. The sequence goes on along the minus strand of NC_071672.1, from coordinate 22,197,574 downwards.
TCTTGTCTTGTCTTGTCTTGTCTTGTCTTGTCTTGTCTTGTTTTGTCTTGTCTTGTCTTCTCTTGTCTTGTCTTGTCTTGTCATGTCGTGTGTTGTGTTGTTTTGTCTTGTCATGTCTTATATTGTCTTGTCTTGTCTTGTCTTGTTTTTCTTGTTTTGTCTTGTCTTGTCTTGTCTTGTCTTGTCTTGTCTTGTCTTGTCTTGTCTTGTCTTGTCTTGTCTTGTCTTGTCTTGTCTTGTTTTGTCTTGTCTTGTCTTGTCTTGTTTTGTCTTGTCTTGTTTTATGTTGTCATGTAATGTCATGTCGAGTGTTGTGTTGTTTTGCCTTGTCTTGTCTTCTCTTCTCTTGTCTTGTCTTGTCATGTCGTGAGTTGTGTTGTTTTGTCTTGTCATGTCTTATATTGTCTTGTCTTGTCTTGTTTTACTTGTTTTGTCTTGTCTTGTCTTGTCTTGTTTTGTCATGTAATGTCATGTCGTGTGTTGTGTTGTTTTGTCTTGTCTTGTTTTGTCTTGTCTTGCTTTGTCTTGTCATGTCTTATCTTGTCTTGTTTTGTCTTGTCTTGCTTTGTCTTGTCATGTCTTATCTTGTCTTGTCTTGTCTTGTCTTGTCTTGACATGTCTTGTCTTGTCATGTCTTGTCTTGTCTTGTCTTGTCTTGTCTTGTCTTGTCTTGTCTTGTCTTGTCTTGCCTTGTCTTGTCTTGTCTTGTCTTGTCTTGTCTTGTCTTGTCTTGTCTTGTCTTGTGATGTCATGTCATGTCGTGTGTTGTGTTGTTTTGTCTTGTCATGTCTTGTCTTGTCTTGTCTTGTCTTGTCTTGTTTTGTCTTGTCATGCCTTGTCTTGTCTTGTCATGTCTTATCTTGTCTTGTCTTGTCTTGTCTTGTTTTGTCTTGTCTTGCTTTGTCTTGTCATGTCTTATCTTGTCTTGTCTTGTCTTGTCTTGTCTTGACATGTCTTGTCTTGTCTTGCCTTGTCTTGTCTTGTCTTGTCTTGTCTTGTCTTGTCTTGTCTTGTCTTGTGATGTCATGTCATGTCGTGTGTTGTGTTGTTTTGTCTTGTCATGTCTTGTCTTGTCTTGTCTTGTCTTGTCTTGTCTTGTTTTGTCTTGTCATGACTTGTCTTGTCTTGTCATGTCTTATCTTGTCTTGTCTTGTCTTGTCTTGTGTTGTCTTGTCATGTCTTGTCTTGTCTTGTGATGTCATGTCATGTCGTGTGTTGTGTTGTTTTGTCTTGTCTTGTTTTCTCTTGTCATGTTTTGTCTTGTCTTGTCTTGTCTTGTCTTGTCTTGTCTTGTCTTGTCTTGTCGTGTGTTGTGTTGTTTTGTCTTGTCATGTCTTATATTGTCTTGTCTTGTCTTGTCTTGTTTTTCTTGTTTTGTCTTGTCTTGTCTTGTCTTGTCTTGTCTTGTCTTGTCTTGTCTTGTCATGTCTTATATTGCCTTGTCTTGTCTTGTCTTGTTTTTCTTGTTTTGTCTTGTCTTGTCTTGTCTTGTCTTGTCTTGTCTTGTCTTGTCTTGTCTTGTCTTGTCTTGTCTTGTCTTGTCTTGTCTTGTCTTGTCTTGTCTTGTCTTGTCTTGTCTTGTCTTGTTTTGTCTTGTCTTGTCTTGTCTTGTTTTGTCTTGTCTTGTTTTATGTTGTCATGTAATGTCATGTCGAGTGTTGTGTTGTTTTGCCTTGTCTTGTCTTCTCTTCTCTTGTCTTGTCTTGTCATGTCGTGAGTTGTGTTGTTTTGTCTTGTCATGTCTTATATTGTCTTGTCTTGTCTTGTTTTACTTGTTTTGTCTTGTCTTGTCTTGTCTTGTTTTTCTTGTTTTGTCTTGTCTTGTCTTGTCTTGTTTTGTCATGTAATGTCATGTCGTGTGTTGTGTTGTTTTGTCTTGTCTTGTGTTGTTTTGTCGTGTCTTGTCTTGTCTTGTCTTGTCTTGTCTTGTCTTGTCTTGTCTTGTCTTGTCTTGTCTTGTCTTGTCTTGTCTTGTCTTGTCTTGTCTTGTCTTGTCTTGTCTTGTCTTGTCTTGTCTTGTCATGTTGTGTGTTGTGTTGTTTTGTCTTGTCATGTCTTATATTGTCTTGTCTTGTCTTGTCTTGTGATGTAATGTCGTGTGTTGTGTTGTTTTGTCTTGTCCTGTCTTGTCTTGTCTTGTCTTGTCTTGTCTTGCCTTGTCTTGTCTTGTCTTGTCTTGTCTTGTCTTGTCTTGTATTGTCTAGTCTTGTCTTGTGATGTCATGTCATGTCTTGTGTTGTTTTGTCTTGTCTTGTCTTGTCTTGTTTTTCTTGTTTTGTCTTGTCTTGTCTTGTCTTGTTTTGTCATGTAATGTCATGTCGTGTGTTGTGTTGTTTTGTCTTGTCTTGTGTTGTTTTGTCGTGTCTTGTCTTGTCTTGTCTTGTCTTGTCTTGTCTTGTCTTGTCTTGTCTTGTCTTGTCTTGTCTTGTCTTGTCTTGTCTTGTCTTGTCTTGTCATGTTGTGTGTTGTGTTGTTTTGTCTTGTCATGTCTTATATTGTATTGTCTTGTCTTGTCTTGTGATGTAATGTCGTGTGTTGTGTTGTTTTGTCTTGTCCTGTCTTGTCTTGTCTTCTGATGTAATGTCGTGTGTTGTGTTGTTTTGTCTTGTCCTGTCTTGTCTTGTCTTGTCTTGTCTTGTCTTGCCTTGTCTTGTCTTGTCTTGTCTTGTCTTGTCTTGTCTTGTCTTGTGATGTCAAGTCATGTCGTGTGTTGTGTTGTTTTGTCTTGTCATGTCTTGTCTTGTCTTGTCTTGTGATGTCAAGTCATGTCGTGTGTTGTGTTGTTTTGTCTTGTCATGTCTTGTCTTGTCTTGTCTTGTCTTGTCTTGTCTTGTTTTGTCTTGTCTTGCTTTGTCTTGTCATGTCTTGTCTTGTCTTGTCTTGTCTTGACATGTCTTGTCTTGTCATGTCTTGTCTTGTCTTGTCTTGTCTTGTCTTGTCTTGTCTTGTCTTGTCTTGTCTTGTCTTGTCTTGTCTTGTTTTTCTTGTTTTGTCTTGTCTTGTCTTGTCTTGTCTTGTCTTGTCTTGTCTTGTCTTGTCCTGTCTTGTCTTGTCTTGTCTTGTCTTGCCTTGTCTTGTCTTGTCTTGTCTTGTCTTGTCTTGTCTTGTCTTGCGATGTCAAGTCATGTCGTGTGTTGTGTTGTTTTGTCTTGTCATGTCTTGTCTTGTCTTGTCTTGCGATGTCAAGTCATGTCGTGTGTTGTGTTGTTTTGTCTTGTCTTGTCTTGTTTTGTCTTGTCTTGCTTTGTCTTGTCATGTCTTATCTTGTCTTGTCTTGTCTTGTCTTGTCTTGCCTTGTCTTGTCTTGTCTTGTCTTGTATTGTCTAGTCTTGTCTTGTCTTGTCTTGTCCTGTCTTGTCTTGTCTTGTCTTGCCTTGTCTTGTCTTGTCTTGTCTTGTCTTGTCTTGTCTTGTATTGTCTAGTCTTGTCTTGTCTTGTCATGTCTTGTCTTGTCTTGTCTTGTCTTGCCTTGTCTTGTCTTGTCTTGTCTTGTCTTGTCTTGTCTTGTCTTGTCCTGTCCTGACGTGTGTTGTGTTGTTTTGTCTTGTCTTGTTTTGTCTTGTTTAGCTTTGTCTTGTCATGTCTTATCTTGTCTTGTCTTGTCTTGTCTTGTCTTGTGATGTCATGTCATGTCGTGTGTTGTGTTGTTTTGTCTTGTCATGTCTTGTCTTGTCTTGTCTTGTCTTGTCTTGTCTTGTCTTGTCTTGTCTTGTCTTGTCTTGTCTTGTCTTGCCTTGTCTTATCTTGTCTTGTCTTGTCTTGTCTTGTCTTGTCTTGTCTTGTCTTGTCTTGTCTTGTCTTGTCTTGTCTTGTCTTGCCTTGTCTTATCTTGTCTTGTCTTGTCTTGTCATGTCATGTCATGTCGTGCGTTGTCTTGTCTTGTCTTGTCCTGTCTTGTCTTGTCTTGTCTTGTCTTGTCTTGTCTTGTCTTGTCTTGTCTTGTCTTGTCTTATCTTGTCTTGTCTTGTCTTGTCTAGTCTTGTCGTGTCTAGTCTTGTCTAGTCTTGTCTAGTCTTGTCTTGTCTTGTCTTGTCTTGTCTTGTCTTATCTTGTCTTGTCTTGTCTTGTCTTGTCTAGTCTTGTCGTGTCTAGTCTTGTCTAGTCTTGTCTAGTCTTGTCTTGTCTTGTCTTGTCTTGTCTTGTCTTGTCTTGTCTTGTCTTGTCTTGTCTTGTCTTGTCTTGTCTTGTCTTGTCTTGTCTTGTCTTGTCTTGTCTTGTCTTGTCTTGTCTTGTCTTGTCCTGTCTTGTCTTGTCTTGTCTTGTCTTTCCTTGTCTTGTCTTGTCTTGTCTTGTCTTGTCTTGTCTTGTCGTGTCTTGTCTTGTCTTGTCTTGTCTTGACATGTCTTGTCTTGTCTTGTCTTCTCTGGTCTTGTCTTGTCTTGTCTTGTCTTGTCTTGTCCTGTCTTGTCTTGTCTTGTCTTGTCATGTCTTGTCTTGTCTTGTCTTGCCTTGTCTTGTCTTGTCTTGTCTTGTCTTGTCTTGTCTTGTCTTGTCTTGTCTTGTCTTGTCTTGTCTTGTCTTGCGATGTCAAGTCATGTCGTGTGTTGTGTTGTTTTGTCTTGTCATGTCTTGTCTTGTCTTGTCTTGTGATGTCAAGTCATGTCGTGTGTTGTGTTGTTTTGTCTTGTCATGTCTTGTCTTGTCTTGTCTTGTCTTGTCTTGTCTTGTGATGTCATGTCATGTCGTGTGTTGTGTTGTTTTGTCTTGTCATGTCTTGTCTTGTCTTGTCTTGTGATGTCATGTCATGTCGTGTGTTGTGTTGTTTTGTCTTGTCTTGTTTTCTCTTGTCATGTTTTGTCTTGTCTTGTCTTGTCTTGTCTTGTCTTGTCTTGTCTTGTCTTGTGATGTCATGTCATGTCGTGTGTTGTGTTGTTTTGTCTTGTCTTGCTTTGTCTTGGCATGTCTTATCTTGTCTTGTCTTGTCTTGTCTTGTCTTGTCTTGTCTTGTCTTGTCTTGTCTTGTCTTGTCTTGTCTTGTCTTGTCTTGTCTTGTCTTGTCTTGTCTTGTCTTGTCTTGTCTTGTCTTGTCTTGTCTTGTCTTGTCTTGTCTTGTCTTGTCTTGTCTTGTCTTGTCTTGTCTTGTCTTGTCCTGTCTTGTCTTGTCTTGTCTTGTCTTGCCTTGTCTTGTCTTGTCTTGTCTTGTCTTGTCTTGTCTTGTCTTGTCTTGTCTTGTGATGTCATGTCATGTCGTGTGTTGTGTTGTTTTGTCTTGTCATGTCTTGTCATGTCTTGTCTTGTCTTGTCTTGTGATGTCATGTCATGTCGTGTGTTGTGTTGTTTTGTCTTGTCTTGCTTTGTCTTGGCATGTCTTATCTTGTCTTGTCTTGTCTTGTCTTGTCTTGTCTTGTGATGTCATGTCATGTCGTGTGTTGTGTTGTTTTGTCTTGTCATGTCTTGTCTTGTCTTGTCTTGTGATGTCATGTCATGTCGTGTGTTGTGTTGTTTTGTCTTGTCTTGTTTTCTCTTGTCATGTTTTGTCTTGTCTTGTCTTGTCTTGTCTTGTCTTGTCTTGTCTTGTCTTGTCTTGTCTTGTCTTGTCTTGTCTTGTCTTGTCTTGTCTTGTCTTGTCTTGTCTTGTCTTGTCTTGTCTTGTCTTGTCTTGTCTTGTCTTGTCTTGTCTTGTCTTGTCTTGTCTTGTCCTGTCTTGTCTTGTCTTGTCTTGTCTTGTCTTGCCTTGTCTTGTCTTGTCTTGTCTTGTCTTGTCTTGTCTTGTCTTGTCTTGCGATGTCAAGTCATGTCGTGTGTTGTGTTGTTTTGTCTTGTCATGTCTTGTCTTGTCTTGTCTTGTGATGTCAAGTCATGTCGTGTGTTGTGTTGTTTTGTCTTGTCATGTCTTGTCTTGTCTTGTCTTGTCTTGTCTTGTCTTGTCTTGTCTTGTCTTGTCTTGTCTTGTCTTGTCTTGTCTTGTATTGTCTAGTCTTGTCTTGTCTTGTCTTGTCTTGTCTTGCCTTGCCTTGTCTTGTCTTGTCTTGTCTTGTCTTGTCTTGTCTTGTATTGTCTAGTCTTGTCTTGTCTTGTCATGTCTTGTCTTGTCTTGTCTTGTCTTGCCTTGTCTTGTCTTGTCTTGTCTTGTCTTGTCTTGTCTTGTCTTGTCCTGTCCTGACGTGTGTTGTGTTGTTTTGTCTTGTCTTGTTTTGTCTTGTTTAGCTTTGTCTTGTCATGTCTTATCTTGTCTTGTCTTGTCTTGTCTTGTCTTGTGATGTCATGTCATGTCGTGTGTTGTGTTGTTTTGTCTTGTCATGTCTTGTCTTGTCTTGTCTTGTCTTGTCTTGTCTTGTCTTGTCTTGTCTTGTCTTGTCTTGTCTTGTCTTGTCTTGTCTTGTCTTGCCTTGTCTTATCTTGCCTTGTCTTGTCTTGTCTTGTCTTGTCTTGTCTTGTCTTGTCTTGTCTTGTCTTGTCTTGTCTTGTCTTGCCTTGTCTTATCTTGTCTTGTCTTGTCTTGTCATGTCATGTCATGTCGTGCGTTGTCTTGTCTTGTCTTGTCCTGTCTTGTCTTGTCTTGTCTTGCCTTGTCTTATCTTGTCTTGTCTTGTCTTGTCATTTCATGTCATGTCGTGCGTTGTTTTGTTTTGTCTTGTCTTGTCTAGTCTTGTCTTGTCTTGTCTTGTCTTGTCTTGTCTTATCTTGTCTTGTCTTGTCTTGTCTTGTCTAGTCTTGTCGTGTCTAGTCTTGTCTAGTCTTGTCTAGTCTTGTCTTGTCTTGTCTTGTTTTGTCTTGTCTTGTCATGTCATGTCATGTCATGTTGTGTTGTGTTGTTTTGTCTTGTCTTGTTTTGTCTTGTCTTGCTTTGTCTTGTCATGTCTTATCTTGTCTTGTTTTGTCTTGTCTTGCTTTGTCTTGTCATGTCTTATCTTGTCTTGTCTTGTCTTGTCTTGTCTTGACATGTCTTGTCTTGTCATGTCTTGTCTTGTCTTGTCTTGTCTTGTCTTGTCTTGTCTTGTCTTGTCTTGTCTTGTCTTGTCTTGTCTTGTCTTGTCTTGTCTTGTCTTGTCTTGTTTTTCTTGTTTTGTCTTGTCTTGTCTTGTCTTGTCTTGTCTTGTCTTGTCTTGTCTTGTCTGGTCTTGTCTTGTCTTGTCTTGTCATGTCGTGTGTTGTGTTGTTTTGTCTTGTCATGTCTTATATTGTCTTGTCTTGTCTTGTCTTGTCTTGTCTTGTCTTGTCTTGTCTTGTCTTGTCTTGTCTTGTCTTGTCTTGTCTTGTCTGGTCTTGTCTTGTTTTGTCATGTAATGTCATGTCGTGTGTTGTGTTGTTTTGTCTTGTCTTATGTTGTTTTATGTTGTCATGTAATGCCATGTCGTGTGTTGTGTTGTTTTGTCTTGTCTTGTCTTGTCTTGTCATGTCGTGTGTTGTGTTGTTTTGTCTTGTCATGTCTTATATTGTCTTGTCTTGTCTTGTCTTGTCTTGTCTTGTCTTGTCTGGTCTTGTCTTGTTTTGTCATGTAATGTCATGTCGTGTGTTGTGTTGTTTTGTCTTGTCTTATGTTGTTTTATGTTGTCATGTAATGTCATGTCGTGTGTTGTATTGTTTTGTCTTGTCTTGTCTTGTCTTGTCTTGTCTTGTCTTGTCTTGTCTTGTCTTGTCTTGTCTTGTCTTGTCTTTTCTTGTCTTGTCTTGTCTGGTCTTGTCTTGTCTTGTCTTGTCTTGTCATGTCGTGTGTTGTGTTGTTTTGTCTTGTCATGTCTTATATTGTCTTGTCTTGTCTTGTCTTGTCTTGTCTTGTCTTGTCTGGTCTTGTCTTGTTTTGTCATGTAATGTCATGTCGTGTGTTGTGTTGTTTTGTCTTGTCTTATGTTGTTTTATGTTGTCATGTAATGTCATGTCGTGTGTTGTGTTGTTTTGTCTTGTCTTGTCTTGTCTTGTCTTGTCCTGACGTGTGTTGTGTTGTTTTGTCTTGTCTTGTTTTGTCTTGTCTTGCTTTGTCTTGTCATGTCTTATCTTGTCTTGTTTTGTCTTGTCTTGCTTTGTCTTGTCATGTCTTATCTTGTCTTGTCTTGTCTTGTCTTGTCTTGACATGTCTTGTCTTGTCATGTCTTGTCTTGTCTTGTCTTGTCTTGTCTTGTCTTGTCTTGTCTTGTCTTGTCTTGTCTTGCCTTGTCTTGTCTTGTCTTGTCTTGTCTTGTCTTGTCTTGTCTTGTGATGTCATGTCATGTCGTGTGTTGTGTTGTTTTGTCTTGTCATGTCTTGTCTTGTCTTGTCTTGTCTTGTTTTGTCTTGTCATGCCTTGTCTTGTCTTGTCATGTCTTATCTTGTCTTGTCTTGTCTTGTCTTGTTTTGTCTTGTCTTGCTTTGTCTTGTCATGTCTTATCTTGTCTTGTCTTGTCTTGTCTTGTCTTGACATGTCTTGTCTTGTCTTGCCTTGTCTTGTCTTGTCTTGTCTTGTCTTGTCTTGTCTTGTCTTGTGATGTCATGTCATGTCGTGTGTTGTGTTGTTTTGTCTTGTCATGTCTTGTCTTGTCTTGTCTTGTCTTGTCTTGTCTTGTTTTGTCTTGTCATGCCTTGTCTTGTCTTGTCATGTCTTATCTTGTCTTGTCTTGTCTTGTCTTGTCTTGTCTTGTCATGTCTTGTCTTGTCTTGTCTTGTGATGTCATGTCATGTCGTGTGTTGTGTTGTTTTGTCTTGTCTTGTTTTCTCTTGTCATGTTTTGTCTTGTCTTGTCTTGTCTTGTCTTGTCTTGTCTTGTCTTGTCTTGTCTTGTCTTATCTTGTCTTGTCTTGTCTTGTCTTGTCTTGTCTTGTCTTGTCTTGTCTTGTCTTGTCTTGTCTTGTCTTGTCTTGTCTTGTCTTGTCTTGTCTTGTCTTGTCTTGTCTTGTCTTGTTTTGTCTTGTCTTGTCTTCTCTTGTCTTGTCTTGTCTTGTCATGTCGTGTGTTGTGTTGTTTTGTCTTGTCATGTCTTATATTGTCTTGTCTTGTCTTGTCTTGTTTTTCTTGTTTTGTCTTGTCTTGTCTTGTCTTGTCTTGTCTTGTCTTGTCTTGTCTTGTCTTGTCTTGTCTTGTCTTGTCTTGTCTTGTCTTGTTTTGTCTTGTCTTGTCTTGTCTTGTTTTGTCTTGTCTTGTTTTATGTTGTCATGTAATGTCATGTCGAGTGTTGTGTTGTTTTGCCTTGTCTTGTCTTCTCTTCTCTTGTCTTGTCTTGTCATGTCGTGAGTTGTGTTGTTTTGTCTTGTCATGTCTTATATTGTCTTGTCTTGTCTTGTTTTACTTGTTTTGTCTTGTCTTGTCTTGTCTTGTTTTGTCATGTAATGTCATGTCGTGTGTTGTGTTGTTTTGTCTTGTCTTGTTTTGTCTTGTCTTGCTTTGTCTTGTCATGTCTTATCTTGTCTTGTTTTGTCTTGTCTTGCTTTGTCTTGTCATGTCTTATCTTGTCTTGTCTTGTCTTGTCTTGTCTTGACATGTCTTGTCTTGTCATGTCTTGTCTTGTCTTGTCTTGTCTTGTCTTGTCTTGTCTTGTCTTGTCTTGTCTTGCCTTGTCTTGTCTTGTCTTGTCTTGTCTTGTCTTGTCTTGTCTTGTCTTGTCTTGTGATGTCATGTCATGTCGTGTGTTGTGTTGTTTTGTCTTGTCATGTCTTGTCTTGTCTTGTCTTGTCTTGTCTTGTTTTGTCTTGTCATGCCTTGTCTTGTCTTGTCATGTCTTATCTTGTCTTGTCTTGTCTTGTCTTGTTTTGTCTTGTCTTGCTTTGTCTTGTCATGTCTTATCTTGTCTTGTCTTGTCTTGTCTTGTCTTGACATGTCTTGTCTTGTCTTGCCTTGTCTTGTCTTGTCTTGTCTTGTCTTGTCTTGTCTTGTCTTGTCTTGTGATGTCATGTCATGTCGTGTGTTGTGTTGTTTTGTCTTGTCATGTCTTGTCTTGTCTTGTCTTGTCTTGTCTTGTCTTGTTTTGTCTTGTCATGACTTGTCTTGTCTTGTCATGTCTTATCTTGTCTTGTCTTGTCTTGTCTTGTGTTGTCTTGTCATGTCTTGTCTTGTCTTGTGATGTCATGTCATGTCGTGTGTTGTGTTGTTTTGTCTTGTCTTGTTTTCTCTTGTCATGTTTTGTCTTGTCTTGTCTTGTCTTGTCTTGTCTTGTCTTGTCTTGTCTTGTCGTGTGTTGTGTTGTTTTGTCTTGTCATGTCTTATATTGTCTTGTCTTGTCTTGTCTTGTTTTTCTTGTTTTGTCTTGTCTTGTCTTGTCTTGTCTTGTCTTGTCTTGTCTTGTCTTGTCTTGTCATGTCTTATATTGCCTTGTCTTGTCTTGTCTTGTTTTTCTTGTTTTGTCTTGTCTTGTCTTGTCTTGTCTTGTCTTGTCTTGTCTTGTCTTGTCTTGTCTTGTCTTGTCTTGTCTTGTCTTGTCTTGTCTTGTCTTGTCTTGTCTTGTTTTGTCTTGTCTTGTCTTGTCTTGTTTTGTCTTGTCTTGTTTTATGTTGTCATGTAATGTCATGTCGAGTGTTGTGTTGTTTTGCCTTGTCTTGTCTTCTCTTCTCTTGTCTTGTCTTGTCATGTCGTGAGTTGTGTTGTTTTGTCTTGTCATGTCTTATATTGTCTTGTCTTGTCTTGTTTTACTTGTTTTGTCTTGTCTTGTCTTGTCTTGTTTTTCTTGTTTTGTCTTGTCTTGTCTTGTCTTGTTTTGTCATGTAATGTCATGTCGTGTGTTGTGTTGTTTTGTCTTGTCTTGTGTTGTTTTGTCGTGTCTTGTCTTGTCTTGTCTTGTCTTGTCTTGTCTTGTCTTGTCTTGTCTTGTCTTGTCTTGTCTTGTCTTGTCTTGTCTTGTCTTGTCTTGTCTTGTCTTGTCATGTTGTGTGTTGTGTTGTTTTGTCTTGTCATGTCTTATATTGTCTTGTCTTGTCTTGTCTTGTGATGTAATGTCGTGTGTTGTGTTGTTTTGTCTTGTCCTGTCTTGTCTTGTCTTGTCTTGTCTTGTCTTGCCTTGTCTTGTCTTGTCTTGTCTTGTCTTGTCTTGTCTTGTATTGTCTAGTCTTGTCTTGTGATGTCATGTCATGTCTTGTGTTGTTTTGTCTTGTCTTGTCTTGTCTTGTTTTTCTTGTTTTGTCTTGTCTTGTCTTGTCTTGTTTTGTCATGTAATGTCATGTCGTGTGTTGTGTTGTTTTGTCTTGTCTTGTGTTGTTTTGTCGTGTCTTGTCTTGTCTTGTCTTGTCTTGTCTTGTCTTGTCTTGTCTTGTCTTGTCTTGTCTTGTCTTGTCTTGTCTTGTCTTGTCTTGTCATGTTGTGTGTTGTGTTGTTTTGTCTTGTCATGTCTTATATTGTATTGTCTTGTCTTGTCTTGTGATGTAATGTCGTGTGTTGTGTTGTTTTGTCTTGTCCTGTCTTGTCTTGTCTTCTGATGTAATGTCGTGTGTTGTGTTGTTTTGTCTTGTCCTGTCTTGTCTTGTCTTGTCTTGTCTTGTCTTGCCTTGTCTTGTCTTGTCTTGTCTTGTCTTGTCTTGTCTTGTCTTGTGATGTCAAGTCATGTCGTGTGTTGTGTTGTTTTGTCTTGTCATGTCTTGTCTTGTCTTGTCTTGTGATGTCAAGTCATGTCGTGTGTTGTGTTGTTTTGTCTTGTCATGTCTTGTCTTGTCTTGTCTTGTCTTGTCTTGTCTTGTTTTGTCTTGTCTTGCTTTGTCTTGTCATGTCTTGTCTTGTCTTGTCTTGTCTTGACATGTCTTGTCTTGTCATGTCTTGTCTTGTCTTGTCTTGTCTTGTCTTGTCTTGTCTTGTCTTGTCTTGTCTTGTCTTGTCTTGTCTTGTTTTTCTTGTTTTGTCTTGTCTTGTCTTGTCTTGTCTTGTCTTGTCTTGTCTTGTCTTGTCCTGTCTTGTCTTGTCTTGTCTTGTCTTGCCTTGTCTTGTCTTGTCTTGTCTTGTCTTGTCTTGTCTTGTCTTGCGATGTCAAGTCATGTCGTGTGTTGTGTTGTTTTGTCTTGTCATGTCTTGTCTTGTCTTGTCTTGCGATGTCAAGTCATGTCGTGTGTTGTGTTGTTTTGTCTTGTCTTGTCTTGTTTTGTCTTGTCTTGCTTTGTCTTGTCATGTCTTATCTTGTCTTGTCTTGTCTTGTCTTGTCTTGCCTTGTCTTGTCTTGTCTTGTCTTGTATTGTCTAGTCTTGTCTTGTCTTGTCTTGTCCTGTCTTGTCTTGTCTTGTCTTGCCTTGTCTTGTCTTGTCTTGTCTTGTCTTGTCTTGTCTTGTATTGTCTAGTCTTGTCTTGTCTTGTCATGTCTTGTCTTGTCTTGTCTTGTCTTGCCTTGTCTTGTCTTGTCTTGTCTTGTCTTGTCTTGTCTTGTCTTGTCCTGTCCTGACGTGTGTTGTGTTGTTTTGTCTTGTCTTGTTTTGTCTTGTTTAGCTTTGTCTTGTCATGTCTTATCTTGTCTTGTCTTGTCTTGTCTTGTCTTGTGATGTCATGTCATGTCGTGTGTTGTGTTGTTTTGTCTTGTCATGTCTTGTCTTGTCTTGTCTTGTCTTGTCTTGTCTTGTCTTGTCTTGTCTTGTCTTGTCTTGTCTTGTCTTGTCTTGCCTTGTCTTATCTTGTCTTGTCTTGTCTTGTCTTGTCTTGTCTTGTCTTGTCTTGTCTTGTCTTGTCTTGTCTTGTCTTGTCTTGCCTTGTCTTATCTTGTCTTGTCTTGTCTTGTCATGTCATGTCATGTCGTGCGTTGTCTTGTCTTGTCTTGTCCTGTCTTGTCTTGTCTTGTCTTGTCTTGTCTTGTCTTGTCTTGTCTTGTCTTGTCTTGTCTTATCTTGTCTTGTCTTGTCTTGTCTAGTCTTGTCGTGTCTAGTCTTGTCTAGTCTTGTCTAGTCTTGTCTTGTCATGTCATGTCATGTCATGTTGTGTTGTGTTGTTTTGTCTTGTCTTGTTTTGTCTTGTCTTGCTTTGTCTTGTCTTATCTTGTCTTGTCTTGTCTTGTCATTTCATGTCATGTCGTGCGTTGTTTTGTTTTGTCTTGTCTTGTCTAGTCTTGTCTTGTCTAGTCTTGTCTTGTCTTGTCTTGTCTTGTCTTGTCTTATCTTGTCTTGTCTTGTCTTGTCTAGTCTTGTCGTGTCTAGTCTTGTCTAGTCTTGTCTAGTCTTGTCTAGTCTTGTCTTGTCTTGTCTTGTTTTGTCTTGTCTTGTCATGTCATGTCATGTCATGTTGTGTTGTGTTGTTTTGTCTTGTCTTGCTTTGTCTTGTCATGTCTTATCTTGTCTTGTTTTGTCTTGTCTTGCTTTGTCTTGTCATGTCTTATCTTGTCTTGTCTTGTCTTGTCTTGACATGTCTTGTCTTGTCATGTCTTGTCTTGTCTTGTCTTGTCTTGTCTTGTCTTGTCTTGTCATGTCGTGTGTTGTGTTGTTTTGTCTTGTCATGTCTTATATTGTCTTGTCTTGTCTTGTCTTGTCTTGTCTTGTCTTGTCTGGTCTTGTCTTGTTTTGTCATGTAATGTCATGTCGTGTGTTGTGTTGTTTAGTCTTGTCTTATGTTGTTTTATGTTGTCATGTAATGTCATGTCGTGTGTTGTGTTGTTTTGTCTTGTCTTGTCTTGTCTTGTCTTGTCTTGTCTTGTCTTTTCTTGTCTTGTCTTGTCTGGTCTTGTCTTGTCTTGTCTTGTCTTGTCATGTCGTGTGTTGTGTTGTTTTGTCTTGTCATGTCTTATATTGTCTTGTCTTGTCTTGTCTTGTCTTGTCTGGTCTTGTCTTGTTTTGTCATGTAATGTCATGTCGTGTGTTGTGTTGTTTTGTCTTGTCTTATGTTGTTTTATGTTGTCATGTAATGTCATGTCGTGTGTTGTGTTGTTTTGTCTTGTCTTGTCTTGTCTTGTCTTGTCTTGTCTTGTCTTGTCTTGTCTTGTCTTGTCCTGAAGTGTGTTGTGTTGTTTTGTCTTGTCTTGTTTTGTCTTGTCTTGCTTTGTCTTGTCATGTCTTATCTTGTCTTGTTTTGTCTTGTCTTGCTTTGTCTTGTCATGTCTTATCTTGTCTTGTCTTGTCTTGTCTTGTCTTGACATGTCTTGTCTTGTCATGTCTTGTCTTGTCTTGTCTTGTCTTGTCTTGTCTTGTCTTGTCTTGTCTTGTCTTGCCTTGTCTTGTCTTGTCTTGTCTTGTCTTGTCTTGTCTTGTCTTGTGATGTCATGTCATGTCGTGTGTTGTGTTGTTTTGTCTTGTCATGTTTTGTCTTGTCTTGCTATGTCTTGTCTTGTCTTGTCGTGTCTTGTCTTGTCTTGTCTTGTCTTGACATGTCTTGTCTTGTCATGTCTTGTCTTGTCTTGTCTTGTCTTGTCTTGTCTTGTCTTGTCTTGTCTTGTCTTGTCTTGTCTTGTCTTGTTTTTCTTGTTTTGTCTTGTCTTGTCTTGTCTTGTCTTGTCTTGTCTTGTCTTGTCCTGTCTTGTCTTGTCTTGTCTTGTCTTGCCTTGTCTTGTCTTGTCTTGTCTTGTCTTGTCTTGTCTTGTCTTGCGATGTCAAGTCATGTCGTGTGTTGTGTTGTTTTGTCTTGTCATGTCTTGTCTTGTCTTGTCTTGTGATGTCAAGTCATGTCGTGTGTTGTGTTGTTTTGTCTTGTCATGTCTTGTCTTGTCTTGTCTTGACTTGTCTTGTCTTGTCTTGTCTTGTCTTGTCTTGTCTTGTCTTGTCTTGTCTTGTCCTGTCTTGTCTTGTCTTGTCTTGTCCTGTCTTGTCTTGTCTTGTCTTGCCTTGTCTTGTCTTGTCTTGTCTTGTCTTGTCTTGTCTTGTATTGTCTAGTCTTGTCTTGTCTTGTCATGTCTTGTCTTGTCTTGTCTTGTCTTGCCTTGTCTTGCCTTGTCTTGTCTTGTCTTGTCTTGTCTTGTCTTGTCTTGTCTTGTCCTGTCCTGACGTGTGTTGTGTTGTTTTGTCTTGTCTTGTTTTGTCTTGTTTAGCTTTGTCTTGTCATGTCTTATCTTGTCTTGTCTTGTCTTGTCTTGTCTTGTGATGTCATGTCATGTCGTGTGTTGTGTTGTTTTGTCTTGTCATGTCTTGTCTTGTCTTGTCTTGTCTTGTCTTGTCTTGTCTTGTCTTGTCTTGTCTTGTCTTGTCTTGTCTTGTCTTGTCTTGTCTTGCCTTGTCTTATCTTGTCTTGTCTTGTCTTGTCTTGTCTTGTCTTGTCTTGTCTTGTCTTGTCTTGTCTTGTCTTGTCTTGCCTTGTCTTATCTTGTCTTGTCTTGTCTTGTCATGTCATGTCATGTCGTGCGTTGTCTTGTCTTGTCTTGTCCTGTCTTGTCTTGTCTTGTCTTGCCTTGTCTTATCTTGTCTTGTCTTGTCTTGTCATTTCATGTCATGTCGTGCGTTGTTTTGTTTTGTCTTGTCTTGTCTAGTCTTGTCTTGTCTTGTCTTGTCTTGTCTTGTCTTATCTTGTCTTGTCTTGTCTTGTCTTGTCTAGTCTTGTCGTGTCTAGTCTTGTCTAGTCTTGTCTAGTCTTGTCTTGTCTTGTCTTGTTTTGTCTTGTCTTGTCATGTCATGTCATGTCATGTTGTGTTGTGTTGTTTTGTCTTGTCTTGTTTTGTCTTGTCTTGCTTTGTCTTGTCATGTCTTATCTTGTCTTGTTTTGTCTTGTCTTGCTTTGTCTTGTCATGTCTTATCTTGTCTTGTCTTGTCTTGTCTTGTCTTGTCTTGACATGTCTTGTCTTGTCATGTCTTGTCTTGTCTTGTCTTGTCTTGTCTTGTCTTGTCTTGTCTTGTCTTGTCTTGTCTTGTCTTGTCTTGTCTTGTTTTTCTTGTTTTGTCTTGTCTTGTCTTGTCTTGTCTTGTCTTGTCTTGTCTGGTCTTGTCTTGTCTTGTCTTGTCTTGTCATGTCGTGTGTTGTGTTGTTTTGTCTTGTCATGTCTTATATTGTCTTGTCTTGTCTTGTCTTGTCTTGTCTTGTCTTGTCTGGTCTTGTCTTGTTTTGTCATGTAATGTCATGTCGTGTGTTGTGTTGTTTTGTCTTGTCTTATGTTGTTTTATGTTGTCATGTAATGCCATGTCGTGTGTTGTGTTGTTTTGTCTTGTCTTGTCTTGTCTTGTCTTGTCTTGTCATGTCGTGTGTTGTGTTGTTTTGTCTTGTCATGTCTTATATTGTCTTGTCTTGTCTTGTCTTGTCTTGTCTGGTCTTGTCTTGTTTTGTCATGTAATGTCATGTCGTGTGTTGTGTTGTTTTGTCTTGTCTTATGTTGTTTTATGTTGTCATGTAATGTCATGTCGTGTGTTGTGTTGTTTTGTCTTGTCTTGTCTTGTCTTGTCTTGTCTTGCCTTGTCTTGTCTTTTCTTGTCTTGTCTTGTCTTGTCTGGTCTTGTCTTGTCTTGTCTTGTCTTGTCTTGTCATGTCGTGTGTTGTGTTGTTTTGTCTTGTCATGTCTTATATTGTCTTGTCTTGTCTTGTCTGGTCTTGTCTTGTTTTGTCATGTAATGTCATGTCGTGTGTTGTGTTGTTTTGTCTTGTCTTATGTTGTTTTATGTTGTCATGTAATGTCATGTCGTGTGTTGTGTTGTTTTGTCTTGTCTTGTCTTGTCTTGTCTTGTCTTGTCTTGTCTTGTCTTGTCTTGTCTTGTCTTGTCTTGTCTTGTCCTGACGTGTGTTGTGTTGTTTTGTCTTGTCTTGTTTTGTCTTGTCTTGCTTTGTCTTGTCATGTCTTATCTTGTCTTGTTTTGTCTTGTCTTGCTTTGTCTTGTCATGTCTTATCTTGTCTTGTCATGTCTTATCTTGTCTTGTCTTGTCTTGTCTTGTCTTGTGATGTCATGTCATGTCGTGTGTTGTGTTGTTTTGTCTTGTCATGTCTTGTCTTGTCTTGTCTTGTCTTGTCTTGTCTTGTCTTGTCTTGTCTTGTCTTGTCTTGTCTTGCCTTGTCTTATCTTGTCTTGTCTTGTCTTGTCTTGTCTTGTCTTGTCTTGTCTTGTCTTGTCTTGTC
The DNA here is from genome assembly GCF_028554725.1 of Zeugodacus cucurbitae. NCBI lineage: Eukaryota > Metazoa > Arthropoda > Insecta > Diptera > Tephritidae > Zeugodacus > Zeugodacus cucurbitae. The sequence continues at coordinate 22,180,749 of NC_071672.1, read as the reverse complement.
TTGCCTTGCCTTGTCTTATCTTGTCTTGTCTTGTCTTGTCATGTCATGTCATGTCGTGCGTTGTCTTGTCTTGTCTTGTCCTGTCTTGTCTTGTCTTGTCTTGCCTTGTCTTATCTTGTCTTGTCTTGTCTTGTCATTTCATGTCATGTCGTGCGTTGTTTTGTTTTGTCTTGTCTTGTCTAGTCTTGTCTTGTCTTGTCTTGTCTTGTCTTGTCTTATCTTGTCTTGTCTTGTCTTGTCTTGTCTAGTCTTGTCGTGTCTAGTCTTGTCTAGTCTTGTCTAGTCTTGTCTTGTCTTGTCTTGTTTTGTCTTGTCTTGTCATGTCATATCATGTCATGTTGTGTTGTGTTGTTTTGTCTTGTCTTGTTTTGTCTTGTCTTGCTTTGTCTTGTCATGTCTTATCTTGTCTTGTTTTGTCTTGTCTTGCTTTGTCTTGTCATGTCTTATCTTGTCTTGTCTTGTCTTGTATTGTCTTGTCTTGACATGTCTTGTCTTGTCATGTCTTGTCTTGTATTGTCTTGTCTTGTCTTGTCTTGTCTTGTCTTGTCTTGTCTTGTCTTGTCTTGTCTTGTCTTTTTTTTCTTGTTTTGTCTTGTCTTGTCTTGTCTTGTCTTGTCTTGTCTTGTCTTGTCTGGTCTTGTCTTGTCTTGTCTTGTCTTGTCATGTCGTGTGTTGTGTTGTTTTGTCTTGTCATGTCTTATATTGTCTTGTCTTGTCTTGTCTTGTCTTGTCTTGTCTTGTCTTGTCTGGTCTTGTCTTGTTTTGTCATGTAATGTCATGTCGTGTGTTGTGTTGTTTTGTCTTGTCTTATGTTGTTTTATGTTGTCATGTAATGCCATGTCGTGTGTTGTGTTGTTTTGTCTTGTCTTGTCTTGTCTTGTCTTGTCTTGTCATGTCGTGTGTTGTGTTGTTTTGTCTTGTCATGTCTTATATTGTCTTGTCTTGTCTTGTCTTGTCTTGTCTGGTCTTGTCTTGTTTTGTCATGTAATGTCATGTCGTGTGTTGTGTTGTTTTGTCTTGTCTTGTCTTGTCTTGTCTTGTCTTGTCTTGTCTTGTCTTGTCTTGTCTTGTCTTGTCTTTTCTTGTCTTGTCTTGTCTTGTCTGGTCTTGTCTTGTCTTGTCTTGTCTTGTCATGTCGTGTGTTGTGTTGTTTTGTCTTGTCATGTCTTATATTGTCTTGTCTTGTCTTGTCTTGTCTTGTCTGGTCTTGTCTTGTTTTGTCATGTAATGTCATGTCGTGTGTTGTGTTGTTTTGTCTTGTCTTATGTTGTTTTATGTTGTCATGTAATGTCATGTCGTGTGTTGTGTTGTTTTGTCTTGTCTTGTCTTGTCTTGTCTTGTCTTGTCTTGTCTTGTCTTGTCTTGTCTTGTCTTGTCCTGACGTGTGTTGTGTTGTTTTGTCTTGTCTTGTTTTGTCTTGTCTTGCTTTGTCTTGTCATGTCTTATCTTGTCTTGTTTTGTCTTGTCTTGCTTTGTCTTGTCATGTCTTATCTTGTCTTGTCTTGTCTTGTCTTGTCTTGACATGTCTTGTCTTGTCATGTCTTGTCTTGTCTTGTCTTGTCTTGTCTTGTCTTGTCTTGTCTTGTCTTGTCTTGCCTTGTCTTGTCTTGTCTTGTCTTGTCTTGTCTTGTCTTGTCTTGTGATGTCATGTCATGTCGTGTGTTGTGTTGTTTTGTCTTGTCATGTCTTGTCTTGTCTTGTCTTGTCTTGTCTTGTTTTGTCTTGTCATGCCTTGTCTTGTCTTGTCATGTCTTATCTTGTCTTGTCTTGTCTTGTCTTGTCTTGTCTTGTCGTGTCTTGTCTTCTCTGGTCTTGTCTTGTCTTGTCTTGTCTTGTCTTGTCCTGTCTTGTCTTGTCTTGTCTTGTCATGTCTTGTCTTGTCTTGTCTTGCCTTGTCTTGTCTTGTCTTGTCTTGTCTTGTCCTGTCCTGACATGTGTTGTGTTGTTTTGTCTTGTCTTGCTTTGTCTTGTCATGTCTTATCTTGTCTTGTCTTGTCTTGTCTTGTCTTGTCTTGTGATGTCATGTCATGTCGTGTGTTGTGTTGTTTTGTCTTGTCATGTCTTGTCTTGTCTTGTCTTGTGATGTCATGTCATGTCGTGTGTTGTGTTGTTTTGTCTTGTCTTGTTTTCTCTTGTCATGTTTTGTCTTGTCTTGTCTTGTCTTGTCTTGTCTTGTCTTGTCTTGTCTTGTCTTGTCTTGTCTTGTCTTGTCTTGTCTTGTCTTGTCTTGTCTTGCCTTGTCTTGTCTTGTCTTGTCTTGTCTTGTCTTGTCTTGTCTTGTCTTGTCTTGTCTTGTCTTGTCTTGTCTTGTCTTGTCTTGTCTTGTCTTGTCTTGTCTTGTCTTGTCTTGTCTTGTCTTGTCTTGTCTTGTCTTGTCTTGTCTTGTCTTGTCTTGTCTTGTCTTGTTTTGTCTTGTCTTGTCTTGTTTTATGTTGTCATGTAATGTCATGTCGTGTGTTGTGTTGTTTTGTCTTGTCTTGTCTTCTCTTGTCTTGTCTTGTCTTGTCATGTCGTGTGTTGTGTTGTTTTGTCTTGTCATGTCTTATATTGTCTTGTCTTGTCTTGTCTTGTTTTTCTTGTTTTGTCTTGTCTTGTCTTGTCTTGTCTTGTCTTGTCTTGTCTTGTCTTGTCTTGTCTTGTTTTGTCTTGTCTTGTCTTGTCTTGTTTTGTCTTGTCTTGTTTTATGTTGTCATGTAATGTCATGTCGAGTGTTGTGTTGTTTTGCCTTGTCTTGTCTTCTCTTCTCTTCTCTTGTCTTGTCTTGTCATGTCGTGAGTTGTGTTGTTTTGTCTTGTCATGTCTTATATTGTCTTGTCTTGTCTTGTTTTTCTTGTTTTGTCTTGTCTTGTCTTGTCTTGTTTTTCTTGTTTTGTCTTGTCTTGTCTTGTCTTGTTTTGTCATGTAATGTCATGTCGTGTGTTGTGTTGTTTTGTCTTGTCTTGTGTTGTTTTGTCGTGTCTTGTCTTGTCTTGTCTTGTCTTGTCTTGTCTTGTCTTGTCTTGTCTTGTCTTGTCTTGTCTTGTCATGTTGTGTGTTGTGTTGTTTTGTCTTGTCATGTCTTATATTGTCTTGTCTTGTCTTGTCTTGTGATGTAATGTCGTGTGTTGTGTTGTTTTGTCTTGTCCTGTCTTGTCTTGTCTTGTCTTGTCTTGTCTTGCCTTGTCTTGTCTTGTCTTGTCTTGTCTTGTCTTGTCTTGTATTGTCTAGTCTTGTCTTGTGATGTCATGTCATGTCTTGTGTTGTTTTGTCTTGTCTTGTCGTGTCTTGTTTTTCTTGTTTTGTCTTGTCTTGTCTTGTCTTGTTTTGTCATGTAATGTCATGTCGTGTGTTGTGTTGTTTTGTCTTGTCTTGTGTTGTTTTGTCGTGTCTTGTCTTGTCTTGTCTTGTCTTGTCTTGTCTTGTCTTGTCTTGTCTTGTCTTGTCTTGTCTTGTCTTGTCATGTTGTGTGTTGTGTTGTTTTGTCTTGTCATGTCTTATATTGTCTTGTCTTGTCTTGTCTTGTGATGTAATGTCGTGTGTTGTGTTGTTTTGTCTTGTCCTGTCTTGTCTTGTCTTCTGAGGTAATGTCGTGTGTTGTGTTGTTTTGTCTTGTCCTGTCTTGTCTTGTCTTGTCTTGTCTTGCCTTGTCTTGTCTTGTCTTGTCTTGTCTTGTCTTGTCTTGTCTTGTCTTGTGATGTCAAGTCATGTCGTGTGTTGTGTTGTTTTGTCTTGTCATGTCTTGTCTTGTCTTGTCTTGTGATGTCAAGTCATGTCGTGTGTTGTCTTGTCATGTCTTGTCATGTCTTGTCTTGTCTTGTCTTGTCTTGTCTTGTCTTGTCTTGTCTTGTCTTGTCTTGTCTTGTCTTGTATTGTCTAGTCTTGTCTTGTCTTGTCTTGTCCTGTCTTGTCTTGTCTTGTCTTGCCTTGTCTTGTCTTGTCTTGTCTTGTCTTGTCTTGTCTTGTCTTGTATTGTCTAGTCTTGTCTTGTCTTGTCATGTCTTGTCTTGTCTTGTCTTGTCTTGCCTTGTCTTGTCTTGTCTTGTCTTGTCTTGTCTTGTCCTGTCCTGACGTGTGTTGTGTTGTTTTGTCTTGTCTTGTTTTGTCTTGTTTTGTCTTGTTTAGCTTTGTCTTGTCATGTCTTATCTTTTCTTGTCTTGTCTTGTCTTGTGATGTCATGTCATGTCGTGTGTTGTGTTGTTTTGTCTTGTCATGTCTTGTCTTGTCTTGTCTTGTCTTGTCTTGTCTTGTCTTGTCTTGTCTTGTCTTGTCTTGTCTTGTCTTGTCTTGTCTTGTCTTGTCTTGTCTTGTCTTGTCTTGTCTTGTCTTGTCTTGTCTTGCCTTGTCTTATCTTGTCTTGTCTTGTCTTGTCTTGTCTTGTCTTGTCTTGTCTTGTCTTGTCTTGTCTTGTCTTGTCTTATCTTGTCTTGTCTTGTCTTGTCATGTCATGTCATGTCGTGCGTTGTCTTGTCTTGTCTTGTCCTGTCTTGTCTTGTCTTGTCTTGCCTTGTCTTATCTTGTCTTGTCTTGTCTTGTCTTGTCATTTCATGTCATGTCGTGCGTTGTTTTGTTTTGTCTTGTCTTGTCTAGTCTTGTCTTGTCTTGTCTTGTCTTGTCTTGTCTTGTCTTATCTTGTCTTGTCTTGTCTTGTCTTGTCTAGTCTTGTCGTGTCTAGTCTTGTCTAGTCTTGTCTAGTCTTGTCTTGTCTTGTTTTGTCTTGTCTTGTCATGTCATGTCATGTTATGTTGTGTTGTGTTGTTTTGTCTTGTCTTGTTTTGTCTTGTCTTGCTTTGTCTTGTCATGTCTAATCTTGTCTTGTTTTGTCTTGTCTTGCTTTGTCTTGTCATGTCTTATCTTGTCTTGTCTTGTCTTGTCTTGTCTTGACATGTCTTGTCTTGTCATGTCTTGTCTTGTCTTGTCTTGTCTTGTCTTGTCTTGTCTTGTCTTGTCTTGTCTTGTCTTGTCTTGTCTTGTCTTGCCTTGTCTTGTCTTGTCTTGTCTTGTCTTGTCTTGTCTTGTCTTGTCTTGTGATGTCATGTCATGTCGTGTGTTGTGTTGTTTTGTCTTGTCATGTCTTGTCTTGTCTTGTCTTGTTTTGTCTTGTCATGCCTTGTCTTGTCTTGTCATGTCTTATCTTGTCTTGTCTTGTCTTGTCTTGTCTTGTCTTGTCGTGTCTTGTCTTGTCTTGTCTTGTCTTGACATGTCTTGTCTTGTCTTGTCTTCTCTGGTCTTGTCTTGTCTTGTCTTGTCTTGTCTTGTCCTGTCTTGTCTTGTCTTGTCTTGTCATGTCTTGTCTTGTCTTGTCTTGCCTTGTCTTGTCTTGTCTTGTCTTGTCTTGTCCTGTCCTGACATGTGTTGTGTTGTTTTGTCTTGTCTTGCTTTGTCTTGTCATGTCTTATCTTGTCTTGTCTTGTCTTGTCTTGTCTTGTCTTGTGATGTCATGTCATGTCGTGTGTTGTGTTGTTTTGTCTTGTCATGTCTTGTCTTGTCTTGTCTTGTGATGTCATGTCATGTCGTGTGTTGTGTTGTTTTGTCTTGTCTTGTTTTCTCTTGTCATGTTTTGTCTTGTCTTGTCTTGTCTTGTCTTGTCTTGTCTTGTCTTGTCTTGTCTTGTCTTGTCTTGTCTTGTCTTGTCTTGTCTTGCCTTGTCTTGTCTTGTCTTGTCTTGTCTTGTCTTGTCTTGTCTTGTCTTGTCTTGTCTTGTCTTGTCTTGTCTTGTCTTGTCTTGTCTTGTCTTGTCTTGTCTTGTCTTGTCTTGTCTTGTCTTGTCTTGTCTTGTCTTGTCTTGTCTTGTCTTGTCTTGTCTTGTTTTGTCTTGTCTTGTCTTGTTTTATGTTGTCATGTAATGTCATGTCGTGTGTTGTGTTGTTTTGTCTTGTCTTGTCTTCTCTTGTCTTGTCTTGTCTTGTCATGTCGTGTGTTGTGTTGTTTTGTCTTGTCATGTCTTATATTGTCTTGTCTTGTTTTGTCTTGTTTTTCTTGTTTTGTCTTGTCTTGTCTTGTCTTGTCTTGTCTTGTCTTGTCTTGTCTTGTCTTGTCTTGTCTTGTCTTGTCTTGTCTTGTCTTGTCTTGTCTTGTCTTGTTTTGTCTTGTCTTGTCTTGTCTTGTTTTGTCTTGTCTTGTTTTATGTTGTCATGTAATGTCATGTCGAGTGTTGTGTTGTTTTGCCTTGTCTTGTCTTCTCTTCTCTTGTCTTGTCTTGTCATGTCGTGTGTTGTGTTGTTTTGTCTTGTCATGTCTTGTCTTGTCTTGTCTTGTCTTGTCTTGTCTTGTCTTGTCTTGTCTTGTCTTGTCTTGTCTTGTCTTGTCTTGTCTTGTCTTGTCTTGTCTTGTCTTGTCTTGTCTTGTCTTGTCTTGTCTTGTCTTGTCTTGTCTTGTCTTGTCTTGTCTTGTCTTGTCTTGTCTTGTCTTGTCATGTTGTGTGTTGTGTTGTTTTGTCTTGTCTTGTGTTGTTTTGTCGTGTCTTGTCTTGTCTTGTCTTGTCTTGTCTTGTCTTGTCTTGTCTTGTCTTGTCTTGTCTTGTCTTGTCTTGTCTTGTCTTGTCATGTTGTGTGTTGTGTTGTTTTGTCTTGTCATGTCTTATATTGTCTTGTCTTGTCTTGTGATGTAATGTCGTGTGTTGTGTTGTTTTGTCTTGTCCTGTCTTGTCTTGTCTTGTCTTGTCTTGTCTTGCCTTGTCTTGTCTTGTCTTGTCTTGTCTTGTCTTGTATTGTCTAGTCTTGTCTTGTGATGTCATGTCATGTCTTGTGTTGTTTTGTCTTGTCTTGTCTTGTCTTGTTTTTCTTGTTTTGTCTTGTCTTGTCTTGTCTTGTTTTGTCATGTAATATCATGTCGTGTGTTGTGTTGTTTTGTCTTGTCTTGTGTTGTTTTGTCCTGTCTTGTCTTGTCTTGTCTTGTCTTGTCTTGTCTTGTCTTGTCTTGTCTTGTCTTGTCTTGTCTTGTCTTGTCTTGTCTTGTCTTGTCTTGTCTTGTCTTGTCTTGTCTTGTCTTGTCTTGTCTTGTCTTGTCTTGTCTTGTCTTGTCATGTTGTGTGTTGTGTTGTTTTGTCTTGTCATGTCTTATATTGTCTTGTCTTGTCTTGTCTTGTGATGTAATGTCGTGTGTTGTGTTGTTTTGTCTTGTCCTGTCTTGTCTTGTCTTGTGATGTAATGTCGTGTGTTGTGTTGTTTTGTCTTGTCCTGTCTTGTCTTGTCTTGTCTTGTCTTGCCTTGTCTTGTCTTGTCTTGTCTTGTCTTGTCTTGCCTTGTCTTGTGATGTCAAGTCATGTCGTGTGTTGTGTTGTTTTGTCTTGTCATGTCTTGTCTTGTCTTGTCTTGTGATGTCAAGTCATGTCGTGTGTTGTGTTGTTTTGTCTTGTCATGTCTTGTCTTGTCTTGTTTTTCTTGTCTTGTCCTGTCTTGTCTTGTCTTGTCTTGCCTTGTCTTATCTTGTCTTGTCTTGTCTTGTCTTGTCTTGTCTTGTCATTTCATGTCATGTCGTGCGTTGTTTTGTTTTGTCTTGTCTTGTCTAGTCTTGTCTTGTCTTGTCTTGTCTTGTCTTGTCTTGTCTTATCTTGTCTTGTCTTGTCTTGTCTTGTCTAGTCTTGTCGTGTCTAGTCTTGTCTAGTCTTGTCTAGTCTTGTCTTGTCTTGTCTTGTTTTGTCTTGTCTTGTCATGTCATGTCATGTCATGTTGTGTTGTGTTGTTTTGTCTTGTCTTGTTTTGTCTTGTCTTGCTTTGTCTTGTCATGTCTTATCTTGTCTTGTTTTGTCTTGTCTTGCTTTGTCTTGTCATGTCTTATCTTGTCTTGTCTTGTCTTGTCTTGTCTTGACATGTCTTGTCTTGTCATGTCTTGTCTTGTCTTGTCTTGTCTTGTCTTGTCTTGTCTTGTCTTGTCTTGTCTTGTCTTGTCTTGTCTTGTCTTGTTTTTCTTGTTTTGTCTTGTCTTGTCTTGTCTTGTCTTGTCTTGTCTTGTCTTGTCTTGTCTTGTCTGGTCTTGTCTTGTCTTGTCTTGTCTTGTCATGTCGTGTGTTGTGTTGTTTTGTCTTGTCATGTCTTATATTGTCTTGTCTTGTCTTGTCTTGTCTTGTCTTGTCTTGTCTGGTCTTGTCTTGTTTTGTCATGTAATGTCATGTCGTGTGTTGTGTTGTTTTGTCTTGTCTTATGTTGTTTTATGTTGTCATGTAATGCCATGTCGTGTGTTGTGTTGTTTTGTCTTGTCTTGTCTTGTCTTGTCTTGTCTTGTCTTGTCTTGTCATGTCGTGTGTTGTGTTGTTTTGTCTTGTCATGTCTTATATTGTCTTGTCTTGTCTTGTCTTGTCTTGTCTTGTCTGGTCTTGTCTTGTTTTGTCATGTAATGTCATGTCGTGTGTTGTGTTGTTTTGTCTTGTCTTATGTTGTTTTATGTTGTCATGTAATGTCATGTCGTGTGTTGTGTTGTTTTGTCTTGTCTTGTCTTGTCTTGTCTTGTCTTTTCTTGTCTTGTCTTGTCTGGTCTTGTCTTGTCTTGTCTTGTCTTGTCATGTCGTGTGTTGTGTTGTTTTGTCTTGTCATGTCTTATATTGTCTTGTCTTGTCTTGTCTTGTCTTGTCTTGTCTTGTCTGGTCTTGTCTTGTTTTGTCATGTAATGTCATGTCGTGTGTTGTGTTGTTTTGTCTTGTCTTATGTTGTTTTATGTTGTCATGTAATGTCATGTCGTGTGTTGTGTTGTTTTGTCTTGTCTTGTCTTGTCTTGTCTTGTCTTGTCTTGTCTTGTCTTGTCTTGTCTTGTCTTGTCTTGTCTTGTCTTGTCTTGTCTTGTCCTGACGTGTGTTGTGTTGTTTTGTCTTGTCTTGTTTTGTCTTGTCTTGCTTTGTCTTGTCATGTCTTATCTTGTCTTGTTTTGTCTTGTCTTGCTTTGTCTTGTCATGTCTTATCTTGTCTTGTCTTGTCTTGTCTTGTCTTGACATGTCTTGTCTTGTCATGTCTTGTCTTGTCTTGTCTTGTCTTGTCTTGTCTTGTCTTGTCTTGTCTTGTCTTGTCTTGTCTTGTCTTGCCTTGTCTTGTCTTGTCTTGTCTTGTCTTGTCTTGTCTTGTCTTGTGATGTCATGTCATGTCGTGTGTTGTGTTGTTTTGTCTTGTCATGTCTTGTCTTGTCTTGTCTTGTCTTGTCTTGTCTTGTTTTGTCTTGTCATGCCTTGTCTTGTCTTGTCATGTCTTATCTTGTCTTGTCTTGTCTTGTCTTGTCTTGTCTTGTCGTGTCTTGTCTTGTCTTGTCTTGTCTTGACATGTCTTGTCTTGTCTTGTCTTCTCTGGTCTTGTCTTGTCTTGTCTTGTCTTGTCTTGTCCTGTCTTGTCTTGTCTTGTCTTGTCATGTCTTGTCTTGTCTTGTCTTGCCTTGTCTTGTCTTGTCTTGTCTTGTCTTGTCCTGTCCTGACATGTGTTGTGTTGTTTTGTCTTGTCTTGCTTTGTCTTGTCATGTCTTATCTTGTCTTGTCTTGTCTTGTCTTGTCTTGTGATGTCATGTCATGTCGTGTGTTGTGTTGTTTTGTCTTGTCATGTCTTGTCTTGTCTTGTCTTGTGATGTCATGTCATGTCGTGTGTTGTGTTGTTTTGTCTTGTCTTGTTTTCTCTTGTCATGTTTTGTCTTGTCTTGTCTTGTCTTGTCTTGTCTTGTCTTGTCTTGTCTTGTCTTGTCTTGTCTTGTCTTGTCTTGTCTTGTCTTGTCTTGTCTTGCCTTGTCTTGTCTTGTCTTGTCTTGTCTTGTCTTGTCTTGTCTTGTCTTGTCTTGTCTTGTCTTGTCTTGTTTTGTCTTGTCTTGTCTTGTCTTGTTTTGTCTTGTCTTGTTTTATGTTGTCATGTAATGTCATGTCGAGTGTTGTGTTGTTTTGCCTTGTCTTGTCTTCTCTTCTCTTGTCTTGTCTTGTCATGTCGTGTGTTGTGTTGTTTTGTCTTGTCATGTCTTGTCTTGTCTTGTCTTGTCTTGTCTTGTCTTGTCATGTCTTGTCTTGTCTTGTCTTGTCTTGTCTTGTCTTGTCTTGTCTTGTCTTGTCTTGTCTTGTCTTGTCTTGTCTTGTCTTGTCTTGTCTTGTCTTGTCTTGTCTTGTCTTGTCTTGTCATGTTGTGTGTTGTGTTGTTTTGTCTTGTCTTGTGTTGTTTTGTCGTGTCTTGTCTTGTCTTGTCTTGTCTTGTCTTGTCTTGTCTTGTCTTGTCTTGTCTTGTCTTGTCTTGTCTTGTCTTGTCTTGTCTTGTCATGTTGTGTGTTGTGTTGTTTTGTCTTGTCATGTCTTATATTGTCTTGTCTTGTCTTGTGATGTAATGTCGTGTGTTGTGTTGTTTTGTCTTGTCCTGTCTTGTCTTGTCTTGTCTTGTCTTGTCTTGCCTTGTCTTGTCTTGTCTTGTCTTGTCTTGTCTTGTATTGTCTAGTCTTGTCTTGTGATGTCATGTCATGTCTTGTGTTGTTTTGTCTTGTCTTGTCTTGTCTTGTTTTTCTTGTTTTGTCTTGTCTTGTCTTGTCTTGTTTTGTCATGTAATATCATGTCGTGTGTTGTGTTGTTTTGTCTTGTCTTGTGTTGTTTTGTCGTGTCTTGTCTTGTCTTGTCTTGTCTTGTCTTGTCTTGTCTTGTCTTGTCTTGTCTTGTCTTGTCTTGTCTTGTCTTGTCTTGTCTTGTCTTGTCTTGTCTTGTCTTGTCTTGTCATGTTGTGTGTTGTGTTGTTTTGTCTTGTCATGTCTTATATTGTCTTGTCTTGTCTTGTCTTGTGATGTAATGTCGTGTGTTGTGTTGTTTTGTCTTGTCCTGTCTTGTCTTGTCTTGTGATGTAATGTCGTGTGTTGTGTTGTTTTGTCTTGTCCTGTCTTGTCTTGTCTTGTCTTGTCTTGCCTTGTCTTGTCTTGTCTTGTCTTGTCTTGTCTTGCCTTGTCTTGTGATGTCAAGTCATGTCGTGTGTTGTGTTGTTTTGTCTTGTCATGTCTTGTCTTGTCTTGTCTTGTGATGTCAAGTCATGTCGTGTGTTGTGTTGTTTTGTCTTGTCATGTCTTGTCTTGTCTTGTTTTTCTTGTCTTGTCCTGTCTTGTCTTGTCTTGTCTTGCCTTGTCTTATCTTGTCTTGTCTTGTCTTGTCTTGTCTTGTCATTTCATGTCATGTCGTGCGTTGTTTTGTTTTGTCTTGTCTTGTCTAGTCTTGTCTTGTCTTGTCTTGTCTTGTCTTGTCTTGTCTTATCTTGTCTTGTCTTGTCTTGTCTTGTCTAGTCTTGTCGTGTCTAGTCTTGTCTAGTCTTGTCTAGTCTTGTCTTGTCTTGTCTTGTTTTGTCTTGTCTTGTCATGTCATGTCATGTCATGTTGTGTTGTGTTGTTTTGTCTTGTCTTGTTTTGTCTTGTCTTGCTTTGTCTTGTCATGTCTTATCTTGTCTTGTTTTGTCTTGTCTTGCTTTGTCTTGTCATGTCTTATCTTGTCTTGTCTTGTCTTGTCTTGTCTTGACATGTCTTGTCTTGTCATGTCTTGTCTTGTCTTGTCTTGTCTTGTCTTGTCTTGTCTTGTCTTGTCTTGTCTTGTCTTGTCTTGTCTTGTCTTGTCTTGTCTTGTTTTTCTTGTTTTGTCTTGTCTTGTCTTGTCTTGTCTTGTCTTGTCTTGTCTTGTCTTGTCTTGTCTTGTCTTGTCTGGTCTTGTCTTGTCTTGTCTTGTCTTGTCATGTCGTGTGTTGTGTTGTTTTGTCTTGTCATGTCTTATATTGTCTTGTCTTGTCTTGTCTTGTCTTGTCTTGTCTTGTCTTGTCTTGTCTGGTCTTGTCTTGTTTTGTCATGTAATGTCATGTCGTGTGTTGTGTTGTTTTGTCTTGTCTTATGTTGTTTTATGTTGTCATGTAATGCCATGTCGTGTGTTGTGTTGTTTTGTCTTGTCTTGTCTTGTCTTGTCTTGTCTTGTCTTGTCTTGTCATGTCGTGTGTTGTGTTGTTTTGTCTTGTCATGTCTTATATTGTCTTGTCTTGTCTTGTCTTGTCTTGTCTTGTCTGGTCTTGTCTTGTTTTGTCATGTAATGTCATGTCGTGTGTTGTGTTGTTTTGTCTTGTCTTATGTTGTTTTATGTTGTCATGTAATGTCATGTCGTGTGTTGTGTTGTTTTGTCTTGTCTTGTCTTGTCTTGTCTTGTCTTTTCTTGTCTTGTCTTGTCTGGTCTTGTCTTGTCTTGTCTTGTCTTGTCATGTCGTGTGTTGTGTTGTTTTGTCTTGTCATGTCTTATATTGTCTTGTCTTGTCTTGTCTTGTCTTGTCTTGTCTTGTCTGGTCTTGTCTTGTTTTGTCATGTAATGTCATGTCGTGTGTTGTGTTGTTTTGTCTTGTCTTATGTTGTTTTATGTTGTCATGTAATGTCATGTCGTGTGTTGTGTTGTTTTGTCTTGTCTTGTCTTGTCTTGTCTTGTCTTGTCTTGTCTTGTCTTGTCTTGTCTTGTCTTGTCTTGTCTTGTCTTGTCTTGTCTTGTCTTGTCCTGACGTGTGTTGTGTTGTTTTGTCTTGTCTTGTTTTGTCTTGTCTTGCTTTGTCTTGTCATGTCTTATCTTGTCTTGTTTTGTCTTGTCTTGCTTTGTCTTGTCATGTCTTATCTTGTCTTGTCTTGTCTTGTCTTGTCTTGACATGTCTTGTCTTGTCATGTCTTGTCTTGTCTTGTCTTGTCTTGTCTTGTCTTGTCTTGTCTTGTCTTGTCTTGTCTTGCCTTGTCTTGTCTTGTCTTGTCTTGTCTTGTCTTGTCTTGTCTTGTGATGTCATGTCATGTCGTGTGTTGTGTTGTTTTGTCTTGTCATGTCTTGTCTTGTCTTGTCTTGTCTTGTCTTGTCTTGTTTTGTCTTGTCATGCCTTGTCTTGTCTTGTCATGTCTTATCTTGTCTTGTCTTGTCTTGTCTTGTCTTGTCTTGTCGTGTCTTGTCTTGTCTTGTCTTGTCTTGACATGTCTTGTCTTGTCTTGTCTTCTCTGGTCTTGTCTTGTCTTGTCTTGTCTTGTCTTGTCCTGTCTTGTCTTGTCTTGTCTTGTCATGTCTTGTCTTGTCTTGTCTTGCCTTGTCTTGTCTTGTCTTGTCTTGTCTTGTCCTGTCCTGACATGTGTTGTGTTGTTTTGTCTTGTCTTGCTTTGTCTTGTCATGTCTTATCTTGTCTTGTCTTGTCTTGTCTTGTCTTGTGATGTCATGTCATGTCGTGTGTTGTGTTGTTTTGTCTTGTCATGTCTTGTCTTGTCTTGTCTTGTGATGTCATGTCATGTCGTGTGTTGTGTTGTTTTGTCTTGTCTTGTTTTCTCTTGTCATGTTTTGTCTTGTCTTGTCTTGTCTTGTCTTGTCTTGTCTTGTCTTGTCTTGTCTTGTCTTGTCTTGTCTTGTCTTGTCTTGTCTTGCCTTGTCTTGTCTTGTCTTGTCTTGTCTTGTCTTGTCTTGTCTTGTCTTGTCTTGTCTTGTCTTGTCTTGTCTTGTCTTGTCTTGTCTTGTCTTGTCTTGTCTTGTCTTGTCTTGTCTTGTCTTGTCTTGTCTTGTCTTGTCTTGTCTTGTCTTGTCTTGTCTTGTCTTGTCTTGTCTTGTTTTGTCTTGTCTTGTCTTGTTTTATGTTGTCATGTAATGTCATGTCGTGTGTTGTGTTGTTTTGTCTTGTCTTGTCTTCTCTTGTCTTGTCTTGTCTTGTCATGTCGTGTGTTGTGTTGTTTTGTCTTGTCATGTCTTATATTGTCTTGTCTTGTCTTGTCTTGTTTTTCTTGTTTTGTCTTGTCTTGTCTTGTCTTGTCTTGTCTTGTCTTGTCTTGTCTTGTCTTGTCTTGTCTTGTCTTGTCTTGTCTTGTCTTGTCTTGTCTTGTCTTGTCTTGTCTTGTCTTGTCTTGTTTTGTCTTGTCTTGTCTTGTCTTGTTTTGTCTTGTCTTGTTTTATGTTGTCATGTAATGTCATGTCGAGTGTTGTGTTGTTTTGCCTTGTCTTGTCTTCTCTTCTCTTGTCTTGTCATGTCGTGAGTTGTGTTGTTTTGTCTTGTCATGTCTTATATTGTCTTGTCTTGTCTTGTTTTTCTTGTTTTGTCTTGTCTTGTCTTGTCTTGTTTTTCTTGTTTTGTCTTGTCTTGTCTTGTCTTGTTTTGTCATGTAATGTCATGTCGTGTGTTGTGTTGTTTTGTCTTGTCTTGTGTTGTTTTGTCGTGTCTTGTCTTGTCTTGTCTTGTCTTGTCTTGTCTTGTCTTGTCTTGTCTTGTCTTGTCTTGTCTTGTCTTGTCTTGTCTTGTCTTGTCTTGTCTTGTCTTGTCATGTTGTGTGTTGTGTTGTTTTGTCTTGTCATGTCTTATATTGTCTTGTCTTGTCTTGTCTTGTGATGTAATGTCGTGTGTTGTGTTGTTTTGTCTTGTCCTGTCTTGTCTTGTCTTGTCTTGTCTTGTCTTGCCTTGTCTTGTCCTGTCTTGTCTTGTCTTGTCTTGTCTTGTATTGTCTAGTCTTGTCTTGTGATGTCATGTCATGTCTTGTGTTGTTTTGTCTTGTCTTGTCTTGTCTTGTCTTGTTTTTCTTGTTTTGTCTTGTCTTGTCTTGTCTTGTTTTGTCATGTAATGTCATGTCGTGTGTTGTGTTGTTTTGTCTTGTCTTGTGTTGTTTTGTCGTGTCTTGTCTTGTCTTGTCTTGTCTTGTCTTGTCTTGTCTTGTCTTGTCTTGTCTTGTCTTGTCATGTTGTGTGTTGTGTTGTTTTGTCTTGTCATGTCTTATATTGTCTTGTCTTGTCTTGTCTTGTTTTGTCATGTAATGTCATGTCGTGTGTTGTGTTGTTTTGTCTTGTCTTGTGTTGTTTTGTCGTGTCTTGTCTTGTCTTGTATTGTCTTGTCTTGTCTTGTCTTGTCTTGTCTTGTCTTGTCTTGTCTTGTCTTGTCTTGTCTTGTCTTGTCATGTTGTGTGTTGTGTTGTTTTGTCTTGTCATGTCTTATATTGTCTTGTCTTGTCTTGTCTTGTGATGTAATGTCGTGTGTTGTGTTGTTTTGTCTTGTCCTGTCTTGTCTTGTCTTGTCTTGTCTTGTCTTGCCTTGTCTTGTCTTGTCTTGTCTTGTCTTGTCTTGTCTTGTATTGTCTAGTCTTGTCTTGTGATGTCATGTCATGTCTTGTGTTGTTTTGTCTTGTCTTGTCTTGTCTTGTTTTTCTTGTTTTGTCTTGTCTTGTCTTGTCTTGTTTTGTCATGTAATGTCATGTCGTGTGTTGTGTTGTTTTGTCTTGTCTTGTGTTGTTTTGTCGTGTCTTGTCTTGTCTTGTCTTGTCTTGTCTTGTCTTGTCTTGTCTTGTCTTGTCATGTTGTGTGTTGTGTTGTTTTGTCTTGTCATGTCTTATATTGTCTTGTCTTGTCTTGTCTTGTGATGTAATGTCATGTGTTGTGTTGTTTTGTCTTGTCCTGTCTTGTCTTGTCTTGTGATGTAATGTCGTGTGTTGTGTTGTTTTGTCTTGTCCTGTCTTGTCTTGTCTTGTCTTGTCTTGTCTTGCCTTGTCTTGTCTTGTCTTGTCTTGTCTTGTCTTGTCTTGTCTTGTCTTGTGATGTCAAGTCATGTCGTGTGTTGTGTTGTTTTGTCTTGTCATGTCTTGTCTTGTCTTGTCTTGTGATGTCAAGTCATGTCGTGTGTTGTGTTGTTTTGTCTTGTCATGTCTTGTCTTGTCTTGTCTTGTCTTGTCTTGTCTTGTCTTGTCTTGTCTTGTCTTGTCTTGTCTTGTCTTGTCTTGTATTGTCTAGTCTTGTCTTGTCTTGTCTTGTCCTGTCTTGTCTTGTCTTGTCTTGCCTTGTCTTGTCTTGTCTTGTCTTGTCTTGTCTTGTCTTGTATTGTCTAGTCTTGTCTTGTCTTGTCTTGTCTTGTCTTGTCTTGTCTTGTCTTGCCTTGTCTTGTCTTGTCTTGTCTTGTCTTGTCTTGTCTTGTCTTGTCCTGTCCTGACGTGTGTTGTGTTGTTTTGTCTTGTCTTGTTTTGTCTTGTTTTGTCTTGTTTAGCTTTGTCTTGTCATGTCTTATCTTGTCTTGTCTTGTCTTGTCTTGTGATGTCATGTCATGTCGTGTGTTGTGTTGTTTTGTCTTGTCATGTCTTGTCTTGTCTTGTCTTGTCTTGTCTTGTCTTGTCTTGTCTTGTCTTGTCTTGTCTTGTCTTGTCTTGTCTTGTATTGTCTTGTCTTGTCTTGTCTTGTCTTGTCTTGTCTTGTCTTGTCTTGTCTTGTCTTGTCTTGTCTTGTCTTGTCTTGTCATGTTGTGTGTTGTGTTGTTTTGTCTTGTCATGTCTTATATTGTCTTGTCTTGTCTTGTCTTGTGATGTAATGTCGTGTGTTGTGTTGTTTTGTCTTGTCCTGTCTTGTCTTGTCTTGTCTTGTCTTGTCTTGCCTTTTCTTGTCTTGTCTTGTCTTGTCTTGTCTTGTCTTGTCTTGTCTTGTCTTGTCTTGTCTTGTCTTGTCTTGTCTTGTCTTGTCTTGTCTTGTCTTGTCTTGTCTTGTCTTGTCTTGTCTTGTCTTGTCTTGTCTTGTCTTGTCTTGTCTTGTCTTGTCTTGTCTTGTCTTGTCTTGTCTTGTCTTGTCTTGTCTTGTCTTGTCTTGTCTTGTCTTGTCTTGTCATGTTGTGTGTTGTGTTGTTTTGTCTTGTCTTGTGTTGTTTTGTCGTGTCTTGTCTTGTCTTGTCTTGTCTTGTCTTGTCTTGTCTTGTCTTGTCTTGTCTTGTCTTGTCTTGTCTTGTCTTGTCTTGTCTTGTTTTGTCTTGTCCTGTCTTGTCTTGTCTTGTCTTGTCTTGTCTTGCCTTGTCTTGTCTTGTCTTGTCTTGTCTTGTCTTGTCTTGTATTGTCTAGTCTTGTCTTGTGATGTCATGTCATGTCTTGTGTTGTTTTGTCTTGTCTTGTCTTGTCTTGTCTTGTTTTTCTTGTTTTGTCTTGTCTTGTCTTGTCTTGTTTTGTCATGTAATGTCATGTCGTGTGTTGTGTTGTTTTGTCTTGTCTTGTGTTGTTTTGTCGTGTCTTGTCTTGTCTTGTCTTGTCTTGTCTTGTCTTGTCTTGTCTTGTCTTGTCCTGTCCTGACATGTGTTGTGTTGTTTTGTCTTGTCTTGCTTTGTCTTGTCATGTCTTATCTTGTCTTGTCTTGTCTTGTCTTGTCTTGTCTTGTGATGTCATGTCATGTCGTGTGTTGTGTTGTTTTGTCTTGTCATGTCTTGTCTTGTCTTGTCTTGTGATGTCATGTCATGTCGTGTGTTGTGTTGTTTTGTCTTGTCTTGTTTTCTCTTGTCATGTTTTGTCTTGTCTTGTCTTGTCTTGTCTTGTCTTGTCTTGTCTTGTCTTGTCTTGTCTTGTCTTGTCTTGTCTTGTCTTGTCTTGTCTTGCCTTGTCTTGTCTTGTCTTGTCTTGTCTTGTCTTGTCTTGTCTTGTCTTGTCTTGTCTTGTCTTGTCTTGTCTTGTCTTGTCTTGTCTTGTCTTGTCTTGTCTTGTCTTGTCTTGTCTTGTCTTGTCTTGTCTTGTCTTGTCTTGTTTTGTCTTGTCTTGTCTTGTTTTATGTTGTCATGTAATGTCATGTCGTGTGTTGTGTTGTTTTGTCTTGTCTTGTCTTCTCTTGTCTTGTCTTGTCTTGTCATGTCGTGTGTTGTGTTGTTTTGTCTTGTCATGTCTTATATTGTCTTGTCTTGTCTTGTCTTGTTTTTCTTGTTTTGTCTTGTTTTTCTTGTTTTGTCTTGTCTTGTCTTGTCTTGTTTTGTCATGTAATGTCATGTCGTGTGTTGTGTTGTTTTGTCTTGTCTTGTGTTGTTTTGTCGTGTCTTGTCTTGTCTTGTCTTGTCTTGTGTTGTCTTGTCTTGTCTTGTCTTGTCTTGTCTTGTCTTGTCTTGTCTTGTCTTGTCTTGTCTTGTCTTGTCTTGTCATGTTGTGTGTTGTGTTGTTTTGTCTTGTCATGTCTTATATTGTCTTGTCTTGTGATGTAATGTCGTGTGTTGTGTTGTTTTGTCTTGTCCTGTCTTGTCTTGTCTTGTCTTGTCTTGTCTTGTCTTGCCTTGTCTTGTCTTGTCTTGTCTTGTCTTGTCTTGTATTGTCTAGTCTTGTCTTGTGATGTCATGTCATGTCTTGTGTTGTTTTGTCTTGTCTTGTCTTGTCTTGTTTTTCTTGTTTTGTCTTGTCTTGTCTTGTCTTGTTTTGTCATGTAATGTCATGTCGTGTGTTGTGTTGTTTTGTCTTGTCTTGTGTTGTTTTGTCGTGTCTTGTCTTGTCTTGTCTTGTCTTGTCTTGTCTTGTCTTGTCTTGTCTTGTCTTGTCTTGTCTTGTCTTGTCTTGTCTTGTCTTGTCTTGTCTTGTCTTGTCATGTTGTGTGTTGTGTTGTTTTGTCTTGTCATGTCTTATATTGTCTTGTCTTGTCTTGTCTTGTGATGTAATGTCGTGTGTTGTGTTGTTTTGTCTTGTCCTGTCTTGTCTTGTCTTGTGATGTAATGTCGTGTGTTGTGTTGTTTTGTCTTGTCCTGTCTTGTCTTGTCTTGTCTTGTCTTGTCTTGTCTTGTCTTGCCTTGTCTTGTCTTGTCTTGTCTTGTCTTGTCTTGTCTTGTGATGTCAAGTCATGTCGTGTGTTGTGTTGTTTTGTCTTGTCATGTCTTGTCTTGTCTTGTCTTGTGATGTCAAGTCATGTCGTGTGTTGTGTTGTTTTGTCTTGTCATGTCTTGTCTTGTCTTGTCTTGTCTTGTCTTGTCTTGTCTTGTCTTGTCTTGTCTTGTCTTGTATTGTCTAGTCTTGTCTTGTCTTGTCTTGTCCTGTCTTGTCTTGTCTTGTCTTGTCTTGCCTTGTCTTGTCATGTCATGTCATGTCGTGCGTTGTCTTGTCTTGTCTTGTCCTGTCTTGTCTTGTCTTGTCTTGCCTTGTCTTATCTTGTCTTGTCTTGTCTTGTCTTGTCATTTCATGTCATGTCGTGCGTTGTTTTGTTTTGTCTTGTCTTGTCTAGTCTTGTCTTGTCTTGTCTTGTCTTGTCTTGTCTTGTCATGTCTTGTCTTGTCTTGTCTTGTCTTGTCTTGTCTTGTCTTGTCTTGTCTTGTCTTGTCTTGTCTTGTCTTGTCTTGCCTTGTCTTGTCTTGTCTTGTCTTGTCTTGTCTTGTCTTGTCTTGTCTTGTCTTGTCATGTTGTGTGTTGTGTTGTTTTGTCTTGTCATGTCTTATATTGTCTTGTCTTGTCTTGTCTTGTGATGTAATGTCGTGTGTTGTGTTGTTTTGTCTTGTCCTGTCTTGTCTTGTCTTGTCTTGTCTTGTCTTGCCTTGTCTTGTCTTGTCTTGTCTTGTCTTGTATTGTCTAGTCTTGTCTTGTGATGTCATGTCATGTCTTGTGTTGTTTTGTCTTGTCTTGTCTTGTCTTGTTTTTCTTGTTTTGTCTTGTCTTGTCTTGTCTTGTTTTTTCATGTAATGTCATGTCGTGTGTTGTGTTGTTTTGTCTTGTCTTGTGTTGTTTTGTCGTGTCTTGTCTTGTCTTGTCTTGTCTTGTCTTGTCTTGTCTTGTCTTGTCTTGTCTTGTCTTGTCTTGTCATGTTGTGTGTTGTGTTGTTTTGTCTTGTCATGTCTTATATTGTCTTGTCTTGTCTTGTCTTGTGATGTAATGTCGTGTGTTGTGTTGTTTTGTCTTGTCCTGTCTTGTCTTGTCTTGTGATGTAATGTCGTGTGTTGTGTTGTTTTGTCTTGTCCTGTCTTGTCTTGTCTTGTCTTGTCTTGTCTTGCCTTGTCTTGTCTTGTCTTGTCTTGTCTTGTCTTGTCTTGTGATGTCAAGTCATGTCGTGTGTTGTGTTGTTTTGTCTTGTCATGGCTTGTCTTGTCTTGTCTTGTGATGTCAAGTCATGTCATGTCTTGTCTTGTCTTGTCTTGTCTTGTCTTGTCTTGTCTTGTCTTGTCTTGTCTTATCTTGTCTTGTCTTGTCTTGTCTTGTATTGTCTAGTCTTGTCTTGTCTTGTCTTGTCCTGTCTTGTCTTGTCTTGTCTTGCCTTGTCTTGTCTTGTCTTGTCTTGTCTTGTCTTGTCTTGTATTGTCTAGTCTTGTCTTGTCTTGTCATGTCTTGTCTTGTCTTGTCTTGTCTTGCCTTGTCTTGTCTTGTCTTGTCTTGTCTTGTCTTGTCTTGTCTTGTCCTGTCCTGACGTGTGTTGTGTTGTTTTGTCTTGTCTTGTTTTGTCTTGTTTTGTCTTGTTTAGCTTTGTCTTGTCATGTCTTATCTTGTCTTGTCTTGTCTTGTCTTGTGATGTCATGTCATGTCGTGTGTTGTGTTGTTTTGTCTTGTCTTGTCTTGTCTTGTCTTGTCTTGTCTTGTCTTGTCTTGTCTTGTCTTGTCTTGTCTTGTCTTGTCTTGTCTTGTCTTGTCTTGTCTTGTCTTGTCTTGTCTTGTCTTGTCTTGTCTTGTCTTGTCTTGTCTTGTCTTGTCTTGCCTTGTCTTATCTTGTCTTGTCCTGTCTTGTCTTGTCTTGTCTTGCCTTGTCTTGTCTTGTCTTGTCTTGTCTTGTCTTGCCTTGTCTTATCTTGTCTCTTCTTGTCTTGTCATGTCATGTCATGTCGTGCGTTGTCTTGTCTTGTCTTGTCCTGTCTTGTCTTGTCTTGTCTTGCCTTGTCTTATCTTGTCTTGTCTTGTCTTGTCTTGTCATTTCATGTCATGTCGTGCGTTGTTTTGTTTTGTCTTGTCTTGTCTAGTCTTGTCTTGTCTTGTCTTGTCTTGTCTTGTCTTATCTTGTCTTGTCTTGTCTTGTCTTGTCTAGTCTTGTCGTGTCTAGTCTTGTCTAGTCTTGTCTAGTCTTGTCTTGTCTTGTCTTGTCTTGTTTTGTCTTGTCTTGTCATGTCATGTCATGTCATGTTGTGTTGTGTTGTTTTGTCTTGTCTTGTCTTGTCTTGTCTTGTCTTGTCTTGTCTTGTCTTGTCTTGTCTTGTCTAGTCTTGTCTAGTCTTGTCTTGTCTTGTCTTGTCTTGTCTTGTCTAGTCTTGTCGTGTCTAGTCTTGTCTAGTCTTGTCTTGTCTTGTCTTGTCTTGTCTTGTCTTGTCTAGTCTTGTCTTGTCTTGTCTAGTCTTGTCTTGTCTTGTCTTGTCTTGTCTGGTCTTGTCTTGTCTTGTCTTGTCTTGTCTTGTCTTGTCTTGTCTAGTCTTGTCTTGTCTTGTCTAGTCTTGTCTTGTCTTGTCTTGTCTTGTCTTGTCTTGTCTTGTCTTGTCTTGTCTTGTCTTGTCTTGTCTTGTCTTGTCTTGTCTTGTCTAGTCTTGTCTAGTCTTGTCTAGTCTTGTCTAGTCTTGTCTAGTCTTGTCTAGTCTTGTCTTGTCTTGTCTTGCCTTGTCTTGTATTGTCTTGTCTTGTCTTGTCTTGTCTTGTCTTGTCTTGTCTTGTCTTGTCTTGTCTTGTCTTGTCTTGTCTTGTCTTGTCTTGTCTTGTCTTGTCTTGTCTTGTCTAGTCTTGTCTTGTCTGGTCTTGTCTTGTCTTGTCTGGTCTTGTCTTGTCTTGTCTTGCCTTGTCTTGTCTTGTCTTGTCTTGTCTTGTCGTGTCTTGTATTGTCTAGTCTTGTCTTGTCTTGTCATGTCTTGTCTTGTCTTGTCTTGTCTTGTCTTGTCTTGTCTTGTCTTGTCTTGTCTTGTCTTGTCTTGTCTTGTCTGGTCTTGTCTGGTCTTGTCTTGTCTTGTCTTGTCTTGTCTTGTCTAGTCTTGTCTTGTCTTGTCTTGTCTTGTCTTGTCTTGTCATGTTGTGTGTTGTGTTGTTTTGTCTTGTCATGTCTTATATTGTCTTGTCTTGTCTTGTCTTGTGATGTAATGTCGTGTGTTGTGTTGTTTTGTCTTGTCCTGTCTTGTCTTGTCTTGTGATGTAATGTCGTGTGTTGTGTTGTTTTGTCTTGTCCTGTCTTGTCTTGTCTTGTCTTGTCTTGTCTTGCCTTGTCTTGTCTTGTCTTGTCTTGTCTTGTCTTGTCTTGTCTTGTGATGTCAAGTCATGTCGTGTGTTGTGTTGTTTTGTCTTGTCATGTCTTGTCTTGTCTTGTCTTGTGATGTCAAGTCATGTCGTGTGTTGTGTTGTGTTGTTTTGTCATGTCTTGTCTTGTCTTGTCTTGTCTTGTCTTGTCTTGTCTTGTCTTGTCTTGTCTTGTATTGTCTAGTCTTGTCTTGTCTTGTCTTGTCCTGTCTTGTCTTGTCTTGTCTTGCCTTGTCTTGTCTTGTCTTGTCTTGTCTTGTTGTGTCTTGTATTGTCTAGTCTTGTCTTGTCTTGTCATGTCTTGTCTTGTCTTGTCTTGTCTTGCCTTGCCTTGCCTTGTCTTGTCTTGTCTTGTCTTGTCTTGTCTTGTCTTGTCCTGTCCTGACGTGTGTTGTGTTGTTTTGTCTTGTCTTGTTTAGCTTTGTCTTGTCATGTCTTATCTTGTCTTGTCTTGTCTTGTCTTGTGATGTCATGTCATGTCGTGTGTTGTGTTGTTTTGTCTTGTCATGTCTTGTCTTGTCTTGTCTTGTCTTGTCTTGTCTTGTCTTGTCTTGTCTTGTCTTGTCTTGTCTTGTCTTGTCTTGTCTTGTCTTGCCTTGTCTTATCTTGTCTTGTCTTGTCTTGTCTTGTCTTGTCTTGTCTTGTCTTGTCTTGTCTTGCCTTGTCTTGTCATGTCATGTCATGTCGTGCGTTGTCTTGTCTTGTCTTGTCCTGTCTTGTCTTGTCTTGTCTTGCCTTGTCTTATCTTGTCTTGTCTTGTCTTGTCTTGTCATTTCATGTCATGTCGTGCGTTGTTTTGTTTTGTCTTGTCTTGTCTAGTCTTGTCTTGTCTTGTCTTGTCTTGTCATGTCTTGTCTTGTCTTGTCTTGTCTTGTCTTGTCTTGTCTTGTCTTGTCTTGTCTTGTCTTGTCTTGTCTTGTCTTGCCTTGTCTTATCTTGTCTTGTCTTGTCTTGTCTTGTCTTGTCTTGTCTTGTCTTGTCTTGTCTTGTCTTGTCTTGTCTTGTCTTGTCTTGTCTTGTCTTGTCTTTACTTGTCTTGTCTTGTCTTGTCTTGTCTTGTCGTGTCTTGTCTTGTCTTGCCTTTTCTTGTCTGGCCTTGTCTAGTCTTGTCTAGTCTTGTCTAGTCTTGTCTTGTCTTGTCTTGTCTAGTCTTGTCTTGTCTTGTCTTGTCTTGTCTTGTCTTGTCTTGTCTTGTCTTGTCTTGTCGTGTCTTGTCTTGTCTTGTCTTGTCTTGTCTTGTCTTGTCTTGTTTTGTCTTGTTTTGTCTTGTCTTGTCTTGTCTTGTCTTGTCTTGTCTTGTCTTGTCTTGTCTTGTCTTGTCTTGTCTTGTCTTGTCTTGTCTTGTCTTGTCTTGTCTTGTCTTGTCTTGTCTTGTCTTGTCTTGTCTTGTCTTGTCTTGTCTTGTCTTGTCTTGTCTTGTCTTGTCTTGTCTTGTCTTGTCTTGTCTTGTCTTGTCTTGTCTTGTCTTGTCTTGTCTTGTCTTGTCTTGTCTTGTCTTGTCTTGTCTTGTCTTGTCTTGTCTTGTCTTGTCTTGTCTTGTCTTGTCTTGTCTTGTCTTGTCTTGTCTTGTCTTGTTTTGTCTTGTCTTGTCTTGTCTTGTTTTGTCTTGTCTTGTTTTATGTTGTCATGTAATGTCATGTCGAGTGTTGTGTTGTTTTGCCTTGTCTTGTCTTCTCTTCTCTTGTCTTGTCTTGTCATGTCGTGTGTTGTGTTGTTTTGTCTTGTCATGTCTTGTCTTGTCTTGTCTTGTCTTGTCTTGTCTTGTCTTGTCTTGTCTTGTCTTGTCTTGTCTTGTCTTGTCTTGTCTTGTCTTGTCTTGTCTTGTCTTGTCTTGTCTTGTCTTGTCTTGTCTTGTCTTGTCTTGTCTTGTCTTGTCATGTTGTGTGTTGTGTTGTTTTGTCTTGTCTTGTGTTGTTTTGTCGTGTCTTGTCTTGTCTTGTCTTGTCTTGTCTTGTCTTGTCTTGTCTTGTCTTGTCTTGTCTTGTCTTGTCTTGTCTTGTCTTGTCTTGTCTTGTCTTGTCTTGTCTTGTCTTGTCATGTTGTGTGTTGTGTTGTTTTGTCTTGTCATGTCTTATATTGTCTTGTCTTGTCTTGTGATGTAATGTCGTGTGTTGTGTTGTTTTGTCTTGTCCTGTCTTGTCTTGTCTTGTCTTGTCTTGTCTTGCCTTGTCTTGTCTTGTCTTGTCTTGTCTTGTCTTGTCTTGTCTTGTCTTGTCTTGTCTTGTCTTGTCTTGTCTTGTTTTGTCTTGTCTTGTCTTGTCTTGTCTTGTCTTGTCATGTTGTGTGTTGTGTTGTTTTGTCTTGTCTTGTGTTGTTTTGTCGTGTCTTGTCTTGTCTTGTCTTGTCTTGTCTTGTCTTGTCTTGTCTTGTCTTGTCTTGTCTTGTCTTGTCTTGTCTTGTCTTGTCTTGTCTTGTCTTGTCTTGTCTTGTCATGTTGTGTGTTGTGTTGTTTTGTCTTGTCATGTCTTATATTGTCTTGTCTTGTCTTGTCTTGTTTTTCTTGTTTTGTCTTGTCTTGTCTTGTCTTGTCTTGTCTTGTCTTGTCTTGTCTTGTCTTGTCTTGTCTTGTCTTGTCTTGTCTTGTCTTGTCTTGTTTTGTCTTGTCTTGTCTTGTCTTGTTTTGTCTTGTCTTGTTTTATGTTGTCATGTAATGTCATGTCGAGTGTTGTGTTGTTTTGCCTTGTCTTGTCTTCTCTTCTCTTGTCTTGTCTTGTCATGTCGTGTGTTGTGTTGTTTTGTCTTGTCATGTCTTGTCTTGTCTTGTCTTGTCTTGTCTTGTCTTGTCTTGTCTTGTCTTGTCTTGTGATGTCATGTCATGTCGTGTGTTGTGTTGTTTTGTCTTGTCATGTCTTGTCTTGTCTTGTCTTGTCTTGTCTTGTCTTGTCTTGTCTTGTCTTGTCTTGTCTTGTCTTGTCTTGTCTTGTCTTGTCTTGTCTTGCCTTGTCTTATCTTGTCTTGTCTTGTCTTGTCTTGTCTTGTCTTGTCTTGTCTTGTCTTGTCTTGCCTTGTCTTGTCATGTCATGTCATGTCGTGCGTTGTCTTGTCTTGTCTTGTCCTGTCTTGTCTTGTCTTGTCTTGCCTTGTCTTATCTTGTCTTGTCTTGTCTTGTCTTGTCATTTCATGTCATGTCGTGCGTTGTTTTGTTTTGTCTTGTCTTGTCTAGTCTTGTCTTGTCTTGTCTTGTCTTGTCATGTCTTGTCTTGTCTTGTCTTGTCTTGTCTTGTCTTGTCTTGTCTTGTCTTGTCTTGTCTTGTCTTGTCTTGTCTTGCCTTGTCTTATCTTGTCTTGTCTTGTCTTGTCTTGTCTTGTCTTGTCTTGTCTTGTCTTGTCTTGTCTTGTCTTGTCTTGTCTTGTCTTGTCTTGTCTTGTCTTTACTTGTCTTGTCTTGTCTTGTCTTGTCTTGTCGTGTCTTGTCTTGTCTTGCCTTTTCTTGTCTGGCCTTGTCTAGTCTTGTCTAGTCTTGTCTAGTCTTGTCTTGTCTTGTCTTGTCTAGTCTTGTCTTGTCTTGTCTTGTCTTGTCTTGTCTTGTCTTGTCTTGTCTTGTCTTGTCGTGTCTTGTCTTGTCTTGTCTTGTCTTGTCTTGTCTTGTCTTGTTTTGTCTTGTTTTGTCTTGTCTTGTCTTGTCTTGTCTTGTCTTGTCTTGTCTTGTCTTGTCTTGTCTTGTCTTGTCTTGTCTTGTCTTGTCTTGTCTTGTCTTGTCTTGTCTTGTCTTGTCTTGTCTTGTCTTGTCTTGTCTTGTCTTGTCTTGTCTTGTCTTGTCTTGTCTTGTCTTGTCTTGTCTTGTCTTGTCTTGTCTTGTCTTGTCTTGTCTTGTCTTGTCTTGTCTTGTCTTGTCTTGTCTTGTCTTGTCTTGTCTTGTCTTGTCTTGTCTTGTCTTGTCTTGTCTTGTCTTGTCTTGTCTTGTCTTGTCTTGTCTTGTCTTGTTTTGTCTTGTCTTGTCTTGTCTTGTTTTGTCTTGTCTTGTTTTATGTTGTCATGTAATGTCATGTCGAGTGTTGTGTTGTTTTGCCTTGTCTTGTCTTCTCTTCTCTTGTCTTGTCTTGTCATGTCGTGTGTTGTGTTGTTTTGTCTTGTCATGTCTTGTCTTGTCTTGTCTTGTCTTGTCTTGTCTTGTCTTGTCTTGTCTTGTCTTGTCTTGTCTTGTCTTGTCTTGTCTTGTCTTGTCTTGTCTTGTCTTGTCTTGTCTTGTCTTGTCTTGTCTTGTCTTGTCTTGTCTTGTCTTGTCATGTTGTGTGTTGTGTTGTTTTGTCTTGTCTTGTGTTGTTTTGTCGTGTCTTGTCTTGTCTTGTCTTGTCTTGTCTTGTCTTGTCTTGTCTTGTCTTGTCTTGTCTTGTCTTGTCTTGTCTTGTCTTGTCTTGTCTTGTCTTGTCTTGTCATGTTGTGTGTTGTGTTGTTTTGTCTTGTCATGTCTTATATTGTCTTGTCTTGTCTTGTGATGTAATGTCGTGTGTTGTGTTGTTTTGTCTTGTCCTGTCTTGTCTTGTCTTGTCTTGTCTTGTCTTGCCTTGTCTTGTCTTGTCTTGTCTTGTCTTGTCTTGTCTTGTCTTGTCTTGTCTTGTCTTGTCTTGTCTTGTCTTGTTTTGTCTTGTCTTGTCTTGTCTTGTCTTGTCTTGTCATGTTGTGTGTTGTGTTGTTTTGTCTTGTCTTGTGTTGTTTTGTCGTGTCTTGTCTTGTCTTGTCTTGTCTTGTCTTGTCTTGTCTTGTCTTGTCTTGTCTTGTCTTGTCTTGTCTTGTCTTGTCTTGTCTTGTCTTGTCTTGTCTTGTCTTGTCATGTTGTGTGTTGTGTTGTTTTGTCTTGTCATGTCTTATATTGTCTTGTCTTGTCTTGTCATGTCGTATGTTGTGTTGTTTTGTCTTGTCATGTCTTATATTGTCTTGTCTTGTCTTGTCTTGTTTTTCTTGTTTTGTCTTGTCTTGTCTTGTCTTGTCTTGTCTTGTCTTGTCTTGTCTTGTCTTGTCTTGTCTTGTCTTGTCTTGTCTTGTCTTGTCTTGTTTTGTCTTGTCTTGTCTTGTCTTGTTTTGTCTTGTCTTGTTTTATGTTGTCATGTAATGTCATGTCGAGTGTTGTGTTGTTTTGCCTTGTCTTGTCTTCTCTTCTCTTGTCTTGTCTTGTCATGTCGTGTGTTGTGTTGTTTTGTCTTGTCATGTCTTGTCTTGTCTTGTCTTGTCTTGTCTTGTCTTGTCTTGTCTTGTCTTGTCTTGTCTTGTCTTGTCTTGTCTTGTCTTGTCTTGTCTTGTCTTGTCTTGTCTTGTCTTGTCTTGTCTTGTCTTGTCTTGTCATGTTGTGTGTTGTGTTGTTTTGTCTTGTCATGTCTTATATTGTCTTGTCTTGTCTTGTGATGTAATGTCGTGTGTTGTGTTGTTTTGTCTTGTCCTGTCTTGTCTTGTCTTGTCTTGTCTTGTCTTGCCTTGTCTTGTCTTGTCTTGTCTTGTCTTGTCTTGTATTGTCTAGTCTTGTCTTGTGATGTCATGTCATGTCTTGTGTTGTTTTGTCTTGTCTTGTCTTGTCTTGTTTTTCTTGTTTTGTCTTGTCTTGTCTTGTCTTGTCTTGTCTTGTCTTGTCTTGTCTTGTCTTGTATTGTCTAGTCTTGTCTTGTGATGTCATGTCATGTCTTGTGTTGTTTTGTCTTGTCTTGTCTTGTCTTGTTTTTCTTGTTTTGTCTTGTCTTGTCTTGTCTTGTTTTGTCATGTAATATCATGTCGTGTGTTGTGTTGTTTTGTCTTGTCCTGTCTTGTCTTGTCTTGTCTTGTCTTGTCTTGCCTTGTCTTGTCTTGTCTTGTCTTGTCTTGTCTTGTATTGTCTAGTCTTGTCTTGTGATGTCATGTCATGTCTTGTGTTGTTTTGTCTTGTCTTGTCTTGTCTTGTTTTTCTTGTTTTGTCTTGTCTTGTCTTGTCTTGTTTTTCTTGTTTTGTCTTGTCTTGTCTTGTCTTGTTTTGTCATGTCCTGTCTTGTCTTGTCTTGTCTTGTCTTGTCTTGCCTTGTCTTGTCTTGTCTTGTCTTGTCTTGTCTTGTCTTGTCTTGTCTTGTCTTGTCTTGTCTTGTCTTGTCTTGTTTTGTCTTGTCTTGTCTTGTCTTGTCTTGTCTTGTCATGTTGTGTGTTGTGTTGTTTTGTCTTGTCTTGTGTTGTTTTGTCGTGTCTTGTCTTGTCTTGTCTTGTCTTGTCTTGTCTTGTCTTGTCTTGTCTTGTCTTGTCTTGTCTTGTCTTGTCTTGTCTTGTCTTGTCTTGTCTTGTCTTGTCTTGTCTTGTCTTGTCTTGTCTTGTCTTGTCATGTTGTGTGTTGTGTTGTTTTGTCTTGTCTTGTGTTGTTTTGTCGTGTCTTGTCTTGTCTTGTCTTGTCTTGTCTTGTCTTGTCTTGTCTTGTCTTGTCTTGTCTTGTCTTGTCTTGTCTTGTCTTGTCTTGTCTTGTCTTGTCTTGTCATGTTGTGTGTTGTGTTGTTTTGTCTTGTCATGTCTTATATTGTCTTGTCTTGTCTTGTGATGTAATGTCGTGTGTTGTGTTGTTTTGTCTTGTCCTGTCTTGTCTTGTCTTGTCTTGTCTTGTCTTGCCTTGTCTTGTCTTGTCTTGTCTTGTCTTGTCTTGTATTGTCTAGTCTTGTCTTGTGATGTCATGTCATGTCTTGTGTTGTTTTGTCTTGTCTTGTCTTGTCTTGTTTTTCTTGTTTTGTCTTGTCTTGTCTTGTCTTGTTTTGTCATGTAATATCATGTCGTGTGTTGTGTTGTTTTGTCTTGTCTTGTGTTGTTTTGTCGTGTCTTGTCTTGTCTTGTCTTGTCTTGTCTTGTCTTGTCTTGTCTTGTCTTGTCTTGTCTTGTCTTGTCTTGTCTTGTCTTGTCTTGTCTTGTCTTGTCTTGTCTTGTCTTGTCTTGTCTTGTCATGTTGTGTGTTGTGTTGTTTTGTCTTGTCATGTCTTATATTGTCTTGTCTTGTCTTGTCTTGTGATGTAATGTCGTGTGTTGTGTTGTTTTGTCTTGTCCTGTCTTGTCTTGTCTTGTGATGTAATGTCGTGTGTTGTGTTGTTTTGTCTTGTCCTGTCTTGTCTTGTCTTGTCTTGTCTTGCCTTGTCTTGTCTTGTCTTGTCTTGTCTTGTCTTGCCTTGTCTTGTGATGTCAAGTCATGTCGTGTGTTGTGTTGTTTTGTCTTGTCATGTCTTGTCTTGTCTTGTCTTGTGATGTCAAGTCATGTCGTGTGTTGTGTTGTTTTGTCTTGTCATGTCTTGTCTTGTCTTGTTTTTCTTGTCTTGTCCTGTCTTGTCTTGTCTTGTCTTGCCTTGTCTTATCTTGTCTTGTCTTGTCTTGTCTTGTCTTGTCATTTCATGTCATGTCGTGCGTTGTTTTGTTTTGTCTTGTCTTGTCTAGTCTTGTCTTGTCTTGTCTTGTCTTGTCTTGTCTTGTCTTGTCTTATCTTGTCTTGTCTTGTCTTGTCTTGTCTAGTCTTGTCGTGTCTAGTCTTGTCTAGTCTTGTCTAGTCTTGTCTTGTCTTGTCTTGTTTTGTCTTGTCTTGTCATGTCATGTCATGTCATGTTGTGTTGTGTTGTTTTGTCTTGTCTTGTTTTGTCTTGTCTTGCTTTGTCTTGTCATGTCTTATCTTGTCTTGTTTTGTCTTGTCTTGCTTTGTCTTGTCATGTCTTGTCTTGTCTTGTCTTGTCTTGTCTTGTCTTGACATGTCTTGTCTTGTCATGTCTTGTCTTGTCTTGTCTTGTCTTGTCTTGTCTTGTCTTGTCTTGTCTTGTCTTGTCTTGTCTTGTCTTGTCTTGTCTTGTCTTGTCTTGTCTTGTTTTTCTTGTTTTGTCTTGTCTTGTCTTGTCTTGTCTTGTCTTGTCTTGTCTTGTCTTGTCTTGTCTTGTCTGGTCTTGTCTTGTCTTGTCTTGTCTTGTCATGTCGTGTGTTGTGTTGTTTTGTCTTGTCATGTCTTATATTGTCTTGTCTTGTCTTGTCTTGTCTTGTCTTGTCTTGTCTTGTCTTGTCTGGTCTTGTCTTGTTTTGTCATGTAATGTCATGTCGTGTGTTGTGTTGTTTTGTCTTGTCTTATGTTGTTTTATATTGTCATGTAATGCCATGTCGTGTGTTGTGTTGTTTTGTCTTGTCTTGTCTTGTCTTGTCTTGTCTTGTCTTGTCATGTCGTGTGTTGTGTTGTTTTGTCTTGTCATGTCTTATATTGTCTTGTCTTGTCTTGTCTTGTCTTGTCTTGTCTTGTCTTGTCTTGTCTGGTCTTGTCTTGTTTTGTCATGTAATGTCATGTCGTGTGTTGTGTTGTTTTGTCTTGTCTTATGTTGTTTTATGTTGTCATGTAATGTCATGTCGTGTGTTGTGTTGTTTTGTCTTGTCTTGTCTTGTCTTGTCTTGTCTTGTCTTGTCTTGTCTTGTCTTGTCTTGTCTTGTCTTGTCTTGTCTTGTCGTGTCTTGTCTTGTCTTGTCTTGTCTTGACATGTCTTGTCTTGTCTTGTCTTCTCTGGTCTTGTCTTGTCTTGTCTTGCCTTGTCTTGTCTTGTCTTGTCTTGTCTTGTCCTGTCCTGACATGTGTTGTGTTGTTTTGTCTTGTCTTGCTTTGTCTTGTCATGTCTTATCTTGTCTTGTCTTGTCTTGTCTTGTCTTGTCTTGTGATGTCATGTCATGTCGTGTGTTGTGTTGTTTTGTCTTGTCATGTCTTGTCTTGTCTTGTCTTGTGATGTCATGTCATGTCGTGTGTTGTGTTGTTTTGTCTTGTCTTGTTTTCTCTTGTCATGTTTTGTCTTGTCTTGTCTTGTCTTGTCTTG
Organism: Zeugodacus cucurbitae; assembly: GCF_028554725.1. NCBI lineage: Eukaryota > Metazoa > Arthropoda > Insecta > Diptera > Tephritidae > Zeugodacus > Zeugodacus cucurbitae. The sequence goes on along the minus strand of NC_071672.1, from coordinate 22,150,189 downwards.
TCTTGTCTTGTCTTGTCTTGTCTTGTCTTGTCTTGTCTTGTCTTGTCTTGTCTTGTCTTGTCTTGTTTTGTCTTGTCTTGTCTTGTCTTGTTTTGTCTTGTCTTGTTTTATGTTGTCATGTAATGTCATGTCGAGTGTTGTGTTGTTTTGCCTTGTCTTGTCTTCTCTTCTCTTGTCTTGTCATGTCGTGAGTTGTGTTGTTTTGTCTTGTCATGTCTTATATTGTCTTGTCTTGTCTTGTTTTTCTTGTTTTGTCTTGTCTTGTCTTGTCTTGTTTTTCTTGTTTTGTCTTGTCTTGTCTTGTCTTGTTTTGTCATGTAATGTCATGTCGTGTGTTGTGTTGTTTTGTCTTGTCTTGTGTTGTTTTGTCGTGTCTTGTCTTGTCTTGTCTTGTCTTGTCTTGTCTTGTCTTGTCTTGTCTTGTCTTGTCTTGTCTTGTCTTGTCTTGTCTTGTCTTGTCTTGTCTTGTCTTGTCTTGTCTTGTCTTGTCTTGTCTTGTCTTGTCTTGTCATGTCTTCTCATGTTGTGTGTTGTGTTGTTTTGTCTTGTCATGTCTTATATTGTCTTGTCTTGTCTTGTCTTGTGATGTAATGTCGTGTGTTGTGTTGTTTTGTCTTGTCCTGTCTTGTCTTGTCTTGTCTTGTCTTGTCTTGCCTTGTCTTGTCCTGTCTTGTCTTGTCTTGTCTTGTCTTGTATTGTCTAGTCTTGTCTTGTGATGTCATGTCATGTCTTGTGTTGTTTTGTCTTGTCTTGTCTTGTCTTGTTTTTCTTGTTTTGTCTTGTCTTGTCTTGTCTTGTTTTGTCATGTAATGTCATGTCGTGTGTTGTGTTGTTTTGTCTTGTCTTGTGTTGTTTTGTCGTGTCTTGTCTTGTCTTGTCTTGTCTTGTCTTGTCTTGTCTTGTCTTGTCTTGTCTTGTCTTGTCTTGTCATGTTGTGTGTTGTGTTGTTTTGTCTTGTCATGTCTTATATTGTCTTGTCTTGTCTTGTCTTGTTTTGTCATGTAATGTCATGTCGTGTGTTGTGTTGTTTTGTCTTGTCTTGTGTTGTTTTGTCGTGTCTTGTCTTGTCTTGTCTTGTCTTGTCTTGTCTTGTCTTGTCTTGTCTTGTCTTGTCTTGTCTTGTCTTGTCTTGTCTTGTCTTGTCTTGTCTTGTCTTGTCTTGTCTTGTCTTGTCTTGTCTTGTCATGTTGTGTGTTGTGTTGTTTTGTCTTGTCATGTCTTATATTGTCTTGTCTTGTCTTGTCTTGTGATGTAATGTCGTGTGTTGTGTTGTTTTGTCTTGTCCTGTCTTGTCTTGTCTTGTCTTGTCTTGTCTTGCCTTGTCTTGTCTTGTCTTGTCTTGTCTTGTCTTGTCTTGTCTTGTCTTGTATTGTCTAGTCTTGTCTTGTGATGTCATGTCATGTCTTGTGTTGTTTTGTCTTGTCTTGTCTTGTCTTGTTTTTCTTGTTTTGTCTTGTCTTGTCTTGTCTTGTTTTGTCATGTAATGTCATGTCGTGTGTTGTGTTGTTTTGTCTTGTCTTGTGTTGTTTTGTCGTGTCTTGTCTTGTCTTGTCTTGTCTTGTCTTGTCTTGTCTTGTCTTGTCTTGTCTTGTCATGTTGTGTGTTGTGTTGTTTTGTCTTGTCATGTCTTATATTGTCTTGTCTTGTCTTGTCTTGTGATGTAATGTCATGTGTTGTGTTGTTTTGTCTTGTCCTGTCTTGTCTTGTCTTGTGATGTAATGTCGTGTGTTGTGTTGTTTTGTCTTGTCCTGTCTTGTCTTGTCTTGTCTTGTCTTGTCTTGCCTTGTCTTGTCTTGTCTTGTCTTGTCTTGTCTTGTCTTGTGATGTCAAGTCATGTCGTGTGTTGTGTTGTTTTGTCTTGTCATGTCTTGTCTTGTCTTGTCTTGTGATGTCAAGTCATGTCGTGTGTTGTCTTGTCATGTCTTGTCTTGTCTTGTCTTGTCTTGTCTTGTCTTGTCTTGTCTTGTCTTGTCTTGTCTTGTCTTGTATTGTCTAGTCTTGTCTTGTCTTGTCTTGTCCTGTCTTGTCTTGTCTTGTCTTGCCTTGTCTTGTCTTGTCTTGTCTTGTCTTGTCTTGTCTTGTATTGTCTAGTCTTGTCTTGTCTTGTCTTGTCTTGTCTTGTCTTGTCTTGTCTTGCCTTGTCTTGTCTTGTCTTGTCTTGTCTTGTCTTGTCTTGTCTTGTCCTGTCCTGACGTGTGTTGTGTTGTTTTGTCTTGTCTTGTTTTGTCTTGTTTTGTCTTGTTTAGCTTTGTCTTGTCATGTCTTATCTTGTCTTGTCTTGTCTTGTCTTGTGATGTCATGTCATGTCGTGTGTTGTGTTGTTTTGTCTTGTCATGTCTTGTCTTGTCTTGTCTTGTCTTGTCTTGTCTTGTCTTGTCTTGTCTTGTCTTGTCTTGTCTTGTCTTGTCTTGTCTTGTCTTGTCTTGTCTTGTCTTGTCTTGTCTTGTCTTGTATTGTCTTGTCTTGTCTTGTCTTGTCTTGTCTTGTCTTGTCTTGTCTTGTCTTGTCTTGTCTTGTCTTGTCTTGTCATGTTGTGTGTTGTGTTGTTTTGTCTTGTCATGTCTTATATTGTCTTGTCTTGTCTTGTCTTGTGATGTAATGTCGTGTGTTGTGTTGTTTTGTCTTGTCCTGTCTTGTCTTGTCTTGTCTTGTCTTGTCTTGTCTTGTCTTGTCTTGTCTTGTCTTGTCTTGTCTTGTCTTGTCTTGTCTTGTCTTGTCTTGTCTTGTCTTGTCTTGTCTTGTCTTGTCTTGTCTTGTCTTGTCTTGTCTTGTCTTGTCTTGTCATGTTGTGTGTTGTGTTGTTTTGTCTTGTCTTGTGTTGTTTTGTCGTGTCTTGTCTTGTCTTGTCCTGTCTTGTCTTGTCTTGTCTTGTCTTGTCTTGTCTTGTCTTGTCTTGTCTTGTCTTGTCTTGTCTTGTCTTGTCTTGTCCTGTCTTGTCTTGTCTTGTCTTGTCTTGTCTTGCCTTGTCTTGTCTTGTCTTGTCTTGTCTTGTCTTGTCTTGTATTGTCTAGTCTTGTCTTGTGATGTCATGTCATGTCTTGTGTTGTTTTGTCTTGTCTTGTTTTTCTTGTTTTGTCTTGTCTTGTCTTGTCTTGTTTTGTCATGTAATGTCATGTCGTGTGTTGTGTTGTTTTGTCTTGTCTTGTGTTGTTTTGTCGTGTCTTGTCTTGTCTTGTCTTGTCTTGTCTTGTCTTGTCTTGTCTTGTCTTGTCCTGTCCTGACATGTGTTGTGTTGTTTTGTCTTGTCTTGCTTTGTCTTGTCATGTCTTATCTTGTCTTGTCTTGTCTTGTCTTGTCTTGTCTTGTGATGTCATGTCATGTCGTGTGTTGTGTTGTTTTGTCTTGTCATGTCTTGTCTTGTCTTGTCTTGTGATGTCATGTCATGTCGTGTGTTGTGTTGTTTTGTCTTGTCTTGTTTTCTCTTGTCATGTTTTGTCTTGTCTTGTCTTGTCTTGTCTTGTCTTGTCTTGTCTTGTCTTGTCTTGTCTTGTCTTGTCTTGTCTTGTCTTGTCTTGTCTTGTCTTGTCTTGTCTTGCCTTGTCTTGTCTTGTCTTGTCTTGTCTTGTCTTGTCTTGTCTTGTCTTGTCTTGTCTTGTCTTGTCTTGTCTTGTCTTGTCTTGTCTTGTCTTGTCTTGTCTTGTCTTGTCTTGTCTTGTCTTGTCTTGTTTTGTCTTGTCTTGTCTTGTTTTATGTTGTCATGTAATGTCATGTCGTGTGTTGTGTTGTTTTGTCTTGTCTTGTCTTCTCTTGTCTTGTCTTGTCTTGTCATGTCGTGTGTTGTGTTGTTTTGTCTTGTCATGTCTTATATTGTCTTGTCTTGTCTTGTCTTGTTTTTCTTGTTTTGTCTTGTTTTTCTTGTTTTGTCTTGTCTTGTCTTGTCTTGTTTTGTCATGTAATGTCATGTCGTGTGTTGTGTTGTTTTGTCTTGTCTTGTGTTGTTTTGTCGTGTCTTGTCTTGTCTTGTCTTGTCTTGTGTTGTCTTGTCTTGTCTTGTCTTGTCTTGTCTTGTCTTGTCTTGTCTTGTCTTGTCTTGTCTTGTCTTGTCTTGTCTTGTCTTGTCATGTTGTGTGTTGTGTTGTTTTGTCTTGTCATGTCTTATATTGTCTTGTCTTGTGATGTAATGTCGTGTGTTGTGTTGTTTTGTCTTGTCCTGTCTTGTCTTGTCTTGTCTTGTCTTGTCTTGCCTTGTCTTGTCTTGTCTTGTCTTGTCTTGTCTTGTATTGTCTAGTCTTGTCTTGTGATGTCATGTCATGTCTTGTGTTGTTTTGTCTTGTCTTGTCTTGTCTTGTTTTTCTTGTTTTGTCTTGTCTTGTCTTGTCTTGTTTTGTCATGTAATGTCATGTCGTGTGTTGTGTTGTTTTGTCTTGTCTTGTGTTGTTTTGTCGTGTCTTGTCTTGTCTTGTCTTGTCTTGTCTTGTCTTGTCTTGTCTTGTCTTGTCTTGTCTTGTCTTGTCTTGTCTTGTCTTGTCTTGTCTTGTCTTGTCTTGTCATGTTGTGTGTTGTGTTGTTTTGTCTTGTCATGTCTTATATTGTCTTGTCTTGTCTTGTCTTGTGATGTAATGTCGTGTGTTGTGTTGTTTTGTCTTGTCCTGTCTTGTCTTGTCTTGTGATGTAATGTCGTGTGTTGTGTTGTTTTGTCTTGTCCTGTCTTGTCTTGTCTTGTCTTGTCTTGTCTTGTCTTGTCTTGCCTTGTCTTGTCTTGTCTTGTCTTGTCTTGTCTTGTCTTGTCTTGTGATGTCAAGTCATGTCGTGTGTTGTGTTGTTTTGTCTTGTCATGTCTTGTCTTGTCTTGTCTTGTGATGTCAAGTCATGTCGTGTGTTGTGTTGTTTTGTCTTGTCATGTCTTGTCTTGTCTTGTCTTGTCTTGTCTTGTCTTGTCTTGTCTTGTCTTGTCTTGTCTTGTATTGTCTAGTCTTGTCTTGTCTTGTCTTGTCCTGTCTTGTCTTGTCTTGTCTTGCCTTGTCTTGTCTTGTCTTGTCTTGTCTTGTCTTGTCTTGTATTGTCTAGTCTTGTCTTGTCTTGTCATGTCTTGTCTTGTCTTGTCTTGTCTTGCCTTGTCTTGTCTTGTCTTGTCTTGTCTTGTCTTGTCTTGTCTTGTCCTGTCCTGACGTGTGTTGTGTTGTTTTGTCTTGTCTTGTTTTGTCTTGTTTTGTCTTGTTTAGCTTTGTCTTGTCATGTCTTTTCTTGTCTTGTCTTGTCTTGTCTTGTGATGTCATGTCATGTCGTGTGTTGTGTTGTTTTGTCTTGTCATGTCTTGTCTTGTCTTGTCTTGTCTTGTCTTGTCTTGTCTTGTCTTGTCTTGTCTTGTCTTGTCTTGTCTTGTCTTGTCTTGTCTTGTCTTGTCTTGTCTTGTCTTGTCTTGTCTTGTCTTGTCTTGTCTTGTCTTGTCTTGTCTTGTCTTGTCTTGTCTTGTCTTGTCTTGTCTTGTCTTGTCTTGTCTTGTCTTGTCTTGTCTTGTCTTGTCTTGTCTTGTCTTGTCTTGTCTTGTCTTGTCTTGTCTTGTCTTGTCTTGTCTTGTCTTGTCTTGTCTTGTCTTGTCTTGTCTTGTCTTGTCTTGTCTTGTCTTGTCTTGTCTTGTCTTGTCTTGTCTTGTCATGTTGTGTGTTGTGTTGTTTTGTCTTGTCTTGTGTTGTTTTGTCGTGTCTTGTCTTGTCTTGTCTTGTCTTGTCTTGTCTTGTCTTGTCTTGTCTTGTCTTGTCTTGTCTTGTCTTGTCTTGTCTTGTCTTGTCTTGTCTTGTCTTGTCTTGTCTTGTCTTGTCTTGTCTTGTCTTGTCTTGTCTTATCTTGTCTTGTCTTGTCTTGTCTTGTCTTGTCTTGTCTTGTCTTGTCTTGTCTTGTCTTGTCTTGTCTTGTCTAGTCTTGTCTAGTCTTGTCTTGTCTTGTGATGTCATGTCATGTCGTGTGTTGTGTTGTTTTGTCTTGTCATGTCTTGTCTTGTCTTGTCTTGTCTTGTCTTGTCTTGTCTTGTCTTGTCTTGTCTTGTCTTGTCTTGTCTTGTCTTGTCTTGTCTTGTCTTGTCTTGTCTTGTCTTGTCTTGTCTTGTCTTGTCTTGTCTTGTCTTGTCTTGTCTTGTCTTGCCTTGTCTTATCTTGTCTTGTCTTGTCTTGTCTTGTCTTGTCTTGTCTTGTCTTGTCTTGTCTTGTCTTGTCTTGTCTTGCCTTGTCTTATCTTGTCTTGTCTTGTCTTGTCATGTCATGTCATGTCGTGCGTTGTCTTGTCTTGTCTTGTCCTGTCTTGTCTTGTCTTGTCTTGCCTTGTCTTATCTTGTCTTGTCTTGTCTTGTCTTGTCATTTCATGTCATGTCGTGCGTTGTTTTGTTTTGTCTTGTCTTGTCTTGTCTAGTCTTGTCTTGTCTTGTCTTGTCTTGTCTTGTCTTATCTTGTCTTGTCTTGTCTTGTCTTGTCTAGTCTTGTCGTGTCTAGTCTTGTCTAGTCTTGTCTAGTCTTGTCTTGTCTTGTTTTGTCTTGTCTTGTCTTGTCTTGTTTTTCTTGTTTTGTCTTGTCTTGTCTTGTCTTGTTTTGTCATGTAATGTCATGTCGTGTGTTGTGTTGTTTTGTCTTGTCTTGTGTTGTTTTGTAGTGTCTTGTCTTGTCTTGTCTTGTCTTGTCTTGTCTTGTCTTGTCTTGTCTTGTCTTGTCATGTTGTGTGTTGTGTTGTTTTGTCTTGTCATGTCTTATATTGTCTTGTCTTGTCTTGTCTTGTGATGTAATGTCGTGTGTTGTGTTGTTTTGTCTTGTCCTGTCTTGTCTTGTCTTGTCTTGTCTTGTCTTGCCTTGTCTTGTCTTGTCTTGTCTTGTCTTGTATTGTCTAGTCTTGTCTTGTGATGTCATGTCATGTCTTGTGTTGTTTTGTCTTGTCTTGTCTTGTCTTGTTTTTCTTGTTTTGTCTTGTCTTGTCTTGTCTTGTTTTGTCATGTAATGTCATGTCGTGTGTTGTGTTGTTTTGTCTTGTCTTGTGTTGTTTTGTCGTGTCTTGTCTTGTCTTGTCTTGTCTTGTCTTGTCTTGTCTTGTCTTGTCTTGTCTTGTCTTGTCTTGTCTTGTCTTGTCTTGTCTTGTCATGTTGTGTGTTGTGTTGTTTTGTCTTGTCATGTCTTATATTGTCTTGTCTTGTCTTGTCTTGTGATGTAATGTCGTGTGTTGTGTTGTTTTGTCTTGTCCTGTCTTGTCTTGTCTTGTGATGTAATGTCGTGTGTTGTGTTGTTTTGTCTTGTCCTGTCTTGTCTTGTCTTGTCTTGTCTTGTCTTGCCTTGTCTTGTCTTGTCTTGTCTTGTCTTGTCTTGTCTTGTGATGTCAAGTCATGTCGTGTGTTGTGTTGTTTTGTCTTGTCATGTCTTGTCTTGTCTTGTCTTGTGATGTCAAGTCATGTCATGTCTTGTCTTGTCTTGTCTTGTCTTGTCTTGTCTTGTCTTGTCTTGTCTTATCTTGTCTTGTCTTGTCTTGTCTTGTATTGTCTAGTCTTGTCTTGTCTTGTCTTGTCCTGTCTTGTCTTGTCTTGTCTTGCCTTGTCTTGTCTTGTCTTGTCTTGTCTTGTCTTGTGTTGTATTGTCTAGTCTTGTCTTGTCTTGTCATGTCTTGTCTTGTCTTGTCTTGTCTTGCCTTGTCTTGTCTTGTCTTGTCTTGTCTTGTCTTGTCTTGTCTTGTCCTGTCCTGACGTGTGTTGTGTTGTTTTGTCTTGTCTTGTTTTGTCTTGTTTTGTCTTGTTTAGCTTTGTCTTGTCATGTCTTATCTTGTCTTGTCTTGTCTTGTCTTGTGATGTCATGTCATGTCGTGTGTTGTGTTGTTTTGTCTTGTCTTGTCTTGTCTTGTCTTGTCTTGTCTTGTCTTGTCTTGTCTTGTCTTGTCTTGTCTTGTCTTGTCTTGTCTTGTCTTGTCTTGTCTTGTCTTGTCTTGTCTTGTCTTGTCTTGTCTTGTCTTGTCTTGTCTTGTCTTGTCTTGCCTTGTCTTATCTTGTCTTGTCCTGTCTTGTCTTGTCTTGTCTTGCCTTGTCTTGTCTTGTCTTGTCTTGTCTTGTCTTGCCTTGTCTTATCTTGTCTTGTCTTGTCTTGTCATGTCATGTCATGTCGTGCGTTGTCTTGTCTTGTCTTGTCCTGTCTTGTCTTGTCTTGTCTTGCCTTGTCTTATCTTGTCTTGTCTTGTCTTGTCTTGTCATTTCCTGTCATGTCGTGCGTTGTTTTGTTTTGTCTTGTCTTGTCTAGTCTTGTCTTGTCTTGTCTTGTCTTGTCTTGTCTTATCTTGTCTTGTCTTGTCTTGTCTTGTCTAGTCTTGTCGTGTCTAGTCTTGTCTAGTCTTGTCTAGTCTTGTCTTGTCTTGTCTTGTCTTGTTTTGTCTTGTCTTGTCATGTCATGTCATGTCATGTTGTGTTGTGTTGTTTTGTCTTGTCTTGTCTTGTCTTGTCTTGTCTTGTCTTGTCTTGTCTTGTCTTGTCTTGTCTTGTCTTGTCTTGTCTTGTCTTGTCTAGTCTTGTCTAGTCTTGTCTTGTCTTGTCTTGTCTTGTCTTGTCTAGTCTTGTCGTGTCTAGTCTTGTCTAGTCTTGTCTAGTCTTGTCTTGTCTTGTCTTGTCTTGTCTTGTCTTGTCTAGTCTTGTCTTGTCTTGTCTAGTCTTGTCTTGTCTTGTCTTGTCTTGTCTGGTCTTGTCTTGTCTTGTCTTGTCTTGTCTTGTCTTGTCTTGTCTTGTCTTGTCTTGTCTAGTCTTGTCTTGTCTTGTCTAGTCTTGTCTTGTCTTGTCTTGTCTTGTCTTGTCTTGTCTTGTCTTGTCTTGTCTTGTCTTGTCTTGTCTTGTCTTGTCTTGTCTTGTCTTGTCTAGTCTTGTCTAGTCTTGTCTAGTCTTGTCTAGTCTTGTCTAGTCTTGTCTTGTCTTGTCTTGCCTTGTCTTGTATTGTCTTGTCTTGTCTTGTCTTGTCTTGTCTTGTCTTGTCTTGTCTTGTCTTGTCTTGTCTTGTCTTGTCTTGTCTTGTCTTGTCTTGTCTTGTCTTGTCTTGTCTTGTCTTGTCTTGTCTTGTCTTGTCTTGTCTTGTCTTGTCTTGTCTTGTCTAGTCTTGTCTTGTCTGGTCTTGTCTTGTCTTGTCTGGTCTTGTCTTGTCTTGTCTTGCCTTGTCTTGTCTTGTCTTGTCTTGTCTTGTCGTGTCTTGTATTGTCTAGTCTTGTCTTGTCTTGTCATGTCTTGTCTTGTCTTGTCTTGTCTTGTCTTGTCTTGTCTTGTCTTGTCTTGTCTTGTCTTGTCTTGTCTGGTCTTGTCTGGTCTTGTCTTGTCTTGTCTTGTCTTGTCTTGTCTAGTCTTGTCTTGTCTTGTCTTGTCTTGTCTTGTCTTGTCATGTTGTGTGTTGTGTTGTTTTGTCTTGTCATGTCTTATATTGTCTTGTCTTGTCTTGTCTTGTGATGTAATGTCGTGTGTTGTGTTGTTTTGTCTTGTCCTGTCTTGTCTTGTCTTGTGATGTAATGTCGTGTGTTGTGTTGTTTTGTCTTGTCCTGTCTTGTCTAGTCTTGTCTTGTCTTGTCTTGTCTTGTCTTGTCTTGTCTTGTCTTGTCTTGTCTTGTCGTGTCTTGTCTTGTCTTGTCTTGTCTTGTCTTGTTTTGTCTTGTCTTGTCTTGTCTTGTCTTGTCTTGTCTTGTCTTGTCTTGTCTTGTCTTGTCTTGTCTTGTCTTGTCTTGTCTTGTCTTGTCTTGTCTTGTCTTGTCTTGTCTTGTCTTGTCTTGTCTTGTCTTGTCTTGTCTTGTCTTGTCTTGTCTTGTCTTGTCTTGTCTTGTCTTGTCTTGTCTTGTCTTGTCTTGTCTTGTCTTGTCTTGTCTTGTCTTGTCTTGTCTTGTCTTGTCTTGTCTTGTCTTGTCTTGTCTTGTCTTGTCTTGTCTTGTCTTGTCGTGTCTTGTCTTGTCTTGCCTTTTCTTGTCTGGCCTTGTCTAGTCTTGTCTAGTCTTGTCTAGTCTTGTCTAGTCTTGTCTAGTCTTGTCTTGTCTTGTCTTGTCTAGTCTTGTCTAGTCTTGTCTAGTCTTGTCTTGTCTTGTCTAGTCTTGTCTAGTCTAGTCTTGTCTAGTCGTGTCTTGTCTAGTCTTGCCTTTTCTTGTCTGGCCTTGTCTAGTCTTGTCTTGTCTTGTCTTGTCTTGTCTTGTCTTGTCTTGTCTTGTCTTGTCTTGTCTTGTCTTGTCTTGTCTTGTCTTGTCTTGTCTTGTCTTGTCTTGTCTTGTCTTGTCTTGTCTTGTCTTGTCTTGTCTTGTCTTGTCTTGTCTTGTCTTGTCTTGTCTTGTCTTGTCTTGTCTTGTCTTGTCTTGTCTTGTCTTGTCTTGTCTTGTCTTGTCTTGTCTTGTCTTGTCTTGTCTTGTCTTGTCTTGTCTTGCCGTGTCTTGTCTTGTCTTGCCTTTTCTTGTCTGGCCTTGTCTAGTCTTGTCTTGTCTTGTCTTGTCTAGTCTTGTCTAGTCTAGTCTTGTCTAGTCGTGTCTTGTCTAGTCTTGCCTTTTCTTGTCTGGCCTTGTCTAGTCTTGTCTAGTCTTGTCTAGTCTTGTCTAGTCTTGTCTAGTCTTGTCTAGTCTTGTCTTGTCTTGTCTTGCCTAGTCTTGTCTAGACTTGTCTTGTCTTGTCTTGTCTTGTCTTGTCTTGTCTTGTCTTGTCTTGTCTTGTCTTGTCTTGTCTTGTCTTGTCTAGTCTTGTCTAGTCTTGTCTTGTCTAGTCTTGTCTAGTCTTGTCTTGTCTTGTCTTTTCTTTTCTTGTCTGGTCTTGTCTTGTCTTGTCTAGTCTTGTCTAGTCTTGTCTAGTCTTGTCTAGTCTTGTCTAGTCTTGTCTAGTCTTGTCTAGTCTTGTCTTGTTTTGTCTTGTCTAGTCTTGTCTAGTCTTGTCTTGTTTTGTCTTGTCTTGCCTTGTTTTGTCTTGTCTTGTCTTGTCTTGTCTTGTCTTGTCTTGTCTTGTCCTGTCTTGTCTTGTCTTGTCTTGTCTTGTCTTGTCTTGTCTTGTCTTGTCTTGTCTTGTCTTGTCTTGTCTTGTCTTGTCTTGTCTTGTCTTGTCTTGTCTTGTCTTGTCTTGTCTTGTCTTGTCTTGTCTTGTCTTGTCTTGTCTTGTCTTGTCTTGTCTTGTCTTGTCTTGTCTTGTCTTGTCTTGTCTTGTCTTGTCTTGTCTTGTCTTGTCTTGTCTTGTCTTGTCTTGTCTTGTCTTGTCTTGTCTTGTCTTGTCTTGTCTTGTCTTGTCTTGTCTTGTCTTGTCTTGTCTTGTCTTGTCTTGTCTTGTCTTGTCTTGTCTTGTCTTGTCTTGTCTTGTCTTGTCTTGTCTTGTCTTGTCTTGTCTTGTCTTGTCTTGTCTTGTCTTGTCTTGTCTTGTCTTGTCTTGTCTTGTCTTGTCTTGTCTTGTCTTGTCTTGTCTTGTCTTGTCTTGTCGTGTCTGGTCTTGTCTTGTCTTGCCTTTTCTTGTCTTGTCTTGTCTTGTCGTGTCTGGTCTTGTCTTGTCTTGCCTTTTCTTGTCTGGCCTTGTCTTGTCTTGTCTTGTCTTTTCTTGTCTTGTCTTGTCTTGTCTTGTCTTGTCTTGTCTTGTCTTGTCTTGTCTTGTCTTGTCTTGTCTTGTCTTGTCTTGTCTTGTCTTGTCTTGTCTTGTCTTGTCTTGTCTTGTCTTGTCTTGTCTTGTCTTGTCTTGTCTTGTCTTGTCTTGTCTTGTCTTGTCTTGTCTTGTCTTGTCTTGTCTTGTCTTGTCTTGTCTTGTCTTGTCTTGTCTTGTCTTGTCTTGTCTTGTCTTGTCTTGTCTTGTCTTGTCTTGTCTTGTCTTGTCTTGTCTTGTCTTGTCTTGTCTTGTCTTGTCTTGTCTTGTCTTGTCTTGTCTTGTCTTGTCTTGTCTTGTCTTGTCTTGTCTTGTCTTGTCGTGTCTGGTCTTGTCTTGTCTTGCCTTTTCTTGTCTGGCCTTGTCTTGTCTTGTCTTGTCTTGTCTTGTCTTGTCTTGTCTTGTCTTGTCTTGTCTTGTCTTGTCTTGTCTTGTCTTGTCTTGTTTTGTCTTGTCTTGTCTTGTCTTGTCTTGTCTTGTCTTGTCTTGTCTTGTCTTGTCTTGTCTTGTCTTGTCTTGTCTTGTCCTGTCTTGTCTTGTCTTGTCGTGTCTTGTCGTGTCTGGTCTTGTCTTGTCTTGCCTTTTCTTGTCTGGCCTTGTCTTGTCTTGTCTTGTCTTTTCTTGTCTTGTCTTGTCTTGTCTTGTCTTGTCTTGTCTTGTCTTGTCTTGTCTTGTCTTGTCTTGTCTTGTCTTGTCTTGTCTTGTCTTGTCTTGCCTTTTCTTGTCTGGCCTTGTCTTGTCTTGTCTTGTCTTGTCTTGTCTTGTCTTGTCTTGTCTTGTCTTGTCTTGTCTTGTCTTGTCTTGTCTTGTCTTGTCGTGTCTGGTCTTGTCTTGTCTTGCCTTTTCTTGTCTGGCCTTGTCTTGTCTTGTCTTGTCTTTTCTTGTCTTGTCTTGTCTTGTCTTGTCTTGTCTTGTCTTGTCTTGTCTTGTCTTGTCTTGTCTTGTCTTGTCTTGTCTTGTCTTGTCTTGTCTTGTCTTGTCTTGTTTTGTTTTGTCTTGTCTTGTCTTGTCTTGTCTTGTCTTGTCTTGTTTTGTCTTGTCTTGTCTTGTCTTGTCTTGTCTTGTCTTGTCTTGTCTTGTCTTGTCTAGTCTTGTCTAGTCTTGTCTTGTCTAGTCTTGTCTAGTCTTGTCTTGTCTTGTCTTGTCTTGTCTTGTCTTGTCTTGTCGTGTCTTGTCTTGTCTTGCCTTTTCTTGTCTGGCCTTGTCTAGTCTTGTCTTGTCTTGTCTAGTCTAGTCTTGTCTTGTCTTGTCTTGTCTTGTCTTGTCTTGTCTTGTCTTGTCTTGTCTTGTCTTGTCTTGTCTTGTCTTGTCTTGTCTTGTCTTGTCTTGTCTTGTCTTGTCTTGTCTTGTCTTGTCTTGTCTTGTCTTGTCTTGTCTTGTCTTGTCTTGTCTTGTCTTGTCTTGTCTTGTCTTGTCTTGTCTTGTCTTGTCTTGTCTTGTCTTGTCTTGTCTTGTCTTGTCTTGTCTTGTCTTGTCTTGTCTTGTCTTGTCTTGTCTTGTCTTGTCTTGTCTTGTCTTGTCTAGTCTAGTCTTGTCTAGTCTTGTCTAGTCTTGTCTAGTCTTGTCTAGTCTTGTCTAGTCTTGTCTTGTCTTGTTTTGTCTTGTCTTGTCTTGTCTTGTCTTGTCTTGTCTTGTCTTTTCTTGTCTTGTCTTGTCTTGTCTTGTCTTGTCTTGTCTTGTCTTGTCTTGTCTTGTCTTGTCTTGTCTTGTCTTGTCTTGTCTTGTCTTGTCTTGTCTTGTCTTGTCTTGTCTTGTCTTGTCTTGTCTTGTCTTGTCTTGTCTTGTCTAGTCTTGTCTAGTCTTGTCTTGTCTTGTCTTGTCTTGTCTTGTCTTGTCTTGTCTTGTCTTGTCTTGTCTAGTCTTGTCTAGTCTTGTCTAGTCTTGTCTTGTCTTGTCTTGTCTTGTCTTGTCTTGTCTTGTCTTGTCTTGTCTTGTCTTGTCTTGTCTTGTCTTGTCTTGTCTTGTCTTGTCTTGTCTTGTCTTGTCTTGTCTTGTCTTGTCTTGTCTTGTCTTGTCTTGTCTTGTCTTGTCTTGTCTTGTCTTGTCTTGTCTTGTCTTGTCTTGTCTTGTCTTGTCTTGTCTTGTCTTGTCTTGTCTTGTCTTGTCTTGTCTTGTCTTGTCTTGTCTTGTCTTGTCTTGTCTTGTCTTGTCTTGTCTTGTCTTGTCTTGTCTTGTCATGTTGTGTGTTGTGTTGTTTTGTCTTGTCATGTCTTATATTGTCTTGTCTTGTCTTGTCTTGTGATGTAATGTCGTGTGTTGTGTTGTTTTGTCTTGTCCTGTCTTGTCTTGTCTTGTCTTGTCTTGTCTTGCCTTGTCTTGTCTTGTCTTGTCTTGTCTTGTCTTGTCTTGTATTGTCTAGTCTTGTCTTGTGATGTCATGTCATGTCTTGTGTTGTTTTGTCTTGTCTTGTCTTGTTTTTCTTGTTTTGTCTTGTCTTGTCTTGTCTTGTTTTGTCATGTAATGTCATGTCGTGTGTTGTGTTGTTTTGTCTTGTCTTGTGTTGTTTTGTCGTGTCTTGTCTTGTCTTGTCTTGTCTTGTCTTGTCATGTTGTGTGTTGTGTTGTTTTGTCTTGTCATGTCTTATATTGTCTTGTCTTGTCTTGTCTTGTGATGTAATGTCGTGTGTTGTGTTGTTTTGTCTTGTCCTGTCTTGTCTTGTCTTGTGATGTAATGTCGTGTGTTGTGTTGTTTTGTCTTGTCCTGTCTTGTCTTGTCTTGTCTTGTCTAGTCTTGTCTTGTCTTGTCTTGTCTTGTCTTGTCTTGTCTTGTCTTGTCTTGTCTTGTCTTGTCTTGTCTTGTGATGTCAAGTCATGTCGTGTGTTGTGTTGTTTTGTCTTGTCATGTCTTGTCTTGTCTTGTCTTGTGATGTCAAGTCATGTCGTATGTTGTGTTGTTTTGTCTTGTCATGTCTTGTCTTGTCTTGTCTTGTCTTGTCTTGTCTTGTCTTGTCTTGTCTTGTCTTGTCTTGTCTTGTCTTGTCTTGTCTTGTCTTGTTTTGTCTAGTCTTGTCTTGTCTTGTCTTGTCCTGTCTTGTCTTGTCTTGTCTTGCCTTGTCTTGTCTTGTCTTGTCTTGTCTTGTCTTGTCTTGTATTGTCTAGTCTTGTCTTGTCTTGTCATGTCTTGTCTTGTCTTGTCTTGTCTTGCCTTGTCTTGTCTTGTCTTGTCTTGTCTTGTCTTGTCTTGTCTTGTCCTGTCCTGACGTGTGTTGTGTTGTTTTGTCTTGTCTTGTTTTGTCTTGTTTTGTCTTGTTTAGCTTTGTCTTGTCATGTCTTATCTTGTCTTGTCTTGTCTTGTCTTGTGATGTCATGTCATGTCATGTCGTGTGTTGTGTTGTTTTGTCTTGTCATGTCTTGTCTTGTCTTGTCTTGTCTTGTCTTGTCTTGTCTTGTCTTGTCTTGTCTAGTCTTGTCTAGTCTTGTCTAGTCTTGTCTTGTCTTGTCTTGTCTTGTCTTGTCTTGTCTTGTCTTGTCTTGTCTTGTCTTGTCTTGTCTTGTCTTGTCTTGTCTTGTCTTGTCTTGTCTTGTCTTGTCTTGTCTTGTCTTGTCTTGTCTTGTCTTGTCTTGTCTTGTCTTGTCTTGTCTTGTCTTGTCTTGTCTTGTCTTGTCTTGTCTTGTCTTGTCGTGAATTGTCTTGTCTTGCCTTTTCTTGTCTGGCCTTGTCTAGTCTTGTCTAGTCTTGTCTAGTCTTGTCTAGTCTTGTCTAGTCTTGTCTAGTCTTGTCTAGTCTTGTCTAGTCTTGTCTAGTCTTGTCTAGTCTTGTCTAGTCTTGTCTTGTCTTGTCTTGTCTTGTCTAGACTTGTCTTGTCTTGTCTTGTCTTGTCTTGTCTAGTCTTGTCTAGTCTTGTCTAGTCTTGTCTTGTCTTGTCTTGTCTTGTCTAGACTTGTCTTGTCTTGTCTTGTCTTGTCTTGTCTTGTCTTGTCTAGTCTTGTCTAGTCTTATCTTGTCTTGTCTTGTCTTGTCTTGTCTTGTCTTGTCTTGTCTTGTCTTGTCTTGTCTTGTCTTGTCTTGTCTTGTCTTGTCTTGTCGTGTCTTGCCTTGTCTTGCCTTTTCTTGTCTGGCCTTGTCTTGTCTTGTCTTGTCTTTTCTTGTCTTGTCTTTTCTTGTCTTGTCTTGTCTTGTCTTGTCTAGACTTGTCTTGTCTTGTCTTGTCTTGTCTTGTCTAGTCTTGTCTAGTCTTGTCTAGTCTTGTCTAGTCTTGTCTTGTCTTGTCTTGTCTTGTCTTGTCTTGTGTTGTCTTGTCTTGTCTTGTCTGGTCTTGTCTTGTCTTGCCTTTTCTTGTCTGGCCTTGTCTTGTCTTGTCTTGTCTTGTCTTGTCTTGTCTAGTCTTGTCTAGTCTTGTCTTGTCTTGTCTAGACTTGTCTAGACTTGTCTTGTCTTGTCTTGTCTTGTCTTGTCTTGTCTTGTCTTGTCTTGTCTTGTCTAGTCTTGTCTAGTCTTGTCTAGTCTTGTCTAGTCTTGTCTTGCCTTGTCTAGTTTTGTCTAGTCTAGTCTTGTCTAGTCTTGTCTTGTCTTGTCTAGTCTTGTCTTGTCTTGTCTTGTCTTGTCTCGTCTTGTCTTGTCTTGTCTTGTCTTGTCTTGTCTTGTCTTGTCTTGTCTTGTCTTGTCTTGTCTAGTCTTGTCTAGTCTTGTCTTCTCTAGTCTTGTCTAGTCTTGTCTTGTCGTGTCTTGTCTTGTCTTGTCTTGTCTTGTCTTGTGATGTAATGTCGTGTGTTGTGTTGTTTTGTCTTGTCCTGTCTTATATTGTCTTGTCTTGTCTTGTCTTGTGATGTAATGTCGTGTGTTGTGTTGTTTTGTCTTGTCCTGTCTTGTCTTGTCTTGTCTTGTCTTGTCTTGTCTTGCCTTGTCTTGTCTTGTCTTGTCTTGTCTTGTCTTGTCTTGTATTGTCTAGTCTTGTCTTGTGATGTCATGTCATGTCTTGTGTTGTTTTGTCTTGTCTTGTCTTGTCTTGTCTTGTCTTGTTTTTCTTGTTTTGTCTTGTCTTGTCTTGTCTTGTTTTGTCATGTAATGTCATGTCGTGTGTTGTGTTGTTTTGTCTTGTCTTGTCTTGTCTTGTCTTGTCTTGTCTTGTCTTGTCTTGTCTTTTCTTGTCTTGTCTTGTCTGGTCTTGTCTTGTCTTGTCTTGTCTTGTCATGTCGTGTGTTGTGTTGTTTTGTCTTGTCATGTCTTATATTGTCTTGTCTTGTCTTGTCTTGTCTTGTCTTGTCTGGTCTTGTCTTGTTTTGTCATGTAATGTCATGTCGTGTGTTGTGTTGTTTTGTCTTGTCTTATGTTGTTTTATGTTGTCATGTAATGTCATGTCGTGTGTTGTGTTGTTTTGTCTTGCCTTGTCTTGTCTTGTCTTGTCTTGTCTTGTCTTGTCTTGTCCTGACGTGTGTTGTGTTGTTTTGTCTTGTCTTGTTTTGTCTTGTCTTGCTTTGTCTTGTCATGTCTTATCTTGTCTTGTTTTGTCTTGTCTTGCTTTGTCTTGTCATGTCTTATCTTGTCTTGTCTTGTCTTGTCTTGTCTTGTCTTGTCTTGTCTTGTCTTGCCTTGTCTTGTCTTGTCTTGTCTTGTCTTGTCTTGTCTTGTCTTGTCTTGTGATGTCATGTCATGTCGTGTGTTGTGTTGTTTTGTCTTGTCATGTCTTGTCTTGTCTTGTCTTGTCTTGTCTTGTCTTGTTTTGTCATGCCTTGTCTTGTCTTGTCATGTCTTATCTTGTCTTGTCTTGTCTTGTCTTGTCTTGTCTTGTCGTGTCTTGTCTTGTCTTGTCTTGTCTTGACATGTCTTGTCTTGTCTTGTCTTCTCTGGTCTTGTCTTGTCTTGTCTTGTCCTGTCTTGTCTTGTCTTGTCTTGTCATGTCTTGTCTTGTCTTGTCTTGCCTTGTCTTGTCTTGTCTTGTCTTGTCTTGTCCTGTCCTGACATGTGTTGTGTTGTTTTGTCTTGTCTTGCTTTGTCTTGTCATGTCTTATCTTGTCTTGTCTTGTCTTGTCTTGTCTTGTCTTGTGATGTCATGTCATGTCGTGTGTTGTGTTGTTTTGTCTTGTCATGTCTTGTCTTGTCTTGTCTTGTGATGTCATGTCATGTCGTGTGTTGTGTTGTTTTGTCTTGTCTTGTTTTCTCTTGTCATGTTTTGTCTTGTCTTGTCTTGTCTTGTCTTGTCTTGTCTTGTCTTGTCTTGTCTTGTCTTGTCTTGTCTTGCCTTGTCTTGTCTTGTCTTGTCTTGTCTTGTCTTGTCTTGTCTTGTCTTGTCTTGTCTTGTCTTGTCTTGTCTTGTCTTGTCTTGTCTTGTCTTGTCTTGTCTTGTCTTGTCTTGTCTTGTCTTGTCTTGTCTTGTCTTGTCTTGTCTTGTCTTGTCTTGTCTTGTCTTGTCTTGTCTTGTCTTGTCTTGTCTTGTCTTGTTTTGTCTTGTCTTGTCTTGTTTTATGTTGTCATGTAATGTCATGTCGTGTGTTGTGTTGTTTTGTCTTGTCTTGTCTTCTCTTGTCTTGTCTTGTCTTGTCATGTCGTGTGTTGTGTTGTTTTGTCTTGTCATGTCTTATATTGTCTTGTCTTGTCTTGTCTTGTTTTTCTTGTTTTGTCTTGTCTTGTCTTGTCTTGTGTTGTCTTGTCTTGTCTTGTCTTGTCTTGTCTTGTCTTGTCTTGTCTTGTCTTGTCTTGTCTTGTCTTGTCTTGTCTTGTCTTGTCTTGTCTTGTCTTGTCTTGTCTTGTCTTGTCTTGTCTTGTCTTGTCTTGTCTTGTCTTGTCTTGTCTTGTCTTGTCTTGTCTTGTCTTGTCTTGTCTTGTTTTGTCTTGTCTTGTCTTGTCTTGTTTTGTCTTGTCTTGTTTTATGTTGTCATGTAATGTCATGTCGAGTGTTGTGTTGTTTTGCCTTGTCTTGTCTTCTCTTCTCTTGTCTTGTCTTGTCATGTCGTGAGTTGTGTTGTTTTGTCTTGTCATGTCTTATATTGTCTTGTCTTGTCTTGTTTTTCTTGTTTTGTCTTGTCTTGTCTTGTCTTGTTTTTCTTGTTTTGTCTTGTCTTGTCTTGTCTTGTTTTGTCATGTAATGTCATGTCGTGTGTTGTGTTGTTTTGTCTTGTCTTGTGTTGTTTTGTCGTGTCTTGTCTTGTCTTGTCTTGTCTTGTCTTGTCTTGTCTTGTCTTGTCTTGTCTTGTCTTGTCTTGTCTTGTCTTGTCTTGTCTTGTCTTGTCTTGTCTTGTCTTGTCTTGTCTTGTCTTGTCATGTTGTGTGTTGTGTTGTTTTGTCTTGTCATGTCTTATATTGTCTTGTCTTGTCTTGTCTTGTGATGTAATGTCGTGTGTTGTGTTGTTTTGTCTTGTCCTGTCTTGTCTTGTCTTGTCTTGTCTTGTCTTGCCTTGTCTTGTCTTGTCTTGTCTTGTCTTGTCTTGTATTGTCTAGTCTTGTCTTGTGATGTCATGTCATGTCTTGTGTTGTTTTGTCTTGTCTTGTCTTGTCTTGTTTTTCTTGTTTTGTCTTGTCTTGTCTTGTCTTGTTTTGTCATGTAATGTCATGTCGTGTGTTGTGTTGTTTTGTCTTGTCTTGTGTTGTTTTGTCGTGTCTTGTCTTGTCTTGTCTTGTCTTGTCTTGTCTTGTCTTGTCTTGTCTTGTCTTGTCTTGTCTTGTCTTGTCTTGTCTTGTCTTGTCTTGTCTTGTCATGTTGTGTGTTGTGTTGTTTTGTCTTGTCATGTCTTATATTGTCTTGTCTTGTCTTGTCTTGTGATGTAATGTCGTGTGTTGTGTTGTTTTGTCTTGTCCTGTCATGTCTTGTCTTGTGATGTAATGTCGTGTGTTGTGTTGTTTTGTCTTGTCCTGTCTTGTCTTGTCTTGTCTTGTCTTGTCTTGCCTTGTCTTGTCTTGTCTTGTCTTGTCTTGTCTTGTCTTGTCTTGTGATGTCAAGTCATGTCGTGTGTTGTGTTGTTTTGTCTTGTCATGTCTTGTCTTGTCTTGTCTTGTGATGTCAAGTCATGTCGTGTGTTGTGTTGTTTTGTCTTGTCATGTCTTGTCTTGTCTTGTCTTGTCTTGTCTTGTCTTGTCTTGTCTTGTCTTGTCTTGTCTTGTCTTGTCTTGTCTTGTCTTGTATTGTCTAGTCTTGTCTTGTCTTGTCATGTCTTGTCTTGTCTTGTCTTGTCTTGTCTTGTCTTGTCTTGTCTTGTCTTGTCTTGTATTGTCTAGTCTTGTCTTGTCTTGTCTTGTCCTGTCTTGTCTTGTCTTGTCTTGCCTTGTCTTGTCTTGTCTTGTCTTGTCTTGTCTTGTCTTGTATTGTCTAGTCTTGTCTTGTCTTGTCATGTCTTGTCTTGTCTTGTCTTGTCTTGCCTTGTCTTGTCTTGTCTTGTCTTGTCTTGTCTTGTCTTGTCTTGTCCTGTCCTGACGTGTGTTGTGTTGTTTTGTCTTGTCTTGTTTTGTCTTGTTTTGTCTTGTTTAGCTTTGTCTTGTCATGTCTTATCTTGTCTTGTCTTGTCTTGTCTTGTATTGTCTAGTCTTGTCTTGTCTTGTCTTGTCCTGTCTTGTCTTGTCTTGTCTTGTCTTGTCTTGTCTTGTCTTGTCTTGTCTTGTCTTGTCTTGCCTTTTCTTGCCTTTTCTTGTCTTGTCTTGTCTTGTCTTGTCTTGTCTTGTCTTGTCTTGTCTTGTCTTGTCTTGTCTTGTCTTGTCTTGTCTTGCCTTTTCTTGTCTTGTCTTGTCTTGTCTTGTCTTGTCTTGTCTTGTCTTGTCTTGTCTTGTCTTGTCTTGTCTTGACTTGTCTTGTCTTGTCTTGTCTTGTCTTGTCTTGTCTTGTCTTGTCTTGTCATGTTGTGTGTTGTGTTGTTTTGTCTTGTCATGTCTTATATTGTCTTGTCTTGTCTTGTCTTGTGATGTAATGTCGTGTGTTGTGTTGTTTTGTCTTGTCCTGTCTTGTCTTGTCTTGTCTTGTCTTGTCTTGCCTTGTCTTGTCTTGTCTTGTCTTGTCTTGTCTTGTCTTGTATTGTCTAGTCTTGTCTTGTGATGTCATGTCATGTCTTGTGTTGTTTTGTCTTGTCTTGTCTTGTTTTTCTTGTTTTGTCTTGTCTTGTCTTGTCTTGTTTTGTCATGTAATGTCATGTCGTGTGTTGTGTTGTTTTGTCTTGTCTTGTGTTGTTTTGTCGTGTCTTGTCTTGTCTTGTCTTGTCTTGTCTTGTCATGTTGTGTGTTGTGTTGTTTTGTCTTGTCATGTCTTATATTGTCTTGTCTTGTCTTGTCTTGTGATGTAATGTCGTGTGTTGTGTTGTTTTGTCTTGTCCTGTCTTGTCTTGTCTTGTGATGTAATGTCGTGTGTTGTGTTGTTTTGTCTTGTCCTGTCTTGTCTTGTCTTGTCTTGTCTTGTCTTGCCTTGTCTTGTCTTGTCTTGTCTTGTCTTGTCTTGTCTTGTCTTGTCTTGTGATGTCAAGTCATGTCGTGTGTTGTGTTGTTTTGTCTTGTCATGTCTTGTCTTGTCTTGTCTTGTGATGTCAAGTCATGTCGTGTGTTGTGTTGTTTTGTCTTGTCTTGTCTTGTCTTGTCTTGTATTGTCTAGTCTTGTCTTGTCTTGTCATGTCTTGTCTTGTCTTGTCTTGTCTTGCCTTGTCTTGTCTTGTCTTGTCTTGTCTTGTCTTGTCTTGTCTTGTCTTGTCCTGTCCTGACGTGTGTTGTGTTGTTTTGTCTTGTCTTGTTTTGTCTTGTTTTGTCTTGTTTAGCTTTGTCTTGTCATGTCTTATCTTGTCTGGCCTTGTCTTGTCTTGTCTTGTCTTGTCTTGTCTTGTCTTGTCTTGTCTTGTCTTGTCTTGTCTTGTCTTGCCTTTTCTTGTCTTGTCTTGTCTTGTCTTGTCTTGTCTTGTCTTGTCTTGTCTTGTCTTGTCTTGTCTTGTCTTGTCTTGTCTTGTCTTGTCTTGTCTTGTCTTGTCTTGTCTTGTCTTGTCTTGTCTTGTCTTGTCTTGTCTTGTCTTGTCTTGTCTTGTCATGTTGTGTGTTGTGTTGTTTTGTCTTGTCATGTCTTATATTGTCTTGTCTTGTCTTGTCTTGTGATGTAATGTCGTGTGTTGTGTTGTTTTGTCTTGTCCTGTCTTGTCTTGTCTTGTCTTGTCTTGTCTTGCCTTGTCTTGTCTTGTCTTGTCTTGTCTTGTCTTGTCTTGTATTGTCTAGTCTTGTCTTGTGATGTCATGTCATGTCTTGTGTTGTTTTGTCTTGTCTTGTCTTGTTTTTCTTGTTTTGTCTTGTCTTGTCTTGTCTTGTTTTGTCATGTAATGTCATGTCGTGTGTTGTGTTGTTTTGTCTTGTCTTGTGTTGTTTTGTCGTGTCTTGTCTTGTCTTGTCTTGTCTTGTCTTGTCATGTTGTGTGTTGTGTTGTTTTGTCTTGTCATGTCTTATATTGTCTTGTCTTGTCTTGTCTTGTGATGTAATGTCGTGTGTTGTGTTGTTTTGTCTTGTCCTGTCTTGTCTTGTCTTGTGATGTAATGTCGTGTGTTGTGTTGTTTTGTCTTGTCCTGTCTTGTCTTGTCTTGTCTTGTCTTGTCTTGCCTTGTCTTGTCTTGTCTTGTCTTGTCTTGTCTTGTCTTGTCTTGTGATGTCAAGTCATGTCGTGTGTTGTGTTGTTTTGTCTTGTCATGTCTTGTCTTGTCTTGTCTTGTGATGTCAAGTCATGTCGTGTGTTGTGTTGTTTTGTCTTGTCTTGTCTTGTCTTGTCTTGTCTTGTATTGTCTAGTCTTGTCTTGTCTTGTCATGTCTTGTCTTGTCTTGTCTTGTCTTGCCTTGTCTTGTCTTGTCTTGTCTTGTCTTGTCTTGTCTTGTCTTGTCTTGTCCTGTCCTGACGTGTGTTGTGTTGTTTTGTCTTGTCTTGTTTTGTCTTGTTTTGTCTTGTTTTGTCTTGTTTAGCTTTGTCTTGTCATGTCTTATCTTGTCTTGTCTTGTCTTGTCTTATGATGTCATGTCATGTCATGTCGTGTGTTGTGTTGTTTTGTCTTGTCATGTCTTGTCTTGTCTTGTCTTGTCTTGTCTTGTCTTGTCTTGTCTTGTCTTGTCTTGTCTTGTCTTGTCTTGTCTTGTCTTGTCTTGTCTTGTCTTGCCTTGTCTTATCTTGTCTTGTCTTGTCTTGTCTTGTCTTGTCTTGTCTTGTCTTGTCTTGTCTTGTCTTGTCTTGTCTTGCCTTGTCTTATCTTGTCTTGTCTTGTCTTGTCTTGTCATGTCATGTCATGTCGTGCGTTGTCTTGTCCTGTCTTGTCTTGTCTTGTCTTGCCTTGTCTTATCTTGTCTTGTCTTGTCTTGTCTTGTCATTTCATGTCATGTCGTGCGTTGTTTTGTTTTGTCTTGTCTTGTCTAGTCTTGTCTTGTCTTGTCTTGTCTTGTCTTGTCTTATCTTGTCTTGTCTTGTCTTGTCTTGCCTAGTCTTGTCGTGTCTAGTCTTGTCTAGTCTTATCTAGTCTTGTCTTGTCTTGTTTTGTCTTGTCTTGTCATGTCATGTCATGTTATGTTGTGTTGTGTTGTTTTGTCTTGTCTTGTTTTGTCTTGTCTTGCTTTGTCTTGTCATGTCTTATCTTGTCTTGTTTTGTCTTGTCTTGCTTTGTCTTGTCATGTCTTATCTTGTCTTGTCTTGTCTTGTCTTGTCTTGACATGTCTTGTCTTGTCATGTCTTGTCTTGTCTTGTCTTGTCTTGTCTTGTCTTGTCTTGTCTTGTCTTGTCTTGTCTTGTCTTGTCTTGCCTTGTCTTGTCTTGTCTTGTCTTGTCTTGTCTTGTCTTTTCTTGTGATGTCATGTCATGTCGTGTGTTGTGTTGTTTTGTCTTGTCATGTCTTGTCTTGTCTTGTCTTGTCTTGTCTTGTCTTGTCTTGTCTTGTTTTGTCTTGTCATGCCTTGTCTTGTCTTGTCATGTCTTATCTTGTCTTGTCTTGTCTTGTCTTGTCTTGTCTTGTCGTGTCTTGTCTTGTCTTGTCTTGTCTTGACATGTCTTGTCTTGTCTTGTCTTCTCTGGTCTTGTCTTGTCTTGTCTTGTCCTGTCTTGTCTTGTCTTGTCTTGTCATGTCTTGTCTTGTCTTGTCTTGCCTTGTCTTGTCTTGTCTTGTCTTGTCTTGTCCTGTCCTGACATGTGTTGTGTTGTTTTGTCTTGTCTTGCTTTGTCTTGTCATGTCTTATCTTGTCTTGTCTTGTCTTGTCTTGTCTTGTCTTGTGATGTCATGTCATGTCGTGTGTTGTGTTGTTTTGTCTTGTCATGTCTTGTCTTGTCTTGTCTTGTGATGTCATGTCATGTCGTGTGTTGTGTTGTTTTGTCTTGTCTTGTTTTCTCTTGTCATGTTTTGTCTTGTCTTGTCTTGTCTTGTCTTGTCTTGTCTTGTCTTGTCTTGTCTTGCCTTGTCTTGTCTTGTCTTGTCTTGTCTTGTCTTGTCTTGTCTTGTCTTGTCTTGTCTTGTCTTGTCTTGTCTTGTCTTGTCTTGTCTTGTCTTGTCTTGTCTTGTCTTGTCTTGTCTTGTCTTGTCTTGTTTTGTCTTGTCTTGTCTTGTTTTATGTTGTCATGTAATGTCATGTCGTGTGTTGTGTTGTTTTGTCTTGTCTTGTCTTCTCTTGTCTTGTCTTGTCTTGTCATGTCGTGTGTTGTGTTGTTTTGTCTTGTCATGTCTTATATTGTCTTGTCTTGTCTTGTCTTGTTTTTCTTGTTTTGTCTTGTCTTGTCTTGTCTTGTCTTGTCTTGTCTTGTCTTGTCTTGTCTTGTCTTGTCTTGTCTTGTCTTGTCTTGTTTTGTCTTGTCTTGTCTTGTCTTGTTTTGTCTTGTCTTGTTTTATGTTGTCATGTAATGTCATGTCGAGTGTTGTGTTGTTTTGCCTTGTCTTGTCTTCTCTTCTCTTGTCTTGTCTTGTCATGTCGTGTGTTGTGTTGTTTTGTCTTGTCATGTCTTGTCTTGTCTTGTCTTGTCTTGTCTTGTCTTGTCTTGTCTTGTCTTGTCTTGTCTTGTCTTGTCTTGTCTTGTCTTGTCTTGTCTTGTCTTGTCTTGTCTTGTCTTGTCTTGTCTTGTCTTGTCTTGTCTTGTCTTGTCTTGTCTTGTCTTGTCTTGTCTTGTCTTGTCTTGTCATGTTGTGTGTTGTGTTGTTTTGTCTTGTCTTGTGTTGTTTTGTCGTGTCTTGTCTTGTCTTGTCTTGTCTTGTCTTGTCTTGTCTTGTCTTGTCTTGTCTTGTCTTGTCTTGTCTTGTCTTGTCTTGTCTTGTCTTGTCTTGTCTTGTCTTGTCTTGTCTTGTCTTGTCATGTTGTGTGTTGTGTGTTTTGTCTTGTCATGTCTTATATTGTCTTGTCTTGTCTTGTCTTGTGATGTAATGTCGTGTGTTGTGTTGTTTTGTCTTGTCCTGTCTTGTCTTGTCTTGTCTTGTCTTGTCTTGCCTTGTCTTGTCTTGTCTTGTCTTGTCTTGTCTTGTCTTGTATTGTCTAGTCTTGTCTTGTGATGTCATGTCATGTCTTGTGTTGTTTTGTCTTGTCTTGTCTTGTCTTGTTTTTCTTGTTTTGTCTTGTCTTGTCTTGTCTTGTTTTGTCATGTAATGTCATGTCGTGTGTTGTGTTGTGTTGTTTTGTCTTGTCTTGTGTTGTTTTGTCGTGTCTTGTCTTGTCTTGTCTTGTCTTGTCTTGTCTTGTCTTGTCTTGTCTTGTCTTGTCTTGTCTTGTCTTGTCTTGTCTTGTCTTGTCTTTTCATGTTGTGTGTTGTGTTGTTTTGTCTTGTCATGTCTTATATTGTCTTGTCTTGTCTTGTCTTGTGATGTAATGTCGTGTGTTGTGTTGTTTTGTCTTGTCCTGTCTTGTCTTGTCTTGTGATGTAATGTCGTGTGTTGTGTTGTTTTGTCTTGTCCTGTCTTGTTTTGTCTTGTCTTGTCTTGTCTTGCCTTGTCTTGTCTTGTCTTGTCTTGTCTTGTCTTGTCTTTTCTTGTGATGTCAAGTCATGTCGTGTGTTGTGTTGTTTTGTCTTGTCATGTCTTGTCTTGTCTTGTCTTGTGATGTCAAGTCATGTCGTGTGTTGTGTTGTTTTGTCTTGTCATGTCTTGTCTTGTCTTGTCTTGTCTTGTCTTGTCGTGTCTTGTCTTGTCTTGTCTTGTCTTGTCTTGTCTTGTCTTGTATTGTCTAGTCTTGTCTTGTCTTGTCTTGTCCTGTCTTGTCTTGTCTTGTCTTACCTTGTCTTGTCTTGTCTTGTCTTGTCTTGTCTTGTCTTGTATTGTCTAGTCTTGTCTTGTCTTGTCATGTCTTGTCTTGTCTTGTCTTGTCTTGCCTTGTCTTGTCTTGTCTTGTCTTGTCTTGTCTTGTCTTGTCCTGTCCTGACGTGTGTTGTGTTGTTTTGTCTTGTCTTGTTTTGTCTTGTTTTGTCTTGTTTAGCTTTGTCTTGTCATGTCTTATCTTGTCTTGTCTTGTCTTGTCTTGTGATGTCATGTCATGTCGTGTGTTGTGTTGTTTTGTCTTGTCATGTCTTGTCTTGTCTTGTCTTGTCTTGTCTTGTCTTGTCTTGTCTTGTCTTGTCTTGTCTTGTCTTGTCTTGTCTTGTCTTGTCTTGTCTTGTCTTGTCTTGTCTTGTCTTGTCTTGTCTTGTCTTGTCTTGTCTTGTCTTGTCTTGTCTTGTCTTGTCTTGCCTTGTCTTATCTTGTCTTGTCTTGTCTTGTCATGTCATGTCATGTCGTGCGTTGTCTTGTCTTGTCTTGTCCTGTCTTGTCTTGTCTTGTCTTGCCTTGTCTTATCTTGTCTTGTCTTGTCTTGTCTTGTCATTTCATGTCATGTCGTGCGTTGTTTTGTTTTGTCTTGTCTTGTCTAGTCTTGTCTTGTCTTGTCTTGTCTTGTCTTGTCTTATCTTGTCTTGTCTTGTCTTGTCTTGTCTAGTCTTGTCGTGTCTAGTCTTGTCTAGTCTTGTCTAGTCTTGTCTTGTCTTGTTTTGTCTTGTCTTGTCTTGTCTTGTTTTTCTTGTTTTGTCTTGTCTTGTCTTGTCTTGTTTTGTCATGTAATGTCATGTCGTGTGTTGTGTTGTTTTGTCTTGTCTTGTGTTGTTTTGTAGTGTCTTGTCTTGTCTTGTCTTGTCTTGTCTTGTCTTGTCTTGTCTTGTCTTGTCTTGTCTTGTCTTGTCTTGTCTTGTCTTGTCATGTTGTGTGTTGTGTTGTTTTGTCTTGTCATGTCTTATATTGTCTTGTCTTGTCTTGTCTTGTGATGTAATGTCGTGTGTTGTGTTGTTTTGTCTTGTCCTGTCTTGTCTTGTCTTGTCTTGTCTTGTCTTGCCTTGTCTTGTCTTGTCTTGTCTTGTCTTGTATTGTCTAGTCTTGTCTTGTGATGTCATGTCATGTCTTGTGTTGTTTTGTCTTGTCTTGTCTTGTCTTGTCTTTCTTGTTTTGTCTTGTCTTGTCTTGTCTTGTTTTGTCATGTAATGTCATGTCGTGTGTTGTGTTGTTTTGTCTTGTCTTGTGTTGTTTTGTCGTGTCTTGTCTTGTCTTGTCTTGTCTTGTCTTGTCTTGTCATGTTGTGTGTTGTGTTGTTTTGTCTTGTCATGTCATGTCTTGTCTTGTCTTGTCTTGTCTTGTGATGTCAAGTCATGTCGTGTGTTGTGTTGTTTTGTCTTGTCATGTCTTGTCTTGTCTTGTCTTGTCTTGTCTTGTCTTGTCTTGTCTTGTCTTGTCTTGTCTTGTCTTGTCTTGTCTTGTCTTGTATTGTCTAGTCTTGTCTTGTCTTGTCTTGTCCTGTCTTGTCTTGTCTTGTCTTGCCTTGTCTTGTCTTGTCTTGTCTTGTCTTGTCTTGTCTTGTATTGTCTAGTCTTGTCTTGTCTTGTCATGTCTTGTCTTGTCTTGTCTTGTCTTGCCTTGTCTTGTCTTGTCTTGTCTTGTCTTGTCTTGTCTTGTCTTGTCTTGTCTTGTCCTGTCCTGACGTGTGTTGTGTTGTTTTGTCTTGTCTTGTTTTGTCTTGTTTTGTCTTGTTTAGCTTTGTCTTGTCATGTCTTATCTTGTCTTGTCTTGTCTTGTCTTGTGATGTCATGTCATGTCGTGTGTTGTGTTGTTTTGTCTTGTCATGTCTTGTCTTGTCTTGTCTTGACTTGTCTTGTCTTGTCTTGTCTTGTCTTGTCTTGTCTTGTCTTGTCTTGTCTTGTCTTGTCTTGTCTTGTCTTGTCTTGTCTTGTCTTGCCTTGTCTTATCTTGTCTTGTCCTGTCTTGTCTTGTCTTGTCTTGTCTTGTCTTGTCTTGTCTTGCCTTGTCTTATCTTGTCTTGTCTTGTCTTGTCTTGTCATTTCATGTCATGTCGTGCGTTGTTTTGTTTTGTCTTGTCTTGTCTAGTCTTGTCTTGTCTTGTCTTGTCTTGTCTTGTCTTATCTTGTCTTGTCTTGTCTTGTCTTGTCTAATCTTGTCGTGTCTAGTCTTGTCTAGTCTTGTCTAGTCTTGTCTTGTCTTGTCTTGTTTTGTCTTGTCTTGTCATGTCATGTCATGTCATGTTGTGTTGTGTTGTTTTGTCTTGTCTTGTCTTGTCTTGTCTTGTCTTGTCTTGTCTTGTCTTGTCTTGTCTTGTCTTGTCTTGTCTTGTCTTGTCTTGTCTAGTCTTGTCTAGTCTTGTCTTGTCTTGTCTTGTCTTGTCTTGTCTTGTCTAGTCTTGTCGTGTCTAGTCTTGTCTAGTCTTGTCTAGTCTTGTCTTGTCTAGTCTTGTCTTGTCTTGTCTTGTCTTGTCTTGTCTGGTCTTGTCTTGTCTTGTCTTGTCTTGTCTTGTCTTGTCTTGTCTTGTCTAGTCTTGTCTTGTCTTGTCTAGTCTTGTCTTGTCTTGTCTTGTCTTGTTTTGTCTTGTCTTGTCTTGTCTTGTCTTGTCTTGTCTTGTCTTGTCTTGTCTAGTCTTGTCTAGTCTTGTCTAGTCTTGTCTAGTCTTGTCTTGTCTTGTCTTGTCTTGTCTTGTCTTGTCTTGTCTTGTCTTGTCTTGTCTTGTCTTGTCTTGTCTTGTCTTGTCTTGTCTTGTCTTGTCTTGTCTTGTCTAGTCTTGTCTTGTCTGGTCTTGTCTTGTCTTGTCTGGTCTTGTCTTGTCTTGTCTTGCCTTGTCTTGTCTTGTCTTGTCTTGTCTTGTCGTGTCTTGTATTGTCTAGTCTTGTCTTGTCTTGTCATGTCTTGTCTTGTCTTGTCTTGTCTTGTCTTGTCTTGTCTTGTCTTGTCTTGTCTTGTCTTGTCTTGTCTTGTCTTGTCTGGTCTTGTCTGGTCTTGTCTTGTCTTGTCTTGTCTTGTCTTGTCTAGTCTTGTCTTGTCTTGTCTTGTCTTGTCTTTACTTGTCTTGTCTTGTCTTGTCGTGTCTTGTCTTGTCTTGTCTTGTCTTGTCTTGTCTTGTCTTGTCTTGTCATGTTGTGTGTTGTGTTGTTTTGTCTTGTCATGTCTTATATTTTCTTGTCTTGTCTTGTCTTGTGATGTAATGTCGTGTGTTGTGTTGTTTTGTCTTGTCATGTCTTATATTGTCTTGTCTTGTCTTGTCTTGTGATGTAATGTCGTGTGTTGTGTTGTTTTGTCTTGTCCTGTCTTGTCTTGTCTTGTCTTGTCTTGTCTTGCCTTGTCTTGTCTTGTCTTGTCTTGTCTTGTCTTGTCTTGTCTTGTCTTGTCTTGTGATGTCAAGTCATGTCGTGTGTTGTGTTGTTTTGTCTTGTCTTGTCTTGTCTTGTATTGTCTTGTCTTGTGTTGTCTTGTCTTGTCTTGTCTTGTCTTGTCTTGTCTTGTCTTGTCTTGTCTTGTCTTGTCTTGTCTTGTCTTGTCTTATCTTGTCTTGTCTTGTCTGGTCTTGTCTGGTCTTGTCCTGTCTTGTCTTGTCTTGTGATGTAATGTCGTGTGTTGTGTTGTTTTGTCTTGTCCTGTCTTGTCTTGTCTTGTCTTGTCTTGTCTTGTCTAGTCTTGTCTTGTCTGGTCTTGTCTTGTCTTGTCTTGTCTTGTCTTGTCTTGTCTTGTCTTGTCTTGTCTTGTCTTGTCTTGTCTTGTCTTGTCTTGTCTTGTCTTGTCTTGTCTTGTATTGTCTTGTCTTGTCTTGTCCTGTCTTGTCTTGTCTTGTCTTGCCTTGTCTTGTCTTGTCTTGTCTTGTCGTGTCTTGTATTGTCTAGTCTTGTCTTGTCTTGTCATGTCTTGTCTTGTCTTGTCTTGTCTTGCCTTGCCTTGTCTTGTCTTGTCTTGTCTTGTCTTGTCTTGTCTTGTCTTGTCCTGTCCTGACGTGTGTTGTGTTGTTTTGTCTTGTCTTGTTTTGTCTTGTTTAGCTTTGTCTTGTCATGTCTTATCTTGTCTTGTCTTGTCTTGTCTTGTGATGTCATGTCATGTCGTGTGTTGTGTTGTTTTGTCTTGTCATGTCTTGTCTTGTCTTGTCTTGTCTTGTCTTGTCTTGTCTTGTCTTGTCTTGTCTTGTCTTGTCTTGTCTTGTCTTGTCTTGTCTAGTCTTGTCTTGTCTTGTCTAGTCTTGTCTTGTCTTGTCTTGTCTTGTCTTGTCTTGTCTTATCTTGTCTTGTCTTGTCTTGTCTTGTCTTGTCTTGTCTTGTCTTGTCTTGTCTTGTCTTGTCTTGTCTTGTCTTGTCTTGTCTTGTCTAGTCTTGTCTAGTCTTGTCTAGTCTTGTCTAGTCTTGTCTAGTCTTGTCTTGTCTTTTCTTGTCTGGTCTTGTCTTGTCTTGTCTTGTCTTGTCTTGTGTTGTCTTGTCTTGTCTTGTCTTGTCTTGTCTTGTCTTGTCTTGTCTTGTCTAGTCTTGTCTTGTATTGTCTTGTCTTGTCTTGTCTTGTCTTGTCTTGTCTTGTCTTGTCTTGTCTTGTCTTGTCTTGTCTTGTCTTGTCTTGTCTTGTCTTGTCTTGTCTTGTCTTGTCTTGTCTTGTCTTGTCTTGTCTAGTCTTGTCTTTTCTTGTCTGGTCTTGTCTTGTCTTGTCTGGTCTTGTCTTGTCTTGTGTTGTCTTGTCTTGTCTTGTCTTGTCTTGTCTTGTCTTGTCTTGTCTTGTCTTGTCTTGTCTTATCTTGTCTTGTCTTGTCTGGTCTTGTCTGGTCTTGTCTTGTCTTGTCTTGTCTTGTCTTGTCTTGTCGTGTCTTGTCTTGTCTTGCCTTTTCTTGTCTGGCCTTGTCTAGTCTTGTCTAGTCTTGTCTAGTCTTGTCTTGTCTTGTCTTGTCTTTTCTTGTCTAGTCTTGTCTAGTCTTGTCTTGTCTTGTCTTGTCTTGTCTTGTCTTGTCTAGTCTTGTCTTGTCTTGTCTTGTCTAGTCTTGTCTAGTCTTGTCTTGTCTAGTCTTGTCTTGTCTTGTATTGTCTTGTCTTGTCTTGTCTTGTCTTGTCTAGTCTTGTCTTGTCTTGTCTAGTCTTGTCTTGTCTTGTCTTGTCTTGTCTTGTCTTGTCTTGTCTTGTCTTGTCTTGTCTTGTCTTGTCTTGTCTTGTCTTGTCTTGTCTTGTCTTGTCTTGTCTTGTCTTGTCGTGTCTTGTCTTGTCTTGCCTTTTCTTGTCTGGCCTTGTCTAGTCTTGTCTAGTCTTGTCTAGTCTTGTCTAGTCTTGTCTAGTCTTGTCTAGTCTTGTCTAGTCTTGTCTTGTCTTGTCTTGTCTAGTCTTGTCTAGTCTTGTCTAGTCTTGTCTTGTCTTGTCTTGTCTTGTCTTGTCTTGTCTAGTCTTGTCTTGTCTTGTCTTGTCTAGTCTTGTCTAGTCTTGTCTTGTCTAGTCTTGTCTTGTCTTGTCTTGTCTTGTCTTGTCTTGTCTAGTCTTGTCTTGTCTTGTCTTGTCTAGTCTTGTCTAGTCTTGTCTTGTCTAGTCTTGTCTAGTCTTGTCTTGTCTTGTCTTGTCTTGTCTTGTCTTGTCTTGTCTTGTCTTGTCGTGTCTTGTCTTGTCTTGTCTTGTCTTGTCTTGTCTTGTCTTGTCTTGTCTTGTCTTGTCTTGTCGTGTCTTGTCTTGTCTTGCCTTTTCTTGTCTGGCCTTGTCTAGTCTTGTCTAGTCTTGTCTAGTCTTGTCTAGTCTTGTCTAGTCTTGTCTAGTCTTGTCTAGTCTTGTCTTGTCTTGTCTTGTCTAGTCTTGTCTAGTCTTGTCTAGTCTTGTCTTGTCTTGTCTTGTCTTGTCTTGTCTTGTCTAGTCTTGTCTTGTCTTGTCTTGTCTAGTCTTGTCTAGTCTTGTCTAGTCTTGTCTTGTCTTGTCTTGTCTAGTCTTGTCTAGTCTTGTCTTGTCTTGTCTTGTCTTGTCTTGTCTTGTCTAGTCTTGTCTTGTCTTGT
This sequence comes from Zeugodacus cucurbitae, assembly GCF_028554725.1. NCBI lineage: Eukaryota > Metazoa > Arthropoda > Insecta > Diptera > Tephritidae > Zeugodacus > Zeugodacus cucurbitae. The sequence continues at coordinate 22,118,562 of NC_071672.1, read as the reverse complement.
CTTGTCTAGTCTTGTCTAGTCTTGTCTTGTCTAGTCTTGTCTAGTCTTGTCTTGTCTTGTCTTGTCTTGTCTTGTCTTGTCTTGTCTTGTCTTGTCTTGTCTTGTCTTGTCTTGTCTTGTCTTGTCTAGTCTTGTCTAGTCTTGTCTAGTCTTGTCTAGTCTTGTCTAGTCTTGTCTTGTCTTTTCTTGTCTGGTCTTGTCTTGTCTTGTCTTGTCTTGTCTTGTGTTGTCTTGTCTTGTCTTGTCTTGTCTTGTCTTGTCTTGTCTTGTCTTGTCTAGTCTTGTCTTGTATTGTCTTGTCTTGTCTTGTCTTGTCTTGTCTTGTCTTGTCTTGTCTTGTCTTGTCTTGTCTTGTCTTGTCTTGTCTTGTCTTGTCTTGTCTTGTCTTGTCTTGTCTTGTCTTGTCTTGTCTAGTCTTGTCTTTTCTTGTCTGGTCTTGTCTTGTCTTGTCTGGTCTTGTCTTGTCTTGTGTTGTCTTGTCTTGTCTTGTCTTGTCTTGTCTTGTCTTGTCTTGTCTTGTCTTGTCTTGTCTTATCTTGTCTTGTCTTGTCTGGTCTTGTCTGGTCTTGTCTTGTCTTGTCTTGTCTTGTCTTGTCTTGTCTTGTCTTGTCTTGTCGTGTCTTGTCTTGTCTTGCCTTTTCTTGTCTGGCCTTGTCTAGTCTTGTCTAGTCTTGTCTAGTCTTGTCTTGTCTTGTCTTGTCTTTTCTTGTCTAGTCTTGTCTAGTCTTGTCTTGTCTTGTCTTGTCTTGTCTTGTCTTGTCTAGTCTTGTCTTGTCTTGTCTTGTCTAGTCTTGTCTAGTCTTGTCTTGTCTAGTCTTGTCTTGTCTTGTATTGTCTTGTCTTGTCTTGTCTTGTCTTGTCTAGTCTTGTCTTGTCTTGTCTAGTCTTGTCTTGTCTTGTCTTGTCTTGTCTTGTCTTGTCTTGTCTTGTCTTGTCTTGTCTTGTCTTGTCTTGTCTTGTCTTGTCTTGTCTTGTCTTGTCTTGTCTTGTCGTGTCTTGTCTTGTCTTGCCTTTTCTTGTCTGGCCTTGTCTAGTCTTGTCTAGTCTTGTCTAGTCTTGTCTAGTCTTGTCTAGTCTTGTCTAGTCTTGTCTAGTCTTGTCTTGTCTTGTCTTGTCTAGTCTTGTCTAGTCTTGTCTAGTCTTGTCTTGTCTTGTCTTGTCTTGTCTTGTCTTGTCTAGTCTTGTCTTGTCTTGTCTTGTCTAGTCTTGTCTAGTCTTGTCTTGTCTAGTCTTGTCTTGTCTTGTCTTGTCTTGTCTTGTCTTGTCTTGTCTTGTCTAGTCTTGTCTTGTCTTGTCTAGTCTTGTCTTGTCTTGTCTTGTCTTGTCTTGTCTTGTCTTGTCTTGTCTTGTCTTGTCTTGTCTTGTGTTGTCTTGTCTTGTCTTGTCTTGTCTTGTCTTGTCTAGTCTTGTCTTGTCTTGTCTAGTCTTGTCTTGTCTTGTCTTGTCTTGTCTTGTCTTGTCTTGTCTTGTCTTGTCTTGTCTTGTCTAGCCTTGTCTAGTCTTGTCTAGTCTTGTCTAGTCTTGTCTTGTCTTGTCTTGTCTTGTCTTGTCTTGTCTTGTCTTGTCTTGTCTTGTCTTGTCTTGTCTTGTCTTGTCTTGTCTTGTCTTGTCTTGTCTTGTCTTGTCTTGTCTTGTCTTGTCTTGTCTTGTCTTGTCTTGTCTTGTCTTGTCTTGTCTTGTCTAGTCTTGTCTTTTCTTGTCTGGTCTTGTCTTGTCTTGTCTGGTCTTGTCTTGTCTTGTCTTGTCTTGTGTTGTCTTGTCTTGTCTTGTCTTGTCTTGTCTTGTCTTGTCTTGTCTTGTCTTGTCTGGTCTTGTCTGGTCTTGTCTTGTCTTGTCTTGTCTTGTCTTGTCTTGTCTTGTCTTGTCTTGTCTTGTCTTGTCTTGTCTTGTCTTGTCTTGTCTTGTCTTTACTTGTCTTGTCTTGTCTTGTCTTGTCGTGTCTTGTCTTGTCTTGCCTTTTCTTGTCTGGCCTTGTCTAGTCTTGTCTAGTCTTGTCTAGTCTTGTCTTGTCTTGTATTGTCTTGTCTTGTCTTGTCTTTTCTTGTCTTGTCTTGTCTTGTCTTGTCTTGTCTTGTCTTGTCTTGTCTTGTCTTGTCGTGTCTTGTCTTGTCTTGTCTTGTCTTGTTTTGTCTTGTCTTGTCTTGTCTTGTCTTGTCTTGTCTTGTCTTGTCTTGTCGTGTCTTGTCTTGTCTTGTCTTGTCTTGTTTTGTCTTGTCTTGTCTTGTCTTGTCTTGTCTTGTCTTGTCTTGTCTTGTCTTGTCTTGTCTTGTCTTGTCTTGTCTTGTCTTGTCTTGTCTTGTCTTGTCTTGTCTTGTCTTGTCTTGTCTTGTCTTGTCTTGTCTTGTCTTGTCTTGTCTTGTCTTGTCTTGTCTTGTCTTGTCTTGTCTTGTCTTGTCTTGTCTTGTCTTGTCTTGTCGTGTCTTGTCTTGTCTTGCCTTTTCTTGTCTGGCCTTGTCTAGTCTTGTCTAGTCTTGTCTAGTCTTGTCTTGTCTTGTCTTGTCTAGTCTTGTCTAGTCTTGTCTAGTCTTGTCTTGTCTTGTCTAGTCTTGTCTAGTCTAGTCTTGTCTAGTCGTGTCTTGTCTAGTCTTGCCTTTTCTTGTCTGGCCTTGTCTAGTCTTGTCTTGTCTTGTCTTGTCTTGTCTTGTCTTGTCTTGTCTTGTCTTGTCTTGTCTTGTCTTGTCTTGTCTTGTCTTGTCTTGTCTTGCCTTGTCTTGTCTTGTCTTGTCTTGTCTTGTCTTGTCTTGTCTTGTCTTGTCTTGTCTTGTCTTGTCTTGTCTTGTCTTGTCTTGTCTTGTCTTGTCTTGTCTTGTCTTGTCTTGTCTTGTCTTGTCTTGTCTTGTCTTGTCTTGTCTTGTCTTGTCTTGTCTTGTCTTGTCTTGTCTTGTCTTGTCTTGTCTTGTCTTGTCTTGTCTTGTCTTGTCTTGTCTTGTCTTGTCTTGTCTTGTCTTGTCTTGTCTTGTCTTGTCTTGTCTTGTCGTGTCTTGTCTTGTCTTGCCTTTTCTTGTCTGGCCTTGTCTAGTCTTGTCTAGTCTTGTCTAGTCTTGTCTAGTCTTGTCTTGTCTTGTCTTGTCTAGTCTTGTCTTGTCTTGTCTTGTCTTGTCTTGTCTTGTCTTGTCTTGTCTTGTCTTGTCTTGTCTTGTCTTGTCTTGTCTTGTCTTGTCTTGTCTTGTCTTGTCTTGTCTTGTCTTGTCTAGTCGTGTCTTGTCTAGTCTTGCCTTTTCTTGTCTGGCCTTGTCTTGTCTTGTCTTGTCTTGTCTTGTCTTGTCTTGTCTTATCTTGTCTTGTCTTGTCTGGTCTTGTCTGGTCTTGTCCTGTCTTGTCTTGTCTTGTGATGTAATGTCGTGTGTTGTGTTGTTTTGTCTTGTCCTGTCTTGTCTTGTCTTGTCTTGTCTTGTCTTGTCTAGTCTTGTCTTGTCTGGTCTTGTCTTGTCTTGTCTTGTCTTGTCTTGTCTTGTCTTGTCTTGTCTTGTCTTGTCTTGTCTTGTCTTGTCTTGTCTTGTCTTGTCTTGTCTTGTCTTGTATTGTCTTGTCTTGTCTTGTCCTGTCTTGTCTTGTCTTGTCTTGCCTTGTCTTGTCTTGTCTTGTCTTGTCGTGTCTTGTATTGTCTAGTCTTGTCTTGTCTTGTCATGTCTTGTCTTGTCTTGTCTTGTCTTGCCTTGCCTTGTCTTGTCTTGTCTTGTCTTGTCTTGTCTTGTCTTGTCTTGTCCTGTCCTGACGTGTGTTGTGTTGTTTTGTCTTGTCTTGTTTTGTCTTGTTTAGCTTTGTCTTGTCATGTCTTATCTTGTCTTGTCTTGTCTTGTCTTGTGATGTCATGTCATGTCGTGTGTTGTGTTGTTTTGTCTTGTCATGTCTTGTCTTGTCTTGTCTTGTGTTGTCTTGTCTTGTCTTGTCTTGTCTTGTCTTGTCTTGTCTTGTCTTGTCTTGTCTAGTCTTGTCTTGTCTTGTCTAGTCTTGTCTTGTCTTGTCTTGTCTTGTCTTGTCTTGTCTTGTCTTGTCTTGTCTTGTCTTGTCTTGTCTTGTCTTGTCTTGTCTTGTCTTGTCTTGTCTTGTCTTGTCTTGTCTTGTCTTGTCTTGTCTTGTCTAGTCTTGTCTAGTCTTGTCTAGTCTTGTCTAGTCTTGTCTAGTCTTGTCTAGTCTTGTCTTGTCTTTTCTTGTCTGGTCTTGTCTTGTCTTGTCTTGTCTTGTCTTGTCTTGTCTTGTCTTGTCTTGTCTTGTCTTGTCTTGTCTTGTCTTGTCTTGTCTAGTCTTGTCTTGTATTGTCTTGTCTTGTCTTGTCTTGTCTTGTCTTGTCTTGTCTTGTCTTGTCTTGTCTTGTCTTGTCTTGTCTTGTCTTGTCTTGTCTTGTCTTGTCTTGTCTTGTCTTGTCTTGTCTTGTCTTGTCTAGTCTTGTCTTTTCTTGTCTGGTCTTGTCTTGTCTTGTCTGGTCTTGTCTTGTCTTGTGTTGTCTTGTCTTGTCTTGTCTTGTCTTGTCTTGTCTTGTCTTGTCTTGTCTTGTCTTGTCTTGTCTTGTCTTGTCTTGTCTTGTCTTGTCTTGTCTTGCCTTGTCTTGTCTTGTCTTGCCTTTTCTTGTCTGGCCTTGTCTAGTCTTGTCTAGTCTTGTCTAGTCTTGTCTAGTCTTGTCTAGTCTTGTCTAGTCTTGTCTAGTCTTGTCTTGTCTTGTCTTGTCTAGTCTTGTCTAGTCTTGTCTAGTCTTGTCTTGTCTTGTCTTGTCTTGTCTTGTCTTGTCTAGTCTTGTCTTGTCTTGTCTTGTCTAGTCTTGTCTAGTCTTGTCTTGTCTAGTCTTGTCTTGTCTTGTCTTGTCTTGTCTTGTCTTGTCTTGTCTTGTCTAGTCTTGTCTTGTCTTGTCTAGTCTTGTCTTGTCTTGTCTTGTCTTGTCTTGTCTTGTCTTGTCTTGTCTTGTCTTGTCTTGTCTTGTGTTGTCTTGTCTTGTCTTGTCTTGTCTTGTCTTGTCTAGTCTTGTCTTGTCTTGTCTAGTCTTGTCTTGTCTTGTCTTGTCTTGTCTTGTCTTGTCTTGTCTTGTCTTGTCTTGTCTTGTCTTGTCTAGCCTTGTCTAGTCTTGTCTAGTCTTGTCTAGTCTTGTCTTGTCTTGTCTTGTCTTGTCTTGTCTTGTCTTGTCTTGTCTTGTCTAGTCTTGTCTTGTCTTGTCTTGTCTAGTCTTGTCTAGTCTTGTCTTGTCTAGTCTTGTCTTGTCTTGTCTTGTCTTGTCTTGTCTTGTCTTGTCTTGTCTAGTCTTGTCTTGTCTTGTCTAGTCTTGTCTTGTCTTGTCTTGTCTTGTCTTGTCTTGTCTTGTCTTGTCTTGTCTTGTCTTGTCTTGTCTTTACTTGTCTTGTCTTGTCTTGTCTTGTCTTGTCGTGTCTTGTCTTGTCTTGCCTTTTCTTGTCTGGCCTTGTCTAGTCTTGTCTAGTCTTGTCTAGTCTTGTCTTGTCTTGTCTTGTCTTGTCTTGTCTTTTCTTTTCTTGTCTTGTCTTGTCTTGTCTTGTCTTGTCTTGTCTAGTCTTGTCTTTTCTTGTCTGGTCTTGTCTTGTCTTGTCTGGTCTTGTCTTGTCTTGTCTTGTCTTGTGTTGTCTTGTCTTGTCTTGTCTTGTCTTGTCTTGTCTTGTCTTGTCTTGTCTTGTCTTGTCTTGTCTTGTCTGGTCTTGTCTGGTCTTGTCTTGTCTTGTCTTGTCTTGTCTTGTCTTGTCTTGTCTTGTCTTGTCTTGTCTTGTCTTGTCTTGTCTTGTCTTGTCTTGTCTTGTCTTTACTTGTCTTGTCTTGTCTTGTCTTGTCTTGTCGTGTCTTGTCTTGTCTTGCCTTTTCTTGTCTGGCCTTGTCTAGTCTTGTCTAGTCTTGTCTAGTCTTGTCTTGTCTTGTCTTGTCTTGTCTTGTCTTTTCTTTTCTTGTCTTGTCTTGTCTTGTCTTGTCTTGTCGTGTCTTGTCTTGTCTTGTCTTGTCTTGTTTTGTCTTGTCTTGTCTTGTCTTGTCTTGTCTTGTCTTGTCTTGTCTTGTCTTGTCTTGTCTTGTCTTGTCTTGTCTTGTCTTGTCTTGTCTTGTCTTGTCTTGTCTTGTCTTGTCTTGTCTTGTCTTGTCTTGTCTTGTCTTGTCTTGTCTTGTCTTGTCTTGTCTTGTCTTGTCTTGTCTTGTCTTGTCTTGTCTTGTCTTGTCTTGTCTTGTCTTGTCTTGTCTTGTCTAGTCTTGTCTAGTCTTGTCTAGTCTTGTCTTGTCTTGTCTTGTCTAGTCTTGTCTAGTCTTGTCTAGTCTTGTCTTGTCTTGTCTTGTCTTGTCTTGTCTTGTCTTGTCTTGTCTTGTCTTGTCTTGTCTTGTCTTGTCTTGTCTTGTCTAGTCTTGTCTTTTCTTGTCTGGTCTTGTCTTGTCTTGTCTGGTCTTGTCTTGTCTTGTCTTGTCTTGTGTTGTCTTGTCTTGTCTTGTCTTGTCTTGTCTTGTCTTGTCTTGTCTTGTCTTGTCTTGTCTTGTCTTGTCTGGTCTTGTCTGGTCTTGTCTTGTCTTGTCTTGTCTTGTCTTGTCTTGTCTTGTCTTGTCTTGTCTTGTCTTGTCTTGTCTTGTCTTGTCTTGTCTTGTCTTTACTTGTCTTGTCTTGTCTTGTCTTGTCTTGTCGTGTCTTGTCTTGTCTTGCCTTTTCTTGTCTGGCCTTGTCTAGTCTTGTCTAGTCTTGTCTAGTCTTGTCTTGTCTTGTCTTGTCTTGTCTTGTCTTTTCTTTTCTTGTCTTGTCTTGTCTTGTCTTGTCTTGTCTTGTCTTGTCTTGTCTTGTCTTGTCGTGTCTTGTCTTGTCTTGTCTTGTCTTGTTTTGTCTTGTCTTGTCTTGTCTTGTGTTGTCTTGTCTTGTCTTGTCTTGTCTTGTCTTGTCTAGTCTTGTCTTGTCTTGTCTAGTCTTGTCTTGTCTTGTCTTGTCTTGTCTTGTCTTGTCTTGTCTTGTCTTGTCTTGTCTTGTCTAGCCTTGTCTAGTCTTGTCTAGTCTTGTCTAGTCTTGTCTTGTCTTGTCTTGTCTTGTCTTGTCTTGTCTTGTCTTGTCTTGTCTTGTCTTGTCTTGTCTTGTCTTGTCTTGTCTTGTCTTGTCTTGTCTTGTCTTGTCTTGTCTTGTCTTGTCTTGTCTTGTCTTGTCTTGTCTTGTCTTGTCTTGTCTTGTCTTGTCTTGTCTAGTCTTGTCTTTTCTTGTCTGGTCTTGTCTTGTCTTGTCTGGTCTTGTCTTGTCTTGTCTTGTCTTGTGTTGTCTTGTCTTGTCTTGTCTTGTCTTGTCTTGTCTTGTCTTGTCTTGTCTTGTCTGGTCTTGTCTGGTCTTGTCTTGTCTTGTCTTGTCTTGTCTTGTCTTGTCTTGTCTTGTCTTGTCTTGTCTTGTCTTGTCTTGTCTTGTCTTGTCTTGTCTTTACTTGTCTTGTCTTGTCTTGTCTTGTCGTGTCTTGTCTTGTCTTGCCTTTTCTTGTCTGGCCTTGTCTAGTCTTGTCTAGTCTTGTCTAGTCTTGTCTTGTCTTGTCTTGTCTTGTCTTGTCTTGTCTTTTCTTGTCTTGTCTTGTCTTGTCTTGTCTTGTCTTGTCTTGTCTTGTCTTGTCTTGTCGTGTCTTGTCTTGTCTTGTCTTGTCTTGTTTTGTCTTGTCTTGTCTTGTCTTGTCTTGTCTTGTCTTGTCTTGTCTTGTCGTGTCTTGTCTTGTCTTGTCTTGTCTTGTTTTGTCTTGTCTTGTCTTGTCTTGTCTTGTCTTGTCTTGTCTTGTCTTGTCTTGTCTTGTCTTGTCTTGTCTTGTCTTGTCTTGTCTTGTCTTGTCTTGTCTTGTCTTGTCTTGTCTTGTCTTGTCTTGTCTTGTCTTGTCTTGTCTTGTCTTGTCTTGTCTTGTCTTGTCTTGTCTTGTCTTGTCTTGTCTTGTCTTGTCTTGTCTTGTCTTGTCTTGTCTTGTCTTGTCGTGTCTTGTCTTGTCTTGCCTTTTCTTGTCTGGCCTTGTCTAGTCTTGTCTAGTCTTGTCTAGTCTTGTCTTGTCTTGTCTTGTCTAGTCTTGTCTAGTCTTGTCTAGTCTTGTCTTGTCTTGTCTAGTCTTGTCTAGTCTAGTCTTGTCTAGTCGTGTCTTGTCTAGTCTTGCCTTTTCTTGTCTGGCCTTGTCTAGTCTTGTCTTGTCTTGTCTTGTCTTGTCTTGTCTTGTCTTGTCTTGTCTTGTCTTGTCTTGTCTTGTCTTGTCTTGTCTTGTCTTGTCTTGTCTTGTCTTGCCTTGTCTTGTCTTGTCTTGTCTTGTCTTGTCTTGTCTTGTCTTGTCTTGTCTTGTCTTGTCTTGTCTTGTCTTGTCTTGTCTTGTCTTGTCTTGTCTTGTCTTGTCTTGTCTTGTCTTGTCTTGTCTTGTCTTGTCTTGTCTTGTCTTGTCTTGTCTTGTCTTGTCTTGTCTTGTCTTGTCTTGTCTTGTCTTGTCTTGTCTTGTCTTGTCTTGTCTTGTCTTGTCTTGTCTTGTCTTGTCTTGTCTTGTCGTGTCTTGTCTTGTCTTGCCTTTTCTTGTCTGGCCTTGTCTAGTCTTGTCTAGTCTTGTCTAGTCTTGTCTAGTCTTGTCTTGTCTTGTCTTGTCTAGTCTTGTCTTGTCTTGTCTTGTCTTGTCTTGTCTTGTCTTGTCTTGTCTTGTCTTGTCTTGTCTTGTCTTGTCTTGTCTTGTCTTGTCTTGTCTTGTCTTGTCTTGTCTTGTCTTGTCTAGTCGTGTCTTGTCTAGTCTTGCCTTTTCTTGTCTGGCCTTGTCTTGTCTTGTCTTGTCTTGTCTTGTCTTGTCTTGTCTTATCTTGTCTTGTCTTGTCTGGTCTTGTCTGGTCTTGTCCTGTCTTGTCTTGTCTTGTGATGTAATGTCGTGTGTTGTGTTGTTTTGTCTTGTCCTGTCTTGTCTTGTCTTGTCTTGTCTTGTCTTGTCTAGTCTTGTCTTGTCTGGTCTTGTCTTGTCTTGTCTTGTCTTGTCTTGTCTTGTCTTGTCTTGTCTTGTCTTGTCTTGTCTTGTCTTGTCTTGTCTTGTCTTGTCTTGTCTTGTCTTGTATTGTCTTGTCTTGTCTTGTCCTGTCTTGTCTTGTCTTGTCTTGCCTTGTCTTGTCTTGTCTTGTCTTGTCGTGTCTTGTATTGTCTAGTCTTGTCTAGTCTTGTCTTGTCTTGTCATGTCTTGTCTTGTCTTGTCTTGTCTTGCCTTGCCTTGTCTTGTCTTGTCTTGTCTTGTCTTGTCTTGTCTTGTCTTGTCCTGTCCTGACGTGTGTTGTGTTGTTTTGTCTTGTCTTGTTTTGTCTTGTTTAGCTTTGTCTTGTCATGTCTTATCTTGTCTTGTCTTGTCTTGTCTTGTGATGTCATGTCATGTCGTGTGTTGTGTTGTTTTGTCTTGTCATGTCTTGTCTTGTCTTGTCTTGTGTTGTCTTGTCTTGTCTTGTCTTGTCTTGTCTTGTCTTGTCTTGTCTTGTCTTGTCTAGTCTTGTCTTGTCTTGTCTAGTCTTGTCTTGTCTTGTCTTGTCTTGTCTTGTCTTGTCTTGTCTTGTCTTGTCTTGTCTTGTCTTGTCTTGTCTTGTCTTGTCTTGTCTTGTCTTGTCTTGTCTTGTCTTGTCTTGTCTTGTCTTGTCTTGTCTAGTCTTGTCTAGTCTTGTCTAGTCTTGTCTAGTCTTGTCTAGTCTTGTCTTGTCTTTTCTTGTCTGGTCTTGTCTTGTCTTGTCTTGTCTTGTCTTGTCTTGTCTTGTCTTGTCTTGTCTTGTCTTGTCTTGTCTTGTCTTGTCTTGTCTAGTCTTGTCTTGTATTGTCTTGTCTTGTCTTGTCTTGTCTTGTCTTGTCTTGTCTTGTCTTGTCTTGTCTTGTCTTGTCTTGTCTTGTCTTGTCTTGTCTTGTCTTGTCTTGTCTTGTCTTGTCTTGTCTTGTCTTGTCTTGTCTTGTCTAGTCTTGTCTTTTCTTGTCTGGTCTTGTCTTGTCTTGTCTGGTCTTGTCTTGTCTTGTGTTGTCTTGTCTTGTCTTGTCTTGTCTTGTCTTGTCTTGTCTTGTCTTGTCTTGTCTTGTCTTGTCTTGTCTTGTCTTGTCTTGTCTTGTCTTGCCTTGTCTTGTCTTGTCTTGCCTTTTCTTGTCTGGCCTTGTCTAGTCTTGTCTAGTCTTGTCTAGTCTTGTCTTGTCTTGTCTTGTCTTGTCTTGTCTTGTCTTGTCTTGTCTTGTCTTGTCTTGTGTTGTCTTGTCTTGTCTTGTCTTGTCTTGTCTTGTCTAGTCTTGTCTTGTCTTGTCTAGTCTTGTCTTGTCTTGTCTTGTCTTGTCTTGTCTTGTCTTGTCTTGTCTTGTCTTGTCTTGTCTTGTCTAGCCTTGTCTAGTCTTGTCTAGTCTTGTCTAGTCTTGTCTTGTCTTGTCTTGTCTTGTCTTGTCTTGTCTTGTCTTGTCTTGTCTAGTCTTGTCTTGTCTTGTCTTGTCTTGTCTTGTCTTGTCTTGTCTAGTCTTGTCTTGTCTTGTCTTGTCTAGTCTTGTCTAGTCTTGTCTTGTCTAGTCTTGTCTTGTCTTGTCTTGTCTTGTCTTGTCTTGTCTTGTCTTGTCTTGTCTTGTCTTGTCTTTACTTGTCTTGTCTTGTCTTGTCTTGTCTTGTCGTGTCTTGTCTTGTCTTGCCTTTTCTTGTCTGGCCTTGTCTAGTCTTGTCTAGTCTTGTCTAGTCTTGTCTTGTCTTGTCTTGTCTTGTCTTGTCTTTTCTTTTCTTGTCTTGTCTTGTCTTGTCTTGTCTTGTCTTGTCTTGTCTTGTCTTGTCTTGTCTTGTCTTGTCTTGTCGTGTCTTGTCTTGTCTTGTCTTGTTTTGTCTTGTCTTGTCTTGTCTTGTCTTGTCTTGTCTTGTCTTGTCTTGTCGTGTCTTGTCTTGTCTTGTCTTGTCTTGTTTTGTCTTGTCTTGTCTTGTCTTGTCTTGTCTTGTCTTGTCTTGTCTTGTCTTGTCTTGTCTTGTCTTGTCTTGTCTTGTCTTGTCTTGTCTTGTCTTGTCTTGTCTTGTCTTGTCTTGTCTTGTCTAGTCTTGTCTTTTCTTGTCTGGTCTTGTCTTGTCTTGTCTGGTCTTGTCTTGTCTTGTCTTGTCTTGTGTTGTCTTGTCTTGTCTTGTCTTGTCTTGTCTTGTCTTGTCTTGTCTTGTCTTGTCTTGTCTTGTCTTGTCTGGTCTTGTCTGGTCTTGTCTTGTCTTGTCTTGTCTTGTCTTGTCTTGTCTTGTCTTGTCTTGTCTTGTCTTGTCTTGTCTTGTCTTGTCTTGTCTTGTCTTGTCTTGTCTTTACTTGTCTTGTCTTGTCTTGTCTTGTCTTGTCGTGTCTTGTCTTGTCTTGCCTTTTCTTGTCTGGCCTTGTCTAGTCTTGTCTAGTCTTGTCTAGTCTTGTCTTGTCTTGTCTTGTCTTGTCTTGTCTTTTCTTTTCTTGTCTTGTCTTGTCTTGTCTTGTCTTGTCTTGTCTTGTCTTGTCTTGTCGTGTCTTGTCTTGTCTTGTCTTGTCTTGTTTTGTCTTGTCTTGTCTTGTCTTGTCTTGTCTTGTCTTGTCTTGTCTTGTCTAGTCTTGTCTTGTCTTGTCTAGTCTTGTCTTGTCTTGTCTTGTCTTGTCTTGTCTTGTCTTGTCTTGTCTTGTCTTGTCTTGTCTTGTCTTGTCTTGTCTTGTCTTGTCTTGTCTTGTCTTGTCTTGTCTTGTCTTGTCTTGTCTTGTCTTGTCTAGTCTTGTCTAGTCTTGTCTAGTCTTGTCTAGTCTTGTCTAGTCTTGTCTTGTCTTTTCTTGTCTGGTCTTGTCTTGTCTTGTCTTGTCTTGTCTTGTCTTGTCTTGTCTTGTCTTGTCTTGTCTTGTCTTGTCTTGTCTTGTCTTGTCTAGTCTTGTCTTGTATTGTCTTGTCTTGTCTTGTCTTGTCTTGTCTTGTCTTGTCTTGTCTTGTCTTGTCTTGTCTTGTCTTGTCTTGTCTTGTCTTGTCTTGTCTTGTCTTGTCTTGTCTTGTCTTGTCTTGTCTTGTCTAGTCTTGTCTTTTCTTGTCTGGTCTTGTCTTGTCTTGTCTGGTCTTGTCTTGTCTTGTGTTGTCTTGTCTTGTCTTGTCTTGTCTTGTCTTGTCTTGTCTTGTCTTGTCTTGTCTTGTCTTGTCTTGTCTTGTCTTGTCTTGTCTTGTCTTGCCTTGTCTTGTCTTGTCTTGCCTTTTCTTGTCTGGCCTTGTCTAGTCTTGTCTAGTCTTGTCTAGTCTTGTCTAGTCTTGTCTAGTCTTGTCTAGTCTTGTCTAGTCTTGTCTTGTCTTGTCTTGTCTAGTCTTGTCTAGTCTTGTCTAGTCTTGTCTTGTCTTGTCTTGTCTTGTCTTGTCTTGTCTAGTCTTGTCTTGTCTTGTCTTGTCTAGTCTTGTCTAGTCTTGTCTTGTCTAGTCTTGTCTTGTCTTGTCTTGTCTTGTCTTGTCTTGTCTTGTCTTGTCTTGTCTAGTCTTGTCTTGTCTTGTCTAGTCTTGTCTTGTCTTGTCTTGTCTTGTCTTGTCTTGTCTTGTCTTGTCTTGTCTTGTCTTGTCTTGTGTTGTCTTGTCTTGTCTTGTCTTGTCTTGTCTTGTCTAGTCTTGTCTTGTCTTGTCTAGTCTTGTCTTGTCTTGTCTTGTCTTGTCTTGTCTTGTCTTGTCTTGTCTTGTCTTGTCTTGTCTTGTCTAGCCTTGTCTAGTCTTGTCTAGTCTTGTCTAGTCTTGTCTTGTCTTGTCTTGTCTTGTCTTGTCTTGTCTTGTCTTGTCTTGTCTAGTCTTGTCTTGTCTTGTCTTGTCTAGTCTTGTCTAGTCTTGTCTTGTCTAGTCTTGTCTTGTCTTGTCTTGTCTTGTCTTGTCTTGTCTTGTCTTGTCTTGTCTTGTCTTGTCTTTACTTGTCTTGTCTTGTCTTGTCTTGTCTTGTCGTGTCTTGTCTTGTCTTGCCTTTTCTTGTCTGGCCTTGTCTAGTCTTGTCTAGTCTTGTCTAGTCTTGTCTTGTCTTGTCTTGTCTTGTCTTGTCTTTTCTTTTCTTGTCTTGTCTTGTCTTGTCTTGTCTTGTCTTGTCTTGTCTTGTCTTGTCTTGTCTTGTCTTGTCTTGTCGTGTCTTGTCTTGTCTTGTCTTGTTTTGTCTTGTCTTGTCTTGTCTTGTCTTGTCTTGTCTTGTCTTGTCTTGTCGTGTCTTGTCTTGTCTTGTCTTGTCTTGTTTTGTCTTGTCTTGTCTTGTCTTGTCTTGTCTTGTCTTGTCTTGTCTTGTCTTGTCTTGTCTTGTCTTGTCTTGTCTTGTCTTGTCTTGTCTTGTCTTGTCTTGTCTTGTCTTGTCTTGTCTTGTCTTGTCTAGTCTTGTCTTTTCTTGTCTGGTCTTGTCTTGTCTTGTCTGGTCTTGTCTTGTCTTGTCTTGTCTTGTGTTGTCTTGTCTTGTCTTGTCTTGTCTTGTCTTGTCTTGTCTTGTCTTGTCTTGTCTTGTCTTGTCTTGTCTGGTCTTGTCTGGTCTTGTCTTGTCTTGTCTTGTCTTGTCTTGTCTTGTCTTGTCTTGTCTTGTCTTGTCTTGTCTTGTCTTGTCTTGTCTTGTCTTGTCTTGTCTTGTCTTTACTTGTCTTGTCTTGTCTTGTCTTGTCTTGTCGTGTCTTGTCTTGTCTTGCCTTTTCTTGTCTGGCCTTGTCTAGTCTTGTCTAGTCTTGTCTAGTCTTGTCTTGTCTTGTCTTGTCTTGTCTTGTCTTTTCTTTTCTTGTCTTGTCTTGTCTTGTCTTGTCTTGTCTTGTCTTGTCTTGTCTTGTCGTGTCTTGTCTTGTCTTGTCTTGTCTTGTTTTGTCTTGTCTTGTCTTGTCTTGTCTTGTCTTGTCTTGTCTTGTCTTGTCGTGTCTTGTCTTGTCTTGTCTTGTCTTGTTTTGTCTTGTCTTGTCTTGTCTTGTCTTGTCTTGTCTTGTCTTGTCTTGTCTTGTCTTGTCTTGTCTTGTCTTGTCTTGTCTTGTCTTGTCTTGTCTTGTCTTGTCTTGTCTTGTCTTGTCTTGTCTTGTCTTGTCTTGTCTTGTCTTGTCTTGTCTTGTCTTGTCTTGTCTTGTCTTGTCTTGTCTTGTCTTGTCTTGTCTTGTCTTGTCTTGTCTTGTCTTGTCTTGTCTTGTCTTGTCGTGTCTTGTCTTGTCTTGCCTTTTCTTGTCTGGCCTTGTCTAGTCTTGTCTAGTCTTGTCTAGTCTTGTCTTGTCTTGTCTTGTCTAGTCTTGTCTAGTCTTGTCTAGTCTTGTCTTGTCTTGTCTAGTCTTGTCTAGTCTAGTCTTGTCTATTCGTGTCTTGTCTAGTCTTGCCTTTTCTTGTCTGGCCTTGTCTAGTCTTGTCTTGTCTTGTCTTGTCTTGTCTTGTCTTGTCTTGTCTTGTCTTGTCTTGTCTTGTCTTGTCTTGTCTTGTCTTGTCTTGTCTTGTCTTGTCTTGTCTTGTCTTGTCTTGTCTTGTCTTGTCTTGTCTTGTCTTGTCTTGTCTTGTCTTGTCTTGTCTTGTCTTGTCTTGTCTTGTCTTGTCTTGTCTTGTCTTGTCTTGTCTTGTCTTGTCTTGTCTTGTCTTGTCTTGTCTTGTCTTGTCTTGTCTTGTCTTGTCTTGTCTTGTCTTGTCTTGTCTTGTCTTGTCTTGTCTTGTCTTGTCTTGTCTTGTCTTGTCTTGTCTTCTCTTGTCTTGTCTTGTCTTGTCTTCTCTTGTATTGTCTTGTCTTGTCTTGTCTTGTCTTGTCTTGTCTTGTCTTGTCTTGTCTTGTCTTGTCTTGTCTTGTCTTGTCTTGTCTTGTCTTGTCTTGTCTTGTCTTGTCTTGTCTTGTCTTGTCTTGTCTTGTCTTGTCTTGTCTTGTCTTGTCTTGTCTTGTCTTGTCTTGTCTTGTCTTGTCTTGTCTTGTCTTGTCTTGTCGTGTCTTGTCTTGTCTTGCCTTTTCTTGTCTGGCCTTGTCTAGTCTTGTCTAGTCTTGTCTAGTCTTGTCTAGTCTTGTCTTGTCTTGTCTTGTCTAGTCTTGTCTAGTCTTGTCTAGTCTTGTCTTGTCTTGTCTAGTCTTGTCTAGTCTAGTCTTGTCTAGTCGTGTCTTGTCTAGTCTTGCCTTTTCTTGTCTGGCCTTGTCTAGTCTTGTCTTGTCTTGTCTTGTCTTGTCTTGTCTGGTCTTGTCTTGTCTTGTCTTGTCTTGTCTTGTCTTGTCTTGTCTTGTCTTGTCTTGTCTTGTCTTGTCTTGTCTTGTCTTGTCTTGCCGTGTCTTGTCTTGTCTTGCCTTTTCTTGTCTGGCCTTGTCTAGTCTTGTCTTGTCTTGTCTTGTCTAGTCTTGTCTAGTCTAGTCTTGTCTAGTCGTGTCTTGTCTAGTCTTGCCTTTTCTTGTCTGGCCTTGTCTAGTCTTGTCTAGTCTTGTCTAGTCTTGTCTAGTCTTGTCTAGTCTTGTCTTGTCTTGTCTTGCCTAGTCTTGTCTAGACTTGTCTTGTCTTGTCTTGTCTTGTCTTGTCTTATCTTGTCTTGTCTTGTCTTGTCTTGTCTTGTCTTGTCTTGTCTTGTCTTGTCTAGTCTTGTCTAGTCTTGTCTTGTCTAGTCTTGTCTAGTCTTGTCTTGTCTTGTCTTTTCTTGTCTGGTCTTGTCTTGTCTTGTCTAGTCTTGTCTAGTCTTGTCTAGTCTTGTCTAGTCTTGTCTAGTCTTGTCTAGTCTTGTCTTGTTTTGTCTTGTCTTGCCTTGTTTTGTCTTGTCTTGTCTTGTCTTGTCTTGTCTTGTCTTGTCTTGTCTTGTCTTGTCTTGTCTTGTCTTGTCTTGTCTTGTCTTGTCTTGTCTGGCCTTGTCTTGTCTTGTCTTGTCTAGTCTTGTCTAGTCTTGTCTTGTCTTGTCGTGTCTTGTCTTGTCTTGCCTTTTCTTGTCTGGCCTTGTCTAGTCTTGTCTTGTCTTGTCTAGTCTTGTCTTGTCTTGTCTTGTCTTGTCTTGTCTTGTCTTGTCTTGTCTTGTCTTGTCTTGTCTTGTCTTGTCTTGTCTTGTCTTGTCTAGTCTAGTCTTGTCTAGTCTTGTCTAGTCTTGTCTTGTCTTGTCTTGCCTAGTCTTGTCTAGTCTTGTCTAGTCTTGTCTTGTCTTGTCTTGTCTTGTCTTGTCTTGTCTAGTCTTGTCTAGTCTTGTCTAGTCTTGTCTAGTCTTGTCTTGTCTTGTCTTGTCTTGTCTTGTCTTGTCTTGTCTTGTCTTGTCTTGTCTTGTCTTGTCTTGTCTTGTCTTGTCTTGTCTTGTCTTGTCTTGTCTTGTCTTGTCTTGTCTTGTCTTGTCTTTTCTTGTCTGGTCTTGTCTAGTCTTGTCTTGTCTTGTCTTTTCTTGTCTGGTCTTGTCTTGTCTTGTCTAGTCTTGTCTAGTCTTGTCTAGTCTTGTCTAGTCTTGTCTAGTCTTGTCTAGTCTTGTCTTGTTTTGTCTTGTCTTGCCTTGTTTTGTCTTGTCTTGTCTTGTCTTGTCTTGTCTTGTCTTGTCTTGTCTTGTCTTGTCTTGTCTTGTCTTGTCTTGTCTTGTCTTGTCTTGTCTGGCCTTGTCTTGTCTTGTCTTGTCTAGTCTTGTCTAGTCTTGTCTTGTCTTGTCGTGTCTTGTCTTGTCTTGCCTTTTCTTGTCTGGCCTTGTCTAGTCTTGTCTTGTCTTGTCTAGTCTTGTCTTGTCTTGTCTTGTCTTGTCTTGTCTTGTCTTGTCTTGTCTTGTCTTGTCTTGTCTTGTCTTGTCTTGTCTTGTCTTGTCTAGTCTAGTCTTGTCTAGTCTTGTCTAGTCTTGTCTTGTCTTGTCTTGTCTTGTTTTGTCTTGTCTTGTCTTGTCTTGTCTTGTCTTGTCTTGTCTTGTCTTGTCTTGTCTTGTCTTGTCTTGTCTTGTCTTGTCTTGTCTTGTCTTGTCTTGTCTTGTCTTGTCTTGTCTTGTCTTGTCTAGTCTTGTCTTTTCTTGTCTGGTCTTGTCTTGTCTTGTCTGGTCTTGTCTTGTCTTGTCTTGTCTTGTGTTGTCTTGTCTTGTCTTGTCTTGTCTTGTCTTGTCTTGTCTTGTCTTGTCTTGTCTTGTCTTGTCTTGTCTGGTCTTGTCTGGTCTTGTCTTGTCTTGTCTTGTCTTGTCTTGTCTTGTCTTGTCTTGTCTTGTCTTGTCTTGTCTTGTCTTGTCTTGTCTTGTCTTGTCTTGTCTTGTCTTGTCTTTACTTGTCTTGTCTTGTCTTGTCTTGTCTTGTCGTGTCTTGTCTTGTCTTGCCTTTTCTTGTCTGGCCTTGTCTAGTCTTGTCTAGTCTTGTCTAGTCTTGTCTTGTCTTGTCTTGTCTTGTCTTGTCTTTTCTTTTCTTGTCTTGTCTTGTCTTGTCTTGTCTTGTCTTGTCTTGTCTTGTCTTGTCGTGTCTTGTCTTGTCTTGTCTTGTCTTGTTTTGTCTTGTCTTGTCTTGTCTTGTCTTGTCTTGTCTTGTCTTGTCTTGTCGTGTCTTGTCTTGTCTTGTCTTGTCTTGTTTTGTCTTGTCTTGTCTTGTCTTGTCTTGTCTTGTCTTGTCTTGTCTTGTCTTGTCTTGTCTTGTCTTGTCTTGTCTTGTCTTGTCTTGTCTTTTCTTTTCTTGTCTTGTCTTGTCTTGTCTTGTCTTGTCTTGTCTTGTCTTGTCTTGTCGTGTCTTGTCTTGTCTTGTCTTGTCTTGTTTTGTCTTGTCTTGTCTTGTCTTGTCTTGTCTTGTCTTGTCTTGTCTTGTCGTGTCTTGTCTTGTCTTGTCTTGTCTTGTTTTGTCTTGTCTTGTCTTGTCTTGTCTTGTCTTGTCTTGTCTTGTCTTGTCTTGTCTTGTCTTGTCTTGTCTTGTCTTGTCTTGTCTTGTCTTGTCTTGTCTTGTCTTGTCTTGTCTTGTCTTGTCTTGTCTTGTCTTGTCTTGTCTTGTCTTGTCTTGTCTTGTCTTGTCTTGTCTTGTCTTGTCTTGTCTTGTCTTGTCTTGTCTTGTCTTGTCTTGTCTTGTCTTGTCGTGTCTTGTCTTGTCTTGCCTTTTCTTGTCTGGCCTTGTCTAGTCTTGTCTAGTCTTGTCTAGTCTTGTCTTGTCTTGTCTTGTCTAGTCTTGTCTAGTCTTGTCTAGTCTTGTCTTGTCTTGTCTAGTCTTGTCTAGTCTAGTCTTGTCTATTCGTGTCTTGTCTAGTCTTGCCTTTTCTTGTCTGGCCTTGTCTAGTCTTGTCTAGTCTTGTCTAGTCTTGTCTTGTCTTGTCTTGTCTTGTCTTGTCTTGTCTTGTCTTGTCTTGTCTTGTCTTGTCTTGTCTTGTCGTGTCTTGTCTTGTCTTGTCTTGTCTTGTCTTGTCTTGTCTTGTCTTGTCTTGTCTTGTCTTGTCTTGTCTTGTCTTGTCTTGTCTTGTCTTGTCTTGTCTTGTCTTGTCTTGTCTTGTCTTGTCTTGTCTTGTCTTGTCTTGTCTTGTCTTGTCTTGTCTTGTCTTGTCTTGTCTTGTCTTGTCTTGTCTTGTCTTGTCTTGTCTTGTCTTCTCTTGTCTTGTCTTGTCTTGTCTTCTCTTGTATTGTCTTGTCTTGTCTTGTCTTGTCTTGTCTTGTCTTGTCTTGTCTTGTCTTGTCTTGTCTTGTCTTGTCTTGTCTTGTCTTGTCTTGTCTTGTCTTGTCTTGTCTTGTCTTGTCTTGTCTTGTCTTGTCTTGTCTTGTCTTGTCTTGTCTTGTCTTGTCTTGTCTTGTCTTGTCTTGTCTTGTCTTGTCTTGTCGTGTCTTGTCTTGTCTTGCCTTTTCTTGTCTGGCCTTGTCTAGTCTTGTCTAGTCTTGTCTAGTCTTGTCTAGTCTTGTCTTGTCTTGTCTTGTCTAGTCTTGTCTAGTCTTGTCTAGTCTTGTCTTGTCTTGTCTAGTCTTGTCTAGTCTAGTCTTGTCTAGTCGTGTCTTGTCTAGTCTTGCCTTTTCTTGTCTGGCCTTGTCTAGTCTTGTCTTGTCTTGTCTTGTCTTGTCTTGTCTGGTCTTGTCTTGTCTTGTCTTGTCTTGTCTTGTCTTGTCTTGTCTTGTCTTGTCTTGTCTTGTCTTGTCTTGTCTTGTCTTGTCTTGCCGTGTCTTGTCTTGTCTTGCCTTTTCTTGTCTGGCCTTGTCTAGTCTTTTCTTGTCTTGTCTTGTCTAGTCTTGTCTAGTCTAGTCTTGTCTAGTCGTGTCTTGTCTAGTCTTGCCTTTTCTTGTCTGGCCTTGTCTAGTCTTGTCTAGTCTTGTCTAGTCTTGTCTAGTCTTGTCTAGTCTTGTCTTGTCTTGTCTTGCCTAGTCTTGTCTAGACTTGTCTTGTCTTGTCTTGTCTTGTCTTGTCTTATCTTGTCTTGTCTTGTCTTGTCTTGTCTTGTCTTGTCTTGTCTTGTCTTGTCTAGTCTTGTCTAGTCTTGTCTTGTCTAGTCTTGTCTAGTCTTGTCTTGTCTTGTCTTTTCTTGTCTGGTCTTGTCTTGTCTTGTCTAGTCTTGTCTAGTCTTGTCTAGTCTTGTCTAGTCTTGTCTAGTCTTGTCTAGTCTTGTCTTGTTTTGTCTTGTCTTGCCTTGTTTTGTCTTGTCTTGTCTTGTCTTGTCTTGTCTTGTCTTGTCTTGTCTTGTCTTGTCTTGTCTTGTCTTGTCTTGTCTTGTCTGGCCTTGTCTTGTCTTGTCTTGTCTAGTCTTGTCTAGTCTTGTCTTGTCTTGTCGTGTCTTGTCTTGTCTTGCCTTTTCTTGTCTGGCCTTGTCTAGTCTTGTCTTGTCTTGTCTAGTCTTGTCTTGTCTTGTCTTGTCTTGTCTTGTCTTGTCTTGTCTTGTCTTGTCTTGTCTTGTCTTGTCTTGTCTTGTCTTGTCTTGTCTAGTCTAGTCTTGTCTAGTCTTGTCTAGTCTTGTCTTGTCTTGTCTTGCCTAGTCTTGTCTAGTCTTGTCTAGTCTTGTCTTGTCTTGTCTTGTCTTGTCTTGTCTTGTCTAGTCTTGTCTAGTCTTGTCTAGTCTTGTCTAGTCTTGTCTTGTCTTGTCTTGTCTTGTCTTGTCTTGTCTTGTCTTGTCTTGTCTTGTCTTGTCTTGTCTTGTCTTGTCTTGTCTTGTCTTGTCTTGTCTTGTCTTGTCTTGTCTTGTCTTGTCTTGTCTTGTCTTGTCTAGTCTTGTCTTTTCGTGTCTGGTCTTATCTTGTCTTGTCTGGTCTTATCTTGTCTTGTCGTGTCTTGTCTTGTCTTGTCTTGTCTTGTTTTGTCTTGTCTTGTCTTGTCTTGTCTTGTCTTGTCTTGTCTTGTCTTGTCTTGTCTTGTCTTGTCTAGTCTTGTCTAGTCTTGTCTAGTCTTGTCTTGTCTTGTCTTGTCTTGTCTTGTCTTGTCTTGTCTTGTCTTGTCTTGTCTTGTCTTGTCTTGTCTTGTCTTGTCTTGTCTTGTCTTGTCTTGTCTTGTCTTGTCTTGTCTTGTCTTGTCTTGTCTTGTCTTGTCTTGTCTTGTCTTGTCTTGTCTTGTCTTGTCTTGTCTTGTCTTGTCTTGTCTTGTCTTGTCTTGTCTTGTCTTGTCTTGTCTTGTCTTGTCTTGTCTTGTCTTGTCTTGTCTTGTCTTGTCTTGTCTTGTCTGGTCTTGTCTTGTCTTGTCTTGTCTTGTCTTGTCTTGTCTTGTCTTGTCTTGTCTTGTCTTGTCTTGTCTTGTCTTGTCTTGTCTTGTCTTGTCTTGTCTTGTCTTGTCTTGCCGTGTCTTGTCTTGTCTTGCCTTTTCTTGTCTGGCCTTGTCTAGTCTTGTCTTGTCTTGTCTTGTCTAGTCTTGTCTAGTCTAGTCTTGTCTAGTCGTGTCTTGTCTAGTCTTGCCTTTTCTTGTCTGGCCTTGTCTAGTCTTGTCTAGTCTTGTCTAGTCTTGTCTAGTCTTGTCTAGTCTTGTCTAGTCTTGTCTAGTCTTGTCTAGTCTTGTCTAGTCTTGTCTAGTCTTGTCTTGTCTTGTCTTGCCTAGTCTTGTCTAGACTTGTCTTGTCTTGTCTTGTCTTGTCTTGTCTTATCTTGTCTTGTCTTGTCTTGTCTTGTCTTGTCTTGTCTTGTCTTGTCTTGTCTAGTCTTGTCTAGTCTTGTCTTGTCTAGTCTTGTCTAGTCTTGTCTTGTCTTGTCTTTTCTTGTCTGGTCTTGTCTTGTCTTGTCTAGTCTTGTCTAGTCTTGTCTAGTCTTGTCTAGTCTTGTCTAGTCTTGTCTAGTCTTGTCTAGTCTTGTCTAGTCTTGTCTAGTCTTGTCTTGTTTTGTCTTGTCTTGCCTTGTTTTGTCTTGTCTTGTCTTGTCTTGTCTTGTCTTGTCTTGTCTTGTCTTGTCTTGTCTTGTCTTGTCTTGTCTTGTCTTGTCTTGTCTGGCCTTGTCTTGTCTTGTCTTGTCTAGTCTTGTCTAGTCTTGTCTTGTCTTGTCGTGTCTTGTCTTGTCTTGCCTTTTCTTGTCTGGCCTTGTCTAGTCTTGTCTTGTCTAGTCTTGTCTAGTCTTGTCTAGTCTTGTCTTGTCTTGTCTTGTCTTGTCTTGTCTTTTCTTTTCTTGTCTTGTCTTGTCTTGTCTTGTCTTGTCTTGTCTTGTCTTGTCTTGTCTTGTCGTGTCTTGTCTTGTCTTGTCTTGTCTTGTTTTGTCTTGTCTTGTCTTGTCTTGTCTTGTCTTGTCTTGTCTTGTCTTGTCGTGTCTTGTCTTGTCTTGTCTTGTCTTGTTTTGTCTTGTCTTGTCTTGTCTTGTCTTGTCTTGTCTTGTCTTGTCTTGTCTTGTCTTGTCTTGTCTTGTCTTGTCTTGTCTTGTCTTGTCTTGTCTTGTCTTGTCTTGTCTTGTCTTGTCTTGTCTTGTCTTGTCTTGTCTTGTCTTGTCTTGTCTTGTCTTGTCTTGTCTTGTCTTGTCTTGTCTTGTCTTGTCTTGTCTTGTCTTGTCTTGTCTTGTCTTGTCTTGTCGTGTCTTGTCTTGTCTTGCCTTTTCTTGTCTGGCCTTGTCTAGTCTTGTCTAGTCTTGTCTAGTCTTGTCTTGTCTTGTCTTGTCTAGTCTTGTCTAGTCTTGTCTAGTCTTGTCTTGTCTTGTCTAGTCTTGTCTAGTCTAGTCTTGTCTAGTCGTGTCTTGTCTAGTCTTGCCTTTTCTTGTCTGGCCTTGTCTAGTCTTGTCTTGTCTTGTCTTGTCTTGTCTTGTCTTGTCTTGTCTTGTCTTGTCTTGTCTTGTCTTGTCTTGTCTTGTCTTGTCTTGTCTTGTCTTGTCTTGTCTTGTCTTGTCTTGTCTTGTCTTGTCTTGTCTTGTCTTGTCTTGTCTTGTCTTGTCTTGTCTTGTCTTGTCTTCTCTTGTATTGTCTTGTCTTGTCTTGTCTTGTCTTGTCTTGTCTTGTCTTGTCTTGTCTTGTCTTGTCTTGTCTTGTCTTGTCTTGTCTTGTCTTGTCTTGTCTTGTCTTGTCTTGTCTTGTCTTGTCTTGTCTTGTCTTGTCTTGTCTTGTCTTGTCTTGTCTTGTCTTGTCTTGTCTTGTCTTGTCTTGTCTTCTCTTGTATTGTCTTGTCTTGTCTTGTCTTGTCTTGTCTTGTCTTGTCTTGTCTTGTCTTGTCTTGTCTTGTCTTGTCTTGTCTTGTCTTGTCTTGTCTTGTCTTGTCTTGTCTTGTCTTGTCTTGTCTTGTCTTGTCTTGTCTTGTCTTGTCTTGTCTTGTCTTGTCTTGTCTTGTCTTGTCTTGTCTTGTCTTGTCTTGTCTTGTCTTGTCTTGTCTTGTCTTGTCTTGTCTTGTCTTGTCTTGTCTTGTCTTGTCTTGTCTTGTCGTGTCTTGTCTTGTCTTGCCTTTTCTTGTCTGGCCTTGTCTAGTCTTGTCTAGTCTTGTCTAGTCTTGTCTAGTCTTGTCTTGTCTTGTCTTGTCTAGTCTTGTCTAGTCTTGTCTAGTCTTGTCTTGTCTTGTCTAGTCTTGTCTAGTCTAGTCTTGTCTAGTCGTGTCTTGTCTAGTCTTGCCTTTTCTTGTCTGGCCTTGTCTAGTCTTGTCTAGTCTTGTCTTGTCTTGTCTTGTCTGGTCTTGTCTTGTCTTGTCTTGTCTTGTCTTGTCTTGTCTTGTCTTGTCTTGTCTTGTCTTGTCTTGTCTTGTCTTGTCTTGTCTTGTCTTGCCGTGTCTTGTCTTGTCTTGCCTTTTCTTGTCTGGCCTTGTCTAGTCTTGTCTTGTCTTGTCTTGTCTAGTCTTGTCTAGTCTAGTCTTGTCTAGTCGTGTCTTGTCTAGTCTTGCCTTTTCTTGTCTGGCCTTGTCTAGTCTTGTCTAGTCTTGTCTAGTCTTGTCTAGTCTTGTCTTGTCTTGTCTTGCCTAGTCTTGTCTAGACTTGTCTTGTCTTGTCTTGTCTTGTCTTGTCTTATCTTGTCTTGTCTTGTCTTGTCTTGTCTTGTCTTGTCTTGTCTTGTCTTGTCTAGTCTTGTCTAGTCTTGTCTTGTCTAGTCTTGTCTAGTCTTGTCTTGTCTTGTCTTTTCTTGTCTGGTCTTGTCTTGTCTTGTCTAGTCTTGTCTAGTCTTGTCTAGTCTTGTCTAGTCTTGTCTAGTCTTGTCTAGTCTTGTCTTGTTTTGTCTTGTCTTGCCTTGTTTTGTCTTGTCTTGTCTTGTCTTGTCTTGTCTTGTCTTGTCTTGTCTTGTCTTGTCTTGTCTTGTCTTGTCTTGTCTTGTCTTGTCTTGTCTGGCCTTGTCTTGTCTTGTCTTGTCTAGTCTTGTCTAGTCTTGTCTTGTCTTGTCGTGTCTTGTCTTGTCTTGCCTTTTCTTGTCTGGCCTTGTCTAGTCTTGTCTTGTCTTGTCTAGTCTTGTCTTGTCTTGTCTTGTCTTGTCTTGTCTTGTCTTGTCTTGTCTTGTCTTGTCTTGTCTTGTCTTGTCTTGTCTTGTCTAGTCTAGTCTTGTCTAGTCTTGTCTAGTCTTGTCTTGTCTTGTCTTGCCTAGTCTTGTCTAGTCTTGTCTAGTCTTGTCTTGTCTTGTCTTGTCTTGTCTTGTCTTGTCTTGTCTAGTCTTGTCTAGTCTTGTCTAGTCTTGTCTAGTCTTGTCTTGTCTTGTCTTGTCTTGTCTTGTCTTGTCTTGTCTTGTCTTGTCTTGTCTTGTCTTGTCTTGTCTTGTCTTGTCTTGTCTTGTCTTGTCTTGTCTTGTCTTGTCTTGTCTTGTCTTGTCTTGTCTAGTCTTGTCTTTTCGTGTCTGGTCTTATCTTGTCTTGTCTGGTCTTATCTTGTCTTGTCGTGTCTTGTCTTGTCTTGTCTTGTCTTGTTTTGTCTTGTCTTGTCTTGTCTTGTCTTGTCTTGTCTTGTCTTGTCTTGTCTTGTCTTGTCTTGTCTAGTCTTGTCTAGTCTTGTCTAGTCTTGTCTTGTCTTGTCTTGTCTTGTCTTGTCTTGTCTTGTCTTGTCTTGTCTTGTCTTGTCTTGTCTTGTCTTGTCTTGTCTTGTCTTGTCTTGTCTTGTCTTGTCTTGTCTTGTCTTGTCTTGTCTTGTCTTGTCTTGTCTTGTCTTGTCTTGTCTTGTCTTGTCTTGTCTTGTCTTGTCTTGTCTTGTCTTGTCTTGTCTTGTCTTGTCTTGTCTTGTCTTGTCTTGTCTTGTCTTGTCTTGTCTGGTCTTGTCTTGTCTTGTCTTGTCTTGTCTTGTCTTGTCTTGTCTTGTCTTGTCTTGTCTTGTCTTGTCTTGTCTTGTCTTGCCGTGTCTTGTCTTGTCTTGCCTTTTCTTGTCTGGCCTTGTCTAGTCTTGTCTTGTCTTGTCTTGTCTAGTCTTGTCTAGTCTAGTCTTGTCTAGTCGTGTCTTGTCTAGTCTTGCCTTTTCTTGTCTGGCCTTGTCTAGTCTTGTCTAGTCTTGTCTAGTCTTGTCTAGTCTTGTCTAGTCTTGTCTAGTCTTGTCTAGTCTTGTCTAGTCTTGTCTAGTCTTGTCTTGTCTTGTCTTGCCTAGTCTTGTCTAGACTTGTCTTGTCTTGTCTTGTCTTGTCTTGTCTTATCTTGTCTTGTCTTGTCTTGTCTTGTCTTGTCTTGTCTTGTCTTGTCTTGTCTAGTCTTGTCTAGTCTTGTCTTGTCTAGTCTTGTCTAGTCTTGTCTTGTCTTGTCTTTTCTTGTCTGGTCTTGTCTTGTCTTGTCTAGTCTTGTCTAGTCTTGTCTAGTCTTGTCTAGTCTTGTCTAGTCTTGTCTAGTCTTGTCTAGTCTTGTCTAGTCTTGTCTTGTTTTGTCTTGTCTTGCCTTGTTTTGTCTTGTCTTGTCTTGTCTTGTCTTGTCTTGTCTTGTCTTGTCTTGTCTTGTCTTGTCTTGTCTTGTCTTGTCTTGTCTTGTCTTGTCTGGCCTTGTCTTGTCTTGTCTTGTCTAGTCTTGTCTAGTCTTGTCTTGTCTTGTCGTGTCTTGTCTTGTCTTGCCTTTTCTTGTCTGGCCTTGTCTAGTCTTGTCTTGTCTTGTCTAGTCTTGTCTTGTCTTGTCTTGTCTTGTCTTGTCTTGTCTTGTCTTGTCTTGTCTTGTCTTGTCTTGTCTTGTCTTGTCTTGTCTTGTCTAGTCTAGTCTTGTCTAGTCTTGTCTAGTCTTGTCTTGTCTTGTCTTGCCTAGTCTTGTCTAGTCTTGTCTAGTCTTGTCTTGTCTTGTCTTGTCTTGTCTTGTCTTGTCTAGTCTTGTCTAGTCTTGTCTAGTCTTGTCTAGTCTTGTCTTGTCTTGTCTTGTCTTGTCTTGTCTTGTCTTGTCTTGTCTTGTCTTGTCTTGTCTTGTCTTGTCTTGTCTTGTCTTGTCTTGTCTTGTCTTGTCTTGTCTTGTCTTGTCTAGTCTTGTCTTTTCGTGTCTGGTCTTATCTTGTCTTGTCTGGTCTTATCTTGTCTTGTCGTGTCTTGTCTTGTCTTGTCTTGTCTTGTTTTGTCTTGTCTTGTCTTGTCTTGTCTTGTCTTGTCTTGTCTTGTCTTGTCTTGTCTTGTCTTGTCTTGTCTTGTCTTGTCTTGTCTTGTCTTGTCTTGTCTTGTCTTGTCTTGTCTTGTCTTGTCTTGTCTTGTCTTGTCTTGTCTTGTCTTGTCTTGTCTTGTCTGGCCTTGTCTTGTCTTGTCTTGTCTAGTCTTGTCTAGTCTTGTCTTGTCTTGTCGTGTCTTGTCTTGTCTTGCCTTTTCTTGTCTGGCCTTGTCTAGTCTTGTCTTGTCTTGTCTAGTCTTGTCTTGTCTTGTCTTGTCTTGTCTTGTCTTGTCTTGTCTTGTCTTGTCTAGTCTTGTCTTGTCTTGTCTTTTCTTGTCTGGTCTTGTCTTGTCTTGTCTTGTCTTGTCTTGTCTTGTCTTGTCTTGTCTTGTCTTGTCTTGTCTTGTCTTGTCTTGTCTTGTCTTGTCTTGTCTTGTCTTGTCTTGTCTTGTCTTGTCTTGTCTTGTCTTGTCTTGTCTTGTCTTGTCTTGTCTTGTCTTGTCTTGTCTTGTCTTGTCTTGTCTTGCCTTGTCTTGTCTTGTCTTGTCTTGTCTTGTCTTGTCTTGTCTTGTCTTGTCTTGTCTTGTCTTGTCTTGTCTTGTCTTGTCTTGTCTTGTCTTGTCTTGTCTTGTCTTGTCTTGTCTTGTCTTGTCTTGTCTTGTCTTGTCTTGTCTTGTCTTGTCTTGTCTAGTCTTGTCTAGTCTTGTCTTGTCTAGTCTTGTCTAGTCTTGTCTTGTCTTGTCTTTTCTTGTCTGGTCTTGTCTTGTCTTGTCTAGTCTTGTCTAGTCTTGTCTAGTCTTGTCTAGTCTTGTCTAGTCTTGTCTAGTCTTGTCTAGTCTTGTCTTGTTTTGTCTTGTCTTGCCTTGTTTTGTCTTGTCTTGTCTTGTCTTGTCTTGTCTTGTCTTGTCTTGTCTTGTCTTGTCTTGTCTTGTCTTGTCTTGTCTTGTCTTGTCTTGTCTTGTCTTGTCTAGTCTTGTCTTTTCGTGTCTGGTCTTATCTTGTCTTGTCTGGTCTTATCTTGTCTTGTCGTGTCTTGTCTTGTCTTGTCTTGTCTTGTTTTGTCTTGTCTTGTCTTGTCTTGTCTTGTCTTGTCTTGTCTTGTCTTGTCTTGTCTAGTCTTGTCTAGTCTTGTCTAGTCTTGTCTTGTCTTGTCTTGTCTTGTCTTGTCTTGTCTTGTCTTGTCTTGTCTTGTCTTGTCTTGTCTTGTCTTGTCTTGTCTTGTCTTGTCTTGTCTTGTCTTGTCTTGTCTTGTCTTGTCTTGTCTTGTCTTGTCTTGTCTTGTCTGGTCTTGTCTTGTCTTGTCTTGTCTTGTCTTGTCTTGTCTTGTCTTGTCTTTTCTTGTCTGGTCTTGTCTTGTCTTGTCTAGTCTTGTCTAGTCTTGTCTAGTCTTGTCTAGTCTTGTCTAGTCTTGTCTAGTCTTGTCTAGTCTTGTCTTGTTTTGTCTTGTCTTGCCTTGTTTTGTCTTGTCTTGTCTTGTCTTGTCTTGTCTTGTCTTGTCTTGTCTTGTCTTGTCTTGTCTTGTCTTGTCTTGTCTTGTCTTGTCTTGTCTTGTCTAGTCTTGTCTTTTCGTGTCTGGTCTTATCTTGTCTTGTCTGGTCTTATCTTGTCTTGTCGTGTCTTGTCTTGTCTTGTCTTGTCTTGTTTTGTCTTGTCTTGTCTTGTCTTGTCTTGTCTTGTCTTGTCTTGTCTTGTCTTGTCTAGTCTTGTCTAGTCTTGTCTAGTCTTGTCTTGTCTTGTCTTGTCTTGTCTTGTCTTGTCTTGTCTTGTCTTGTCTTGTCTTGTCTTGTCTTGTCTTGTCTTGTCTTGTCTTGTCTTGTCTTGTCTTGTCTTGTCTTGTCTTGTCTTGTCTTGTCTTGTCTTGTCTTGTCTGGTCTTGTCTTGTCTTGTCTTGTCTTGTCTTGTCTTGTCTTGTCTTGTCTTGTCTTGTCTTGTCTTGTCTTGTCTTGTCTTGTCTTGTCTTGTCTTGTCTTGTCTTGTCTTGTCTTGTCTTGTCTTGTCTTGTCTTGTCTTGTCGTGTCTTGTCTTGTCTTGCCTTTTCTTGTCTGGCCTTGTCTAGTCTTGTCTAGTCTTGTCTAGTCTTGTCTTGTCTTGTCTTGTCTAGTCTTGTCTAGTCTTGTCTAGTCTTGTCTTGTCTTGTCTAGTCTTGTCTAGTCTAGTCTTGTCTAGTCGTGTCTTGTCTAGTCTTGCCTTTTCTTGTCTGGCCTTGTCTAGTCTTGTCTTGTCTTGTCTTGTCTTGTCTTGTCTTGTCTTGTCTTGTCTTGTCTTGTCTTGTCTTGTCTTGTCTTGTCTTGTCTTGTCTTGTCTTGTCTTGTCTTGTCTTGTCTTGTCTTGTCTTGTCTTGTCTTGTCGTGTCTTGTCTTGTCTTGCCTTTTCTTGTCTGGCCTTGTCTAGTCTTGTCTAGTCTTGTCTAGTCTTGTCTAGTCTTGTCTTGTCTTGTCTTGTCTAGTCTTGTCTAGTCTTGTCTAGTCTTGTCTTGTCTTGTCTAGTCTTGTCTAGTCTAGTCTTGTCTAGTCGTGTCTTGTCTAGTCTTGCCTTTTCTTGTCTGGCCTTGTCTAGTCTTGTCTTGTCTTGTCTTGTCTTGTCTGGTCTTGTCTTGTCTTGTCTTGTCTTGTCTTGTCTTGTCTTGTCTTGTCTTGTCTTGTCTTGTCTTGTCTTGTCTTGTCTTGTCTTGTCTTGCCGTGTCTTGTCTTGTCTTGCCTTTTCTTGTCTGGCCTTGTCTAGTCTTGTCTTGTCTTGTCTTGTCTAGTCTTGTCTAGTCTAGTCTTGTCTAGTCGTGTCTTGTCTAGTCTTGCCTTTTCTTGTCTAGTCTTGTCTAGTCTTGTCTAGTCTTGTCTAGTCTTGTCTAGTCTTGTCTAGTCTTGTCTAGTCTTGTCTTGTCTTGTCTTGCCTAGTCTTGTCTAGACTTGTCTTGTCTTGTCTTGTCTTGTCTTGTCTTATCTTGTCTTGTCTTGTCTTGTCTTGTCTTGTCTTGTCTTGTCTTGTCTTGTCTAGTCTTGTCTAGTCTTGTCTTGTCTAGTCTTGTCTAGTCTTGTCTTGTCTTGTCTTTTCTTGTCTGGTCTTGTCTTGTCTTGTCTAGTCTTGTCTAGTCTTGTCTAGTCTTGTCTAGTCTTGTCTAGTCTTGTCTAGTCTTGTCTAGTCTTGTCTTGTTTTGTCTTGTCTTGCCTTGTTTTGTCTTGTCTTGTCTTGTCTTGTCTTGTCTTGTCTTGTCTTGTCTTGTCTTGTCTTGTCTTGTCTTGTCTTGTCTTGTCTGGCCTTGTCTTGTCTTGTCTAGTCTTGTCTAGTCTTGTCTTGTCTTGTCGTGTCTTGTCTTGTCTTGCCTTTTCTTGTCTGGCCTTGTCTAGTCTTGTCTTGTCTTGTCTTGTCTTGTCTTCTCTTGTATTGTCTTGTCTTGTCTTGTCTTGTCTTGTCTTGTCTTGTCTTGTCTTGTCTTGTCTTGTCTTGTCTTGTCTTGTCTTGTCTTGTCTTGTCTTGTCTTGTCTTGTCTTGTCTTGTCTTGTCTTGTCTTGTCTTGTCTTGTCTTGTCTTGTCTTGTCTTGTCTTGTCTTGTCTTGTCTTGTCTTGTCTTCTCTTGTCTTGTCTTGTCTTGTCTTCTCTTGTATTGTCTTGTCTTGTCTTGTCTTGTCTTGTCTTGTCTTGTCTTGTCTTGTCTTGTCTTGTCTTGTCTTGTCTTGTCTTGTCTTGTCTTGTCTTGTCTTGTCTTGTCTTGTCTTGTCTTGTCTTGTCTTGTCTTGTCTTGTCTTGTCTTGTCTTGTCTTGTCTTGTCTTGTCTTGTCTTGTCTTGTCTTGTCTTGTCTTGTCTTGTCGTGTCTTGTCTTGTCTTGCCTTTTCTTGTCTGGCCTTGTCTAGTCTTGTCTAGTCTTGTCTAGTCTTGTCTAGTCTTGTCTTGTCTTGTCTTGTCTAGTCTTGTCTAGTCTTGTCTAGTCTTGTCTTGTCTTGTCTAGTCTTGTCTAGTCTAGTCTTGTCTAGTCGTGTCTTGTCTAGTCTTGCCTTTTCTTGTCTGGCCTTGTCTAGTCTTGTCTTGTCTTGTCTTGTCTTGTCTTGTCTGGTCTTGTCTTGTCTTGTCTTGTCTTGTCTTGTCTTGTCTTGTCTTGTCTTGTCTTGTCTTGTCTTGTCTTGTCTTGTCTTGTCTTGCCGTGTCTTGTCTTGTCTTGCCTTTTCTTGTCTGGCCTTGTCTAGTCTTGTCTTGTCTAGTCTTGTCTTGTCTTGTCTTGTCTAGTCTTGTCTAGTCTAGTCTTGTCTAGTCGTGTCTTGTCTAGTCTTGCCTTTTCTTGTCTGGCCTTGTCTAGTCTTGTCTAGTCTTGTCTAGTCTTGTCTAGTCTTGTCTAGTCTTGTCTTGTCTTGTCTTGCCTAGTCTTGTCTAGACTTGTCTTGTCTTGTCTTGTCTTGTCTTGTCTTATCTTGTCTTGTCTTGTCTTGTCTTGTCTTGTCTTGTCTTGTCTTGTCTTGTCTTGTCTAGTCTTGTCTAGTCTTGTCTTGTCTAGTCTTGTCTAGTCTTGTCTTGTCTTGTCTTTTCTTGTCTGGTCTTGTCTTGTCTTGTCTAGTCTTGTCTAGTCTTGTCTAGTCTTGTCTAGTCTTGTCTAGTCTTGTCTAGTCTTGTCTTGTTTTGTCTTGTCTTGCCTTGTTTTGTCTTGTCTTGTCTTGTCTTGTCTTGTCTTGTCTTGTCTTGTCTTGTCTTGTCTTGTCTTGTCTTGTCTTGTCTTGTCTTGTCTTGTCTTGTCTGGCCTTGTCTTGTCTTGTCTTGTCTAGTCTTGTCTAGTCTTGTCTTGTCTTGTCGTGTCTTGTCTTGTCTTGCCTTTTCTTGTCTGGCCTTGTCTAGTCTTGTCTTGTCTTGTCTAGTCTTGTCTTGTCTTGTCTTGTCTTGTCTTGTCTTGTCTTGTCTTGTCTTGTCTTGTCTTGTCTTGTCTTGTCTTGTCTTGTCTTGTCTAGTCTAGTCTTGTCTAGTCTTGTCTAGTCTTGTCTTGTCTTGTCTTGCCTAGTCTTGTCTAGTCTTGTCTAGTCTTGTCTTGTCTTGTCTTGTCTTGTCTTGTCTTGTCTAGTCTTGTCTAGTCTTGTCTAGTCTTGTCTAGTCTTGTCTTGTCTTGTCTTGTCTTGTCTTGTCTTGTCTTGTCTTGTCTTGTCTTGTCTTGTCTTGTCTTGTCTTGTCTTGTCTTGTCTTGTCTTGTCTTGTCTTGTCTTGTCTTGTCTTGTCTTGTCTTGTCTTGTCTTGTCTAGTCTTGTCTTTTCGTGTCTGGTCTTATCTTGTCTTGTCGTGTCTTGTCTTGTCTTGTCTTGTCTTGTTTTGTCTTGTCTTGTCTTGTCTTGTCTTGTCTTGTCTTGTCTTGTCTTGTCTTGTCTTGTCTTGTCTACTCTTGTCTAGTCTTGTCTAGTCTTGTCTTGTCTTGTCTTGTCTTGTCTTGTCTTGTCTTGTCTTGTCTTGTCTTGTCTTGTCTTGTCTTGTCTTGTCTTGTCTTGTCTTGTCTTGTCTTGTCTTGTCTTGTCTTGTCTTGTCTTGTCTTGTCTTGTCTTGTCTTGTCTTGTCTTGTCTTGTCTTGTCTTGTCTTGTCTTGTCTTGTCTTGTCTTGTCTTGTCTTGTCTTGTCTTGTCTTGTCTTGTCTTGTCTTGTCTTGTCTTGTCTTGTCTTGTCTTGTCTGGTCTTGTCTTGTCTTGTCTTGTCTTGTCTTGTCTTGTCTTGTCTTGTCTTGTCTTGTCTTGTCTTGTCTTGTCTTGTCTTGTCTTGTCTTGCCGTGTCTTGTCTTGTCTTGCCTTTTCTTGTCTGGCCTTGTCTAGTCTTGTCTTGTCTTGTCTTGTCTAGTCTTGTCTAGTCTAGTCTTGTCTAGTCGTGTCTTGTCTAGTCTTGCCTTTTCTTGTCTGGCCTTGTCTAGTCTTGTCTAGTCTTGTCTAGTCTTGTCTAGTCTTGTCTAGTCTTGTCTAGTCTTGTCTAGTCTTGTCTAGTCTTGTCTAGTCTTGTCTAGTCTTGTCTTGTCTTGTCTTGCCTAGTCTTGTCTAGACTTGTCTTGTCTTGTCTTGTCTTGTCTTGTCTTATCTTGTCTTGTCTTGTCTTGTCTTGTCTTGTCTTGTCTTGTCTTGTCTTGTCTAGTCTTGTCTAGTCTTGTCTTGTCTAGTCTTGTCTAGTCTTGTCTTGTCTTGTCTTTTCTTGTCTGGTCTTGTCTTGTCTTGTCTAGTCTTGTCTAGTCTTGTCTAGTCTTGTCTAGTCTTGTCTAGTCTTGTCTAGTCTTGTCTAGTCTTGTCTAGTCTTGTCTTGTTTTGTCTTGTCTTGCCTTGTTTTGTCTTGTCTTGTCTTGTCTTGTCTTGTCTTGTCTTGTCTTGTCTTGTCTTGTCTTGTCTTGTCTTGTCTTGTCTTGTCTTGTCTTGTCTGGCCTTGTCTTGTCTTGTCTTGTCTAGTCTTGTCTAGTCTTGTCTTGTCTTGTCGTGTCTTGTCTTGTCTTGCCTTTTCTTGTCTGGCCTTGTCTAGTCTTGTCTTGTCTAGTCTTGTCTAGTCTTGTCTAGTCTTGTCTTGTCTTGTCTTGTCTTGTCTTGTCTTTTCTTTTCTTGTCTTGTCTTGTCTTGTCTTGTCTTGTCTTGTCTTGTCTTGTCTTGTCTTGTCGTGTCTTGTCTTGTCTTGTCTTGTCTTGTTTTGTCTTGTCTTGTCTTGTCTTGTCTTGTCTTGTCTTGTCTTGTCTTGTCGTGTCTTGTCTTGTCTTGTCTTGTCTTGTTTTGTCTTGTCTTGTCTTGTCTTGTCTTGTCTTGTCTTGTCTTGTCTTGTCTTGTCTTGTCTTGTCTTGTCTTGTCTTGTCTTGTCTTGTCTTGTCTTGTCTTGTCTTGTCTTGTCTTGTCTTGTCTTGTCTTGTCTTGTCTTGTCTTGTCTTGTCTTGTCTTGTCTTGTCTTGTCTTGTCTTGTCTTGTCTTGTCTTGTCTTGTCGTGTCTTGTCTTGTCTTGCCTTTTCTTGTCTGGCCTTGTCTAGTCTTGTCTAGTCTTGTCTAGTCTTGTCTTGTCTTGTCTTGTCTAGTCTTGTCTAGTCTTGTCTAGTCTTGTCTTGTCTTGTCTAGTCTTGTCTAGTCTAGTCTTGTCTAGTCGTGTCTTGTCTAGTCTTGCCTTTTCTTGTCTGGCCTTGTCTAGTCTTGTCTTGTCTTGTCTTGTCTTGTCTTGTCTTGTCTTGTCTTGTCTTGTCTTGTCTTGTCTTGTCTTGTCTTGTCTTGTCTTGTCTTGTCTTGTCTTGTCTTGTCTTGTCTTGTCTTGTCTTGTCTTGTCTTGTCTTGTCTTGTCTTGTCTTGTCTTGTCTTGTCTTGTCTTGTCTTGTCTTGTCTTGTCTTGTCTTGTCTTGTCTTGTCTTCTCTTGTATTGTCTTGTCTTGTCTTGTCTTGTCTTGTCTTGTCTTGTCTTGTCTTGTCTTGTCTTGTCTTGTCTTGTCTTGTCTTGTCTTGTCTTGTCTTGTCTTGTCTTGTCTTGTCTTGTCTTGTCTTGTCTTGTCTTGTCTTGTCTTGTCTTGTCTTGTCTTCTCTTGTATTGTCTTGTCTTGTCTTGTCTTGTCTTGTCTTGTCTTGTCTTGTCTTGTCTTGTCTTGTCTTGTCTTGTCTTGTCTTGTCTTGTCTTGTCTTGTCTTGTCTTGTCTTGTCTTGTCTTGTCTTGTCTTGTCTTGTCTTGTCTTGTCTTGTCTTGTCTTGTCTTGTCTTGTCTTGTCTTGTCTTGTCTTGTCTTGTCTTGTCTTGTCTTGTCTTGTCTTGTCTTGTCTTGTCTTGTCTTGTCTTGTCTTGTCTTGTCTTGTCTTGTCTTGTCGTGTCTTGTCTTGTCTTGCCTTTTCTTGTCTGGCCTTGTCTAGTCTTGTCTAGTCTTGTCTAGTCTTGTCTAGTCTTGTCTTGTCTTGTCTTGTCTAGTCTTGTCTAGTCTTGTCTAGTCTTGTCTTGTCTTGTCTAGTCTTGTCTAGTCTAGTCTTGTCTAGTCGTGTCTTGTCTAGTCTTGCCTTTTCTTGTCTGGCCTTGTCTAGTCTTGTCTAGTCTTGTCTTGTCTTGTCTTGTCTGGTCTTGTCTTGTCTTGTCTTGTCTTGTCTTGTCTTGTCTTGTCTTGTCTTGTCTTGTCTTGTCTTGTCTTGTCTTGTCTTGTCTTGTCTTGCCGTGTCTTGTCTTGTCTTGCCTTTTCTTGTCTGGCCTTGTCTAGTCTTGTCTTGTCTTGTCTTGTCTAGTCTTGTCTAGTCTAGTCTTGTCTAGTCGTGTCTTGTCTAGTCTTGCCTTTTCTTGTCTGGCCTTGTCTAGTCTTGTCTAGTCTTGTCTAGTCTTGTCTAGTCTTGTCTAGTCTTGTCTTGTCTTGTCTTGCCTAGTCTTGTCTAGACTTGTCTTGTCTTGTCTTGTCTTGTCTTGTCTTATCTTGTCTTGTCTTGTCTTGTCTTGTCTTGTCTTGTCTTGTCTTGTCTTGTCTAGTCTTGTCTAGTCTTGTCTTGTCTAGTCTTGTCTAGTCTTGTCTTGTCTTGTCTTTTCTTGTCTGGTCTTGTCTTGTCTTGTCTAGTCTTGTCTAGTCTTGTCTAGTCTTGTCTAGTCTTGTCTAGTCTTGTCTAGTCTTGTCTAGTCTTGTCTTGTTTTGTCTTGTCTTGCCTTGTTTTGTCTTGTCTTGTCTTGTCTTGTCTTGTCTTGTCTTGTCTTGTCTTGTCTTGTCTTGTCTTGTCTTGTCTTGTCTTGTCTTGTCTTGTCTGGCCTTGTCTTGTCTTGTCTTGTCTAGTCTTGTCTAGTCTTGTCTTGTCTTGTCGTGTCTTGTCTTGTCTTGCCTTTTCTTGTCTGGCCTTGTCTAGTCTTGTCTTGTCTTGTCTAGTCTTGTCTTGTCTTGTCTTGTCTTGTCTTGTCTTGTCTTGTCTTGTCTTGTCTTGTCTTGTCTTGTCTTGTCTTGTCTTGTCTAGTCTAGTCTTGTCTAGTCTTGTCTAGTCTTGTCTTGTCTTGTCTTGCCTAGTCTTGTCTAGTCTTGTCTAGTCTTGTCTTGTCTTGTCTTGTCTTGTCTTGTCTTGTCTTGTCTTGTCTAGTCTTGTCTTGTCTAGTCTTGTCTAGTCTTGTCTAGTCTTGTCTTGTCTTGTCTTGTCTTGTCTTGTCTTGTCTTGTCTTGTCTTGTCTTGTCTTGTCTTGTCTTGTCTTGTCTAGTCTTGTCTTTTCGTGTCTGGTCTTATCTTGTCTTGTCTGGTCTTATCTTGTCTTGTCGTGTCTTGTCTTGTCTTGTCTTGTCTTGTTTTGTCTTGTCTTGTCTTGTCTTGTCTTGTCTTGTCTTGTCTTGTCTTGTCTTGTCTTGTCTTGTCTAGTCTTGTCTAGTCTTGTCTAGTCTTGTCTTGTCTTGTCTTGTCTTGTCTTGTCTTGTCTTGTCTTGTCTTGTCTTGTCTTGTCTTGTCTTGTCTTGTCTTGTCTTGTCTTGTCTTGTCTTGTCTTGTCTTGTCTTGTCTTGTCTTGTCTTGTCTTGTCTTGTCTTGTCTTGTCTTGTCTTGTCTTGTCTTGTCTTGTCTTGTCTTGTCTTGTCTTGTCTTGTCTTGTCTTGTCTTGTCTTGTCTTGTCTTGTCTTGTCTTGTCTTGTCTGGTCTTGTCTTGTCTTGTCTTGTCTTGTCTTGTCTTGTCTTGTCTTGTCTTGTCTTGTCTTGTCTTGTCTTGTCTTGTCTTGCCGTGTCTTGTCTTGTCTTGCCTTTTCTTGTCTGGCCTTGTCTAGTCTTGTCTTGTCTTGTCTTGTCTAGTCTTGTCTAGTCTAGTCTTGTCTAGTCGTGTCTTGTCTAGTCTTGCCTTTTCTTGTCTGGCCTTGTCTAGTCTTGTCTAGTCTTGTCTAGTCTTGTCTAGTCTTGTCTAGTCTTGTCTAGTCTTGTCTAGTCTTGTCTAGTCTTGTCTAGTCTTGTCTTGTCTTGTCTTGCCTAGTCTTGTCTAGACTTGTCTTGTCTTGTCTTGTCTTGTCTTGTCTTATCTTGTCTTGTCTTGTCTTGTCTTGTCTTGTCTTGTCTTGTCTTGTCTTGTCTAGTCTTGTCTAGTCTTGTCTTGTCTAGTCTTGTCTAGTCTTGTCTTGTCTTGTCTTTTCTTGTCTGGTCTTGTCTTGTCTTGTCTAGTCTTGTCTAGTCTTGTCTAGTCTTGTCTAGTCTTGTCTAGTCTTGTCTAGTCTTGTCTAGTCTTGTCTAGTCTTGTCTTGTTTTGTCTTGTCTTGCCTTGTTTTGTCTTGTCTTGTCTTGTCTTGTCTTGTCTTGTCTTGTCTTGTCTTGTCTTGTCTTGTCTTGTCTTGTCTTGTCTTGTCTGGCCTTGTCTTGTCTTGTCTTGTCTAGTCTTGTCTAGTCTTGTCTTGTCTTGTCGTGTCTTGTCTTGTCTTGCCTTTTCTTGTCTGGCCTTGTCTAGTCTTGTCTTGTCTTGTCTAGTCTTGTCTTGTCTTGTCTTGTCTTGTCTTGTCTTGTCTTGTCTTGTCTTGTCTTGTCTTGTCTTGTCTTGTCTTGTCTTGTCTTGTCTTGTCTTGTCTTGTCTAGTCTAGTCTTGTCTAGTCTTGTCTAGTCTTGTCTTGTCTTGTCTTGCCTAGTCTTGTCTAGTCTTGTCTAGTCTTGTCTTGTCTTGTCTTGTCTTGTCTTGTCTTGTCTAGTCTTGTCTAGTCTTGTCTAGTCTTGTCTAGTCTTGTCTTGTCTTGTCTTGTCTTGTCTTGTCTTGTCTTGTCTTGTCTTGTCTTGTCTTGTCTTGTCTTGTCTTGTCTTGTCTTGTCTTGTCTTGTCTTGTCTTGTCTTGTCTTGTCTTGTCTAGTCTTGTCTTTTCGTGTCTGGTCTTATCTTGTCTTGTCTGGTCTTATCTTGTCTTGTCGTGTCTTGTCTTGTCTTGTCTTGTCTTGTTTTGTCTTGTCTTGTCTTGTCTTGTCTTGTCTTGTCTTGTCTTGTCTTGTCTTGTCTTGTCTTGTCTTGTCTTGTCTTGTCTTGTCTTGTCTTGTCTTGTCTTGTCTTGTCTTGTCTTGTCTTGTCTTGTCTTGTCTTGTCTTGTCTTGTCTGGCCTTGTCTTGTCTTGTCTTGTCTAGTCTTGTCTAGTCTTGTCTTGTCTTGTCGTGTCTTGTCTTGTCTTGCCTTTTCTTGTCTGGCCTTGTCTAGTCTTGTCTTGTCTTGTCTAGTCTTGTCTTGTCTTGTCTTGTCTTGTCTTGTCTTGTCTTGTCTTGTCTTGTCTAGTCTTGTCTTGTCTTGTCTTTTCTTGTCTGGTCTTGTCTTGTCTTGTCTTGTCTTGTCTTGTCTTGTCTTGTCTTGTCTTGTCTTGTCTTGTCTTGTCTTGTCTTGTCTTGTCTTGTCTTGTCTTGTCTTGTCTTGTCTTGTCTTGTCTTGTCTTGTCTTGTCTTGTCTTGTCTTGTCTTGTCTTGTCTTGTCTTGTCTTGTCTTGCCTTGTCTTGTCTTGTCTTGTCTTGTCTTGTCTTGTCTTGTCTTGTCTTGTCTTGTCTTGTCTTGTCTTGTCTTGTCTTGTCTTGTCTTGTCTTGTCTTGTCTTGTCTTGTCTTGTCTTGTCTTGTCTTGTCTTGTCTTGTCTTGTCTTGTCTTGTCTTGTCTTGTCTAGTCTTGTCTAGTCTTGTCTTGTCTAGTCTTGTCTAGTCTTGTCTTGTCTTGTCTTTTCTTGTCTGGTCTTGTCTTGTCTTGTCTAGTCTTGTCTAGTCTTGTCTAGTCTTGTCTAGTCTTGTCTAGTCTTGTCTAGTCTTGTCTAGTCTTGTCTTGTTTTGTCTTGTCTTGCCTTGTTTTGTCTTGTCTTGTCTTGTCTTGTCTTGTCTTGTCTTGTCTTGTCTTGTCTTGTCTTGTCTTGTCTTGTCTTGTCTTGTCTTGTCTTGTCTTGTCTTGTCTTGTCTAGTCTTGTCTTTTCGTGTCTGGTCTTATCTTGTCTTGTCTGGTCTTATCTTGTCTTGTCGTGTCTTGTCTTGTCTTGTCTTGTCTTGTCTTGTCTTGTCTTGTCTTGTCTTGTCTTGTCTTGTCTTGTCTTGTCTTGTCTTGTCTTGTCTTGTCTAGTCTTGTCTAGTCTTGTCTAGTCTTGTCTTGTCTTGTCTTGTCTTGTCTTCTCTTGTCTTGTCTTGTCTTGTCTTGTCTTGTCTTGTCTTGTCTTGTCTTGTCTTGTCTTGTCTTGTCTTGTCTTGTCTTGTCTTGTCTTGTCTTGTCTTGTCTTGTCTGGTCTTGTCTTGTCTTGTCTTGTCTTGTCTTGTCTTGTCTTGTCTTGTCTTGTCTTGTCTTGTCTTGTCTTGTCTTGTCTTGTCTTGTCTTGTCTTGTCTTGTCTTGTCTTGTCTTGTCTTGTCTTGTCTTGTCTTGTCTTGTCTTGTCTTGTCGTGTCTTGTCTTGTCTTGCCTTTTCTTGTCTGGCCTTGTCTAGTCTTGTCTAGTCTTGTCTAGTCTTGTCTTGTCTTGTCTTGTCTAGTCTTGTCTAGTCTTGTCTAGTCTTGTCTTGTCTTGTCTAGTCTTGTCTAGTCTAGTCTTGTCTAGTCGTGTCTTGTCTAGTCTTGCCTTTTCTTGTCTGGCCTTGTCTAGTCTTGTCTTGTCTTGTCTTGTCTTGTCTTGTCTTGTCTTGTCTTGTCTTGTCTTGTCTTGTCTTGTCTTGTCTTGTCTTGTCTTGTCTTGTCTTGTCTTGTCTTGTCTTGTCTTGTCTTGTCTTGTCGTGTCTTGTCTTGTCTTGCCTTTTCTTGTCTGGCCTTGTCTAGTCTTGTCTAGTCTTGTCTAGTCTTGTCTAGTCTTGTCTTGTCTTGTCTTGTCTAGTCTTGTCTAGTCTTGTCTAGTCTTGTCTTGTCTTGTCTAGTCTTGTCTAGTCTAGTCTTGTCTAGTCGTGTCTTGTCTAGTCTTGCCTTTTCTTGTCTGGCCTTGTCTAGTCTTGTCTTGTCTTGTCTTGTCTTGTCTTGTCTGGTCTTGTCTTGTCTTGTCTTGTCTTGTCTTGTCTTGTCTTGTCTTGTCTTGTCTTGTCTTGTCTTGTCTTGTCTTGTCTTGTCTTGCCGTGTCTTGTCTTGTCTTGCCTTTTCTTGTCTGGCCTTGTCTAGTCTTGTCTTGTCTTGTCTTGTCTAGTCTTGTCTAGTCTAGTCTTGTCTAGTCGTGTCTTGTCTAGTCTTGCCTTTTCTTGTCTAGTCTTGTCTAGTCTTGTCTAGTCTTGTCTAGTCTTGTCTAGTCTTGTCTAGTCTTGTCTAGTCTTGTCTAGTCTTGTCTTGTCTTGTCTTGCCTAGTCTTGTCTAGACTTGTCTTGTCTTGTCTTGTCTTGTCTTGTCTTATCTTGTCTTGTCTTGTCTTGTCTTGTCTTGTCTTGTCTTGTCTTGTCTTGTCTAGTCTTGTCTAGTCTTGTCTTGTCTAGTCTTGTCTAGTCTTGTCTTGTCTTGTCTTTTCTTGTCTGGTCTTGTCTTGTCTTGTCTAGTCTTGTCTAGTCTTGTCTAGTCTTGTCTAGTCTTGTCTAGTCTTGTCTAGTCTTGTCTAGTCTTGTCTTGTTTTGTCTTGTCTTGCCTTGTTTTGTCTTGTCTTGTCTTGTCTTGTCTTGTCTTGTCTTGTCTTGTCTTGTCTTGTCTTGTCTTGTCTTGTCTTGTCTTGTCTTGTCTGGCCTTGTCTTGTCTTGTCTTGTCTAGTCTTGTCTAGTCTTGTCTTGTCTTGTCGTGTCTTGTCTTGTCTTGCCTTTTCTTGTCTGGCCTTGTCTAGTCTTGTCTTGTCTTGTCTAGTCTTGTCTTGTCTTGTCTTGTCTTGTCTTGTCTTGTCTTGTCTTGTCTTGTCTTGTCTTGTCTTGTCTTGTCTTGTCTTGTCTAGTCTAGTCTTGTCTAGTCTTGTCTAGTCTTGTCTTGTCTTGTCTTGCCTAGTCTTGTCTAGTCTTGTCTAGTCTTGTCTTGTCTTGTCTTGTCTTGTCTTGTCTTGTCTAGTCTTGTCTAGTCTTGTCTAGTCTTGTCTAGTCTTGTCTTGTCTTGTCTTGCCTAGTCTTGTCTAGTCTTGTCTAGTCTTGTCTTGTCTAGTCTTGTCTAGTCTTGTCTAGTCTTGTCTAGTCTTGTCTAGTCTTGTCTTGTCTTGTCTTGTCTTGTCTTGTCTTGTCTTGTCTTGTCTTGTCTTGTCTTGTCTTGTCTTGTCTTGTCTTGTCTTGTCTTGTCTTGTCTTGTCTTGTCTTGTCTTGTCTTGTCTTGTCTTGTCTTGTCTTGTCTTGTCTTGTCTTGTCTTGTCTAGTCTTGTCTTTTCGTGTCTGGTCTTATCTTGTCTTGTCTGGTCTTATCTTGTCTTGTCGTGTCTTGTCTTGTCTTGTCTTGTCTTGTTTTGTCTTGTCTTGTCTTGTCTTGTCTTGTCTTGTCTTGTCTTGTCTTGTCTTGTCTTGTCTTGTCTTGTCTTGTCTTGTCTTGTCTTGTCTTGTCTTGTCTTGTCTTGTCTTGTCTTGTCTTGTCTTGTCTTGTCTTGTCTTGTCTTGTCTTGTCTTGTCTGGCCTTGTCTTGTCTTGTCTTGTCTAGTCTTGTCTAGTCTTGTCTTGTCTTGTCGTGTCTTGTCTTGTCTTGCCTTTTCTTGTCTTGTCTTGTCTTGTCTTGTCTTGTCTTGTCTTGTCTTGTCTTGTCTTGTCTTGTCTTGTCTTGTCTTGTCTTGTCTTGTCTTGTCTTGTCTTGTCTTGTCTTGTCTTGTCTTGTCTTGTCTTGTCTTGTCTTGTCTTGTCTTGTCTTGTCTTGTCTTGTCTTGTCTTGTCTTGTCTTGTCTTGTCTTGTCTTGTCTTGTCTTGTCTTGTCTTGTCTTGTCTTGTCTTGTCTTGTCTTGTTTGTCTTGCCTTTTCTTGTCTGGCCTTGTCTAGTCTTGTCTAGTCTTGTCTAGTCTTGTCTTGTCTTGTCTTGTCTTGTCTAGTCTTGTCTAGTCTTGTCTAGTCTTGTCTTGTCTTGTCTAGTCTTGTCTAGTCTAGTCTTGTCTAGTCGTGTCTTGTCTTGCCTTTTCTTGTCTGGCCTTGTCTAGTCTTGTCTTGTCTTGTCTTGTCTTGTCTTGTCTGGTCTTGTCTTGTCTTGTCTTGTCTTGTCTTGTCTTGTCTTGTCTTGTCTTGTCTTGTCTTGTCTTGTCTTGTCTTGTCTTGTCTTGTCTTGTCTTGTCTTGTCTTGTCTTGCCGTGTCTTGTCTTGTCTTGCCTTTTCTTGTCTGGCCTTGTCTAGTCTTGTCTTGTCTTGTCTTGTCTAGTCTTGTCTAGTCTAGTCTTGTCTAGTCGTGTCTTGTCTAGTCTTGCCTTTTCTTGTCTGGCCTTGTCTAGTCTTGTCTAGTCTTGTCTAGTCTTGTCTAGTCTTGTCTAGTCTTGTCTAGTCTTGTCTAGTCTTGTCTAGTCTTGTCTTGTCTTGTCTTGCCTAGTCTTGTCTAGACTTGTCTTGTCTTGTCTTGTCTTGTCTTGTCTTATCTTGTCTTGTCTTGTCTTGTCTTGTCTTGTCTTGTCTTGTCTTGTCTTGTCTAGTCTTGTCTAGTCTTGTCTTGTCTAGTCTTGTCTAGTCTTGTCTTGTCTTGTCTTTTCTTGTCTGGTCTTGTCTTGTCTTGTCTAGTCTTGTCTAGTCTTGTCTAGTCTTGTCTAGTCTTGTCTAGTCTTGTCTAGTCTTGTCTAGTCTTGTCTAGTCTTGTCTTGTTTTGTCTTGTCTTGCCTTGTTTTGTCTTGTCTTGTCTTGTCTTGTCTTGTCTTGTCTTGTCTTGTCTTGTCTTGTCTTGTCTTGTCTTGTCTTGTCTTGTCTTGTCTGGCCTTGTCTTGTCTTGTCTTGTCTAGTCTTGTCTAGTCTTGTCTTGTCTTGTCGTGTCTTGTCTTGTCTTGCCTTTTCTTGTCTGGCCTTGTCTAGTCTTGTCTTGTCTTGTCTAGTCTTGTCTTGTCTTGTCTTGTCTTGTCTTGTCTTGTCTTGTCTTGTCTTGTCTTGTCTTGTCTTGTCTTGTCTTGTCTTGTCTAGTCTAGTCTTGTCTAGTCTTGTCTAGTCTTGTCTTGTCTTGTCTTGCCTAGTCTTGTCTAGTCTTGTCTAGTCTTGTCTTGTCTTGTCTTGTCTTGTCTTGTCTTGTCTAGTCTTGTCTAGTCTTGTCTAGTCTTGTCTAGTCTTGTCTAGTCTTGTCTTGTCTTGTCTTGTCTTGTCTTGTCTTGTCTTGTCTTGTCTTGTCTTGTCTTGTCTTGTCTTGTCTTGTCTTGTCTTGTCTTGTCTTGTCTTGTCTTGTCTTGTCTAGTCTTGTCTTTTCGTGTCTGGTCTTATCTTGTCTTGTCTGGTCTTATCTTGTCTTGTCGTGTCTTGTCTTGTCTTGTCTTGTCTTGTTTTGTCTTGTCTTGTCTTGTCTTGTCTTGTCTTGTCTTGTCTTGTCTTGTCTTGTCTTGTCTTGTCTTGTCTAGTCTTGTCTAGTCTTGTCTAGTCTTGTCTTGTCTTGTCTTGTCTTGTCTTGTCTTGTCTTGTCTTGTCTTGTCTTGTCTTGTCTTGTCTTGTCTTGTCTTGTCTTGTCTTGTCTTGTCTTGTCTTGTCTTGTCTTGTCTTGTCTTGTCTTGTCTTGTCTTGTCTTGTCTTGTCTTGTCTTGTCTTGTCTTGTCTTGTCTTGTCTTGTCTTGTCTTGTCTTGTCTTGTCTTGTCTTGTCTTGTCTTGTCTTGTCTTGTCTTGTCTTGTCTTGTCTTGTCTTGTCTTGTCTTGTCTTGTCTTGTCTTGTCTTGTCTTGTCTTGTCTTGTCTTGTCTTGTCTTGTCTTGTCTGGTCTTGTCTTGTCTTGTCTTGTCTTGTCTTGTCTTGTCTTGTCTTGTCTTGTCTTGTCTTGTCTTGTCTTGTCTTGTCTTGTCTTGCCGTGTCTTGTCTTGTCTTGCCTTTTCTTGTCTGGCCTTGTCTAGTCTTGTCTTGTCTTGTCTTGTCTAGTCTTGTCTAGTCTAGTCTTGTCTAGTCGTGTCTTGTCTAGTCTTGCCTTTTCTTGTCTGGCCTTGTCTAGTCTTGTCTAGTCTTGTCTAGTCTTGTCTAGTCTTGTCTAGTCTTGTCTAGTCTTGTCTAGTCTTGTCTAGTCTTGTCTTGTCTTGTCTTGCCTAGTCTTGTCTAGACTTGTCTTGTCTTGTCTTGTCTTGTCTTGTCTAGTCTTGTCTAGTCTTGTCTAGTCTTGTCTAGTCTTGTCTAGTCTTGTCTTGTCTTGTCTTGTCTTGTCTTGTCTTGTCTTGTCTTGTCTTGTCTTGTCTTGTCTTGTCTTGTCTTGTCTTGTCTTGTCTTGTCTTGTCTTGTCTTGTCTTGTCTTGTCTTGTCTTGTCTAGTCTTGTCTAGTCTTGTCTTGTCTTGTCTTGTCTTGTCTTGTCTTGTCTTGTCTTGTCTTGTCTTGTCTTGTCTTGTCTTGTCTTGTCTTGTCTTGTCTTGTCTTGTTTTGTCTTGTCTTGTCTTGTCTTGTCTTGTCTTGTCTTGTCTTGTCTTGTCTTGTCTTGTCTAGTCTTGTCTAGTCTTGTCTAGTCTTGTCTAGTCTTGTCTTGTCTTGTCTTGTCTTGTCTTGTCTTGTCTTGTCTTGTCTTGTCTTGTCTTGTCTTGTCTTGTCTTGTCTTGTCTTGTCTTGTCTTGTCTTGTCTTGTCTTGTCTTGTCTTGTCTTGTCTTGTCTTGTCTTGTCTTGTCTTGTCTGGTCTTGTCTTGTCTTGTCTTGTCTTGTCTTGTCTTGTCTTGTCTTGTCTTGTCTTGTCTTGTCTTGTCTTGTCTTGTCTTGTCTTGTCTTGTCTTGTCTTGTCTTGTCTTGTCTTGTCTTGTCTTGTCTTGTCTTGTCTTGTCTTGTCTTGTCTTGTCTTGTCTTGTCTAGTCTTGTCTAGTCTTGTCTTGTCTAGTCTTGTCTAGTCTTGTCTTGTCTTGTCTTTTCTTGTCTGGTCTTGTCTTGTCTTGTCTTGTCTAGTCTTGTCTAGTCTTGTCTAGTCTTGTCTTGTCTTGTCTAGTCTTGTCTAGTCTTGTCTAGTCTTGTCTTGTTTTGTCTTGTCTTGCCTTGTTTTGTCTTGTCTTGTCTTGTCTTGTCTTGTCTTGTCTTGTCTTGTCTTGTCTTGTCTTGTCTTGTCTTGTCTTGTCTTGTCTTGTCTTGTCTTGTCTTGTCTTGTCTTGTCTTGTCTTGTCTTGTCTTGTCTTGTCTTGTCTTGTCGTGTCTTGTCGTGTCTTGTCTTGTCTTGTCTAGTCTAGTCTTGTCTTGTCTTGTCTTGTCTTGTCTTGTCTTGTCTTGTCTTGTCTTGTCTTGTCTTGTCTTGTCTTGTCTTGTCTTGTCTTGTCTTGTCTTGTCTTGTCTTGTCTTGTCTTGTCTTGTCTTGTCTTGTCTTGTCTTGTCTTGTCTTGTCTTGTCTTGTCTTGTCTTGTCTTGTCTTGTCTTGTCTTGTCTTGTCTTGTCTTGTCTTGTCTTGTCTTGTCTTGTCTTGTCTTGTCTTGTCTTGTCTTGTCTTGTCTTGTCTTGTCTTGTCTTGTCTTGTCTTGTCTTGTCTTGTCTTGTCTTGTCTTGTCTTGTCTTGTCTTGTCTTGTCTTGTCTTGTCTTGTCTTGTCTTGTCTTGTCTTGTCTTGTCT
Source organism: Zeugodacus cucurbitae (assembly GCF_028554725.1). Lineage (NCBI taxonomy): Eukaryota > Metazoa > Arthropoda > Insecta > Diptera > Tephritidae > Zeugodacus > Zeugodacus cucurbitae. Next base: position 22,074,611 of record NC_071672.1, on the reverse strand, counting down.
TGTCTTGTCTTGTCTTGTCTTGTCTTGTCTTGTCTTGTCTTGTCTTGTCTTGTCTTGTCTTGTCTTGTCTTGTCTTGTCTTGTCTTGTCTTGTCTTGTCGTGAATTGCCTTTTCTTGTCTGGCCTTGTCTAGTCTTGTCTAGTCTTGTCTAGTCTTGTCTAGTCTTGTCTAGTCTTGTCTAGTCTTGTCTAGTCTTGTCTAGTTTTGTCTAGTCTTGTCTAGTCTTGTCTAGTCTTGTCTAGTCTTGTCTAGTCTTGTCTAGTCTTGTCTAGTCTTGTCTAGTCTTGTCTAGTCTTGTCTAGTCTTGTCTAGTCTTGTCTAGTCTTGTCTAGTCTTGTCTAGTCTTGTCTAGTCTTGTCTAGTCTTGTCTAGTCTTGTCTTGTCTTGTCTAGTCTTGCCTAGTCTTGTCTAGTCTAGTCTTGTCTAGTCGTGTCTTGTCTAGTCTTGCCTTTTCTTGTCTGGCCTTGTCTAGTCTTGTCTAGTCTTGTCTAGTCTTGTCTAGTCTTGTCTTGTCTTGTCTTGCCTAGTCTTGTCTAGACTTGTCTTGTCTTGTCTTGTCTTGTCTTGTCTTGTCTTGTCTTGTCTTGTCTTGTCTTGTCTTGTCTTGTCTTGTCTTGTCTTGTCTTGTCTTGTCTTGTCTTGTCTTGTCTTGTCTTGTCTTGTCTTGTCTTGTCTTGTCTTGTCTAGACTTGTCTTGTCTTGTCTTGTCTTGTCTTGTCTTGTCTTGTCTTGTCTTGTCTTGTCTTGTCTTGTCTTGTCTTGTCTAGTCTTTTCTTGTCTTGTCTTTTCTTGTCTTGTCTTTTCTTATCTTGTCTTGTCTTGTCTTGTCTTGTCTTGTCTTGTCTTGTCTTGTCTTGTCTTGTCTTGTCTTGTCTTGTCTTGTCTTGTCTTGTCGTGTCTTGTCTTGTCTTGCCTTTTCTTGTCTCGCCTTGTCTTGTCTTGTCTTGTCTTTTCTTGTCTTGTCTTTTCTTGTCTTGTCTTGTCTTGTCTTGTCTAGACTTGTCTTGTCTTGTCTTGTCTTGTCTTGTCTAGTCTTGTCTAGTCTTGTCTAGTCTTGTCTAGTCTTGTCTTGTCTTGTCTTGTCTTGTCTTGTCTTGTGTTGTCTTGTCTTGTCTTGTCTGGTCTTGTCTTGTCTTGCCTTTTCTTGTCTGGCCTTGTCTTGTCTTGTCTTGTCTTGTCTAGTCTTGTCTAGTCTTGTCTTGTCTTGTCTAGACTTGTCTTGTCTTGTCTTGTCTTGTCTTGTCTTGTCTTGTCTTGTCTAGTCTTGTCTAGTCTTGTCTAGTCTTGTCTAGTCTTGTCTTGTCTTGTCTAGTTTTGTCTAGTCTAGTCTTGTCTAGTCTTGTCTTGTCTTGTCTAGTCTTGTCTTGTCTTGTCTTGTCTTGTCTTGTCTCGTCTTGTCTTGTCTTGTCTTGTCTTGTCTTGTCTTGTCTTGTCTTGTCTTGTCTTGTCTTGTCTAGTCTTGTCTAGTCTTGTCTTCTCTAGTCTTGTCTAGTCTTGTCTTGTCGTGTCTTGTCTTGTCTTGCCTTTTCTTGTCTGGCCTTGTCTTGTCTTGTCTTGTCTTGTCTTTTCTTGTCTTGTCTTGTCTTTTCTTGTCTTGTCTTGTCTTGTCTTGTCTTGTCTTGTCTTGTCTTGTCTTGTCTTGTCTGGTCTTGTCTGGTCTTGTCTTGTCTTGTCTTGTCTTTTCTTATCTTGTCTTGTCTTGTCTTGTCTTGTCTTGTCTTGTCTTGTCTTGTCTTGTCTTGTCTTGTCTTGTGTTGTCTTGTCTTGTCTTGTCTGGTCTTGTCTTGTCTTGCCTTTTCTTGTCTGGCCTTGTCTTGTCTTGTCTTGTCTTGTCTTGTCTTGTCTTGTCTTGTCTTGTCTTGTCTTGTCTTGTCTTGTCTTGTCTTGTCTTGTCTTGTCTTGTCGTGAATTGTCTTGTCTTGCCTTTTCTTGTCTGGCCTTGTCTAGTCTTGTCTAGTCTTGTCTAGTCTTGTCTAGTCTTGTCTAGTCTTGTCTAGTCTTGTCTAGTCTTGTCTTGTCTTGTCTTGTCTAGTCTTGTCTAGTCTTGTCTAGTCTTGTCTTGTCTTGTCTAGTCTTGTCTAGTCTAGTCTTGTCTAGTCGTGCCTTGTCTAGTCTTGCCTTTTCTTGTCTGGCCTTGTCTAGTCTTGTCTAGTCTTGTCTAGTCTTGTCTAGTCTTGTCTAGTCTTGTCTAGTCTTGTCTAGTCTTGTCTAGTCTTGTCTAGTCTTGTCTAGTCTTGTCTAGTCTTGTCTTGTCTTGTCTTGCCTAGTCTTGTCTAGACTTGTCTTGTCTTGTCTTGTCTTGTCTTGTCTTGTCTTGTCTTGTCTTGTCTTGTCTTGTCTTGTCTTGTCTTGTCTTGTCTTGTCTTGTCTTGTCTTATCTTGTCTTGTCTTGTCTAGACTTGTCTTGTCTTGTCTTGTCTTGTCTTGTCTTGTCTTGTCTTGTCTTGTCTTGTCTTGTCTTGTCTTGTCTTGTCTTGTCTTGTCTTGTCTTGTCTTGTCTAGTCTTTTCTTGTCTTGTCTTTTCTTGTCTTGTCTTTTCTTATCTTGTCTTGTCTTGTCTTGTCTTGTCTTGTATTGTCTTGTCTTGTCTTGTCTTGTCTTGTCGTGTCTTGTCTTGTCTTGCCTTTTCTTGTCTGGCCTTGTCTTGTCTTGTCTTGTCTTTTCTTGTCTTGTCTTGTCTTGTCTTGTCTTGTCTTGTCTAGACTTGTCTTGTCTTGTCTTGTCTTGTCTTGTCTTGTCTAGTCTTGTCTAGTCTTGTCTAGTCTTGTCTTGTCTTGTCTTGTCTTGTGTTGTCTTGTCTTGTCTTGTCTTGTCTTGTCTTGTCTGGTCTTGTCTTGCTTTGCCTTTTCTTGTCTGGCCTTGTCTTGTCTTGTCTTGTCTTGTCTAGTCTTGTCTAGTCTTGTCTAGTCTTGTCTTGTCTTGTCTTGTCTAGACTTGTCTAGACTTGTCTTGTCTTGTCTTGTCTTGTCTTGTCTTGTCTTGTCTTGTCTTGTCTTGTCTTGTATTGTCTTGTCTTGTCTTGTCTTGTCTTGTCTTGTCTTGTCTTGTCTTGTCTTGTCTTGTCTTGTCTTGTCTGGCCTTGTCTTGTCTTGTCTTGTCTTGTCTTGTCTTGTCTTGTCTTGTCTTGTCGTGTCTTGTCTCGTCTTGTCTTGTCTTGTCTTGTCTTGTCTTGTCTTGTTTTGTCTTGTCTTGTCTTGTCTTGTCTAGTCTTGTCTAGTCTTGTCTAGTCTTGTCTTGTCTTGTCTAGTCTTGTCTAGTCTTGTCTAGTCTTGTCTTGTCGTGTCTTGTCTAGTCTTGTCTAGTCTTGTCTTGTCTTGTCTAGACTTGTCTAGACTTGTCTTGTCTTGTCTTGTCTTGTCTTGTCTTGTCTTGTCTTGTCTTGTCTTGTCTTGTCTTGTCTTGTCTTGTCTTGTCTTGTCTTGTCTAGTCTTGTCTTGTCTTGTCTAGTCTTGTCTAGTCTTGTCTAGTCTTGTCTTGTCTTGTCTTGTCTGGCCTTGTCTTGTCTTGTCTTGTCTTGTCTAGTCTTGTCTAGTCTTGTCTTGTCTTGTCTAGACTTGTCTAGACTTGTCTTGTCTTGTCTTGTCTTGTCTTGTCTTGTCTTGTCTTGTCTTGTCTTGTCTTGTCTTGTCTTGTCTTGTCTTGTCTTGTCTTGTCTAGTCTTGTCTTGTCTTGTCTTGTCTAGTCTTGTCTAGTCTAGTCTTGTCTTGTCTTGTCTTGTCGTGTCTTGTCTTGTCTTGTCTTGTCTTGTCGTGTCTTGTCTCGCCTTGTCTTGTCTTGTCTTGTCTTGTCTTGTCTTGTCTTGTCTTGTCTTGTCTAGTCTTGTCTTGTCTTGTCTTGTCTTGTTTTGTCTTGTCTTGTCATGTCATGTCATGTCATGTTGTGTTGTGTTGTTTTGTCTTGTCTTGTCTTGTCTTGTCTTGTCTTGTCTTGTCTTGTTTTGTCTTGTCTTGTCTTGTCTTGTCTAGTCTTGTCTAGTCTTGTCTAGTCTTGTCTAGTCTTGTCTTGTCTAGTCTTGTCTTGTCTTGTCTAGTCTTGTCTAGTCTTGTCTTGTCTTGTCTTGTCTTGTCTTATCTTGTCTTGTCTTGTCTTGTCTAGTCTTGTCTAGTCTTGTCTAGTCTTGTCTAGTCTTGTCTTGTCTTGTCTTGTTTTGTCTAGTCTTGTCTAGTCTTGTCTAGTCTTGTCTAGTCTTGTCTTGTCTTGTCTTGTCTTGTCTTGTCTTGTCTTGTCTTGTCTTGCCTTGTCTTGTCTTGTCTTGTCTTGTCTTGTCTTGTCTTGTCTTGTCTTGTTTTGTCTTGTCTTGTCATGTCATGTCATGTCATGTTGTGTTGTGTTGTTTTGTCTTGTCTTGTCTTGTCTTGTCTTGTCTTGTCTTGTCTTGGGTTGTCTTGTCTTGTCTTTTCTTGTCTTGTCTTGTCTTGTCTTGTCTTGTCTTGTCTTGTCTTGGGTTGTCTTGTCTTGTCTTTTCTTGTCTTGTCTTGCCTTGTCTTGTCTTGTCTTGCCTTGTCTTGTCTTGTCTTGTTTTGTCTTGTCTTGTCATGTCATGTTGTGTTGTCTTGTCTAGTCTTGTCTAGTCTGGTCTTGTCTAGTCTTGTCTTGTCTTGTCTAGTCTTGTCTAGTCTTGTCTTGTCTTGTCTTGTCTTGTCTTATCTTGTCTTGTCTTGTCTTGTCTTGTCTTGTCTTGTCTAGTCTTGTCTAGTCTTGTCTAGTCTTGTCTAGTCTTGTCTTGTCTTGTCTTGTTTTGTCTTGTTTTGTCTTGTCATGTCTTCTCATGTCTTGTTTTGTCTTGTCTTGTCTTGTCTTGTCTTGTCTTGTCTTGTCTTGTCTTGCCTTGTCTTGTCTTGTCTTGTCTTGTCTTGTCTTGTCTTGTCTTGTTTTGTCTTGTCTTGTCATGTCATGTCATGTCATGTTGTGTTGTGTTGTTTTGTCTTGTCTAGTCTTGTCTTGTCTTGTCTAGTCTTGTCTAGTCTTGTCTTGTCTTGTCTTGTCTTGTCTTATCTTGTCTTGTCTTGTCTAGTCTTGTCTTGTCTTGTCTTGTTTTGTCTTGTTTTGTCTTGTCATGTCTTCTCATGTCTTGTCTTGTCTTGTCTTGTCTTGTCTTGTCTTGTCTTGTCTTGCCTTGTCTTGTCTTGTCTTGTCTTGTCTTGTCTTGTCTTGTCTTGTCTTGTCTTGTTTTGTCTTGTCTTGTCATGTCATGTCATGTCATGTTGTGTTGTGTTGTTTTGTCTTGTCTTGTCTTGTCTTGTCTTGTCTTGTCTTGGGTTGTCTTGTCTTGTCTTTTCTTGTCTTGTCTTGTCTTGTCTTGTCTTGTCTTGCCTTGTCTTGTCTTGTCTTGTCTTGTCTTGTCTTGTCTTGTTTTGTCTTGTCTTGTCTTGTCTAGTCTTGTCTTGTCATGTCATGTCATGTCATGTTGTGTTGTGTTGTTTTGTCTTGTCTTGTCTTGTCTAGTCTTGTCTAGTCTTGTCTTGTCTTGTCTTGTCTTGTCTTGTCTTATCTTGTCTTGTCTTGTCTTGTCTAGTCTTGTCTAGTCTTGTCTAGTCTTGTCTAGTCTTGTCTAGTCTTGTCTTGTCTTGTCTTGTTTTGTCTTGTTTTGTCTTGTCATGTCTTCTCATGTCTTGTCTTGTCTTGTCTTGTCTTGTCTAGTCTTGTCTTGTCTAGTCTTGTCTTGTCTTGTCTAGTCTTGTCTAGTCTAGTCTTGTCTAGTCTTGTCTTGTCTAGTCTTGTCTTGTCTTGTCTTGTCTTGTCTTGCCTTGTCTTGTCTTGTCTTGTCTTGTCTTGTCTTGTCTTGTCTTGTCTTGTTTTGTCTTGTCTTGTCATGTCATGTCATGTCATGTTGTGTTGTGTTGTTTTGTCTTGTCTTGTCTTATCTTGTCTTGTCTTGTCTAGTCTTGTCTAGTCTTGTCTAGTCTTGTCTTGTCTTGTCTTGTCTTGTCTTGTCTAGTCTTGTCTTGTCTTGTCTAGTCTTGTCTAGTCTTGTCTTGTCTTGTCTTGTCTTGTCTTGTCTTGTCTTGTCTTGTCTTGTCTTGTCTTGTCTTGTCTTGTCTTGTCTTGTCTTGTCTAGTCTTGTCTTGTCTTGTCTAGTCTTGTCTAGTCTTGTCTAGTCTTGTCTTGTCTTGTCTTGTCTGGCCTTGTCTTGTCTTGTCTTGTCTTGTCTAGTCTTGTCTAGTCTTGTCTTGTCTTGTCTATACTTGTCTAGACTTGTCTTGTCTTGTCTTGTCTTGTCTTGTCTTGTCTTGTCTTGTCTTGTCTTGTCTTGTCTTGTCTTGTCTTGTCTTGTCTTGTCTAGTCTTGTCTTGTCTTGTCTTGTCTAGTCTTGTCTAGTCTAGTCTTGTCTTGTCTTGTCTTGTCGTGTCTTGTCTTGTCTTGTCTTGTCTTGTCGTGTCTTGTCTCGTCTTGTCTTGTCTTGTCTTGTCTTGTCTTGTCTTGTCTTGTCTTGTCTTGTCTTGTCTAGTCTTGTCTTGTCTTGTCTTGTCTTGTTTTGTCTTGTCTTGTCATGTCATGTCATGTCATGTTGTGTTGTGTTGTTTTGTCTTGTCTTGTCTTGTCTTGTCTTGTCTTGTCTTGTCTTGTTTTGTCTTGTCTTGTCTTGTCTTGTCTAGTCTTGTCTAGTCTTGTCTAGTCTTGTCTAGTCTTGTCTTGTCTAGTCTTGTCTTGTCTTGTCTAGTCTTGTCTAGTCTTGTCTTGTCTTGTCTTGTCTTGTCTTATCTTGTCTTGTCTTGTCTTGTCTAGTCTTGTCTAGTCTTGTCTAGTCTTGTCTAGTCTTGTCTTGTCTTGTCTTGTTTTGTCTTGTTTTGTCTTGTCATGTCTTCTCATGTCTTGTCTTGTCTTGTCTTGTCTTTTCTTGTCTTGTCTTGTCTTGTCTTGTCTTGTCTTGCCTTGTCTTGTCTTGTCTTGTCTTGTCTTGTCTTGTCTTGTTTTGTCTTGTCTTGTCATGTCATGTCATGTCATGTTGTGTTGTGTTGTGTTGTTTTGTCTTGTCTTGTCTTGTCTTGTCTTGTCTTGTCTTGTCTTGTCTAGTCTTGTCTAGTCTTGTCTTGTCTAGTCTTGTCTAGTCTTGTCTAGTCTTGTCTAGTCTTGTCTTGTCTAGTCTTGTCTTGTCTTGTCTAGTCTTGTCTAGTCTTGTCTAGTCTTGTCTTGTCTTGTCTTGTCTTGTCTTGTCTTATCTTGTCTTTTCTTGTCTTGTCTAGTCTTGTCTAGTCTTGTCTAGTCTTGTCTAGTCTTGTCTAGTCTTGTCTTGTCTTGTCTTGTTTTGTCTTGTTTTGTCTTGTCTTGTTTTGTCTTGTTTTGTCTTGTCATGTCTTCTCATGTCTTGTCTTGTCTTGTCTTGTCTTGTCTTGTCTTGTCTTGTCTTGCCTTGTCTTGTCTTGTCTTGTCTTGTCTTGTCTTGTCTTGTTTTGTCTTGTCTTGTCATGTCATGTCATGTCATGTTGTGTTGTGTTGTTTTGTCTTGTCTTGTCTTGTCTTGTCTTGTCTTGTCTTGTCTTGGGTTGTCTTGTCATGTCTTCTCATGTCTTGTCTTGTCTTGTCTTGTCTTGTCTTGTCTTGCCTTGTCTTGTCTTGTCTTGTCTTGTCTTGTCTTGTCTTGTCTTGTCTTGTCTTGTTTTGTCTTGTCTTGTCATGTCATGTCATGTCATGTTGTGTTGTGTTGTTTTGTCTTGTCTTGTCTTGTCTTGGGTTGTCTTGTCTTGTCTTTTCTTGTCTTGTCTTGTCTTGTCTTGTCTTGTCTTGTCTTGGGTTGGCTTGTCTTGTCTTTTCTTGTCTTGTCTTGCCTTGTCTTGTCTTGTCTTGCCTTGTCTTGTCTTGTCTTGTTTTGTCTTGTCTTGTCATGTCATGTTGTGTTGTCTTGTCTAGTCTTGTCTAGTCTTGTCTTGTCTAGTCTTGTCTTGTCTTGTCTAGTCTTGTCTAGTCTTGTCTTGTCTTGTCTTGTCTTGTCTTATCTTGTCTTGTCTTGTCTTGTCTTGTCTTGTCTTGTCTTGTCTAGTCTTGTCTAGTCTTGTCTAGTCTTGTCTAGTCTTGTCTTGTCTTGTCTTGTTTTGTCTTGTTTTGTCTTGTCATGTCTTCTCATGTCTTGTCTTGTCTTGTCTTGTCTTGTCTTGTCTTGTCTTGTCTTGTCTTGTCTTGCCTTGTCTTGTCTTGTCTTGTCTTGTCTTGTCTTGTCTTGTCTTGTCTTGTTTTGTCTTGTCTTGTCATGTCATGTCATGTCATGTTGTGTTGTGTTGTTTTGTCTTGTCTAGTCTTGTCTTGTCTTGTCGAGTCTTGTCTAGTCTTGTCTTGTCTTGTCTTGTCTTGTCTTATCTTGTCTTGTCTTGTCTAGTCTTGTCTTGTCTTGTCTTGTTTTGTCTTGTTTTGTCTTGTCATGTCTTCTCATGTCTTGTCTTGTCTTGTCTTGTCTTGTCTTGTCTTGTCTTGTCTTGCCTTGTCTTGTCTTGTCTTGTCTTGTCTTGTCTTGTCTTGTCTTGTCTTGTCTTGTTTTGTCTTGTCTTGTCATGTCATGTCATGTCATGTTGTGTTGTGTTGTTTTGTCTTGTCTTGTCTTGTCTTGTCTTGTCTTGTCTTGGGTTGTCTTGTCTTGTCTTTTCTTGTCTTGTCTTGTCTTGTCTTGTCTTGTCTTGCCTTGTCTTGTCTTGTCTTGTCTTGTCTTGTCTTGTCTTGTTTTGTCTTGTCTTGTCTTGTCTAGTCTTGTCTTGTCTTGTCTAGTCTTGTCTAGTCTTGTCTAGTCTTGTCTTGTCTTGTCTTGTCTTGTCTTATCTTGTCTTGTCTTGTCTTGTCTAGTCTTGTCTAGTCTTGTCTAGTCTTGTCTAGTCTTGTCTAGTCTTGTCTTGTCTTGTCTTGTTTTGTCTTGTTTTGTCTTGTCATGTCTTCTCATGTCTTGTCTTGTCTTGTCTTGTCTTGTCTAGTCTTGTCTTGTCTAGTCTTGTCTTGTCTTGTCTAGTCTTGTCTAGTCTAGTCTTGTCTAGTCTTGTCTTGTCTAGTCTTGTCTTGTCTTGTCTTGTCTTGTCTTGCCTTGTCTTGTCTTGTCTTGTCTTGTCTTGTCTTGTCTTGTCTTGTCTTGTTTTGTCTTGTCTTGTCATGTCATGTCATGTCATGTTGTGTTGTGTTGTTTTGTCTTGTCTTGTCTTGTCTTGTCTTGTCTTGTCTTGTCTAGTCTTGTCTAGTCTTGTCTAGTCTTGTCTTGTCTTGTCTTGTCTTGTCTTGTCTAGTCTTGTCTTGTCTTGTCTAGTCTTGTCTAGTCTTGTCTTGTCTTGTCTTGTCTTGTCTTGTCTTGTCTTGTCTTGTCTTGTCTTGTCTTGTCTTGTCTTGTCTTGTCTTGTCTTGTCTAGTCTTGTCTTGTCTTGTCTAGTCTTGTCTAGTCTTGTCTAGTCTTGTCTTGTCTTGTCTTGTCTGGCCTTGTCTTGTCTTGTCTTGTCTTGTCTAGTCTTGTCTAGTCTTGTCTTGTCTTGTCTATACTTGTCTAGACTTGTCTTGTCTTGTCTTGTCTTGTCTTGTCTTGTCTTGTCTTGTCTTGTCTTGTCTTGTCTTGTCTTGTCTTGTCTTGTCTTGTCTAGTCTTGTCTTGTCTTGTCTTGTCTAGTCTTGTCTAGTCTAGTCTTGTCTTGTCTTGTCTTGTCGTGTCTTGTCTTGTCTTGTCTTGTCGTGTCTTGTCTCGTCTTGTCTTGTCTTGTCTTGTCTTGTCTTGTCTTGTCTTGTCTTGTCTTGTCTTGTCTTGTCTTGTCTTGTCTTGTCTAGTCTTGTCTTGTCTTGTCTTGTCTTGTTTTGTCTTGTCTTGTCATGTCATGTCATGTCATGTTGTGTTGTGTTGTTTTGTCTTGTCTTGTCTTGTCTTGTCTTGTCTTGTCTTGTCTTGTCTTGTTTTGTCTTGTCTTGTCTTGTCTTGTCTAGTCTTGTCTAGTCTTGTCTAGTCTTGTCTAGTCTTGTCTTGTCTAGTCTTGTCTTGTCTTGTCTAGTCTTGTCTAGTCTTGTCTTGTCTTGTCTTGTCTTGTCTTATCTTGTCTTGTCTTGTCTTGTCTAGTCTTGTCTAGTCTTGTCTAGTCTTGTCTAGTCTTGTCTAGTCTTGTCTTGTCTTGTCTTGTTTTGTCTTGTTTTGTCTTGTCATGTCTTCTCATGTCTTGTCTTGTCTTTTCTTTTCTTGTCTTGTCTTGTCTTGTCTTGTCTTGCCTTGTCTTGTCTTGTCTTGTCTTGTCTTGTCTTGTCTTGTTTTGTCTTGTCTTGTCATGTCATGTCATGTCATGTTGTGTTGTGTTGTGTTGTTTTGTCTTGTCTTGTCTTGTCTTGTCTTGTCTTGTCTTGTCTTGTCTAGTCTTGTCTAGTCTTGTCTTGTCTAGTCTTGTCTAGTCTTGTCTAGTCTTGTCTAGTCTTGTCTAGTCTTGTCTTGTCTAGTCTTGTCTTGTCTTGTCTAGTCTTGTCTAGTCTTGTCTAGTCTTGTCTTGTCTTGTCTTGTCTTGTCTTGTCTTATCTTGTCTTGTCTTGTCTTGTCTAGTCTTGTCTAGTCTTGTCTAGTCTTGTCTAGTCTTGTCTAGTCTTGTCTTGTCTTGTCTTGTTTTGTCTTGTTTTGTCTTGTCATGTCTTCTCATGTCTTGTCTTGTCTTGTCTTGTCTTGTCTAGTCTTGTCTTGTCTAGTCTTGTCTTGTCTTGTCTAGTCTTGTCTAGTCTAGTCTTGTCTAGTCTTGTCTTGTCTAGTCTTGTCTTGTCTTGTCTTGTCTTGTCTTGTCTAGTCTTGTCTTGTCTTGTCTTGTCTTGTCTTGTCTTGTCTTGTCTTGTCTAGTCTTGTCGTGTCTAGTCTTGTCTAGTCTTGTCTAGTCTTGTCTTGTCTTGTCTTGTCTTGTCTTGCCTTGTCTTGTCTTGTCTTGTCTTGTCTTGTCTTGTCTTGTCTTGTCTTGTCTTGTCTTGTCTTGTCTTGTCTTGTCTTGTCTTGTCTTGTCTTGTCTTGTCTTGTCTTGTCTTGTCTTGTCTTGTCTTGTCTTGTCTTGTCTTGTCTTGTCTTGTCTTGTCTTGTCTTGTCTTGTCTTGTCTAGTCTTGTCTAGTCTTGTCTTGTCTTGTCTTGTCTTGTCTTATCTTGTCTTGTCTTGTCTTGTCTAGTCTTGTCTAGTCTTGTCTAGTCTTGTCTAGTCTTGTCTAGTCTTGTCTTGTCTTGTCTTGTTTTGTCTTGTTTTGTCTTGTCATGTCTTCTCATGTCTTGTCTTGTCTTGTCTTGTCTTGTCTAGTCTTGTCTTGTCTAGTCTTGTCTTGTCTTGTCTAGTCTTGTCTAGTCTAGTCTTGTCTAGTCTTGTCTTGTCTAGTCTTGTCTTGTCTTGTCTTGTCTTGTCTTGCCTTGTCTTGTCTTGTCTTGTCTTGTCTTGTCTTGTCTTGTCTTGGGTTGTCTTGTCTTGTCTTGTCTTGTCTTGTCTTGTCTTGTCTTGTCTTGTCTTGTCTTGTCTTGTCTTGTCTTGTCTTGTCTAGTCTTGTCTTGTCTTGTCTAGTCTTGTCTAGTCTTGTCTAGTCTTGTCTTGTCTTGTCTTGTCTGGCCTTGTCTTGTCTTGTCTTGTCTTGTCTAGTCTTGTCTAGTCTTGTCTTGTCTTGTCTATACTTGTCTAGACTTGTCTTGTCTTGTCTTGTCTTGTCTTGTCTTGTCTTGTCTTGTCTTGTCTTGTCTTGTCTTGTCTTGTCTTGTCTTGTCTTGTCTTGTCTAGTCTTGTCTTGTCTTGTCTTGTCTAGTCTTGTCTAGTCTAGTCTTGTCTAGTCTTGTCTAGTCTTGTCTAGTCTTGTCTTGTTTTGTCTTGTCTTGTCATGTCATGTCATGTCATGTTGTGTTGTGTTGTTTTGTCTTGCCTTGTTTTGTCTTGTCTTGTCTTGTCTTGTCTTGTCTTGTCTTGGGTTGTCTTGTCTTGTCTTTTCTTGTCTTGTCTTGTCTTGTCTTGTCTTGTCTTGTCTTGTCTTGTCTTGTCTTGTCTTGTCTTGTCTTGTCTTGTCTTGTCTTGTCTTGTCTTGTCTTGTCTTGTCTTGTCTTGTCTTGTCTTGTCTTGTCTTGTCTTGTCTTGTCTAGACTTGTCTTGTCTTGTCTTGTCTTGTCTAGTCTTGTCTTGTCTTGTCTAGTCTTGTCTTGTCTTGTCTTGTCTTGTCTTGTCTTTTCTTGTCTTGTCTTGTCTTGTCTTGTCTTGTCTAGTCTTGTCTTGTCTTGTCTCGTCTTGTCTTGTCTTGTCTTGTCTTGTCTTGTCTTGTCTTGTCTTGTCTTGTCTTGTCTTGCCTTGTCTTGTCTTGTCTTGTCTTGTCTTGTCTTGTCTTGTTTTGTCTTGTCTTGTCTTGTCTAGTCTTGTCTTGTCTTGTCTAGTCTTGTCTAGTCTTGTCTAGTCTTGTCTTGTCTTGTCTTGTCTTGTCTTATCTTGTCTTGTCTTGTCTTGTCTAGTCTTGTCTAGTCTTGTCTAGTCTTGTCTAGTCTTGTCTAGTCTTGTCTTGTCTTGTCTTGTTTTGTCTTGTTTTGTCTTGTCATGTCTTCTCATGTCTTGTCTTGTCTTGTCTTGTCTTGTCTAGTCTTGTCTTGTCTAGTCTTGTCTTGTCTTGTCTAGTCTTGTCTAGTCTAGTCTTGTCTAGTCTTGTCTTGTCTAGTCTTGTCTTGTCTTGTCTTGTCTTGTCTTGCCTTGTCTTGTCTTGTCTTGTCTTGTCTTGTCTTGTCTTGTCTTGGGTTGTCTTGTCTTGTCTTGTCTTGTCTTGTCTTGTCTTGTCTAGTCTTGTCTTGTCTTGTCTTGTCTTGTCTTGGGTTGTCTTGGGTTGTCTTGTCTTGTCTTTTCTTGTCTTGTCTTGTCTTGTCTTGTCTTGTCTTGTCTTGTCTTGTCTTGTCTTGTCTTGTCTTGTCTTGTCTTGTCTAGTCTTGTCTTGTCTTGTCTTGTCTTGTCTTGTCTTGTCTTGTCTTGTCTAGACTTGTCTTGTCTTGTCTTGTCTTGTCTAGTCTTGTCTTGTCTTGTCTTGTCTTGTCTAGTCTTGTCTTGTCTTGTCTAGTCTTGTCTTGTCTTGTCATGTCATGTTGTGTTGTCTTGTCTTGTCTAGTCTTGTCTTGTCTTGTCTCGTCTTGTCTTGTCTTGTCTTGTCTTGTCTTGTCTTGTCTTGCCTTGTCTTGTCTTGTCTTGTCTTGTCTTGTCTTGTCTTATCTTGTCTTGTCTTGTCTTGTCTAGTCTTGTCTAGTCTTGTCTAGTCTTGTCTAGTCTTGTCTAGTCTTGTCTTGTCTTGTCTTGTTTTGTCTTGTTTTGTCTTGTCATGTCTTCTCATGTCTTGTCTTGTCTTGTCTTGTCTTGTCTAGTCTTGTCTTGTCTAGTCTTGTCTTGTCTTGTCTAGTCTTGTCTAGTCTAGTCTTGTCTAGTCTTGTCTTGTCTAGTCTTGTCTTGTCTTGTCTTGTCTTGTCTTGCCTTGTCTTGTCTTGTCTTGTCTTGTCTTGTCTTGTCTTGTCTTGGGTTGTCTTGTCTTGTCTTGTCTTGTCTTGTCTTGTCTTGTCTAGTCTTGTCTTGTCTTGTCTTGTCTTGTCTTGTCTTGTCTTGTCTTGTCTTGTCTTGTCTTGTCTTGTCTAGTCTTGTCTTGTCTTGTCTTGTCTTGTCTTGTCTTGTCTTGTCTAGACTTGTCTTGTCTTGTCTTGTCTTGTCTAGTCTTGTCTTGTCTTGTCTTGTCTTGTCTAGTCTTGTCTTGTCTTGTCTTGTCTTGTCTTGTCTTGTCTAGTCTTGTCTTGTCTTGTCTTGTCTTGTCTTGTCTTGTCTTGTCTAGACTTGTCTTGTCTTGTCTTGTCTTGTCTAGTCTTGTCTTGTCTTGTCTTGTCTTGTCTAGTCTTGTCTTGTCTTGTCTAGTCTTGTCTTGTCTTGTCATGTCATGTTGTGTTGTCTTGTCTTGTCTAGTCTTGTCTTGTCTTGTCATGTCATGTTGTGTTGTCTTGTCTTGTCTTGTCTTGTCTTGTCTTGTCTTGTCTTGTCTTGTCTTGTCTTGTCTTGTCTTGTCTTGTCTTGTCTTGTCTTGTCTTATCTTGTCTTGTCTTGTCTAGACTTGTCTTGTCTTGTCTTGTCTTGTCTTGTCTTGTCTTGTCTTGTCTTGTCTTGTCTTGTCTAGTCTTTTCTTGTCTTGTCTTTTCTTGTCTTGTCTTTTCTTATCTTGTCTTGTCTTGTCTTGTCTTGTCTTGTATTGTCTTGTCTTGTCGTGTCTTGTCGTGTCTTGTCTTGTCTTGCCTTTTCTTGTCTGGCCTTGTCTTGTCTTGTCTTGTCTAGTCTTGTCTTGTCTTGTCTTGTCTTGTCTTGTCTAGTCTTGTCTAGTCTTGTCTTGTCTTGTCTTGTCTTGTCTTGTCTTGTCTAGTCTTGTCGTGTCTAGTCTTGTCTAGTCTTGTCTAGTCTTGTCTTGTCTTGTCTTGTCTTGTCTTGTCTTGTCTTGTCTTGTCTTGTCTTGTCTTGTCTTGTCTTGTCTTGTCTTGTCTAGTCTTGTCGTGTCTAGTCTTGTCTAGTCTTGTCTTGTTTTGTCTTGTTTTGTCTTGTGTTGTCTTGTCTTGTCTTGTCTTGTCTTGTCTTGTCTTGTCTTGTCTTGTCTTGTCTTGTCTTGTCATGTCATGTCATGTCGTGTGTTGTGTTGTTTTGTCTTGTCTTGTCTTGTCTTGTCTTGTCTTGTCTTGTCTTGTCTTGTCTTGTCTTGTCTTGTCTTGTCTTGTCTTGTCTGGTCTTGTCTGGTCTTGTCTTGTCTTGTCTTGTCTTGTCTTGTCTTGTCTTGTCTTGTCTTGTCTTGTCTTGTCTTGTTTTGTCTTGTCTTGTCTTGTCTTGTCTTCTCTTGTCTTTTCTTGTCTTGTCTTGTCTTGTCTTGTCTTGTCTTGTCTTGTCTTGTCTTGTCTTGTCTTGTCTTGTCTTGTCTTGTCTTGTCTTGTCTTGTCTTGTCTTGTCTTGTCTTGTCTTGTCTTGTCTTGTCTTGTCTTGTCTTGTCTTGTCTTGTCTTGTCTTGTCTTGTCTTGTCTTGTCTTGTCTTGTCTTGTCTTGTCTTGTCTTGTCTTGTCTTGTCTTGTCTTGTCTTGTCTTGTCTTGTCTTGCCTTTTCTTGTCTGGCCTTGTCTAGTCTTGTCTAGTCTTGTCTAGTCTTGTCGTGTCTAGTCTTGTCTAGTCTTGTCTAGTCTTGTCTAGTCTAGTCTTGTCTAGTCGTGCCTTGTCTAGTCTTGCCTTTTCTTGTCTGGCCTTGTCTAGTCTTGTCTAGTCTTGTCTAGTCTTGTCTAGTCTTGTCTAGTCTTGTCTAGTCTTGTCTTGTCTTGTCTTGCCTAGTCTTGTCTAGACTTGTCTTGTCTTGTCTTGTCTTGTCTTGTCTTGTCTTGTCTTGTCTTGTCTTGTCTTGTCTTGTCTTGTCTAGTCTTGTATAGTCTTGTCTAGTCTTGTCTTGTCTTGTCTAGTCTTGTCTAGTCTAGTCTTGTCTAGTCGTGCCTTGTCTAGTCTTGCCTTTTCTTGTCTGGCCTTGTCTAGTCTTGTCTAGTCTTGTCTAGTCTTGTCTAGTCTTGTCTAGTCTTGTCTAGTCTTGTCTTGTCTTGTCTTGCCTAGTCTTGTCTAGACTTGTCTTGTCTTGTCTTGTCTTGTCTTGTCTTGTCTTGTCTTGTCTTGTCTTGTTTTGTCTTGTCTTGTCTTGTCTTGTCTTCTCTTGTCTTTTCTTGTCTTGTCTTGTCTTGTCTTGTCTTGTCTTGTCTTGTCTGGTCTTGTCTGGTCTTGTCTTGTCTTGTCTTGTCTTGTCTTGTCTTGTCTTGTCTTGTCTTGTCTTGTCTTGTCTTGTCTTGTCTTGTCTTGTCTTGTCTTGTCTTGTCTTGTCTTGTCTTGTCATGTCATGTCATGTCGTGTCTTGTCTTGTCTTGTCTTGTCTTGTCTTGTCTTGTCTTGTCTTGTCTTGTCTTGTCTTGTCTTGTCTTGTCTTGTCTTGTCTTGTCTTGTCTTGTCTTGTCTTGTCTTGTCTGGTCTTGTCTGGTCTTGTCTTGTCTTGTCTTGTCTTGTCTTGTCTTGTCTTGTCTTGTCTTGTCTTGTCTTGTCTTGTTTTGTCTTGTCTTGTCTTGTCTTGTCTTCTCTTGTCTTTTCTTGTCTTGTCTTGTCTTGTCTTGTCTTGTCTTGTCTTGTCTTGTCTTGTCTTGTCTTGTCTTGTCTTGTCTTGTCTTGTCTTGTCTTGTCTTGTCTTGTCTTGTCTTGTCTTGTCTTGTCTTGTCTTGTCTTGTCTTGTCTTGTCTTGTCTTGTCTTGTCTAGTCTTGTATAGTCTTGTCTAGTCTTGTCTTGTCTTGTCTAGTCTTGTCTAGTCTAGTCTTGTCTAGTCGTGCCTTGTCTAGTCTTGCCTTTTCTTGTCTGGCCTTGTCTAGTCTTGTCTAGTCTTGTCTAGTCTTGTCTAGTCTTGTCTAGTCTTGTCTTGTCTTGTCTTGCCTAGTCTTGTCTAGACTTGTCTTGTCTTGTCTTGTCTTGTCTTGTCTTGTCTTGTCTTGTCTTGTCTTGTCTTGTCTTGTCTTGTCTTGTCTTGTCTTGTCTTATCTTGTCTTGTCTTGTATAGACTTGTCTTGTCTTGTCTTGTCTTGTCTTGTCTTGTCTTGTCTTGTCTTGTCTTGTCTTGTCTTGTCTTGTCTTGTCTAGTCTTTTCTTGTCTTGTCTTTTCTTGTCTTGTCTTTTCTTATCTTGTCTTGTCTTGTCTTGTCTTGTCTTGTATTGTCTTGTCATGTCTTGTCTTGTCTTGTCGTGTCTTGTCTTGTCTTGCCTTTTCTTGTCTGGCCTTGTCTTGTCTTGTCTTGTCTTTTCTTGTCTTGTCTTGTCTTGTCTTGTCTTGTCTTGTCTAGACTTGTCTTGTCTTGTCTTGTCTTGTCTTGTCTAGTCTTGTCTAGTCTTGTCTAGTCTTGTCTAGTCTTGTCTTGTCTTGTCTTGTCTTGTGTTGTCTTGTCTTGTCTTGTCTTGTCTTGTCTGGTCTTGTCTTGTCTTGCCTTTTCTTGTCTGGCCTTGTCTTGTCTTGTCTTGTCTTGTCTTGTCTTGTCTAGTCTTGTCTAGTCTTGTCTAGTCTTGTCTTGTCTTGTCTAGTTTTGTCTAGTCTAGTCTTGTCTAGTCTTGTCTTGTCTTGTCTTGTCTAGTCTTGTCTTGTCTTGTCTTGTCTCGTCTTGTCTTGTCTTGTCTTGTCTTGTCTTGTCTTGTCTTGTCTTGTCTTGTCTTGTCTTGTCTAGTCTTGTCTAGTCTTGTCTTCTCTTGTCTTGTCTAGTCTTGTCTTGTCGTGTCTTGTCTTGTCTTGTCTTGTCTTGTCTTGTCTTGTCTTGTCTAGACTTGTCTTGTCTTGTCTTGTCTTGTCTTGTCTTGTCTTGTCTTGTCTTGTCTTGTCTTGTCTTGTCTTGTCTAGTCTTGTCTTGTCTTGTCTTGTCTTGTCTTGTCTAGTCTTGTCTAGTCTTGTCTTGTCTTGTCTTGTCTTGTCTTGTCTTGTCTTGTCTAGTCTTGTCGTGTCTAGTCTTGTCTAGTCTTGTCTAGTCTTGTCTTGTCTTGTCTTGTCTTGTCTTGTCTTGTCTTGTCTTGTCTTGTCTTGTCTTGTCTTGTCTTGTCTTGTCTTGTCTAGTCTTGTCTTGTCTAGACTTGTCTAGTCTTGTCTTGTTTTGTCTTGTTTTGTCTTGTGTTGTCTTGTCTTGTCTTGTCTTGTCTTGTCTTGTCTTGTCTTGTCTTGTCATGTCATGTCATGTCGTGTGTTGTGTTGTTTTGTCTTGTCTTGTCTTGTCTTGTCTTGTCTTGTCTTGTCTTGTCTTGTCTTGTCTTGTCTTGTCTTGTCTGGTCTTGTCTGGTCTTGTCTTGTCTTGTCTTGTCTTGTCTTGTCTTGTCTTGTCTTGTCTTGTCTTGTCTTGTCTTGTTTTGTCTTGTCTTGTCTTGTCTTGTCTTCTCTTGTCTTTTCTTGTCTTGTCTTGTCTTGTCTTGTCTTGTCTTGTCTTGTCTTGTCTTGTCTAGACTTGTCTTGTCTTGTCTTGTCTTGTCTAGTCTTGTCTTGTCTTGTCTAGTCTTGTCTTGTCTTGTCTTGTCTTGTCTTGTCTTGTCTTGTCTTGTCTTGTCTTGTCTTGTCTTGTCTTGTCTTGTCTAGTCTTGTCTTGTCTTGTCTCGTCTTGTCTTGTCTTGTCTTGTCTTGTCTTGTCTTGTCTTGTCTTGTCTTGTCTTGTCTTGTCTTGTCTTATCTTGTCTTGTCTTGTCTTGTCTAGTCTTGTCTAGTCTTGTCTAGTCTTGTCTAGTCTTGTCTAGTCTTGTCTTGTCTTGTCTTGTCTTGTCTTGTCTTGTCTTGTCTTGTCTAGTCTTGTCTAGTCTTGTCTAGTCTTGTCTAGTCTTGTCTAGTCTTGTCTTGTCTTGTCTTGTCTTGTCTTGTCTTGTCTTGTCTTGTCTTGTCTTGTTTTGTCTTGTTTTGTCATGTCATGTCATGTCATGTTGTGTTGTGTTGTTTTGTCTTGTCTTGTCTTGTCTTGTCTTGTCTTGTCTTGTCTTGTCTTGGGTTGTCTTGTCTTGTCTTGTCTTGTCTTGTCTTGTCTTGTCTAGTCTTGTCTTGTCTTGTCTTGTCTTGTCTTGGGTTGTCTTGTCTTGTCTTTTCTTGTCTTGTCTTGTCTTGTCTTGTCTTGTCTTGTCTTGTCTTGTCTTGTCTTGTCTTGTCTTGTCTTGTCTAGTCTTGTCTTGTCTTGTCTTGTCTTGTCTTGTCTTGTCTTGTCTAGACTTGTCCTGTCTTGTCTTGTCTTGTCTAGTCTTGTCTTGTCTTGTCTTGTCTTGTCTAGTCTTGTCTTGTCTTGTCTAGTCTTGTCTTGTCTTGTCATGTCATGTTGTGTTGTCTTGTCTTGTCTAGTCTTGTCTTGTCTTGTCATGTCATGTTGTGTTGTCTTGTCTTGTCTTGTCTTGTCTTGTCTTGTCTTGTCTTGTCTTGTCTTGTCTTGTCTTGTCTTGTCTTGTCTTGTCTTATCTTGTCTTGTCTTGTCTAGACTTGCCTTGTCTTGTCTTGTCTTGTCTTGTCTTGTCTTGTCTTGTCTTGTCTTGTCTTGTCTTGTCTTGTCTTGTCTTGTCTTGTCTTGTCTAGTCTTTTCTTGTCTTGTCTTTTCTTGTCTTGTCTTTTCTTATCTTGTCTTGTCTTGTCTTGTCTTGTATTGTCTTGTCTTGTCGTGTCTTGTCGTGTCTTGTCTTGTCTTGCCTTTTCTTGTCTGGCCTTGTCTTGTCTTGTCTTGTCTAGTCTTGTCTTGTCTTGTCTTGTCTTGTCTTGTCTAGTCTTGTCTAGTCTTGTCTTGTCTTGTCTTGTCTTGTCTTGTCTTGTCTTGTCTAGTCTTGTCGTGTCTAGTCTTGTCTAGTCTTGTCTAGTCTTGTCTTGTCTTGTCTTGTCTTGTCTTGTCTTGTCTTGTCTTGTCTTGTCTTGTCTTGTCTTGTCTTGTCTTGTCTTGTCTAGTCTTGTCGTGTCTAGTCTTGTCTAGTCTTGTCTTGTTTTGTCTTGTTTTGTCTTGTGTTGTCTTGTCTTGTCTTGTCTTGTCTTGTCTTGTCTTGTCTTGTCTTGTCATGTCATGTCATGTCGTGTGTTGTGTTGTTTTGTCTTGTCTTGTCTTGTCTTGTCTTGTCTTGTCTTGTCTTGTCTTGTCTTGTCTTGTCTTGTCTTGTCTTGTCTTGTCTTGTCTTGTCTTGTCTTGTCTGGTCTTGTCTTGTCTTGCCTTTTCTTGTCTGGCCTTGTCTTGTCTTGTCTTGTCTTGTCATGTCATGTCATGTCGTGTGTTGTGTTGTTTTGTCTTGTCTTGTCTTGTCTTGTCTTGTCTTGTCTTGTCTTGTCTTGTCTTGTCTTGTCTTGTCTTGTCTTGTCTTGTCTTGTCTTGTCTTGTCTTGTCTTGTCTTGTCTTGTCTAGTCTTGTCTAGTCTTGTCTAGTCTTGTCTTGTCTTGTCTTGTTTTGTCTTGTTTTGTCTTGTCATGTCTTCTCATGTCTTGTCTTGTCTTGTCTTGTCTTGTCTAGTCTTGTCTTGTCTAGTCTTGTCTTGTCTTGTCTAGTCTTGTCTAGTCTAGTCTTGTCTAGTCTTGTCTTGTCTAGTCTTGTCTTGTCTTGTCTTGTCTTGTCTAGTCTTGTCTTGTCTTGTCTTGTCTTGTCTTGTCTTGTCTTGTCTTGTCTTGTCTAGTCTTGTCGTGTCTAGTCTTGTCTTGTCTTGTCTTGTCTTGTCTTGTCTTGCCTTTTCTTGTCTAGTCTTGTCTAGTCTTGTCTTGTCTTGTCTTGTCTTGTCTTGTCTTGTCTTGTCTTGTCTTGTCTTGTCTTGTCTTGTCTTGTCTAGTCTTGTATAGTCTTGTCTAGTCTTGTCTTGTCTTGTCTAGTCTTGTCTAGTCTAGTCTTGTCTAGTCGTGCCTTGTCTAGTCTTGCCTTTTCTTGTCTGGCCTTGTCTAGTCTTGTCTAGTCTTGTCTAGTCTTGTCTAGTCTTGTCTAGTCTTGTCTTGTCTTGTCTAGACTTGTCTTGTCTTGTCTTGTCTTGTCTTGTCTTGTCTTGTCTTGTCTTGTCTTGTCTTGTCTTGTCTTGTCTTGTCTTGTCTTGTCTTGTCTTGTCTTATCTTGTCTTGTCTTGTATAGACTTGTCTTGTATTGTCTTGTCTTGTCTTGTCTTGTCTTGTCTTGTCTTGTCTTGTCTTGTCTTGTCTTGTCTTGTCTTGTCTAGTCTTTTCTTGTCTTGTCTTTTCTTGTCTTGTCTTTTCTTATCTTGTCTTGTCTTGTCTTGTCTTGTCTTGTATTGTCTTGTCTTGTCTTGTCGTGTCTTGTCGTGTCTTGTCTTGTCTTGCCTTTTCTTGTCTGGCCTTGTCTTGTCTTGTCTTGTCTTTTCTTGTCTTGTCTTGTCTTGTCTTGTCTTGTCTTGTCTAGACTTGTCTTGTCTTGTCTTGTCTTGTCTTGTCTAGACTTGTCTTGTCTTGTCTAGTCTTGTCTAGTCTTGTCTTGTCTTGTCTTGTCTTGTGTTGTCTTGTCTTGTCTTGTCTTGTCTTGTCTGGTCTTGTCTTGTCTTGCCTTTTCTTGTCTGGCCTTGTCTTGTCTTGTCTTGTCTTGTCTTGTCTTGTCTTGTCTAGTCTTGTCTAGTCTTGTCTAGTCTTGTCTTGTCTTGTCTAGTTTTGTCTAGTCTAGTCTTGTCTAGTCTTGTCTTGTCTTGTCTTGTCTAGTCTTGTCTTGTCTTGTCTTGTCTCGTCTTGTCTTGTCTTGTCTTGTCTTGTCTTGTCTTGTCTTGTCTTGTCTTGTCTTGTCTTGTCTTGTCTTGTCTAGTCTTGTCTAGTCTTGTCTTCTCTTGTCTTGTCTAGTCTTGTCTTGTCGTGTCTTGTCTTGTCTTGTCTTGTCTTGTCTTGTCTTGTCTTGTCTTGTCTTGTCTTGTCTTGTCTTGTCTTGTCTTGTCTTGTCTTGTCTAGTCTTGTCTAGTCTTGTCTAGTCTTGTCTTGTCTTGTCTTGTCTTGTGTTGTCTTGTCTTGTCTTGTCTGGTCTTGTCTTGTCTTGCATTTTCTTGCCTGGCCTTGTCTTGTCTTGTCTAGTCTTGTCTAGTCTTGTCTTGTCTTGTCTTGTCTTGTCTTGTCTAGTCTTGTCTAGTCTTGTCTTGTCTTTTCTTGTCTTGTCTTGTCTTGTCTAGACTTGTCTTGTCTTGTCTTGTCTTGTCTTGTCTAGACTTGTCTAGTCTTGTCTTGTCTTTTCTTGTCTTGTCTTGTCTTGTCTTGTCTTGTCTTGTCTTGTCTTGTCTAGACTTGTCTTGTCTTGTCTTGTCTTGTCTTGTCTTGTCTTGTCTTGTCTTGTCTAGTCTTGTCTAGTCTTGTCTAGTCTTGTCTTGTCTTGTCTTGTCTTGTGTTGTCTTGTCTTGTCTTGTCTGGTCTTGTCTTGTCTTGCATTTTCTTGCCTGGCCTTGTCTTGTCTTGTCTTGTCTTGTCTAGTCTTGTCTAGTCTTGTCTTGTCTTGTCTTGTCTAGTCTTGTCTAGTCTTGTCTAGTCTTGTCTAGTCTTGTCTTGTCTTGTCTTGTCTTGTCTTGTCTTGTCGTGTCTTGTCTCGTCTTGTCTTGTCTTGTCTTGTCTTGTCTTGTCTTGTCTTGTCTTGTCTTGTCTTGTCTTGTCTTGTCTAGTCTTGTCTAGTCTTGTCTTGTCTTGTCTAGTCTTGTCTAGTCTTGTCTAGTCTTGTCTTGTCTTGTCTTGTCTTGTCTTGTCTTGTCTTGTCGTGTCTTGTCTCGTCTTGTCTTGTCTTGTCTTGTCTTGTCTTGTCTTGTCTTGTCTTGTCTTGTCTTGTCTTGTCTTGTCTTGTCTTGTCTTGTCTTGTCTGGCCTTGTCTTGTCTTGTCTTGTCTTGTCTTGTCTTGTCTTGTCTTGTCTTGTCTTGTCTTGTCTAGTCTTGTCTTGTCTTGTCTAGTCTTGTCTAGTCTTGTCTAGTCTTGTCTTGTCTTGTCTTGTCGTGTCTTGTCTTGTCTTGTCTTGTCGTGTCTTGTCTCGTCTTGTCTTGTCTTGTCTTGTCTTGTCTTGTCTTGTCTTGTCTTGTCTTGTCTTGTCTAGTCTTGTCTTGTCTTGTCTTGTCTTGTTTTGTCTTGTCTTGTCATGTCATGTCATGTCATGTTGTGTTGTGTTGTTTTGTCTTGTCTTGTCTTGTCTTGTCTTGTCTTGTCTTGTCTTGTTTTGTCTTGTCTTGTCTTGTCTTGTCTAGTCTTGTCTAGTCTTGTCTAGTCTTGTCTAGTCTTGTCTTGTCTAGTCTTGTCTTGTCTTGTCTAGTCTTGTCTAGTCTTGTCTTGTCTTGTCTTGTCTTGTCTTATCTTGTCTTGTCTTGTCTTGTCTTGTCTAGTCTTGTCTATTCTTGTCTAGTCTTGTCTAGTCTTGTCTAGTCTTGTCTTGTCTTGTCTTGTTTTGTCTTGTTTTGTCTTGTCATGTCTTCTCATGTCTTGTCTTGTCTTGTCTTGTCTTGTCTTGTCTTGTCTTGTCTTGTCTTGTCTTGTCTTGTCTTGTTTTGTCTTGTTTTGTCTTGTCATGTCTTCTCATGTCTTGTCTTGTCTTGTCTTGTCTTGTCTTGTCTTGTTTTGTCTTGTCTTGTCATGTCATGTCATGTCATGTTGTGTTGTGTTGTTTTGTCTTGTCTTGTCTTGTCTTGTCTTGTCTTGTCTTGTCTAGTCTTGTCTAGTCTTGTCTAGTCTTGTCTAGTCTTGTCTAGTCTTGTCTTGTTTAGTCTTGTCTTGTCTTGTCTAGTCTTGTCTAGTCTTGTCTTGTCTTGTCTTGTCTTGTCTTATCTTGTCTTGTCTTGTCTTGTCTAGTCTTGTCTAGTCTTGTCTAGTCTTGTCTAGTCTTGTCTTGTCTTGTCTTGTCTTGTCTTGTCTTGTCTTGTCTTGTCTTGCCTTGTCTTGTCTTGTCTTGTCTTGTCTTGTCTTGTCTTGTCTTGTCTTGTTTTGTCTTGTCTTGTCATGTCATGTCATGTCATGTTGTGTTGTGTTGTTTTGTCTTGTCTTGTCTTGGGTTGTCTTGTCTTGTCTTTTCTTGTCTTGTCTTGTCTTGTCTTGTCTTGTCTTGTCTTGGGTTGTCTTGTCTTGTCTTTTCTTGTCTTGTCTTGCCTTGTCTTGTCTTGTCTTGCCTTGTCTTGTCTTGTCTTGTTTTGTCTTGTCTTGTCATGTTATGTTGTGTTGTCTTGTCTAGTCTTGTCTAGTCTTGTCTTGTCTAGTCTTGTCTTGTCTTGTCTAGTCTTGTCTAGTCTTGTCTAGTCTTGTCTTGTCTTGTCTTGTCTTGTCTTATCTTGTCTTGTCTTGTCTTGTCTTGTCTTGTCTAGTCTTGTCTAGTCTTGTCTAGTCTTGTCTAGTCTTGTCTTGTCTTGTCTTGTTTTGTCTTGTTTTGTCTTGTCATGTCTTCTCATGTCTTGTCTTGTCTTGTCTTGTCTTGTCTTGTCTTGTCTTGTCTTGCCTTGTCTTGTCTTGTCTTGTCTTGTCTTGTCTTGTCTTGTCTTGTCTTGTCTTGTTTTGTCTTGTCTTGTCATGTCATGTCATGTCATGTTGTGTTGTGTTGTTTTGTCTTGTCTTGTCTTGTCTTGTCTTGTCTTGTCTTGTCTTGGGTTGTCTTGTCTTGTCTTTTCTTGTCTTGTCTTGTCTTGTCTTGTCTTGTCTTGCCTTGTCTTGTCTTGTCTTGTCTTGTCTTGTCTTGTCTTGTTTTGTCTTGTCTTGTCATGTCATGTCATGTCATGTTGTGTTGTGTTGTGTTGTTTTGTCTTGTCTTGTCTTGTCTAGTCTTGTCTAGTCTTGTCTAGTCTTGTCTAGTCTTGTCTTGTCTTGTCTTGTCTTGTCTTGTCTTGTCTTGTCGTGTCTTGTCTCGTCTTGTCTTGTCTTGTCTTGTCTTGTCTTGTCTTGTCTTGTCTTGTCTTGTCTTGTCTTGTCTTGTCTAGTCTTGTCTAGTCTTGTCTTGTCTTGTCTAGTCTTGTCTAGTCTTGTCTAGTCTTGTCTTGTCTTGTCTTGTCTTGTCTTGTCTTGTCTTGTCTTGTCGTGTCTTGTCTCGTCTTGTCTTGTCTTGTCTTGTCTTGTCTTGTCTTGTCTTGTCTTGTCTTGTCTTGTCTTGTCTTGTCTTGTCTTGTCTTGTCTGGCCTTGTCTTGTCTTGTCTTGTCTTGTCTTGTCTTGTCTTGTCTTGTCTTGTCTTGTCTAGTCTTGTCTTGTCTTGTCTAGTCTTGTCTAGTCTTGTCTAGTCTTGTCTTGTCTTGTCTTGTCGTGTCTTGTCTTGTCTTGTCTTGTCGTGTCTTGTCTCGTCTTGTCTTGTCTTGTCTTGTCTTGTCTTGTCTTGTCTTGTCTTGTCTTGTCTTGTCTAGTCTTGTCTTGTCTTGTCTTGTCTTGTTTTGTCTTGTCTTGTCATGTCATGTCATGTCATGTTGTGTTGTGTTGTTTTGTCTTGTCTTGTCTTGTCTTGTCTTGTCTTGTCTTGTCTTGTTTTGTCTTGTCTTGTCTTGTCTTGTCTAGTCTTGTCTAGTCTTGTCTAGTCTTGTCTAGTCTTGTCTTGTCTAGTCTTGTCTTGTCTTGTCTAGTCTTGTCTAGTCTTGTCTTGTCTTGTCTTGTCTTGTCTTATCTTGTCTTGTCTTGTCTTGTCTAGTCTTGTCTATTCTTGTCTAGTCTTGTCTAGTCTTGTCTAGTCTTGTCTTGTCTTGTCTTGTTTTGTCTTGTTTTGTCTTGTCATGTCTTCTCATGTCTTGTCTTGTCTTGTCTTGTCTTGTCTTGTCTTGTCTTGTCTTGTCTTGTCTTGCCTTGTCTTGTCTTGTCTTGTCTAGTCTTGTCTTGTCTTGTCTAGTCTTGTCTAGTCTTGTCTTGTCTTGTCTTGTCTTGTCTTATCTTGTCTTGTCTAGTCTTGTCTAGTCTTGTCTTGTCTTGTCTTGTTTTGTCTTGTTTTGTCTTGTCATGTCTTCTCATGTCTTGTCTTGTCTTGTCTTGTCTTGTCTTGTCTTGTTTTGTCTTGTCTTGTCATGTCATGTCATGTCATGTTGTGTTGTGTTGTTTTGTCTTGTCTTGTCTTGTCTTGTCTTGTCTTGTCTTGTCTAGTCTTGTCTAGTCTTGTCTAGTCTTGTCTAGTCTTGTCTAGTCTTGTCTTGTTTAGTCTTGTCTTGTCTTGTCTAGTCTTGTCTAGTCTTGTCTTGTCTTGTCTTGTCTTGTCTTATCTTGTCTTGTCTTGTCTTGTCTAGTCTTGTCTAGTCTTGTCTAGTCTTGTCTAGTCTTGTCTTGTCTTGTCTTGTCTTGTCTTGTCTTGTCTTGTCTTGTCTTGCCTTGTCTTGTCTTGTCTTGTCTTGTCTTGTCTTGTCTTGTCTTGTCTTGTTTTGTCTTGTCTTGTCATGTCATGTCATGTCATGTTGTGTTGTGTTGTTTTGTCTTGTCTTGTCTTGGGTTGTCTTGTCTTGTCTTTTCTTGTCTTGTCTTGTCTTGTCTTGTCTTGTCTTGTCTTGGGTTGTCTTGTCTTGTCTTTTCTTGTCTTGTCTTGCCTTGTCTTGTCTTGTCTTGCCTTGTCTTGTCTTGTCTTGTTTTGTCTTGTCTTGTCATGTTATGTTGTGTTGTCTTGTCTAGTCTTGTCTAGTCTTGTCTTGTCTAGTCTTGTCTTGTCTTGTCTAGTCTTGTCTAGTCTTGTCTAGTCTTGTCTTGTCTTGTCTTGTCTTGTCTTATCTTGTCTTGTCTTGTCTTGTCTTGTCTTGTCTAGTCTTGTCTAGTCTTGTCTAGTCTTGTCTAGTCTTGTCTTGTCTTGTCTTGTTTTGTCTTGTTTTGTCTTGTCATGTCTTCTCATGTCTTGTCTTGTCTTGTCTTGTCTTGTCTTGTCTTGTCTTGTCTTGCCTTGTCTTGTCTTGTCTTGTCTTGTCTTGTCTTGTCTTGTCTTGTCTTGTCTTGTTTTGTCTTGTCTTGTCATGTCATGTCATGTCATGTTGTGTTGTGTTGTTTTGTCTTGTCTTGTCTTGTCTTGTCTTGTCTTGTCTTGGGTTGTCTTGTCTTGTCTTTTCTTGTCTTGTCTTGTCTTGTCTTGTCTTGTCTTGTCTTGCCTTGTCTTGTCTTGTCTTGTCTTGTCTTGTCTTGTCTTGTTTTGTCTTGTCTTGTCATGTCATGTCATGTCATGTTGTGTTGTGTTGTGTTGTTTTGTCTTGTCTTGTCTTGTCTTGTCTTGTCTTGTCTTGTCTAGTCTTGTCTAGTCTTGTCTTGTCTAGTCTTGTCTAGTCTTGTCTAGTCTTGTCTAGTCTTGTCTTGTCTAGTCTTGTCTTGTCTTGTCTAGTCTTGTCTAGTCTTGTCTAGTCTTGTCTTGTCTTGTCTTGTCTTGTCTTGTCTTATCTTGTCTTGTCTTGTCTTGTCTAGTCTTGTCTAGTCTTGTCTAGTCTTGTCTAGTCTTGTCTAGTCTTGTCTTGTCTTGTCTTGTTTTGTCTTGTTTTGTCTTGTCATGTCTTCTCATGTCTTGTCTTGTCTTGTCTTGTCTTGTCTAGTCTTGTCTTGTCTAGTCTTGTCTTGTCTTGTCTAGTCTTGTCTAGTCTAGTCTTGTCCAGTCTTGTCTTGTCTAGTCTTGTCTTGTCTTGTCTTGTCTTGTCTAGTCTTGTCTTGTCTTGTCTTGTCTTGTCTTGTCTTGTCTTGTCTTGTCTTGTCTTGTCTTGTCTAGTCTTGTCGTGTCTAGTCTTGTCTAGTCTTGTCTAGTCTTGTCTTGTCTTGTCTTGTCTTGTCTAGTCTTGTCTAGTCTTGTCTAGTCTTGTCTTGTCTTGTCTTGTCTTGTCTTGTCTTGTCTTGTCTAGTCTTGTCTAGTCTTGTCTTGTCTTGTCTTGTCTAGTCTTGTCTTGTCTTGTCTTGTCTTGTCTTGTCTTGTCTTGTCTTGTCTTGTCTAGTCTTGTCGTGTCTAGTCTTGTCTAGTCTTGTCTAGTCTTGTCTAGTCTTGTCTTGTCTTGTCTTGTCTTGTCTTGTCTTGTCTTGTCTTGTCTTGTCTTGTCTTGTCTTGTCTTGTCTTGTCTTGTCTTGTCTTGTCTTGTCTTGTCTTGTCTTGTCTTGTCTTGTCTTGTCTTGTCTTGTCTTGTCTTGTCTTGTCTTGTCTTGTCTTGTCTTGTCTTGTCTTGTCTTGTCTTGTCTTGTCTTGTCTTGTCTTGTCTTGTCTTGTCTTGTCTTGTCTTGTCTTGTCTTGTCTTGTCTTGTCTTGTCTTGTCTTGTCTTGTCTTGTCTTGTCTTGTCTTGTCTTGTCTTGTCTTGTCTAGTCTTGTCTAGTCTTGTCTTGTCTTGTCTTGTCTTGTCTTGTCTAGTCTTGTCTTGTCTAGTCTTGTCTTGTTTTGTCTTGTCTTGTCATGTCATGTCATGTCATGTTGTGTTGTGTTGTTTTGTCTTGCCTTGTTTTGTCTTGTCTTGTCTTGTCTTGTCTTGTCTTGTCTTGTCTTGTCTTGGGTTGTCTTGTCTTTTCTTTTCTTGTCTTGTCTTGTCTTGTCTTGTCTTGTCTTGTCTTGTCTTGTCTTGTCTTGTCTTGTCTTGTCTTGTCTTGTCTTGTCTTGTCTTGTCTTGTCTAGACTTGTCTTGTCTTGTCTTGTCTTGTCTAGTCTTGTCTTGTCTTGTCTAGTCTTGTCTTGTCTTGTCTTGTCTTGTCTTGTCTTGTCTTGTCTTGTCTTGTCTAGTCTTGTCTTGTCTTGTCTTGTCTTGTCTTGTCTTGTCTTGTCTTGTCTTGTTTTGTCTTGTCTTGTCTTGTCTTGTCTTGTCTTGTCTTGTCTTGTCTTGTCTTATCTTGTCTTGTCTTGTCTTGTCTAGTCTTGTCTAGTCTTGTCTAGTCTTGTCTAGTCTTGTCTAGTCTTGTCTTGTCTTGTCTTGTCTTGTCTTGTCTTGTCTTGTCTTGTCTTGTCTTGTCTTGTCTTGTCTTGTCTTGTCTTGTTTTGTCTTGTTTTGTCATGTCATGTCATGTCATGTTGTGTTGTGTTGTTTTGTCTTGTCTTGTCTTGTCTTGTCTTGTCTTGTCTTGTCTTGTCTTGTCTTGTCTTGTCTTGGGTTGTCTTGTCTTGTCTTGTCTTGTCTTGTCTTGTCTTGTCTAGTCTTGTCTTGTCTTGTCTTGTCTTGTCTTGGGTTGTCTTGTCTTGTCTTTTCTTGTCTTGTCTTGTCTTGTCTTGTCTTGTCTTGTCTTGTCTTGTCTTGTCTTGTCTTGTCTTGTCTAGTCTTGTCTTGTCTTGTCTTGTCTTGTCTTGTCTTGTCTAGACTTGTCTTGTCTTGTCTTGTCTTGTCTAGTCTTGTCTTGTCTTGTCTTGTCTTGTCTAGTCTTGTCTTGTCTTGTCTAGTCTTGTCTTGTCTTGTCATGTCATGTTGTGTTGTCTTGTCTAGTCTTGTCTAGTCTTGTCTAGTCTTGTCTAGTCTTGTCTTGTCTTGTCTTGTCTAGTCTTGTCTAGTCTTGTCTTGTCTTGTCTTGTCTTGTCTTATCTTGTCTTGTCTTGTCTTGTCTAGTCTTGTCTAGTCTTGTCTAGTCTTGTCTAGTATTGTCTAGTCTTGTCTTGTCTTGTCTTGTTTTGTCTTGTTTTGTCTTGTCATGTCTTCTCATGTCTTGTCTTGTCTTGTCTTGTCTTGTCTAGTCTTGTCTTGTCTTGTCTAGTCTTGTCTTGTCTTGTCTAGTCTTGTCTAGTCTAGTCTTGTCTAGTCTTGTCTTGTCTAGTCTTGTCTTGTCTTGTCTTGTCTTGTCTTGTCTAGTCTTGTCTAGTCTTGTCTTGTCTTGTCTTGTCTTGTCTTGTCTTGTCTTGTCTAGTCTTGTCGTGTCTAGTCTTGTCTAGTCTTGTCTAGTCTTGTCTTGTCTTGTCTTGTCTTGTCTTGTCTTGTCTTGTCTTGTCTTGTCTTGTCTTGTCTTGTCTTGTCTTGTCTTGTCTTGTCTTGTCTTGTCTTGTCTTGTCTTGTCTTGTCTTGTCTTGTCTAGTCTTGTCTAGTCTTGTCTAGTCTTGTCTAGTCTTGTCTAGTCTTGTCTTGTCCTGTCTTGTCTTGTCTTGTCTTGTCTAGTCTTGTCTTGTCTTGCCTTGTCTTGTCTTGTCTTGTCTTGTCTTGTCTAGTCTTGTCTTGTCTAGTCTTGTCTTGTTTTGTCTTGTCTTGTCATGTCATGTCATGTCATGTTGTGTTGTGTTGTTTTGTCTTGCCTTGTTTTGTCTTGTCTTGTCTTGTCTTGTCTAGTCTTGTCTTTTCTTGTCTTGTCTTGTCTGGTCTTGTCTTGTCTTGTCTTGTCTTGTCTTGTCTTGTCTTGTCTTGTCTTGTCTTGTCTTGTCTTGTCTTGTCTTGTCTTGTCTAGTCTTGTCTTGTCTTGTCTTGTCTTGTCTTGTCTTGTCTTGTCTTGTCTTGTCTTGTCTTGTCTAGTCTTGTCTAGTCTTGTCTAGTCTTGTCTAGTCTTGTCTAGTCTTGTCTTGTCTTGTCTTGTCTTGTCTTGTCATGTCTTGTCTTGTCTTGTCTTGTCTTGTCTTGTCTTGTCTTGTCTTGTCTTGTCTTGTCTTGTCTTGTCTTGTCTTGTCTAGTCTTGTCTTTTCTTTTCTTGTCTTGTCTTGTCTGGTCTTGTCTTGTCTTGTCTTGTCTTGTCTTGTCTTGTCTTGTCTTGTCTTGTCTTGTCTTGTCTTGTCTTGTCTTGTCTTGTCTTGTCTTGTCTTGTCTTGTCTTGTCTTGTCTTGTCTTGTCTTGTCTTGTCTTGTCTTGTCTTGTCTTGTCTTGTCTTGTCTTGTCTAGTCTTGTCTTGTCTTGTCTTGTCTTGTCTAGTCTTGTCTTGTCTTGTCTTGTCTTGTCTTGTCTTGTCTTTTCTTGTCTGGTCTTGTCTTATCTTGTCTGGTCTTGTCTTGTCTAGTCTTGTCTTGTCTAGTCTTGTCTTGTCTTGTCTTGTCTAGTCTTGTCTAGTCTTGTCTAGTCTTGTCTAGTCTTGTCTTGTCTTGTCTTGTTTTGTCTTGTCTAGTCTTGTCTAGTCTTGTCTAGTCTTGTCTAGTCTTGTCTAGTCTTGTCTAGTCTTGTCTAGTCTTGTCTAGTCTTGTCTAGTCTTGTCTAGTCTTGTCTTTTCTTTTCTGGTCTTGTCTTGTCTTTTCTTGTCTGGTCTTGTCTTGTCTTGTCTGGTCTTGTCTTGTCTAGTCTTGTCTTGTCTAGTCTTGTCTTGTCTTGTCTTGTTTTGTCTTGTCTAGTCTTGTCTAGTCTTGTCTAGTCTTGTCTAGTCTTGTCTAGTCTTGTCTAGTCTTGTCTTTTCTTGTCTTGTCTAGTCTTGTCTAGTCTTGTCTAGTCTAGTCTTGTCTTGTCTTGTCTTGTCTTGTCTAGTCTTGTCTAGTCTTGTCTAGTCTTGTCTAGTCTTGTCTTGTCTTGTCTTGTCTTGTCTAGTCTTGTCTAGTCTTGTCTAGTCTTGTCTTGTCTTGTCTTGTCTTGTCTTGTCTTGTCTTGTCTTGTCTTGTCTTGTCTTGTCTTGTCTTGTCTTGTCTTGTCTTGTCCTGTCTTCTCTTGTCTTGTCTTGTCTAGTCTTGTCTAGTCTTGTCTAGTCTAGTCTTGTCTTGTCTTGTCTTGTCTTGTCTTGTCTTGTCTTGTCTTGTCTAGTCTTGTCTTGTCTTCTCTTGTCTTGTCTTGTCTTGTCTTGTCTTGTCTTGTCTTGTCTTGTCTTGTCTTGTCTTGTCTTGTCTTGTCTAGTCTGGTCTAGTCTTGTCTAGTCTTGTCTAGTCTTGTCTTGTCTTGTCTTGTTTTGTCTTGTCTAGTCTTGTCTAGTCTTGTCTAGTCTTGTCTAGTCTTGTCTAGTCTTGTCTAGTCTTGTCTAGTCTTGTCTAGTCTTGTCTAGTCTTGTCTAGTCTTGTCTTTTCTTTTCTGGTCTTGTCTTGTCTTTTCTTGTCTGGTCTTGTCTTGTCTTGTCTGGTCTTGTCTTGTCTAGTCTTGTCTTGTCTAGTCTTGTCTTGTCTTGTCTTGTCTTGTCTTGTCTTGTCTTGTCTTGTCTTGTCTTGTCTTGTCTTGTCTTGTCTAGTCTTGTCTTTTCTTGTCTTGTCTTGTCTGGTCTTGTCTTGTCTTGTCTTGTCTTGTCTTGTCTTGTCTTGTCTTGTCTTGTCTTGTCTTGTCTTGTCTTGTCTTGTCTTGTCTTGTCTTGTCTTGTCTTGTCTTGTCTTGTCTTGTCTTGTCTTGTCTTGTCTTGTCTTGTCTTGTCTTGTCTTGTCTTGTCCTGTCTAGTCTTGTCTAGTCTTGTCTAGTCTAGTCTTGTCTTGTCTTGTCTTGTCTTGTCTTGTCTTGTCTTGTCTTGTCTTGTCTTGTCTTGTCTTGTCTTGTCTTGTCTTGTCTTGTCTTGTCTTGTCTTGTCTTGTCTTGTCTTGTCTAGTCTTGTCTAGTCTTGTCTAGTCTTGTCTTGTCTTGTCTTGTCTTGTCTTGTCTTGTCTTGTCTTGTCTTGTCTTGTCTTGTCTTGTCTTGTCTTGTCTTGTCTTGTCTTGTCTTGTCTTGTCTTGTCTTGTCTTGTCTAGTCTTGTCTAGTCTAGTCTTGTCTAGTCTTGTCTTGTCTTGTCTTGTCTTGTCTTGTCTTGTCTTGTCTTGTCTTGTCTTGTCTTGTCTAGTCTTGTCTAGTCTTGTCTAGTCTTTTATTTTCTTGTCTTGTCTTGTCTTGTCTAGTCTTGTCTTGTCTTGTCTTGTCTTGTCTTGTCTTGTCTTGTCTTGTCTTGTCTTGTCTTGTCTTGTCTAGTCTTGTCTTGTCATGTCTTCTCATGTCTTGTCTTGTCTTGTCTTGTCTAGTCTTGTCTTGTCTAGTCTTGTCTAGTCTTGTCTTGTCTTGCCTTGTCTTGTCTTGTCTTGTCTTGTCTTGTCTAGTCTTGTCTTGTCTTGTCTTGTCTTGTCTTGTCTTGTCTTGTCTTGTCTTGTCTTGTCTTGTCTTGTCTTGTCTTTTCTTGTCTGGTCTTGTCTTGTCTTGTCTAGTCTTGTCTAGTCTTGTCTTGTCTTGTCTTGTCTTGTCTTGTCTTGTCTTGTCTTGTCTTGTCTTGTCTTGTCTTGTCTTGTCTTGTCTTGTCTTGCCTTGTCTTGTCTTGTCTTGTCTTGTCTTGTCTTGTCTTGTCTTGTCTTGTCTTGTCTTGTCTTGTCTAGTCTTGTCTTGTCATGTCTTCTCATGTCTTCTCATGTCTTGTCTTGTCTTGCCTTGTCTAGTCTTGTCTTGTCTAGTCTTGTCTAGTCTTGTCTTGTCTTGTCTTGTTTTGTCTTGTCTAGTCTTGTCTAGTCTTGTCTAGTCTTGTCTAGTCTTCTCTAGTCTTGTCTAGTCTTGTCTAGTCTTGTCTTTTCTTGTCTGGTCTTGTCTTGTCTTTTCTTGTCTGGTCTTGTCTTGTCTTGTCTGGTCTTGTCTTGTCTAGTCTTGTCTTGTCTTGTCTTGTCTTGTCTTGTATTGTCTTGTCTTGTCTTGTCTTGTCTAGTCTTGTCTTGTCTTGTTTTGTCTTGTCTTGTCTTGTCGTGTCCTGTCTTGTCTTGCCTTTTCTTGTCTGGCCTTGTCTTGTCTTGTCTTGTCTTGTCTTGTCTTGTCTTGTCTTGTCTTGTCTTGTCTTGTCTTTACTTGTCTTGTCTTGTCTTGTCTTGTCGTGTCTTGTCTTGTCTTGCCTTTTCTTGTCTGGCCTTGTCTAGTCTTGTCTAGTCTTGTCTAGTCTTGTCTAGTCTTGTCTAGTCTTGTCTTGTCTTGTCTAGTCTTGTCTAGTCTTGTCTAGTCTTGTCTTGTCTTGCCTTTTCTTGTCTGGCCTTGTCTAGTCTTGTCTAGTCTTGTCTAGTCTTGTCTAGTCTTGTCTTGTCTTGTCTAGTCTTGTCTAGTCTTGTCTAGTCTTGTCTTGTCTTGCCTAGTCTTGTCTAGTCTTGTCTAGTCTTGTCTAGTCTTGTCTAGTCTTGTCTAGTCTAGTCTTGTCTTGTCTAGTCTTGTCTAGTCTTGTCTAGTCTTGTCTTGTCTTGTCTTGTCTTGTCTAGTCTTGTCTAGTCTTGTCTTGTCATGTCTTCTCATGTCTTGTCTTGTCTTGTCTTGTCTAGTCTTGTCTTGTCTAGTCTTGTCTAGTCTTGTCTTGTCTTGTCTTGTTTTGTCTTGTCTAGTCTTGTCTAGTCTTGTCTAGTCTTGTCTAGTCTTGTCTAGTCTTGTCTAGTCTTGTCTAGTCTTGTCTAGTCTTGTCTAGTCTTGTCTAGTCTTGTCTTTTCTTGTCTGGTCTTGTCTAGTCTTTTCTTGTCTGGTCTTGTCTTGTCTTGTCTGGTCTTGTCTTGTCTAGTCTTGTCTTGTCTTGTCTTGTCTTGTCTTGTCTTGTCTTGTCTTGTCTTGTCTTGTCTAGTCTTGTCTAGTCTTTTCTTGTCTTGTCTTTTCTTGTCTTGTCTTGTCTTGTCTTGTCTTGTCTTGTCTTGTCTTGTCTTGTCTTGTCTTGTCTTGTCTTGTCTTGTCTTGTCTTGTCTTGTCTTGTCTTGTCTTGTCTTGTCTTGTCTTGTCTTGTCTTGTCTTGTCTTGTCTTGTCTTGTCTTGTCTTGTCTTGTCTTGTCTTGTCTTGTCTTGTCTTGTCGTGTCTTGTCTTGTCTTGTCTTGCCTTTTCTTGTCTGGCCTTGTCTTGTCTTGTCTTGTCTTGTCTTGTCTTGTCTTGTCTTGTCTTGTCTTTACTTGTCTTGTCTTGTCTTGTCTTGTCGTGTCTTGTCTTGTCTTGTCTTGTCTTGTCTTGTCTTGTCTTGTCTTGTCTAGTCTTGTCTAGTCTTGTCTTGTCTTGTCTTGTCTTGTCTTGTCTTGTCTTGTCTAGTCTTGTCTAGTCTAGTCTTGTCTAGTCGTGTCTTGTCTAGTCTTGCCTTTTCTTGTCTTGTCTTGTCTTGTCGTGTCTTGTCTTGTCTTGTCTTGCCTTTTCTTGTCTGGCCTTGTCTTGTCTTGTCTTGTCTTGTCTTGTCTTGTCTTGTCTTGTCTTGTCTTTACTTGTCTTGTCTTGTCTTGTCTTGTCTTGTCTTGTCTTGTCTTGTCTTGTCTTGTCTTGTCTTGTCTTGTCTTGTCTTGTCTTGTCTTGTCTTGTCGTGTCTTGTCTTGTCTTGTCTTGCCTTTTCTTGTCTGGCCTTGTCTTGTCTTGTCTTGTCTTGTCTTGTCTTGTCTTGTCTTGTCTTGTCTTTACTTGTCTTGTCTTGTCTTGTCTTGTCTTGTCTTGTCTTGTCTTGTCTTGTCTTGTCTTGTCTTGTCTTGTCTTGTCTAGTCTTGTCTAGTCTTTTCTTGTCTTGTCTTTTCTTGTCTTGTCTTGTCTTGTCTTGTCTTGTCTTGTCTTGTCTTGTCTTGTCTTGTCTTGTCTTGTCTTGTCTTGTCTTGTCTTGTCTTGTCTTGTCTTGTCTTGTCTTGTCTTGTCTTGTCTTGTCTTGTCTTGTCTTGTCTTGTCTTGTCTTGTCTTGTCTTGTCTTGTCGTGTCTTGTCTTGTCTTGTCTTGCCTTTTCTTGTCTGGCCTTGTCTTGTCTTGTCTTGTCTTGTCTTGTCTTGTCTTGTCTTGTCTTGTCTTTACTTGTCTTGTCTTGTCTTGTCTTGTCGTGTCTTGTCTTGTCTTGCCTTTTCTTGTCTGGCCTTGTCTAGTCTTGTCTAGTCTTGTCTAGTCTTGTCTAGTCTTGTCTAGTCTTGTCTAGTCTTGTCTAGTCTTGTCTAGTCTTGTCTAGTCTTGTCTAGTCTTGTCTAGTCTTGTCTTGTCTAGTCTTGTCTAGTCTTGTCTAGTCTTGTCTTGTCTTGTCTAGTCTTGTCTAGTCTAGTCTTGTCTTGTCTAGTCTTGTCTTTTCTTGTCTGGTCTTGTCTTGTCTTTTCTTGTCTGGTCTTGTCTTGTCTTGTCTGGTCTTGTCTTGTCTAGTCTTGTCTTGTCTTGTCTTGTCTTGTCTTGTCTTGTCTTGTCTAGTCTTGTCTAGTCTAGTCTTGTCTAGTCGTGTCTTGTCTAGTCTTGCCTTTTCTTGTCTGGCCTTGTCTAGTCTTGTCTAGTCTTGTCTTGTCTTGTCTTGTCTTGCCTAGTCTTGTCTAGTCTTGTCTAGTCTTGTCTAGTCTTGTCTAGTCTTGTCTAGTCTTGTCTTGTCTTGTCTAGTCTTGTCTTGTCTTGTCTTGTCTAGTCTTGTCTAGTCTTGTCTAGTCTTGTCTTGTCTAGTCTTGTCTAGTCTTGTCTTGTCTTGTCTTGTCTTGTCTTGTCTTGTCTAGTCTTGTCTAGTCTTGTCTTGTCTTGTCTTGTCTTGTCTTGTCTTGTCTTGTCTTGTCTTTACTTGTCTTGTCTTGTCTTGTCTTGTCGTGTCTTGTCTTGTCTTGCCTTTTCTTGTCTGGCCTTGTCTAGTCTTGTCTAGTCTTGTCTAGTCTTGTCTAGTCTTGTCTAGTCTTGTCTTGTCTTGTCTAGTCTTGTCTAGTCTTGTCTAGTCTTGTCTTGTCTTGCCTTTTCTTGTCTGGCCTTGTCTTGTCTTGTCTTGTCTTGTCTTGTCTTGTCTTGTCTTGTCTTGTCTTGTCTTTACTTGTCTTGTCTTGTCTTGTCTTGTCGTGTCTTGTCTTGTCTTGCCTTTTCTTGTCTGGCCTTGTCTAGTCTTGTCTAGTCTTGTCTAGTCTTGTCTAGTCTTGTCTAGTCTTGTCTTGTCTTGTCTAGTCTTGTCTAGTCTTGTCTAGTCTTGTCTTGTCTTGCCTTTTCTTGTCTGGCCTTGTCTAGTCTTGTCTAGTCTTGTCTAGTCTTGTCTAGTCTTGTCTTGTCTTGTCTAGTCTTGTCTAGTCTTGTCTAGTCTTGTCTTGTCTTGCCTAGTCTTGTCTAGTCTTGTCTAGTCTTGTCTAGTCTTGTCTAGTCTTGTCTAGTCTAGTCTTGTCTTGTCTAGTCTTGTCTAGTCTTGTCTAGTCTTGTCTTGTCTTGTCTTGTCTTGTCTAGTCTTGTCTAGTCTTGTCTTGTCATGTCTTCTCATGTCTTGTCTTGTCTTGTCTTGTCTAGTCTTGTCTTGTCTAGTCTTGTCTAGTCTTGTCTTGTCTTGTCTTGTTTTGTCTTGTCTAGTCTTGTCTAGTCTTGTCTAGTCTTGTCTAGTCTTGTCTAGTCTTGTCTAGTCTTGTCTAGTCTTGTCTAGTCTTGTCTAGTCTTGTCTAGTCTTGTCTTTTCTTGTCTGGTCTTGTCTAGTCTTTTCTTGTCTGGTCTTGTCTTGTCTTGTCTGGTCTTGTCTTGTCTAGTCTTGTCTTGTCTTGTCTTGTCTTGTCTTGTCTTGTCTTGTCTTGTCTTGTCTTGTCTAGTCTTGTCTAGTCTTTTCTTGTCTTGTCTTTTCTTGTCTTGTCTTGTCTTGTCTTGTCTTGTCTTGTCTTGTCTTGTCTTGTCTTGTCTTGTCTTGTCTTGTCTTGTCTTGTCTTGTCTTGTCTTGTCTTGTCTTGTCTTGTCTTGTCTTGTCTTGTCTTGTCTTGTCTTGTCTTGTCTTGTCTTGTCTTGTCTTGTCTTGTCTTGTCTTGTCTTGTCTTGTCTTGTCGTGTCTTGTCTTGTCTTGTCTTGCCTTTTCTTGTCTGGCCTTGTCTTGTCTTGTCTTGTCTTGTCTTGTCTTGTCTTGTCTTGTCTTGTCTTTACTTGTCTTGTCTTGTCTTGTCTTGTCGTGTCTTGTCTTGTCTTGTCTTGTCTTGTCTTGTCTTGTCTTGTCTTGTCTAGTCTTGTCTAGTCTTGTCTTGTCTTGTCTTGTCTTGTCTTGTCTTGTCTTGTCTAGTCTTGTCTAGTCTAGTCTTGTCTAGTCGTGTCTTGTCTAGTCTTGCCTTTTCTTGTCTTGTCTTGTCTTGTCGTGTCTTGTCTTGTCTTGTCTTGCCTTTTCTTGTCTGGCCTTGTCTTGTCTTGTCTTGTCTTGTCTTGTCTTGTCTTGTCTTGTCTTGTCTTTACTTGTCTTGTCTTGTCTTGTCTTGTCTTGTCTTGTCTTGTCTTGTCTTGTCTTGTCTTGTCTTGTCTTGTCTTGTCTTGTCTTGTCTTGTCTTGTCGTGTCTTGTCTTGTCTTGTCTTGCCTTTTCTTGTCTGGCCTTGTCTTGTCTTGTCTTGTCTTGTCTTGTCTTGTCTTGTCTTGTCTTGTCTTTACTTGTCTTGTCTTGTCTTGTCTTGTCTTGTCTTGTCTTGTCTTGTCTTGTCTTGTCTTGTCTTGTCTTGTCTAGTCTTGTCTAGTCTTTTCTTGTCTTGTCTTTTCTTGTCTTGTCTTGTCTTGTCTTGTCTTGTCTTGTCTTGTCTTGTCTTGTCTTGTCTTGTCTTGTCTTGTCTTGTCTTGTCTTGTCTTGTCTTGTCTTGTCTTGTCTTGTCTTGTCTTGTCTTGTCTTGTCTTGTCTTGTCTTGTCTTGTCGTGTCTTGTCTTGTCTTGTCTTGCCTTTTCTTGTCTGGCCTTGTCTTGTCTTGTCTTGTCTTGTCTTGTCTTGTCTTGTCTTGTCTTGTCTTGTCTTGTCTTGTCTTGTCTTGTCTTGTCTTGTCTTGTCTTGTCTTGTCTTGTCTTGTCTTGTCTTGTCTTGTCGTGTCTTGTCTTGTCTTGTCTTGCCTTTTCTTGTCTGGCCTTGTCTTGTCTTGTCTTGTCTTGTCTTGTCTTGTCTTGTCTTGTCTTGTCTTTACTTGTCTTGTCTTGTCTTGTCTTGTCGTGTCTTGTCTTGTCTTGCCTTTTCTTGTCTGGCCTTGTCTAGTCTTGTCTAGTCTTGTCTAGTCTTGTCTAGTCTTGTCTAGTCTTGTCTAGTCTTGTCTAGTCTTGTCTAGTCTTGTCTAGTCTTGTCTAGTCTTGTCTAGTCTTGTCTTGTCTAGTCTTGTCTAGTCTTGTCTAGTCTTGTCTTGTCTTGTCTAGTCTTGTCTAGTCTAGTCTTGTCTTGTCTAGTCTTGTCTTTTCTTGTCTGGTCTTGTCTTGTCTTTTCTTGTCTGGTCTTGTCTTGTCTTGTCTGGTCTTGTCTTGTCTAGTCTTGTCTTGTCTTGTCTTGTCTTGTCTTGTCTTGTCTTGTCTAGTCTTGTCTAGTCTAGTCTTGTCTAGTCGTGTCTTGTCTAGTCTTACCTTTTCTTGTCTGGCCTTGTCTAGTCTTGTCTAGTCTTGTCTTGTCTTGTCTTGTCTTGCCTAGTCTTGTCTAGTCTTGTCTAGTCTTGTCTAGTCTTGTCTAGTCTTGTCTAGTCTTGTCTTGTCTTGTCTAGTCTTGTCTTGTCTTGTCTTGTCTAGTCTTGTCTAGTCTTGTCTAGTCTTGTCTTGTCTAGTCTTGTCTAGTCTTGTCTTGTCTTGTCTTGTCTTGTCTTGTCTTGTCTAGTCTTGTCTAGTCTTGTCTTGTCATGTCTTGTCTAGTCTTGTCTAGTCTTGTCTTGTCTAGTCTTGTCTTGTCTAGTCTTGTCTAGTCTTGTCTAGTCTTGTCTAGTCTTGTCTAGTCTTGTCTAGTCTTGTCTAGTCTTGTCTAGTCTTGTCTAGTCTTGTCTAGTCTTGTCTAGTCTTGTCTTTTCTTGTCTGGTCTTGTCTTTTCTTGTCTGGTCTTGTCTTGTCTTGTCTGGTCTTGTCTTGTCTAGTCTTGTCTTGTCTTGTCTTGTCTTGTCTTGTCTTGTCTAGTCTTGTCTTGTCTTGTCTTTACTTGTCTTGTCTTGTCTTGTTTTGTCTTGTCTAGTCTTGTCTAGTCTTGTCTAGTCTTGTCTAGTCTTGTCTAGTCTTGTCTTTTCTTGTCTGGTCTTGTCTTGTCTTTTCTTGTCTGGTCTTGTCTTGTCTTGTCTTGTCTTGTCTTGTCTTTACTTGTCTTGTCTTGTCTTGTCTTGTCTAGTCTTGTCTTGTCTTGTCTTGTCTTGTCTTGTCTAGTCTTGTCTTGTCTAGTCTTGTCTAGTCTTGTCTTGTCTTGTCTTGTCTTGTCTTGTCTTGTCTTGTCTTGTCTTGTCTTGTCTTGTCTAGTCTTGTCTAGTCTTGTCTAGTCTTGTCTAGTCTTGTCTAGTCTTGTCTAGTCTTGTCTTGTCTTGTCTAGTCTTGTCTAGTCTTGTCTTTACTTGTCTTGTCTTGTCTTGTCTTGTCGTGTCTTGTCTTGTCTTGCCTTTTCTTGTCTGGCCTTGTCTAGTCTTGTCTAGTCTTGTCTAGTCTTGTCTAGTCTTGTCTTGTCTTGTCTAGTCTTGTCTAGTCTTGTCTAGTCTTGTCTTGTCTTGCCTTTTCTTGTCTGGCCTTGTCTAGTCTTGTCTAGTCTTGTCTAGTCTTGTCTAGTCTTGTCTAGTCTAGTCTTGTCTAGTCTTGTCTTGTCTAGTCTTGTCTAGTCTTGTCTTGTCTTGTCTTGTCTTGTCTTGTCTTGTCTTGTCTAGTCTTGTCTTGTCTTGTCTAGTCTTGTCTTGTCTTGTCTTGTCTTGTCTTGTCTAGTCTTGTCTAGTCTTGTCTTGTCTTGTCTAGTCTTGTCTAGTCTTGTCAAGTCTTGTCTTTTCTTGTCTGGTCTTGTCTTGTCTTTTCTTGTCTGGTCTTGTCTTGTCTTGTCTGGTCTTGTCTTGTCTTGTCTTGTCTTGTCTTGTCTTGTCTTGTCTTGTCATGTCTTGTCTAGTCTTGTCTAGTCTTGTCTTGTCTTGTCTTGTCTTGTCTTGTCTTGTCTTGTCTAGTCTTGTCTAGTCTTGTCTTGTCTTGTCTTGTTTTGTCTTGTCTAGTCTTGTCTAGTCTTGTCTAGTCTTGTCTAGTCTTGTCTAGTCTTGTCTAGTCTTGTCTTTTCTTGTCTGGTCTTGTCTTGTCTTTTCTTGTCTGGTCTTGTCTTGTCTTGTCTGGTCTTGTCTTGTCTTGTCTTGTCTTGTCTTGTCTTGTCTTGTCATGTCTTGTCTAGTCTTGTCTAGTCTTGTCTTGTCTTGTCTTGTCTTGTCTTGTCTAGTCTTGCCTAGTCTTGTCTAGTCTTGTCTTGTCTTGTCTTGTTTTGTCTTGTCTAGTCTTGTCTAGTCTTGTCTAGTCTTGTCTAGTCTTGTCTAGTCTTGTCTAGTCTTGTCTAGTCTTGTCTTTTCTTGTCTGGTCTTGTCTTGTCTTTTCTTGTCTGGTCTTGTCTTGTCTTGTCTGGTCTTGTCTTGTCTTGTCTTGTCTTGTCTTGTCTTGTCTTGTCATGTCTTGTCTAGTCTTGTCTAGTCTTGTCTTGTCTTGTCTTGTCTTGTCTTGTCTTGTCTTGTCTTGTCTAGTCTTGTCTAGTCTTGTCTAGTCTTGTCTAGTCTTGTCTAGTCTTGTCTAGTCTTGTCTAGTCTTGTCTTTTCTTGTCTGGTCTTGTCTTGTCTTTTCTTGTCTGGTCTTGTCTTGTCTTGTCTGGTCTTGTCTTGTCTAGTCTTGTCTTGTCTTGTCTTGTCTTGTCTTGTCTTGTCTTGTCTTGTCTTGTCTTGTCTTGTCTTGGCTGGTCTTGTCTTGTCTTGTCTTGTCTTGTCTTGTCTAGTCTTGTCTAGTCTTGTCTAGTCTTGTCTAGTCTTGTCTTGTCTAGTCTTGTCTAGTCTTGTCTTGTCTTGTCTTGTCTTGTCTTGTCTTGTCTAGTCTTGTCTAGTCTTGTCTTGTCATGTCTTGTCTAGTCTTGTCTTGTCTTGTCTTGTCTTGTCTTGTCTTGGCTGGTCTTGTCTTGTCTTGTCTTGTCTTGTCTTGTCTTGTCTTGTCTAGTCTTGTCTAGTCTTGTCTAGTCTTGTCTAGTCTTGTCTAGTCTTGTCTTTTCTTGTCTGGTCTTGTCTTTTCTTGTCTGGTCTTGTCTTGTCTTGTCTGGTCTTGTCTGGTCTTGTCTTGTCTAGTCTTGTCTTGTCTTGTCTTGTCTTGTCTTGTCTTGTCTTGTCTAGTCTTGTCTAGTCTTGTCTTGTCTTGTCTTGTCTTGTCTTGTCTTGTCTTGTCTTGTCTAGTCTTGTCTAGTCTTGTCTTGTCATGTCTTGTCTAGTCTTGTCTAGTCTTGTCTTGTCTAGTCTAGTCTTGTCTTGTCTAGTCTTGTCTAGTCTTGTCTAGTCTTGTCTAGTCTTGTCTAGTCTTGTCTAGTCTTGTCTAGTCTTGTCTAGTCTTGTCTAGTCTTGTCTAGTCTTGTCTTTTCTTGTCTGGTCTTGTCTTTTCTTGTCTGGTCTTGTCTTGTCTTGTCTTGTCTTGTCTTGTCTAGTCTTGTCTAGTCTTTTCTTGTCTTGTCTTGTCTTGTCTAGTCTTGTCTTGTCTTGTCTTGTCTTGTCTAGTCTTGTCTAGTCTTTTCTTGTCTTGTCTTTTCTTGTCTTGTCTTGTCTTGTCTTGTCTTGTCTTGTCTTGTCTTGTCTTGTCTTGTCTTGTCTTGTCTTGTCTTGTCTTGTCTTGTCTTGTCTTGTCTTGTCTTGTCTTGTCTTGTCTTGTCTTGTCTTGTCTTGTCTTGTCTTGTCTTGTCTTGTCTTGTCTTGTCTTGTCTTGTCTTGTCTTGTCTTGTCTTGTCTTGTCTTGTCTTGTCTTGTCATGTCTTCTCATGTCTTGTCTTGTCTTGTCTTGTCTAGTCTTGTCTTGTCTAGTCTTGTCTAGTCTTGTCTTGTCTTGCCTTGTCTTGTCTTGTCTTGTCTTGTCTTGTCTAGTCTTGTCTTGTCTAGTCTTGTCTAGTCTTGTCTTGTCTTGCCTTGTCTTGTCTTGTCTGGTCTTGTCTAGGCTTGTCTAGTCTTGTCTTGTCATGTCTTCTCATGTCTTGTCTTGTCTTGTCTTGTCTAGTCTTGTCTTGTCTAGTCTTGTCTAGTCTTGTCTTGTCTTGCCTTGCCTTGTCTTGTCTTGTCTTGTCTTGTCTTGTCTTGTCTAGTCTTGTCTTGTCTTGTCTTGTCTTGTCTTGTCTTGTCTTGTCTTTTCTTGTCTGGTCTTGTCTTGTCTTGTCTAGTCTTGTCTAGTCTTGTCTTGTCTTGTCTTGTCTTGTCTTGTCTTGTCTTGTCTTGTCTTGTCTTGTCTTGTCTTGTCTTGTCTTGTCTTGTCTTGTCTTGTCTTGTCTTGTCTTGTCTTGTCTTGTCTTGTCTTGTCTTGTCTTGTCTTGTCTAGTCTTGTCTAGTCTTGTCTTGTCTTGTCTTGTCTTGTCTTTTCTTGTCTGGTCTTGTCTAGTCTTGTCTAGTCTTGTCTTGTCTTGTCTTGACTTGTCTTTTCTTGTCTGGTCTTGTCTTGTCTTGTCTGGTCTTGTCTTGTCTAGTCTTGTCTTGTCTTGTCTTGTCTTGTCTTGTCTTGTCTAGTCTTGTCTAGTCTTGTCTTGTCTTGTCTTGTCTTTTCTTGTCTGGTCTTGTCTTGTCTTGTCTGGTCTTGTCTTGTCTAGTCTTGTCTTGTCTTGTCTTGTCTTGTCTTGTCTTGTCTTGTCTAGTCTTGTCTTGTCTTGTCTTGTCTTGTCTTGTCTTGTCTTGTCTTGTCTTGTCTTGTCTTGTCTTGTCTTGTCTTGTCTTGTCTTGTCTTGTCTTGTCTTGTCTTGTCTTGTCTTGTCTTGTCTTGTCTTGTCTTGTCTTGTCTTGTCTTGTCTTGTCTTGTCTTGTCTTGTCTTGTCTTGTCTTGTCTTGTCTTGTCTTGCCTTTTCTTGTCTGGCCTTGTCTTGTCTTGTCTTGTCTTGTCTTGTCTTGTCTTGTCTTGTCTTTACTTGTCTTGTCTTGTCTGGTCTTGTCTTGTCTAGTCTTGTCTTGTCTTGTCTTGTCTTGTCTTGTCTTGTCTAGTCTTGTCTAGTCTAGTCTTGTCTAGTCGTGTCTTGTCTTGTCTTGTCTTGTCTGGTCTTGTCTTGTCAAGTCTTGTCTAGTCTTGTCTTGTCTTGCCTTTTCTTGTCTGGCCTTGTCTTGTCTTGTCTTGTCTTGTCTTGTCTTGTCTTGTCTTTACTTGTCTTGTCTTGTCTGGTCTTGTCTTGTCTAGTCTTGTCTTGTCTTGTCTTGTCTTGTCTTGTCTTGTCTAGTCTTGTCTAGTCTAGTCTTGTCTAGTCTTGTCTTGTCTTGTCTTGTCATGTCTTCTCATGTCTTGTCTTGTCTTGTCTTGTCTAGTCTTGTCTTGTCTTGTCTTGTCTTGTCTTGTCTTGTCTAGTCTAGTCTTGTCTTGTCTTGTCTAGTCTTGTCTAGTCTAGTCTTGTCTAGTCTTGTCTTGTCTTGTCTTGTCATGTCTTCTCATGTCTTGTCTTGTCTTGTCTTGTCTTGTCTTGTCTTGTCTTGTCTTGTCTTGTCTTGTCTTGTCTAGTCTTGTCTAGTCTTGTCTAGTCTTGTCTAGTCTTGTCTAGTCTTGTCTTGTCTTGTCTTGTCTTGTCTTGTCATGTCTTGTCTTGTCTTGTCTTGTCTTGTCTTGTCTTGTCTTGTCTTGTCTTGTCTTGTCTTGTCTTGTCTAGTCTTGTCTTTTCTTTTCTTGTCTTGTCTTGTCTGGTCTTGTCTTGTCTTGTCTTGTCTTGTCTTGTCTTGTCTTGTCTTGTCTTGTCTTGTCTTGTCTTGTCTTGTCTTGTCTTGTCTTGTCTTGTCTTGTCTTGTCTTGTCTTGTCTTGTCTTGTCTTGTCTTGTCTTGTCTTGTCTTGTCTTGTCTTGTCTTGTCTTGTCTAGTCTTGTCTTGTCTTGTCTTGTCTTGTCTAGTCTTGTCTTGTCTTGTCTTGTCTTGTCTTGTCTTGTCTTTTCTTGTCTGGTCTTGTCTTGTCTTGTCTGGTCTTGTCTTGTCTAGTCTTGTCTTGTCTAGTCTTGTCTTGTCTTGTCTTGTCTAGTCTTGTCTAGTCTTGTCTAGTCTTGTCTAGTCTTGTCTTGTCTTGTCTTGTTTTGTCTTGTCTAGTCTTGTCTAGTCTTGTCTAGTCTTGTCTAGTCTTGTCTAGTCTTGTCTAGTCTTGTCTAGTCTTGTCTAGTCTTGTCTAGT
The DNA here is from genome assembly GCF_028554725.1 of Zeugodacus cucurbitae. Classification (NCBI taxonomy): domain Eukaryota; kingdom Metazoa; phylum Arthropoda; class Insecta; order Diptera; family Tephritidae; genus Zeugodacus; species Zeugodacus cucurbitae. The sequence continues at coordinate 22,030,628 of NC_071672.1, read as the reverse complement.
CTTGTCTTTTCTTTTCTGGTCTTGTCTTGTCTTTTCTTGTCTGGTCTTGTCTTGTCTTGTCTGGTCTTGTCTTGTCTAGTCTTGTCTTGTCTAGTCTTGTCTTGTCTTGTCTTGTTTTGTCTTGTCTAGTCTTGTCTAGTCTTGTCTAGTCTTGTCTAGTCTTGTCTAGTCTTGTCTAGTCTTGTCTTTTCTTGTCTTGTCTAGTCTTGTCTAGTCTTGTCTAGTCTAGTCTTGTCTTGTCTTGTCTTGTCTTGTCTAGTCTTGTCTAGTCTTGTCTAGTCTTGTCTAGTCTTGTCTTGTCTTGTCTTGTCTTGTCTAGTCTTGTCTAGTCTTGTCTAGTCTTGTCTTGTCTTGTCTTGTCTTGTCTTGTCTTGTCTTGTCTTGTCTTGTCTTGTCTTGTCTTGTCTTGTCTTGTCTTGTCTTGTCCTGTCTTCTCTTGTCTTGTCTTGTCTAGTCTTGTCTAGTCTTGTCTAGTCTTGTCTAGTCTTGTCTTGTCTTGTCTTGTCTTGTCTTGTCTTGTCTTGTCTTGTCTTGTCTAGTCTTGTCTTGTCTTCTCTTGTCTTGTCTTGTCTTGTCTTGTCTTGTCTTGTCTTGTCTTGTCTTGTCTTGTCTTGTCTAGTCTGGTCTAGTCTTGTCTAGTCTTGTCTAGTCTTGTCTTGTCTTGTCTTGTCTTGTCTTGTCTTGTCTTGTCTTGTCTTGTCTTGTCTTGTCTTGTCTTGTCTTGTCTTGTCTTGTCTTGTCTTGTCTAGTCTTGTCTTTTCTTGTCTTGTCTTGTCTGGTCTTGTCTTGTCTTGTCTTGTCTTGTCTTGTCTTGTCTTGTCTTGTCTTGTCTTGTCTTGTCTTGTCTTGTCTTGTCTTGTCTTGTCTTGTCTTGTCTTGTCTTGTCTTGTCTTGTCTTGTCTTGTCTTGTCTTGTCTTGTCTTGTCTTGTCTTGTCTTGTCTTGTCCTGTCTAGTCTTGTCTAGTCTTGTCTAGTCTAGTCTTGTCTTGTCTTGTCTTGTCTTGTCTTGTCTTGTCTTGTCTTGTCTTGTCTTGTCTTGTCTTGTCTTGTCTTGTCTTGTCTTGTCTTGTCTTGTCTTGTCTTGTCTTGTCTTGTCTTGTCTAGTCTTGTCTAGTCTTGTCTAGTCTTGTCTTGTCTTGTCTTGTCTTGTCTTGTCTTGTCTTGTCTTGTCTTGTCTTGTCTTGTCTTGTCTTGTCTTGTCTTGTCTTGTCTTGTCTTGTCTTGTCTTGTCTTGTCTAGTCTTGTCTAGTCTAGTCTTGTCTAGTCTTGTCTTGTCTTGTCTTGTCTTGTCTTGTCTTGTCTTGTCTTGTCTTGTCTTGTCTTGTCTAGTCTTGTCTAGTCTTGTCTAGTCTTTTATTTTCTTGTCTTGTCTTGTCTTGTCTAGTCTTGTCTTGTCTTGTCTTGTCTTGTCTTGTCTTGTCTTGTCTTGTCTTGTCTTGTCTTGTCTTGTCTTGTCTAGTCTTGTCTTGTCATGTCTTCTCATGTCTTGTCTTGTCTTGTCTTGTCTAGTCTTGTCTTGTCTAGTCTTGTCTAGTCTTGTCTTGTCTTGCCTTGTCTTGTCTTGTCTTGTCTTGTCTTGTCTAGTCTTGTCTTGTCTTGTCTTGTCTTGTCTTGTCTTGTCTTGTCTTGTCTTGTCTTGTCTTGTCTTGTCTTGTCTTTTCTTGTCTGGTCTTGTCTTGTCTTGTCTAGTCTTGTCTAGTCTTGTCTTGTCTTGTCTTGTCTTGTCTTGTCTTGTCTTGTCTTGTCTTGTCTTGTCTTGTCTTGTCTTGTCTTGTCTTGTCTTGTCTTGCCTTGTCTTGTCTTGTCTTGTCTTGTCTTGTCTTGTCTTGTCTTGTCTTGTCTTGTCTTGTCTTGTCTAGTCTTGTCTTGTCATGTCTTCTCATGTCTTCTCATGTCTTCTCATGTCTTGTCTTGTCTTGCCTTGTCTAGTCTTGTCTTGTCTAGTCTTGTCTAGTCTTGTCTTGTCTTGTCTTGTTTTGTCTTGTCTAGTCTTGTCTAGTCTTGTCTAGTCTTGTCTAGTCTTGTCTAGTCTTGTCTTTTCTTGTCTGGTCTTGTCTTGTCTTTTCTTGTCTGGTCTTGTCTTGTCTTGTCTGGTCTTGTCTTGTCTAGTCTTGTCTTGTCTTGTCTTGTCTTGTCTTGTATTGTCTTGTCTTGTCTTGTCTTGTCTAGTCTTGTCTTGTCTTGTTTTGTCTTGTCTTGTCTTGTCGTGTCCTGTCTTGTCTTGCCTTTTCTTGTCTGGCCTTGTCTTGTCTTGTCTTGTCTTGTCTAGTCTTGTCTAGTCTTGTCTTGTCTTGCCTTGCCTTGTCTTGTCTTGTCTTGTCTTGTCTTGTCTTGTCTAGTCTTGTCTTGTCTTGTCTTGTCTTGTCTTGTCTTGCCTTGCCTTGTCTTGTCTTGTCTTGTCTTGTCTTGTCTTGTCTAGTCTTGTCTTGTCTTGTCTTGTCTTGTCTTGTCTTGTCTTTTCTTGTCTGGTCTTGTCTTGTCTTGTCTAGTCTTGTCTAGTCTTGTCTTGTCTTGTCTTGTCTTGTCTTGTCTTGTCTTGTCTTGTCTTGTCTTGTCTTGTCTTGTCTTGTCTTGTCTTGTCTTGTCTTGTCTTGTCTTGCCTTGTCTTGCCTTGTCTTGTCTTGTCTTGTCTTGTCTTGTCTAGTCTTGTCTTGTCTAGTCTTGTCTAGTCTTGTCTTGTCTTGCCTTGCCTTGTCTTGTCTTGTCTTGTCTTGTCTTGTCTTGTCTAGTCTTGTCTTGTCTTGTCTTGTCTTGTCTTGTCTTGTCTTGTCTTGTCTTTTCTTGTCTGGTCTTGTCTTGTCTTGTCTAGTCTTGTCTAGTCTTGTCTTGTCTTGTCTTGTCTTGTCTTGTCTTGTCTTGTCTTGTCTTGTCTTGTCTTGTCTTGTCTTGTCTTGTCTTGTCTTGTCTTGTCTTGTCTTGTCTTGTCTTGTCTTGTCTTGTCTTGTCTTGTCTTGTCTTGTCTTGTCTAGTCTTGTCTAGTCTTGTCTTGTCTTGTCTTGTCTTGTCTTTTCTTGTCTGGTCTTGTCTAGTCTTGTCTAGTCTTGTCTTGTCTTGTCTTGACTTGTCTTTTCTTGTCTGGTCTTGTCTTGTCTTGTCTGGTCTTGTCTTGTCTAGTCTTGTCTTGTCTTGTCTTGTCTTGTCTTGTCTTGTCTAGTCTTGTCTAGTCTTGTCTTGTCTTGTCTTGTCTTTTCTTGTCTGGTCTTGTCTTGTCTTGTCTGGTCTTGTCTTGTCTAGTCTTGTCTTGTCTTGTCTTGTCTTGTCTTGTCTTGTCTTGTCTAGTCTTGTCTTGTCTTGTCTTGTCTTGTCTTGTCTTGTCTTGTCTTGTCTTGTCTTGTCTTGTCTTGTCTTGTCTTGTCTTGTCTTGTCTTGTCTTGTCTTGTCTTGTCTTGTCTTGTCTTGTCTTGTCTTGTCTTGTCTTGTCTTGTCTTGTCTTGTCTTGTCTTGTCTTGTCTTGTCTTGCCTTTTCTTGTCTGGCCTTGTCTTGTCTTGTCTTGTCTTGTCTTGTCTTGTCTTGTCTTGTCTTTACTTGTCTTGTCTTGTCTGGTCTTGTCTTGTCTAGTCTTGTCTTGTCTTGTCTTGTCTTGTCTTGTCTTGTCTAGTCTTGTCTAGTCTAGTCTTGTCTAGTCGTGTCTTGTCTTGTCTTGTCTTGTCTGGTCTTGTCTTGTCAAGTCTTGTCTAGTCTTGTCTTGTCTTGCCTTTTCTTGTCTGGCCTTGTCTTGTCTTGTCTTGTCTTGTCTTGTCTTGTCTTGTCTTTACTTGTCTTGTCTTGTCTGGTCTTGTCTTGTCTAGTCTTGTCTTGTCTTGTCTTGTCTTGTCTTGTCTTGTCTAGTCTTGTCTAGTCTAGTCTTGTCTAGTCTTGTCTTGTCTTGTCTTGTCATGTCTTCTCATGTCTTGTCTTGTCTTGTCTTGTCTAGTCTTGTCTTGTCTTGTCTTGTCTTGTCTTGTCTTGTCTAGTCTAGTCTTGTCTTGTCTTGTCTAGTCTTGTCTAGTCTAGTCTTGTCTAGTCTTGTCTTGTCTTGTCTTGTCATGTCTTCTCATGTCTTGTCTTGTCTTGTCTTGTCTTGTCTTGTCTTGTCTTGTCTTGTCTTGTCTTGTCTTGTCTAGTCTTGTCTAGTCTTGTCTAGTCTTGTCTAGTCTTGTCTAGTCTTGTCTTGTCTTGTCTTGTCTTGTCTTGTCATGTCTTGTCTTGTCTTGTCTTGTCTTGTCTTGTCTTGTCTTGTCTTGTCTTGTCTTGTCTTGTCTTGTCTAGTCTTGTCTTTTCTTTTCTTGTCTTGTCTTGTCTGGTCTTGTCTTGTCTTGTCTTGTCTTGTCTTGTCTTGTCTTGTCTTGTCTTGTCTTGTCTTGTCTTGTCTTGTCTTGTCTTGTCTTGTCTTGTCTTGTCTTGTCTTGTCTTGTCTTGTCTTGTCTTGTCTTGTCTTGTCTTGTCTTGTCTTGTCTTGTCTTGTCTTGTCTTGTCTTGTCTTGTCTTGTCTAGTCTTGTCTTGTCTTGTCTTGTCTTGTCTAGTCTTGTCTTGTCTTGTCTTGTCTTGTCTTGTCTTGTCTTTTCTTGTCTGGTCTTGTCTTGTCTTGTCTGGTCTTGTCTTGTCTAGTCTTGTCTTGTCTAGTCTTGTCTTGTCTTGTCTTGTCTAGTCTTGTCTAGTCTTGTCTAGTCTTGTCTAGTCTTGTCTTGTCTTGTCTTGTTTTGTCTTGTCTAGTCTTGTCTAGTCTTGTCTAGTCTTGTCTAGTCTTGTCTAGTCTTGTCTAGTCTTGTCTAGTCTTGTCTAGTCTTGTCTAGTCTTGTCTAGTCTTGTCTTTTCTTTTCTGGTCTTGTCTTGTCTTTTCTTGTCTGGTCTTGTCTTGTCTTGTCTGGTCTTGTCTTGTCTAGTCTTGTCTTGTCTAGTCTTGTCTTGTCTTGTCTTGTTTTGTCTTGTCTAGTCTTGTCTAGTCTTGTCTAGTCTTGTCTAGTCTTGTCTAGTCTTGTCTAGTCTTGTCTTTTCTTGTCTTGTCTAGTCTTGTCTAGTCTTGTCTAGTCTAGTCTTGTCTTGTCTTGTCTTGTCTTGTCTAGTCTTGTCTAGTCTTGTCTAGTCTTGTCTAGTCTTGTCTTGTCTTGTCTTGTCTTGTCTAGTCTTGTCTAGTCTTGTCTAGTCTTGTCTTGTCTTGTCTTGTCTTGTCTTGTCTTGTCTTGTCTTGTCTTGTCTTGTCTTGTCTTGTCTTGTCTTGTCTTGTCTTGTCCTGTCTTCTCTTGTCTTGTCTTGTCTAGTCTTGTCTAGTCTTGTCTAGTCTTGTGTAGTCTTGTCTTGTCTTGTCTTGTCTTGTCTTGTCTTGTCTTGTCTTGTCTTGTCTAGTCTTGTCTTGTCTTCTCTTGTCTTGTCTTGTCTTGTCTTGTCTTGTCTTGTCTTGTCTTGTCTTGTCTTGTCTTGTCTTGTCTAGTCTGGTCTAGTCTTGTCTAGTCTTGTCTAGTCTTGTCTTGTCTTGTCTTGTCTTGTCTTGTCTTGTCTTGTCTTGTCTTGTCTTGTCTTGTCTTGTCTTGTCTTGTCTTGTCTTGTCTTGTCTTGTCTAGTCTTGTCTTTTCTTGTCTTGTCTTGTCTGGTCTTGTCTTGTCTTGTCTTGTCTTGTCTTGTCTTGTCTTGTCTTGTCTTGTCTTGTCTTGTCTTGTCTTGTCTTGTCTTGTCTTGTCTTGTCTTGTCTTGTCTTGTCTTGTCTTGTCTTGTCTTGTCTTGTCTTGTCTTGTCTTGTCTTGTCTTGTCTTGTCTTGTCTTGTCTAGTCTTGTCTTGTCTTGTCTTGTCTTGTCTAGTCTTGTCTTGTCTTGTCTTGTCTTGTCTTGTCTTGTCTTTTCTTGTCTGGTCTTGTCTTGTCTTGTCTGGTCTTGTCTTGTCTAGTCTTGTCTTGTCTAGTCTTGTCTTGTCTTGTCTTGTCTAGTCTTGTCTAGTCTTGTCTAGTCTTGTCTAGTCTTGTCTTGTCTTGTCTTGTTTTGTCTTGTCTAGTCTTGTCTAGTCTTGTCTAGTCTTGTCTAGTCTTGTCTAGTCTTGTCTAGTCTTGTCTAGTCTTGTCTAGTCTTGTCTAGTCTTGTCTTTTCTTTTCTGGTCTTGTCTTGTCTTTTCTTGTCTGGTCTTGTCTTGTCTTGTCTGGTCTTGTCTTGTCTAGTCTTGTCTTGTCTAGTCTTGTCTTGTCTTGTCTTGTTTTGTCTTGTCTAGTCTTGTCTAGTCTTGTCTAGTCTTGTCTAGTCTTGTCTAGTCTTGTCTAGTCTTGTCTTTTCTTGTCTTGTCTAGTCTTGTCTAGTCTTGTCTAGTCTAGTCTTGTCTTGTCTTGTCTTGTCTTGTCTAGTCTTGTCTAGTCTTGTCTAGTCTTGTCTAGTCTTGTCTTGTCTTGTCTTGTCTTGTCTAGTCTTGTCTAGTCTTGTCTAGTCTTGTCTAGTCTTGTCTAGTCTTGTCTAGTCTTGTCTAGTCTTGTCTTTTCTTGTCTTGTCTAGTCTTGTCTAGTCTTGTCTAGTCTAGTCTTGTCTTGTCTTGTCTTGTCTTGTCTAGTCTTGTCTAGTCTTGTCTAGTCTTGTCTAGTCTTGTCTTGTCTTGTCTTGTCTTGTCTAGTCTTGTCTAGTCTTGTCTAGTCTTGTCTTGTCTTGTCTTGTCTTGTCTTGTCTTGTCTTGTCTTGTCTTGTCTTGTCTTGTCTTGTCTTGTCTTGTCTTGTCTTGTCCTGTCTTCTCTTGTCTTGTCTTGTCTAGTCTTGTCTAGTCTTGTCTAGTCTTGTCTAGTCTTGTCTTGTCTTGTCTTGTCTTGTCTTGTCTTGTCTTGTCTTGTCTTGTCTAGTCTTGTCTTGTCTTCTCTTGTCTTGTCTTGTCTTGTCTTGTCTTGTCTTGTCTTGTCTTGTCTTGTCTTGTCTTGTCTTGTCTAGTCTGGTCTAGTCTTGTCTAGTCTTGTCTAGTCTTGTCTTGTCTTGTCTTGTCTTGTCTTGTCTTGTCTTGTCTTGTCTTGTCTTGTCTTGTCTTGTCTTGTCTTGTCTTGTCTTGTCTTGTCTTGTCTAGTCTTGTCTTTTCTTGTCTTGTCTTGTCTGGTCTTGTCTTGTCTTGTCTTGTCTTGTCTTGTCTTGTCTTGTCTTGTCTTGTCTTGTCTTGTCTTGTCTTGTCTTGTCTTGTCTTGTCTTGTCTTGTCTTGTCTTGTCTTGTCTTGTCTTGTCTTGTCTTGTCTTGTCTTGTCTTGTCTTGTCTTGTCTTGTCCTGTCTAGTCTTGTCTAGTCTTGTCTAGTCTAGTCTTGTCTTGTCTTGTCTTGTCTTGTCTTGTCTTGTCTTGTCTTGTCTTGTCTTGTCTTGTCTTGTCTTGTCTTGTCTTGTCTTGTCTTGTCTTGTCTTGTCTTGTCTTGTCTTGTCTTGTCTAGTCTTGTCTAGTCTTGTCTAGTCTTGTCTTGTCTTGTCTTGTCTTGTCTTGTCTTGTCTTGTCTTGTCTTGTCTTGTCTTGTCTTGTCTTGTCTTGTCTTGTCTTGTCTTGTCTTGTCTTGTCTTGTCTTGTCTAGTCTTGTCTAGTCTAGTCTTGTCTAGTCTTGTCTTGTCTTGTCTTGTCTTGTCTTGTCTTGTCTTGTCTTGTCTTGTCTTGTCTTGTCTAGTCTTGTCTAGTCTTGTCTAGTCTTTTATTTTCTTGTCTTGTCTTGTCTTGTCTAGTCTTGTCTTGTCTTGTCTTGTCTTGTCTTGTCTTGTCTTGTCTTGTCTTGTCTTGTCTTGTCTTGTCTAGTCTTGTCTTGTCATGTCTTCTCATGTCTTGTCTTGTCTTGTCTTGTCTAGTCTTGTCTTGTCTAGTCTTGTCTAGTCTTGTCTTGTCTTGCCTTGTCTTGTCTTGTCTTGTCTTGTCTTGTCTAGTCTTGTCTTGTCTTGTCTTGTCTTGTCTTGTCTTGTCTTGTCTTGTCTTGTCTTGTCTTGTCTTGTCTTGTCTTTTCTTGTCTGGTCTTGTCTTGTCTTGTCTAGTCTTGTCTAGTCTTGTCTTGTCTTGTCTTGTCTTGTCTTGTCTTGTCTTGTCTTGTCTTGTCTTGTCTTGTCTTGTCTTGTCTTGTCTTGTCTTGTCTTGCCTTGTCTTGTCTTGTCTTGTCTTGTCTTGTCTTGTCTTGTCTTGTCTTGTCTTGTCTTGTCTAGTCTTGTCTTGTCATGTCTTCTCATGTCTTCTCATGTCTTCTCATGTCTTGTCTTGTCTTGCCTTGTCTAGTCTTGTCTTGTCTAGTCTTGTCTAGTCTTGTCTTGTCTTGTCTTGTTTTGTCTTGTCTAGTCTTGTCTAGTCTTGTCTAGTCTTGTCTAGTCTTGTCTAGTCTTGTCTTTTCTTGTCTGGTCTTGTCTTGTCTTTTCTTGTCTGGTCTTGTCTTGTCTTGTCTGGTCTTGTCTTGTCTAGTCTTGTCTTGTCTTGTCTTGTCTTGTCTTGTATTGTCTTGTCTTGTCTTGTCTTGTCTAGTCTTGTCTTGTCTTGTTTTGTCTTGTCTTGTCTTGTCGTGTCCTGTCTTGTCTTGCCTTTTCTTGTCTGGCCTTGTCTTGTCTTGTCTTGTCTTGTCTAGTCTTGTCTAGTCTTGTCTTGTCTTGCCTTGCCTTGTCTTGTCTTGTCTTGTCTTGTCTTGTCTTGTCTAGTCTTGTCTTGTCTTGTCTTGTCTTGTCTTGTCTTGCCTTGCCTTGTCTTGTCTTGTCTTGTCTTGTCTTGTCTTGTCTAGTCTTGTCTTGTCTTGTCTTGTCTTGTCTTGTCTTGTCTTGTCTTTTCTTGTCTGGTCTTGTCTTGTCTTGTCTAGTCTTGTCTAGTCTTGTCTTGTCTTGTCTTGTCTTGTCTTGTCTTGTCTTGTCTTGTCTTGTCTTGTCTTGTCTTGTCTTGTCTTGTCTTGTCTTGTCTTGTCTTGTCTTGTCTTGCCTTGTCTTGTCTTGTCTTGTCTTGTCTTGTCTAGTCTTGTCTTGTCTAGTCTTGTCTAGTCTTGTCTTGTCTTGCCTTGCCTTGTCTTGTCTTGTCTTGTCTTGTCTTGTCTTGTCTAGTCTTGTCTTGTCTTGTCTTGTCTTGTCTTGTCTTGTCTTGTCTTTTCTTGTCTGGTCTTGTCTTGTCTTGTCTAGTCTTGTCTAGTCTTGTCTTGTCTTGTCTTGTCTTGTCTTGTCTTGTCTTGTCTTGTCTTGTCTTGTCTTGTCTTGTCTTGTCTTGTCTTGTCTTGTCTTGTCTTGTCTTGTCTTGTCTTGTCTTGTCTTGTCTTGTCTTGTCTTGTCTTGTCTAGTCTTGTCTAGTCTTGTCTTGTCTTGTCTTGTCTTGTCTTTTCTTGTCTGGTCTTGTCTAGTCTTGTCTAGTCTTGTCTTGTCTTGTCTTGACTTGTCTTTTCTTGTCTGGTCTTGTCTTGTCTTGTCTGGTCTTGTCTTGTCTAGTCTTGTCTTGTCTTGTCTTGTCTTGTCTTGTCTTGTCTAGTCTTGTCTAGTCTTGTCTTGTCTTGTCTTGTCTTTTCTTGTCTGGTCTTGTCTTGTCTTGTCTGGTCTTGTCTTGTCTAGTCTTGTCTTGTCTTGTCTTGTCTTGTCTTGTCTTGTCTTGTCTAGTCTTGTCTTGTCTTGTCTTGTCTTGTCTTGTCTTGTCTTGTCTTGTCTTGTCTTGTCTTGTCTTGTCTTGTCTTGTCTTGTCTTGTCTTGTCTTGTCTTGTCTTGTCTTGTCTTGTCTTGTCTTGTCTTGTCTTGTCTTGTCTTGTCTTGTCTTGTCTTGTCTTGTCTTGTCTTGTCTTGTCTTGCCTTTTCTTGTCTGGCCTTGTCTTGTCTTGTCTTGTCTTGTCTTGTCTTGTCTTGTCTTGTCTTTACTTGTCTTGTCTTGTCTGGTCTTGTCTTGTCTAGTCTTGTCTTGTCTTGTCTTGTCTTGTCTTGTCTTGTCTAGTCTTGTCTAGTCTAGTCTTGTCTAGTCGTGTCTTGTCTTGTCTTGTCTTGTCTGGTCTTGTCTTGTCAAGTCTTGTCTAGTCTTGTCTTGTCTTGCCTTTTCTTGTCTGGCCTTGTCTTGTCTTGTCTTGTCTTGTCTTGTCTTGTCTTGTCTTTACTTGTCTTGTCTTGTCTGGTCTTGTCTTGTCTAGTCTTGTCTTGTCTTGTCTTGTCTTGTCTTGTCTTGTCTTGTCTAGTCTTGTCTAGTCTAGTCTTGTCTAGTCTTGTCTTGTCTTGTCTTGTCATGTCTTCTCATGTCTTGTCTTGTCTTGTCTTGTCTAGTCTTGTCTTGTCTTGTCTTGTCTTGTCTTGTCTTGTCTAGTCTAGTCTTGTCTTGTCTTGTCTAGTCTTGTCTAGTCTAGTCTTGTCTAGTCTTGTCTTGTCTTGTCTTGTCATGTCTTCTCATGTCTTGTCTTGTCTTGTCTTGTCTTGTCTTGTCTTGTCTTGTCTTGTCTTGTCTTGTCTTGTCTAGTCTTGTCTAGTCTTGTCTAGTCTTGTCTAGTCTTGTCTAGTCTTGTCTTGTCTTGTCTTGTCTTGTCTTGTCATGTCTTGTCTTGTCTTGTCTTGTCTTGTCTTGTCTTGTCTTGTCTTGTCTTGTCTTGTCTTGTCTTGTCTAGTCTTGTCTTTTCTTTTCTTGTCTTGTCTTGTCTGGTCTTGTCTTGTCTTGTCTTGTCTTGTCTTGTCTTGTCTTGTCTTGTCTTGTCTTGTCTTGTCTTGTCTTGTCTTGTCTTGTCTTGTCTTGTCTTGTCTTGTCTTGTCTTGTCTTGTCTTGTCTTGTCTTGTCTTGTCTTGTCTTGTCTTGTCTTGTCTTGTCTTGTCTTGTCTTGTCTAGTCTTGTCTTGTCTTGTCTTGTCTTGTCTAGTCTTGTCTTGTCTTGTCTTGTCTTGTCTTGTCTTGTCTTTTCTTGTCTGGTCTTGTCTTGTCTTGTCTGGTCTTGTCTTGTCTAGTCTTGTCTTGTCTAGTCTTGTCTTGTCTTGTCTTGTCTAGTCTTGTCTAGTCTTGTCTAGTCTTGTCTAGTCTTGTCTTGTCTTGTCTTGTTTTGTCTTGTCTAGTCTTGTCTAGTCTTGTCTAGTCTTGTCTAGTCTTGTCTAGTCTTGTCTAGTCTTGTCTAGTCTTGTCTAGTCTTGTCTAGTCTTGTCTAGTCTTGTCTAGTCTTGTCTTTTCTTTTCTGGTCTTGTCTTGCTTTTCTTGTCTGGTCTTGTCTTGTCTTGTCTGGTCTTGTCTTGTCTAGTCTTGTCTTGTCTAGTCTTGTCTTGTCTTGTCTTGTTTTGTCTTGTCTAGTCTTGTCTAGTCTTGTCTAGTCTTGTCTAGTCTTGTCTAGTCTTGTCTAGTCTTGTCTTTTCTTGTCTTGTCTAGTCTTGTCTAGTCTTGTCTAGTCTAGTCTTGTCTTGTCTTGTCTTGTCTTGTCTAGTCTTGTCTAGTCTTGTCTAGTCTTGTCTAGTCTTGTCTTGTCTTGTCTTGTCTTGTCTAGTCTTGTCTAGTCTTGTCTAGTCTTGTCTTGTCTTGTCTTGTCTTGTCTTGTCTTGTCTTGTCTTGTCTTGTCTTGTCTTGTCTTGTCTTGTCTTGTCTTGTCTTGTCCTGTCTTCTCTTGTCTTGTCTTGTCTAGTCTTGTCTAGTCTTGTCTAGTCTTGTGTAGTCTTGTCTTGTCTTGTCTTGTCTTGTCTTGTCTTGTCTTGTCTTGTCTTGTCTTGTCTAGTCTTGTCTTGTCTTCTCTTGTCTGGTCTTGTCTTGTCTTGTCTTGTCTTGTCTTGTCTTGTCTTGTCTTGTCTTGTCTTGTCTAGTCTGGTCTAGTCTTGTCTAGTCTTGTCTAGTCTTGTCTTGTCTTGTCTTGTCTTGTCTTGTCTTGTCTTGTCTTGTCTTGTCTTGTCTTGTCTTGTCTTGTCTTGTCTTGTCTTGTCTTGTCTTGTCTAGTCTTGTCTTTTCTTGTCTTGTCTTGTCTGGTCTTGTCTTGTCTTGTCTTGTCTTGTCTTGTCTTGTCTTGTCTTGTCTTGTCTTGTCTTGTCTTGTCTTGTCTTGTCTTGTCTTGTCTTGTCTTGTCTTGTCTTGTCTTGTCTTGTCTTGTCTTGTCTTGTCTTGTCTTGTCTTGTCTTGTCTTGTCTTGTCTTGTCCTGTCTAGTCTTGTCTAGTCTTGTCTAGTCTAGTCTTGTCTTGTCTTGTCTTGTCTTGTCTTGTCTTGTCTTGTCTTGTCTTGTCTTGTCTTGTCTTGTCTTGTCTTGTCTTGTCTTGTCTTGTCTTGTCTTGTCTTGTCTTGTCTAGTCTTGTCTAGTCTTGTCTAGTCTTGTCTTGTCTTGTCTTGTCTTGTCTTGTCTTGTCTTGTCTTGTCTTGTCTTGTCTTGTCTTGTCTTGTCTTGTCTTGTCTTGTCTTGTCTTGTCTTGTCTTGTCTTGTCTTGTCTAGTCTTGTCTTGTCTAGTCTTGTCTAGTCTTGTCTTGTCTTGTCTTGTCTTGTCTTGTCTTGTCTTGTCTTGTCTTGTCTAGTCTTGTCTTGTCTTGTCTTGTCTTGTCTTGTCTTGTCTTGTCTTGTCTTGTCTTGTCTTGTCTTGTCTAGTCTTGTCTTGTCATGTCTTCTCATGTCTTGTCTTGTCTTGTCTTGTCTAGTCTTGTCTTGTCTAGTCTTGTCTAGTCTTGTCTTGTCTTGCCTTGTCTTGTCTTGTCTTGTCTTGTCTTGTCTAGTCTTGTCTTGTCTTGTCTTGTCTTGTCTTGTCTTGTCTTGTCTTGTCTTGTCTTGTCTTGTCTTGTCTTGTCTTTTCTTGTCTGGTCTTGTCTTGTCTTGTCTAGTCTTGTCTAGTCTTGTCTTGTCTTGTCTTGTCTTGTCTTGTCTTGTCTTGTCTTGTCTTGTCTTGTCTTGTCTTGTCTTGTCTTGTCTTGTCTTGTCTTGCCTTGTCTTGTCTTGTCTTGTCTTGTCTTGTCTTGTCTTGTCTTGTCTTGTCTTGTCTTGTCTAGTCTTGTCTTGTCATGTCTTCTCATGTCTTCTCATGTCTTCTCATGTCTTGTCTTGTCTTGCCTTGTCTAGTCTTGTCTTGTCTAGTCTTGTCTAGTCTTGTCTTGTCTTGTCTTGTTTTGTCTTGTCTAGTCTTGTCTAGTCTTGTCTAGTCTTGTCTAGTCTTGTCTAGTCTTGTCTAGTCTTGTCTTTTCTTGTCTGGTCTTGTCTTGTCTTTTCTTGTCTGGTCTTGTCTTGTCTTGTCTGGTCTTGTCTTGTCTAGTCTTGTCTTGTCTTGTCTTGTCTTGTCTTGTATTGTCTTGTCTTGTCTTGTCTTGTCTAGTCTTGTCTTGTCTTGTTTTGTCTTGTCTTGTCTTGTCGTGTCCTGTCTTGTCTTGCCTTTTCTTGTCTGGCCTTGTCTTGTCTTGTCTTGTCTTGTCTTGTCTTGTCTTGTCTTGTCTTTACTTGTCTTGTCTTGTCTTGTCTTGTCGTGTCTTGTCTTGTCTTGCCTTTTCTTGTCTGGCCTTGTCTAGTCTTGTCTAGTCTTGTCTAGTCTTGTCTAGTCTTGTCTAGTCTTGTCTAGTCTTGTCTTGTCTTGTCTAGTCTTGTCTAGTCTTGTCTAGTCTTGTCTTGTCTTGCCTTTTCTTGTCTGGCCTTGTCTAGTCTTGTCTAGTCTTGTCTAGTCTTGTCTAGTCTTGTCTTGTCTTGTCTAGTCTTGTCTAGTCTTGTCTAGTCTTGTCTTGTCTTGCCTAGTCTTGTCTAGTCTTGTCTAGTCTTGTCTAGTCTTGTCTAGTCTTGTCTAGTCTAGTCTTGTCTTGTCTAGTCTTGTCTAGTCTTGTCTAGTCTTGTCTTGTCTTGTCTTGTCTTGTCTAGTCTTGTCTAGTCTTGTCTTGTCATGTCTTCTCATGTCTTGTCTTGTCTTGTCTTGTCTAGTCTTGTCTTGTCTAGTCTTGTCTAGTCTTGTCTTGTCTTGTCTTGTTTTGTCTTGTCTAGTCTTGTCTAGTCTTGTCTAGTCTTGTCTAGTCTTGTCTAGTCTTGTCTAGTCTTGTCTAGTCTTGTCTAGTCTTGTCTAGTCTTGTCTAGTCTTGTCTAGTCTTGTCTAGTCTTGTCTTTTCTTGTCTGGTCTTGTCTAGTCTTTTCTTGTCTGGTCTTGTCTTGTCTTGTCTGGTCTTGTCTTGTCTAGTCTTGTCTTGTCTTGTCTTGTCTTGTCTTGTCTTGTCTTGTCTTGTCTTGTCTTGTCTAGTCTTGTCTAGTCTTTTCTTGTCTTGTCTTTTCTTGTCTTGTCTTGTCTTGTCTTGTCTTGTCTTGTCTTGTCTTGTCTTGTCTTGTCTTGTCTTGTCTTGTCTTGTCTTGTCTTGTCTTGTCTTGTCTTGTCTTGTCTTGTCTTGTCTTGTCTTGTCTTGTCTTGTCTTGTCTTGTCTTGTCTTGTCTTGTCTTGTCTTGTCTTGTCTTGTCTTGTCTTGTCTTGTCTTGTCTTGTCTTGTCGTGTCTTGTCTTGTCTTGTCTTGCCTTTTCTTGTCTGGCCTTGTCTTGTCTTGTCTTGTCTTGTCTTGTCTTGTCTTGTCTTGTCTTGTCTTTACTTGTCTTGTCTTGTCTTGTCTTGTCGTGTCTTGTCTTGTCTTGCCTTTTCTTGTCTGGCCTTGTCTAGTCTTGTCTAGTCTTGTCTAGTCTTGTCTAGTCTTGTCTAGTCTTGTCTAGTCTTGTCTAGTCTTGTCTAGTCTTGTCTAGTCTTGTCTAGTCTTGTCTTGTCTAGTCTTGTCTAGTCTTGTCTAGTCTTGTCTTGTCTTGTCTAGTCTTGTCTAGTCTAGTCTTGTCTTGTCTAGTCTTGTCTTTTCTTGTCTGGTCTTGTCTTGTCTTTTCTTGTCTGGTCTTGTCTTGTCTTGTCTGGTCTTGTCTTGTCTAGTCTTGTCTTGTCTTGTCTTGTCTTGTCTTGTCTTGTCTTGTCTAGTCTTGTCTAGTCTAGTCTTGTCTAGTCGTGTCTTGTCTAGTCTTGCCTTTTCTTGTCTGGCCTTGTCTAGTCTTGTCTAGTCTTGTCTTGTCTTGTCTTGTCTTGCCTAGTCTTGTCTAGTCTTGTCTAGTCTTGTCTAGTCTTGTCTAGTCTTGTCTAGTCTTGTCTTGTCTTGTCTAGTCTTGTCTTGTCTTGTCTTGTCTAGTCTTGTCTAGTCTTGTCTAGTCTTGTCTTGTCTAGTCTTGTCTAGTCTTGTCTTGTCTTGTCTTGTCTTGTCTTGTCTTGTCTAGTCTTGTCTAGTCTTGTCTTGTCATGTCTTGTCTAGTCTTGTCTAGTCTTGTCTTGTCTAGTCTTGTCTTGTCTAGTCTTGTCTAGTCTTGTCTAGTCTTGTCTAGTCTTGTCTAGTCTTGTCTAGTCTTGTCTAGTCTTGTCTAGTCTTGTCTAGTCTTGTCTAGTCTTGTCTTTTCTTGTCTGGTCTTGTCTTTTCTTGTCTGGTCTTGTCTTGTCTTGTCTGGTCTTGTCTTGTCTAGTCTTGTCTTGTCTTGTCTTGTCTTGTCTTGTCTTGTCTAGTCTTGTCTTGTCTTGTCTTTACTTGTCTTGTCTTGTCTTGTTTTGTCTTGTCTAGTCTTGTCTAGTCTTGTCTAGTCTTGTCTAGTCTTGTCTAGTCTTGTCTTTTCTTGTCTGGTCTTGTCTTGTCTTTTCTTGTCTGGTCTTGTCTTGTCTTGTCTTGTCTTGTCTTGTCTTTACTTGTCTTGTCTTGTCTTGTCTTGTCTAGTCTTGTCTTGTCTTGTCTTGTCTTGTCTTGTCTAGTCTTGTCTTGTCTAGTCTTGTCTAGTCTTGTCTTGTCTTGTCTTGTCTTGTCTTGTCTTGTCTTGTCTTGTCTTGTCTTGTCTTGTCTAGTCTTGTCTAGTCTTGTCTAGTCTTGTCTAGTCTTGTCTAGTCTTGTCTAGTCTTGTCTTGTCTTGTCTAGTCTTGTCTAGTCTTGTCTTTACTTGTCTTGTCTTGTCTTGTCTTGTCGTGTCTTGTCTTGTCTTGCCTTTTCTTGTCTGGCCTTGTCTAGTCTTGTCTAGTCTTGTCTAGTCTTGTCTTGTCTTGTCTAGTCTTGTCTAGTCTTGTCTAGTCTTGTCTTGTCTTGCCTTTTCTTGTCTGGCCTTGTCTAGTCTTGTCTAGTCTTGTCTAGTCTTGTCTAGTCTTGTCTAGTCTAGTCTTGTCTAGTCTTGTCTTGTCTAGTCTTGTCTAGTCTTGTCTTGTCTTGTCTTGTCTTGTCTTGTCTTGTCTTGTCTAGTCTTGTCTAGTCTTGTCTAGTCTTGTCTTGTCTTGTCTTGTCTTGTCTTGTCTAGTCTTGTCTAGTCTTGTCTTGTCTTGTCTAGTCTTGTCTAGTCTTGTCAAGTCTTGTCTTTTCTTGTCTGGTCTTGTCTTGTCTTTTCTTGTCTGGTCTTGTCTTGTCTTGTCTGGTCTTGTCTTGTCTTGTCTTGTCTTGTCTTGTCTTGTCTTGTCTTGTCTTGTCATGTCTTGTCTAGTCTTGTCTAGTCTTGTCTTGTCTTGTCTTGTCTTGTCTTGTCTTGTCTTGTCTAGTCTTGTCTAGTCTTGTCTTGTCTTGTCTTGTTTTGTCTTGTCTAGTCTTGTCTAGTCTTGTCTAGTCTTGTCTAGTCTTGTCTAGTCTTGTCTTTTCTTGTCTGGTCTTGTCTTGTCTTTTCTTGTCTGGTCTTGTCTTGTCTTGTCTGGTCTTGTCTTGTCTTGTCTTGTCTTGTCTTGTCTTGTCTTGTCATGTCTTGTCTAGTCTTGTCTAGTCTTGTCTTGTCTTGTCTTGTCTTGTCTTGTCTAGTCTTGCCTAGTCTTGTCTAGTCTTGTCTTGTCTAGTCTTGTCTAGTCTTGTCTAGTCTTGTCTAGTCTTGTCTAGTCTTGTCTAGTCTTGTCTAGTCTTGTCTTTTCTTGTCTGGTCTTGTCTTGTCTTTTCTTGTCTGGTCTTGTCTTGTCTTGTCTGGTCTTGTCTTGTCTTGTCTTGTCTTGTCTTGTCTTGTCTTGTCATGTCTTGTCTAGTCTTGTCTAGTCTTGTCTTGTCTTGTCTTGTCTTGTCTTGTCTTGTCTTGTCTTGTCTAGTCTTGTCTAGTCTTGTCTAGTCTTGTCTAGTCTTGTCTAGTCTTGTCTAGTCTTGTCTAGTCTTGTCTTTTCTTGTCTGGTCTTGTCTTGTCTTTTCTTGTCTGGTCTTGTCTTGTCTTGTCTGGTCTTGTCTTGTCTAGTCTTGTCTTGTCTTGTCTTGTCTTGTCTTGTCTTGTCTTGTCTTGTCTTGTCTTGTCTTGTCTTGTCTTGGCTGGTCTTGTCTTGTCTTGTCTTGTCTTGTCTTGTCTTGTCTAGTCTTGTCTAGTCTTGTCTAGTCTTGTCTAGTCTTGTCTTGTCTAGTCTTGTCTAGTCTTGTCTTGTCTTGTCTTGTCTTGTCTTGTCTTGTCTAGTCTTGTCTAGTCTTGTCTTGTCATGTCTTGTCTAGTCTTGTCTTGTCTTGTCTTGTCTTGTCTTGTCTTGGCTGGTCTTGTCTTGTCTTGTCTTGTCTTGTCTTGTCTTGTCTTGTCTAGTCTTGTCTAGTCTTGTCTAGTCTTGTCTAGTCTTGTCTAGTCTTGTCTTTTCTTGTCTGGTCTTGTCTTTTCTTGTCTGGTCTTGTCTTGTCTTGTCTGGTCTTGTCTTGTCTAGTCTTGTCTTGTCTTGTCTTGTCTTGTCTTGTCTTGTCTTGTCTTGTCTTGTCTTGTCTAGTCTTGTCTAGTCTTGTCTTGTCTTGTCTTGTCTTGTCTTGTCTTGTCTTGTCTTGTCTAGTCTTGTCTAGTCTTGTCTTGTCATGTCTTGTCTAGTCTTGTCTAGTCTTGTCTTGTCTAGTCTAGTCTTGTCTTGTCTAGTCTTGTCTAGTCTTGTCTAGTCTTGTCTAGTCTTGTCTAGTCTTGTCTAGTCTTGTCTAGTCTTGTCTAGTCTTGTCTAGTCTTGTCTAGTCTTGTCTAGTCTTGTCTAGTCTTGTCTTTTCTTGTCTGGTCTTGTCTTTTCTTGTCTGGTCTTGTCTTGTCTTGTCTTGTCTTGTCTTGTCTAGTCTTGTCTAGTCTTTTCTTGTCTTGTCTTGTCTTGTCTAGTCTTGTCTTGTCTTGTCTTGTCTTGTCTAGTCTTGTCTAGTCTTTTCTTGTCTTGTCTTTTCTTGTCTTGTCTTGTCTTGTCTTGTCTTGTCTTGTCTTGTCTTGTCTTGTCTTGTCTTGTCTTGTCTTGTCTTGTCTTGTCTTGTCTTGTCTTGTCTTGTCTTGTCTTGTCTTGTCTTGTCTTGTCTTGTCTTGTCTTGTCTTGTCTTGTCTTGTCTTGTCTTGTCTTGTCTTGTCTAGTCTTGTCTAGTCTTGTCTTGTCTTGTCTTGTCTTGTCTTTTCTTGTCTGGTCTTGTCTAGTCTTGTCTAGTCTTGTCTTGTCTTGTCTTGACTTGTCTTTTCTTGTCTGGTCTTGTCTTGTCTTGTCTGGTCTTGTCTTGTCTAGTCTTGTCTTGTCTTGTCTTGTCTTGTCTTGTCTTGTCTAGTCTTGTCTAGTCTTGTCTTGTCTTGTCTTGTCTTTTCTTGTCTGGTCTTGTCTTGTCTTGTCTGGTCTTGTCTTGTCTAGTCTTGTCTTGTCTTGTCTTGTCTTGTCTTGTCTTGTCTTGTCTAGTCTTGTCTTGTCTTGTCTTGTCTTGTCTTGTCTTGTCTTGTCTTGTCTTGTCTTGTCTTGTCTTGTCTTGTCTTGTCTTGTCTTGTCTTGTCTTGTCTTGTCTTGTCTTGTCTTGTCTTGTCTTGTCTTGTCTTGTCTTGTCTTGTCTTGTCTTGTCTTGTCTTGTCTTGTCTTGTCTTGTCTTGCCTTTTCTTGTCTGGCCTTGTCTTGTCTTGTCTTGTCTTGTCTTGTCTTGTCTTGTCTTGTCTTGTCTTGTCTTGTCTTGTCTTGTCTAGTCTTGTCTTGTCTAGTCTTGTCTAGTCTTGTCTTGTCTTGTCTTGTCTTGTCTTGTCTTGTCTAGTCTTGTCTAGTCTTGTCTTGTCATGTCTTGTCTAGTCTTGTCTTGTCTTGTCTTGTCTTGTCTTGTCTTGGCTGGTCTTGTCTTGTCTTGTCTTGTCTTGTCTTGTCTTGTCTTGTCTAGTCTTGTCTAGTCTTGTCTAGTCTTGTCTAGTCTTGTCTAGTCTTGTCTTTTCTTGTCTGGTCTTGTCTGGTCTTGTCTTGTCTTGTCTAGTCTTGTCTTGTCTTGTCTTGTCTTGTCTTGTCTTGTCTAGTCTTGTCTAGTCTAGTCTTGTCTAGTCGTGTCTTGTCTAGTCTTGCCTTTTCTTGTCTGGCCTTGTCTAGTCTTGTCTAGTCTTGTCTAGTCTTGTCTTGTCTTGTCTTGCCTAGTCTTGTCTAGTCTTGTCTAGTCTTGTCTAGTCTTGTCTAGTCTTGTCTAGTCTTGTCTTGTTTTGTCTTGTCTTGTCTTGTCTTGTCTTGTCTTGTCTTGTCTTGTCTTGTCTTGTCTTGTCTAGTCTTGTCTAGTCTTGTCTTGTCTTGTCTTGTCTTGTCTTGTCTTGTCTTGTCTTGTCTAGTCTTGTCTTTTCTTGTCTGGTCTTGTCTTGTCTTTTCTTGTCTGGTCTTGTCTTGTCTTGTCTTGTCTTGTCTTGTCTAGTCTTGTCTAGTCTTTTCTTGTCTTGTCTTTTCTTGTCTTGTCTTGTCTTGTCTTGTCTTGTCTTGTCTTGTCTTGTCTTGTCTTGTCTTGTCTTGTCTTGTCTTGTCTTGTCTTGTCTTGTCTTGTCTTGTCTTGTCTTGCCTTTTCTTGTCTGGCCTTGTCTTGTCTTGTCTTGTCTTGTCTTGTCTTGTCTTGTCTTGTCTTTACTTGTCTTGTCTTGTCTTGTCTTGTCGTGTCTTGTCTTGTCTTGCCTTGCCTTTTCTTGTCTGGCCTTGTCTAGTCTTGTCTAGTCTTGTCTAGTCTTGTCTAGTCTTGTCTAGTCTTGTCTAGTCTTGTCTAGTCTTGTCTAGTCTTGTCTAGTCTTGTCTAGTCTTGTCTAGTCTTGTCTAGTCTTGTCTTGTCTTGTCTAGTCTTGTCTTGTCTAGTCTTGTCTAGTCTTGTCTAGTCTTGTCTTGTCTTGTCTAGTCTTGTCTAGTCTAGTCTTGTCTTGTCTAGTCTTGTCTTTTCTTGTCTGGTCTTGTCTTGTCTTTTCTTGTCTGGTCTTGTCTTGTCTTGTCTGGTCTTGTCTTGTCTAGTCTTGTCTTGTCTTGTCTTGTCTTGTCTTGTCTTGTCTTGTCTTGTCTTGTCTTGTCTTGTCTTGTCTTGTCTTGTCTTGTCTTGTCTTGTCTTGTCTTGTCTTGTCTTGTCTTGTCTTGTCTTGTCTTGTCTTGTCTAGTCTTGTCTAGTCTTGTCTTGTCATGTCTTCTCATGTCTTGTCTTGTCTT
This sequence comes from Zeugodacus cucurbitae, assembly GCF_028554725.1. Classification (NCBI taxonomy): domain Eukaryota; kingdom Metazoa; phylum Arthropoda; class Insecta; order Diptera; family Tephritidae; genus Zeugodacus; species Zeugodacus cucurbitae. The sequence continues at coordinate 22,010,501 of NC_071672.1, read as the reverse complement.
GTCTTGTCTAGTCTTGTCTTGTCTAGTCTTGTCTAGTCTTGTCTTGTCTTGTCTTGTTTTGTCTTGTCTAGTCTTGTCTAGTCTTGTCTAGTCTTGTCTAGTCTTGTCTTTTCTTGTCTGGTCTTGTCTTGTCTTTTCTTGTCTGGTCTTGTCTTGTCTTGTCTGGTCTTGTCTTGTCTAGTCTAGTCTTGTCTTGTCTTGTCTTGTCTTGTCTTGTCTTGTCTTGTCTTGTCTTGTCTTGTCTTGTCTTGTCTTGTCTAGTCTTGTCTTGTCTTGTTTTGTCTTGTCTTGTCTTGTCGTGTCTTGTCTTGTCTTGCCTTTTCTTGTCTGGCCTTGTCTTGTCTTGTCTTGTCTTGTCTTGTCTTTACTTGTCTTGTCTTGTCTTGTCTTGTCGTGTCTTGTCTTGTCTTGCCTTTTCTTGTCTGGCCTTGTCTAGTCTTGTCTAGTCTTGTCTAGTCTTGTCTAGTCTTGTCTTGTCTTGTCTAGTCTTGTCTAGTCTTGTCTAGTCTTGTCTTGTCTTGCCTTTTCTTGTCTGGCCTTGTCTAGTCTTGTCTAGTCTTGTCTAGTCTTGTCTAGTCTTGTCTAGTCTTGTCTAGTCTAGTCTTGTCTAGTCTTGTCTTGTCTAGTCTTGTCTAGTCTTGTCTTGTCTTGTCTTGTCTTGTCTTGTCTTGTCTTGTCTAGTCTTGTCTAGTCTTGTCTAGTCTTGTCTTGTCTTGTCTTGTCTTGTCTTGTCTAGTCTTGTCTAGTCTTGTCTTGTCATGTCTTCTCATGTCTTGTCTTGTCTTGTCTTGTCTAGTCTTGTCTTGTCTAGTCTTGTCTAGTCTTGTCTTGTCTTGTCTTGTTTTGTCTTGTCTAGTCTTGTCTAGTCTTGTCTAGTCTTGTCTAGTCTTGTCTAGTCTTGTCTAGTCTTGTCTAGTCTTGTCTTTTCTTGTCTGGTCTTGTCTTGTCTTTTCTTGTCTGGTCTTGTCTTGTCTTGTCTGGTCTTGTCTTGTCTTGTCTTGTCTTGTCTTGTCTTGTCTTGTCTTGTCTTGTCTTGTCTAGTCTTGTCTAGTCTTGTCTTGTCTTGTCTTGTCTTGTCTTGTCTTGTCTTGTCTTGTCTTGTCTTGTCTTGTCTTGTCTTGTCTTGTCTTGTCTTGTCTTGTCTTGTCATGTCTTGTCTTGTCTTGTCTTGTCTTGTCTTGTCATGTCTTGTCTAGTCTTGTCTTGTCTTGTCTTGTCTTTTCTTGTCTGGTCTTGTCTTGTCTTGTCTGGTCTTGTCTTGTCTAGTCTTGTCTTGTCTTGTCTTGTCTTGTCTTGTCTTGTCTTGTCTTGTCTAGTCTTGTCTAGTCTAGTCTTGTCTAGTCGTGTCTTGTCTAGTCTTGCCTTTTCTTGTCTTGTCTTGTCTTGTCTTGTCTTGTCTTGTCTTGTCTTGTCTTGTCTTGTCTTGTCTTGTCTTGTCTTGTCATGTCTTGTCTAGTCTTGTCTAGTCTTGTCTTGTCTTGTCTTGTCTTGTCTTTTCTTGTCTGGTCTTGTCTTGTCTTGTCTGGTCTTGTCTTGTCTAGTCTTGTCTTGTCTTGTCTTGTCTTGTCTTGTCTTGTCTAGTCTTGTCTAGTCTAGTCTTGTCTAGTCGTGTCTTGTCTTGTCTTGCCTTGCCTTTTCTTGTCTGGCCTTGTCTTGTCTAGTCTTGTCTAGTCTTGTCTTGTCATGTCTTCTCATGTCTTGTCTTGTCTTGTCTTGTCTAGTCTTGTCTTGTCTAGTCTTGTCTAGTCTTGTCTTGTCTTGTCTTGTCTTGTCTTGTCTTGTCTTGTCTTGTCTTGTCATGTCTTGTCTAGTCTTGTCTAGTCTTGTCTTGTCTTGTCTTGTCTTGTCTTTTCTTGTCTGGTCTTGTCTTGTCTTGTCTGGTCTTGTCTTGTCTAGTCTTGTCTTGTCTTGTCTTGTCTTGTCTGGTCTTGTCTAGGCTTGTCTAGTCTTGTCTTGTCATGTCTTCTCATGTCTTGTCTTGTCTTGTCTTGTCTAGTCTTGTCTTGTGTAGTCTTGTCTAGTCTTGTCTTGTCTTGCCTTGTCTTGTCTTGTCTTGTCTTGTCTTGTCTAGTCTTGTCTTGTCTTGTCTTGTCTTGTCTTGTCTTGTCTTGTCTTGTCTTTTCTTGTCTGGTCTTGTCTTGTCTTGTCTAGTCTTGTCTAGTCTTGTCTTGTCTTGTCTGGCCTTGTCTTGTCTTGTCTTGTCTTGTCTTGTCTTGTCTTGTCTTGTCTTGTCTTGTCTTGTCTTGTCTTGTCTTGTCTTGTCTTGTCTTGTCTTGTCTTGTCTTGTCTTGTCTTGTCTTGTCTTGTCTTGTCTTGTCTTGTCTTGTCTTGTCTTGTCTTGTCGTGTCTTGTCTTGTCTTGCCTTTTCTTGTCTGGCCTTGTCTTGTCTTGTCTTGTCTTGTCTTGTCTTGTCTTGTCTTGTCTTGTCTTGTCTTGTCTTGTCTTGTCTTTTCTTGTCTGGTCTTGTCTTGTCTTGTCTAGTCTTGTCTAGTCTTGTCTTGTCTTGTCTTATCTTGTCTTGTCTGGTCTTGTCTTGTCTAGTCTTGTCTTGTCTTGTCTTGTCTTGTCTTGTCTTGTCTTGTCTTGTCTTGTCTTGTCTTGTCTTGTCTAGTCTTGTCTAGTCTTGTCTAGTCTTGTCTAGTCTTGTCTAGTCTTGTCTAGTCTTGTCTTTTCTTGTCTTGTCTTGTCTTGTCTTGTCTTGTCTTGTCTTGTCTTGTCTTGTCTTGTCTTGTCTTGTCTTGTCTTGTCTTGTCTTGTCTTGTCTTGTCTTGTCTTGTCTTGTCTTGTCTTGTCTTGTCTTGTCTTGTCTTGTCTTGTCTTGTCTTGTCTTGTCTTGTCTAGTCTTGTCTAGTCTTGTCTAGTCTTGTCTAGTCTTGTCTTGTCTAGTCTTGTCTAGTCTTGTCTTTTCTTGTCTTGTCTAGTCTTGTCTTTTCTTGTCTGGTCTTGTCTAGTCTTGTCTAGTCTTGTCTAGTCTTGTCTAGTCTTGTCTAGTCTTGTCTAGTCTTGTCTTTTCTTGTCTTGTCTAGTCTTGTCTTTTCTTGTCTGGTCTTGTCTTGTCTTTTCTTGTCTGGTCTTGTCTTGTCTTTTCTTGTCTGGTCTTGTCTTGTCTAGTCTTGTCTTGTCTTGTCTTGTCTTGTCTTGTCTTGTCTTGTCTTGTCTTGTCTTGTCTTGTCTTGTCTAGTCTTGTCTAGTCTTTTCTTGTCTTGTCTTTTCTTGTCTTGTCTTGTCTTGTCTTGTCTTGTCTTGTCTTGTCTTGTCTTGTCTTGTCTTGTCTTGTCTTGTCTTGTCTTGTCTTGTCTTGTCTTGTCTTGTCGTGTCTTGTCTTGTCTTGCCTTTTCTTGTCTGGCCTTGTCTTGTCTTGTCTTGTCTTGTCTTGTCTTGTCTTGTCTTGTCTTGTCTTGTCTTTTCTTGTCTGGTCTTGTCTTGTCTTGTCTAGTCTTGTCTAGTCTTGTCTTGTCTTGTCTTGTCTTGTCTTGTCTTGTCTTGTCTGGTCTTGTCTTGTCTTGTCTTGTCTTGTCTTGTCTTGTCTTGTCTTGTCTTGTCTTGTCTTGTCTTGTCTTGTCTTGTCTTGTCTTGTCTTGTCTTGTCTTGTCTTGTCTTGTCTTGTCTTGTCTTGTCTTGTCTAGTCTTGTCTAGTCTTGTCTAGTCTTGTCTTTTCTTGTCTTGTCTTGTCTTGTCTTGTCTTGTCTTGTCTTGTCTTGTCTTGTCTTGTCTAGTCTTGTCTTGTCTTGTCTTTTCTTGTCTGGTCTTGTCTTGTCTTGTCTAGTCTTGTCTAGTCTTGTCTTGTCTTGTCTTGTCTTGTCTTGTCTTGTCTGGTCTTGTCTTGTCTAGTCTTGTCTTGTCTTGTCTTGTCTTGTCTTGTCTTGTCTTGTCTTGTCTTGTCTTGTCTTGTCTTGTCTTGTCTTGTCTTGTCTTGTCTTGTCTTCTCTTGTCTTGTCTTGTCTTGTCTAGTCTTGTCTAGTCTTGTCTAGTCTTGTCTTGTCTAGTCTTGTCTAGTCTTGTCTAGTCTTGTCTTGTCTTGTCTTGTCTTGTCTTGTCTTGTCTTGTCTTGTCTTGTCTTGTCTTGTCTTGTCTTGTCTAGTCTTGTCTTGTCTTCTCTTGTCTTGTCTTGTCTTGTCTTGTCTTGTCTTGTCTTGTCTTGTCTTGTCTTGTCTAGTCTTGTCTAGTCTTGTCTAGTCTTGTCTAGTCTTGTCTAGTCTTGTCTTGTCTTGTCTTGTCTTGTCTTGTCTTGTCTTGTCTTGTCTTGTCTTGTCTTGTCTTGTCTTGTCTTGTCTTGTCTTGTCTTGTCTTGTCTTGTCTTGTCTAGTCTTGTCTTTTCTTGTCTTGTCTTGTCTGGTCTTGTCTTGTCTTGTCTTGTCTTGTCTTGTCTTGTCTTGTCTTGTCTTGTCTTGTCTTGTCTTGTCTTGTCTTGTCTTGTCTTGTCTTGTCCTGTCTAGTCTTGTCTAGTCTTGTCTAGTCTTGTCTAGTCTTGTCTAGTCTTGTCTAGTCTTGTCTAGTCTTGTCTTGTCTTGTCTTGTCTTGTCTTGTCTTGTCTTGTCTTGTCTTGTCTTGTCTTGTCTTGTCTAGTCTTGTCTAGTCTTGTCTAGTCTTGTCTTGTCTTGTCTTGTCTTGTCTTGTCTTGTCTTGTCTTGTCTTGTCTTGTCTTGTCTTGTCTTGTCTTGTCTTGTCTTGTCTTGTCTAGTCTTGTCTAGTCTTGTCTAGTCTTGTCTTGTCTTGTCTTGTCTTGTCTTGTCTAGTCTTGTCTAGTCTTGTCTAATCTTGTCTAGTCTTGTCTAGTCTTGTCTTGTCTTGTCTTGTCTTGTCTTGTCTAGTCTTGTCTTGTCTTGTCTTGCCTTGTCTTGTCTTGTCTTGTCTTGTCTAGTCTTGTCTAGTCTTGTCTTGTCATGTCTTCTCATGTCTTGTCTTGTCTTGTCTTGTCTAGTCTTATCTTGTCTAGTCTTGTCTAGTCTTGTCTTGTCTTGTCTTGCCTTGTCTTGTCTTGTCTTGTCTTGTCTAGTCTTGTCTTGTCTTGTCTTGTCTTGTCTTGTCTTGTCTTGTCTTGTCTTTTCTTGTCTGGTCTTGTCTTGTCTTGTCTAGTCTTGTCTAGTCTTGTCTTGTCTTGTCTTGTCTTGTCTTGTCTTGTCTTGTCTTGTCTTGTCTTGTCTTGTCTTGTCTTGTCTTGTCTTGTCTTGTCTTGTCTTGTCTTGTCTTGTCTTGTCTTGTCTTGTCTAGTCTTGTCTAGTCTTGTCTTGTCATGTCTTCTCATGTCTTGTCTTGTCTTGTCTTGTCTTGTCTAGTCTTGTCTTGTCTAGTCTTGTCTAGTCTTGTCTAGTCTTGTCTTGTCTTGTCTTGTCTTGTTTTGTCTTGTCTAGTCTTGTCTAGTCTTTTCTAGTCTTGTCTAGTCTTGTCTTGTCTTGTCTTGTTTTGTCTTGTCTAGTCTTGTCTAGTCTTGTCTAGTCTTGTCTAGTCTTGTCTAGTCTTGTCTTTTCTTGTCTTGTCTTGTCTTGCCTTTTCTTGTCTGGCCTTGTCTTGTCTTGTCTTGTCTTGTCTTGTCTTGTCTTGTCTTTACTTGTCTTGTCTTGTCTTGTCTTGTCGTGTCTTGTCTTGTCTTGCCTTTTCTTGTCTGGCCTTGTCTAGTCTTGTCTAGTCTTGTCTAGTCTTGTCTAGTCTTGTCTAGTCTTGTCTAGTCTTGTCTTGTCTTGTCTAGTCTTGTCTAGTCTTGCCTAGTCTTGTCTTGTCTTGCCTAGTCTTGTCTAGTCTTGTCTAGTCTTGTCTAGTCTTGTCTAGTCTTGTCTAGTCTTGTCTAGTCTTGTCTAGTCTAGTCTTGTCTTGTCTAGTCTTGTCTAGTCTTGTCTTGTCTTGTCTTGTCTTGTCTTGTCTTGTCTTGTCTTGTCTTGTCTTGTCTTGTCTAGTCTTGTCTAGTCTTGTCTTGTCTTGTCTTGTCTAGTCTTGTCTAGTCTTGTCTAGTCTTGTCTAGTCTTGTCTTGTCTTGTCTTGTCTTGTCTTGTCTTGTCTTGTCTTGTCTTGTCTTGTCTTGTCTTGTCTTGTCTTGTCTAGTCTTGTCTAGTCTTGTCTAGTCTTGTCTAGTCTTGTCTTGTCTTGTCTTGTCTTGTCTAGTCTTGTCTTGTCTTGTCTTGTCTTGTCTTGTCTTGTCTTGTCTTGTCTTGTCTTGTCTTGTCTTGTCTTGTCTTGTCTTGTCTTGTCTTGTCTTGTCTTGTCTTGTCTTGTCTTGTCTTGTCTTGTCTAGTCTTGTCTAGTCTTGTCTTGTCTTGTCTTGTCTTGTCTTGTCTTGTCCTGTCTTGTCTTGTCTTGTCTTGTCTTGTCTTGTCTTGTCTGGTCTTGTCTTGTTTTGTCTTGTCTTGTCTTGTCTTGTCTTGTCTTGTCTTGTCTTGTCTTGTCTTGTCTTGTCTTGTCTTGTCTTGTCTTGTCTTGTCTTGTCTTGTCTTGTCTAGTCTTGTCTTTTCTTGTCTTGTCTTGTCTTGTCTGGTCTTGTCTTGTCTTGTCTTGTCTTGTCTAGTCTTGTCTTGTCTTGTCTTGTCTTGTCTTGTCTTGTCTTGTCTTGTCTTGTCTTGTCTTGTCTTGTCTTGTCTTGTCTTGTCTTGTCTTGTCTTGTCTTGTCTTGTCTTGTCTTGTCTTGTCTTGTCTTGTCTTGTCTTGTCTTGTCTTGTCTTGTCGTGTCTTGTCTTGTCTTGCCTTTTCTTGTCTGGCCTTGTCTTGTCTTGTCTTGTCTTGTCTTGTCTTGTCTTGTCTTGTCTTGTCTTGTCTTGTCTTGTCTTTTCTTGTCTGGTCTTGTCTTGTCTTGTCTAGTCTTGTCTAGTCTTGTCTTGTCTTGTCTTGTCTTGTCTTGTCTGGTCTTGTCTTGTCTAGTCTTGTCTTGTCTTGTCTTGTCTTGTCTTGTCTTGTCTTGTCTTGTCTTGTCTTGTCTTGTCTTGTCTAGTCTTGTCTAGTCTTGTCTAGTCTTGTCTAGTCTTGTCTAGTCTTGTCTTTTCTTGTCTTGTCTTGTCTTGTCTTGTCTTGTCTTGTCTTGTCTTGTCTTGTCTTGTCTTGTCTTGTCTTGTCTTGTCTTGTCTTGTCTTGTCTTGTCTTGTCTTGTCTTGTCTTGTCTTGTCTTGTCTTGTCTTGTCTTGTCTTGTCTTGTCTTGTCTTGTCTTGTCTTGTCTTGTCTTGTCTTGTCTTGTCTTGTCTTGTCTAGTCTTGTCTAGTCTTGTCTAGTCTTGTCTAGTCTTGTCTAGTCTTGTCTAGTCTTGTCTAGTCTTGTCTTTTCTTGTCTTGTCTAGTCTTGTCTTTTCTTGTCTGGTCTTGTCTAGTCTTGTCTAGTCTTGTCTAGTCTTGTCTAGTCTTGTCTAGTCTTGTCTAGTCTTGTCTTTTCTTGTCTTGTCTAGTCTTGTCTTTTCTTGTCTGGTCTTGTCTTGTCTTTTCTTGTCTGGTCTTGTCTTGTCTTTTCTTGTCTGGTCTTGTCTTGTCTAGTCTTGTCTTGTCTTGTCTTGTCTTGTCTTGTCTTGTCTTGTCTTGTCTTGTCTAGTCTTGTCTAGTCTTTTCTTGTCTTGTCTTTTCTTGTCTTGTCTTGTCTTGTCTTGTCTTGTCTTGTCTTGTCTTGTCTTGTCTTGTCTTGTCTTGTCTTGTCTTGTCTTGTCTTGTCTTGTCTTGTCGTGTCTTGTCTTGTCTTGCCTTTTCTTGTCTGGCCTTGTCTTGTCTTGTCTTGTCTTGTCTTGTCTTGTCTTGTCTTGTCTTGTCTTTTCTTGTCTGGTCTTGTCTTGTCTTGTCTAGTCTTGTCTAGTCTTGTCTTGTCTTGTCTTGTCTTGTCTTGTCTTGTCTGGTCTTGTATTGTCTAGTCTTGTCTTGTCTTGTCTTGTCTTGTCTTGTCTTGTCTTGTCTTGTCTTGTCTTGTCTTGTCTTGTCTTGTCTTGTCTTGTCTTGTCTTGTCTTGTCTTGTCTTGTCTTGTCTAGTCTTGTCTAGTCTTGTCTAGTCTTGTCTTGTCTTGTCTTGTCTTGTCTTGTCTTGTCTTGTCTTGTCTTGTCTTGTCTTGTCTTGTCTTGTCTTGTCTTGTCTTGTCTTGTCTTGTCTTGTCTAGTCTTGTCTAGTCTTGTCTAGTCTTGTCTTGTCTTGTCTTGTCTTGTCTTGTCTAGTCTTGTCTAGTCTTGTCTAATCTTGTCTAGTCTTGTCTTGTCTTGTCTTGTCTTGTCTTGTCTTGTCTTGTCTTGTCTTGTCTTGTCCTGTCTAGTCTTGTCTAGTCTTGTCTAGTCTTGTCTAGTCTTGTCTTGTCTTGTCTTGTCTTGTCTTGTCTTGTCTTGTCTTGTCTTGTCTTGTCTTGTCTTGTCTTGTCTTGTCTTGTCTTGTCTTGTCTTGTCTTGTCTTGTCTAGTCTTGTCTAGTCTTGTCTAGTCTTGTCTTGTCTTGTCTTGTCTTGTCTTGTCTTGTCTTGTCTTGTCTTGTCTTGTCTTGTCTTGTCTTGTCTTGTCTTGTCTTGTCTTGTCTTGTCTTGTCTTGTCTTGTCTTGTCTAGTCTTGTCTTGTCTTGTCTTGCCTTGTCTTGTCTTGTCTTGTCTTGTCTAGTCTTGTCTAGTCTTGTCTTGTCATGTCTTCTCATGTCTTGTCTTGTCTTGTCTTGTCTAGTCTTATCTTGTCTAGTCTTGTCTAGTCTTGTCTTGTCTTGTCTTGCCTTGTCTTGTCTTGTCTTGTCTTGTCTAGTCTTGTCTTGTCTTGTCTTGTCTTGTCTTGTCTTGTCTTGTCTTGTCTTGTCTTTTCTTGTCTGGTCTTGTCTTGTCTTGTCTAGTCTTGTCTAGTCTTGTCTTGTCTTGTCTTGTCTTGTCTTGTCTTGTCTTGTCTTGTCTTGTCTTGTCTTGTCTTGTCTTGTCTTGTCTTGTCTTGTCTTGTCTAGTCTTGTCTAGTCTTGTCTTGTCATGTCTTCTCATGTCTTGTCTTGTCTTGTCTTGTCTTGTCTAGTCTTGTCTTGTCTAGTCTTGTCTAGTCTTGTCTTGTCTTGTCTTGTCTTGTTTTGTCTTGTCTAGTCTTGTCTAGTCTTGTCTAGTCTTGTCTAGTCTTGTCTTTTCTTGTCTGGTCTTGTCTTGTCTTTTCTTGTCTGGTCTTGTCTTGTCTTGTCTGGTCTTGTCTTGTCTAGTCTTGTCTTGTCTAGTCTTGTCTTGTCTTGTCTTGTTTTGTCTTGTCTAGTCTTGTCTAGTCTTGTCTAGTCTTGTCTAGTCTTGTCTAGTCTTGTCTTTTCTTGTCTGGCCTTGTCTTGTCTTGTCTTGTCTTGTCTTGTCTTGTCTTGTCTTTACTTGTCTTGTCTTGTCTTGTCTTGTCGTGTCTTGTCTTGTCTTGCCTTTTCTTGTCTGGCCTTGTCTAGTCTTGTCTAGTCTTGTCTAGTCTTGTCTAGTCTTGTCTAGTCTTGTCTTGTCTTGTCTAGTCTTGTCTAGTCTTGCCTAGTCTTGTCTTGTCTTGCCTAGTCTTGTCTAGTCTTGTCTAGTCTTGTCTAGTCTTGTCTAGTCTTGTCTAGTCTTGTCTAGTCTTGTCTAGTCTAGTCTTGTCTTGTCTAGTCTTGTCTAGTCTTGTCTTGTCTTGTCTTGTCTTGTCTTGTCTTGTCTTGTCTTGTCTTGTCTTGTCTAGTCTTGTCTAGTCTTGTCTTGTCTTGTCTTGTCTAGTCTTGTCTAGTCTTGTCTAGTCTTGTCTAGTCTTGTCTTGTCTTGTCTTGTCTTGTCTTGTCTTGTCTTGTCTTGTCTTGTCTTGTCTTGTCTTGTCTTGTCTTGTCTTGTCTAGTCTTGTCTAGTCTTGTCTAGTCTTGTCTAGTCTTGTCTTGTCTTGTCTTGTCTTGTCTAGTCTTGTCTTGTCTTGTCTTGTCTTGTCTTGTCTTGTCTTGTCTTGTCTTGTCTTGTCTTGTCTTGTCTTGTCTTGTCTTGTCTTGTCTTGTCTTGTCTTGTCTTGTCTTGTCTTGTCTTGTCTTGTCTTGTCTAGTCTTGTCTAGTCTTGTCTTGTCTTGTCTTGTCTTGTCTTGTCTTGTCTTGTCTTGTCTTGTCTTGTCTAGTCTTGTCTAGTCTTGTCTTGTCTAGTCTTGTCTAGTCTTGTCTTGTTTTGTCTTGTCTTGTCTTGTCTTGTCTTGTCTTGTCTTGTCTTGTCTTGTCTTGTCTTGTCTTGTCTTGTCTTGTCTTGTCTTGTCTTGTCTTGTCTTGTCTTGTCTTGTCTTGTCTTGTCTTGTCTTGTCTTGTCTTGTCTTGTCTTGTCTTGTCTTGTCTGGTCTTGTCTAGTCTTGTCTAGTCTTGTCTTGTCATGTCATCTCATGTCTTGTCTTGTCTTGTCTTGTCTAGTCTTGTCTTGTCTAGTCTTGTCTAGTCTTGTCTTGTCTTGCCTTGTCTTGTCTTGTCTTGTCTTGTCTTGTCTAGTCTTGTCTTGTCTTGTCTTGTCTTGTCTTGTCTTGTCTTGTCTTGTCTTGTCTTGTCTTGTCTTGTCTTGTCTTGTCTTGTCTTGTCTTGTCTTGTCTTGTCTTGTCTTGTCTTGTCTTGTCTTGTCTAGTCTTGTCTTTTCTTGTCTTGTCTTGTCTGGTCTTGTCTTGTCTTGTCTTGTCTTGTCTTGTCTTGTCTTGTCTTGTCTTGTCTTGTCTTGTCTTGTCCTGTCTAGTCTTGTCTAGTCTTGTCTAGTCTTGTCTTGTCTTGTCTTGTCTTGTCTTGTCTTGTCTTGTCTTGTCTTGTCTTGTCTTGTCTTGTCTTGTCTTGTCTTGTCTTGTCTAGTCTTGTCTAGTCTTGTCTTGTCTTGTCTTGTCTTGTCTTGTCTTGTCTTGTCTTGTCTTGTCTTGTCTTGTCTTGTCTTGTCTTGTCTTGTCTTGTCTTGTCTTGTCTTGTCTTGTCTTGTCTTGTCTTGTCTTGTCTTGTCTTGTCTTGTCTAGTCTTGTCTAGTCTTGTCTAGTCTTGTCTTGTCTTGTCTTGTCTTGTCTTGTCTTGTCTAGTCTTGTCTAGTCTTGTCTAGTCTTGTCTAGTCTTGTCTAGTCTTGTCTTGTCTTGTCTTGTCTTGTCTTGTCTAGTCTTGTCTTGTCTTGTCTTGCCTTGTCTTGTCTTGTCTTGTCTTGTCTAGTCTTGTCTAGTCTTGTCTTGTCATGTCTTCTCATGTCTTGTCTTGTCTTGTCTTGTCTAGTCTTGTCTTGTCTAGTCTTGTCTAGTCTTGTCTTGTCTTGTCTTGCCTTGTCTTGTCTTGTCTTGTCTTGTCTAGTCTTGTCTTGTCTTGTCTTGTCTTGTCTTGTCTTGTCTTGTCTTGTCTTGTCTTGTCTTGTCTTGTCTTTTCTTGTCTGGTCTTGTCTTGTCTTGTCTAGTCTTGTCTAGTCTTGTCTTGTCTTGTCTTGTCTTGTCTTGTCTTGTCTTGTCTTGTCTTGTCTTGTCTTGTCTTGTCTTGTCTAGTCTTGTCTAGTCTTGTCTTGTCATGTCTTCTCATGTCTTGTCTTGTCTTGTCTTGTCTTGTCTTGTCTAGTCTTGTCTTGTCTAGTCTTGTCTAGTCTTGTCTAGTCTTGTCTTGTCTTGTCTTGTTTTGTCTTTTCTTGTCTGGTCTTGTCTTGTCTTTTCTTGTCTGGTCTTGTCTTGTCTTGTCTGGTCTTGTCTTGTCTAGTCTTGTCTTGTCTAGTCTTGTCTTGTCTTGTCTTGTTTTGTCTTGTCTAGTCTTGTCTAGTCTTGTCTAGTCTTTACTTGTCTTGTCTTGTCTTGTCGTGTCTTGTCTTGTCTTGTCATGTCTTCTCATGTCTTGTCTTGTCTTGTCTTGTCTTGTCTTGTCTAGTCTTGTCTTGTCTAGTCTTGTCTAGTCTTGTCTAGTCTTGTCTAGTCTTGTCTAGTCTTGTCTTTTCTTGTCTGGTCTTGTCTTGTCTTTTCTTGTCTGGTCTTGTCTTGTCTTGTCTGGTCTTGTCTTGTCTAGTCTTGTCTTGTCTAGTCTTGTCTTGTCTTGTCTTGTTTTGTCTTGTCTAGTCTTGTCTAGTCTTGTCTAGTCTTGTCTAGTCTTGTCTAGTCTTGTCTTTTCTTGTCTTGTCTTGTCTTGCCTTTTCTTGTCTGGCCTTGTCTTGTCTTGTCTTGTCTTGTCTTGTCTTGTCTTGTCTTTACTTGTCTTGTCTTGTCTTGTCGTGTCTTGTCTTGTCTTGCCTTTTCTTGTCTGGCCTTGTCTAGTCTTGTCTAGTCTTGTCTAGTCTTGTCTAGTCTTGTCTAGTCTTGTCTTGTCTTGTCTAGTCTTGTCTAGTCTTGCCTAGTCTTGTCTTGTCTTGCCTAGTCTTGTCTAGTCTTGTCTAGTCTTGTCTAGTCTTGTCTAGTCTTGTCTAGTCTAGTCTTGTCTTGTCTAGTCTTGTCTTGTCTTGTCTTGTCTTGTCTTGTCTAGTCTTGTCTAGTCTTGTCTTGTCTTGTCTTGTCTAGTCTTGTCTTGTCTTGTCTTGTCTTGTCTAGTCTTGTCTAGTCTTGTCTAGTCTTGTCTAGTCTTGTCTAGTCTTGTCTTGTCTTGTCTTGTCTTGTCTTGTCTTGTCTTGTCTTGTCTTGTCTTGTCTAGTCTTGTCTAGTCTTGTCTAGTCTTGTCTAGTCTTGTCTTGTCTTGTCTTGTCTTGTCTAGTCTTGTCTTGTCTTGTCTTGTCTTGTCTTGTCTTGTCTTGTCTTGTCTTGTCTTGTCTTGTCTTGTCTTGTCTTGTCTTGTCTTGTCTTGTCTTGTCTTGTCTAGTCTTGTCTTGTCTAGTCTTGTCTTGTCTTGTCTTGTCTTGTCTTGTCTTGTCTTGTCTTGTCTTGTCTTGTCTTGTCTTGTCTTGTCTAGTCTTGTCTAGTCTTGTCTAGTCTTGTCTAGTCTTGTCTAGTCTTGTCTTGTCTTGTCTTGTCTTGTCTTGTCTTGTCTTGTCTTGTCTTGTCTTGTCTTGTCTTGTCTTGTCTTGTCTTGTCTTGTCTTGTCTTGTCTTGTCTTGTCTTGTCTTGTCTTGTCTTGTCTTGTCTTGTCTTGTCTAGTCTTGTCTTGTCTTGTCTTGTCTTGTCTTGTCTTGTCTAGTCTTGTCTTGTCTAGTCTTGTCTTGTCTTGTCTTGTCTTGTCTTGTCTTGTCTTGTCTTGTCTTGTCTTGTCTTGTCTTGTCTTGTCTTGTCTTGTCTTGTCTTGTCTTGTCTTGTCTTGTCTTGTCTAGTCTTGTCTAGTCTTGTCTAGTCTTGTCTTGTCTTGTCTTGTCTTGTCTTGTCTTGTCTTGTCTTGTCTTGTCTTGTCTTGTCTTGTCTTGTCTTGTCTTGTCTTGTCTTGTCTAGTCTTGTCTAGTCTTGTCTAGTCTTGTCTTTTCTTGTCTTGTCTTGTCTTGTCTTGTCTGGTCTTGTCTAGTCTTGTCTAGTCTTGTCTTGTCATGTCATCTCATGTCTTGTCTTGTCTTGTCTTGTCTAGTCTTGTCTTGTCTAGTCTTGTCTAGTCTTGTCTTGTCTTGCCTTGTCTTGTCTTGTCTTGTCTTGTCTTGTCTAGTCTTGTCTTGTCTTGTCTTGTCTTGTCTTGTCTTGTCTTGTCTTGTCTTGTCTTGTCTTGTCTTTTCTTGTCTGGTCTTGTCTTGTCTTGTCTTGTCTAGTCTTGTCTTGTCTTGTCTTGTCTTGTCTTGTCTTGTCTTGTCTTGTCTTGTCTTGTCTTGTCTTGTCTTGTCTTGTCTTGTCTTGTCTTGTCTTGTCTTGTCTTGTCTTGTCTTGTCTTGTCTTGTCTTGTCTTGTCTTGTCTTGTCTTGTCTTGTCTTGTCTTGTCTTGTCTTGTCTTGTCTTGTCTTGTCTTGTCTTGTCTTGTCTTGTCTTGTCTTGTCTTGTCTTGTCTTGTCTTGTCTTGTCTTGTCTTGTCTTGTCTTGTCTAGTCTAGTCTTGTCTAGTCTTGTCTTGTCATGTCTTCTCATGTCTTGTCTTGTCTTGTCTTGTCTAGTCTTGTCTTGTCTAGTCTTGTCTAGTCTTGTCTTGTCTTGTCTTGTTTTGTCTTGTCTAGTCTTGTCTAGTCTTGTCTAGTCTTGTCTAGTCTTGTCTAGTCTTGTCTAGTCTTGTCTAGTCTTGTCTTTTCTTGTCTGGTCTTGTCTTGTCTTTTCTTGTCTGGTCTTGTCTTGTCTTGTCTGGTCTTGTCTTGTCTAGTCTTGTCTTGTCTTGTCTTGTCTTGTCTTGTATTGTCTTGTCTTGTCTTGTCTTGTCTTGTCTTGTCTTGTCTTGTTTTGTCTTGTCTTGTCTTGTCGTGTCCTGTCTTGTCTTGCCTTTTCTTGTCTGGCCTTGTCTTGTCTTGTCTTGTCTTGTCTTGTCTTTACTTGTCTTGTCTTGTCTTGTCTTGTCGTGTCTTGTCTTGTCTTGCCTTTTCTTGTCTGGCCTTGTCTAGTCTTGTCTAGTCTTGTCTAGTCTTGTCTAGTCTTGTCTAGTCTTGTCTAGTCTTGTCTTGTCTTGTCTAGTCTTGTCTAGTCTTGTCTAGTCTTGTCTAGTCTTGTCTTGTCTTGCCTTTTCTTGTCTGGCCTTGTCTAGTCTTGTCTAGTCTTGTCTAGTCTTGTCTAGTCTTGTCTTGTCTTGTCTAGTCTTGTCTAGTCTTGTCTAGTCTTGTCTTGTCTTGCCTAGTCTTGTCTAGTCTTGTCTAGTCTTGTCTAGTCTTGTCTAGTCTAGTCTTGTCTTGTCTAGTCTTGTCTAGTCTTGTCTTGTCTTGTCTTGTCTTGTCTTGTCTTGTCTAGTCTTGTCTAGTCTTGTCTAGTCTTGTCTTGTCTTGTCTTGTCTTGTCTTGTCTAGTCTTGTCTAGTCTTGTCTTGTCATGTCTTCTCATGTCTTGTCTTGTCTTGTCTTGTCTAGTCTTGTCTTGTCTAGTCTTGTCTAGTCTTGTCTTGTCTTGTCTTGTTTTGTCTTGTCTAGTCTTGTCTAGTCTTGTCTAGTCTTGTCTAGTCTTGTCTAGTCTTGTCTAGTCTTGTCTAGTCTTGTCTAGTCTTGTCTAGTCTTGTCTAGTCTTGTCTTTTCTTGTCTGGTCTTGTCTTGTCTTTTCTTGTCTGGTCTTGTCTTGTCTTGTCTGGTCTTGTCTTGTCTTGTCTTGTCTTGTCTTGTCTTGTCATGTCTTGTCTAGTCTTGTCTAGTCTTGTCTAGTCTTGTCTTGTCTCGTCTTGTCTTGTCTTGTCTTGTCTTGTCTTGTCTTGTCTTGTCTAGTCTTGTCTAGTCTTGTCTAGTCTTGTCTAGTCTTGTCTAGTCTTGTCTAGTCTTGTCTTTTCTTGTCTGGTCTTGTCTTGTCTTTTCTTGTCTGGTCTTGTCTTGCCTTGTCTGGTCTTGTCTTGTCTAGTCTTGTCTTGTCTTGTCTTGTCTTGTCTTATCTTGTCTTGTCTTGTCTTGTCTTGTCTTGTCTAGTCTTGTCTAGTCTTTTCTTGTCTTGTCTTTTCTTGTCTTGTCTTGTCTTGTCTTGTCTTGTCTTGTCTTGTCTTGTCTTGTCTTGTCTTGTCTTGTCTTGTCTTGTCTTGTCTTGTCTTGTCTTGTCTTGTCTTGTCTTGTCTTGTCTTGTCTTGTCTTGTCTTGTCTTGTCTTGTCTTGTCTTGTCTTGTCTTGTCTTGTCTTGTCTTGTCTTGTCTTGTCTTGTCTTGTCTTGTCTTGTCTTGTCTTGTCTTGTCTTGTCTTGTCTTGTCTTGTCTTGTCTTGTCTTGTCTTGTCTTGTCTTGTCTTGTCTTGTCTTGTCTTGTCGTGTCTTGTCTTGTCTTGTCTTGCCTTTTCTTGTCTGGCCTTGTCTTGTCTTGTCTTGTCTTGTCTTGTCTTGTCTTGTCTTGTCTTGTCTTGTCTTTACTTGTCTTGTCTTGTCTTGTCGTGTCTTGTCTTGTCTTGCCTTTTCTTGTCTGGCCTTGTCTAGTCTTGTCTAGTCTTGTCTAGTCTTGTCTAGTCTTGTCTAGTCTTGTCTAGTCTTGTCTAGTCTTGTCTAGTCTTGTCTTGTCTAGTCTTGTCTAGTCTTGTCTAGTCTTGTCTTGTCTTGTCTAGTCTTGTCTAGTCTAGTCTTGTCTTGTCTAGTCTTGTCTTTTCTTGTCTGGTCTTGTCTTGTCTTTTCTTGTCTGGTCTCGTCTTGTCTTGTCTGGTCTTGTCTTGTCTAGTCTTGTCTTGTCTTGTCTTGTCTTGTCTTGTCTTGTCTTGTCTTGTCTTGTCTAGTCTTGTCTAGTCTAGTCTTGTCTAGTCGTGTCTTGTCTAGTCTTGCCTTTTCTTGTCTGGCCTTGTCTAGTCTTGTCTAGTCTTGTCTAGTCTTGTCTTGTCTTGTCTTGTCTTGCCTAGTCTTGTCTAGTCTTGTCTAGTCTTGTCTAGTCTAGTCTTGTCTTGTCTAGTCTTGTCTTGTTTTGTCTTGTCTTGTCTTGTCTTGTCTAGTCTTGTCTAGTCTTGTCTAGTCTTGTCTTGTCTTGTCTTGTTTTGTCTTGTCTTGTCTTGTCTTGTCTTGTCTTGTCTTGTCTTGTCTTGTCTTGTCTTGGCTGGTCTTGTCTAGTCTTGTCTAGTCTTGTCTAGTCTTGTCTAGTCTTGTCTAGTCTAGTCTTGTCTTGTCTAGTCTTGTCTTGTTTTGTCTTGTCTTGTCTTGTCTTGTCTAGTCTTGTCTAGTCTTGTCTAGTCTTGTCTTGTCTTGTCTTGTTTTGTCTTGTCTTGTCTTGTCTAGTCTTGTCTTGTCTTGTCTTGTCTTGTCTTGTCTTGTCTTGTCTTGTCTTGTCTTGTCTAGTCTTGTCTAGTCTTTTCTTGTCTTGTCTTTTCTTGTCTTGTCTTGTCTTGTCTTGTCTTGTCTTGTCTTGTCTTGTCTTGTCTTGTCTTGTCTTGTCTTGTCTTGTCTTGTCTTGTCTTGTCTTGTCTTGTCTTGTCTTGTCTTGTCTTGTCTGGTCTTGTCTAGGCTTGTCTAGTCTTGTCTTGTCATGTCTTCTCATGTCTTGTCTTGTCTTGTCTTGTCTAGTCTTGTCTTGTCTAGTCTTGTCTAGTCTTGTCTTGTCTTGCCTTGTCTTGTCTTGTCTTGTCTTGTCTTGTCTAGTCTTGTCTTGTCTTGTCTTGTCTTGTCTTGTCTTGTCTTGTCTTGTCTTGTCTTGTCTTTTCTTGTCTGGTCTTGTCTTGTCTTGTCTAGTCTTGTCTAGTCTTGTCTTGTCTTGTCTTGTCTTGTCTTGTCTTGTCTTGTCTTGTCTTGTCTTGTCTTGTCTTGTCTTGTCTTGTCTTGTCTTGTCTTGTCTTGTCTTGTCTTGTCTTGTCTTGTCTTGTCTTGTCTTGTCTTGTCTTGTCTTGTCTTGTCTTGTCTAGTCTTGTCTAGTCTTGTCTTGTCTTGTCTTCTCATGTCTTGTCTTGTCTTGTCTTGTCTAGTCTTGTCTTGTCTAGTCTTGTCTAGTCTTGTCTTGTCATGTCTTGTTTTGTCTTGTCTAGTCTTGTCTAGTCTTGTCTAGTCTTGTCTAGTCTTGTCTAGTCTTGTCTAGTCTTGTCTAGTCTTGTCTAGTCTTGTCTAGTCTTGTCTTTTCTTGTCTGGTCTTGTCTTGTCTTTTCTTGTCTGGTCTTGTCTTGTCTTGTCTGGTCTTGTCTTGTCTAGTCTTGTCTTGTCTTGTCTTGTCTTGTCTTGTCTTGTCTTGTCTTGTCTTGTCTAGTCTTGTCTTGTCTTGTTTTGTCTTGTCTTGTCTTGTCGTGTCTTGTCTTGTCTTGCCTTTTCTTGTCTGGCCTTGTCTTGTCTTGTCTTGTCTTGTCTTGTCTTTACTTGTCTTGTCTTGTCTTGTCGTGTCTTGTCTTGTCTTGCCTTTTCTTGTCTGGCCTTGTCTAGTCTTGTCTAGTCTTGTCTAGTCTTGTCTAGTCTTGTCTAGTCTTGTCTAGTCTTGTCTTGTCTTGTCTTGTCTTGTCTAGTCTTGTCTAGTCTTGTCTAGTCTTGTCTTGTCTTGTCTTGTCTTGCCTAGTCTTGTCTAGTCTTGTCTAGTCTTGTCTAGTCTTGTCTAGTCTTGTCTAGTCTTGTCTAGTCTTGTCTAGTCTAGTCTTGTCTTGTCTAGTCTTGTCTTGTTTTGTCTTGTCTAGTCTTGTCTAGTCTTGTCTTGTCATGTCTTCTCATGTCTTGTCTTGTCTTGTCTTGTCTAGTCTTGTCTTGTCTTGTCTTGTCTTGTCTAGTCTTGTCTTGTCTTGTTTTGTCTTGTCTTGTCTTGTCGTGTCTTGTCTGGCCTTGTCTAGTCTTGTCTAGTCTTGTCTAGTCTTGTCTAGTCTTGTCTAGTCTTGTCTAGTCTTGTCTTGTCTTGTCTTGTCTTGTCTTGTCTTGTCTTGTCTTGTCTTGTCTTGTCTTGTCTTGTCTTGTCTTGTCTTGTCTGGTCTTGTCTAGGCTTGTCTAGTCTTGTCTTGTCATGTCTTCTCATGTCTTGTCTTGTCTTGTCTTGTCTAGTCTTGTCTTGTCTAGTCTTGTCTAGTCTTGTCTTGTCTTGCCTTGTCTTGTCTTGTCTTGTCTTGTCTTGTCTAGTCTTGTCTTGTCTTGTCTTGTCTTGTCTTGTCTTGTCTTGTCTTGTCTTGTCTTGTCTTGTCTTGTCTTGTCTTGTCTTTTCTTGTCTGGTCTTGTCTTGTCTTGTCTAGTCTTGTCTAGTCTTGTCTTGTCTTGTCTTGTCTTGTCTTGTCTTGTCTTGTCTTGTCTTGTCTTGTCTTGTCTTGTCTTGTCTTGTCTTGTCTTGTCTTGTCTTGTCTTGTCTTGTCTTGTCTTGTCTTGTCTTGTCTTGTCTTGTCTAGTCTTGTCTAGTCTTGTCTTGTCATGTCTTCTCATGTCTTGTCTTGTCTTGTCTTGTCTAGTCTTGTCTTGTCTAGTCTTGTCTAGTCTTGTCTTGTCTTGTCTTGTTTTGTCTTGTCTAGTCTTGTCTAGTCTTGTCTAGTCTTGTCTAGTCTTGTCTAGTCTTGTCTAGTCTTGTCTAGTCTTGTCTTTTCTTGTCTGGTCTTGTCTTGTCTTTTCTTGTCTGGTCTTGTCTTGTCTTGTCTGGTCTTGTCTTGTCTAGTCTTGTCTTGTCTTGTCTTGTCTTGTCTTGTCTTGTCTTGTCTTGTCTTGTCTTGTCTAGTCTTGTCTTGTCTTGTTTTGTCTTGTCTTGTCTTGTCGTGTCTTGTCTTGTCTTGCCTTTTCTTGTCTGGCCTTGTCTTGTCTTGTCTTGTCTTGTCTTGTCTTGTCTTGTCTTTACTTGTCTTGTCTTGTCTTGTCGTGTCTTGTCTTGTCTTGCCTTTTCTTGTCTGGCCTTGTCTAGTCTTGTCTAGTCTTGTCTAGTCTTGTCTAGTCTTGTCTTGTCTTGTCTAGTCTTGTCTAGTCTTGTCTAGTCTTGTCTTGTCTTGCCTTTTCTTGTCTGGCCTTGTCTGGCCTTGTCTAGTCTTGTCTAGTCTTGTCTAGTCTTGTCTAGTCTTGTCTAGTCTAGTCTTGTCTTGTCTTGTCTAGTCTTGTCTAGTCTTGTCTTGTCTTGTCTTGTCTTGTCTTGTCTTGTCTTGTCTTGTCTTGTCTAGTCTTGTCTAGTCTTGTCTTGTCTTGTCTTGTCTTGTCTTGTCTAGTCTTGTCTAGTCTTGTCTTGTCATGTCTTCTCATGTCTTGTCTTGTCTTGTCTTGTCTAGTCTTGTCTTGTCTAGTCTTGTCTAGTCTTGTCTTGTCTTGTCTTGTTTTGTCTTGTCTAGTCTTGTCTAGTCTTGTCTAGTCTTGTCTAGTCTTGTCTAGTCTTGTCTAGTCTTGTCTAGTCTTGTCTTTTCTTGTCTGGTCTTGTCTTGTCTTTTCTTGTCTGGTCTTGTCTTGTCTTGTCTGGTCTTGTCTTGTCTTGTCTTGTCTTGTCTTGTCTTGTCTTGTCTTGTCATGTCTTGTCTAGTCTTGTCTAGTCTTGTCTTGTCTTGTCTTGTCTTGTCTTGTCTTGTCTTGTCTTGTCTTGTCTTGTCTTGTCTTGTCTTGTCTAGTCTTGTCTAGTCTTGTCTAGTCTTGTCTAGTCTTGTCTAGTCTTGTCTAGTCTTTTCTTTTCTTGTCTGGTCTTGTCTTGTCTTTTCTTGTCTGGTCTTGTCTTGTCTTGTCTGGTCTTGTCTTGTCTAGTCTTGTCTTGTCTTGTCTTGTCTTGTCTTGTCTTGTCTTGTCTTGTCTTGTCTTGTCTTGTCTAGTCTTGTCTAGTCTTTTCTTGTCTTGTCTTTTCTTGTCTTGTCTTGTCTTGTCTTGTCTTGTCTTGTCTTGTCTTGTCTTGTCTTGTCTTGTCTTGTCTTGTCTTGTCTTTTCTTGTCTGGTCTTGTCTTGTCTTGTCTAGTCTTGTCTAGTCTTGTCTTGTCTTGTCTTGTCTTGTCTTGTCTTGTCTTGTCTTGTCTTGTCTTGTCTTGTCTTGTCTTGTCTTGTCTTGTCTTGTCTTGTCTTGTCTTGTCTTGTCTTGCCTTGTCTTGTCTTGTCTTGTCTTGTCTTGTCTAGTCTTGTCTAGTCTTGTCTTGTCATGTCTTCTCATGTCTTGTCTTGTCTTGTCTTGTCTAGTCTTGTCTTGTCTAGTCTTGTCTAGTCTTGTCTTGTCTTGTCTTGTTTTGTCTTGTCTAGTCTTGTCTAGTCTTGTCTAGTCTTGTCTAGTCTTGTCTAGTCTTGTCTAGTCTTGTCTAGTCTTGTCTTTTCTTGTCTGGTCTTGTCTTGTCTTTTCTTGTCTGGTCTTGTCTTGTCTTGTCTGGTCTTGTCTTGTCTAGTCTTGTCTTGTCTTGTCTTGTCTTGTCTTGTCTTGTCTTGTCTTGTCTTGTCTTGTCTAGTCTTGTCTTGTCTTGTTTTGTCTTGTCTTGTCTTGTCGTGTCTTGTCTTGTCTTGCCTTTTCTTGTCTGGCCTTGTCTTGTCTTGTCTTGTCTTGTCTTGTCTTGTCTTGTCTTTACTTGTCTTGTCTTGTCTTGTCGTGTCTTGTCTTGTCTTGCCTTTTCTTGTCTGGCCTTGTCTAGTCTTGTCTAGTCTTGTCTAGTCTTGTCTAGTCTTGTCTTGTCTTGTCTAGTCTTGTCTAGTCTTGTCTAGTCTTGTCTTGTCTTGCCTTTTCTTGTCTGGCCTTGTCTGGCCTTGTCTAGTCTTGTCTAGTCTTGTCTAGTCTTGTCTAGTCTTGTCTAGTCTAGTCTTGTCTTGTCTTGTCTAGTCTTGTCTAGTCTTGTCTTGTCTTGTCTTGTCTTGTCTTGTCTTGTCTTGTCTTGTCTTGTCTAGTCTTGTCTAGTCTTGTCTTGTCTTGTCTTGTCTTGTCTTGTCTAGTCTTGTCTAGTCTTGTCTTGTCATGTCTTCTCATGTCTTGTCTTGTCTTGTCTTGTCTAGTCTTGTCTTGTCTAGTCTTGTCTAGTCTTGTCTTGTCTTGTCTTGTTTTGTCTTGTCTAGTCTTGTCTAGTCTTGTCTAGTCTTGTCTAGTCTTGTCTAGTCTTGTCTAGTCTTGTCTAGTCTTGTCTTTTCTTGTCTGGTCTTGTCTTGTCTTTTCTTGTCTGGTCTTGTCTTGTCTTGTCTGGTCTTGTCTTGTCTTGTCTTGTCTTGTCTTGTCTTGTCTTGTCTTGTCATGTCTTGTCTAGTCTTGTCTAGTCTTGTCTTGTCTTGTCTTGTCTTGTCTTGTCTTGTCTTGTCTTGTCTTGTCTTGTCTTGTCTTGTCTTGTCTTGTCTAGTCTTGTCTAGTCTTGTCTAGTCTTGTCTAGTCTTGTCTAGTCTTGTCTAGTCTTGTCTAGTCTTTTCTTTTCTTGTCTGGTCTTGTCTTGTCTTTTCTTGTCTGGTCTTGTCTTGTCTTGTCTGGTCTTGTCTTGTCTAGTCTTGTCTTGTCTTGTCTTGTCTTGTCTTGTCTTGTCTTGTCTTGTCTTGTCTTGTCTTGTCTAGTCTTGTCTAGTCTTTTCTTGTCTTGTCTTTTCTTGTCTTGTCTTGTCTTGTCTTGTCTTGTCTTGTCTTGTCTTGTCTTGTCTTGTCTTGTCTTGTCTTGTCTTGTCTTGTCTTGTCTTGTCTTGTCTTGTCTTGTCTTGTCTTGTCTTGTCTTGTCTTGTCTTGTCTTGTCTTGTCTTGTCTTGTCTTGTCTTGTCTTGTCTTGTCTTGTCTTGTCTTGTCTTGTCTTGTCTTGTCTTGTCTTGTCTTGTCTTGTCTTGTCTTGTCTTGTCTTGTCTTGTCTTGTCTTGTCTTGTCTTGTCGTGTCTTGTCTTGTCTTGCCTTTTCTTGTCTGGCCTTGTCTTGTCTTGTCTTGTCTTGTCTTGTCTTGTCTTGTCTTGTCTTGTCTTTACTTGTCTTGTCTTGTCTTGTCTTGTCGTGTCTTGTCTTGTCTTGCCTTTTCTTGTCTGGCCTTGTCTAGTCTTGTCTAGTCTTGTCTAGTCTTGTCTAGTCTTGTCTAGTCTTGTCTTGTCTAGTCTTGTCTAGTCTTGTCTAGTCTTGTCTAGTCTTGTCTTGTCTTGTCTAGTCTTGTCTAGTCTAGTCTTGTCTTGTCTAGTCTTGTCTTTTCTTGTCTGGTCTTGTCTTGTCTTTTCTTGTCTGGTCTTGTCTTGTCTTGTCTGGTCTTGTCTTGTCTAGTCTTGTCTTGTCTTGTCTAGTCTTGTCTAGTCTAGTCTTGTCTAGTCGTGTCTTGTCTAGTCTTGCCTTTTCTTGTCTGGCCTTGTCTAGTCTTGTCTAGTCTTGTCTAGTCTTGTCTAGTCTTGTCTTGTCTTGTCTTGTCTTGCCTAGTCTTGTCTAGTCTTGTCTAGTCTTGTCTAGTCTTGTCTAGTCTTGTCTAGTCTTGTCTAGTCTTGTCTAGTCTTGTCTAGTCTAGTCTTGTCTTGTCTAGTCTTGTCTTGTTTTGTCTTGTCTTGTCTTGTCTTGTCTAGTCTTGTCTAGTCTTGTCTAGTCTTGTCTTGTCTAGTCTTGTCTAGTCTTGTCTTGTCTTGTCTTTTCTTGTCTGGTCTTGTCTTGTCTTGTCTGGTCTTGTCTTGTCTAGTCTTGTCTTGTCTTGTCTTGTTTTGTCTTGTCTTGTCTTGTCTTGTCTTGTCTTGTCTTGTCTTGGCTGGTCTTGTCTGGTCTTGTCTTGTCTTGTCTTGTCTTGTCTTGTCTAGTCTTGTCTAGTCTTGTCTAGTCTTGTCTAGTCTTGTCTTGTCTAGTCTTGTCTAGTCTTGTCTTGTCTTGTCTTGTCTTGTCTTGTCTTGTCTTGTCTTGTCTTGTCTTGTCTTGTCTTGTCTTGTCTTGCCTTGTCTTGTCTTGTCTTGTCTTGTCTTGTCTTGTCTTGTCTTGTCTTGTCTTGTCTTGTCTTGTCTTGTCTTGTCTAGTCTTGTCTAGTCTTGTCTTGTCTTGTCTTGTCTTGTCTTGTCTTGTCTTGTCTTGTCTTGTCTTGTCTTGTCTTGTCTTGTCTAGTCTTGTCTAGTCTTGTCTTGTCATGTCTTGTCTAGTCTTGTCTTGTCTTGTCTTGTCTTGTCTTGTCTTGTCTTGTCTTGTCTTGTCTTGTCTTGTCTTGTCTTGTCTAGTCTTGTCTTGTCTTGTCTTGTCTTGTCTTGTCTTGTCTTGTCTTCTCTTGTCTTGTCTTGTCTTGTCTTGTCTTGTCTTGAATTGTCTTGTCTTGTCTTGTCTTGTCTTGTCTTGTCTTGTCTTGTCTTGTCTTGTCTTGTCTTGTTTTGTCTTGTCTTGTCTTGTCTTGTCTTGTCTTGTCTTGTCTTGTCTTGTCTTGTCTTGTCTAGTCTTGTCTAGTCTTGTCTAGTCTTGTCTAGTCTTGTCTAGTCTTGTCTAGTCTTGTCTTTTCTTGTCTTGTCTAGTCTTGTCTTTTCTTGTCTGGTCTTGTCTAGTCTTGTCTAGTCTTGTCTAGTCTTGTCTAGTCTTGTCTAGTCTTGTCTAGTCTTGTCTAGTCTTGTCTTTTCTTGTCTTGTCTAGTCTTGTCTTTTCTTGTCTGGTCTTGTCTTGTCTTTTCTTGTCTGGTCTTGTCTTGTCTTGTCTGGTCTTGTCTTGTCTAGTCTTGTCTTGTCTTGTCTTGTCTTGTCTTGTCTTGTCTTGTCTTGTCTTGTCTTGTCTTGTCTTGTCTAGTCTTGTCTAGTCTTTTCTTGTCTTGTCTTTTCTTGTCTTGTCTTGTCTTGTCTTGTCTTGTCTTGTCTTGTCTTGTCTTGTCTTGTCTTGTCTTGTCTTGTCTTGTCTTGTCTTGTCTTGTCTTGTCTTGTCTTGCCTTTTCTTGTCTGGCCTTGTCTTGTCTTGTCTTGTCTTGTCTTGTCTTTACTTGTCTTGTCTTGTCTTGTCTTGTCGTGTCTTGTCTTGTCTTGCCTTTTCTTGTCTAGTCTTGTCTAGTCTTGTCTAGTCTTGTCTAGTCTTGTCTTGTCTTGTCTTGTCTTGCCTAGTCTTGTCTAGTCTTGTCTAGTCTTGTCTAGTCTTGTCTAGTCTTGTCTAGTCTTGTCTTGTCTTGTCTTGTCTGGTCTTGTCTTGTCTAGTCTTGTCTTGTCTTGTCTTGTCTTGTTTTGTCTTGTCTTGTCTTGTCTTGTCTTGTCTTGTCTTGTCTTGTCTTGTCTTGTCTTGTCTTGGCTGGTCTTGTCTGGTCTTGTCTTGTCTTGTCTTGTCTTGTCTTGTCTTGTCTAGTCTTGTCTAGTCTTGTCTAGTCTTGTCTAGTCTTGTCTTGTCTAGTCTTGTCTAGTCTTGTCTTGTCTTGTCTTGTCTTGTCTTGTCTTGTCTTGTCTTGCCTTGTCTTGTCTTGTCTTGTCTTGTCTTGTCTTGTCTTGTCTTGTCTTGTCTTGTCTTGTCTTGTCTTGTCTTGTCTTGTCTTGTCTTGTCTTGCCTTTTCTTGTCTGGCCTTGTCTAGTCTTGTCTAGTCTTGTCTAGTCTTGTCTTGCCTTGTCTTGTCTTGTCTTGTCTTGTCTTGTCTTGTCTTGTCTTGTCTTGTCTTGTCTTGTCTTGTCTTGTCTTGTCTTGTCTTGTCTTGTCTTGTCTTGTCTTGTCTTGTCTTGTCTTGTCTTGTCTTGTCTAGTCTTGTCTAGTCTTGTCTTGTCATGTCTTGTCTAGTCTTGTCTAGTCTTGTCTTGTCTTGTCTTGTCTTGTCTTGTCTTGTCTTGTCTTGTCTTGTCTTGTCTTGTCTTGTCTTGTCTTGTCTTGTCTTGTCTTGTCTTGTCTTGTCTTGTCTTGTCTTGTCTTGTCTTGTCTTGTCTTGTCTTGTCTTGTCTTGTCTTGTCTTGTCTTGTCTTGTCTTGTCTTGTCTTGTCTTGTCTTGTCTTGTCTTGTCTTGTCTTGTCTTGTCTTGTCTTGTCTTGTCTTGTCTTGTCTTGTCTTGTCTTGTCTTGTCTTGTCTTGTCTTGTCTTGTCTTGTCTTGTCTTGTCTTGTCTTGTCTTGTCTTGTCTTGTCTTGTCTTGTCTTGTCTTGTCTTGTCTTGTCTTGTCTTGTCTTGTCTTGTCTTGTCTTGTCTTGTCTTGTCTTGTCTTGTCTTGTCTTGTCTTGTCTTGTCTTGTCTTGTCTTGTCTTGTCTTGTCTTGTCTTGTCTTGTCTTGTCTTGTCTTGTCTTGTCTTGTCTTGTCTTGTCTTGTCTTGTCTTGTCTTGTCTTGTCTTGTCTAGTCTTGTCTAGTCTTGTCTAGTCTTGTCTAGTCTTGTCTAGTCTTGTCTAGTCTTGTCTAGTCTTGTCTTTTCTTGTCTTGTCTAGTCTTGTCTTTTCTTGTCTGGTCTTGTCTAGTCTTGTCTAGTCTTGTCTAGTCTTGTCTAGTCTTGTCTTTTCTTGTCTTGTCTAGTCTTGTCTTTTCTTGTCTGGTCTTGTCTTGTCTTTTCTTGTCTGGTCTTGTCTTGTCTTGTCTGGTCTTGTCTTGTCTAGTCTTGTCTTGTCTTGTCTTGTCTTGTCTAGTCTTGTCTAGTCTTTTCTTGTCTGGTCTTGTCTTGTCTTGTCTGGTCTTGTCTTGTCTAGTCTTGTTTTGTCTTGTCTTGTCTTGTCTTGTCTTGTCTTGTCTAGTCTTGTCTTGTCTTGTCTTGTCTTGTCTTGTCTTGTCTAGTCTTGTCTTGTCTTTTCTTGTCTTGTCTTGTCTTGTCTTGTCTTGTCTTGTCTTGTATTGTCTTGTCTTGTCTTGTCTTGTCTTGTCTTGTCTTGTCTTGTCTTGTCTTGTCTTGTCTTGTCTTGTCTAGTCTTGTCTTGTCTTGTCTTGTCTTGTCTTGTATTGTCTTGTCTTGTCTTGTCTTGTCTTGTCTTGTCTTGTCTTGTCTTGTCTTGTCTTGTCTTGTCTTGTCTTGTCTTGTCTTGTCTTGTCTAGTCTTGTCTTGTCTTGTCTTGTCTTGTCTTGTCTTGTCTTGTCTTGTCTTGTCTTGTCTTGTCTTGTCTTGTCTTGTCTTGTCTTGTCTTGTCTAGTCTTGTCTAGTCTTGTCTTGTCTTGTCTTGTCTTGTCTTGTCTTGTCTTGTCTTGTCTTGTCTTGTCTTGTCTAGTCTTGTCTAGTCTTGTCTAGTCTTGTCTTTTCTTGTCTTGTCTTGTCTTGTCTAGTCTTGTCTTGTCTTGTCTTGTCTTGTCTTGTCTTGTCTTGTCTTGTCTAGTCTTGTCTAGTCTTGTCTTGTCATGTCTTCTCATGTCTTGTCTTGTCTTGTCTTGTCTAGTCTTGTCTTGTCTAGTCTTGTCTAGTCTTGTCTTGTCTTGTCTTGCCTTGTCTTGTCTTGTCTTGTCTTGTCTTGTCTAGTCTTGTCTTGTCTTGTCTTGTCTTGTCTTGTCTTGTCATGTCTTGTCTTGTCTTGTCTTGTCTTGTCTTGTCTTGTCTTGTCTTGTCTTGTCTTGTCTTGTCTTGTCTTGTCTTGTCTTGTCATGTCTTGTCTTGTCTTGTCTTGTCTTGTCTTTTCTTGTCTGGTCTTGTCTTGTCTTGTCTAGTCTTGTCTTGTCTTGTCTTGTCTTGTCTTGTCTTGTCTAGTCTTGTCTAGTCTTGTCTTGTCATGTCTTCTCATGTCTTGTCTTGTCTTGTCTTGTCTAGTCTTGTCTTGTCTAGTCTTGTCTAGTCTTGTCTTGTCTTGTCTTGTCTTGTCTTGTCTTGTCTTGTCTTGTCTTGTCTTGTCTTGTCTAGTCTTGTCTAGTCTTGTCTAGTCTTGTCTTGTCTTGTCTTGTCTTGTCTTGTCTTGTCTTGTCTTGTCTTGTCTTGTCTTGTCTTGTCTTGTCTTGTCTTGTCTTGTCATGTCTTGTCTTGTCTTGTCTTGTCTTGTCTTGTCTTTTCTTGTCTGGTCTTGTCTTGTCTTGTCTAGTCTTGTCTTGTCTTGTCTTGCCTAGTCTTGTCTAGTCTTGTCTTGTCTTGTCTAGTCTTGTCTAGTCTTGTCTAGTCTTGTCTAGTCTTGTCTTTTCTTGTCTTGTCTTGTCTTGTCTTGTCTTGTCTTGTCTTGTCTTGTCTTGTCTTGTCTTGTCTTGTCTTGTCTTGTCTTGTCTTGTCTTGTCTAGTCTTGTCTTGTCTTGTCTTGTCTTGTCTTGTCTTGTCTTGTCTTGTCTTGTCTTGTCTTGTCTTGTCTTGTCTTGTCTTGTCTTGTCTTGTCTTGTCTAGTCTTGTCTAGTCTTGTCTAGTCTTGTCTTGTCTTGTCTTGTCTTGTCTTGTCTTGTCTTGTCTTGTCTTGTCTAGTCTTGTCTAGTCTTGTCTAGTCTTGTCTTTTCTTGTCTTGTCTTGTCTTGTCTAGTCTTGTCTTGTCTTGTCTTGTCTTGTCTTGTCTTGTCTTGTCTTGTCTAGTCTTGTCTAGTCTTGTCTTGTCATGTCTTCTCATGTCTTGTCTTGTCTTGTCTTGTCTAGTCTTGTCTTGTCTAGTCTTGTCTAGTCTTGTCTTGTCTTGTCTTGCCTTGTCTTGTCTTGTCTTGTCTTGTCTTGTCTAGTCTTGTCTTGTCTTGTCTTGTCTTGTCTTGTCTTGTCATGTCTTGTCTTGTCTTGTCTTGTCTTTTCTTGTCTGGTCTTGTCTTGTCTTGTCTAGTCTTGTCTAGTCTTGTCTTGTCTTGTCTTGTCTTGTCTTGTCTTGTCTTGTCTTGTCTTGTCTTGTCTTGTCTTGTCTTGTCTTGTCTTGTCTTGTCTTGTCTTGTCTTGTCTTGTCTTGTCTTGTCTTGTCTTGTCTTGTCTTGTCTTGTCATGTCTTGTCTTGTCATGTCTTGTCTTGTCTTTTCTTGTCTGGTCTTGTCTTGTCTTGTCTAGTCTTGTCTTGTCTTGTCTTGCCTAGTCTTGTCTAGTCTTGTCTTGTCTTGTCTAGTCTTGTCTAGTCTTGTCTTTTCTTGTCTTGTCTTGTCTTGTCTAGTCTTGTCTTGTCTTGTCTTGTCTTGTCTTGTCTTGTCTTGTCTTGTCTAGTCTTGTCTAGTCTTGTCTTGTCATGTCTTGTCTTGTCTTGTCTTGTCTTGTCTTGTCTTGTCTTGTCTTGTCTTGTCTTGTCTTGTCTTGTCTTGTCATGTCTTGTCTTGTCTTGTCTTGTCTTGTCTTTTCTTGTCTGGTCTTGTCTTGTCTTGTCTAGTCTTGTCTTGTCTTGTCTTGCCTAGTCTTGTCTAGTCTTGTCTTGTCTTTTCTAGTCTGGTCTTGTCTTGTCTTTTCTTGTCTGGTCTTGTCTTGTCTTGTCTGGTCTTGTCTTGTCTAGTCTTGTCTTGTCTTGTCTTGTCTTGTCTTGTCTTGTCTTGTCTTGTCTAGTCTTGTCTTGTCTTGTTTTGTCTTGTCTTGTCTTGTCGTGTCTTGTCTTGTCTTGCCTTTTCTTGTCTGGCCTTGTCTTGTCTTGTCTTGTCTTGTCTTGTCTTGTCTTGTCTTTACTTGTCTTGTCTTGTCTTGTCGTGTCGTGTCTTGTCTTGTCTTGTCTTGTCTAGTCTTGTCTAGTCTTGTCTTGTCATGTCTTCTCATGTCTTGTCTTGTCTTGTCTTGTCTAGTCTTGTCTTGTCTAGTCTTGTCTAGTCTTGTCTTGTCTTGTCTTGTTTTGTCTTGTCTAGTCTTGTCTAGTCTTGTCTAGTCTTGTCTAGTCTTGTCTAGTCTTGTCTAGTCTTGTCTTTTCTTGTCTGGTCTTGTCTTGTCTTTTCTTGTCTGGTCTTGTCTTGTCTTGTCTGGTCTTGTCTTGTCTTGTCTTGTCTTGTCTTGTCTTGTCATGTCTTGTCTAGTCTTGTCTAGTCTTGTCTTGTCTTGTCTTGTCTTGTCTTGTCTTGTCTTGTCTTGTCTTGTCTTGTCTTGTCTTGTCTTGTCTTGTCTTGTCTAGTCTTGTCTAGTCTTGTCTAGTCTTGTCTAGTCTTGTCTAGTCTTGTCTAGTCTTGTCTAGTCTTGTCTTTTCTTGTCTGGTCTTGTCTTGTCTTTTCTTGTCTGGTCTTGTCTTGTCTTGTCTTGTCTTGTCTTGTCTTGTCTTGTCTTGTCTTTACTTGTCTTGTCTTGTCGTGTCTTGTCTTGTCTTGCCTTTTCTTGTCTGGCCTTGTCTAGTCTTGTCTAGTCTTGTCTAGTCTTGTCTAGTCTTGTCTAGTCTTGTCTAGTCTTGTCTAGTCTTGTCTAGTCTTGTCTAGTCTTGTCTTGTCTTGTCTTGTCTTGTCTTGTCTTGTCTTGTCTTGTCTTGTCTTGTCTTGTCTTGTCTTGTCTTGTCTTGTCTTGTCTTGTCTTGTCTTGTCTTGTCTTGTCTTGTCTTGTCTTGTCTGGTCTTGTCTAGGCTTGTCTAGTCTTGTCTTGTCATGTCTTCTCATGTCTTGTCTTGTCTTGTCTTGTCTAGTCTTGTCTTGTCTAGTCTTGTCTAGTCTTGTCTTGTCTTGCCTTGTCTTGTCTTGTCTTGTCTTGTCTAGTCTTGTCTTGTCTTGTCTTGTCTTGTCTTTTCTTGTCTTGTCTTGTCTAGTCTTGTCTAGTCTTGTCTAGTCTTGTCTTGTCTTGTCTTGTCTTGTCGTGTCTTGTCTTGTCTTGTCTTGTCTTGTCTTGTCTTGTCTTGTCTTGTCTTGTCTTGTCTTGTCTTGTCTTGTCTTGTCTTGTCTTGTCTAGTCTTGTCTAGTCTTGTCTTGTCATGTCTTCTCATGTCTTGTCTTGTCTTGTCTTGTCTTGTCTAGTCTTGTCTTGTCTAGTCTTGTCTAGTCTTGTCTTGTCTTGTCTTGTTTTGTCTTGTCTAGTCTTGTCTAGTCTTGTCTAGTCTTGTCTAGTCTTGTCTAGTCTTGTCTAGTCTTGTCTAGTCTTGTCTAGTCTTGTCTAGTCTTGTCTAGTCTTGTCTAGTCTTGTCTAGTCTTGTCTTTTCTAGTCTGGTCTTGTCTTGTCTTTTCTTGTCTGGTCTTGTCTTGTCTTGTCTGGTCTTGTCTTGTCTAGTCTTGTCTTGTCTTGTCTTGTCTTGTCTTGTCTTGTCTTGTCTTGTCTTGTCTTGTCTTGTCTTGTCTAGTCTTGTCTTGTCTTGTTTTGTCTTGTCTTGTCGTGTCTTGTCTTGTCTTGCCTTTTCTTGTCTGGCCTTGTCTTGTCTTGTCTTGTCTTGTCTTGTCTTGTCTTGTCTTTACTTGTCTTGTCTTGTCTTGTCGTGTCTTGTCTTGTCTTGTCTTGTCTTGTCTAGTCTTGTCTAGTCTTGTCTTGTCATGTCTTCTCATGTCTTGTCTTGTCTTGTCTTGTCTAGTCTTGTCTTGTCTAGTCTTGTCTAGTCTTGTCTAGTCTTGTCTTGTCTTGTCTTGTTTTGTCTTGTCTAGTCTTGTCTAGTCTTGTCTAGTCTTGTCTAGTCTTGTCTAGTCTTGTCTAGTCTTGTCTAGTCTTGTCTAGTCTTGTCTTTTCTTGTCTGGTCTTGTCTTGTCTTTTCTTGTCTGGTCTTGTCTTGTCTTGTCTGGTCTTGTCTTGTCTTGTCTTGTCTAGTCTTGTCTTGTCTAGTCTTGTCTAGTCTTGTCTAGTCTTGTCTTGTCTTGTCTTGTTTTGTCTTGTCTAGTCTTGTCTAGTCTTGTCTAGTCTTGTCTAGTCTTGTCTAGTCTTGTCTAGTCTTGTCTAGTCTTGTCTTGTCTAGTCTTGTCTAGTCTTGTCTTGTCTTGTCTTGTCTTGTCTTGTCTTGTCTTGTCTTGTCTTGTCTTGTCTTGTCTAGTCTTGTCTAGTCTTGTCTAGTCTTGTCTTTTCTTGTCTTGTCTTGTCTTGCCTTTTCTTGTCTGGCCTTGTCTAGTCTTGTCTAGTCTTGTCTAGTCTTGTCTTGCCTTGTCTTGTCTTGTCTTGTCTTGTCTTGTCTTGTCTTGTCTTGTCTTGTCTTGTCTTGTCTTGTCTTGTCTTGTCTTGTCTTGTCTTGTCTTGTCTAGTCTTGTCTAGTCTTGTCTTGTCATGTCTTGTCTAGTCTTGTCTAGTCTTGTCTTGTCTTGTCTTGTCTTGTCTTGTCTTGTCTTGTCTTGTCTTGTCTTGTCTTGTCTTGTCTAGTCTTGTCTTGTCTTGTCTTGTCTTGTCTTGTCTTGTCTTGTCTTGTCTTGTCTTGTCTTGTCTTGTCTTGTCTTGTCTTGTCTTGTCTTGTCTTGTCTTGTCTTGTCTTGTCTTGTCTTGTCTTGTCTTGTCTTGTCTTGTCTTGTCTTGTCTTGTCTTGTCTTGTCTTGTCTAGTCTTGTCTAGTCTTGTCTAGTCTTGTCTAGTCTTGTCTAGTCTTGTCTAGTCTTGTCTAGTCTTGTCTTTTCTTGTCTTGTCTAGTCTTGTCTTTTCTTGTCTGGTCTTGTCTAGTCTTGTCTAGTCTTGTCTAGTCTTGTCTAGTCTTGTCTTTTCTTGTCTTGTCTAGTCTTGTCTTTTCTTGTCTGGTCTTGTCTTGTCTTTTCTTGTCTGGTCTTGTCTTGTCTTGTCTGGTCTTGTCTTGTCTAGTCTTGTCTTGTCTTGTCTTGTCTTGTCTTGTCTTGTCTAGTCTTGTCTAGTCTTTTCTTGTCTGGTCTTGTCTTGTCTTGTCTGGTCTTGTCTTGTCTAGTCTTGTCTTGTCTTGTCTTGTCTTGTCTTGTCTTGTCTTGTCTAGTCTTGTCTTGTCTTGTCTTGTCTTGTCTTGTCTAGTCTTGTCTTGTCTTGTCTTGTCTTGTCTTGTATTGTCTTGTCTTGTCTTGTCTTGTCTTGTCTTGTCTTGTCTTGTCTTGTCTTGTCTTGTCTTGTCTTGTCTTGTCTTGTCTTGTCTTGTCTAGTCTTGTCTTGTCTTGTCTTGTCTTGTCTTGTCTTGTCTTGTCTTGTCTTGTCTTGTCTTGTCTTGTCTTGTCTTGTCTTGTCTTGTCTTGTCTAGTCTTGTCTAGTCTTGTCTTGTCTTGTCTTGTCTTGTCTTGTCTTGTCTTGTCTTGTCTTGTCTTGTCTTGTCTAGTCTTGTCTAGTCTTGTCTAGTCTTGTCTTTTCTTGTCTTGTCTTGTCTTGTCTAGTCTTGTCTTGTCTTGTCTTGTCTTGTCTTGTCTTGTCTTGTCTTGTCTAGTCTTGTCTAGTCTTGTCTTGTCATGTCTTCTCATGTCTTGTCTTGTCTTGTCTTGTCTAGTCTTGTCTTGTCTAGTCTTGCCTTGTCTTGTCTTGTCTTGTCTTGTCTTGTCTAGTCTTGTCTTGTCTTGTCTTGTCTTGTCTTGTCTTGTCTAGTCTTGTCTTGTCTTGTCTTGTCTTGTCTTGTCTTGTCTTGTCTTGTCTTGTCTTGTCTTGTCTTGTCTTGTCATGTCTTGTCTTGTCTTGTCTTGTCTTGTCTTTTCTTGTCTGGTCTTGTCTTGTCTTGTCTAGTCTTGTCTTGTCTTGTCTTGTCTTGTCTTGTCTTGTCTAGTCTTGTCTAGTCTTGTCTTGTCATGTCTTCTCATGTCTTGTCTTGTCTTGTCTAGTCTTGTCTTGTCTAGTCTTGTCTAGTCTTGTCTTGTCTTGTCTTGTCTTGTCTTGTCTTGTCTTGTCTTGTCTTGTCTTGTCTTGTCTTGTCTAGTCTTGTCTAGTCTTGTCTAGTCTTGTCTTGTCTTGTCTTGTCTTGTCTTGTCTTGTCTTGTCTTGTCTTGTCTTGTCTTGTCTTGTCTTGTCTTGTCTTGTCTTGTCATGTCTTGTCTTGTCTTGTCTTGTCTTGTCTTTTCTTGTCTGGTCTTGTCTTGTCTTGTCTAGTCTTGTCTTGTCTTGTCTTGCCTAGTCTTGTCTAGTCTTGTCTTGTCTTGTCTAGTCTTGTCTAGTCTTGTCTAGTCTTGTCTAGTCTTGTCTTTTCTTGTCTTGTCTTGTCTTGTCTTGTCTTGTCTTGTCTTGTCTTGTCTTGTCTTGTCTTGTCTTGTCTTGTCTTGTCTTGTCTTGTCTTGTCTAGTCTTGTCTTGTCTTGTCTTGTCTTGTCTTGTCTTGTCTTGTCTTGTCTTGTCTTGTCTTGTCTTGTCTTGTCTTGTCTTGTCTTGTCTTGTCTTGTCTTGTCTAGTCTTGTCTAGTCTTGTCTAGTCTTGTCTTGTCTTGTCTTGTCTTGTCTTGTCTTGTCTTGTCTTGTCTTGTCTAGTCTTGTCTAGTCTTGTCTAGTCTTGTCTTTTCTTGTCTTGTCTTGTCTTGTCTAGTCTTGTCTTGTCTTGTCTTGTCTTGTCTTGTCTTGTCTTGTCTTGTCTAGTCTTGTCTAGTCTTGTCTTGTCATGTCTTCTCATGTCTTGTCTTGTCTTGTCTTGTCTAGTCTTGTCTTGTCTAGTCTTGTCTAGTCTTGTCTTGTCTTGTCTTGCCTTGTCTTGTCTTGTCTTGTCTTGTCTTGTCTAGTCTTGTCTTGTCTTGTCTTGTCTTGTCTAGTCTTGTCTTGTCTTGTCTTGTCTTGTCTTGTCTTGTCTTGTCTTGTCTTGTCTTGTCTTGTCTTGTCTTGTCTTGTCTTGTCTTGTCTTGTCTTGTCTTGTCTTGTCTTGTCTTGTCTTGTCTTGTCTTGTCTTGTCTTGTCTTGTCTTGTCATGTCTTGTCTTGTCATGTCTTGTCTTGTCTTTTCTTGTCTGGTCTTGTCTTGTCTTGTCTAGTCTTGTCTTGTCTTGTCTTGCCTAGTCTTGTCTAGTCTTGTCTTGTCTTGTCTAGTCTTGTCTAGTCTTGTCTTTTCTTGTCTTGTCTTGTCTTGTCTAGTCTTGTCTTGTCTTGTCTTGTCTTGTCTTGTCTTGTCTTGTCTTGTCTAGTCTTGTCTAGTCTTGTCTTGTCATGTCTTGTCTTGTCTTGTCTTGTCTTGTCTTGTCTTGTCTTGTCTTGTCTTGTCTTGTCTTGTCTTGTCTTGTCTTGTCATGTCTTGTCTTGTCTTGTCTTGTCTTGTCTTTTCTTGTCTGGTCTTGTCTTGTCTTGTCTAGTCTTGTCTTGTCTTGTCTTGCCTAGTCTTGTCTAGTCTTGTCTTGTCTTTTCTAGTCTGGTCTTGTCTTGTCTTTTCTTGTCTGGTCTTGTCTTGTCTTGTCTGGTCTTGTCTTGTCTAGTCTTGTCTTGTCTTGTCTTGTCTTGTCTTGTCTTGTCTTGTCTTGTCTAGTCTTGTCTTGTCTTGTTTTGTCTTGTCTTGTCTTGTCGTGTCTTGTCTTGTCTTGCCTTTTCTTGTCTGGCCTTGTCTTGTCTTGTCTTGTCTTGTCTTGTCTTGTCTTGTCTTTACTTGTCTTGTCTTGTCTTGTCGTGTCGTGTCTTGTCTTGTCTTGTCTTGTCTAGTCTTGTCTAGTCTTGTCTTGTCATGTCTTCTCATGTTTTGTCTTGTCTTGTCTTGTCTAGTCTTGTCTTGTCTAGTCTTGTCTAGTCTTGTCTTGTCTTGTCTTGTTTTGTCTTGTCTAGTCTTGTCTAGTCTTGTCTAGTCTTGTCTAGTCTTGTCTAGTCTTGTCTAGTCTTGTCTAGTCTTGTCTTTTCTTGTCTGGTCTTGTCTTGTCTTTTCTTGTCTGGTCTTGTCTTGTCTTGTCTGGTCTTGTCTTGTCTTGTCTTGTCTTGTCTTGTCTTGTCATGTCTTGTCTAGTCTTGTCTAGTCTTGTCTTGTCTTGTCTTGTCTTGTCTTGTCTTGTCTTGTCTTGTCTTGTCTTGTCTTGTCTTGTCTTGTCTAGTCTTGTCTAGTCTTGTCTAGTCTTGTCTAGTCTTGTCTAGTCTTGTCTAGTCTTGTCTTTTCTTGTCTGGTCTTGTCTTGTCTTTTCTTGTCTGGTCTTGTCTTGTCTTGTCTGGTCTTGTCTTGTCTAGTCTTGTCTTGTCTTGTCTTGTCTTGTCTTGTCTTGTCTTGTCTTGTCTTGTCTTGTCTAGTCTTGTCTAGTCTTGTCTAGTCTTGTCCTGTCTTGTCTTGTCTTGTCTTGTCTTGTCTTGTCTTGTCTTGTCTTGTCTTGTCTTGTCTTGTCTTGTCTTGTCTTGTCTTGTCTTGTCGTGTCTTGTCTTGTCTTGCCTTTTCTTGTCTGGCCTTGTCTAGTCTTGTCTAGTCTTGTCTAGTCTTGTCTAGTCTTGTCTAGTCTTGTCTAGTCTTGTCTAGTCTTGTCTAGTCTTGTCTTGTCTTGTCTTGTCTTGTCTTGTCTTGTCTTGTCTTGTCTTGTCTTGTCTTGTCTTGTCTTGTCTTGTCTTGTCTTGTCTTGTCTTGTCTTGTCTTGTCTTGTCTTGTCTTGTCTTGTCTGGTCTTGTCTAGGCTTGTCTAGTCTTGTCTTGTCATGTCTTCTCATGTCTTGTCTTGTCTTGTCTTGTCTAGTCTTGTCTTGTCTAGTCTTGTCTAGTCTTGTCTTGTCTTGCCTTGTCTTGTCTTGTCTTGTCTTGTCTAGTCTTGTCTTGTCTTGTCTTGTCTTGTCTTTTCTTGTCTTGTCTTGTCTAGTCTTGTCTAGTCTTGTCTAGTCTTGTCTTGTCTTGTCTTGTCTTGTCGTGTCTTGTCTTGTCTTGTCTTGTCTTGTCTTGTCTTGTCTTGTCTTGTCTTGTCTTGTCTTGTCTTGTCTTGTCTTGTCTTGTCTTGTCTAGTCTTGTCTAGTCTTGTCTTGTCATGTCTTCTCATGTCTTGTCTTGTCTTGTCTTGTCTTGTCTAGTCTTGTCTTGTCTAGTCTTGTCTAGTCTTGTCTTGTCTTGTCTTGTTTTGTCTTGTCTAGTCTTGTCTAGTCTTGTCTAGTCTTGTCTAGTCTTGTCTAGTCTTGTCTAGTCTTGTCTAGTCTTGTCTAGTCTTGTCTAGTCTTGTCTAGTCTTGTCTAGTCTTGTCTAGTCTTGTCTAGTCTTGTCTAGTCTTGTCTAGTCTTGTCTAGTCTTGTCTTTTCTAGTCTGGTCTTGTCTTGTCTTTTCTTGTCTGGTCTTGTCTTGTCTTGTCTGGTCTTGTCTTGTCTAGTCTTGTCTTGTCTTGTCTTGTCTTGTCTTGTCTTGTCTTGTCTTGTCTTGTCTTGTCTTGTCTAGTCTTGTCTTGTCTTGTTTTGTCTTGTCTTGTCTTGTCGTGTCTTGTCTTGTCTTGCCTTTTCTTGTCTGGCCTTGTCTTGTCTTGTCTTGTCTTGTCTTGTCTTGTCTTGTCTTTACTTGTCTTGTCTTGTCTTGTCGTGTCTTGTCTTGTCTTGTCTTGTCTTGTCTAGTCTTGTCTAGTCTTGTCTTGTCATGTCTTCTCATGTCTTGTCTTGTCTTGTCTTGTCTAGTCTTGTCTTGTCTAGTCTTGTCTAGTCTTGTCTAGTCTTGTCTTGTCTTGTCTTGTTTTGTCTTGTCTAGTCTTGTCTAGTCTTGTCTAGTCTTGTCTAGTCTTGTCTAGTCTTGTCTAGTCTTGTCTAGTCTTGTCTTTTCTTGTCTGGTCTTGTCTTGTCTTTTCTTGTCTGGTCTTGTCTTGTCTTGTCTGGTCTTGTCTTGTCTTGTCTTGTCTAGTCTTGTCTTGTCTAGTCTTGTCTAGTCTTGTCTAGTCTTGTCTTGTCTTGTCTTGTTTTGTCTTGTCTAGTCTTGTCTAGTCTTGTCTAGTCTTGTCTAGTCTTGTCTAGTCTTGTCTAGTCTTGTCTTTTCTTGTCTGGTCTTGTCTTGTCTTGTCTGGTCTTGTCTTGTCCAGTCTTGTCTTGTCTTGTCTTGTCTTGTCTTGTCTTGTCTTGTCTTGTCTTGTCTAGTCTTGTCTAGTCTTGTCTAGTCTTGTCTAGTCTTGTCTTGTCTTGTCTTGTCTTGTCTTGTCTTGTCTAGTCTTGTCTTGTCTTGTCTTGCCTAGTCTTGTCTAGTCTTGTCTTGTCTTGTCTAGTCTTGTCTAGTCTTGTCTAGTCTTGTCTAGTCTTGTCTTTTCTTGTCTTGTCTTGTCTTGTCTTGTCTTGTCTTGTCTTGTCTTGTCTTGTCTTGTCTTGTCTTGTCTTGTCTTGTCTTGTCTTGTCTTGTCTTGTCTAGTCTTGTCTTGTCTTGTCTTGTCTTGTCTTGTCTTGTCTTGTCTTGTCTTGTCTTGTCTTGTCTTGTCTTGTCTTGTCTTGTCTTGTCTTGTCTTGTCTAGTCTTGTCTAGTCTTGTCTAGTCTTGTCTTGTCTTGTCTTGTCTTGTCTTGTCTTGTCTTGTCTTGTCTTGTCTAGTCTTGTCTAGTCTTGTCTAGTCTTGTCTTTTCTTGTCTTGTCTTGTCTTGTCTAGTCTTGTCTTGTCTTGTCTTGTCTTGTCTTGTCTTGTCTTGTCTTGTCTAGTCTTGTCTAGTCTTGTCTTGTCATGTCTTCTCATGTCTTGTCTTGTCTTGTCTTGTCTAGTCTTGTCTTGTCTAGTCTTGTCTAGTCTTGTCTTGTCTTGTCTTGCCTTGTCTTGTCTTGTCTTGTCTTGTCTTGTCTAGTCTTGTCTTGTCTTGTCTTGTCTTGTCATGTCTTGTCTTGTCTTGTCTTGTCTTTTCTTGTCTGGTCTTGTCTTGTCTTGTCTAGTCTAGTCTAGTCTTGTCTTGTCTTGTCTTGTCTTGTCTTGTCTTGTCTTGTCTTGTCTTGTCTTGTCTTGTCTTGTCTTGTCTTGTCTTGTCTTGTCTTGTCTTGTCTTGTCTTGTCTTGTCTTGTCTTGTCTTGTCTTGTCTTGTCTTGTCTTGTCATGTCTTGTCTTGTCATGTCTTGTCTTGTCTTTTCTTGTCTGGTCTTGTCTTGTCTTGTCTAGTCTTGTCTTGTCTTGTCTTGCCTAGTCTTGTCTAGTCTTGTCTTGTCTTGTCTAGTCTTGTCTAGTCTTGTCTTTTCTTGTCTTGTCTTGTCTTGTCTAGTCTTGTCTTGTCTTGTCTTGTCTTGTCTTGTCTTGTCTTGTCTTGTCTAGTCTTGTCTAGTCTTGTCTTGTCATGTCTTGTCTTGTCTTGTCTTGTCTTGTCTTGTCTTGTCTTGTCTTGTCTTGTCTTGTCTTGTCTTGTCTTGTCTTGTCATGTCTTGTCTTGTCTTGTCTTGTCTTGTCTTTTCTTGTCTGGTCTTGTCTTGTCTTGTCTAGTCTTGTCTTGTCTTGTCTTGCCTAGTCTTGTCTAGTCTTGTCTTGTCTTTTCTAGTCTGGTCTTGTCTTGTCTTTTCTTGTCTGGTCTTGTCTTGTCTTGTCTGGTCTTGTCTTGTCTAGTCTTGTCTTGTCTTGTCTTGTCTTGTCTTGTCTTGTCTTGTCTTGTCTAGTCTTGTCTTGTCTTGTTTTGTCTTGTCTTGTCTTGTCGTGTCTTGTCTTGTCTTGCCTTTTCTTGTCTGGCCTTGTCTTGTCTTGTCTTGTCTTGTCTTGTCTTGTCTTGTCTTTACTTGTCTTGTCTTGTCTTGTCGTGTCGTGTCTTGTCTTGTCTTGTCTTGTCTAGTCTTGTCTAGTCTTGTCTTGTCATGTCTTCTCATGTCTTGTCTTGTCTTGTCTTGTCTAGTCTTGTCTTGTCTAGTCTTGTCTAGTCTTGTCTTGTCTTGTCTTGTTTTGTCTTGTCTAGTCTTGTCTAGTCTTGTCTAGTCTTGTCTAGTCTTGTCTAGTCTTGTCTAGTCTTGTCTAGTCTTGTCTTTTCTTGTCTGGTCTTGTCTTGTCTTTTCTTGTCTGGTCTTGTCTTGTCTTGTCTGGTCTTGTCTTGTCTTGTCTTGTCTTGTCTTGTCTTGTCATGTCTTGTCTAGTCTTGTCTAGTCTTGTCTAGTCTTGTCTTGTCTTGTCTTGTCTTGTCTTGTCTTGTCTTGTCTTGTCTTGTCTTGTCTTGTCTTGTCTTGTCTAGTCTTGTCTAGTCTTGTCTAGTCTTGTCTAGTCTTGTCTAGTCTTGTCTAGTCTTGTCTTTTCTTGTCTGGTCTTGTCTTGTCTTTTCTTGTCTGGTCTTGTCTTGTCTTGTCTGGTCTTGTCTTGTCTAGTCTTGTCTTGTCTTGTCTTGTCTTGTCTTGTCTTGTCTTGTCTTGTCTTGTCTTGTCTAGTCTTGTCTAGTCTTGTCTAGTCTTGTCTAGTCTTGTCCTGTCTTGTCTTGTCTTGTCTTGTCTTGTCTTGTCTTGTCTTGTCTTGTCTTGTCTTGTCTTGTCTTGTCTTGTCTTGTCTTGTCGTGTCTTGTCTTGTCTTGCCTTTTCTTGTCTGGCCTTGTCTTGTCTTGTCTTGTCTTGTCTTGTCTTGTCTTGTCTTGTCTTGTCTTGTCTTGTCTTTACTTGTCTTGTCTTGTCGTGTCTTGTCTTGTCTTGCCTTTTCTTGTCTGGCCTTGTCTAGTCTTGTCTAGTCTTGTCTAGTCTTGTCTAGTCTTGTCTAGTCTTGTCTAGTCTTGTCTAGTCTTGTCTAGTCTTGTCTAGTCTTGTCTTGTCTTGTCTTGTCTTGTCTTGTCTTGTCTTGTCTTGTCTTGTCTTGTCTTGTCTTGTCTTGTCTTGTCTTGTCTTGTCTTGTCTTGTCTTGTCTTGTCTTGTCTTGTCTTGTCTTGTCTTGTCTTGTCTTGTCTTGTCTGGTCTTGTCTAGGCTTGTCTAGTCTTGTCTTGTCATGTCTTCTCATGTCTTGTCTTGTCTTGTCTTGTCTAGTCTTGTCTTGTCTAGTCTTGTCTAGTCTTGTCTTGTCTTGCCTTGTCTTGTCTTGTCTTGTCTTGTCTAGTCTTGTCTTGTCTTGTCTTGTCTTGTCTTTTCTTGTCTTGTCTTGTCTAGTCTTGTCTAGTCTTGTCTAGTCTTGTCTTGTCTTGTCTTGTCTTGTCGTGTCTTGTCTTGTCTTGTCTTGTCTTGTCTTGTCTTGTCTTGTCTTGTCTTGTCTTGTCTTGTCTTGTCTTGTCTTGTCTTGTCTTGTCTAGTCTTGTCTAGTCTTGTCTTGTCATGTCTTCTCATGTCTTGTCTTGTCTTGTCTTGTCTTGTCTAGTCTTGTCTTGTCTAGTCTTGTCTAGTCTTGTCTTGTCTTGTCTTGTTTTGTCTTGTCTAGTCTTGTCTAGTCTTGTCTAGTCTTGTCTAGTCTTGTCTAGTCTTGTCTAGTCTTGTCTAGTCTTGTCTAGTCTTGTCTAGTCTTGTCTAGTCTTGTCTAGTCTTGTCTTTTCTAGTCTGGTCTTGTCTTGTCTTTTCTTGTCTGGTCTTGTCTTGTCTTGTCTGGTCTTGTCTTGTCTAGTCTTGTCTTGTCTTGTCTTGTCTTGTCTTGTCTTGTCTTGTCTTGTCTTGTCTTGTCTTGTCTAGTCTTGTCTTGTCTTGTTTTGTCTTGTCTTGTCTTGTCGTGTCTTGTCTTGTCTTGCCTTTTCTTGTCTGGCCTTGTCTTGTCTTGTCTTGTCTTGTCTTGTCTTGTCTTGTCTTTACTTGTCTTGTCTTGTCTTGTCGTGTCTTGTCTTGTCTTGTCTTGTCTTGTCTAGTCTTGTCTAGTCTTGTCTTGTCATGTCTTCTCATGTCTTGTCTTGTCTTGTCTTGTCTAGTCTTGTCTTGTCTAGTCTTGTCTAGTCTTGTCTAGTCTTGTCTTGTCTTGTCTTGTTTTGTCTTGTCTAGTCTTGTCTAGTCTTGTCTAGTCTTGTCTAGTCTTGTCTAGTCTTGTCTAGTCTTGTCTAGTCTTGTCTTTTCTTGTCTGGTCTTGTCTTTTCTTGTCTGGTCTTGTCTTGTCTTGTCTGGTCTTGTCTTGTCTTGTCTTGTCTTGTCTTGTCTTGTCATGTCTTGTCTAGTCTTGTCTAGTCTTGTCTTGTCTTGTCTTGTCTTGTCTTGTCTTGTCTTGTCTTGTCTTGTCTTGTCTTGTCTTGTCTTGTCTTGTCTAGTCTTGTCTAGTCTTGTCTAGTCTTGTCTAGTCTTGTCTAGTCTTGTCTAGTCTTGTCTTTTCTTGTCTGGTCTTGTCTTGTCTTTTCTTGTCTGGTCTTGTCTTGTCTTGTCTGGTCTTGTCTTGTCTAGTCTTGTCTTGTCTTGTCTTGTCTTGTCTTGTCTTGTCTTGTCTTGTCTTGTCTTGTCTAGTCTTGTCTAGTCTTGTCTAGTCTTGTCTAGTCTTGTCTTGTCTTGTCTTGTCTTGTCTTGTCTTGTCTTGTCTTGTCTTGTCTTGTCTTGTCTTGTCTTGTCTTGTCTTGTCTTGTCTTGTCTTGTCTTGTCTTTACTTGTCTTGTCTTGTCTTGTCTTGTCGTGTCTTGTCTTGTCTTGCCTTTTCTTGTCTGGCCTTGTCTAGTCTTGTCTAGTCTTGTCTAGTCTTGTCTAGTCTTGTCTAGTCTTGTCTAGTCTTGTCTTGTCTAGTCTTGTCTAGTCTTGTCTAGTCTTGTCTTGTCTTGTCTAGTCTTGTCTAGTCTAGTCTTGTCTTGTCTAGTCTTGTCTTTTCTTGTCTAGTCGTGTCTTGTCTAGTCTTGCCTTTTCTTGTCTGGCCTTGTCTAGTCTTGTCTAGTCTTGTCTAGTCTTGTCTAGTCTTGTCTTGTCTTGTCTTGTCTTGCCTAGTCTTGTCTAGTCTTGTCTAGTCTTGTCTAGTCTTGTCTAGTCTTGTCTAGTCTTGTCTAGTCTTGTCTAGTCTTGTCTAGTCTTGTCTAGTCTTGTCTAGTCTAGTCTTGTCTTGTCTAGTCTTGTCTTGTTTTGTCTTGTCTTGTCTTGTCTTGTCTAGTCTTGTCTAGTCTTGTCTAGTCTTGTCTTGTCTAGTCTTGTCTAGTCTTGTCTTGTCTTGTCTTTTCTTGTCTGGTCTTGTCTTGTCTTGTCTGGTCTTGTCTTGTCTAGTCTTGTCTTGTCTTGTCTTGTCTTGTTTTGTCTTGTCTTGTCTTGTCTTGTCTTGTCTTGTCTTGTCTTGTCTTGTCTTGGCTGGTCTTGTCTGGTCTTGTCTTG
Source organism: Zeugodacus cucurbitae (assembly GCF_028554725.1). Taxonomy (NCBI): domain Eukaryota; kingdom Metazoa; phylum Arthropoda; class Insecta; order Diptera; family Tephritidae; genus Zeugodacus; species Zeugodacus cucurbitae. The sequence continues at coordinate 21,968,895 of NC_071672.1, read as the reverse complement.
TCTTGTCTTGTCTTGTCTTGTCTAGTCTTGTCTAGTCTTGTCTAGTCTTGTCTAGTCTTGTCTTGTCTAGTCTTGTCTAGTCTTGTCTTGTCTTGTCTTGTCTTGTCTTGTCTTGTCTTGTCTTGTCTTGTCTTGTCTTGTCTTGCCTTGTCTTGTCTTGTCTTGTCTTGTCTTGTCTTGTCTTGTCTTGTCTTGTCTTGTCTTGTCTTGTCTTGTCTTGTCTTGTCTTGCCTTTTCTTGTCTGGCCTTGTCTAGTCTTGTCTAGTCTTGTCTAGTCTTGTCTTGTCTTGTCTTGTCTTGTCTTGTCTTGTCTTGTCTTGTCTTGTCTTGTCTTGTCTTGTCTTGTCTTGTCTTGTCTTGTCTTGTCTTGTCTTGTCTTGTCTTGTCTTGTCTTGTCTTGTCTTGTCTTGTCTTGTCTTGTCTTGTCTTGTCTTGTCTTGTCTTGTCTTGTCTTGTCTTGTCTTGTCTTGTCGTGTCTTGTCTTGTCTTGCCTTTTCTTGTCTGGCCTTGTCTTGTCTTGTCTTGTCTTGTCTTGTCTTGTCTTGTCTTGTCTTGTCTTGTCTTGTCTTGTCTTGTCTTGTCTTGTCTTGTCTTGTCTTGTCTTGTCTTGTCTTGTCTTGTCTTGTCTTGTCTTGTCTTGCCTTTTCTTGTCTGGCCTTGTCTTGTCTTGTCTTGTCTTGTCTTGTCTTGTCTTGTCTTGTCTTGTCTTGTCTTGTCTTGTCTTGTCTTGTCTTGTCTTGTCTTGTCTTGTCTAGTCTTGTCTAGTCTTGTCTAGTCTAGTCTTGTCTAGTCTTGTCTTGTCTTGTCTTGTCTTGTCTTGTCTTGTCTTGTCTTGTCTTGTCTTGTCTTGTCTTGTCTTGTCTTGTCTTGTCTTGTCTTGTCTTGTCTTGTCTTGTCTTGTCTTGTCTTGTCTTGTCTTGTCTTGTCTTGTCTTGTCTTGTCTTGTCTTGTCTTGTCTTGTCGTGTCTTGTCTTGTCTTGCCTTTTCTTGTCTGGCCTTGTCTTGTCTTGTCTTGTCTTGTCTTGTCTTGTCTTGTCTTGTCTTGTCTTGTCTTTACTTGTCTTGTCTTGTCGTGTCTTGTCTTGTCTTGCCTTTTCTTGTCTGGCCTTGTCTAGTCTTGTCTAGTCTTGTCTAGTCTTGTCTAGTCTTGTCTAGTCTTGTCTAGTCTTGTCTAGTCTTGTCTTGTCTTGTCTTGTCTTGTCTTGTCTTGTCTTGTCTTGTCTTGTCTTGTCTTGTCTTGTCTTGTCTTGTCTTGTCTTGTCTTGTCTTGTCTTGTCTTGTCTTGTCTTGTCTTGTCTGGTCTTGTCTAGGCTTGTCTAGTCTTGTCTTGTCATGTCTTCTCATGTCTTGTCTTGTCTTGTCTTGTCTAGTCTTGTCTTGTCTAGTCTTGTCTAGTCTTGTCTTGTCTTGCCTTGTCTTGTCTTGTCTTGTCTTGTCTAGTCTTGTCTTGTCTTGTCTTGTCTTGTCTTTTCTTGTCTGGTCTTGTCTTGTCTTGTCTAGTCTTGTCTAGTCTTGTCTTGTCTTGTCTTGTCTTGTCGTGTCTTGTCTTGTCTTGTCTTGTCTTGTCTTGTCTTGTCTTGTCTTGTCTTGTCTTGTCTTGTCTTGTCTTGTCTAGTCTTGTCTAGTCTTGTCTTGTCATGTCTTCTCATGTCTTGTCTTGTCTTGTCTTGTCTTGTCTAGTCTTGTCTTGTCTAGTCTTGTCTAGTCTTGTCTTGTCTTGTCTTGTCTTGTTTTGTCTTGTCTAGTCTTGTCTAGTCTTGTCTAGTCTTGTCTAGTCTTGTCTAGTCTTGTCTAGTCTTGTCTAGTCTTGTCTAGTCTTGTCTTTTCTAGTCTGGTCTTGTCTTGTCTTTTCTTGTCTGGTCTTGTCTTGTCTTGTCTGGTCTTGTCTTGTCTAGTCTTGTCTTGTCTTGTCTTGTCTTGTCTTGTCTTGTCTTGTCTTGTCTAGTCTTGTCTTGTCTTGTTTTGTCTTGTCTTGTCTTGTCGTGTCTTGTCTTGTCTTGCCTTTTCTTGTCTGGCCTTGTCTTGTCTTGTCTTGTCTTGTCTTGTCTTGTCTTGTCTTGTCTTTACTTGTCTTGTCTTGTCTTGTCGTGTCTTGTCTTGTCTTGTCTTGTCTTGTCTAGTCTTGTCTAGTCTTGTCTTGTCATGTCTTCTCATGTCTTGTCTTGTCTTGTCTTGTCTAGTCTTGTCTTGTCTAGTCTTGTCTAGTCTTGTCTTGTCTTGTCTTGTTTTGTCTTGTCTAGTCTTGTCTAGTCTTGTCTAGTCTTGTCTAGTCTTGTCTAGTCTTGTCTAGTCTTGTCTAGTCTTGTCTAGTCTTGTCTAGTCTTGTCTAGTCTTGTCTTTTCTTGTCTGGTCTTGTCTTGTCTTTTCTTGTCTGGACTTGTCTTGTCTTGTCTGGTCTTGTCTTGTCTTGTCTTGTCTTGTCTTGTCTTGTCATGTCTTGTCTAGTCTTGTCTAGTCTTGTCTTGTCTTGTCTTGTCTTGTCTTGTCTTGTCTTGTCTTGTCTTGTCTTGTCTTGTCTTGTCTTGTCTTGTCTTGTCTTGTCTAGTCTTGTCTAGTCTTGTCTAGTCTTGTCTAGTCTTGTCTAGTCTTGTCTTTTCTTGTCTGGTCTTGTCTTGTCTTTTCTTGTCTGGTCTTGTCTTGTCTTGTCTGGTCTTGTCTTGTCTTGTCTTGTCTTGTCTTGTTTTGTCTTGTCTAGTCTTGTCTAGTCTTGTCTAGTCTTGTCTTGTCTTGTCTTGTCTTGTCTTGTCTTGTCTAGTCTTGTCTAGTCTTGTCTTGTCTTGTCTTGTCTTGCCTAGTCTTGTCTAGTCTTGTCTAGTCTTGTCTAGTCTTGTCTAGTCTTGTCTTTTCTTGTCTGGTCTTGTCTTGTCTTTTCTTGTCTGGTCTTGTCTTGTCTTGTCTGGTCTTGTCTTGTCTAGTCTTGTCTTGTCTTGTCTTGTCTTGTCTTGTCTTGTCTTGTCTTGTCTTGTCTAGTCTTGTCTAGTCTTGTCTAGTCTTGTCTAGTCTTGTCTTGTCTTGTCTTGTCTTGTCTTGTCTTGTCTTGTCTTGTCTTGTCTTGTCTTGTCTTGTCTTGTCTTGTCTTGTCTTGTCTTGTCTTGTCTTGTCTTGTCTTGTCTTGTCTTGTCTTGTCGTGTCTTGTCTTGTCTTGCCTTTTCTTGTCTGGCCTTGTCTTGTCTTGTCTTGTCTTGTCTTGTCTTGTCTTGTCTTGTCTTGTCTTTACTTGTCTTGTCTTGTCTTGTCTTGTCGTGTCTTGTCTTGTCTTGCCTTTTCTTGTCTGGCCTTGTCTAGTCTTGTCTAGTCTTGTCTAGTCTTGTCTAGTCTTGTCTAGTCTTGTCTAGTCTTGTCTAGTCTTGTCTAGTCTTGTCTAGTCTTGTCTTGTCTTGTCTTGTCTTGTCTTGTCTTTACTTGTCTTGTCTTGTCTTGTCTTGTCGTGTCTTGTCTTGTCTTGCCTTTTCTTGTCTGGCCTTGTCTAGTCTTGTCTAGTCTTGTCTAGTCTTGTCTAGTCTTGTCTAGTCTTGTCTAGTCTTGTCTTGTCTAGTCTTGTCTAGTCTTGTCTTGTCTTGTCTAGTCTTGTCTAGTCTAGTCTTGTCTTGTCTAGTCTTGTCTTTTCTTGTCTAGTCGTGTCTTGTCTAGTCTTGCCTTTTCTTGTCTGGCCTTGTCTAGTCTTGTCTAGTCTTGTCTAGTCTTGTCTAGTCTTGTCTAGTCTTGTCTTGTCTTGTCTTGTCTTGCCTAGTCTTGTCTAGTCTTGTCTAGTCTTGTCTAGTCTTGTCTAGTCTTGTCTAGTCTTGTCTAGTCTTGTCTAGTCTTGTCTAGTCTTGTCTAGTCTAGTCTTGTCTTGTCTAGTCTTGTCTTGTTTTGTCTTGTCTTGTCTTGTCTTGTCTAGTCTTGTCTAGTCTTGTCTAGTCTTGTCTTGTCTAGTCTTGTCTAGTCTTGTCTTGTCTTGTCTGGTCTTGTCTTGTCTAGTCTTGTCTTGTCTTGTCTTGTCTTGTTTTGTCTTGTCTTGTCTTGTCTTGTCTTGTCTTGTCTTGTCTTGTCTTGTCTTGGCTGGTCTTGTCTGGTCTTGTCTTGTCTTGTCTTGTCTTGTCTTGTCTAGTCTTGTCTAGTCTTGTCTAGTCTTGTCTAGTCTTGTCTTGTCTAGTCTTGTCTAGTCTTGTCTTGTCTTGTCTTGTCTTGTCTTGTCTTGTCTTGTCTTGTCTTGTCTTGTCTTGTCTTGCCTTGTCTTGTCTTGTCTTGTCTTGTCTTGTCTTGTCTTGTCTTGTCTTGTCTTGTCTTGTCTTGTCTTGTCTTGCCTTTTCTTGTCTGGCCTTGTCTAGTCTTGTCTAGTCTTGTCTAGTCTTGTCTTGTCTTGTCTTGTCTTGTCTTGTCTTGTCTTGTCTTGTCTTGTCTTGTCTTGTCTTGTCTTGTCTTGTCTTGTCTTGTCTTGTCTTGTCTTGTCTTGTCTTGTCTTGTCTTGTCTTGTCTTGTCTTGTCTTGTCTTGTCTTGTCGTGTCTTGTCTTGTCTTGCCTTTTCTTGTCTGGCCTTGTCTTGTCTTGTCTTGTCTTGTCTTGTCTTGCCTTTTCTTGTCTGGCCTTGTCTTGTCTTGTCTTGTCTTGTCTTGTCTTGTCTTGTCTTGTCTTGTCTTGTCTTGTCTTGTCTTGTCTTGTCTTGTCTTGTCTTGTCTTGTCTAGTCTTGTCTAGTCTTGTCTAGTCTAGTCTTGTCTAGTCTTGTCTTGTCTTGTCTTGTCTTGTCTTGTCTTGTCTTGTCTTGTCTTGTCTTGTCTTGTCTTGTCTTGTCTTGTCTTGTCTTGTCTTGTCTTGTCTTGTCTTGTCTTGTCTTGTCTTGTCTTGTCTTGTCTTGTCTTGTCTTGTCTTGTCTTGTCTTGTCTTGTCTTGTCTTGTCTTGTCTTGTCTTGTCTTGTCTTGTCGTGTCTTGTCTTGTCTTGCCTTTTCTTGTCTGGCCTTGTCTTGTCTTGTCTTGTCTTGTCTTGTCTTGTCTTGTCTTGTCTTTACTTGTCTTGTCTTGTCGTGTCTTGTCTTGTCTTGCCTTTTCTTGTCTGGCCTTGTCTAGTCTTGTCTAGTCTTGTCTAGTCTTGTCTAGTCTTGTCTAGTCTTGTCTTGTCTTGTCTTGTCTTGTCTTGTCTTGTCTTGTCTTGTCTTGTCTTGTCTTGTCTTGTCTTGTCTTGTCTTGTCTTGTCTTGTCTTGTCTTGTCTTGTCTTGTCTTGTCTTGTCTTGTCTTGTCTTGTCTTGTCTTGTCTTGTCTGGTCTTGTCTAGGCTTGTCTAGTCTTGTCTTGTCATGTCTTCTCATGTCTTGTCTTGTCTTGTCTTGTCTAGTCTTGTCTTGTCTAGTCTTGTCTAGTCTTGTCTTGTCTTGCCTTGTCTTGTCTTGTCTTGTCTTGTCGTGTCTTGTCTTGTCTTGTCTTGTCTTGTCTTGTCTTGTCTTGTCTTGTCTTGTCTTGTCTTGTCTTGTCTTGTCTTGTCTAGTCTTGTCTAGTCTTGTCTTGTCATGTCTTCTCATGTCTTGTCTTGTCTTGTCTTGTCTAGTCTTGTCTTGTCTAGTCTTGTCTTGTCTTGTCTTGTCTTGTCTTGTCTTGTCTTGGCTGGTCTTGTCTGGTCTTGTCTTGTCTTGTCTTGTCTTGTCTTGTCTAGTCTTGTCTAGTCTTGTCTAGTCTTGTCTAGTCTTGTCTTGTCTAGTCTTGTCTAGTCTTGTCTTGTCTTGTCTTGTCTTGTCTTGTCTTGTCTTGTCTTGTCTTGTCTTGTCTTGCCTTGCCTTGTCTTGTCTTGTCTTGTCTTGTCTTGTCTTGTCTTGTCTTGTCTTGTCTTGTCTTGTCTTGTCTTGTCTTGCCTTTTCTTGTCTGGCCTTGTCTAGTCTTGTCTAGTCTTGTCTAGTCTTGTCTTGTCTTGTCTTGTCTTGTCTTGTCTTGTCTTGTCTTGTCTTGTCTTGTCTTGTCTTGTCTTGTCTTGTCTTGTCTTGTCTTGTCTTGTCTTGTCTTGTCTTGTCTTGTCTTGTCTTGTCTTGTCTTGTCTTGTCTTGTCTTGTCTTGTCTTGTCTTGTCTTGTCTTGTCTTGTCTTGTCTTGTCTTGTCTTGTCGTGTCTTGTCTTGTCTTGCCTTTTCTTGTCTGGCCTTGTCTTGTCTTGTCTTGTCTTGTCTTGTCTTGTCTTGTCTTGTCTTGTCTTGTCTTGTCTTGTCTTGTCTTGTCTTGTCTTGTCTTGTCTTGTCTTGTCTTGTCTTGTCTTGTCTTGTCTTGTCTTGTCTTGTCTTGCCTTTTCTTGTCTGGCCTTGTCTTGTCTTGTCTTGTCTTGTCTTGTCTTGTCTTGTCTTGTCTTGTCTTGTCTTGTCTTGTCTTGTCTTGTCTTGTCTTGTCTTGTCTTGTCTTGTCTTGTCTTGTCTTGTCTTGTCTTGTCTAGTCTTGTCTAGTCTTGTCTAGTCTAGTCTTGTCTAGTCTTGTCTTGTCTTGTCTTGTCTTGTCTTGTCTTGTCTTGTCTTGTCTTGTCTTGTCTTGTCTTGTCTTGTCTTGTCTTGTCTTGTCTTGTCTTGTCTTGTCTTGTCTTGTCTTGTCTTGTCTTGTCTTGTCTTGTCTTGTCTTGTCTTGTCTTGTCTTGTCTTGTCTTGTCTTGTCTTGTCTTGTCTTGTCGTGTCTTGTCTTGTCTTGCCTTTTCTTGTCTGGCCTTGTCTTGTCTTGTCTTGTCTTGTCTTGTCTTGTCTTGTCTTGTCTTTACTTGTCTTGTCTTGTCGTGTCTTGTCTTGTCTTGCCTTTTCTTGTCTGGCCTTGTCTAGTCTTGTCTAGTCTTGTCTAGTCTTGTCTAGTCTTGTCTAGTCTTGTCTAGTCTTGTCTTGTCTTGTCTTGTCTTGTCTTGTCTTGTCTTGTCTTGTCTTGTCTTGTCTTGTCTTGTCTTGTCTTGTCTTGTCTTGTCTTGTCTTGTCTTGTCTTGTCTTGTCTTGTCTGGTCTTGTCTAGGCTTGTCTAGTCTTGTCTTGTCATGTCTTCTCATGTCTTGTCTTGTCTTGTCTTGTCTAGTCTTGTCTTGTCTAGTCTTGTCTAGTCTTGTCTTGTCTTGCCTTGTCTTGTCTTGTCTTGTCTTGTCGTGTCTTGTCTTGTCTTGTCTTGTCTTGTCTTGTCTTGTCTTGTCTTGTCTTGTCTTGTCTTGTCTTGTCTTGTCTTGTCTTGTCTTGTCTTGTCTTGTCTAGTCTTGTCTAGTCTTGTCTTGTCATGTCTTCTCATGTCTTGTCTTGTCTTGTCTTGTCTTGTCTAGTCTTGTCTTGTCTAGTCTTGTCTAGTCTTGTCTTGTCTTGTCTTGTTTTGTCTTGTCTAGTCTTGTCTAGTCTTGTCTAGTCTTGTCTAGTCTTGTCTAGTCTTGTCTAGTCTTGTCTAGTCTTGTCTAGTCTTGTCTAGTCTTGTCTTTTCTAGTCTGGTCTTGTCTTGTCTTTTCTTGTCTGGTCTTGTCTTGTCTTGTCTGGTCTTGTCTTGTCTAGTCTTGTCTTGTCTTGTCTTGTCTTGTCTTGTCTTGTCTTGTCTTGTCTTGTCTTGTCTTGTCTTGTCTAGTCTTGTCTTGTTTTGTCTTGTCTTGTCTTGTCGTGTCTTGTCTTGTCTTGCCTTTTCTTGTCTGGCCTTGTCTTGTCTTGTCTTGTCTTGTCTTGTCTTGCCTTGTCTTTACTTGTCTTGTCTTGTCTTGTCGTGTCTTGTCTTGTCTTGTCTTGTCTTGTCTAGTCTTGTCTAGTCTTGTCTTGTCATGTCTTCTCATGTCTTGTCTTGTCTTGTCTTGTCTTGTCTAGTCTTGTCTTGTCTAGTCTTGTCTAGTCTTGTCTTGTCTTGTCTTGTTTTGTCTTGTCTAGTCTTGTCTAGTCTTGTCTAGTCTTGTCTAGTCTTGTCTAGTCTTGTCTAGTCTTGTCTAGTCTTGTCTAGTCTTGTCTAGTCTTGTCTAGTCTTGTCTTTTCTTGTCTGGTCTTGTCTTGTCTTTTCTTGTCTGGTCTTGTCTTGTCTTGTCTGGTCTTGTCTTGTCTTGTCTTGTCTTGTCTTGTCTTGTCATGTCTTGTCTAGTCTTGTCTAGTCTTGTCTTGTCTTGTCTTGTCTTGTCTTGTCTTGTCTTGTCTTGTCTTGTCTTGTCTTGTCTTGTCTTGTCTTGTCTAGTCTTGTCTAGTCTTGTCTAGTCTTGTCTAGTCTTGTCTAGTCTTGTCTAGTCTTGTCTTTTCTTGTCTGGTCTTGTCTTGTCTTTTCTTGTCTGGTTTTGTCTTGTCTTGTCTGGTCTTGTCTTGTCTAGTCTTGTCTTGTCTTGTCTTGTCTTGTCTTGTCTTGTCTTGTCTTGTCTTGTCTAGTCTTGTCTAGTCTTGTCTAGTCTTGTCTAGTCTTGTCTTGTCTTGTCTTGTCTTGTCTTGTCTTGTCTTGTCTTGTCTTGTCTTGTCTTGTCTTGTCTTGTCTTGTCTTGTCTTGTCTTGTCTTGTCTTGTCTTGTCTTGTCTTGTCTTGTCTTGTCGTGTCTTGTCTTGTCTTGCCTTTTCTTGTCTGGCCTTGTCTTGTCTTGTCTTGTCTTGTCTTGTCTTGTCTTGTCTTGTCTTGTCTTTACTTGTCTTGTCTTGTCTTGTCTTGTCGTGTCTTGTCTTGTCTTGCCTTTTCTTGTCTGGCCTTGTCTAGTCTTGTCTAGTCTTGTCTAGTCTTGTCTAGTCTTGTCTAGTCTTGTCTAGTCTTGTCTAGTCTTGTCTTGTCTTGTCTTGTCTTGTCTTGTCTTGTCTTGTCTTGTCTAGTCTTGTCTAGTCTTGTCTAGTCTTGTCTTGTCTTGTCTTGTCTTGTCTTGTCTTGTCTTGTCTTGTCTTGTCTTGTCTAGTCTTGTCTAGTCTTGTCTAGTCTTGTCTAGTCTTGTCTTGTCTTGTCTTGTCTAGTCTTGTCTTGTCTTGTCTTGTCTTGTCTTGTCTTGTCTTGTCTTGTCTAGTCTTGTCTAGTCTTGTCTTGTCATGTCTTCTCATGTCTTGTCTTGTCTTGTCTTGTCTAGTCTTGTCTTGTCTAGTCTTGTCTAGTCTTGTCTAGTCTTGTCTTGTCTTGTCTTGCCTTGTCTTGTCTTGTCTTGTCTTGTCTTGTCTAGTCTTGTCTTGTCTTGTCTTGTCTTGTCTTGTCTTGTCATGTCTTGTCTTGTCTTGTCTTGTCTTTTCTTGTCTGGTCTTGTCTTGTCTTGTCTAGTCTTGTCTAGTCTTGTCTTGTCTTGTCTTGTCTTGTCTTGTCTTGTCTTGTCTTGTCTTGTCTTGTCTTGTCTTGTCTTGTCTTGTCTTGTCTTGTCTTGTCTTGTCTTGTCTTGTCTTGTCATGTCTTGTCTTGTCTTGTCTTGTCTTGTCTTTTCTTGTCTGGTCTTGTCTTGTCTTGTCTAGTCTTGTCTTGTCTTGTCTTGCCTAGTCTTGTCTAGTCTTGTCTAGTCTTGTCTAGTCTTGTCTAGACTTGTCTAGTCTTGTCTTTTCTTGTCTTGTCTTGTCTTGTCTAGTCTTGTCTTGTCTTGTCTTGTCTTGTCTTGTCTTGTCTTGTCTAGTCTTGTCTAGTCTTGTCTTGTCATGTCTTGTCTTGTCTTGTCTTGTCTTGTCTTGTCTTGTCTTGTCTTGTCTTGTCTTGTCTTGTCTTGTCTTGTCTTGTCTTGTCTTGTCATGTCTTGTCTTGTCTTGTCTTGTCTTGTCTTTTCTTGTCTGGTCTTGTCTTGTCTTGTCTAGTCTTGTCTTGTCTTGTCTTGTCTTGTCTTGTCTTGTCTTGTCTAGTCTTGTCTTGTCTTGTCTTGTCTTGTCTTGTCTTGTCTTGTCTAGTCTTGTCTAGTCTTGTCTTGTCATGTCTTGTCTTGTCTTGTCTTGTCTTGTCTTGTCTTGTCTTGTCTTGTCTTGTTTTGTCTTGTCTTGTCTTGTCATGTCTTGTCTTGTCTTGTCTTGTCTTGTCTTTTCTTGTCTGGTCTTGTCTTGTCTTGTCTAGTCTTGTCTTGTCTTGTCTTGCCTAGTCTTGTCTAGTCTTGTCTTGTCTTTTCTAGTCTGGTCTTGTCTTGTCTTTTCTTGTCTGGTCTTGTCTTGTCTTGTCTGGTCTTGTCTTGTCTAGTCTTGTCTTGTCTTGTCTTGTCTTGTCTTGTCTTGTCTTGTCTTGTCTTGTCTTGTCTTGTCTTGTCTTGTCTTGTCTTGTCTTGTCTTGTCTTGTCTTGTCTTGTCTTGTCTTGTCTTGTCTTGTCTTGTCTTGTCGTGTCTTGTCTTGTCTTGCCTTTTCTTGTCTGGCCTTGTCTTGTCTTGTCTTGTCTTGTCTTGTCTTGTCTTGTCTTGTCTTGTCTTGTCTTGTCTTGTCTTGTCTTTACTTGTCTTGTCTTGTCGTGTCTTGTCTTGTCTTGCCTTTTCTTGTCTGGCCTTGTCTAGTCTTGTCTAGTCTTGTCTAGTCTTGTCTAGTCTTGTCTAGTCTTGTCTAGTCTTGTCTAGTCTTGTCTTGTCTTGTCTTGTCTTGTCTTGTCTTGTCTTGTCTTGTCTTGTCTTGTCTTGTCTTGTCTTGTCTTGTCTTGTCTTGTCTTGTCTTGTCTTGTCTTGTCTTGTCTTGTCTTGTCTGGTCTTGTCTAGGCTTGTCTAGTCTTGTCTTGTCATGTCTTCTCATGTCTTGTCTTGTCTTGTCTTGTCTAGTCTTGTCTTGTCTAGTCTTGTCTAGTCTTGTCTTGTCTTGCCTTGTCTTGTCTTGTCTTGTCTTGTCTTGTCTAGTCTTGTCTTGTCTTGTCTTGTCTTGTCTTTTCTTGTCTCGTCTTGTCTTGTCTTGTCTAGTCTTGTCTAGTCTTGTCTTGTCTTGTCTTGTCTTGTCGTGTCTTGTCTTGTCTTGTCTTGTCTTGTCTTGTCTTGTCTTGTCTTGTCTTGTCTTGTCTTGTCTAGTCTTGTCTAGTCTTGTCTTGTCATGTCTTCTCATGTCTTGTCTTGTCTTGTCTTGTCTTGTCTAGTCTTGTCTTGTCTAGTCTTGTCTGGTCTTGTCTTGTCTTGTCTTGTTTTGTCTTGTCTAGTCTTGTCTAGTCTTGTCTAGTCTTGTCTAGTCTTGTCTAGTCTTGTCTAGTCTTGTCTAGTCTTGTCTAGTCTTGTCTAGTCTTGTCTAGTCTTGTCTAGTCTTGTCTAGTCTTGTCTAGTCTTGTCTAGTCTTGTCTAGTCTTGTCTAGTCTTGTCTTTTCTAGTCTGGTCTTGTCTTGTCTTTTCTTGTCTGGTCTTGTCTTGTCTTGTCTGGTCTTGTCTTGTCTAGTCTTGTCTTGTCTTGTCTTGTCTTGTCTTGTCTTGTCTTGTCTTGTCTTGTCTTGTCTTGTCTAGTCTTGTCTTGTCTTGTTTTGTCTTGTCTTGTCTTGTCGCGTCTTGTCTTGTCTTGCCTTTTCTTGTCTGGCCTTGTCTTGTCTTGTCTTGTCTTGTCTTGTCTTGTCTTGTCTTTACTTGTCTTGTCTTGTCTTGTCGTGTCTTGTCTTGTCTTGTCTTGTCTTGTCTAGTCTTGTCTAGTCTTGTCTTGTATAGTCTTGTCTTGTCATGTCTTCTCATGTCTTGTCTTGTCTTGCCTTGTCTAGTCTTGTCTTGTCTAGTCTTGTCTAGTCTTGTCTTGTCTTGTCTTGTTTTGTCTTGTCTAGTCTTGTCTAGTCTTGTCTAGTCTTGTCTAGTCTTGTCTAGTCTTGTCTAGTCTTGTCTAGTCTTGTCTTTTCTTGTCTGGTCTTGTCTTGTCTTGTCTGGTCTTGTCTTGTCTAGTCTTGTCTTGTCTTGTCTTGTTTTGTCTTGTCTTGTCTTGTCGTGTCTTGTCTTGTCTTGCCTTTTCTTGTCTGGCCTTGTCTTGTCTTGTCTTGTCTTGTCTTGTCTTGTCTTGTCTTTACTTATCTTGTCTTGTCTTGTCGTGTCTTGTCTTGTCTTGTCTTGTCTTGTCTAGTCTTGTCTAGTCTTGTCTTGTCATGTCTTCTCATGTCTTGTCTTGTCTTGTCTTGTCTAGTCTTGTCTTGTCTTGTCTTGTCTTGTCTTGTCTAGTCTTGTCTTGTCTAGTCTTGTCTAGTCTTGTCTTGTCTTGTCTTGTTTTGTCTTGTCTAGTCTTGTCTAGTCTTGTCTAGTCTTGTCTAGTCTTGTCTAGTCTTGTCTAGTCTTGTCTAGTCTTGTCTTTTCTTGTCTGGTCTTGTCTTGTCTTGTCTTGTCTTTTCTTGTCTGGTCTTGTCTGGTCTTGTCTTGTCTTGTCTTGTCTTGTCTTTTCTAGTCTGGTCTTGTCTTGTCTTTTCTTGTCTGGTCTTGTCTTGTCTTGTCTGGTCTTGTCTTGTCTAGTCTTGTCTTGTCTTGTCTTGTCTTGTCTTGTCTTGTCTTGTCTTGTCTTGTCTTGTCTTGTCTTGTCTTGTCTTGTCTAGTCTTGTCTTGTCTTGTTTTGTCTTGTCTTGTCTTGTCGTGTCTTGTCTTGTCTTGCCTTTTCTTGTCTGGCCTTGTCTTGTCTTGTCTTGTCTTGTCTTGTCTTGTCTTGTCTTTACTTGTCTTGTCTTGTCTTGTCGTGTCTTGTCTTGTCTTGTCTTGTCTTGTCTTGTCTAGTCTTGTCTAGTCTTGTCTTGTCTAGTCTTGTCTTGTCATGTCTTCTCATGTCTTGTCTTGTCTTGTCTTGTCTAGTCTTGTCTTGTCTAGTCTTGTCTAGTCTTGTCTTGTCTTGTCTTGTTTTGTCTTGTCTAGTCTTGTCTAGTCTTGTCTTTTCTAGTCTGGTCTTGTCTTGTCTTTTCTTGTCTGGTCTTGTCTTGTCTTGTCTGGTCTTGTCTTGTCTAGTCTTGTCTTGTCTTGTCTTGTTTTGTCTTGTCTTGTCTTGTCGTGTCTTGTCTTGTCTTGCCTTTTCTTGTCTGGCCTTGTCTTGTCTTGTCTTGTCTTGTCTTGTCTTTACTTGTCTTGTCTTGTCTTGTCGTGTCTTGTCTTGTCTTGTCTTGTCTTGTCTAGTCTTGTCTAGTCTTGTCTTGTCATGTCTTCTCATGTCTTGTCTTGTCTTGTCTTGTCTAGTCTTGTCTTGTCTAGTCTTGTCTAGTCTTGTCTTGTCTTGTCTTGTTTTGTCTTGTCTAGTCTTGTCTAGTCTTGTCTAGTCTTGTCTAGTCTTGTCTAGTCTTGTCTTTTCTTGTCTGGTCTTGTCTTGTCTTGTCTTGTCTTTTCTTGTCTGGTCTTGTCTGGTCTTGTCTTGTCTTGTCTTGTCTTGTCTTGTCTTGTCTTGTCTTGTCTTGTCTTGTCTTGTCTTGTCTAGTCTTGTCTTGTCTTGTCATGTCTTGTCTAGTCTGGTCTTGTCTTGTCTAGTCTTGTCTTGTCTTGTCTTGTCTTGTCTTGTCTTGTCTTGTCTTGTCTTGTCTTGTCTTGTCTAGTCTTGTCTTGTCTTGTCATGTCTTGTCTAGTCTTGTCTAGTCTTGTCTTGTCTTGTCTTGTCTTGTCTTGTCTTGTCTTGTCTTGTCTTGTCTTGTCTTGCCTTGTCTTGTCTAGTCTTGTCTAGTCTTGTCTAGTCTTGTCTAGTCTTGTCTAGTCTTGTCTAGTCTTGTCTTTTCTTGTCTGGTCTTGTCTGGTCTTTTCTTGTCTTGTCTGGTCTTGTCTTGTCAAGTCTTGTCTTGTCTTGTCTTGTCTTGTCTTGTCTTGTCTTGTCTTGTCTTGTCTAGTCTTGTCTAGTCTTGTCTAGTCTTGTCTAGTCTTGTCTAGTCTTGTCTTGTCTTGTCTTGTCTAGTCTAGTCTTGTCTTGTCTAGTCTTGTCTTTTCTTGTCTAGTCGTGTCTTGTCTAGTCTTGCCTTTTCTTGTCTGGCCTTGTCTAGTCTTGTCTAGTCTTGTCTAGTCTTGTCTAGTCTTGTCTTGTCTTGTCTTGTCTTGCCTAGTCTTGTCTAGTCTTGTCTAGTCTTGTCTAGTCTTGTCTAGTCTTGTCTAGTCTTGTCTAGTCTTGTCTAGTCTTGTCTAGTCTTGTCTAGTCTTGTCTAGTCTAGTCTTGTCTTGTCTAGTCTTGTCTTGTTTTGTCTTGTCTTGTCTTGTCTTGTCTAGTCTTGTCTAGTCTTGTCTAGTCTTGTCTTGTCTAGTCTTGTCTAGTCTTGTCTTGTCTTGTCTTTTCTTGTCTGGTCTTGTCTTGTCTTGTCTGGTCTTGTCTTGTCTAGTCTTGTCTTGTCTTGTCTTGTCTTGTTTTGTCTTGTCTTGTCTTGTCTTGTCTTGTCTTGTCTTGTCTTGTCTTGTCTTGTCTTGGCTGGTCTTGTCTGGTCTTGTCTTGTCTTGTCTTGTCTTGTCTTGTCTTGTCTAGTCTTGTCTAGTCTTGTCTAGTCTTGTCTAGTCTTGTCTTGTCTAGTCTTGTCTAGTCTTGTCTTGTCTTGTCTTGTCTTGTCTTGTCTTGTCTTGTGTTGTCTTGTCTTGTCTTGTCTTGTCTTGCCTTGTCTTGTCTTGTCTTGTCTGGTCTTGTCTTGTCTTGTCTTGTCTTGTCTTGTCTTGTCTTGTCTTGTCTTGCCTTTTCTTGTCTGGCCTTGTCTAGTCTTGTCTAGTCTTGTCTAGTCTTGTCTTGTCTTGTCTTGTCTTGTCTTGTCTTGTCTTGTCTTGTCTTGTCTTGTCTTGTCTTGTCTTGTCTTGTCTTGTCTTGTCTTGTCTTGTCTTGTCTTGTCTTGTCTTGTCTAGTCTTGTCTAGTCTTGTCTTGTCATGTCTTGTCTAGTCTTGTCTAGTCTTGTCTAGTCTTGTCTTGTCTTGTCTTGTCTTGTCTTGTCTTGTCTTGTCTTGTCTTGTGTTGTCTTGTCTTGTCTTGTCTTGTCTTGCCTTGTCTTGTCTTGTCTTGTCTTGTCTTGTCTGGTCTTGTCTGGTCTTGTCTTGTCTTGTCTTGTCTTGTCTTTTCTAGTCTGGTCTTGTCTTGTCTTTTCTTGTCTGGTCTTGTCTTGTCTTGTCTGGTCTTGTCTTGTCTAGTCTTGTCTTGTCTTGTCTGGTCTTGTCTTGTCTAGTCTTGTCTTGTCTTGTCTTGTCTTGTCTTGTCTTGTCTTGTCTTGTCTTGTCTTGTCTTGTCTTGTCTTGTCTTGTCTTGTCTTGTCTTGTCTAGTCTTGTCTTGTCTTGTTTTGTCTTGTCTTGTCTTGTCGTGTCTTGTCTTGTCTTGCCTTTTCTTGTCTGGCCTTGTCTTGTCTTGTCTTGTCTTGTCTTGTCTTGTCTTGTCTTTACTTGTCTTGTCTTGTCTTGTCGTGTCTTGTCTTGTCTTGTCTTGTCTTGTCTTGTCTAGTCTTGTCTAGTCTTGTCTTGTCTAGTCTTGTCTTGTCATGTCTTCTCATGTCTTGTCTTGTCTGGTCTTGTCTTGTCTTGTCTTGTCTTGTCTTTTCTAGTCTGGTCTTGTCTTGTCTTTTCTTGTCTGGTCTTGTCTTGTCTAGTCTTGTCTTGTCTTGTCTTGTCTTGTCTTGTCTTGTCTTGTCTTGTCTTGTCTTGTCTTGTCTTGTCTAGTCTTGTCTTGTCTTGTTTTGTCTTGTCTTGTCTTGTCGTGTCTTGTCTTGTCTTGCCTTTTCTTGTCTGGCCTTGTCTTGTCTAGTCTTGTCTTGTCTTGTTTTGTCTTGTCTTGTCTTGTCGTGTCTTGTCTTGTCTTGCCTTTTCTTGTCTGGCCTTGTCTTGTCTTGTCTTGTCTTGTCTTGTCTTGTCTTGTCTTTACTTGTCTTGTCTTGTCTTGTCGTGTCTTGTCTTGTCTTGTCTGGTCTTGTCTGGTCTTGTCTTGTCTTGTCTTGTCTTGTCTTTTCTAGTCTGGTCTTGTCTTGTCTTTTCTTGTCTGGTCTTGTCTTGTCTTGTCTGGTCTTGTCTTGTCTAGTCTTGTCTTGTCTTGTCTGGTCTTGTCTTGTCTAGTCTTGTCTTGTCTTGTCTTGTCTTGTCTTGTCTTGTCTTGTCTTGTCTTGTCTTGTCTTGTCTTGTCTTGTCTTGTCTTGTCTTGTCTAGTCTTGTCTTGTCTTGTTTTGTCTTGTCTTGTCTTGTCGTGTCTTGTCTTGTCTTGCCTTTTCTTGTCTGGCCTTGTCTTGTCTTGTCTTGTCTTGTCTTGTCTTGTCTTTACTTGTCTTGTCTTGTCTTGTCGTGTCTTGTCTTGTCTTGTTTTGTCTTGTCTTGTCTTGTCTTGTCTTGTCTTGTCTTGTCTTGTCTTGGCTGGTCTTGTCTGGTCTTGTCTTGTCTTGTCTTGTCTTGTCTTGTCTTGTCTTTTCTAGTCTGGTCTTGTCTTGTCTTTTCTTGTCTGGTCTTGTCTTGTCTTGTCTGGTCTTGTCTTGTCTAGTCTTGTCTTGTCTTGTCTGGTCTTGTCTTGTCTAGTCTTGTCTTGTCTTGTCTTGTCTTGCCTTGTCTTGTCTTGTCTTGTCTGGTCTTGTCTTGTCTTGTCTTGTCTTGTCTTGTCTTGTCTTGTCTTGTCTTGTCTTGCCTTTTCTTGTCTGGCCTTGTCTAGTCTTGTCTAGTCTTGTCTAGTCTTGTCTTGTCTTGTCTTGTGTTGTCTTGTCTTGTCTTGTCTTGTCTTGCCTTGTCTTGTCTTGTCTTGTCTTGTCTTGTCTAGTCTTGTCTAGTCTTGTCTAGTCTTGTCTTGTCTTGTCTTGTCTTGTCTTGTCTTGTCTTGTCTAGTCTTGTCTAGTCTTGTCTTGTCATGTCTTGTCTAGTCTTGTCTAGTCTTGTCTTGTCTTGTCTTGTCTTGTCTTGTCTTGTCTTGTCTTGTCTTGTCTTGTCTTGTCTTGTCTTGTCTTGTCTTGTCTTGTCTTGTCTTGTCTAGTCTTGTCTTGTCTTGTCTTGTCTTGTCTTGTCTTGTCTAGTCTTGTCTTGTCTTTTCTTGTCTTGTCTTGTCTTGTCTTGTCTTGTATTGTCTTGTCTTGTCTTGTCTTGTCTTGTCTTGTCTTGTCTTGTCTTGTCTTGTCTTGTCTTGTCTTGTCTTGTCTTGTCTTGTCTAGTCTTGTCTTGTCTTGTCTTGTCTTGTCTTGTCTTGTATTGTATTGTCTTGTCTTGTCTTGTCTTGTCTTGTCTTGTCTTGTCTTGTCTTGTCTTGTCTTGTCTTGTCTTGTCTTGTCTAGTCTTGTCTTGTCTTGTCTTGTCTTGTCTTGTCTTGTCTTGTCTTGTCTTGTCTTGTCTTGTCTTGTCTTGTCTTGTCTTGTCTTGTCTTGTCTTGTCTTGTCTTGTCTAGTCTTGTCTAGTCTTGTCTAGTCTTGTCTTGTCTTGTCTTGTCTTGTCTTGTCTTGTCTTGTCTTGTCTTGTCTTGTCTAGTCTTGTCTAGTCTTGTCTAGTCTTGTCTTTTCTTGTCTTGTCTTGTCTTGTCTAGTCTTGTCTTGTCTTGTCTTGTCTTGTCTTGTCTTGTCTTGTCTTGTCTTGTCTAGTCTTGTCTAGTCTTGTCTTGTCATGTCTTCTCATGTCTTGTCCTGTCTTGTCTTGTCTAGTCTTGTCTTGTCTAGTCTTGTCTAGTCTTGTCTTGTCTTGTCTTGCCTTGTCTTGTCTTGTCTTGTCTTGTCTTGTCTAGTCTTGTCTTGTCTTGTCTTGTCTTGTCTTGTCTTGTCATGTCTTGTCTTGTCTTGTCTTGTCTTTTCTTGTGTGGTCTTGTCTTGTCTTGTCTAGTCTTGTCTAGTCTTGTCTTGTCTTGTCTTGTCTTGTCTTGTCTTGTCTTGTCTTGTCTTGTCTTGTCTTGTCTTGTCTTGTCTTGTCTTGTCTTGTCTTGTCTTGTCTTGTCTTGTCTTATCTTGTCTTGTCTTGTCATGTCTTGTCTTGTCTTGTCTTGTCTTGTCTTTTCTTGTCTGGTCTTGTCTTGTCTTGTCTAGTCTTGTCTTGTCTTGTCTTGCCTAGTCTTGTCTAGTCTTGTCTTGTCTTGTCTAGTCTTGTCTAGTCTTGTCTAGTCTTGTCTTTTCTTGTCTTGTCTTGTCTTGTCTAGTCTTGTCTTGTCTTGTCTTGTCTTGTCTTGTCTTGTCTTGTCTAGTCTTGTCTAGTCTTGTCTTGTCATGTCTTGTCTTGTCTTGTCTTGTCTTGCCTTGTCTTGTCTTGTCTTGTCTTGTCTTGTCTTGTCTTGTCTTGTCTTGTCTTGTCTTGTCTTGTCATGTCTTGTCTTGTCTTGTCTTGTCTTGTCTTTTCTTGTCTGGTCTTGTCTTGTCTTGTCTAGTCTTGTCTTGTCTTGTCTTGCCTAGTCTTGTCTAGTCTTGTCTTGTCTTTTCTAGTCTGGTCTTGTCTTGTCTTTTCTTGTCTGGTCTTGTCTTGTCTTGTCTGGTCTTGTCTTGTCTAGTCTTGTCTTGTCTTGTCTTGTCTTGTCTTGTCTTGTCTTGTCTTGTCTTGTCTTGTCTTGTCTTGTCTTGTCTAGTCTTGTCTTGTCTTGTTTTGTCTTGTCTTGTCTTGTCGTGTCTTGTCTTGTCTTGCCTTTTCTTGTCTGGCCTTGTCTTGTCTTGTCTTGTCTTGTCTTGTCTTGTCTTGTCTTTACTTGTCTTGTCTTGTCTTGTCGTGTCTTGTCTTGTCTTGTCTTGTCTTGTCTAGTCTTGTCTAGTCTTGTCTAGTCTTGTCTTGTCTTGTCTTGTCTTGTCTTGTCTTGTCTTGTCTTGTCTTGTCTTGTCTTGTCTAGTCTTGTCTAGTCTTGTCTAGTCTTGTCTTGTCTTGTCTTGTATTGTCTTGTCTTGTCTTGTCTTGTCTTGTCTTGTCTAGTCTTGTCTTGTCTTGTCTTGTCTTGTCTAGTCTTGTCTAGTCTTGTCTTTTCTTGTCTTGTCTTGTCTTGTCTAGTCTTGTCTTGTCTTGTCTTGTCTTGTCTTGTCTTGTCTTGTCTTGTCTAGTCTTGTCTAGTCTTGTCTTGTCATGTCTTCTCATGTCTTGTCTTGTTTTGTCTTGTCTAGTCTTGTCTAGTCTTGTCTAGTCTTGTCTAGTCTTGTCTAGTCTTGTCTAGTCTTGTCTAGTCTTGTCTAGTCTTGTCTAGTCATGTCTAGTCTTGTCTTTTCTTGTCTGGTCTTGTCTTGTCTTTTCTTGTCTGGTCTTGTCTTGTCTTGTCTGGTCTTGTCTTGTCTTGTCTTGTCTTGTCTTGTCTTGTCTTGTCTTGTCATGTCTTGTCTAGTCTTGTCTAGTCTTGTCTTGTCTTGTCTTGTCTTGTCTTGTCTTGTCTTGTCTTGTCTTGTCTTGTCTTGTCTGGTCTTGTCTTGTCTTGTCTGGTCTTGTCTTGTCTTGTCTTGTCTTGTCTTGTCTTGTCTTGTCTTGTCTTATCTTGTCTTGTCTTTACTTGTCTTGTCTTGTCTTGTCTTGTCGTGTCTTGTCTTGTCTAGTCTTGTCTTGTCTTGTCTTGTATTGTCTTGTCTTGTCTTGTCTTGTCTTGTCTTGTCTTGTCTTGTCTTGTCTTGTCTTGTCTTGTCTTGTCTTGTCTTGTCTTGTCTTGTCTTGTCTTGTCTAGTCTTGTCTTGTCTTGTCTTGTCTTGTCTTGTATTGTCTTGTCTTGTATTGTCTAGTCTTGTCTTGCCTTTTCTTGTCTGGCCTTGTCTTGTCTTGTCTTGTCTTGTCTTATCTTGTCTTGTCTTTACTTGTCTTGTCTTGTCTTGTCTTGTCGTGTCTTGTCTTGTCTAGTCTTGTCTTGTCATGTCTTGTCTTGTCTTGTCTTGTCTAGTCTTGTCTTGTCTTGTCTTGTCTTGTCTTGTATTGTCTTGTCTTGTCTTGTCTTGTCTTGTCTTGTCTTGTCTTGTCTTGTCTAGTCTTGTCTTGTCATGTCTTGTCTAGTCTTGTCTAGTCTTGTCTTGTCTTGTCTTGTCTTGTCTTGTCTTGTCTTGTCTTGTCTTGTCTTGTCTTGTCTTGTCTTGTCTTGTCTTGTCTTGTCTTGTCTTGTCTTGTCTTGTCTTGTCTTGTCTTGTCTTGTCTTGTCTTGTCTTGTCTTGTCTTGTCTTGTCTTGTCTTGTCTTGTCTTGTCTTGTCTTGTCTTGTCTTGTCTTGTCTTGTCTTGTCTTGTCTTGTCTTGTCTTGTCTTGTCTTGTCTTGTCTTGTCTTGTCTTGTCTTGTCTTGTCTTGTCTTGTCTTGTCTAGTCTTGTCTTGTCTAGTCTTGTCTAGTCTTGTCTTGTCATGTCTTGTCTAGTCTTGTCTAGTCTTGTCTTGTCTTGTCTTGTCTTGTCTTGTCTTGTCTTGTCTTGTCTTGTCTTGTCTAGTCTTGTCTTGTCTTGTCTTGTCTTGTCTTGTATTGTCTTGTCTTGTCTTGTCTTGTCTTGTCTTGTCTTGTCTTGTCTTGTCTTGTCTTGTCTTGTCTTGTCTTGTCTTGTCTTGTCTAGTCTTGTCTTGTCTTGTCTTGTCTTGTCTTGTCTTGTCTTGTCTTGTCTAGTCTTGTCTTGTCTTTTCTTGTCTTGTCTTGTCTTGTCTTGTCTTGTATTGTCTTGTCTTGTCTTGTCTTGTCTTGTCTTGTCTTGTCTTGTCTTGTCTTGTCTTGTCTTGTCTTGTCTTGTCTTGTCTTGTCTAGTCTTGTCTTGTCTTGTCTTGTCTTGTCTTGTCTTGTATTGTCTTGTCTTGTCTTGTCTTGTCTTGTCTTGTCTTGTCTTGTCTTGTCTTGTCTTGTCTTGTCTTGTCTTGTCTTGTCTTGTCTAGTCTTGTCTTGTCTTGTCTTGTCTTGTCTTGTCTTGTCTTGTCTTGTCTTGTCTTGTCTTGTCTTGTCTTGTCTTGTCTTGTCTTGTCTTGTCTTGTCTTGTCTTGTCTAGTCTTGTCTAGTCTTGTCTAGTCTTGTCTTGTCTTGTCTTGTCTTGTCTTGTCTTGTCTTGTCTTGTCTTGTCTTGTCTAGTCTTGTCTAGTCTTGTCTAGTCTTGTCTTTTCTTGTCTTGTCTTGTCTTGTCTAGTCTTGTCTTGTCTTGTCTTGTCTTGTCTTGTCTAGTCTTGTCTTGTCTAGTCTTGTCTAGTCTTGTCTTGTCATGTCTTCTCATGTCTTGTCTTGTCTTGTCTTGTCTAGTCTTGGCTTGTCTAGTCTTGTCTAGTCTTGTCTTGTCTTGTCTTGCCTTGTCTTGTCTTGTCTTGTCTTGTCTTGTCTAGTCTTGTCTTGTCTTGTCTTGTCTTGTCTTGTCTTGTCATGTCTTGTCTTGTCTTGTCTTGTCTTTTCTTGTCTGGTCTTGTCTTGTCTTGTCTAGTCTTGTCTAGTCTTGTCTTGTCTTGTCTTGTCTTGTCTTGTCTTGTCTTGTCTTGTCTTGTCTTGTCTTGTCTTGTCTTGTCTTGTCTTGTCTTGTCTTGTCTTGTCTTGTCTTGTCTTGTCTTGTCTTGTCTTGTCTTGTCTTGTCTTGTCTTGTCATGTCTTGTCTTGTCTTGTCTTGTCTTGTCTTTTCTTGTCTGGTCTTGTCTTGTCTTGTCTAGTCTTGTCTTGTCTTGTCTTGCCTAGTCTTGTCTAGTCTTGTCTTGTCTTGTCTAGTCTTGTCTAGTCTTGTCTAGTCTTGTCTTTTCTTGTCTTGTCTTGTCTTGTCTAGTCTTGTCTTGTCTTGTCTTGTCTTGTCTTGTCTTGTCTTGTCTAGTCTTGTCTAGTCTTGTCTTGTCATGTCTTGTCTTGTCTTGTCTTGTCTTGTCTTGTCTTGTCTTGTCTTGTCTTGTCTTGTCTTGTCTTGTCTTGTCTTGTCTTGTCTTGTCTTGTCTTGTCTTGTCTTGTCATGTCTTGTCTTGTCTTGTCTTGTCTTGTCTTTTCTTGTCTGGTCTTGTCTTGTCTTGTCTAGTCTTGTCTTGTCTTGTCTTGCCTAGTCTTGTCTAGTCTTGTCTTGTCTTTTCTAGTCTGGTCTTGTCTTGTCTTTTCTTGTCTGGTCTTGTCTTGTCTTGTCTGGTCTTGTCTTGTCTAGTCTTGTCTTGTCTTGTCTTGTCTTGTCTTGTCTTGTCTTGTCTTGTCTTGTCTTGTCTTGTCTTGTCTAGTCTTGTCTTGTCTTGTTTTGTCTTGTCTTGTCTTGTCGTGTCTTGTCTTGTCTTGCCTTTTCTTGTCTGGCCTTGTCTTGTCTTGTCTTGTCTTGTGTTGTCTTGTCTTGTCTTTACTTGTCTTGTCTTGTCTTGTTGTGTCTTGTCTTGTCTTGTCTTGTCTTGTCTAGTCTTGTCTAGTCTTGTCTAGTCTTGTCTTGTCTTGTCTTGTCTTGTCTTGTCTTGTCTTGTCTTGTCTTGTCTTGTCTAGTCTTGTCTAGTCTTGTCTAGTCTTGTCATGTCTTGTCTTGTATTGTCTTGTCTTGTCTTGTCTTGTCTTGTCTTGTCTTGTCTAGTCTTGTCTTGTCTTGTCTTGTCTTGTCTAGTCTTGTCTAGTCTTGTCTTTTCTTGTCTTGTCTTGTCTTGTCTAGTCTTGTCTTGTCTTGTCTTGTCTTGTCTTGTCTTGTCTTGTCTTGTCTTGTCTAGTCTTGTCTAGTCTTGTCTTGTCATGTCTTCTCATGTCTTGTCTTGTTTTGTCTTGTCTAGTCTTGTCTAGTCTTGTCTAGTCTTGTCTAGTCTTGTCTAGTCTTGTCTAGTCTTGTCTAGTCTTGTCTAGTCTTGTCTTTTCTTGTCTTTTCTTGTCTGGTCTTGTCTTGTCTTTTCTTGTCTGGTCTTGTCTTGTCTTGTCTGGTCTTGTCTTGTCTTGTCTTGTCTTGTCTTGTCTTGTCTTGTCATGTCTTGTCTAGTCTTGTCTAGTCTTGTCTTGTCTTGTCTTGTCTTGTCTTGTCTTGTCTTGTCTTGTCTTGTCTTGTCTTGTCTGGTCTTGTCTTGTCTTGTCTGGTCTTGTCTTGTCTTGTCTTGTCTTGTCTTGTCTTGTCATGTCTTGTCTAGTCTTGTCTAGTCTTTTCTTGTCTTGTCTTTTCTTGTCTTGTCTTGTCTTGTCTTGTCTTGTATTGTCTTGTCTTGTCTTGTCTTGTCTTGTCTTGTCTTGTCTTGTCTTGTCTTGTCTTGTCTTGTCTTGTCTTGTCTTGTCTTGTCTTGTCTAGTCTTGTCTTGTCTTGTCTTGTCTTGTCTTGTATTGTCTTGTCTTGTCTTGTCTTGTCTTGTCTTGTCTTGTCTTGTCTTGTCTTGTCTTGTCTTGTCTTGTCTTGTCTTGTCTAGTCTTGTCTTGTCTTGTCTTGTCTTGTCTTGTCTTGTCTAGTCTTGTCTTGTCTTTTCTTGTCTTGTCTTGTCTTGTCTTGTCTTGTATTGTCTAGTCTTGTCTTGCCTTTTCTTGTCTGGCCTTGTCTTGTCTTGTCTTGTCTTGTCTTATCTTGTCTTGTCTTTACTTGTCTTGTCTTGTCTTGTCTTGTCGTGTCTTGTCTTGTCTTGCCTTTTCTTGTCTGGCCTTGTCTTGTCTTGTCGTGTCTTGTCTTGTCTTGCCTTTTCTTGTCTGGCCTTGTCTAGTCTTGTCTAGTCTTGTCTAGTCTTGTCTAGTCTTGTCTAGTCTTGTCTTGTCTAGTCTTGTCTAGTCTTGTCTAGTCTTGTCTTGTCTTGTCTAGTCTTGTCTAGTCTAGTCTTGTCTTGTCTAGTCTTGTCTTTTCTTGTCTGGTCTTGTCTTGTCTTTTCTTGTCTGGTCTTGTCTTGTCTTGTCTGGTCTTGTCTTGTCTAGTCTTGTCTTGTCTTGTCTTGTCTTGTCTTGTCTTGTCTTGTCTTGTCTAGTCTTGTCTAGTCTAGTCTTGTCTAGTCGTGTCTTGTTTAGTCTTGCCTTTTCTTGTCTGGCCTTGTCTAGTCTTGTCTAGTCTTGTCTAGTCTTGTCTTGTCTTGTCTTGTCTTGCCTAGTCTTGTCTAGTCTTGTCTAGTCTTGTCTAGTCTTGTCTAGTCTTGTCTAGTCTTGTCTAGTCTTGTCTAGTCTAGTCTTGTCTTGTCTAGTCTTGTCTTGTTTTGTCATGTCTTGTCTTGTCTTGTCTAGTCTTGTCTAGTCTTGTCTAGTCTTGTCTTGTCTAGTCTTGTCTAGTCTTGTCTTGCCTTGTCTTTTCTTGTCTGGTCTTGTCTTGTCTTGTCTTGTCTTGTCTTGTCTTGTCTAGTCTTGTCTTGTCTAGTCTTGTCTAGTCTTGTCTTGTCTTGTCTTGCCTTGTCTTGTCTTGTCTTGTCTTGTCTTGTCTAGTCTTGTCTTGTCTTGTCTTGTCTTGTCTTGTCTTGTCTTGTCTTGTCTTGTCTTGTCTTGTCTTGTCTGGTCTTGTCTAGGCTTGTCTAGTCTTGTCTTGTCATGTCTTCTCATGTCTTGTCTTGTCTTGTCTTGTCTAGTCTTGTCTTGTCTAGTCTTGTCTAGTCTTGTCTTGTCTTGCCTTGTCTTGTCTTGTCTTGTCTTGTCTAGTCTTGTCTTGTCTTGTCTTGTCTTGTCTTTTCTTGTCTGGTCTTGTCTTGTCTTGTCTAGTCTTGTCTAGTCTTGTCTTGTCTTGTCTTGTCTTGTCGTGTCTTGTCTTGTCTTGTCTTGTCTTGTCTTGTCTTGTCTTGTCTTGTCTTGTCTTGTCTTGTCTAGTCTTGTCTAGTCTTGTCTTGTCATGTCTTCTCATGTCTTGTCTTGTCTTGTCTTGTCTTGTCTAGTCTTGTCTTGTCTAGTCTTGTCTAGTCTTGTCTTGTCTTGTCTTGTTTTGTCTTGTCTAGTCTTGTCTAGTCTTGTCTAGTCTTGTCTAGTCTTGTCTAGTCTTGTCTAGTCTTGTCTAGTCTTGTCTAGTCTTGTCTAGTCTTGTCTAGTCTTGTCTAGTCTTGTCTAGTCTTGTCTAGTCTTGTCTAGTCTTGTCTTTTCTAGTCTGGTCTTGTCTTGTCTTTTCTTGTCTGGTCTTGTCTTGTCTTGTCTGGTCTTGTCTTGTCTAGTCTTGTCTTGTCTTGTCTTGTCTTGTCTTGTCTTGTCTTGTCTTGTCTTGTCTTGTCTTGTCTTGTCTTGTCTTGTCTAGTCTTGTCTTGTCTTGTTTTGTCTTGTCTTGTCTTGTCGTATCTTGTCTTGTCTTGCCTTTTCTTGTCTAGTCTTGTCTAGTCTTGTCTTGTCATGTCTTCTCATGTCTTGTCTTGTCTTGTCTTGTCTAGTCTTGTCTTGTCTAGTCTTGTCTAGTCTTGTCTTGTCTTGTCTTGTCTAGTCTTGTCTTGTCATGTCTTGTCTTGTCTTGTCTTGTCTTGTCTTGTCTAGTCTTGTCTTGTCTTGTCGTATCTTGTCTTGTCTTGCCTTTTCTTGTCTGGCCTTGTCTTGTCTTGTCTTGTCTTGTCTTGTCTTGTCTTGTCTTTACTTGTCTTGTCTTGTCTTGTCGTGTCTTGTCTTGTCTAGACTTGTCTTGTCTAGTCTTGTCTAGTCTTGTCTTGTCTTGTCTTGTTTTGTCTTGTCTAGTCTTGTCTAGTCTTGTCTAGTCTTGTCTAGTCTTGTCTAGTCTTGTCTAGTCTTGTCTAGTCTTGTCTTTTCTTGTCTGGTCTTGTCTTGTCTTTTCTTGTCTGGTCTTGTCTTGTCTGGTCTTGTCTTGTCTTTTCTTGTCTGGTCTTGTCTTGTCTTGTCTGGTCTTGTCTTGTCTAGTCTTGTCTTGTCTTGTCTTGTCTTGTCTTGTCTTGTCTTGTCTTGTCTTGTCTTGTCTTGTCTTGTCTTGTCTTGTCTAGTCTTGTCTAGTCTTGTCTAGTCTTGTCTAGTCTTGTCTTGTCTTGTCTTGTCTTGTCTTGTCTTGTCTTGTCTTGTCTTGTCTTGTCTTGTCTTGTCTTGTCTTGTCTTGTCTTGTCTTGTCTTGTCTTGTCTTGTCTTGTCTTGTCTTGTCTTGTCTTGTCTTGTCTTGTCTTGTCGTGTCTTGTCTTGTCTTGCCTTTTCTTGTCTGGCCTTGTCTTGTCTTGTCTTGTCTTGTCTTGTCTTGTCTTGTCTTGTCTTGTCTTGTCTTTACTTGTCTTGTCTTGTCTTGTCTTGTCGTGTCTTGTCTTGTCTTGCCTTTTCTTGTCTGGCCTTGTCTAGTCTTGTCTAGTCTTGTCTAGTCTTGTCTAGTCTTGTCTAGTCTTGTCTAGTCTTGTCTTGTCTTGTCTTGTCTTGTCTTGTCTTTACTTGTCTTGTCTTGTCTTGTCTTGTCGTGTCTTGTCTTGTCTTGCCTTTTCTTGTCTGGCCTTGTCTAGTCTTGTCTAGTCTTGTCTAGTCTTGTCTAGTCTTGTCTAGTCTTGTCTAGTCTTGTCTAGTCTTGTCTTGTCTAGTCTAGTCTTGTCTTGTCTAGTCTTGTCTTTTCTTGTCTAGTCGTGTCTTGTCTAGTCTTGCCTTTTCTTGTCTGGCCTTGTCTAGTCTTGTCTAGTCTTGTCTTGTCTTGCCTTTTCTTGTCTGGCCTTGTCTAGTCTTGTCTAGTCTTGTCTAGTCTTGTCTTGTCTTGTCTTGTCTTGTCTTGTCTTGTCTTGTCTTGTCTTGTCTTGTCTTGTCTTGTCTTGTCTTGTCTTGTCTTGTCTTGTCTTGTCTTGTCTTGTCTTGTCTTGTCTTGTCTTGTCTTGTCTTGTCTTGTCTTGTCTTGTCTAGTCTTGTCTTGTCTAGTCTTGTCTAGTCTTGTCTTGTCATGTCTTGTCTAGTCTTGTCTAGTCTTGTCTTGTCTTGTCTTGTCTTGTCTTGTCTTGTCTTGTCTTGTCTTGTCTAGTCTTGTCTTGTCTTGTCTTGTCTTGTCTTGTCTTGTCTTGTATTGTCTTGTCTTGTCTTGTCTTGTCTTGTCTTGTCTTGTCTTGTCTTGTCTTGTCTTGTCTTGTCTTGTCTTGTCTTGTCTAGTCTTGTCTTGTCTTGTCTTGTCTTGTCTTGTCTTGTCTAGTCTTGTCTTGTCTTTTCTTGTCTTGTCTTGTCTTGTCTTGTCTTGTATTGTCTTGTCTTGTCTTGTCTTGTCTTGTCTTGTCTTGTCTTGTCTTGTCTTGTCTTGTCTTGTCTTGTCTAGTCTTGTCTTGTCTTGTCTTGTCTTGTCTTGTATTGTCTTGTATTGTCTTGTCTTGTCTTGTCTTGTCTTATCTTGTCTTGTCTTGTCTTGTCTTGTCTTGTCTTGTCTTGTCTAGTCTTGTCTTGTCTTGCCTTGTCTTGTCTTGTCTTGTCTTGTCTTGTCTTATCTTGTCTTGTCTTGTCTTGTCTTGTCTTGTCTTGTCTTGTCTAGTCTTGTCTAGTCTTGTCTAGTCTTGTCTTGTCTTGTCTTGTCTTGTCTTGTCTTGTCTTGTCTTGTCTTGTCTTGTCTAGTCTTGTCTAGTCTTGTCTAGTCTTGTCTTTTCTTGTTTTGTCTTGTCTTGTCTAGTCTTGTCTTGTCTTGTCTTGTCTTGTCTTGTCTTGTCTTGTCTTGTCTTGTCTAGTCTTGTCTAGTCTTGTCTTGTCATGTCTTCTCATGTCTTGTCTTGTCTTGTCTTGTCTTGTCTTGTCTAGTCTTGTCTAGTCTTGTCTTGTCTTGTCTTGCCTTGTCTTGTCTTGTCTTGTCCTGTCTTGTCTAGTCTTGTCTTGTCTTGTCTTGTCTTGTCTTGTCTTGTCATGTCTTGTCTTGTCTTGTCTTGTCTTTTCTTGTCTGGTCTTGTCTTGTCTTGTCTAGTCTTGTCTAGTCTTGTCTTGTCTTGTCTTGTCTTGTCTTGTCTTGTCTTGTCTTGTCTTGTCTTGTCTTGTCTTGTCTTGTCTTGTCTTGTCTTGTCTTGTCTTGTCTTGTCTTGTCTTATCATGTCTTGTCTTGTCTTGTCTTGTCTTGTCTTTTCTTGTCTGGTCTTGTCTTGTCTTGTCTAGTCTTGTCTTGTCTTGTCTTGCCTAGTCTTGTCTAGTCTTGTCTTGTCTTGTCTAGTCTTGTCTAGTCTTGTCTAGTCTTGTCTAGTCTTGTCTTTTCTTGTCTTGTCTTGTCTTGTCTAGTCTTGTCTTGTCTTGTCTTGTCTTGTCTTGTCTTGTCTTGTCTAGTCTTGTCTAGTCTTGTCTTGTCATGTCTTGTCTTGTCTTGTCTTGTCTTGTCTTGTCTTGTCTTGTCTTGTCTTGTCTTGTCTTGTCTTGTCTTGTCTTGTCTTGTCATGTCTTGTCTTGTCTTGTCTTGTCTTGTCTTTTCTTGTCTGGTCTTGTCTTGTCTTGTCTAGTCTTGTCTTGTCTTGTCTTGTCTTGTCTTGTCTTGTCTTGTCTTGTCTAGTCTTGTCTTGTCTTGTCTTGTCTTGTCTTGTCTTGTCTTGTCTAGTCTTGTCTAGTCTTGTCTTGTCATGTCTTGTCTTGTCTTGTCTTGTCTTGTCTTGTCTTGTCTTGTCTTGTCTTGTCTTGTCTTGTCTTGTCTTGTCTTGTCTTGTCTTGTCATGTCTTGTCTTGTCTTGTCTTGTCTTGTCTTGTCTTTTCTTGTCTGGTCTTGTCTTGTCTTGTCTAGTCTTGTCTTGTCTTGTCTTGCCTAGTCTTGTCTAGTCTTGTCTTGTCTTTTCTAGTCTGGTCTTGTCTTGTCTTTTCTTGTCTGGTCTTGTCTTGTCTTGTCTGGTCTTGTCTTGTCTAGTCTTGTCTTGTCTTGTCTTGTCTTGTCTTGTCTTGTCTTGTCTTGTCTTGTCTTGTCTTGTCTTGTCTTGTCTTGTCTTGTCTTGTCTTGTCTTGTCTTGTCTTGTCTTGTCTTGTCTTGTCTTGTCTTGTCTTGTCTTGTCTTGTCGTGTCTTGTCTTGTCTTGCCTTTTCTTGTCTGGCCTTGTCTTGTCTTGTCTTGTCTTGTCTTGTCTTGTCTTGTCTTGTCTTTACTTGTCTTGTCTTGTCGTGTCTTGTCTTGTCTTGCCTTTTCTTGTCTGGCCTTGTCTAGTCTTGTCTAGTCTTGTCTAGTCTTGTCTAGTCTTGTCTAGTCTTGTCTAGTCTTGTCTAGTCTTGTCTTGTCTTGTCTTGTCTTGTCTTGTCTTGTCTTGTCTTGTCTTGTCTTGTCTTGTCTTGTCTTGTCTTGTCTTGTCTTGTCTTGTCTTGTCTTGTCTTGTCTTGTCTTGTCTTGTCTTGTCTTGTCTTGTCTTGTCTTGTCTTGTCTTGTCTTGTCTGGTCTTGTCTAGGCTTGTCTAGTCTTGTCTTGTCATGTCTTCTCATGTCTTGTCTTGTCTTGTCTTGTCTAGTCTTGTCTTGTCTAGTCTTGTCTAGTCTTGTCTTGTCTTGCCTTGTCTTGTCTTGTCTTGTCTTGTCTAGTCTTGTCTTGTCTTGTCTTGTCTTGTCTTTTCTTGTCTGGTCTTGTCTTGTCTTGTCTAGTCTTGTCTAGTCTTGTCTTGTCTTGTCTTGTCTTGTCGTGTCTTGTCTTGTCTTGTCTTGTCTTGTCTTGTCTTGTCTTGTCTTGTCTTGTCTTGTCTTGTCTTGTCTTGTCTTGTCTTGTCTTGTCTAGTCTTGTCTAGTCTTGTCTTGTCATGTCTTCTCATGTCTTGTCTTGTCTTGTCTTGTCTTGTCTAGTCTTGTCTTGTCTAGTCTTGTCTAGTCTTGTCTTGTCTTGTCTTGTTTTGTCTTGTCTAGTCTTGTCTAGTCTTGTCTAGTCTTGTCTAGTCTTGTCTAGTCTTGTCTAGTCTTGTCTAGTCTTGTCTAGTCTTGTCTAGTCTTGTCTAGTCTTGTCTAGTCTTGTCTAGTCTTGTCTAGTCTTGTCTAGTCTTGTCTAGTCTTGTCTTTTCTAGTCTGGTCTTGTCTTGTCTTTTCTTGTCTGGTCTTGTCTTGTCTTGTCTGGTCTTGTCTTGTCTAGTCTTGTCTTGTCTTGTCTTGTCTTGTCTTGTCTTGTCTTGTCTTGTCTAGTCTTGTCTTGTTTTGTCTTGTCTTGTCTTGTCGCGTCTTGTCTTGTCTTGCCTTTTCTTGTCTGGCCTTGTCTTGTCTTGTCTTGTCTTGTCTTGTCTTTACTTGTCTTGTCTTGTCTTGTCGTGTCTTGTCTTGTCTTGTCTTGTCTTGTCTAGTCTTGTCTAGTCTTGTCTTGTCTAGTCTTGTCTTGTCATGTCTTCTCATGTCTTGTCTTGTCTTGTCTTGTCTAGTCTTGTCTTGTCTAGTCTTGTCTAGTCTTGTCTTGTCTTGTCTTGTTTTGTCTTGTCTAGTCTTGTCTAGTCTTGTCTAGTCTTGTCTAGTCTTGTCTAGTCTTGTCTTTTCTTGTCTGGTCTTGTCTTGTCTTGTCTGGTCTTGTCTTGTCTAGTCTTGTCTTGTCTTGTCTTGTTTTGTCTTGTCTTGTCTTGTCGTGTCTTGTCTTGTCTTGCCTTTTCTTGTCTGGCCTTGTCTTGTCTTGTCTTGTCTTGTCTTGTCTTGTCTTGTCTTTACTTGTCTTGTCTTGTCTTGTCGTGTCTTGTCTTGTCTTGTCTTGTCTTGTCTAGTCTTGTCTAGTCTTGTCTTGTCATGTCTTCTCATGTCTTGTCTTGTCTTGTCTTGTCTAGTCTTGTCTTGTCTAGTCTTGTCTAGTCTTGTCTTGTCTTGTCTTGTTTTGTCTTGTCTAGTCTTGTCTAGTCTTGTCTAGTCTTGTCTAGTCTTGTCTAGTCTTGTCTAGTCTTGTCTTTTCTTGTCTGGTCTTGTCTTGTCTTGTCTTGTCTTTTCTTGTCTGGTCTTGTCTGGTCTTGTCTTGTCTTGTCTTGTCTTGTCTTTTCTAGTCTGGTCTTGTCTTGTCTTTTCTTGTCTGGTCTTGTCTTGTCTTGTCTGGTCTTGTCTTGTCTAGTCTTGTCTTGTCTTGTCTGGTCTTGTCTTGTCTAGTCTTGTCTTGTCTTGTCTTGTCTTGTCTTGTCTTGTCTTGTCTTGTCTTGTCTTGTCTTGTCTTGTCTAGTCTTGTCTTGTCTTGTTTTGTCTTGTCTTGTCTTGTCGTGTCTTGTCTTGTCTTGCCTTTTCTTGTCTGGCCTTGTCTTGTCTTGTCTTGTCTTGTCTTGTCTTGTCTTGTCTTTACTTGTCTTGTCTTGTCTTGTCGTGTCTTGTCTTGTCTTGTCTTGTCTTGTCTTGTCTT
Organism: Zeugodacus cucurbitae; assembly: GCF_028554725.1. Taxonomy (NCBI): domain Eukaryota; kingdom Metazoa; phylum Arthropoda; class Insecta; order Diptera; family Tephritidae; genus Zeugodacus; species Zeugodacus cucurbitae. Next base: position 21,938,336 of record NC_071672.1, on the reverse strand, counting down.
GTCTTGTCTTGTCTAGTCTTGTCTAGTCTTGTCTTGTCTAGTCTTGTCTTGTCATGTCTTCTCATGTCTTGTCTTGTCTTGTCTTGTCTAGTCTTGTCTTGTCTAGTCTTGTCTAGTCTTGTCTTGTCTTGTCTTGTTTTGTCTTGTCTAGTCTTGTCTAGTCTTGTCTTTTCTAGTCTGGTCTTGTCTTGTCTTTTCTTGTCTGGTCTTGTCTTGTCTTGTCTGGTCTTGTCTTGTCTAGTCTTGTCTTGTCTTGTCTTGTTTTGTCTTGTCTTGTCTTGTCGTGTCTTGTCTTGTCTTGCCTTTTCTTGTCTGGCCTTGTCTTGTCTTGTCTTGTCTTGTCTTGTCTTGTCTTGTCTTTACTTGTCTTGTCTTGTCTTGTCGTGTCTTGTCTTGTCTTGTCTTGTCTTGTCTAGTCTTGTCTAGTCTCTTCTTGTCATGTCTTCTCATGTCTTGTCTTGTCTTGTCTTGTCTAGTCTTGTCTTGTCTAGTCTTGTCTAGTCTTGTCTTGTCTTGTCTTGTTTTGTCTTGTCTAGTCTTGTCTAGTCTTGTCTAGTCTTGTCTAGTCTTGTCTAGTCTTGTCTTTTCTTGTCTGGTCTTGTCTTGTCTTGTCTTGTCTTTTCTTGTCTGGTCTTGTCTGGTCTTGTCTTGTCTTGTCTTGTCTTTTCTTGTCTGGTCTTGTCTGGTCTTGTCTTGTCTTGTCTTGTCTTGTCTTTTCTAGTCTGGTCTTGTCTTGTCTTTTCTTGTCTGGTCTTGTCTTGTCTTGTCTGGTCTTGTCTTGTCTAGTCTTGTCTTGTCTTGTCTGGTCTTGTCTTGTCTAGTCTTGTCTTGTCTTGTCTTGTCTTGTCTTGTCTTGTCTTGTCTTGTGTTGTCTTGTCTTGTCTAGTCTTGTCTTGTCTTGTTTTGTCTTGTCTTGTCTTGTCGTGTCTTGTCTTGTCTTGCCTTTTCTTGTCTGGCCTTGTCTTGTCTTGTCTTGTCTTGTCTTGTCTTGTCTTGTCTTTACTTGTCTTGTCTTGTCTTGTCGTGTCTTGTCTTGTCTTGTCTTGTCTTGTCTTGTCTAGTCTTGTCTAGTCTTGTCTTGTCTAGTCTTGTCTTGTCATGTCTTCTCATGTCTTGTCTTGTCTTGTCTTGTCTAGTCTTGTCTAGTCTTGTCTTGTCTTGTCTTGTTTTGTCTTGTCTAGTCTTGTCTAGTCTTGTCTTTTCTAGTCTGGTCTTGTCTTGTCTTTTCTTGTCTGGTCTTGTCTTGTCTTGTCTGGTCTTGTCTTGTCTAGTCTTGTCTTGTTTTGTCTTGTTTTGTCTTCTCTTGTCTTGTCGTGTCTTGTCTTGTCTTGCCTTTTCTTGTCTGGCCTTGTCTTGTCTTGTCTTGTCTTGTCTTGTCTTGTCTTGTCTTTACTTGTCTTGTCTTGTCTTGTCGTGTCTTGTCTTGTCTTGTCTTGTCTTGTCTAGTCTTGTCTAGTCTTGTCTTGTCATGTCTTCTCATGTCTTGTCTTGTCTTGTCTTGTCTAGTCTTGTCTTGTCTAGTCTTGTCTAGTCTTGTCTTGTCTTGTCTTGTTTTGTCTTGTCTAGTCTTGTCTAGTCTTGTCTAGTCTTGTCTTGTCTTGTCTTGTTTTGTCTTGTCTAGTCTTGTCTAGTCTTGTCTAGTCTTGTCTAGTCTTGTCTAGTCTTGTCTAGTCTTGTCTAGTCTTGTCTAGTCTTGTCTTTTCTTGTCTGGTCTTGTCTTGTCTTGTCTTGTCTTTTCTTGTCTGGTCTTGTCTGGTCTTGTCTTGTCTTGTCTTGTCTTGTCTTGTCTTGTCTTGTCTTGTCTTGTCTAGTCTTGTCTTGTCTTGTCATGTCTTGTCTAGTCTGGTCTTGTCTTGTCTAGTCTTGTCTTGTCTTGTCTTGTCTTGTCTTGTCTTGTCTTGTCTTGTCTTGTCTTGTCTAGTCTTGTCTTGTCTTGTCATGTCTTGTCTAGTCTTGTCTAGTCTTGTCTTGTCTTGTCTTGTCTTGTCTTGTCTTGTCTTGTCTTGTCTTGTCTTGTCTTGTCTTGTCTAGTCTTGTCTAGTCTTGTCTAGTCTTGTCTAGTCTTGTCTAGTCTTGTCTAGTCTTGTCTTTTCTTGTCTGGTCTTGTCTTGTCTTTTCTTGTCTGGTCTTGTCTTGTCTTGTCTGGTCTTGTCTTGTCTAGTCTTGTCTTGTCTTGTCTTGTCTTGTCTTGTCTTGTCTTGTCTTGTCTTGTCTAGTCTTGTCTAGTCTTGTCTAGTCTTGTCTTGTCTTGTCTTGTCTTGTCTTGTCTAGTCTAGTCTAGTCTTGTCTTGTCTAGTCTTGTCTTTTCTTGTCTAGTCGTGTCTTGTCTAGTCTTGCCTTTTCTTGTCTGGCCTTGTCTAGTCTTGTCTAGTCTTGTCTAGTCTTGTCTAGTCTTGTCTTGTCTTGTCTTGTCTTGCCTAGTCTTGTCTAGTCTTGTCTAGTCTTGTCTAGTCTTGTCTAGTCTTGTCTAGTCTTGTCTAGTCTTGTCTAGTCTTGTCTAGTCTAGTCTTGTCTTGTCTAGTCTTGTCTTGTCTAGTCTTGTCTTGTCTTGTCTTGTCTTGTCTAGTCTTGTCTAGTCTTGTCTAGTCTTGTCTTGCCTAGTCTTGTCTAGTCTTGTCTTGTCTTGTCTTTTCTTGTCTGGTCTTGTCTTGTCTTGTCTGGTCTTGTCTTGTCTAGTCTTGTCTTGTCTTGTCTTGTCTTGTTTTGTCTTGTCTTGTCTTGTCTTGTCTTGTCTTGTCTTGTCTTGTCTTGGCTGGTCTTGTCTGGTCTTGTCTTGTCTTGTCTTGTCTTGTCTTGTCTTGTCTTGTCTTGTCTTGTCTTGTCTTGTCTTGTCTTGTCTTGTCTAGTCTTGTCTAGTCTTGTCTTGTCATGTCTTGTCTAGTCTTGTCTAGTCTTGTCTTGTCTTGTCTTGTCTTGTCTTGTCTTGTCTTGTCTTGTCTTGTCTTGTCTTGTCTTGTCTTGTCTTGTCTTGTCTTGTCTTGTCTTGTCTTGTCTTGTCTTGTCTTGTCTTGTCTTGTCTTGTCTTGTCTTGTCTTGTCTTGTCTTGTCTTGTCTAGTCTTGTCTTGTCTAGTCTTGTCTTGTCTAGTCTTGTCTTGTCATGTCTTGTCTAGTCTTGTCTAGTCTTGTCTTGGCTTGTCTTGTCTTGTCTTGTCTTGTCTTGTCTTGTCTTGTCTTGTCTTGTCTTGTCTTGTCTTGTCTTGTCTTGTCTTGTCTTGTCTTGTCTTGTCTTGTCTTGTCTTGTCTTGTGTTGTCTTGTCTTGTCTTGTCTAGTCTTGTCTAGTCTTGTCTAGTCTTGTCTTGTCTTGTCTTGTCTTGTCTTGTCTTGTCTTGTCTTGTCTTGTCTTGTCTAGTCTAGTCTTGTCTTGTCTAGTCTTGTCTTTTCTTGTCTTGTCTTGTCTTGTCTAGTCTTGTCTAGTCTTGTCTTGTCTTGTCTTGTCTTGTCTTGTCTTGTCTAGTCTTGTCTTGTCTTTTCTTGTCTTGTCTTGTCTTGTCTTGTCTTGTATTGTCTTGTCTTGTCTTGTCTTGTCTTGTCTTGTCTTGTCTTGTCTTGTCTTGTCTTGTCTTGTCTTGTCTTGTCTTGTCTAGTCTTGTCTTGTCTTGTCTTGTCTTGTCTTGTATTGTCTTGTCTTGTCTTGTCTTGTCTTGTCTTGTCTTGTCTTGTCTTGTCTTGTCTTGTCTTGTCTTGTCTTGTCTTGTCTAGTCTTGTCTTGTCTTGTCTTGTCTTGTCTTGTCTTGTCTTGTCTTGTCTTGTCTTGTCTTGTCTTGTCTTGTCTTGTGTTGTCTTGTCTTGTGTTGTCTTGTCTTGTCTTGTCTAGTCTTGTCTAGTCTTGTCTAGTCTTGTCTTGTCTTGTCTTGTCTTGTCTTGTCTTGTCTTGTCTTGTCTTGTCTTGTCTAGTCTTGTCTAGTCTTGTCTAGTCTTGTCTTTTCTTGTCTTGTCTTGTCTTGTCTAGTCTTGTCTTGTCTTGTCTTGTCTTGTCTTGTCTAGTCTTGTCTAGTCTTGTCTTGTCATGTCTTCTCATGTCTTGTCTTGTCTTGTCTTGTCTTGTCTTGTCTTGTCTAGTCTTGTCTTGTCTTGTCTTGTCTTGTCTTGTATTGTCTTGTCTTGTCTTGTCTTGTCTTGTCTTGTCTTGTCTTGTCTTGTCTTGTCTTGTCTTGTCTTGTCTTGTCTTGTCTAGTCTTGTCTTGTCTTGTCTTGTCTTGTCTTGTCTTGTCTTGTCTTGTCTTGTCTTGTCTTGTCTTGTCTTGTCTTGTGTTGTCTTGTCTTGTCTTGTCTAGTCTTGTCTAGTCTTGTCTAGTCTTGTCTTGTCTTGTCTTGTCTTGTCTTGTCTTGTCTTGTCTTGTCTTGTCTTGTCTTGTCTAGTCTTGTCTAGTCTTGTCTAGTCTTGTCTTTTCTTGTCTTGTCTTGTCTTGTCTAGTCTTGTCTTGTCTTGTCTTGTCTTGTCTTGTCTTGTCTTGTCTTGTCTAGTCTTGTCTAGTCTTGTCTTGTCATGTCTTCTCATGTCTTGTCTTGTCTTGTCTTGTCTAGTCTTGTCTTGTCTAGTCTTGTCTAGTCTTGTCTTGTCTTGTCTTGCCTTGTCTTGTCTTGTCTTGTCTTGTCTTGTCTAGTCTTGTCTTGTCTTGTCTTGTCTTGTCTTGTCTTGTCATGTCTTGTCTTGTCTTGTCTTGTCTTTTCTTGTCTGGTCTTGTCTTGTCTTGTCTAGTCTTGTCTAGTCTTGTCTTGTCTTGTCTTGTCTTGTCTTGTCTTGTCTTGTCTTGTCTTGTCTTGTCTTGTCTTGTCTTGTCTTGTCTTGTCTTGTCTTGTCTTGTCTTGTCATGTCTTGTCTTGTCTTGTCTTGTCTTGTCTTTTCTTGTCTGGTCTTGTCTTGTCTTGTCTAGTCTTGTCTTGTCTTGTCTTGCCTAGTCTTGTCTAGTCTTGTCTTGTCTTGTCTAGTCTTGTCTAGTCTTGTCTAGTCTTGTCTTTTCTTGTCTTGTCTTGTCTTGTCTAGTCTTGTCTTGTCTTGTCTTGTCTTGTCTTGTCTTGTCTTGTCTAGTCTTGTCTAGTCTTGTCTTGTCTTGTCTTGTCTTGTCTTGTCTTGTCTTGTCTTGTCTTGTCTTGTCTTGTCTTGTCTTGTCTTGTCTTGTCTTGTCTTGTCTTGTCTTGTCTTGTCTTGTCATGTCTTGTCTTGTCTTGTCTTGTCTTGTCTTTTCTTGTCTGGTCTTGTCTTGTCTTGTCTAGTCTTGTCTTGTCTTGTCTTGCCTAGTCTTGTCTAGTCTTGTCTTGTCTTTTCTAGTCTGGTCTTGTGTTGTCTTTTCTTGTCTGGTCTTGTCTTGTCTTGTCTGGTCTTGTCTTGTCTAGTCTTGTCTTGTCTTGTCTTGTCTTGTCTTGTCTTGTCTAGTCTTGTCTTGTCTTGTTTTGTCTTGTCTTGTCTTGTCGTGTCTTGTCTTGTCTTGCCTTTTCTTGTCTGGCCTTGTCTTGTCTTGTCTTGTCTTGTCTTGTCTTGTCTTGTCTTTACTTGTCTTGTCTTGTCTTGTCGTGTCTTGTCTTGTCTTGTCTTGTCTTGTCTAGTCTTGTCTAGTCTTGTCTAGTCTTGTCTTGTCTTGTCTTGTCTTGTCTTGTCTTGTCTTGTCTTGTCTAGTCTTGTCTAGTCTTGTCTAGTCTTGTCTAGTCTTGTCTTGTCTTGTCTTGTATTGTCTTGTCTTGTCTTGTCTTGTCTTGTCTTGTCTAGTCTTGTCTTGTCTTGTCTTGTCTTGTCTAGTCTTGTCTAGTCTTGTCTTTTCTTGTCTTGTCTTGTCTTGTCTAGTCTTGTCTTGTCTTGTCTTGTCTTGTCTTGTCTTGTCTTGTCTTGTCTAGTCTTGTCTAGTCTTGTCTTGTCATGTCTTCTCATGTCTTGTCTTGTTTTGTCTTGTCTAGTCTTGTCTAGTCTTGTCTAGTCTTGTCTAGTCTTGTCTAGTCTTGTCTAGTCTTGTCTAGTCTTGTCTTTTCTTGTCTGGTCTTGTCTTGTCTTTTCTTGTCTGGTCTTGTCTTGTCTTGTCTGGTCTGGTCTTGTCTTGTCTTGTCTTGTCTTGTCTTGTCTTGTCTTGTCATGTCTTGTCTAGTCTTGTCTAGTCTTGTCTTGTCTTGTCTTGTCTTGTCTTGTCTTGTCTTGTCTTGTCTTGTCTTGTCTTGTCTGGTCTTGTCTTGTCTTGTCTGGTCTTGTCTTGTCTTGTCTTGTCTTGTCTTGTCTTGTCTTGTCATGTCTTGTCTAGTCTTGTCTAGTCTTTTCTTGTCTTGTCTTTTCTTGTCTTGTCTTGTCTTGTCTTGTCTTGTATTGTCTTGTCTTGTCTTGTCTTGTCTTGTCTTGTCTTGTCTTGTCTTGTCTTGTCTTGTCTTGTCTTGTCTTGTCTTGTCTTGTCTTGTCTAGTCTTGTCTTGTCTTGTCTTGTCTTGTCTTGTATTGTCTTGTCTTGTCTTGTCTTGTCTTGTCTTGTCTTGTCTTGTCTTGTCTTGTCTTGTCTTGTCTTGTCTTGTCTTGTCTTGTCTTGTCTAGTCTTGTCTTGTCTTGTCTTGTCTTGTCTTGTCTTGTCTAGTCTTGTCTTGTCTTTTCTTGTCTTGTCTTGTCTTGTCTTGTCTTGTATTGTCTAGTCTTGTCTTGCCTTTTCTTGTCTGGCCTTGTCTTGTCTTGTCTTGTCTTGTCTTATCTTGTCTTGTCTTTACTTGTCTTGTCTTGTCTTGTCTTGTCGTGTCTTGTCTTGTCTAGTCTTGTCTTGTCATGTCTTGTCTAGTCTTGTCTTGTCTTGTCTTGTCTTGTCTTGTCTTGTCTTGTCTTGTCTTGTCTTGTCTTGTCTTGTCTTGTCTTGTCTTGTCTTGTCTTGTCTTGTCTTGTCTTGTCTTGTCTTGTCTTGTCTTGTCTTGTCTTGTCTTGTCTTGTCTTGTCTTGTCTTGTCTTGTCTTGTCTTGTCTTGTCTTGTCTTGTCTTGTCTTGTCTAGTCTTGTCTTGTCTAGTCTTGTCTAGTCTTGTCTTGTCATGTCTTGTCTAGTCTTGTCTAGTCTTGTCTTGTCTTGTCTTGTCTTGTCTTGTCTTGTCTTGTCTTGTCTTGTCTTGTCTAGTCTTGTCTTGTCTTGTCTTGTCTTGTCTTGTATTGTCTTGTCTTGTCTTGTCTTGTCTTGTCTTGTCTTGTCTTGTCTTGTCTTGTCTTGTCTTGTCTTGTCTTGTCTTGTCTAGTCTTGTCTTGTCTTGTCTTGTCTTGTCTTGTCTTGTCTAGTCTTGTCTTGTCTTTTCTTGTCTTGTCTTGTCTTGTCTTGTCTTGTATTGTCTTGTCTTGTCTTGTCTTGTCTTGTCTTGTCTTGTCTTGTCTTGTCTTGTCTTGTCTTGTCTTGTCTTGTCTTGTCTTGTCTTGTCTTGTCTAGTCTTGTCTTGTCTTGTCTTGTCTTGTCTTGTATTGTCTTGTCTTGTCTTGTCTTGTCTTGTCTTGTCTTGTCTTGTCTTGTCTTGTCTTGTCTTGTCTTGTCTTGTCTTGTCTTGTCTAGTCTTGTCTTGTCTTGTCTTGTCTTGTCTTGTCTTGTCTTGTCTTGTCTTGTCTTGTCTTGTCTTGTCTTGTCTTGTCTTGTCTTGTCTTGTCTTGTCTAGTCTTGTCTAGTCTTGTCTAGTCTTGTCTTGTCTTGTCTTGTCTTGTCTTGTCTTGTCTTGTCTTGTCTTGTCTAGTCTTGTCTAGTCTTGTCTAGTCTTGTCTTTTCTTGTCTTGTCTTGTCTTGTCTAGTCTTGTCTTGTCTTGTCTTGTCTTGTCTTGTCTTGTCTTGTCTTGTCTAGTCTTGTCTAGTCTTGTCTTGTCATGTCTTCTCATGTCTTGTCTTGTCTTGTCTTGTCTAGTCTTGTCTTGTCTAGTCTTGTCTAGTCTTGTCTTGTCTTGTCTTGCCTTGTCTTGTCTTGTCTTGTCTTGTCTTGTCTAGTCTTGTCTTGTCTTGTCTTGTCTTGTCTTGTCTTGTCATGTCTCGTCTTGTCTTGTCTTGTCTTTTCTTGTCTGGTCTTGTCTTGTCTTGTCTAGTCTTGTCTAGTCTTGTCTTGTCTTGTCTTGTCTTGTCTTGTCTTGTCTTGTCTTGTCTTGTCTTGTCTTGTCTTGTCTTGTCTTGTCTTGTCTTGTCTTGTCTTGTCTTGTCTTGTCATGTCTTGTCTTGTCTTGTCTTGTCTTTTCTTGTCTGGTCTTGTCTTGTCTTGTCTAGTCTTGTCTTGTCTTGTCTTGCCTAGTCTTGTCTAGTCTTGTCTTGTCTTGTCTAGTCTTGTCTAGTCTTGTCTAGTCTTGTCTTTTCTTGTCTTGTCTTGTCTTGTCTAGTCTTGTCTTGTCTTGTCTTGTCTTGTCTTGTCTTGTCTTGTCTTGTCTAGTCTTGTCTAGTCTTGTCTTGTCATGTCTTGTCTTGTCTTGTCTTGTCTTGTCTTGTCTTGTCTTGTCTTGTCTTGTCTTGTCTTGTCTTGTCTTGTCTTGTCTTGTCTTGTCTTGTCTTGTCTTGTCTTGTCTTGTCTTGTCATGTCTTGTCTTGTCTTGTCTTGTCTTGTCTTTTCTTGTCTGGTCTTGTCTTGTCTTGTCTAGTCTTGTCTTGTCTTGTCTTGCCTAGTCTTGTCTAGTCTTGTCTTGTCTTTTCTAGTCTGGTCTTGTCTTGTCTTTTCTTGTCTGGTCTTGTCTTGTCTTGTCTGGTCTTGTCTTGTCTAGTCTTGTCTTGTCTTGTCTTGTCTTGTCTTGTCTTGTCTTGTCTTGTCTTGTCTTGTCTTGTCTTGTCTAGTCTTGTCTTGTCTTGTTTTGTCTTGTCTTGTCTTGTCTTGTCGTGTCTTGTCTTGCCTTTTCTTGTCTGGCCTTGTCTTGTCTTGTCTTGTCTTGTCTTGTCTTGTCTTGTCTTTACTTGTCTTGTCTTGTCTTGTCGTGTCTTGTCTTGTCTTGTCTTGTCTTGTCTAGTCTTGTCTAGTCTTGTCTAGTCTTGTCTTGTCTTGTCTTGTCTTGTCTTGTCTTGTCTTGTCTTGTCTTGTCTTGTCTTGTCTAGTCTTGTCTAGTCTTGTCTAGTCTTGTCTTGTCTTGTCTTGTATTGTCTTGTCTTGTCTTGTCTTGTCTTGTCTTGTCTAGTCTTGTCTTGTCTTGTCTTGTCTTGTCTAGTCTTGTCTAGTCTTGTCTTTTCTTGTCTTGTCTTGTCTTGTCTAGTCTTGTCTTGTCTTGTCTTGTCTTGTCTTGTCTTGTCTTGTCTTGTCTTGTCTAGTCTTGTCTAGTCTTGTCTTGTCATGTCTTCTCATGTCTTGTCTTGTTTTGTCTTGTCTAGTCTTGTCTAGTCTTGTCTAGTCTTGTCTAGTCTTGTCTAGTCTTGTCTAGTCTTGTCTAGTCTTGTCTTTTCTTGTCTGGTCTTGTCTTGTCTTTTCTTGTCTGGTCTTGTCTTGTCTTGTCTGGTCTTGTCTTGTCTTGTCTTGTCTTGTCTTGTCTTGTCATGTCTTGTCTAGTCTTGTCTAGTCTTGTCTTGTCTTGTCTTGTCTTGTCTTGTCTTGTCTTGTCTTGTCTTGTCTTGTCTTGTCTGGTCTTGTCTTGTCTTGTCTGGTCTTGTCTTGTCTTGTCTTGTCTTGTCTTGTCTTGTCTTGTCTTGTCATGTCTTGTCTAGTCTTGTCTAGTCTTTTCTTGTCTTGTCTTTTCTTGTCTTGTCTTGTCTTGTCTTGTCTTGTATTGTCTTGTCTTGTCTTGTCTTGTCTTGTCTTGTCTTGTCTTGTCTTGTCTTGTCTTGTCTTGTCTTGTCTTGTCTTGTCTAGTCTTGTCTTGTCTTGTCTTGTCTTGTCTTGTATTGTCTTGTCTTGTCTTGTCTTGTCTTGTCTTGTCTTGTCTTGTCTTGTCTTGTCTTGTCTTGTCTTGTCTTGTCTTGTCTTGTCTAGTCTTGTCTTGTCTTGTCTTGTCTTGTCTTGTCTTGTCTAGTCTTGTCTTGTCTTTTCTTGTCTTGTCTTGTCTTGTCTTGTCTTGTATTGTCTTGTCGTGTCTTGTCTTGTCTTGCCTTTTCTTGTCTGGCCTTGTCTTGTCTTGTCGTGTCTTGTCTTGTCTTGCCTTTTCTTGTCTGGCCTTGTCTAGTCTTGTCTAGTCTTGTCTAGTCTTGTCTAGTCTTGTCTAGTCTTGTCTAGTCTTGTCTAGTCTTGTCTTGTCTAGTCTTGTCTAGTCTTGTCTAGTCTTGTCTTGTCTTGTCTAGTCTTGTCTAGTCTAGTCTTGTCTTGTCTAGTCTTGTCTTTTCTTGTCTGGTCTTGTCTTGTCTTTTCTTGTCTGGTCTTGTCTTGTCTTGTCTGGTCTTGTCTTGTCTAGTCTTGTCTTGTCTTGTCTTGTCTTGTCTTGTCTTGTCTTGTCTAGTCTTGTCTAGTCTAGTCTTGTCTAGTCGTGTCTTGTCTAGTCTTGCCTTTTCTTGTCTGGCCTTGTCTAGTCTTGTCTAGTCTTGTCTAGTCTTGTCTTGTCTTGTCTTGTCTTGCCTAGTCTTGTCTAGTCTTGTCTAGTCTTGTCTAGTCTTGTCTAGTCTTGTCTAGTCTTGTCTAGTCTTGTCTAGTCTTGTCTAGTCTTGTCTAGTCTAGTCTTGTCTTGTCTAGTCTTGTCTTGTTTTGTCTTGTCTTGTCTTGTCTTGTCTAGTCTTGTCTAGTCTTGTCTAGTCTTGTCTTGTCTAGTCTTGTCTAGTCTTGTCTTGCCTTGTCTTTTCTTGTCTGGTCTTGTCTTGTCTTGTCTGGTCTTGTCTTGTCTAGTCTTGTCTTGTCTTGTCTTGTTTTGTCTTGTCTTGTCTTGTCTTGTCTTGTCTTGTCTTGTCTTGTCTTGGCTGGTCTTGTCTGGTCTTGTCTTGTCTTGTCTTGTCTTATCTTGTCTTGTCTAGTCTTGTCTAGTCTTGTCTAGTCTTGTCTAGTCTTGTCTTGTCTAGTCTTGTCTAGTCTTGTCTTGTCTTGTCTTGTCTTGTCTTGTCTTGTCTTGTCTTGTCTTGTCTTGTCTTGTCTTGTCTTGTCTTGTCTTGTCTTGTCTTGTCTTGTCTTGTCTTGTCTTGTCTTGTCTTGTCTTGTCTTGTCTTGTCTTGTCTTGTCTTGTCTTGTCTTGTCTTGTCTAGTCTTGTCTAGTCTTGTCTTGTCATGTCTTGTCTTGTCTTGTCTTGTCTTGTCTTGTCTTGTCATGTCTTGTCTTGTCTAGTCTTTTCTAGTCTTGTCTTGTCATGTCTTGTCTAGTCTTGTCTAGTCTTGTCTTGTCTTGTCTTGTCTTGTCTTGTCTTGTCTTGTCTTGTCTTGTCTTGTCTTGTCTTGTCTTGTCTTGTCTTGTCTTGTCTAGTCTTGTCTAGTCTTGTCTAGTCTTGTCTAGTCTTGTCTAGTCTTGTCTTTTCTTGTCTGGTCTTGTCTTGTCTTTTCTTGTCTGGTCTTGTCTTGTCTTGTCTGGTCTTGTCTCGCCTAGTCTTGTCTTGTCTTGTCTTGTCTTGTCTTGTCTTGTCTTGTCTTGTCTTGTCTTGTCTTGTCTTGTCTTGTCTTGTCTTGTCTTGTCTTGTCTTGTCTTGTCTAGTCTTGTCTAGTCTTGTCTAGTCTTGTCTAGTCTTGTCTAGTCTTGTCTTTTCTTGTCTGGTCTTGTCTTGTCTTTTCTTGTCTGGTCTTGTCTTGTCTTGTCTGGTCTTGTCTCGCCTAGTCTTGTCTTTTCTTGTCTGGTCTTGTCTTGTCTTTTCTTGTCTGGTCTTGTCTTGTCTTGTCTGGTCTTGTCTCGCCTAGTCTTGTCTTGTCTTGTCTTGTCTTGTCTTGTCTTGTCTTGTCTTGTCTTGTCTTGTCTTGTCTTGTCTAGTCTTGTCTAGTCTTGTCTTGTCTTGTCTTGCCTTGTCTTGTCTTGTCTTGTCTTGTCTTGTCTAGTCTTGTCTTGTCTTGTCTTGTCTTGTCTTGTCTTGTCATGTCTTGTCTTGTCTTGTCTTGTCTTTTCTTGTCTGGTCTTGTCTTGTCTTGTCTAGTCTTGTCTAGTCTTGTCTTGTCTAGTCTTGTCTAGTCTTGTCTTGTCTTGCCTTGTCTTGTCTTGTCTTGTCTTGTCTAGTCTTGTCTTGTCTTGTCTTGTCTTGTCTTTTCTTGTCTGGTCTTGTCTTGTCTTGTCTAGTCTTGTCTAGTCTTGTCTTGTCTTGTCTTGTCTTGTCTTGTCTTGTCTTGTCTTGTCTTGTCTTGTCTTGTCTTGTCTTGTCTTGTCTTGTCTTGTCTTGTCTAGTCTTGTCTAGTCTTGTCTTGTCATGTCTTCTCATGTCTTGTCTTGTCTTGTCTTGTCTTGTCATGTCTTCTCATGTCTTGTCTTCTCATGTCTTGTCTTGTCTTGTCTTGTCTTGTCATGTCTTCTCATGTCTTGTCTTGTCTTGTCTTGCCTTGTCTTGTCTTGTCTTGTCTTTTCTTGTCTGGTCTTGTCTTGTCTTGTCTAGTCTTGTCTTGTCTTGTCTTGCCTAGTCTTGTCTAGTCTTGTCTTGTCTTGTCTAGTCTTGTCTAGTCTTGTCTAGTCTTGTCTTTTCTTGTCTTGTCTTGTCTTGTCTAGTCTTGTCTTGTCTTGTCTTGTCTTGTCTTGTCTTGTCTTGTCTAGTCTTGTCAAGTCTTGTCTTGTCATGTCTTGTCTTGTCTTGTCTTGTCTTGTCTTGTCTTGTCTTGTCTTGTCTTGTCTTGTCTTGTCTTGTCTTGTCTTGTCTTGTCTTGTCTTGTCATGTCTTGTCTTGTCTTGTCTTGTCTTGTCTTTTCTTGTCTGGTCTTGTCTTGTCTTGTCTAGTCTTGTCTTGTCTTGTCTTGCCTAGTCTTGTCTAGTCTTGTCTTGTCTTTTCTAGTCTGGTCTTGTCTTGTCTTTTCTTGTCTGGTCTTGTCTTGTCTTGTCTGGTCTTGTCTTGTCTAGTCTTGTCTTGTCTTGTCTTGTCTTGTCTTGTCTTGTCTTGTCTTGTCTTGTCTTGTCTAGTCTTGTCTTGTCTTGTTTTGTCTTGTCTTGTCTTGTCGTGTCTTGTCTTGTCTTGCCTTTTCTTGTCTGGCCTTGTCTTGTCTTGTCTTGTCTTGTCTTGTCTTGTCTTGTCTTGTCTTTACTTGTCTTGTCTTGTCTTGTCGTGTCTTGTCTTGTCTTGTCTTGTCTTGTCTAGTCTTGTCTAGTCTTGTCTAGTCTTGTCTTGTCTTGTCTTGTCTTGTCTTGTCTTGTCTTGTCTTGTCTTGTCTTGTCTTGTCTTGTCTAGTCTTGTCTAGTCTTGTCTAGTCTTGTCTTGTCTTGTCTTGTATTGTCTTGTCTTGTCTTGTCTTGTCTTGTCTTGTCTAGTCTTGTCTTGTCTTGTCTTGTCTTGTCTAGTCTTGTCTAGTCTTGTCTTTTCTTGTCTTGTCTTGTCTTGTCTAGTCTTGTCTTGTCTTGTCTTGTCTTGTCTTGTCTTGTCTTGTCTTGTCTAGTCTTGTCTAGTCTTGTCTTGTCATGTCTTCTCATGTCTTGTCTTGTTTTGTCTTGTCTAGTCTTGTCTAGTCTTGTCTAGTCTTGTCTAGTCTTGTCTAGTCTTGTCTAGTCTTGTCTTTTCTTGTCTTGTCTTGCCTAGTCTTGTCTAGTCTTGTCTTGTCTTTTCTTGTCTGGTCTTGTCTTGTCTTGTCTAGTCTTGTCTTGTCTTGTCTTGCCTAGTCTTGTCTAGTCTTGTCTTGTCTTGTCTAGTCTTGTCTAGTCTTGTCTAGTCTTGTCTTTTCTTGTCTTGTCTTGTCTTGTCTAGTCTTGTCTTGTCTTGTCTTGTCTTGTCTTGTCTTGTCTTGTCTTGTCTAGTCTTGTCTAGTCTTGTCTTGTCATGTCTTGTCTTGTCTTGTCTTGTCTTGTCTTGTCTTGTCTTGTCTTGTCTTGTCTTGTCTTGTCTTGTCTTGTCTTGTCTTGTCTTGTCTTGTCTTGTCTTGTCTTGTCATGTCTTGTCTTGTCTTGTCTTGTCTTGTCTTTTCTTGTCTGGTCTTGTCTTGTCTTGTCTAGTCTTGTCTTGTCTTGTCTTGCCTAGTCTTGTCTAGTCTTGTCTTGTCTTTTCTAGTCTGGTCTTGTCTTGTCTTTTCTTGTCTGGTCTTGTCTTGTCTTGTCTGGTCTTGTCTTGTCTAGTCTTGTCTTGTCTTGTCTTGTCTTGTCTTGTCTTGTCTTGTCTTGTCTTGTCTTGTCTTGTCTAGTCTTGTCTTGTCTTGTTTTGTCTTGTCTTGTCTTGTCTTGTCGTGTCTTGTCTTGCCTTTTCTTGTCTGGCCTTGTCTTGTCTTGTCTTGTCTTGTCTTGTCTTGTCTTGTCTTTACTTGTCTTGTCTTGTCTTGTCGTGTCTTGTCTTGTCTTGTCTTGTCTTGTCTAGTCTTGTCTAGTCTTGTCTAGTCTTGTCTTGTCTTGTCTTGTCTTGTCTTGTCTTGTCTTGTCTTGTCTTGTCTTGTCTTGTCTAGTCTTGTCTAGTCTTGTCTAGTCTTGTCTTGTCTTGTCTTGTATTGTCTTGTCTTGTCTTGTCTTGTCTTGTCTTGTCTAGTCTTGTCTTGTCTTGTCTTGTCTTGTCTAGTCTTGTCTAGTCTTGTCTTTTCTTGTCTTGTCTTGTCTTGTCTAGTCTTGTCTTGTCTTGTCTTGTCTTGTCTTGTCTTGTCTTGTCTTGTCTAGTCTTGTCTAGTCTTGTCTTGTCATGTCTTCTCATGTCTTGTCTTGTTTTGTCTTGTCTAGTCTTGTCTAGTCTTGTCTAGTCTTGTCTTTTCTTGTCTGGTCTTGTCTTGTCTTTTCTTGTCTGGTCTTGTCTTGTCTTGTCTGGTCTTGTCTTGTCTTGTCTTGTCTTGTCTTGTCTTGTCATGTCTTGTCTAGTCTTGTCTAGTCTTGTCTTGTCTTGTCTTGTCTTGTCTTGTCTTGTCTTGTCTTGTCTTGTCTTGTCTTGTCTGGTCTTGTCTTGTCTTGTCTGGTCTTGTCTTGTCTTGTCTTGTCTTGTCTTGTCTTGTCTTGTCTTGTCATGTCTTGTCTAGTCTTGTCTAGTCTTTTCTTGTCTTGTCTTTTCTTGTCTTGTCTTGTCTTGTCTTGTCTTGTATTGTCTTGTCTTGTCTTGTCTTGTCTTGTCTTGTCTTGTCTTGTCTTGTCTTGTCTTGTCTTGTCTTGTCTTGTCTTGTCTAGTCTTGTCTTGTCTTGTCTTGTCTTGTCTTGTATTGTCTTGTCTTGTCTTGTCTTGTCTTGTCTTGTCTTGTCTTGTCTTGTCTTGTCTTGTCTTGTCTTGTCTTGTCTTGTCTTGTCTAGTCTTGTCTTGTCTTGTCTTGTCTTGTCTTGTCTTGTCTAGTCTTGTCTTGTCTTTTCTTGTCTTGTCTTGTCTTGTCTTGTCTTGTATTGTCTTGTCGTGTCTTGTCTTGTCTTGCCTTTTCTTGTCTGGCCTTGTCTTGTCTTGTCGTGTCTTGTCTTGTCTTGCCTTTTCTTGTCTGGCCTTGTCTAGTCTTGTCTAGTCTTGTCTAGTCTTGTCTAGTCTTGTCTAGTCTTGTCTTGTCTAGTCTTGTCTAGTCTTGTCTAGTCTTGTCTTGTCTTGTCTAGTCTTGTCTAGTCTAGTCTTGTCTTGTCTAGTCTTGTCTTTTCTTGTCTGGTCTTGTCTTGTCTTTTCTTGTCTGGTCTTGTCTTGTCTTGTCTGGTCTTGTCTTGTCTAGTCTTGTCTTGTCTTGTCTTGTCTTGTCTTGTCTTGTCTTGTCTAGTCTTGTCTAGTCTAGTCTTGTCTAGTCGTGTCTTGTCTAGTCTTGCCTTTTCTTGTCTGGCCTTGTCTAGTCTTGTCTAGTCTTGTCTAGTCTTGTCTTGTCTTGTCTTGTCTTGCCTAGTCTTGTCTAGTCTTGTCTAGTCTTGTCTAGTCTTGTCTAGTCTTGTCTAGTCTTGTCTAGTCTTGTCTAGTCTTGTCTAGTCTAGTCTTGTCTTGTCTAGTCTTGTCTTGTTTTGTCTTGTCTTGTCTTGTCTTGTCTAGTCTTGTCTAGTCTTGTCTAGTCTTGTCTTGTCTAGTCTTGTCTAGTCTTGTCTTGCCTTGTCTTTTCTTGTCTGGTCTTGTCTTGTCTTGTCTGGTCTTGTCTTGTCTAGTCTTGTCTTGTCTTGTCTTGTTTTGTCTTGTCTTGTCTTGTCTTGTCTTGTCTTGTCTTGTCTTGGCTGGTCTTGTCTGGTCTTGTCTTGTCTTGTCTTGTCTTATCTTGTCTTGTCTAGTCTTGTCTAGTCTTGTCTAGTCTTGTCTAGTCTTGTCTTGTCTAGTCTTGTCTAGTCTTGTCTTGTCTTGTCTTGTCTTGTCTTGTCTTGTCTTGTCTTGTCTTGTCTTGTCTTGTCTTGTCTTGTCTTGTCTTGTCTTGTCTTGTCTTGTCTTGTCTTGTCTTGTCTTGTCTTGTCTTGTCTTGTCTTGTCTTGTCTTGTCTTGTCTTGTCTTGTCTTGTCTTGTCTTGTCTTGTCTTGTCTTGTCTAGTCTTGTCTAGTCTTGTCTTGTCATGTCTTGTCTTGTCTTGTCTTGTCTTGTCTTGTCTTGTCATGTCTTGTCTTGTCTAGTCTTTTCTAGTCTTGTCTTGTCATGTCTTGTCTAGTCTTGTCTAGTCTTGTCTTGTCTTGTCTTGTCTTGTCTTGTCTTGTCTTGTCTTGTCTTGTCTTGTCTTGTCTTGTCTTGTCTTGTCTTGTCTTGTCTTGTCTAGTCTTGTCTAGTCTTGTCTAGTCTTGTCTAGTCTTGTCTAGTCTTGTCTTTTCTTGTCTGGTCTTGTCTTGTCTTTTCTTGTCTGGTCTTGTCTTGTCTTGTCTGGTCTTGTCTCGCCTAGTCTTGTCTTGTCTTGTCTTGTCTTGTCTTGTCTTGTCTTGTCTTGTCTTGTCTTGTCTTGTCTTGTCTTGTCTTGTCTTGTCTTGTCTTGTCTTGTCTTGTCTTGTCTAGTCTTGTCTAGTCTTGTCTAGTCTTGTCTAGTCTTGTCTAGTCTTGTCTTTTCTTGTCTGGTCTTGTCTTGTCTTTTCTTGTCTGGTCTTGTCTTGTCTTGTCTGGTCTTGTCTCGCCTAGTCTTGTCTTTTCTTGTCTGGTCTTGTCTTGTCTTTTCTTGTCTGGTCTTGTCTTGTCTTGTCTGGTCTTGTCTCGCCTAGTCTTGTCTTGTCTTGTCTTGTCTTGTCTTGTCTTGTCTTGTCTTGTCTTGTCTTGTCTTGTCTTGTCTAGTCTTGTCTAGTCTTGTCTTGTCTTGTCTTGCCTTGTCTTGTCTTGTCTTGTCTTGTCTTGTCTAGTCTTGTCTTGTCTTGTCTTGTCTTGTCTTGTCTTGTCATGTCTTGTCTTGTCTTGTCTTGTCTTTTCTTGTCTGGTCTTGTCTTGTCTTGTCTAGTCTTGTCTAGTCTTGTCTTGTCTAGTCTTGTCTAGTCTTGTCTTGTCTTGCCTTGTCTTGTCTTGTCTTGTCTTGTCTAGTCTTGTCTTGTCTTGTCTTGTCTTGTCTTTTCTTGTCTGGTCTTGTCTTGTCTTGTCTAGTCTTGTCTAGTCTTGTCTTGTCTTGTCTTGTCTTGTCTTGTCTTGTCTTGTCTTGTCTTGTCTTGTCTTGTCTTGTCTTGTCTTGTCTTGTCTTGTCTTGTCTAGTCTTGTCTAGTCTTGTCTTGTCATGTCTTCTCATGTCTTGTCTTGTCTTGTCTTGTCTTGTCATGTCTTCTCATGTCTTGTCTTCTCATGTCTTGTCTTGTCTTGTCTTGTCTTGTCATGTCTTCTCATGTCTTGTCTTGTCTTGTCTTGCCTTGTCTTGTCTTGTCTTGTCTTTTCTTGTCTGGTCTTGTCTTGTCTTGTCTAGTCTTGTCTTGTCTTGTCTTGCCTAGTCTTGTCTAGTCTTGTCTTGTCTTGTCTAGTCTTGTCTAGTCTTGTCTAGTCTTGTCTTTTCTTGTCTTGTCTTGTCTTGTCTAGTCTTGTCTTGTCTTGTCTTGTCTTGTCTTGTCTTGTCTTGTCTAGTCTTGTCAAGTCTTGTCTTGTCATGTCTTGTCTTGTCTTGTCTTGTCTTGTCTTGTCTTGTCTTGTCTTGTCTTGTCTTGTCTTGTCTTGTCTTGTCTTGTCTTGTCTTGTCTTGTCATGTCTTGTCTTGTCTTGTCTTGTCTTGTCTTTTCTTGTCTGGTCTTGTCTTGTCTTGTCTAGTCTTGTCTTGTCTTGTCTTGCCTAGTCTTGTCTAGTCTTGTCTTGTCTTTTCTAGTCTGGTCTTGTCTTGTCTTTTCTTGTCTGGTCTTGTCTTGTCTTGTCTGGTCTTGTCTTGTCTAGTCTTGTCTTGTCTTGTCTTGTCTTGTCTTGTCTTGTCTTGTCTTGTCTTGTCTTGTCTTGTCTAGTCTTGTCTTGTCTTGTTTTGTCTTGTCTTGTCTTGTCGTGTCTTGTCTTGTCTTGCCTTTTCTTGTCTGGCCTTGTCTTGTCTTGTCTTGTCTTGTCTTGTCTTGTCTTGTCTTTACTTGTCTTGTCTTGTCTTGTCGTGTCTTGTCTTGTCTTGTCTTGTCTTGTCTAGTCTTGTCTAGTCTTGTCTAGTCTTGTCTTGTCTTGTCTTGTCTTGTCTTGTCTTGTCTTGTCTTGTCTTGTCTTGTCTTGTCTTGTCTAGTCTTGTCTAGTCTTGTCTAGTCTTGTCTTGTCTTGTCTTGTATTGTCTTGTCTTGTCTTGTCTTGTCTTGTCTTGTCTAGTCTTGTCTTGTCTTGTCTTGTCTTGTCTAGTCTTGTCTAGTCTTGTCTTTTCTTGTCTTGTCTTGTCTTGTCTAGTCTTGTCTTGTCTTGTCTTGTCTTGTCTTGTCTTGTCTTGTCTTGTCTAGTCTTGTCTAGTCTTGTCTTGTCATGTCTTCTCATGTCTTGTCTTGTTTTGTCTTGTCTAGTCTTGTCTAGTCTTGTCTAGTCTTGTCTAGTCTTGTCTAGTCTTGTCTAGTCTTGTCTAGTCTTGTCTTTTCTTGTCTGGTCTTGTCTTGTCTTTTCTTGTCTGGTCTTGTCTTGTCTTGTCTGGTCTTGTCTTGTCTTGTCTTGTCTTGTCTTGTCTTGTCTTGTCATGTCTTGTCTAGTCTTGTCTAGTCTTGTCTTGTCTTGTCTTGTCTTGTCTTGTCTTGTCTTGTCTTGTCTTGTCTGGTCTTGTCTTGTCTTGTCTGGTCTTGTCTTGTCTTGTCTTGTCTTGTCTTGTCTTGTCATGTCTTGTCTAGTCTTGTCTAGTCTTTTCTTGTCTTGTCTTTTCTTGTCTTGTCTTGTCTTGTCTTGTCTTGTATTGTCTTGTCTTGTCTTGTCTTGTCTTGTCTTGTCTTGTCTTGTCTTGTCTTGTCTTGTCTTGTCTTGTCTTGTCTTGTCTTGTCTTGTCTTGTCTTGTCTAGTCTTGTCTTGTCTTGTCTTGTCTTGTCTTTTCTTGTCTTGTCTTGTCTTGTCTTGTCTTGTATTGTCTTGTCTTGTCTTGTCTTGTCTTGTCTTGTCTTGTCTTGTCTTGTCTTGTCTTGTCTTGTCTTGTCTTGTCTTGTCTTGTCTTGTCTTGTCTTGTCTTGTCTTGTCTTGTCTTGTCTTGTCTTGTCTTGTCTTGTCTAGTCTTGTCTTGTCTTGTCTTGTCTTGTCTTGTCTTGTCTAGTCTTGTCTTGTCTTTTCTTGTCTTGTCTTGTCTTGTCTTGTCTTGTATTGTCTAGTCTTGTCTTGCCTTTTCTTGTCTGGCCTTGTCTTGTCTTGTCTTGTCTTGTCTTATCTTGTCTTGTCTTTACTTGTCTTGTCTTGTCTTGTCTTGTCGTGTCTTGTCTTGTCTTGCCTTTTCTTGTCTGGCCTTGTCTTGTCTTGTCGTGTCTTGTCTTGTCTTGCCTTTTCTTGTCTGGCCTTGTCTAGTCTTGTCTAGTCTTGTCTAGTCTTGTCTAGTCTTGTCTAGTCTTGTCTAGTCTTGTCTAGTCTTGTCTTGTCTAGTCTTGTCTAGTCTTGTCTAGTCTTGTCTTGTCTTGTCTAGTCTTGTCTAGTCTAGTCTTGTCTTGTCTAGTCTTGTCTTTTCTTGTCTGGTCTTGTCTTGTCTTTTCTTGTCTGGTCTTGTCTTGTCTTGTCTGGTCTTGTCTTGTCTAGTCTTGTCTTGTCTTGTCTTGTCTTGTCTTGTCTTGTCTTGTCTTGTCTAGTCTTGTCTAGTCTAGTCTTGTCTAGTCGTGTCTTGTCTAGTCTTGCCTTTTCTTGTCTGGTCTTGTCTTGTCTTGTCTGGTCTTGTCTTGTCTAGTCTTGTCTTGTCTTGTCTTGTCTTGTCTTGTCTTGTCTTGTCTAGTCTTGTCTAGTCTAGTCTTGTCTAGTCGTGTCTTGTCTAGTCTTGCCTTTTCTTGTCTGGCCTTGTCTAGTCTTGTCTAGTCTTGTCTAGTCTTGTCTTGTCTTGTCTTGTCTTGCCTAGTCTTGTCTAGTCTTGTCTAGTCTTGTCTAGTCTTGTCTAGTCTTGTCTAGTCTTGTCTAGTCTAGTCTTGTCTTGTCTAGTCTTGTCTTGTTTTGCCTTGTCTTGTCTTGTCTTGTCTAGTCTTGTCTAGTCTTGTCTAGTCTTGTCTTGTCTAGTCTTGTCTAGTCTTGTCTTGCCTTGTCTTTTCTTGTCTGGTCTTGTCTTGTCTTGTCTGGTCTTGTCTTGTCTAGTCTTGTCTTGTCTTGTCTTGTTTTGTCTTGTCTTGTCTTGTCTTGTCTTGTCTTGTCTTGTCTTGTCTTGTCTTGTCTTGGCTGGTCTTGTCTGGTCTTGTCTTGTCTTGTCTTGTCTTGTCTTGTCTTGTCTTGTCTTGTCTAGTCTTGTCTAGTCTTGTCTAGTCTTGTCTAGTCTTGTCTTGTCTAGTCTTGTCTAGTCTTGTCTTGTCTTGTCTTGTCTTGTCTTGTCTTGTCTTGTCTTGTCTTGTCTTGTCTTGTCTTGTCTTGTCTTGTCTTGTCTTGTCTTGTCTTGTCTTGTCTTGTCTTGTCTTGTCTTGTCTTGTCTTGTCTTGTCTTGTCTTGTCTTGTCTTGTCTTGTCTTGTCTTGTCTTGTCTTGTCTTGTCTTGTCTTGTCTTGTCTAGTCTTGTCTAGTCTTGTCTTGTCATGTCTTGTCTTGTCTTGTCTTGTCTTGTCTTGTCTTGTCATGTCTTGTCTTGTCTAGTCTTTTCTAGTCTTGTCTTGTCATGTCTTGTCTAGTCTTGTCTAGTCTTGTCTTGTCTTGTCTTGTCTTGTCTTGTCTTGTCTTGTCTTGTCTTGTCTTGTCTTGTCTTGTCTTGTCTAGTCTTGTCTAGTCTTGTCTAGTCTTGTCTAGTCTTGTCTTTTCTTGTCTGGTCTTGTCTTGTCTTTTCTTGTCTGGTCTTGTCTTGTCTTGTCTGGTCTTGTCTCGTCTAGTCTTGTCTTGTCTTGTCTTGTCTTGTCTTGTCTTGTCTTGTCTAGTCTTGTCTAGTCTTTTCTTGTCTTGTCTTTTCTTGTCTTGTCTTGTCTTGTCTTGTCTTGTCTTGTCTTGTCTTGTCTTGTCTTGTCTTGTCTTGTCTTGTCTTGTCTTGTCTTGTCTTGTCTTGTCTTGTCTTGTCTTGTCTTGTCTGGTCTTGTCTAGGCTTGTCTAGTCTTGTCTTGTCATGTCTTCTCATGTCTTGTCTTGTCTTGTCTTGTCTAGTCTTGTCTTGTCTAGTCTTGTCTAGTCTTGTCTTGTCTTGCCTTGTCTTGTCTTGTCTTGTCTTGTCTAGTCTTGTCTTGTCTTGTCT
Organism: Zeugodacus cucurbitae; assembly: GCF_028554725.1. NCBI lineage: Eukaryota > Metazoa > Arthropoda > Insecta > Diptera > Tephritidae > Zeugodacus > Zeugodacus cucurbitae. The sequence continues at coordinate 21,916,822 of NC_071672.1, read as the reverse complement.
TGTCTTGTCTTTTCTTGTCTGGTCTTGTCTTGTCTTGTCTAGTCTTGTCTAGTCTTGTCTTGTCTTGTCTTGTCTTGTCTTGTCTTGTCTTGTCTTGTCTTGTCTTGTCTTGTCTTGTCTTGTCTTGTCTTGTCTTGTCTTGTCTTGTCTTGTCTTGTCTTGTCTTGTCTAGTCTTGTCTAGTCTTGTCTTGTCATGTCTTCTCATGTCTTGTCTTGTCTTGTCTTGTCTTGTCTAGTCTTGTCTTGTCTAGTCTTGTCTAGTCTTGTCTTGTCTTGTCTTGTTTTGTCTTGTCTAGTCTTGTCTAGTCTTGTCTAGTCTTGTCTAGTCTTGTCTAGTCTTGTCTAGTCTTGTCTAGTCTTGTCTAGTCTTGTCTAGTCTTGTCTAGTCTTGTCTAGTCTTGTCTAGTCTTGTCTAGTCTTGTCTTTTCTAGTCTGGTCTTGTCTTGTCTTTTCTTGTCTGGTCTTGTCTTGTCTTGTCTGGTCTTGTCTTGTCTAGTCTTGTCTTGTCTTGTCTTGTCTTGTCTTGTCTTGTCTTGTCTTGTCTTGTCTTGTCTTGTCTTGTCTAGTCTTGTCTTGTCTTGTTTTGTCTTGTCTTGTCTTGTCGTGTCTTGTCTTGTCTTGCCTTTTCTTGTCTGGCCTTGTCTTGTCTTGTCTTGTCTTGTCTTGTCTTGTCTTGTCTTTACTTGTCTTGTCTTGTCTTGTCGTGTCTTGTCTTGTCTTGTCTTGTCTAGTCTTGTCTAGTCTTGTCTTGTCATGTCTTCTCATGTCTTGTCTTGTCTTGTCTTGTCTAGTCTTGTCTTGTCTAGTCTTGTCTAGTCTTGTCTTGTCTTGTCTTGTTTTGTCTTGTCTAGTCTTGTCTAGTCTTGTCTAGTCTTGTCTAGTCTTGTCTTTTCTTGTCTGGTCTTGTCTTGTCTTTTCTTGTCTGGTCTTGTCTTGTCTTGTCTGGTCTTGTCTTGTCTTGTCTTGTCTTGTCTTGTCTTGTCATGTCTTGTCTAGTCTTGTCTAGTCTTGTCTTGTCTTGTCTTGTCTTGTCTTGTCTTGTCTTGTCTTGTCTTGTCTTGTCTTGTCTTGTCTTGTCTAGTCTTGTCTAGTCTTGTCTAGTCTTGTCTAGTCTTGTCTAGTCTTGTCTAGTCTTGTCTTTTCTTGTCTGGTCTTGTCTTGTCTTGTCTTGTCTGGTCTTGTCTTGTCTTGTCTGGTCTTGTCTTGTCTTGTCTTGTCTTGTCTTGTCTTGTCTTGTCTTGTCTTGTCTTGTCTTGTCTTGTCTTGTCTAGTCTTGTCTAGTCTTGTCTTGTCTTGTCTTGTCTTGTCTTGTCTTGTCTTGTCTTGTCTTGTCTTGTCTTGTCTTGTCTTGTCTTGTCTTGTCTTGTCTTGTCTTGTCTTGTCTTGTCTTGTCTTGTCTTGTCTTGTCTTGTCTTGTCTTGTCTTGTCTTGTCTTGTCTTGTCGTGTCTTGTCTTGTCTTGCCTTTTCTTGTCTGGCCTTGTCTTGTCTTGTCTTGTCTTGTCTTGTCTTGTCTTGTCTTGTCTTGTCTTGTCTTGTCTTGTCTTGTCTTTACTTGTCTTGTCTTGTCTTGTCTTGTCGTGTCTTGTCTTGTCTTGCCTTTTCTTGTCTGGCCTTGTCTAGTCTTGTCTAGTCTTGTCTAGTCTTGTCTAGTCTTGTCTAGTCTTGTCTAGTCTTGTCTTGTCTTGTCTTGTCTTGTCTTGTCTTTACTTGTCTTGTCTTGTCTTGTCTTGTCGTGTCTTGTCTTGTCTTGCCTTTTCTTGTCTGGCCTTGTCTAGTCTTGTCTAGTCTTGTCTAGTCTTGTCTAGTCTTGTCTAGTCTTGTCTAGTCTTGTCTTGTCTAGTCTTGTCTAGTCTTGTCTAGTCTTGTCTTGTCTTGTCTAGTCTTGTCTAGTCTAGTCTTGTCTTGTCTAGTCTTGTCTTTTCTTGTCTAGTCGTGTCTTGTCTAGTCTTGCCTTTTCTTGTCTGGCCTTGTCTAGTCTTGTCTAGTCTTGTCTAGTCTTGTCTAGTCTTGTCTTGTCTTGTCTTGTCTTGCCTAGTCTTGTCTAGTCTTGTCTAGTCTTGTCTAGTCTTGTCTAGTCTTGTCTAGTCTTGTCTAGTCTAGTCTTGTCTTGTCTAGTCTTGTCTTGTTTTGTCTTGTCTTGTCTTGTCTTGTCTAGTCTTGTCTAGTCTTGTCTAGTCTTGTCTAGTCTTGTCTAGTCTTGTCTAGTCTTGTCTAGTCTAGTCTTGTCTTGTCTAGTCTTGTCTTGTTTTGTCTTGTCTTGTCTTGTCTTGTCTAGTCTTGTCTAGTCTTGTCTAGTCTTGTCTTGTCTAGTCTTGTCTAGTCTTGTCTTGCCTTGTCTTTTCTTGTCTGGTCTTGTCTAGTCTTGTCTAGTCTTGTCTTGTCTAGTCTTGTCTAGTCTTGTCTTGCCTTGTCTTTTCTTGTCTGGTCTTGTCTTGTCTTGTCTAGTCTTGTCTAGTCTTGTCTAGTCTTGTCTTGTCTAGTCTTGTCTAGTCTTGTCTAGTCTTGTCTTGCCTTGTCTAGTCTTGTCTTGTCATGTCTTGTCTTGTCTTGTCTTGTCTTGTCTTGTCTTGTCATGTCTTGTCTTGTCTAGTCTTTTCTAGTCTTGTCTTGTCATGTCTTGTCTAGTCTTGTCTAGTCTTGTCTTGTCTTGTCTTGTCTTGTCTTGTCTTGTCTTGTCTTGTCTTGTCTTGTCTTGTCTTGTCTTGTCTAGTCTTGTCTAGTCTTGTCTAGTCTTGTCTAGTCTTGTCTAGTCTTGTCTTTTCTTGTCTGGTCTTGTCTTGTCTTTTCTTGTCTGGTCTTGTCTGATCTTGTCTCGTCTAGTCTTGTCTTGTCTTGTCTTGTCTTGTCTTGTCTTGTCTTGTCTTGTCTAGTCTTGTCTAGTCTTTTCTTGTCTTGTCTTTTCTTGTCTTGTCTTGTCTTGTCTTGTCTTGTCTTGTCTTGTCTTGTCTTGTCTTGTCTTGTCTTGTCTTGTCTTGTCTTGTCTTGTCTTGTCTTGTCTTGTCTTGTCTTGTCTTGTCTTGTCTGGTCTTGTCTAGGCTTGTCTAGTCTTGTCTTGTCATGTCTTCTCATGTCTTGTCTTGTCTTGTCTTGTCTAGTCTTGTCTTGTCTAGTCTTGTCTAGTCTTGTCTTGTCTTGCCTTGTCTTGTCTTGTCTTGTCTTGTCTAGTCTTGTCTTGTCTTGTCTTGTCTTGTCTTTTCTTGTCTGGTCTTGTCTTGTCTTGTCTAGTCTTGTCTAGTCTTGTCTTGTCTTGTCTTGTCTTGTCTTGTCTTGTCTTGTCTTGTCTTGTCTTGTCTTGTCTTGTCTTGTCTTGTCTTGTCTTGTCTAGTCTTGTCTAGTCTTGTCTTGTCATGTCTTCTCATGTCTTGTCTTGTCTTGTCTTGTCTTGTCTAGTCTTGTCTTGTCTAGTCTTGTCTAGTCTTGTCTTGTCTTGTCTTGTTTTGTCTTGTCTAGTCTTGTCTAGTCTTGTCTAGTCTTGTCTAGTCTTGTCTAGTCTTGTCTAGTCTTGTCTAGTCTTGTCTAGTCTTGTCTAGTCTTGTCTAGTCTTGTCTAGTCTTGTCTTTTCTAGTCTGGTCTTGTCTTGTCTTTTCTTGTCTGGTCTTGTCTTGTCTTGTCTGGTCTTGTCTTGTCTAGTCTTGTCTTGTCTTGTCTTGTCTTGTCTTTTCTTGTCTGGTCTTGTCTTGTCTTGTCTTGTCTTGTCTTGTCTTGTCATGTCTTGTCTTGTCTAGTCTTTTCTAGTCTTGTCTTGTCATGTCTTGTCTAGTCTTGTCTAGTCTTGTCTTGTCTTGTCTTGTCTTGTCTAGTCTTGTCTTGTCTTGTCTTGTCTTGTCTTGTCTTGTCTTGTCTTGTCTTGTCTTGTCTTGTCTTGTCTTGTCTAGTCTTGTCTAGTCTTGTCTAGTCTTGTCTAGTCTTGTCTTTTCTTGTCTGGTCTTGTCTTGTCTTTTCTTGTCTGGTCTTGTCTGATCTTGTCTCGTCTAGTCTTGTCTTGTCTTGTCTTGTCTTGTCTTGTCTTGTCTTGTCTTGTCTAGTCTTGTCTAGTCTTTTCTTGTCTTGTCTTTTCTTGTCTTGTCTTGTCTTGTCTTGTCTTGTCTTGTCTTGTCTTGTCTTGTCTTGTCTTGTCTTGTCTTGTCTTGTCTTGTCTTGTCTTGTCTTGTCTTGTCTTGTCTTGTCTTGTCTTGTCTGGTCTTGTCTAGGCTTGTCTAGTCTTGTCTTGTCATGTCTTCTCATGTCTTGTCTTGTCTTGTCTTGTCTAGTCTTGTCTTGTCTAGTCTTGTCTAGTCTTGTCTTGTCTTGCCTTGTCTTGTCTTGTCTTGTCTTGTCTAGTCTTGTCTTGTCTTGTCTTGTCTTGTCTTTTCTTGTCTGGTCTTGTCTTGTCTTGTCTAGTCTTGTCTAGTCTTGTCTTGTCTTGTCTTGTCTTGTCTTGTCTTGTCTTGTCTTGTCTTGTCTTGTCTTGTCTTGTCTTGTCTTGTCTTGTCTTGTCTTGTCTAGTCTTGTCTAGTCTTGTCTTGTCATGTCTTCTCATGTCTTGTCTTGTCTTGTCTTGTCTTGTCTAGTCTTGTCTTGTCTAGTCTTGTCTAGTCTTGTCTTGTCTTGTCTTGTTTTGTCTTGTCTAGTCTTGTCTAGTCTTGTCTAGTCTTGTCTAGTCTTGTCTAGTCTTGTCTAGTCTTGTCTAGTCTTGTCTAGTCTTGTCTAGTCTTGTCTAGTCTTGTCTAGTCTTGTCTAGTCTTGTCTTTTCTAGTCTGGTCTTGTCTTGTCTTTTCTTGTCTGGTCTTGTCTTGTCTTGTCTGGTCTTGTCTTGTCTAGTCTTGTCTTGTCTTGTCTTGTCTTGTCTTGTCTTGTCTTGTCTTGTCTTGTCTTGTCTTGTCTTGTCTTGTCTAGTCTTGTCTTGTCTTGTTTTGTCTTGTCTTGTCTTGTCGTGTCTTGTCTTGTCTTGCCTTTTCTTGTCTGGCCTTGTCTTGTCTTGTCTTGTCTTGTCTTGTCTTGTCTTGTCTTTACTTGTCTTGTCTTGTCTTGTCGTGTCTTGTCTTGTCTTGTCTTGTCTAGTCTTGTCTAGTCTTGTCTTGTCATGTCTTCTCATGTCTTGTCTTGTCTTGTCTTGTCTAGTCTTGTCTTGTCTAGTCTTGTCTAGTCTTGTCTTGTCTTGTCTTGTTTTGTCTTGTCTAGTCTTGTCTAGTCTTGTCTAGTCTTGTCTAGTCTTGTCTAGTCTTGTCTTTTCTTGTCTGGTCTTGTCTTGTCTTTTCTTGTCTGGTCTTGTCTTGTCTTGTCTGGTCTTGTCTTGTCTTGTCTTGTCTTGTCTTGTCTTGTCATGTCTTGTCTAGTCTTGTCTAGTCTTGTCTTGTCTTGTCTTGTCTTGTCTTTTCTTGTCTGGTCTTGTCTTGTCTTGTCTGGTCTTGTCTTGTCTTGTCTTGTCTTGTCTTGTCTTGTCATGTCTTGTCTAGTCTTGTCTAGTCTTGTCTTGTCTTGTCTTGTCTTGTCTTGTCTTGTCTTGTCTTGTCTTGTCTTGTCTTGTCTTGTCTTGTCTAGTCTTGTCTAGTCTTGTCTAGTCTTGTCTAGTCTTGTCTAGTCTTGTCTAGTCTTGTCTTTTCTTGTCTGGTCTTGTCTTGTCTTTTCTTGTCTGGTCTTGTCTTGTCTTGTCTGGTCTTGTCTTGTCTTGTCTTGTCTTGTCTTGTCTTGTCTTGTCTTGTCTTGTCTTGTCTTGTCTTGTCTTGTCTTGTCTAGTCTTGTCTAGTCTTGTCTTGTCTTGTCTTGTCTTGTCTTGTCTTGTCTTGTCTTGTCTTGTCTTGTCTTGTCTTGTCTTGTCTTGTCTTGTCTTGTCTTGTCTTGTCTTGTCTTGTCTTGTCTTGTCTTGTCTTGTCTTGTCTTGTCTTGTCTTGTCTTGTCTTGCCTTTTCTTGTCTGGCCTTGTCTTGTCTTGTCTTGTCTTGTCTTGTCTTGTCTTGTCTTGTCTTGTCTTGTCTTGTCTTTACTTGTCTTGTCTTGTCTTGTCTTGTCGTGTCTTGTCTTGTCTTGCCTTTTCTTGTCTGGCCTTGTCTAGTCTTGTCTAGTCTTGTCTAGTCTTATCTAGTCTTGTCTAGTCTTGTCTAGTCTTGTCTTGTCTTGTCTTGTCTTGTCTTGTCTTTACTTGTCTTGTCTTGTCTTGTCTTGTCGTGTCTTGTCTTGTCTTGCCTTTTCTTGTCTGGCCTTGTCTAGTCTTGTCTAGTCTTGTCTAGTCTTGTCTAGTCTTGTCTAGTCTTGTCTAGTCTTGTCTTGTCTAGTCTTGTCTAGTCTTGCCTTTTCTTGTCTGGCCTTGTCTTGTCTTGTCTTGTCTTGTCTTGTCTTGTCTTGTCTTGTCTTGTCTCTACTTGTCTTGTCTTGTCTTGTCTTGTCTTGTCGTGTCTTGTCTAGTCTTGTCTAGTCTTGTCTTGTCTTGTCTAGTCTTGTCTAGTCTTGTCTTGTCTTGTCTTGTCTTGTCTTGTCTTGTCTTGTCTTGTCTTGTCTTGTCTTGTCTTGTCTTGTCTTGTCTTGTCTTGTCTTGTCTTGTCTAGTCTTGTCTAGTCTTGTCTTGTCATGTCTTCTCATGTCTTGTCTTGTCTTGTCATGTCTAGTCTTGTCTTGTCTAGTCTTGTCTAGTCTTGTCTTGTCTTGTCTTGTTTTGTCTTGTCTTGTCTTGTCTTGTCTTGTCTTGTCTTGTCTTGTCTTGTCTCGTTTTGTCTTGTCTTGTCTTGTCTTGTCTTGTCTTGTCATGTCTTGTCTTGTCTTGTCTTGTCTTTTCTTGTCTGGTCTTGTCTTGTCTTGTCTAGTCTTGTCTAGTCTTGTCTTGTCTTGTCTTGTCTTGTCTTGTCTTGTCTTGTCTTGTCTTGTCTTGTCTTGTCTTGTCTTGTCTTGTCTTGTCTTTTCTTGTCTTGTCTTGTCTTGTCTTGTCTTGTCTTGTCTTGTCTTGTCTTGTCTTGTCTTGTCTTGTCTTGTCTTGTCTTGTCTTGACTTGTCTTGTCTTGTCTTGTCTTGTCTTGTCTTGTCTTGTCTTGTCTTGTCTTGTCTTGTCTTGTCTTGTCTTGTCCTGTCTAGTCTTGTCTAGTCTTGTCTAGTCTTGTCTTGTCTTGTCTTGTCTTGTCTTGTCTTGTCTTGTCTTGTCTTGTCTTGTCTTGTCTTATCTTGTCTTATCTTGTCTTGTCTTGTCTTGTCTTGTCTTGTCTTGTCTTGTCTTGTCTTGTCATGTCTTGTCTTGTCTTGTCTTGTCTTTTCTTGTCTGGTCTTGTCTTGTCTTGTCTTGTCTTGTCTTGTCTTGTCTTGTCTTGTCTTGTCTTGTCTTGTCTTGTCTTGTCTTGTCTTGTCTTGTCTTGTCTTGTCTTGTCTTGTCTTGTCTTGTCTTGTCTTGTCTTGTCATGTCTTGTCTTGTCTTGTCTTGTCTTTACTTGTCTTGTCTTGTCTTGTCTTGTCGTGTCTTGTCTTGTCTTGCCTTTTCTTGTCTGGCCTTGTCTAGTCTTGTCTAGTCTTGTCTAGTCTTGTCTAGTCTTGTCTAGTCTTGTCTAGTCTTGTCTTGTCTAGTCTTGTCTAGTCTTGCCTTTTCTTGTCTGGCCTTGTCTTGTCTTGTCTTGTCTTGTCTTGTCTTGCCTTGTCTTGTCTTGTCTCTACTTGTCTTGTCTTGTCTTGTCTTGTCTTGTCTTGTCTTGTCTTGTCTTGTCTTGTCTTGTCTTGTCTTGTCTTGTCATGTCTTGTCTTGTCTTGTCTTGTCTTGTCTTGTCTTGTCTTGTCTTGTCTTGTCTTGTCTTGTCTTGTCTTGTCTTGCCATGTCTAGTCTTGTCTTGTCTTGTCTTGTCTTGTCTAGTCTTGTCTTGTCTTGTCTTGTCTTGTCTTGTCTTGTCATGTCTTGTCTTGTCTTGTCTTGTCTTGTCTTGTCTTGTCTAGTCTTGTCTAGTCTTGTCTTGTCATGTCTTCTCATGTCTTGTCTTGTCTTGTCATGTCTAGTCTTGTCTAGTCTTGTCTTGTCTTGTCTTGTTTTGTCTTGTCTTGTCTTGTCTTGTCTTGTCTTGTCTTGTCTTGTCTTGTCTTGTCTTGTCTTGTCTTGTCTTGTCTTGTCTTGTCTTGTCTTGTCTTGTCTTGTCTTGTCTTGTCTTGTCTTGTCTTGTCTTGTCTTGTCTTGTCTTGTCTTGTCTTGTCTTGTCTTGTCTTGTCTTGTCTTGTCTTGTCTTGTCTTGTCTTGTCTTGTCTTGTCTTGTCTTGTCTTGTCTTGTCTTGTCTTGTCTTGTCTTGTCTTGTCTTGTCTTGTCTTGTCTTGTCTTGTTTTGTCTTGTCTTGTCTTGTCTTGTCTTGTTTTGTCTTGTCTTGTCTTGTCATGTCTAGTCTTGTCTTGTCTAGTCTTGTCTAGTCTTGTCTTGTCTTGTCTTGTCATGTCTAGTCTTGTCTTGTCTAGTCTTGTCTAGTCTTGTCTTGTCTTGTCTTGTTTTGTCTTGTCTTGTCTTGTCTTGTCTTGTCTTGTCTTGTCTTGTCTTGTCTAGTTTTGTCTTGTCTAGTCTTGTCTTGTCTTGTCTTGTCTTGTCTTGTCTTGTCTTGTCTTGTCTTGTCTTGTCTTGTCTTGTCTAGTCTTGTCTAGTCTTGTCTAGTCTTGTCTAGTCTTGTCTTGTCTTGTCTAGTCTTGTCTTGTCTTGTCTTGTTTTGTCTTGTCTTGTCTTGTCTTGTCTTGTCTTGTCTTGTCTTGTCTTGTCTAGTTTTGTCTTGTCTAGTCTTGTCTTGTCTTGTCTTGTCTTGTCTTGTCTTGTCTTGTCTTGTCTTGTCTTGTCTTGTCTAGTCTTGTCTAGTCTTGTCTAGTCTTGTCTAGTCTTGTCTTGTCTTGTCTTGTCTTGTCTTGTCTTGTCTTGACTTGTCTTGTCTTGTCTTGTCTTGTCTTGTCTTGTCTTCTCTTGTCTTGTCTTGTCTTGTCTTGTCTAGTCTTGTCTAGTCTTGTCTAGTCTTGTCTAGTCTTGTCTTGTCTTGTCTTGTCTTGTCTTGTCTTGTCTTGTCTTGTCTTGTCTTGTCTTGTCTTGTCTTGTCTTGTCTTGTCTTGTCTTGTCTTGACTTGTCTTGTCTTGTCTTGTCTTGTCTTGTCTTGTCTTGTCTTGTCTTGTCTTGTCTTGTCTTGTCTTGTCTTGTCTTGTCCTGTCTAGTCTTGTCTAGTCTTGTCTAGTCTTGTCTTGTCTTGTCTTGTCTTGTCTTGTCTTGTCTTGTCTTGTCTTGTCTTGTCTTGTCTTGTCTTGTCTTATCTTGTCTTATCTTGTCTTGTCTTGTCTTGTCTTGTCTTGTCTTGTCTTGTCTTGTCTTGTCTTGTCTTGTCTTGTCTTGTCTTGTCTTGTCTTGTCTTGTCTTGTCTTGTTTTGTCTTGTCTTGTCTTGTCTTGTCTTGTTTTGTCTTGTCTTGTCTTGTCTTGTCTTGTCTTGTCTTGTCTTGTCTTGTCTTGTCTTGTCTTGTCTTCTCTTGTCTTGTCTTGTCTTGTCTTGTCTTGTCTTGTCTAGTCTTGTCTTGTCTAGTCTTGTCTTGTCTTGTCTTGTCTTGTCTTGTCTTGTCTTGTCTTGTCTTGTCTTGTCTTGTCTTGTCTTGTCTAGTCTTGTCTAGTCTTGTCTAGTCTTGTCTAGTCTTGTCTAGTCTTGTCTTGTCTTGTCTTGTCTAGTCTTGTCTTGTCATGTCTTCTCATGTCTTGTCTTGTCTTGTCATGTCTAGTCTTGTCTTGTCTAGTCTTGTCTAGTCTTGTCTTGTCTTGTCTAGTCTTGTCTTGTCTTGTCTTGTCTTGTCTTGTCTTGTCTTGTCTTGTCTTGTCTTGTCTTGTCTTGTCTTGTCTTGTCTTGTCTTGTCTTGTCTTGTCTTGTCTAGTCTTGTCTAGTCTTGTCTAGTCTTGTCTAGTCTTGTCTTGTCTTGTCTTGTCTAGTCTTGTCTTGTCTTGTCTTGTCTTGTCTTGTCTTGTCTTGTCTTGTCTTGTCTTGTCTTGTCTTGTCTTGTCTTGTCTTGTCTAGTCTTGTCTTGTCATGTCTTCTCATGTCTTGTCTTGTCTTGTCTAGTCTTGTCTAGTCTTGTCTAGTCTTGTCTAGTCTTGTCTAGTCTTGTCTTGTCTTGTCTAGTCTTGTCTTGTCTTGTCTTGTCTTTTCTTGTCTTGTCTTGTCTTGTCTTGTCTTGTCTTGTCTAGTCTTGTCTAGTCTTGTCTAGTCTTGTCTTGTCTAGTCTTGTCTAGTCTTGTCTTGTCTTGTCTTTTCTTGTCTGGTCTTGTCTTGTCTTGTTTGGTCTTGTCTTGTCTAGTCTTGTCTTGTCTTGTCTTGTTTTGTCTTGTCTTGTCTTGTCTTGTCTTGTCTTGTCTTGGCTGGTCTTGTCTGGTCTTGTCTTGTCTTGTCTTGTCTTGTCTTGTCTTGTCTAGTCTTGTCTAGTCTTGTCTAGTCTTGTCTAGTCTTGTCTTGTCTAGTCTTGTCTACTCTTGTCTTGTCTTGTCTTGTCTTGTCTTGTCTTGTCTTGTCTTGTCTTGTCTTGTCTTGTCTTGTCTTGTCTTGTCTTGTCTTGTCTTGTCTTGTCTTGTCTTGTCTTGTCTTGTCTTGTCTAGTCTTGTCTAGTCTTGTCTTGTCATGTCTTGTCTTGTCTTGTCTTGTCTTGTCTTGTCTTGTCTTGTCTTGTCTTGTCTTGTCTTGTCTTGTCTTGTCTTGTCTTGTCTTGTCTTGTCTTGTCTAGTCTTGTCTAGTCTTGTCTTGTCTTGTCTTGCCTAGTCTTGTCTAGTCTTGTCTTGTCTTGTCTTGTCTTGTCTTGTCTTGTCTTGTCTTGTCGTGTCTTGTCTTGTCTTGCCTTTTCTTGTCTGGCCTTGTCTTGTCTTGTCTTGTCTTGTCTTGTCTTGTCTTGTCTTGTCTTGTCTTGTCTTTACTTGTCTTGTCTTGTCTTGTCTTGTCGTGTCTTGTCTTGTCTTGCCTTTTCTTGTCTGGCCTTGTCTAGTCTTGTCTAGTCTTGTCTAGTCTTGTCTAGTCTTGTCTAGTCTTGTCTTGTCTAGTCTTGTCTAGTCTTGTCTAGTCTTGTCTTGTCTTGTCTAGTCTTGTCTAGTCTAGTCTTGTCTAGTCGTGTCTTGTCTAGTCTTGCCTTTTCTTGTCTGGCCTTGTCTAGTCTTGTCTAGTCTTGTCTAGTCTTGTCTTGTCTTGTCTTGTCTTGCCTAGTCTTGTCTAGTCTTGTCTAGTCTTGTCTTGTCTTGTCTAGTCTTGTCTAGTCTTGTCTAGTCTTGTCTAGTCTTGTCTAGTCTTGTCTAGTCTTGTCTAGTCTAGTCTTGTCTTGTCTAGTCTTGTCTAGTCTTGTCTTGTCTTGTCTCTTCTTGTCTTGTCTTGCCTTGTCTAGTCTTGTCTAGTCTTGTCTAGTCTTGTCTTGTCTAGTCTTGTCTAGTCTTGTCTTGTCTTGTATTTTCTTGTCTGGTCTTGTCTTGTCTTGTCTGGTCTTGTCTTGTCTAGTCTTGTCTTGTCTTGTCTTGTTTTGTCTTGTCTTGTCTTGTCTTGTCTTGTCTTGTCTTGTCTTGGCTTGTCTTGGCTGGTCTTGTCTGGTCTTGTCTTGTCTTGTCTTGTCTTGTCTTGTCTTGTCTAGTCTTGTCTAGTCTTGTCTAGTCTTGTCTAGTCTTGTCTTGTCTTGTCTTGTCTAGTCTTGTCTTGTCTTGTCTTGTCTTGTCTTGTCTTGTCTTGTCTTGTCTAGTCTTGTCTTGTCTAGTCTTGTCTAGTCTTGTCTTGTCTTGTCTAGTCTTGTCTTGTCTAGTCTTGTCTTGTCTTGTCTAGTCTTGTCTTGTCTTGTCTTGTCTTGTCTTGTCTAGTCTTGTCTTGTCTAGTGTTGTCTAGTCTTGTCTTGTCTTGTCTTGTTTTGTCTTGTCTAGTCTTGTCTAGTCTTGTCTAGTCTTGTCCTTTCTTGTCTTGTCTAGTCTTGTCTTGTCTTGTCTAGTCTTGTCTAGTCTTGTCTAGTCTTGTCTTGTCTTGTCTAGTCTTGTCTAGTCTAGTCTTGTCTAGTCTTGCCTTTTCTTGTCTGGCCTTGTCTAGTCTTGTCTTTTCTTGTCTTGTCTTTTCTTGTCTTGTCTTGTCTTGTCTTGTCTTGTCTTGTCTTGTCTTTTCTTGTCTGGTCTTGTCTTGTCTTGTCTTGTCTTGTCTTGTCTTGTCTTGTCTTGTCTTGTCTAGTCTTGTCTAGTCTTGTCTTGTCATGTCTTGTCTAGTCTTGTCTAGTCTTGTCTTGTCTTGTCTTGTCTTGTCTTGTCTTGTCTTGTCTTGTCTTGTCTTGTCTTGTCTTGTCTTGTCTTGTCTTGTCTTGTCTTGTCTTGTCTTGTCTTGTCTTGTCTAGTCTTGTCTTGTCTTGTCTTGTCTTGTCTTGTCTTGTCTTGTCTTGTCTTGTCTTGTCTTGTCTTGTCTTGTCTTGTCTTGTCTTGTCTAGTCTTGTCTAGTCTTGTCTTGTCTTGTCTTGCCTAGTCTTGTCTAGTCTTGTCTTGTCTTGTCTTGTCTTGTCTTGTCTTGTCTTGTCTTGTCGTGTCTTGTCTTGTCTTGCCTTTTCTTGTCTGGCCTTGTCTTGTCTTGTCTTGTCTTGTCTTGTCTTGTCTTGTCTTTACTTGTCTTGTCTTGTCTTGTCTTGTCGTGTCTTGTCTTGTCTTGCCTTTTCTTGTCTGGCCTTGTCTAGTCTTGTCTAGTCTTGTCTAGTCTTGTCTAGTCTTGTCTAGTCTTGTCTTGTCTAGTCTTGTCTAGTCTTATCTAGTCTTGTCTTGTCTTGTCTAGTCTTGTCTAGTCTAGTCTTGTCTAGTCGTGTCTTGTCTAGTCTTGCCTTTTCTTGTCTGGCCTTGTCTAGTCTTGTCTAGTCTTGTCTAGTCTTGTCTTGTCTTGTCTTGTCTTGCCTAGTCTTGTCTAGTCTTGTCTAGTCTTGTCTTGTCTTGTCTAGTCTTGTCTAGTCTTGTCTAGTCTTGTCTAGTCTTGTCTAGTCTTGTCTAGTCTTGTCTAGTCTAGTCTTGTCTTGTCTAGTCTTGTCTAGTCTTGTCTTGTCTTGTCTCTTCTTGTCTTGTCTTGCCTTGTCTAGTCTTGTCTAGTCTTGTCTAGTCTTGTCTTGTCTAGTCTTGTCTAGTCTTGTCTTGTCTTGTATTTTCTTGTCTGGTCTTGTCTTGTCTTGTCTGGTCTTGTCTTGTCTAGTCTTGTCTTGTCTTGTCTTGTTTTGTCTTGTCTTGTCTTGTCTTGTCTTGTCTTGTCTTGTCTTGGCTTGTCTTGGCTGGTCTTGTCTGGTCTTGTCTTGTCTTGTCTTGTCTTGTCTTGTCTTGTCTAGTCTTGTCTAGTCTTGTCTAGTCTTGTCTAGTCTTGTCTTGTCTTGTCTTGTCTAGTCTTGTCTTGTCTTGTCTTGTCTTGTCTTGTCTTGTCTTGTCTTGTCTTGTCTAGTCTTGTCTTGTCTAGTGTTGTCTAGTCTTGTCTTGTCTAGTGTTGTCTAGTCTTGTCTTGTCTTGTCTTGTTTTGTCTTGTCTAGTCTTGTCTAGTCTTGTCTAGTCTTGTCTTTTCTTGTCTTGTCTAGTCTTGTCTTGTCTTGTCTAGTCTTGTCTAGTCTTGTCTAGTCTTGCCTTGTCTTGTCTAGTCTTGTCTAGTCTAGTGTTGTCTAGTCTTGCCTTTTCTTGTCTTGTCTTTTCTTGTCTGGTCTTGTCTTGTCTTGTCTGGTCTTGTCTTGTCTTGTCTTGTCTTGTTTTGTCTTGTCTTGTCTTGTCTTGTCTTGTCTTGTCTTGTCTTGTCTTGTCTTGTCTTGTCTAGTCTTGTCTTGTCTAGTCTTGTCTAGTCTTGTCTTGTCTTGTCTAGTCTTGTCTTGTCTAGTCTTGTCTTGTCTTGTCTAGTCTTGTCTTGTCTTGTCTTGTCTTGTCTTGTCTAGTCTTGTCTTGTCTAGTGTTGTCTAGTCTTGTCTTGTCTTGTCTTGTTTTGTCTTGTCTAGTCTTGTCTAGTCTTGTCTAGTCTTGTCTTTTCTTGTCTTGTCTAGTCTTGTCTTGTCTTGTCTAGTCTTGTCTAGTCTTGTCTAGTCTTGTCTTGTCTTGTCTAGTCTTGTCTAGTCTAGTCTTGTCTAGTCTTGCCTTTTCTTGTCTGGCCTTGTCTAGTCTTGTCTTTTCTTGTCTTGTCTTTTCTTGTCTTGTCTTGTCTTGTCTTGTCTTGTCTTTTCTTGTCTGGTCTTGTCTTGTCTTGTCTTGTCTTGTCTTGTCTTGTCTTGTCTTGTCTTGTCTTGTCTAGTCTTGTCTAGTCTTGTCTTGTCATGTCTTGTCTAGTCTTGTCTAGTCTTGTCTTGTCTTGTCTTGTCTTGTCTTGTCTTGTCTTGTCTTGTCTTGTCTTGTCTTGTCTTGTCTTGTCTTGTCTTGTCTTGTCTTGTCTTGTCTTGTCTTGTCTTGTCTTGCCTTGTCTTGTCTTGTCTTGTCTAGTCTTGTCTAGTCTTGCCTTTTCTTGTCTTGTCTTGTCTTGTCTTGTCTTGTCTTGTCTTTTCTTGTCTGGTCTTGTCTTGTCTTGTCTTGTCTTGTCTTGTCTTGTCTTGTCTTGTCTTGTCTTGTCTTGTCTTGTCTAGTCTTGTCTAGTCTTGTCTTGTCATGTCTTGTCTAGTCTTGTCTAGTCTTGTCTAGTCTTGTCTAGTCTTGTCTAGTCTTGTCTAGTCTTGTCTTGTCTTGTCTTGTCTTGCCTAGTCTTGTCTAGTCTTGTCTAGTCTTGTCTAGTCTTGTCTAGTCTTGTCTAGTCTTGTCTAGTCTAGTCTTGTCTTGTCTAGTCTTGTCTAGTCTTGTCTTGTCTTGTCTTGTCTTTTCTTGTCTTTTCTTGTCTGGTCTTGTCTTGTCTTGTCTAGTCTTGTCTAGTCTTGTCTAGTCTTGTCTTGTCTTGTCTAGTCTTGTCTTGTCTAGTCTTGTCTTGTCTTGTCTAGTCTTGTCTAGTCTTGTCTAGTCTTGTCTAGTCTTGTCTAGTCTTGTCTTGTCTTGTCTTTTCTTGTCTGGTCTTGTCTTGTCTTGTCTGGTCTTGTCTTGTCTAGTCTTGTCTTGTCTTGTCTTGTCTTGTCTTGTCTTGTCTTGTCTTGTCTTGTCTTGTCTTGTCGTGTCTTGTCTTGTCTGGCCTTGTCTTGTCTAGTCTTGTCTAGTCTTGTCTTGTCTTGTCTTTTCTTGTCTGGTCTTGTCTGGTCTTGTCTTGTCTAGTCTTGGCTTGTCTTGTCTTGTTTTGTCTTGTCTTGTCTTGTCTTGTCTTGTCTTGTCTTGTCTTGTCTTGTCTTGGCTGGTCTTGTCTGGTCTTGTCTTGTCTTGTCTTGTCTTGTCTTGTCTTGTCTAGTCTTGTCTAGTCTTGTCTAGTCTTGTCTTGTCTTGTCTTGTCTAGTCTTGTCTTGTCTTGTCTTGTCTTGTCTTGTCTTGTCTTGTCTTGTCTTGTCTTGTCTTGTCTAGTCTTGTCTTGTCTAGTGTTGTCTAGTCTTGTCTTGTCTTGTCTTGTTTTGTCTTGTCTGGTCTTGTCTTGTCTTGTCTGGTCTTGTCTTGTCTAGTCTTGTCTTGTCTTGTCTTGTCTTGTCTTGTCTTGTCTTGTCTTGTCTTGTCTTGTCTTGTCTTGTCTTGTCTTGTCTAGTCTTGTCTAGTCTTTTCTTGTCTTGTCTTTTCTTGTCTTGTCTTTTCTTGTCTTGTCTTGTCTTGTCTTGTCTTGTCTTGTCTTGTCTTGTCTTGTCTTGTCTTGTCTTGTCTTGTCTTGTCTTGTCTTGTCTTGTCTTGTCTTGTCTTTTCTTGTCTTGTCTTGTCTTGTCTTGTCTTGTCTTTTCTTGTCTGGTCTTGTCTTGTCTTGTCTTGTCTTGTCTTGTCTTGTCTTGTCTTGTCTTGTCTTGTCTAGTCTTGTCTAGTCTTGTCTTGTCATGTCTTGTCTAGTCTTGTCTAGTCTTGTCTTGTCTTGTCTTGTCTTGTCTTGTCTTGTCTTGTCTTGTCTTGTCTTGTCTTGTCTTGTCTTGTCTTGTCTTGTCTTGTCTTGTCTTGTCTTGTCTTGTCTTGTCTTGTCTTGCCTTGTCTTGTCTTGTCTTGTCTAGTCTTGTCTAGTCTTGCCTTTTCTTGTCTTGTCTTGTCTTGTCTTGTCTTGTCTTGTCTTTTCTTGTCTGGTCTTGTCTTGTCTTGTCTTGTCTTGTCTTGTCTTGTCTTGTCTTGTCTTGTCTTGTCTTGTCTTGTCTTGTCTAGTCTTGTCTAGTCTTGTCTTGTCATGTCTTGTCTAGTCTTGTCTAGTCTTGTCTAGTCTTGTCTAGTCTTGTCTAGTCTTGTCTAGTCTTGTCTTGTCTTGTCTTGTCTTGCCTAGTCTTGTCTAGTCTTGTCTAGTCTTGTCTAGTCTTGTCTAGTCTTGTCTAGTCTTGTCTAGTCTAGTCTTGTCTTGTCTAGTCTTGTCTAGTCTTGTCTTGTCTTGTCTTGTCTTTTCTTGTCTTTTCTTGTCTGGTCTTGTCTTGTCTTGTCTAGTCTTGTCTAGTCTTGTCTAGTCTTGTCTTGTCTTGTCTAGTCTTGTCTTGTCTAGTCTTGTCTTGTCTTGTCTAGTCTTGTCTAGTCTTGTCTAGTCTTGTCTAGTCTTGTCTAGTCTTGTCTAGTCTTGTCTTGTCTTGTCTTTTCTTGTCTGGTCTTGTCTTGTCTTGTCTGGTCTTGTCTTGTCTAGTCTTGTCTTGTCTTGTCTTGTCTTGTCTTGTCTTGTCTTGTCTTGTCTTGTCTTGTCTTGTCGTGTCTTGTCTTGTCTGGCCTTGTCTTGTCTAGTCTTGTCTAGTCTTGTCTTGTCTTGTCTTTTCTTGTCTGGTCTTGTCTGGTCTTGTCTTGTCTAGTCTTGGCTTGTCTTGTCTTGTTTTGTCTTGTCTTGTCTTGTCTTGTCTTGTCTTGTCTTGTCTTGTCTTGTCTTGGCTGGTCTTGTCTGGTCTTGTCTTGTCTTGTCTTGTCTTGTCTTGTCTTGTCTAGTCTTGTCTAGTCTTGTCTAGTCTTGTCTTGTCTTGTCTTGTCTAGTCTTGTCTTGTCTTGTCTTGTCTTGTCTTGTCTTGTCTTGTCTTGTCTTGTCTTGTCTTGTCTTGTCTTGTCTAGTCTTGTCTTGTCTAGTGTTGTCTAGTCTTGTCTTGTCTTGTCTTGTTTTGTCTTGTCTGGTCTTGTCTTGTCTTGTCTGGTCTTGTCTTGTCTAGTCTTGTCTTGTCTTGTCTTGTCTTGTCTTGTCTTGTCTTGTCTTGTCTTGTCTTGTCTTGTCTTGTCTTGTCTTGTCTAGTCTTGTCTAGTCTTTTCTTGTCTTGTCTTTTCTTGTCTTGTCTTTTCTTGTCTTGTCTTGTCTTGTCTTGTCTTGTCTTGTCTTGTCTTGTCTTGTCTTGTCTTGTCTTGTCTTGTCTTGTCTTGTCTTGTCTTGTCTTGTCTTGTCTTGTCTTGTCTTGTCTTGTCTTGTCTTGTCTTGTCTTGTCTTGTCTTGTCTTGTCTTGTCTTGTCTTGTCTTGTCTTGTCGTGTCTTGTCTTGTCTTGCCTTTTCTTGTCTGGCCTTGTCTTGTCTTGTCTTGTCTTGTCTTGTCTTGTCTTGTCTTTACTTGTCTTGTCTTGTCTTGTCTTGTCGTGTCTTGTCTTGTCTTGCCTTTTCTTGTCTGGCCTTGTCTAGTCTTGTCTAGTCTTGTCTAGTCTTGTCTAGTCTTGTCTAGTCTTGTCTTGTCTAGTCTTGTCTAGTCTTGTCTAGTCTTGTCTTGGCTTGTCTAGTCTTGTCTAGTCTAGTCTTGTCTAGTCGTGTCTTGTCTAGTCTTGCCTTTTCTTGTCTGGCCTTGTCTAGTCTTGTCTAGTCTTGTCTAGTCTTGTCTAGTCTTGTCTTGTCTTGTCTTGTCTTGCCTAGTCTTGTCTAGTCTTGTCTAGTCTTGTCTAGTCTTGTCTAGTCTAGTCTTGTCTTGTCTAGTCTAGTCTTGTCTTGTCTAGTCTTGTCTAGTCTTGTCTTGTCTTGTCTTGTCTTGTCTTGTCTTGTCTTGTCTTGTCTTGTCTAGTCTTGTCTAGTCTTGTCTAGTCTTGTCTTGTCTAGTCTTGTCTAGTGTTGTCTAGTCTTGCCTTTTCTTGTCTGGCCTTGTCTAGTCTTGTCTTTTCTTGTCTTGTCTTTTCTTGTCTTGTCTTGTCTTGTCTTGTCTTGTCTTGTCTTGCCTTTTCTTGTCTGGCCTTGTCTAGTCTTGTCTTTTCTTGTCTTGTCTTTTCTTGTCTTGTCTTGTCTGGTCTTGTCTTGTCTAGTCTTGTCTTGTCTTGTCTTGTTTTGTCTTGTCTTGTCTTGTCTTGTCTTGTCTTGTCTTGTCTTGTCTTGGCTGGTCTTGTCTGGTCTTGTCTTGTCTTGTCTTGTCTTGTCTTGTCTTGTCTAGTCTTGTCTAGTCTTGTCTAGTCTTGTCTAGTCTTGTCTTGTCTTGTCTTGTCTAGTCTTGTCTTGTCTTGTCTTGTCTTGTCTTGTCTTGTCTTGTCTTGTCTAGTCTTGTCTTGTCTAGTGTTGTCTAGTCTTGTCTTGTCTTGTCTTGTTTTGTCTTGTCTAGTCTTGTCTAGTCTTGTCTAGTCTTGTCTAGTCTTGTCTAGTCTTGTCTTTTCTTGTCTTGTCTAGTCTTGTCTTGTCTTGTCTAGTCTTGTCTAGTCTTGTCTAGTCTTGTCTTGTCTTGTCTAGTCTTGTCTAGTCTAGTCTTGTCTAGTCTTGCCTTTTCTTGTCTGGCCTTGTCTAGTCTTGTCTTTTCTTGTCTTGTCTTTTCTTGTCTTGTCTTGTCTTGTCTTGTCTTGTCTTGTCTTGTCTTTTCTTGTCTGGTCTTGTCTTGTCTTGTCTTTTCTTGTCTGGTCTTGTCTTGTCTTGTCTTGTCTAGTCTTGTCTAGTCTTGTCTTGTCTTGTCTTGTCTTGTCTTGTCTTGTCTTGTCTTGTCTTGTCTTGTCTTGTCTTGTCTAGTCTTGTCGTGTCTAGTCTTGTCTAGTCTTGTCTAGTCTTGTCTTGTCTTGTCTTGTCTTGTCTTGTCTTGTCTTGTCTTGTCTTGTCTAGTCTTGTCTAGTCTTGTCTAGTCTTGTCTAGTCTTGTCTAGTCTAGTCTTGTCTAGTCTTGTCTTGTCTTGTCTAGTCTTGTCTAGTCTTGTCTAGTCTTGTCTAGTCTTGTCTAGTCTTGTCTTGTCTTGTCTTGTCTTGTCTTGTCTTGTCTTGTCTTGTCTTGTCTTGTCTAGTCTTGTCTAGTCTTGTCTAGTCTTGTCTAGTCTTGTCTAGTCTTGTCTAGTCTTGTCTTGTCTTGTCTTGTCTTGTCTTGTCTTGTCTTGTCTTGTCTTGTCTTGTCTTGTCTTGTCTTGTCTTGTCTTGTCTTGTCTTGTCTTGTCTTGTCTTGTCTTGTCTTGTCTTGTCATGTCTTGTCTTGTCTTGTCTTGTCTTGTCTTGTCTAGTCTTGTCTAGTCTTGTCTTGTCTTGTCTAGTCTTGTCTTGTCTTGTCTGGTCTTGTCTTGTCTTGTCTTGTTTTGTCTTGTCTTGTCTTGTCTTGTCTTGTCTTGTCTTGTCTTGGCTGGTCTTGTCTGGTCTTGTCTTGTCTTGTCTTGTCTTGTCTTGTCTTGTCTAGTCTTGTCTAGTCTTGTCTAGTCTTGTCTTGTCTTGTCTTGTCTAGTCTTGTCTAGTCTTGTCTAGTCTTGTCTAGTCTTGTCTTGTCTTGTCTTGTCTTGTCTTGTCTTGTCTTGTCTTGTCTTGTCTTGTCTAGTCTTGTCTAGTCTTGTCTTGTCATGTCTTGTCTAGTCTTGTCTAGTCTTGTCTTGTCTTGTCTTGTCTTGTCTGGTCTTGTCTTGTCTAGTCTTGTCTTGTCTTGTCTTGTTTTGTCTTGTCTTGTCTTGTCTTGTCTTGTCTTGTCTTGTCTTGGCTGGTCTTGTCTGGTCTTGTCTTGTCTTGTCTTGTCTTGTCTTGTCTTGTCTAGTCTTGTCTAGTCTTGTCTAGTCTTGTCTAGTCTTGTCTTGTCTAGTCTTGTCTAGTCTTGTCTTGTCTTGTCTTGTCTTGTCTTGTCTTGTCTTGTCTTGTCTAGTCTTGTCTTGTCTTGTCTTGTCTTGTCTTGTCTTGTCTTGTCTTGTCTTTTCTTGTCTGGTCTTGTCTTGTCTTGTCTAGTCTTGTCTTGTCTTGTCTTGTCTAGTCTTGTCTTGTCTTGTCTTGTCTTGTCTTGTCTTGTCTTGTCTTGTCTTGTCTTGTCTTGTCTTGTCTTGTCTTGTCTTGTCTTGTCTTGTCTTGTCTTGTCTTGTCTTGTCTTGTCTTGTCTTGTCTTGTCTTGTCTTGTCTTGTCTTGTCTTGTCTAGTCTTGTCTAGTCTTGTCTTGTCATGCCTTCTCATGTCTTGTCTTGTCTTGTCTTGTCTTGTCTTGTCTTGTCTTGTCTTGTCTTGTCTTTTCTTGTCTGGTCTTGTCTTGTCTTGTCTAGTCTTGTCTAGTCTTGTCTTGTCTTGTCTAGTCTTGTCTAGTCTTGTCTTTTCTTGTCTTGTCTTTTCTTGTCTTGTCTTGTCTTGTCTTGTCTTGTCTTGTCTTGTCTTGTCTTGTCTTGTCTTGTCTTGTCTTGTCTTGTCTTGTCTTGTCTTGTCTAGTCTTGTCTTGTCTTGTCTTTTCTTGTCTGGTCTTGTCTTGTCTTGTCTTGTCTAGTCTTGTCTAGTCTTGTCTTGTCATGCCTTCTCATGTCTTGTCTTGTCTTGTCTTGTCTTGTCTTGTCTTGTCTTGTCTTGTCTTGTCTTTTCTTGTCTGGCCTTGTCTAGTCTTGTCTAGTCTTGTCTAGTCTTGTCTTGTCTTGTCTTGTCTTGCCTAGTCTTGTCTAGTCTTGTCTAGTCTTGTCTAGTCTTGTCTAGTCTTGTCTAGTCTTGTCTAGTCTTGTCTAGTCTTGTCTAGTCTTGTCTAGTCTTGTCTTGTCTTGTCTTGTCTTGTCTTGTCTTGTCTTGTCTTGTCTTGTCTTGTCTTGTCTTGTCTTGTCTAGTCTTGTCTAGTCTTGTCTAGTCTTGTCTTGTCTAGTCTTGTCTAGTCTTGTCTTGTCTTGTCTTTTCTTGTCTGGTCTTGTCTTGTCTTGTCTTGTCTAGTCTTGTCTAGTCTTGTCTTGTCTTGTCTTGCCTTTTCTTGTCTGGCCTTGTCTTGTCTTGTCTTGTCTTGTCTTGTCTAGTCTTGTCTAGTCTTGTCTTGTCTTGTCTAGTCTTGTCTAGTCTAGTCTTGTCTAGTCGTGTCTTGTCTAGTCTTGCCTTTTCTTGTCTGGCCTTGTCTAGTCTTGTCTAGTCTTGTCTAGTCTTGTCTTGTCTTGCCTAGTCTTGTCTAGTCTTGTCTAGTCTTATCTAGTCTTGTCTAGTCTTGTCTAGTCTTGTCTAGTCTTGTCTAGTCTTGTCTAGTCTAGTCTTGTCTTGTCTAGTCTTGTCTAGTCTTGTCTTGTCTTGTCTTGTCTTGTCTTGTCTTGTCTTGTCTTGTCTTGTCTTGTCTTGTCTTGTCTAGTCTTGTCTAGTCTTGTCTAGTCTTGTCTTGTCTTGTCTAGTCTTGTCTAGTCTTGTCTTGTCTTGTCTTGTTTTGTCTTGTCTTGTCATGTCATGTCATGTTGTGTTGTCTTGTCTTGTCTTTTCTTGTCTTGTCTTGCCTTTTCTTGTCTGGCCTTGTCTTGTCTTGTCTTGTCTTGTCTTGTCTTTACTTGTCTTGTCTTGTCTTGTCGTGTCTTGTCTTGTCTTCCCTTTTCTTGTCTGGCCTTGTCTAGTCTTGTCTAGTCTTGTCTTGTCTTGTCAAGTCTTGTCTAGTCTTGTCTAGTCTTGTCTAGTCTTGTCTTGTCTTGTCTAGTCTTGTCTAGTCTAGTCTTGTCTAGTCGTGTCTTGTCTAGTCTTGCCTTTTTTTGTTTGGCCTTGTCTAGTCTTGTCTAGTCTTGTCTAGTCTTGTCTTGTCTTGTCTTGTCTTGCCTAGTCTTGTCTAGTCTTGTCTAGTCTTGTCTAGTCTTGTCTAGTCTTGTCTAGTCTTGTCTTGTCTTGTCTTGTCTTGCCTAGTCTTGTCTAGTCTTGTCTAGTCTTGTCTAGTCTTGTCTAGTCTTGTCTAGTCTTGTCTAGTCTTGTCTTGTCTTGTCTTGTCTTGTCTTGTCTTGTCTTGTCTTGTCTTGTCTTGTCTTGTCTAGTCTTGTCTAGTCTTGTCTAGTCTTGTCTAGTCTTGTCTTGTCTAGTCTTGTCTAGTCTTGTCTTGTCTTGTCTTTTCTTGTCTGGTCTTGTCTTGTCTTGTCTTGTCTAGTCTTGTCTAGTCTTATCTTGTCTTGTCTTGTCTTGTCTTGGGTTGTCTTGTCTTGTCTTTTCTTGTCTTGTCTTGTCTTGTCTTGTCTTGTCTTGTCTTGTCTTGTCTAGACTTGTCTTGTCTTGTCTTGTCTTGTCTAGTCTTGTCTAGTCTTGTCTTGTCTTGTCTAGTCTTGTCTTGTCTTGTCTTGTCTTGTCTTGTCTAGTCTTGTCTTGTCTTGTCTTGTCTTGCCTAGTCTTGTCTAGTCTTGTCTAGTCTTGTCTAGTCTTGTCTAGTCTTGTCTAGTCTTGTCTAGTCTTGTCTTGTCTTGTCTTGTCTTGCCTAGTCTTGTCTAGTCTTGTCTAGTCTTGTCTAGTCTTGTCTAGTCTTGTCTAGTCTTGTCTAGTCTAGTCTTGTCTTGTCTAGTCTTGTCTAGTCTTGTCTTGTCTTGTCTTGTCTTGTCTTGTCTTGTCTTGTCTTGTCTAGTCTTGTCTAGTCTTGTCTAGTCTTGTCTAGTCTTGTCTAGTCTTGTCTAGTCTTGTCTAGTCTAGTCTTGTCTAGTCGTGTCTTGTCTAGTCTTGCCTTTTCTTGTCTGGCCTTGTCTAGTCTTGTCTAGTCTTGTCTAGTCTTGTCTTGTCTTGTCTTGTCTTGCCTAGTCTTGTCTAGTCTTGTCTAGTCTTGTCTAGTCTTGTCTAGTCTTGTCTAGTCTTGTCTAGTCTAGTCTTGTCTTGTCTAGTCTTGTCTAGTCTTGTCTTGTCTTGTCTTGTCTTGTCTTGTCATGTTGTGTTGTGTTGTTTTGTCTTGCCTTGTTTTGTCTTGTCTTGTCTTGTCTTGTCTTGTCTTGTCTTGGGTTGTCTTGTCTTGTCTTTTCTTGTCTTGTCTTGTCTTGTCTTGTCTAGACTTGTCTTGTCTTGTCTTGTCTTGTCTAGTCTTGTCTAGTCTTGTCTTGTCTTGTCTAGTCTTGTCTTGTCTTGTCTTGTCTTGTCTAGTCTTGTCTAGTCTTGTCTAGTCTTGTCTAGTCTTGTCTAGTCTTGTCTAGTCTTGTCTAGTCTTGTCATGTCTTGTCATGTCATGTCATGTCATGTTGTGTTGTGTTGTTTTGTCTTGCCTTGTTTTGTCTTGTCTTGTCTTGTCTTGTCTTGTCTTGTCTTGGGTTGTCTTGTCTTGTCTTTTCTTGTCTTGTCTTGTCTTGTCTTGTCTTGTCTTGTCTAGACTTGTCTTGTCTTGTCTTGTCTTGTCTAGTCTTGTCTTGTCTTGTCTTGTCTTGTCTTGTCTTGTCTTGTCTTGTCTTGTCTTGTCTAGTCTTGTCTAGTCTTGTCTTGTCTTGTCTTGTCTTGTCTTGTCTTGTCTTGTATTGTCTTGTCTTGTCTTGTCTTGTCTTGTCTTGTCTTGTCTTGTCTTGTCTTGTCTTGTCTTGTCTTGTCTTGTCTTGTCTTGTCTTGTCTTGTCTTGTCTTGTCTTGTCTAGTCTTGTCTAGTCTTGTCTAGTCTTGTCTTGTCTAGTCTTGTCTTGTCTTGTCTTTTCTTGTCTGGTCTTGTCTTGTCTTGTCTTGTCTAGTCTTGTCTAGTCTTGTCTTGTCTTGTCTTGTTTTGTCTTGTCTTGTCATGTCTTGTCATGTCATGTCATGTCATGTTGTGTTGTGTTGTTTTGTCTTGCCTTGTTTTGTCTTGTCTTGTCTTGTCTTGTCTTGTCTTGTCTTGGGTTGTCTTGTCTTGTCTTTTCTTGTCTTGTCTTGTCTTGTCTTGTCTTGTCTTGTCTAGACTTGTCTTGTCTTGTCTTGTCTTGTCTAGTCTTGTCTAGTCTTGTCTTGTCTTGTCTAGTCTTGTCTTGTCTTGTCTTGTCTTGTCTTGTCTTGTCTTGTCTTGTCTAGTCTTGTCTTGTCTTGTCTTGTCTTGTCTAGTCTTGTCTAGTCTTGTCTAGTCTTGTCTAGTCTTGTCTAGTCTTGTCTAGTCTTGTCTAGTCTTGTCTAGTCTTGTCTTGTCTTGCCTAGTCTTGTCTAGTCTTGTCTAGTCTTGTCTAGTCTTGTCTAGTCTAGTCTTGTCTTGTC
The DNA here is from genome assembly GCF_028554725.1 of Zeugodacus cucurbitae. Lineage (NCBI taxonomy): Eukaryota > Metazoa > Arthropoda > Insecta > Diptera > Tephritidae > Zeugodacus > Zeugodacus cucurbitae. The sequence continues at coordinate 21,892,686 of NC_071672.1, read as the reverse complement.
TAGTCTTGTCTAGTCTTGTCTTGTCTTGTCTTGTCTTGTCTTGTCTTGTCTTGTCTTGTCTTGTCTAGTCTTGTCTAGTCTTGTCTAGTCTTGTCTTGTCTAGTCTTGTCTAGTCTTGTCTTGTCTTGTCTTTTCTTTTCTTGTCTGGTCTTGTCTTGTCTTGTCTTGTCTAGTCTTGTCTAGTCTTGTCTTGTCTTGTCTTGTTTTGTCTTGTCTTGTCATGTCATGTCATGTTGTGTTGTTTTGTCTTGCTTTGTTTTGTCTTGTCTTGTCTTGTCTTGTCTTGTCTTGTCTTGGGTTGTCTTGTCTTTTCTTGTCTTGTCTTGTCTTGTCTTGTCTAGACTTGTCTTGTCTTGTCTAGTCTTGTCTAGTCTTGTCTTGTCTTGTCTTGTTTTGTCTTGTCTTGTCATGTCATGTCATGTTGTGTTGTTTTGTCTTGCTTTGTTTTGTCTTGTCTAGACTTGTCTTGTCTTGTCTTGTCTAGTCTTGTCTTGTCTTGTCTTGTCTTGTCTAGTCTTGTCTTGTCTTGTCTTGTCTTGTCTTGTTTTGTCTTGTCTTGTCTTGTCTTGTCTTGTCTTGTCTTGTCTTGTCTTGTCTTGTCTTGTCTTGTCTTGTCTTGTCTTGTCTTGTCTTGTCTTGTCTAGTCTTGTCTTGTCTTGTCTTGTCTTGTCTTGTCTTGTCTTGTCTTGTCTTGTCTTGTCTTGTCTTGTCTTGTCTTGTCTTGTCTTGTCTTGTCTTGTCTTGTCTTGTCTTGTCTTGTCTTGTCTTGTCTTGTCTTGTCTTGTCTTGTCTTGTCTTGTCTTGTCTTGTCTTGTCTTGTCTTGTCTTGTCTTGTCTTGTCTTGTCTTGTCTTGTCTTGTCTTGTCTTGTCTTGTCTTGTGTTGTCTTGTTTTGTCTTGTTTTGTCTTGTCATGTCTTCTCATGTCGTGTCTTGTCTTGTCTTGTCTAGTCTTGTCTTGTTTTGTCTTGTTTTGTCTTGTCATGTCTTCTCATGTCTTGTCTTGTCTTGTCTTGTCTAGTCTTGTCTTGATTTGTCTTGTCTTGTCTTGTCTTGTCTTGTCTTGTCTTGTCGTGTCTTGTCTTGTCTTTTCTTGTCTTGTCTTGTCTTGTCTTGTCTTGTCTTGTCTTGTCTTGTCTTGTCTTGTCTTGTCTTGTCTTGTCTTGTCTTGTCTTGTCTTGTCTTGTCTTGTCTTGTCTTGTCTTGTCTTGTCTTGTCTTGTCTTGATTTGTCTTGTCTTGTCTTGTCTTGTCTTGTCTTGTCTTGTCTTGTCTTGTGTTGTCTTGTTTTGTCTTGTTTTGTCTTGTCATGTCTTCTCATGTCTTGTCTTGTCTTGTCTTGTCTAGTCTTGTCTTGTCTTGTCTTGTCTTGTCTTGTCTTGTCTTGTCGTGTCTTGTCTTGTCTTGTCTTGTCTTGTCTTGTCTTGATTTGTCTTGTCTTGTCTTGTCTTGTCTTGTCTTGTCTTGTCGTGTCTTGTCTTGTCTTGTCTTGTCTTGTCTTGTCTTGTCTTGTCTAGTCTTGTCTAGTCTTGTCTAGTCTTGTCTAGTCTTGTCTAGTCTTGTCTAGTCTTGTCTAGTCTTGTCTTTTCTTGTCTGGTCTTGTCTTGTCTTTTCTTGTCTGGTCTTGTCTTGTCTTGTCTGGTCTTGTCTTGTCTAGTCTTGTCTTGTCTTGTCTTGTCTTGTCTTGTCTTGTCTTGTCTTGTCTAGCCTTGTCTAGTCTTGTCTTTTCTTGTCTTGTCTTTTCTTGTCTTGTCTTGTCTTGTCTTGTCTTGTCTTGTCTTGTCTTGTCTTGTCTTGTCTTGTCTTGTCTTGTCTTGTCTTGTCTTGTCTTGTCTTGTCTTGTCTTGTCTTGTCTTGTCTTGTCTTGTCTTGTCTTGTCTTGTCTTGTCTTGTCTTGTCTTGTCTTGTCTTGTCTTGTCTTGTCTTGTCTTGTCTTGTCTTGTCTTGTCTTGTCTTGTCTTGTCTTGTCTTGTCTTGTCTTGTCTTGTCTTGTCTTGTCTTGTCTTGTCTTGTCTTGTCTTGTCTTGTCTTGTCTTGTCTTGTCTTGTCTTGTCTTGTCTTGTCTTGTCTTGTCTTGTCTTGTCTTGTCTTGTCTTGTCTTGTCTTGTCTTGTCTTGTCTTGTCTTGTCTTGTCTTGTCTTGTCTTGTCTTGTCTTGTCTTGTCTTGTCTTGTCTTGTCTTGTCTTGTCTTGTCTTGTCTTGTCTTGTCTTGTCTTGTCTTGTCTTGTCTTGTCTTGTCTTGTCTTGTCTTGTCTTGTCTTGTCTTGTCTTGTCTTGTCTTGTCTTGTCTTGTCTTGTCGTGTCTTGTCTTGTCTTGCCTTTTCTTGTCTGGCCTTGTCTTGTCTTGTCTTGTCTTGTCTTGTCTTGTCTTGTCTTGTCTTGTCTTGTCTTGTCTTGTCTTTACTTGTCTTGTCTTGTCTTGTCTTGTCGTGTCTTGTCTTGTCTTGCCTTTTCTTGTCTGGCCTTGTCTAGTCTTGTCTAGTCTTGTCTAGTCTTGTCTAGTCTTGTCTTGTCTTGTCTAGTCTTGTCTAGTCTTGTCTAGTCTTGTCTTGTCTTGTCTAGTCTTGTCTAGTCTAGTCTTGTCTAGTCGTGTCTTGTCTAGTCTTGCCTTTTCTTGTCTGGCCTTGTCTAGTCTTGTCTAGTCTTGTCTAGTCTTGTCTTGTCTTGTCTTGCCTACTCTTGTCTAGTCTTGTCTAGTCTTGTCTAGTCTTGTCTAGTCTTGTCTAGTCTTGTCTAGTCTTGTCTAGTCTTGTCTAGTCTTGTCTAGTCTTGTCTAGTCTTGTCTAGTCTTGTCTAGTCTAGTCTTGTCTAGTCGTGTCTTGTCTAGTCTTGCCTTTTCTTGTCTGGCCTTGTCTAGTCTTGTCTAGTCTTGTCTTGTCTTGTCTTGTCTTGCCTAGTCTTGTCTAGTCTTGTCTAGTCTTGTCTAGTCTTGTCTAGTCTTGTCTAGTCTTGTCTAGTCTTGTCTAGTCTTGTCTTGTCTTGCCTAGTCTTGTCTAGTCTTGTCTAGTCTTGTCTAGTCTTGTCTAGTCTAGTCTTGTCTTGTCTAGTCTTGTCTAGTCTTGTCTTGTCTTGTCTTGTCTTGTCTTGTCTTGTCTTGTCTTGTCTTGTCTAGTCTTGTCTAGTCTTGTCTAGTCTTGTCTTGTCTAGTCTTGTCTAGTCTTGTCTTGTCTTGTCTTTTCTTTTCTTGTCTGGTCTTGTCTTGTCTTGTCTTGTCTAGTCTTGTCTAGTCTTGTCTTGTCTTGTCTTGTTTTGTCTTGTCTTGTCATGTCATGTCATGTTGTGTTGTTTTGTCTTGCTTTGTTTTGTCTTGTCTTGTCTTGTCTTGTCTTGTCTTGTCTTGGGTTGTCTTGTCTTTTCTTGTCTTGTCTTGTCTTGTCTTGTCTAGACTTGTCTTGTCTTGTCTAGTCTTGTCTAGTCTTGTCTTGTCTTGTCTTGTTTTGTCTTGTCTTGTCATGTCATGTCATGTTGTGTTGTTTTGTCTTGCTTTGTTTTGTCTTGTCTAGACTTGTCTTGTCTTGTCTTGTCTAGTCTTGTCTTGTCTTGTCTTGTCTTGTCTAGTCTTGTCTTGTCTTGTCTTGTCTTGTCTTGTTTTGTCTTGTCTTGTCTTGTCTTGTCTTGTCTTGTCTTGTCTTGTCTTGTCTTGTCTTGTCTTGTCTTGTCTTGTCTTGTCTTGTCTTGTCTTGTCTAGTCTTGTCTTGTCTTGTCTTGTCTTGTCTTGTCTTGTCTTGTCTTGTCTTGTCTTGTCTTGTCTTGTCTTGTCTTGTCTTGTCTTGTCTTGTCTTGTCTTGTCTTGTCTTGTCTTGTCTTGTCTTGTCTTGTCTTGTCTTGTCTTGTCTTGTCTTGTCTTGTCTTGTCTTGTCTTGTCTTGTCTTGTCTTGTCTTGTCTTGTCTTGTCTTGTCTTGTCTTGTCTTGTCTTGTCTTGTGTTGTCTTGTTTTGTCTTGTTTTGTCTTGTCATGTCTTCTCATGTCGTGTCTTGTCTTGTCTTGTCTAGTCTTGTCTTGTTTTGTCTTGTTTTGTCTTGTCATGTCTTCTCATGTCTTGTCTTGTCTTGTCTTGTCTAGTCTTGTCTTGATTTGTCTTGTCTTGTCTTGTCTTGTCTTGTCTTGTCTTGTCGTGTCTTGTCTTGTCTTTTCTTGTCTTGTCTTGTCTTGTCTTGTCTTGTCTTGTCTTGTCTTGTCTTGTCTTGTCTTGTCTTGTCTTGTCTTGTCTTGTCTTGTCTTGTCTTGTCTTGTCTTGTCTTGTCTTGTCTTGTCTTGTCTTGTCTTGTCTTGTCTTGTCTTGATTTGTCTTGTCTTGTCTTGTCTTGTCTTGTCTTGTCTTGTCTTGTCTTGTGTTGTCTTGTTTTGTCTTGTTTTGTCTTGTCATGTCTTCTCATGTCTTGTCTTGTCTTGTCTTGTCTAGTCTTGTCTTGTCTTGTCTTGTCTTGTCTTGTCTTGTCTTGTCGTGTCTTGTCTTGTCTTGTCTTGTCTTGTCTTGTCTTGATTTGTCTTGTCTTGTCTTGTCTTGTCTTGTCTTGTCTTGTCGTGTCTTGTCTTGTCTTGTCTTGTCTTGTCTTGTCTTGTCTTGTCTAGTCTTGTCTAGTCTTGTCTAGTCTTGTCTAGTCTTGTCTAGTCTTGTCTAGTCTTGTCTAGTCTTGTCTTTTCTTGTCTGGTCTTGTCTTGTCTTTTCTTGTCTGGTCTTGTCTTGTCTTGTCTGGTCTTGTCTTGTCTAGTCTTGTCTTGTCTTGTCTTGTCTTGTCTTGTCTTGTCTTGTCTTGTCTAGCCTTGTCTAGTCTTGTCTTTTCTTGTCTTGTCTTTTCTTGTCTTGTCTTGTCTTGTCTTGTCTTGTCTTGTCTTGTCTTGTCTTGTCTTGTCTTGTCTTGTCTTGTCTTGTCTTGTCTTGTCTTGTCTTGTCTTGTCTTGTCTTGTCTTGTCTTGTCTTGTCTTGTCTTGTCTTGTCTTGTCTTGTCTTGTCTTGTCTTGTCTTGTCTTGTCTTGTCTTGTCTTGTCTTGTCTTGTCTTGTCTTGTCTTGTCTTGTCTTGTCTTGTCTTGTCTTGTCTTGTCTTGTCTTGTCTTGTCTTGTCTTGTCTTGTCTTGTCTTGTCTTGTCTTGTCTTGTCTTGTCTTGTCTTGTCTTGTCTTGTCTTGTCTTGTCTTGTCTTGTCTTGTCTTGTCTTGTCTTGTCTTGTCTTGTCTTGTCTTGTCTTGTCTTGTCTTGTCTTGTCTTGTCTTGTCTTGTCTTGTCTTGTCTTGTCTTGTCTTGTCTTGTCTTGTCTTGTCTTGTCTTGTCTTGTCTTGTCTTGTCTTGTCTTGTCTTGTCTTGTCTTGTCTTGTCTTGTCTTGTCTTGTCTTGTCTTGTCTTGTCTTGTCTTGTCTTGTCTTGTCTTGTCTTGTCTTGTCTTGTCTTGTCTTGTCTTGTCTTGTCTTGTCTTGTCTTGTCTTGTCTTGTCTTGTCTTGTCTTGTCTTGTCTTGTCGTGTCTTGTCTTGTCTTGCCTTTTCTTGTCTGGCCTTGTCTTGTCTTGTCTTGTCTTGTCTTGTCTTGTCTTGTCTTGTCTTGTCTTGTCTTGTCTTTACTTGTCTTGTCTTGTCTTGTCTTGTCGTGTCTTGTCTTGTCTTGCCTTTTCTTGTCTGGCCTTGTCTAGTCTTGTCTAGTCTTGTCTAGTCTTGTCTAGTCTTGTCTTGTCTTGTCTAGTCTTGTCTAGTCTTGTCTAGTCTTGTCTTGTCTTGTCTAGTCTTGTCTAGTCTAGTCTTGTCTAGTCGTGTCTTGTCTAGTCTTGCCTTTTCTTGTCTGGCCTTGTCTAGTCTTGTCTAGTCTTGTCTAGTCTTGTCTTGTCTTGTCTTGCCTACTCTTGTCTAGTCTTGTCTAGTCTTGTCTAGTCTTGTCTAGTCTTGTCTAGTCTTGTCTAGTCTTGTCTAGTCTTGTCTAGTCTTGTCTAGTCTTGTCTAGTCTTGTCTTGTCTTGTCTAGTCTTGTCTAGTCTTGTCTTGTCTTGTCTTGTCTTTTCTTGTCTTGTCTTGTCTTGTCTTGTCTTGTCTTGTCTAGTCTTGTCTAGTCTTGTCTAGTCTTGTCTTGTCTAGTCTTGTCTAGTCTTGTCTTGTCTTGTCTTTTCTTGTCTGGTCTTGTCTTGTCTTGTCTGGTCTTGTCTTGTCTAGTCTTGTCTTGTCTTGTCTTGTCTTGTCTTGTCTTGTCTTGTCTTGGCTGGTCTTGTCTGGTCTTGTCTTGTCTTGTCTTGTCTTGTCTTGTCTTGTCTAGTCTTGTCTAGTCTTGTCTAGTCTTGTCTAGTCTTGTCTTGTCTTGTCTTGTCTTGTCTTGTCTTGTCTTGTCTTGTCTTGTCTTGTCTTGTCTTGTCTTGTCTTGTCTTGTCTTGTCTTGTCTTGTCTTGTCGTGTCTTGTCTTGTCTTGTCTTGTCTTGTCTTGTCTTGTCTTGTCTTGTCTAGTCTTGTCTAGTCTTGTCTTGTCATGTCTTGTCTTGTCTTGTCTTGTCTTGTCTTGTCTTGTCTTGTCTTGTCTTGTCTTGTCTTGTCTTTTCTTGTCTTGTCTAGTCTTGTCTAGTCTTGTCTTGTCATGTCTTGTCTAGTCTTGTCTAGTCTTGTCTAGTCTTGTCTAGTCTTGTCTAGTCTTGTCTAGTCTTGTCTAGTCTTGTCTTGTCTTGTCTTGTCTTGCCTAGTCTTGTCTAGTCTTGTCTTGTCTTGTCTTGTCTTGTCTTGTCTTGTCTTGTCTTGTCGTGTCTTGTCTTGTCTTGCCTTTTCTTGTCTGGCCTTGTCTTGTCTTGTCTTGTCTTGTCTTGTCTTGTCTTGTCTTGTCTTTACTTGTCTTGTCTTGTCTTGTCTTGTCGTGTCTTGTCTTGTCTTGCCTTTTCTTGTCTGGCCTTGTCTAGTCTTGTCTAGTCTTGTTTAGTCTTGTCTAGACTTGTCTAGTCTTGTCTAGTCTTGTCTAGTCTTGTCTTGTCTAGTCTTGTCTAGTCTTGTCTAGTCTTGTCTTGTCTTGTCTAGTCTTGTCTAGTCTAGTCTTGTCTAGTCGTGTCTTGTCTAGTCTTGCCTTTTCTTGTCTGGCCTTGTCTAGTCTTGTCTAGTCTTGTCTAGTCTTGTCTTGTCTTGTCTTGTCTTGCCTAGTCTTGTCTAGTCTTGTCTAGTCTTGTCTTGTCTTGTCTAGTCTTGTCTAGTCTTGTCTAGTCTTGTCTAGTCTTGTCTAGTCTTGTCTAGTCTTGTCTAGTCTAGTCTTGTCTTGTCTAGTCTTGTCTAGTCTTGTCTTGTCTTGTCTTGTCTTGTCTTGTCTTGTCTTGTCTAGTCTTGTCTAGTCTTGTCTAGTCTTGTCTTGTCTAGTCTTGTCTAGTCTTGTCTTGTCTTGTCTTTTCTTGTCTGGTCTTGTCTTGTCTTGTCTGGTCTTGTCTTGTCTAGTCTTGTCTTGTCTTGTCTTGTTTTGTCTTGTCTTGTCTTGTCTTGTCTTGTCTTGTCTTGTCTTGTCTTGTCTTGTCTTGTCTTGGCTGGTCTTGTCTGGTCTTGTCTTGTCTTGTCTTGTCTTGTCTTGTCTTGTCTAGTCTTGTCTAGTCTTGTCTAGTCTTGTCTAGTCTTGTCTTGTCTTGTCTTGTCTAGTCTTGTCTTGTCTTGTCTTGTCTTGTCTTGTCTTGTCTTGTCTTGTCTTGTCTTGTCTAGTCTTGTCTTGTCTAGTGTTGTCTAGTCTTGTCTTGTCTTGTCTTGTTTTGTCTTGTCTAGTCTTGTCTAGTCTTGTCTAGTCTTGTCTTTTCTTGTCTTGTCTAGTCTTGTCTTGTCTTGTCTAGTCTTGTCTAGTCTTGTCTAGTCTTGTCTTGTCTTGTCTAGTCTTGTCTAGTCTAGTCTTGTCTAGTCTTGCCTTTTCTTGTCTTGTCTTTTCTTGTCTGGTCTTGTCTTGTCTTGTCTGGTCTTGTCTTGTCTTGTCTTGTCTTGTTTTGTCTTGTCTTGTCTTGTCTTGTCTTGTCTTGTCTTGTCTTGTCTTGTCTAGTCTTGTCTTGTCTAGTCTTGTCTAGTCTTGTCTTGTCTTGTCTAGTCTTGTCTTGTCTAGTCTTGTCTTGTCTTGTCTAGTCTTGTCTTGTCTTGTCTTGTCTTGTCTTGTCTAGTCTTGTCTTGTCTAGTGTTGTCTAGTCTTGTCTTGTCTTGTCTTGTTTTGTCTTGTCTAGTCTTGTCTAGTCTTGTCTAGTCTTGTCTTTTCTTGTCTTGTCTAGTCTTGTCTTGTCTTGTCTAGTCTTGTCTTGTCTAGTCTTGTCTAGTCTTGTCTTGTCTTGTCTTGTCTAGTCTTGTCTAGTCTAGTCTTGTCTAGTCTTGCCTTTTCTTGTCTGGCCTTGTCTAGTCTTGTCTTTTCTTGTCTTGTCTTTTCTTGTCTTGTCTTGTCTTGTCTTGTCTTGTCTTGTCTTGTCTTTTCTTGTCTGGTCTTGTCTTGTCTTGTCTTGTCTTGTCTTGTCTTGTCTTGTCTTGTCTAGTCTTGTCTTGTCATGTCTTGTCTAGTCTTGTCTTGTCTTGTCTTGTCTTGTCTTGTCTTGTCTTGTCTTGTCTTGTCTTGTCTTGTCTTGTCTTGTCTTGTCTTGTCTTGTCTTGTCTAGTCTTGTCTAGTCTTGCCTTTTCTTGTCTGGCCTTGTCTAGTCTTTTCTTGTCTTGTCTTTTCTTGTCTTGTCTTGTCTAGTCTTGTCTAGTCTTGTCTTGTCTTGTCTTGTCTTGCCTAGTCTTGTCTAGTCTTGTCTAGTCTTGTCTTGTCTAGTCTTGTCTAGTCTGGTCTTGTCTTGTCTTGTCTTGTCTTGTCTTGTCTTGTCTTGTCTTGTCTTGTCTTTTCTTGTCTGGTCTTGTCTTGTCTTGTCTTGTCTTGTCTTGTCTTGTCTTGTCTTGTCTTGTCTTGTCTTTTCTTGTCTAGTCTTGTCTTGTCTAGTCTTGTCTAGTCTTGTCTTGTCTTGTCTTTTCTTGTCTGGTCTTGTCTTGTCTTGTCTTGTCTAGTCTTGTCTAGTCTTATCTTGTCTTGTCTTGTCTTGTCTTGTCTTGTCTTGGGTTGTCTTGTCTTGTCTTTTCTTGTCTTGTCTTGTCTTGTCTTGTCTTGTCTTGTCTTGTCTTGTCTAGACTTGTCTTGTCTTGTCTTGTCTTGTCTAGTCTTGTCTAGTCTTGTCTTGTCTTGTCTAGTCTTGCCTTGTCTTGTCTTGTCTTGTCTTGTCTTGTCTTGTCTAGTCTTGTCTTGTCTTGCCTAGTCTTGTCTAGTCTTGTCTAGTCTTGTCTAGTCTTGTCTAGTCTTGTCTAGTCTTGTCTAGTCTTGTCTAGTCTTGTCTTGTCTTGTCTTGTCTTGCCTAGTCTTGTCTAGTCTTGTCTAGTCTTGTCTAGTCTTGTCTAGTCTTGTCTAGTCTAGTCTTGTCTTGTCTAGTCTTGTCCAGTCTTGTCTTGTCTTGTCTTGTCTTGTCTTGTCTTGTCTTGTCTTGTCTTGTCTTGTCTTGTCTAGTCTTGTCTAGTCTTGTCTAGTCTTGTCTAGTCTTGTCTAGTCTTGTCTAGTCTAGTCTTGTCTAGTCGTGTCTTGTCTAGTCTTGCCTTTTCTTGTCTGGCCTTGTCTAGTCTTGTCTAGTCTTGTCTAGTCTTGTCTTGTCTTGTCTTGTCTTGCCTAGTCTTGTCTAGTCTTGTCTAGTCTTGTCTAGTCTTGTCTTGTCTTGTCTTGTCTTGTCTTGTCTTGTCTTGTCTTGTCTTGTCTTGTCTTGTCTTGTCTTGTCTTGTCTTGTCTTGTCTTGTCTTGTCTAGTCTTGTCTAGTCTTGTCTTGTCTTGTCTTGTCTTGTCTTGTCTTGTCTTGTCTTGTCTTGTCTTGTCTTGTCTTGTCTTGTCTTGTCTTGTCTTGTCTTGTCTTGTCTTGTCTTGTCTTGTCTTGTCTTGTCTTGTCTTGTCTTGTCTTGTCTTGTCTTCTCTTGTCTTGTCCTGTCCTGACGTGTGTTTTTGTCTTGTCTTGTCTTGTCATGTCGTGTGTTGTGTTGTTTTGTCTTGTCTTGTTGTGTATTGTCATGCCTTATATTGTCTTGTCTTGTCTTGTCTTGTCTTGTCTTGTCTTGTCTTGTCTTGTCTTGTCTTGTCTTGTCTTGTCTTGTCTTGTCTTGTCTTGTCTTGTCTTGTCTTGTCTTGTCTTGTCTTGTCTTGTCGTGTCTTGTCTTGTCTTGCCTTTTCTTGTCTGGCCTTGTCTTGTCTTGTCTTGTCTTGTCTTGTCTTGTCTTGTCTTGTCTTGTCTTGTCTTGTCTTTACTTGTCTTGTCTTGTCTTGTCTTGTCGTGTCTTGTCTTGTCTTGCCTTTTCTTGTCTGGCCTTGTCTAGTCTTGTCTAGTCTTGTCTAGTCTTGTCTAGTCTTGTCTTGTCTTGTCTAGTCTTGTCTAGTCTTGTCTAGTCTTGTCTTGTCTTGTCTAGTCTTGTCTAGTCTAGTCTTGTCTAGTCGTGTCTTGTCTAGTCTTGCCTTTTCTTGTCTGGCCTTGTCTAGTCTTGTCTAGTCTTGTCTAGTCTTGTCTTGTCTTGTCTTGCCTACTCTTGTCTAGTCTTGTCTAGTCTTGTCTAGTCTTGTCTAGTCTTGTCTAGTCTTGTCTAGTCTTGTCTAGTCTTGTCTAGTCTTGTCTAGTCTTGTCTTGTCTTGTCTAGTCTTGTCTAGTCTTGTCTTGTCTTGTCTTGTCTTTTCTTGTCTTGTCTTGTCTTGTCTTGTCTTGTCTTGTCTAGTCTTGTCTAGTCTTGTCTAGTCTTGTCTTGTCTAGTCTTGTCTAGTCTTGTCTTGTCTTGTCTTTTCTTGTCTGGTCTTGTCTTGTCTTGTCTGGTCTTGTCTTGTCTAGTCTTGTCTTGTCTTGTCTTGTCTTGTCTTGTCTTGTCTTGTCTTGGCTGGTCTTGTCTGGTCTTGTCTTGTCTTGTCTTGTCTTGTCTTGTCTTGTCTAGTCTTGTCTAGTCTTGTCTAGTCTTGTCTAGTCTTGTCTTGTCTTGTCTTGTCTTGTCTTGTCTTGTCTTGTCTTGTCTTGTCTTGTCTTGTCTTGTCTTGTCTTGTCTTGTCTTGTCTTGTCTTGTCTTGTCGTGTCTTGTCTTGTCTTGTCTTGTCTTGTCTTGTCTTGTCTTGTCTTGTCTAGTCTTGTCTAGTCTTGTCTTGTCATGTCTTGTCTTGTCTTGTCTTGTCTTGTCTTGTCTTGTCTTGTCTTGTCTTGTCTTGTCTTGTCTTTTCTTGTCTTGTCTAGTCTTGTCTAGTCTTGTCTTGTCATGTCTTGTCTAGTCTTGTCTAGTCTTGTCTAGTCTTGTCTAGTCTTGTCTAGTCTTGTCTAGTCTTGTCTAGTCTTGTCTTGTCTTGTCTTGTCTTGCCTAGTCTTGTCTAGTCTTGTCTTGTCTTGTCTTGTCTTGTCTTGTCTTGTCTTGTCTTGTCGTGTCTTGTCTTGTCTTGCCTTTTCTTGTCTGGCCTTGTCTTGTCTTGTCTTGTCTTGTCTTGTCTTGTCTTGTCTTGTCTTTACTTGTCTTGTCTTGTCTTGTCTTGTCGTGTCTTGTCTTGTCTTGCCTTTTCTTGTCTGGCCTTGTCTAGTCTTGTCTAGTCTTGTTTAGTCTTGTCTAGACTTGTCTAGTCTTGTCTAGTCTTGTCTAGTCTTGTCTTGTCTAGTCTTGTCTAGTCTTGTCTAGTCTTGTCTTGTCTTGTCTAGTCTTGTCTAGTCTAGTCTTGTCTAGTCGTGTCTTGTCTAGTCTTGCCTTTTCTTGTCTGGCCTTGTCTAGTCTTGTCTAGTCTTGTCTAGTCTTGTCTTGTCTTGTCTTGTCTTGCCTAGTCTTGTCTAGTCTTGTCTAGTCTTGTCTTGTCTTGTCTAGTCTTGTCTAGTCTTGTCTAGTCTTGTCTAGTCTTGTCTAGTCTTGTCTAGTCTTGTCTAGTCTAGTCTTGTCTTGTCTAGTCTTGTCTAGTCTTGTCTTGTCTTGTCTTGTCTTGTCTTGTCTTGTCTTGTCTAGTCTTGTCTAGTCTTGTCTAGTCTTGTCTTGTCTAGTCTTGTCTAGTCTTGTCTTGTCTTGTCTTTTCTTGTCTGGTCTTGTCTTGTCTTGTCTGGTCTTGTCTTGTCTAGTCTTGTCTTGTCTTGTCTTGTTTTGTCTTGTCTTGTCTTGTCTTGTCTTGTCTTGTCTTGTCTTGTCTTGTCTTGTCTTGTCTTGGCTGGTCTTGTCTGGTCTTGTCTTGTCTTGTCTTGTCTTGTCTTGTCTTGTCTAGTCTTGTCTAGTCTTGTCTAGTCTTGTCTAGTCTTGTCTTGTCTTGTCTTGTCTAGTCTTGTCTTGTCTTGTCTTGTCTTGTCTTGTCTTGTCTTGTCTTGTCTTGTCTTGTCTAGTCTTGTCTTGTCTAGTGTTGTCTAGTCTTGTCTTGTCTTGTCTTGTTTTGTCTTGTCTAGTCTTGTCTAGTCTTGTCTAGTCTTGTCTTTTCTTGTCTTGTCTAGTCTTGTCTTGTCTTGTCTAGTCTTGTCTAGTCTTGTCTAGTCTTGTCTTGTCTTGTCTAGTCTTGTCTAGTCTAGTCTTGTCTAGTCTTGCCTTTTCTTGTCTTGTCTTTTCTTGTCTGGTCTTGTCTTGTCTTGTCTGGTCTTGTCTTGTCTTGTCTTGTCTTGTTTTGTCTTGTCTTGTCTTGTCTTGTCTTGTCTTGTCTTGTCTTGTCTTGTCTAGTCTTGTCTTGTCTAGTCTTGTCTAGTCTTGTCTTGTCTTGTCTAGTCTTGTCTTGTCTAGTCTTGTCTTGTCTTGTCTAGTCTTGTCTTGTCTTGTCTTGTCTTGTCTTGTCTAGTCTTGTCTTGTCTAGTGTTGTCTAGTCTTGTCTTGTCTTGTCTTGTTTTGTCTTGTCTAGTCTTGTCTAGTCTTGTCTAGTCTTGTCTTTTCTTGTCTTGTCTAGTCTTGTCTTGTCTTGTCTAGTCTTGTCTTGTCTAGTCTTGTCTAGTCTTGTCTTGTCTTGTCTTGTCTAGTCTTGTCTAGTCTAGTCTTGTCTAGTCTTGCCTTTTCTTGTCTGGCCTTGTCTAGTCTTGTCTTTTCTTGTCTTGTCTTTTCTTGTCTTGTCTTGTCTTGTCTTGTCTTGCCTTGTCTTGTCTTTTCTTGTCTGGTCTTGTCTTGTCTTGTCTTGTCTTGTCTTGTCTTGTCTTGTCTTGTCTAGTCTTGTCTTGTCATGTCTTGTCTAGTCTTGTCTTGTCTTGTCTTGTCTTGTCTTGTCTTGTCTTGTCTTGTCTTGTCTTGTCTTGTCTTGTCTTGTCTTGTCTTGTCTTGTCTAGTCTTGTCTAGTCTTGCCTTTTCTTGTCTGGCCTTGTCTAGTCTTTTCTTGTCTTGTCTTTTCTTGTCTTGTCTTGTCTAGTCTTGTCTAGTCTTGTCTTGTCTTGTCTTGTCTTGCCTAGTCTTGTCTAGTCTTGTCTAGTCTTGTCTTGTCTAGTCTTGTCTAGTCTGGTCTTGTCTTGTCTTGTCTTGTCTTGTCTTGTCTTGTCTTGTCTTGTCTTGTCTTTTCTTGTCTGGTCTTGTCTTGTCTTGTCTTGTCTTGTCTTGTCTTGTCTTGTCTTGTCTTGTCTTGTCTTTTCTTGTCTAGTCTTGTCTTGTCTAGTCTTGTCTAGTCTTGTCTTGTCTTGTCTTTTCTTGTCTGGTCTTGTCTTGTCTTGTCTTGTCTAGTCTTGTCTAGTCTTATCTTGTCTTGTCTTGTCTTGTCTTGTCTTGTCTTGGGTTGTCTTGTCTTGTCTTTTCTTGTCTTGTCTTGTCTTGTCTTGTCTTGTCTTGTCTTGTCTTGTCTAGACTTGTCTTGTCTTGTCTTGTCTTGTCTAGTCTTGTCTAGTCTTGTCTTGTCTTGTCTAGTCTTGCCTTGTCTTGTCTTGTCTTGTCTTGTCTTGTCTTGTCTAGTCTTGTCTTGTCTTGCCTAGTCTTGTCTAGTCTTGTCTAGTCTTGTCTAGTCTTGTCTAGTCTTGTCTAGTCTTGTCTAGTCTTGTCTAGTCTTGTCTTGTCTTGTCTTGTCTTGCCTAGTCTTGTCTAGTCTTGTCTAGTCTTGTCTAGTCTTGTCTAGTCTTGTCTAGTCTAGTCTTGTCTTGTCTAGTCTTGTCCAGTCTTGTCTTGTCTTGTCTTGTCTTGTCTTGTCTTGTCTTGTCTTGTCTTGTCTTGTCTTGTCTAGTCTTGTCTAGTCTTGTCTAGTCTTGTCTAGTCTTGTCTAGTCTTGTCTAGTCTAGTCTTGTCTAGTCGTGTCTTGTCTAGTCTTGCCTTTTCTTGTCTGGCCTTGTCTAGTCTTGTCTAGTCTTGTCTAGTCTTGTCTTGTCTTGTCTTGTCTTGCCTAGTCTTGTCTAGTCTTGTCTAGTCTTGTCTAGTCTTGTCTTGTCTTGTCTTGTCTTGTCTTGTCTTGTCTTGTCTTGTCTTGTCTTGTCTTGTCTTGTCTTGTCTTGTCTTGTCTTGTCTTGTCTTGTCTTGTCTAGTCTTGTCTAGTCTTGTCTTGTCTTGTCTTGTCTTGTCTTGTCTTGTCTTGTCTTGTCTTGTCTTGTCTTGTCTTGTCTTGTCTTGTCTTGTCTTGTCTTGTCTTGTCTTGTCTTGTCTTGTCTTGTCTTGTCTTGTCTTGTCTTGTCTTGTCTTGTCTTGTCTTGTCTTGTCTTGTCTTGTCTTGTCTTGTCTTGTCTTGTCTTGTCTTGTCTTGTCTTGTCTTGTCTTGTCTTGTCTTGTCTTGTCTAGTCTTGTCTAGTCTTGTCTAGTCTTGTCTTGTCTAGTCTTGTCTAGTCTTGTCTTGTCTTGTCTTTTCTTGTCTGGTCTTGTCTTGTCTTGTCTTGTCTAGTCTTGTCTAGTCTTGTCTTGTCTTGTCTTGTTTTGTCTTGTCTTGTCATGTCTTGTCATGTCATGTCATGTCATGTTGTGTTGTGTTGTTTTGTCTTGCCTTGTTTTGTCTTGTCTTGTCTTGTCTTGTCTTGTCTTGTCTTGGGTTGTCTTGTCTTGTCTTTTCTTGTCTTGTCTTGTCTTGTCTTGTCTTGTCTTGTCTAGACTTGTCTTGTCTTGTCTTGTCTTGTCTAGTCTTGTCTAGTCTTGTCTTGTCTTGTCTAGTCTTGTCTTGTCTTGTCTTGTCTTGTCTTGTCTTGTCTTGTCTTGTCTAGTCTTGTCTTGTCTTGTCTTGTCTAGTCTTGTCTAGTCTTGTCTAGTCTTGTCTAGTCTTGTCTAGTCTTGTCTAGTCCTGTCTAGTCTTGTCTTGTCTTGCCTAGTCTTGTCTAGTCTTGTCTAGTCTTGTCTAGTCTTGTCTAGTCTTGTCTAGTCTAGTCTTGTCTTGTCTAGTCTTGTCTAGTCTTGTCTTGTCTTGTCTTGTCTTGTCTTGTCTTGTCTTGTCTTGTCTAGTCTTGTCTAGTCTTGTCTAGTCTTGTCTTGTCTAGTCTTGTCTAGTCTTGTCTTGTCTTGTCTTTTCTTGTCTGGTCTTGTCTTGTCTTGTCTTGTCTAGTCTTGTCTAGTCTTGTCTTGTCTTGTCTTGTTTTGTCTTGTCTTGTCATGTCATGTCATGTTGTGTTGTTTTGTCTTGCTTTGTTTTGTCTTGTCTTGTCTTGTCTTGTCTTGGGTTGTCTTGTCTTTTCTTGTCTTGTCTTGTCTTGTCTTGTCTAGACTTGTCTTGTCTTGTCTAGTCTTGTCTAGTCTTGTCTTGTCTTGTCTTGTCTTGTTTTGTCTTGTCTTGTCATGTCATGTCATGTTGTGTTGTTTTGTCTTGCTTTGTTTTGTCTAGTCTTGTCTTGTCTTGTCTAGTCTTGTCTTGTCTTGTCTTGTCTTGTCTTGTCTTGTCTTGTCTTGTATTGTCTTGTCCTGTCTTGTCTTGTCTTGTCTTGTCTTGTCTTGTCTTGTCTTGTCTTGTCTTGTCTTGTCTTGTCTAGTCTTGTCTAGTCTTGTCTTGTCTAGTCTTGTCTTGTCTTGTCTTGTCTTGTCTTGTCTTGTCTTGTCTTGTCTTGTCTAGTCTTGTCTAGTCTTGTCTTGTCTAGTCTTGTCTTGTCTTGTCTTGTCTAGTCTTGTCTTGTCTTGTCTAGTCTTGTCTTGTCTTGTCTTGTCTTGTCTTGTCTTGTCTTGTCTAGTCTTGTCTAGTCTTGTCTAGTCTAGTCTTGTCTTGTCTAGTCTTGTCTAGTCTTGTCTTGTCTTGTCTTGTCTTGTCTTGTCTAGTCTTGTCTAGTCTTGTCTTGTCTTGTCTTGTCTAGTCTTGTCTAGTCTTGTCTAGTCCTGTCTAGTCTTGTCTTGTCTTGCCTAGTCTTGTCTAGTCTTGTCTAGTCTTGTCTAGTCTTGTCTAGTCTAGTCTTGTCTTGTCTAGTCTTGTCTAGTCTTGTCTTGTCTTGTCTTGTCTTGTCTTGTCTTGTCTTGTCTTGTCTTGTCTAGTCTTGTCTAGTCTAGTCTTGTCTTGTCTTGTCTTGTCTTGTCTTGTCTTGGGTTGTCTTGTCTTTTCTTGTCTTGTCTTGTCTTGTCTTGTCTAGACTTGTCTTGTCTTGTCTTGTCTTGTCTAGTCTTGTCTTGTCTTGTCTTGTCTTGTCTAGTCTTGTCTTGTCTTGTCTTGTCTTGTCTTGTTTTGTCTTGTCTTGTCTTGTCTTGTCTTGTCTTGTCTTGTCTTGTCTTGTCTTGTCTTGTCTTGTCTTGTCTAGTCTTGTCTTGTCTTGTCTTGTCTTGTCTTGTCTTGTCTTGTCTTGTCTTGTCTTGTCTTGTCTTGTCTTGTCTTGTCTTGTCTTGTCTTGTCTTGTCTTGTCTTGTCTTGTCTTGTCTTGTCTTGTCTTGTCTTGTCTTGTCTTGTCTTGTCTTGTCTTGTCTTGTCTTGTCTTGTCTTGTCTTGTCTTGTCTTGTCTTGTCTTGTCTTGTCTTGTCTTGTCTTGTCTTGTGTTGTCTTGTTTTGTCTTGTTTTGTCTTGTCATGTCTTCTCATGTCTTGTCTTGTCTTGTCTTGTCTAGTCTTGTCTTGTCTTGTCTTGTCTTGTCTTGTCTTGTCTTGTCTTGTCTTGTCTTGTCTTGTCTTGTCTTGTCTTGTCTTGGGTTGTCTTGTCTTTTCTTGTCTTGTCTTGTCTTGTCTTGTCTAGACTTGTCTTGTCTTGTCTTGTCTTGTCTAGTCTTGTCTTGTCTTGTCTTGTCTTGTCTTGTCTTGTCTTGTCTTGTCTTGTCTTGTCTTGTCTTGTCTTGTCTTGTCTTGTCTTGTCTTGTCTTGTCTTGTCTTGTCTTGTCTTGTCTTGTCTTGTCTTGTCTTGTCTTGTCTTGTCTTGTCTTGTCTAGTCTTGTCTTGTCTTGTCTAGTCTTGTCTTGTCTTGTCTTGTCTTGTCTTGTCTTGTCTTGTCTTGTCTTGTCTTGTCTTGTCTTGTCTTGTCTAGTCTTGTCTTGTCTTGTCTTGTCTTGTCTTGTCTTGTCTTGTCTAGTCTTGTCTAGTCTTGTCTAGTCTTGTCTAGTCTTGTCTTGTCTTGTCTTGTCTTGTCTTGTCTTGTCTTGTCTTGTCTTGTCTTGTATTGTCTTGTCCTGTCTTGTCTTGTCTTGTCTTGTCTTGTCTTGTCTTGTCTTGTCTTGTCTTGTCTTGTCTAGTCTTGTCTAGTCTTGTCTTGTCTAGTCTTGTCTTGTCTTGTCTTGTCTTGTCTTGTCTTGTATTGTCTTGTCCTGTCTTGTCTTGTCTTGTCTTGTCTTGTCTTGTCTTGTCTTGTCTTGTCTTGTCTTGTCTAGTCTTGTCTAGTCTTGTCTTGTCTAGTCTTGTCTTGTCTTGTCTTGTCTTGTCTTGTCTTGTCTTGTCTTGTCTTGTCTAGTCTTGTCTAGTCTTGTCTTGTCTAGTCTTGTCTTGTCTTGTCTTGTCTAGTCTTGTCTTGTCTTGTCTAGTCTTGTCTTGTCTTGTCTTGTCTTGTCTTGTCTTGTCTTGTCTTGTCTAGTCTTGTCTAGTCTTGTCTTGTCTAGTCTTGTCTTGTCTAGTCTTGTCTAGTCTTGTCTTGTCTTGTCTAGTCTTGTCTTGTCTTGTCTAGTCTTGTCTTGTCTTGTCTAGTCTTGTCTAGTCTTGTCTTGTCTTGTCTTGTCTTGTCTTGTCTTGTCTTGTCTTGTCTTGTCTTGTATTGTCTTGTCTTGTCCTGTCTTGTCTTGTCTTGTCTTGTCTTGTCTTGTCTTGTCTTGTCTTGTCTTGTCTTGTCTTGTCTTGTCTAGTCTTGTCTTGTCTTGTCTTGTCTTGTCTTGTCTTGTCTTGTCTTGTCTTGTCTTGTCTTGTCTTGTCTTGTCTAGTCTTGTCTAGTCTTGTCTTGTCTTGTCTTGTCTTGTCTAGTTTTGTCGTGTCTAGTCTTGTCTAGTCTTGTCTAGTCTTGTCTTGTCTTGTCTTGTCTTGTCTTGTCTTTTCTTGTCTGGTCTTGTCTTGTCTTGTCTTGTCTAGTCTTGTCTAGTCTTGTCTGGTCTTTTCTGGTCTTGTCTGGTCTTGTCTTGTCTTGTCTTGTCTTGTCTTGTCTTGTCTTGTCTTGTCTTGTCTTGTCTTGTCTTGTCTAGTCTTGTCTTGTCTTGTCTTGTCTTGTCTTGTCTTGTCTAGTCTTGTCTAGTCTTGTCTAGTCTTGTCTAGTCTTGTCTAGTCTTGTCTAGTCTTGTCTAGTCTTGTCTAGTCTTGTCTTTTCTTGTCTGGTCTTGTCTTGTCTTTTCTTGTCTGGTCATGTCTTGTCTTGTCTGGTCTTGTCTTGTCTTGTCTAGTCTTGTCTTGTCTTGTCTTGTCTTGTCTTGTCTTGTCTTGTCTTGTCTTGTCTTGTCTTGTCTTGTCTTGTCTTGTCTTGTCTTGTCTTGTCTTGTCTAGTCTTGTCTAGTCTTGTCTTTTCTTGTCTTGTCTTTTCTTGTCTTGTCTTGTCTTGTCTTGTCTTGTCTTGTCTTGTCTTGTCTTGTCTTGTCTTGTCTTGTCTTGTCTTGTCTTGTCTTGTCTTGTCTTGTCTTGTCTTGTCTTGTCTTGTCTTGTCTTGTCTTGTCTTGTCTTGTCTTGTCTTGTCTTGTCTTGTCTTGTCTTGTCTTGTCTTGTCTTGTCTTGTCTTGTCTTGTCTTGTCTTGTCTTGTCTTGTCTTGTCTTGTCTTGTCTTGTCTTGTCTTGTCTTGTCTTGTCTTGTCTTGTCTTGTCTTGTCTTGTCTTGTCTTGTCTTGTCTTGTCTTGTCTGGCCTTGTCTTGTCTTGTCTTGTGTTGTCTTGTCTTGTCTTGTCTTTACTTGTCTTGTCTTGTCTTGTCTTGTCGTGTCTTGTCTTGTCTTGCCTTTTCTTGTCTGGCCTTGTCTAGTCTTGTCTAGTCTTGTCTAGTCTTGTCTAGTCTTGTCTTGTCTTGTCTAGTCTTGTCTAGTCTTGTCTAGTCTTGTCTTGTCTTGTCTAGTCTTGTCTAGTCTAGTCTTGTCTAGTCGTGTCTTGTCTAGTCTTGCCTTTTCTTGTCTGGCCTTGTCTAGTCTTGTCTAGTCTTGTCTAGTCTTGTCTTGTCTTGTCTTGTCTTGTCTTGTCTTGTCTTGTCTTGTCTTGTCTTGTCTTGTCTTGTCTTGTCTTGTCTTGTCTTGTCTAGTCTTGTCTAGTCTTGTCTTTTCTTGTCTTGTCTTTCCTTGTCTTGTCTTGTCTTGTCTTGTCTTGTCTTGTCTTGTCTTGTCTTGTCTTGTCTTGTCTGGCCTTGTCTTGTCTTTTCTTGTCTTGTCTTGTCTTGTCTTGTCTTGTCTTTACTTGTCTTGTCTTGTCTTGTCTAGTCTTGTCTAGTCTTGTCTAGTCTTGTCTTGTCTTGTCTAGTCTTGTCTAGTCTTGTCTAGTCTTGTCTTGTCTTGTCTAGTCTTGTCTAGTCTAGTCTTGTCTAGTCGTGTCTTGTCTAGTCTTGCCTTTTCTTGTCTGGCCTTGTCTAGTCTTGTCTAGTCTTGTCTAGTCTTGTCTTGTCTTGTCTTGTCTTGCCTACTCTTGTCTAGTCTTGTCTAGTCTTGTCTAGTCTTGTCTAGTCTTGTCTAGTCTTGTCTAGTCTTGTCTAGTCTTGTCTAGTCTTGTCTAGTCTTGTCTAGTCTTGTCTAGTCTTGTCTAGTCTTGTCTAGTCTTGTCTTGTCTTGTCTAGTCTTGTCTAGTCTAGTCTTGTCTAGTCGTGTCTTGTCTAGTCTTGCCTTTTCTTGTCTGGCCTTGTCTAGTCTTGTCTAGTCTTGTCTTGTCTTGTCTTGTCTTGCCTACTCTTGTCTAGTCTTGTCTAGTCTTGTCTAGTCTTGTCTAGTCTTGTCTAGTCTTGTCTTGTCTTGTCTAGTCTTGTCAAGTCTTGTCTAGTCTTGTCTTGTCTTGTCTTTTCTTGTCTGGTCTTGTCTTGTCTTGTCTGGTCTTGTCTTGTCTAGTCTTGTCTTGTCTTGTCTTGTCTTGTCTTGTCTTGTCTGGTCTTGTCTGGTCTTGTCTTGTCTTGTCTTGTCTTGTCTTGTCTTGTCTAGTCTTGTCTAGTCTTGTCTAGTCTTGTCTAGTCTTGTCTTGTCTAGTCTTGTCTAGTCTTGTCTTGTCTTGTCTTGTCTTGTCTTGTCTTGTCTTGTCTTGTCTTGTCTTGTCTTGTCTTGTCTTGTCTTGTCTTGTCTTGTCTTGTCTTGTTTTGTCTTGTCTTGTCTTGTCTTGTCTTGTCTTGTCTTGTCTTGTCTTGTCTTGTCTTGTCTTGTCTAGTCTTGTCTAGTCTTGTCTTGTCATGTCTTATCTTGTCTTGTCTTGTCTTGTCTTGTCTTGTCTTGTCTTGTCTTGTCTTGTCTTGTCTTTTCTTGTCTTGTCTAGTCTTGTCTAGTCTTGTCTTGTCATGTCTTGTCTAGTCTTGTCTAGTCTTGTCTAGTCTTGTCTAGTCTTGTCTTGCCTAGTCTTGTCTAGTCTTGTCTTGTCTTGTCTAGTCTTGTCTTGTCTTGTCTTGTCTTGTCGTGTCTTGTCTTGTCGTGTCTTGTCTTGTCTTGCCTTTTCTTGTCTGGCCTTGTCTTGTCTTGTCTTGTCTTGTCTTGTCTTGTCTTGTCTTGTCTTTACTTGTCTTGTCTTGTCTTGTCTTGTCTTGTCGTGTCTTGTCTTGTCTTGCCTTTTCTTGTCTGGCCTTGTCTAGTCTTGTCTAGTATTGTTTAGTCTTGTCTAGTCTTGTCTAGACTTGTCTAGTCTTGTCTAGTCTTGTCTAGTCTTGTCTAGTCTTGTCTTGTCTAGTCTTGTCTAGTCTTGTCTAGTCTTGTCTAGTCTTGTCTTGTCTTGTCTAGTCTTGTCTAGTCTAGTCTTGTCTAGTCGTGTCTTGTCTAGTCTTGCCTTTTCTTGTCTGGCCTTGTCTAGTCTTGTCTAGTCTTGTCTAGTCTTGTCTTGTCTTGTCTTGTCTTGCCTAGTCTTGTCTAGTCTTGTCTAGTCTTGTCTTGTCTTGTCTAGTCTTGTCTAGTCTTGTCTAGTCTTGTCTAGTCTTGTCTAGTCTTGTCTAGTCTTGTCTAGTCTTGTCTAGTCTAGTCTTGTCTTGTCTAGTCTTGTCTAGTCTTGTCTTGTCTTGTCTTGTCTTGTCTTGTCTTGTCTTGTCTAGTCTTGTCTAGTCTTGTCGTGTCTAGTCTTGTCTAGTCTTGTCTTGTCTTGTCTTTTCTTGTCTGGTCTTGTCTTGTCTTGTCTGGTCTTGTCTTGTCTAGTCTTGTCTTGTCTTGTCTTGTTTTGTCTTGTCTTGTCTTGTCTTGTCTTGTCTTGTCTTGTCTTGTCTTGGCTGGTCTTGTCTGGTCTTGTCTTGTCTTGTCTTGTCTTGTCTTGTCTTGTCTTGTCTTGTCTAGTCTTGTCTAGTCTTGTCTAGTCTTGTCTAGTCTTGTCTTGTCTTGTCTTGTCTAGTCTTGTCTTGTCTTGTCTTGTCTTGTCTTGTCTTGTCTTGTCTTGTCTTGTCTTGTCTTGTCTTGTCTAGTCTTGTCTTGTCTAGTGTTGTCTAGTCTTGTCTTGTCTTGTCTTGTTTTGTCTTGTCTAGTCTTGTCTAGTCTTGTCTAGTCTTGTCTTTTCTTGTCTTGTCTAGTCTTGTCTTGTCTTGTCTAGTCTTGTCTAGTCTTGTCTAGTCTTGTCTTGTCTTGTCGAGTCTTGTCTAGTCTAGTCTTGTCTAGTCTTGCCTTTTCTTGTCTTGTCTTTTCTTGTCTGGTCTTGTCTTGTCTTGTCTGGTCTTGTCTTGTCTTGTCTTGTCTTGTTTTGTCTTGTCTTGTCTTGTCTTGTCTTGTCTTGTCTTGTCTTGTCTTGTCTAGTCTTGTCTTGTCTAGTCTTGTCTAGTCTTGTCTTGTCTTGTCTAGTCTTGTCTTGTCTAGTCTTGTCTTGTCTTGTCTAGTCTTGTCTTGTCTTGTCTTGTCTTGTCTTGTCTAGTCTTGTCTTGTCTAGTGTTGTCTAGTCTTGTCTTGTCTTGTCTTGTTTTGTCTTGTCTAGTCTTGTCTAGTCTTGTCTAGTCTTGTCTTTTCTTGTCTTGTCTAGTCTTGTCTTGTCTTGTCTAGTCTTGCCTTTTCTTGTCTGGCCTTGTCTAGTCTTGTCTTTTCTTGTCTTGTCTAGTCTTGTCTTGTCTAGTGTTGTCTAGTCTTGTCTTGTCTTGTCTTGTTTTGTCTTGTCTAGTCTTGTCTAGTCTTGTCTGGTCTTGTCTTTTCTTGTCTGGCCTTGTCTAGTCTTGTCTTTTCTTGTCTTGTCTAGTCTTGTCTTGTCTAGTGTTGTCTAGTCTTGTCTTGTCTTGTCTTGTTTTGTCTTGTCTAGTCTTGTCTAGTCTTGTCTGGTCTTGTCTTGTCTTGTCTTGTCTTGTCTTGTCTTGTCTTGTCTTGTCTAGTCTTGTCTAGTCTTGTCTAGTCTTGTCTAGTCTTGTCTTGTCTTGTCTTGTCTTGTCTTGTCTTGTCTTGTCTTGTCTTGTCTAGTCTTGTCTTGTCTAGTCTTGTCTAGTCTTGTCTTGTCTTGTCTAGTCTTGTCTTGTCTAGTCTTGTCTAGTCTTGTCTAGTCTTGTCTAGTCTTGTCTAGTCTTGTCTAGTCTTGTCTAGTCTTGTCTAGTCTTGTCTTGTCTTGTCTAGTCTTGTCTAGTCTTGTCTTGTCTTGTCTTGTCTTTTCTTGTCTTGTCTTGTCTAGTCTTGTCTAGTCTTGTCTAGTCTTGTCTAGTCTTGTCTAGTCTTGTCTTGTCTTGTCTAGTCTTGTCTTGTCTTGTCTTGTCTTGTCTTGTCTAGTCTTGTCTTGTCTAGTGTTGTCTAGTCTTGTCTTGTCTTGTCTTGTTTTGTCTTGTCTAGTCTTGTCTAGTCTTGTCTAGTCTTGTCTTTTCTTGTCTAGTCTTGTCTAGTCTAGTCTTGTCTAGTCGTGTCTTGTCTAGTCTTGCCTTTTCTTGTCTGGCCTTGTCTAGTCTTGTCTAGTCTTGTCTAGTCTTGTCTTGTCTTGTCTTGTCTTGCCTACTCTTGTCTAGTCTTGTCTAGTCTTGTCTAGTCTTGTCTAGTCTTGTCTAGTCTTGTCTAGTCTTGTCTAGTCTTGTCTTGTCTTGTCTAGTCTTGTCTAGTCTTGTCTTGTCTTGTCTTGTCTTTTCTTGTCTTGTCTTGTCTAGTCTTGTCTAGTCTTGTCTAGTCTTGTCTAGTCTTGTCTTGTCTTGTCTAGTCTTGTCTTGTCTTGTCTTGTCTTGTCTTGTCTAGTCTTGTCTTGTCTAGTGTTGTCTAGTCTTGTCTTGTCTTGTCTTGTTTTGTCTTGTCTAGTCTTGTCTAGTCTTGTCTAGTCTTGTCTTTTCTTGTCTTGTCTAGTCTTGTCTTGTCTTGTCTAGTCTTGCCTTTTCTTGTCTTGTCTTGTCTAGTCTTGTCTAGTCTTGTCTTGTCATGTCTTATCTTGTCTTGTCTTGTCTTGTCTTGTCTTGTCTTGTCTAGTCTTGTCTTGTCTTGTCTAGTCTTGTCTTGTCTAGTCTTGCCTTTTCTTGTCTGGCCTTGTCTAGTCTTGTCTTTTCTTGTCTTGTCTAGTCTTGTCTTGTCTAGTGTTGTCTAGTCTTGTCTTGTCTTGTCTTGTTTTGTCTTGTCTAGTCTTGTCTAGTCTTGTCTGGTCTTGTCTTGTCTTGTCTTGTCTTGTCTTGTCTTGTCTTGTCTTGTCTAGTCTTGTCTAGTCTTGTCTAGTCTTGTCTAGTCTTGTCTTGTCTTGTCTTGTCTAGTCTTGTCTTGTCTTGTCTTGTCTTGTCTAGTCTTGTCTTGTCTAGTCTTGTCTAGTCTTGTCTTGTCTTGTCTAGTCTTGTCTTGTCTTGTCTAGTCTTGTCTTGTCTTGTCTAGTCTTGTCTTGTCTTGTCTTGTCTTGTCTTGTCTAGTCTTGTCTTGTCTAGTGTTGTCTAGTCTTGTCTTGTCTTGTCTTGTTTTGTCTTGTCTAGTCTTGTCTAGTCTTGTCTAGTCTTGTCTAGTCTTGTCTTTTCTTGTCTTGTCTAGTCTTGTCTTGTCTTGTCTAGTCTTGTCTTGTCTAGTCTTGTCTAGTCTTGTCTTGTCTTGTCTAGTCTTGTCTAGTCTAGTCTTGTCTAGTCTTGCCTTTTCTTGTCTGGCCTTGTCTAGTCTTGTCTTTTCTTGTCTTGTCTTTTCTTGTCTTGTCTTGTCTTGTCTTGTCTTGTCTTGTCTTGTCTTTTCTTGTCTGGTCTTGTCTTGTCTTGTCTTGTCTTGTCTTGTCTTGTCTAGTCTTGTCTAGTCTTGTCTAGTCTTGTCTAGTCTAGTCTTGTCTTGTCTAGTCTTGTCTAGTCTTGTCTTGTCTTGTCTTGTCTTGTCTTGTCTTGTCTTGTCTAGTCTTGTCTAGTCTTGTCTAGTCTTGTCTTGTCTAGTCTTGTCTAGTCTTGTCTTGTCTTGTCTTTTCTTGTCTGGTCTTGTCTTGTCTTGTCTGGTCTTGTCTTGTCTAGTCTTGTCTTGTCTTGTCTTGTTTTGTCTTGTCTTGTCTTGTCTTGTCTTGTCTTGTCTTGTCTTGTCTTGGCTGGTCTTGTCTGGTCTTGTCTTGTCTTGTCTTGTCTTGTCTTGTCTTGTCTTGTCTTGTCTAGTCTTGTCTAGTCTTGTCTAGTCTTGTCTAGTCTTGTCTTGTCTTGTCTTGTCTAGTCTTGTCTTGTCTTGTCTTGTCTTGTCTTGTCTTGTCTTGTCTTGTCTTGTCTTGTCTTGTCTTGTCTTGTCTTGTCTAGTCTTGTCTTGTCTAGTGTTGTCTAGTCTTGTCTTGTCTTGTCTTGTTTTGTCTTGTCTAGTCTTGTCTAGTCTTGTCTAGTCTTGTCTTTTCTTGTCTTGTCTAGTCTTGTCTTGTCTTGTCTAGTCTTGTCTAGTCTTGTCTAGTCTTGTCTTGTCTTGTCTAGTCTTGTCTAGTCTAGTCTTGTCTAGTCTTGCCTTTTCTTGTCTTGTCTTTTCTTGTCTGGTCTTGTCTTGTCTTGTCTGGTCTTGTCTTGTCTTGTCTTGTCTTGTTTTGTCTTGTCTTGTCTTGTCTTGTCTTGTCTTGTCTTGTCTTGTCTTGTCTAGTCTTGTCTTGTCTAGTCTTGTCTAGTCTTGTCTTGTCTTGTCTAGTCTTGTCTTGTCTAGTCTTGTCTTGTCTTGTCTAGTCTTGTCTTGTCTTGTCTTGTCTTGTCTTGTCTAGTCTTGTCTTGTCTAGTGTTGTCTAGTCTTGTCTTGTCTTGTCTTGTTTTGTCTTGTCTAGTCTTGTCTAGTCTTGTCTAGTCTTGTCTTTTCTTGTCTTGTCTAGTCTTGTCTTGTCTTGTCTAGTCTTGTCTTGTCTAGTCTTGTCTAGTCTTGTCTTGTCTTGTCTAGTCTTGTCTAGTCTAGTCTTGTCTAGTCTTGCCTTTTCTTGTCTGGCCTTGTCTAGTCTTGTCTTTTCTTGTCTTGTCTTTTCTTGTCTTGTCTTGTCTTGTCTTGTCTTGTCTTGTCTTGTCTTTTCTTGTCTGGTCTTGTCTTGTCTTGTCTTGTCTTGTCTTGTCTTGTCTTGTCTTGTCTTGTCTTGTCTAGTCTTGTCTAGTCTTGTCTTGTCATGTCTTGTCTAGTCTTGTCTAGTCTTGTCTTGTCTTGTCTTGTCTTGTCTTGTCTTGTCTTGTCTTGTCTTGTCTTGTCTTGTCTTGTCTTGTCTTGTCTTGTCTTGTCTTGTCTTGTCTTGTCTTGTCTTGTCTTGTCTTGTCTAGTCTTGTCTAGTCTTGCCTTTTCTTGTCTGGCCTTGTCTAGTCTTGTCTTTTCTTGTCTTGTCTTTTCTTGTCTTGTCTTGTCTTGTCTTGTCTTGTCTTGTCTTGTCTTTTCTTGTCTGGTCTTGTCTTGTCTTGTCTTGTCTTGTCTTGTCTTGTCTTGTCTTGTCTTGTCTTGTCTTGTCTTGTCTTGTCTTGTCTTGTCTTGTCTAGTCTTGTCTAGTCTTGTCTTGTCATGTCTTGTCTAGTCTTGTCTAGTCTTGTCTAGTCTTGTCTAGTCTTGTCTAGTCTTGTCTTGTCTTGTCTTGTCTTGTCTAGTCTTGTCTAGTCTTGTCTAGTCTTGTCTAGTCTTGTCTAGTCTTGTCTAGTCTTGTCTAGTCTTGTCTAGTCTAGTCTTGTCTTGTCTAGTCTTGTCTAGTCTTGTCTAGTCTAGTCTTGTCTTGTCTAGTCTTGTCTAGTCTTGCCTTTTCTTGTCTGGCCTTGTCTAGTCTTGTCTTTTCTTGTCTTGTCTTTTCTTGTCTTGTCTTGTCTTGTCTTGTCTTGTCTTTTCTTGTCTGGTCTTGTCTTGTCTTGTCTTGTCTTGTCTTGTCTTGTCTTGTCTTGTCTTGTCTTGTCTTGTCTTGTCTTGTCTTGTCTTGTCTAGTCTTGTCTAGTCTTGTCTTGTCATGTCTTGTCTAGTCTTGTCTAGTCTTGTCTAGTCTTGTCTAGTCTTGTCTAGTCTTGTCTAGTCTTGTCTTGTCTTGTCTTGTCTTGTCTTGTCTTGTCTTGTCTTGTCTTGTCTTGTCTTGTCTAGTCTTGTCTAGTCTTGTCTTGTCTAGTCTTGTCTAGTCTTGTCTAGTCTTGTCTAGTCTTGTCTAGTCTTGTCTAGTCTTGTCTTGTCTAGTCTAGTCTTGTCTAGTCTTGCCTTTTCTTGTCTGGCCTTGTCTAGTCTTGTCTTTTCTTGTCTTGTCTTTTCTTGTCTTGTCTTGTCTTGTCTTGTCTTGTCTTTTCTTGTCTGGTCTTGTCTTGTCTTGTCTTGTCTTGTCTTGTCTTGTCTTGTCTTGTCTTGTCTTGTCTTGTCTAGTCTTGTCTTGTCTTGTTTTGTCTTGTCTAGTCTTGTCTAGTCTTGTCTAGTCTTGTCTAGTCTTGTCTAGTCTTGTCTTGTCTGGTCTTGTCTTGTCTGGTCTTGTCTTGTCTAGTCTTGTCTTGTCTTGTCTTGTCTTGTCTTGTCTTGTCTTGTCTTGTCTTGTCTTGTCTAGTCTTGTCTAGTCTTTTCTTGTCTTGTCTTTTCTTGTCTTGTCTTGTCTTGTCTTGTCTTGTCTTGTCTTGTCTTGTCTTGTCTTGTCTTGTCTTGTCTTGTCTTGTCTTGTCTTGTCTTGTCTTGTCTTGTCTTGTCTTGTCTTGTCTTGTCTTGTCTTGTCTTGTCTTGTCTTGTCTTGTCTTGTCTTGTCTTGTCTTGTCTTGTCTTGTCTTGTCTTGTCTTGTCTTGTCTTGTCTTGTCTTGTCTTGTCTTGTCTTGTCTTGTCTTGTCTTGTCTTGTCTTGTCTTGTCTTGTCTTGTCTTGTCTTGTCTTGTCTTTTCTTGTCGTGTCTTGTCTTGTCTTGATTTTTCTTGTCTGGCCTTGTCTTGTCTTGTCTTGTCTTGTCTTGTCTTGTCTTGTCTTTACTTGTCTTGTCTTGTCTTGTCTTGTCGTGTCTTGTCTTGTCTTGCCTTTTCTTGTCTGGCCTTGTCTAGTCTTGTCTAGTCTTGTCTAGTCTTGTCTTGTCTAGTCTTGTCTAGTCTTGTCTAGTCTTGTCTAGTCTTGTCTTGGCTTGTCTAGTCTTGTCTAGTCTAGTCTTGTCTAGTCGTGTCTTGTCTAGTCTTGCCTTTTCTTGTCTGGCCTTGTCTAGTCTTGTCTAGTCTTGTCTAGTCTTGTCTTGTCTTGTCTTGTCTTGCCTAGTCTTGTCTAGTCTTGTCTAGTCTTGTCTAGTCTTGTCTAGTCTTGTCTAGTCTTGTCTAGTCTTGTCTAGTCTTGTCTAGTCTTGTCTAGTCT
This sequence comes from Zeugodacus cucurbitae, assembly GCF_028554725.1. NCBI lineage: Eukaryota > Metazoa > Arthropoda > Insecta > Diptera > Tephritidae > Zeugodacus > Zeugodacus cucurbitae. Next base: position 21,864,766 of record NC_071672.1, on the reverse strand, counting down.
TGTCTAGTCTTGTCTAGTCTAGTCTTGTCTTGTCTAGTCTTGTCTAGTCTTGTCTTGTCTTGTCTTGTCTTTTCTTGTCTTGTCTTGTCTTGTCTTGTCTTGTCTTTTCTTGTCTTGTCTTGTCTTGTCTTGTCTTGTCTGGTCTTGTCTTGTCTTGTCTTTTCTTGTCTGGTCTTGTCTTGTCTTGTCTAGTCTTGTCTAGTCTTGTCTAGTCTTGTCTAGTCTAGTCTTGTCTTGTCTAGTCTTGTCTAGTCTTGTCTTGTCTTGTCTTGTCTTTTCTTGTCTTGTCTTGTCTTGTCTTGTCTTGTCTTGTCTGGTCTTGTCTTGTCTTGTCTAGTCTTGTCTAGTCTTGTCTAGTCTTGTCTTGTCTTGTCTTGTCTTGCCTAGTCTTGTCTAGTCTTGTCTAGTCTTGTCTAGTCTTGTCTAGTCTTGTCTAGTCTTGTCTAGTCTTGTCTAGTCTTGTCTAGTCTTGTCTTGTCTTGCCTAGTCTTGTCTAGTCTTGTCTAGTCTTGTCTAGTCTTGTCTAGTCTTGTCTAGTCTTGTCTAGTCTTGTCTAGTCTTGTCTAGTCTTGTCTAGTCTTGTCTAGTCTTGTCTAGTCTTGTCTAGTCTTGTCTAGTCTTGTCTAGTCTTGTCTAGTCTTGTCTAGTCTAGTCTTGTCTTGTCTAGTCTTGTCTAGTCTTGTCTTGTCTTGTCTTGTCTTTTCTTGTCTTGTCTTGTCTTGTCTTGTCTTGTCTTGTCTGGTCTTGTCTTGTCTTGTCTAGTCTTGTCTAGTCTTGTCTAGTCTTGTCTTGTCTTGTCTTGTCTTGCCTAGTCTTGTCTAGTCTTGTCTAGTCTTGTCTAGTCTTGTCTAGTCTTGTCTAGTCTTGTCCAGTCTTGTCTAGTCTTGTCTAGTCTTGTCTAGTCTTGTCTAGTCTTGTCTAGTCTAGTCTTGTCTTGTCTAGTCTTGTCTAGTCTTGTCTAGTCTTGTCTTGTCTAGTCTTGTCTAGTCTTGTCTTGTCTTGTCTGGTCTTGTCTTGTCTAGTCTTGTCTTGTCTTGTCTTGTTTTGTCTTGTCTTGTCTTGTCTTGTCTTGTCTTGTCTTGTCTTGTCTTGGCTGGTCTTGTCTGGTCTTGTCTTGTCTAGTCTTGTCTTGTCTAGTGTTGTCTAGTCTTGTCTTGTCTTGTCTTGTTTTGTCTTGTCTAGTCTTGTCTAGTCTTGTCTAGTCTTGTCTAGTCTTGTCTTTTCTTGTCTTGTCTAGTCTTGTCTTGTCTTGTCTAGTCTTGTCTAGTCTTGTCTAGTCTTGTCTAGTCTAGTCTTGTCTTGTCTAGTCTTGTCTAGTCTTGTCTTGTCTTGTCTTGTCTTTTCTTGTCTTGTCTTGTCTTGTCTTGTCTTGTCTTGTCTGGTCTTGTCTTGTCTTGTCTAGTCTTGTCTAGTCTTGTCTAGTCTTGTCTAGTCTAGTCTTGTCTTGTCTAGTCTTGTCTAGTCTTGTCTAGTCTTGTCTTGTCTTGTCTTGTCTTTTCTTGTCTTGTCTTGTCTTGTCTTGTCTTGTCTTGTCTGGTCTTGTCTTGTCTTGTCTAGTCTTGTCTAGTCTTGTCTAGTCTTGTCTTGTCTTGTCTTGTCTTGCCTAGTCTTGTCTAGTCTTGTCTAGTCTTGTCTAGTCTTGTCTAGTCTTGTCTAGTCTTGTCCAGTCTTGTCTAGTCTTGTCTAGTCTTGTCTAGTCTTGTCTAGTCTTGTCTAGTCTAGTCTTGTCTTGTCTAGTCTTGTCTAGTCTTGTCTAGTCTTGTCTTGTCTAGTCTTGTCTAGTCTTGTCTTGTCTTGTCTGGTCTTGTCTTGTCTAGTCTTGTCTTGTCTTGTCTTGTTTTGTCTTGTCTTGTCTTGTCTTGTCTTGTCTTGTCTTGTCTTGTCTTGGCTGGTCTTGTCTGGTCTTGTCTTGTCTAGTCTTGTCTTGTCTAGTGTTGTCTAGTCTTGTCTTGTCTTGTCTTGTTTTGTCTTGTCTAGTCTTGTCTAGTCTTGTCTAGTCTTGTCTAGTCTTGTCTTTTCTTGTCTTGTCTAGTCTTGTCTTGTCTTGTCTAGTCTTGTCTAGTCTTGTCTAGTCTTGTCTTGTCTTGTCTAGTCTTGTCTAGTCTAGTCTTGTCTAGTCTTGCCTTTTCTTGTCTGGCCTTGTCTAGTCTTGTCTTTTCTTGTCTTGTCTTTTCTTGTCTTGTCTTGTCTTGTCTTGTCTTGTCTTGTCTTGTCTTTTCTTGTCTGGTCTTGTCTTGTCTTGTCTTTTCTTGTCTGGTCTTGTCTTGTCTTGTCTAGTCTTGTCTAGTCTTGTCTTGTCTTGTCTTGTCTTGTCTTGTCTTGTCTTGTCTAGTCTTGTCTTGTCTAGTGTTGTCTAGTCTTGTCTTGTCTTGTCTTGTTTTGTCTTGTCTTGTCATGTCTTCTCATGTCTTGTCTTGTCTAGTCTTGTCTAGTCTTGTCTAGTCTTGTCTAGTCTTGTCTAGTCTTGTCTAGTCTTGTCTAGTCTTGTCTAGTCTAGTCTTGTCTTGTCTAGTCTTGTCTAGTCTTGCCTTTTCTTGTCTGGCCTTGTCTAGTCTTGTCTTTTCTTGTCTTGTCTTTTCTTGTCTTGTCTTGTCTTGTCTTGTCTTGTCTTGTCTTGTCTTTTCTTGTCTGGTCTTGTCTTGTCTTGTCTAGTCTTGTCTAGTCTTGCCTTTTCTTGTCTGGCCTTGTCTAGTCTTGTCTTTTCTTGTCTTGTCTTTTCTTGTCTTTTCTTGTCTGGCCTTGTCTAGTCTTGTCTTTTCTTGTCTTGTCTTTTCTTGTCTTGTCTTGTCTTGTCTTGTCTTGTCTTGTCTTGTCTTTTCTTGTCTGGTCTTGTCTTGTCTTGTCTTTTCTTGTCTGGTCTTGTCTTGTCTTGTCTAGTCTTGTCTAGTCTTGTCTTGTCTTGTCTTGTCTTGTCTTGTCTTGCCTTGTCTTGTCTTGTCTTGTCTTGTCTTGTCTTGTCTAGTCTTGTCGTGTCTAGTCTTGTCTAGTCTTGTCTAGTCTTGTCTTGTCTTGTCTTGTCTTGTCTTGTCTTGTCTTGTCTTGTCTTGCCTTGTCTTGTCTTGTCTTGTCTTGTCTAGTCTTGTCTAGTCTTGTCTTCTCTTGTCTTGTCTTTTCTTGTCTGGTCTTGTCTTGTCTTGTCTAGTCTTGTCTAGTCTTGTCTTTTCTTGTCTGGTCTTGTCTTGTCTTGTCTTGTCTAGTCTTGTCTAGTCTTGTTTTGTCTTGTTTTGTCTTGTCATGTCTTCTCATGTCTTGTCTTGTCTAGTCTTGTCTAGTCTTGTCTAGTCTTGTCTAGTCTTGTCTTGTCTTGTCTTGTTTTGTCTTGTCTTGTCTTGTCTTGTCTTGTCTTGTCTTGTCTTGTCTTGTCTTGTCTGGTCTTGTCTTGTCTTGTCTTGTCTTGTCTAGTCTTGTCTAGTCGTGTCTTGTCTTGTCTAGTCTTGTCTAGTCTTGTATTTTCTTGTCTGGTCTTGTCTTGTCTTGTCTTGTCTTGTCTAGTCTTGTCTAGTCTTGTTTTGTCTTGTCTTGTCTTGTCTTGTCTTGTCTTGTCTTGTCTTGTCTAGTCTTGTCTAGTCTTGTCTTGTCATGTCTTGTCTAGTCTTGTCTAGTCTTGTCTAGTCTTGTCTAGTCTTGTCTAGTCTTGTCTAGTCTTGTCTTGTCTTGTCTTGTCTTGCCTAGTCTTGTCTAGTCTTGTCTAGTCTTGTCTAGTCTTGTCTAGTCTTGTCTAGTCTTGTCTAGTCTTGTCTAGTCTTGTCTAGTCTAGTCTTGTCTTGTCTAGTCTTGTCTAGTCTTGTCTAGTCTAGTCTTGTCTTGTCTAGTCTTGTCTAGTCTTGTCTAGTCTTGCCTTTTCTTGTCTGGCCTTGTCTAGTCTTGTCTTTTCTTGTCTTGTCTTTTCTTGTCTTGTCTTGTCTTGTCTTGTCTTGTCTTGTCTTGTCTTTTCTTGTCTGGTCTTGTCTTGTCTTGTCTTGTCTTGTCTTGTCTTGTCTTGTCTTGTCTTGTCTTGTCTTGTCTTGTCTAGTCTTGTCTAGTCTTGTCTTGTCATGTCTTGTCTAGTCTTGTCTAGTCTTGTCTAGTCTTGTCTAGTCTTGTCTAGTCTTGTCTAGTCTTGTCTTGTCTTGTCTTGTCTTGCCTAGTCTTGTCTAGTCTTGTCTAGTCTTGTCTAGTCTTGTCTAGTCTTGTCTAGTCTTGTCTAGTCTTGTCTAGTCTTGTCTAGTCTTGTCTAGTCTTGTCTAGTCTTGTCTAGTCTAGTCTTGTCTTGTCTAGTCTTGCCTAGTCTTGTCTAGTCTAGTCTTGTCTTGTCTAGTCTTGTCTAGTCTTGCCTTTTCTTGTCTGGCCTTGTCTAGTCTTGTCTTTTCTTGTCTTGTCTTTTCTTGTCTTGTCTTGTCTTGTCTTGTCTTGTCTTGTCTTGTCTTGTCTTTTCTTGTCTGGTCTTGTCTTGTCTTGTCTTGTCTTGTCTTGTCTTGTCTTGTCTTGTCTTGTCTTGTCTAGTCTTGTCTAGTCTTGTCTTGTCTAGTCTTGTCTAGTCTTGTCTAGTCTTGTCTAGTCTTGTCTAGTCTTGTCTAGTCTTGTCTTTTCTTGTCTGGTCTTGTCTTGTCTTGTCTTGTCTTGTCTTGTCTTGTCTTGTCTTTTCTTGTCTTGTCTTGTCTTGTCTTGTCTTGTCTTGTCTTGTCTTTTCTTGTCTGGTCTTGTCTTGTCTTGTCTTGTCTTGTCTTGTCTTGTCTTGTCTTGTCTTGTCTTGTCTAGTCTTGTCTAGTCTTGTCTTGTCATGTCTTGTCTAGTCTTGTCTAGTCTTGTCTTGTCTTGTCTTGTCTTGTCTTGTCTTGTCTTGTCTTGTCTTGTCTTGTCTTGTCTTGTCTTGTCTTGTCTTGTCTTGTCTTGTCTTGTCTTGTCTTGTCTTGTCTTGTCTTGTCTTGTCTTGTCTTGTCTAGTCTTGTCTTGTCTTGCCTTTTCTTGTCTGGCCTTGTCTAGTCTTGTCTTTTCTTGTCTTGTCTTTTCTTGTCTTGTCTTGTCTTGTCTTGTCTTGTCTTGTCTTGTCTTGTCTTTTCTTGTCTGGTCTTGTCTTGTCTTGTCTTGTCTTGTCTTGTCTTGTCTTGTCTTGTCTTGTCTTGTCTTGTCTAGTCTTGTCTAGTCTTGTCTTGTCATGTCTTGTCTAGTCTTGTCTAGTCTTGTCTAGTCTTGTCTAGTCTTGTCTAGTCTAGTCTTGTCTTGTCTAGTCTTGTCTAGTCTAGTCTTGTCTTTTCTTGTCTTGTCTTGTCTTGTCTTGTCTTGTCTTGTCTTGTCTTTTCTTGTCTGGTCTTGTCTTGTCTTGTCTTGTCTTGTCTTGTCTTGTCTTGTCTTGTCTTGTCTTGTCTTGTCTTGTCTTTTCTTGTCTGGTCTTGTCTTGTCTTGTCTTGTCTTGTCTTGTCTTGTCTTGTCTTGTCTAGTCTTGTCTAGTCTTGTCTTGTCTTGTCTTGCCTAGTCTTGTCTAGTCTTGTCTAGTCTTGTCTAGTCTTGTCTAGTCTTGTCTAATCTTGTCTAGTCTTGTCTAGTCTAGTCTTGTCTTGTCTAGTCTTGTCTAGTCTTGTCTTGTCTTGTCTTGTCTTTTCTTGTCTTTTCTTGTCTGGTCTTGTCTTGTCTTGTCTAGTCTTGTCTAGTCTTGTCTAGTCTTGTCTAGTCTTGTCTTGTCTTGTCTAGTCTTGTCTTGTCTAGTCTTGTCTTGTCTTGTCTAGTCTTGTCTAGTCTTGTCTAGTCTTGTCTAGTCTTGTCTAGTCTTGTCTAGTCTTGTCTTTTCTTGTCTTTTCTTGTCTGGTCTTGTCTTGTCTTGTCTAGTCTTGTCTAGTCTTGTCTAGTCTTGTCTTGTCTTGTCTAGTCTTGTCTTGTCTAGTCTTGTCTTGTCTTGTCTAGTCTTGTCTAGTCTTGTCTAGTCTAGTCTTGTCTTGTCTTGTCTTGTCTTGTCTTGTCTTGTCTTGTCTTGTCTTGTCTAGTCTTGTCTTGTCTAGTGTTGTCTAGTCTTGTCTTGTCTTGTCTTGTTTTGTCTTGTCTAGTCTTGTCTAGTCTTGTCTAGTCTTGTCTTTTCTTGTCTTGTCTGGTCTTGTCTTGTCTTGTCTGGTCTTGTCTTGTCTAGTCTTGTCTTGTCTTGTCTTGTCTTGTCTTGTCTTGTCTTGTCTTGTCTTGTCTTGTCTTGTCTTGTCTTGTCTAGTCTTGTCTAGTCTTTTCTTGTCTTGTCTTTTCTTGTCTTGTCTTGTCTTGTCTTGTCTTGTCTTGTCTTGTCTTGTCTTGTCTTGTCTTGTCTTGTCTTGTCTTGTCTTGTCTTGTCTTGTCTTGTCTTGTCTTGTCTTGTCTTGTCTTGTCTTGTCTTGTCTTGTCTTGTCTTGTCTTGTCTTGTCTTGTCTTGTCTTGTCTTGTCTTGTCTTGTCTTGTCTTGTCTTGTCTTGTCTTGTCTTGTCTTGTCTTGTCTTGTCTTGTCTTGTCTTGTCTTGTCTTGTCTTGTCTTGTCTTGTCTTGTCTTGTCTTGTCTTGTCTTGTCTTGTCTTGTCGTGTCTTGTCTTGTCTTGCCTTTTCTTGTCTGGCCTTGTCTTGTCTTGTCTTGTCTTGTCTTGTCTTGTCTTGTCTTTATTTGTCTTGTCTTGTCTTGTCTTGTCGTGTCTTGTCTTGTCTTGCCTTTTCTTGTCTGGCCTTGTCTAGTCTTGTCTAGTCTTGTCTAGTCTTGTCTAGTCTTGTCTAGTCTTGTCTAGTCTTGTCTTGTCTAGTCTTGTCTAGTCTTGTCTAGTCTTGTCTAGTCTTGTCTAGTCTTGTCTAGTCTAGTCTTGTCTAGTCGTGTCTTGTCTAGTCTTGCCTTTTCTTGTCTGGCCTTGTCTAGTCTTGTCTAGTCTTGTCTAGTCTTGTCTTGTCTTGTCTTGTCTTGCCTAGTCTTGTCTAGTCTTGTCTAGTCTTGTCTAGTCTTGTCTTGTCTAGTCTTGTCTTGTCTTGTCTTGTCTTGTCTAGTCTTGTCTAGTCTTGTCTAGTCTTGTCTTGTCTAGTCTTGTCTAGTCTTGTCTAGTCTTGTCTAGTCTTGTCTAGTCTTGTCTAGTCTTGTCTAGTCTTGTCTTGTCTTGTCTTGTCTAGTCTTGTCTTGTCTTTTCTTGTCTGGTCTTGTCTTGTCTTGTCTGGTCTTGTCTTGTCTAGTCTTGTCTTGTCTTGTCTTGTTTTGTCTTGTCTTGTCTTGTCTTGTCTTGTCTTGTCTTGGCTGGTCTTGTCTGGTCTTGTCTTGTCTTGTCTTGTCTTGTCTTGTCTTGTCTTGTCTTGTCTAGTCTTGTCTAGTCTTGTCTAGTCTTGTCTAGTCTTGTCTTGTCTTGTCTTGTCTAGTCTTGTCTTGTCTTGTCTTGTCTTGTCTTGTCTTGTCTTGTCTTGTCTTGTCTAGTCTTGTCTTGTCTAGTGTTTTCTAGTCTTGTCTTGTCTTGTCTTGTTTTGTCTTGTCTAGTCTTGTCTAGTCTTGTCTAGTCTTGTCTAGTCTTGTCTTTTCTTGTCTTGTCTAGTCTTGTCTTGTCTTGTCTAGTCTTGTCTAGTCTTGTCTAGTCTTGTCTTGTCTTGTCTAGTCTTGTCTAGTCTAGTCTTGTCTAGTCTTGCCTTTTCTTGTCTGGCCTTGTCTAGTCTTGTCTTTTCTTGTCTTGTCTTTTCTTGTCTTGTCTTGTCTTGTCTTGTCTTGTCTTGTCTTGTCTTTTCTTGTCTGGTCTTGTCTTGTCTTGTCTTTTCTTGTCTGGTCTTGTCTTGTCTTGTCTAGTCTTGTCTAGTCTTGTCTTGTCTTGTCTTGTCTTGTCTTGTCTTGTCTTGTCTTGTCTAGTCTTGTCGTGTCTAGTCTTGTCTAGTCTTGTCTAGTCTTGTCTTGTCTTGTCTTGTCTTGTCTTGTCTTGTCTTGTCTTGCCTTGTCTTGTCTTGTCTTGTCTTGTCTAGTCTTGTCTAGTCTTGTCTTCTCTTGTCTTGTCTTTTCTTGTCTGGTCTTGTCTTGTCTTGTCTAGTCTTGTCTAGTCTTGTCTTTTCTTGTCTGGTCTTGTCTTGTCTAGTCTTGTCTAGTCTTGTTTTGTCTTGTTTTGTCTTGTCATGTCTTCTCATGTCTGGTCTTGTCTAGTCTTGTCTAGTCTTGTCTAGTCTTGTCTAGTCTTGTCTAGTCTTGTCTAGTCTTGTCTTTGTCTAGTCTAGTCTTGTCTAGTCTTGCCTTTTCTTGTCTGGCCTTGTCTAGTCTTGTCTAGTCTTGTCTAGTCTTGTCTTGTCTTGTCTTGTCTTGCCTAGTCTTGTCTAGTCTTGTCTAGTCTTGTCTAGTCTTGTCTAGTCTTGTCTAGTCTTGTCTAGTCTAGTCTTGTCTTGTCTAGTCTTGTCTAGTCTTGTCTTGTCTTGTCTTGTCTTGTCTTGTCTTGTCTTGTCTTGTCTTGTCTTGTCTTGTCTTGTCTAGTCTTGTCTAGTCTTGTCTAGTCTTGTCTTGTCTAGTCTTGTCTAGTCTTGTCTTGTCTTGTCTTTTCTTGTCTGGTCTTGTCTTGTCTTGTCTTGTCTAGTCTTGTCTAGTCTTGTCTTGTCTTGTCTTGCCTTTTCTTGTCTGGCCTTGTCTTGTCTTGTCTTGTCTTGTCTTGTCTTGTCTAGTCTTGTCTAGTCTTGTCTTGTCTTGTCTAGTCTTGTCTAGTCTAGTCTTGTCTAGTCGTGTCTTGTCTAGTCTTGCCTTTTCTTGTCTGGCCTTGTCTAGTCTTGTCTAGTCTTGTCTAGTCTTGTCTTGTCTTGTCTTGTCTTGCCTAGTCTTGTCTAGTCTTGTCTAGTCTTGTCTAGTATTGTCTAGTCTTGTCTAGTCTTGTCTAGTCTTGTCTAGTCTTGTCTAGTCTAGTCTTGTCTTGTCTAGTCTTGTCTAGTCTTGTCTTGTCTTGTCTTGTCTTGTCTTGTCTTGTCTTGTTTTGTCTTGTCTTGTCTTGTCTTGTCTTGTCTTGTCTAGTCTTGTCTAGTCTTGTCTAGTCTTGTCTTGTCTTGTCTAGTCTTGTCTAGTCTTGTCTTGTCTTGTCTTGTTTTATCTTGTCTTGTCATGTCATGTCATGTTGTGTTGTCTTGTCTTGTCTTTTCTTGTCTTGTCTTGCCTTTTCTTGTCTGGCCTTGTCTTGTCTTGTCTTGTCTTGTCTTGTCTTTACTTGTCTTGTCTTGTCTTGTCGTGTCTTGTCTTGTCTTCCCTTTTCTTGTCTGGCCTTGTCTAGTCTTGTCTAGTCTTGTCTTGTCTTGTCTAGTCTTGTCTAGTCTTGTCTAGTCTTGTCTAGTCTTGTCTAGTCTTGTCTAGTCTTGTCTTGTCTTGTCTAGTCTTGTCTAGTCTAGTCTTGTCTAGTCGTGTCTTGTCTAGTCTTGCCTTTTCTTGTCTGGCCTTGTCTAGTCTTGTCTAGTCTTGTCTAGTCTTGTCTTGTCTTGTCTTGTCTTGCCTAGTCTTGTCTAGTCTTGTCTAGTCTTGTCTAGTCTTGTCTAGTCTAGTCTTGTCTAGTCGTGTCTTGTCTAGTCTTGCCTTTTCTTGTCTGGCCTTGTCTAGTCTTGTCTAGTCTTGTCTTGTCTTGTCTTGTCTTGCCTAGTCTTGTCTAGTATTGTCTAGTCTTGTCTAGTCTTGTCTAGTCTTGTCTAGTCTTGTCTAGTCTTGTCTAGTCTTGTCTAGTCTTGTCTAGTCTTGTCTAGTCTAGTCTTGTCTTGTCTAGTCTTGTCTAGTCTTGTCTTGTCTTGTCTTGTCTTGTCTTGTCTTGTCTTGTCTTGTCTTGTCTAGTCTTGTCTAGTCTTGTCTTGTCTTGTCTTGTCTAGTCTTGTCTTGTCTTGTCTTGTCTTGTCTTGTCTTGTCTTGTCTTGTCTTGTCTTGTCTTGTCTTGTCTTGTCTTGTCTTGTCTTGTCTTGTCTTGTCTTGTCTTGTCTTGTCTTGTCTAGTCTTGTCTAGTCTTGTCTAGTCTTGTCTTGTCTTGTCTTGTCTTGTCTTGGCTTGTCTTGTCTTGTCTTGTCTTGTCTTGTCTTGTCTTGTCGTGTCTTGTCTTGTCTTGTCTTGTCTTGTCTTGTCTTGTCTTGTCTTGTCTTGTCTTGTCTTGTCTGGTCTTGTCTTGTCTTGTCTTGTCTTGTCTTGTCTTGTCTTGTCTTGTCTTGTCTTGTCTTGTCTTGTCTTGTCTTGTCTTGTCTTGTCTTGTCTTGTCTTGTCTTGTCTTGTCTTGTCTTGTCTTGTCTTGTCTTGTCTTGTCTTGTCTTGTCTTGTCTTGTCTTGTCTTGTCTTGTCTTGTCTTGTCTTGTCTTGTCTTGTCTTGTCTTGTCTTGTCTTGTCTTGTCTTGTCTTGTCTTGTCTTGTCTTGTCTTGTCTTGTCTTGTCTTGTCTTGTCTTGTCTTGTCTTGTCTTGTCTTGTCTTGTCTTGTCTTGTCTTGTCTTGTCTTGTCTTGTCTTGTCTTGTCCTGTCTTGTCTTGTCTTGTCTTGTCATGTCTTGTCTTGTCTTGTCTTGTCTTGTCTTGTCTTGTCTTGTCTTGTCTTGTTTTGTCTTGTCTTGTCTTGTTTGATGTTGTCATGTAATGTCATGTCGTGTGTTGTGTTGTTTTGTCTTGTCTTGTCTTCTCTTGTCTTGTCTTGTCATGTCGTGTGTTGTGTTGTTTTGTCTTGTCTTGTCTTGTCTAGTCTTGTCTAGTCTTGTCTTGTCTTGTCTTTTCTTGTCTGGTCTTGTCTTGTCTTGTCTTGTCTTGTCTAGTCTTGTCTAGTCTTATCTTGTCTTGTCTTGTCTTGTCTTGTCTTGTCTTGTCTTGGGTTGTCTTGTCTTGTCTTTTCTTGTCTTGTCTTGTCTTGTCTTGTCTTGTCTTGTCTTGTCTTGTCTTGTCTTGTCTAGACTTGTCTTGTCTTGTCTTGTCTAGTCTTGTCTTGTCTAGTCTTGTCTTGTCTAGTCTTGTCTTGTCTTGTCTTGTCTTGTCTTGTCTTGTCTTGTCTAGTCTTGTCTTGTCTTGTCTTGTCTTGCCTAGTCTTGTCTAGTCTTGTCTAGTCTAGTCTTGTCTAGTCTTGTCTAGTCTTGTCTAGTCTTGTCTTGCCTTGTCTTGTCTTGCCTAGTCTTGTCTAGTCTTGTCTAGTCTTGTCTAGTCTTGTCTAGTCTTGTCTAGTCTAGTCTTGTCTTGTCTAGTCTTGTCTAGTCTTGTCTTGTCTTGTCTTGTCTTGTCTTGTCTTGTCTTGTTTTGTCTAGTCTTGTCTAGTCTTGTCTTGTCTTGTCTTGTTTTGTCTTGTCTTGTCATGTCTTGTCATGTCATGTCATGTCATGTTGTGTTGTGTTGTTTTGTCTTGCCTTGTTTTGTCTTGTCTTGTCTTGTCTTGTCTTGTCTTGGGTTGTCTTGTCTTGTCTTTTCTTGTCTTGTCTTGTCTTGTCTTGTCTTGTCTTGTCTAGACTTGTCTTGTCTTGTCTTGTCTTGTCTTGTCTTGTCTAGTCTTGTCTAGTCTTGTCTTGTCTTGTCTTGTCTTGTCTTGTCTTGTCTTGTCTTGTCTTGTCTTGTCTTGTCTTGTCTTGTCTTGTCTTGTCTTGTCTTGTCTTGTCTTGTCTTGTCTTGTCTTGTCTAGTCTTGTCTAGTCTTGTCTAGTCTTGTCTTGTCTAGTCTTGTCTAGTCTTGTCTTGTCTTGTCTTTTCTTGTCTGGTCTTGTCTTGTCTTGTCTTGTCTAGTCTTGTCTAGTCTTGTCTTGTCTTGTCTTGTTTTGTCTTGTCTTGTCATGTCATGTCATGTCATGTTGTGTTGTGTTGTTTTGTCTTGCCTTGTTTTGTCTTGTCTTGTCTTGTCTTGTCTTGTCTTGTCTTGGGTTGTCTTGTCTTGTCTTGTCTTGTCTTGTCTTGTCTTGTCTTGTCTTGTCTTGTCTTGTCTTGTCTTGTCTTGTCTTGTCTTGTCTTGTCGTGTCTTGTCTTGTCTTGCCTTTTCTTGTCTGGCCTTGTCTTGTCTTGTCTTGTCTTGTCTTGTCTTGTCTTGTCTTGTCTTTACTTGTCTTGTCTTGTCTTGTCTTGTCGTGTCTTGTCTTGTCTTGCCTTTTCTTGTCTGGCCTTGTCTAGTCTTGTCTAGTCTTGTCTAGTCTTGTCTTGTCTTGTCTAGTCTTGTCTAGTCTTGTCTAGTCTTGTCTTGTCTTGTCTAGTCTTGTCTAGTCTAGTCTTGTCTAGTCTTGCCTTTTCTTGTCTGGCCTTGTCTAGTCTTGTCTAGTCTTGTCTAGTCTTGTCTTGTCTTGTCTTGTCTTGCCTAGTCTTGTCTAGTCTTGTCTAGTCTTGTCTAGTCTTGTCTAGTCTTGTCTAGTCTAGTCTTGTCTTGTCTAGTCTTGTCTAGTCTTGTCTTGTCTTGTCTTGTCTTGTCTTGTCTTGTCTTGTCTTGTCTTGTCTTGTCTTGTCTTGTCTTGTCTTGTCTAGTCTTGTCTAGTCTTGTCTAGTCTTGTCTTGTCTAGTCTTGTCTAGTCTTGTCTTGTCTTGTCTTTTCTTGTCTGGTCTTGTCTTGTCTTGTCTTGTCTTGTCTAGTCTTGTCTAGTCTTGTCTTGTCTTGTCTTGCCTTTTCTTGTCTGGCCTTGTCTTGTCTTGTCTTGTCTTGTCTTGTCTTGTCTAGTCTAGTCTTGTCTAGTCTTGTCTTGTCTTGTCTAGTCTTGTCTAGTCTAGTCTTGTCTAGTCGTGTCTTGTCTAGTCTTGCCTTTTCTTGTCTGGCCTTGTCTAGTCTTGTCTAGTCTTGTCTAGTCTTGTCTTGTCTTGTCTTGTCTTGCCTAGTCTTGTCTAGTCTTGTCTAGTCTTGTCTAGTATTGTCTAGTCTTGTCTAGTCTTGTCTAGTCTTGTCTAGTCTAGTCTTGTCTTGTCTAGTCTTGTCTAGTCTTGTCTTGTCTTGTCTTGTCTTGTCTTGTCTTGTCTTGTCTTGTTTTGTCTTGTCTTGTCTTGTCTTGTCTTGTCTTGTCTAGTCTTGTCTAGTCTTGTCTAGTCTTGTCTTGTCTTGTCTAGTCTTGTCTAGTCTTGTCTTGTCTTGTCTTGTTTTGTCTTGTCTTGTCATGTCATGTCATGTTGTGTTGTCTTGTCTTGTCTTTTCTTGTCTTGTCTTGCCTTTTCTTGTCTGGCCTTGTCTTGTCTTGTCTTGTCTTGTCTTGTCTTTACTTGTCTTGTCTTGTCTTGTCGTGTCTTGTCTTGTCTTCCCTTTTCTTGTCTGGCCTTGTCTAGTCTTGTCTAGTCTTGTCTTGTCTTGTCTAGTCTTGTCTAGTCTTGTCTAGTCTTGTCTAGTCTTGTCTTGTCTTGTCTAGTCTTGTCTAGTCTAGTCTTGTCTAGTCGTGTCTTGTCTAGTCTTGCCTTTTCTTGTCTGGCCTTGTCTAGTCTTGTCTAGTATTGTCTAGTCTTGTCTAGTCTTGTCTAGTCTTGTCTAGTCTTGTCTTGTCTTGTCTTGTCTTGCCTAGTCTTGTCTAGTATTGTCTAGTCTTGTCTTGTCTTGTCTTGTCTTGTCTTGTCTTGTCTTGTCGTGTCTTGTCTTGTCTTGCCTTTTCTTGTCTGGCCTTGTCTTGCCTAGTCTTGTCTAGTCTTGTCTAGTCTTGTCTAGTCTTGTCTAGTCTAGTCTTGTCTAGTCGTGTCTTGTCTAGTCTTGCCTTTTCTTGTCTGGCCTTGTCTAGTCTTGTCTAGTCTTGTCTAGTCTTGTCTTGTCTTGTCTTGTCTTGCCTAGTCTTGTCTAGTATTGTCTAGTCTTGTCTAGTCTTGTCTAGTCTTGTCTAGTCTTGTCTTGTCTTGTCTTGTCTTGCCTAGTCTTGTCTAGTATTGTCTAGTCTTGTCTTGTCTTGTCTTGTCTTGTCTTGTCTTGTCTTGTCTTGTCTTGTCTTGTCGTGTCTTGTCTTGTCTTGCCTTTTCTTGTCTGGCCTTGTCTTGTCTTGTCTTGTCTTGTCTTGTCTTGTCTTGTCTTTACTTGTCTTGTCTTGTCTTGTCTTGTCGTGTCTTGTCTTGTCTTGCCTTTTCTTGTCTGGCCTTGTCTAGTCTTGTCTAGTCTTGTCTAGTCTTGTCTAGTCTTGTCTTGTCTTGTCTAGTCTTGTCTAGTCTTGTCTAGTCTTGTCTTGTCTTGTCTAGTCTTGTCTAGTCTAGTCTTGTCTAGTCGTGTCTTGTCTAGTCTTGCCTTTTCTTGTCTGGCCTTGTCTAGTCTTGTCTAGTCTTGTCTAGTCTTGTCTTGTCTTGTCTTGTCTTGCCTACTCTTGTCTAGTCTTGTCTAGTCTTGTCTTGTCTAGTCTAGTCTTGTCTTGTCTAGTCTTGTCTAGTCTTGTCTTGTCTTGTCTTGTCTTGTCTTGTCTTGTCTTGTCTTGTCTTGTCTAGTCTTGTCTAGTCTTGTCTTGTCTTGTCTTGTCTTGTCTTGTCTTGTCTTGTCTTGTCTTGTCTTGTCTTGTCTTGTCTTGTCTTGTCTTGTCTTGTCTTGTCTTGTCTTGTCTTGTCTTGTCTTGTCTTGTCTTGTCTTGTCTTGTCTTGTCTTGTCTTGTCTTGTCTTGTCTTGTCTTGTCTTGTCTTGTCTTGTCTTGTCTTGTCTTGTCTTGTCTAGTCTTGTCTAGTCTTGTCTAGTCTTGTCTTGTCTAGTCTTGTCTAGTCTTGTCTTGTCTTGTCTTTTCTTGTCTGGTCTTGTCTTGTCTTGTCTTGTCTTGTCTAGTCTTGTCTAGTCTTATCTTGTCTTGTCTTGTCTTGTCTTGTCTTGTCTTGGGTTGTCTTGTCTTGTCTTTTCTTGTCTTGTCTTGTCTTGTCTTGTCTTGTCTTGTCTTGTCTTGTCTAGACTTGTCTTGTCTTGTCTTGTCTTGTCTAGTCTTGTCTTGTCTAGTCTTGTCTTGTCTAGTCTTGTCTTGTCTTGTCTTGTCTTGTCTTGTCTTGTCTTGTCTAGTCTTGTCTTGTCTTGTCTTGTCTTGCCTAGTCTTGTCTAGTCTTGTCTAGTCTAGTCTTGTCTAGTCTTGTCTAGTCTTGTCTAGTCTTGTCTTGCCTTGTCTTGTCTTGCCTAGTCTTGTCTAGTCTTGTCTAGTCTTGTCTAGTCTTGTCTAGTCTTGTCTAGTCTAGTCTTGTCTTGTATAGTCTTGTCTAGTCTTGTCTTGTCTTGTCTTGTCTTGTCTTGTCTTGTCTTGTCTTGTCTAGTCTTGTCTAGTCTTGTCTAGTCTTGTCTAGTCTTGTCTAGTCTTGTCTAGTCTAGTCTAGTCGTGTCTTGTCTAGTCTTGTCTGGCCTTGTCTAGTCTTGTCTAGTCTTGTCTAGTCTTGTCTTGTCTTGTCTTGTCTTGCCTAGTCTTGTCTAGTCTTGTCTAGTCTTGTCTAGTCTTGTCTAGTCTTGTCTAGTCTTGTCTAGTCTAGTCTTGTCTTGTCTAGTCTTGTCTTGTCTTGTCTTGTCTTGTCTTGTCTTGTCTTGTCTTGTCTTGTCTTGTCTTCTCTTGTCTTGTCTTGTCTAGTCTTGTCTAGTCTTGTCTTGTCTTGTCTTGTCTTGTCTTGTCTTGTCTTGTCTTGTCTTGTCTTGTCTTGTCTTGTCTTGTCTTGTCTTGTCTTGTCTTGTCTTGTCTTGTCTTGTCTTGTCTTGTCTTGTCTTGTCTTGTCTTGTCTTGTCTTGTCTTGTCTTGTCTTGTCTTGTCTTGTCTTGTCTTGTCTTGTCTTGTCTTGTCTTGTCTTGTCTTGTCTTGTCTTGTCTTGTCTTGTCTTGTCTTGTCTTGTCTTGTCTAGTCTTGTCTAGTCTTGTCTAGTCTTGTCTTGTCTAGTCTTGTCTAGTCTTGTCTAGTCTTGTCTTTTCTTGTCTGGTCTTGTCTTGTCTTGTCTTGTCTAGTCTTGTCTAGTCTTGTCTTGTCTTGTCTTGTTTTGTCTTGTCTTGTCATGTCTTGTCATGTCATGTCATGTCATGTTGTGTTGTGTTGTTTTGTCTTGCCTTGTTTTGTCTTGTCTTGTCTTGTCTTGTCTTGTCTTGTCTTGGGTTGTCTTGTCTTGTCTTTTCTTGTCTTGTCTTGTCTTGTCTTGTCTTGTCTTGTCTAGACTTGTCTTGTCTTGTCTTGTCTTGTCTAGTCTTGTCTAGTCTTGTCTTGTCTTGTCTAGTCTTGTCTTGTCTTGTCTTGTCTTGTCTTGTCTTGTCTTGTCTTGTCTTGTCTAGTCGTGTCTTGTCTAGTCTTGCCTTTTCTTGTCTGGCCTTGTCTAGTCTTGTCTAGTCTTGTCTAGTCTTGTCTTGTCTTGTCTTGTCTTGCCTAGTCTTGTCTAGTCTTGTCTAGTCTTGTCTAGTCTTGTCTAGTCTTGTCTAGTCTTGTCTAGTCTTGTCTAGTCTTGTCTAGTCTTGTCTAGTCTTGTCTAGTCTTGTCTAGTCTTGTCTAGTCTTGTCTAGTCTAGTCTTGTCTTGTCTAGTCTTGTCTAGTCTTGTCTTGTCTTGGGTTGTCTTGTCTTGTCTTGTCTTGTCTTGTCTTGTCTTGTCTTGTCTTGTCTAGTCTTGTCTAGTCTTGTCTAGTCTTGTCTTGTCTAGTCTTGTCTAGTCTTGTCTTGTCTTTTCTTGTCTGGTCTGGTCTTGTCTTGTCTTGTCTGGTCTTGTCTTGTCTAGTCTTGTCTTGTCTTGTCTTGTTTTGTCTTGTCTTGTCTTGTCTTGTCTTGTCTTGTCTTGTCTTGTCTTGGCTGGTCTTGTCTGGTCTTGTCTTGTCTTGTCTTGTCTTGTCTTGTCTTGTCTAGTCTTGTCTAGTCTTGTCTAGTCTTGTCTAGTCTTGTCTTGTCTTGTCTTGTCTAGTCTTGTCTTGTCTTGTCTTGTCTTGTCTTGTCTTGTCTTGTCTTGTCTTGTCTAGTCTTGTCTTGTCTAGTGTTGTCTAGTCTTGTCTTGTCTTGTCTTGTTTTGTCTTGTCTAGTCTTGTCTAGTCTTGTCTAGTCTTGTCTAGTCTTGTCTTTTCTTGTCTTGTCTAGTCTTGTCTTGTCTAGTCTTGTCTTTTCTTGTCTTGTCTAGTCTTGTCTTGTCTTGTCTGGTCTTGTCTTGTCTTGTCTAGTCTTGTCTTGTCTTGGCTGGTCTTGTCTGGTCTTGTCTTGTCTTGTCTTGTCTTGTCTAGTCTTGTCTTTTCTTGTCTTGTCTAGTCTTGTCTTGTCTTGTCTAGTCTTGTCTAGTCTTGTCTAGTCTTGTCTTGTCTTGTCTAGTCTTGTCTAGTCTAGTCTTGTCTAGTCTTGCCTTTTCTTGTCTAGTCTTGTCTAGTCTTGTCTTGTCTTGTCTAGTCTTGTCTTGTTTTGTCTTGTCTAGTCTTGTCTAGTCTTGTCTAGTCTTGTCTAGTCTTGTCTAGTCTTGTCTTTTCTTGTCTTGTCTAGTCTTGTCTTGTCTTGTCTAGTCTTGTCTAGTCTTGTCTAGTCTTGTCTTGTCTTGTCTAGTCTTGTCTAGTCTAGTCTTGTCTAGTCTTGCCTTTTCTTGTCTGGCCTTGTCTAGTCTTGTCTTTTCTTGTCTTGTCTTTTCTTGTCTTGTCTTGTCTTGTCTTGTCTTGTCTTGTCTTGTCTTTTCTTGTCTGGTCTTGTCTTGTCTTGTCTTTTCTTGTCTGGTCTTGTCTTGTCTTGTCTAGTCTTGTCTAGTCTTGTCTTGTCTTGTCTTGTCTTGTCTTGTCTTGTCTTGTCTTGTCTTGTCTTGTCTAGTCTTGTCGTGTCTAGTCTTGTCTAGTCTTGTCTAGTCTTGTCTTGTCTTGTCTTGTCTTGTCTTGTCTTGTCTTGTCTTGTCTTGTCTTGCCTTGTCTTGTCTTGTCTTTTCTTGTCTAGTCTTGTCTAGTCTTGTCTTCTCTTGTCTTGTCTTTTCTTGTCTGGTCTTGTCTTGTCTTGTCTAGTCTTGTCTAGTCTTGTCTTTTCTTGTCTGGTCTTGTCTTGTCTTGTCTTGTCTAGTCTTGTCTAGTCTTGTTTTGTCTTGTTTTGTCTTGTCATGTCTTCTCATGTCTTGTCTTGTCTAGTCTTGTCTAGTCTTGTCTAGTCTTGTCTAGTCTTGTCTAGTCTTGTCTTGTCTTGTCTTGTTTTGTCTTGTCTTGTCTTGTCTTGTCTTGTCTTGTCTTGTCTTGTCTGGTCTTGTCTTGTCTTGTCTAGTCTTGTCTAGTCTTGTATTTTCTTGTCTGGTCTTGTCTTGTCTTGTCTTGTCTTGTCTAGTCTTGTCTAGTCTTGTTTTGTCTTGTCTTGTCTTGTCTTGTCTTGTCTAGTCTTGTCTTGTCTTGTCTTGTCTTGTCTTGTCTTGTCTTGTCTTGTCTTGTCTTTTCTTGTCTGGTCTTGTCTTGTCTTGTCTAGTCTTGTCTAGTCTTGTCTTGTCTTGTCTTGTCTTGTCTTGTCTTGTCTTGTCTTGTCTTGTCTTGTCTTGTCTTGTCTTGTCTTGTCTTGTCTTGTCTTGTCTTGTCTTGTCTTGTCTTGTCTTGTCTTGTCTTGTCTAGTCTTGTCTAGTCTTGTCTTGTCATGTCTTCTCATGTCTTGTCTTGTCTTGTCTTGTCTAGTCTTGTCTTGTCTAGTCTTGTCTTGTCTTGTCTTGTTTTGTCTTGTCTAGTCTTGTCTTGTCTAGTCTTGTCTGGTGTTGTCTTGTCTTGTCTGGTCTTGTCTTGTCTAGTCTTGTCTTGTCTTGTCTTGTCTTGTCTTGTCTTGTCTTGTCTTGTCTAGTCTTGTCTAGTCTTGTCTTTTCTTGTCTTGTCTTTTCTTGTCTTGTCTTGTCTTGTCTTGTCTTGTCTTGTCTTGTCTTGTCTTGTCTTGTCTTGTCTTGTCTTGTCTTGTCTTGTCTTGTCTTGTCTTGTCTTGTCTTGTCTTGTCTTGTCTTGTCTTGTCTTGTCTTGTCTTGTCTTGTCTTGTCTTGTCTTGTCTTGTCTTGTCTTGTCTTGTCTTGTCTTGTCTTGTCTTGTCTTGTCTTGTCTTGTCGTGTCTTGTCTTGTCTTGCCTTTTCTTGTCTGGCCTTGTCTTGTCTTGTCTTGTCTTGTCTTGTCTTGTCTTTACTTGTCTTGTCTTGTCTTGTCTTGTCGTGTCTTGTCTTGTCTTGCCTTTTCTTGTCTGGCCTTGTCTAGTCTTGTCTAGTCTTGTCTTGTCTTGTCTTGTCTTGTCTTGTCTTGTCTTGTCTTTTCTTGTCTGGTCTTGTCTTGTCTTGTCTAGTCTTGTCTAGTCTTGTCTTGTCTTGTCTAGTCTTGTCTAGTCTTGTCTTTTCTTGTCTTGTCTTTTCTTGTCTTGTCTTGTCTTGTCTTGTCTTGTCTTGTCTTGTCTTGTCTTGTCTTGTCTTGTCTTGTCTTGTCTTGTCTTGTCTTGTCTTGTCTTGTTTTGTCTTGTCTGGTCTTGTCTAGTCTTGTCTAGTCTTGTCTGGTCTTGTCTTGTCTTGTCTGGTCTTGTCTTGTCTAGTCTTGTCTTGTCTTGTCTTGTCTTGTCTTGTCTTGTCTTGTCTTGTCTTGTCTTGTCTTGTCTTGTCTTGTCTTGTCTTGTCTTGTCTTGTCTTGTCTTGTCTAGTCTTGTCTTGTCTTGTCTAGTCTTGTCTTGTCTTGTCTTGTCTTGTCTTGTCTAGTCTTCCCTTTTCTTGTCTGGCCTTGTCTTGTCTTGTCTTGTCTAGTCTTGTCTAGTCTTGTCTTGTCTTGTCTTGTTTTGTCTTGTCTTGTTTTGTCTTGTCTTGTCTAGTCTTGTCTAGTCTTGTCTTGTCTTGTCTTGTCTTGCCTAGTCTTGTCTAGTCTTGTCTAGTCTTGTCTAGTCTTGTCTAGTCTTGTCTAGTCTTGTCTAGTCTTGTCTAGTCTAGTCTTGTCTTGTCTAGTCTTGTCTAGTCTTGTCTAGTCTTGTCTTGTCTTCTCTTGTCTTTTCTTGTCTTGTCTTGTCTTGTCTTGTCTTGTCTAGTCTTGTCTAGTCTTGTCTAGTCTTGTCTAGTCTTGTCTAGTCTAGTCTTGTCTTGTCTTGTCTTTTCTTGTCTGGTCTTGTCTTGTCTTGTCTTGTCTAGTCTTGTCTAGTCTTGTCTTGTCTTGTCTTGTTTTGTCTTGTCTTGTCATGTCATGTCATGTCATGTTGTGTTGTGTTGTTTTGTCTTGCCTTGTTTTGTCTTGTCTTGTCTTGTCTTGTCTTGTCTTGTCTTGTCTTGTCTTGTCTTGTCTTGTCTTGTCTTGTCTTGTCTTGGGTTGTCTTGTCTTGTCTTGTCTTGTCTTGTCTTGTCTTGTCTTGTCTTGTCTTGTCTTGTCTTGTCTGGTCTTGTCTTGTCTTGTCTTGTCGTGTCTTGTCTTGTCTTGCCTTTTCTTGTCTGGCCTTGTCTTGTCTTGTCTTGTCTTGTCTTGTCTTGTCTTGTCTTGTCTTGTCTTTACTTGTCTTGTCTTGTCTTGTCTTGTCGTGTCTTGTCTTGTCTTGCCTTTTCTTGTCTGGCCTTGTCTAGTCTTGTCTAGTCTTGTCTTGTCTTGTCTAGTCTTGTCTAGTCTTGTCTAGTCTTGTCTTGTCTTGTCTAGTCTTGTCTAGTCTAGTCTTGTCTAGTCTTGCCTTTTCTTGTCTGGCCTTGTCTAGTCTTGTCTAGTCTTGTCTAGTCTTGTCTTGTCTTGTCTTGTCTTGCCTAGTCTTGTCTAGTCTTGTCTAGTCTTGTCTAGTCTTGTCTAGTCTTGTCTAGTCTTGTCTAGTCTTGTCTAGTCTTGTCTAGTCTTGTCTAGTCTTGTCTAGTCTAGTCTTGTCTTGTCTAGTCTTGTCTAGTCTTGTCTTGTCTTGTCTTGTCTTGTCTTGTCTTGTCTTGTCTTGTCTTGTCTTGTCTTGTCTTGTCTTGTCTAGTCTTGTCTAGTCTTGTCTAGTCTTGTCTTGTCTAGTCTTGTCTAGTCTTGTCTTGTCTTGTCTTTTCTTGTCTGGTCTTGTCTTGTCTTGTCTTGTCTTGTCTAGTCTTGTCTAGTCTTGTCTTGTCTTGTCTTGCCTTTTCTTGTCTGGCCTTGTCTTGTCTTGTCTTGTCTTGTCTTGTCTTGTCTAGTCTTGTCTAGTCTTGTCTTGTCTTGTCTAGTCTTGTCTAGTCTAGTCTTGTCTAGTCGTGTCTTGTCTAGTCTTGCCTTTTCTTGTCTGGCCTTGTCTAGTCTTGTCTAGTCTTGTCTAGTCTTGTCTAGTCTTGTCTTGTCTTGTCTTGTCTTGCCTAGTCTTGTCTAGTCTTGTCTAGTCTTGTCTAGTCTTGTCTAGTATTGTCTAGTCTTGTCTAGTCTTGTCTAGTCTTGTCTAGTCTAGTCTTGTCTTGTCTAGTCTTGTCTAGTCTTGTCTTGTCTTGTCTTGTCTTGTCTTGTCTTGTCTTGTCTTGTCTTGTCTTGTCTTGTCTTGTCTTGTCTTGTCTTGTCTTGTCTAGTCTTGTCTAGTCTTGTCTAGTCTTGTCTTGTCTTGTCTAGTCTTGTCTAGTCTTGTCTTGTCTTGTCTTGTTTTGTCTTGTCTTGTCATGTCATGTCATGTTGTGTTGTCTTGTCTTGTCTTTTCTTGTCTTGTCTTGCCTTTTCTTGTCTGGCCTTGTCTTGTCTTGTCTTGTCTTGTCTTGTCTTTACTTGTCTTGTCTTGTCTTGTCGTGTCTTGTCTTGTCTTCCCTTTTCTTGTCTGGCCTTGTCTAGTCTTGTCTAGTCTTGTCTTGTCTTGTCTAGTCTTGTCTAGTCTTGTCTAGTCTTGTCTAGTCTTGTCTTGTCTTGTCTAGTCTTGTCTAGTCTAGTCTTGTCTAGTCGTGTCTTGTCTAGTCTTGCCTTTTCTTGTCTGGCCTTGTCTAGTCTTGTCTAGTCTTGTCTAGTCTTGTCTTGTCTTGTCTTGTCTTGCCTAGTCTTGTCTAGTCTTGTCGAGTCTTGTCTAGTCTTGTCTAGTCTAGTCTTGTCTAGTCGTGTCTTGTCTAGTCTTGCCTTTTCTTGTCTGGCCTTGTCTAGTCTTGTCTAGTCTTGTCTTGTCTTGTCTTGTCTTGCCTAGTCTTGTCTAGTATTGTCTAGTCTTGTCTAGTCTTGTCTAGTCTTGTCTAGTCTAGTCTTGTCTTGTCTAGTCTTGTCTAGTCTTGTCTAGTCTTGTCTTGTCTTGTCTTGTCTTGTCTTGTCTTGTCTTGTCATGTCTTGTCATGTCATGTCATGTCATGTCTTGTCTTGTCTTGTCTTGTCTTGTCTTGTCTTGTCTTGTCTTGTCTTGTCTTGTCTTGTCTTGTCTTGTCTTGTCTTGTCTTGTCTTGTCTTGTCTAGTCTTGTCTAGTCTTGTCTAGTCTAGTCTTGTCTAGTCGTGTCTTGTCTAGTCTTGCCTTTTCTTGTCTGGCCTTGTCTAGTCTTGTCTAGTCTTGTCTTGTCTTGTCTTGTCTTGCCTAGTCTTGTCTAGTATTGTCTAGTCTTGTCTAGTCTTGTCTAGTCTTGTCTAGTCTAGTCTTGTCTTGTCTAGTCTTGTCTAGTCTTGTCTAGTCTTGTCTTGTCTTGTCTTGTCTTGTCTTGTCTTGTCTTGTCTTGTCTTGTCTTGTCATGTCTTGTCATGTCATGTCATGTCATGTCTTGTCTTGTCTTTTCTTGTCTGGTCTTGTCTTGTCTTGTCTTGTCTTGTCTAGTCTTGTCTTGTCTTGTCTAGTATTGTCTAGTCTTGTCTAGTCTTGTCTAGTCTTGTCTAGTCTAGTCTTGTCTTGTCTAGTCTTGTCTAGTCTTGTCTAGTCTTGTCTTGTCTTGTCTTGTCTAGTCTTGTCTGGTGTTGTCTTGTCTTGTCTTGTCTTGTCTTGTCTTGTCTTGTCTTGTCTTGTCTTGTCTTGTCTTGTCTTGTCTTGTCTTGTCTTGTCTTGTCTTGTCTTGTCTTGTCTAGTCTTGTCTAGTCTTGTCTAGTCTTGTCTTGTCTAGTCTTGTCTAGTCTTGTCTTGTCTTGTCTTTTCTTGTCTGGTCTTGTCTTGTCTTGTCTTGTCTTGTCTAGTCTTGTCTTGTCTTGTCTAGTCTTGTCTAGTCTTGTCTAGTCTTGTCTAGTCTTGTCTTGTCATGTCTTCTCATGTCTTGTCTTGTCTTGTCTTGTCTAGTCTTGTCTTGTCTAGTCTTGTCTAGTCTTGTCTTGTCTTGTCTTGTTTTGTCTTGTCTAGTCTTGTCTTGTCTAGTCTTGTCTGGTGTTGTCTTGTCATGTCTGGTCTTGTCTTGTCTAGTCTTGTCTTGTCTTGTCTTGTCTTGTCTTGTCTTGTCTTGTCTAGTCTTGTCTAGTCTTGTCTTTTCTTGTCTTGTCTTTTCTTGTCTTGTCTTGTCTTGTCTTGTCTTGTCTTGTCTTGTCTTGTCTTGTCTTGTCTTGTCTTGTCTTGTCTTGTCTTGTCTTGTCTTGTCTTGTCTTGTCTTGTCTTGTCTTGTCTTGTCTTGTCTTGTCTTGTCTTGTCTTGTCTTGTCTTGTCTTGTCTTGTCTTGTCTTGTCTTGTCTTGTCTTGTCTTGTCTTGTCTTGTCTTGTCTTGTCTTGTCTTGTCTTGTCTTGTCTTGTCGTGTCTTGTCTTGTCTTGCCTTTTCTTGTCTGGCCTTGTCTTGTCTTGTCTTGTCTTGTCTTGTCTTGTCTTTACTTGTCTTGTCTTGTCTTGTCTTGTCGTGTCTTGTCTTGTCTTGCCTTTTCTTGTCTGGCCTTGTCTAGTCTTGTCTAGTCTTGTCTTGTCTTGTCTTGTCTTGTCTTGTCTTGTCTTGTCTTTTCTTGTCTGGTCTTGTCTTGTCTTGTCTAGTCTTGTCTAGTCTTGTCTTGTCTTGTCTAGTCTTGTCTAGTCTTGTCTAGTCTTGTCTTGTCATGTCTTCTCATGTCTTGTCTTGTCTTGTCTTGTCTAGTCTTGTCTTGTCTAGTCTTGTCTAGTCTTGTCTTGTCTTGTCTTGTTTTGTCTTGTCTAGTCTTGTCTTGTCTAGTCTTGTCTGGTGTTGTCTTGTCATGTCTGGTCTTGTCTTGTCTAGTCTTGTCTTGTCTTGTCTTGTCTTGTCTTGTCTTGTCTTGTCTAGTCTTGTCTAGTCTTGTCTTTTCTTGTCTTGTCTTTTCTTGTCTTGTCTTGTCTTGTCTTGTCTTGTCTTGTCTTGTCTTGTCTTGTCTTGTCTTGTCTTGTCTTGTCTTGTCTTGTCTTGTCTTGTCTTGTCTTGTCTTGTCTTGTCTTGTCTTGTCTTGTCTTGTCTTGTCTTGTCTTGTCTTGTCTTGTCTTGTCTTGTCTTGTCTTGTCTTGTCTTGTCTTGTCTTGTCTTGTCTTTTCTTGTCTGGCCTTGTCTTGTCTTGTCTTGTCTTGTCTTGTCTTGTCTTTACTTGTCTTGTCTTGTCTTGTCTTGTCGTGTCTTGTCTTGTCTTGCCTTTTCTTGTCTGGCCTTGTCTAGTCTTGTCTAGTCTTGTCTTGTCTTGTCTTGTCTTGTCTTGTCTTGTCTTGTCTTTTCTTGTCTGGTCTTGTCTTGTCTTGTCTAGTCTTGTCTAGTCTTGTCTTGTCTTGTCTAGTCTTGTCTAGTCTTGTCTTTTCTTGTCTTGTCTTTTCTTGTCTTGTCTTGTCTTGTCTTGTCTTGTCTTGTCTTGTCTTGTCTTGTCTTGTCTTGTCTTGTCTTGTCTTGTCTTGTCTTGTCTTGTCTTGTCTTGTTTTGTCTTGTCTGGTCTTGTCTAGTCTTGTCTAGTCTTGTCTGGTCTTGTCTTGTCTTGTCTGGTCTTGTCTTGTCTAGTCTTGTCTTGTCTTGTCTTGTCTTGTCTTGTCTTGTCTTGTCTTGTCTTGTCTTGTCTTGTCTTGTTTTGTCTTGTCTTGTCTTGTCTTGTCTTGTCTTGTCTTGTCTTGTCTAGTCTTGTCTTGTCTTGTCTAGTCTTGTCTTGTCTTGTCTTGTCTTGTCTTGTCTAGTCTTCCCTTTTCTTGTCTGGCCTTGTCTTGTCTTGTCTAGTCTTCCCTTTTCTTGTCTGGCCTTGTCTTGTCTTGTCTTGTCTAGTCTTGTCTAGTCTTGTCTTGTCTTGTCTTGTTTTGTCTTGTCTTGTTTTGTCTTGTCTTGTCTAGTCTTGTCTAGTCTTGTCTTGTCTTGTCTTGTCTTGCCTAGTCTTGTCTAGTCTTGTCTAGTCTTGTCTAGTCTTGTCTAGTCTTGTCTAGTCTTGTCTAGTCTTGTCTAGTCTTGTCTAGTCTAGTCTTGTCTTGTCTAGTCTTGTCTAGTCTTGTCTAGTCTTGTCTTGTCTTCTCTTGTCTTTTCTTGTCTTGTCTTGTCTTGTCTTGTCTTGTCTAGTCTTGTCTAGTCTTGTCTAGTCTTGTCTTGTCTAGTCTTGTCTAGTCTTGTCTTGTCTTGTCTTTTCTTGTCTGGTCTTGTCTTGTCTTGTCTTGTCTAGTCTTGTCTAGTCTTGTCTTGTCTTGTCTTGTTTTGTCTTGTCTTGTCATGTCATGTCATGTCATGTTGTGTTGTGTTGTTTTGTCTTGCCTTGTTTTGTCTTGTCTTGTCTTGTCTTGTCTTGTCTTGTCTTGTCTTGTCTTGTCTTGTCTTGGGTTGTCTTGTCTTGTCTTGTCTTGTCTTGTCTTGTCTTGTCTTGTCTTGTCTTGTCTTGTCTGGTCTTGTCTTGTCTTGTCTTGTCGTGTCTTGTCTTGTCTTGCCTTTTCTTGTCTGGCCTTTTCTTGTCTTGTCTTGTCTTGTCTTGTCTTGTCTTGTCTTGTCTTTACTTGTCTTGTCTTGTCTTGTCTTGTCGTGTCTTGTCTTGTCTTGCCTTTTCTTGTCTGGCCTTGTCTAGTCTTGTCTAGTCTTGTCTTGTCTTGTCTAGTCTTGTCTAGTCTTGTCTAGTCTTGTCTTGTCTTGTCTAGTCTTGTCTAGTCTAGTCTTGTCTAGTCTTGCCTTTTCTTGTCTGGCCTTGTCTAGTCTTGTCTAGTCTTGTCTAGTCTTGTCTAGTCTTGTCTTGTCTTGTCTTGTCTTGCCTAGTCTTGTCTAGTCTTGTCTAGTCTTGTCTAGTCTTGTCTAGTCTTGTCTAGTCTTGTCTAGTCTTGTCTAGTCTAGTCTTGTCTTGTCTAGTCTTGTCTAGTCTTGTCTTGTCTTGTCTTGTCTTGTCTTGTCTTGTCTTGTCTTGTCTTGTCTTGTCTTGTCTTGTCTTGTCTTGTCTAGTCTTGTCTAGTCTTGTCTAGTCTTGTCTTGTCTAGTCTTGTCTAGTCTTGTCTTGTCTTGTCTTTTCTTGTCTGGTCTTGTCTTGTCTTGTCTTGTCTAGTCTTGTCTAGTCTTGTCTTGTCTTGTCTTGCCTTTTCTTGTCTGGCCTTGTCTTGTCTTGTCTTGTCTTGTCTTGTCTTGTCTAGTCTTGTCTAGTCTTGTCTTGTCTTGTCTAGTCTTGTCTAGTCTAGTCTTGTCTAGTCGTGTCTTGTCTAGTCTTGCCTTTTCTTGTCTGGCCTTGTCTAGTCTTGTCTAGTCTTGTCTAGTCTTGTCTAGTCTTGTCTTGTCTTGTCTTGTCTTGCCTAGTCTTGTCTAGTCTTGTCTAGTCTTGTCTAGTATTGTCTAGTCTTGTCTAGTCTTGTCTAGTCTTGTCTAGTCTAGTCTTGTCTTGTCTAGTCTTGTCTAGTCTTGTCTTGTCTTGTCTTGTCTTGTCTTGTCTTGTCTTGTCTTGTCTTGTCTTGTCTTGTCTTGTCTTGTCTTGTCTAGTCTTGTCTAGTCTTGTCTAGTCTTGTCTTGTCTTGTCTAGTCTTGTCTAGTCTTGTCTTGTCTTGTCTTGTTTTGTCTTGTCTTGTCATGTCATGTCATGTTGTGTTGTCTTGTCTTGTCTTTTCTTGTCTTGTCTTCCCTTTTCTTGTCTGGCCTTGTCTAGTCTTGTCTAGTCTTGTCTTGTCTTGTCTAGTCTTGTCTAGTCTTGTCTAGTCTTGTCTAGTCTTGTCTTGTCTTGTCTAGTCTTGTCTAGTCTAGTCTTGTCTAGTCGTGTCTTGTCTAGTCTTGCCTTTTCTTGTCTGGCCTTGTCTAGTCTTGTCTAGTCTTGTCTAGTCTTGTCTTGTCTTGTCTTGTCTTGCCTAGTCTTGTCTAGTCTTGTCGAGTCTTGTCTAGTCTTGTCTAGTCTAGTCTTGTCTAGTCGTGTCTTGTCTAGTCTTGCCTTTTCTTGTCTGGCCTTGTCTAGTCTTGTCTAGTCTTGTCTTGTCTTGTCTTGTCTTGCCTAGTCTTGTCTAGTATTGTCTAGTCTTGTCTAGTCTTGTCTAGTCTTGTCTAGTCTTGTCTAGTCTAGTCTTGTCTAGTCTTGTCTAGTCTTGTCTAGTCTAGTCTTGTCTAGTCGTGTCTTGTCTAGTCTTGTCTGGCCTTGTCTAGTCTTGTCTAGTCTTGTCTAGTCTTGTCTTGTCTTGTCTTGTCTTGCCTAGTCTTGTCTAGTCTTGTCTAGTCTTGTCTAGTCTTGTCTAGTCTTGTCTAGTCTTGTCTAGTCTAGTCTTGTCTTGTCTAGTCTTGTCTAGTCTTGTCTTGTCTTGTCTTGTCTTGTCTTGTCTTGTCTTGTCTAGTCTTGTCTAGTCTTGTCTTGTCTTGTCTTGTCTTGTCTTGTCTTGTCTTGTCTTGTCTTGTCTTGTCTTGTCTTGTCTTGTCTTGTCTTGTCTTGTCTTGTCTTTTCTTGTCTGGTCTTGTCTTGTCTTGTCTTGTCTAGTCTTGTCTAGTCTTGTCTTGTCTTGTCTTGTTTTGTCTTGTCTTGTCATGTCATGTCATGTTGTGTTGTGTTGTTTTGTCTTGCTTTGTTTTGTCTTGTCTTGTCTTGTCTTGTCTTGTCTTGTCTTGTCTTGTCTTGTCTTGGGTTGTCTTGTCTTTTCTTGTCTTGTCTTGTCTTGTCTAGTCTTGTCTTGTTTTGTCTTGTCTTGTCATGTCATGTCATGTTGTGTTGTGTTGTTTTGTCTTGCTTTGTTTTGTCTTGTCTTGTCTTGTCTTGTCTTGTCTTGTCTTGGGTTGTCTTGTCTTTTCTTGTCTTGTCTTGTCTTGTCTTGTCTTGTCTAGACTTGTCTTGTCTTGTCTTGTCTTGTCTAGTCTTGTCTTGTTTTGTCTTGTCTTGTCTTGTCTTGTCTTGTCTTGTCTTGTTTTGTCTTGTCTTGTCTTGTCTTGTCTTGTCTTGTCTTGTCTTGTCTTGTCTTGTCTTGTCTTGTCTTGTCTAGTCTTGTCTTGTCTTGTCTTGTCTTGTCTTGTCTTGTCTTGTCTTGTCTTGTCTTGTCTTGTCTTGTCTTGTCTTGTCTTGTCTTGTCTTGTCTTGTCTTGTCTTGTCTTGTCTTGTCTTGTCTTGTCTTGTCTTGTCTTGTCTTGTCTTGTCTTGTCTTGTCTTGTCTTGTGTTGTCTTGTGTTGTCTTGTTTTGTCTTGTTTTGTCTTGTCATGTCTTCTCATGTCTTGTCTTGTCTTGTCTTGTCTAGTCTTGTCTTGTCTTGTCTTGTCTTGTCCTGTCTTGTCTTGCCTTGTCTTGTCTTGTCTTGTCTTGTCTTGTCTTGTCTTGTCTTGTCTTGTCTTGTCTTGTCTTGTCTTGTCTTGTCTTGTCTTGTCTTGTCTTGTCTTGTCTTGTGTTGTCTTGTTTTGTCTTGTTTTGTCTTGTCATGTCTTCTCATGTCTTGTCTTGTCTTGTCTTGTCTTGTCTAGTCTTGTCTTGTCTTGTCTTGTCTTGTCTTGTCTTGTCTTGTCTTGTGTTGTCTTGTTTTGTCTTGTTTTGTCTTGTCATGTCTTCTCATGTCTTGTCTTGTCTTGTCTTGTCTAGTCTTGTCTTGTCTTGTCTTGTCTTGTCTTGTCTTGTCTTGTCTTGTCTTGTCTTGTCTAGTCTTGTCTTGTCTTGTCTTGTCTTGTCTAGTCTTGTCTAGTCTTGTCTTGTCTTGTCTTGTCTTGTCTTGTCTTGTCTTGTCTTGTCTTGTCTTGTCTTGTCTTGTCTTGTCTTGTCTTGTCTTGTCTTGTCTAGTCTTGTCTAGTCTTGTCTAGTCTTGTCTTGTCTTGTCTTGTCTTGTCTTGTCTTGTCTTGTCTTGTCTTGTCTTGTCTTGTCTTGTCTTGTCTTGTCTTGTCTTGTCTTGTCTTGTATTGTCTTGTCTTGTCTTGTCTTGTCTTGTCTAGTCTTGTCTGGTCTTGTCTGGTCTTGTCTTGTCTAGTCTTGTCTAGTCTTGTCTAGTCTTGTCTTGTCTTGTCTTGTCTTGTCTTGTCTTGTCTTGTCTAGTCTTGTCTAGTCTTGTCTTGTCTTGTCTTGTCTTGTCTTGTCTTTTCTTGTCTGGTCTTGTCTTGTCTTGTCTTGTCTAGTCTTGTCTAGTCTTGTCTGGTCTTGTCTGGTCTTGTCTGGTCTTGTCTTGTCTTGTCTTGTCTTGTCTTGTCTTGTCTTGTCTTGTCTTGTCTTGTCTTGTCTTGTCTTGTCTTGTCTTGTCTTGTCTTGTCTTGTCTTGTCTTGTCTTGTCTTGTCTTGTCTTGTCTTGTCTAGTCTTGTCTTTTCTTGTCTGGTCTTGTCTTGTCTTGTCTGGTCTTGTCTTGTCTAGTCTTGTCTTGTCTTGTCTTGTTTTGTCTTGTCTTGTCTTGTCTTGTCTAGTCTTGTCTAGTCTTGTCTAGTCTTGTCTTGTCTTGTCTTGTCTTGTCTTGTCTTGTCTTGTCTTGTCTTGTCTTGTCTGGTCTTGTCTGGTCTTGTCTTGTCTTGTTTTGTCTTGTCTTGTCTTGTCTAGCCTTGTCTTGTCTTATCTTGTTTTGTCTTGTCTTGTCTTGTCTTGTCTAGCCTTGTCTAGTCTTGTCTAGTCTTGTCTTGTCTTGTCTTGTCTTGTCTTGTCTTGTCTTGTCTTGTCTTGTCTTGTCTTGTCTTGTCTTGTCTTGTCTTGTCTTGTCTTGTCTTGTCTTGTCTTGTCTTGTCTTGTCTTGTCTTGTCTTGTCTTGTCTTGTCTTGTCTTGTCTTGTCTTGTCTTGTCTTGTCTTGTCTTGTCTTGTCTTGTCTTGTCTTGTCTTGTCTTGTCTTGTCTTGTCTTGTCTTGTCTTGTCTTGTCTTGTCTTGTCTTGTCTTGTCTTGTCTTGTCTTGTCTTGTCTTGTCTTGTCTTGTCTTGTCTTGTCTTGTCTTGTCTTGTCTTGTCTTGGGTTGTCTTGTCTTGTCTTTTCTTGTCTTGTCTTGTCTTGTATTGTCTTGTCTTGGGTTGTCTTGTCTTGTCTTTTCTTGTCTTGTCTTGTCTTGTCTTGTCTTGTCTTGTCTAGACTTGTCTTGTCTTGTCTTGTCTTGTCTTGTCTTGTCTTGTCTTGTCTTGTCTTGTCTTGTCTTGTCTTGTCTTGTCTTGTCTTGTCTTGTCTTGTCTTGTCTTGTCTAATCTTGTCTAGTCTTGTCTTGTCTTGTTTTGTCTTGTCTTTTCTTGTCTTTTCTTGTCTTGTCTTGTCTTGTCTTGTCTAGTCTTGTCTTGTCTTGTCTTGTCTAGTCTTGTCTAGTCTTGTCTTGTCTTGTCTTGCTTTGTCTTGTCTTGTCATGTCATGTCATGTTGTGCTGTGTTGTTTTGTCTTGCCTTGTTTTGTCTTGTCTTGTCTTGTCTTGTCTTGTCTTGGGTTGTCTTGTCTTGTCTTGTCTTGTCTTTCCTTGTCTTGTCTTGTCTTGTCTTGTCTTGTCTTGTCTTGTCTTGTCTTGTCTTGTCTTGTCTTGTCTTGTCTTGTCTTGTCTAGTCTTGTCTTGTCTTGTCTTTTCTTGTCTGGTCTTGTCTTGTCTTGTCTTTTCTAGTCTTGTCTAGTCTTGTCTTGTCTTGTCTTGTTTTGTCTTGTCTTGTCTTGTCTTGTCTTGTCTTGTCTTGTCTTGTCTTGTCTTGTCTAGTCTTGTCTAGTCTTGTCTTGTCTTGTCTTTTCTTGTCTGGTCTTGTCTTGTCTTGTCTTTTCTAGTCTTGTCTAGTCTTGTCTTGTCTTGTCTTGTTTTGTCTTGTCTTGTCTTGTCTTGTCTTGTCTTGTCTTGTCTGGTCTTGTCTTGTCTTGTCTAGTCTTGTCTAGTCTTGTCTAGTCTTGTCTAGTCTTGTCTTGTCTTGTCTAGTCTTGTCTAGTCTAGTCTAGTCTAGCCTTGTCTAGTCTTGTCTTGTCTAGTCTTGTCGTGTCTTGTCTTGTCTTGTCTTGTCTTGTCTAGCCTTGTTTAGTCTTGTCTAGTCTTGTCTTGTCTTGTCTTGTCTTGTCTTGTCTTGTCTTGTCTTGTCTTGTCTTGTCTTGTCTTGTCTTGTCTTGTCTTGTCTTGTCTTGTCTTGTCTTGTCTTGTCTTGTCTAGTCTTGTCTAGTCTTGTCTTGTCTTGTCTAGTCTTGTCTAGTCTTGTCTTGTCTTGTCTTGTCTAGTCTTGTCTAGTCTAGTCTTGTCTAGTCTTGTCTAGTCTAGTCTTGTCTTGTCTTGTCTTGTCTAGTCTTGTCTAGTCTTGTCTAGTCTTGTCTTGTCTTGTCTAGTCTTGTCTAGTCTTGTCTTGTCTTGTCTTGTCTTGTCTAGTCTTGTCTTGTCTTGTCTTGTCTTGTCTTGTCTAGTCTTGTCTAGTCTTGTCTTGTC
The DNA here is from genome assembly GCF_028554725.1 of Zeugodacus cucurbitae. Classification (NCBI taxonomy): domain Eukaryota; kingdom Metazoa; phylum Arthropoda; class Insecta; order Diptera; family Tephritidae; genus Zeugodacus; species Zeugodacus cucurbitae. Next base: position 21,833,595 of record NC_071672.1, on the reverse strand, counting down.
TTGTCTAGTCTTGTCTTGTCTTGTCTAGTCTTGTCTAGTCTTGTCTAGTCTAGTCTAGTCTAGTCTTGTCTTGTCTTGTCTTGTCTTGTCTTGTCTTGTCTTGTCTTGTCTTGTCTTGTCTTGTCTTGTCTTGTCTTGTCTTGTCTTGTCTTGTCTTGTCTTGTCTTGTCTTGCCTTGTCTTGTCTTGTCTTGTCTTGTCTTGTCTTGTCTTGTCTTGTCTTGTCTTGTCTTGTCTTGTCTAGTCTTGTCTAGTCTTGTCTTGTCTTGTCTAGTCTTGTCTAGTCTTGTCTTGTCTAGTCTTGTCTTGTCTTGTCTAGTCTTGTCTAGTCTTGTCTAGTCTAGTCTAGTCTAGTCTTGTCTTGTCTTGTCTTGTCTTGTCTTGTCTTGTCTTGTCTTGTCTTGTCTTGTCTTGTCTAGTCTTGTCTAGTCTTGTCTAGTCTTGTCTTGTCTTGTCATGTCTTGTCATGTCATGTCATGTTGTGTTGTGTTGTTTTGTCTTGTCTTGTCTTGTCTAGTCTTGTCTTGTCTTGTCTAGTCTTGTCTAGTCTTGTCTAGTCTAGTCTAGTCTAGTCGTGTCTTGTCTTGTCTTGTCTTGTCTTGTCTTGTCTAGTCTTGTCTTGTCTTGTCTTGTCTTGTCTTGTCTTGTCTTGTTTTGTCTTGTCTTGTCATGTCATGTCATGTCATGTTGTGTTGTGTTGTTTTGTCTTGTCTTGTCTAGTCTTGTCTTGTCTTGTCTAGTCTTGTCTAGTCTTGTCTAGTCTAGTCTAGTCTAGTCTTGTCTTGTCTTGTCTTGTCTTGTCTTGTCTTGTCTTGTCTTGTCTTGTCTTGTCTTGTCTTGTCTTGTCTTGTCTTGTCTTGTCTTGTCTTGTCTTGTCTTGTCTAGTCTTGTCTAGTCTTGTCTAGTCTTGTCTTGTCTTGTCATGTCTTGTCTAGTCTTGTCTTGTCTAGTCTTGTCTAGTCTTGTCTAGTCTTGTCTAGTCTTGTCTTGTCTTGTTTTGTCTTGTCTTGTCATGTCATGTCATGTCATGTTGTGTTGTGTTGTTTTGTCTTGCCTTGTTTTGTCTTGTCTTGTCTTGTCTTGTCTTGTCTTGTCTTGTCTTGTCTTGGGTCGTCTTGTCTAGTCTTGTCTAGTCTTGTCTTGTCTTGTCTTGTTTTGTCTTGTCTTGTCATGTCATGTCATGTCATGTTGTGTTGTGTTGTTTTGTCTTGCCTTGTTTTGTCTTGTCTAGTCTTGTCTTGTCTTGTCTTGTCTTGTCTTGTCTTGTCTTGTCTAGTCTTGTCTAGTCTTGTCTAGTCTTGTCTTGTCTTGTCTTGTCTTGTCTTGTCTTGTCTTGTCTTGTCTTGTCTTGTCTTGTCTTGTCTTGTCTTGTCTTGTCTTGTCTTGTCTTGTCTTGTCTTGTCTTGTCTTGTCTTGTCTTGTCGTGTCTTGTCTTGTCTTGCCTTTTCTTGTCTGGCCTGGTCTTGTCTTGTCTTGTCTTGTCTTGTCTTGTCTTTTCTTGTCTTGTCTTGTCTTGGGTTGTCTTGTCTTGTCTTGTCTTGTCTTGTCTTGTCTTGTCTTGTCTTGTCTTGTCTAGTCTTGTCTTGTCTAGTCTTGTCTAGTCTTGTCTAGTCTTGTCTAGTCTTGTCTTGTCTTGTCTTGTCTTGTCTTGTCTTGTCTAGTCTTGTCTAGTCTTGTCTAGTCTTGTCTAGTCTTGTCTAGTCTTGTGTTGTCTTGTCTTGTCTTGTCTTGTCTTGTCTAGTCTTGTCTAGTCTTGTCTAGTCTTGTCTTGTCTTGTCATGTCTTGTCTAGTCTTGTCTTGTCTAGTCTTGTCTAGTCTTGTCTAGTCTTGTCTAGTCTTGTCTAGTCTTGTCTTGTCTTGTCTAGTCTTGTCTAGTCTTGTCTTGTCTTGTCTTGTTTTGTCTTGTCTTGTCTAGTCTTGTCTTGTCTAGTCTTGTCTAGTCTTGTCTAGTCTTGTCTAGTCTTGTCTAGTCTTGTCTTGTCTAGTCTTGTCTAGTCTTGTCTAGTCTTGTCTAGTCTTGTCTAGTCTTGTCTTGTCTTGTCATGTCATGTCATGTTGTGTTGTGTTGTTTTGTCTTGCTTTGTTTTGTCTTGTCTTGTCTTGTCTTGTCTTGTCTTGTCTTGTCTTGGGTTGTCTTGTCTTTTCTTGTCTTGTCTTGTCTTGTCTTGTCTTGTCTAGACTTGTCTTGTCTTGTCTTGTCTTGGGTTGTCTTGTCTTTTCTTGTCTTGTCTTGTCTTGTCTTGTCTTGTCTAGACTTGTCTTGTCTTGTCTAGTCTTGTCTAGTCTTGTCTAGTCTAGTCTTGTCTTGTCTTGTCTTGTCTTGTCTTGTCTTGTCTTGTCTTGTCTTGTCTTGTCTTGTCTTGTCTTGTCTTGTCTTGTCTTGTCTTGTCTTGTCTTGTCTTGTCTTGTCTAGTCTTGTCTAGTCTTGTCTAGTCTTGTCTTGTCTTGTCATGTCTTGTCTAGTCTTGTCTTGTCTAGTCTTGTCTAGTCTTGTCTAGTCTTGTCTAGTCTTGTCTTGTCTTGTTTTGTCTTGTCTTGTCATGTCATGTCATGTCATGTTGTGTTGTGTTGTTTTGTCTTGCCTTGTTTTGTCTTGTCTTGTCTTGTCTTGTCTTGTCTTGTCTTGTCTTGGGTCGTCTTGTCTAGTCTTGTCTAGTCTTGTCTTGTCTTGTCTTGTTTTGTCTTGTCTTGTCATGTCATGTCATGTCATGTTGTGTTGTGTTGTTTTGTCTTGCCTTGTTTTGTCTTGTCTAGTCTTGTCTTGTCTTGTCTTGTCTTGTCTTGTCTTGTCTTGTCTAGTCTTGTCTAGTCTTGTCTAGTCTTGTCTTGTCTTGTCTTGTCTTGTCTTGTCTTGTCTTGTCTTGTCTTGTCTTGTCTTGTCTTGTCTTGTCTTGTCTTGTCTTGTCTTGTCTTGTCTTGTCTTGTCTTGTCTTGTCGTGTCTTGTCTTGTCTTGCCTTTTCTTGTCTGGCCTGGTCTTGTCTTGTCTTGTCTTGTCTTGTCTTTTCTTGTCTTGTCTTGTCTTGGGTTGTCTTGTCTTGTCTTGTCTTGTCTTGTCTTGTCTTGTCTTGTCTTGTCTTGTCTTGTCTTGTCTAGTCTTGTCTTGTCTAGTCTTGTCTAGTCTTGTCTAGTCTTGTCTAGTCTTGTCTTGTCTTGTCTTGTCTTGTCTTGTCTTGTCTAGTCTTGTCTAGTCTTGTCTAGTCTTGTCTAGTCTTGTCTAGTCTTGTGTTGTCTTGTCTTGTCTTGTCTTGTCTTGTCTAGTCTTGTCTAGTCTTGTCTAGTCTTGTCTTGTCTTGTCATGTCTTGTCTAGTCTTGTCTTGTCTAGTCTTGTCTAGTCTTGTCTAGTCTTGTCTAGTCTTGTCTAGTCTTGTCTTGTCTTGTCTAGTCTTGTCTAGTCTTGTCTTGTCTTGTCTTGTTTTGTCTTGTCTTGTCTAGTCTTGTCTTGTCTAGTCTTGTCTAGTCTTGTCTAGTCTTGTCTAGTCTTGTCTAGTCTTGTCTTGTCTAGTCTTGTCTAGTCTTGTCTAGTCTTGTCTAGTCTTGTCTAGTCTTGTCTTGTCTTGTCATGTCATGTCATGTTGTGTTGTGTTGTTTTGTCTTGCTTTGTTTTGTCTTGTCTTGTCTTGTCTTGTCTTGTCTTGTCTTGTCTTGGGTTGTCTTGTCTTTTCTTGTCTTGTCTTGTCTTGTCTTGTCTTGTCTAGACTTGTCTTGTCTTGTCTTGTCTTGGGTTGTCTTGTCTTTTCTTGTCTTGTCTTGTCTTGTCTTGTCTTGTCTAGACTTGTCTTGTCTTGTCTTGTCTTGTCTAGTCTTGTCTAGTCTTGTCTTGTCTTGTCTAGTCTTGTCTTGTCTTGTCTTGTCTTGTCTTGTCTTGTCTTGTCTAGTCTTGTCTTGTCTTGTCTTGTCTTGCCTAGTCTTGTCTAGTCTTGTCTAGTCTAGTCTTGTCTAGTCTTGTCTAGTCTTGTCTAGTCTTGTCTTGTCTTGTCTTGTCTTGCCTAGTCTTGTCTAGTCTTGTCTAGTCTTGTCTAGTCTTGTCTAGTCTTGTCTAGTCTAGTCTTGTCTTGTCTAGTCTTGTCTAGTCTTGTCTTGTCTTGTCTAGTCTTGTCTTGTCTTGTCTTGTCTTGTCTTGTCTTGTCTTGTCTTGTCTAGTCTTGTCTAGTCTTGTCTAGTCTTGTCTAGTCTTGTCTAGTCTAGTCTTGTCTAGTCGTGTCTTGTCTAGTCTTGTCTGGCCTTGTCTAGTCTTGTCTAGTCTTGTCTAGTCTTGTCTTGTCTTGTCTTGTCTTGCCTAGTCTTGTCTAGTCTTGTCTAGTCTTGTCTAGTCTTGTCTAGTCTTGTCTAGTCTTGTCTAGTCTAGTCTTGTCTTGTCTAGTCTTGTCTAGTCTTGTCTTGTCTTGTCTTGTCTTGTCTTGTCTTGTCTTGTCTAGTCTTGTCTAGTCTTGTCTTGTCTTGTCTTGTCTTGTCTTGTCTTGTCTTGTCTTGTCTTGTCTTGTCTTGTCTTGTCTTGTCTTGTCTTGTCTTGTCTTGTCTTGTCTTTTCTTGTCTGGTCTTGTCTTGTCTTGTCTTGTCTAGTCTTGTCTAGTCTTGTCTTGTCTTGTCTTGTTTTGTCTTGTCTTGTCATGTCATGTCATGTTGTGTTGTGTTGTTTTGTCTTGCTTTGTTTTGTCTTGTCTTGTCTTGTCTTGTCTTGTCTTGTCTTGTCTTGTCTTGGGTTGTCTTGTCTTTTCTTGTCTTGTCTTGTCTTGTCTAGTCTTGTCTTGTTTTGTCTTGTCTTGTCATGTCATGTCATGTTGTGTTGTGTTGTTTTGTCTTGCTTTGTTTTGTCTTGTCTTGTCTTGTCTTGTCTTGTCTTGTCTTGGGTTGTCTTGTCTTTTCTTGTCTTGTCTTGTCTTGTCTTGTCTTGTCTAGACTTGTCTTGTCTTGTCTTGTCTTGTCTAGTCTTGTCTTGTTTTGTCTTGTCTTGTCTTGTCTTGTCTTGTCTTGTCTTGTTTTGTCTTGTCTTGTCTTGTCTTGTCTTGTCTTGTCTTGTCTTGTCTTGTCTTGTCTTGTCTTGTCTTGTCTTGTCTTGTCTTGTCTTGTCTAGTCTTGTCTTGTCTTGTCTTGTCTTGTCTTGTCTTGTCTTGTCTTGTCTTGTCTTGTCTTGTCTTGTCTTGTCTTGTCTTGTCTTGTCTTGTCTTGTCTTGTCTTGTCTTGTCTTGTCTTGTCTTGTCTTGTCTTGTCTTGTCTTGTCTTGTCTTGTCTTGTCTTGTCTTGTCTTGTCTTGTGTTGTCTTGTTTTGTCTTGTTTTGTCTTGTCATGTCTTCTCATGTCTTGTCTTGTCTTGTCTTGTCTAGTCTTGTCTTGTCTTGTCTTGTCTTGTCCTGTCTTGTCTTGCCTTGTCTTGTCTTGTCTTGTCTTGTCTTGTCTTGTCTTGTCTTGTCTTGTCTTGTCTTGTCTTGTCTTGTCTTGTCTTGTGTTGTCTTGTTTTGTCTTGTTTTGTCTTGTCATGTCTTCTCATGTCTTGTCTTGTCTTGTCTTGTCTTGTCTAGTCTTGTCTTGTCTTGTCTTGTCTTGTCTTGTCTTGTCTTGTCTTGTCTTGTCTTGTCTAGTCTTGTCTTGTCTTGTCTTGTCTTGTCTAGTCTTGTCTAGTCTTGTCTTGTCTTGTCTTGTCTTGTCTTGTCTTGTCTTGTCTTGTCTTGTCTTGTCTTGTCTTGTCTTGTCTTGTCTTGTCTTGTCTTGTCTTGTCTTGTCTTGTCTTGTCTTGTCTTGTCTTGTCTTGTCTAGTCTTGTCTTGTCTTGTCTTGTCTTGTCTTGTCTTGTGTTGTCTTGTTTTGTCTTGTTTTGTCTTGTCATGTCTTCTCATGTCTTGTCTTGTCTTGTCTTGTCTAGTCTTGTCTTGTCTTGTCTTGTCTTGTCCTGTCTTGTCTTGTCTTGTCTTGTCTTGTCTAGTCTTGTCTTGTCTTGTCTTGTCTTGTCTAGTCTTGTCTAGTCTTGTCTTGTCTTGTCTTGTCATGTCTTCTCATGTCTTGTCTTGTCTTGTCTTGTCTAGTCTTGTCTTGTCTTGTCTTGTCTTGTCTTGTCTTGTCTTGTCTTGTCTTGTCTTGTCTAGTCTTGTCTTGTCTTGTCTTGTCTTGTCTTGTCTTGTGTTGTCTTGTTTTGTCTTGTTTTGTCTTGTCATGTCTTCTCATGTCTTGTCTTGTCTTGTCTTGTCTAGTCTTGTCTTGTCTTGTCTTGTCTTGTCCTGTCTTGTCTTGCCTTGTCTTGTCTTGTCTTGTCTTGTCTTGTCTTGTCTTGTCTTGTCTTGTCTTGTCTTGTCTTGTCTTGTCTTGTCTTGTCTTGTCTTGTCTTGTGTTGTCTTGTTTTGTCTTGTTTTGTCTTGTCATGTCTTCTCATGTCTTGTCTTGTCTTGTCTTGTCTTGTCTAGTCTTGTCTTGTCTTGTCTTGTCTTGTCTTGTCTTGTCTTGTCTTGTCTTGTCTTGTGTTGTCTTGTTTTGTCTTGTTTTGTCTTGTCATGTCTTCTCATGTCTTGTCTTGTCTTGTCTTGTCTAGTCTTGTCTTGTCTTGTCTTGTCTTGTCTTGTCTTGTCTTGTCTTGTCTTGTCTTGTCTAGTCTTGTCTTGTCTTGTCTTGTCTTGTCTAGTCTTGTCTAGTCTTGTCTTGTCTTGTCTTGTCTTGTCTTGTCTTGTCTTGTCTTGTCTTGTCTTGTCTTGTCTTGTCTTGTCTTGTCTTGTCTTGTCTTGTCTTGTCTTGTCTTGTCTTGTCTTGTCTTGTCTAGTCTTGTCTAGTCTTGTCTAGTCTTGTCTTGTCTTGTCTTGTCTTGTCTTGTCTTGTCTTGTCTTGTCTTGTCTTGTCTTGTCTTGTCTTGTCTTGTCTTGTCTTGTCTTGTCTTGTCTTGTCTTGTCTTGTCTTGTCTTGTCTTGTCTTGTCTTGTCTTGTCTTGTATTGTCTTGTCTTGTCTTGTCTTGTCTTGTCTAGTCTTGTCTGGTCTTGTCTGGTCTTGTCTTGTCTAGTCTTGTCTAGTCTTGTCTAGTCTTGTCTTGTCTTGTCTTGTCTTGTCTTGTCTTGTCTTGTCTTGTCTAGTCTTGTCTAGTCTTGTCTTGTCTTGTCTTGTCTTGTCTTGTCTTTTCTTGTCTGGTCTTGTCTTGTCTTGTCTTGTCTAGTCTTGTCTAGTCTTGTCTGGTCTTGTCTGGTCTTGTCTGGTCTTGTCTTGTCTTGTCTTGTCTTGTCTTGTCTTGTCTTGTCTTGTCTTGTCTTGTCTTGTCTTGTCTTGTCTTGTCTTGTCTTGTCTTGTCTTGTCTTGTCTTGTCTTGTCTTGTCTTGTCTTGTCTTGTCTTGTCTTGTCTTGTCTTGTCTTGTCTTGTCTTGTCTTGTCTTGTCTTGTCTTGTCTTGTCTAGTCTTGTCTTTTCTTGTCTGGTCTTGTCTTGTCTTGTCTGGTCTTGTCTTGTCTAGTCTTGTCTTGTCTTGTCTTGTTTTGTCTTGTCTTGTCTTGTCTTGTCTAGTCTTGTCTAGTCTTGTCTAGTCTTGTCTTGTCTTGTCTTGTCTTGTCTTGTCTTGTCTTGTCTTGTCTTGTCTTGTCTGGTCTTGTCTGGTCTTGTCTTGTCTTGTTTTGTCTTGTCTTGTCTTGTCTAGCCTTGTCTTGTCTTATCTTGTTTTGTCTTGTCTTGTCTTGTCTTGTCTAGCCTTGTCTAGTCTTGTCTAGTCTTGTCTTGTCTTGTCTTGTCTTGTCTTGTCTTGTCTTGTCTTGTCTTGTCTTGTCTTGTCTTGTCTTGTCTTGTCTTGTCTTGTCTTGTCTTGTCTTGTCTTGTCTTGTCTTGTCTTGTCTTGTCTTGTCTTGTCTTGTCTTGTCTTGTCTTGTCTTGTCTTGTCTTGTCTTGTCTTGTCTTGTCTTGTCTTGTCTTGTCTTGTCTTGTCTTGTCTTGTCTTGTCTTGTCTTGTCTTGGGTTGTCTTGTCTTGTCTTTTCTTGTCTTGTCTTGTCTTGTATTGTCTTGTCTTGGGTTGTCTTGTCTTGTCTTTTCTTGTCTTGTCTTGTCTTGTCTTGTCTTGTCTTGTCTAGACTTGTCTTGTCTTGTCTTGTCTTGTCTTGTCTTGTCTTGTCTTGTCTTGTCTTGTCTTGTCTTGTCTTGTCTTGTCTTGTCTTGTCTTGTCTTGTCTTGTCTAATCTTGTCTAGTCTTGTCTTGTCTTGTTTTGTCTTGTCTTTTCTTGTCTTTTCTTGTCTTGTCTTGTCTTGTCTTGTCTAGTCTTGTCTTGTCTTGTCTTGTCTAGTCTTGTCTAGTCTTGTCTTGTCTTGTCTTGCTTTGTCTTGTCTTGTCATGTCATGTCATGTTGTGCTGTGTTGTTTTGTCTTGCCTTGTTTTGTCTTGTCTTGTCTTGTCTTGTCTTGTCTTGGGTTGTCTTGTCTTGTCTTGTCTTGTCTTTCCTTGTCTTGTCTTGTCTTGTCTTGTCTTGTCTTGTCTTGTCTTGTCTTGTCTTGTCTTGTCTAGTCTTGTCTAGTCTTGTCTTGTCTTGTCTTTTCTTGTCTGGTCTTGTCTTGTCTTGTCTTTTCTAGTCTTGTCTAGTCTTGTCTTGTCTTGTCTTGTTTTGTCTTGTCTTGTCTTGTCTTGTCTTGTCTTGTCTTGTCTTGTCTTGTCTTGTCTAGTCTTGTCTAGTCTTGTCTTGTCTTGTCTTTTCTTGTCTGGTCTTGTCTTGTCTTGTCTTTTCTAGTCTTGTCTAGTCTTGTCTTGTCTTGTCTTGTTTTGTCTTGTCTTGTCTTGTCTTGTCTTGTCTTGTCTTGTCTGGTCTTGTCTTGTCTTGTCTAGTCTTGTCTAGTCTTGTCTAGTCTTGTCTAGTCTTGTCTTGTCTTGTCTAGTCTTGTCTAGTCTAGTCTAGTCTAGCCTTGTCTAGTCTTGTCTTGTCTAGTCTTGTCGTGTCTTGTCTTGTCTTGTCTTGTCTTGTCTAGCCTTGTCTAGTCTTGTCTAGTCTTGTCTTGTCTTGTCTTGTCTTGTCTTGTCTTGTCTTGTCTTGTCTTGTCTTGTCTTGTCTTGTCTTGTCTTGTCTTGTCTTGTCTTGTCTTGTCTTGTCTTGTCTTGTCTTGTCTAGTCTTGTCTAGTCTTGTCTTGTCTTGTCTAGTCTTGTCTAGTCTTGTCTTGTCTTGTCTTGTCTAGTCTTGTCTAGTCTAGTCTTGTCTAGTCTTGTCTAGTCTAGTCTTGTCTTGTCTTGTCTTGTCTAGTCTTGTCTAGTCTTGTCTAGTCTTGTCTTGTCTTGTCTAGTCTTGTCTAGTCTTGTCTTGTCTTGTCTTGTCTTGTCTAGTCTTGTCTTGTCTTGTCTTGTCTTGTCTTGTCTTGTCTAGTCTTGTCTAGTCTTGTCTTGTCTTGTCTAGTCTTGTCTTGTCTTGTCTAGTCTTGTCTAGTCTTGTCTAGTCTAGTCTAGTCTAGTCTTGTCTTGTCTTGTCTTGTCTTGTCTTGTCTTGTCTTGTCTTGTCTTGTCTTGTCTTGTCTTGTCTTGTCTTGTCTTGTCTTGTCTTGTCTTGTCTTGTCTTGCCTTGTCTTGTCTTGTCTTGTCTTGTCTTGTCTTGTCTTGTCTTGTCTTGTCTTGTCTTGTCTTGTCTAGTCTTGTCTAGTCTTGTCTAGTCTTGTCTTGTCTTGTCATGTCTTGTCATGTCATGTCATGTTGTGTTGTGTTGTTTTGTCTTGTCTTGTCTTGTCTAGTCTTGTCTTGTCTTGTCTAGTCTTGTCTAGTCTTGTCTAGTCTAGTCTAGTCTAGTCGTGTCTTGTCTTGTCTTGTCTTGTCTTGTCTTGTCTTGTCTTGTCTAGTCTTGTCTTGTCTTGTCTTGTCTTGTCTTGTCTTGTCTTGTTTTGTCTTGTCTTGTCATGTCATGTCATGTCATGTTGTGTTGTGTTGTTTTGTCTTGTCTTGTCTAGTCTTGTCTTGTCTTGTCTAGTCTTGTCTAGTCTTGTCTAGTCTAGTCTAGTCTAGTCTTGTCTTGTCTTGTCTTGTCTTGTCTTGTCTTGTCTTGTCTTGTCTTGTCTTGTCTTGTCTTGTCTTGTCTTGTCTTGTCTTGTCTTGTCTTGTCTTGTCTTGTCTTGTCTTGTCTTGTCTTGTCTAGTCTTGTCTAGTCTTGTCTAGTCTTGTCTTGTCTTGTCATGTCTTGTCTAGTCTTGTCTTGTCTAGTCTTGTCTAGTCTTGTCTAGTCTTGTCTAGTCTTGTCTTGTCTTGTTTTGTCTTGTCTTGTCATGTCATGTCATGTCATGTTGTGTTGTGTTGTTTTGTCTTGCCTTGTTTTGTCTTGTCTTGTCTTGTCTTGTCTTGTCTTGTCTTGTCTTGTCTTGTCTTGGGTCGTCTTGTCTAGTCTTGTCTAGTCTTGTCTTGTCTTGTCTTGTTTTGTCTTGTCTTGTCATGTCATGTCATGTCATGTTGTGTTGTGTTGTTTTGTCTTGCCTTGTTTTGTCTTGTCTAGTCTTGTCTTGTCTTGTCTTGTCTTGTCTTGTCTTGTCTTGTCTAGTCTTGTCTAGTCTTGTCTAGTCTTGTCTTGTCTTGTCTTGTCTTGTCTTGTCTTGTCTTGTCTTGTCTTGTCTTGTCTTGTCTTGTCTTGTCTTGTCTTGTCTTGTCTTGTCTTGTCTTGTCTTGTCTTGTCGTGTCTTGTCTTGTCTTGCCTTTTCTTGTCTGGCCTGGTCTTGTCTTGTCTTGTCTTGTCTTGTCTTTTCTTGTCTTGTCTTGTCTTGGGTTGTCTTGTCTTGTCTTGTCTTGTCTTGTCTTGTCTTGTCTTGTCTTGTCTTGTCTTGTCTTGTCTAGTCTTGTCTTGTCTAGTCTTGTCTAGTCTTGTCTAGTCTTGTCTAGTCTTGTCTTGTCTTGTCTTGTCTTGTCTTGTCTTGTCTAGTCTTGTCTAGTCTTGTCTAGTCTTGTCTAGTCTTGTCTAGTCTTGTGTTGTCTTGTCTTGTCTTGTCTTGTCTTGTCTAGTCTTGTCTAGTCTTGTCTAGTCTTGTCTTGTCTTGTCATGTCTTGTCTAGTCTTGTCTTGTCTAGTCTTGTCTAGTCTTGTCTAGTCTTGTCTAGTCTTGTCTAGTCTTGTCTTGTCTTGTCTAGTCTTGTCTAGTCTTGTCTTGTCTTGTCTTGTTTTGTCTTGTCTTGTCTAGTCTTGTCTTGTCTAGTCTTGTCTAGTCTTGTCTAGTCTTGTCTAGTCTTGTCTAGTCTTGTCTAGTCTTGTCTTGTCTAGTCTTGTCTAGTCTTGTCTAGTCTTGTCTAGTCTTGTCTAGTCTTGTCTTGTCTTGTCATGTCTTGTCTAGTCTTGTCTAGTCTTGTCTTGTCTAGTCTTGTCTAGTCTTGTCTAGTCTTGTCTAGTCTTGTCTTATCTTGTCTTGTCTAGTCTTGTCTAGTCTTGTCTAGTCTTGTCTTGTCTTGTCTTGTCTAGTCTTGTCTTGTCTAGTCTTGTCTTGTCTAGTCTTGTCTAGTCTTGTCTTGTCTTGTCTTGTCTAGTCTTGTCTAGTCTTGTCTAGTCTTGTCTTGTCTTGTCTTGTCTAGTCTTGTCTAGTCTAGTCTTGTCTAGTCTTGTCTAGTCTTGTCTAGTCTTGTCTCGTCTTGTCTTGTTTTGTCTTGTTTTGTCTTGTTTTGTCTTGTCTTGTCTTGTCTTGTCTTGTCTTGTCTTGTCTTGTCTTGTCTTTTCTTGTCTGGTCTTGTCTTGTCTTGTCTAGTCTAGTCTTGTCTTTTCTTGTCTTGTCTAGTCTTGTCTTGTCTTGTCTTTTCTTGTCTGGTCTTGTCTTGTCTTGTCTTGTCTTGTCTAGTCTTGTCTTGTCTTGTCTAGTCTTGTCTAGTCTTGTCTTGTCTTGTCTTGTCTAGTCTTGTCTAGTCTTGTCTAGTCTTGTCTAGTCTTGTCTTGTCTTGTCTAGTCTTGTCTAGTCTAGTCTTGTCTAGTCTTGTCTAGTCTTGTCTAGTCTTGTCTTGTCTTGTCTTGTCTAGTCTTGTCTAGTCTTGTCTAGTCTTGTCTAGTCTTGTCTTGTCTTGTCTAGTCTTGTCTTGTCTAGTCTTGTCTAGTCTTGTCTAGTCTTGTCTAGTCTTGTCTAGTCTTGTCTTGTCTTGTCTTGTCTAGTCTTGTCTAGTCTTGTCTAGTCTTGTCTAGTCTTGTCTTGTCTTGTCTAGTCTTGTCTAGTCTTGTCTTGTCTTGTCTTGTCTTGTCTTGTCTTGTCTTGTCTAGTCTTGTCTTGTCTAGTCTTGTCTAGTCTTGTCTTGTCTTGTCTAGTCTAGTCTTGTCTAGTCTTGTCTAGTCTTGTCTAGTCTTGTCTAGTCTTGTCTAGTCTTGCCTTGTCTTGTCTTGTCTAGTCTTGTCTAGTCTTGTCTAGTCTTGTCTAGTCTTGTCTTGTCTTGTCTTGTCTAGTCTTGTCTAGTCTAGTCTTGTCTTTTCTTGTCTTGTCTAGTCTTGTCTTGTCTTGTCTTTTCTTGTCTGGTCTTGTCTTGTCTTGTCTTGTCTTGTCTAGTCTTGTCTTGTCTTGTCTAGTCTTGTCTAGTCTTGTCTTGTCTTGTCTTGTCTAGTCTTGTCTAGTCTTGTCTAGTCTTGTCTTGTCTTGTATTGTCTAGTCTTGTCTAGTCTAGTCTTGTCTAGTCTTGTCTAGTCTTGTCTTGTCTTGTCTTGTCTAGTCTTGTCTAGTCTTGTCTAGTCTTGTCTTGTCTTGTCTAGTCTTGTCTAGTCTTGTCTTGTCTTGTCTTGTCTTGTCTTGTCTTGTCTTGTCTTGTCTAGTCTTGTCTTGTCTTGTCTTGTCTTGTCTTGTCTAGTCTTGTCTTGTCTTGTCTAGTCTTGTCTAGTCTTGTCTAGTCTTGTCTTGTCTTGTCTTGTCTTGTCTTGTCTGGTCTTGTCTTGTCTTGTCTTGTTTTGTCTTGTCTAGTCTTGTCTTGTCTTGTCTAGTCTTGTCTAGTCTTGTCTAGTCTTGTCTTGTCTTGTCTTGTCTAGCCTTCTCTAGTCTTGTCTAGTCTTGTCTTGTCTTGTCTAGTCTTGTCTAGTCTAGTCTTGTCTAGTCTTGTCTTGTCTTGTCTTGTCTAGTCTTGTCTAGTCTTGTCTAGTCTTGTCTAGTCTTGTCTAGTCTTGTCTTGTCTTGTCTAGTCTTGTCTTGTCTAGTCTTGTCTAGTCTTGTCTAGTCTTGTCTAGTCTTGTCTTGTCTTGTCTTGTCTAGTCTTGTCTAGTCTTGTCTAGTCTTGTCTTGTCTTGTCTAGTCTTGTCTAGTCTTGTCTAGTCTTGTCTAGTCTTGTCTAGTCTTGTCTTGTCTTGTCTAGTCTTGTCTTGTCTTGTCTAGTCTTGTCTAGTCTTGTCTAGTCTTGTCTAGTCTTGTCTTGTCTTGTCTTGTCTAGTCTTGTCTAGTCTTGTCTAGTCTTGTCTTGTCTTGTCTTGTCTAGTCTTGTCTAGTCTAGTCTTGTCTAGTCTTGTCTAGTCTTGTCTAGTCTTGTCTAGTCTTGTCTAGTCTTGTCTTGTTTTGTCTTGTTTTGTCTTGTCATGTCTTCTCATGTCTTGTCTTGTCTTGTCTTGTCTTTTCTTGTCTGGTCTTGTCTTGTCTTGTCTTGTCTTGTCTTGTCTAGTCTTGTCTTGTCTTGTCTAGTCTTGTCTAGTCTTGTCTTGTCTTGTCTTGTCTAGTCTTGTCTAGTCTTGTCTAGTCTTGTCTTGTCTTGTCTAGTCTTGTCTAGTCTAGTCTTGTCTAGTCTTGTCTAGTCTTGTCTTGTCTTGTCTTGTCTAGTCTTGTCTAGTCTTGTCTAGTCTTGTCTAGTCTTGTCTTGTCTTGTCTAGTCTTGTCTTGTCTAGTCTTGTCTAGTCTTGTCTAGTCTTGTCTAGTCTTGTCTAGTCTTGTCTAGTCTTGTCTAGTCTTGTCTTGTCTTGTCTTGTGTAGTCTTGTCTAGTCTTGTCTAGTCTTGTCTTGTCTTGTCTTGTCTTGTCTTGTCTTGTCTTGTCTTGTCTTTCCTTGTCTAGTCTTGTCTAGTCTTGTCTAGTCTTGTCTAGTCTTGTCTAGTCTTGTCTTGTCTAGTCTTGTCTAGTCTTGTCTTGTCTTGTCTTGTCTTGTCTTGTCTTGTCTATTCTTGTCTAGTCTTGTCTTGTCTTGTCTAGTCTTGTCTAGTCTTGTCTTGTCTTGTCTTGTCTTGTCTAGTCTTGTCTAGTCTTGTCTAGTCTTGTCTAGTCTTGTCTTGTCTTGTCTTGTCTTGTCTTGTCTTGTCTTGTCTTGTCTTGTCTTGTCTTGTCTTGTCTAGTCGTGTCTTGTCTAGTCTAGTCTTGTCTTGTCTTGTCTTGTCTTGTCTTGTCTTGTCTAGTCTTGTCTAGTCTTGTCTAGTCTTGTCTAGTCGTGTCTAGTCTTGTCTAGTCTTGTCTAGTCTTGTCTAGTCTTGTCTAGTCTTGTCTTGTCTTGTCTTGTCTTGTCTTGTCTTGTCTTGTCTTGTCTTGTCTTGTCTTGTCTTGTCTTGTCTTGTCTTGTCTAGTCTTGTCTAGTGTCTTGTCTTGTCTTGTCTTGTCTTGTCTTGTCTTGTCTTGTCTTGTCTTGTCTTGTCTTGTCTTGTCTAGTCTTGTCTAGTCTTGTCTTGTCTTGTCTTTTCTTGTCTGGTCTTGTCTTGTCTTGTCTTTTCTAGTCTTGTCTAGTCTTGTCTTGTCTTGTCTTGTTTTGTCTTGTCTTGTCTTGTCTTGTCTTGTCTTGTCTTGTCTTGTCTGGTCTTGTCTTGTCTTGTCTTGTCTAGTCTTGTCTTGTCTTGTCTTGTCTAGTCTTGTCTTGTCTTGTCTTGTCTTGTCTTTTCTTGTCTGGTCTTGTCTTGTCTTGTCTTGTCTTGTCTTGTCTAGTCTTGTCTTATCTTGTCTAGTCTTGTCTAGTCTTGTCTTGTCTTGTCTTGTCTAGTCTTGTCTAGTCTTGTCTAGTCTTGTCTTGTCTTGTCTAGCCTTGTCTAGTCTAGTCTTGTCTAGTCTTGTCTAGTCTTGTCTTGTCTTGTCTTGTCTAGTCTTGTCTAGTCTTGTCTTGTCTTGTCTTGTCTAGTCTTGTCTAGTCTTGTCTAGTCTTGTCTTGTCTTGTCTAGCCTTGTCTAGTCTAGTCTTGTCTAGTCTTGTCTAGTCTTGTCTTGTCTTGTCTTGTCTAGTCTTGTCTTGTCTAGTCTTGTCTAGTCTTGTCTAGTCTTGTCTAGTCTTGTCTAGTCTTGTCTTGTCTTGTCTTGTCTTGTCTAGTCTTGTCTAGTCTTGTCTAGTCTTGTCTTGTCTTGTCTTGTCTTGTCTTGTCTTGTCTTGTCTTGTCTTGTCTGGTCTTTCCTTGTCTAGTCTTGTCTAGTCTTGTCTAGTCTTGTCTAGTCTTGTCTAGTCTTGTCTTGTCTAGTCTTGTCTAATCTTGTCTTGTCTTGTCTTGTCTTGTTTTGTCTTGTCTATTCTTGTCTAGTCTTGTCTTGTCTTGTCTAGTCTTGTCTAGTCTTGTCTAGTCTTGTCTTGTCTTGTCTTGTCTTGTCTAGTCTTGTCTAGTCTTGTCTAGTCTTGTCTAGTCTTGTCTTGTCTTGTCTTGTCTTGTCTTGTCTTGTCTTGTCTTGTCTTGTCTTGTCTTGTCTAGTCGTGTCTTGTCTAGTCTAGTCTTGTCTTGTCTTGTCTTGTCTTGTCTTGTCTTGTCTAGTCTTGTCTAGTCTTGTCTAGTCTTGTCTAGTCGTGTCTAGTCTTGTCTAGTCTTGTCTAGTCTTGTCTAGTCTTGTCTAGTCTTGTCTTGTCTTGTCTTGTCTTGTCTTGTCTTGTCTTGTCTTGTCTTGTCTTGTCTTGTCTTGTCTTGTCTTGTCTTGTCTAGTCTTGTCTAGTGTCTTGTCTTGTCTTGTCTTGTCTTGTCTTGTCTTGTCTTGTCTTGTCTTGTCTTGTCTTGTCTTGTCTTGTCTTGTCTTGTCTAGTCTTGTCTAGTCTTGTCTTGTCTTGTCTTTTCTTGTCTGGTCTTGTCTTGTCTTGTCTTTTCTAGTCTTGTCTAGTCTTGTCTTGTCTTGTCTTGTTTTGTCTTGTCTTGTCTTGTCTTGTCTTGTCTTGTCTGGTCTTGTCTTGTCTTGTCTAGTCTTGTCTTGTCTTGTCTTGTCTAGTCTTGTCTTGTCTTGTCTTGTCTAGTCTTGTCTAGTCTTGTCTAGTCTTGTCTTGTCTTGTCTAGTCTTGTCTAGTCTAGTCTAGTCTAGTCTTGTCTAGTCTTGTCTTGTCTAGTCTTGTCGTGTCTTGTCTTGTCTTGTCTTGTCTTGTCTTGTCTTGTCTAGCCTTGTCTAGTCTTGTCTAGTCTTGTCTTGTCTTGTCTTGTCTTGTCTTGTCTTGTCTTGTCTTGTCTTGTCTTGTCTTGTCTTGTCTTGTCTTGTCTTGTCTTGTCTTGTCTTGTCTAGTCTTGTCTAGTCTTGTCTTGTCTTGTCTAGTCTTGTCTAGTCTTGTCTTGTCTTGTCTTGTCTAGTCTTGTCTAGTCTAGTCTTGTCTAGTCTTGTCTAGTCTAGTCTTGTCTTGTCTTGTCTTGTCTAGTCTTGTCTAGTCTTGTCTAGTCTTGTCTTGTCTTGTCTAGTCTTGTCTAGTCTTGTCTTGTCTTGTCTTGTCTTGTCTAGTCTTGTCTAGTCTTGTCTTGTCTTGTCTAGTCTTGTCTAGTCTTGTCTAGTCTTGTCTTGTCTTGTCTTGTCTTGTCTTGTCTTGTCTTGTCTTGTCTGGTCTTGTCTTGTCTTGTCTTGTTTTGTCATGTCATGTCATGTCTAGTCTTGTCTAGTCTTGTCTTGTCTTGTCTAGTCTTGTCTAGTCTAGTCTAGTCTAGTCTTGTCTAGTCTTGTCTTGTCTTGTCTAGTCTTGTCTAGTCTTGTCTTGTCTTGTCTTGTCTTGTCTAGTCTTGTCTAGTCTTGTCTTGTCTTGTCTAGTCTTGTCTAGTCTTGTCTAGTCTTGTCTAGTCTTGTCTAGTCTTGTCTAGTCTTGTCTTGTCTAGTCTTGTCTAGTCTTGTCTTGTCTTGTCTAGTCTTGTCTAGTCTTGTCTTGTCTTGTCTTGTCTTGTCTTGTCTTGTCTAGTCTTGTCTAGTCTTGTCTTGTCTTGTCTAGTCTTGTCTAGTCTTGTCTTGTCTTGTCTTGTCTTGTCTAGTCTTGTCTAGTCTTGTCTTGTCTTGTCTAGTCTTGTCTAGTCTTGTCTAGTCTTGTCTAGTCTTGTCTAGTGTTGTCTTGTCTTGTCTAGTCTTGTCTAGTCTAGTCTAGTCTAGTCTTGTCTAGTCTTGTCTTGTCTAGTCTTGTCATGTCTTCTCATGTCTTGTCTTGTCTTGTCTTGTCTTTTCTTGTCTGGTCTTGTCTTGTCTTGTCTAGTCTAGTCTTGTCTTTTCTTGTCTTGTCTAGTCTTGTCTTGTCTTGTCTTTTTTTGTCTGGTCTTGTCTTGTCTTGTCTTGTCTTGTCTAGTCTTGTCTTGTCTTGTCTAGTCTTGTCTAGTCTTGTCTTGTCTACTCTTGTCTAGTCTTGTCTAATCTTGTCTTGTCTTGTCTTGTCTTGTCTTGTCTTGTCTAGTCTTGTCTTTTCTTGTCTGGTCTTGTCTTGTCTTGTCTTGTCTGGTCTTGTCTTGTCTAGTCTTGTCTTGTCTTGTCTTGTTTTGTCTTGTCTTGTCTTGTCTTGTCTTGTCTTGTCTTGTCTTGTCTTGTCTTGTCTTGTCTTGTCTTGTCTGGTCTTGTCTTGTCTTGTCTTGTCTTGTCTTGTCTTGTCTTGTCTTGTCTAGTCTTGTCTAGTCTTGTCTTGTCTTGTCTAGACTTGTCTTCTCATGTCTTGTCTTGTCTTGTCTTGTCTTGTCTAGTCTAGTCTTGTATAGTCTTGTCTTGTCGTGTCTTTTCTTGTCTGGTCTTGTCTTGTCTTGTCTTGTCTTGTCTAGTCTTGTCTTGTCTAGTCTTGTCTAGTCTTGTCTTGTCTTGTCTTGTCTTGTCTAGTCTTGTCTAGTCTTGTCTTGTCTTGTCTAGTCTTGTCTAGTCTTGTCTAGTCTTGTCTTGTCTTGTCTTGTCTTGTCTTGTCTTGTCTTGTCTTGTCTTGTCTTGTCTTGTCTGGTCTTGTCTTGTCTTGTCTTGTTTTGTCATGTCATGTCATGTCATGTCATGTTGTGTTGTGTTGTTTTGTCTTGTCTTGTCTAGTCTTGTCTTGTCTTGTCTAGTCTTGTCTAGTCTTGTCTAGTCTAGTCTAGTCTAGTCTTGTCTTGTCTTGTCTTGTCTTGTCTTGTCTTGTCTTGTCTTGTCTTGTCTTGTCTTGTCTTGTCTTGTCTTGTCTTGTCTTGTCTTGTCTTGTCTTGTCTTGTCTTGTCTTGTCTAGTCTTGTCTAGTCTTGTCTAGTCTTGTCTAGTCTTGTCTTGTCATGTCTTGTCATGTCATGTCATGTTGTGTTGTGTTGTTTTGTCTTGTCTTGTCTTGTCTAGTCTTGTCTAGTCTTGTCTAGTCTAGTCTAGTCTAGTCTTGTCTTGTCTTGTCTTGTCTTGTCTTGTCTTGTCTTGTCTTGTCTTGTCTTGTCTTGTCTAGTCTTGTCTTGTCTTGTCTTGTCTTGTCTTGTCTTGTCTTGTTTTGTCTTGTCTTGTCATGTCATGTCATGTCATGTTGTGTTGTGTTGTTTTGTCTTGTCTTGTCTAGTCTTGTCTTGTCTTGTCTAGTCTTGTCTAGTCTTGTCTAGTCTAGTCTAGTCTAGTCTAGTCTTGTCTTGTCTTGTCTTGTCTTGTCTTGTCTTGTCTTGTCTTGTCTTGTCTTGTCTTGTCTAGTCTAGTCTTGTCTAGTCTTGTCTAGTCTTGTCTTGTCTTGTCATGTCTTGTCTAGTCTTGTCTTGTCTAGTCTTGTCTAGTCTTGTCTAGTCTTGTCTTGTCTTGTCTTGTTTTGTCTTGTCTTGTCTTGTCTTGTCTTGGGTTGTCTTGTCTAGTCTTGTCTAGTCTTGTCTTGTCTTGTCTTGTTTTGTCTTGTCTTGTCATGTCATGTCATGTCATGTTGTGTTGTGTTGTTTTGTCTTGCCTTGTTTTGTCTTGTCTAGTCTTGTCTTGTCTTGTCTTGTCTTGTCTTGTCTTGTCTTGTCTAGTCTTGTCTAGTCTTGTCTAGTCTTGTCTAGTCTTGTCTAGTCTTGTCTTGTCTTGTCTTGTCTTGTCTTGTCTTGTCTTGTCTAGTCTTGTCTAGTCTTGTCTAGTCTTGTCTAGTCTTGTCTAGTCTTGTCTTGTCTTGTCTTGTCTTGTCTTGTCTTGTCTTGTCTTGTCTTGTCTTGTCTTGTCTTGTCTTGTCTTGTCTTGTCTTGTCGTGTCTTGTCTTGTCTTGCCTTTTCTTGTCTGGCCTGGTCTTGTCTTGTCTTGTCTTGTCTTTTCTTGTCTTGTCTTGTCTTGGGTTGTCTTGTCTTGTCTTGTCTTGTCTTGTCTTGTCTTGTCTTGTCTTGTCTTGTCTTGTCTTGTCTTGTCTTGTCTAGTCTTGTCTTGTCTAGTCTTGTCTAGTCTTGTCTAGTCTTGTCTAGTCTTGTCTAGTCTTGTCTTGTCTTGTCTTGTCTTGTCTTGTCTTGTCTAGTCTTGTCTAGTCTTGTGTTGTCTTGTCTTGTCTTGTCTTGTCTAGTCTTGTCTAGTCTTGTCTAGTCTTGTCTAGTCTTGTCTTGTCTTGTCATGTCTTGTCTAGTCTTGTCTTGTCTAGTCTTGTCTAGTCTTGTCTAGTCTTGTCTAGTCTTGTCTTGTCTTGTCTAGTCTTGTCTAGTCTTGTCTTGTCTTGTCTTGTTTTGTCTTGTCTTGTCTAGTCTTGTCTAGTCTTGTCTTGTCTAGTCTTGTCTAGTCTTGTCTAGTCTTGTCTAGTCTTGTCTTGTCTTGTCATGTCTTGTCTAGTCTTGTCTAGTCTTGTCTTGTCTAGTCTTGTCTAGTCTTGTCTAGTCTTGTCTAGTCTTGTCTAGTCTTGTCTTATCTTGTCTTGTCTTGTCTTGTCTTTTCTTGTCTGGTCTTGTCTTGTCTTGTCTAGTCTAGTCTTGTCTTTTCTTGTTTTGTCTTGTCTTGTCTAGTCTTGTCTAGTCTTGTCTTGTCTAGTCTTGTCTAGTCTTGTCTAGTCTTGTCTAGTCTTGTCTTGTCTTGTCTTGTCTTGTCTTTTCTTGTCTGGTCTTGTCTTGTCTTGTCTAGTCTAGTCTTGTCTTTTCTTGTCTTGTCTAGTCTTGTCTTGTCTTGTCTTTTTTTGTCTGGTCTTGTCTTGTCTTGTCTTGTCTTGTCTAGTCTTGTCTTGTCTTGTCTAGTCTTGTCTAGTCTTGTCTTGTCTACTCTTGTCTAGTCTTGTCTAATCTTGTCTTGTCTTGTCTTGTCTTGTCTTGTCTTGTCTAGTCTTGTCTTTTCTTGTCTGGTCTTGTCTTGTCTTGTCTTGTCTTGTCTTGTCTTGTCTTGTCTTGTCTAGTCTTGTCTAGTCTTGTCTTGTCTTGTCTAGTCTTGTCTAGTCTTGTCTTGTCTTGTCTTGTCTAGTCTTGTCTAGTCTAGTCTTGTCTAGTCTTGTCTAGTCTAGTCTTGTCTTGTCTTGTCTTGTCTAGTCTTGTCTAGTCTTGTCTAGTCTTGTCTTGTCTTGTCTAGTCTTGTCTAGTCTTGTCTTGTCTTGTCTTGTCTTGTCTTGTCTAGTCTTGTCTAGTCTTGTCTTGTCTTGTCTAGTCTTGTCTAGTCTTGTCTAGTCTTGTCTTGTCTTGTCTTGTCTTGTCTTGTCTTGTCTTGTCTTGTCTGGTCTTGTCTTGTCTTGTCTTGTTTTGTCATGTCATGTCATGTCTAGTCTTGTCTAGTCTTGTCTTGTCTTGTCTAGTCTTGTCTAGTCTAGTCTAGTCTAGTCTTGTCTAGTCTTGTCTTGTCTTGTCTAGTCTTGTCTAGTCTTGTCTTGTCTTGTCTTGTCTTGTCTAGTCTTGTCTAGTCTTGTCTTGTCTTGTCTAGTCTTGTCTAGTCTTGTCTAGTCTTGTCTAGTCTTGTCTAGTCTTGTCTAGTCTTGTCTTGTCTAGTCTTGTCTAGTCTTGTCTTGTCTTGTCTAGTCTTGTCTAGTCTTGTCTTGTCTTGTCTTGTCTTGTCTTGTCTTGTCTAGTCTTGTCTAGTCTTGTCTTGTCTTGTCTAGTCTTGTCTAGTCTTGTCTTGTCTTGTCTTGTCTTGTCTAGTCTTGTCTAGTCTTGTCTTGTCTTGTCTAGTCTTGTCTAGTCTTGTCTAGTCTTGTCTAGTCTTGTCTAGTGTTGTCTTGTCTTGTCTAGTCTTGTCTAGTCTAGTCTAGTCTAGTCTTGTCTAGTCTTGTCTTGTCTAGTCTTGTCATGTCTTCTCATGTCTTGTCTTGTCTTGTCTTGTCTTTTCTTGTCTGGTCTTGTCTTGTCTTGTCTAGTCTAGTCTTGTCTTTTCTTGTCTTGTCTAGTCTTGTCTTGTCTTGTCTTTTTTTGTCTGGTCTTGTCTTGTCTTGTCTTGTCTTGTCTTGTCTAGTCTTGTCTTGTCTTGTCTAGTCTTGTCTAGTCTTGTCTTGTCTACTCTTGTCTAGTCTTGTCTAATCTTGTCTTGTCTTGTCTTGTCTTGTCTTGTCTTGTCTTGTCTAGTCTTGTCTTTTCTTGTCTGGTCTTGTCTTGTCTTGTCTTGTCTGGTCTTGTCTTGTCTAGTCTTGTCTTGTCTTGTCTTGTTTTGTCTTGTCTTGTCTTGTCTTGTCTTGTCTTGTCTTGTCTTGTCTTGTCTTGTCTTGTCTTGTCTTGTCTGGTCTTGTCTTGTCTTGTCTTGTCTTGTCTTGTCTTGTCTTGTCTTGTCTAGTCTTGTCTAGTCTTGTCTTGTCTTGTCTAGACTTGTCTTCTCATGTCTTGTCTTGTCTTGTCTTGTCTTGTCTAGTCTAGTCTTGTATAGTCTTGTCTTGTCGTGTCTTTTCTTGTCTGGTCTTGTCTTGTCTTGTCTTGTCTTGTCTAGTCTTGTCTTGTCTAGTCTTGTCTAGTCTTGTCTTGTCTTGTCTTGTCTTGTCTAGTCTTGTCTAGTCTTGTCTTGTCTTGTCTAGTCTTGTCTAGTCTTGTCTAGTCTTGTCTTGTCTTGTCTTGTCTTGTCTTGTCTTGTCTTGTCTTGTCTTGTCTTGTCTTGTCTTGTCTGGTCTTGTCTTGTCTTGTCTTGTTTTGTCATGTCATGTCATGTCATGTCATGTTGTGTTGTGTTGTTTTGTCTTGTCTTGTCTAGTCTTGTCTTGTCTTGTCTAGTCTTGTCTAGTCTTGTCTAGTCTAGTCTAGTCTAGTCTTGTCTTGTCTTGTCTTGTCTTGTCTTGTCTTGTCTTGTCTTGTCTTGTCTTGTCTTGTCTTGTCTTGTCTTGTCTTGTCTTGTCTTGTCTTGTCTTGTCTTGTCTTGTCTTGTCTAGTCTTGTCTAGTCTTGTCTAGTCTTGTCTAGTCTTGTCTTGTCATGTCTTGTCATGTCATGTCATGTTGTGTTGTGTTGTTTTGTCTTGTCTTGTCTAGTCTTGTCTTGTCTTGTCTAGTCTTGTCTAGTCTTGTCTAGTCTAGTCTTGTCTTGTCTTGTCTTGTCTTGTCTTGTCTTGTCTTGTCTAGTCTTGTCTAGTCTTGTCTAGTCTTGTCTAGTCTAGTCTAGTCTAGTCTTGTCTTGTCTTGTCTTGTCTTGTCTTGTCTTGTCTTGTCTTGTCTTGTCTTGTCTAGTCTTGTCTTGTCTTGTCTTGTCTTGTCTTGTCTTGTCTTGTTTTGTCTTGTCTTGTCATGTCATGTCATGTCATGTTGTGTTGTGTTGTTTTGTCTTGTCTTGTCTAGTCTTGTCTTGTCTTGTCTAGTCTTGTCTAGTCTTGTCTAGTCTAGTCTAGTCTTGTCTTGTCTTGTCTTGTCTTGTCTTGTCTTGTCTTGTCTAGTCTTGTCTAGTCTTGTCTTGTCTTGTCTTGTCTTGTCTTGTCTTGTCTTGTCTAGTCTTGTCTTGTCTTGTCTAGTCTTGTCTAGTCTAGTCTAGTCTAGTCTTGTCTTGTCTTGTCTTGTCTTGTCTTGTCTTGTCTTGTCTTGTCTTGTCTTGTCTTGTCTTGTCTTGTCTTGTCTTGTCTTGTCTTGTCTTGTCTTGTCTAGTCTTGTCTAGTCTTGTCTAGTCTTGTCTAGTCTAGTCTAGTCTAGTCTTGTCTTGTCTTGTCTTGTCTTGTCTTGTCTTGTCTTGTCTTGTCTTGTCTTGTCTAGTCTTGTCTTGTCTTGTCTTGTCTTGTCTTGTCTTGTCTTGTTTTGTCTTGTCTTGTCATGTCATGTCATGTCATGTTGTGTTGTGTTGTTTTGTCTTGTCTTGTCTAGTCTTGTCTTGTCTTGTCTAGTCTTGTCTAGTCTTGTCTAGTCTAGTCTAGTCTAGTCTAGTCTTGTCTTGTCTTGTCTTGTCTTGTCTTGTCTTGTCTTGTCTTGTCTTGTCTTGTCTAGTCTAGTCTTGTCTAGTCTTGTCTAGTCTTGTCTTGTCTTGTCATGTCTTGTCTAGTCTTGTCTTGTCTAGTCTTGTCTAGTCTTGTCTAGTCTTGTCTTGTCTTGTCTTGTTTTGTCTTGTCTTGTCATGTCATGTCATGTCATGTTGTGTTGTGTTGTTTTGTCTTGCCTTGTTTTGTCTTGTCTTGTCTTGTCTTGTCTTGTCTTGTCTTGTCTTGGGTTGTCTTGTCTAGTCTTGTCTAGTCTTGTCTTGTCTTGTCTTGTTTTGTCTTGTCTTGTCATGTCATGTCATGTCATGTTGTGTTGTGTTGTTTTGTCTTGCCTTGTTTTGTCTTGTCTAGTCTTGTCTTGTCTTGTCTTGTCTTGTCTTGTCTTGTCTTGTCTAGTCTTGTCTAGTCTTGTCTAGTCTTGTCTAGTCTTGTCTAGTCTTGTCTTGTCTTGTCTTGTCTTGTCTTGTCTTGTCTTGTCTAGTCTTGTCTAGTCTTGTCTAGTCTTGTCTAGTCTTGTCTAGTCTTGTCTTGTCTTGTCTTGTCTTGTCTTGTCTTGTCTTGTCTTGTCTTGTCTTGTCTTGTCTTGTCTTGTCTTGTCTTGTCTTGTCTTGTCTTGTCTTGTCTTGTCGTGTCTTGTCTTGTCTTGCCTTTTCTTGTCTGGCCTGGTCTTGTCTTGTCTTGTCTTGTCTTTTCTTGTCTTGTCTTGTCTTGGGTTGTCTTGTCTTGTCTTGTCTTGTCTTGTCTTGTCTTGTCTTGTCTTGTCTTGTCTTGTCTTGTCTTGTCTAGTCTTGTCTTGTCTAGTCTTGTCTAGTCTTGTCTAGTCTTGTCTAGTCTTGTCTTGTCTTGTCTTGTCTTGTCTTGTCTTGTCTTGTCTAGTCTTGTCTAGTCTTGTGTTGTCTTGTCTTGTCTTGTCTTGTCTAGTCTTGTCTAGTCTTGTCTAGTCTTGTCTAGTCTTGTCTTGTCTTGTCATGTCTTGTCTAGTCTTGTCTTGTCTAGTCTTGTCTAGTCTTGTCTAGTCTTGTCTAGTCTTGTCTTGTCTTGTCTAGTCTTGTCTAGTCTTGTCTTGTCTTGTCTTGTTTTGTCTTGTCTTGTCTAGTCTTGTCTAGTCTTGTCTTGTCTAGTCTTGTCTAGTCTTGTCTAGTCTTGTCTAGTCTTGTCTTGTCTTGTCATGTCTTGTCTAGTCTTGTCTAGTCTTGTCTTGTCTAGTCTTGTCTAGTCTTGTCTAGTCTTGTCTAGTCTTGTCTAGTCTTGTCTTATCTTGTCTTGTCTAGTCTTGTCTAGTCTTGTCTAGTCTTGTCTTGTCTTGTCTTGTCTAGTCTTGTCTTGTCTTGTCTAGTCTTGTCTTGTCTAGTCTTGTCTAGTCTTGTCTTGTCTTGTCTTGTCTAGTCTTGTCTTGTCTTGTCTTGTCTTGTCTAGTCTTGTCTAGTCTTGTCTTGTCTTGTCTTGTCTTGTCTAGTCTTGTCTAGTCTTGTCTAGTCTTGTCTAGTCTTGTCTTGTCTTGTCTAGTCTTGTCTAGTCTAGTCTTGTCTAGTCTTGTCTAGTCTTGTCTTGTCTTGTCTTGTCTAGTCTTGTCTAGTCTTGTCTAGTCTTGTCTAGTCTTGTCTTGTCTTGTCTAGTCTTGTCTTGTCTAGTCTTGTCTAGTCTTGTCTAGTCTTGTCTAGTCTTGTCTTGTCTTGTCTTGTCTAGTCTTGTCTAGTCTTGTCTAGTCTTGTCTAGTCTTGTCTAGTCTTGTCTAGTCTTGTCTAGTCTTGTCTAGTCTTGTCTTGTCTTGCCTAGTCTTGTCTTGTCTTGTCTTGTCTTGTCTTGTCTTGTCTTGTCTAGTCTTGTCTTGTCTAGTCTTGTCTAGTCTTGTCTTGTCTTGTCTTGTCTAGTCTTGTCTAGTCTTGTCTAGTCTTGT
The DNA here is from genome assembly GCF_028554725.1 of Zeugodacus cucurbitae. Lineage (NCBI taxonomy): Eukaryota > Metazoa > Arthropoda > Insecta > Diptera > Tephritidae > Zeugodacus > Zeugodacus cucurbitae. Next base: position 21,808,477 of record NC_071672.1, on the reverse strand, counting down.
CTAGTCTTGTCTAGTCTTGTCTTGTCTTGTCTTGTCAAGTCTTGTCTAGTCTTGTCTAGTCTTGCCTAGTCTTGTCTTGTCTTGTCTTGTCTAGTCTTGTCTAGTCTAGTCTTGTCTTTTCTTGTCTTGTCTAGTCTTGTCTTGTCTTGTCTTTTCTTGTCTGGTCTTGTCTTGTCTTGTCTTGTCTTGTCTTGTCTTGTCTAGTCTTGTCTTGTCTTATCTAGTCTTGTCTAGTCTTGTCTTGTCTTGTCTTGTCTAGTCTTGTCTAGTCTTGTCTAGTCTTGTCTTGTCTTGTATTGTCTAGTCTTGTCTAGTCTAGTCTTGTCTAGTCTTGTCTAGTCTTGTCTTGTCTTGTCTTGTCTAGTCTTGTCTAGTCTTGTCTAGTCTTGTCTTGTCTTGTCTAGTCTTGTCTAGTCCTGTCTTGTCTAGTCTTGTCTTGTCTTGTCTTGTCTTGTCTTGTCTTGTCTAGTCTTGTCTTGTCTTGTCTAGTCTTGTCTAGTCTTGTCTAGTCTTGTCTTGTCTTGTCTTGTCTTGTCTTGTCTTGTCTGGTCTTGTCTTGTCTTGTCTTGTTTTGTCTTGTCTAGTCTTGTCTTGTCTTGTCTAGTCTAGTCTTGTCTTGTCTTGTCTAGTCTTGTCTAGTCTAGTCTTGTCTAGTCTTGTCTTGTCTTGTCTTGTCTAGTCTTGTCTAGTCTTGTCTAGTCTTGTCTAGTCTTGTCTTGTCTTGTCTAGTCTTGTCTTGTCTAGTCTTGTCTAGTCTTGTCTAGTCTTGTCTAGTCTTGTCTTGTCTTGTCTTGTCTAGTCTTGTCTAGTCTTGTCTAGTCTTGTCTTGTCTTGTCTTGTCTAGTCTTGTCTAGTCTTGTCTAGTCTTGTCTAGTCTTGTCTAGTCTTGTCTAGTCTTGTCTTGTCTTGTCTAGTCTTGTCTTGTCTAGTCTTGTCTAGTCTTGTCTAGTCTTGTCTAGTCTTGTCTTGTCTTGTCTTGTCTAGTCTTGTCTAGTCTTGTCTAGTCTTGTCTTGTCTTGTCTTGTCTAGTCTTGTCTAGTCTAGTCTTGTCTAGTCTTGTCTAGTCTTGTCTAGTCTTGTCTAGTCTTGTCTTGTTTTGTCTTGTTTTGTCTTGTCATGTCTTCTCATGTCTTGTCTTGTCTTGTCTTGTCTTTTCTTGTCTGGTCTTGTCTTGTCTTGTCTAGTCTGGTCTTGTCTTTTCTTGTCTTGTCTAGTCTTGTCTTGTCTTGTCTTTTCTTGTCTGGTCTTGTCTTGTCTTGTCTTGTCTTGTCTAGTCTTGTCTTGTCTTGTCTAGTCTTGTCTAGTCTTGTCTAGTCTTGTCTTGTCTTGTCTTGTCTAGTCTTGTCTAGTCTTGTCTAGTCTTGTCTTGTCTTGTCTTGTCTAGTCTTGTCTTGTCTAGTCTTGTCTAGTCTTGTCTAGTCTTGTCTTGTCTTGTCTTGTCTAGTCTTGTCTAGTCTTGTCTAGTCTTGTCTTGTCTTGTCTTGTCTTGTCTTGTCTTGTCTTGTCTTGTCTGGTCTTGTCTTGTCTTGTCTTGTCTTGTCTTGTCTTGTCTTGTCTAGTCTTGTCTTTTCTTGTCTGGTCTTGTCTTGTCTAGTCTTGTCTTGTCTACTCTTGTCTAGTCTTGTCTAATCTTGTCTTGTCTTGTCTTGTCTTGTCTTGTCTTGTCTAGTCTTGTCTTTTCTTGTCTGGTCTTGTCTTGTCTTGTCTAGTCTGGTCTTGTCTTTTCTTGTCTTGTCTAGTCTTGTCTTGTCTTGTCTTTTCTTGTCTGGTCTTGTCTTGTCTTGTCTAGTCTAGTCTTGTCTTTTCTTGTCTTGTCTAGTCTTGTCTTGTCTTGTCTTTTTTTGTCTGGTCTTGTCTTGTCTTGTCTTGTCTTGTCTAGTCTTGTCTTGTCTTGTCTAGTCTTGTCTAGTCTTGTCTTGTCTACTCTTGTCTAGTCTTGTCTAATCTTGTCTTGTCTTGTCTTGTCTTGTCTTGTCTTGTCTAGTCTTGTCTTTTCTTGTCTGGTCTTGTCTTGTCTTGTCTTGTCTGGTCTTGTCTTGTCTAGTCTTGTCTTGTCTTGTCTTGTTTTGTCTTGTCTTGTCTTGTCTTGTCTTGTCTTGTCTTGTCTGGTCTTGTCTTGTCTTGTCTTGTCTTGTCTTGTCTTGTCTTGTCTAGTCTTGTCTAGTCTTGTCTTGTCTTGTCTAGACTTGTCTTCTCATGTCTTGTCTTGTCTTGTCTTGTCTTGTCTAGTCTAGTCTTGTATAGTCTTGTCTTGTCGTGTCTTTTCTTGTCTGGTCTTGTCTTGTCTTGTCTTGTCTTGTCTAGTCTTGTCTTGTCTAGTCTTGTCTAGTCTTGTCTTGTCTTGTCTTGTCTTGTCTAGTCTTGTCTAGTCTTGTCTTGTCTTGTCTAGTCTTGTCTAGTCTTGTCTAGTCTTGTCTTGTCTTGTCTTGTCTTGTCTTGTCTTGTCTTGTCTTGTCTTGTCTTGTCTTGTCTTGTCTGGTCTTGTCTTGTCTTGTCTTGTTTTGTCATGTCATGTCATGTCATGTCATGTTGTGTTGTGTTGTTTTGTCTTGTCTTGTCTAGTCTTGTCTTGTCTTGTCTAGTCTTGTCTAGTCTTGTCTAGTCTAGTCTAGTCTAGTCTTGTCTTGTCTTGTCTTGTCTTGTCTTGTCTTGTCTTGTCTTGTCTTGTCTTGTCTTGTCTTGTCTTGTCTTGTCTTGTCTTGTCTTGTCTTGTCTTGTCTTGTCTTGTTTTGTCTTGTCTTGTCTTGTCTTGTCTAGTCTTGTCTAGTCTTGTCTAGTCTTGTCTTGTCTTGTCATGTCTTGTCATGTCATGTCATGTTGTGTTGTGTTGTTTTGTCTTGTCTTGTCTTGTCTAGTCTTGTCTTGTCTTGTCTAGTCTTGTCTAGTCTTGTCTAGTCTAGTCTAGTCTAGTCTTGTCTTGTCTTGTCTTGTCTTGTCTTGTCTTGTCTTGTCTTGTCTTGTCTTGTCTTGTCTAGTCTTGTCTTGTCTTGTCTTGTCTTGTCTTGTCTTGTCTTGTTTTGTCTTGTCTTGTCATGTCATGTCATGTCATGTTGTGTTGTGTTGTTTTGTCTTGTCTTGTCTAGTCTTGTCTTGTCTTGTCTAGTCTTGTCTAGTCTTGTCTAGTCTAGTCTAGTCTAGTCTAGTCTTGTCTTGTCTTGTCTTGTCTTGTCTTGTCTTGTCTTGTCTTGTCTTGTCTTGTCTAGTCTAGTCTTGTCTAGTCTTGTCTAGTCTTGTCTTGTCTTGTCATGTCTTGTCTAGTCTTGTCTTGTCTAGTCTTGTCTAGTCTTGTCTAGTCTTGTCTAGTCTTGTCTAGTCTTGTCTTGTCTTGTCTTGTTTTGTCTTGTCTTGTCATGTCATGTCATGTCATGTTGTGTTGTGTTGTTTTGTCTTGCCTTGTTTTGTCTTGTCTTGTCTTGTCTTGTCTTGTCTTGTCTTGTCTTGTCTTGGGTTGTCTTGTCTAGTCTTGTCTAGTCTTGTCTTGTCTTGTCTTGTTTTGTCTTGTCTTGTCATGTCATGTCATGTCATGTTGTGTTGTGTTGTTTTGTCTTGCCTTGTTTTGTCTTGTCTAGTCTTGTCTTGTCTTGTCTTGTCTTGTCTTGTCTTGTCTTGTCTAGTCTTGTCTAGTCTTGTCTAGTCTTGTCTAGTCTTGTCTAGTCTTGTCTTGTCTTGTCTTGTCTTGTCTTGTCTTGTCTTGTCTTGTCTTGTCTTGTCTTGTCTTGTCTTGTCTTGTCTTGTCTTGTCGTGTCTTGTCTTGTCTTGCCTTTTCTTGTCTGGCCTGGTCTTGTCTTGTCTTGTCTTGTCTTTTCTTGTCTTGTCTTGTCTTGGGTTGTCTTGTCTTGTCTTGTCTTGTCTTGTCTTGTCTTGTCTTGTCTTGTCTAGTCTTGTCTTGTCTAGTCTTGTCTAGTCTTGTCTAGTCTTGTCTAGTCTTGTCTTGTCTTGTCTTGTCTTGTCTTGTCTTGTCTAGTCTTGTCTAGTCTTGTCTAGTCTTGTCTAGTCTTGTCTAGTCTTGTGTTGTCTTGTCTTGTCTTGTCTTGTCTTGTCTAGTCTTGTCTAGTCTTGTCTAGTCTTGTCTTGTCTTGTCATGTCTTGTCTAGTCTTGTCTTGTCTAGTCTTGTCTAGTCTTGTCTAGTCTTGTCTAGTCTTGTCTTGTCTTGTCTAGTCTTGTCTAGTCTTGTCTTGTCTTGTCTTGTTTTGTCTTGTCTTGTCTAGTCTTGTCTTGTCTAGTCTTGTCTAGTCTTGTCTAGTCTTGTCTAGTCTTGTCTTGTCTTGTCATGTCTTGTCTAGTCTTGTCTAGTCTTGTCTTGTCTAGTCTTGTCTAGTCTTGTCTAGTCTTGTCTAGTCTTGTCTAGTCTTGTCTAGTCTTGTCTTATCTTGTCTTGTCTAGTCTTGTCTAGTCTTGTCTAGTCTTGTCTTGTCTTGTCTTGTCTAGTCTTGTCTTGTCTTGTCTAGTCTTGTCTTGTCTAGTCTTGTCTAGTCTTGTCTTGTCTTGTCTTGTCTAGTCTTGTCTTGTCTTGTCTTGTCTTGTCTTGTCTAGTCTTGTCTAGTCTTGTCTTGTCTTGTCTTGTCTAGTCTTGTCTAGTCTTGTCTAGTCTTGTCTAGTCTTGTCTTGTCTTGTCTAGTCTTGTCTAGTCTAGTCTTGTCTAGTCTTGTCTAGTCTTGTCTTGTCTTGTCTTGTCTAGTCTTGTCTAGTCTTGTCTAGTCTTGTCTAGTCTTGTCTTGTCTTGTCTAGTCTTGTCTTGTCTAGTCTTGTCTAGTCTTGTCTAGTCTTGTCTAGTCTTGTCTTGTCTTGTCTTGTCTTGTCTAGTCTTGTCTAGTCTTGTCTAGTCTTGTCTAGTCTTGTCTAGTCTTGTCTAGTCTTGTCTAGTCTTGTCTAGTCTTGTCTTGTCTTGCCTAGTCTTGTCTTGTCAAGTCTTGTCTAGTCTTGTCTAGTCTTGTCTAGTCTTGTCTTGTCTTGTCTTGTCTAGTCTTGTCTAGTCTTGTCTAGTCTTGTCTTGTCTTGTCTTGTCTTGTCTTGTCTTGTCTTGTCTTGTCTTGTCTTGTCTAGTCTTGTCTAGTCTTGTCTAGTCTTGTCTAGTCTTGTCTAGTCTTGTCTAGTCTTGTCTTGTCTTGCCTAGTCTTGTCTTGTCAAGTCTTGTCTAGTCTTGTCTAGTCTTGTCTAGTCTTGTCTAGTCTTGTCTTGTCTTGTCTAGTCTTGTCTTGTCTAGTCTTGTCTAGTCTTGTCTTGTCTTGTCTTGTCTAGTCTTGTCTTGTCTTGTCTTGTCTTGTCTAGTCTTGTCTAGTCTTGTCTTGTCTTGTCTTGTCTAGTCTTGTCTAGTCTTGTCTAGTCTTGTCTAGTCTTGTCTTGTCTTGTCTAGTCTTGTCTAGTCTAGTCTTGTCTAGTCTTGTCTAGTCTTGTCTTGTCTTGTCTTGTCTAGTCTTGTCTAGTCTTGTCTAGTCTTGTCTAGTCTTGTCTTGTCTAGTCTTGTCTTGTCTTGTCTAGTCTTGTCTTGTCTTGTCTTGTCAAGTCTTGTCTAGTCTTGTCTAGTCTTGTCTAGTCTTGTCTTGTCTTGTCTTGTCTAGTCTTGTCTAGTCTAGTCTTGTCTTTTCTTGTCTTGTCTAGTCTTGTCTTGTCTTGTCTTTTCTTGTCTGGTCTTGTCTTGTCTTGTCTTGTCTTGTCTTGTCTTGTCTAGTCTTGTCTTGTCTTATCTAGTCTTGTCTAGTCTTGTCTTGTCTTGTCTTGTCTAGTCTTGTCTAGTCTTGTCTAGTCTTGTCTTGTCTTGTATTGTCTAGTCTTGTCTAGTCTAGTCTTGTCTAGTCTTGTCTAGTCTTGTCTTGTCTTGTCTTGTCTAGTCTTGTCTAGGCTTGTCTAGTCTTGTCTTGTCTTGTCTAGTCTTGTCTAGTCTTGTCTTGTCTAGTCTTGTCTTGTCTTGTCTTGTCTTGTCTTGTCGTGTCTAGTCTTGTCTTGTCTTGTCTAGTCTTGTCTAGTCTTGTCTTGTCTTGTCTTGTCTTGTCTTGTCTTGTCTTGTCTTGTCTGGTCTTGTCTTGTCTTGTCTTGTTTTGTCTTGTCTAGTCTTGTCTTGTCTTGTCTAGTCTAGTCTTGTCTTGTCTTGTCTAGTCTTGTCTAGTCTAGTCTTGTCTAGTCTTGTCTAGTCTTGTCTAGTCTTGTCTAGTCTTGTCTTGTCTTGTCTTGTCTTGTCTTGTCTAGTCTTGTCTAGTCTTGTCTAGTCTTGTCTAGTCTTGTCTAGTCTTGTCTTGTCTTGTCTAGTCTTGTCTTGTCTAGTCTTGTCTTGTCTTGTCTTGTCTAGTCTTGTCTAGTCTTGTCTAGTCTTGTCTAGTCTTGTCTTGTCTTGTCTTGTCTTGTCTAGTCTGGTCTTGTCTTTTCTTGTCTTGTCTAGTCTTGTCTTGTCTTGTCTTTTCTTGTCTGGTCTTGTCTTGTCTTGTCTTGTCTTGTCTTGTCTAGTCTTGTCTTGTCTTGTCTAGTCTTGTCTAGTCTTGTCTAGTCTTGTCTTGTCTTGTCTTGTCTAGTCTTGTCTAGTCTTGTCTAGTCTTGTCTTGTCTTGTCTTGTCTAGTCTTGTCTTGTCTAGTCTTGTCTAGTCTTGTCTAGTCTTGTCTTGTCTTGTCTTGTCTAGTCTTGTCTAGTCTTGTCTAGTCTTGTCTTGTCTTGTCTTGTCTTGTCTTGTCTTGTCTTGTCTTGTCTTGTCTTTCCTTGTCTAGTCTTGTCTAGTCTTGTCTAGTCTTGTCTAGTCTTGTCTTGCCTTGTCTAGTCTTGTCTAGTCTTGTCTTGTCTTGTCTTGTCTTGTCTTGTCTTGTCTTGTCTATTCTTGTCTAGTCTTGTCTTGTCTTGTCTAGTCTTGTCTAGTCTTGTCTAGTCTTGTCTTGTCTTGTCTTGTCTTGTCTTGTCTGGTCTTGTCTTGTCTTGTCTTGTTTTGTCATGTCATGTCATGTCATGTCATGTCATGTTGTGTTGTGTTGTTTTGTCTTGTTTTGTCTTGTCATGTCTTCTCATGTCTTGTCTGGTCTTGTCTTGTCTTGTCTTGTCTTGTCTTGTCTTGTCTTGTCTTGTCTAGTGTTGTCTTGTCTTGTCTAGTCTTGTCTAGTCTTGTCTTGTCTTGTCTTGTCTAGTCTTGTCTAGTCTTGTCTTGTCTTGTCTTGTCTAGTCTTGTCTAGTCTTGTCTTGTCTAGTCTTGTCTTGTCTTGTCTAGTCTTGTCTAGTCTTGTCTTGTCTTTTCTTGTCTTGTCTAGTCTTGTCTTGTCTTGTCTTTTCTTGTCTGGTCTTGTCTTGTCTTGTCTAGTCTTGTCTTGTCTTGTCTAGTCTTGTCTAGTCTTGTCTTGTCTTGTCTTGTCTAGTCTTGTCTAGTCTTGTCTAGTCTTGTCTAGTCTTGTCTAGTCTTGTCTAGTCTTGTCTTGTCTTGTCTAGTCTTGTCTAGTCTAGTCTTGTCTAGACTTGTCTAGTCTTGTCTAGTCTTGTCTTGTCTTGTATTGTCTAGTCTTGTCTAGTCTTGTCTAGTCTTGTCTAGTCTTGTCTAGTCTTGTCTAGTCTTGTCTAGTCTTGTCTAGTCTTGTCTTGTCTTGTCTAGTCTTGTCTTGTCTAGTCTTGTCTAGTCTTGTCTAGTCTTGTCTTGTCTTGTCTTGTCTAGTCTTGTCTAGTCTTGTCTAGTCTTGTCTTGTCTTGTCTTGTCTAGTCTTGTCTAGTCTAGTCTTGTCTAGTCTTGTCTAGTCTTGTCTAGTCTTGTCTTGTCTTGTCTTGTTTTGTCTTGTCTTGTCTTGTCTTGTCTTGTCTTGTCTTGTCTTGTCTTGTCTTGTCTTGTCTTGTCTTGTCTTGTCTTGTCTAGTCTTGTCTAGTCTTGTCTTGTCTTGTCTTGTCTTGTCTTGTCTTGTCTTGTCTTGTCTTGTCTTGTCTTGTCTTGTCTTGTCTTGTCTTGTCTTGTCTTGTCTTGTCTTGTCTTGTCTTGTCTTGTCTTGTCTAGTCTTGTCTAGTCTTGTCTTGTCTTGTCTTGTCTAGTCTTGTCTAGTCTTGTGTAGTCTTGTCTTGTCTTGTCTTGTCTTGTCTTGTCTTGTCTTGTCTTGTCTGGTCTTGTCTTGTCTTGTCTTGTCTTGTTTTGTCATGTCATGTCATGTCATGTCATGTCATGTCATGTTGTGTTGTGTTGTTTTGTCTTGTCTTGTCTTGTTTTGTCTTGTTTTGTCTTGTCATGTCTTCTCATGTCTTGTCTTGTCTTGTCTTGTCTTGTCTTGTCTTTTCTTGTCTGGTCTTGTCTTGTCTTGTCTAGTCTAGTCTTGTCTAGTCTAGTCTTGTCTTGTCTAGTCTTGTCTTGTCTAGTCTTGTCTAGTCTTGTCTTGTCTTGTCTTGTCTAGTCTTGTCTAGTCTTGTCTAGTCTTGTCTTGTCTAGTCTAGTCTTGTCTAGTCTTGTCTAGTCTAGTCTTGTCTTGTCTTGTCTTGTCTAGTCTTGTTTAGTCTTGTCTAGTCTTGTCTTGTCTTGTCTAGTCTTGTGTAGTCTTGTCTAGTCTTGTCTTGTCTTGTCTTGTCTTGTCTGGTCTTGTCTTGTCTTGTCTTGTTTTGTCATGTCATGTCATGTCATGTTGTGTTGTGTTGTTTTGTCTTGTCTTGTTTTGTCTTGTTTTGTCTTGTCATGTCTTCTCATGTCTTGTCTTGTCTTGTCTTGTCTTGTCTTGTCTTGTCTTGTCTTTTCTTGTCTGGTCTTGTCTTGTCTTGTCTAGTCTAGTCTTGTCTTTTCTTGTCTTGTCTAGTCTTGTCTAGTCTTGTCTTGTCGTGTCTTGTCTTGTCTTGTCTTGTCTTGTCTTGTCTTGTCTTGTCTAGCCTTGTCTAGTCTTGTCTTGTCTTGTCTAGCCTTGTCTAGTCTTGTCTAGTCTTGTCCTGTCTTGTCTTGTCTTGTCTTGTCTAGTCTTGTCTAGTCTTGTCTTGTCTTCTCTTGTCTGGTCTTGTCTTGTCTTGTCTTGTCTTGTCTAGTCTTGTCTAGTCTTGTCTTGTCTTGTCTTGTTTTGTCTTGTCTTGTCTTGTCTTGTCTTGTCTGGTCTTGTCTTGTCTTGTCTAGTCTTGTCTTGTCTTGTCTTGTCTAGTCTTGTCTTGTCTTGTCTTGTCTAGTCTTGTCTAGTCTTGTCTAGTCTTGTCTTGTCTAGTCTTGTCTAGTCTAGTCTAGTCTAGTCTTGTCTAGTCTTGTCTTGTCTAGTCTTGTCGTGTCTTGTCGTGTCTTGTCGTGTCTTGTCTTGTCTTGTCTTGTCTTGTCTTGTCTTGTCTTGTCTAGCCTTGTCTAGTCTTGTCTTGTCTTGTCTAGCCTTGTCTAGTCTTGTCTAGTCTTGTCCTGTCTTGTCTTGTCTTGTCTTGTCTTGTCTTGTCTTGTCTTGTCTTGTCTTGTCTTGTCTTGTCTTGTCTAGTCTTGTCTAGTCTTGTCTTGTCTTGTCTAGTCTTGTCTAGTCTTGTCTTGTCATGTCTTCTCATGTCTTGTCTTGTCTTGTCTAGTCTTGTCTAGTCTTGTCTTGTCTTGTCTAGTCTTGTCTAGTCTTGTCTTGTCATGTCTTGTTTAGTCTTGTCTAGTCTTGTCTTGTCTTGTCTTGTCTTGTCTTGTCTTGTCTAGTCTTGTCTAGTCTTGTCTTGTCTTGTCTAGTCTTGTCTAGTCTAGTCTTGTCTAGACTTGTCTAGTCTTGTCTAGTCTTGTCTTGTCTTGTATTGTCTAGTCTTGTCTAGTCTTGTCTAGTCTTGTCTAGTCTTGTCTTGTCTTGTCTAGTCTTGTCTTGTCTAGTCTTGTCTAGTCTTGTCTAGTCTTGTCTTGTCTTGTCTTGTCTTGTCTTGTCTTGTCTTGTTTTGTCATGTCATGTCATGTCATGTCATGTCATGTCATGTTGTGTTGTGTTGTTTTGTCTTGTCTTGTCTTGTTTTGTCTTGTTTTGTCTTGTCATGTCTTCTCATGTCTTGTCTTGTCTTGTCTTGTCTTGTCTTGTCTTGTCTTGTCTAGTCTTGTCTTGTCTTGTCTAGTCTTGTCTAGTCTTGTCTAGTCTTGTCTTGTCTTGTCTTGTCTTGTCTTGTCTTGTCTGGTCTTGTCTTGTCTTGTCTTGTCTAGTCTAGTCTTGTCTTGTCTTGTCTAGTCTTGTCTAGTCTAGTCTTGTCTAGTCTTGTCTTGTCTTGTCTTGTCTAGTCTTGTCTAGTCTTGTCTAGTCTTGTCTAGTCTTGTCTTGTCTTGTCTAGTCTTGTCTTGTCTAGTCTTGTCTAGTCTTGTCTAGTCTTGTCTAGTCTTGTCTTGTCTTGTCTTGTCTAGTCTTGTCTAGTCTTGTCTAGTCTTGTCTAGTCTTGTCTTGTCTTGTCTTGTCTAGTCTTGTCTAGTCTTGTCTAGTCTTGTCTAGTCTTGTCTAGTCTTGTCTTGTCTTGTCTAGTCTTGTCTTGTCTAGTCTTGTCTAGTCTTGTCTAGTCTTGTCTAGTCTTGTCTTGTCTTGTCTTGTCTAGTCTTGTCTAGTCTTGTCTAGTCTTGTCTTGTCTTGTCTTGTCTAGTCTTGTCTAGTCTAGTCTTGTCTAGTCTTGTCTAGTCTTGTCTAGTCTTGTCTAGTCTTGTCTTGTTTTGTCTTGTTTTGTCTTGTCATGTCTTCTCATGTCTTGTCTTGTCTTGTCTTGTCTTTTCTTGTCTGGTCTTGTCTTGTCTTGTCTAGTCTGGTCTTGTCTTTTCTTGTCTTGTCTAGTCTTGTCTTGTCTTGTCTTTTCTTGTCTGGTCTTGTCTTGTCTTGTCTTGTCTTGTCTTGTCTAGTCTTGTCTTGTCTTGTCTAGTCTTGTCTAGTCTTGTCTAGTCTTGTCTTGTCTTGTCTTGTCTAGTCTTGTCTAGTCTTGTCTAGTCTTGTCTTGTCTTGTCTTGTCTAGTCTTGTCTTGTCTAGTCTTGTCTAGTCTTGTCTAGTCTTGTCTTGTCTTGTCTTGTCTAGTCTTGTCTAGTCTTGTCTAGTCTTGTCTTGTCTTGTCTTGTCTTGTCTTGTCTTGTCTTGTCTTGTCTTGTCTTTCCTTGTCTAGTCTTGTCTAGTCTTGTCTAGTCTTGTCTAGTCTTGTCTTGTCTTGTCTAGTCTTGTCTAGTCTTGTCTTGTCTTGTCTTGTCTTGTCTTGTCTTGTCTATTCTTGTCTAGTCTTGTCTTGTCTTGTCTAGTCTTGTCTAGTCTTGTCTAGTCTTGTCTTGTCTTGTCTTGTCTTGTCTTGTCTGGTCTTGTCTTGTCTTGTCTTGTTTTGTCATATCATGTCATGTCATGTCATGTCATGTTGTGTTGTGTTGTTTTGTCTTGTTTTGTCTTGTCATGTCTTCTCATGTCTTGTCTGGTCTTGTCTTGTCTTGTCTTGTCTTGTCTTGTCTTGTCTTGTCTTGTCTTGTCTAGTGTTGTCTTGTCTTGTCTAGTCTTGTCTAGTCTTGTCTTGTCTTGTCTTGTCTAGTCTTGTCTAGTCTTGTCTTGTCTTGTCTTGTCTAGTCTTGTCTAGTCTTGTCTTGTCTAGTCTTGTCTTGTCTTGTCTAGTCTTGTCTAGTCTTGTCTTGTCTTTTCTTGTCTTGTCTAGTCTTGTCTTGTCTTGTCTTTTCTTGTCTGGTCTTGTCTTGTCTTGTCTAGTCTTGTCTTGTCTTGTCTAGTCTTGTCTAGTCTTGTCTTGTCTTGTCTTGTCTAGTCTTGTCTAGTCTTGTCTAGTCTTGTCTAGTCTTGTCTAGTCTTGTCTAGTCTTGTCTTGTCTTGTCTAGTCTTGTCTAGTCTAGTCTTGTCTAGACTTGTCTAGTCTTGTCTAGTCTTGTCTTGTCTTGTATTGTCTAGTCTTGTCTAGTCTTGTCTAGTCTTGTCTAGTCTTGTCTAGTCTTGTCTTGTCTTGTCTAGTCTTGTCTTGTCTAGTCTTGTCTAGTCTTGTCTAGTCTTGTCTTGTCTTGTCTTGTCTAGTCTTGTCTAGTCTTGTCTAGTCTTGTCTTGTCTTGTCTTGTCTAGTCTTGTCTAGTCTAGTCTTGTCTAGTCTTGTCTAGTCTTGTCTAGTCTTGTCTTGTCTTGTCTTGTTTTGTCTTGTCTTGTCTTGTCTTGTCTTGTCTTGTCTTGTCTTGTCTTGTCTTGTCTTGTCTTGTCTTGTCTTGTCTTGTCTAGTCTTGTCTAGTCTTGTCTTGTCTTGTCTTGTCTTGTCTTGTCTTGTCTTGTCTTGTCTTGTCTTGTCTTGTCTTGTCTTGTCTTGTCTTGTCTTGTCTTGTCTTGTCTTGTCTTGTCTTGTCTTGTCTTGTCTTGTCTTGTCTTGTCTTGTCTAGTCTTGTCTAGTCTTGTCTTGTCTTGTCTAGTCTTGTCTAGTCTTGTGTAGTCTTGTCTTGTCTTGTCTTGTCTTGTCTTGTCTTGTCTGGTCTTGTCTTGTCTTGTCTTGTCTTGTTTTGTCATGTCATGTCATGTCATGTCATGTCATGTCATGTTGTGTTGTGTTGTTTTGTCTTGTCTTGTCTTGTTTTGTCTTGTTTTGTCTTGTCATGTCTTCTCATGTCTTGTCTTGTCTTGTCTTGTCTTGTCTTTTCTTGTCTGGTCTTGTCTTGTCTTGTCTAGTCTAGTCTTGTCTAGTCTAGTCTTGTCTTGTCTAGTCTTGTCTTGTCTAGTCTTGTCTAGTCTTGTCTTGTCTTGTCTTGTCTAGTCTTGTCTAGTCTTGTCTAGTCTTGTCTTGTCTAGTCTAGTCTTGTCTAGTCTTGTCTAGTCTAGTCTTGTCTTGTCTTGTCTTGTCTAGTCTTGTTTAGTCTTGTCTAGTCTTGTCTTGTCTTGTCTAGTCTTGTGTAGTCTTGTCTAGTCTTGTCTTGTCTTGTCTTGTCTTGTCTGGTCTTGTCTTGTCTTGTCTTGTTTTGTCATGTCATGTCATGTCATGTTGTGTTGTGTTGTTTTGTCTTGTCTTGTTTTGTCTTGTTTTGTCTTGTCATGTCTTCTCATGTCTTGTCTTGTCTTGTCTTGTCTTGTCTTGTCTTGTCTTGTCTTTTCTTGTCTGGTCTTGTCTTGTCTTGTCTAGTCTAGTCTTGTCTTTTCTTGTCTTGTCTAGTCTTGTCTAGTCTTGTCTTGTCTTGTCTTGTCTTGTCTTGTCTTGTCTTGTCTTGTCTTGTCTTGTCTTGTCTTGTCTTGTCTTGTCTTGTCTTGTCTAGTCTTGTCTAGTCTTGTCTTGTCTTCTCTTGTCTGGTCTTGTCTTGTCTTGTCTTGTCTTGTCTAGTCTTGTCTAGTCTTGTCTTGTCTTGTCTTGTTTTGTCTTGTCTTGTCTTGTCTTGTCTTGTCTTGTCTTGTCTTGTCTGGTCTTGTCTTGTCTTGTCTAGTCTTGTCTTGTCTTGTCTTGTCTAGTCTTGTCTTGTCTTGTCTTGTCTAGTCTTGTCTAGTCTTGTCTAGTCTTGTCTTGTCTAGTCTTGTCTAGTCTTGTCTTGTCTAGTCTTGTCGTGTCTTGTCGTGTCTTGTCGTGTCTTGTCTTGTCTTGTCTTGTCTTGTCTTGTCTTGTCTTGTCTAGCCTTGTCTAGTCTTGTCTTGTCTTGTCTAGCCTTGTCTAGTCTTGTCTAGTCTTGTCCTGTCTTGTCTTGTCTTGTCTTGTCTTGTCTTGTCTTGTCTTGTCTTGTCTTGTCTTGTCTTGTCTTGTCTAGTCTTGTCTAGTCTTGTCTTGTCTTGTCTAGTCTTGTCTAGTCTTGTCTTGTCATGTCTTCTCATGTCTTGTCTTGTCTTGTCTAGTCTTGTCTAGTCTTGTCTTGTCTTGTCTAGTCTTGTCTAGTCTTGTCTTGTCATGTCTTCTCATGTCTTGTCTTGTCTTGTCTTGTCTTGTCTTGTCTTGTCTGGTCTTGTCTTGTCTTGTCTTGTTTTGTCATGTCATGTCATGTCATGTTGTGTTGTGTTGTTTTGTCTTGTCTTGTTTTGTCTTGTTTTGTCTTGTCATGTCTTCTCATGTCTTGTCTTGTCTTGTCTTGTCTTGTCTTGTCTTGTCTTGTCTTGTCTTTTCTTGTCTGGTCTTGTCTTGTCTTGTCTAGTCTAGTCTTGTCTTTTCTTGTCTTGTCTAGTCTTGTCTAGTCTTGTCTTGTCTTGTCTTGTCTTGTCTTGTCTTGTCTTGTCTTGTCTTGTCTTGTCTTGTCTTGTCTTGTCTTGTCTAGTCTTGTCTAGTCTTGTCTTGTCTTCTCTTGTCTGGTCTTGTCTTGTCTTGTCTTGTCTTGTCTAGTCTTGTCTAGTCTTGTCTTGTCTTGTCTTGTTTTGTCTTGTCTTGTCTTGTCTTGTCTTGTCTTGTCTTGTCTTGTCTTGTCTGGTTTTGTCTTGTCTTGTCTAGTCTTGTCTTGTCTTGTCTTGTCTAGTCTTGTCTTGTCTTGTCTTGTCTAGTCTTGTCTAGTCTTGTCTAGTCTTGTCTTGTCTAGTCTTGTCTAGTCTAGTCTAGTCTAGTCTTGTCTAGTCTTGTCTTGTCTAGTCTTGTCGTGTCTTGTCGTGTCTTGTCGTGTCTTGTCTTGTCTTGTCTTGTCTTGTCTTGTCTTGTCTTGTCTAGCCTTGTCTAGTCTTGTCTTGTCTTGTCTAGCCTTGTCTAGTCTTGTCTAGTCTTGTCTTGTCTTGTCTTGTCTTGTCTTGTCTTGTCTTGTCTTGTCTTGTCTTGTCTTGTCTTGTCTTGTCTTGTCTTGTCTTGTCTTGTCTAGTCTTGTCTAGTCTTGTCTTGTCTTGTCTAGTCATGTCTAGTCTTGTCTAGTCTTGTCTTGTCTTGTCTTGTCTAGTCTTGTCTAGTCTAGTCTTGTCCAGTCTTGTCTAGTCTAGTCTTGTCTTGTCTTGTCTTGTCTAGTCTTGTCTAGTCTTGTCTAGTCTTGTCTTGTCTTGTCTAGTCTTGTCTAGTCTTGTCTTGTCTTGTCTTGTCTTGTCTTGTCTTGTCTTGTCTAGTCTTGTCTAGTCTTGTCTTGTCTTGTCTTGTCTTGTCTTGTCTTGTCTTGTCTTGTTTTGTCTAGTCTTGTCTAGTCTTGTCTTGTCTTGTCTAGTCATGTCTAGTCTTGTCTAGTCTTGTCTTGTCTTGTCTTGTCTAGTCTTGTCTAGTCTAGTCTTGTCCAGTCTTGTCTAGTCTAGTCTTGTCTTGTCTTGTCTTGTCTAGTCTTGTCTAGTCTTGTCTAGTCTTGTCTTGTCTTGTCTAGTCTTGTCTAGTCTTGTCTTGTCTTGTCTTGTCTTGTCTTGTCTTGTCTTGTCTAGTCTTGTCTAGTCTTGTCTTGTCTTGTCTAGTCTTGTCTAGTCTTGTCTTGTCTTGTCTTGTCCGGTCTTGTCTTGTCTTGTCTTGTTTTGTCATGTCATGTCATGTCATGTCATGTTGTGTTGTGTTGTTTTGTCTTGTTTTGTCTTGTTTTGTCTTGTCTTGTCTAGTCTTGTCTTGTCTTGTCTTGTTTTGTCATGTCATGTCATGTCATGTCATGTTGTGTTGTGTTGTTTTGTCTTGTCTTGTCTTGTCTTGTCTTGTCTTGTCTTGTCTTGTCTAGTCTTGTCTAGTCTTGTCTAGTCTTGTCTTTTCTTGTCTTGTCTTGTCTTGTCTAGTCTTGTCTTGTCTTGTCTTGTCTTGTCTTGTCTTGTCTTGTCTAGTCTTGTCTAGTCTTGTCTTGTCATGTCTTCTCATGTCTTGTCTTGTCTTGTCTTGTCTAGTCTTGTCTTGTCTAGTCTTGTCTAGTCTTGTCTTGTCTTGTCTTGCCTTGTCTTGTCTTGTCTCGTCTTGTCTAGTCTTGTCTTGTCTTGTCTTGTCTTGTCTTGTTTTGTCTTGTCTTGTCTTGTCTTGTCTTGTCTTGTCTAGTCTTGTCTAGTCTTGTCTTGTCTTGTCTTGTCTTGTCTTGTCTTGTCTTGTCTTGTCTTGTCTTGTCTTGTCTTGTCTGGTCTTGTCTTGTCTTGTCTTGTCTTGTCTTGTCTAGTCTTGTCTAGTCTTGTCTTGTCTTGTCTAGACTTGTCTTCTCATGTCTTCTCTTGTCTTGTCTTGTCTTGTCTTGTCTTGTCTTGTCTTGTCTTGTCTAGTCTTGTCTAGTCTTGTCTAGTCTTGTCTTGTCTTGTCTTGTCTTGTCTTGTCTTGTCTTGTCTTGTCTTGTCTTGTCTTGTCTTGTCTTGTCTAGTCTAGTCTTGCTTAGTCTTGTCTTGTCGTGTCTTTTCTTGTCTGGTCTTGTCTTGTCTTGTCTTGTCTTGTCTAGTCTTGTCCAGTCTTGTCTTGTCTTGCCTTGTCTTGTCTAGTCTTGTCTAGTCTTGTCTAGTCTAGTCTTGTCTAGTCTTGTCTAGTCTTGTCTTGTCTTGTCTTGTCTTGTCTTGTCTAGTCTTGTCTTGTCTAGTCTTGTCTAGTCTTGTCTTGTCTTGTCTAGTCTTGTCTAGTCTTGTCTAGTCTTGTCTTGTCTTGTCTAGTCTTGTCTAGTCTAGTCTAGTCTTGTCTAGTCTTGTCTAGTCTTGTCTTGTCTTGTCTAGTCTTGTCTTGTCTTGTCTTGTCTTGTCTTGTCTTGTCTTGTCTTGTCTTGTCTAGTCTTGTCTAGTCTTGTCTAGTCTTGTCTTGTCTTGTCTTGTCTTGTCTAGTCTTGTCTAGTCTTGTCTTGTCTTGTCTGTCTTGTCTTGTCTTGTCTTGTCTTGTCTAGTCTTGTCTAGTCTTGTCTTGTCTTGTCTAGTCTTGTCTAGTCTTGTCTAGTCTTGTCTTGTCTTGTCTTGTCTTGTCTGGTCTTGTCTTGTCTTGTCTTGTTTTGTCATGTCATGTCATGTCATGTCATGTCATGTTGTGTTGTGTTGTTTTGTCTTGTCTTGTTTTGTCTTGTTTTGTCTTGTCATGTCTAGTCTTGTCTAGTCTAGTCTTGTCTAGTCTTGTCTAGTCTTGTCTAGTCTTGTCTTGTCTTGTCTTGTCTAGTCTTGTCTAGTCTTGTCTAGTCTTGTCTAGTCTTGTCTAGTCTTGTCTTGTCTTGTCTAGTCTTGTCTAGTCTAGTCTTGTCTAGTCTTGTCTAGTCTTGTCTAGTCTTGTCTTGTCTTGTCTTGTCTAGTCTTGTCTAGTCTTGTCTAGTCTTGTCTAGTCTTGTCTAGTCTTGTCTAGTCTTGTCTAGTCTTGTCTTGTCTTGTCTTGTCTAGTCTTGTCTAGTCTTGTCTAGTCTTGTCTTGTCTTGTCTTGTCTTGTCTAGTCTTGTCTAGTCTTGTCTAGTCTTGTCTAGTCTTGTCTTGTCTTGTCTAGTCTTGTCTTGTCTAGTCTTGTCTAGTCTTGTCTAGTCTTGTCTAGTCTTGTCTAGTCTTGTCTTGTCTTGTCTTGTCTAGTCTTGTCTAGTCTTGTCTAGTCTTGTCTTGTCTTGTCTTGTCTAGTCTTGTCTAGTCTAGTCTTGTCTAGTCTTGTCTAGTCTTGTCTAGTCTTGTCTAGTCTTGTCTTGTTTTGTCTTGTTTTGTCTTGTCTTGTCTTGTCTTGTCTTGTCTTTTCTTGTCTGGTCTTGTCTTGTCTTGTCTAGTCTAGTCTTGTCTTTTCTTGTCTTGTCTAGTCTTGTCTTGTCTTGTCTTTTCTTGTCTGGTCTTGTCTTGTCTTGTCTTGTCTTGTCTTGTCTTGTCTTGTCTAGTCTTGTCTTGTCTTGTCTAGTCTTGTCTAGTCTTGTCTTGTCTTGTCTTGTCTAGTCTTGTCTAGTCTTGTCTAGTCTTGTCTTGTCTTGTCTAGTCTTGTCTAGTCTAGTCTTGTCTAGTCTTGTCTAGTCTTGTCTTGTCTTGTCTTGTCTAGTCTTGTCTAGTCTTGTCTAGTCTTGTCTAGTCTTGTCTAGTCTTGTCTAGTCTTGTCTTGTCTTGTCTAGTCTTGTCTTGTCTAGTCTTGTCTAGTCTTGTCTAGTCTTGTCTAGTCTTGTCTAGTCTTGTCTTGTCTTGTCTTGTCTTGTCTTGTCTTGTCTTGTCTTGTCTTGTCTTGTCTTGTCTAGTCTTGTCTAGTCTTGTCTTGTCTTGTCTTGTCTTTTCTTGTCTTGTCTTGTCTTGTCTTGTCTTGTCTTGTCTTGTCTTTCCTTGTCTAGTCTTGTCTAGTCTTGTCTTGTCTTGTCTTGTCTTGTCTTGTCTTGTCTAGTCTTGTCTTGTCTAGTCTTGTCTAGTCTTGTCTTGTCTTGTCTTGTCTAGTCTTGTCTAGTCTTGTCTAGTCTTGTCTAGTCTTGTCTAGTCTTGTCTTGTCTTGTCTTGTCTAGTCTTGTCTAGTCTTGTCTAGTCTTGTCTAGTCTTGTCTTGTCTTGTCTAGTCTTGTCTTGTCTAGTCTTGTCTAGTCTTGTCTTGTCTTGTCTTGTCTAGTCTTGTCTAGTCTAGTCTTGTCTTTTCTTGTCTTGTCTAGTCTTGTCTTGTCTTGTCTTTTCTTGTCTGGTCTTGTCTTGTCTTGTCTTGTCTTGTCTTGTCTTGTCTAGTCTTGTCTAGTCTTGTCTTGTCTTGTCTTGTCTAGTCTTGTCTAGTCTTGTCTAGTCTTGTCTTGTCTTGTATTGTCTAGTCTTGTCTAGTCTAGTCTTGTCTAGTCTTGTCTAGTCTTGTCTTGTCTTGTCTTGTCTTGTCTTGTCTTGTCTTGTCTAGTCTTGTCTAGTCTTGTCTAGTCTTGTCTTGTCTTGTCTAGTCTTGTCTAGTCTTGTCTTGTCTTGTCTTGTCTTGTCTTGTCTAGTCTTGTCTAGTCTTGTCTTGTCTTGTCTAGTCTTGTATAGTCTTGTCTAGTCTTGTCTTGTCTTGTCTTGTCTTGTCTTGTCTGGTCTTGTCTTGTCTTGTCTTGTTTTGTCATGTCATGTCATGTCATGTCATGTCATGTTGTGTTGTGTTGTTTTGTCTTGTCTTGTTTTGTCTTGTCATGTCTTCTCATGTCTTGTCTTGTCTTGTCTTGTCTTGTCTTGTCTTTTCTTGTCTGGTCTTGTCTAGTCTAGTCTTGTCTTTTCTTGTCTTGTCTAGTCTTGTCTTGTCTTGTCTTTTCTTGTCTGGTCTTGTCTTGTGTTGTCTTGTCTTGTCTTGTCTAGTCTTGTCTTGTCTTGTCTAGTCTTGTCTAGTCTTGTCTTGTCTTGTCTAGTCTTGTCTAGTCTAGTCCTGTCTAGTCTTGTCTAGTCTTGTCTTGTCTTGTCTTGTCTAGTCTTGTCTAGTCTTGTCTAGTCTTGTCTAGTCTTGTCTTGTCTTGTCTAGTCTTGTTTTGTCTAGTCTTGTCTAGTCTTGTCTAGTCTTGTCTAGTCTTGTCTAGTCTTGTCTAGTCTTGTCTTGTCTTGTCTTGTCTAGTCTTGTCTAGTCTTGTTTTGTCTTGTTTTGTCTTGTCATGTCTTCTCATGTCTTGTCTTGTCTTGTCTTGTCTTTTCTTGTCTGGTCTTGTCTTGTCTTTTCTAGTCTAGTCTTGTCTTTTCTTGTCTTGTCTAGTCTTGTCTTGTCTTTTCTTGTCTGGTCTTGTCTTGTGTTGTCTTGTCTTGTCTTGTCTAGTCTTGTCTTGTCTTGTCTAGTCTTGTCTAGTCTTGTCTTGTCTTGTCTTGTCTAGCCTTGTCTAGTCTTGTCTAGTCTTGTCTTGTCTTGTCTAGTCTTGTCTAGTCTAGTCTTGTCTAGTCTTGTCTAGTCTTGTCTTGTCTTGTCTTGTCTAGTCTTGTCTAGTCTTGTCTAGTCTTGTCTAGTCTTGTCTTGTCTTGTCTAGTCTTGTCTTGTCTAGTCTTGTCTAGTCTTGTCTAGTCTTGTCTAGTCTTGTCTAGTCTTGTCTTGTCTTGTCTTGTCTAGTCTTGTCTAGTCTTGTCTAGTCTTGTCTTGTCTTGTCTTGTCTAGTCTTGTCTGGTCTTGTCTAGTCTTGTCTTGTCTTGTCTAGTCTTGTCTAGTCTAGTCTTGTCTAGTCTTGTCTAGTCTTGTCTTGTCTTGTCTTGTCTAGTCTTGTCTAGTCTTGTCTAGTCTTGTCTTGTCTAGTCTTGTCTAGTCTTGTCTAGTCTTGTCTTGTCTTGTCTTGTCTAGTCTAGTCTTGTCTAGTCTTGTCTTGTCTTGTCTTGTCTTGTCTTGTCTTGTCTTGTCTTGTCTTGTCTTGTCTTGTCTTGTCTTGTCTTGTCTTGTCTTGTCTTGTCTTGTCTTGTCTTTCCTTGTCTAGTCTTGTCTAGTCTTGTCTAGTCTTGTCTTGTCTTGTCTAGTCTTGTCTAGTCTTGTCTTGTCTTGTCTTGTCTTGTCTTGTCTTGTCTATTCTTGTCTAGTCTTGTCTTGTCTTGTCTAGTCTTGTCTAGTCTTGTCTAGTCTTGTCTATTCTTGTCTAGTCTTGTCTTGTCTTGTCTAGTCTTGTCTAGTCTTGTCTAGTCTTGTCTTGTCTTGTCTAGTCTTGTCTTGTCTGGTCTTGTCTTGTCTTGTCTTGTTTTGTCATGTCATGTCATGTCATGTCATGTCATGTTGTGTTGTGTTGTTTTGTCTTGTCTTGTTTTGTCTTGTTTTGTCTTGTCATGTCTTCTCATGTCTTGTCTTGTCTTGTCTTGTCTTGTCTTGTCTTGTCTTGTCTTTTCTTGTCTGGTCTTGTCTTGTCTTGTCTAGTCTAGTCTTGTCTTTTCTTGTCTTGTCTAGTCTTGTCTTGTCTTGTCTTTTCTTGTCTGGTCTTGTCTTGTCTTGTCTTGTCTAGTCTTGTCTAGTCTTGTCTTGTCTTGTCTAGTCTTGTCTAGTCTTGTCTTGTCTTGTCTTGTCTAGTCTTGTCTAGTCTTGTCTAGTCTTGTCTTGTCTTGTCTAGTCTTGTCTAGTCTAGTCTTGTCTAGTCTTGTCTAGTCTTGTCTTGTCTTGTCTTGTCTAGTCTTGTCTAGTCTTGTCTAGTCTTGTCTAGTCTTGTCTAGTCTTGTCTTGTCTTGTCTAGTCTTGTCTAGTCTTGTCTAGTCTTGTCTTATCTTGTCTTGTCTAGTCTTGTCTAGTCTTGTCTAGTCTTGTCTTTTCTTGTCTTGTCTAGTCTTGTCTAGTCTTGTCTAGTCTTGTCTAGTCTTGTCTTGTCTTGTCTAGTCTTGTCTTGTCTAGTCTTGTCTAGTCTTGTCTAGTCTTGTCTAGTCTTGTCTTGTCTTGTCTTGTCTTGTCTAGTCTTGTCTAGTCTTGTCTAGTCTTGTCTTGTCTTGTCTTGTCTAGTCTTGTCTAGTCTAGTCTTGTCTAGTCTTGTCTAGCCTTGTCTAGTCTTGTCTCGTCTTGTCTTGTTTTGTCTTGTCATGTCTTCTCATGTCTTGTCTTGTCTTGTCTTGTCTTGTCTTGTCTTGTCTTTTCTTGTCTGGTCTTGTCTTGTCTTGTCTAGTCTAGTCTTGTCTTTTCTTGTCTTGTCTAGTCTTGTCTTGTCTTGTCTTTTCTTGTCTGGTCTTGTCTTGTCTTGTCTTGTCTTGTCTTGTCTAGTCTTGTCTAGTCTTGTCTAGTCTTGTCTTGTCTTGTCTTGTCTAGTCTTGTCTAGTCTTGTCTAGTCTTGTCTTGTCTTGTCTAGTCTTGTCTAGTCTTGTCTAGTCTTGTCTAGTCTTGTCTTGTCTTGTCTTGTCTTGTCTTGTTTTGTCATGTCATGTCATGTCATGTCATGTCATGTTGTGTTGTGTTGTTTTGTCTTGTCTTGTTTTGTCTTGTTTTGTCTTGTCATGTCTTCTCATGTCTTGTCTTGTCTTGTCTTGTCTTGTCTTGTCTTGTCTTGTCTTGTCTTGACTTGTCTTGTCTTGTCTTGTCTTGTCTTGTCTTGTCTTGTCTTGTCTTGTCTTGTCTAGTCTTGTCTAGTCTTGTCTTGTCTTGTCTTTTCTTGTCTTGTCTAGTCTTGTCTAGTCTTGTCTTGTCTTGTCTTGTCTGGTCTTGTCTTGTCTAGTCTTGTCTTGTCTTGTCTAGTCTTGTCTTGTCTTGTCTTGTCTTGTCTAGTCTTGTCTTGTCTTGTCTTGTCTTGTCTTGTCTTGTCTTGTCTTGTCTAGTCTTGTCTAGTCTTGTCTTGTCTTGTCTTTTCTTGTCTGGTCTTGTCTTGTCTTGTCTTGTCTTGTCTTGTCTAGTCTTGTCTTGTCTTGTCTAGTCTTGTCTAGTCTTGTCTTGTCTTGTCTTGTCTAGTCTTGTCTAGTCTTGTCTAGTCTTGTCTAGTCTTGTCTAGTCTTGTCTAGTCTTGTCTTGTCTTGTCTAGTCTTGTCTAGTCTAGTCTCGTCTAGTCTTGTCTAGTCTTGTCTTGTCTTGTCTTGTCTAGTCTTGTCTAGTCTTGTCTAGTCTTGTCTAGTCTTGTCTTGTCTTGTCTAGTCTTGTCTAGTCTTGCCGAGTCTTGTCTAGTCTTGTCTTGTCTTGTTTTGTCTAGTCTTGTCTAGTCTTGTCTAGTCTTGTCTTGTCTTGTCTTGTCTAGTCTTGTCTAGTCTAGTCTTGTCTAGTCTTGTCTAGTCTTGTCTAGTCTTGTCTAGTCTTGTCTAGTCTTGTCTAGTCTTGTCTAGTCTTGTCTTGTCTTGTCTTGTTTTGTCTTGTCTTGTCTTGTCTTGTCTTGTCTTGTCTTGTCTTGTCTTGTCTTGTCTTGTCTTGTCTTGTCTTGTCTTGTCTTGTCTTGTCTTGTCTTGTCTTGTCTTGTCTTGTCTTGTCTTGTCTTGTCTTGTCTTGTCTTGTCTTGTCTTGTCTTGTCTTGTCTAGTCTTGTCTAGTCTTGTCTTGTCTTGTCTTGTCTTGTCTTGTCTTGTCTTGTCTTGTCTTGTCTTGTCTTGTCTTGTCTTGTCTTGTCTTGTCTTGTCTAGTCTTGTCTAGTCTTGTCTAGTCTTGTCTAGTCTTGTCTTGTCTTGTCTTGTCTTGTCTTGTCTTGTCTTGTCTTGTCTTGTCTTGTCTTGTTTTGTCATGTCATGTCATGTCATGTCATGTTGTGTTGTGTTGTTTTGTCTTGTCTTGTTTTGTCTTGTTTTGTCTTGTCATGTCTTCTCATGTCTTGTCTTGTCTTGTCTTGTCTTGTCTTGTCTAGTCTTGTCTATTCTTGTCTTGTCTTGTCTTGTCTAGTCTTGTCTAGTCTTGTCTAGTCTTGTCTAGTCTTGTCTTGTCTTGTCTAGTCTTGTCTAGTCTAGTCTTGTCTAGCCTTGTCTAGTCTTGTCTTGTCTTGTCTTGTCTTGTCTTGTCTTGTCTATTCTTGTCTAGTCTTGTCTTGTCTTGTCTAGTCTTGTCTAGTCTTGTCTAGTCTTGTCTATTCTTGTCTAGTCTTGTCTTGTCTTGTCTAGTCTTGTCTTGTCTTGTCTAGTCTTGTCTAGTCTTGTCTAGTCTTGTCTAGTCTTGTCTAGTCTTGTCTATTCTTGTCTAGTCTTGTCTTGTCTTGTCTAGTCTTGTCTAGTCTTGTCTAGTCTTGTCTTGTCTTGTCTTGTCTTGTCTTGTCTTGTCTTGTCTGGTCTTGTCTTGTCTTGTCTTGTTTTGTCATGTCATGTCATGTCATGTCATGTCATGTTGTGTTGTGTTGTTTTGTCTTGTCTTGTCTTGTCTTGTCTTGTCTTGTCTTGTCTTGTCTTGTCTTGTCTTTTCTTGTCTGGTCTTGTCTTGTCTTGTCTAGTCTAGTCTTGTCTTTTCTTGTCTTGTCTAGTCTTGTCTTGTCTTGTCTTTTCTTGTCTGGTCTTGTCTTGTCTTGTCTTGTCTTGTCTTGTCTTGTCTAGTCTTGTCTTGTCTTGTCTAGTCTTGTCTAGTCTTGTCTTGTCTTGTCTTGTCTAGTCTTGTGTAGTCTTGTCTAGTCTTGTCTTGTCTTGTCTAGTCTTGTCTAGTCTAGTCTTGTCTAGTCTTGGCTAGTCTTGTCTTGTCTTGTCTTGTCTTGTCTTGTCTTGTCTTGTCTTGTCTTGTCTGGTCTTGTCTTGTCTTGTCTTGTTTTGTCATGTCATGTCATGTCATGTCATGTCATGTTGTGTTGTGTTGTTTTGTCTTGTCTTGTCTTGTCTTGTCTTGTCTTGTCTTGTCTTGTCTTGTCTTGTCTTTTCTTGTCTGGTCTTGTCTTGTCTTGTCTAGTCTAGTCTTGTCTTTTCTTGTCTTGTCTAGTCTTGTCTTGTCTTGTCTTTTCTTGTCTGGTCTTGTCTTTTCTTGTCTTGTCTAGTCTTGTCTTGTCTTGTCTAGTCTTGTCTAGTCTTGTCTTGTCTTGTCTTGTCTAGTCTTGTCTAGTCTTGTCTAGTCTAGTCTTGTCTAGTCTTGTCTTGTCATGTCTTGTCTAGTCTTGTCTAGTCTTGTCTAGTCTTGTCTAGTCTTGTCTAGTCTTGTCTTGTCTAGTCTTGTCTTGTCTAGTCTTGTCTAGTCTTGTCTAGTCTTGTCTTATCTTGTCTTGTCTAGTCTTGTCTAGTCTTGTCTAGTCTTGTCTTGTCTTGTCTTGTCTAGTCTTGTCTAGTCTTGTCTAGTCTTGTCTAGTCTTGTCTTGTCTTGTCTAGTCTTGTCTAGTCTTGTCTTGTCTAGTCTTGTCTAGTCTTGTCTAGTCTTGTCTAGTCTTGTCTTGTCTAGTCTTGTCTAGTCTTGTCTAGTCTTGTCTAGTCTTGTCTTGTCTTGTCTTGTCTAGTCTTGTCTAGTCTAGTCTTGTCTAGTCTTGTCTAGTCTTGTCTAGTCTTTTCTCGTCTTGTCTTGTTTTGTCTTGTTTTGTCTTGTCATGTCTTCTCATGTCTTGTCTTGTCTTGTCTTGTCTTGTCTTGTCTTGTCTTTTCTTGTCTGGTCTTGTCTTGTCTTGTCTAGTCTTGTCTTGTCTAGTCTTGTCTAGTCTTGTCTTTTCTTGTCTTGTCTAGTCTTGTCTTGTCTTGTCTTTTCTTGTCTGGTCTTGTCTTGTCTTGTCTTGTCTTGTCTTGTCTTGTCTTGTCTAGTCTTGTCTTGTCTTGTCTAGTCTTGTCTTTTCTTGTCTGGTCTTGTCTTGTCTTGTCTAGTCTAGTCTTGTCTTTTCTTGTCTTGTCTAGTCTTGTCTTGTCTTGTCTTGTCTAGTCTTGTCTAGTCTTGTCTTGTCTTGTCTAGTCTTGTCTTGTCTAGTCTTGTCTAGTCTTGTCTAGTCTTGTCTAGTCTTGTCTAGTCTTGTCTAGTCTTGTCTAGTCTTGTCTTGTCTTGTCTTGTCTAGTCTTGTCTAGTCTTGTCTAGTCTTGTCTAGTCTTGTCTTGTCTTGTCTTGTCTTGTCTAGTCTTGTCTTGTCTTGTCTTGTCTTGTCTTGTCTTGTCTTGTCTTGTCTAGTCTTGTCTTGTCTTGTCTTGTCTTGTCTTGTCTTGTCTTGTCTTGTCTTTTCTTGTCTAGTCTTGTCTAGTCTTGTCTAGTCTTGTCTTGTCTTGTCTTTTCTTGTCTGGTCTTGTCTTGTCTTGTCTTGTCTTGTCTTGTCTTGTCTTGTCTAGTCTTGTCTTGTCTTGTCTAGTCTTGTCTTTTCTTGTCTGGTCTTGTCTTGTCTTGTCTAGTCTAGTCTTGTCTTTTCTTGTCTTGTCTAGTCTTGTCTTGTCTTGTCTAGTCTTGTCTAGTCTTGTCTTGTCTTGTCTAGTCTTGTCTTGTCTAGTCTTGTCTAGTCTTGTCTAGTCTTGTCTAGTCTTGTCTAGTCTTGTCTAGTCTTGTCTTGTCTTGTCTTGTCTAGTCTTGTCTAGTCTTGTCTTTTCTTGTCTGGTCTTGTCTTTTCTTGTCTTGTCTAGTCTTGTCTTGTCTTGTCTAGTCTTGTCTAGTCTTGTCTTGTCTTGTCTTGTCTAGTCTTGTCTAGTCTTGTCTAGTCTAGTCTTGTCTAGTCTTGTCTAGTCTTGTCTAGTCTTGTCTAGTCTTGTCTAGTCTTGTCTTGTCTAGTCTTGTCTTGTCTAGTCTTGTCTAGTCTTGTCTAGTCTTGTCTAGTCTTGTCTAGTCTTGTCTTATCTTGTCTTGTCTAGTCTTGTCTAGTCTTGTCTAGTCTTGTCTTGTCTTGTCTTGTCTAGTCTTGTCTAGTCTTGTCTAGTCTTGTCTAGTCTTGTCTTGTCTTGTCTAGTCTTGTCTTGTCTAGTCTTGTCTAGTCTTGTCTAGTCTTGTCTAGTCTTGTCTTGTCTTGTCTTGTCTAGTCTTGTCTAGTCTTGTCTAGTCTTGTCTTGTCTTGTCTTGTCTAGTCTTGTCTAGTCTAGTCTTGTCTAGTCTTGTCTAGTCTTGTCTAGTCTTGTCTCGTCTTGTCTTGTTTTGTCTTGTTTTGTCTTGTCATGTCTTCTCATGTCTTGTCTTGTCTTGTCTTGTCTTGTCTTGTCTTGTCTTTTCTTGTCTGGTCTTGTCTTGTCTTGTCTAGTCTTGTCTTGTCTAGTCTTGTCTAGTCTTGTCTTTTCTT
Organism: Zeugodacus cucurbitae; assembly: GCF_028554725.1. Classification (NCBI taxonomy): domain Eukaryota; kingdom Metazoa; phylum Arthropoda; class Insecta; order Diptera; family Tephritidae; genus Zeugodacus; species Zeugodacus cucurbitae. The sequence goes on along the minus strand of NC_071672.1, from coordinate 21,782,429 downwards.
GTCTTGTCTAGTCTTGTCTTGTCTTGTCTTTTCTTGTCTGGTCTTGTCTTGTCTTGTCTTGTCTTGTCTTGTCTTGTCTTGTCTAGTCTAGTCTTGTCTTGTCTTGTCTTGTCTTGTCTTGTCTTGTCTTGTCTTGTCTAGTCTTGTCTTGTCTAGTGTTGTCTAGTCTTGTCTTGTCTTGTCTTGTTTTGTCTTGTCTAGTCTTGTCTAGTCTTGTCTAGTCTTGTCTTTTCTTGTCTTGTCTAGTCTTGTCTTGTCTTGTCTAGTCTTGTCTAGTCTTGTCTAGTCTTGTCTTGTCTTGTCTAGTCTTGTCTTGTCTTGTCTAGTCTTGTCTAGTCTAGTCTTGTCTAGTCTTGCCTTTTCTTGTCTGGCCTTGTCTAGTCTTGTCTTTTCTTGTCTTGTCTTTTCTTGTCTTGTCTTGTCTTGTCTTGTCTTGTCTTTTCTTGTCTGGTCTTGTCTTGTCTTGTCTAGTCTTGTCTAGTCTTGTCTTGTCTTGTCTTGTCTTGTCTTGTCTTGTCTTGTCTTGTCTTGTCTTGTCTAGTCTTGTCGTGTCTAGTCTTGTCTAGTCTTGTCTAGTCTTGTCTTGTCTTGTCTTGTCTTGTCTTGTCTTGTCTTGTCTTGCCTTGTCTTGTCTTGTCTTGTCTTGTCTAGTCTTGTCTAGTCTTGTCTTCTCTTGTCTTGTCTTTTCTTGTCTGGTCTTGTCTTGTCTTGTCTAGTCTTGTCTAGTCTTGTCTTTTCTTGTCTGGTCTTGTCTTGTCTTGTCTTGTCTAGTCTTGTCTAGTCTTGTTTTGTCTTGTTTTGTCTTGTCATGTCTTCTCATGTCTTGTCTTGTCTAGTCTTGTCTAGTCTTGTCTAGTCTTGTCTTGTCTTGTCTTGTTTTGTCTTGTCTTGTCTTGTCTTGTCTTGTCTTGTCTTGTCTTGTCTGGTCTTGTCTTGTCTTGTCTTGTCTTGTCTAGTCTTGTCTAGTCGTGTCTTGTCTTGTCTAGTCTTGTCTAGTCTTGTATTTTCTTGTCTGGTCTTGTCTTGTCTTGTCTTGTCTTGTCTAGTCTTGTCTAGTCTTGTTTTGTCTTGTTTTGTCTTGTCATGTCTTCTCATGTCTTGTCTTCTCATGTCTTGTCTTGTCTAGTCTTGTCTAGTCTTGTCTTGTCTTGTCTAGTCTTGTCTAGTCTTGTCTAGTCTTGTCTAGTCTTGTCTAGTCTTGTCTTGTCTTGTCTTGTCTTGTCTTGTCTTGTCTTGTCTTGTCTTGTCTAGTCTTGTCTAGTCTTGTCTAGTCTTGTCTAGTCTTGTCTAGTCTTGTCTAGTCTTGTCTTGTCTTGTCTTGTCTTGTCTTGTCTTGTCTTGTCTTGTCTTGTCTTGTCTTGTCTTGTCTTGTCTTGTCTTGTCTTGTCTTGTCTTGTCTTGTCTTGTCTTGTCTTGTCTTGTCTAGTCTTGTCTTGTCTTGTCTAGTCTTGTCTTGTCTTGTCTGGTCTTGTCTTGTCTTGTCTTGTTTTGTCTTGTCTTGTCTTGTCTAGTCTTGTCTAGTCTTGTCTAGTCTTGTCTAGTCTTGTCTTGTCTTGTCTTGTCTTGTCTTGTCTTGTCTTGTCTTGTCTTGTCTTGTCTTGTCTTGTCTTGTCTTGTCTTGTCTTGTCTTGTCTTGTCTAGTCTTGTCTAGTCTTGTCTTGTCTTGTCTTGTCTAGTCTTGTCTAGTCTTGTATTTTCTTGTCTGGTCTTGTCTTGTCTTGTCTTGTCTTGTCTAGTCTTGTCTAGTCTTGTTTTGTCTTGTTTTGTCTTGTCATGTCTTCTCATGTCTTGTCTTCTCATGTCTTGTCTTGTCTAGTCTTGTCTAGTCTTGTCTTGTCTTGTCTAGTCTTGTCTAGTCTTGTCTAGTCTTGTCTAGTCTTGTCTAGTCTTGTCTTGTCTTGTCTTGTCTTGTCTTGTCTTGTCTTGTCTTGTCTTGTCTAGTCTTGTCTAGTCTTGTCTAGTCTTGTCTAGTCTTGTCTAGTCTTGTCTAGTCTTGTCTTGTCTTGTCTTGTCTTGTCTTGTCTTGTCTTGTCTTGTCTTGTCTTGTCTTGTCTTGTCTTGTCTTGTCTTGTCTTGTCTTGTCTTGTCTTGTCTTGTCTTGTCTTGTCTTGTCTTGTCTTGTCTTGTCTTGTCTAGTCTTGTCTTGTCTTGTCTAGTCTTGTCTTGTCTTGTCTGGTCTTGTCTTGTCTTGTCTTGTTTTGTCTTGTCTTGTCTTGTCTAGTCTTGTCTAGTCTTGTCTAGTCTTGTCTAGTCTTGTCTTGTCTTGTCTTGTCTTGTCTTGTCTTGTCTTGTCTTGTCTTGTCTTGTCTTGTCTTGTCTTGTCTTGTCTTGTCTTGTCTTGTCTTGTCTAGTCTTGTCTAGTCTTGTCTTGTCATGTCTTGTCTAGTCTTGTCTAGTCTTGTCTTGTCTTGTCTTGTCTTGTCTTGTCTTGTCTTGTCTTGTCTTGTCTTGTCTTGTCTTGCCTTGTCTTGTCTTGTCTTGTCTCGTCTTGTCTTGTCTTGTCTTGTCTTGTCTTGTCTTGTCTTGTCTTGTCTAGTCTTGTCTAGTCTTGTCTTGTCTTGTCTTGTCTTGTCTAGTCTTGTCTTGTCTAGTCTTGTCTAGTCTTGTCTTGTCTTGTCTTGTCTTGTCTTGTCTTGTCTTGTCTTGTCTAGTCTTGTCTTGTCTTGTCTTGTCTTGTCTTGTCTTGTCTTGTCTTGTCTTTTCTTGTCTGGTCTTGTCTTGTCTTGTCTAGTCTTGTCTTGTCTTGTCTTGTCTTGTCTTGTCTTGTCTTGTCTTGTCTTGTCTTGTCTTGTCTTGTCTTGTCTTGTCTTGTCTTGTCTTGTCTTGACTTGTCTTGTCTTGTCTTGTCTTGTCTTGTCTAGTCTTGTCTTGTCTTGTCTAGTCTTGTCTTGTCTTGTCTTGTCTTGTCTTGTCTAGTCTTCCCTTTTCTTGTCTTGTCTTTTCTTGTCTTGTCTTGTCTTGTCTTGTCTTGTCTTGTCTTGTCTTGTCTTGTCTTGTCTTGTCTTGTCTTGTCTTGTCTTGTCTTGTCTTGTCTTGTCTTGTCTTGTCTTGTCTTGTCTTGTCTTGTCTTGTCTTGTCTTGTTTTGTCTTGTCTAGTCTTGTCTTGTCTTGTCTTGTCTTGTCTTGTCTTGTCTTGTCTTGTCTTGTCTTGTCTTGTCTTGTCTTGTCTTGTCTTGTCTTGTCTTGTCTTGTCTTGTCTTGTCTTGTCTTGTCTTGTCTTGTCTTGTCTAGTCTTGTCTAGTCTTGTCTTGTCTTGTCTAGTCTTGTCTTGTCTTGTCTTGTCTTGTCTTGTCTTGTCTTGTCTTGTCTTGTCTTGTCTTGTCTTGTCTTGTCTTGTCTTGTCTTGTCTTGTCTTATCTTGTCTAGTCTTGTCTAGTCTTGTCTTGTCATGTCTTCTCATGTCTTGTCTTGTCTTGTCTTGTCTAGTCTTGTCTTGTCTAGTCTTGTCTAGTCTTGTCTTGTCTTGTCTTGTTTTGTCTTGTCTAGTCTTGTCTTGTCTAGTCTTGTCTGGTCTTGTCTTGTCTTGTCTGGTCTTGTCTTGTCTAGTCTTGTCTTGTCTTGTCTTGTCTTGTCTTGTCTTGTCTTGTCTTGTCTTGTCTTGTCTTGTCTTGTCTTGTCTTGTCTAGTCTTGTCTAGTCTTGTCTTTTCTTGTCTTGTCTTTTCTTGTCTTGTCTTGTCTTGTCTTGTCTTGTCTTGTCTTGTCTTGTCTTGTCTTGTCTTGTCTTGTCTTGTCTTGTCTTGTCTTGTCTTGTCTTGTCTTGTCTTGTCTTGTCTTGTCTTGTCTTGTCTTGTCTTGTCTTGTCTAGTCTTGTCTAGTCTTGTCTTTTCTTGTCTTGTCTTTTCTTGTCTTGTCTTGTCTTGTCTTGTCTTGTCTTGTCTTGTCTTGTCTTGTCTTGTCTTGTCTTGTCTTGTCTTGTCTTGTCTTGTCTTGTCTTGTCTTGTCTTGTCTTGTCTTGTCTTGTCTTGTCTTGTCTTGTCTTGTCTTGTCTTGTCTTGTCTTGTCTTGTCTTGTCTTGTCTTGTCTTGTCTTGTCTTGTCTTGTCTTGTCTTGTCTTGTCTTGTCTAGTCTTGTCTAGTCTTGTCTTGTCATGCCTTCTCATGTCTTGTCTTGTCTTGTCTTGTCTTGTCTTGTCTTGTCTTTTCTTGTCTGGTCTTGTCTTGTCTTGTCTAGTCTTGTCTAGTCTTGTCTTGTCTTGTCTAGTCTTGTCTAGTCTTGTCTTGTCTTGTCTTGTCTTGTCTTGTCTAGTCTTGTCTTGTCTTGTCTAGTCTTGTCTTGTCTTGTCTTGTCTTGTCTAGTCTTCCCTTTTCTTGTCTGGCCTTGTCTTGTCTTGTCTAGTCTTCCCTTTTCTTGTCTGGCCTTGTCTTGTCTTGTCTTGTCTAGTCTTGTCTAGTCTTGTCTTGTCTTGTCTTGTTTTGTCTTGTCTTGTTTTGTCTTGTCTTGTCTAGTCTTGTCTAGTCTTGTCTTGTCTTGTCTTGTCTTGCCTAGTCTTGTCTAGTCTTGTCTAGTCTTGTCTAGTCTTGTCTAGTCTTGTCTAGTCTTGTCTAGTCTTGTCTAGTCTAGTCTTGTCTTGTCTAGTCTTGTCTAGTCTTGTCTAGTCTTGTCTTGTCTTCTCTTGTCTTTTCTTGTCTTGTCTTGTCTTGTCTTGTCTTGTCTAGTCTTGTCTAGTCTTGTCTAGTCTTGTCTTGTCTAGTCTTGTCTAGTCTTGTCTAGTCTTGTCTTGTCTTGTCTTTTCTTGTCTGGTCTTGTCTTGTCTTGTCTTGTCTAGTCTTGTCTAGTCTTGTCTTGTCTTGTCTTGTTTTGTCTTGTCTTGTCATGTCATGTCATGTCATGTTGTGTTGTGTTGTTTTGTCTTGCCTTGTTTTGTCTTGTCTTGTCTTGTCTTGTCTTGTCTTGTCTTGTCTTGTCTTGTCTTGTCTTGTCTTGTCTTGTCTTGTCTTGTCTTGTCTTGTCTTGTCTTGTCTTGTCTTGTCTTGTCTTGTCTTGTCTTGTCTTGTCTTGTCTTGTCTTGTCTTGTCTTGTCTTGTCTTGTCTTGTCTTGTCTTGTGTTGTCTTGTTTTGTCTTGTTTTGTCTTGTCATGTCTTCTCATGTCTTGTCTTGTCTTGTCTTGTCTAGTCTTGTCTTGTCTTGTCTTGTCTTGTCTTGTCTTGTCTTGTCTTGTCTTGTCTTGTCTTGTCTTGTCTTGTCTTGTCTTGGGTTGTCTTGTCTTTTCTTGTCTTGTCTTGTCTTGTCTTGTCTAGACTTGTCTTGTCTTGTCTTGTCTTGTCTAGTCTTGTCTTGTCTTGTCTTGTCTTGTCTAGTCTTGTCTTGTCTTGTCTTGTCTTGTCTTGTTTTGTCTTGTCTTGTCTTGTCTTGTCTTGTCTTGTCTTGTCTTGTCTTGTCTTGTCTTGTCTTGTCTTGTCTTGTCTTGTCTTGTCTTGTCTTGTCTTGTCTTGTCTTGTCTTGTCTTGTCTTGTCTTGTCTTGTCTTGTCTTGTCTTGTCTTGTCTTGTCTTGTCTTGTCTTGTCTTGTCTTGTCTAGTCTTGTCTTGTCTTGTCTAGTCTTGTCTTGTCTTGTCTTGTCTTGTCTTGTCTTGTCTTGTCTTGTCTTGTCTTGTCTTGTCTTGTCTTGTCTTGTCTTGTCTAGTCTTGTCTTGTCTTGTCTTGTCTTGTCTTGTCTTGTCTTGTCTTGTCTAGTCTTGTCTAGTCTTGTCTAGTCTTGTCTAGTCTTGTCTTGTCTTGTCTTGTCTTGTCTTGTCTTGTCTTGTCTTGTCTTGTATTGTCTTGTCTTGTCCTGTCTTGTCTTGTCTTGTCTTGTCTTGTCTTGGCTTGTCTTGTCTTGTCTTGTCTTGTCTAGTCTTGTCTAGTCTTGTCTTGTCTAGTCTTGTCTTGTCTTGTCTTGTCTAGTCTTGTCTTGTCTTGTCTAGTCTTGTCTTGTCTTGTCTTGTCTTGTCTTGTCTTGTCTTGTCTAGTCTTGTCTAGTCTTGTCTTGTCTAGTCTTGTCTTGTCTTGTCTTGTCTAGTCTTGTCTTGTCCTGTCTAGTCTTGTCTAGTCTTGTCTTGTCTTGTCTTGTCTTGTCTTGTCTTGTCTTGTCTTGTCTTGTATTGTCTTGTCTTGTCCTGTCTTGTCTTGTCTTGTCTTGTCTTGTCTTGTCTTGTCTTGTCTTGTCTTGTCTTGTCTAGTCTTGTCTAGTCTTGTCTAGTCTTGTCTTGTCTTGTCTTGTCTAGTCTTGTCTAGTCTTGTCTTGTCTTGTCTTGTCTTGTCTTGTCTAGTCTTGTCGTGTCTAGTCTTGTCTAGTCTTGTCTAGTCTTGTCTTGTCTTGTCTTGTCTTGTCTTGTCTTGTCTTGTCTTGTCTTGTCTTGTCTTGTCTTGTCTTGTCTAGTCTTGTCTAGTCTTGTCTTGTCTTGTCTTGTCTTGTCTTGTCTTTTCTTGTCTGGTCTTGTCTTGTCTTGTCTTGTCTAGTCTTGTCTAGTCTTGTCTGGTCTTGTCTGGTCTTGTCTGGTCTTGTCTTGTCTTGTCTTGTCTTGTCTTGTCTTGTCTTGTCTTGTCTTGTCTTGTCTTGTCTTGTCTTGTCTTGTCTAGTCTTGTCTTGTCTTGTCTTGTCTTGTCTTGTCTTGTCTAGTCTTGTCTAGTCTTGTCTAGTCTTGTCTAGTCTTGTCTAGTCTTGTCTAGTCTTGTCTTTTCTTGTCTGGTCTTGTCTTGTCTTTTCTTGTCTGGTCTTGTCTTGTCTTGTCTGGTCTTGTCTTGTCTAGTCTTGTCTTGTCTTGTCTTGTCTTGTCTGGTCTTGTCTTGTCTTGTCTTGTCTTGTCTTGTCTTGTCTTGTCTAGTCTTGTCTAGTCTTGTCTAGTCTTGTCTTTTCTTGTCTTGTCTTTTCTTGTCTTGTCTTGTCTTGTCTTGTCTTGTCTTGTCTTGTCTTGTCTTGTCTTGTCTTGTCTTGTCTTGTCTTGTCTTGTCTTGTCTTGTCTTGTCTTGTCTTGTCTTGTCTTGTCTTGTCTTGTCTTGTCTTGTCTTGTCTTGTCTTGTCTTGTCTTGTCTTGTCTTGTCTTGTCTTGTCTTGTCTTGTCTTGTCTTGTCTTGTCTTGTCTTGTCTTGTCTTGTCTTGTCTTGTCTTGTCTTGTCTTGTCTTGTCTTGTCTTGTCTTGTCTTGTCTTGTCTTGTCTTGTCTTGTCTTGTCTTGTCTTGTCTTGTCTTGTCTTGTCTTGTCTTGTCTTGTCTTGTCTTGTCTTGTCTTGTCTTGTCTTGTCTTGTCTTGTCTTGTCTTGTCTTGTCTTGTCTTGTCTTGTCTTGTCTTGTCTTGTCTTGTCTTGTCTTGTCTTGTCTTGTCTTGTCTTGTCTTGTCTTGTCTTGTCTTGTCTTGTCTTGTCTTGTCTTGTCTTGTCTTGTCTTGTCTTGTCTTGTCTTGTCTTGTCTTGTCGTGTCTTGTCTTGTCTTGCCTTTTCTTGTCTGGCCTTGTCTTGTCTTGTCTTGTCTTGTCTTGTCTTGTCTTGTCTTGTCTTTACTTGTCTTGTCTTGTCTTGTCTTGTCGTGTCTTGTCTTGTCTTGCCTTTTCTTGTCTGGCCTTGTCTAGTCTTGTCTAGTCTTGTCTAGTCTTGTCTAGTCTTGTCTTGTCTTGTCTAGTCTTGTCTAGTCTTGTCTAGTCTTGTCTTGTCTTGTCTAGTCTTGTCTAGTCTAGTCTTGTCTAGTCGTGTCTTGTCTTGTCTGGCCTTGTCTAGTCTTGTCTAGTCTTGTCTTGTCTTGTCTTGTCTTGTCTTGTCTTGTCTTGTCTTGTCTTGTCTTGTCTTGTCTTGTCTTGTCTTGTCTTGTCTTGTCTTGTCTTGTCTTGTCTTGTCTTGTCTTGTCTTGTCTTGTCTTGTCTTGTCTTGTCTTGTCTTGTCTTGTCTTGTCTTGTCTTGTCTTGTCTTGTCTTGTCTTGTCTTGTCTTGTCTTGTCTTGTCTTGTCTTGTCTTGTCTTGTCTTGTCTTGTCTTGTCTTGTCTTGTCTTGTGTTGTCTTGTTTTGTCTTGTTTTGTCTTGTCATGTCTTCTCATGTCTTGTCTTGTCTTGTCTTGTCTAGTCTTGTCTTGTCTTGTCTTGTCTTGTCTTGTCTTGTCTTGTCTTGTCTTGTCTTGTCTTGTCTTGGGTTATCTTGTCTTTTCTTGTCTTGTCTTGTCTTGTCTTGTCTAGACTTGTCTTGTCTTGTCTTGTCTTGTCTAGTCTTGTCTTGTCTTGTCTTGTCTTGTCTAGTCTTGTCTTGTCTTGTCTTGTCTTGTCTTGTTTTGTCTTGTCTTGTCTTGTCTTGTCTTGTCTTGTCTTGTCTTGTCTTGTCTTGTCTTGTCTTGTCTTGTCTTGTCTTGTCTTGTCTTGTCTTGTCTTGTCTTGTCTTGTCTTGTCTTGTCTTGTCTTGTCTTGTCTTGTCTTGTCTTGTCTTGTCTTGTCTTGTCTTGTCTTGTCTTGTCTTGTCTTGTCTTGTCTTGTCTTGTCTTGTCTTGTCTTGTCTTGTCTTGTCTTGTCTAGTCTTGTCTTGTCTTGTCTAGTCTTGTCTTGTCTTGTCTTGTCTTGTCTTGTCTTGTCTTGTCTTGTCTTGTCTTGTCTTGTCTTGTCTTGTCTTGTCTTGTCTTGTCTTGTCTTGTCTTGTCTAGTCTTGTCTTGTCTTGTCTTGTCTTGTCTTGTCTTGTCTTGTCTAGTCTTGTCTAGTCTTGTCTAGTCTTGTCTAGTCTTGTCTTGTCTTGTCTTGTCTTGTCTTGTCTTGTCTTGTCTTGTCTTGTATTGTCTTGTCCTGTCTTGTCTTGTCTTGTCTTGTCTTGTCTTGTCTTGTCTTGTCTTGTCTTGTCTAGTCTTGTCTAGTCTTGTCTTGTCTAGTCTTGTCTTGTCTTGTCTTGTCTAGTCTTGTCTTGTCTTGTCTAGTCTTGTCTTGTCTTGTCTTGTCTTGTCTTGTCTTGTCTTGTCTAGTCTTGTCTAGTCTTGTCTTGTCTAGTCTTGTCTTGTCTTGTCTTGTCTTGTCTAGTCTTGTCTTGTCTTGTCTAGTCTTGTCTAGTCTTGTCTTGTCTTGTCTTGTCTTGTCTTGTCTTGTCTTGTCTTGTCTTGTATTGTCTTGTCTTGTCCTGTCTTGTCTTGTCTTGTCTTGTCTTGTCTTGTCTTGTCTTGTCTTGTCTTGTCTTGTCTAGTCTTGTCTTGTCTTGTCTTGTCTTGTCTTGTCTTGTCTTGTCTAGTCTTGTCTAGTCTTGTCTAGTCTTGTCTAGTCTTGTCTTGTCTTGTCTTGTCTTGTCTTGTCTTGTCTTGTCTTGTCTTGTATTGTCTTGTCCTGTCTTGTCTTGTCTTGTCTTGTCTTGTCTTGTCTTGTCTTGTCTTGTCTAGTCTTGTCTAGTCTTGTCTTGTCTAGTCTTGTCTTGTCTTGTCTTGTCTAGTCTTGTCTTGTCTTGTCTAGTCTTGTCTTGTCTTGTCTTGTCTTGTCTTGTCTTGTTTTGTCTAGTCTTGTCTAGTCTTGTCTTGTCTAGTCTTGTCTTGTCTTGTCTTGTCTAGTCTTGTCTTGTCTTGTCTAGTCTTGTCTAGTCTTGTCTTGTCTTGTCTTGTCTTGTCTTGTCTTGTCTTGTCTTGTCTTGTCTTGTCTTGTCTTGTCTTGTCTTGTCTTGTCTTGTCTTGTCTTGTCTTGTCTTGTCTTGTCTTGTCTTGTCTTGTCTTGTCTTGTCTTGTCTTGTCTTGTCTTGTCTTGTCTTGTCTTGTCTTGTCTTGTCTTGTCTTGTCTTGTCTTGTCTTGTCTTGTCTTGTCTTGTCTTGTCTAGTCTTGTCTAGTCTTGTCTTGTCTTGTCTTGTCTTGTCTTGTCTAGTCTTGTCGTGTCTAGTCTTGTCTAGTCTTGTCTAGTCTTGTCTTGTCTTGTCTTGTCTTGTCTTGTCTTTTCTTGTCTGGTCTTGTCTTGTCTTGTCTTGTCTAGTCTTGTCTAGTCTTGTCTGGTCTTGTCTGGTCTTGTCTGGTCTTGTCTTGTCTTGTCTTGTCTTGTCTAGTCTTGTCTTGTCTTGTCTTGTCTTGTCTTGTCTTGTCTTGTCTTGTCTTGTCTTGTCTTGTCTTGTCTTGTCTTGTCTTGTCTTGTCTAGTCTTGTCTAGTCTTGTCTTGTCTTGTCTTGTCTTGTCTAGTCTTGTCGTGTCTAGTCTTGTCTAGTCTTGTCTAGTCTTGTCTTGTCTTGTCTTGTCTTGTCTTGTCTTGTCTTGTCTAGTCTTGTCTTGTCTTGTCTTGTCTTGTCTTGTCTTGTCTAGTCTTGTCTAGTCTTGTCTAGTCTTGTCTAGTCTTGTCTAGTCTTGTCTAGTCTTGTCTAGTCTTGTCTAGTCTTGTCTTTTCTTGTCTGGTCTTGTCTTTTCTTGTCTGGTCTTGTCTTGTCTTGTCTGGTCTTGTCTTGTCTAGTCTTGTCTTGTCTTGTCTTGTCTTGTCTTGTCTTGTCTTGTCTTGTCTTGTCTTGTCTTGTCTTGTCTTGTCTTGTCTTGTCTTGTCTTGTCTTGTCTTGTCTAGTCTTGTCTAGTCTTGTCTAGTCTTGTCTTGTCTTGTCTAGTCTTGTCTAGTCTTGTCTAGTCTTGTCTTGTCTTGTCTTGTCTTGTCTAGTCTTGTCTAGTCTTGTCTAGTCTTGTCTTGTCTTGTCTAGTCTTGTCTAGTCTTGTCTTGTCTAGTCTTGTCTTGTCTTGTCTTGTCTAGTCTTGTCTTGTCTTGTCTTGTCTTGTCTTGTCTTGTCTTGTCTTGTCTTGTCTTGTCTTGTCTTGTCTTGTCTTGTCTTGTCTTGTCTTGTCTTGTCTTGTCTTGTCTTGTCTTGTCTTGTCTTGTCTAGTCTTGTCTAGTCTTGTCTTGTCTTGTCTTGTCTTGTCTTGTCTTGTCTTGTCTTGTCTTGTCTTGTCTTGTCTTGTCTTGTCTTGTCTAGTCTTGTCTTGTCTTGTCTTGTCTTGTCTAGTCTTGTCTTGTCTTGTCTTGTCTTGTCTTGTTTTGTCTTGTCTTGTCTTGTCTTGTCTTGTCTTGTCTTGTCTTGTCTTGTCTTGTCTTGTCTTGTCTTGTCTTGTCTTGTCTTGTCTTGTCTTGTCTTGTCTTGTCTTGTCTTGTCTTGTCTTGTCTTGTCTTGTCTTGTCTTGTCTTGTCTTGTCTTGTCTTGTCTTGTCTTGTCTTGTCTTGTCTTGTCTTGTCTTGTCTTGTCTTGTCTTGTCTTGTCTTGTCTTGTCTTGTCTTGTCTTGTCTTGTCTTGTCTTGTCTTGTCTTGTCTTGTCTAGTCTTGTCTAGTCTTGTCTAGTCTTGTCTTGTCTTGTCTTGTCTTGTCTTGTCTAGTCTTGTCTTGTCTTGTCTTGTCTTGTCTTGTCTTGTCTTGTCTTGTCTTGTCTTGTCTTGTCTTGTCTTGTCTTGTCTTGTCTTGTCTTGTCTTGTCTTGTCTTGTCTTGTCTTGTCTTGTCTTGTCTTGTCTTGTCTTGTCTTGTCTTGTCTTGTCTTTACTTGTCTTGTCTTGTCTTGTCTTGTCGTGTCTTGTCTTGTCTTGCCTTTTCTTGTCTGGCCTTGTCTAGTCTTGTCTAGTCTTGTCTAGTCTTGTCTTGTCTTGTCTAGTCTTGTCTAGTCTTGTCTAGTCTTGTCTTGTCTTGTCTAGTCTTGTCTAGTCTAGTCTTGTCTAGTCGTGTCTTGTCTAGTCTTGCCTTTTCTTGTCTGGCCTTGTCTAGTCTTGTCTAGTCTTGTCTAGTCTTGTCTAGTCTTGTCTAGTCTTGTCTTGTCTTGTCTTGTCTTGCCTACTCTTGTCTAGTCTTGTCTAGTCTTGTCTAGTCTTGTCTAGTCTTGTCTAGTCTTGTCTTGTCTTGTCTAGTCTTGTCTAGTCTTGTCTTGTCTTGTCTTGTCTTTTCTTGTCTTGTCTTGTCTAGTCTTGTCTAGTCTTGTCTAGTCTTGTCTAGTCTTGTCTTTTCTTGTCTGGTCTTGTCTTGTCTTTTCTTGTCTGGTCTTGTCTTGTCTTGTCTGGTCTTGTCTTGTCTAGTCTTGTCTTGTCTTGTCTTGTCTTGTCTTGTCTTGTCTTGTCTTGTCTTGTCTTGTCTTGTCTTGTCTTGTCTTGTCTTGTCTTGTCTTGTCTAGTCTTGTCTAGTCTTGTCTTTTCTTGTCTTGTCTTTTCTTGTCTTGTCTTGTCTTGTCTTGTCTTGTCTTGTCTTGTCTTGTCTTGTCTTGTCTTGTCTTGTCTTGTCTTGTCTTGTCTTGTCTTGTCTTGTCTTGTCTTGTCTTGTCTTGTCTTGTCTTGTCTTGTCGTGTCTTGTCTTGTCTTGCCTTTTCTTGTCTGGCCTTGTCTTGTCTTGTCTTGTCTTGTCTTGTCTTGTCTTTACTTGTCTTGTCTTGTCTTGTCTTGTCGTGTCTTGTCTTGTCTTGCCTTTTCTTGTCTGGCCTTGTCTAGTCTTGTCTAGTCTTGTCTAGTCTTGTCTAGTCTTGTCTTGTCTTGTCTAGTCTTGTCTAGTCTTGTCTAGTCTTGTCTTGTCTTGTCTAGTCTTGTCTAGTCTAGTCTTGTCTAGTCGTGTCTTGTCTAGTCTTGCCTTTTCTTGTCTGGCCTTGTCTAGTCTTGTCTAGTCTTGTCTAGTCTTGTCTTGTCTTGTCTTGTCTTGCCTACTCTTGTCTAGTCTTGTCTAGTCTTGTCTAGTCTTGTCTAGTCTTGTCTAGTCTTGTCTAGTCTTGTCTAGTCTTGTCTAGTCTTGTCTAGTCTTGTCTAGTCTTGTCTTGTCTTGTCTAGTCTTGTCTAGTCTTGTCTTGTCTTGTCTTGTCTTTTCTTGTCTTGTCTTGTCTTGTCTTGTCTTGTCTTGTCTAGTCTTGTCTAGTCTTGTCTAGTCTTGTCTTGTCTAGTCTTGTCTAGTCTTGTCTTGTCTTGTCTTTTCTTGTCTGGTCTTGTCTTGTCTTGTCTGGTCTTGTCTTGTCTAGTCTTGTCTTGTCTTGTCTTGTCTTGTCTTGTCTTGTCTGGTCTTGTCTGGTCTTGTCTTGTCTTGTCTTGTCTTGTCTTGTCTAGTCTTGTCTAGTCTTGTCTAGTCTTGTCTAGTCTTGTCTTGTCTAGTCTTGTCTAGTCTTGTCTTGTCTTGTCTTGTCTTGTCTTGTCTTGTCTTGTCTTGTCTTGTCTTGTTTTGTCTTGTCTTGTCTTGTCTTGTCTTGTCTTGTCTTGTCTTGTCTTGTCTTGTCTTGTCTTGTCTTGTCTTGTCTAGTCTTGTCTAGTCTTGTCTTGTCATGTCTTGTCTTGTCTTGTCTTGTCTTGTCTTGTCTTGTCTTGTCTTGTCTTGTCTTGTCTTGTCTTGTCTTGTCTTTTCTTGTCTTGTCTAGTCTTGTCTAGTCTTGTCTTGTCATGTCTTGTCTAGTCTTGTCTAGTCTTGTCTAGTCTTGTCTAGTCTTGTCTAGTCTTGTCTAGTCTTGTCTAGTCTTGTCTAGTCTTGTCTTGCCTAGTCTTGTCTAGTCTTGTCTTGTCTTGTCTAGTCTTGCCTTGTCTTGTCTTGTCTTGTCGTGTCTTGTCTTGTCGTGTCTTGTCTTGTCTTGCCTTTTCTTGTCTGGCCTTGTCTTGTCTTGTCTTGTCTTGTCTTGTCTTGTCTTTACTTGTCTTGTCTTGTCTTGTCTTGTCGTGTCTTGTCTTGTCTTGCCTTTTCTTGTCTGGCCTTGTCTAGTCTTGTCTAGTCTTGTTTAGTCTTGTCTAGTCTTGTCTAGTCTTGTCTAGTCTTGTCTAGTCTTGTCTTGTCTAGTCTTGTCTAGTCTTGTCTAGTCTTGTCTTGTCTTGTCTAGTCTTGTCTAGTCTAGTCTTGTCTAGTCGTGTCTTGTCTAGTCTTGCCTTTTCTTGTCTGGCCTTGTCTAGTCTTGTCTAGTCTTGTCTTGTCTTGTCTTGTCTTGCCTAGTCTTGTCTAGTCTTGTCTAGTCTTGTCTTGTCTTGTCTCGTCTTGTCTAGTCTTGTCTAGTCTTGTCTAGTCTTGTCTAGTCTTGTCTAGTCTTGTCTAGTCTTGTCTATTCTAGTCTTGTCTTGTCTAGTCTTGTCTAGTCTTGTCTTGTCTTGTCTTGTCTTGTCTTGTCTTGTCTTGTCTAGTCTTGTCTAGTCTTGTCTAGTCTTGTCTTGTCTAGTCTTGTCTAGTCTTGTCTTGTCTTGTCTTTTCTTGTCTGGTCTTGTCTTGTCTTGTCTGGTCTTGTCTTGTCTAGTCTTGTCTTGTCTTGTCTTGTTTTGTCTTGTCTTGTCTTGTCTTGTCTTGTCTTGTCTTGTCTTGTCTTGGCTGGTCTTGTCTGGTCTTGTCTTGTCTTGTCTTGTCTTGTCTTGTCTTGTCTAGTCTTGTCTAGTCTTGTCTAGTCTTGTCTAGTCTTGTCTTGTCTTGTCTTGTCTAGTCTTGTCTTGTCTTGTCTTGTCTTGTCTTGTCTTGTCTTGTCTTGTCTTGTCTTGTCTTGTCTTGTCTTGTCTTGTCTTGTCTAGTCTTGTCTAGTGTTGTCTAGTCTTGTCTTGTCTTGTCTTGTTTTGTCTTGTCTAGTCTTGTCTAGTCTTGTCTTGTCTTGTCTTGTCTTGTCTTGTCTAGTCTTGTCTAGTCTTGTCTAGTCTTGTCTTGTCTAGTCTTGTCTAGTCTTGTCTTGTCTTGTCTTTTCTTGTCTGGTCTTGTCTTGTCTTGTCTGGTCTTGTCTTGTCTAGTCTTGTCTTGTCTTGTCTTGTTTTGTCTTGTCTTGTCTTGTCTTGTCTAGTCTTGTCTAGTCTTGTCTTGTCTAGTCTTGTCTTGTCTTGTCTTGTCTTGTCTTGTCTTGTCTTGTCTTGTCTTGTCTAGTCTTGTCTAGTCTTGTCTTGTCATGTCTTGTCTAGTCTTGTCTAGTCTTGTCTTGTCTTGTCTTGTCTTGTCTTGTCTTGTCTTGTCTTGTCTTGTCTTGTCTTGTCTTGTCTTGTCTTGTCTTGTCTTGTCTTGTCTTGTCTTGTCTTGTCTTGTCTTGTCTTGTCTTGTCTTGTCTAGTCTTGTCTAGTCTTGCCTTTTCTTGTCTGGCCTTGTCTAGTCTTGTCTTTTCTTGTCTTGTCTTTTCTTGTCTTGTCTTGTCTTGTCTTGTCTTGTCTTGTCTTGTCTTGTCTTGTCTTTTCTTGTCTGGTCTTGTCTTGTCTTGTCTTGTCTTGTCTTGTCTTGTCTTGTCTTGTCTTGTCTTGTCTTGTCTTGTCTTGTCTTGTCTTGTCTTGTCTTGTCTAGTCTTGTCTAGTCTTGTCTTGTCATGTCTTGTCTAGTCTTGTCTAGTCTTGTCTAGTCTTGTCTAGTCTTGTCTAGTCTAGTCTTGTCTTGTCTAGTCTTGTCTAGTCTTGTCTAGTCTAGTCTTGTCTTGTCTAGTCTTGTCTAGTCTTGCCTTTTCTTGTCTGGCCTTGTCTAGTCTTGTCTTTTCTTGTCTTGTCTTTTCTTGTCTTGTCTTGTCTTGTCTTGTCTTGTCTTGTCTTGTCTTGTCTTTTCTTGTCTGGTCTTGTCTTGTCTTGTCTTGTCTTGTCTTGTCTTGTCTTGTCTTGTCTTGTCTTGTCTTGTCTTGTCTTGTCTTGTCTTGTCTAGTCTTGTCTAGTCTTGTCTAGTCTTGTCATGTCTTGTCTAGTCTTGTCTAGTCTTGTCTAGTCTTGTCTAGTCTTGTCTTGTCTTGTCTTGTCTTGTCTTGTCTTGTCTTGTCTTGTCTTGTCTTGTCTTGTCTTGTCTTGTCTTGTCTTGTCTAGTCTTGTCTAGTCTTGTCTTGTCTAGTCTTGTCTAGTCTTGTCTAGTCTTGTCTAGTCTTGTCTAGTCTTGTCTTGTCTAGTCTAGTCTTGTCTAGTCTTGCCTTTTCTTGTCTGGCCTTGTCTAGTCTTGTCTTTTCTTGTCTTCTCTTTTCTTGTCTTGTCTTGTCTTGTCTTGTCTTGTCTTGTCTTGTCTTTTCTTGTCTGGTCTTGTCTTGTCTTGTCTTGTCTTGTCTTGTCTTGTCTTGTCTTGTCTTGTCTTGTCTAGTCTTGTCTAGTCTTGTCTTGTCATGTCTTGTCTAGTCTTGTCTAGTCTTGTCTTGTCTTGTCTTGTCTTGTCTTGTCTTGTCTTGTCTTGTCTTGTCTTGTCTTGTCTTGTCTTGTCTTGTCTTGTCTTGTCTTGTCTTGTCTTGTCTTGTCTTGTCTTGTCTTGTCTTGTCTTGTCTTGTCTAGTCTTGTCTAGTCTTGCCTTTTCTTGTCTGGCCTTGTCTAGTCTTGTCTTTTCTTGTCTTGTCTTTTCTTGTCTTGTCTTGTCTTGTCTTGTCTTGTCTTGTCTTTTCTTGTCTGGTCTTGTCTTGTCTTGTCTTGTCTTGTCTTGTCTTGTCTTGTCTTGTCTTGTCTAGTCTTGTCTAGTCTTGTCTTGTCATGTCTTGTCTAGTCTTGTCTTGTCTTGTCTTGTCTTGTCTTGTCTTGTCTTGTCTTGTCTTGTCTTGTCTTGTCTTGTCGTGTCTTGTCTTGTCTTGCCTTTTCTTGTCTGGCCTTGTCTTGTCTTGTCTTGTCTTGTCTTGTCTTGTCTTGTCTTGCCTAGTCTTGTCTAGTCTTGTCTAGTCTTGTCTAGTCTTGTCTAGTCTTGTCTTGTCATGTCTTGTCTAGTCTTGTCTTGTCTTGTCTTGTCTTGTCTTGTCTTGTCTAGTCTTGCCTTTTCTTGTCTGGCCTTGTCTAGTCTTGTCTTTTCTTGTCTTGTCTTTTCTTGTCTTGTCTTGTCTTGTCTTGTCTTGTCTTTTCTTGTCTGGTCTTGTCTTGTCTTGTCTTGTCTTGTCTTGTCTAGTCTTGTCTAGTCTTGTCTAGTCTTGTCTAGTCTTGTCTTGTCATGTCTTGTCTAGTCTTGTCTTGTCTTGTCTTGTCTTGTCTTGTCTTGTCTAGTCTTGCCTTTTCTTGTCTTGTCTTGTCTTGTCTTGTCTTGTCTTGTCTTGTCTTGTCTTGTCTTGTCGTGTCTTGTCTTGTCTTGCCTTTTCTTGTCTGGCCTTGTCTTGTCTTGTCTTGTCTTGTCTTGTCTTGTCTTGTCTTGCCTAGTCTTGTCTAGTCTTGTCTAGTCTTGTCTAGTCTTGTCTAGTCTTGTCTAGTCTTGTCTAGTCTTGTCTTGTCATGTCTTGTCTAGTCTTGTCTTGTCTTGTCTTGTCTTGTCTTGTCTTGTCTTGTCTTGTCTTGTCTTGTCTTGTCGTGTCTTGTCTTGTCTTGCCTTTTCTTGTCTGGCCTTGTCTTGTCTTGTCTTGTCTTGTCTTGTCTTGTCTTGTCTTGCCTAGTCTTGTCTAGTCTTGTCTAGTCTTGTCTAGTCTTGTCTAGTCTTGTCTAGTCTTGTCTAGTCTTGTCTAGTCTTGTCTAGTCTTGTCTAGTCTAGTCTTGTCTTGTCTTGTCTTGTCTTGTCTAGTCTTGTCTAGTCTTGTCTAGTCTTGTCTTGTCTTGTCTTGTCTTGCCTAGTCTTGTCTAGTCTTGTCTAGTCTTGCCTTTTCTTGTCTTGTCTTGTCTTGTCTTGTCTTGTCTTGTCTTGTCTTGTCTTGTCTTGTCTTGTCTTGTCTTGTCTTGTCTTGTCTAGTCTTGTCTAGTCTTGCCTTTTCTTGTCTGGCCTTGTCTAGTCTTGTCTTTTCTTGTCTTGTCTTTTCTTGTCTTGTCTTGTCATGTCTTGTCTAGTCTTGTCTTGTCTTGTCTTGTCTTGTCTTGTCTTGTCTTGTCTTGTCTTGTCTTGTCTTGTCTTGTCTTGTCTTGTCGTGTCTTGTCTTGTCTTGTCTAGTCTTGTCTAGTCTTGTCTAGTCTTGTCTAGTCTTGTCTTGTCTTGTCTTGTCTTGCCTAGTCTTGTCTAGTCTTGTCTAGTCTTGTCTAGTCTTGTCTAGTCTTGTCTAGTCTTGTCTAGTCTTGTCCAGTCTTGTCTAGTCTTGTCTAGTCTTGTCTAGTCTAGTCTTGTCTTGTCTAGTCTTGTCTAGTCTTGTCTTGTCTTGTCTTGTCTTTTCTTGTCTTTTCTTGTCTGGTCTTGTCTTGTCTTGTCTAGTCTTGTCTAGTCTTGTCTAGTCTTGTCTTGTCTTGTCTAGTCTTGTCTTGTCTAGTCTTGTCTTGTCTTGTCTAGTCTTGTCTAGTCTTGTCTAGTCTTGTCTAGTCTTGTCTAGTCTTGTCTAGTCTTGTCTAGTCTTGTCTTGTCTTGTCTTTTCTTGTCTGGTCTTGTCTTGTCTTGTCTAGTCTTGTCTAGTCTTGTCTAGTCTTGTCTAGTCTTGTCTTGTCTTGTCTTGTCTAGTCTTGTCTTGTCTTGTCTTGTCTTGTCTTGTCTTGTCTTGTCTTGTCTTGTCTTGTCTTGTCTTGTCTTGTCTAGTCTTGTCTTGTCTAGTGTTGTCTAGTCTTGTCTTGTCTTGTCTTGTTTTGTCTTGTCTAGTCTTGTCTAGTCTTGTCTAGTCTTGTCTTTTCTTGTCTTGTCTGGTCTTGTCTTGTCTTGTCTGGTCTTGTCTTGTCTAGTCTTGTCTTGTCTTGTCTTGTCTTGTCTTGTCTTGTCTTGTCTTGTCTTGTCTTGTCTTGTCTAGTCTTGTCTAGTCTTTTCTTGTCTTGTCTTTTCTTGTCTTGTCTTGTCTTGTCTTGTCTTGTCTTGTCTTGTCTTGTCTTGTCTTGTCTTGTCTTGTCTTGTCTTGTCTTGTCTTGTCTTGTCTTGTCTTGTCTTGTCTTGTCTTGTCTTGTCTTGTCTTGTCTTGTCTTGTCTTGTCTTGTCTTGTCTTGTCTTGTCTTGTCTTGTCTTGTCTTGTCTTGTCTTGTCTTGTCTTGTCTTGTCTTGTCTTGTCTTGTCTTGTCTTGTCTTGTCTTGTCTTGTCTTGTCTTGTCTTGTCTTGTCGTGTCTTGTCTTGTCTTGCCTTTTCTTGTCTGGCCTTGTCTTGTCTTGTCTTGTCTTGTCTTGTCTTTACTTGTCTTGTCTTGTCTTGTCTTGTCGTGTCTTGTCTTGTCTTGCCTTTTCTTGTCTGGCCTTGTCTAGTCTTGTCTAGTCTTGTCTAGTCTTGTCTAGTCTTGTCTAGTCTTGTCTAGTCTTGTCTTGTCTAGTCTTGTCTAGTCTTGTCTAGTCTTGTCTAGTCTTGTCTTGGCTTGTCTAGTCTTGTCTAGTCTAGTCTTGTCTAGTCGTGTCTTGTCTAGTCTTGCCTTTTCTTGTCTGGCCTTGTCTAGTCTTGTCTAGTCTTGTCTAGTCTTGTCTTGTCTTGTCTTGTCTTGCCTAGTCTTGTCTAGTCTTGTCTAGTCTTGTCTAGTCTTGTCTAGTCTTGTCTAGTCTTGTCTAGTCTTGTCTAGTCTTGTCTAGTCTTGTCTAGTCTTGTCTAGTCTTGTCTAGTCTTGTCTAGTCTTGTCTAGTCTAGTCTTGTCTTGTCTAGTCTTGTCTAGTCTTGTCTTGTCTTGTCTTGTCTTTTCTTGTCTTGTCTTGTCTTGTCTTGTCTTGTCTTGTCTTGTCTTGTCTAGTCTTGTCTAGTCTTGTCTAGTCTTGTCTTGTCTAGTCTTGTCTAGTCTTGTCTTGTCTTGTCTTTTCTTGTCTGGTCTTGTCTTGTCTTGTCTGGTCTTGTCTTGTCTAGTCTTGTCTTGTCTTGTCTTGTTTTGTCTTGTCTTGTCTTGTCTTGTCTTGTCTTGTCTTGTCTTGTCTTGGCTGGTCTTGTCTGGTCTTGTCTTGTCTAGTCTTGTCTTGTCTAGTGTTGTCTAGTCTTGTCTTGTCTTGTCTTGTTTTGTCTTGTCTAGTCTTGTCTAGTCTTGTCTAGTCTTGTATAGTCTTGTCTTTTCTTGTCTTGTCTAGTCTTGTCTTGTCTTGTCTAGTCTTGTCTAGTCTTGTCTAGTCTTGTCTTGTCTTGTCTAGTCTTGTCTAGTCTAGTCTTGTCTAGTCTTGCCTTTTCTTGTCTGGCCTTGTCTAGTCTTGTCTTTTCTTGTCTTGTCTTTTCTTGTCTTGTCTTGTCTTGTCTTGTCTTGTCTTGTCTTGTCTTTTCTTGTCTGGTCTTGTCTTGTCTTGTCTTTTCTTGTCTGGTCTTGTCTTGTCTTGTCTAGTCTTGTCTAGTCTTGTCTTGTCTTGTCTTGTCTTGTCTTGTCTTGTCTTGTCTAGTCTTGTCTTGTCTAGTGTTGTCTAGTCTTGTCTTGTCTTGTCTTGTTTTGTCTTGTCTTGTCATGTCTTCTCATGTCTTGTCTTGTCTAGTCTTGTCTAGTCTTGTCTAGTCTTGTCTAGTCTTGTCTAGTCTAGTCTTGTCTTGTCTAGTCTTGTCTAGTCTTGCCTTTTCTTGTCTGGCCTTGTCTAGTCTTGTCTTTTCTTGTCTTGTCTTTTCTTGTCTTGTCTTGTCTTGTCTTGTCTTGTCTTGTCTTGTCTTTTCTTGTCTGGTCTTGTCTTGTCTTGTCTAGTCTTGTCTAGTCTTGCCTTTTCTTGTCTGGCCTTGTCTAGTCTTGTCTTTTCTTGTCTTGTCTTTTCTTGTCTTTTCTTGTCTGGCCTTGTCTAGTCTTGTCTTTTCTTGTCTTGTCTTTTCTTGTCTTGTCTTGTCTTGTCTTGTCTTGTCTTGTCTTGTCTTGTCTAGTCTTGTCTAGTCTTGTCTAGTCTTGTCTTGTCTTGTCTTGTCTTGTCTTGTCTTGTCTTGTCTTGTCTTGTCTTGCCTTGTCTTGTCTTGTCTTGTCTTGTCTAGTCTTGTCTAGTCTTGTCTTCTCTTGTCTTGTCTTTTCTTGTCTGGTCTTGTCTTGTCTTGTCTAGTCTTGTCTAGTCTTGTCTTTTCTTGTCTGGTCTTGTCTTGTCTTGTCTTGTCTAGTCTTGTCTAGTCTTGTTTTATCTTGTTTTGTCTTGTCATGTCTTCTCATGTCTTGTCTTGTCTAGTCTTGGCTAGTCTTGTCTAGTCTTGTCTAGTCTTGTCTTGTCTTGTCTTGTTTTGTCTTGTCTTGTCTTGTCTTGTCTTGTCTTGTCTTGTCTTGTCTTGTCTGGTCTTGTCTTGTCTTGTCTTGTCTTGTCTAGTCTTGTCTAGTCGTGTCTTGTCTTGTCTAGTCTTGTCTAGTCTTGTATTTTCTTGTCTGGTCTTGTCTTGTCTTGTCTTGTCTTGTCTAGTCTTGTCTAGTCTTGTTTTGTCTTGTCTTGTCTTGTCTTGTCTTGTCTTGTCTTGTCTAGTCTTGTCTAGTCTTGTCTTGTCATGTCTTGTCTAGTCTTGTCTAGTCTTGTCTAGTCTTGTCTAGTCTTGTCTAGTCTTGTCTAGTCTTGTCTTGTCTTGTCTTGTCTTGCCTAGTCTTGTCTAGTCTTGTCTAGTCTTGTCTAGTCTTGTCTAGTCTTGTCTAGTCTTGTCTAGTCTTGTCTAGTCTTGTCTAGTCTTGTCTAGTCTAGTCTTGTCTTGTCTAGTCTTGTCTAGTCTAGTCTTGTCTTGTCTAGTCTTGTCTAGTCTTGCCTTTTCTTGTCTGGCCTTGTCTAGTCTTGTCTAGTCTTGTCTAGTCTAGTCTTGTCTTGTCTAGTCTTGTCTAGTCTTGTCTTGTCTTGTCTTGTCTTTTCTTGTCTTGTCTTGTCTTGTCTTGTCTTGTCTTGTCTTGTCTTGTCTAGTCTTGTCTAGTCTTGTCTAGTCTTGTCTTGTCTAGTCTTGTCTAGTCTTGTCTTGTCTTGTCTTTTCTTGTCTGGTCTTGTCTTGTCTTGTCTGGTCTTGTCTTGTCTAGTCTTGTCTTGTCTTGTCTTGTTTTGTCTTGTCTTGTCTTGTCTTGTCTTGTCTTGTCTTGTCTTGTCTTGGCTGGTCTTGTCTGGTCTTGTCTTGTCTAGTCTTGTCTTGTCTAGTGTTGTCTAGTCTTGTCTTGTCTTGTCTTGTTTTGTCTTGTCTAGTCTTGTCTAGTCTTGTCTAGTCTTGTCTAGTCTTGTCTTTTCTTGTCTTGTCTAGTCTTGTCTTGTCTTGTCTAGTCTTGTCTAGTCTTGTCTAGTCTTGTCTTGTCTTGTCTAGTCTTGTCTAGTCTAGTCTTGTCTAGTCTTGCCTTTTCTTGTCTGGCCTTGTCTAGTCTTGTCTTTTCTTGTCTTGTCTTTTCTTGTCTTGTCTTGTCTTGTCTTGTCTTGTCTTGTCTTGTCTTTTCTTGTCTGGTCTTGTCTTGTCTTGTCTTTTCTTGTCTGGTCTTGTCTTGTCTTGTCTAGTCTTGTCTAGTCTTGTCTTGTCTTGTCTTGTCTTGTCTTGTCTTGTCTTGTCTTGTCTAGTCTTGTCTTGTCTAGTGTTGTCTAGTCTTGTCTTGTCTTGTCTTGTTTTGTCTTGTCTTGTCATGTCTTCTCATGTCTTGTCTTGTCTAGTCTTGTCTAGTCTTGTCTAGTCTTGTCTAGTCTTGTCTAGTCTAGTCTTGTCTTGTCTAGTCTTGTCTAGTCTTGCCTTTTCTTGTCTGGCCTTGTCTAGTCTTGTCTTTTCTTGTCTTGTCTTTTCTTGTCTTGTCTTGTCTTGTCTTGTCTTGTCTTGTCTTGTCTTTTCTTGTCTGGTCTTGTCTTGTCTTGTCTAGTCTTGTCTAGTCTTGCCTTTTCTTGTCTGGCCTTGTCTAGTCTTGTCTTTTCTTGTCTTGTCTTTTCTTGTCTTTTCTTGTCTGGCCTTGTCTAGTCTTGTCTTTTCTTGTCTTGTCTTTTCTTGTCTTGTCTTGTCTTGTCTTGTCTTGTCTTGTCTTGTCTTGTCTTTTCTTGTCTGGTCTTGTCTTGTCTTGTCTTTTCTTGTCTGGTCTTGTCTTGTCTTGTCTAGTCTTGTCTAGTCTTGTCTTGTTTTCTCTTGTCTTGTCTTGTCTTGTCTTGTCTTGTCTTGTCTTGTCTAGTCTTGTCGTGTCTAGTCTTGTCTAGTCTTGTCTAGTCTTGTCTTGTCTTGTCTTGTCTTGTCTTGTCTTGTCTTGTCTTGTCTTGCCTTGTCTTGTCTTGTCTTGTCTTGTCTAGTCTTGTCTAGTCTTGTCTTCTCTTGTCTTGTCTTTTCTTGTCTGGTCTTGTCTTGTCTTGTCTAGTCTTGTCTAGTCTTGTCTTTTCTTGTCTGGTCTTGTCTTGTCTTGTCTTGTCTAGTCTTGTCTAGTCTTGTTTTATCTTGTTTTGTCTTGTCATGTCTTCTCATGTCTTGTCTTGTCTAGTCTTGTCTAGTCTTGTCTAGTCTTGTCTAGTCTTGTCTAGTCTTGTCTAGTCTTGTCTTGTCTTGTCTTGTTTTGTCTTGTCTTGTCTTGTCTTGTCTTGTCTTGTCTTGTCTTGTCTTGTCTGGTCTTGTCTTGTCTTGTCTTGTCTTGTCTAGTCTTGTCTAGTCGTGTCTTGTCTTGTCTAGTCTTGTCTAGTCTTGTATTTTCTTGTCTGGTCTTGTCTTGTCTTGTCTTGTCTTGTCTAGTCTTGTCTAGTCTTGTTTTGTCTTGTCTTGTCTTGTCTTGTCTTGTCTTGTCTTGTCTAGTCTTGTCTAGTCTTGTCTTGTCATGTCTTGTCTAGTCTTGTCTAGTCTTGTCTAGTCTTGTCTAGTCTTGTCTAGTCTTGTCTTGTCTTGTCTTGTCTTGCCTAGTCTTGTCTAGTCTTGTCTAGTCTTGCCTAGTCTTGTCTAGTCTTGTCTAGTCTTGTCTAGTCTTGTCTAGTCTTGTCTAGTCTTGTCTAGTCTAGTCTTGTCTTGTCTAGTCTTGTCTAGTCTAGTCTTGTCTTGTCTAGTCTTGTCTAGTCTTGCCTTTTCTTGTCTGGCCTTGTCTAGTCTTGTCTTTTCTTGTCTTGTCTTTTCTTGTCTTGTCTTGTCTTGTCTTGTCTTGTCTTGTCTTGTCTTTTCTTGTCTGGTCTTGTCTTGTCTTGTCTTGTCTTGTCTTGTCTTGTCTTGTCTTGTCTTGTCTTGTCTAGTCTTGTCTAGTCTTGTCTTGTCTAGTCTTGTCTAGTCTTGTCTAGTCTTGTCTAGTCTTGTCTAGTCTTGTCTTGTCTAGTCTAGTCTTGTCTAGTCTTGCCTTTTCTTGTCTGGCCTTGTCTAGTCTTGTCTTGTCTTTTCTTGTCTTGTCTTGTCTTGTCTTGTCTTGTCTTTTCTTGTCTGGTCTTGTCTTGTCTTGTCTTGTCTTGTCTTGTCTTGTCTTGTCTTGTCTTGTCTTGTCTAGTCTTGTCTAGTCTTGTCTTGTCATGTCTTGTCTAGTCTTGTCTAGTCTTGTCTTGTCTTGTCTTGTCTTGTCTTGTCTTGTCTTGTCTTGTCTTGTCTTGTCTTGTCTTGTCTTGTCTTGTCTTGTCTTGTCTTGTCTTGTCTTGTCTTGTCTAGTCTTGTCTAGTCTTGCCTTTTCTTGTCTGGCCTTGTCTAGTCTTGTCTTTTCTTGTCTTGTCTTTTCTTGTCTTGTCTTGTCTTGTCTTGTCTTGTCTTGTCTTGTCTTTTCTTGTCTGGTCTTGTCTTGTCTTGTCTTGTCTTGTCTTGTCTTGTCTTGTCTTGTCTTGTCTTGTCTTGTCTTGTCTAGTCTTGTCTAGTCTTGTCTTGTCATGTCTTGTCTAGTCTTGTCTAGTCTTGTCTAGTCTTGTCTAGTCTTGTCTAGTCTTGTCTTGTCTTGTCTTGTCTTGCCTAGTCTTGTCTAGTCTTGTCTAGTCTTGTCTAGTCTTGTCTAGTCTTGTCTAGTCTTGTCTAGTCTTGTCTAGTCTAGTCTTGTCTTGTCTAGTCTTGTCTAGTCTTGTCTTGTCTTGTCTTGTCTTTTCTTGTCTTTTCTTGTCTGGTCTTGTCTTGTCTTGTCTAGTCTTGTCTAGTCTTGTCTAGTCTTGTCTTGTCTTGTCTAGTCTTGTCTTGTCTAGTCTTGTCTTGTCTTGTCTAGTCTTGTCTAGTCTTGTCTAGTCTTGTCTAGTCTTGTCTAGTCTTGTCTAGTCTTGTCTAGTCTTGTCTAGTCTTGTCTTGTCTTGTCTTTTCTTGTCTGGTCTTGTCTTGTCTTGTCTAGTTTTGTCTAGTCTTGTCTAGTCTTGTCTAGTCTTGTCTAGTCTTGTCTTGTCTTGTCTTGTCTAGTCTTGTCTTGTCTTGTCTTGTCTTGTCTTGTCTTGTCTTGTCTTGTCTTGTCTTGTCTTGTCTGGCCTTGTCTTGTCTAGTGTTGTCTAGTCTTGTCTTGTCTTGTCTTGTTTTGTCTTGTCTAGTCTTGTCTAGTCTTGTCTAGTCTTGTCTTTTCTTGTCTTGTCTGGTCTTGTCTTGTCTTGTCTGGTCTTGTCTTGTCTAGTCTTGTCTTGTCTTGTCTTGTCTTGTCTTGTCTTGTCTTGTCTTGTCTTGTCTTGTCTTGTCTTGTCTAGTCTTGTCTAGTCTTTTCTTGTCTTGTCTTTTCTTGTCTTGTCTTGTCTTGTCTTGTCTTGTCTTGTCTTGTCTTGTCTTGTCTTGTCTTGTCTTGTCTTGTCTTGTCTTGTCTTGTCTTGTCTTGTCTTGTCTTGTCTTGTCTTGTCTTGTCTTGTCTTGTCTTGTCTTGTCTTGTCTTGTCTTGTCTTGTCTTGTCTTGTCTTGTCTTGTCTTGTCTTGTCTTGTCTTGTCTTGTCTTGTCTTGTCTTGTCTTGTCTTGTCTTGTCTTGTCTTGTCTTGTCTTGTCTTGTCTTGTCTTGTCTTGTCGTGTCTTGTCGTGTCTTGTCTTGTCTTGCCTTTTCTTGTCTGGCCTTGTCTTGTCTTGTCTTGTCTTGTCTTGTCTTGTCTTGTCTTTACTTGTCTTGTCTTGTCTTGTCTTGTCGTGTCTTGTCTTGTCTTGCCTTTTCTTGTCTGGCCTTGTCTAGTCTTGTCTAGTCTTGTCTAGTCTTGTCTAGTCTTGTCTAGTCTTGTCTAGTCTTGTCTAGTCTTGTCTTGTCTAGTCTTGTCTAGTCTTGTCTAGTCTTGTCTAGTCTTGTCTAGTCTTGTCTAGTCTAGTCTTGTCTAGTCGTGTCTTGTCTAGTCTTGCCTTTTCTTGTCTGGCCTTGTCTAGTCTTGTCTAGTCTTGTCTAGTCTTGTCTTGTCTTGTCTTGTCTTGCCTAGTCTTGTCTAGTCTTGTCTAGTCTTGTCTAGTCTTGTCTAGTCTTGTCTAGTCTTGTCTAGTCTAGTCTTGTCTTGTCTAGTCTTGTCTAGTCTTGTCTTGTCTTGTCTTGTCTTTTCTTGTCTTGTCTTGTCTTGTCTTGTCTTGTCTTGTCTTGTCTTGTCTAGTCTTGTCTAGTCTTGTCTAGTCTTGTCTTGTCTAGTCTTGTCTAGTCTTGTCTTGTCTTGTCTTTTCTTGTCTGGTCTTGTCTTGTCTTGTCTGGTCTTGTCTTGTCTAGTCTTGTCTTGTCTTGTCTTGTTTTGTCTTGTCTTGTCTTGTCTTGTCTTGTCTTGTCTTGTCTTGGCTGGTCTTGTCTGGTCTTGTCTTGTCTTGTCTTGTCTTGTCTTGTCTTGTCTTGTCTTGTCTAGTCTTGTCTAGTCTTGTCTAGTCTTGTCTAGTCTTGTCTTGTCTTGTCTTGTCTAGTCTTGTCTTGTCTTGTCTTGTCTTGTCTTGTCTTGTCTTGTCTTGTCTTGTCTAGTCTTGTCTTGTCTAGTGTTGTCTAGTCTTGTCTTGTCTTGTCTTGTTTTGTCTTGTCTAGTCTTGTCTAGTCTTGTCTAGTCTTGTCTTTTCTTGTCTTGTCTAGTCTTGTCTTGTCTTGTCTAGTCTTGTCTAGTCTTGTCTAGTCTTGTCTTGTCTTGTCTAGTCTTGTCTAGTCTAGTCTTGTCTAGTCTTGCCTTTTCTTGTCTGGCCTTGTCTAGTCTTGTCTTTTCTTGTCTTGTCTTTTCTTGTCTTGTCTTGTCTTGTCTTGTCTTGTCTTGTCTTGTCTTGTCTTTTCTTGTCTGGTCTTGTCTTGTCTTGTCTTTTCTTGTCTGGTCTTGTCTTGTCTTGTCTAGTCTTGTCTTCTCATGTCTTGTCTTGTCTTGTCTTGTCTAGTCTTGTCTTGTCTAGTCTTGTCTAGTCTTGTCTTGTCTTGTCTTGTTTTGTCTTGTCTAGTCTTGTCTTGTCTAGTCTTGTCTGGTCTTGTCTTGTCTTGTCTGGTCTTGTCTTGTCTAGTCTTGTCTTGTCTTGTCTTGTCTTGTCTTGTCTTGTCTTGTCTTGTCTTGTCTAGTCTTGTCTAGTCTTGTCTTTTCTTGTCTTGTCTTTTCTTGTCTTGTCTTGTCTTGTCTTGTCTTGTCTTGTCTTGTCTTGTCTTGTCTTGTCTTGTCTTGTCTTGTCTTGTCTTGTCTTGTCTTGTCTTGTCTTGTCTTGTCTTGTCTTGTCTTGTCTTGTCTTGTCTTGTCTTGTCTTGTCTTGTCTTGTCTTGTCTTGTCTTGTCTTGTCGTGTCTTGTCTTGTCTTGTCTTGCCTTTTCTTGTCTGGCCTTGTCTTGTCTTGTCTTGTCTTGTCTTGTCTTTACTTGTCTTGTCTTGTCTTGTCTTGTCTTGTCTTGTCTAGTCTTGTCTAGTCTAGTCTTGTCTAGTCTTGCCTTTTCTTGTCTGGCCTTGTCTAGTCTTGTCTAGTCTTGTCTAGTCTTGTCTTGTCTTGTCTTGTCTTGCCTAGTCTTGTCTAGTCTTGTCTAGTCTTGTCTAGTCTTGTCTAGTCTTGTCTAGTCTTGTCTAGTCTAGTCTTGTCTTGTCTAGTCTTGTCTAGTCTTGTCTTGTCTTGTCTTGTCTTGTCTTGTCTTGTCTTGTCTTGTCTTGTCTTGTCTTGTCTTGTCTTGTCTTGTCTTGTCTTGTCTTGTCTTGTCTTGTCTTGTCTTGTCTTGTCTTGTCTTGTCTTGTCTTGTCTTGTCTTGTCTTGTCTTGTCTTGTCTTGTCTTGTCTTGTCTTGTCTTGTCTTGTCTTGTCTTGTCTTGTCTTGTCTTGTCTTGTCTTGTCTTGTCTTGTCTTGTCTTGTCTTGTCTTGTCTAGTCTTGTCTAGTCTTGTCTTGTCATGTCTTCTCATGTCTTGTCTTGTCTTGTCTTGTCTAGTCTTGTCTTGTCTAGTCTTGTCTAGTCTTGTCTTGTCTTGTCTTGTTTTGTCTTGTCTAGTCTTGTCTTGTCTAGTCTTGTCTGGTCTTGTCTTGTCTTGTCTGGTCTTGTCTTGTCTAGTCTCGTCTTGTCTTGTCTTGTCTTGTCTTGTCTTGTCTTGTCTTGTCTTGTCTAGTCTTGTCTAGTCTTGTCTTTTCTTGTCTTGTCTTTTCTTGTCTTGTCTTGTCTTGTCTTGTCTTGTCTTGTCTTGTCTTGTCTTGTCTTGTCTTGTCTTGTCTTGTCTTGTCTTGTCTTGTCTTGTCTTGTCTTGTCTTGTCTTGTCTTGTCTTGTCTTGTCTTGTCTTGTCTTGTCTTGTCTTGTCTTGTCTTGTCTTGTCTTGTCTTGTCTTGTCTTGTCTTGTCTTGTCTTGTCTTGTCTTGTCTTGTCTTGTCTTGTCTTGTCGTGTCTTGTCTTGTCTTGCCTTTTCTTGTCTGGCCTTGTCTTGTCTTGTCTTGTCTTGTCTTGTCTTGTCTTTACTTGTCTTGTCTTGTCTTGTCTTGTCGTGTCTTGTCTTGTCTTGCCTTTTCTTGTCTGGCCTTGTCTAGTCTTGTCTAGTCTTGTCTTGTCTTGTCTTGTCTTGTCTTGTCTTGTCTTGTCTTTTCTTGTCTGGTCTTGTCTTGTCTTGTCTAGTCTTGTCTAGTCTTGTCTTGTCTTGTCTAGTCTTGTCTAGTCTTGTCTTTTCTTGTCTTGTCTTTTCTTGTCTTGTCTTGTCTTGTCTTGTCTTGTCTTGTCTTGTCTTGTCTTGTCTTGTCTTGTCTTGTCTTGTCTTGTCTTGTCTTGTCTTGTCTTGTCTTGTCTTGTTTTGTCTTGTCTGGTCTTGTCTAGTCTTGTCTAGTCTTGTCTGGTCTTGTCTTGTCTTGTCTGGTCTTGTCTTGTCTAGTCTTGTCTTGTCTTGTCTTGTCTTGTCTTGTCTTGTCTTGTCTTGTCTTGTCTTGTCTTGTCTTGTCTTGTCTTGTCTTGTCTTGTCTTGTCTTGTCTAGTCTTGTCTTGTCTTGTCTAGTCTTGTCTTGTCTTGTCTTGTCTTGTCTTGTCTAGTCTTCCCTTTTCTTGTCTGGCCTTGTCTTGTCTTGTCTAGTCTTCCCTTTTCTTGTCTGGCCTTGTCTTGTCTTGTCTTGTCTAGTCTTGTCTAGTCTTGTCTTGTCTTGTCTTGTTTTGTCTTGTCTTGTTTTGTCTTGTCTTGTCTAGTCTTGTCTAGTCTTGTCTTGTCTTGTCTTGTCTTGCCTAGTCTTGTCTAGTCTTGTCTAGTCTTGTCTAGTCTTGTCTAGTCTTGTCTAGTCTTGTCTAGTCTTGTCTAGTCTTGTCTAGTCTAGTCTTGTCTTGTCTAGTCTTGTCTAGTCTTGTCTAGTCTTGTCTTGTCTTCTCTTGTCTTTTCTTGTCTTGTCTTGTCTTGTCTTGTCTTGTCTAGTCTTGTCTAGTCTTGTCTAGTCTTGTCTTGTCTAGTCTTGTCTAGTCTTGTCTTGTCTTGTCTTTTCTTGTCTGGTCTTGTCTTGTCTTGTCTTGTCTAGTCTTGTCTAGTCTTGTCTTGTCTTGTCTTGTTTTGTCTTGTCTTGTCATGTCATGTCATGTCATGTTGTGTTGTGTTGTTTTGTCTTGCCTTGTTTTGTCTTGTCTTGTCTTGTCTTGTCTTGTCTTTACTTGTCTTGTCTTGTCTTGTCTTGTCGTGTCTTGTCTTGTCTTGCCTTTTCTTGTCTGGCCTTGTCTAGTCTTGTCTTGTCGTGTCTTGTCTTGTCTTGCCTTTTCTTGTCTGGCCTTGTCTTGTCTTGTCTTGCCTTGTTTTGTCTTGTCTTGTCTTGTCTTGTCTTGTCTTTACTTGTCTTGTCTTGTCTTGTCTTGTCTTGTCTTGTCTTGTCTTGGGTTGTCTTGTCTTGTCTTGTCTTGTCTTGTCTTGTCTTGTCTTGTCTTGTCTTGTCTTGTCTTGTCTTGTCTTGTCTTGTCGTGTCTTGTCTTGTCTTGCCTTTTCTTGTCTGGCCTTGTCTTGTCTTGTCTTGTCTTGTCTTGTCTTGTCTTTACTTGTCTTGTCTTGTCTTGTCTTGTCGTGTCTTGTCTTGTCTTGCCTTTTCTTGTCTGGCCTTGTCTAGTCTTGTCTAGTCTTGTCTAGTCTTGTCTTGTCTTGTCTAGTCTTGTCTAGTCTTGTCTAGTCTTGTCTTGTCTTGTCTAGTCTTGTCTAGTCTAGTCTTGTCTAGTCTTGCCTTTTCTTGTCTGGCCTTGTCTAGTCTTGTCTAGTCTTGTCTAGTCTTGTCTTGTCTTGTCTTGTCTTGCCTAGTCTTGTCTAGTCTTGTCTAGTCTTGTCTAGTCTTGTCTAGTCTTGTCTAGTCTTGTCTAGTCTAGTCTTGTCTTGTCTAGTCTTGTCTAGTCTTGTCTTGTCTTGTCTTGTCTTGTCTTGTCTTGTCTTGTCTTGTCTTGTCTTGTCTAGTCTTGTCTAGTCTTGTCTTGTCTTGTCTTGTCTTGCCTAGTCTTGTCTAGTCTTGTCTAGTCTTGTCTAGTCTTGTCTAGTCTAGTCTTGTCTAGTCGTGTCTTGTCTAGTCTTGCCTTTTCTTGTCTGGCCTTGTCTAGTCTTGTCTAGTCTTGTCTAGTCTTGTCTTGTCTTGTCTTGTCTTGCCTAGTCTTGTCTAGTATTGTCTAGTCTTGTCTAGTCTTGTCTAGTCTTGTCTAGTCTTGTCTTGTCTTGTCTTTTCTTGTCTGGTCTTGTCTTGTCTTGTCTTGTCTAGTCTTGTCTAGTCTTGTCTTGTCTTGTCTTGTTTTGTCTTGTCTTGTCATGTCTTGTCATGTCATGTCATGTCATGTTGTGTTGTGTTGTTTTGTCTTGCCTTGTTTTGTCTTGTCTTGTCTTGTCTTGTCTTGTCTTGTCTTGGGTTGTCTTGTCTTGTCTTTTCTTGTCTTGTCTTGTCTTGTCTTGTCTTGTCTTGTCTAGACTTGTCTTGTCTTGTCTTGTCTTGTCTAGTCTTGTCTAGTCTTGTCTTGTCTTGTCTAGTCTTGTCTTGTCTTGTCTTGTCTTGTCTTGTCTTGTCTTGTCTTGTCTTGTCTTGTCTTGTCTAGTCGTGTCTTGTCTAGTCTTGCCTTTTCTTGTCTGGCCTTGTCTAGTCTTGTCTAGTCTTGTCTAGTCTTGTCTTGTCTTGTCTTGTCTTGCCTAGTCTTGTCTAGTCTTGTCTAGTCTTGTCTAGTCTTGTCTAGTCTTGTCTAGTCTTGTCTAGTCTTGTCTAGTCTTGTCTAGTCTTGTCTAGTCTTGTCTAGTCTTGTCTAGTCTTGTCTAGTCTTGTCTAGTCTTGTCTAGTCTTGTCTAGTCTTGTCTAGTCTAGTCTTGTCTTGTCTAGTCTTGTCTAGTCTTGTCTTGTCTTGTCTTGTCTTTTCTTGTCTTGTCTTGTCTTGTCTTGTCTTGTCTTGTCTTGTCTTGTCTAGTCTTGTCTAGTCTTGTCTAGTCTTGTCTTGTCTAGTCTTGTCTAGTCTTGTCTTGTCTTGTCTTTTCTTGTCTGGTCTTGTCTTGTCTTGTCTGGTCTTGTCTTGTCTAGTCTTGTCTTGTCTTGTCTTGTTTTGTCTTGTCTTGTCTTGTCTTGTCTTGTCTTGTCTTGTCTTGTCTTGGCTGGTCTTGTCTGGTCTTGTCTTGTCTTGTCTTGTCTTGTCTTGTCTTGTCTTGTCTTGTCTAGTCTTGTCTAGTCTTGTCTAGTCTTGTCTAGTCTTGTCTTGTCTTGTCTTGTCTAGTCTTGTCTTGTCTTGTCTTGTCTTGTCTTGTCTTGTCTTGTCTTGTCTTGTCTAGTCTTGTCTTGTCTAGTGTTGTCTAGTCTTGTCTTGTCTTGTCTTGTTTTGTCTTGTCTAGTCTTGTCTAGTCTTGTCTAGTCTTGTCTAGTCTTGTCTAGTCTTGTCTTTTCTTGTCTTGTCTAGTCTTGTCTTGTCTAGTCTTGTCTTTTCTTGTCTTGTCTAGTCTTGTCTTGTCTTGTCTGGTCTTGTCTTGTCTTGTCTAGTCTTGTCTTGTCTTGGCTGGTCTTGTCTGGTCTTGTCTTGTCTTGTCTTGTCTTGTCTAGTCTTGTCTTTTCTTGTCTTGTCTAGTCTTGTCTTGTCTTGTCTAGTCTTGTCTAGTCTTGTCTAGTCTTGTCTTGTCTTGTCTAGTCTTGTCTAGTCTAGTCTTGTCTAGTCTTGCCTTTTCTTGTCTAGTCTTGTCTAGTCTTGTCTTGTCTTGTCTAGTCTTGTCTTGTTTTGTCTTGTCTAGTCTTGTCTAGTCTTGTCTAGTCTTGTCTAGTCTTGTCTAGTCTTGTCTTTTCTTGTCTTGTCTAGTCTTGTCTTGTCTTGTCTAGTCTTGTCTAGTCTTGTCTAGTCTTGTCTTGTCTTGTCTAGTCTTGTCTAGTCTAGTCTTGTCTAGTCTTGCCTTTTCTTGTCTGGCCTTGTCTAGTCTTGTCTTTTCTTGTCTTGTCTTTTCTTGTCTTGTCTTGTCTTGTCTTGTCTTGTCTTGTCTTGTCTTTTCTTGTCTGGTCTTGTCTTGTCTTGTCTTTTCTTGTCTGGTCTTGTCTTGTCTTGTCTAGTCTTGTCTAGTCTTGTCTTGTCTTGTCTTGTCTTGTCTTGTCTTGTCTTGTCTTGTCTTGTCTTGTCTTGTCTTGTCTTGTCTAGTCTTGTCGTGTCTAGTCTTGTCTAGTCTTGTCTAGTCTTGTCTTGTCTTGTCTTGTCTTGTCTTGTCTTGTCTTGTCTTATCTTGCCTTGTCTTGTCTTGTCTTGTCTTGTCTAGTCTTGTCTAGTCTTGTCTTCTCTTGTCTTGTCTTTTCTTGTCTGGTCTTGTCTTGTCTTGTCTAGTCTTGTCTAGTCTTGTCTTTTCTTGTCTTGTCTTGTCTTGTCTTGTCTTGTCTTTTCTTGTCTTGTCTTGTCTTGTCTTGTCTTGTCTTGTCTTGTCTTGTCTTGTCTTGTCTTGTCTTGTCTAGTCTTGTCTAGTCTTGTTTTGTCTTGTCTTGTCTTGTCTTGTCTTGTCTAGTCTTGTCTTGTCTTGTCTTGTCTTGTCTTGTCTTGTCTTGTCTTGTCTTTTCTTGTCTGGTCTTGTCTTGTCTTGTCTAGTCTTGTCTAGTCTTGTCTTGTCTTGTCTTGTCTTGTCTTGTCTTGTCTTGTCTTGTCTTGTCTTGTCTTGTCTTGTCTTGTCTTGTCTAGTCTTGTCGTGTCTAGTCTTGTCTAGTCTTGTCTAGTCTTGTCTTGTCTTGTCTTGTCTTGTCTTGTCTTGTCTTGTCTTGCCTTGTCTTGTCTTGTCTTGTCTTGTCTAGTCTTGTCTAGTCTTGTCTTCTCTTGTCTTGTCTTTTCTTGTCTGGTCTTGTCTTGTCTTGTCTAGTCTTGTCTAGTCTTGTCTTGTCTTGTCTTGTCTTGTCTTGTCTTGTCTTGTCTTGTCTTGTCTTGTCTTGTCTTGTCTTGTCTTGTCTTGTCTAGTCTTGTCGTGTCTAGTCTTGTCTAGTCTTGTCTAGTCTTGTCTTGTCTTGTCTTGTCTTGTCTTGTCTTGTCTTGTCTTGTCTTGTCTTGTCTTGTCTAGTCTTGTCTAGTCTTGTCTAGTCTTGTCTTGTCTAGTCTTGTCTAGTCTTGTCTTGTCTTGTCTTTTCTTGTCTGGTCTTGTCTTGTCTTGTCTTGTCTAGTCTTGTCTAGTCTTGTCTTGTCTTGTCTTGTTTTGTCTTGTCTTGTCATGTCTTGTCATGTCATGTCATGTCATGTTGTGTTGTGTTGTTTTGTCTTGCCTTGTTTTGTCTTGTCTTGTCTTGTCTTGTCTTGTCTTGTCTTGGGTTGTCTTGTCTTGTCTTTTCTTGTCTTGTCTTGTCTTGTCTTGTCTTGTCTTGTCTAGACTTGTCTTGTCTTGTCTTGTCTTGTCTAGTCTTGTCTAGTCTTGTCTTGTCTTGTCTAGTCTTGTCTTGTCTTGTCTTGTCTTGTCTTGTCTTGTCTTGTCTTGTCTTGTCTTGTCTAGTCGTGTCTTGTCTAGTCTTGCCTTTTCTTGTCTGGCCTTGTCTAGTCTTGTCTAGTCTTGTCTAGTCTTGTCTAGTCTTGTCTTGTCTTGTCTTGTCTTGCCTAGTCTTGTCTAGTCTTGTCTAGTCTTGTCTAGTCTTGTCTAGTCTTGTCTAGTCTTGTCTAGTCTTGTCTAGTCTTGTCTAGTCTTGTCTAGTCTTGTCTAGTCTTGTCTAGTCTTGTCTAGTCTTGTCTAGTCTAGTCTTGTCTTGTCTAGTCTTGTCTAGTCTTGTCTTGTCTTGTCTTGTCTTTTCTTGTC
This sequence comes from Zeugodacus cucurbitae, assembly GCF_028554725.1. Lineage (NCBI taxonomy): Eukaryota > Metazoa > Arthropoda > Insecta > Diptera > Tephritidae > Zeugodacus > Zeugodacus cucurbitae. The sequence continues at coordinate 21,748,529 of NC_071672.1, read as the reverse complement.
TTGTCTTGTCTTGTCTTGTCTTGTCTTGTCTTGTCTTGTCTTGTCTAGTCTTGTCTAGTCTTGTCTAGTCTTGTCTTGTCTAGTCTTGTCTAGTCTTGTCTTGTCTTGTCTTTTCTTGTCTGGTCTTGTCTTGTCTTGTCTGGTCTTGTCTTGTCTAGTCTTGTCTTGTCTTGTCTTGTTTTGTCTTGTCTTGTCTTGTCTTGTCTTGTCTTGTCTTGTCTTGTCTTGGCTGGTCTTGTCTGGTCTTGTCTTGTCTTGTCTTGTCTTGTCTTGTCTTGTCTTGTCTTGTCTAGTCTTGTCTAGTCTTGTCTAGTCTTGTCTTGTCTTGTCTTGTCTAGTCTTGTCTTGTCTTGTCTTGTCTTGTCTTGTCTTGTCTTGTCTTGTCTTGTCTTGTCTTGTCTAGTCTTGTCTTGTCTAGTGTTGTCTAGTCTTGTCTTGTCTTGTCTTGTTTTGTCTTGTCTAGTCTTGTCTAGTCTTGTCTAGTCTTGTCTAGTCTTGTCTTGCCTAGTCTTGTCTAGTCTTGTCTAGTCTTGTCTAGTCTTGTCTAGTCTTGTCTAGTCTTGTCTAGTCTTGTCTAGTCTTGTCTAGTCTAGTCTTGTCTTGTCTAGTCTTGTCTAGTCTTGTCTAGTCTTGTCTTGTCTTCTCTTGTCTTTTCTTGTCTTGTCTTGTCTTGTCTTGTCTTGTCTAGTCTTGTCTAGTCTTGTCTAGTCTTGTCTTGTCTAGTCTTGTCTAGTCTTGTCTTGTCTTGTCTTTTCTTGTCTGGTCTTGTCTTGTCTTGTCTTGTCTAGTCTTGTCTAGTCTTGTCTTGTCTTGTCTTGTTTTGTCTTGTCTTGTCATGTCATGTCATGTCATGTTGTGTTGTGTTGTTTTGTCTTGCCTTGTTTTGTCTTGTCTTGTCTTGTCTTGTCTTGTCTTGTCTTGTCTTGTCTTGTCTTGGGTTGTCTTGTCTTGTCTTGTCTTGTCTTGTCTTGTCTTGTCTTGTCTTGTCTTGTCTTGTCTTGTCTTGTCTTGTCTTGTCTTGTCTTGTCTTGTCTTGTCTTGTCTTGTCTTGTCTTGTCTTGTCTTGTCGTGTCTTGTCTTGTCTTGCCTTTTCTTGTCTGGCCTTGTCTTGTCTTGTCTTGTCTTGTCTTGTCTTGTCTTTACTTGTCTTGTCTTGTCTTGTCTTCTCGTGTCTTGTCTTGTCTTGCCTTTTCTTGTCTGGCCTTGTCTAGTCTTGTCTAGTCTTGTCTAGTCTTGTCTTGTCTTGTCTAGTCTTGTCTAGTCTTGTCTAGTCTTGTCTTGTCTTGTCTAGTCTTGTCTAGTCTAGTCTTGTCTAGTCTTGCCTTTTCTTGTCTGGCCTTGTCTAGTCTTGTCTAGTCTTGTCTAGTCTTGTCTTGTCTTGTCTTGTCTTGCCTAGTCTTGTCTAGTCTTGTCTAGTCTTGTCTAGTCTTGTCTAGTCTTGTCTAGTCTTGTCTAGTCTAGTCTTGTCTTGTCTAGTCTTGTCTAGTCTTGTCTTGTCTTGTCTTGTCTTGTCTTGTCTTGTCTTGTCTAGTCTTGTCTAGTCTTGTTTTGTCTTGTCTTGTCTTGTCTTGTCTTGTCTAGTCTTGTCTTGTCTTGTCTTGTCTTGTCTTGTCTTGTCTTGTCTTGTCTTGTCTTTTCTTGTCTGGTCTTGTCTTGTCTTGTCTAGTCTTGTCTAGTCTTGTCTTGTCTTGTCTTGTCTTGTCTTGTCTTGTCTTGTCTTGTCTTGTCTTGTCTTGTCTTGTCTTGTCTTGTCTTGTCTAGTCTTGTCGTGTCTAGTCTTGTCTAGTCTTGTCTAGTCTTGTCTTGTCTTGTCTTGTCTTGTCTTGTCTTGTCTTGTCTTGCCTTGTCTTGTCTTGTCTTGTCTTGTCTAGTCTTGTCTAGTCTTGTCTTCTCTTGTCTTGTCTTTTCTTGTCTGGTCTTGTCTTGTCTTGTCTAGTCTTGTCTAGTCTTGTCTTGTCTTGTCTTGTCTTGTCTTGTCTTGTCTTGTCTTGTCTTGTCTAGTCTTGTCTTGTCTTGTCTTGTCTAGTCTAGTCTTGTCTAGTCTTGCCTTTTCTTGTCTGGCCTTGTCTAGTCTTGTCTTTTCTTGTCTTGTCTTTTCTTGTCTTGTCTTGTCTTGTCTTGTCTTGTCTTGTCTTGTCTTTTCTTGTCTGGTCTTGTCTTGTCTTGTCTTTTCTTGTCTGGTCTTGTCTTGTCTTGTCTAGTCTTGTCTAGTCTTGTCTTGTCTTGTCTTGTCTTGTCTTGTCTTGTCTTGTCTTGTCTTGTCTAGTCTTGTCGTGTCTAGTCTTGTCTAGTCTTGTCTAGTCTTGTCTTGTCTTGTCTTGTCTTGTCTTGTCTTGTCTTGTCTTGTCTAGTCTTCTCTTGTCTAGTCTTGTCTTGTCTTGTCTTGTCTTGTCTTGTCTTGTCTAGTCTTGTCTTGTCTTTTCTTGTCTTGTCTTGTCTTGTCTTGTCTTGTCATGTCTTCTCATGTCTTGTCTTGTCTTGTCTTGTCTAATCTTGTCTTGTCTTGTCTTGTTTTGTCTTGTCTAGTCTTGTCTTGTTTTGTCTTGTCTAGTCTTGTCTTGTCTAGTCTTGTCTTGTCTTGTCTTGTCTTGTCTTGTCTTGTCTTGTCTAGTCTTGTCTTGTCTTGTCTAGTCTTGTCTTGTCTTGTCTTGTCTTGTCTTGTCTAGTCTTCCCTTTTCTTGTCTGGCCTTGTCTTGTCTTGTCTAGTCTTCCCTTTTCTTGTCTGGCCTTGTCTTGTCTTGTCTGGTCTAGTCTTGTCTTGTCTTGTCTTGTTTTGTCTTGTCTTGTTTTGTCTTGTCTTGTCTAGTCTTGTCTAGTCTTGTCTTGTCTTGCCTAGTCTTGTCTAGTCTTGTCTAGTCTTGTCTAGTCTTGTCTAGTCTTGTCTAGTCTTGTCTAGTCTTGTCTAGTCTTGTCTAGTCTAGTCTTGTCTTGTCTAGTCTTGTCTAGTCTTGTCTAGTCTTGTCTTGTCTTCTCTTGTCTTTTCTTGTCTTGTCTTGTCTTGTCTTGTCTTGTCTTGTCTAGTCTTGTCTAGTCTTGTCTAGTCTTGTCTTGTCTAGTCTTGTCTAGTCTTGTCTTGTCTTGTCTTTTCTTGTCTGGTCTTGTCTTGTCTTGTCTTGTCTAGTCTTGTCTAGTCTTGTCTTGTCTTGTCTTGTTTTGTCTTGTCTTGTCATGTCATGTCATGTCATGTTGTGTTGTGTTGTTTTGTCTTGCCTTGTTTTGTCTTGTCTTGTCTTGTCTTGTCTTGTCTTGTCTTGTCTTGTCTTGTCTTGTCTTGTCTTGTCTTGTCTTGTCTTGTCTTGTCTAGTCTTGTCTAGTATTGTCTTCTCTTGTCTTGTCTTTTCTTGTCTGGTCTTGTCTTGTCTTGTCTAGTCTTGTCTAGTCTTGTCTTTTCTTGTCTGGTCTTGTCTTGTCTTGTCTTGTCTTGTCTTGTCTTGTCTTGTCTTGTCTTGTCTTGTCTTGTCTTGTCTTGTCTTGTCTTGTCTTGTCTTGTCTTGTCTTGTCTTGTCTTGTCTTGTCTTGTCTTGTCTTGTCTTGTCTAGTCTTGTCTAGTCTTGTCTTGTCTTGTCTTGTCTTGTCTTGTCTTGTCTTGTCTTGTCTTGTCTTGTCTTGTCTTGTCTTGTTTTGTCTTGTCTGGTCTAGTCTTGTCTAGTATTGTCTTCTCTTGTCTTGTCTTTTCTTGTCTGGTCTTGTCTTGTCTTGTCTAGTCTTGTCTAGTCTTGTTTTGTCTTGTTTTGTCTTGTCATGTCATGTCATGTCATGTTGTGTTGTGTTGTTTTGTCTTGCCTTGTTTTGTCTTGTCTTGTCTTGTCTTGTCTTGTCTTGTCTTGTCTTGTCTTGTCTTGTCTTGTCTTGTCTTGTCTTGTCTTGTCTTGTCTTGTCTTGTCTTGTCTAGTCTTGTCTAGTATTGTCTTCTCTTGTCTTGTCTTTTCTTGTCTGGTCTTGTCTTGTCTTGTCTAGTCTTGTCTAGTCTTGTTTTGTCTTGTTTTGTCTTGTCATGTCTTCTCATGTCTTGTCTTGTCTAGTCTTGTCTAGTCTTGTCTAGTCTTGTCTAGTCTTGTCTTGTCTTGTCTTGTTTTGTCTTGTCTTGTCTTGTCTTGTCTTGTCTTGTCTTGTCTTGTCTGGTCTTGTCTTGTCTTGTCTAGTCTTGTCTAGTCTTGTCTTGTCTTGTCTTGTCTTGTCTTGTCTTGTCTTGTCTTGTCTTGTCTTGTCTTGTCTTGTCTTGTTTTGTCTTGTCTGGTCTTGTCTAGTCTTGTCTAGTCTTGTCTGGTCTTGTCTTGTCTTGTCTTGTCTTGTCTTGTCTTGTCTTGTCTAGTCTTGTCTAGTCTTGTTTTGTCTTGTCTTGTCTTGTCTTGTCTAGTCTTGTCTAGTCTTGTCTTTTCTTGTCTTGTCTTTTCTTGTCTTGTCTTGTCTTGTCTTGTCTTGTCTTGTCTTGTCTTGTCTTGTCTTGTCTTGTCTTGTCTTGTCTAGTCTTGTCTAGTCTTGTTTTGTCTTGTCTTGTCTTGTCTTGTCTTGTCTAGTCTTGTCTTGTCTTGTCTTGTCTTGTCTTGTCTTGTCTTGTCTTGTCTTGTCTTGTCTTTTCTTGTCTGGTCTTGTCTTGTCTTGTCTAGTCTTGTCTAGTCTTGTCTTGTCTTGTCTTGTCTTGTCTTGTCTTGTCTTGTCTTGTCTTGTCTTGTCTTGTCTTGTCTTGTCTTGTCTTGTCTTGTCTTGTCTTGTCTTGTCTTGTCTTGTCTTGTCTTGTCTTGTCTTGTCTTGTCTTGTCTTGTCTTGTCTTGTCTTGTCTTGTCTTGTCTTGTCTTGTCTTGTCTTGTCTTGTCTTGTCTTGTCTTGTCTTGTCTTGTCTTGTCTTGTCTTGTCTTGTCTTGTCTTGTCTTGTCTTGTCTAGTCTTGTCTAGTCTTGTCTTGTCATGTCTTCTCATGTCTTGTCTTGTCTTGTCTTGTCTAGTCTTGTCTTGTCTAGTCTTGTCTAGTCTTGTCTTGTCTTGTCTTGTTTTGTCTTGTCTAGTCTTGTCTTGTCTAGTCTTGTCTGGTGTTGTCTTGTCTTGTCTGGTCTTGTCTTGTCTAGTCTTGTCTTGTCTTGTCTTGTCTTGTCTTGTCTTGTCTTGTCTAGTCTTGTCTAGTCTTGTCTTTTCTTGTCTTGTCTTTTCTTGTCTTGTCTTGTCTTGTCTTGTCTTGTCTTGTCTTGTCTTGTCTTGTCTTGTCTTGTCTTGTCTTGTCTTGTCTTGTCTTGTCTTGTCTTGTCTTGTCTTGTCTTGTCTTGTCTTGTCTTGTCTTGTCTTGTCTTGTCTTGTCTTGTCTTGTCTTGTCTTGTCTTGTCTTGTCTTGTCTTGTCTTGTCTTGTCGTGTCTTGTCTTGTCTTGCCTTTTCTTGTCTGGCCTTGTCTTGTCTTGTCTTGTCTTGTCTTGTCTTGTCTTTACTTGTCTTGTCTTGTCTTGTCTTGTCGTGTCTTGTCTTGTCTTGCCTTTTCTTGTCTGGCCTTGTCTAGTCTTGTCTAGTCTTGTCTTGTCTTGTCTTGTCTTGTCTTGTCTTGTCTTGTCTTGTCTTTTCTTGTCTGGTCTTGTCTTGTCTTGTCTAGTCTTGTCTAGTCTTGTCTTGTCTTGTCTAGTCTTGTCTAGTCTTGTCTTTTCTTGTCTTGTCTTTTCTTGTCTTGTCTTGTCTTGTCTTGTCTTGTCTTGTCTTGTCTTGTCTTGTCTTGTCTTGTCTTGTCTTGTCTTGTTTTGTCTTGTCTGGTCTTGTCTAGTCTTGTCTAGTCTTGTCTGGTCTTGTCTTGTCTTGTCTGGTCTTGTCTTGTCTAGTCTTGTCTTGTCTTGTCTTGTCTTGTCTTGTCTTGTCTTGTCTTGTCTTGTCTTGTCTTGTCTTGTCTTGTCTTGTCTAGTCTTGTCTTGTCTTGTCTAGTCTTGTCTTGTCTTGTCTTGTCTTGTCTAGTCTTCCCTTTTCTTGTCTGGCCTTGTCTTGTCTTGTCTAGTCTTCCCTTTTCTTGTCTGGCCTTGTCTTGTCTTGTCTTGTCTAGTCTTGTCTAGTCTTGTCTTGTCTTGTCTTGTTTTGTCTTGTCTTGTTTTGTCTTGTCTTGTCTAGTCTTGTCTAGTCTTGTCTTGTCTTGCCTAGTCTTGTCTAGTCTTGTCTAGTCTTGTCTAGTCTTGTCTAGTCTTGTCTAGTCTTGTCTAGTCTAGTCTTGTCTTGTCTAGTCTTGTCTAGTCTTGTCTAGTCTTGTCTAGTCTTGTCTTGTCTTCTCTTGTCTTTTCTTGTCTTGTCTTGTCTTGTCTTGTCTTGTCTAGTCTTGTCTAGTCTTGTCTAGTCTTGTCTTGTCTAGTCTTGTCTAGTCTAGTCTTGTCTTGTCTTGTCTTTTCTTGTCTGGTCTTGTCTTGTCTTGTCTTGTCTAGTCTTGTCTAGTCTTGTCTTGTCTTGTCTTGTTTTGTCTTGTCTTGTCATGTCATGTCATGTCATGTTGTGTTGTGTTGTTTTGTCTTGCCTTGTTTTGTCTTGTCTTGTCTTGTCTTGTCTTGTCTTGTCTTGTCTTGGGTTGTCTTGTCTTGTCTTGTCTTGTCTTGTCTTGTCTTGTCTTGTCTTGTCTTGTCTTGTCTTGTCTGGTCTTGTCTTGTCTTGTCTTGTCGTGTCTTGTCTTGTCTTGTCTTGTCTTGTCTTGTCTTTTCTTGTCTGGTCTTGTCTTGTCTTGTCTTGTCTAGTCTTGTCTAGTCTTGTCTTGTCTTGTCTAGTCTTGTCTAGTCTTGTCTAGTCTTGTCTAGTCTTGTCTAGTCTTGTCTAGTCTTGTCTAGTCTTGTCTAGTCTAGTCTTGTCTTGTCTAGTCTTGTCTAGTCTTGTCTAGTCTTGTCTAGTCTTGTCTAGTCTTGTCTTGTCTTCTCTTGTCTTTTCTTGTCTTGTCTTGTCTTGTCTTGTCTTGTCTAGTCTTGTCTAGTCTTGTCTAGTCTTGTCTTGTCTAGTCTTGTCTAGTCTAGTCTTGTCTTGTCTTGTCTTTTCTTGTCTGGTCTTGTCTTGTCTTGTCTTGTCTAGTCTTGTCTAGTCTTGTCTTGTCTTGTCTTGTTTTGTCTTGTCTTGTCATGTCATGTCATGTCATGTTGTGTTGTGTTGTTTTGTCTTGCCTTGTTTTGTCTTGTCTTGTCTTGTCTTGTCTTGTCTTGTCTTGTCTTGTCTTGTCTTGGGTTGTCTTGTCTTGTCTTGTCTTGTCTTGTCTTGTCTTGTCTTGTCTTGTCTTGTCTTGTCTTGTCTGGTCTTGTCTTGTCTTGTCTTGTCGTGTCTTGTCTTGTCTTGCCTTTTCTTGTCTGGCCTTGTCTTGTCTTGTCTTGTCTTGTCTTGTCTTGTCTTGTCTTGTCTTTACTTGTCTTGTCTTGTCTTGTCTTGTCGTGTCTTGTCTTGTCTTGCCTTTTCTTGTCTGGCCTTGTCTAGTCTTGTCTTGTCTTGTCTAGTCTTGTCTTGTCTTGTCTAGTCTTGTCTAGTCTTGTCTAGTCTTGTCTAGTCTTGTCTAGTCTTGTCTTGTCTTGTCTAGTCTTGTCTAGTCTAGTCTTGTCTAGTCTTGCCTTTTCTTGTCTGGCCTTGTCTAGTCTTGTCTAGTCTTGTCTAGTCTTGTCTTGTCTTGTCTTGTCTTGTCTAGTCTTGTCTAGTCTTGTCTTGTCTTGTCTTGTCTTGTCTTGTCATGTCTTGTCTTGTCTTGTCTTGTCTAGTCTTGTCTTGTCTTGTCTTGTCTTGTCTTGTCTTGTCTTGTCTTGTCTTGTCTTGTCTTGTCTTGTCTTGTCTTGTCTTGTCTTGTCTTGTCTTGTCTTGTGTTGTCTTGTTTTGTCTTGTTTTGTCTTGTCATGTCTTCTCATGTCTTGTCTTGTCTTGTCTTGTCTAGTCTTGTCTTGTCTTGTCTTGTCTTGTCTTGTCTTGTGTTGTCTTGTTTTGTCTTGTTTTGTCTTGTCATGTCTTCTCATGTCTTGTCTTGTCTTGTCTTGTCTAGTCTTGTCTTGTCTTGTCTTGTCTTGTCTTGTCTTGTCTTGTCTTGTCTTGTCTTGTCTTGTCTTGTCTAGTCTAGTCTTGTCTTGTCTAGTCTTGTCTAGTCTTGTCTAGTCTTGTCTAGTCTTGTCTAGTCTTGTCTAGTCTTGTCTTGTCTTGTCTTGTCTAGTCTTGTCTAGTCTTGTCTAGTCTTGTCTTGTCTTGTCTTGTCTAGTCTTGTCTAGTCTAGTCTTGTCTAGTCTTGTCTAGTCTTGTCTAGTCTTGTCTAGTCTTGTCTAGTCTTGTCTTGTTTTGTCTTGTTTTGTCTTGTCATGTCTTCTCATGTCTTGTCTTGTCTTGTCTTGTCTTTTCTTGTCCTGTCTTGTCTTGCCTTGTCTTGTCTTGTCTTGTCTTGTCTTGTCTTGTCTTGTCTTGTCTTGTCTTGTCTTGTCTTGTCTTGTCTTGTCTTGTCTTGTCTTGTCTTGTCTTGTCTTGTCTTGTCTTGTCTTGTCTTGTCTTGTCTTGTCTTGTCTTGTCTTGTCTTGTCTTGTCTTGTCTTGTGTTGTCTTGTTTTGTCTTGTTTTGTCTTGTCATGTCTTCTCATGTCTTGTCTTGTCTTGTCTTGTCTTGTCTTGTCTTGTCTTGTCTTGTCTTGTCTAGTCTTGTCTAGTCTTGTCTAGTCTTGTCTTGTCTAGTCTTGTCTAGTCTTGTCTTGTCTTGTCTTTTCTTGTCTGGTCTTGTCTTGTCTTGTCTTGTCTAGTCTTGTCTAGTCTTGTCTTGTCTTGTTTTGTCTTGTCTTGTCATGTCATGTCATGTTGTGTTGTGTTGTTTTGTCTTGTCTTGTGTTGTCTTGTTTTGTCTTGTTTTGTCTTGTCATGTCTTCTCATGTCTTGTCTTGTCTTGTCTTGTCTAGTCTTGTCTTGTCTTGTCTTGTCTTGTCCTGTCTTGTCTTGCCTTGTCTTGTCTTGTCTTGTCTTGTCTTGTCTTGTCTTGTCTTGTCTTGTCTTGTCTTGTCTTGTCTTGTCTTGTCTTGTCTTGTCTTGTCTTGTCTTGTCTTGTCTTGTCTTGTCTTGTCTTGTCTTGTCTTGTCTTGTCTTGTCTTGTCTTGTCTTGTCTTGTCTTGTCTTGTCTTGTCTTGTCTTGTCTTGTCTTGTCTTGTGTTGTCTTGTTTTGTCTTGTTTTGTCTTGTCATGTCTTCTCATGTCTTGTCTTGTCTTGTCTTGTCTAGTCTTGTCTTGTCTTGTCTTGTCTTGTCTTGTCTTGTGTTGTCTTGTTTTGTCTTGTTTTGTCTTGTCATGTCTTCTCATGTCTTGTCTTGTCTTGTCTTGTCTAGTCTTGTCTTGTCTTGTCTTGTCTTGTCTTGTCTTGTCTTGTCTTGTCTTGTCTTGTCTTGTCTTGTCTAGTCTTGTCTTGTCTTGTCTTGTCTTGTCTAGTCTTGTCTTGTCTTGTCTTGTCTTGTCTTGTCTTGTCTTGTCTTGTCTTGTCTTGTCTTGTCTTGTCTTGTCTTGTCTTGTCTTGTCTTGTCTTGTCTTGTCTTGTCTTGTCTAGTCTTGTCTAGTCTTGTCTAGTCTTGTCTTGTCTTGTCTTGTCTTGTCTTGTCTTGTCTTGTCTTGTCTTGTCTTGTATTGTCTTGTCTTGTCTTGTCTTGTCTTGTCTTGTCTTGTCTTGTATTGTCTTGTCTTGTCTTGTCTTGTCTTGTCTAGTCTTGTCTGGTCTTGTCTGGTCTTGTCTTGTCTAGTCTTGTCTAGTCTTGTCTAGTCTTGTCTTGTCTTGTCTTGTCTTGTCTTGTCTTGTCTTGTCTAGTCTTGTCTAGTCTTGTCTTGTCTTGTCTTGTCTTGTCTTGTCTTTTCTTGTCTGGTCTTGTCTTGTCTTGTCTTGTCTAGTCTTGTCTAGTCTTGTCTGGTCTTGTCTGGTCTTGTCTGGTCTTGTCTTGTCTTGTCTTGTCTTGTCTTGTCTTGTCTTGTCTTGTCTTGTCTTGTCTTGTCTTGTCTTGTCTTGTCTTGTCTTGTCTTGTCTTGTCTTGTCTTGTCTTGTCTTGTCTTGTCTTGTCTAGTCTTGTCTTTTCTTGTCTGGTCTTGTCTTGTCTTGTCTGGTCTTGTCTTGTCTAGTCTTGTCTTGTCTTGTCTTGTTTTGTCTTGTCTTGTCTTGTCTTGTCTAGTCTTGTCTAGTCTTGTCTAGTCTTGTCTTGTCTTGTCTTGTCTTGTCTTGTCTTGTCTTGTCTTGTCTTGTCTGGTCTTGTCTGGTCTTGTCTTGTCTTGTTTTGTCTTGTCTTGTCTTGTCTAGCCTTGTCTTGTCTTATCTTGTTTTGTCTTGTCTTGTCTTGTCTTGTCTAGCCTTGTCTAGTCTTGTCTAGTCTTGTCTTGTCTTGTCTTGTCTTGTCTTGTCTTGTCTTGTCTTGTCTTGTCTTGTCTTGTCTTGTCTTGTCTTGTCTTGTCTTGTCTTGTCTTGTCTTGTCTTGTCTTGTCTTGTCTTGTCTTGTCTTGTCTTGTCTTGTCTTGTCTTGTCTTGTCTTGTCTTGTCTTGTCTTGTCTTGGGTTGTCTTTACTTGTCTTTTCTTGTCTTGTCTTGTCTTGTATTGTCTTGTCTTGGGTTGTCTTGTCTTGTCTTTTCTTGTCTTGTCTTGTCTTGTCTTGTCTTGTCTTGTCTAGACTTGTCTTGTCTTGTCTTGTCTTGTCTTGTCTTGTCTTGTCTTGTCTTGTCTTGTCTTGTCTTGTCTTGTCTTGTCTTGTCTTGTCTTGTCTTGTCTTGTCTTGTCTTGTCTTGTCTTGTCTTGTCTAGTCTTGTCTAGTCTTGTCTTGTCTTGTTTTGTCTTGTCTTGTCATGTCATGTCATGTCATGTTGTGTTGTGTTGTTTTGTCTTGCCTTGTTTTGTCTTGTTTTGTCTTGTCTTGTCTTGTCTTGTCTTGGGTTGTCTTGTCTTGTCTTTTCTTGTCTTGCCTTGTCTTGTCTTGTCTTGTCTTGGGTTGTCTTGTCTTGTCTTGTATTGTCTTGTCTTGGGTTGTCTTGTCTTGTCTTTTCTTGTCTTGTCTTGTCTTGTCTTGTCTTGTCTTGTCTAGACTTGTCTTGTCTTGTCTTGTCTTGTCTTGTCTTGTCTTGTCTTGTCTTGTCTTGTCTTGTCTTGTCTTGTCTTGTCTTGTCTTGTCTTGTCTTGTCTTGTCTTGTCTTGTCTTGTCTTGTCTTGTCTAGTCTTGTCTAGTCTTGTCTAGTCTTGTCTTTTCTTGTCTTTTCTTGTCTTGTCTTGTCTTGTCTTGTCTAGTCTTGTCTTGTCTTGTCTTGTCTAGTCTTGTCTAGTCTTGTCTTGTCTTGTCTTGCTTTGTCTTGTCTTGTCATGTCATGTCATGTTGTGTTGTGTTGTTTTGTCTTGCCTTGTTTTGTCTTGTCTTGTCTTGTCTTGTCTTGTCTTGGGTTGTCTTGTCTTGTCTTTTCTTGTCGTGTCTTGTCTTGTCTTGTCTTGTCTTGTCTTGTCTTGTCTTTTCTTGTCTTGTCTTGTCTTGTCTTGTCTTGTCTTGTCTTGTCTTGTCTTGTCTTGTCTTGTCTTGTCTTGTCTTGTCTTGTCTTGTCTTGTCTTGTCTTGTCTTGTCTTGTCTTGTCTTGTCTTGTCTTGTCTTGTCTTGTCTTGTCTTGTCTTGTCTTGTCTTGTTTTGTCTTGTCTTGTCTTGTCTTGTCTTGTCTTGTCTTGTCTTGTCTTGTCTTGTCTTGTCTTGTCTTGTCTTGTCTTGTCTTGTCTTGTCTTTCCTTGTCTTGTCTTGTCTTGTCTTGTCTTGTCTTGTCTTGTCTTGTCTTGTCTTGTCTTGTCTTGTCTTGTCTTGTCTTGTCTTGTCTTGTCTTGTCTTGTCTAGTCTTGTCTAGTCTTGTCTAGTCTTGTCTAGTCTTGTCTAGTCTTGTCTTGTCTTGTCTTGTCTTGTCTTGTCTTGTCTTGTCTTGTCTTGTCTTGTCTTGTCTTGTCTTGTCTTGTCTTGTCTTGTCTTGTCTTGTCTTGTCTTGTCTTGTCGTGTCTTGTCTTGTCTTGCCTTTTCTTGTATGGCCTGGTCTTGTCTTGTCTTGTCTTGTCTTTTCTTGTCTTGTCTTGTCTTGGGTTGTCTTGTCTTGTCTTGTCTTGTCTTGTCTTGTCTTGTCTTGTCTTGTCTTGTCTTGTCTAGTCTTGTCTTGTCTAGTCTTGTCTAGTCTTGTCTAGTCTTGTCTAGTCTTGTCTTGTCTTGTCTTGTCTTGTCTTGTCTTGTCTAGTCTTGTCTAGTCTTGTCTAGTCTTGTCTAGTCTTGTCTAGTCTTGTGTTGTCTTGTCTTGTCTTGTCTTGTCTTGTCTAGTCTTGTCTAGTCTTGTCTAGTCTTGTCTTGTCTTGTCATGTCTTGTCTAGTCTTGTCTTGTCTAGTCTTGTCTAGTCTTGTCTAGTCTTGTCTAGTCTTGTCTAGTCTTGTCTTGTCTTGTCTAGTCTTGTCTAGTCTTGTCTTGTCTTGTCTTGTTTTGTCTTGTCTTGTCTAGTCTTGTCTTGTCTAGTCTTGTCTAGTCTTGTCTAGTCTTGTCTAGTCTTGTCTAGTCTTGTCTTGTCTAGTCTTGTCTAGTCTTGTCTAGTCTTGTCTAGTCTTGTCTAGTCTTGTCTAGTCTTGTCTAGTCTTGTCTTGTCTTGTCATGTCTTGTCTAGTCTTGTCTAGTCTTGTCTTGTCTAGTCTTGTCTAGTCTTGTCTAGTCTTGTCTAGTCTTGTCTTATCTTGTCTTGTCTAGTCTTGTCTAGTCTTGTCTAGTCTTGTCTTGTCTTGTCTTGTCTAGTCTTGTCTTGTCTAGTCTTGTCTAGTCTTGTCTTGTCTTGTCTTATCTAGTCTTGTCTAGTCTTGTCTAGTCTTGTCTAGTCTTGTCTTGTCTTGTCTAGTCTTGTCTAGTCTTGTCTTGTCTTGTCTTGTCTAGTCTTGTCTAGTCTTGTCTAGTCTTGTCTTGTCTTGTCTTGTCTTGTCTAGTCTTGTCTAGTCTTGTCTAGTCTAGTCTTGTCTAGTCTTGTCTAGTCTTGTCTAGTCTTGTCTCGTCTTGTCTTGTTTTGTCTTGTTTTGTCTTGTTTTGTCTTGTCTTGTCTTGTCTTGTCTTGTCTTGTCTTGTCTTGTCTTGTCTTTTCTTGTCTGGTCTTGTCTTGTCTTGTCTAGTCTAGTCTTGTCTTTTCTTGTCTTGTCTAGTCTTGTCTTGTCTTGTCTTTTCTTGTCTGGTCTTGTCTTGTCTTGTCTTGTCTAGTCTTGTCTTGTCTTGTCTAGTCTTGTCTAGTCTTGTCTTGTCTTGTCTTGTCTAGTCTTGTCTAGTCTTGTCTAGTCTTGTCTAGTCTTGTCTAGTCTTGTCTTGTCTTGTCTAGTCTTGTCTAGTCTAGTCTTGTCTAGTCTTGTCTAGTCTTGTCTAGTCTTGTCTAGTCTTGTCTTGTCTTGTCTTGTCTAGTCTTGTCTAGTCCTGTCTAGTCTTGTCTAGTCTTGTCTTGTCTTGTCTAGTCTTGTCTTGTCTAGTCTTGTCTAGTCTTGTCTAGTCTTGTCTAGTCTTGTCTTGTCTTGTCTTGTCTAGTCTTGTCTAGTCTTGTCTAGTCTTGTCTAGTCTTGTCTAGTCTTGTCTAGTCTTGTCTAGTCTTGTCTAGTCTTGTCTTGTCTTGTCTAGTCTTGTCTAGTCTTGTCTTGTCTTGTCTTGTCTTGTCTTGTCTTGTCTTGTCTTGTCTAGTCTTGTCTTGTCTAGTCTTGTCTAGTCTTGTCTTGTCTTGTCTTGTCTAGTCTTGTCTAGTCTTGTCTAGTCTTGTCTAGTCTTGTCTAGTCTTGTCTTGTCTTGTCTTGTCTAGTCTTGTCTAGTCTTGTCTAGTCTTGTCTAGTCTTGTCTTGTCTTGTCTTGTCTAGTCTTGTCTAGTCTAGTCTTGTCTTTTCTTGTCTTGTCTAGTCTTGTCTTGTCTTGTCTTTTCTTGTCTGGTCTTGTCTTGTCTTGTCTTGTCTTGTCTTGTCTAGTCTTGTCTTGTCTTGTCTAGTCTTGTCTAGTCTTGTCTTGTCTTGTCTTGTCTAGTCTTGTCTAGTCTTGTCTAGTCTTGTCTTGTCTTGTATTGTCTAGTCTTGTCTAGTCTAGTCTTGTCTAGTCTTGTCTAGTCTTGTCTTGTCTTGTCTTGTCTAGTCTTGTCTAGTCTTGTCTAGTCTTGTCTTGTCTTGTCTAGTCTTGTCTAGTCTTGTCTTGTCTTGTCTTGTCTTGTCTTGTCTTGTCTTGTCTTGTCTAGTCTTGTCTTGTCTTGTCTTGTCTTGTCTTGTCTTGTCTAGTCTTGTCTTGTCTTGTCTAGTCTTGTCTAGTCTTGTCTAGTCTTGTCTTGTCTTGTCTTGTCTTGTCTTGTCTTGTCTTGTCTGGTCTTGTCTTGTCTTGTCTTGTTTTGTCTTGTCTAGTCTTGTCTTGTCTTGTCTAGTCTTGTCTAGTCTTGTCTTGTCTTGTCTTGTCTAGCCTTCTCTAGCCTTCTCTAGTCTTGTCTAGTCTTGTCTTGTCTTGTCTAGTCTTGTCTAGTCTAGTCTTGTCTTGTCTTGTCTTGTCTAGTATTGTCTAGTCTTGTCTAGTCTTGTCTAGTCTTGTCTTGTCTTGTCTAGTCTTGTCTTGTCTAGTCTTGTCTAGTCTTGTCTAGTCTTGTCTAGTCTTGTCTTGTCTTGTCTTGTCTAGTCTTGTCTAGTCTTGTCTAGTCTTGTCTTGTCTTGTCTTGTCTAGTCTTGTCTACTCTTGTCTAGTCTTGTCTAGTCTTGTCTAGTCTTGTCTTGTCTTGTCTAGTCTTGTCTTGTCTAGTCTTGTCTAGTCTTGTCTAGTCTTGTCTAGTCTTGTCTTGTCTTGTCTTGTCTTGTCTAGTCTTGTCTAGTCTTGTCTAGTCTTGTCTTGTCTTGTCTTGTCTAGTCTTGTCTAGTCTAGTCTTGTCTAGTCTTGTCTAGTCTTGTCTAGTCTTGTCTTGTTTTGTCTTGTTTTGTCTTGTCATGTCTTCTCATGTCTTGTCTTGTCTTGTCTTGTCTTTTCTTGTCTGGTCTTGTCTTGTCTTGTCTAGTCTAGTCTTGTCTTTTCTTGTCTTGTCTAGTCTTGTCTTGTCTTGTCTTTTCTTGTCTGGTCTTGTCTTGTCTTGTCTTGTCTTGTCTTGTCTAGTCTTGTCTTGTCTTGTCTAGTCTTGTCTAGTCTTGTCTTGTCTTGTCTTGTCTAGTCTTGTCTAGTCTTGTCTAGTCTTGTCTTGTCTTGTCTAGTCTTGTCTAGTCTAGTCTTGTCTAGTCTTGTCTAGTCTTGTCTTGTCTTGTCTTGTCTAGTCTTGTCTAGTCTTGTCTAGTCTTGTCTAGTCTTGTCTTGTCTTGTCTAGTCTTGTCTTGTCTAGTCTTGTCTAGTCTTGTCTAGTCTTGTCTAGTCTTGTCTAGTCTTGTCTAGTCTTGTCTTGTCTTGTCTTGTCTAGTCTTGTCTAGTCTTGTCTAGTCTTGTCTTGTCTTGTCTTGTCTTGTCTTGTCTTGTCTTGTCTTGTCTTGTCTTGTCTTTCCTTGTCTAGTCTTGTCTAGTCTTGTCTAGTCTTGTCTAGTCTTGTCTTGTCTAGTCTTGTCTAGTCTTGTCTTGTCTTGTCTTGTCTTGTCTTGTCTTGTCTATTCTTGTCTAGTCTTGTCTTGTCTTGTCTAGTCTTGTCTAGTCTTGTCTAGTCTTGTCTTGTCTTGTCTTGTCTTGTCTAGTCTTGTCTAGTCTTGTCTAGTCTTGTCTAGTCTTGTCTTGTCTTGTCTTGTCTTGTCTTGTCTTGTCTTGTCTTGTCTTGTCTTGTCTTGTCTTGTCTTGTCTTGTCTAGTCGTGTCTTGTCTAGTCTAGTCTTGTCTTGTCTTGTCTTGTCTTGTCTTGTCTTGTCTAGTCTTGTCTAGTCTTGTCTAGTCTTGTCTAGTCGTGTCTAGTCTTGTCTAGTCTTGTCTAGTCTTGTCTAGTCTTGTCTAGTCTTGTCTTGTCTTGTCTTGTCTTGTCTTGTCTTGTCTTGTCTTGTCTTGTCTTGTCTTGTCTTGTCTTGTCTTGTCTAGTCTTGTCTAGTGTCTTGTCTTGTCTTGTCTTGTCTTGTCTTGTCTTGTCTTGTCTTGTCTTGTCTTGTCTTGTCTTGTCTTGTCTTGTCTTGTCTTGTCTAGTCTTGTCTAGTCTTGTCTTGTCTTGTCTTTTCTTGTCTGGTCTTGTCTTGTCTTGTCTTTTCTAGTCTTGTCTAGTCTTGTCTTGTCTTGTCTTGTTTTGTCTTGTCTTGTCTTGTCTTGTCTTGTCTTGTCTTGTCTGGTCTTGTCTTGTCTTGTCTAGTCTTGTCTTGTCTTGTCTTGTCTAGTCTTGTCTTGTCTTGTCTTGTCTAGTCTTGTCTAGTCTTGTCTAGTCTTGTCTTGTCTTGTCTAGTCTTGTCTAGTCTAGTCTAGTCTAGTCTTGTCTAGTCTTGTCTTGTCTAGTCTTGTCGTGTCTTGTCTTGTCTTGTCTTGTCTTGTCTTGTCTAGCCTTGTCTAGTCTTGTCTAGTCTTGTCTTGTCTTGTCTTGTCTTGTCTTGTCTTGTCTTGTCTTGTCTTGTCTTGTCTAGTCTTGTCTAGTCTTGTCTTGTCTTGTCTAGTCTTGTCTAGTCTTGTCTTGTCTTGTCTTGTCTTGTCTAGTCTTGTCTAGTCTTGTCTTGTCTTGTCTAGTCTTGTCTAGTCTTGTCTAGTCTTGTCTTGTCTTGTCTTGTCTTGTCTTGTCTTGTCTTGTCTTGTCTGGTCTTGTCTTGTCTTGTCTTGTTTTGTCATGTCATGTCATGTCTAGTCTTGTCTAGTCTTGTCTTGTCTTGTCTAGTCTTGTCTAGTCTAGTCTAGTCTAGTCTTGTCTAGTCTTGTCTTGTCTTGTCTAGTCTTGTCTAGTCTTGTCTTGTCTTGTCTTGTCTTGTCTAGTCTTGTCTAGTCTTGTCTTGTCTTGTCTAGTCTTGTCTAGTCTTGTCTAGCCTTGTCTAGTCTTGTCTAGTCTTGTCTAGTCTTGTCTTGTCTAGTCTTGTCTAGTCTTGTCTTGTCTTGTCTAGTCTTGTCTAGTCTTGTCTTGTCTTGTCTTGTCTTGTCTTGTCTTGTCTTGTCTAGTCTTGTCTAGTCTTGTCTTGTCTTGTCTAGTCTTGTCTAGTCTTGTCTAGTCTTGTCTAGTCTTGTCTAGTCTTGTCTTGTCTTGTCTAGTCTAGTCTTGTCTAGTCTAGTCTAGTCTAGTCTTGTCTAGTCTTGTCTTGTCTAGTCTTGTCATGTCTTCTCATGTCTTGTCTTGTCTTGTCTTGTCTTTTCTTGTCTGGTCTTGTCTTGTCTTGTCTAGTCTAGTCTTGTCTTTTCTTGTCTTGTCTAGTCTTGTCTTGTCTTGTCTTTTCTTGTCTGGTCTTGTCTTGTCTTGTCTTGTCTTGTCTAGTCTTGTCTTGTCTTGTCTAGTCTTGTCTAGTCTTGTCTTGTCTACTCTTGTCTAGTCTTGTCTAATCTTGTCTTGTCTTGTCTTGTCTTGTCTTGTCTTGTCTAGTCTTGTCTTTTCTTGTCTGGTCTTGTCTTGTCTTGTCTTGTCTGGTCTTGTCTTGTCTAGTCTTGTCTTGTCTTGTCTTGTTTTGTCTTGTCTTGTCTTGTCTTGTCTTGTCTTGTCTTGTCTTGTCTTGTCTTGTCTTGTCTTGTCTTGTCTTGTCTTGTCTGGTCTTGTCTTGTCTTGTCTTGTCTTGTCTTGTCTTGTCTTGTCTAGTCTTGTCTAGTCTTGTCTTGTCTTGTCTAGACTTGTCTTCTCATGTCTTGTCTTGTCTTGTCTTGTCTTGTCTAGTCTAGTCTTGTATAGTCTTGTCTTGTCGTGTCTTTTCTTGTCTGGTCTTGTCTTGTCTTGTCTTGTCTTGTCTAGTCTTGTCTTGTCTAGTCTTGTCTAGTCTTGTCTTGTCTTGTCTTGTCTTGTCTAGTCTTGTCTAGTCTTGTCTTGTCTTGTCTAGTCTTGTCTAGTCTTGTCTAGTCTTGTCTTGTCTTGTCTTGTCTTGTCTTGTCTTGTCTTGTCTTGTCTTGTCTTGTCTGGTCTTGTCTTGTCTTGTCTTGTTTTGTCATGTCATGTCATGTCATGTCATGTTGTGTTGTGTTGTTTTGTCTTGTCTTGTCTAGTCTTGTCTTGTCTTGTCTAGTCTTGTCTAGTCTTGTCTAGTCTAGTCTAGTCTAGTCTTGTCTTGTCTTGTCTTGTCTTGTCTTGTCTTGTCTTGTCTTGTCTTGTCTTGTCTTGTCTTGTCTTGTCTTGTCTTGTCTTGTCTTGTCTTGTCTTGTCTTGTCTTGTCTTGTCTAGTCTTGTCTAGTCTTGTCTAGTCTTGTCTTGTCTTGTCATGTCTTGTCATGTCATGTCATGTTGTGTTGTGTTGTTTTGTCTTGTCTTGTCTTGTCTAGTCTTGTCTTGTCTTGTCTTGTCTAGTCTTGTCTAGTCTTGTCTAGTCTAGTCTAGTCTAGTCTTGTCTTGTCTTGTCTTGTCTTGTCTTGTCTTGTCTTGTCTTGTCTTGTCTTGTCTAGTCTTGTCTTGTCTTGTCTTGTCTTGTCTTGTCTTGTTTTGTCTTGTCTTGTCATGTCATGTCATGTCATGTTGTGTTGTGTTGTTTTGTCTTGTCTTGTCTAGTCTTGTCTTGTCTTGTCTAGTCTTGTCTAGTCTTGTCTAGTCTAGTCTAGTCTAGTCTAGTCTTGTCTTGTCTTGTCTTGTCTTGTCTTGTCTTGTCTTGTCTTGTCTTGTCTTGTCTTGTCTAGTCTTGTCTAGTCTTGTCTAGTCTTGTCTTGTCTTGTCATGTCTTGTCTAGTCTTGTCTTGTCTAGTCTTGTCTAGTCTTGTCTAGTCTTGTCTAGTCTTGTCTTGTCTTGTCTTGTTTTGTCTTGTCTTGTCATGTCATGTCATGTCATGTTGTGTTGTGTTGTTTTGTCTTGCCTTGTTTTGTCTTGTCTTGTCTTGTCTTGTCTTGTCTTGTCTTGTCTTGTCTTGGGTTGTCTTGTCTAGTCTTGTCTAGTCTTGTCTTGTCTTGTCTTGTTTTGTATTGTCTTGTCATGTCATGTCATGTCATGTTGTGTTGTGTTGTTTTGTCTTGCCTTGTTTTGTCTTGTCTAGTCTTGTCTTGTCTTGTCTTGTCTTGTCTTGTCTTGTCTTGTCTAGTCTTGTCTAGTCTTGTCTAGTCTTGTCTAGTCTTGTCTAGTCTTGTCTTGTCTTGTCTTGTCTTGTCTTGTCTTGTCTTGTCTTGTCTTGTCTTGTCTTGTCTTGTCTTGTCTTGTCTTGTCTTGTCTTGTCTTGTCGTGTCTTGTCTTGTCTTGCCTTTTCTTGTCTGGCCTGGTCTTGTCTTGTCTTGTCTTGTCTTTTCTTGTCTTGTCTTGTCTTGGGTTGTCTTGTCTTGTCTTGTCTTGTCTTGTCTTGTCTTGTCTTGTCTTGTCTTGTCTAGTCTTGTTTTGTCTAGTCTTGTCTAGTCTTGTCTAGTCTTGTCTAGTCTTGTCTTGTCTTGTCTTGTCTTGTCTTGTCTTGTCTAGTCTTGTCTAGTCTTGTCTAGTCTTGTCTAGTCTTGTCTAGTCTTGTGTTGTCTTGTCTTGTCTTGTCTTGTCTTGTCTTGTCTAGTCTTGTCTAGTCTTGTCTAGTCTTGTCTTGTCTTGTCATGTCTTGTCTAGTCTTGTCTTGTCTAGTCTTGTCTAGTCTTGTCTAGTCTTGTCTAGTCTTGTCTTGTCTTGTCTAGTCTTGTCTAGTCTTGTCTTGTCTTGTCTAGTCTTGTCTTGTCTAGTCTTGTCTAGTCTTGTCTAGTCTTGTCTAGTCTTGTCTTGTCTTGTCATGTCTTGTCTAGTCTTGTCTAGTCTTGTCTTGTCTAGTCTTGTCTAGTCTTGTCTAGTCTTGTCTAGTCTTGTCTAGTCTTGTCTTATCTTGTCTTGTCTAGTCTTGTCTAGTCTTGTCTAGTCTTGTCTTGTCTTGTCTTGTCTAGTCTTGTCTTGTCTTGTCTAGTCTTGTCTTGTCTAGTCTTGTCTAGTCTTGTCTTGTCTTGTCTTGTCTAGTCTTGTCTTGTCTTGTCTTGTCTTGTCTAGTCTTGTCTAGTCTTGTCTTGTCTTGTCTTGTCTAGTCTTGTCTAGTCTTGTCTAGTCTTGTCTAGTCTTGTCTTGTCTTGTCTAGTCTTGTCTAGTCTAGTCTTGTCTAGTCTTGTCTAGTCTTGTCTTGTCTTGTCTTGTCTAGTCTTGTCTAGTCTTGTCTAGTCTTGTCTAGTCTTGTCTTGTCTTGTCTAGTCTAGTCTTGTCTAGTCTTGTCTTGTCTTGTCTTGTCTTGTCTTGTCTTGTCTTGTCTTGTCTTGTCTAGTCTTGTCTTGTCTTGTCTTGTCTTGTCTTGTCTTGTCTTGTTTTGTCTTGTCTTGTCATGTCATGTCATGTCATGTTGTGTTGTGTTGTTTTGTCTTGTCTTGTCTAGTCTTGTCTTGTCTTGTCTAGTCTTGTCTAGTCTTGTCTAGTCTAGTCTAGTCTAGTCTAGTCTTGTCTTGTCTTGTCTTGTCTTGTCTTGTCTTGTCTTGTCTTGTCTTGTCTTGTCTTGTCTAGTCTTGTCTAGTCTTGTCTAGTCTTGTCTTGTCTTGTCATGTCTTGTCTAGTCTTGTCTTGTCTAGTCTTGTCTAGTCTTGTCTAGTCTTGTCTAGTCTTGTCTTGTCTTGTCTTGTTTTGTCTTGTCTTGTCATGTCATGTCATGTCATGTTGTGTTGTGTTGTTTTGTCTTGC
Source organism: Zeugodacus cucurbitae (assembly GCF_028554725.1). Lineage (NCBI taxonomy): Eukaryota > Metazoa > Arthropoda > Insecta > Diptera > Tephritidae > Zeugodacus > Zeugodacus cucurbitae. Next base: position 21,727,948 of record NC_071672.1, on the reverse strand, counting down.
CTTGTTTTGTCTTGTCTTGTCTTGTCTTGTCTTGTCTTGTCTTGTCTTGTCTTGGGTTGTCTTGTCTTGTCTTGTCTAGTCTTGTCTTGTCTACTCTTGTCTAGTCTTGTCTAATCTTGTCTTGTCTTGTCTTGTCTTGTCTTGTCTTGTCTAGTCTTGTCTTTTCTTGTCTGGTCTTGTCTTGTCTTGTCTTGTCTGGTCTTGTCTTGTCTAGTCTTGTCTTGTCTTGTCTTGTTTTGTCTTGTCTAGTCTTGTCTAGTCTTGTCTTGTCTTGTCTTGTCTTGTCTAGTCTTGTCTAGTCTTGTCTTGTCTTGTCTAGTCTTGTCTAGTCTTGTCTAGTCTTGTCTAGTCTTGTCTAGTCTTGTCTTGTCTTGTCTAGTCTAGTCTTGTCTAGTCTAGTCTAGTCTAGTCTTGTCTAGTCTTGTCTTGTCTAGTCTTGTCATGTCTTCTCATGTCTTGTCTTGTCTTGTCTTGTCTTTTCTTGTCTGGTCTTGTCTTGTCTTGTCTTGTCTAGTCTTGTCTAGTCTTGTCTAGTCTTGTCTTGTCTTGTCATGTCTTGTCTAGTCTTGTCTTGTCTAGTCTTGTCTAGTCTTGTCTAGTCTTGTCTAGTCTTGTCTAGTCTTGTCTAGTCTTGTCTTGTCTTGTCTAGTCTAGTCTTGTCTAGTCTAGTCTAGTCTAGTCTTGTCTAGTCTTGTCTTGTCTAGTCTTGTCATGTCTTCTCATGTCTTGTCTTGTCTTGTCTTGTCTTTTCTTGTCTGGTCTTGTCTTGTCTTGTCTTGTCTTGTCTTGTCTTTTCTTGTCTGGTCTTGTCTTGTCTTGTCTAGTCTAGTCTTGTCTTTTCTTGTCTTGTCTAGTCTTGTCTTGTCTTGTCATGTCTTCTCATGTCTTGTCTTGTCTTGTCTTGTCTAGTCTTGTCTAGTCTTGTCTAGTCTTGTCTAGTCTTGTCTAGTCTTGTGTTGTCTTGTCTTGTCTTGTCTTGTCTTGTCTTGTCTAGTCTTGTCTAGTCTTGTCTAGTCTTGTCTTGTCTTGTCATGTCTTGTCTAGTCTTGTCTTGTCTAGTCTTGTCTAGTCTTGTCTAGTCTTGTCTAGTCTTGTCTTGTCTTGTCTAGTCTTGTCTAGTCTTGTCTTGTCTTGTCTAGTCTTGTCTAGTCTTGTCTAGTCTTGTCTAGTCTTGTCTAGTCTTGTCTAGTCTTGTCTAGTCTTGTCTAGTCTTGTCTTGTCTAGTCTTGTCTAGTCTTGTCTTGTCTAGTCTAGTCTAGTCTAGTCTTGTCTAGTCTTGTCTTGTCTAGTCTTGTCATGTCTTCTCATGTCTTGTCTTGTCTTGTCTTGTCTTTTCTTGTCTGGTCTTGTCTTGTCTTGTCTAGTCTAGTCTTGTCTTTTCTTGTCTTGTCTAGTCTTGTCTTGTCTTGTCTTTTCTTGTCTGGTCTTGTCTTGTCTTGTCTTGTCTTGTCTAGTCTTGTCTTGTCTTGTCTAGTCTTGTCTAGTCTTGTCTTGTCTACTCTTGTCTAGTCTTGTCTAATCTTGTCTTGTCTTGTCTTGTCTTGTCTTGTCTTGTCTAGTCTTGTCTTTTCTTGTCTGGTCTTGTCTTGTCTTGTCTTGTCTGGTCTTGTCTTGTCTAGTCTTGTCTTGTCTTGTCTTGTTTTGTCTTGTCTTGTCTTGTCTTGTCTTGTCTTGTCTTGTCTTGTCTTGTCTTGTCTTGTCTTGTCTTGTCTTGTCTTGTCTGGTCTTGTCTTGTCTTGTCTTGTCTTGTCTTGTCTTGTCTTGTCTAGTCTTGTCTAGTCTTGTCTTGTCTTGTCTAGACTTGTCTTCTCATGTCTTGTCTTGTCTTGTCTTGTCTTGTCTAGTCTAGTCTTGTATAGTCTTGTCTTGTCGTGTCTTTTCTTGTCTGGTCTTGTCTTGTCTTGTCTTGTCTTGTCTAGTCTTGTCTTGTCTAGTCTTGTCTAGTCTTGTCTTGTCTTGTCTTGTCTTGTCTAGTCTTGTCTAGTCTTGTCTTGTCTTGTCTAGTCTTGTCTAGTCTTGTCTAGTCTTGTCTTGTCTTGTCTTGTCTTGTCTTGTCTTGTCTTGTCTAGTCTTGTCTAGTCTTGTCTAGTCTTGTCTTGTCTTGTCATGTCTTGTCTAGTCTTGTCTTGTCTAGTCTTGTCTAGTCTTGTCTAGTCTTGTCTAGTCTTGTCTTGTCTTGTCTAGTCTTGTCTAGTCTTGTCTTGTCTTGTCTAGTCTTGTCTAGTCTTGTCTAGTCTTGTCTAGTCTTGTCTAGTCTTGTCTAGTCTTGTCTAGTCTTGTCTAGTCTTGTCTTGTCTAGTCTTGTCTAGTCTTGTCTTGTCTAGTCTAGTCTAGTCTAGTCTTGTCTTGTCTTGTCTTGTCTTGTCTTGTCTTGTCTTGTCTTGTCTTGTCTGGTCTTGTCTTGTCTTGTCTTGTTTTGTCATGTCATGTCATGTCATGTCATGTTGTGTTGTGTTGTTTTGTCTTGTCTTGTCTAGTCTTGTCTTGTCTTGTCTAGTCTTGTCTAGTCTTGTCTAGTCTAGTCTAGTCTAGTCTTGTCTTGTCTTGTCTTGTCTTGTCTTGTCTTGTCTTGTCTTGTCTTGTCTTGTCTTGTCTTGTCTTGTCTTGTCTTGTCTTGTCTTGTCTTGTCTTGTCTTGTCTTGTCTAGTCTTGTCTAGTCTTGTCTAGTCTTGTCTTGTCTTGTCATGTCTTGTCATGTCATGTCATGTTGTGTTGTGTTGTTTTGTCTTGTCTTGTCTTGTCTAGTCTTGTCTTGTCTTGTCTAGTCTTGTCTAGTCTTGTCTAGTCTAGTCTAGTCTAGTCTTGTCTTGTCTTGTCTTGTCTTGTCTTGTCTTGTCTTGTCTTGTCTTGTCTTGTCTAGTCTTGTCTTGTCTTGTCTTGTCTTGTCTTGTTTTGTCTTGTCTTGTCATGTCATGTCATGTCATGTTGTGTTGTGTTGTTTTGTCTTGTCTTGTCTAGTCTTGTCTTGTCTTGTCTTGTCTTGTCTAGTCTTGTCTAGTCTTGTCTAGTCTAGTCTAGTCTAGTCTAGTCTTGTCTTGTCTTGTCTTGTCTTGTCTTGTCTTGTCTTGTCTTGTCTTGTCTTGTCTTGTCTAGTCTTGTCTAGTCTTGTCTAGTCTTGTCTTGTCTTGTCATGTCTTGTCTAGTCTTGTCTTGTCTAGTCTTGTCTAGTCTTGTCTAGTCTTGTCTTGTCTTGTCTTGTTTTGTCTTGTCTTGTCATGTCATGTCATGTCATGTTGTGTTGTGTTGTTTTGTCTTGCCTTGTTTTGTCTTGTCTTGTCTTGTCTTGTCTTGTCTTGTCTTGTCTTGTCTTGGGTTGTCTTGTCTAGTCTTGTCTAGTCTTGTCTAGTCTTGTCTTGTCTTGTCTTGTTTTGTATTGTCTTGTCATGTCATGTCATGTCATGTTGTGTTGTGTTGTTTTGTCTTGCCTTGTTTTGTCTTGTCTAGTCTTGTCTTGTCTTGTCTTGTCTTGTCTTGTCTTGTCTTGTCTAGTCTTGTCTAGTCTTGTCTAGTCTTGTCTAGTCTTGTCTAGTCTTGTCTTGTCTTGTCTTGTCTTGTCTTGTCTTGTCTTGTCTTGTCTTGTCTTGTCTTGTCTTGTCTTGTCTTGTCTTGTCTTGTCTTGTCTTGTCGTGTCTTGTCTTGTCTTGCCTTTTCTTGTCTGGCCTGGTCTTGTCTTGTCTTGTCTTGTCTTTTCTTGTCTTGTCTTGTCTTGGGTTGTCTTGTCTTGTCTTGTCTTGTCTTGTCTTGTCTTGTCTTGTCTTGTCTTGTCTTGTCTTGTCTTGTCTAGTCTTGTCTTGTCTAGTCTTGTCTAGTCTTGTCTAGTCTTGTCTAGTCTTGTCTTGTCTTGTCTTGTCTTGTCTTGTCTTGTCTAGTCTTGTCTAGTCTTGTCCAGTCTTGTCTAGTCTTGTCTAGTCTTGTGTTGTCTTGTCTTGTCTTGTCTTGTCTTGTCTTGTCTAGTCTTGTCTAGTCTTGTCTAGTCTTGTCTTGTCTTGTCATGTCTTGTCTAGTCTTGTCTTGTCTAGTCTTGTCTAGTCTTGTCTAGTCTTGTCTAGTCTTGTCTAGTCTTGTCTTGTCTTGTCTAGTCTTGTCTAGTCTTGTCTTGTCTTGTCTAGTCTTGTCTTGTCTAGTCTTGTCTAGTCTTGTCTAGTCTTGTCTTGTCTTGTCATGTCTTGTCTAGTCTTGTCTAGTCTTGTCTTGTCTAGTCTTGTCTAGTCTTGTCTAGTCTTGTCTAGTCTTGTCTAGTCTTGTCTTATCTTGTCTTGTCTAGTCTTGTCTAGTCTTGTCTAGTCTTGTCTTGTCTTGTCTTGTCTAGTCTTGTCTTGTCTTGTCTAGTCTTGTCTTGTCTAGTCTTGTCTAGTCTTGTCTTGTCTTGTCTTGTCTAGTCTTGTCTTGTCTTGTCTTGTCTTGTCTAGTCTTGTCTAGTCTTGTCTTGTCTTGTCTTGTCTAGTCTTGTCTAGTCTTGTCTAGTCTTGTCTAGTCTTGTCTAGTCTTGTCTTGTCTTGTCTAGTCTTGTCTAGTCTAGTCTTGTCTAGTCTTGTCTAGTCTTGTCTTGTCTTGTCTTGTCTAGTCTTGTCTAGTCTTGTCTAGTCTTGTCTAGTCTTGTCTTGTCTTGTCTAGTCTAGTCTTGTCTAGTCTTGTCTTGTCTTGTCTTGTCTTGTCTTGTCTTGTCTTGTCTTGTCTTGTCTAGTCTTGTCTTGTCTTGTCTTGTCTTGTCTTGTCTTGTCTTGTTTTGTCTTGTCTTGTCATGTCATGTCATGTCATGTTGTGTTGTGTTGTTTTGTCTTGTCTTGTCTAGTCTTGTCTTGTCTTGTCTAGTCTTGTCTAGTCTTGTCTAGTCTAGTCTAGTCTAGTCTAGTCTTGTCTTGTCTTGTCTTGTCTTGTCTTGTCTTGTCTTGTCTTGTCTTGTCTTGTCTTGTCTTGTCTTGTCTTGTTTTGTCTTGTCTTGTCATGTCATGTCATGTCATGTTGTGTTGTGTTGTTTTGTCTTGCCTTGTTTTGTCTTGTCTTGTCTTGTCTTGTCTTGTCTTGTCTTGTCTTGTCTTGGGTTGTCTTGTCTAGTCTTGTCTAGTCTTGTCTTGTCTTGTCTTGTTTTGTCTTGTCTTGTCATGTCATGTCATGTCATGTTGTGTTGTGTTGTTTTGTCTTGTCTTGTTTTGTCTTGTCTAGTCTTGTCTTGTCTTGTCTTGTCTTGTCTTGTCTTGTCTTGTCTAGTCTTGTCTAGTCTTGTCTAGTCTTGTGTTGTCTTGTCTTGTCTTGTCTTGTCTTGTCTTGTCTTGTCTAGTCTTGTCTAGTCTTGTCTAGTCTTGTCTTGTCTTGTCATGTCTTGTCTAGTCTTGTCTTGTCTAGTCTTGTCTAGTCTTGTCTAGTCTTGTCTAGTCTTGTCTTGTCTTGTCTAGTCTTGTCTTGTCTTGTCTTGTCTTGTCTAGTCTTGTCTTGTCTAGTCTTGTCTAGTCTTGTCTAGTCTTGTCTAGTCTTGTCTTGTCTTGTCATGTCTTGTCTAGTCTTGTCTAGTCTTGTCTTGTCTAGTCTTGTCTAGTCTTGTCTAGTCTTGTCTAGTCTTGTCTAGTCTTGTCTTATCTTGTCTTGTCTAGTCTTGTCTAGTCTTGTCTAGTCTTGTCTTGTCTTGTCTTGTCTAGTCTTGTCTTGTCTTGTCTAGTCTTGTCTTGTCTAGTCTTGTCTAGTCTTGTCTTGTCTTGTCTAGTCTTGTCTTGTCTTGTCTTGTCTTGTCTAGTCTTGTCTAGTCTTGTCTTGTCTTGTCTTGTCTAGTCTTGTCTAGTCTTGTCTAGTCTTGTCTTGTCTTGTCTAGTCTTGTCTAGTCTAGTCTTGTCTAGTCTTGTCTAGTCTTGTCTTGTCTTGTCTTGTCTAGTCTTGTCTAGTCTTGTCTAGTCTTGTCTAGTCTTGTCTTGTCTTGTCTAGTCTTGTCTTGTCTAGTCTTGTCTAGTCTTGTCTAGTCTTGTCTAGTCTTGTCTAGTCTTGTCTTGTCTTGTCTTGTCTAGTCTTGTCTAGTCTTGTCTAGTCTTGTCTAGTCTTGTCTAGTCTTGTCTAGTCTTGTCTAGTCTTGTCTAGTCTTGTCTTGTCTTGCCTAGTCTTGTCTTGTCTTGTCTTGTCTTGTCTTGTCTTGTCTTGTCTTGTCTTGTCTTGTCTAGTCTTGTCTTGTCTAGTCTTGTCTAGTCTTGTCTTGTCTTGTCTTGTCTAGTCTTGTCTAGTCTTGTCTAGTCTTGTCTAGTCTTGTCTAGTCTTGTCTTGTCTTGTCTTGTCAAGTCTTGTCTAGTCTTGTCTAGTCTTGTCTAGTCTTGTCTTGTCTTGTCTTTTCTAGTCTTGTCTAGTCTAGTCTTGTCTTTTCTTGTCTTGTCTAGTCTTGTCTTGTCTTGTCTTTTCTTGTCTGGTCTTGTCTTGTCTTGTCTTGTCTTGTCTTGTCTTGTCTAGTCTTGTCTTGTCTTATCTAGTCTTGTCTAGTCTTGTCTTGTCTTGTCTTGTCTAGTCTTGTCTAGTCTTGTCTAGTCTTGTCTTGTCTTGTATTGTCTAGTCTTGTCTAGTCTAGTCTTGTCTAGTCTTGTCTAGTCTTGTCTTGTCTTGTCTTGTCTAGTCTTGTCTAGTCTTGTCTAGTCTTGTCTTGTCTTGTCTAGTCTTGTCTAGTCTTGTCTTGTCTTGTCTTGTCTTGTCTTGTCTTGTCTTGTCTTGTCTTGTCTAGTCTTGTCTTGTCTTGTCTTGTCTTGTCTTGTCTTGTCTAGTCTTGTCTTGTCTTGTCTAGTCTTGTCTAGTCTTGTCTAGTCTTGTCTTGTCTTGTCTTGTCTTGTCTTGTCTTGTCTGGTCTTGTCTTGTCTTGTCTTGTTTTGTCTTGTCTAGTCTTGTCTTGTCTTGTCTAGTCTAGTCTTGTCTTGTCTTGTCTAGTCTTGTCTAGTCTAATCTTGTCTAGTCTTGTCTTGTCTTGTCTTGTCTAGTCTTGTCTAGTCTTGTCTAGTCTTGTCTAGTCTTGTCTTGTCTTGTCTAGTCTTGTCTTGTCTAGTCTTGTCTAGTCTTGTCTAGTCTTGTCTAGTCTTGTCTTGTCTAGTCTTGTCTAGTCTTGTCTAGTCTTGTCTAGTCTTGTCTTGTCTTGTCTTGTCTAGTCTTGTCTAGTCTTGTCTAGTCTTGTCTAGTCTTGTCTAGTCTTGTCTTGTCTTGTCTAGTCTTGTCTTGTCTAGTCTTGTCTAGTCTTGTCTAGTCTTGTCTAGTCTTGTCTAGTCTTGTCTAGTCTTGTCTTGTCTTGTCTTGTCTAGTCTTGTCTAGTCTTGTCTAGTCTTGTCTTGTCTTGTCTTGTCTAGTCTTGTCTAGTCTAGTCTTGTCTAGTCTTGTCTAGTCTTGTCTAGTCTTGTCTAGTCTTGTCTAGTCTTGTCTTGTTTTGTCTTGTTTTGTCTTGTCATGTCTTCTCATGTCTTGTCTTGTCTTGTCTTGTCTTTTCTTGTCTGGTCTTGTCTTGTCTTGTCTAGTCTGGTCTTGTCTTTTCTTGTCTTGTCTAGTCTTGTCTTGTCTTGTCTTTTCTTGTCTGGTCTTGTCTTGTCTTGTCTTGTCTTGTCTTGTCTAGTCTTGTCTTGTCTTGTCTAGTCTTGTCTAGTCTTGTCTAGTCTTGTCTTGTCTTGTCTTGTCTAGTCTTGTCTAGTCTTGTCTAGTCTTGTCTTGTCTTGTCTTGTCTAGTCTTGTCTTGTCTAGTCTTGTCTAGTCTTGTCTAGTCTTGTCTTGTCTTGTCTTGTCTAGTCTTGTCTAGTCTTGTCTAGTCTTGTCTTGTCTTGTCTTGTCTTGTCTTGTCTTGTCTTGTCTTTTCTTGTCTTGTCTTTCCTTGTCTAGTCTTGTCTAGTCTTGTCTAGTCTTGTCTAGTCTTGTCTTGTCTTGTCTAGTCTTGTCTAGTCTTGTCTTGTCTTGTCTTGTCTTGTCTTGTCTTGTCTATTCTTGTCTAGTCTTGTCTTGTCTTGTCTAGTCTTGTCTAGTCTTGTCTAGACTTGTCTTGTCTTGTCTTGTCTTGTCTTGTCTGGTCTTGTCTTGTCTTGTCTTGTTTTGTCATGTCATGTCATGTCATGTCATGTCATGTTGTGTTGTGTTGTTTTGTCTTGTTTTGTCTTGTCATGTCTTCTCATGTCTTGTCTGGTCTTGTCTTGTCTTGTCTTGTCTTGTCTTGTCTTGTCTTGTCTTGTCTAGTCTTGTCTTGTCTTGTCTAGTCTTGTCTAGTCTTGTCTTGTCTTGTCTTGTCTAGTCTTGTCTAGTCTTGTCTTGTCTTGTCTTGTCTAGTCTTGTCTAGTCTTGTCTTGTCTAGTCTTGTCTTGTCTTGTCTAGTCTTGTCTAGTCTTGTCTTGTCTTTTCTTGTCTTGTCTAGTCTTGTCTTGTCTTGTCTTTTCTTGTCTGGTCTTGTCTTGTCTTGTCTTGTCTAGTCTTGTCTTGTCTTGTCTAGTCTTGTCTAGTCTTGTCTTGTCTTGTCTTGTCTAGTCTTGTCTAGTCTTGTCTAGTCTTGTCTAGTCTTGTCTAGTCTTGTCTTGTCTTGTCTAGTCTTGTCTAGTCTAGTCTTGTCTAGACTTGTCTAGTCTTGTCTAGTCTTGTCTTGTCTTGTATTGTCTAGTCTTGTCTAGTCTTGTCTAGTCTTGTCTAGTCTTGTCTTGTCTTGTCTAGTCTTGTCTTGTCTAGTCTTGTCTAGTCTTGTCTAGTCTTGTCTAGTCTTGTCTAGTCTTGTCTTGTCTTGTCTTGTCTAGTCTTGTCTAGTCTTGTCTAGTCTTGTCTTGTCTTGTCTTGTCTAGTCTTGTCTAGTCTAGTCTTGTCTAGTCTTGTCTTGTCTTGTCTTGTCTTGTCTTGTCTTGGGTTGTCTTGTCTAGTCTTGTCTAGTCTTGTCTTGTCTTGTCTTGTTTTGTCTTGTCTTGTCATGTCATGTCATGTCATGTTGTGTTGTGTTGTTTTGTCTTGTCTTGTTTTGTCTTGTCTAGTCTTGTCTTGTCTTGTCTTGTCTTGTCTTGTCTTGTCTTGTCTAGTCTTGTCTAGTCTTGTCTAGTCTTGTGTTGTCTTGTCTTGTCTTGTCTTGTCTTGTCTTGTCTTGTCTAGTCTTGTCTAGTCTTGTCTAGTCTTGTCTTGTCTTGTCATGTCTTGTCTAGTCTTGTCTTGTCTAGTCTTGTCTAGTCTTGTCTAGTCTTGTCTAGTCTTGTCTTGTCTTGTCTAGTCTTGTCTTGTCTTGTCTTGTCTTGTCTAGTCTTGTCTTGTCTAGTCTTGTCTAGTCTTGTCTAGTCTTGTCTAGTCTTGTCTTGTCTTGTCATGTCTTGTCTAGTCTTGTCTAGTCTTGTCTTGTCTAGTCTTGTCTAGTCTTGTCTAGTCTTGTCTAGTCTTGTCTAGTCTTGTCTTATCTTGTCTTGTCTAGTCTTGTCTAGTCTTGTCTAGTCTTGTCTTGTCTTGTCTTGTCTAGTCTTGTCTTGTCTTGTCTAGTCTTGTCTTGTCTAGTCTTGTCTAGTCTTGTCTTGTCTTGTCTAGTCTTGTCTTGTCTTGTCTTGTCTTGTCTAGTCTTGTCTAGTCTTGTCTTGTCTTGTCTTGTCTAGTCTTGTCTAGTCTTGTCTAGTCTTGTCTTGTCTTGTCTAGTCTTGTCTAGTCTAGTCTTGTCTAGTCTTGTCTAGTCTTGTCTTGTCTTGTCTTGTCTAGTCTTGTCTAGTCTTGTCTAGTCTTGTCTAGTCTTGTCTTGTCTTGTCTAGTCTTGTCTTGTCTAGTCTTGTCTAGTCTTGTCTAGTCTTGTCTAGTCTTGTCTAGTCTTGTCTTGTCTTGTCTTGTCTAGTCTTGTCTAGTCTTGTCTAGTCTTGTCTAGTCTTGTCTAGTCTTGTCTAGTCTTGTCTAGTCTTGTCTAGTCTTGTCTTGTCTTGCCTAGTCTTGTCTTGTCTTGTCTTGTCTTGTCTTGTCTTGTCTTGTCTTGTCTTGTCTTGTCTAGTCTTGTCTTGTCTAGTCTTGTCTAGTCTTGTCTTGTCTTGTCTTGTCTAGTCTTGTCTAGTCTTGTCTAGTCTTGTCTAGTCTTGTCTAGTCTTGTCTTGTCTTGTCTTGTCAAGTCTTGTCTAGTCTTGTCTAGTCTTGTCTAGTCTTGTCTTGTCTTGTCTTTTCTAGTCTTGTCTAGTCTAGTCTTGTCTTTTCTTGTCTTGTCTAGTCTTGTCTTGTCTTGTCTTTTCTTGTCTGGTCTTGTCTTGTCTTGTCTTGTCTTGTCTTGTCTTGTCTAGTCTTGTCTTGTCTTATCTAGTCTTGTCTAGTCTTGTCTTGTCTTGTCTTGTCTAGTCTTGTCTAGTCTTGTCTAGTCTTGTCTTGTCTTGTATTGTCTAGTCTTGTCTAGTCTAGTCTTGTCTAGTCTTGTCTAGTCTTGTCTTGTCTTGTCTTGTCTAGTCTTGTCTAGTCTTGTCTAGTCTTGTCTTGTCTTGTCTAGTCTTGTCTAGTCTTGTCTTGTCTTGTCTTGTCTTGTCTTGTCTTGTCTTGTCTTGTCTTGTCTAGTCTTGTCTTGTCTTGTCTTGTCTTGTCTTGTCTTGTCTAGTCTTGTCTTGTCTTGTCTAGTCTTGTCTAGTCTTGTCTAGTCTTGTCTTGTCTTGTCTTGTCTTGTCTTGTCTTGTCTGGTCTTGTCTTGTCTTGTCTTGTTTTGTCTTGTCTAGTCTTGTCTTGTCTTGTCTAGTCTAGTCTTGTCTTGTCTTGTCTAGTCTTGTCTAGTCTAATCTTGTCTAGTCTTGTCTTGTCTTGTCTTGTCTAGTCTTGTCTAGTCTTGTCTAGTCTTGTCTAGTCTTGTCTTGTCTTGTCTAGTCTTGTCTTGTCTAGTCTTGTCTAGTCTTGTCTAGTCTTGTCTAGTCTTGTCTTGTCTAGTCTTGTCTAGTCTTGTCTAGTCTTGTCTAGTCTTGTCTTGTCTTGTCTTGTCTAGTCTTGTCTAGTCTTGTCTAGTCTTGTCTAGTCTTGTCTAGTCTTGTCTTGTCTTGTCTAGTCTTGTCTTGTCTAGTCTTGTCTAGTCTTGTCTAGTCTTGTCTAGTCTTGTCTAGTCTTGTCTAGTCTTGTCTTGTCTTGTCTTGTCTAGTCTTGTCTAGTCTTGTCTAGTCTTGTCTTGTCTTGTCTTGTCTAGTCTTGTCTAGTCTAGTCTTGTCTAGTCTTGTCTAGTCTTGTCTAGTCTTGTCTAGTCTTGTCTAGTCTTGTCTTGTTTTGTCTTGTTTTGTCTTGTCATGTCTTCTCATGTCTTGTCTTGTCTTGTCTTGTCTTTTCTTGTCTGGTCTTGTCTTGTCTTGTCTAGTCTGGTCTTGTCTTTTCTTGTCTTGTCTAGTCTTGTCTTGTCTTGTCTTTTCTTGTCTGGTCTTGTCTTGTCTTGTCTTGTCTTGTCTTGTCTAGTCTTGTCTTGTCTTGTCTAGTCTTGTCTAGTCTTGTCTAGTCTTGTCTTGTCTTGTCTTGTCTAGTCTTGTCTAGTCTTGTCTAGTCTTGTCTTGTCTTGTCTTGTCTAGTCTTGTCTTGTCTAGTCTTGTCTAGTCTTGTCTAGTCTTGTCTTGTCTTGTCTTGTCTAGTCTTGTCTAGTCTTGTCTAGTCTTGTCTTGTCTTGTCTTGTCTTGTCTTGTCTTGTCTTGTCTTTTCTTGTCTTGTCTTTCCTTGTCTAGTCTTGTCTAGTCTTGTCTAGTCTTGTCTAGTCTTGTCTTGTCTTGTCTAGTCTTGTCTAGTCTTGTCTTGTCTTGTCTTGTCTTGTCTTGTCTTGTCTATTCTTGTCTAGTCTTGTCTTGTCTTGTCTAGTCTTGTCTAGTCTTGTCTAGACTTGTCTTGTCTTGTCTTGTCTTGTCTTGTCTGGTCTTGTCTTGTCTTGTCTTGTTTTGTCATGTCATGTCATGTCATGTCATGTCATGTTGTGTTGTGTTGTTTTGTCTTGTTTTGTCTTGTCATGTCTTCTCATGTCTTGTCTGGTCTTGTCTTGTCTTGTCTTGTCTTGTCTTGTCTTGTCTTGTCTTGTCTAGTCTTGTCTTGTCTTGTCTAGTCTTGTCTAGTCTTGTCTTGTCTTGTCTTGTCTAGTCTTGTCTAGTCTTGTCTTGTCTTGTCTTGTCTAGTCTTGTCTAGTCTTGTCTTGTCTAGTCTTGTCTTGTCTTGTCTAGTCTTGTCTAGTCTTGTCTTGTCTTTTCTTGTCTTGTCTAGTCTTGTCTTGTCTTGTCTTTTCTTGTCTGGTCTTGTCTTGTCTTGTCTTGTCTAGTCTTGTCTTGTCTTGTCTAGTCTTGTCTAGTCTTGTCTTGTCTTGTCTTGTCTAGTCTTGTCTAGTCTTGTCTAGTCTTGTCTAGTCTTGTCTAGTCTTGTCTTGTCTTGTCTAGTCTTGTCTAGTCTAGTCTTGTCTAGACTTGTCTAGTCTTGTCTAGTCTTGTCTTGTCTTGTATTGTCTAGTCTTGTCTAGTCTTGTCTAGTCTTGTCTAGTCTTGTCTTGTCTTGTCTAGTCTTGTCTTGTCTAGTCTTGTCTAGTCTTGTCTAGTCTTGTCTAGTCTTGTCTAGTCTTGTCTTGTCTTGTCTTGTCTAGTCTTGTCTAGTCTTGTCTAGTCTTGTCTTGTCTTGTCTTGTCTAGTCTTGTCTAGTCTAGTCTTGTCTAGTCTTGTCTAGTCTTGTCTAGTCTTGTCTAGTCTTGTCTTGTTTTGTCTTGTCTTGTCTTGTCTTGTCTTGTCTTGTCTTGTCTTGTCTTGTCTTGTCTTGTCTTGTCTTGTCTTGTCTTGTCTTGTCTTGTCTAGTCTTGTCTAGTCTTGTCTTGTCTTGTCTTGTCTTGTCTTGTCTTGTCTTGTCTTGTCTTGTCTTGTCTTGTCTTGTCTTGTCTTGTCTTGTCTTGTCTTGTCTTGTCTTGTCTTGTCTTGTCTTGTCTTGTCTAGTCTTGTCTAGTCTTGTCTTGTCTTGTCTAGTCTTGTCTAGTCTTGTGTAGTCTTGTCTTGTCTTGTCTTGTCTTGTCTTGTCTTGTCTGGTCTTGTCTTGTCTTGTCTTGTCTTGTTTTGTCATGTCATGTCATGTCATGTCATGTCATGTCATGTTGTGTTGTGTTGTTTTGTCTTGTCTTGTCTTGTTTTGTCTTGTTTTGTCTTGTCATGTCTTCTCATGTCTTGTCTTGTCTTGTCTTGTCTTGTCTTTTCTTGTCTGGTCTTGTCTTGTCTTGTCTAGTCTAGTCATGTCTAGTCTAGTCTTGTCTTGTCTAGTCTTGTCTTGTCTAGTCTTGTCTAGTCTTGTCTTGTCTTGTCTTGTCTAGTCTTGTCTAGTCTTGTCTAGTCTTGTCTTGTCTAGTCTAGTCTTGTCTAGTCTTGTCTAGTCTAGTCTTGTCTTGTCTTGTCTTGTCTAGTCTTGTTTAGTCTTGTCTAGTCTTGTCTTGTCTTGTCTAGTCTTGTCTAGTCTTGTCTAGTCTTGTCTTGTCTTGTCTTGTCTTGTCTGGTCTTGTCTTGTCTTGTCTTGTTTTGTCATGTCATGTCATGTCATGTTGTGTTGTGTTGTTTTGTCTTGTCTTGTTTTGTCTTGTTTTGTCTTGTCATGTCTTCTCATGTCTTGTCTTGTCTTGTCTTGTCTTGTCTTGTCTTGTCTTGTCTTTTCTTGTCTGGTCTTGTCTTGTCTTGTCTAGTCTAGTCTTGTCTTTTCTTGTCTTGTCTAGTCTTGTCTAGTCTTGTCTTGTCTTGTCTTGTCTTGTCTTGTCTTGTCTTGTCTTGTCTTGTCTTGTCTTGTCTTGTCTTGTCTTGTCTTGTCTTGTCTTGTCTAGTCTTGTCTAGTCTTGTCTTGTCTTCTCTTGTCTGGTCTTGTCTTGTCTTGTCTTGTCTTGTCTAGTCTTGTCTAGTCTTGTCTTGTCTTGTCTTGTTTTGTCTTGTCTTGTCTTGTCTTGTCTTGTCTTGTCTTGTCTTGTCTGGTCTTGTCTTGTCTTGTCTAGTCTTGTCTTGTCTTGTCTTGTCTAGTCTTGTCTTGTCTTGTCTTGTCTAGTCTTGTCTAGTCTTGTCTAGTCTTGTCTTGTCTAGTCTTGTCTAGTCTAGTCTAGTCTAGTCTTGTCTAGTCTTGTCTTGTCTAGTCTTGTCGTGTCTTGTCGTGTCTTGTCGTGTCTTGTCTTGTCTTGTCTTGTCTTGTCTTGTCTAGCCTTGTCTAGTCTTGTCTAGTCTTGTCTTGTCTTGTCTTGTCTTGTCTTGTCTTGTCTTGTCTTGTCTTGTCTTGTCTTGTCTTGTCTTGTCTTGTCTTGTCTTGTCTTGTCTTGTCTTGTCTTGTCTTGTCTTGTCTTGTCTAGTCTTGTCTAGTCTTGTCTTGTCTTGTCTAGTCATGTCTAGTCTTGTCTAGTCTTGTCTTGTCTTGTCTTGTCTAGTCTTGCCTAGTCTAGTCTTGTCCAGTCTTGTCTAGTCTAGTCTTGTCTTGTCTTGTCTTGTCTAGTCTTGTCTAGTCTTGTCTAGTCTTGTCTTGTCTTGTCTAGTCTTGTCTAGTCTTGTCTTGTCTTGTCTTGTCTTGTCTTGTCTTGTCTTGTCTTGTCTTGTCTAGTCTTGTCTAGTCTTGTCTTGTCTTGTCTAGTCTTGTCTAGTCTTGTCTTGTCTTGTCTTGTCCGGTCTTGTCTTGTCTTGTCTTGTTTTGTCATGTCATGTCATGTCATGTCATGTTGTGTTGTGTTGTTTTGTCTTGTCTTGTCTTGTTTTGTCTTGTTTTGTCTTGTCTTGTCTAGTCTTGTCTAGTCTTGTCTTGTCTTGTCTAGTCTTGTCTAGTCTTGTCTTGTCTTGTCTTGTCCGGTCTTGTCTTGTCTTGTCTTGTTTTGTCATGTCATGTCATGCCATGTCATGTTGTGTTGTGTTGTTTTGTCTTGTCTTGTCTTGTCTTGTCTTGTCTTGTCTTGTCTTGTCTTGTCTAGTCTTGTCTAGTCTTGTCTAGTCTTGTCTTTTCTTGTCTTGTCTTGTCTTGTCTAGTCTTGTCTTGTCTTGTCTTGTCTTGTCTTGTCTTGTCTTGTCTAGTCTTGTCTAGTCTTGTCTTGTCATGTCTTCTCATGTCTTGTCTTGTCTTGTCTTGTCTAGTCTTGTCTTGTCTAGTCTTGTCTAGTCTTGTCTTGTCTTGTCTTGCCTTGTCTTGTCTTGTCTTGTCTTGTCTTGTCTTGTCTAGTCTTGTCTTGTCTTGTCTTGTCTTGTCTTGTTTTGTCTTGTCTTGTCTTGTCTTGTCTTGTCTTGTCTAGTCTTGTCTAGTCTTGTCTTGCCTTGTCTTGTCTTGTCTTGTCTTGTCTTGTCTTGTCTTGTCTGGTCTTGTCTTGTCTTGTCTTGTCTTGTCTTGTCTAGTCTTGTCTAGTCTTGTCTTGTCTTGTCTAGACTTGTCTTCTCATGTCTTCTCTTGTCTTGTCTTGTCTTGTCTTGTCTTGTCTTGTCTTGTCTTGTCTTGTCTTGTCTTGTCTAGTATTGTCTAGTCTTGTCAAGTCTTGTCTTGTCTTGTCTTGTCTTGTCTCTTCTTGTCTTGTCTTGTCTTGTCTTGTCTTGTCTTGTCTAGTCTTGTCTAGTCTTGTCTTGTCGTGTCTTTTCTTGTCTGGTCTTGTCTTGTCTTGTCTTGTCTTGTCTAGTCTTGTCCAGTCTTGTCTTGTCTTGCCTTGTCTTGTCTAGTCTTGTCTAGTCTTGTCTAGTCTTGTCTTGTCTTGTCTTGTCTAGTCTTGTCTAGTCTAGTCTAGTCTTGTCTAGTCTTGTCTAGTCTTGTCTTGTCTTGTCTAGTCTTGTCTTGTCTTGTCTTGTCTTGTCTTGTCTTGTCTTGTCTTGTCTTGTCTAGTCTTGTCTAGTCTTGTCTAGCCTTGTCTTGTCTTGTCTTGTCTTGTCTTGTCTTGTCTTGTCTTTCCTTGTCTTGTCTAGTCTTGTCTAGTCTTGTCTTGTCTTGTCTAGTCTTGTCTAGTCTTGTCTAGTCTAGTCTTGTCTAGTCTTGTCTAGTCTTGTCTTGTCTTGTCTTGTCTAGTCTTGTCTAGTCTTGTCTAGTCTTGTCTTGTCTTGTCTAGTCTTGTCTAGTCTTGTCTTGTCTTGTCTGTCTTGTCTTGTCTTGTCTTGTCTTGTCTAGTCTTGTCTAGTCTTGTCTTGTCTTGTCTAGTCTTGTCTAGTCTTGTCTAGTCTTGTCTTGTCTTGTCTTGTCTTGTCTTGTCTGGTCTTGTCTTGTCTTGTCTTGTTTTGTCATGTCATGTCATGTCATGTCATGTCATGTCATGTCATGTCATGTCATGTTGTGTTGTGTTGTTTTGTCTTGTCTTGTTTTGTCTTGTTTTGTCTTGTCATGTCTTCTCATGTCTTGTCTTGTCTTGTCTTGTCTTGTCTTGTCTTGTCTTGTCTTTTCTTGTCTGGTCTTGTCTTGTCTTGTCTAGTCTAGTCTTGTCTTTTCTTGTCTTGTCTAGTCTTGTCTTGTCTTGTCTTTTCTTGTCTGGTCTTGTCTTGTGTTGTCTTGTGTTGTCTTGTCTTGTCTTGTCTAGTCTTGTCTTGTCTTGTCTAGTCTTGTCTAGTCTTGTCTTGTCTTGTCTTGTCTAGTCTTGTCTAGTCTTGTCTAGTCTTGTCTTGTCTTGTCTAGTCTTGTCTAGTCTAGTCTTGTCTAGTCTTGTCTAGTCTTGTCTAGTCTTGTCTTGTCTTGTCTTGTCTAGTCTTGTCTAGTCTTGTCTAGTCTTGTCTAGTCTTGTCTAGTCTTGTCTAGTCTTGTCTAGTCTTGTCTAGTCTTGTCTTGTCTTGTCTTGTCTAGTCTTGTCTAGTCTTGTCTAGTCTTGTCTTGTCTTGTCTTGTCTAGTCTTGTCTAGTCTTGTCTAGTCTTGTCTAGTCTTGTCTTGTCTTGTCTAGTCTTGTCTTGTCTAGTCTTGTCTAGTCTTGTCTAGTCTTGTCTAGTCTTGTCTAGTCTTGTCTTGTCTTGTCTTGTCTAGTCTTGTCTAGTCTTGTCTAGTCTTGTCTTGTCTTGTCTTGTCTAGTCTAGTCTTGTCTAGTCTTGTCTAGTCTTGTCTAGTCTTGTCTAGTCTTGTCTAGTCTTGTCTAGTCTTGTCTTGTTTTGTCTTGTTTTGTCTTGTCTTGTCTTGTCTTGTCTTGTCTTTTCTTGTCTGGTCTTGTCTTGTCTTGTCTAGTCTAGTCTTGTCTTTTCTTGTCTTGTCTAGTCTTGTCTTGTCTTGTCTTTTCTTGTCTGGTCTTGTCTTGTCTTGTCTTGTCTTGTCTTGTCTTGTCTTGTCTAGTCTTGTCTTGTCTTGTCTAGTCTTGTCTAGTCTTGTCTTGTCTTGTCTTGTCTAGTCTTGTCTAGTCTTGTCTAGTCTTGTCTTGTCTTGTCTAGTCTTGTCTAGTCTAGTCTTGTCTAGTCTTGTCTAGTCTTGTCTTGTCTTGTCTTGTCTAGTCTTGTCTAGTCTTGTCTAGTCTTGTCTAGTCTTGTCTAGTCTTGTCTTGTCTTGTCTAGTCTTATCTTGTCTAGTCTTGTCTAGTCTTGTCTAGTCTTGTCTAGTCTTGTCTAGTCTTGTCTAGTCTTGTCTAGTCTTGTCTAGTCTTGTCTTGTCTTGTCTTGTCTTGTCTTTTCTTGTCTTGTCTTGTCTTGTCTTGTCTTGTCTTGTCTTGTCTTTCCTTGTCTAGTCTTGTCTAGTCTTGTCTTGTCTTGTCTAGTCTTGTCTAGTCTTGTCTTGTCTTGTCTTGTCTAGTCTTGTCTAGTCTTGTCTAGTCTTGTCTAGTCTTGTCTAGTCTTGTCTTGTCTTGTCTTGTCTAGTCTTGTCTAGTCTTGTCTAGTCTTGTCTAGTCTTGTCTTGTCTTGTCTAGTCTTGTCTAGTCTTGTCTTGTCTTGTCTTGTCTTGTCTTGTCTTGTCTTGTCTAGTCTTGTCTTGTCTAGTCTTGTCTAGTCTTGTCTTGTCTTGTCTTGTCTAGTCTTGTCTAGTCTTGTCTAGTCTTGTCTAGTCTTGTCTAGTCTTGTCTTGTCTTGTCTTGTCTAGTCTTGTCTAGTCTTGTCTAGTCTTGTCTAGTCTTGTCTTGTCTTGTCTAGTCTTGTCTTGTCTAGTCTTGTCTAGTCTTGTCTTGTCTTGTCTTGTCTAGTCTTGTCTAGTCTAGTCTTGTCTTTTCTTGTCTTGTCTAGTCTTGTCTTGTCTTGTCTTTTCTTGTCTGGTCTTGTCTTGTCTTGTCTTGTCTTGTCTTGTCTTGTCTAGTCTTGTCTAGTCTTGTCTTGTCTTGTCTTGTCTAGTCTTGTCTAGTCTTGTCTAGTCTTGTCTTGTCTTGTATTGTCTAGTCTTGTCTAGTCTAGTCTTGTCTAGTCTTGTCTAGTCTTGTCTTGTCTTGTCTTGTCTTGTCTTGTCTTGTCTTGTCTAGTCTTGTCTAGTCTTGTCTAGTCTTGTCTTGTCTTGTCTAGTCTTGTCTAGTCTTGTCTTGTCTTGTCTTGTCTTGTCTTGTCTAGTCTTGTCTAGTCTTGTCTTGTCTTGTCTAGTCTTGTATAGTCTTGTCTAGTCTTGTCTTGTCTTGTCTTGTCTTGTCTTGTCTGGTCTTGTCTTGTCTTGTCTTGTTTTGTCATGTCATGTCATGTCATGTCATGTCATGTTGTGTTGTGTTGTTTTGTCTTGTCTTGTTTTGTCTTGTCATGTCTTCTCATGTCTTGTCTTGTCTTGTCTTGTCTTGTCTTGTCTTTTCTTGTCTGGTCTTGTCTAGTCTAGTCTTGTCTTTTCTTGTCTTGTCTAGTCTTGTCTTGTCTTGTCTTTTCTTGTCTGGTCTTGTCTTGTGTTGTCTTGTCTTGTCTTGTCTAGTCTTGTCTTGTCTTGTCTAGTCTTGTCTAGTCTTGTCTTGTCTTGTCTAGTCTTGTCTAGTCTAGTCCTGTCTAGTCTTGTCTAGTCTTGTCTAGTCTTGTCTTGTCTTGTCTTGTCTAGTCTTGTCTAGTCTTGTCTAGTCTTGTCTAGTCTTGTCTTGTCTTGTCTAGTCTTGTTTTGTCTAGTCTTGTCTAGTCTTGTCTAGTCTTGTCTAGTCTTGTCTAGTCTTGTCTAGTCTTGTCTTGTCTTGTCTTGTCTAGTCTTGTCTAGTCTTGTTTTGTCTTGTTTTGTCTTGTCATGCCTTCTCATGTCTTGTCTTGTCTTGTCTTGTCTTTTCTTGTCTGGTCTTGTCTTGTCTTGTCTAGTCTAGTCTTGTCTTTTCTTGTCTTGTCTAGTCTTGTCTTGTCTTTTCTTGTCTGGTCTTGTCTTGTGTTGTCTTGTCTTGTCTTGTCTAGTCTTGTCTTGTCTTGTCTAGTCTTGTCTAGTCTTGTCTTGTCTTGTCTTGTCTAGCCTTGTCTAGTCTTGTCTAGTCTTGTCTTTCCTTGTCTAGTCTTGTCTAGTCTTGTCTAGTCTTGTCTTGTCTTGTCTAGTCTTGTCTAGTCTTGTCTTGTCTTGTCTTGTCTTGTCTTGTCTTGTCTATTCTTGTCTAGTCTTGTCTTGTCTAGTCTAGTCTTGTCTAGTCTTGTCTAGTCTTGTCTTGTCTTGTCTTGTCTAGTCTTGTCTAGTCTTGTCTAGTCTTGTCTAGTCTTGTCTTGTCTTGTCTAGTCTTGTCTTGTCTAGTCTTGTCTAGTCTTGTCTAGTCTTGTCTAGTCTTGTCTTGTCTTGTCTTGTCTAGTCTTATCTAGTCTTGTCTAGTCTTGTCTTGTCTTGTCTTGTCTAGTCTTGTCTAGTCTTGTCTAGTCTTGTCTTGTCTTGTCTAGTCTTGTCTAGTCTAGTCTTGTCTAGTCTTGTCTTGTCTAGTCTTGTCTAGTCTTGTCTTGTCTAGTCTTGTCTTGTCTAGTCTTGTCTATTCTTGTCTAGTCTTGTCTTGTCTTGTCTAGTCTTGTCTAGTCTTGTCTAGTCTTGTCTTGTCTTGTCTAGTCTTGTCTTGTCTGGTCTTGTCTTGTCTTGTCTTGTTTTGTCATGTCATGTCATGTTGTGTTGTGTTGTTTTGTCTTGTCTTGTTTTGTCTTGTTTTGTCTTGTCATGTCTTCTCATGTCTTGTCTTGTCTTGTCTTGTCTTGTCTTGTCTTGTCTTGTCTTTTCTTGTCTTGTCATGTCTTGTCTAGTCTTGTCTAGTCTTTTCTTGTCTTGTCTTTTCTTGTCTTGTCTTGTCTTGTCTTGTCTTGTATTGTCTTGTCTTGTCTTGTCTTGTCTAGTCTTGTCTTGTCTTGTCTAGTCTTGTCTTGTCTAGTCTTGTCTAGTCTTGTCTTGTCTATTCTTGTCTAGTCTTGTCTTGTCTAGTCTAGTCTTGTCTAGTCTTGTCTAGTCTTGTCTTGTCTTGTCTTGTCTTGTCTTGTCTTTTCTTGTCTTGTCATGTCTTGTCTAGTCTTGTCTAGTCTTTTCTTGTCTTGTCTTTTCTTGTCTTGTCTTGTCTTGTATAGTCTTGTCTAGTCTTGTCTTGTCTTGTCTTGTCTAGTCTTGTCTTGTCTTGTCTAGTCTTGTCTTGTCTAGTCTTGTCTAGTCTTGTCTTGTCTATTCTTGTCTAGTCTTGTCTTGTCTAGTCTAGTCTTGTCTAGTCTTGTCTAGTCTTGTCTTGTCTTGTCTTGTCTAGTCTTGTCTAGTCTTGTCTAGTCTTGTCTAGTCTTGTCTTGTCTTGTCTAGTCTTGTCTTGTCTAGTCTTGTCTAGTCTTGTCTAGTCTTGTCTAGTCTTGTCTAGTCTTGTCTTGTCTTGTCTTGTCTAGTCTTGTCTTGTCTTGTCTAGTCTTGTCTTGTCTTGTCTAGTCTAGTCTTGTCTAGTCTAGTCTTGTCTAGTCTTGTCTAGTCTTGTCTAGTCTTGTCTCGTCTTGTCTTGTTTTGTCTTGTTTTGTCTTGTCATGCCTTCTCATGTCTTGTCTTGTCTTGTCTTGTCTTGTCTTGTCTTGTCTTTTCTTGTCTGGTCTTGTCTTGTCTTGTCTAGTCTTGTCTTGTCTAGTCTTGTCTAGTCTTGTCTTTTCTTGTCTTGTCTAGTCTTGTCTTGTCTTGTCTTTTCTTGTCTGGTCTTGTCTTGTCTTGTCTTGTCTTGTCTTGTCTTGTCTTGTCTAGTCTTGTCTTGTCTTGTCTAGTCTTGTCTTTTCTTGTCTGGTCTTGTCTTGTCTTGTCTAGTCTAGTCTAGTCTTGTCTAGTCTTGTCTTGTCTTGTCTTGTCTTGTCTAGTCTTGTCTAGTCTAGTCTTGTCTAGTCTTGTCTAGTCTTGTCTAGTCTTGTCTCGTCTTGTCTTGTTTTGTCTTGTTTTGTCTTGTCATGCCTTCTCATGTCTTGTCTTGTCTTGTCTTGTCTTGTCTTGTCTTGTCTTTTCTTGTCTGGTCTTGTCTTGTCTTGTCTAGTCTTGTCTTGTCTAGTCTTGTCTAGTCTTGTCTTTTCTTGTCTTGTCTAGTCTTGTCTTGTCTTGTCTTTTCTTGTCTGGTCTTGTCTTGTCTTGTCTTGTCTTGTCTTGTCTTGTCTTGTCTAGTCTTGTCTTGTCTAGTCTTGTCTTGTCTTGTCTTGTCTAGTCTTGTCTAGTCTTGTCTAGTCTTGTCTTGTCTTGTCTTGTCTAGTCTTGTCTAGTCTAGTCTTGTCTAGTCTTGTCTAGTCTTGTCTAGTCTTGTCTCGTCTTGTCTTGTTTTGTCTTGTTTTGTCTTGTCATGCCTTCTCATGTCTTGTCTTGTCTTGTCTTGTCTTGTCTTGTCTTGTCTTTTCTTGTCTGGTCTTGTCTTGTCTTGTCTAGTCTTGTCTTGTCTAGTCTTGTCTAGTCTTGTCTTTTCTTGTCTTGTCTAGTCTTGTCTTGTCTTGTCTTTTCTTGTCTGGTCTTGTCTTGTCTTGTCTTGTCTTGTCTTGTCTTGTCTTGTCTAGTCTTGTCTTGTCTTGTCTAGTCTTGTCTTTTCTTGTCTGGTCTTGTCTTGTCTTGTCTAGTCTAGTCTTGTCTTTTCTTGTCTTGTCTAGTCTTGTCTTGTCTTGTCTAGTCTTGTCTAGTCTTGTCTTGTCTTGTCTAGTCTTGTCTTGTCTAGTCTTGTCTAGTCTTGTCTAGTCTTGTCTAGTCTTGTCTAGTCTTGTCTTGTCTTGTCTTGTCTAGTCTTGTCTAGTCTTGTCTAGTCTTGTCTTGTCTTGTCTTGTCTAGTCTTGTCTAGTCTAGTCTTGTCTAGTCTTGTCTAGTCTTGTCTAGTCTTGTCTAGTCTTGTCTAGTCTTGTCTAGTCTTGTCTTGTCTTGTCTTGTCTTGTTTTGTCTTGTCTTGTCTTGTCTTGTCTTGTCTTGTCTTGTCTTGTCTTGTCTTGTCTTGTCTTGTCTTGTCTTGTCTTGTCTTGTCTTGTCTTGTCTTGTCTTGTCTTGTCTTGTCTTGTCTTGTCTTGTCTTGTCTTGTCTTGTCTTGTCTTGTCTTGTCTTGTCTTGTCTTGTCTTGTCTAGTCTTGTCTAGTCTTGTCTTGTCTTGTCTTGTCTTGTCTTGTCTTGTCTTGTCTTGTCTTGTCTTGTCTTGTCTTGTCTTGTCTTGTCTTGTCTTGTCTTGTCTTGTCTAGTCTTGTCTAGTCTTGTCTTGTCTTGTCTAGTCTTATCTAGTCTTGTCTAGTCTTGTCTTGTCTTGTCTTGTCTGGTCTTGTCTTGTCTTGTCTTGTCTTGTTTTGTCATGTCATGTCATGTCATGTCATGTCATGTCATGTTGTGTTGTGTTGTTTTGTCTTGTCTTGTCTTGTTTTGTCTTGTTTTGTCTTGTTTTGTCTTGTCATGTCTTCTCATGTCTTGTCTTGTCTTGTCTTGTCTTGTCTTGTCTTGTCTTGTCTTGTCTTGTCTTTTCTTGTCTGGTCTTGTCTTGTCTTGTCTAGTCTAGTCTTGTCTTGTCTAGTCTTGTCTTGTCTAGTCTTGTCTAGTCTTGTCTTGTCTTGTCTTGTCTTGTCTAGTCTTGTCTAGTCTTGTCTTGTCTTGTCTTGTCTTGTCTTGTCTTGTCTTGTCTTGTCTTGTCTTGTCTTGTCTTGTCTTTCCTTGTCTAGTCTTGTCTAGTCTTGTCTAGTCTTGTCTTGTCTTGTCTAGTCTTGTCTAGTCTTGTCTTGTCTTGTCTTGTCTTGTCTTGTCTTGTCTATTCTTGTCTAGTCTTGTCTTGTCTTGTCTAGTCTTGTCTAGTCTTGTCTAGTCTTGTCTTGTCTTGTCTTGTCTTGTCTTGTCTGGTCTTGTCTTGTCTTGTCTTGTCTTGTTTTGTCATGTCATGTCATGTCATGTTGTGTTGTGTTGTTTTGTCTTGTCTTGTTTTGTCTTGTTTTGTCTTGTCATGTCTTCTCATGTCTTGTCTTGTCTTGTCTTGTCTTGTCTAGTCTTGTCTTGTCTTGTCTTGTCTAGTCTTGTCTTGTCTTGTCTTGTCTTGTCTTGTCTTGTCTGGTCTGGTCTTGTCTTGTCTTGTCTTGTCTTGTTTTGTCATGTCATGTCATGTCATGTCATGTCATGTTGTGTTTTGTTGTTTTGTCTTGTCTTGTCTTGTTTTGTCTTGTTTTGTCTTGTCTTGTCTTGTCTTGTCTTGTCTTGTCTTGTCTTGTCTTGTCTTGTCTTGTCTAGTCTTGTCTAGTCTTGTCTAGTCTTGTCTAGTCTTGTCTTGTCTTGTCTTGTCTTGTCTTGTCTTGTCTTGTCTTGTCTTGTTTTGTCATGTCATGTCATGTCATGTCATGTTGTGTTGTGTTGTTTTGTCTTGTCTTGTTTTGTCTTGTTTTGTCTTGTCATGTCTTCTCATGTCTTGTCTTGTCTTGTCTTGTCTTGTCTAGTCTTGTCTAGTCTTGTCTTGTCTTGTCTTGTCTAGTCTTGTCTAGTCTTGTCTAGTCTTGTCTAGTCTAGTCTAGTCTTGTCTAGTCTTGTCTAGTCTTGTCTAGTCTTGTCTAGTCTTGTCTTGTCTTGTCTTGTCTTGTCTAGTCTTGTCTAGTCTTGTCTAGTCTTGTCTAGTCTTGTCTTATCTTGTCTTGTCTAGTCTTGTCTAGTCTTGTCTAGTCTTGTCTTGTCTTGTCTTGTCTAGTCTTGTCTAGTCTTGTCTAGTCTTGTCTAGTCTTGTTTTGTCTTGTCTAGTCTTGTCTTGTCTAGTCTTGTCTTGTCTAGTCTTGTCTTGTCTAGTCTTGTCTTGTCTTGTCTTGTCTAGTCTTGTCTAGTCTTGTCTAGTCTTGTCTAGTCTTGTCTTGTCTTGTCTTGTTTTGTCTTGTCTTGTCCTGTCTTGTCTTGTCTTGTCTTGTCTTGTCTTGTCTTGTCTTGTCTTGTCTTGTCTTGTCTTGTCTTGTCTTGTCTTGTCTAGTCTTGTCTAGTCTTTTCTTGTCTTGTCTTTTCTTGTCTTGTCTTGTCTTGTCTTGTCTTGTATTGTCTTGTCTTGTCTTGTCTTGTCTAGTCTTGTCTTGTCTTGTCTAGTCTTGTCTTGTCTAGTCTTGTCTAGTCTTGTCTTGTCTATTCTTGTCTAGTCTTGTCTTGTCTAGTCTAGTCTTGTCTAGTCTTGTCTAGTCTTGTCTTGTCTTGTCTTGTCTTGTCTTGTCTTTTCTTGTCTTGTCATGTCTTGTCTAGTCTTGTCTAGTCTTTTCTTGTCTTGTCTTTTCTTGTCTTGTCTTGTCTTGTATAGTCTTGTCTAGTCTTGTCTTGTCTTGTCTTGTCTAGTCTTGTCTTGTCTTGTCTAGTCTTGTCTTGTCTAGTCTTGTCTAGTCTTGTCTTGTCTATTCTTGTCTAGTCTTGTCTTGTCTAGTCTAGTCTTGTCTAGTCTTGTCTAGTCTTGTCTTGTCTTGTCTTGTCTAGTCTTGTCTAGTCTTGTCTAGTCTTGTCTAGTCTTGTCTTGTCTTGTCTAGTCTTGTCTTGTCTAGTCTTGTCTAGTCTTGTCTAGTCTTGTCTAGTCTTGTCTAGTCTTGTCTTGTCTTGTCTTGTCTAGTCTTGTCTTGTCTTGTCTAGTCTTGTCTTGTCTTGTCTTGTCTAGTCTTGTCTAGTCTAGTCTTGTCTAGTCTTGTCTAGTCTTGTCTAGTCTTGTCTCGTCTTGTCTTGTTTTGTCTTGTTTTGTCTTGTCATGCCTTCTCATGTCTTGTCTTGTCTTGTCTTGTCTTGTCTAGTCTTGTCTAGTCTTGTCTAGTCTAGTCTAGTCTTGTCTTGTCTTGTCTAGTCTTGTCTAGTCTAGTCTTGTCTAGCCTTGTCTAGTCTTGTCTTGTCTTGTCTTGTCTTGTCTAGTCTAGTCTTGTCTAGCCTTGTCTAGTCTTGTCTTGTCTTGTCTTGTCTTGTCTTGTCTTGTCTATTCTTGTCTAGTCTTGTCTTGTCTTGTCTAGTCTTGTCTAGTCTTGTCTCGTCTTGTCTTGTTTTGTCTTGTTTTGTCTTGTCATGCCTTCTCATGTCTTGTCTTGTCTTGTCTTGTCTTGTCTAGTCTTGTCTAGTCTTGTCTAGTCTAGTCTAGTCTTGTCTTGTCTTGTCTAGTCTTGTCTAGTCTAGTCTTGTCTAGCCTTGTCTAGTCTTGTCTTGTCTTGTCTAGTCTTGTCTAGTCTTGTCTTGTCTTGTCTTGTCTAGTCTTGTCTAGTCTTGTCTAGTCTTGTCTAGTCTAGTCTAGTCTTGTCTTGTCTTGTCTAGTCTTGTCTAGTCTAGTCTTGTCTAGCCTTGTCTAGTCTTGTCTTGTCTTGTCTTGTCTTGTCTTGTCTTGTCTATTCTTGTCTAGTCTTGTCTTGTCTTGTCTAGTCTTGTCTAGTCTTGTCTAGTCTTGTCTATTCTTGTCTAGTCTTGTCTTGTCTAGTCTTGTCTTGTCTTGTCTAGTCTTGTCTAGTCTTGTCTAGTCTTGTCTAGTCTTGTCTATTCTTGTCTAGTCTTGTCTTGTCTTGTCTAGTCTTGTCTAGTCTTGTCTAGTCTTGTCTTGTCTTGTCTTGTCTTGTCTTGTCTTGTCTTGTCTTGTCTGGTCTTGTCTTGTCTTGTCTTGTTTTGTCATGTCATGTCATGTCATGTCATGTTGTGTTGTGTTGTTTTGTCTTGTCTTGTCTTGTCTTGTCTTGTCTAGTCTAGTCTTGTCTTTTCTTGTCTTGTCTAGTCTTGTCTTGTCTTGTCTTTTCTTGTCTGGTCTTGTCTTGTCTTGTCTTGTCTTGTCTTGTCTTGTCTTGTCTTGTCTAGTCTTGTCTTGTCTTGTCTAGTCTTGTCTAGTCTTGTCTTGTCTTGTCTTGTCTAGTCTTGTCTAGTCTTGTCTAGTCTTGTCTTGTCTTGTCTAGTCTTGTCTAGTCTAGTCTTGTCTAGTCTTGTCTAGTCTTGTCTTGTCTTGTCTTGTCTTGTCTTGTCTTGTCTTGTCTTGTCTGGTCTTGTCTTGTCTTGTCTTGTTTTGTCATGTCATGTCATGTCATGTCATGTCATGTTGTGTTGTGTTGTTTTGTCTTGTCTTGTCTTGTCTTGTCTTGTCTTGTCTTGTCTTGTCTTGTCTTGTCTTGTCTTGTCTTGTCTTGTCTTTTCTTGTCTGGTCTTGTCTTGTCTTGTCTAGTCTAGTCTTGTCTTTTCTTGTCTTGTCTAGTCTTGTCTTGTCTTGTCTTTTCTTGTCTGGTCTTGTCTTTTCTTGTCTTGTCTAGTCTTGTCTTGTCTTGTCTAGTCTTGTCTAGTCTTGTCTTGTCTAGTCTTGTCTAGTCTTGTCTAGTCTAGTCTTGTCTAGTCTTGTCTTGTCATGTCTTGTCTAGTCTTGTCTAGTCTTGTCTAGTCTTGTCTAGTCTTGTCTAGTCTTGTCTTGTCTAGTCTTGTCTTGTCTAGTCTTGTCTAGTCTTGTCTAGTCTTGTCTAGTCTTGTCTTATCTTGTCTTGTCTAGTCTTGTCTAGTCTTGTCTAGTCTTGTCTTGTCTTGTCTTGTCTAGTCTTGTCTAGTCTTGTCTAGTCTTGTCTAGTCTTGTCTTGTCTTGTCTAGTCTTGTCTTGTCTAGTCTTGTCTAGTCTTGTCTAGTCTTGTCTAGTCTTGTCTTGTCTTGTCTTGTCTAGTCTTGTCTAGTCTTGTCTAGTCTTGTCTTGTCTTGTCTTGTCTAGTCTTGTCTAGTCTAGTCTTGTCTAGTCTTGTCTAGTCTTGTCTAGTCTTGTCTCGTCTTGTCTTGTTTTGTCTTGTTTTGTCTTGTCATGTCTTCTCATGTCTTGTCTTGTCTTGTCTTGTCTTGTCTTGTCTTGTCTTTTCTTGTCTGGTCTTGTCTTGTCTTGTCTAGTCTTGTCTTGTCTAGTCTTGTCTAGTCTTGTCTTTTCTTGTCTTGTCTAGTCTTGTCTTGTCTTGTCTTTTCTTGTCTGGTCTTGTCTTGTCTTGTCTTGTCTTGTCTTGTCTTGTCTTGTCTAGTCTTGTCTTGTCTTGTCTAGTCTTGTCTTTTCTTGTCTGGTCTTGTCTTTTCTTGTCTAGTCTAGTCTTGTCTTTTCTTGTCTTGTCTAGTCTTGTCTTGTCTTGTCTAGTCTTGTCTAGTCTTGTCTTGTCTTGTCTAGTCTTGTCTTGTCTAGTCTTGTCTAGTCTTGTCTAGTCTTGTCTAGTCTTGTCTAGTCTTGTCTAGTCTTGTCTAGTCTTGTCTAGTCTTGTCTTGTCTTGTCTTGTCTAGTCTTGTCTAGTCTTGTCTAGTCTTGTCTTGTCTTGTCTAGTCTTGTCTAGTCTAGTCTTGTCTAGTCTTGTCTAGTCTTGTCTAGTCTTGTCTAGTCTTGTCTAGTCTTGTCTAGTCTTGTCTAGTCTTGTCTAGTCTTGTCTAGTCTTGTCTAGTCTTGTCTTGTTTTGTCTTGTCTTGTCCTGTCTTGTCTTGTCTTGTCTTGTCTTGTCTTGTCTTGTCTTGTCTTGTCTTGTCTTGTCTTGTCTTGTCTTGTCTTGTCTTGTCTTGTCTTGTCTTGTCTTGTCTTGTCTTGTCTTGTCTTGTCTTGTCTTGTCTTGTCTTGTCTTGTCTTGTCTAGTCTTGTCTAGTCTTGTCTTGTCTTGTCTTGTCTTGTCTTGTCTTGTCTTGTCTTGTCTTGTCTTGTCTTGTCTTGTCTTGTCTTGTCTTGTCTTGTCTTGTCTTGTCTTGTCTAGTCTTGTCTAGTCTTGTCTAGTCTTGTCTTGTCTTGTCTTGTCTGGTCTTGTCTTGTCTTGTCTTGTCTTGTTTTGTCATGTCATGTCATGTCATGTCATGTCATGTCATGTTGTGTTGTGTTGTTTTGTCTTGTCTTGTCTTGTTTTGTCTTGTTTTGTCTTGTTTTGTCTTGTCATGTCTTCTCATGTCTTGTCTTGTCTTGTCTTGTCTTGTCTTGTCTTGTCTTGTCTTGTCTTTTCTTGTCTGGTCTTGTCTTGTCTTGTCTAGTCTAGTCTAGTCTTGTCTAGTCTTGTCTTGTCTTGTCTTGTTTTGTCTTTTCTTGTCTGGTCTTGTCTTGTCTTGTCTTGTCTTGTCTAGTCTTGTCTAGTCTTGTCTAGTCTTGTCTAGTCTTGTCTTATCTTGTCTTGTCTAGTCTTGTCTAGTCTTGTCTAGTCTTGTCTTGTCTTGTCTTGTCTAGTCTTGTCTAGTCTTGTCTAGTCTTGTCTAGTCTTGTCTTGTCTTGTCTAGTCTTGTCTTGTCTAGTCTTGTCTAGTCTTGTCTAGTCTTGTCTAGTCTTGTCTTGTCTTGTCTTGTCTAGTCTTGTCTAGTCTTGTCTAGTCTTGTCTTGTCTTGTCTTGTCTAGTCTTGTCTAGTCTAGTCTTGTCTAGTCTTGTCTAGTCTTGTCTAGTCTTGTCTCGTCTTGTCTTGTTTTGTCTTGTTTTGTCTTGTCATGCCTTCTCATGTCTTGTCTTGTCTTGTCTTGTCTTGTCTTGTCTTGTCTTTTCTTGTCTGGTCTTGTCTTGTCTTGTCTAGTCTTGTCTTGTCTAGTCTTGTCTAGTCTTGTCTTTTCTTGTCTTGTCTAGTCTTGTCTTGTCTTGTCTTTTCTTGTCTGGTCTTGTCTTGTCTTGTCTTGTCTTGTCTTGTCTTGTCTTGTCTAGTCTTGCCTTGTCTTGTCTAGTCTTGTCTTTTCTTGTCTGGTCTTGTCTTGTCTTGTCTAGTCTAGTCTTGTCTTTTCTTGTCTTGTCTAGTCTTGTCTTGTCTTGTCTAGTCTTGTCTAGTCTTGTCTTGTCTTGTCTAGTCTTGTCTTGTCTAGTCTTGTCTAGTCTTGTCTAGTCTTGTCTAGTCTTGTCTAGTCTTGTCTTGTCTTGTCTTGTCTAGTCTTGTCTAGTCTTGTCTAGTCTTGTCTTGTCTTGTCTTGTCTAGTCTTGTCTAGTCTAGTCTTGTCTAGTCTTGTCTAGTCTTGTCTAGTCTTGTCTAGTCTTGTCTAGTCTTGTCTAGTCTTGTCTTGTCTTGTCTTGTCTTGTTTTGTCTTGTCTTGTCTTGTCTTGTCTTGTCTTGTCTTGTCTTGTCTTGTCTTGTCTTGTCTTGTCTTGTCTTGTCTTGTCTTGTCTTGTCTTGTCTTGTCTTGTCTTGTCTTGTCTTGTCTTGTCTTGTCTTGTCTTGTCTTGTCTTGTCTTGTCTTGTCTTGTCTTGTCTTGTCTAGTCTTGTCTAGTCTTGTCTTGTCTTGTCTTGTCTTGTCTTGTCTTGTCTTGTCTTGTCTTGTCTTGTCTTGTCTTGTCTTGTCTTGTCTTGTCTTGTCTTGTCTTGTCTTGTCTAGTCTTGTCTAGTCTTGTCTTGTCTTGTCTAGTCTTGTCTAGTCTTGTCTAGTCTTGTCTTGTCTTGTCTTGTCTGGTCTTGTCTTGTCTTGTCTTGTCTTGTTTTGTCATGTCATGTCATGTCATGTCATGTCATGTCATGTCATGTTGTGTTGTGTTGTTTTGTCTTGTCTTGTCTTGTTTTGTCTTGTTTTGTCTTGTTTTGTCTTGTCATGTCTTCTCATGTCTTGTCTTGTCTTGTCTTGTCTTGTCTTGTCTTGTCTTGTCTTGTCTTTTCTTGTCTGGTCTTGTCTTGTCTTGTCTAGTCTAGTCTTGTCTTGTCTAGTCTTGTCTTGTCTAGTCTTGTCTAGTCTTGTCTTGTCTTGTCTTGTCTTGTCTAGTCTTGTCTAGTCTTGTCTTGTCTTGTCTTGTCTTGTCTTGTCTTGTCTTGTCTTGTCTTGTCTTGTCTTGTCTTGTCTTGTCTTTCCTTGTCTAGTCTTGTCTAGTCTTGTCTAGTCTTGTCTTGTCTTGTCTAGTCTTGTCTAGTCTTGTCTTGTCTTGTCTTGTCTTGTCTTGTCTTGTCTATTCTTGTCTAGTCTTGTCTTGTCTTGTCTAGTCTTGTCTAGTCTTGTCTAGTCTTGTCTTGTCTTGTCTTGTCTTGTCTTGTCTGGTCTTGTCTTGTCTTGTCTTGTCTTGTTTTGTCATGTCATGTCATGTCATGTTGTGTTGTGTTGTTTTGTCTTGTCTTGTTTTGTCTTGTTTTGTCTTGTCATGTCTTCTCATGTCTTGTCTTGTCTTGTCTTGTCTTGTCTAGTCTTGTCTAGTCTTGTCTAGTCTTGTCTAGTCTTGTCTTGTCTTGTCTTGTCTTGTCTTGTCTTGTCTTGTCTTGTCTTGTCTGGTCTGGTCTTGTCTTGTCTTGTCTTGTCTTGTTTTGTCATGTCATGTCATGTCATGTCATGTCATGTTGTGTTGTGTTGTTTTGTCTTGTCTTGTCTTGTCTTGTCTAGTCTTGTCTTGTCTTGTCTTGTCTAGTCTTGTCTTGTCTTGTCTTGTCTTGTCTTGTCTTGTCTGGTCTGGTCTTGTCTTGTCTTGTCTTGTCTTGTTTTGTCATGTCATGTCATGTCATGTCATGTCATGTTGTGTTGTGTTGTTTTGTCTTGTCTTGTCTTGTCTTGTCTTGTCTTGTCTTGTCTTGTCTAGTCTTGTCTTGTCTTGTCTTGTCTAGTCTTGTCTTGTCTTGTCTTGTCTTGTCTTGTCTTGTCTGGTCTGGTCTTGTCTTGTCTTGTCTTGTCTTGTTTTGTCATGTCATGTCATGTCATGTCATGTCATGTTGTGTTGTGTTGTTTTGTCTTGTCTTGTCTTGTTTTGTCTTGTTTTGTCTTGTCTTGTCTTGTCTTGTCTTGTCTTGTCTTGTCTTGTCTTGTCTTGTCTTGTCTAGTCTTGTCTAGTCTTGTCTAGTCTTGTCTAGTCTTGTCTTGTCTTGTCTTGTCTTGTCTTGTCTTGTCTTGTCTTGTCTTGTTTTGTCATGTCATGTCATGTCATGTCATGTTGTGTTGTGTTGTTTTGTCTTGTCTTGTTTTGTCTTGTTTTGTCTTGTCATGTCTTCTCATGTCTTGTCTTGTCTTGTCTTGTCTTGTCTAGTCTTGTCTAGTCTTGTCTTGTCTTGTCTTGTCTAGTCTTGTCTAGTCTTGTCTAGTCTTGTCTAGTCTAGTCTAGTCTTGTCTTGTCTTGTCTAGTCTTGTCTAGTCTAGTCTTGTCTAGCCTTGTCTAGTCTTGTCTTGTCTTGTCTTGTCTTGTCTTGTCTTGTCTATTCTTGTCTAGTCTTGTCTAGTCTTGTCTAGTCTTGTCTAGTCTTGTCTAGTCTTGTCTATTCTTGTCTAGTCTTGTCTTGTCTTGTCTAGTCTTGTCTTGTCTTGTCTAGTCTTGTCTAGTCTTGTCTAGTCTTGTCTAGTCTTGTCTATTCTTGTCTAGTCTTGTCTTGTCTTGTCTAGTCTTGTCTAGTCTTGTCTAGTCTTGTCTTGTCTTGTCTTGTCTTGTCTTGTCTGGTCTTGTCTTGTCTTGTCTTGTTTTGTCATGTCATGTCATGTCATGTCATGTCATGTTGTGTTGTGTTGTTTTGTCTTGTCTTGTCTTGTCTTGTCTTGTCTTGTCTTGTCTTGTCTTTTCTTGTCTTGTCTTTTCTTGTCTGGTCTTGTCTTGTCTTGTCTAGTCTAGTCTTGTCTTTTCTTGTCTTGTCTAGTCTTGTCTTGTCTTGTCTTTTCTTGTCTGGTCTTGTCTTGTCTTGTCTTGTCTTGTCTTGTCTTGTCTAGTCTTGTCTTGTCTTGTCTAGTCTTGTCTAGTCTTGTCTTGTCTTGTCTTGTCTTGTCTAGTCTTGTCTAGTCTTGTCTAGTCTTGTCTTGTCTTGTCTAGTCTTGTCTAGTCTAGTCTTGTCTAGTCTTGTCTAGTCTTGTCTTGTCTTGTCTTGTCTTGTCTTGTCTTGTCTTGTCTGGTCTTGTCTTGTCTTGTCTTGTTTTGTCATGTCATGTCATGTCATGTCATGTCATGTTGTGTTGTGTTGTTTTGTCTTGTCTTGTCTTGTCTTGTCTTGTCTTGTCTTGTCTTGTCTTGTCTTGTCTTGTCTTGTCTTTTCTTGTCTGGTCTTGTCTTGTCTTGTCTAGTCTAGTCTTGTCTTTTCTTGTCTTGTCTAGTCTTGTCTTGTCTTGTCTTTTCTTGTCTGGTCTTGTCTTTTCTTGTCTTGTCTAGTCTTGTCTTGTCTTGTCTAGTCTTGTCTAGTCTTGTCTTGTCTTGTCTTGTCTAGTCTTGTCTAGTCTTGTCTAGTCTAGTCTTGTCTAGTCTTGTCTTGTCTTGTCTTGTCTAGTCTTGTCTAGTCTTGTCTAGTCTTGTCTAGTCTTGTCTAGTCTTGTCTAGTCTTGTCTTGTCTAGTCTTGTCTTGTCTAGTCTTGTCTAGTCTTGTCTAGACTTGTCTTATCTTGTCTTGTCTAGTCTTGTCTAGTCTTGTCTAGTCTTGTCTTGTCTTGTCTTGTCTAGTCTTGTCTAGTCTTGTCTAGTCTTGTCTAGTCTTGTCTTGTCTTGTCTAGTCTTGTCTTGTCTAGTCTTGTCTAGTCTTGTCTAGTCTTGTCTAGTCTTGTCTAGTCTTGTCTTGTCTTGTCTTGTCTAGTCTTGTCTAGTCTTGTCTAGTCTTGTCTTGTCTTGTCTTGTCTAGTCTTGTCTAGTCTAGTCTTGTCTAGTCTTGTCTAGTCTTGTCTAGTCTTGTCTAGTCTTGTCTCGTCTTGTCTTGTTTTGTCTTGTTTTGTCTTGTCATGTCTTCTCATGTCTTGTCTTGTCTTGTCTTGTCTTGTCTTGTCTTGTCTTTTCTTGTCTGGTCTTGTCTTGTCTTGTCTAGTCTTGTCTAGTCTTGTCTTTTCTTGTCTTGTCTAGTCTTGTCTTGTCTTGTCTTTTCTTGTCTGGTCTTGTCTTGTCTTGTCTTGTCTTGTCTTGTCTTGTCTTGTCTTGTCTTGTCTAGTCTTGTCTTGTCTTGTCTAGTCTTGTCTTTTCTTGTCTGGTCTTGTCTTGTCTTGTCTAGTCTAGTCTTGTCTTTTCTTGTCTTGTCTAGTCTTGTCTTGTCTTGTCTAGTCTTGTCTAGTCTTGTCTTGTCTTGTCTAGTCTTGTCTAGTCTTGTCTAGTCTTGTCCAGTCTTGTCTAGTCTTGTCTAGTCTTGTCTTGTCTTGTCTTGTCTAGTCTTGTCTAGTCTTGTCTAGTCTTGTCTAGTCTTGTCTTGTCTTGTCTTGTCTTGTCTTGTCTTGTCTTGTCTTGTCTTGTCTTGTCTTGTCTTGTCTTGTCTTGTCTTGTCTTGTCTAGTCTTGTCTAGTCTTGTCTTGTCTTGTCTAGTCTTGTCTAGTCTTGTCTAGTCTTGTCTTGTCTTGTCTTGTCTGGTCTTGTCTTGTCTTGTCTTGTCTTGTTTTGTCATGTCATGTCATGTCATGTCATGTCATGTCATGTTGTGTTGTGTTGTTTTGTCTTGTCTTGTCTTGTTTTGTCTTGTTTTGTCTTGTTTTGTCTTGTCATGTCTTCTCATGTCTTGTCTTGTCTTGTCTTGTCTTGTCTTGTCTTGTCTTGTCTTTTCTTGTCTGGTCTTGTCTTGTCTTGTCTAGTCTAGTCTTGTCTTGTCTAGTCTTGTCTTGTCTAGTCTTGTCTAGTCTTGTCTTGTCTTGTCTTGTCTTGTCTAGTCTTGTCTAGTCTTGTCTAGTCTTGTCTTGTCTTGTCTTGTCTTGTCTTGTCTTGTCTTGTCTTGTCTTGTCTTGTCTTGTCTTGTCTTGTCTTGTCTTTCCTTGTCTAGTCTTGTCTAGTCTTGTCTAGTCTTGTCTTGTCTTGTCTAGTCTTGTCTAGTCTTGTCTTGTCTTGTCTTGTCTTGTCTTGTCTTGTCTATTCTTGTCTAGTCTTGTCTTGTCTTGTCTAGTCTTGTCTAGTCTTGTCTAGTCTTGTCTTGTCTTGTCTTGTCTTGTCTTGTCTGGTCTTGTCTTGTCTTGTCTTGTCTTGTTTTGTCATGTCATGTCATGTCATGTTGTGTTGTGTTGTTTTGTCTTGTCTTGTTTTGTCTTGTTTTGTCTTGTCATGTCTTCTCATGTCTTGTCTTGTCTTGTCTTGTCTTGTCTTGTCTTGTCTTGTCTTGTCTTTTCTTGTCTGGTCTTGTCTTGTCTTGTCTAGTCTAGTCTTGTCTTGTCTAGTCTTGTCTTGTCTTGTCTTTTCTTATCTGGTCTTGTCTTGTCTTGTCTTGTCTTGTCTTGTCTACTCTTGTCTTGTCTTGTCTAGTCTTGTCTAGTCTTGTCTTGTCTTGTCTTGTCTAGTCTTGTCTAGTCTTGTCTAGTCTTGTCTAGTCTTGTCTAGTCTTGTCTAGTCTTGTCTAGTCTAGTCTTGTCTAGTCTTGTCTTGTCTTGTCTTGTCTTGTCTTGTCTAGTCTTGTCTAGTCTTGTCTAGTCTTGTCTTGTCTTGTCTAGTCTTGTCTTGTCTAGTCTTGTCTAGTCTTGTCTAGTCTTGTCTAGTCTTGTCTTATCTTGTCTTGTCTAGTCTTGTCTAGTCTTGTCTAGTCTTGTCTTGTCTTGTCTTGTTTAGTCTTGTCTAGTCTTGTCTAGTCTTGTCTAGTCTTGTCTTGTCTTGTCTAGTCTTGTCTTGTCTAGTCTTGTCTAGTCTTGTCTAGTCTTGTCTAGTCTTGTCTTGTCTTGTCTTGTCTTGTCTTTTCTTGTCTGGTCTTGTCTTGTCTTGTCTAGTCTAGTCTTGTCTTTTCTTGTCTTGTCTTGTGTTGTCTTTTCTTGTCTGGTCTTGTCTTGTCTTGTCTTGTCTTGTCTTGTCTAGTCTTGTCTTGTCTTGTCTAGTCTTGTCTAGTCTTGTCTAGTCTTGTCTTGTCTTGTCTTGTCTAGTCTTGTCTAGTCTTGTCTAGTCTTGTCTAGTCTTGTCTAGTCTTGCCTAGTCTAGTCTTGTCTAGTCTTGTCTAGTCTTGTCTAGTCTTGTCTAGTCTTGTCTTGTCTTGTCTAGTCTTGTCTTGTCTAGTCTTGTCTAGTCTTGTCTAGTCTTGTCTAGTCTTGTCTTGTCTTGTCTTGTCTAGTCTTGTCTAGTCTTGTCTAGTCTTGTCTTGTCTTGTCTTGTCTAGTCTTGTCTAGTCTAGTCTTGTCTAGTCTTGTCTAGTCTTGTCTAGTCTTGTCTAGTCTTGTCTAGTCTTGTCTAGTCTTGTCTTGTCTTGTCTTGTCTTGTCTTGTCTTGTCTTGTCTTGTCTTGTCTTGTCTTGTCTTGTCTTGTCTTGTCTTGTCTTGTCTTGTCTTGTCTTGTCTTGTCTTGTCTTGTCTTGTCTTGTCTTGTCTTGTCTTGTCTTGTCTTGTCTTGTCTTGTCTTGTCTTGTCTTGTCTTGTCTTGTCTTGTCTTGTCTTGTCTTGTCTTGTCTTGTCTTGTCTTGTCTTGTCTTGTCTTGTCTTGTCTTGTCTTGTCTTGTCTAGTCTTGTCTAGTCTTGTCTTGTCTTGTCTTGTCTAGTCTTGTCTAGTCTTGTCTAGTCTTGTCTTGTCTTGTCTAGTCTTGTCTAGTCTTGTCTAGTCTTGTCTTGTCTTGTCTTGTCTTGTCTGGTCTTGTCTTGTCTTGTCTTGTCTTGTTTTGTCATGTCATGTCATGTCATGTCATGTCATGTTGTGTTGTGTTGTTTTGTCTTGTCTTGTCTTGTTTTGTCTTGTTTTGTCTTGTCTTGTCTAGTCTTGTCTTGTCTTGTCTTGTCTAGTCTTGTCTTGTCTTGTCTTGTCTTGTCTTGTCTTGTCTTTTCTTGTCTGGTCTTGTCTTGTCTTGTCTAGTCTTGTCTAGTCTTGTCTTTTCTTGTCTGGTCTTGTCTTGTCTTGTCTTGTCTTGTCTAGTCTTGTCTAGTCTTGTCTTGTCTTGTCTTGTCTAGTCTTGTCTAGTCTTGTCTAGTCTTGTCTTGTCTTGTCTAGTCTTGTCTAGTCTAGTCTTGTCTAGTCTTGTCTAGTCTTGTCTTGTCTAGTCTTGTCTAGTCTTGTCTAGTCTTGTCTAGTCTTGTCTAGTCTTGTCTAGTCTTGTCTTGTCTTGTCTTGTCTAGTCTAGTCTTGTCTAGTCTTGTCTAGTCTTGTCTAGTCTTGTCTAGTCTTGTCTAGTCTTGTCTAGTCTTGTCTAGTCTTGTCTAGTCTTGTCTAGTCTAGTCTTGTCTTGTCTTGTCTTCTTTTGTCTTGTCTTGTCTTGTCTTGTCTTGTCTTGTCTTGTCTTGTCTTGTCTTGTCTAGTCTTGTCTAGTCTTGTCTAGTCTTGTCTAGTCTTGTCTAGTCTTGTCTTGTCTTGTCTTGTCTAGTCTTGTCTAGTCTTGTCTTGTCTTGTCTAGTCTTGTCTTGTCTTGTCTTGTCTTGTCTTGTCTTGTCTTGTCTTTTCTTGTCTGGTCTTGTCTTGTCTTGTCTAGTCTTGTCTAGTCTTGTCTTGTCTTGTCTTTTCTTGTCTGGTCTTGTCTTGTCTTGTCTTGTCTTGCCTAGTCTTGTCTAGTCTTGTCTTGTCTTGTCTTGTCTAGTCTTGTCTAGTCTTGTCTAGTCTTGTCTTGTCTTGTCTAGTCTTGTCTAGTCTAGTCTTGTCTAGTCTTGTCTAGTCTTGTCTAGTCTTGTCTTGTCTTGTCTTGTCTAGTCTTGTCTAGTCTTGTCTAGTCTTGTCTAGTCTTGTCTTGTCTTGTCTTGTCTAGTCTAGTCTTGTCTAGTCTTGTCTAGTCTTGTCTAGTCTTGTCTAGTCTTGTCTAGTCTTGTCTAGTCTAGTCTTGTCTTGTCTTGTCTTCTTTTGTCTTGTCTTGTCTTGTCTTGTCTTGTCTTGTCTTGTCTTGACTTGTCTTGTCTTGTCTTGTCTTGTCTTGTCTAGTCTTGTCTAGTCTTGTCTAGTCTTGTCTAGTCTTGTCTAGTCTTGTCTTGTCTTGTCTTGTCTAGTCTTGTCTAGTCTTGTCTTGTCTTGTCTTGTCTTGTCTTGTCTTGTCTTGTCTTGTCTTGTCTTGTCTTGTCTTGTCTTGTCTTGTCTTGTCTTGTCTTGTCTTGTCTTGTCTTGTCTTGTCTTGTCTTGTCTTGTCTTGTCTGGTCTTGTCTTGTCTTGTCTTGTCTTGTCTAGTCTTGTCTAGTCTTGTCTTGTCTTGTCTTGTCTTGTCTTGTCTTGTCTTGTCTTGTCTTGTCTTGTCTTGTCTTGTCTTGTCTTGTCTAGTCTTGTCTAGTCTTGTCTTGTCTAGTCTTGTCTAGTCTTGCCTAGTCTTGTCTTTTCTTGTCTTGTCTTGTCTTGTCTTGTCTTGTCTAGTATTGTCTAGTCTTGTCTAGTCTTGTCTAGTCTTGTCTAGTCTTGTCTTGTCTAGTCTAGTCTTGTCTTGTCTTGTCTTGTCTTGTCTTGTCTTGTCTGGTCTTGTCTTGTCTTGTCTTGTCTTGTCTTGTCTAGTCTTGTCTAGTCTTGTCTAGTCTTGTCTTGTCTTGTCTTGTCTTGTCTTGTCTTGTCTGGTCTTGTCTTGTCTTGTCTTGTCTTGTCTTGTCTTGTCTTGTCTTGTCTTGTCTTGTCTTGTCTTGTCTTGTCTTGTCTTGTCTTGTCTTGTCTTGTCTTGTCTTGTCTTGTCTTGTCTTGTCTTGTCTTGTCTTGTCTTGTCTTGTCTTGTCTTGTCTTGTCTTGTCTTGTCTTGTCTTGTCTTGTCTTGTCTTGTCTTGTCTTGTCTTGTCTTGTCTTGTCTTGTCTTGTCTTGTCTTGTCTTGTCTTGTCTTGTCTTGTCTTGTCTTGTCTTGTCTTGTCTTGTCTTGTCTTGTCTTGTCTTGTCTTGTCTTGTCTTGTCTTGTCTTGTCTTGTCTTGTCTTGTCTTGTCTTGTCTTGTCTTGTCTTGTCTAGTCTTGTCTAGTCTTGTCTTGTCTTGTCTTGTCTTGTCTTTTCTTGTCTGGTCTTGTCTTGTCTTGTCTTGTCTTGTCTAGTCTTGTCTAGTCTTGTCTTGTCTTGTCTTGTCTTGTTTTGTCTTGTCTTGTCATGTCATGTCATGTTGTGTTGTTTTGTCTTGCCTTGTTTTGTCTTGTCTTGTCTTGTCTTGGGTTGTCTTGTCTTGTCTTTTCTTGTCTTGTCTTGTCTTGGGTTGTCTTGTCTTGTCTTTTCTTGTCTTGTCTTGTCTTGTCTTGTCTTGTCTTGTCTTGTCTAGACTTGTCTTGTCTTGTCTTGTCTTGTCTTGTCTTGTCTTGTCTTGTCTTGTCTTGTCTTGTCTTGTCTTGTCTTGTCTTGTCTTGTCGTGTCTTGTCTTGTCTTGCCTTTTCTTGTCTGGCCTTGTCTTGTCTTGTCTTGTCTTGTCTTGTCTTGTCTTGTCTTGTCTTGTCTTGTCTTGTCTTGTCTTGTCTTGTCTTGTCTTGTCTAGTCTTGTCTAGTCTTGTCTAATCTTGTCTAGTCTTGTCTAGTCTTGTCTTTTCTTGTCTTGTCTTGTCTTGTCTTGTCTTGTCTTGTCTAGTCTTGTCTTGTCTAGTCTTGTCTGGTCTTGTCTTGTCTTGTCTTGTCTTGTCTAGTCTTGTCTAGTCTTGTCTTGTCTAGTCTTGTCTAGTCTTGTCTTGTCTTGTCTTGTCTTGTCTAGTCTTGTCTAGTCTTGTCTTGTCTTGTCTTGTCTTGTCTTGTCTTGTCTTGTCTTGTCTTGTCTTGTCTTGTCTTGTCTTGTCTTGTCTTGTCTTGTCTTGTCTTGTCTTGTCTTGTCTTGTCTTGTCTTGTCTTGTCTTGTCTTGTCTTGTCTTGTCTTGTCTTGTCTTGTCTTGTCTAGTCTTGTCTTGTCTTGTCTTGTCTTGTCTTGTCTTGTCTTGTCTTGTCTTGTCTTGTCTTGTCTAGACTTGTCTTGTCTTGTCTTGTCTTGTCTTGTCTTGTCTTGTCTTGTCTTGTCTTGTCGTGTCTTGTCTTGTCTTGCCTTTTCTTGTCTGGCCTTGTCTTGTCTTATCTTGTCTTGTCTTGTCTTGTCTTGTCTTGTCTTGTCTTGTCTTGTCTTGTCTTGTCTTGTCTTGTCTTGTCTTGTCTAGTCTTGTCTTGTCTAGTCTTGTCTAGTCTTGTCTAGTCTTGTCTAGTCTTGTCTAGTCTTGTCTTGTCTTGTCTTGTCTTGTCTTGTCTTGTCTTGTCTTGTCTTGTCTAGTCTTGTCTAGTCTTGTCTAGTCTTGTCTAGTCTTGTCTAGTCTTGTCTAGTCTTGTCTTTTCTTGTCTTGTCTTGTCTTGTCTTGTCTTGTCTTGTCTAGTCTTGTCTTGTCTAGTCTTGTCTGGTCTTGTCTTGTCTTGTCTTGTCTTGTCTAGTCTTGTCTAGTCTTGTCTTGTCTAGTCTTGTCTAGTCTTGTCTTGTCTTGTCTTGTCTTGTCTTGTCTTGTCTTGTCTTGTCTTGTCTTGTCTTGTCTTGTCTTGTCTTGTCATGTCTTGTCATGTCTTGTCTTGTCTTGTCTTGTCTTGTCTTGTCTAGTCTTGTCTAGTCTTGTCTAGTCTTGTCTAGTCTTGTCTAGTCTTGTCTTGTCTTGTCTTGTCTTGTCTAGTCTTGTCTAGTCTTGTCTAGTCTTGTCTTGTCTTGTCTTGTCTTGTCTTGTCTTGTCTTGTCTGGTCTTGTCTTGTCTTGTCTTGTCTTGTCTTGTCTTGTCTTGTCTTGTCTTGTCTTGTCTTGTCTTGTCTTGTCTTGTCTTGTCTTGTCTTATCTTGTCTTGTCTTTACTTGTCTTGTCTTGTCTTGTCTTGTCGTGTCTTGTCTTGTCTTGTCTTGTCTTGTCTTGTCTTGTCTTGTCTTGTCTTGTCTTGTCTTGTCTTGTCTGGTCTTGTCTTGTCTTGTCTTGTCTTGTCTAGTCTTGTCTAGTCTTGTCTTGTCTTGTCTTGTCTTGTCTTGTCTTGTCTTGTCTTGTCTTGTCTTGTCTTGTCTTGTCTAGTCTTGTCTAGTCTTGTCTTGTCTAGTCTTGTCTAGTCTTGCCTAGTCTTGTCTTTTCTTGTCTTGTCTTGTCTTGTCTTGTCTTGTCTAGTATTGTCTAGTCTTGTCTAGTCTTGTCTAGTCTTGTCTAGTCTTGTCTTGTCTAGTCTAGTCTTGTCTTGTCTAGTCTTGTCTTGTCTTG
The DNA here is from genome assembly GCF_028554725.1 of Zeugodacus cucurbitae. NCBI lineage: Eukaryota > Metazoa > Arthropoda > Insecta > Diptera > Tephritidae > Zeugodacus > Zeugodacus cucurbitae. Next base: position 21,688,079 of record NC_071672.1, on the reverse strand, counting down.
TCTTGTCTTGTCTGGTCTTGTCTTGTCTTGTCTTGTCTTGTCTTGTCTAGTCTTGTCTAGTCTTGTCTAGTCTTGTCTTGTCTTGTCTTGTCTTGTCTTGTCTTGTCTTGTCTGGTCTTGTCTTGTCTTGTCTTGTCTTGTCTTGTCTTGTCTTGTCTTGTCTTGTCTTGTCTTGTCTTGTCTTGTTTTGTCTTGTCTTGTCTTGTCTTGTCTTGTCTTGTCTTGTCTTGTCTTGTCTTGTCTTGTCTTGTCTTGTCTTGTCTTGTCTTGTCTTGTCTTGTCTTGTCTTGTCTTGTCTTGTCTTGTCTTGTCTTGTCTTGTCTTGTCTTGTCTTGTCTTGTCTTGTCTTGTCTTGTCTTGTCTTGTCTTGTCTTGTCTTGTCTTGTCTTGTCTTGTCTTGTCTTGTCTTGTCTTGTCTTGTCTTGTCTTGTCTTGTCTTGTCTTGTCTTGTCTTGTCTAGTCTTGTCTAGTCTTGTCTTGTCTTGTCTTGTCTTGTCTTTTCTTGTCTGGTCTTGTCTTGTCTTGTCTTGTCTTGTCTAGTCTTGTCTAGTCTTGTCTAGTCTTGTCTTGTCTTGTCTTGTTTTGTCTTGTCTTGTCATGTCATGTCATGTTGTGTTGTTTTGTCTTGCCTTGTTTTGTCTTGTCTTGTCTTGTCTTGGGTTGTCTTGTCTTGTCTTTTCTTGTCTTGTCTTGTCTTGGGTTGTCTTGTCTAGTCTTGTCTAGTCTTGTCTAGTCTTGTCTTGTCTAGTCTTGTCTTGTCTAGTCTTGTCTGGTCTTGTCTTGTCTTGTCTTGTCTTGTCTAGTCTTGTCTAGTCTTGTCTTGTCTAGTCTTGTCTAGTCTTGTCTTGTCTTGTCTTGTCTTGTCTTGTCTTGTCTAGTCTTGTCTTGTCTTGTCTTGTCTTGTCTTGTCTTGTCTTGTCTTGTCTTGTCTTGTCTTGTCTTGTCTTGTCTTGTCTTGTCTTGTCTTGTCTTGTCTTGTCTTGTCTTGTCTTGTCTTGTCTTGTCTTGTCTTGTCTTGTCTTGTCTTGTCTTGTCTTGTCTTGTCTTGTCTTGTCTTGTCTTGTCTTGTCTAGACTTGTCTTGTCTTGTCTTGTCTTGTCTTGTCTTGTCTTGTCTTGTCTTGTCTTGTCTTGTCTTGTCTTGTCTTGTCTTGTCTTGTCTTGTCTTGTCTTGTCTTGTCTTGTCTTGTCTTGTCTTGTCGTGTCTTGTCTTGTCTTGCCTTTTCTTGTCTGGCCTTGTCTTGTCTTATCTTGTCTTGTCTTGTCTTTTCTTGTCTTGTCTTGTCTTGTCTTGTCTTGTCTTGTCTTGTCTTGTCTTGTCTTGTCTAGTCTTGTCTTGTCTAGTCTTGTCTAGTCTTGTCTAGTCTTGTCTAGTCTAGTCTTGTCTTGTCTTGTCTTGTCTTGTCTAGTCTTGTCTAGTCTTGTCTTGTCTTGTTTTGTCTTGTCTTGTCTTGTCTTGTCTTGTCTTGTCTTGTCTTGTCTTGTCTTGTCTTGTCTTGTCTTGTCTTGTCTTGTCTAGTCTTGTCTAGTCTTGTCTTGTCTTTTCTTGTCTTGTCTTGTCTTGTCTTGTCTGGTCTTGTCTTGTCTTGTCTTGTCTTGTCTTGTCTAGTCTTGTCTAGTCTTGTCTTGTCTTGTCTTGTCTTGTCTAGTCTTGTCTTGTCTTGTCTTGTCTTGTCTTGTCTTGTCTTGTCTAGTCTTGTCTAGTCTTTTCTTGTCTTGTCTTGTCTTGTCTTGTCTTGTCTTGTCTTGTCTTGTCTTGTCTTGTCTTGTCTTGTCTTGTCTTGTCTAGTCTTGTCTAGTCTTGTCTAGTCTTGTCTTGTCTTTTCTTGTCTTGTCTTGTCTTGTCTTGTCTGGTCTTGTCTTGTCTTGTCTTGTCTTGTCTTGTCTAGTCTTGTCTAGTCTTGTCTAGTCTTGTCTTGTCTAGTCTTGTCTAGTCTTGTCTTGTCTTGTCTTGTCTTGTCTTGTCTTGTCTTGTCTTGTCTTGTCTTGTCTTGTCTTGTCTTGTCTTGTCTAGTCTTGTCTAGTCTTGTCTTGTCTAGTCTTGTCTAGTCTTGTCTTGTCTTGTCTTGTCTAGTCTTGTCTAGTCTTGTCTTGTCTTGTCTTGTCTTGTCTTGTCTTGTCTTGTCTTGTCTTGTCTTGTCTTGTCTTGTCTTGTCTTGTCTTGTCTTGTCTTGTCTAGTCTTGTCTAGTCTTGTCTAGTCTTGTCTAGTCTTGTCTAGTCTTGTCTAGTCTTGTCTTGTCTAGACTTGTCTTCTCATGTCTTGTCTTGTCTTGTCTTGTCTTGTCTTGTCTTGTCTTGTCTTGTCTAGTCTTTTCTTGTCTTGTCTTGTCTTGTCTTGTCTTGTCTTGTCTTGTCTTGTCTTGTCTTGTCTTGTCTTGTCTAGTCTTGTCTAGTCTTGTCTAGTCTTGTCTAGTCTTGTCTAGTCTTGTCTTGTTTTGTCTTGTCTAGTCTAGTCTAGTCTTGTCTTGTCTTGTCTTCTCTTGTCTTGTCTTGTTTTGTCTTGTCTTGTCTTGTCTTGTCTTGTCTAGTCTTGTCTTGTCTAGACTTGTCTTCTCATGTCTTGTCTTGTCTTGTCTTGTCTTGTCTTGTCTAGTCTTGTCTAGTCTTCTCATGTCTTGTCTTGTCTTGTCTTGTCTTGTCTTGTCTTGTCTTGTCTAGTCTTTTCTTGTCTTGTCTTGTCTTGTCTTGTCTTGTCTTGTCTTGTCTTGTCTTGTCTTGTCTTGTCTTGTCTTGTCTTGTCTTGTCTAGTCTTGTCTAGTCTTGTCTAGTCTTGTCTAGTCTTGTCTAGTCTTGTCTAGTCTTGTCTAGTCTTGTCTTGTCTTGTCTTGTCTAGACTAGTCTAGTCTTGTCTTGTCTTGTCTTGTCTTGTCTTGTCTTGTCTTGTTTTGTCTTGTCTTGTCTTGTCTTGTCTTGTCTAGTCTTGTCTTGTCTAGACTTGTCTTCTCATGTCTTGTCTTGTCTTGTCTTGTCTTGTCTTGTCTTGTCTAGTCTTGTCTAGTCTTGTCTAGTCTTGTCTAGTCTTGTCTTGTCTTGTCTTGTCTTGTCTAGTCTTGTCTAGTCTAGTCTTGTCTAGTCTTGTCTTGTCTAGTCTTGTCTAGTCTTGTCTAGTCTTGTCTTGTCTTGTCTTGTCTTGTCTTGTCTTGTCTTGTCTTGTCTAGTCTTGTCTAGTCTAGTCTTGTCTAGTCTTGTCTAGTCTTGTCTTGTCTTTTCTTGTCTTGTCTTGTCTTGTCTTGTCTTGTCTTGTCTTGTCTTGTCTTGTCTAGTCTTGTCTAGTCTTGTCTAGTCTTGTCTTGTCTAGTCTTGTCTAGTCTTGTCTTGTCTTGTCTTGTCTTGTCTTGTCTTGTCTAGTCTTGTCTAGTCTTGTCTTGTCTAGTCTTGTCTAGTCTTGTCTTGTCTTGTCTTGTCTTGTCTAGTCTTGTCTAGTCTTGTCTTGTCTTGTCTTGTCTTGTCTTGTCTTGTCTTGTCTTGTCTTGTCTTGTCTTGTCTTGTCTTGTCTTGTCTTGTCTTGTCTTGTCTTGTCTTGTCTTGTCTTGTCTTGTCTTGTCTTGTCTTGTCTTGTCTTGTCTTGTCTAGTCTTGTCTAGTCTTGTCTAGTCTTGTCTAGTCTTGTCTAGTCTTGTCTAGTCTTGTCTAGTCTTGTCTTGTCTAGACTTGTCTTCTCATGTCTTGTCTTGTCTTGTCTTGTCTTGTCTTGTCTTGTCTTGTCTAGTCTTTTCTTGTCTTGTCTTGTCTTGTCTTGTCTTGTCTTGTCTTGTCTTGTCTTGTCTTGTCTTGTCTTGTCTTGTCTAGTCTTGTCTAGTCTTGTCTAGTCTTGTCTAGTCTTGTCTAGTCTTGTCTAGTCTTGTCTAGTCTTGTCTTGTCTTGTCTTGTCTAGACTAGTCTAGTCTTGTCTTGTCTTGTCTTGTCTTGTCTTGTCTTGTCTTGTTTTGTCTTGTCTTGTCTTGTCTTGTCTTGTCTAGTCTTGTCTTGTCTAGACTTGTCTTCTCATGTCTTGTCTTGTCTTGTCTTGTCTTGTCTTGTCTTGTCTTGTCTTGTCTTGTCTAGTCTTGTCTAGTCTTGTCTTGTCTTGTCTAGTCTTGTCTAGTCTTGTCTAGTCTTGTCTTGTCTTGTCTTGTCTAGTCTTGTCTAGTCTAGTCTTGTCTAGTCTTGTCTTGTCTAGTCTTGTCTTGTCTTGTCTAGTCTTGTCTTGTCTTGTCTTGTCTAGTCTTGTCTAGTATTGTCTTGTCTAGTCTTGTCTAGTCTTGTCTTGTCTAGTCTTGTCTAGTCTTGTCTTGTCTAGTCTTGTCTAGTCTTGTCTTGTCTTGTCTAGTCTTGTCTAGTCTTGTCTAGTCTTGTCTTGTCTTGTCTTGTCTAGTCTTGTCTAGTCTTGTCTTGTCTAGTCTTGTTATGTCTAGTCTTGTCTAGTCTAGTCTTGTCTAGTCTTGTCTAGTCTTGTCTTGTCTTGTCTGGTCTTGTCTTGTCTTGTCTTGTCTTGTCTTGTCTTGTCTTGTCTTGTCTTGTCTTGTCTAGTCTTGTCTAGTCTTGTCTAGTCTTGTCTTGTCTTGTCTTGTCTTGTCTAGTCTTATCTAGTCTTGTCTAGTCTTGTCTTGTCTTGTCTTGTCTTGTCTTGTCTTGTCTTGTCTTGTCTTGTCTTGTCTGGTCTGGTCTTGTCTGGTCTTGTCTGGTCTTGTCTTGTCTTGTCTTGTCTAGTCTTGTCTAGTCTTGTCTAGTCTTGTCTAGTCTTGTCTTGTCTTGTCTTGTCTTGTCTTGTCTTGTCTTGTCTTGTCTGGTCTTGTCTTGTCTTGTCTTGTCTTGTCTTGTATTGTCTTGTCTTGTCTTGTCTTGTCTAGTCTTGTCTAGTCTTGTCTTGTCTTGTCTTGTCTAGTCTTGTCTAGTCTTGTCTAGTCTTGTCTTGTCTTGTCTAGTCTTGTCTAGTCTAGTCTAGTCTTGTATTTTCTTGTCTGGTCTTGTCTTGTCTAGTCTTGTCTAGTCTTGTCTAGTCTTGTCTAGTCTTGTCTTGTCTTGTCTTGTCTTGTCTTGTCTTGTCTTGTCTTGTCTTGTCTAGTCTTGTCTAGTCTTGTCTTGTCTTGTCTAGTCTTGTCTAGTCTTGTCTAGTCTTGTCTTGTCTTGTCTTGTCTAGTCTTGTCTAGTCTAGTCTTGTCTAGTCTTGTCTAGTCTTGTCTTGTCTTGTCTGGTCTAGTCTTGTCTAGTCTTGTCTTGTCTTGTCTAGTCTTGTCTAGTCTTGTCTTGTCTTGTCTTGTCTTGTCTTGTCTTGTCTTGTCTTGTCTTGTCTTGTCTTGTCTTGTCTAGTCTTGTCTAGTCTTGTCTAGTCTTGTCTAGTCTTGTCTAGTCTTGTCTAGTCTTGTCTTGTCTTGTCTTGTCTAGTCTTGTCTAGTCTTGTCTTGTCTTGTCTTGTCTTGTCTTGTCTTGTCTTGTCTTGTCTTGTCTTGTCTTGTCTTGTCTTGTCTTGTCTTGTCTTGTCTTGTCTTGTCTTGTCTTGTCTTGTCTTGTCTTGTCTTGTCTTGTCTTGTCTTGTCTGGTCTTGTCTTGTCTTGTCTTGTCTTGTCTAGTCTTGTCTAGTCTTGTCTTGTCTTGTCTTGTCTTGTCTTGTCTTGTCTTGTCTTGTCTTGTCTTGTCTTGTCTTGTCTTGTCTTGTCTAGTCTTGTCTAGTCTAGTCTTGTCTTGTCTAGTCTTGTCTAGTCTTGCCTAGTCTTGTCTTTTCTTGTCTTGTCTTGTCTTGTCTTGTCTTGTCTAGTATTGTCTAGTCTTGTCTAGTCTTGTCTAGTCTTGTCTAGTCTTGTCTAGTCTTGTCTAGTCTTGTCTTGTCTAGTCTAGTCTTGTCTTGTCTTGTCTTGTCTTGTCTTGTCTTGTCTTGTCTTGTCTTGTCTTGTCTTGCCTTGTCTTGTCTTGTCTTGTCTAGTCTTGTCTAGTCTTGTCTTGTCTTGTCTAGTCTTGTCTAGTCTTGTCTAGTCTTGTCTTGTCTTGTCTTGTCTTGTCTTGTCTTGTCTTGTCTTGTCTTGTCTTGTCTTGTCTTGTCTTGTCTGGTCTTGTCTTGTCTTGTCTTGTCTTGTTTTGTCTTGTCTTGTCTGGTCTTGTCTTGTCTTGTCTTGTTTTGTCATATCATGTCATGTCATGTCATGTTGTGTTGTTTTGTCTTGTCTTGTCTTGTTTTGTCTTGTTTTGTCTTGTCATGTCTTCTGATGTCTTGTCTTGTCTTGTCTTGTCTTGTCTTGTCTTGTCTTGTCTTGTCTTTTCTTGTCTGGTCTTGTCTTGTCTTGTCTAGTCTAGTCTTGTCTTTTCTTGTCTTGTCTAGTCTTGTCTTGTCTTGTCTTTTCTTGTCTGGTCTTGTCTTGTCTTGTCTTGTCTTGTCTAGTCTTGTCTTGTCTTGTCTAGTCTTGTCTAGTCTTGTCTTGTCTAGTCTTGTCTAGTCTTGTCTAGTCTTGTCTAGTCTTGTCTTGTCTTGTCTTGTCTTGTCTTGTCTTGTCTTGTCTTGTCTTGTCTAGTCTTGTCTTTTCTTGTCTGGTCTTGTCTTGTCTTGTCTTGTCTGGTCTTGTCTTGTCTTGTCTTGTCTTGTCTTGTCTTGTCTTGTTTTGTCTTGTCTTGTCTTGTCTTGTCTTGTCTTGTCTTGTCTTGTCTTGTCTTGTCTTGCCTTGTCTTGTCTTGTCTTGTCTTGTCTTGTCTGGTCTTGTCTTGTCTTGTCTTGTCTTGTCTTGTCTAGTCTTGTCTAGTCTTGTCTTGTCTTGTCTAGACTTGTCTTCTCATGTCTTGTCTTGTCTTGTCTTGTCTTGTCTTGTCTTGTCTTGTCTTGTCTTGTCTTGTCTTGTCTAGTCTTGTCTAGTCTTGTCTAGTCTTGTCTTGTCTTGTCTTGTCTAGTCTTGTCTTGTCTTGTCTTGTCTTGTCTTGTCTTGTCTTGTCTTGTCTTGTCTAGTCTAGTCTTGCATAGTCTTGTCTTGTCGTGTCTTTTCTTGTCTGGTCTTGTCTTGTCTTGTCTTGTCTAGTCTTGTCCAGTCTTGTCTTGTCTTGCCTTGTCTTGTCTTGTCTTGTCTTGTCTTGTCTTGTCTTGTCTTGTCTTGTCTTGTCTTGTCTTGTCTTGCCTTGTCTGGTCTTGTCTTGTCTTGTCTTGTCTAGTCTTGTCCAGTCTTGTCTTGTCTTGCCTTGTCTTGTCTTGTCTTGTCTTGTCTTGTCTTGTCTTGTCTTGTCTTGTCTTGTCTTGTCTTGTCTAGTCTTGTCTAGTCTTGTCTAGTCTTGTCTTGTCTTGTCTTGTCTAGTCTTGTCTTGTCTTGTCTTGTCTTGTCTTGTCTTGTCTTGTCTTGTCTTGTCTTGTCTAGTCTAGTCTTGCATAGTCTTGTCTTGTCGTGTCTTTTCTTGTCTGGTCTTGTCTTGTCTTGTCTTGTCTAGTCTTGTCCAGTCTTGTCTTGTCTTGCCTTGTCTTGTCTTGTCTTGTCTAGTCTTGTCTAGTCTAGTCTAGTCTTGTCTAGTCTTGTCTAGTCTTGTCTTGTCTTGTCTAGTCTTGTCTTGTCTTGTCTTGTCTTGTCTTGTCTTGTCTTGTCTAGTCTTGTCTTGTCTTGTCTTGTCTTGTCTTGTCTTGTCTTGTCTTTCCTTGTCTTGTCTAGTCTTGTCTAGTCTTGTCTTGTCTTGTCTAGTCTTGTCTAGTCTTGTCTAGTCTTGTCTAGTCTTGTCTTGTCTTGTATTGTCTAGTCTTGTCTAGTCTAGTCTTGTCTAGTCTTGTCTAGTCTTGTCTTGTCTTGTCTTGTCTTGTCTTGTCTTGTCTTGTCTAGTCTTGTCTTGTCTTGTCTTGTCTTGTCTGGTCTTGTCTTGTCTTGTCTTGTCTTGTTTTGTCTTGTCTTGTCTGGTCTTGTCTTGTCTTGTCTTGTTTTGTCATGTCATGTCATGTCATGTCATGTTGTGTTGTGTTGTTTTGTCTTGTCTTGTCTTGTTTTGTCTTGTTTTGTCTTGTCATGTCTTCTGATGTCTTGTCTTGTCTTGTCTTGTCTTGTCTTGTCTTGTCTTGTCTAGTCTTGTCTTGTCTAGTCTTGTCTGGTCTTGTCTTGTCTTGTCTTGTCTTGTCTAGTCTTGTCTAGTCTTGTCTTGTCTAGTCTTGTCTAGTCTTGTCTTGTCTTGTCTTGTCTTGTCTAGTCTTGTCTTGTCTTGTCTTGTCTTGTCTTGTCTTGTCTTGTCTTGTCTTGTCTTGTCTTGTCTTGTCTTGTCTTGTCTTGTCTTGTCTTGTCTTGTCTTGTCTTGTCTTGTCTTGTCTTGTCTTGTCTTGTCTAGTCTTGTCTTGTCTTGTCTTGTCTTGTCTTGTCTTGTCTTGTCTTGTCTTGTCTTGTCTTGTCTTGTCTTGTCTTGTCTTGTCTTGTCTTGTCTTGTCTAGTCTTGTCTTGTCTAGTCTTGTCTGGTCTTGTCTTGTCTTGTCTTGTCTTGTCTAGTCTTGTCTAGTCTTGTCTAGTCTTGTCTTGTCTAGTCTTGTCTAGTCTTGTCTTGTCTTGTCTTGTCTTGTCTAGTCTTGTCTTGTCTTGTCTTGTCTTGTCTTGTCTTGTCTTGTCTTGTCTTGTCTTGTCTTGTCTTGTCTTGTCTTGTCTTGTCTTGTCTTGTCTTGCCTTGTCTTGTCTTGTCTTGTCTTGTCTTGTCTTGTCTTGTCTTGTCTTGTCTTGTCTTGTCTTGTCTTGTCTTGTCTTGTCTTGTCTTGTCTTGTCTTGTCTTGTCTTGTCTTGTCTTGTCTTGTCTTGTCTTGTCTAGTCTTGTCTAGTCTTGTCGTGTCTTTTCTTGTCTGGTCTTGTCTTGTCTTGTCTTGTCTAGTCTTGTCCAGTCTTGTCTTGTCTTGTCTTGTCTTGTCTTGTCTTGTCTTGTCTAGTCTTGTCTTGTCTTGTCTTGTCTTGTCTTGTCTTGTCTTGTCTTGTCTTGTCTTGTCTTGTCTAGACTTGTCTTGTCTTGTCTGGCCTTGTCTTGTCTTATCTTGTCTTGTCTTGTCTTGTCTTGTCTTGTCTAGTCTTGTCTTGTCTTGTCTTGTCTTGTCTTGTCTTGTCTTGTCTTGTCTTTTCTTGTCTTGTCTTGTCTTGTCTTGTCTTGTCTTGTCTTGTCTTGTCTTGTCTTGTCTTGTCTAGTCTAGTCTTGCATAGTCTTGTCTTGTCGTGTCTTTTCTTGTCTGGTCTTGTCTTGTCTTGTCTTGTCTAGTCTTGTCTAGTCTTGTCTTGTCTTGTCTTGTCTTGTCTTGTCTTGTCTTGTCTTGTCTGGTCTGGTCTTGTCTGGTCTTGTCTGGTCTTGTCTTGTCTTGTCTTGTCTTGTCTAGTCTTGTCTTGTGTTGTCTAGTCTTGTCTTGTCTAGTCTTGTCTAGTCTTGTCTAGTCTTGTCTTGTCTTGTCTAGTCTTGTCTAGTCTAGTCTTGTCTAGTCTTGTCTAGTCTTGTCTTGTCTTGTCTTGTCTTGTCTTGCCTAGTCTTGTCTTGTCTTGTCTAGTCTTGTCTAGTCTTGTCTTGTCTTGTCTTGTCTAGTCTTGTCTAGTCTAGTCTTGTCTAGTCTTGTCTAGTCTTGTCTTGTCTTGTCTAGTCTTGTCTTGTCTTGTCTTGTCTAGTCTTGTCTAGTATTGTCTTGTCTAGTCTTGTCTAGTCTTGTCTAGTCTTGTCTAGTCTTGCCTAGTCTTGTCTTTTCTTGTCTTGTCTTGTCTTGTCTTGTCTTGTCTTGTCTAGTATTGTCTAGTCTTGTCTAGTCTTGTCTGGTCTTGTCTGGTCTTGTCTTGTCTTGTCTTGTCTTGTCTAGTCTTGTCTTGTCTTGTCTTGTCTTTTCTTGTCTGGTCTTGTCTTGTCTTGTCTAGTCTAGTCTTGTCTTTTCTTGTCTTGTCTAGTCTTGTCTTGTCTTGTCTTTTCTTGTCTGGTCTTGTCTTGTCTTGTCTTGTCTTGTCTAGTCTTGTCTTGTCTTGTCTAGTCTTGTCTAGTCTTGTCTTGTCTAGTCTTGTCTAGTCTTGTCTAGTCTTGTCTAGTCTTGTCTAGTCTTGTCTTGTCTTGTCTAGTCTTGTCTTGTCTTGTCTTGTCTAGTCTTGTCTAGTATTGTCTTGTCTAGTCTTGTCTAGTCTTGTTTTGTCTAGTCTTGTCTAGTCTTGTCTAGTCTTGCCTAGTCTTGTCTTTTCTTGTCTTGTCTTGTCTTGTCTTGTCTTGTCTAGTATTGTCTAGTCTTGTCTAGTCTTGTCTGGTCTTGTCTGGTCTTGTCTTGTCTTGTCTTGTCTTGTCTAGTCTTGTCTTGTCTTGTCTTGTCTTTTCTTGTCTGGTCTTGTCTTGTCTTGTCTAGTCTAGTCTTGTCTTTTCTTGTCTTGTCTAGTCTTGTCTTGTCTTGTCTTTTCTTGTCTGGTCTTGTCTTGTCTTGTCTTGTCTTGTCTAGTCTTGTCTTGTCTTGTCTAGTCTTGTCTAGTCTTGTCTTGTCTAGTCTTGTCTAGTCTTGTCTAGTCTTGTCTTGTCTTGTCTTGTCTTGTCTTGTCTTGTCTTGTCTTGTCTTGTCTAGTCTTGTCTAGTCTTGTCTTGTCTTTTCTTGTCTTGTCTTGTCTTGTCTTGTCTTGTCTTGTCTTGTCTTGTCTTGTCTTGTCTTGTCTTGTCTTGTCTTGTCTTGTCTTGTCTTGTCTTGTCTTGTCTTGTCTTGTCTTGTCTTGTCTTGTCTAGTCTTGTCTAGTCTTGTCTAGTCTTGTCTAGTCTAGTCTTGTCTTGTCTTGTCTTGTTTTGTCTTGTCTTGTCTTGTCTTGTGTTGTCTTGTCTTGTCTTGTCTTGTCTTGTCTTGTCTTGTCTTGTCTTGTCTTGTCTTGTCTTGTCTTGTCTTGTCTTGTATTGTCTTGTCTTGTCTTGTCTAGTCTTGTCTAGTCTTGTCTTGTCTTGTCTAGTCTTGTCTAGTCTTGTCTAGTCTTGTCTAGTCTTGTCTAGTCTTGTCTTGTCTAGTCTTGTCTAGTCTTGTCTTGTCTAGTCTTGTCTTGTCTAGTCTTGTCTAGTCTTGTCTTGTCTTGTCTTGTCTTGTCTTGTCTTGTCTTGTCTTGTCTTGTCTTGTCTTGTCTTGTCTTGTCTTGTCTTGTCTTGTCTTGTCTTGTCTTGTCTTGTCTTGTCTTGTCTTGTCTTGTCTAGTCTTGTCTTGTCTTGTCTTGTCTAGTCTTGTCTTGTCTAGTCTTGTCTAGTCTTGTCTAGTCTTGTCTTGTCTTGTCTAGTCTTGTCTAGTCTAGTCTTGTCTAGTCTTGTCTAGTCTTGTCTTGTCTTGTCTTGTCTTGTCTTGCCTAGTCTTGTCTTGTCTTGTCTAGTCTTGTCTAGTCTTGTCTTGTCTTGTCTTGTCTAGTCTTGTCTAGTCTAGTCTTGTCTAGTCTTGTCTAGTCTTGTCTTGTCTTGTCTAGTCTTGTCTTGTCTTGTCTTGTCTAGTCTTGTCTAGTATTGTCTTGTCTAGTCTTGTCTAGTCTTGTCTTGTCTAGTCTTGTCTAGTCTTGTCTAGTCTTGCCTAGTCTTGTCTTTTCTTGTCTTGTCTTGTCTTGTCTTGTCTTGTCTAGTATTGTCTAGTCTTGTCTAGTCTTGTCTGGTCTTGTCTGGTCTTGTCTTGTCTTGTCTTGTCTTGTCTAGTCTTGTCTTGTCTTGTCTTGTCTTTTCTTGTCTGGTCTTGTCTTGTCTTGTCTAGTCTAGTCTTGTCTTTTCTTGTCTTGTCTAGTCTTGTCTTGTCTTGTCTTTTCTTGTCTGGTCTTGTCTTGTCTTGTCTTGTCTTGTCTAGTCTTGTCTTGTCTTGTCTAGTCTTGTCTAGTCTTGTCTTGTCTAGTCTTGTCTAGTCTTGTCTAGTCTTGTCTTGTCTTGTCTTGTCTTGTCTTGTCTTGTCTTGTATTGTCTTGTCTAGTCTTGTCTAGTCTTGTCTTGTCTTTTCTTGTCTTGTCTTGTCTTGTCTTGTCTTGTCTTGTCTTGTCTTGTCTTGTCTTGTCTTGTCTTGTCTTGTCTTGTCTTGTCTTGTCTTGTCTTGTCTTGTCTAGTCTTGTCTAGTCTTGTCTAGTCTTGTCTAGTCTAGTCTTGTCTTGTCTTGTCTTGTCTTGTTTTGTCTTGTCTTGTCTTGTCTTGTCTTGTCTTGTCTTGTCTTGTCTTGTCTTGTCTTGTCTTGTCTTGTCTTGTCTTGTCTTGTCTTGTCTTGTATTGTCTTGTCTTGTCTTGTCTAGTCTTGTCTAGTCTTGTCTTGTCTTGTCTAGTCTTGTCTAGTCTTGTCTAGTCTTGTCTTGTCTTGTCTTGTCTTGTCTTGTCTTGTCTTGTCTTGTCTTGTCTGGTCTTGTCTTGTCTTGTCTTGTCTTGTTTTGTCTTGTCTTGTCTGGTCTTGTCTTGTCTTGTCTTGTTTTGTCATGTCATGTCATGTCATGTCATGTTGTGTTGTGTTGTTTTGTCTTGTCTTGTCTTGTTTTGTCTTGTTTTGTCTTGTCATGTCTTCTGATGTCTTGTCTTGTCTTGTCTTGTCTTTTCTTATCTGGTCTTGTCTTGTCTTGTCTAGTCTAGTCTTGTCTTTTCTTGTCTTGTCTAGTCTTGTCTTGTCTTGTCTTTTCTTGTCTGGTCTTGTCTTGTCTTGTCTTGTCTTGTCTAGTCTTGTCTTGTCTTGTCTAGTCTTGTCTAGTCTTGTCTTGTCTAGTCTTGTCTAGTCTTGTCTAGTCTTGTCTTGTCTTGTCTTGTCTTGTCTTGTCTTGTCTTGTCTAGTCTTGTCTTTTCTTGTCTGGTCTTGTCTTGTCTTGTCTTGTCTGGTCTTGTCTTGTCTAGTCTTGTCTTGTCTTGTCTTGTTTTGTCTTGTCTTGTCTTGTCTTGTCTTGTCTTGTCTTGTCTTGTCTTGTCTTGTCTTGCCTTGTCTTGTCTTGTCTTGTCTTGTCTTGTCTGGTCTTGTCTTGTCTTGTCTTGTCTTGTCTTGTCTAGTCTTGTCTAGTCTTGTCTTGTCTTGTCTAGACTTTTCTTCTCATGTCTTGTCTTGTCTTGTCTTGTCTTGTCTTGTCTTGTCTTGTCTTGTCTAGTCTTGTCTAGTCTTGTCTAGTCTTGTCTTGTCTTGTCTTGTCTTGTCTTGTCTTGTCTTGTCTTGTCTTGTCTTGTCTTGTCTTGTCTTGTCTTGTCTTGTCTTGTCTTGTCTAGTCTAGTCTTGCATAGTCTTGTCTTGTCGTGTCTTTTCTTGTCTGGTCTTGTCTTGTCTTGTCTTGTCTAGTCTTGTCCAGTCTTGTCTTGTCTTGCCTTGTCTTGTCTTGTCTTGTCTTGTCTTGTCTTGTCTTGTCTTGTCTGGTCTTGTCTTGTCTTGTCTTGTCTTGTCTTGTCTTGTCTAGTCTTGTCTAGTCTTGTCTTGTCTTGTCTTGTCTTGTCTAGTCTTGTCTAGTCTTGTCTAGTCTTGTCTTGTCTTGTCTAGTCTTGTCTAGTCTAGTCTAGTCTTGTCTAGTCTTGTCTAGTCTTGTCTTGTCTTGTCTAGTCTTGTCTTGTCTTGTCTTGTCTTGTCTTGTCTTGTCTTGTCTAGTCTTGTCTAGTCTTGTCTAGTCTTGTCTTGTCTTGTCTTGTCTTGTCTTGTCTTGTCTTGTCTTGTCTTTCCTTGTCTTGTCTAGTCTTGTCTAGTCTTTTCTTGTCTTGTCTAGTCTTGTCTAGTCTTGTCTAGTCTTGTCTTGTCTTGTATTGTCTAGTCTTGTCTAGTCTAGGCTTGTCTAGTCTTGTCTTGTCTTGTCTTGTCTTGTCTTGTCTAGTCTTGTCTAGTCTTGTCTTGTCTTGTCTAGTCTTGTCTAGTCTTGTCTTGTCTTGTCTTGTCTTGTCTTGTCTTGTCTTGTCTAGTCTAGTCTTGTCTAGTCTTGTCTAGTCTTGTCTTGTCTTGTCTTGTCTTGTCTTGTCTTGTCTGGTCTTGTCTTGTCTTGTCTTGTTTTGTCATGTCATGTCATGTCATGCCATGTCATGTTGTGTTGTGTTGTTTTGTCTTGTCTTGTTTTGTCTTGTTTTGTCTTGTCATGTCTTCTCATGTCTTGTCTTGTCTTGTCTTGTCTTGTCTTGTCTTGTCTAGTCTTGTCTAGTCTTGTCTTGTCTTGTCTTGTCTTGTCTAGTCTTGTCTAGTCTAGTCTTGTCTAGTCTTGTCTTGTCTTGTCTTGTCTTGTCTTGCCTTGTCTTGTCTTGTCTAGTCTTGTCTTGTCTAGTCTTGTCTGGTCTTGTCTTGTCTTGTCTTGTCTAGTCTTGTCTAGTCTTGTCTAGTCTTGTCTTGTCTTGTCTTGTCTAGTCTTGTCTAGTCTTGTCTTGTCTAGTCTTGTCTTGTCTAGTCTTGTCTAGTCTAGTCTTGTCTAGTCTTGTCTAGTCTTGTCTTGTCTTGTCTGGTCTTGTCTTGTCTTGTCTTGTCTTGTCTTGTCTTGTCTAGTCTTGTCTAGTCTTGTCTAGTCTTGTCTTGTCTTGTCTTGTCTTGTCTAGTCTTATCTAGTCTTGTCTAGTCTTGTCTTGTCTTGTCTTGTCTTGTCTTGTCTTGTCTTGTCTTGTCTTGTCTGGTCTGGTCTTGTCTGGTCTTGTCTGGTCTTGTCTTGTCTTGTCTTGTCTTGTCTAGTCTTGTCTTGTCTTGTCTAGTCTTGTCTAGTCTTGTCTAGTCTTGTCTTGTCTTGTCTTGTCTAGTCTTGTCTAGTCTAGTCTTGTCTAGTCTTGTCTAGTCTTGTCTTGTCTTGTCTGGTCTAGTCTTGTCTAGTCTTGTCTTGTCTTGTCTAGTCTTGTCTAGTCTTGTCTTGTCTTGTCTTGTCTTGTCTTGTCTTGTCTTGTCTTGTCTTGTCTTGTCTTGTCTTGTCTAGTCTTGTCTAGTCTTGTCTAGTCTTGTCTAGTCTTGTCTAGTCTTGTCTAGTCATGTCTTGTCTTGTCTTGTCTAGTCTTGTCTAGTCTTGTCTTGTCTTGTCTTGTCTTGTCTTGTCTTGTCTTGTCTTGTCTTGTCTTGTCTTGTCTTGTCTTGTCTGGTCTTGTCTGGTCTTGTCTTGTCTTGTCTTGTCTTGTCTAGTCTTGTCTTGTCTTGTCTTGTCTTGTCTTGTCTTGTCTTGTCTTGTCTTGTCTTGTCTTGTCTTGTCTTGTCTAGTCTTGTCTAGTCTAGTCTTGTCTTGTCTAGTCTTGTCTAGTCTTGCCTAGTCTTGTCTTTTCTTGTCTTGTCTTGTCTTGTCTTGTCTTGTCTAGTATTGTCTAGTCTTGTCTAGTCTTGTCTAGTCTTGTCTGGTCTTGTCTGGTCTTGTCTTGTCTTGTCTTGTCTAGTCTTGTCTTGTCTTGTCTAGTCTTGTCTTGTCTTGTCTTGTCTTTTCTTGTCTGGTCTTGTCTTGTCTTGTCTAGTCTAGTCTTGTCTTTTCTTGTCTTGTCTAGTCTTGTCTTGTCTTGTCTTTTCTTGTCTGGTCTTGTCTTGTCTTGTCTTGTCTTGTCTAGTCTTGTCTTGTCTTGTCTAGTCTTGTCTAGTCTTGTCTTGTCTAGTCTTGTCTAGTCTTGTCTAGTCTTGTCTTGTCTTGTCTTGTCTTGTCTTGTCTTGTCTTGTCTTGTCTTGTCTAGTCTTGTCTAGTCTTGTCTTGTCTTTTCTTGTCTTGTCTTGTCTTGTCTTGTCTGGTCTTGTCTTGTCTTGTCTTGTCTTGTCTTGTCTTGTCTTGTCTTGTCTTGTCCTGTCTTGTCTTGTCTTGTCTTGTCTTGTCTTGTCTAGTCTTGTCTAGTCTTGTCTAGTCTTGTCTAGTCTAGTCTTGTCTTGTCTTGTCTTGTTTTGTCTTGTCTTGTCTTGTCTTGTCTTGTCTTGTCTTGTCTTGTCTTGTCTTGTCTTGTCTTGTCTTGTCTTGTCTTGTCTTGTCTTGTCTTGTCTTGTCTTGTCTTGTCTTGTCTTGTCTTGTCTTGTCTTGTCTTGTCTTGTCTTGTCTTGTCTTGTATTGTCTTGTCTTGTCTTGTCTAGTCTTGTCTAGTCTTGTCTTGTCTTGTCTAGTCTTGTCTAGTCTTGTCTAGTCTAGTCTTGTCTAGTCTTGTCTTGTCTTGTCTTGTCTTGTCTTGCCTTGTCTTGTCTTGTCTAGTCTTGTCTTGTCTAGTCTTGTCTGGTCTTGTCTTGTCTTGTCTTGTCTAGTCTTGTCTAGTCTTGTCTTGTCTAGTCTTGTCTAGTCTTGTCTTGTCTTGTCTTGTCTTGTCTAGTCTTGTCTAGTCTTGTCTTGTCTTGTCTTGTCTTGTCTAGTCTTGTCTAGTCTAGTCTTGTCTAGTCTTGTCTTGTCTAGTCTTGTCTTGTCTTGTCTAGTCTTGTCTTGTCTTGTCTTGTCTAGTCTTGTCTAGTATTGTCTTGTCTAGTCTTGTCTAGTCTTGTCTTGTCTAGTCTTGTCTAGTCTTGTCTTGTCTAGTCTTGTCTAGTCTTGTCTTGTCTTGTCTAGTCTTGTCTAGTCTTGTCTAGTCTTGTCTTGTCTTGTCTTGTCTAGTCTTGTCTAGTCTTGTCTTGTCTAGTCTTGTCTTGTCTAGTCTTGTCTAGTCTAGTCTTGTCTAGTCTTGTCTAGTCTTGTCTTGTCTTGTCTGGTCTTGTCTTGTCTTGTCTTGTCTTGTCTTGTCTTGTCTAGTCTTGTCTAGTCTTGTCTAGTCTTGTCTTGTCTTGTCTTGTCTTGTCTAGTCTTATCTAGTCTTGTCTAGTCTTGTCTTGTCTTGTCTTGTCTTGTCTTGTCTTGTCTTGTCTTGTCTTGTCTTGTCTGGTCTGGTCTTGTCTGGTCTTGTCTGGTCTTGTCTTGTCTTGTCTTGTCTAGTCTTGTCTTGTCTTGTCTAGTCTTGTCTAGTCTTGTCTTGTCTTGTCTAGTCTTGTCTAGTCTTGTCTTGTCTTGTCTTGTCTTGTCTAGTCTTGTCTAGTCTAGTCTTGTCTAGTCTTGTCTTGTCTAGTCTTGTCTTGTCTTGTCTAGTCTTGTCTTGTCTTGTCTTGTCTAGTCTTGTCTAGTATTGTCTTGTCTAGTCTTGTCTAGTCTTGTCTTGTCTTGTCTGGTCTAGTCTTGTCTAGTCTTGTCTGGTCTTGTCTTGTCTTGTCTTGTCTTGTCTAGTCTTGTCTTGTCTTGTCTAGTCTAGTATTGTCTTGTCTTGTCTTGTCTTGTCTAGTCTTGTCTAGTCTAGTCTTGTCTTGTCTAGTCTTGTCTTGTCTTGTCTAGTCTTGTCTAGTCTTGTCTTGTCTAGTCTTGTCTAGTCTTGTCTTGTCTTGTCTTGTCTTGTCTTGTCTTGTCTTGTCTTGTCTTGTCTTGTCTTGTCTTGTCTAGTCTTGTCTAGTCTTGTCTAGTCTTGTCTAGTCTTGTCTAGTCTTGTCTAGTCATGTCTTGTCTTGTCTTGTCTAGTCTTGTCTAGTCTTGTCTTGTCTTGTCTTGTCTTGTCTTGTCTTGTCTTGTCTTGTCTTGTCTTGTCTTGTCTTGTCTGGTCTTGTCTGGTCTTGTCTTGTCTTGTCTTGTCTTGTCTAGTCTTGTCTTGTCTTGTCTTGTCTTGTCTTGTCTTGTCTTGTCTTGTCTTGTCTTGTCTAGTCTTGTCTAGTCTAGTCTTGTCTTGTCTAGTCTTGTCTAGTCTTGCCTAGTCTTGTCTTTTCTTGTCTTGTCTTGTCTTGTCTTGTCTTGTCTAGTATTGTCTAGTCTTGTCTAGTCTTGTCTAGTCTTGTCTGGTCTTGTCTGGTCTTGTCTTGTCTTGTCTTGTCTAGTCTTGTCTTGTCTTGTCTAGTCTTGTCTTGTCTTGTCTTGTCTTTTCTTGTCTGGTCTTGTCTTGTCTTGTCTAGTCTAGTCTTGTCTTTTCTTGTCTTGTCTAGTCTTGTCTTGTCTTGTCTTTTCTTGTCTGGTCTTGTCTTGTCTTGTCTTGTCTTGTCTAGTCTTGTCTTGTCTTGTCTAGTCTTGTCTAGTCTTGTCTTGTCTAGTCTTGTCTAGTCTTGTCTAGTCTTGTCTTGTCTTGTCTTGTCTTGTCTTGTCTTGTCTTGTCTTGTCTTGTCTAGTCTTGTCTAGTCTTGTCTTGTCTTTTCTTGTCTTGTCTTGTCTTGTCTTGTCTGGTCTTGTCTTGTCTTGTCTTGTCTTGTCTTGTCTTGTCTTGTCTTGTCTTGTCTTGTCTTGTCTTGTCTTGTCTTGTCTTGTCTTGTCTAGTCTTGTCTAGTCTTGTCTAGTCTTGTCTAGTCTAGTCTTGTCTTGTCTTGTCTTGTTTTGTCTTGTCTTGTCTTGTCTTGTCTTGTCTTGTCTTGTCTTGTCTTGTCTTGTCTTGTCTTGTCTTGTCTTGTCTTGTCTTGTCTTGTCTTGTCTTGTCTTGTCTTGTCTTGTCTTGTCTTGTCTTGTCTTGTCTTGTCTTGTCTTGTCTTGTCTTGTATTGTCTTGTCTTGTCTTGTCTAGTCTTGTCTAGTCTTGTCTTGTCTTGTCTAGTCTTGTCTAGTCTTGTCTAGTCTTGTCTTGTCTTGTCTTGTCTTGTCTTGTCTTGTCTTGTCTTGTCTTGTCTTGTCTTGTCTTGTCTTGTCTGGTCTTGTCTTGTCTTGTCTTGTCTTGTTTTGTCTTGTCTTGTCTGGTCTTTTCTTGTCTGGTCTTGTCTTGTCTTGTCTAGTCTAGTCTTGTCTTGTCTTTTCTTGTCTGGTCTTGTCTTGTCTTGTCTTGTCTTGTCTAGTCTTGTCTTGTCTTGTCTAGTCTTGTCTAGTCTTGTCTTTTCTAGTCTTGTCTAGTCTTGTCTAGTCTTGTCTTGTCTTGTCTTGTCTTGTCTTGTCTTGTCTAGTCTTGTCTTTTCTTGTCTGGTCTTGTCTTGTCTTGTCTTGTCTGGTCTTGTCTTGTCTAGTCTTGTCTTGTCTTGTCTTGTTTTGCTTTGTCTTGTCTTGTCTTGTCTTGTCTTGTCTTGTCTTGTCTTGTCTTGTCTTGTCTTGCCTTGTCTTGTCTTGTCTTGTCTTGTCTTGTCTGGTCTTGTCTTGTCTTGTCTTGTCTTGTCTTGTCTTGTCTAGTCTTGTCTAGTCTTGTCTTGTCTAGTCTTGTCTTGTCTTGTCTAGACTTGTCTTCTCATGTCTTGTCTTGTCTTGTCTTGTCTTGTCTTGTCTTGTCTTGTCTTGTCTAGTCTTGTCTAGTCTTGTCTTGTCTTGTCTTGTCTTGTCTTGTCTTGTCTTGTCTTGTCTTGTCTTGTCTTGTCTTGTCTTGTCTTGTCTTGTCTAGTCTAGTCTTGCATAGTCTTGTCTTGTCGTGTCTTTTCTTGTCTGGTCTTGTCTTGTCTTGTCTTGTCTAGTCTTGTCCAGTCTTGTCTTGTCTTGCCTTGTCTTGTCTTGTCTTGTCTTGTCTTGTCTTGTCTGGTCTTGTCTTGTCTTGTCTTGTCTTGTCTTGTCTAGTCTTGTCTAGTCTTGTCTTGTCTTGTCTTGTCTTGTCTAGTCTTGTCTAGTCTTGTCTAGTCTTGTCTTGTCTTGTCTAGTCTTGTCTAGTCTAGTCTAGTCTTGTCTAGTCTTGTCTAGTCTTGTCTTGTCTTGTCTAGTCTTGTCTTGTCTTGTCTTGTCTTGTCTTGTCTTGTCTTGTCTAGTCTTGTCTAGTCTTGTCTAGTCTTGTCTTGTCTTGTCTTGTCTTGTCTTGTCTTGTCTTGTCTTTCCTTGTCTTGTCTAGTCTTGTCTAGTCTTGTCTTGTCTTGTCTAGTCTTGTCTAGTCTTGTCTAGTCTTGTCTTGTCTTGTATTGTCTAGTCTTGTCTAGTCTAGGCTTGTCTAGTCTTGTCTTGTCTTGTCTTGTCTTGTCTTGTCTAGTCTTGTCTAGTCTTGTCTTGTCTTGTCTAGTCTTGTCTAGTCTTGTCTTGTCTTGTCTTGTCTTGTCTTGTCTTGTCTTGTCTTGTCTAGTCTAGTCTTGTCTAGTCTTGTCTAGTCTTGTCTTGTCTTGTCTTGTCTTGTCTTGTCTTGTCTTGTCTGGTCTTGTCTTGTCTTGTCTTGTTTTGTCATGTCATGTCATGTCATGCCATGTCATGTTGTGTTGTGTTGTTTTGTATTGTCTTGTTTTGTCTTGTTTTGTCTTGTCATGTCTTCTCATGTCTTGTCTTGTCTTGTCTTGTCTTGTCTTGTTTTGTCATGTCATGTCATGTCATGCCATGTCATGTTGTGTTGTGTTGTTTTGTCTTGTCTTGTTTTGTCTTGTTTTGTCTTGTCATGTCTTCTCATGTCTTGTCTTGTCTTGTCTTGTCTTGTCTTGTCTTGTCTAGTCTTGTCTTGTCTTGTCTTTTCTTGTCTGGTCTTGTCTTGTGTTGTCTTGTCTTGTCTTGTCTAGTCTTGTCTTGTCTTGTCTAGTCTTGTCTAGTCTTGTCTTGTCTTGTCTTGTCTAGTCTTGTCTAGTCTTGTCTAGTCTTGTCTTGTCTTGTCTAGTCTTGTCTAGTCTAGTCTTGTCTAGTCTTGTCTAGTCTTGTCTTGTCTTGTCTTGTCTAGTCTTGTCTAGTCTTGTCTAGTCTTGTCTAGTCTTGTCTTGTCTTGGCTAGTCTTGTCTTGTCTAGTCTTGTCTAGTCTTGTCTAGTCTTGTCTAGTCTTGTCTTGTCTTGTCTTGTCTAGTCTTGTCTAGTCTTGTCTAGTCTTGTCTAGTCTTGTCTAGTCTTGTCTTGTCTAGTCTTGTCTTGTCTTGTCTAGTCTTGTCTAGTCTTGTCTAGTCTTGTCTTGTCTTGTCTTGTCTAGTCTTGTCTAGTCTTGTCTAGACTTGTCTTGTCTTGTCTAGTCTTGTCTAGTCTAGTCTTGTCTAGTCTTGTCTAGTCTTGTCTAGTCTTGTCTTGTCTTGTCTTGTCTAGTCTTGTCTAGTCTTGTCTAGTCTTGTCTAGTCTTGTCTTGTCTTGTCTAGTCTTGTCTTGTCTAGTCTTGTCTAGTCTTGTCTAGTCTTGTCTTGTCTTGTCTAGTCTTGTCTAGTCTTGTCTAGTCTTGTCTTGTCTTGTCTTGTCTTGTCTTGTCTTGTCTTGTCTTGTCTTGTCTTGTCTTGTCTTGTCTTGTCTTTCCTTGTCTAGTCTTGTCTAGTCTTGTCTAGTCTTGTCTTGTCTTGTCTAGTCTTGTCTAGTCTTGTCTTGTCTTGTCTTGTCTTGTCTTGTCTTGTCTTGTCTATTCTTGTCTAGTCTTGTCTTGTCTTGTCTAGTCTTGTCTAGTCTTGTCTAGTCTTGTCTTGTCTTGTCTTGTCTTGTCTTGTCTGGTCTTGTCTTGTCTTGTCTTGTTTTGTCATGTCATGTCATGTCATGTTGTGTTGTGTTGTTTTGTCTTGTCTTGTTTTGTCTTGTTTTGTCTTGTCATGTCTTCTAATGTCTTGTCTTGTCTTGTCTTGTCTTGTCTTGTCTTGTCTTGTCTTGTCTTTTCTTGTCTGGTCTTGTCTTGTCTTGTCTAGTCTAGTCTTGTCTTTTCTTGTCTTGTCTAGCCTTGTCTTGTCTTTTCTTGTCTGGTCTTGTCTTGTCTTGTCTTGTCTTGTCTTGTCTTGTCTTGTCTAATCTTGTCTTGTCTTGTCTAGTCTTGTCTAGTCTTGTCTTGTCTTGTCTTGTCTAGTCTTGTCTAGTCTTGTCTAGTCTTGTCTTGTCTTGTCTAGTCTTGTCTAGTCTTGTCTAGTCTAGTCTTGTCTAGTCTTGTCTTGTCTTGTCTTGTCTAGTCTTGTCTAGTCTTGTCTAGTCTTGTCTAGTCTTGTCTAGTCTTGTCTTGTCTAGTCTTGTCTTGTCTAGTCTTGTCTAGTCTTGTCTAGTCTTGTCTAGTCTTGTCTAGTCTTGTCTAGTCTTGTCTAGTCTTGTCTTATCTTGTCTTGTCTAGTCTTGTCTAGTCTTGTCTAGTCTTGTCTTGTCTTGTCTTGTCTAGTCTTGTCTAGTCTTGTCTAGTCTTGTCTAGTCTTGTCTTGTCTTGTCTAGTCTTGTCTTGTCTAGTCTTGTCTAGTCTTGTCTAGTCTTGTCTAGTCTTGTCTTGTCTTGTCTTGTCTAGTCTTGTCTAGTCTTGTCTAGTCTTGTCTTGTCTTGTCTTGTCTAGTCTTGTCTATTCTAGTCTTGTCTAGTCTTGTCTA
This sequence comes from Zeugodacus cucurbitae, assembly GCF_028554725.1. Taxonomy (NCBI): domain Eukaryota; kingdom Metazoa; phylum Arthropoda; class Insecta; order Diptera; family Tephritidae; genus Zeugodacus; species Zeugodacus cucurbitae. Next base: position 21,666,216 of record NC_071672.1, on the reverse strand, counting down.
GTCTTGTCTAGTCTTGTCTAGTCTTGTCTCGTCTTGTCTTGTTTTGTCTTGTTTTGTCTTGTCATGTCTTCTCATGTCTTGTCTTGTCTTGTCTTGTCTTTTCTTGTCTGGTCTTGTGTTGTCTTGTCTAGTCTAGTCTTGTCTTTTCTTGTCTTGTCTAGTCTTGTCTTGTCTTGTCTTTTCTTGTCTGGTCTTGTCTTGTCTTGTCTTGTCTTGTCTTGTCTAGTCTTGTCTTGTCTTGTCTAGTCTTGTCTAGTCTTGTCTTGTCTTGTCTTGTCTTGTCTAGTCTTGTCTAGTCTTGTCTAGTCTTGTCTTGTCTTGTCTAGTCTTGTCTAGTCTAGTCTTGTCTAGTCTTGTCTAGTCTTGTCTTGTCTTGTCTTGTCTTGTCTAGTCTTGTCTAGTCTTGTCTAGTCTTGTCGAGTCTTGTCTTGTCTTGTCTAGTCTTGTCTTGTCTAGTCTTGTCTTGTCTAGTCTTGTCTTGTCTTGTCTTGTCTTGTCTTGTCTTGTCTTGTCTTGTCTTGTCTTGTCTTGTCTTGTCTTGTCTTGTCTTGTCTTGTCTTGTCTTGTCTTGTCTTGTCTTGTCTTGTCTAGTCTTGTCTAGTCTTGTCTTGTCTTGTCTTGTCTTGTCTTGTCTTGTCTTGTCTTGTCTTGTCTTGTCTTGTCTTGTCTTGTCTTGTCTTGTCTTGTCTTGTCTTGTCTTGTCTAGTCTTGTCTAGTCTTGTCTTGTCTTGTCTAGTCTTGTCTAGTCTTGTCTAGTCTTGTCTTGTCTTGTCTTGTCTTGTCTGGTCTTGTTTTGTATTGTCTTGTCTTGTTTTGTCTTGTCTTGTCTTGTCTTGTCTTGTCTTGTCTTGTCTTGTCTTGTCTTGTCTTGTCTAGTCTTGTCTAGTCTGGTCTTGTCTTGTCTAGTCTTGTCTAGTCTTGTCTAGTCTTGTCTTGTCTAGTCTTGTCTAGTCTAGTCTTGTCTAGTCTTGTCTAGTCTTGTCTAGTCTTGTCTAGTCTTGTCTCGTCTTGTCTTGTTTTGTCTTGTTTTGTCTTGTCATGTCTTCTCATGTCTTGTCTTGTCTTGTCTTGTCTTTTCTTGTCTGGTCTTGTCTTGTCTTGTCTAGTCTAGTCTTGTCTTTTCTTGTCTTGTCTAGTCTTGTCTTGTCTTGTCTTTTCTTGTCTGGTCTTGTCTTGTGTTGTCTTGTCTTGTCTTGTCTAGTCTTGTCTTGTCTTGTCTTGTCTAGTCTTGTCTTGTCTTGTCTAGTCTTGTCTAGTCTAGTCTTGTCTTGTCTTGTCTTGTCTAGTCTTGTCTAGTCTTGTCTAGTCTTGTCTAGTCTTGTCTTGTCTTGTCTAGTCTTGTCTAGTCTTGTCTTGTCTTGTCTTGTCTAGTCTTGTCTAGTCTTGTCTAGTCTTGTCTTGTCTTGTCTAGTCTTGTCTAGTCTAGTCTTGTCTAGTCTTGTCTAGTCTTGTCTTGTTTTGTCTTGTTTTGTCTTGTCATGTCTTCTCATGTCTTGTCTTGTCTTGTCTTGTCTTGTCTTGTCTTGTCTTGTCTTGTCTTTTCTTGTCTGGTCTTGTCTTGTCTTGTCTAGTCTAGTCTTGTCTTTTCTTGTCTTGTCTAGTCTTGTCTTGTCTTGTCTTTTCTTGTCTGGTCTTGTCTTGTGTTGTCTTGTCTTGTCTTGTCTAGTCTTGTCTTGTCTTGTCTAGTCTTGTCTAGTCTTGTCTAGTCTAGTCTTGTCTAGTCTTGTCTAGTCTTGTCTAGTCTTGTCTTGTCTTGTCTTGTCTAGTCTTGTCTAGTCTTGTCTAGTCTTGTCTAGTCTTGTCTTGTCTTGTCTAGTCTTGTCTTGTCTAGTCTTGTCTAGTCTTGTCTAGTCTTGTCTTGTCTTGTCTAGTCTTGTCTAGTCTTGTCTAGTCTTGTCTTGTCTTGTCTTGTCTAGTCTTGTCTTGTCTTGTCTTGTCTTGTCTTGTCTTGTCTTGTCTATTCTTGTCTAGTCTTGTCTTGTCTTGTCTAGTCTTGTCTAGTCTTGTCTAGTCTTGTCTTGTCTTGTCTTGTCTTGTCTTGTCTGGTCTTGTCTTGTCTTGTCTTGTTTTGTCATGTCATGTCATGTCATGTTGTGTTGTGTTGTTTTGTCTTGTCTTGTTTTGTCTTGTTTTGTCTTGTCATGTCTTCTAATGTCTTGTCTTGTCTTGTCTTGTCTTGTCTTGTCTTGTCTTTTCTTGTCTGGTCTTGTCTTGTCTTGTCTAGTCTAGTCTTGTCTTTTCTTGTCTTGTCTAGTCTTGTCTTGTCTTGTCTTGTCTTGTCTTGTCTTGTCTTGTCTAATCTTGTCTTGTCTTGTCTAGTCTTGTCTTGTCTTGTCTTGTCTAGTCTTGTCTAGTCTTGTCTAGTCTTGTCTTGTCTTGTCTAGTCTTGTCTAGTCTTGTCTAGTCTAGTCTTGTCTAGTCTTGTCTTGTCTTGTCTTGTCTAGTCTTGTCTAGTCTTGTCTAGTCTTGTCTAGTCTTGTATTGTCTAGTCTTGTCTTGTCTAGTCTTGTCTAGTCTTGTCTAGTCTTGTCTAGTCTTGTCTAGTCTTGTCTAGTCTTGTCTTATCTTGTCTTGTCTAGTCTTGTCTAGTCTTGTCTAGTCTTGTCTTGTCTTGTCTTGTCTAGTCTTGTCTAGTCTTGTCTAGTCTTGTCTAGTCTTGTCTTGTCTTGTCTAGTCTTGTCTTGTCTTGTCTAGTCTTGTCTAGTCTTGTCTTGTCTTGTCTTGTCTTGTCTAGTCTTGTCTAGTCTTGTCTAGTCTTGTCTTGTCTTGTCTAGTCTTGTCTAGTCTAGTCTTGTCTAGTCTTGTCTAGTCTTGTCTTGTCTTGTCTTGTCTAGTCTTGTCTAGTCTTGTCTAGTCTTGTCTAGTCTTGTCTAGTTCTGTCTTGTCTTGTCTAGTCTTGTCTTGTCTAGTCTTGTCTAGTTCTGTCTTGTCTTGTCTAGTCTTGTCTTGTCTAGTCTTGTCTTGTCTTGTCTTGTCTTGTCTTGTCTTGTCTTGTCTTGTCTTGTCTTGTCTTGTCTAGTCTTGTCTAGTCTTGTCTTGTCTTGTCTTGTCTTGTCTTGTCTTGTCTTGTCTTGTCTTGTCTTGTCTTGTCTTGTCTTGTCTTGTCTTGTCTTGTCTTGTCTAGTCTTGTCTAGTCTTGTCTTGTCTTGTCTAGTCTTGTCTAGTCTTGTCTAGTCTTGTCTTGTCTTGTCTTGTCTTGTCTTGTCTTGTCTGGTCTTGTTTTGTATTGTCTTGTCTTGTTTTGTCATGTCATGTCATGTCATGTCATGTTGTGTTGTGTTGTTTTGTCTTGTCTTGTCTTGTTTTGTCTTGTTTTGTCTTGTCATGTCTTCTCATGTCTTGTCTTGTCTTGTCTTGTCTTGTCTTGTCTTGTCTTGTCTTGTCTTGTCTTGTCTTGTCTTGTCTTGTCTTTTCTTGTCTGGTCTTGTCTTGTCTTGTCTAGTCTAGTCTTGTCTTGTCTAGTCTTGTCTTGTCTAGTCTTGTCTAGTCTTGTCTTGTCTTGTCTTGTCTAGTCTTGTCTAGTCTTGTCTAGTCTTGTCTTGTCTTGTCTAGTCTTGTCTAGTCTTGTCTAGTCTTGTCTTGTCTTGTCTTGTCTAGTCTTGTCTAGTCTTGTCTAGTCTTGTCTAGTCTTGTCTTGTCTTGTCTTGTCTAGTCTTGTCTAGTCTTTTCTAGTCTTGTCTTGTCTTGTCTTGTCTTGTCTTGTCTTGTCTTGTCTTGTCTTGTCTTGTCTTGTCTTGTCTTGTCTTGTCTTGTCTTTCCTTGTCTAGTCTTGTCTAGTCTTGTCTAGTCTTGTCTAGTCTTGTCTAGTCTTGTCTTGTCTTGTCTTGTCTTGTCTTGTCTTGTCTTGTCTTGTCTTGTCTTGTCTTGTCTTGTCTTGTCTAGTCTTGTCTAGTCTTGTCTTGTCTTGTCTTGTATTGTCTTTTCTTGTCTTGTCTTGTCTTGTATTGTCTTGTCTTGTCTTGTCTTGTCTTGTCTTGTCTTGTCTTGTCTTGTCTAGTCTTGTCTAGTCTTGTCTTGTCTTGTCTAGTCTTGTCTAGTCTTGTCTAGTCTTGTCTAGTCTTGTCTTGTCTTGTCTTGTCTGGTCTTGTTTTGTATTGTCTTGTCTTGTTTTGTCATGTCATGTCATGTCATGTCATGTTGTGATGTGTTGTTTTGTCTTGTCTTGTCTTGTTTTGTCTTGTTTTGTCTTGTCATGTCTTCTCATGTCTTGTCTTGTCTTGTCTTGTCTTGTCTTGTCTTGTCTTTTCTTGTCTGGTCTTGTCTTGTCTTGTCTAGTCTAGTCTTGTCTTGTCTAGTCTTGTCTTGTCTAGTCTTGTCTAGTCTTGTCTTGTCTTGTCTTGTCTAGTCTTGTCTAGTCTTGTCTAGTCTTGTCTTGTCTTGTCTAGTCTTGTCTAGTCTTGTCTAGTCTTGTCTTGTCTTGTCTTGTCTTGTCTAGTCTTGTCTAGTCTTGTCTAGTCTTGTCTAGTCTTGTCTTGTCTTGTCTAGTCTTGTCTTGTCTAGTCTTGTCTAGTCTTGTCTAGTCTTGTCTAGTCTTGTCTAGTCTTGTCTTGTCTTGTCTTGTCTAGTCTTGTCTAGTCTTGTCTAGTCTTGTCTTGTCTTGTCTTGTCTTGTCTTGTCTTGTCTTGTCTTGTCTTGTCTTGTCTTGTCTTGTCTTGTCTTTCCTTGTCTAGTCTTGTCTAGTCTTGTCTAGTCTTGTCTTGTCTTGTCTAGTCTTGTCTAGTCTTGTCTTGTCTTGTCTTGTCTTGTCTTGTCTTGTCTATTCTTGTCTAGTCTTGTCTTGTCTTGTCTAGTCTTGTCTAGTCTTGTCTAGTCTTGTCTTGTCTTGTCTTGTCTTGTCTTGTCTGGTCTTGTCTTGTCTTGTCTTGTCTTGTTTTGTCATGTCATGTCATGTCATGTTGTGTTGTGTTGTTTTGTCTTGTCTTGTTTTGTCTTGTTTTGTCTTGTCATGTCTTCTCATGTCTTGTCTTGTCTTGTCTTGTCTTGTCTTGTCTTGTCTTGTCTTTTCTTGTCTGGTCTTGTCTTGTCTTGTCTAGTCTAGTCTTGTCTTTTCTTGTCTTGTCTAGTCTTGTCTTGTCTTGTCTTTTCTTGTCTGGTCTTGTCTTGTCTTGTCTTGTCTTGTCTTGTCTAGTCTTGTCTTGTCTTGTCTAGTCTTGTCTAGTCTTGTCTTGTCTTGTCTTGTCTAGTCTTGTCTAGTCTTGTCTAGTCTTGTCTTGTCTTGTCTAGTCTTGTCTAGTCTTGTCTAGTCTAGTCTTGTCTAGTCTTGTCTTGTCTTGTCTTGTCTAGTCTTGTCTAGTCTTGTCTAGTCTTGTCTAGTCTTGTCTTGTCTTGTCTAGTCTTGTCTTGTCTAGTCTTGTCTAGTCTTGTCTAGTTTTGTCTAGTCTTGTCTAGTCTTGTCTTATCTTGTCTTGTCTAGTCTTGTCTAGTCTTGTCTAGTCTTGTCTTGTCTTGTCTTGTCTTGTCTAGTCTTGTCTAGTCTTGTCTAGTCTTGTCTAGTCTTTTCTTGTCTGGTCTAGTCTTGTCTAGTCTTGTCTAGTCTTGTCTAGTCTTGTCTAGTCTTGTCTAGTCTTGTCTTGTCTTGTCTTGTCTAGTCTTGTCTAGTCTTGTCTAGTCTAGTCTTGTCTTGTCTTGTCTAGTCTTGTCTAGTCTAGTCTTGTTTTGTCTTGTTTTGTCTTGTCATGTCTTCTCATGTCTTGTCTTGTCTTGTCTTGTCTTGTCTTGTCTTTTCTTGTCTGGTCTTGTCTTGTCTTGTCTAGTCTAGTCTTGTCTTTTCTTGTCTTGTCTAGTCTTGTCTTGTCTTGTCTTTTCTTGTCTGGTCTTGTCTTGTCTTGTCTTGTCTTGTCTTGTCTAGTCTTGTCTTGTCTTGTCTAGTCTTGTCTAGTCTTGTCTTGTCTTGTCTTGTCTAGTCTTGTCTAGTCTTGTTTAGTCTTGTCTAGTCTTGTCTTGTCTTGTCTTGTCTAGTCTTGTCTTGTCTTGTCTTGTCTAGTCTTGTCTAGTCTTGTCTTGTCTTGTCTAGTCTTGTCTAGTCTAGTCTTGTCTAGTCTTGTCTAGTCTTGTCTTGTCTTGTCTAGTCTTGTCTAGTCTTGTCTAGTCTTGTCTTGTCTTGTCTAGTCTTGCCTAGTCTAGTCTTGTCTAGTCTTGTCTTGTCTTGTCTAGTCTTGTCTTGTCTTGTCTTGTCTTGTCTAGTCTTGTCTAGTCTTGTCTGGTCTTGTCTTGTCTTGTCTTGTCTTGTCTTGTTTTGTCATGTCATGTCATGTCATGTCATGTCATGTCATGTCATGTTGTGTTGTGTTGTTTTGTCTTGTCTTGTCTTGTTTTGTCTTGTTTTGTCTTGTCATGTCTTCTCATGTCTTGTCTTGTCTTGTCTTGTCTTGTCTTGTCTTTTCTTGTCTGGTCTTGTCTTGTCTTGTCTAGTCTAGTCTTGTCTTGTCTAGTCTTGTCTTGTCTAGTCTTGTCTAGTCTTGTCTTGTCTTGTCTTGTCTTGTCTAGTCTTGTCTTGTCTTGTCTTGTCTTGTCTTGTCTTGTCTTGTCTTGTCTTGTCTTGTCTTTTCTTGTCTGGTCTTGTCTTGTCTTGTCTTGTCTAGTCTAGTCTTGTCTTGTCTAGTCTTGTCTTGTTTTGTCATGTCATGTCATGTCATGTCATGTCATGTCATGTCATGTTGTGTTGTGTTGTTTTGTCTTGTCTTGTCTTGTTTTGTCTTGTTTTGTCTTGTCATGTCTTCTCATGTCTTGTCTTGTCTTGTCTTGTCTTGTCTTGTCTTGTCTTGTCTTGTCTTTTCTTTTCTTGTCTGGTCTTGTCTTGTCTTGTCTAGTCTAGTCTTGTCTTGTCTAGTCTTGTCTTGTCTAGTCTTGTCTAGTCTTGTCTTGTCTTGTCTTGTCTAGTCTTGTCTAGTCTTGTCTAGTCTTGTCTTGTCTTGTCTAGTCTTGTCTAGTCTAGTCTTGTCTAGTCTTGTCTAGTCTTGTCTTGTCTTGTCTAGTCTTGTCTAGTCTTGTCTAGTCTTGTCTTGTCTTGTCTAGTCTTGTCTAGTCTAGTCTTGTCTAGTCTTGTCTTGTCTTGTCTAGTCTTGTCTTGTCTTGTCTTGTCTTGTCTAGTCTTGTCTAGTCTTGTCTAGTCTTGTCTAGTCTTGTCTTGTCTTGTCTTGTCTAGTCTTGTCTTGTCTTGTCTTGTCTTGTCTTGTCTTGTCTTGTCTTGTCTTGTCTTGTCTTGTCTTGTCTTGTCTTGTCTTGTCTTGTCTTGTCTTGTCTTGTCTTGTCTTGTCTTGTCTAGTCTTGTCTAGTCTTGTCTTGTCTTGTCTTGTCTTGTCTTGTCTTGTCTTGTTTTGTCTTGTTTTGTCTTGTCATGTCTTCTCATGTCTTGTCTTGTCTTGTCTTGTCTTGTCTTGTCTTGTCTTGTCTTGTCTTGTCTTGTCTTGTCTTGTCTTTTCTTGTCTGGTCTTGTCTGGTCTTGTCTAGTCTAGTCTTGTCTTGTCTTGTCTTGTCTAGTCTTGTCTAGTCTTGTCTAGTCTTGTCTTGTCTTGTCTAGTCTTGTCTTGTCTTGTCTTGTCTTGTCTTGTCTTGTCTTGTCTTGTCTTGTCTTTTCTTGTCTGGTCTTGTCTTGTCTTGTCTTGTCTAGTCTAGTCTTGTCTTGTCTAGTCTTGTCTTGTCTAGTCTTGTCTAGTCTTGTCTTGTCTTGTCTTGTCTAGTCTTGTCTAGTCTTGTCTAGTCTTGTCTTGTCTTGTCTAGTCTTGTCTAGTCTAGTCTTGTCTAGTCTTGTCTAGTCTTGTCTTGTCTTGTCTAGTCTTGTCTTGTCTTGTTTTGTCTTGTCTTGTCTTGTCTTGGGTTGTCTTGTCTTGTCTTTTCTTGTCTTGCCTTGTCTTGTCTTGTCTTGTCTTGGGTTGTCTTGTCTTGTCTTTTCTTGTCTTGTCTTGTCTTGTCTTGTCTTGTCTTGTCTTGTCTAGACTTGTCTTGTCTTGTCTTTTCTTGTCTTGTCTTGTCTTGTCTTGTCTTGTCTTGTCTTGTCTAGTCTTGTCTAGTCTTGTCTTGTCTAGTCTTGTCTTGTCTTGTCTAGTCTTGTCTAGTCTAGTCTTGTCTAGTCTTGTCTTGTCTAGTCTTGTCTAGTCTTGTCTAGTCTTGTCTTGTCTAGTCTTGTCTTGTCTTGTCTTGTCTTGTCTTGTCTTTTCTTGTCTAGTCTTGTCTAGTCTTGTCTAGTCTTGTCTTGTCTTGTCTTGTCTTGTCTTGTCTTGTCTTGTCTTGTCTTGTCTTGTCTTGTCTAGTCTTGTCGTGTCTAGTCTTGTCTAGTCTTGTCTAGTCTTGTCTAGTCTTGTCTAGTCTTGTCTTGTCTTGTCTTGTCTTGTCTTGTCTTGTCTTGTCTTGTCTTGTCTTGTCTTGTCTTGTCTTGTCTTGTCTTGTCTTGTCTTGTCTTGTCTAGTCTTGTCTTTTCTTGTCTGGTCTTGTCTTGTCTTGTCTGGTCTTGTCTTGTCTAGTCTTGTCTTGTCTTGTCTTGTTTTGTCTTGTCTTGTCTTGTCTTGTCTTGTCTGGTCTTGTCTGGTTTTGTCTTGTCTTGTCTTGTCTTGTCTTGTCTTGTCTAGTCTTGTCTAGTCTTGTCTAGTCTTGTCTTGTCTTGTCTAGTCTTGTCTAGTCTTGTCTAGTCTTGTTTAGTCTTGTCTAGTCTTGTCTAGTCTTGTCTAGTCTTGTCTAGTCTTGTCTAGTCTAGTCTTGTCTAGTCTTGTCTTTTCTAGTCTTGTCTTGTCTTGTCTTCTCTTGTCTTGTCTTGTCTTGTCTTGTCTTGTCTTGTCTTGTCTTGTCTTGTGTTGTCTAGTCTTGTCTTGTCTTGTCTTGTCTTGTCTTGTCTTGTCTTGTCTTGTCTTGTCTTGTCTTGTCTTGTCTTGTCTTGTCTTGTCTTGTCTTGTCTTGTCTTGTCTTGGGTTGTCTTGTCTTGTCTTTTCTTGTCTTGCCTTGTCTTGTCTTGTCTTGTCTTGGGTTGTCTTGTCTTGTCTTTTCTTGTCTTGTCTTGTCTTGTCTTGTCTTGTCTTGTCTTGTCTAGACTTGTCTTGTATTGTCTAGTCTTGTCTTTTCTAGTCTTGTCTTGTCTTGTCTTGTCTTGTCTTGTCTTGTCTTGTCTTGTCTTGTCTTGTCTTGTCTTGTCTTGTCATGTCATGTCATGTCATGTTGTGTTGTGTTGTTTTGTCTTGCCTTGTTTTGTCTTGTCTTGTCTTGTCTTGTCTTGTCTTGTCTAGTCTTGTCTAGTCTTGTCTTGTCTTGTCTTTTCTTGTCTTGCCTTGTCTTGTCTTGTCTTGTCTTGTCTTGGGTTGTCTTGACTTGTCTTTTCTTGTCTTGCCTTGTCTTGTCTTGTCTTGTCTTGTCTTGTCTTGTCTTGTCTTGTCTTGTCTTGTCTTGTCTTGTCTTGTCTTGTCTTGTCTTGTCTTGTCTTGTCTTGTCATGTCATGTCATGTCATGTTGTGTTGTGTTTTTGTCTTGCCTTGTTTTGTCTTGTCTTGTCTTGTCTTGTCTTGGGTTGTCTTGTCTTGTCTTTTCTTGTCTTGTCTTGTCTTGTATTGTCTTGTCTTGGGTTGTCTTGTCTTGTCTTTTCTTGTCTTGTCTTGTCTTTCTTGTCTTGTCTTGTCTTGTCTTGTCTTGGGTTGTCTTGTCTTGTCTTTTCTTGTCTTGTCTTGTCTTGTCTTGTCTTGTCTTGTCTAGTCTTGTCTTGTCTTGTCTTGTCTAGTCTTGTCTAGTCTTGTCTAGTCTTGTCTTGTCTTGTCTTGTCTAGTCTAGTCTTGTCTAGTCTTGTCTAGTCGTGTCTTGTCTAGTCTTGCCTTTTCTTGTCTGGCCTTGTCTAGTCTTGTCTAGTCTTTTCTAGTCTTGTCTAGTCTTGTCTAGTCTTGTCTAGTCTTGTCTAGTCTTGTCTAGTCTTGTCTTGTCTTGTCTTGCCTAGTCTTGTCTAGTCTTGTCTAGTCTTGTCTTGTCTTGTCTAGTCTTGTCTTGTCTTGTCTAGTCTTGTCTAGTCTTGTCTTGTCTTGTCTTGTCTTGTCTTGTCTTGTCTTGTCTTGTTTTGTCTTGTCTTGTCTTGTCTTGTCTTGTCTTGTCTTGTCTTGTCTTGTCTAGTCTTGTCTAGTCTTGTCTAGTCTTGTCTAGTCTTGTCTTGTCTTGTCTTGTCTAGTCTTGTCTAGTCTTGTCTAGTCTTGTCTTGTCTTGTCTTGTCTAGTCTAGTCTTGTCTAGTCTTGTCTAGTCGTGTCTTGTCTAGTCTTGCCTTTTCTTGTCTGGCCTTGTCTAGTCTTGTCTAGTCTTGTCTAGTCTTGTCTAGTCTTGTCTAGTCTTGTCTAGTCTTGTCTAGTCTTGTCTTGTCTTGTCTTGCCTAGTCTTGTCTAGTCTTGTCTAGTCTTGTCTTGTCTTGTCTAGTCTTGTCTAGTCTAGTCTTGTCTTGTCTAGTCTTGTCTAGTCTTGTCTTGTCTTGTCTTGTCTTGTCTTGTCTTGTCTTGTCTTGTCTTGTCTTGTCTTGTTTTGTCTTGTCTTGTCTTGTCTTGTCTTGTCTTGTCTTGTCTTGTCTTGTCTTGTCTTGTCTTGTCTTGTCTTGTCTTGTCTTGTCTTGTCTTGTCTTGTCTTGTCTTGTCTTGTCTTGTCTTGTCTTGTCTAGTCTTGTCTAGTCTTGTCTAGTCTTGTCTTGTCTAGTCTTGTCTAGTCTTGTCTAGTCTTGTCTTGTCTTGTCTTTTCTTGTCTGGTCTTGTCTTGTCTTGTCTTGTCTAGTCTTGTCTTGTCTTGTCTTGTCTTGTCTTGTTTTGTCTTGTCTGTCATGTCATGTCATGTCATGTTGTGTTGTGTTGTTTTGTCTTGCCTTGTTTTGTCTTGTCTTGTCTTGTCTTGTCTTGTCTTGTCTTGTCTTGGGTTGTCTTGTCTTGTCTTTTCTTGTCTTGTCTTGTCTTGTCTTGGGTTGTCTTGTCTAGTCTTGTCTAGTCTTGCCTTGTCTTGTCTTGTCTTGTTTTGTCTTGTCATGTCATGTCATGTCATGTTGTGTTGTGTTGTTTTGTCTTGCCTTGTTTTGTCTTGTCTTGTCTTGTCTTGTCTTGTCTTGTCTTGTCTTGGGTTGTCTTGTCTTGTCTTGTCTTGTCTTGTCTTGTCTTGTCTTGTCTTGTCTTGTCTTGTCTTGTCTTGTCTTGTCTTGTCTTGTCTTGTCTTGTCTTGTCTTGTCTTGTCTTGTCTTGTCTAGTCTTGTCTAGTCTTGTCTAGTCTTGTCTTTTCTTGTCTTTTCTTGTCTTTTCTTGTCTTGTCTTGTCTTGTCTTGTCTTGTCTTGTCTTGTCTTGTCTTGTCTTGTCTTGTCTTGTCTTGTCTTGTCTTGTCTTGTCTTGTCTTGTCTTGTCTTGTCTTGTCTTGTCTTGTCTTGTCTTGTCTTGTCTTGTCTTGTCTTGTCTTGTCTTGTCTTGTCTTGTCTTGTCTTGTCTTGTCTTGTCTTGTCTTGTCTTGTCTTGTCTTGTCTTGTCTTGTCTTGTCTTGTCTTGTCTTGTCTTGTCTTGTCTTGTCTTGTCTTGTCTAGTCTTGTCTAGTCTTGTCTTGTCTTGTCTAGTCTTGTCTAGTCTAGTCTTGTCTAGTCTTGTCTAGTCTTGTCTAGTCTTGTCTTGTCTTGTCTAGTCTTGTCTTGTCTTGTTTCGTCTTGTCTTGTCATGTCATGTCATGTCATGTTGTGTTGTGTTGTTTTGTCTTGCCTTGTTTTGTCTTGTCTTGTCTTGTCTTGTCTTGTCTTGTCTTGGGTTGTCTTGTCTTGTCTTTTCTTGTCTTGCCTTGTCTTGTCTTGTCTTGTCTTGGGTTGTCTTGTCTTGTCTTTTCTTGTCTTGTCTTGTCTTGTCTTGTCTTGTCTTGTCTTGTCTAGACTTGTCTTGTCTTGTCTTTTCTTGTCTTGTCTTGTCTTGTCTTGTCTTGTCTTGTCTTGTCTAGTCTTGTCTAGTCTTGTCTTGTCTAGTCTTGTCTTGTCTTGTCTAGTCTTGTCTAGTCTAGTCTTGTCTAGTCTTGTCTTGTCTAGTCTTGTCTAGTCTTGTCTTGTCTAGTCTTGTCTTGTCTTGTCTTGTCTTGTCTTGTCTTGTCTTGTCTTGTCTAGTCTTGTCTAGTCTTGTCTAGTCTTGTCTTGTCTTGTCTTGTCTTGTCTTGTCTTGTCTTGTCTTGTGTAGTCTTGTCCTGTCTAGTCTTGTCGTGTCTAGTCTTGTCTAGTCTTGTCTAGTCTTGTCTAGTCTTGTCTAGTCTTGTCTAGTCTTGTCTAGTCTTGTCTTGTCTTGTCTTGTCTTGTCTTGTCTTGTCTTGTCTTGTCTTGTCTTGTCTTGTCTTGTCTTGTCTTGTCTTGTCTTGTCTTGTCTTGTCTTGTCTTGTCTTGTCTTGTCTAGTCTTGTCTTTTCTTGTCTGGTCTTGTCTTGTCTTGTCTGGTCTTGTCTTGTCTAGTCTTGTCTTGTCTTGTCTTGTTTTGTCTTGTCTTGTCTTGTCTTGTCTTGTCTGGTCTTGTCTGGTTTTGTCTTGTCTTGTCTTGTCTTGTCTTGTCTTGTCTTGTCTAGTCTTGTCTAGTCTTGTCTAGTCTTGTCTTGTCTTGTCTAGTCTTGTCTAGTCTTGTCTAGTCTTGTTTAGTCTTGTCTAGTCTTGTCTAGTCTTGTCTAGTCTTGTCTAGTCTAGTCTTGTCTAGTCTTGTCTTTTCTAGTCTTGTCTTGTCTTGTCTTCTCTTGTCTTGTCTTGTCTTGTCTTGTCTTGTCTTGTCTTGTCTTGTCTTGTCTTGTCTTGTCTTGTCTTGTCTAGTCTTGTCTTGTCTTGTCTTGTCTTGTCTTGTCTTGTCTTGTCTTGTCTTGTCTTGTCTTGTCTTGTCTTGTCTTGTCTTGTCTTGTCTTGTCTTGGGTTGTCTTGTCTTGTCTTTTCTTGTCTTGCCTTGTCTTGTCTTGTCTTGTCTTGGGTTGTCTTGTCTTGTCTTTTCTTGTCTTGTCTTGTCTTGTCTTGTCTTGTCTTGTCTTGTCTTGTCTTGTCTAGACTTGTCTTGTATTGTCTAGTCTTGTCTTTTCTAGTCTTGTCTTGTCTTGTCTTGTCTTGTCTTGTCTTGTCTTGTCTTGTCTTGTCTTGTCTTGTCTTGTCTAGTCTTGTCTTGTCTTGTCTTGTCTTGTCTTGTCTTGTCTTGTCTTGTCTTGTCTTGTCTTGTCTTGTCTTGTCTTGTCTTGTCTTGTCTAGTCTTGTCTAGTCTTGTCTTGTCTTGTCTTTTCTTGTCTGGTCTTGTCTTGTCTTGTCTTGTCTAGTCTTGTCTTGTCTTGTCTTGTCTTGTCTTGTCTTGTCTTGTCTTGTTTTGTCTTGTCTTGTCTTGTCTTGTCTTGTCTTGTCTTGTCTTGTCTTGTCTTGTCTTGTCTTGTCTTGTCTTGTCTTGTCTTGTCTTGTCTTGTCTTGTCTTGTCTTGTCTTGTCTAGTCTTGTCTAGTCTTGTCTAGTCTTGTCTTGTCTAGTCTTGTCTAGTCTTGTCTAGTCTTGTCTAGTCTTGTCTTGTCTTGTCTTTTCTTGTCTGGTCTTGTCTTGTCTTGTCTTGTCTAGTCTTGTCTTGTTTTGTCTTGTCTGTCATGTCATGTCATGTCATGTCATGTTGTGTTGTGTTGTTTTGTCTTGCCTTGTTTTGTCTTGTCTTGTCTTGTCTTGTCTTGTCTTGTCTTGTCTTGGGTTGTCTTGTCTTGTCTTTTCTTGTCTTGTCTTGTCTTGTCTTGTCTTGTCTTGTCTTGTCTTGTCTTGTCTTGTCTAGACTTGTCTTGTATTGTCTAGTCTTGTCTTTTCTAGTCTTGTCTTGTCTTGTCTTGTCTTGTCTTGTCTTGTCTTGTCTTGTCTTGTCTTGTCTTGTCTTGTCTAGTCTTGTCTTGTCTTGTCTTGTCTTGTCTTGTCTTTTCTTGTCTTGTCTTGTCTTGTCTTGTCTTGTCTTGTCTTGTCTTGTCTTGTCTTGTCTAGTCTTGTCTAGTCTTGTCTTGTCTTGTCTTTTCTTGTCTGGTCTTGTCTTGTCTTGTCTTGTCTAGTCTTGTCTTGTCTTGTCTTGTCTTGTCTTGTCTTGTCTTGTCTTGTTTTGTCTTGTCTTGTCTTGTCTTGTCTTGTCTTGTCTTGTCTTGTCTTGTCTTGTCTTGTCTTGTCTTGTCTTGTCTTGTCTTGTCTTGTCTTGTCTTGTCTTGTCTTGTCTTGTCTTGTCTTGTCTTGTCTTGTCTTGTCTTGTCTTGTCTAGTCTTGTCTAGTCTTGTCTAGTCTTGTCTTGTCTAGTCTTGTCTAGTCTTGTCTAGTCTTGTCTAGTCTTGTCTTGTCTTGTCTTTTCTTGTCTGGTCTTGTCTTGTCTTGTCTTGTCTAGTCTTGTCTTGTTTTGTCTTGTCTGTCATGTCATGTCATGTCATGTCATGTTGTGTTGTGTTGTTTTGTCTTGCCTTGTTTTGTCTTGTCTTGTCTTGTCTTGTCTTGTCTTGTTTTGTCTTGGGTTGTCTTGTCTTGTCTTTTCTTGTCTTGTCTTGTCTTGTCTTGTCTTGGGTTGTCTTGTCTAGTCTTGTCTAGTCTTGCCTTGTCTTGTCTTGTCTTGTCTTGTCTTGTCTTGTCATGTCATGTCATGTCATGTTGTGTTGTGTTGTTTTGTCTTGCCTTGTTTTGTCTTGTCTTGTCTTGTCTTGTCTTGTCTTGTCTTGTCTTGTCTTGTCTTGTCTTGGGTTGTCTTGTCTTGTCTTTTCTTGTCTAGTCTTGTCTAGTCTAGTCTTGTCTAGTCTTGTCTTGTCTAGTCTTGTCTAGTCTTGTCTTGTCTAGTCTTGTCTTGTCTTGTCTTGTCTAGACTTGTCTTGTCTTGTCTTTTCTTGTCTTGTCTTGTCTTGTCTTGTCTTGTCTTGTCTTGTCTAGTCTTGTCTAGTCTTGTCTTGTCTAGTCTTGTCTTGTCTTGTCTTGTCTAGACTTGTCTTGTCTTGTCTTTTCTTGTCTTGTCTTGTCTTGTCTTGTCTTGTCTTGTCTTGTCTAGTCTTGTCTAGTCTTGTCTTGTCTAGTCTTGTCTTGTCTTGTCTAGTCTTGTCTAGTCTAGTCTTGTCTAGTCTTCTCTTGTCTAGTCTTGTCTAGTCTTGTCTTGTCTAGTCTTGTCTTGTCTTGTCTTGTCTTGTCTTGTCTTGTCTTGTCTTGTCTAGTCTTGTCTAGTCTTGTCTAGTCTTGTCTTGTCTTGTCTTGTCTTGTCTTGTCTTGTCTTGTCTTGTCTTGTCTAGTCTTGTCCTGTCTAGTCTTGTCGTGTCTAGTCTTGTCTAGTCTTGTCTAGTCTTGTCTAGTCTTGTCTAGTCTTGTCTAGTCTTGTCTAGTCTTGTCTTGTCTTGTCTTGTCTTGTCTTGTCTTGTCTTGTCTTGTCTTGTCTTGTCTTGTCTTGTCTTGTCTTGTCTTGTCTTGTCTTGTCTTGTCTTGTCTAGTCTTGTCTTTTCTTGTCTGGTCTTGTCTTGTCTTGTCTGGTCTTGTCTTGTCTAGTCTTGTCTTGTATTGTCTTGTTTTGTCTTGTCTTGTCTTGTCTTATCTTGTCTGGTCTTGTCTGGTTTTGTCTTGTCTTGTCTTGTCTTGTCTTGTCTAGTCTTGTCTAGTCTTGTCTAGTCTTGTCTTGTCTTGTCTAGTCTTGTCTAGTCTTGTCTAGTCTTGTTTAGTCTTGTCTAGTCTTGTCTAGTCTTGTCTAGTCTTGTCTAGTCTAGTCTTGTCTTGTCTTGTCTTGGGTTGTCTTGTCTTGTCTTGTCTAGTCTTGTCTAGTCTTGTCTAGTCTTGTCTTGTCTTGTCTAGTCTTGTCTAGTCTTGTCTAGTCTTGTTTAGTCTTGTCTAGTCTTGTCTAGTCTTGTCTAGTCTTGTCTAGTCGTGTCTTGTCTAGTCTTGCCTTTTCTTGTCTGGCCTTGTCTAGTCTTGTCTAGTCTTGTCTAGTCTTGTCTAGTCTTGTCTAGTCTTGTCTAGTCTTGTCTAGTCTTGTCTAGTCTTGTCTAGTCTTGTCTAGTCTTGTCTAGTCTTGTCTTGTCTTGTCTTGCCTAGTCTTGTCTAGTCTTGTCTAGTCTTGTCTTGTCTTGTCTAGTCTTGTCTAGTCTAGTCTTGTCTTGTCTAGTCTTGTCTAGTCTTGTCTTGTCTTGTCTTGTCTTGTCTTGTCTTGTCTTGTCTTGTCTTGTCTTGTCTTGTTTTGTCTTGTCTTGTCTTGTCTTGTCTTGTCTTGTCTTGTCTTGTCTTGTCTTGTCTTGTCTTGTCTTGTCTTGTCTTGTCTTGTCTTGTCTTGTCTTGTCTTGTCTTGTCTTGTCTTGTCTTGTCTTGTCTTGTCTAGTCTTGTCTAGTCTTGTCTAGTCTTGTCTTGTCTAGTCTTGTCTAGTCTTGTCTAGTCTTGTCTTGTCTTGTCTTTTCTTGTCTGGTCTTGTCTTGTCTTGTCTTGTCTAGTCTTGTCTTGTCTTGTCTTGTCTTGTCTTGTTTTGTCTTGTCTGTCATGTCATGTCATGTCATGTTGTGTTGTGTTGTTTTGTCTTGCCTTGTTTTGTCTTGTCTTGTCTTGTCTTGTCTTGTCTTGTCTTGTCTTGGGTTGTCTTGTCTTGTCTTTTCTTGTCTTGTCTTGTCTTGTCTTGGGTTGTCTTGTCTAGTCTTGTCTAGTCTTGCCTTGTCTTGTCTTGTCTTGTTTTGTCTTGTCATGTCATGTCATGTCATGTTGTGTTGTGTTGTTTTGTCTTGCCTTGTTTTGTCTTGTCTTGTCTTTTCTTGTCTTGTCTTGTCTTGTCTTGTCTTGTCTTGTCTTGTCTTGGGTTGTCTTGTCTTGTCTTGTCTTGTCTTGTCTTGTCTTGTCTTGTCTTGTCTTGTCTTGTCTTGTCTTGTCTTGTCTTGTCTTGTCTTGTCTTGTCTTGTCTTGTCTAGTCTTGTCTAGTCTTGTCTAGTCTTGTCTTTTCTTGTCTTTTCTTGTCTTGTCTTGTCTTGTCTTGTCTTGTCTTGTCTTGTCTTGTCTTGTCTTGTCTTGTCTTGTCTTGTCTTGTCTTGTCTTGTCTTGTCTTGTCTTGTCTTGTCTTGTCTTGTCTTGTCTTGTCTTGTCTTGTCTTGTCTTGTCTTGTCTTGTCTTGTCTTGTCTTGTCTTGTCTTGTCTTGTCTTGTCTTGTCTTGTCTTGTCTTGTCTTGTCTAGTCTTGTCTAGTCTTGTCTTGTCTTGTCTAGTCTTGTCTAGTCTAGTCTTGTCTAGTCTTGTCTAGTCTTGTCTAGTCTTGTCTTGTCTTGTCTAGTCTTGTCTTGTCTTGTCTTGTTTTGTCTTGTCTTGTCATGTCATGTCATGTCATGTTGTGTTGTGTTGTTTTGTCTTGCCTTGTTTTGTCTTGTCTTGTCTTGTCTTGTCTTGTCTTGTCTTGGGTTGTCTTGTCTTGTCTTTTCTTGTCTTGCCTTGTCTTGTCTTGTCTTGTCTTGGGTTGTCTTGTCTTGTCTTTTCTTGTCTTGTCTTGTCTTGTCTTGTCTTGTCTTGTCTTGTCTAGACTTGTCTTGTCTTGTCTTTTCTTGTCTTGTCTTGTCTTGTCTTGTCTTGTCTTGTCTTGTCTAGTCTTGTCTAGTCTTGTCTTGTCTAGTCTTGTCTTGTCTTGTCTAGTCTTGTCTAGTCTAGTCTTGTCTAGTCTTGTCTTGTCTAGTCTTGTCTAGTCTTGTCTTGTCTAGTCTTGTCTTGTCTTGTCTTGTCTTGTCTTGTCTTGTCTTGTCTAGTCTTGTCTAGTCTTGTCTAGTCTTGTCTTGTCTTGTCTTGTCTTGTCTTGTCTTGTCTTGTCTTGTGTAGTCTTGTCCTGTCTAGTCTTGTCGTGTCTAGTCTTGTCTAGTCTTGTCTAGTCTTGTCTAGTCTTGTCTAGTCTTGTCTAGTCTTGTCTTGTCTTGTCTTGTCTTGTCTTGTCTTGTCTTGTCTTGTCTTGTCTTGTCTTGTCTTGTCTTGTCTTGTCTTGTCTTGTCTTGTCTTGTCTTGTCTTGTCTTGTCTTGTCTTGTCTTGTCTTGTCTTGTCTTGTCTTGTCTTGTCTTGTCTAGTCTTGTCTTTTCTTGTCTGGTCTTGTCTTGTCTTGTCTGGTCTTGTCTTGTCTAGTCTTGTCTTGTCTTGTCTTGTTTTGTCTTGTCTTGTCTTGTCTTGTCTTGTCTGGTCTTGTCTGGTTTTGTCCTGTCTTGTCTTGTCTTGTCTTGTCTTGTCTTGTCTAGTCTTGTCTAGTCTTGTCTAGTCTTGTCTTGTCTTGTCTAGTCTTGTCTAGTCTTGTCTAGTCTTGTTTAGTCTTGTCTAGTCTTGTCTAGTCTTGTCTAGTCTTGTCTAGTCTAGTCTTGTCTAGTCTTGTCTTTTCTAGTCTTGTCTTGTCTTGTCTTGTCTTGTCTTGTCTTGTCTTGTCTTGTCTTGTCTTGTCTTGTCTTGTCTAGTCTTGTCTTGTCTTGTCTTGTCTTGTCTTGTCTTGTCTTGTCTTGTCTTGTCTTGTCTTGTCTTGTCTTGTCTTGTCTTGTCTTGTCTTGTCTTGTCTTGTCTTGTCTTGTCTTGTCTTGGGTTGTCTTGTCTTGTCTTTTCTTGTCTTGCCTTGTCTTGTCTTGTCTTGTCTTGGGTTGTCTTGTCTTGTCTTGTCTTGTCTTGTCTTGTCTTGTCTTGTCTTGTCTTGTCTTGTCTTGTCTTGTCTTGTCTTGTCTAGACTTGTCTTGTATTGTCTAGTCTTGTCTTTTCTAGTCTTGTCTTGTCTTGTCTTGTCTTGTCTTGTCTTGTCTTGTCTAGTCTTGTCTTGTCTTGTCTTGTCTTGTCTTGTCTTGTCTTGTCTTTTCTTGTCTTGTCTTGTCTTGTCTTGTCTTGTCTTGTCTTGTCTTGTCTTGTCTTGTCTTGTCTTGTCTAGTCTTGTCTAGTCTTGTCTTGTCTTGTCTTTTCTTGTCTGGTCTTGTCTTGTCTTGTCTTGTCTAGTCTTGTCTTGTCTTGTCTTGTCTTGTCTTGTCTTGTCTTGTCTTGTTTTGTCTTGTCTTGTCTTGTCTTGTCTTGTCTTGTCTTGTCTTGTCTTGTCTTGTCTTGTCTTGTCTTGTCTTGTCTTGTCTTGTCTTGTCTTGTCTTGTCTTGTCTTGTCTTGTCTTGTCTTGTCTTGTCTTGTCTTGTCTAGTCTTGTCTAGTCTTGTCTTGTCTAGTCTTGTCTAGTCTTGTCTAGTCTTGTCTTGTCTTGTCTTTTCTTGTCTGGTCTTGTCTTGTCTTGTCTTGTCTAGTCTTGTCTTGTTTTGTCTTGTCTGTCATGTCATGTCATGTCATGTTGTGTTGTGTTGTTTTGTCTTGCCTTGTTTTGTCTTGTCTTGTCTTGTCTTGTCTTGTCTTGTTTTGTCTTGGGTTGTCTTGTCTTGTCTTTTCTTGTCTTGTCTTGTCTTGTCTTGTCTTGGGTTGTCTTGTCTAGTCTTGTCTAGTCTTGCCTTGTCTTGTCTTGTCTTGTCTTGTCTTGTCATGTCATGTCATGTCATGTTGTGTTGTGTTGTTTTGTCTTGCCTTGTTTTGTCTTGTCTTGTCTTGTCTTGTCTTGTCTTGTCTTGTCTTGTCTTGTCTTGTCTTGGGTTGTCTTGTCTTGTCTTTTCTTGTCTAGTCTTGTCTAGTCTAGTCTTGTCTAGTCTTGTCTTGTCTAGTCTTGTCTAGTCTTGTCTTGTCTAGTCTTGTCTTGTCTTGTCTTGTCTAGACTTGTCTTGTCTTGTCTTTTCTTGTCTTGTCTTGTCTTGTCTTGTCTTGTCTTGTCTTGTCTTGTCTAGTCTTGTCTAGTCTTGTCTTGTCTAGTCTTGTCTTGTCTTGTCTTGTCTAGACTTGTCTTGTCTTGTCTTTTCTTGTCTTGTCTTGTCTTGTCTTGTCTTGTCTTGTCTTGTCTAGTCTTGTCTAGTCTTGTCTTGTCTAGTCTTGTCTTGTCTTGTCTAGTCTTGTCTAGTCTAGTCTTGTCTAGTCTTCTCTTGTCTAGTCTTGTCTAGTCTTGTCTTGTCTAGTCTTGTCTTGTCTTGTCTTGTCTTGTCTTGTCTTGTCTTGTCTTGTCTAGTCTTGTCTAGTCTTGTCTAGTCTTGTCTAGTCTTGTCTTGTCTTGTCTTGTCTTGTCTTGTCTTGTCTTGTCTAGTCTTGTCCTGTCTAGTCTTGTCGTGTCTAGTCTTGTCTAGTCTTGTCTAGTCTTGTCTAGTCTTGTCTAGTCTTGTCTAGTCTTGTCTAGTCTTGTCTAGTCTTGTCTTGTCTTGTCTTGTCTTGTCTTGTCTTGTCTTGTCTTGTCTTGTCTTGTCTTGTCTTGTCTTGTCTTGTCTTGTCTTGTCTTGTCTTGTCTTGTCTAGTCTTGTCTTTTCTTGTCTGGTCTTGTCTTGTCTTGTCTGGTCTTGTCTTGTCTAGTCTTGTCTTGTCTTGTCTTGTTTTGTCTTGACTTGTCTTGTCTTATCTTGTCTGGTCTTGTCTGGTTTTGTCTTGTCTTGTCTTGTCTTGTCTTGTCTTGTCTTGTCTAGTCTTGTCTAGTCTTGTCTAGTCTTGTCTTGTCTTGTCTAGCCTTGTCTAGTCTTGTCTAGTCTTGTTTAGTCTTGTCTAGTCTTGTCTAGTCTTGTCTAGTCTTGTCTAGTCTAGTCTTGTCTTGTCTTGTCTTGGGTTGTCTTGTCTTGTCTTTTCTTGTCTTGCCTTGTCTTGTCTTGTCTTGTCTTGGGTTGTCTTGTCTTGTCTTTTCTTGTCTTGCCTTGTCTTGTCTTGTCTTGTCTTGGGTTGTCTTGTCTTGTCTTTTCTTGTCTTGTCTTGTCTTGTCTTGTCTTGTCTTGTCTTGTCTTGTCTTGTCTAGACTTGTCTTGTATTGTCTAGTCTTGTCTTTTCTAGTCTTGTCTTGTCTTGTCTTGTCTTGTCTTGTCTTGTCTTGTCTTGTCTTGTCTTGTCTTGTCTTGTCTTGTCTTGTCTTGTCTAGTCTTGTCTTGTCTTGTCTTGTCTTGTCTTGTCTTGTCTTGTCTTGTCTTGTCTTGTCTTGTCTTGTCTTGTCTTGTCTAGTCTTGTCTAGTCTTGTCTTGTCTTGTCTTTTCTTGTCTGGTCTTGTCTTGTCTTGTCTTGTCTTGTCTAGTCTTGTCTAGTCTTGTCTAGTCTTGTCTAGTCTTGTCTTGTCTTGTCATGTCATGTCATGTCATGTTGTGTTGTGTTGTTTTGTCTTGCCTTGTTTTGTCTTGTCTTGTCTTGTCTTGTCTTGGGTTGTCTTGTCTTGTCTTTTCTTGTCTTGTCTTGTCTTGTATTGTCTTGTCTTGGGTTGTCTTGTCTTGTCTTTTCTTGTCTTGTCTTGTCTTGTCTTGGGTTGTCTTGTCTTGTCTTTCTTGTCTTGTCTTGTCTTGTCTTGTCTTGGGTTGTCTTGTCTTGTCTTTTCTTGTCTTGTCTTGTCTTGTCTTGTCTTGTCTTGTCTTGTCTTGTCTTGTCTTGTCTTGTCTTGTCTTGTCTTGTCTTGTCTAGTCTTGTCTAGTCTTGTCTAGTCTTGTCTAGTCTTGTCTTGTCTTGTCTTGTCTTGTCTTGTCTTGTCTTGTCTTGTCTTGTCTTGTCTTGTCTTGGGTTGTCTTGTCTTGTCTTTTCTTGTCTTGTCTTGTCTTGTATTGTCTTGTCTTGGGTTGTCTTGTCTTGTCTTTTCTTGTCTTGTCTTGTCTTGTCTTGGGTTGTCTTGTCTTGTCTTTCTTGTCTTGTCTTGTCTTGTCTTGTCTTGGGTTGTCTTGTCTTGTCTTTTCTTGTCTTGTCTTGTCTTGTCTTGTCTTGTCTTGTCTTGTCTTGTCTTGTCTTGTCTTGTCTTGTCTTGTCTTTTCTTGTCTGGTCTGGTCTTGTCTTGTCTTGTCTTGTCTAGTCTTGTCTTGTCTTGTCTTGTCTTGTCTTGTCTTGTTTTGTCTTGTCTGTCATGTCATGTCATGTCATGTTGTGTTGTGTTGTTTTGTCTTGCCTTGTTTTGTCTTGTCTTGTCTTGTCTTGTCTTGTCTTGGGTTGTCTTGTCTTGTCTTTTCTTGTCTTGTCTTGTCTTGTCTTGTCTTGGGTTGTCTTGTCTAGTCTTGTCTAGTCTTGCCTTGTCTTGTCTTGTCTTGTCTTGTCTTGTCATGTCATGTCATGTCATGTTGTGTTGTGTTGTTTTGTCTTGCCTTGTTTTGTCTTGTCTTGTCTTGTCTTGTCTTGTCTTGTCTTGTCTTGTCTTGTCATGTCATGTCATGTCATGTTGTGTTGTGTTGTTTTGTCTTGCCTTGTTTTGTCTTGTCTTGTCTTGTCTTGTCTTGTCTTGTCTTGTCTTGGGTTGTCTTGTCTTGTCTTTTCTTGTCTTGTCTTGTCTTGTCTTGTCTTGTCTTGTCTTGTCTTGTCTTGTCTTGCCTTGTCTTGTCTAGTCTTGTCTAGTCTTGTCTAGTCTTGTCTTTTCTTGTCTTTTCTTGTCTTGTCTTGTCTTGTCTTGTCTTGTCTTGTCTTGTCTTGTCTTGTCTTGTCTTGTCTTGTCTTGTCTTGTCTTGTCTTGTCTTGTCTTGTCTTGTCTTGTCTTGTCTTGTCTTGTCTTGTCTTGTCTTGTCTTGTCTTGTCTTGTCTTGTCTTGTCTTGTCTTGTCTTGTCTTGTCTTGTCATGTCTTGTCTTGTCTTGTTTTGTCTTGTCTTGTCGTGTCTTGTCTTGTCTTGCATTTTCTTGTCTGGCCTGGTCTTGTCTTGTCTTGTCTTGTCTTGTCTTTTCTTGTCTTGTCTTGTCTTGTCTTGTCTTGTCTTGTCTTGTCTTGTCTTGTCTTGTCTTGTCTTGTCTAGTCTTGTCTTTTCTTGTCTGGTCTTGTCTTGTCTTGTCTGGTCTTGTCTTGTCTAGTCTTGTCTTGTCTTGTCTTGTTTTGTCTTGTCTTGTCTTGTCTTATCTTGTCTGGTCTTGTCTGGTTTTGTCTTGTCTTGTCTTGTCTTGTCTTGTCTTGTCTTGTCTAGTCTTGTCTAGTCTTGTCTAGTCTTGTCTTGTCTTGTCTTGTCTTGTCTTGTCTTGTCTTGTCTTGTCTTGTCTAGTCTTGTCTTGTCTTGTCTTGTCTTGTCTTGTCTTGTCTTGTCTTGTCTTGTCTTGTCTTGTCTTGTCTTGTCTTGTCTAGTCTTGTCTTGTCTTGTCTTGTCTTGTCTTGTCTTGTCTTGTCTTGTCTTGTCTTGTCTTGTCTTGTCTTGTCTAGTCTTGTCTTTTCTTGTCTGGTCTTGTCTTGTCTTGTCTGGTCTTGTCTTGTCTTGTCTTGTCTTGTCTTGTCTTGTCTTGTCTTGTCTTGTCTTGTCTTGTCTTGTCTTTTCTTGTCTGGTCTTGTCTTGTCTTGTCTGGTCTTGTCTTGTCTAGTCTTGTCTTGTCTTGTCTTGTTTTGTCTTGTCTTGTCTTGTCTTATCTTGTCTGGTCTTGTCTGGTTTTGTCTTGTCTTGTCTTGTCTTGTCTTGTCTTGTCTTGTCTAGTCTTGTCTAGTCTTGTCTAGTCTTGTCTTGTCTTGTCTTGTCTTGTCTTGTCTTGTCTTGTCTTGTCTTGTCTTGTCTTGTCTTGTCTAGTCTTGTCTTGTCTTGTCTTGTCTTGTCTTGTCTTGTCTTGTCGTGTCTTGTCTTGTCTTGCATTTTCTTGTCTGGCCTGGTCTTGTCTTGTCTTGTCTTGTCTTGTCTTTTCTTGTCTTGTCTTGTCTTGTCTTGTCTTGTCGTGTCTTGTCTTGTCTTGTCTTGTCTTGTCTTGTCTAGTCTTGTCTTGTCTTGTCTTGTCTTGTCTTGTCTTGTCTTGTCTTGTCTTGTCTTGTCTTGTCTTGTCTTGTCTTGTCTAGTCTTGTCTGGTCTTGTCTGGTTTTGTCTTGTCTTGTCTTGTCTTGTCTTGTCTTGTCTTGTCTAGTCTTGTCTAGTCTTGTCTAGTCTTGTCTAGTCTTGTCTAGTCTTGTCTAGTCTTGTCTAGTCTTGTCTTGTCTTGTCTTGTCTTGTCTTGTCTTGTCTTGTCTTGTCTTGTCTTGTCTTGTCTTGTCTTGTCTTGTCTTGTCTTGTCTTGTCTAGTCTTGTCTTTTCTTGTCTGGTCTTGTCTTGTCTTGTCTGGTCTTGTCTTGTCTAGTCTTGTCTTGTCTTGTCTTGTTTTGTCTTGTCTTGTCTTGTCTTATCTTGTCTGGTCTTGTCTGGTTTTGTCTTGTCTTGTCTTGTCTTGTCTTGTCTTGTCTTGTCTAGTCTTGTCTAGTCTTGTCTAGTCTTGTCTTGTCTTGTCTAGTCTTGTCTAGTCTTGTCTAGTCTTCTTTAGTCTTGTCTAGTCTTGTCTAGTCTTGTCTAGTCTTGTCTAGTCTAGTCTTGTCTTGTCTTGTCTTGGGTTGTCTTGTCTTGTCTTTTCTTGTCTTGCCTTGTCTTGTCTTGTCTTGTCTTGGGTTGTCTTGTCTTGTCTTTTCTTGTCTTGCCTTGTCTTGTCTTGTCTTGTCTTGGGTTGTCTTGTCTTGTCTTTTCTTGTCTTGTCTTGTCTTGTCTTGTCTTGTCTTGTCTTGTCTTGTCTAGACTTGTCTTGTATTGTCTAGTCTTGTCTTTTCTAGTCTTGTCTTGTCTTGTCTTGTCTTGTCTTGTCTTGTCTTGTCTTGTCTTGTCTTGTCTTGTCTTGTCTTGTCTTGTCTTGTCTAGTCTTGTCTTGTCTTGTCTTGTCTTGTCTTGTCTTGTCTTGTCTTGTCTTGTCTTGTCTTGTCTTGTCTTGTCTTGTCTTGTCTAGTCTTGTCTAGTCTTGTCTTGTCTTGTCTTTTCTTGTCTGGTCTTGTCTTGTCTTGTCTTGTCTTGTCTAGTCTTGTCTAGTCTTGTCTAGTCTTGTCTAGTCTTGTCTTGTCTTGTCATGTCATGTCATGTCATGTTGTGTTGTGTTGTTTTGTCTTGCCTTGTTTTGTCTTGTCTTGTCTTGTCTTGTCTTGGGTTGTCTTGTCTTGTCTTTTCTTGTCTTGTCTTGTCTTGTATTGTCTTGTCTTGGGTTGTCTTGTCTTGTCTTTTCTTGTCTTGTCTTGTCTTGTCTTGGGTTGTCTTGTCTTGTCTTTCTTGTCTTGTCTTGTCTTGTCTTGTCTTGGGTTGTCTTGTCTTGTCTTGTCTTGTCTTGTCTTGTCTTGTCTTGTCTTGTCTTGTCTTGTCTTGTCTTGTCTTGTCTTGTCTTGTCTTGTCTAGTCTTGTCTAGTCTTGTCTAGTCTTGTCTAGTCTTGTCTTGTCTTGTCTTGTCTAGTCTTGTCTAGTCTTGTCTAGTCTTGTCTTGTCTTGTCTTGTCTAGTCTAGTCTTGTCTAGTCTTGTCTAGTCGTGTCTTGTCTAGTCTTGCCTTTTCTTGTCTGGCCTTGTCTAGTCTTGTCTAGTCTTGTCTAGTCTTGTCTAGTCTTGTCTAGTCTTGTCTAGTCTTGTCTAGTCTTGTCTAGTCTTGTCTAGTCTTGTCTAGTCTTGTCTTGTCTTGTCTTGCTTAGTCTTGTCTAGTCTTGTCTAGTCTTGTCTTGTCTTGTCTAGTCTTGTCTAGTCTTGTCTAGTCTTGTCTAGTCTTGTCTTGTCTTGTCTTGTCTTGTCTTGTCTTGTTTTGTCTAGTCTTGTCTAGTCTTGTCTTGTCTTGTCTTGTCTTGTCTTGTCTTGTTTTGTCTTGTCTTGTCTTGTCTTGTCTTGTCTTGTCTTGTCTTGTCTTGTCTTGTCTTGTCTTGTCTTGTCTTGTCTTGTCTTGTCTTGTCTTGTCTTGTCTTGTCTTGTCTTGTCTTGTCTTGTCTTGTCTTGTCTTGTCTTGTCTTGTCTTGTCTTGTCTTGTCTTGTCTTGTCTTGTCTTGTCTTGTCTAGTCTTGTCTAGTCTTGTCTAGTCTTGTCTAGTCTTGTCTTGTCTAGTCTTGTCTAGTCTTGTCTTGTCTTGTCTTGTCTAGTCTTGTCTTGTCTTGTCTTGTCTTGTCTTGTCTTGTCTTGTCTTGTCTTGTCTTGTCTTGTCTTGTCTTGTCTTGTCTTGTCTTGTCTTGTCTTGTCTTGTCTTGTCTTGTCTTGTCTTGTCTTGTCTTGTCTTGTCTTGTCTTGTCTTGTCTTGTCTTGTCTTGTCTTGTCTTGTCTTGTCTTGTCTTGTCTTGTCTTGTCTAGTCTTGTCTAGTCTTGTCTTGTCTAGTCTTGTCTAGTCTTGTCTAGTCTTGTCTTGTCTTGTCTTTTCTTGTCTGGTCTGGTCTTGTCTTGTCTTGTCTTGTCAAGTCTTGTCTTGTCTTGTCTTGTCTTGTCTTGTCTTGTCTTGTTTTGTCTTGTCTGTCATGTCATGTCATGTCATGTTGTGTTGTGTTGTTTTGTCTTGCCTTGTTTTGTCTTGTCTTGTCTTGTCTTGTCTTGTCTTGGGTTGTCTTGTCTTGTCTTTTCTTGTCTTGTCTTGTCTTGGGTTGTCTTGTCTAGTCTTGTCTAGTCTTGCCTTGTCTTGTCTTGTCTTGTCTTGTCTTGTCATGTCATGTCATGTCATGTTGTGTTGTGTTGTTTTGTCTTGCCTTGTTTTGTCTTGTCTTGTCTTGTCTTGTCTTGTCTTGTCATGTCATGTTATGTCATGTTGTGTTGTGTTGTTTTGTCTTGCCTTGTTTTGTCTTGTCTTGTCTTGTCTTGTCTTGTCTTGTCTTGTCTTGTCTTGTCTTGGGTTGTCTTGTCTTGTCTTTTCTTGTCTTGTCTTGTCTTGTCTTGTCTTGTCTTGTCTTGTCTTGTCTTGTCTTGTCTTGTCTTGTCTTGCCTTGTCTTGTCTAGTCTTGTCTAGTCTTGTCTAGTCTTGTCTAGTCTTGTCTTTTCTTGTCTTTTCTTGTCTTGTCTTGTCTTGTCTTGTCTTGTCTTGTCTTGTCTTGTCTTGTCTTGTCTTGTCTTGTCTTGTCTTGTCTTGTCTTGTCTTGTCTTGTCTTGTCTTGTCTTGTCTTGTCTTGTCTTGTCTTGTCTTGTCTTGTCTTGTCTTGTCTTGTCTGGTCTTGTCTTGTCTTGTCTTGTCTTGTCTTGTCTTGTCTTGTCTTGTCATGTCTTGTCTTGTCTTGTTCTGTCTTGTCTTGTCGTGTCTTGTCTTGTCTTGCATTTTCTTGTCTGGCCAGGTCTTGTCTTGTCTTGTCTTGTCTTGTCTTTTCTTGTCTTGTCTTGTCTTGTCTTGTCTTGTCTTGTCTTGTCTTGTCTTGTCTTGTCGTGTCTTGTCTTGTCTTGCCTTTTCTTGTCTGGCCTTGTCTAGTCTTGTCTAGTCTTGTCTAGTCTTGTCTAGTCTTGTCTAGTCTTGTCTAGTCTTGTCTAGTCTTGTCTTGTCTTGTCTTGTCTAGTCTTGTCTAGTCTTGTCTAGTCTTGTCTTGTCTTGTCTAGTCTTGTCTAGTCTAGTCTTGTCTAGTCGTGTCTTGTCTAGTCTTGCCTTTTCTTGTCTGGCCTTGTCTAGTCTTGTCTAGTCTTGTCTAGTCTTGTCTTGTCTTGTCTTGTCTTGTCTTGTCTTGTCTTGTCTTGTCTAGTCTTGTCTTGTCTTGTCTAGTCTTGTCTTGTCTTGTCTTGTCTTGTCTTGTCTTGTCTTGTCTTGTCTTGTCTTGTCGTGTCTTGTCTTGTCTTGCATTTTCTTGTCTGGCCTGGTCTTGTCTTGTCTTGTCTTGTCTTGTCTTTTCTTGTCTTGTCTTGTCTTGTCTTGTCTTGTCTTGTCGTGTCTTGTCTTGTCTTGTCTTGTCTTGTCGTGTCTTGTCTTGTCTTGCCTTTTCTTGTCTGGCCTTGTCTAGTCTTGTCTAGTCTTGTCTTGTCTTGTCTTGTATTGTCTTGTCTTGGGTTGTCTTGTCTTGTCTTTTCTTGTCTTGTCTTGTCTTGTCTTGGGTTGTCTTGTCTTGTCTTTTCTTGTCTTGTCTTGTCTTGTCTTGGGTTGTCTTGTCTTGTCTTTCTTGTCTTGTCTTGTCTTGTCTTGTCTTGGGTTGTCTTGTCTTGTCTTTTCTTGTCTTGTCTTGTCTTGTCTTGTCTTGTCTTGTCTTGTCTTGTCTTGTCTTGTCTTGTGTTGTCTTGTCTTGTCTTGTATTGTCTTGTCTTGTCTTGTCTTGTGTTGTCTTGTCTTGTCTTGTCTAGTCTTGTCTTGTCTTGTCTTGTCTAGTCTTGTCTAGTCTTGTCTAGTCTTGTCTAGTCTTGTCTTGGGTTGTCTTGTCTTGTCTTTTCTTGTCTTGTCTTGTCTTGTCTTGTCTTGTCTTGTCTTGTCTTGTCTTGTCTTGTCTTGTCTTGTCTTGTCTTGTCTTGTCTTGTCTTGTCTTGTCTTGTCTTGCCTTGTCTTGTCTAGTCTTGTCTAGTCTTGTCTAGTCTTGTCTTTTCTTGTCTTTTCTTGTCTTGTCTTGTCTTGTCTTGTCTTGTCTTGTCTTGTCTTGTCTTGTCTTGTCTTGTCTTGTCTTGTCTTGTCTTGTCTTGGGTTGTCTTGTCTTGTCTTTTCTTGTCTTGTCTTGTCTTGTCTTGGGTTGTCTTGTCTTGTCTTTCTTGTCTTGTCTTGTCTTGTCTTGTCTTGGGTTGTCTTGTCTTGTCTTGTCTTGTCTTGTCTTGTCTTGTCTTGTCTTGTCTTGTCTTGTCTTGTCTTGTCTTGTCTTGTCTTGTCTTGTCTAGTCTTGTCTAGTCTTGTCTAGTCTTGTCTTGTCTTGTCTTGTCTTGTCTTGTCTTGTTTTGTCTAGTCTTGTCTAGTCTTGTCTTGTCTTGTCTTGTCTTGTCTTGTCTTGTTTTGTCTTGTCTTGTCTTGTCTTGTCTTGTCTTGTCTTGTCTTGTCTTGTCTTGTCTTGTCTTGTCTTGTCTTGTCTTGTCTTGTCTTGTCTTG
The DNA here is from genome assembly GCF_028554725.1 of Zeugodacus cucurbitae. Classification (NCBI taxonomy): domain Eukaryota; kingdom Metazoa; phylum Arthropoda; class Insecta; order Diptera; family Tephritidae; genus Zeugodacus; species Zeugodacus cucurbitae. The sequence goes on along the minus strand of NC_071672.1, from coordinate 21,637,619 downwards.
TCTTGTCTTGTCTTGTCTTGTCTTGTCTTGTCTTGTCTTGTCTTGTCTTGTCTTGTCTTGTCTAGTCTTGTCTAGTCTTGTCTAGTCTTGTCTTGTCTAGTCTTGTCTAGTCTTGTCTTGTCTTGTCTTGTCTAGTCTTGTCTTGTCTTGTCTTGTCTTGTCTTGTCTTGTCTTGTCTTGTCTTGTCTTGTCTTGTCTTGTCTTGTCTTGTCTTGTCTTGTCTTGTCTTGTCTTGTCTTGTCTTGTCTTGTCTTGTCTTGTCTTGTCTTGTCTTGTCTTGTCTTGTCTTGTCTTGTCTTGTCTTGTCTTGTCTTGTCTAGTCTTGTCTAGTCTTGTCTTGTCTAGTCTTGTCTAGTCTTGTCTAGTCTTGTCTTGTCTTGTCTTTTCTTGTCTGGTCTGGTCTTGTCTTGTCTTGTCTTGTCTAGTCTTGTCTTGTCTTGTCTTGTCTTGTCTTGTCTTGTCTTGTTTTGTCTTGTCTGTCATGTCATGTCATGTCATGTTGTGTTGTGTTGTTTTGTCTTGCCTTGTTTTGTCTTGTCTTGTCTTGTCTTGTCTTGTCTTGGGTTGTCTTGTCTTGTCTTTTCTTGTCTTGTCTTGTCTTGGGTTGTCTTGTCTAGTCTTGTCTAGTCTTGCCTTGTCTTGTCTTGTCTTGTCTTGTCTTGTCATGTCATGTCATGTCATGTTGTGTTGTGTTGTTTTGTCTTGCCTTGTTTTGTCTTGTCTTGTCTTGTCTTGTCTTGTCTTGTCATGTCATGTTATGTCATGTTGTGTTGTGTTGTTTTGTCTTGCCTTGTTTTGTCTTGTCTTGTCTTGTCTTGTCTTGTCTTGTCTTGTCTTGTCTTGTCTTGGGTTGTCTTGTCTTGTCTTTTCTTGTCTTGTCTTGTCTTGTCTTGTCTTGTCTTGTCTTGTCTTGTCTTGTCTTGTCTTGCCTTGTCTTGTCTAGTCTTGTCTAGTCTTGTCTAGTCTTGTCTTTTCTTGTCTTTTCTTGTCTTGTCTTGTCTTGTCTTGTCTTGTCTTGTCTTGTCTTGTCTTGTCTTGTCTTGTCTTGTCTTGTCTTGTCTTGTCTTGTCTTGTCTTGTCTTGTCTTGTCTTGTCTTGTCTTGTCTTGTCTTGTCTTGTCTTGTCTTGTCTTGTCTTGTCTTGTCTTGTCTTGTCTTGTCTTGTCTTGTCTTGTCTTGTCTTGTCTTGTCTTGTCTTGTCATGTCTTGTCTTGTCTTGTTCTGTCTTGTCTTGTCGTGTCTTGTCTTGTCTTGCATTTTCTTGTCTGGCCTGGTCTTGTCTTGTCTTGTCTTGTCTTGTCTTTTCTTGTCTTGTCTTGTCTTGTCTTGTCTTGTCTTGTCTTGTCTTGTCTTGTCTTGTCGTGTCTTGTCTTGTCTTGCCTTTTCTTGTCTGGCCTTGTCTAGTCTTGTCTAGTCTTGTCTAGTCTTGTCTAGTCTTGTCTAGTCTTGTCTAGTCTTGTCTAGTCTTGTCTAGTCTTGTCTTGTCTTGTCTTGTCTAGTCTTGTCTAGTCTTGTCTAGTCTTGTCTTGTCTTGTCTAGTCTTGTCTAGTCTAGTCTTGTCTAGTCGTGTCTTGTCTAGTCTTGCCTTTTCTTGTCTGGCCTTGTCTAGTCTTGTCTAGTCTTGTCTAGTCTTGTCTTGTCTTGTCTTGTCTTGTCTTGTCTTGTCTTGTCTTGTCTTGTCTAGTCTTGTCTTGTCTTGTCTAGTCTTGTCTTGTCTTGTCTTGTCTTGTCTTGTCTTGTCTTGTCTTGTCTTGTCTTGTCGTGTCTTGTCTTGTCTTGCATTTTCTTGTCTGGCCTGGTCTTGTCTTGTCTTGTCTTGTCTTGTCTTTTCTTGTCTTGTCTTGTCTTGTCTTGTCTTGTCTTGTCGTGTCTTGTCTTGTCTTGTCTTGTCTTGTCGTGTCTTGTCTTGTCTTGCCTTTTCTTGTCTGGCCTTGTCTAGTCTTGTCTAGTCTTGTCTTGTCTTGTCTTGTATTGTCTTGTCTTGGGTTGTCTTGTCTTGTCTTTTCTTGTCTTGTCTTGTCTTGTCTTGGGTTGTCTTGTCTTGTCTTTTCTTGTCTTGTCTTGTCTTGTCTTGTCTTGGGTTGTCTTGTCTTGTCTTTCTTGTCTTGTCTTGTCTTGTCTTGTCTTGGGTTGTCTTGTCTTGTCTTTTCTTGTCTTGTCTTGTCTTGTCTTGTCTTGTCTTGTCTTGTCTTGTCTTGTCTTGTCTTGTGTTGTCTTGTCTTGTCTTGTATTGTCTTGTCTTGTCTTGTCTTGTGTTGTCTTGTCTTGTCTTGTCTTGTCTTGTCTTGTCTTGTCTTGTCTAGTCTTGTCTAGTCTTGTCTAGTCTTGTCTAGTCTTGTCTTGGGTTGTCTTGTCTTGTCTTTTCTTGTCTTGTCTTGTCTTGTCTTGTCTTGTCTTGTCTTGTCTTGTCTTGTCTTGTCTTGTCTTGTCTTGTCTTGTCTTGTCTTGTATTTTCTTGTCTTGTCTTGTCTTGTCTTGTCTAGTCTTGTCTAGTCTTGTCTTGTCTTGTCTTGTCTAGTCTTGTCTAGTCTTGTCTTGTCTTGTCTAGTCTTGTCTAGTCTAGTCTTGTCTAGTCGTGTCTTGTCTAGTCTTGCCTTTTCTTGTCTGGCCTGGTCTTGTCTTGTCTTGTCTTTTCTTGTCTTGTCTTGTCTTGTCTTGTCGTGTCTTGTCTTGTCTTGTCTTGTCTTGTCTTGTCGTGTCTTGTCTTGTCTTGCCTTTTCTTGTCTGGCCTTGTCTAGTCTTGTCTAGTCTTGTCTTGTCTTGTCTTGTATTGTCTTGTCTTGGGTTGTCTTGTCTTGTCTTGTCTTGTCTTGTCTTGTCTTGTCTAGTCTTGTCTAGTCTTGTCTAGTCTTGTCTAGTCTTGTCTTGTCTTGTCTTGTCTAGTCTTGTCTAGTCTTGTCTAGTCTTGTCTAGTCTTGTCTAGTCTTGTCTAGTCTTGTCTTGTCTTGTCTTGTCTAGTCTTGTCTAGTCTTGTCTAGTCTTGTCTTGTCTTGTCTTGTCTAGTCTTGTCTAGTCTTGTCTAGTCTTGTCTAGTCTTGTCTTGGGTTGTCTTGTCTTGTCTTTTCTTGTCTTGTCTTGTCTTGTCTTGTCTTGTCTTGTCTTGTCTTGTCTTGTCTTGTCTTGTCTTGTCTTGTCTTGTCTTTTCTTGTCTTGTCTTGTCTTGTCTTGTCTTGTCTTTTCTTGTCTTGTCTTGTCTTGTCTTGGGTTGTCTTGTCTTGTCTTTCTTGTCTTGTCTTGTCTTGTCTTGTCTTGGGTTGTCTTGTCTTGTCTTTTCTTGTCTTGTCTTGTCTTGTCTTGTCTTGTCTTGTCTTGTCTTGTCTTGTCTTGTCTGGTCTTGTCTTGTCTTGTCTAGTCTTGTCTAGTCTTGTCTAGTCTTGTCTAGTCTTGTCTTGTCTTGTCTTGTCTAGTCTTGTCTAGTCTTGTCTAGTCTTGTCTTGTCTTGTCTTGTCTAGTCTAGTCTTGTCTAGTCTTGTCTAGTCGTGTCTTGTCTAGTCTTGCCTTTTCTTGTCTTGTCTTGTCTTGTCTAGTCTTGTCTAGTCTTGTCTAGTCTTGTCTAGTCTTGTCTTGTCTTGTCTTGTCTAGTCTTGTCTAGTCTTGTCTAGTCTTGTCTAGTCTTGTCTTGTCTTGTCTTGTCTAGTCTTGTCTAGTCTTGTCTAGTCTTGTCTAGTCTTGTCTAGTCTTGTCTAGTCTTGTCTTGTCTTGTCTTGTCTAGTCTTGTCTAGTCTTGTCTAGTCTTGTCTAGTCTTGTCTAGTCTTGTCTTGTCTTGTCTTGTCTAGTCTTGTCTAGTCTTGTCTAGTCTTGTCTAGTCTTGTCTTGTCTTGTCTTGTCTAGTCTTGTCTAGTCTTGTCTAGTCTTGTCTTGTCTTGTCTTGTCTAGTCTTGTCTAGTCTTGTCTAGTCTTGTCTAGTCTTGTCTTGGGTTGTCTTGTCTTGTCTTTTCTTGTCTTGTCTTGTCTTGTCTTGTCTTGTCTTGTCTTGTCTTGTCTTGTCTTGTCTTTTCTTGTCTTGTCTTGTCTTGTCTTGTCTTGTCTTTTCTTGTCTTGTCTTGTCTTGTCTTGGGTTGTCTTGTCTTGTCTTTCTTGTCTTGTCTTGTCTTGTCTTGTCTTGGGTTGTCTTGTCTTGTCTTTTCTTGTCTTGTCTTGTCTTGTCTTGGGTTGTCTTGTCTTGTCTTTCTTGTCTTGTCTTGTCTTGTCTTGTCTTGGGTTGTCTTGTCTTGTCTTTTCTTGTCTTGTCTTGTCTTGTCTTGTCTTGTCTTGTCTTGTCTTGTCTTGTCTTGTCTTGTCTTGTCTTGTCTTGTCTTGTCTAGTCTTGTCTAGTCTTGTCTAGTCTTGTCTAGTCTTGTCTTGTCTTGTCTTGTCTAGTCTTGTCTAGTCTTGTCTGGTCTTGTCTTGTCTTGTCTTGTCTAGTCTTGTCTTGTTTTGTCTTGTCTGTCATGTCATGTCATGTCATGTCATGTTGTGTTGTGTTGTTTTGTCTTGCCTTGTTTTGTCTTGTCTTGTCTTGTCTTGTCTTGTCTTGTCTTGTCTTGGGTTGTCTTGTCTTGTCTTTTCTTGTCTTGTCTTGTCTTGTCTTGTCTTGTCTTGTCTTGTCTTGTCTTGTCTTGTCTAGACTTGTCTTGTATTGTCTAGTCTTGTCTTTTCTAGTCTTGTCTTGTCTTGTCTTGGGTTGTCTTGTCTTGTCTTTCTTGTCTTGTCTTTTCTTGTCTTGTCTTGTCTTGTCTTGGGTTGTCTTGTCTTGTCTTTCTTGTCTTGGGTTGTCTTGTCTTGTCTTTTCTTGTCTTGTCTTGTCTTGTCTTGTCTTGTCTTGTCTTGTCTTGTCTTGTCTTGTCTTGTCTTGTCTTGTCTTGTCTTTTCTTGTCTTGTCTTGTCTTGTCTTGTCTTGTCTTGTCTTGTTTTGTCTTGTCTTGTCTTGTCTTGTCTTGTCTTGTCTTGTCTTGTCTTGTCTTGTCTTGTCTTGTCTTGTCTTGTCTTGTCTTGTCTTGTCTTGTCTTGTCTTGTCTAGTCTTGTCTAGTCTAGTCTTGTCTAGTCTTGTCTAGTCTTGTCTAGTCTTGTCTAGTCTTGTCTTGTCTTGTCTTGTCTTGTCTTTTCTTGTCTTGTCTTGTCTTGTCTTGGGTTGTCTTGTCTTGTCTTTCTTGTCTTGGGTTGTCTTGTCTTGTCTTTTCTTGTCTTGTCTTGTCTTGTCTTGTCTTGTCTTGTCTTGTCTTGTCTTGTCTTGTCTTGTCTTGTCTTGTCTTGTCTTTTCTTGTCTTGTCTTGTCTTGTCTTGTCTTGTCTTTTCTTGTCTTGTCTTGTCTTGTCTTGGGTTGTCTTGTCTTGTCTTTCTTGTCTTGTCTTGTCTTGTCTTGTCTTGGGTTGTCTTGTCTTGTCTTTTCTTGTCTTGTCTTGTCTTGTCTTGTCTTGTCTTGTCTTGTCTTGTCTTGTCTTGTCTTGTCTTGTCTTGTCTTGTCTTGTCTTGTCTAGTCTTGTCTAGTCTTGTCTAGTCTTGTCTAGTCTTGTCTTGTCTTGTCTTGTCTAGTCTTGTCTAGTCTTGTCTAGTCTTGTCTAGTCTTGTCTTGTCTTGTCTTGTCTAGTCTAGTCTTGTCTAGTCTTGTCTAGTCGTGTCTTGTCTAGTCTTGCCTTTTCTTGTCTGGCCTTGTCTAGTCTTGTCTAGTCTTGTCTAGTCTTGTCTAGTCTTGTCTAGTCTTGTCTAGTCTTGTCTAGTCTTGTCTAGTCTTGTCTTGTCTTGTCTTGCCTAGTCTTGTCTAGTCTTGTCTAGTCTTGTCTTGTCTTGTCTAGTCTTGTCTAGTCTAGTCTTGTCTTGTCTAGTCTTGTCTAGTCTTGTCTTGTCTTGTCTTGTCTTGTCTTGTCTTGTCTTGTCTTGTCTTGTCTTGTTTTGTCTTGTCTTGTCTTGTCTTGTCTTGTCTTGTCTTGTCTTGTCTTGTCTTGTCTTGTCTTGTCTTGTCTTGTCTTGTCTTGTCTTGTCTTGTCTTGTCTTGTCTTGTCTTGTCTAGTCTTGTCTAGTCTTGTCTAGTCTTGTCTAGTCTTGTCTAGTCTTGTCTAGTCTTGTCTAGTCTTGTCTTGTCTTGTCTTTTCTTGTCTGGTCTTGTCTTGTCTTGTCTTGTCTAGTCTTGTCTTGTCTTGTCTTGTCTTGTCTTGTCTTGTTTTGTCTTGTCTGTCATGTCATGTCATGTCATGTTGTGTTGTGTTGTTTTGTCTTGCCTTGTTTTGTCTTGTCTTGTCTTGTCTTGTCTTGTCTTGTCTTGGGTTGTCTTGTCTTGTCTTTTCTTGTCTTGTCTTGTCTTGTCTTGTCTTGGGTTGTCTTGTCTAGTCTTGTCTAGTCTTGCCTTGTCTTGTCTTGTCTTGTCTTGTCTTGTCTTGTCATGTCATGTCATGTCATGTTGTGTTGTGTTGTTTTGTCTTGCCTTGTTTTGTCTTGTCTTGTCTTGTCTTGTCTTGTCTTGTCTTGTCTTGTCTTGTCTTGTCTTGGGTTGTCTTTTCTTTTCTTGTCTTGTCTTGTCTTGCCTTGTCTTGTCTTGTCTTGGGTTGTCTTGTCTTGTCTTGTCTTGTCTTGTCTTGTCTTGTCTTGTCTTGTCTTGTCTTGTCTTGTCTTGTCTTGTCTTGTCTTGTCTTGTCTTGTCTTGTCTTGTCTTGTCTTGTCTAGTCTTGTCTAGTCTTGTCTAGTCTTGTCTTTTCTTGTCTTTTCTTGTCTTGTCTTGTTTTGTCTTGTCTTGTCTTGTCTTGTCTTGTCTTGTCTTGTCTTGTCTTGTCTTGTCTTGTCTTGTCTTGTCTTGTCTTGTCTTGTCTTGTCTTGTCTTGTCTTGTCGTGTCTTGTCTTGTCTTGTCTTGTCTTGTCTTGTCTTGTCTTGTCTTGTCTTGTCTTGTCTTGTCTAGTCTTGTCTAGTCTTGTCTAGTCTTGTCTTGTCTTGTCTAGTCTTGTCTAGTCTAGTCTTGTCTAGTCTTGTCTAGTCTTGTCTAGTCTTGTCTTGTCTTGTCTAGTCTTGTCTTGTCTTGTTTTGTCTTGTCTTGTCATGTCATGTCATGTCATGTTGTGTTGTGTTGTTTTGTCTTGCCTTGTTTTGTCTTGTCTTGTCTTGTCTTGTCTTGTCTTGTCTTGGGTTGTCTTGTCTTGTCTTTTCTTGTCTTGCCTTGTCTTGTCTTGTCTTGTCTTGGGTTGTCTTGTCTTGTCTTTTCTTGTCGTGTCTAGTCTTGTCTAGTCTTGTCTAGTCTTGTCTAGTCTTGTCTAGTCTTGTCTAGTCTTGTCTAGTCTTGTCTTGTCTTGTCTAGTCTTGTCTAGTCTTGTCTAGTCTTGTCTAGTCTTGTCTTGTCTTGTCTTGTCTTGTCTTGTCTTGTCTTGTCTTGTCTTGTCTAGTCTTGTCTAGTCTTGTCTTGTCTTTTCTTGTCTTGTCTTGTCTTGTCTGGTCTTGTCTTGTCTTGTCTTGTCTTGTCTTGTCTTGTCTTGTCTTGTCTTGTCTAGACTTGTCTTGTATTGTCTAGTCTTGTCTAGTCTTGTCTTGTCTAGTCTTGTCTTGTCTTGTCTTGTCTTGTCTTGTCTTGTCTTGTCTAGTCTTGTCTAGTCTTGTCTAGTCTTGTCTTGTCTTGTCTTGTCTAGTCTTGTCTAGTCTTGTTTTGTCTTGTCTTGTCTTGTCTTGTCTTGTCTTGTCTTGTCTTGTCTTGTCTTGTCTTGTCTTGTCTTGTCTTGTCTTGTCTTGTTTTGTCTTGTCTTGTCTTGTCTTGTCTTGTCTTGTCTTGTCTTGTCTTGTCTTGTCTTGTCTTGTCTTGTCTTGTCTTGTCTTGTCTTGTCTTGTCTTGTCTTGTCTTGTCGTGTCTTGTCTTGTCTTGTCTTGTCTTGTCTTGTCTTGTCTTGTCTTGTCTTGTCTTGTCTTGTCTAGTCTTGTCTAGTCTTGTCTAGTCTTGTCTTGTCTTGTCTAGTCTTGTCTAGTCTAGTCTTGTCTAGTCTTGTCTAGTCTTGTCTAGTCTTGTCTAGTCTTGTCTTGTCTTGTCTAGTCTTGTCTTGTCTTGTTTTGTCTTGTCTTGTCATGTCATGTCATGTCATGTTGTGTTGTGTTGTTTTGTCTTGCCTTGTTTTGTCTTGTCTTGTCTTGTCTTGTCTTGTCTTGTCTTGGGTTGTCTTGTCTTGTCTTTTCTTGTCTTGCCTTGTCTTGTCTTGTCTTGTCTTGGGTTGTCTTGTCTTGTCTTTTCTTGTCGTGTCTAGTCTTGTCTAGTCTTGTCTAGTCTTGTCTAGTCTTGTCTAGTCTTGTCTAGTCTTGTCTAGTCTTGTCTTGTCTTGTCTAGTCTTGTCTAGTCTTGTCTAGTCTTGTCTAGTCTTGTCTTGTCTTGTCTTGTCTTGTCTTGTCTTGTCTTGTCTTGTCTTGTCTAGTCTTGTCTAGTCTTGTCTTGTCTTTTCTTGTCTTGTCTTGTCTTGTCTGGTCTTGTCTTGTCTTGTCTTGTCTTGTCTTGTCTTGTCTTGTCTTGTCTTGTCTAGACTTGTCTTGTATTGTCTAGTCTTGTCTAGTCTTGTCTTGTCTAGTCTTGTCTTGTCTTGTCTTGTCTTGTCTTGTCTTGTCTTGTCTAGTCTTGTCTAGTCTTGTCTAGTCTTGTCTAGTCTTGTCTTGTCTTGTCTTGCATTGTCTTGTCTTGTCTTGTCTTGGGTTGTCTTGTCTTGTCTTTTCTTGTCTTGTCTTGTCTTGTCTTGTCTTGTCTTGTCTTGTCTAGACTTGTCTTGTATTGTCTAGTCTTGTATTGTCTAGTCTTGTCTTTTCTAGTCTTGTCTTGTCTTGTCTTGTCTTGTCTTGTCTTGTCTTGTCTTGTCTTGTCTTGTCTTGTCTAGTCTTGTCTAGTCTTGTCTAGTCTTGTCTAGTCTTGTCTTGTCTTGTCTGGTCTTGTCTTGTCTTGTCTTGTCTTGTCTTGTCTTGTCTTGTCTTGTCTTGTCTAGACTTGTCTTGTATTGTCTAGTCTTGTCTAGTCTTGTCTTGTCTAGTCTTGTCTTGTCTTGTCTTGTCTTGTCTTGTCTTGTCTTGTCTAGTCTTGTCTAGTCTTGTCTAGTCTTGTCTAGTCTTGTCTTGTCTTGTCTTGTCTTGTCTTGTCTTGTCTTGTCTTGTCTTGTCTTGTCTTGTCTAGTCTTGTCTTGTCTAGTCTTGTCTAGTCTTGTCTTGTCTTTTCTTGTCTTGTCTTGTCTTGTCTTGTCTGGTCTTGTCTTGTCTTGTCTTGTCTTGTCTTGTCTTGTCTTGTCTTGTCTTGTCTTGTCTTGTCTTGTCTTGTCTTGTCTTGTCTTGTCTTGTCTAGTCTTGTCTAGTCTTGTCTAGTCTTGTCTAGTCTAGTCTTGTCTTGTCTTGTCTTGTTTTGTCTTGTCTTGTCTTGTCTTGTCTTGTCTTGTCTTGTCTTGTCTTGTCTTGTCTTGTCTTGTCTTGTCTTGTCTTGTCTTGTCTTGTCTTGTCTTGTCTTGTCTTGTATTGTCTTGTCTTGTCTTGTCTAGTCTTGTCTAGTCTTGTCTTGTCTTGTCTAGTCTTGTCTAGTCTTGTCTAGTCTTGTCTTGTCTTGTCTTGTCTTGTCTTGTCTTGTCTTGTCTTGTCTTGTCTTGTCTTGTCTTGTCTGGTCTTGTCTTGTCTTGTCTTGTCTTGTTTTGTCTTGTCTTGTCTTGTCTGGTCTTGTCTTGTCTTGTCTTGTTTTGTCATGTCATGTCATGTCATGTCATGTTGTGTTGTGTTGTTTTGTCTTGTCTTGTCTTGTTTTGTCTTGTTTTGTCATGTCTTTTGATGTCTTGTCTTGTCTTGTCTTGTCTTGTCTTGTCTTTTCTTGTCTGGTCTTGTCTTGTCTTGTCTAGTCTAGTCTTGTCTTTTCTTGTCTTGTCTAGTCTTGTCTTGTCTTGTCTTTTCTTGTCTGGTCTTGTCTTGTCTTGTCTTGTCTTGTCTAGTCTTGTCTTGTCTTGTCTAGTCTTGTCTAGTCTTGTCTTGTCTAGTCTTGTCTAGTCTTGTCTAGTCTTGTCTTGTCTTGTCTTGTCTTGTCTTGTCTTTTCTTGTCTAGTCTTGTCTTTTCTTGTCTGGTCTTGTCTTGTCTTGTCTTGTCTGGTCTTGTCTTGTCTAGTCTTGTCTTGTCTTGTCTTGTTTTGTCTTGTCTTGTCTTGTCTTGTCTTGTCTTGTCTTGTCTTGTCTTGTCTTGTCTTGTCTTGCCTTGTCTTGTCTTGTCTTGTCTTGTCTTGTCTGGTCTTGTCTTGTCTTGTCTTGTCTTGTCTTGTCTAGTCTTGTCTAGTCTTGTCTTGTCTTGTCTAGACTTGTCTTCTCATGTCTTGTCTTGTCTTGTCTTGTCTTGTCTTGTCTTGTCTTGTCTTGTCTAGTCTTGTCTAGTCTTGTCTAGTCTTGTCTTGTCTTGTCTTGTCTTGTCTTGTCTTGTCTTGTCTTGTCTTGTCTTGTCTTGTCTTGTCTTGTCTTGTCTAGTCTAGTCTTGCATAGTCTTGTCTTGTCGTGTCTTTTCTTGTCTGGTCTTGTCTTGTCTTGTCTTGTCTAGTCTTGTCCAGTCTTGTCTTGTCTTGCCTTGTCTTGTCTTGTCTTGTCTTGTCTTGTCTTGTCTTGTCTGGTCTTGTCTTGTCTTGTCTTGTCTTGTCTTGTCTTGTCTAGTCTTGTCTAGTCTTGTCTTGTCTTGTCTTGTCTTGTCTAGTCTTGTCTAGTCTTGTCTAGTCTTGTCTTGTCTTGTCTAGTCTTGTCTAGTCTAGTCTAGTCTTGTCTAGTCTTGTCTAGTCTTGTCTTGTCTTGTCTTGTCTTGTCTAGTCTTGTCTAGTCTTGTCTAGTCTTGTCTTGTCTTGTATTGTCTAGTCTTGTCTAGTCTTGTCTAGTCTTGTCTAGTCTTGTCTTGTCTTGTCTAGTCTTGTCTTGTCTAGTCTTGTCTAGTCTTGTCTAGTCTTGTCTTGTCTTGTCTAGTCTTGTCTAGTCTTGTCTAGTCTTGTCTTGTCTTGTCTTGTCTTGTCTTGTCTTGTCTTGTCTTGTCTTGTCTTGTCTTGTCTGGTCTTGTCTTGTCTTGTCTTGTCTTGTCTTGTCTAGACTTGTCTTCTCATGTCTTGTCTTGTCTTGTCTTGTCTTGTCTTGTCTTGTCTTGTCTTGTCTAGTCTTGTCTAGTCTTGTCTAGTCTTGTCTTGTCTTGTCTTTCCTTGTCTTGTCTAGTCTTGTCTAGTCTTGTCTTGTCTTGTCTAGTCTTGTCTAGTCTTGTCTAGTCTTGTCTTGTCTTGTATTGTCTAGTCTTGTCTAGTCTAGGCTTGTCTAGTCTTGTCTTGTCTTGTCTTGTCTTGTCTTGTCTAGTCTTGTCTAGTCTTGTCTTGTCTTGTCTAGTCTTGTCTAGTCTTGTCTTGTCTTGTCTTGTCTTGTCTTGTCTTGTCTTGTCTAGTCTAGTCTTGTCTAGTCTTGTCTAGTCTTGTCTTGTCTTGTCTTGTCTTGTCTTGTCTTGTCTGGTCTTGTCTTGTCTTGTCTTGTTTTGTCATGTCATGTCATGTCATGCCATGTCATGTTGTGTTGTGTTGTTTTGTCTTGTCTTGTTTTGTCTTGTTTTGTCTTGTCATGTCTTCTCATGTCTTGTCTTGTCTTGTCTTGTCTTGTCTTGTCTTGTCTTGTCTTGTCTTGTCTTGTCTTTTCTTGTCTGGTCTTGTCTTGTCTTGTCTAGTCTAGTCTTGTCTTTTCTTGTCTTGTCTAGTCTTGTCTTGTCTTGTCTTTTCTTGTCTGGTCTTGTCTTGTGTTGTCTTGTCTTGTCTTGTCTAGTCTTGTCTAGTCTTGTCTTGTCTTGTCTAGTCTTGTCTAGTCTAGTCTTGTCTAGTCTTGTCTAGTCTTGTCTAGTCTTGTCTTGTCTTGTCTTGTCTAGTCTTGTCTAGTCTTGTCTAGTCTTGTCTAGTCTTGTCTTGTCTTGTCTAGTCTTGTCTTGTCTAGTCTTGTCTAGTCTTGTCTAGTCTTGTCTTGTCTTGTCTAGTCTTGTCTAGTCTTGTCTAGTCTTGTCTTGTCTTGTCTTGTCTTGTCTTGTCTTGTCTTGTCTTGTCTTGTCTTGTCTTGTCTTGTCTTTCCTTGTCTAGTCTTGTCTAGTCTTGTCTAGTCTTGTCTTGTCTTGTCTAGGCTTGTCTAGTCTTGTCTTGTCTTGTCTTGTCTTGTCTATTCTTGTCTAGTCTTGTCTTGTCTTGTCTTGTCTAGTCTTGTCTAGTCTTGTCTAGTCTTGTCTTGTCTTGTCTTGTCTTGTCTTGTCTGGTCTTGTCTTGTCTTGTCTTGTTTTGTCATGTCATGTCATGTCATTGTCTTGTCTTGTCTTGTCTTGTCTTGTCTTGTCTTGTCTTGTCTTGTCTTGTCTTGTCTTGTCTTGTCTTGTCTAGTCTTGTCTAGTCTTGTCTGGTCTTGTCTTGTCTTGTCTTGTCTTGTCTAGTCTTGTCTAGTCTTGTCTTGTCTAGTCTTGTCTAGTCTTGTCTTGTCTTGTCTTGTCTTGTCTAGTCTTGTCTAGTCTTGTCTTGTCTTGTCTTGTCTTGTCTTGTCTTGTCTTGTCTTGTCTTGTCTTGTCTAGTCTTGTCTTGTCTAGTCTTGTCTGGTCTTGTCTTGTCTTGTCTTGTCTAGTCTTGTCTAGTCTTGTCTTGTCTAGTCTTGTCTAGTCTTGTCTTGTCTTGTCTTGTCTTGTCTAGTCTTGTCTAGTCTTGTCTTGTCTTGTCTTGTCTTGTCTAGTCTTGTCTTGTCTAGTCTTGTCTTGTCTAGTCTTGTCTGGTCTTGTCTTGTCTTGTCTTGTCTAGTCTTGTCTAGTCTTGTCTTGTCTAGTCTTGTCTTGTCTAGTCTTGTCTAGTCTTGTTTTGTCTTGTCTTGTCTTGTCTTGTCTTGTCTTGTCTTGTCTTGTCTTGTCTTGTCTTGTCTTGTCTTGTCTTGTCTTGTCTTGTCTTGTCTTGTCTTGTCTTGTCTAGTCTTGTCTTGTCTAGTCTTGTCTGGTCTTGTCTTGTCTTGTCTTGTCTAGTCTTGTCTAGTCTTGTCTTGTCTAGTCTTGTCTAGTCTTGTCTTGTCTTGTCTAGTCTTGTCTAGTCTTGTCTTGTCTTGTCTTGTCTTGTCTTGTCTTGTCTTGTCTTGTCTTGTCTTGTCTTGTCTTGTCTTGTCTTGTCTTGTCTTGTCTTGTCTTGTCTTGTCTTGTCTTGTCTTGTCTTGTCTTGTCTTGTCTTGTCTAGTCTTGTCTAGTCTTGTCTTGTCTTTTCTTGTCTTGTCTTGTCTTGTCTTTTCTGGTCTTGTCTTGTCTTGTCTTGTCTTGTCTTGTCTTGTCTAGTCTTGTCTAGTCTTGTCTTGTCTTGTCTTGTCTTGTCTAGTCTTGTCTTGTCTTGTCTTGTCTTGTCTTGTCTTGTCTTGTCTTGTCTTGTCTAGTCTTTTCTTGTCTTGTCTTATCTTGTCTTGTCTTGTCTTGTCTTGTCTTGTCTTGTCTTGTCTTGTCTAGTCTTGTCTAGTCTTGTCTAGTCTTGTCTTGTCTTGTCTAGTCTTGTCTAGTCTTGTCTAGTCTAGTCTTGTCTAGTCTTGTCTTGTCTTGTCTTGTCTAGTCTTGTCTAGTCTTGTCTTGTCTTGTCTTGTCTTGTCTAGTCTTGTCTAGTCTAGTCTTGTCTAGTCTTGTCTTGTCTAGTCTAGTCTTGTCTAGTCTAGTCTTGTCTAGTCTTGTCTTGTCTTGTCTTGTCTTGTCTTGTCTTGTCTTGTCTTGTCTTGTCTAGTCTTGTCTTGTCTAGTCTTGTCTAGTCTTGTCTTGTCTAGTCTTGTCTAGTCTTGTCTTGTCTAGTCTTGTCTAGTCTTGTCTTGTCTTGTCTAGTCTTGTCTAGTCTTGTCTTGTCTTGTCTTGTCTTGTCTTGTCTTGTCTTGTCTTGTCTTGTCTTGTCTTGTCTTGTCTTGTCTAGTCTTGTCTTGTCTTGTCTTGTCTTGTCTAGTCTTGTCTAGTCTAGTCTTGTCTAGTCTTGTCTTGTCTTGTCTTGTCTTGTCTTGTCTTGTCTTGTCTTGTCTTGTCTAGTCTTGTCTTGTCTAGTCTTGTCTAGTCTTGTCTTGTCTTGTCTTGTCTTGTCTAGTCTTGTCTTGTCTTGTCTAGTCTTGTCTAGTCTTGTCTTGTCTTGTCTTGTCTTGTCTTGTCTTGTCTTGTCTAGTCTAGTCTTGTCTAGTCTTGTCTAGTCTTGTCTTGTCTTGTCTTGTCTTGTCTTGTCTTGTCTGGTCTTGTCTTGTCTTGTCTTGTTTTGTCATGTCATGTCATGTCATGCCATGTCATGTTGTGTTGTGTTGTTTTGTCTTGTCTTGTTTTGTCTTGTTTTGTCTTGTCATGTCTTCTCATGTCTTGTCTTGTCTTGTCTTGTCTTGTCTTGTCTTGTCTTGTCTTGTCTTGTCTTGTCTTGTCTTTTCTTGTCTGGTCTTGTCTTGTCTTGTCTAGTCTAGTCTTGTCTTTTCTTGTCTTGTCTAGTCTTGTCTTGTCTTGTCTTTTCTTGTCTGGTCTTGTCTTGTGTTGTCTTGTCTTGTCTTGTCTAGTCTTGTCTAGTCTTGTCTTGTCTTGTCTAGTCTTGTCTAGTCTAGTCTTGTCTAGTCTTGTCTAGTCTTGTCTAGTCTTGTCTTGTCTTGTCTTGTCTAGTCTTGTCTAGTCTTGTCTAGTCTTGTCTAGTCTTGTCTTGTCTTGTCTAGTCTTGTCTTGTCTAGTCTTGTCTAGTCTTGTCTAGTCTTGTCTTGTCTTGTCTAGTCTTGTCTAGTCTTGTCTAGTCTTGTCTTGTCTTGTCTTGTCTTGTCTTGTCTTGTCTTGTCTTGTCTTGTCTTGTCTTGTCTTGTCTTTCCTTGTCTAGTCTTGTCTAGTCTTGTCTTGTCTTGTCTAGGCTTGTCTAGTCTTGTCTTGTCTTGTCTTGTCTTGTCTATTCTTGTCTAGTCTTGTCTAGTCTTGTCTTGTCTAGTCTTGTCTAGTCTTGTCTAGTCTTGTCTTGTCTTGTCTTGTCTTGTCTTGTCTGGTCTTGTCTTGTCTTGTCTTGTTTTGTCATGTCATGTCATGTCATTGTCTTGTCTTGTCTTGTCTTGTCTTGTCTTGTCTTGTCTTGTCTTGTCTTGTCTTGTCTTGTCTTGTCTTGTCTTGTCTTGTCTTGTCTAGTCTTGTCTAGTCTTGTCTGGTCTTGTCTTGTCTTGTCTTGTCTTGTCTAGTCTTGTCTAGTCTTGTCTTGTCTAGTCTTGTCTAGTCTTGTCTTGTCTTGTCTTGTCTTGTCTAGTCTTGTCTAGTCTTGTCTTGTCTTGTCTTGTCTTGTCTTGTCTTGTCTTGTCTTGTCTTGTCTTGTCTAGTCTTGTCTTGTCTAGTCTTGTCTGGTCTTGTCTTGTCTTGTCTTGTCTAGTCTTGTCTAGTCTTGTCTTGTCTAGTCTTGTCTAGTCTTGTCTTGTCTTGTCTTGTCTTGTCTAGTCTTGTCTAGTCTTGTCTTGTCTTGTCTTGTCTTGTCTAGTCTTGTCTTGTCTAGTCTTGTCTTGTCTAGTCTTGTCTGGTCTTGTCTTGTCTTGTCTTGTCTAGTCTTGTCTAGTCTTGTCTTGTCTAGTCTTGTCTTGTCTAGTCTTGTCTAGTCTTGTTTTGTCTTGTCTTGTCTTGTCTTGTCTTGTCTTGTCTTGTCTTGTCTTGTCTTGTCTTGTCTTGTCTTGTCTTGTCTTGTCTTGTCTTGTCTTGTCTTGTCTTGTCTAGTCTTGTCTTGTCTAGTCTTGTCTGGTCTTGTCTTGTCTTGTCTTGTCTAGTCTTGTCTAGTCTTGTCTTGTCTAGTCTTGTCTAGTCTTGTCTTGTCTTGTCTAGTCTTGTCTAGTCTTGTCTTGTCTTGTCTTGTCTTGTCTTGTCTTGTCTTGTCTTGTCTTGTCTTGTCTTGTCTTGTCTTGTCTTGTCTTGTCTTGTCTTGTCTTGTCTTGTCTTGTCTTGTCTTGTCTTGTCTTGTCTTGTCTTGTCTTGTCTTGTCTAGTCTTGTCTAGTCTTGTCTTGTCTTTTCTTGTCTTGTCTTGTCTTGTCTTTTCTGGTCTTGTCTTGTCTTGTCTTGTCTTGTCTTGTCTTGTCTAGTCTTGTCTAGTCTTGTCTTGTCTTGTCTTGTCTTGTCTAGTCTTGTCTTGTCTTGTCTTGTCTTGTCTTGTCTTGTCTTGTCTTGTCTTGTCTAGTCTTTTCTTGTCTTGTCTTATCTTGTCTTGTCTTGTCTTGTCTTGTCTTGTCTTGTCTTGTCTTGTCTAGTCTTGTCTAGTCTTGTCTAGTCTTGTCTTGTCTTGTCTAGTCTTGTCTAGTCTTGTCTAGTCTAGTCTTGTCTAGTCTTGTCTTGTCTTGTCTTGTCTAGTCTTGTCTAGTCTTGTCTTGTCTTGTCTTGTCTTGTCTAGTCTTGTCTAGTCTAGTCTTGTCTAGTCTTGTCTTGTCTAGTCTTGTCTTGTCTTGTCTAGTCTTGTCTTGTCTTGTCTAGTCTTGTCTAGTCTTGTCTTGTCTTGTCTTGTCTTGTCTAGTCTTGTCTAGTCTAGTCTTGTCTAGTCTTGTCTTGTCTTGTCTTGTCTTGTCTTGTCTTGTCTTGTCTTGTCTTGTCTAGTCTTGTCTTGTCTAGTCTTGTCTGGTCTTGTCTTGTCTTGTCTTGTCTAGTCTAGTCTAGTCTTGTCTTGTCTAGTCTTGTCTAGTCTTGTCTTGTCTTGTCTTGTCTTGTCTAGTCTTGTCTAGTCTTGTCTTGTCTTGTCTTGTCTTGTCTAGTCTTGTCTAGTCTAGTCTTGTCTAGTCTTGTCTTGTCTAGTCTTGTCTTGTCTTGTCTTGTCTAGTCTTGTCTTGTCTTGTCTTGTCTAGTCTTGTCTAGTATTGTCTTGTCTAGTCTTGTCTAGTCTTGTCTTGTCTAGTCTTGTCTAGTCTTGTCTTGTCTAGTCTTGTCTAGTCTTGTCTTGTCTTGTCTAGTCTTGTCTAGTCTTGTCTAGTCTTGTCTTGTCTTGTCTTGTCTAGTCTTGTCTAGTCTTGTCTTGTCTAGTCTTGTCTTGTCTAGTCTTGTCTAGTCTAGTCTTGTCTAGTCTTGTCTAGTCTTGTCTTGTCTTGTCTGGTCTTGTCTTGTCTTGTCTTGTCTTGTCTTGTCTTGTCTTGTCTTGTCTTGTCTTGTCTAGTCTTGTCTAGTCTTGTCTAGTCTTGTCTTGTCTTGTCTTGTCTAGTCTTGTCTTGTCTTGTCTTGTCTTGTCTTGTCTTGTCTTGTCTTGTCTTGTCTTGTCTGGTCTGGTCTTGTCTGGTCTTGTCTGGTCTTGTCTTGTCTTGTCTTGTCTAGTCTTGTCTTGTCTTGTCTAGTCTTGTCTAGTCTTGTCTAGTCTTGTCTTGTCTTGTCTTGTCTAGTCTTGTCTAGTCTAGTCTTGTCTAGTCTTGTCTAGTCTTGTCTTGTCTTGTCTGGTCTAGTCTTGTCTAGTCTTGTCTTGTCTTGTCTAGTCTTGTCTAGTCTTGTCTTGTCTTGTCTAGTCTTGTCTTGTCTTGTCTAGTCTTGTCTAGTCTTGTCTAGTCTAGTCTTGTCTAGTCTAGTCTTGTCTTGTCTTGTCTTGTTTTGTCTTGTCTTGTCTTGTCTTGTCTTGTCTTGTCTTGTCTTGTCTTGTCTTGTCTTGTCTTGTCTTGTCTTGTCTTGTCTTGTCTTGTCTTGTCTTGTCTTGTCTTGTCTTGTATTGTCTTGTCTTGTCTTGTCTAGTCTTGTCTAGTCTTGTCTTGTCTTGTCTAGTCTTGTCTAGTCTTGTCTAGTCTTGTCTAGTCTTGTCTTGTCTTGTCTTGTCTTGTCTTGTCTTGTCTTGTCTTGTCTTGTCTTGTCTTGTCTGGTCTTGTCTTGTCTTGTCTTGTCTTGTTTTGTCTTGTCTTGTCTGGTCTTGTCTTGTCTTGTCTTGTTTTGTCATGTCATGTCATGTCATGTCATGTTGTGTTGTGTTGTTTTGTCTTGTCTTGTCTTGTTTTGTCTTGTTTTGTCATGTCTTTTGATGTCTTGTCTTGTCTTGTCTTGTCTTGTCTTGTCTTTTCTTGTCTGGTCTTGTCTTGTCTTGTCTAGTCTAGTCTTGTCTTTTCTTGTCTTGTCTAGTCTTGTCTTGTCTTGTCTTTTCTTGTCTGGTCTTGTCTTGTCTTGTCTTGTCTTGTCTAGTCTTGTCTTGTCTTGTCTAGTCTTGTCTAGTCTTGTCTTGTCTAGTCTTGTCTAGTCTTGTCTAGTCTTGTCTTGTCTTGTCTTGTCTTGTCTTGTCTTTTCTTGTCTAGTCTTGTCTTTTCTTGTCTGGTCTTGTCTTGTCTTGTCTTGTCTGGTCTTGTCTTGTCTAGTCTTGTCTTGTCTTGTCTTGTTTTGTCTTGTCTTGTCTTGTCTTGTCTTGTCTTGTCTTGTCTTGTCTTGTCTTGTCTTGTCTTGCCTTGTCTTGTCTTGTCTTGTCTTGTCTTGTCTGGTCTTGTCTTGTCTTGTCTTGTCTTGTCTTGTCTAGTCTTGTCTAGTCTTGTCTTGTCTTGTCTAGACTTGTCTTCTCATGTCTTGTCTTGTCTTGTCTTGTCTTGTCTTGTCTTGTCTTGTCTTGTCTAGTCTTGTCTAGTCTTGTCTAGTCTTGTCTTGTCTTGTCTTGTCTTGTCTTGTCTTGTCTTGTCTGGTCTTGTCTTGTCTTGTCTTGTCTTGTCTTGTCTAGTCTTGTCTAGTCTTGTCTTGTCTTGTCTAGACTTGTCTTCTCATGTCTTGTCTTGTCTTGTCTTGTCTTGTCTTGTCTTGTCTTGTCTTGTCTAGTCTTGTCTAGTCTTGTCTAGTCTTGTCTTGTCTTGTCTTGTCTTGTCTTGTCTTGTCTTGTCTTGTCTTGTCTTGTCTTGTCTTGTCTTGTCTTGTCTTGTCTAGTCTAGTCTTGCATAGTCTTGTCTTGTCGTGTCTTTTCTTGTCTGGTCTTGTCTTGTCTTGTCTTGTCTAGTCTTGTCCAGTCTTGTCTTGTCTTGCCTTGTCTTGTCTTGTCTTGTCTTGTCTTGTCTTGTCTTGTCTGGTCTTGTCTTGTCTTGTCTTGTCTTGTCTTGTCTTGTCTAGTCTTGTCTAGTCTTGTCTTGTCTTGTCTTGTCTTGTCTAGTCTTGTCTAGTCTTGTCTAGTCTTGTCTTGTCTTGTCTAGTCTTGTCTAGTCTAGTCTAGTCTTGTCTAGTCTTGTCTAGTCTTGTCTTGTCTTGTCTTGTCTTGTCTAGTCTTGTCTAGTCTTGTCTAGTCTTGTCTTGTCTTGTATTGTCTAGTCTTGTCTAGTCTTGTCTAGTCTTGTCTAGTCTTGTCTTGTCTTGTCTAGTCTTGTCTTGTCTAGTCTTGTCTAGTCTTGTCTAGTCTTGTCTTGTCTTGTCTAGTCTTGTCTAGTCTTGTCTAGTCTTGTCTTGTCTTGTCTTGTCTTGTCTTGTCTTGTCTTGTCTTGTCTTGTCTTGTCTTGTCTGGTCTTGTCTTGTCTTGTCTTGTCTTGTCTTGTCTAGACTTGTCTTCTCATGTCTTGTCTTGTCTTGTCTTGTCTTGTCTTGTCTTGTCTTGTCTTGTCTAGTCTTGTCTAGTCTTGTCTAGTCTTGTCTTGTCTTGTCTTTCCTTGTCTTGTCTAGTCTTGTCTAGTCTTGTCTTGTCTTGTCTAGTCTTGTCTAGTCTTGTCTAGTCTTGTCTTGTCTTGTATTGTCTAGTCTTGTCTAGTCTAGGCTTGTCTAGTCTTGTCTTGTCTTGTCTTGTCTTGTCTTGTCTAGTCTTGTCTAGTCTTGTCTTGTCTTGTCTAGTCTTGTCTAGTCTTGTCTTGTCTTGTCTTGTCTTGTCTTGTCTTGTCTTGTCTAGTCTAGTCTTGTCTAGTCTTGTCTAGTCTTGTCTTGTCTTGTCTTGTCTTGTCTTGTCTTGTCTGGTCTTGTCTTGTCTTGTCTTGTTTTGTCATGTCATGTCATGTCATGCCATGTCATGTTGTGTTGTGTTGTTTTGTCTTGTCTTGTTTTGTCTTGTTTTGTCTTGTCATGTCTTCTCATGTCTTGTCTTGTCTTGTCTTGTCTTGTCTTGTCTTGTCTTGTCTTGTCTTTTCTTGTCTGGTCTTGTCTTGTCTTGTCTAGTCTAGTCTTGTCTTTTCTTGTCTTGTCTAGTCTTGTCTTGTCTTGTCTTTTCTTGTCTGGTCTTGTCTTGTGTTGTCTTGTCTTGTCTTGTCTAGTCTTGTCTAGTCTTGTCTTGTCTTGTCTAGTCTTGTCTAGTCTAGTCTTGTCTAGTCTTGTCTAGTCTTGTCTAGTCTTGTCTTGTCTTGTCTTGTCTAGTCTTGTCTAGTCTTGTCTAGTCTTGTCTAGTCTTGTCTTGTCTTGTCTAGTCTTGTCTTGTCTAGTCTTGTCTAGTCTTGTCTAGTCTTGTCTTGTCTTGTCTAGTCTTGTCTAGTCTTGTCTAGTCTTGTCTTGTCTTGTCTTGTCTTGTCTTGTCTTGTCTTGTCTTGTCTTGTCTTGTCTTGTCTTGTCTTTCCTTGTCTAGTCTTGTCTAGTCTTGTCTAGTCTTGTCTTGTCTTGTCTAGGCTTGTCTAGTCTTGTCTTGTCTTGTCTTGTCTTGTCTATTCTTGTCTAGTCTTGTCTTGTCTTGTCTTGTCTAGTCTTGTCTAGTCTTGTCTAGTCTTGTCTTGTCTTGTCTTGTCTTGTCTTGTCTGGTCTTGTCTTGTCTTGTCTTGTTTTGTCATGTCATGTCATGTCATTGTCTTGTCTTGTCTTGTCTTGTCTTGTCTTGTCTTGTCTTGTCTTGTCTTGTCTTGTCTTGTCTTGTCTTGTCTTGTCTAGTCTTGTCTAGTCTTGTCTGGTCTTGTCTTGTCTTGTCTTGTCTTGTCTAGTCTTGTCTAGTCTTGTCTTGTCTAGTCTTGTCTAGTCTTGTCTTGTCTTGTCTTGTCTTGTCTAGTCTTGTCTAGTCTTGTCTTGTCTTGTCTTGTCTTGTCTTGTCTTGTCTTGTCTTGTCTTGTCTTGTCTAGTCTTGTCTTGTCTAGTCTTGTCTGGTCTTGTCTTGTCTTGTCTTGTCTAGTCTTGTCTAGTCTTGTCTTGTCTAGTCTTGTCTAGTCTTGTCTTGTCTTGTCTTGTCTTGTCTAGTCTTGTCTAGTCTTGTCTTGTCTTGTCTTGTCTTGTCTAGTCTTGTCTTGTCTAGTCTTGTCTTGTCTAGTCTTGTCTGGTCTTGTCTTGTCTTGTCTTGTCTAGTCTTGTCTAGTCTTGTCTTGTCTAGTCTTGTCTTGTCTAGTCTTGTCTAGTCTTGTCTTGTCTTGTCTTGTCTTGTCTTGTCTTGTCTTGTCTTGTCTTGTCTTGTCTTGTCTTGTCTTGTCTTGTCTTGTCTTGTCTTGTCTTGTCTTGTCTTGTCTTGTCTAGTCTTGTCTTGTCTAGTCTTGTCTGGTCTTGTCTTGTCTTGTCTTGTCTAGTCTTGTCTAGTCTTGTCTTGTCTAGTCTTGTCTAGTCTTGTCTTGTCTTGTCTAGTCTTGTCTAGTCTTGTCTTGTCTTGTCTTGTCTTGTCTTGTCTTGTCTTGTCTTGTCTTGTCTTGTCTTGTCTTGTCTTGTCTTGTCTTGTCTTGTCTTGTCTTGTCTTGTCTTGTCTTGTCTTGTCTTGTCTTGTCTTGTCTTGTCTTGTCTAGTCTTGTCTAGTCTTGTCTTGTCTTTTCTTGTCTTGTCTTGTCTTGTCTTTTCTGGTCTTGTCTTGTCTTGTCTTGTCTTGTCTTGTCTTGTCTAGTCTTGTCTAGTCTTGTCTTGTCTTGTCTTGTCTTGTCTAGTCTTGTCTTGTCTTGTCTTGTCTTGTCTTGTCTTGTCTTGTCTTGTCTTGTCTAGTCTTTTCTTGTCTTGTCTTATCTTGTCTTGTCTTGTCTTGTCTTGTCTTGTCTTGTCTTGTCTTGTCTAGTCTTGTCTAGTCTTGTCTAGTCTTGTCTTGTCTTGTCTAGTCTTGTCTAGTCTTGTCTAGTCTAGTCTTGTCTAGTCTTGTCTTGTCTTGTCTTGTCTAGTCTTGTCTAGTCTTGTCTTGTCTTGTCTTGTCTTGTCTAGTCTTGTCTAGTCTAGTCTTGTCTAGTCTTGTCTTGTCTAGTCTTGTCTTGTCTTGTCTAGTCTTGTCTTGTCTTGTCTAGTCTTGTCTAGTCTTGTCTTGTCTTGTCTTGTCTTGTCTAGTCTTGTCTAGTCTAGTCTTGTCTAGTCTTGTCTTGTCTTGTCTTGTCTTGTCTTGTCTTGTCTTGTCTTGTCTTGTCTAGTCTTGTCTTGTCTAGTCTTGTCTGGTCTTGTCTTGTCTTGTCTTGTCTAGTCTAGTCTAGTCTTGTCTTGTCTAGTCTTGTCTAGTCTTGTCTTGTCTTGTCTTGTCTTGTCTAGTCTTGTCTAGTCTTGTCTTGTCTTGTCTTGTCTTGTCTAGTCTTGTCTAGTCTAGTCTTGTCTAGTCTTGTCTTGTCTAGTCTTGTCTTGTCTTGTCTTGTCTAGTCTTGTCTTGTCTTGTCTTGTCTAGTCTTGTCTAGTATTGTCTTGTCTAGTCTTGTCTAGTCTTGTCTTGTCTAGTCTTGTCTAGTCTTGTCTTGTCTAGTCTTGTCTAGTCTTGTCTTGTCTTGTCTAGTCTTGTCTAGTCTTGTCTAGTCTTGTCTTGTCTTGTCTTGTCTAGTCTTGTCTAGTCTTGTCTTGTCTAGTCTTGTCTTGTCTAGTCTTGTCTAGTCTAGTCTTGTCTAGTCTTGTCTAGTCTTGTCTTGTCTTGTCTGGTCTTGTCTTGTCTTGTCTTGTCTTGTCTTGTCTTGTCTTGTCTTGTCTTGTCTTGTCTTGTCTAGTCTTGTCTAGTCTTGTCTAGTCTTGTCTTGTCTTGTCTTGTCTAGTCTTGTCTTGTCTTGTCTTGTCTTGTCTTGTCTTGTCTTGTCTTGTCTTGTCTTGTCTGGTCTGGTCTTGTCTGGTCTTGTCTGGTCTTGTCTTGTCTTGTCTTGTCTAGTCTTGTCTTGTCTTGTCTAGTCTTGTCTAGTCTTGTCTAGTCTTGTCTTGTCTTGTCTTGTCTAGTCTTGTCTAGTCTAGTCTTGTCTAGTCTTGTCTAGTCTTGTCTTGTCTTGTCTGGTCTAGTCTTGTCTAGTCTTGTCTTGTCTTGTCTAGTCTTGTCTAGTCTTGTCTTGTCTTGTCTTGTCTTGTCTTGTCTTGTCTTGTCTTGTCTTGTCTAGTCTTGTCTAGTCTTGTCTAGTCTTGTCTAGTCTTGTCTAGTCTTGTCTAGTCATGTCTTGTCTTGTCTTGTCTAGTCTTGTCTAGTCTTGTCTTGTCTTGTCTTGTCTTGTCTTGTCTTGTCTTGTCTTGTCTTGTCTTGTCTTGTCTTGTCTTGTCTTGTCTTGTCTTGTCTTGTCTGGTCTTGTCTGGTCTTGTCTTGTCTTGTCTTGTCTTGTCTAGTCTTGTCTTGTCTTGTCTTGTCTTGTCTTGTCTTGTCTTGTCTTGTCTTGTCTTGTCTAGTCTTGTCTAGTCTAGTCTTGTCTTGTCTAGTCTTGTCTAGTCTTGCCTAGTCTTGTCTTTTCTTGTCTTGTCTTGTCTTGTCTTGTCTAGTATTGTCTAGTCTTGTCTAGTCTTGTCTAGTCTTGTCTGGTCTTGTCTGGTCTTGTCTTGTCTTGTCTTGTCTAGTCTTGTCTTTTCTTGTCTGGTCTTGTCTTGTCTTGTCTTGTCTGGTCTTGTCTTGTCTAGTCTTGTCTTGTCTTGTCTTGTTTTGTCTTGTCTTGTCTTGTCTTGTCTTGTCTTGTCTTTTCTTGTCTTGCCTTGTCTTGTCTTGTCTTGTCTTGTCTTGTCTGGTCTTGTCTTGTCTTGTCTTGTCTTGTCTTGTCTAGTCTTGTCTAGTCTTGTCTTGTCTTGTCTAGACTTGTCTTGTCTTGTCTTGTCTGGTCTTGTCTTGTCTTGTCTTGTCTTTTCTTGTCTGGTCTTGTCTTGTCTTGTCTTGTCTGGTCTTGTCTTGTCTAGTCTTGTCTTGTCTTGTCTTGTTTTGTCTTGTCTTGTCTTGTCTTGTCTTGTCTTGTCTTGTCTTTTCTTGTCTTGCCTTGTCTTGTCTTGTCTTGTCTTGTCTTGTCTGGTCTTGTCTTGTCTTGTCTTGTCTAGTCTTGTCTAGTCTTGTCTAGTCTTGTCTTGTCTTGTCTTGTCTTGTCTTTTCTTGTCTGGTCTTGTCTTGTCTTGTCTTGTCTGGTCTTGTCTTGTCTAGTCTTGTCTTGTCTTGTCTTGTTTTGTCTTGTCTTGTCTTGTCTTGTCTTGTCTTGTCTTGTCTTTTCTTGTCTTGCCTTGTCTTGTCTTGTCTTGTCTTGTCTTGTCTGGTCTTGTCTTGTCTTGTCTTGTCTAGTCTTGTCTAGTCTTGTCTAGTCTTGTCTTGTCTTGTCTTGTCTTGTCTTGTCTTGTCTTGTCTTGTCTTGTCTTGTCTTGTCTTGTCTTGTCTTGTCTAGTCTAGTCTTGCATAGTCTTGTCTTGTCGTGTCTTTTCTTGTCTGGTCTTGTCTTGTCTTGTCTTGTCTAGTCTTGTCCAGTCTTGTCTTGTCTTGCCTTGTCTTGTCTTGTCTTGTCTTGTCTTGTCTTGTCTTGTCTTGTCTGGTCTTGTCTTGTCTTGTCTTGTCTTGTCTTGTCTAATCTTGTCTAGTCTTGTCTTGTCTTGTCTTGTCTTGTCTAGTCTTGTCTAGTCTTGTCTAGTCTTGTCTTGTCTTGTCTAGTCTTGTCTAGTCTAGTCTAGTCTTGTCTAGTCTTGTCTAGTCTTGTCTTGTCTTGTCTAGTCTTGTCTTGTCTTGTCTTGTCTTGTCTTGTCTTGTCTTGTCTAGTCTTGTCTAGTCTTGTCTAGTCTTGTCTTGTCTTGTCTTGTCTTGTCTTGTCTTGTCTTGTCTTGTCTTTCCTTGTCTTGTCTAGTCTTGTCTAGTCTTGTCTTGTCTTGTCTAGTCTTGTCTAGTCTTGTCTAGTCTTGTCTTGTCTTGTATTGTCTAGTCTTGTCTAGTCTAGGCTTGTCTAGTCTTGTCTTGTCTTGTCTTGTCTTGTCTTGTCTAGTCTTGTCTAGTCTTGTCTTGTCTTGTCTAGTCTTGTCTAGTCTTGTCTTGTCTTGTCTTGTCTTGTCTTGTCTTGTCTTGTCTAGTCTAGTCTTGTCTAGTCTTGTCTAGTCTTGTCTTGTCTTGTCTTGTCTTGTCTTGTCTTGTCTTGTCTTGTCTGGTCTTGTCTTGTCTTGTCTTGTTTTGTCATGTCATGTCATGTCATGCCATGTCATGTTGTGTTGTGTTGTTTTGTATTGTCTTGTTTTGTCTTGTTTTGTCTTGTCATGTCTTCTCATGTCTTGTCTTGTCTTGTCTTGTCTTGTCTTGTTTTGTCATGTCATGTCATGTCATGCCATGTCATGTTGTGTTGTGTTGTTTTGTCTTGTCTTGTTTTGTCTTGTTTTGTCTTGTCATGTCTTCTCATGTCTTGTCTTGTCTTGTCTTGTCTTGTCTTGTCTTGTCTTGTCTTGTCTAGTCTTGTCTTGTCTTGTCTTTTCTTGTCTGGTCTTGTCTTGTGTTGTCTTGTCTTGTCTTGTCTAGTCTTGTCTTGTCTTGTCTAGTCTTGTCTAGTCTTGTCTTGTCTTGTCTTGTCTAGTCTTGTCTAGTCTTGTCTAGTCTTGTCTTGTCTTGTCTAGTCTTGTCTAGTCTAGTCTTGTCTAGTCTTGTCTAGTCTTGTCTTGTCTTGTCTTGTCTAGTCTTGTCTAGTCTTGTCTAGTCTTGTCTAGTCTTGTCTTGTCTTGGCTAGTCTTGTCTTGTCTAGTCTTGTCTAGTCTTGTCTAGTCTTGTCTAGTCTTCTCTTGTCTTGTCTTGTCTAGTCTTGTCTAGTCTTGTCTAGTCTTGTCTTGTCTAGTCTTGTCTTGTCTTGTCTAGTCTTGTCTAGTCTAGTCTTGTCTAGTCTTGTCTAGTCTTGTCTAGTCTTGTCTAGTCTTGTCTAGTCTTGTCTTGTCTTGTCTTGTCTAGTCTTGTCTAGTCTTGTCTAGTCTTGTCTAGTCTTGTCTTGTCTTGTCTAGTCTTGTCTTGTCTAGTCTTGTCTAGTCTTGTCTAGTCTTGTCTTGTCTTGTCTAGTCTTGTCTAGTCTTGTCTAGTCTTGTCTAGTCTTGTCTTGTCTTGTCTAGTCTTGTCTTGTCTAGTCTTGTCTAGTCTTGTCTAGTCTTGTCTAGTCTTGTCTTGTCTTGTCTAGTCTTGTCTAGTCTTGTCTAGTCTTGTCTTGTCTTGTCTTGTCTTGTCTTGTCTTGTCTTGTCTTGTCTTGTCTTGTCTTGTCTTGTCTTGTCTTTCCTTGTCTAGTCTTGTCTAGTCTTGTCTAGTCTTGTCTTGTCTTGTCTAGTCTTGTCTAGTCTTGTCTTGTCTTGTCTTGTCTTGTCTTGTCTTGTCTTGTCTTGTCTATTCTTGTCTAGTCTTGTCTTGTCTTGTCTAGTCTTGTCTAGTCTTGTCTAGTCTTGTCTTGTCTTGTCTTGTCTTGTCTTGTCTGGTCTTGTCTTGTCTTGTCTTGTTTTGTCATGTCATGTCATGTCATGTTGTGTTGTGTTGTTTTGTCTTGTCTTGTTTTGTCTTGTTTTGTCTTGTCATGTCTTCTAATGTCTTGTCTTGTCTTGTCTTGTCTTGTCTTGTCTTGTCTTGTCTTTTCTTGTCTGGTCTTGTCTTGTCTTGTCTAGTCTAGTCTTGTCTTTTCTTGTCTTGTCTAGTCTTGTCTTGTCTTTTCTTGTCTGGTCTTGTCTTGTCTTGTCTTGTCTTGTCTTGTCTTGTCTTGTCTAATCTTGTCTTGTCTTGTCTAGTCTTGTCTAGTCTTGTCTTGTCTTGTCTTGTCTAGTCTTGTCTAGTCTTGTCTAGTCTTGTCTTGTCTTGTCTAGTCTTGTCTAGTCTTGTCTAGTCTAGTCTTGTCTTGTCTAGTCTTGTCTTGTCTTGTCTTGTCTAGTCTTGTCTAGTCTTGTCTAGTCTTGTCTAGTCTTGTCTAGTCTTGTCTTGTCTAGTCTTGTCTTGTCTAGTCTTGTCTAGTCTTGTCTAGTCTTGTCTAGTCTTGTCTAGTCTTGTCTAGTCTTGTCTTATCTTGTCTTGTCTAGTCTTGTCTAGTCTTGTCTAGTCTTGTCTTGTCTTGTCTTGTCTAGTCTTGTCTAGTCTTGTCTAGTCTTGTCTAGTCTTGTCTTGTCTTGTCTAGTCTTGTCTTGTCTAGTCTTGTCTAGTCTTGTCTAGTCTTGTCTAGTCTTGTCTTGTCTTGTCTTGTCTAGTCTTGTCTAGTCTTGTCTAGTCTTGTCTTGTCTTGTCTTGTCTAGTCTTGTCTAGTCTAGTCTTGTCTAGTCTTGTCTAGTCTTGTCTAGTCTTGTCTAGTCTTGTCTAGTCTTGTCTCGTCTTGTCTTGTTTTGTCTTGTTTTGTCTTGTCATGTCTTCTCATGTCTTGTCTTGTCTTGTCTTGTCTTTTCTTGTCTGGTCTTGTCTTGTCTTGTCTAGTCTAGTCTTGTCTTTTCTTGTCTTGTCTAGTCTTGTCTTGTCTTGTCTTTTCTTGTCTGGTCTTGTCTTGTCTTGTCTTGTCTTGTCTTGTCTAGTCTTGTCTTGTCTTGTCTAGTCTTGTCTAGTCTTGTCTTGTCTTGTCTTGTCTTGTCTAGTCTTGTCTAGTCTTGTCTAGTCTTGTCTTGTCTTGTCTAGTCTTGTCTAGTCTAGTCTTGTCTAGTCTTGTCTAGTCTTGTCTTGTCTTGTCTTGTCTAGTCTTGTCTAGTCTTGTCTAGTCTTGTCTAGTCTTGTCTTGTCTTGTCTAGTCTTGTCTTGTCTAGTCTTGTCTAGTCTTGTCTTGTCTTGTCTTGTCTTGTCTTGTCTTGTCTTGTCTTGTCTTGTCTTGTCTTGTCTTGTCTTGTCTTGTCTTGTCTTGTCTTGTCTTGTCTTGTCTTGTCTTGTCTTGTCTTGTCTTGTCTAGTCTTGTCTAGTCTTGTCTTGTCTTGTCTTGTCTTGTCTTGTCTTGTCTTGTCTTGTCTTGTCTTGTCTTGTCTTGTCTTGTCTTGTCTTGTCTTGTCTTGTCTTGTCTAGTCTTGTCTAGTCTTGTCTTGTCTTGTCTAGTCTTGTCTAGTCTTGTCTAGTCTTGTCTTGTCTTGTCTTGTCTTGTCTTGTCTGGTCTTGTTTTGTATTGTCTTGTCTTGTTTTGTCTTGTCTTGTCTTGTCTTGTCTTGTCTTGTCTTGTCTTGTCTAGTCTTGTCTAGTCTTGTCTTGTCTTGTCTAGTCTTGTCTAGTCTTGTCTAGTCTTGTCTTGTCTAGTCTTGTCTAGTCTAGTCTTGTCTAGTCTTGTCTAGTCTTGTCTAGTCTTGTCTAGTCTTGTCTAGTCTTGTCTCGTCTTGTCTTGTTTTGTCTTGTTTTGTCTTGTCATGTCTTCTCATGTCTTGTCTTGTCTTGTCTTGTCTTTTCTTGTCTGGTCTTGTCTTGTCTTGTCTAGTCTAGTCTTGTCTTTTCTTGTCTTGTCTAGTCTTGTCTTGTCTTGTCTTTTCTTGTCTGGTCTTGTCATGTGTTGTCTTGTCTTGTCTTGTCTAGTCTTGTCTTGTCTTGTCTTGTCTAGTCTTGTCTTGTCTTGTCTAGTCTTGTCTAGTCTTGTCTTGTCTTGTCTTGTCTAGTCTTGTCTAGTCTTGTCTAGTCTTGTCTTGTCTTGTCTAGTCTTGTCTAGTCTTGTCTTGTCTTGTCTTGTCTAGTCTTGTCTAGTCTTGTCTAGTCTTGTCTTGTCTTGTCTAGTCTTGTCTAGTCTAGTCTTGTCTAGTCTTGTCTAGTCTTGTCTTGTTTTGTCTTGTTTTGTCTTGTCATGTCTTCTCATGTCTTGTCTTGTCTTGTCTTGTCTTGTCTTGTCTTGTCTTGTCTTGTCTTGTCTTTTCTTGTCTGGTCTTGTCTTGTCTTGTCTAGTCTAGTCTTGTCTTTTCTTGTCTTGTCTAGTCTTGTCTTGTCTTGTCTTTTCTTGTCTGGTCTTGTCTTGTGTTGTCTTGTCTTGTCTTGTCTAGTCTTGTCTTGTCTTGTCTAGTCTTGTCTAGTCTTGTCTTGTCTTGTCTTGTCTAGTCTTGTCTAGTCTTGTCTAGTCTTGTCTTGTCTTGTCTTGTCTTGTCTAGTCTAGTCTTGTCTAGTCTTGTCTAGTCTTGTCTAGTCTTGTCTTGTCTTGTCTAGTCTTGTCTAGTCTTGTCTAGTCTTGTCTAGTCTTGTCTTGTCTTGGCTAGTCTTGTCTTGTCTAGTCTTGTCTAGTCTTGTCTAGTCTTGTCTAGTCTTGTCTAGTCTTGTCTTGTCTTGTCTTGTCTAGTCTTGTCTAGTCTTGTCTAGTCTTGTCTTGTCTAGTCTTGTCTTGTCTTGTCTAGTCTTGTCTAGTCTTGTCTAGTCTTGTCTTGTCTTGTCTTGTCTAGTCTTGTCTTGTCTTGTCTAGTCTTGTCTTGTCTTGTCTTGTCTAGTCTTGTCTAGTCTAGTCTTGTCTAGTCTTGTCTAGTCTTGTCTAGTCTTGTCTTGTCTTGTCTTGTCTAGTCTTGTCTAGTCTTGTCTAGTCTTGTCTTGTCTTGTCTAGTCTTGTCTTGTCTAGTCTTGTCTAGTCTTGTCTAGTCTTGTCTAGTCTTGTCTTGTCTTGTCTAGTCTTGTCTAGTCTTGTCTAGTCTTATCTTGTCTTGTCTTGTCTTGTCTTGTCTTGTCTTGTCTTGTCTTGTCTTGTCTTTCCTTGTCTAGTCTTGTCTAGTCTTGTCTAGTCTTGTCTTGTCTTGTCTAGTCTTGTCTAGTCTTGTCTTGTCTTGTCTTGTCTTGTCTTGTCTTGTCTATTCTTGTCTAGTCTTGTCTTGTCTTGTCTAGTCTTGTCTAGTCTTGTCTAGTCTTGTCTTGTCTTGTCTTGTCTTGTCTTGTCTGGTCTTGTCTTGTCTTGTCTTGTTTTGTCATGTCATGTCATGTCATGTTGTGTTGTGTTGTTTTGTCTTGTCTTGTTTTGTCTTGTTTTGTCTTGTCATGTCTTCTAATGTCTTGTCTTGTCTTGTCTTGTCTTGTCTTGTCTTGTCTTGTCTTGTCTTTTCTTGTCTGGTCTTGTCTTGTCTTGTCTAGTCTAGTCTTGTCTTTTCTTGTCTTGTCTAGTCTTGTCTTGTCTTGTCTTGTCTTGTCTTGTCTTGTCTTGTCTTGTCTAATCTTGTCTTGTCTTGTCTAGTCTTGTCTAGTCTTGTCTTGTCTTGTCTTGTCTAGTCTTGTCTAGTCTTGTCTAGTCTTGTCTTGTCTTGTCTAGTCTTGTCTAGTCTTGTCTAGTCTAGTCTTGTCTAGTCTTGTCTTGTCTTGTCTTGTCTAGTCTTGTCTAGTCTTGTCTAGTCTTGTCTAGTCTTGTCTTGTCTAGTCTTGTCTTGTCTAGTCTTGTCTAGTCTTGTCTAGTCTTGTCTAGTCTTGTCTAGTCTTGTCTAGTCTTGTCTAGTCTTGTCTAGTCTTGTCTAGTCTTGTCTTGTCTTGTCTAGTCTTGTCTTGTCTAGTCTTGTCTAGTCTTGTCTAGTCTTGTCTAGTCTTGTCTTGTCTTGTCTAGTCTTGTCTTGTCTAGTCTTGTCTAGTCTTGTCTAGTCTTGTCTTGTCTAGTCTTGTCTAGTCTTGTCTAGTCTTGTCTAGTCTTGTCTAGTCTTGTCTAGTCTTGTCTTGTCTTGTCTAGTCTTGTCTAGTCTTGTCTAGTCTTGTCTAGTCTTGTCTAGTCTTGTCTTGTCTTGTCTAGTCTTGTCTTGTCTAGTCTTGTCTAGTCTTGTCTTGTCTTGTCTTGTCTTGTCTTGTCTTGTCTTGTCTTGTCTTGTCTTGTCTTGTCTTGTCTTGTCTTGTCTTGTCTTGTCTTGTCTAGTCTTGTCTAGTCTTGTCTTGTCTTGTCTTGTCTTGTCTTGTCTTGTCTTGTCTTGTCTTGTCTTGTCTTGTCTTGTCTTGTCTTGTCTTGTCTTGTCTTGTCTTGTCTTGTCTAGTCTTGTCTAGTCTTGTCTAGTCTTGTCTTGTCTTGTCTAGTCTTGTCTAGTCTTGTCTAGTCTTGTCTTGTCTTGTCTTGTCTTGTCTTGTCTGGTCTTGTTTTGTATTGTCTTGTCTTGTTTTGTCATGTCATGTCATGTCATGTCATGTTGTGTTGTGTTGTTTTGTCTTGTCTTGTCTTGTTTTGTCTTGTTTTGTCTTGTCATGTCTTCTCATGTCTTGTCTTGTCTTGCCTTGTCTTGTCTTGTCTTGTCTTGTCTTGTCTTGTCTTGTCTTGTCTTGTCTAGTCTTGTCTAGTCTTGTCTAGTCTTGTCTAGTCTTGTCTAGTCTTGTCTTGTCTTGTCTTGTCTAGTCTTGTCTAGTCTTGTCTAGTCTTGTCTAGTCTTGTCTTGTCTTGTCTTGTCTAGTCTTGTCTAGTCTTTTCTAGTCTTGTCTTGTCTTGTCTTGTCTTGTCTTGTCTTGTCTTGTCTTGTCTTGTCTTGTCTTGTCTTGTCTTGTCTTGTCTTTCCTTGTCTAGTCTTGTCTAGTCTTGTCTAGTCTTGTCTAGTCTTGTCTAGTCTTGTCTTGTCTTGTCTTGTCTTGTCTTGTCTTGTCTTGTCTTGTCTTGTCTTGTCTTGTCTTGTCTTGTCTTGTCTAGTCTTGTCTAGTCTTGTCTTGTCTTGTCTAGTCTTGTCTAGTCTTGTCTTGTCTTGTCTAGTCTTGTCTAGTCTTGTCTAGTCTTGTCTAGTCTTGTCTAGTCTTGTCTTGTCTTGTCTTGTCTGGTCTTGTTTTGTATTGTCTTGTCTTGTTTTGTCATGTCATGTCATGTCATGTCATGTTGTGATGTGTTGTTTTGTCTTGTCTTGTCTTGTTTTGTCTTGTTTTGTCTTGTCATGTCTTCTCATGTCTTGTCTTGTCTTGTCTTGTCTTGTCTTGTCTTGTCTTGTCTTGTCTAGTCTAGTCTTGTCTTGTCTAGTCTTGTCTTGTCTAGTCTTGTCTAGTCTTGTCTTGTCTTGTCTTGTCTAGTCTTGTCTAGTCTTGTCTAGTCTTGTCTTGTCTTGTCTAGTCTTGTCTAGTCTTGTCTAGTCTTGTCTAGTCTTGTCTTGTCTTGTCTTGTCTTGTCTAGTCTTGTCTAGTCTTGTCTAGTCTTGTCTAGTCTTGTCTTGTCTTGTCTAGTCTTGTCTTGTCTAGTCTTGTCTAGTCTTGTCTAGTCTTGTCTAGTCTTGTCTAGTCTTGTCTTGTCTTGTCTTGTCTAGTCTTGTCTAGTCTTGTCTAGTCTTGTCTTGTCTTGTCTTGTCTTGTCTTGTCTTGTCTTGTCTTGTCTTGTCTTGTCTTGTCTTGTCTTTCCTTGTCTAGTCTTGTCTAGTCTTGTCTAGTCTTGTCTTGTCTTGTCTAGTCTTGTCTAGTCTTGTCTTGTCTTGTCTTGTCTTGTCTTGTCTTGTCTATTCTTGTCTAGTCTTGTCTTGTCTTGTCTAGTCTTGTCTAGTCTTGTCTAGTCTTGTCTTGTCTTGTCTTGTCTTGTCTTGTCTGGTCTTGTCTTGTCTTGTCTTGTCTTGTTTTGTCATGTCATGTCATGTCATGTTTTGTTGTGTTGTTTTGTCTTGTCTTGTTTTGTCTTGTTTTGTCTTGTCTTGTCTTGTCTTGTCTAGTCTTGTCTAGTCTTGTTTAGTCTTGTCTTGTCTTGTCTTGTCTTGTCTTGTCTTGTCTTGTCTTGTCTTGTCTTGTCTTGTCTTGTCTTGTCTTGTCTTGTCTTGTCTTGTCTTGTCTTGTCTTGTCTTGTCTTGTCTTTCCTTGTCTAGTCTTGTCTTGTCTTGTCTAGTCTAGTCTTGTCTTTTCTTGTCTTGTCTAGTCTTGTCTTGTCTTGTCTTTTCTTGTCTGGTCTTGTCATGTGTTGTCTTGTCTTGTCTTGTCTAGTCTTGTCTTGTCTTGTCTTGTCTAGTCTTGTCTAGTCTTGTCTAGTCTTGTCTAGTCTTGTCTCGTCTTGTCTTGTTTTGTCTTGTTTTGTCTTGTCATGTCTTCTCATGTCTTGTCTTGTCTTGTCTTGTCTTTTCTTGTCTGGTCTTGTCTTGTCTTGTCTAGTCTAGTCTTGTCTTTTCTTGTCTTGTCTAGTCTTGTCTTGTCTTGTCTTTTCTTGTCTGGTCTTGTCTTGTCTTTTCTTGTCTGGTCTTGTCTTGTCTTGTCTTGTCTTGTCTTGTCTAGTCTTGTCTTGTCTTGTCTAGTCTTGTCTAGTCTTGTCTTGTCTTGTCTTGTCTTGTCTAGTCTTGTCTAGTCTTGTCTAGTCTTGTCTTGTCTTGTCTAGTCTTGTCTAGTCTAGTCTTGTCTAGTCTTGTCTAGTCTTGTCTTGTCTTGTCTTGTCTAGTCTTGTCTAGTCTTGTCTAGTCTTGTCTTGTCTTGTCTTGTCTTGTCTTGTCTTGTCTTGTCTTGTCTTGTCTTGTCTTGTCTTGTCTTGTCTTGTCTTGTCTTGTCTTGTCTTGTCTTGTCTTGTCTTGTCTTGTCTTGTCTTGTCTTGTCTTGTCTTTCCTTGTCTAGTCTTGTCTTGTCTTGTCTAGTCTAGTCTTGTCTTTTCTTGTCTTGTCTAGTCTTGTCTTGTCTTGTCTTTTCTTGTCTGGTCTTGTCATGTGTTGTCTTGTCTTGTCTTGTCTAGTCTTGTCTTGTCTTGTCTTGTCTAGTCTTGTCTAGTCTTGTCTAGTCTTGTCTAGTCTTGTCTCGTCTTGTCTTGTTTTGTCTTGTTTTGTCTTGTCATGTCTTCTCATGTCTTGTCTTGTCTTGTCTTGTCTTTTCTTGTCTGGTCTTGTCTTGTCTTGTCTAGTCTAGTCTTGTCTTTTCTTGTCTTGTCTAGTCTTGTCTTGTCTTGTCTTTTCTTGTCTGGTCTTGTCTTGTCTTTTCTTGTCTGGTCTTGTCTTGTCTTGTCTTGTCTTGTCTTGTCTAGTCTTGTCTTGTCTTGTCTAGTCTTGTCTAGTCTTGTCTTGTCTTGTCTTGTCTTGTCTAGTCTTGTCTAGTCTTGTCTAGTCTTGTCTTGTCTTGTCTAGTCTTGTCTAGTCTAGTCTTGTCTAGTCTTGTCTAGTCTTGTCTTGTCTTGTCTTGTCTAGTCTTGTCTAGTCTTGTCTAGTCTTGTCTAGTCTTGTCTTGTCTTGTCTAGTCTTGTCTTGTCTAGTCTTGTCTAGTCTTGTCTTGTCTTGTCTTGTCTTGTCTTGTCTTGTCTTGTCTTGTCTTGTCTTGTCTTGTCTTGTCTTGTCTTGTCTTGTCTTGTCTTGTCTTGTCTTGTCTTGTCTTGTCTTGTCTTGTCTTGTCTAGTCTTGTCTAGTCTTGTCTTGTCTTGTCTTGTCTTGTCTTGTCTTGTCTTGTCTTGTCTTGTCTTGTCTTGTCTTGTCTTGTCTTGTCTTGTCTTGTCTTGTCTTGTCTAGTCTTGTCTAGTCTTGTCTTGTCTTGTCTAGTCTTGTCTAGTCTTGTCTAGTCTTGTCTTGTCTTGTCTTGTCTTGTCTTGTCTGGTCTTGTTTTGTATTGTCTTGTCTTGTTTTGTCTTGTCTTGTCTTGTCTTGTCTTGTCTTGTCTTGTCTAGTCTTGTCTAGTCTTGTCTTGTCTTGTCTAGTCTTGTCTAGTCTTGTCTAGTCTTGTCTTGTCTAGTCTTGTCTAGTCTAGTCTTGTCTAGTCTTGTCTAGTCTTGTCTAGTCTTGTCTAGTCTTGTCTCGTCTTGTCTTGTTTTGTCTTGTTTTGTCTTGTCATGTCTTCTCATGTCTTGTCTTGTCTTGTCTTGTCTTTTCTTGTCTGGTCTTGTCTTGTCTTGTCTAGTCTAGTCTTGTCTTTTCTTGTCTTGTCTAGTCTTGTCTTGTCTTGTCTTTTCTTGTCTGGTCTTGTCATGTGTTGTCTTGTCTTGTCTTGTCTAGTCTTGTCTTGTCTTGTCTTGTCTAGTCTTGTCTAGTCTTGTCTTGTCTTGTCTTGTCTAGTCTTGTCTAGTCTTGTCTAGTCTTGTCTTGTCTTGTCTAGTCTTGTCTAGTCTTGTCTTGTCTTGTCTTGTCTAGTCTTGTCTAGTCTTGTCTAGTCTTGTCTTGTCTTGTCTAGTCTTGTCTAGTCTAGTCTTGTCTAGTCTTGTCTAGTCTTGTCTTGTTTTGTCTTGTTTTGTCTTGTCATGTCTTCTCATGTCTTGTCTTGTCTTGTCTTGTCTTGTCTTGTCTTGTCTTGTCTTGTCTTGTCTTTTCTTGTCTGGTCTTGTCTTGTCTTGTCTAGTCTAGTCTTGTCTTTTCTTGTCTTGTCTAGTCTTGTCTTGTCTTGTCTTTTCTTGTCTGGTCTTGTCTTGTGTTGTCTTGTCTTGTCTTGTCTAGTCTTGTCTTGTCTTGTCTTGTCTTGTCTTGTCTTGTCTTGTCTTGTCTTGTCTTGTCTTTTCTTGTCTGGTCTTGTCTTGTCTTGTCTAGTCTAGTCTTGTCTTGTCTTGTCTTGTCTAGTCTTGTCTAGTCTAGTCTTGTCTAGTCTTGTCTAGTCTTGTCTTGTTTTGTCTTGTTTTGTCTTGTCATGTCTTCTCATGTCTTGTCTTGTCTTGTCTTGTCTTGTCTTGTCTTGTCTTGTCTTGTCTTGTCTTGTCTTGTCTTGTCTTGTCTAGTCTTGTCTAGTCTTGTCTAGTCTTGTCTTGTCTTGTCTAGTCTTGTCTAGTCTAGTCTTGTCTAGTCTTGTCTAGTCTTGTCTTGTTTTGTCTTGTTTTGTCTTGTCATGTCTTCTCATGTCTTGTCTTGTCTTGTCTTGTCTTGTCTTGTCTTGTCTTGTCTTGTCTTGTCTTTTCTTGTCTGGTCTTGTCTTGTCTTGTCTAGTCTAGTCTTGTCTTGTCTAGTCTTGTCTTGTCTTGTCTTGTCTAGTCTTGTCTAGTCTTGTCTAGTCTTGTCTTGTCTTGTCTTGTCTTGTCTAGTCTAGTCTTGTCTAGTCTTGTCTAGTCTTGTCTTGTCTTGTCTTGTCTAGTCTTGTCTAGTCTTGTCTAGTCTTGTCTAGTCTTGTCTTGTCTTGGCTAGTCTTGTCTTGTCTAGTCTTGTCTAGTCTTGTCTAGTCTTGTCTAGTCTTGTCTTGTCTTGTCTTGTCTAGTCTTGTCTAGTCTTGTCTAGTCTTGTCTTGTCTAGTCTTGTCTTGTCTTGTCTAGTCTTGTCTAGTCTTGTCTAGTCTTGTCTTGTCTTGTCTTGTCTAGTCTTGTCTTGTCTTGTCTAGTCTTGTCTTGTCTTGTCTTGTCTAGTCTTGTCTAGTCTAGTCTTGTCTAGTCTTGTCTAGTCTTGTCTAGTCTTGTCTAGTCTTGTCTTGTCTTGTCTTGTCTAGTCTTGTCTAGTCTTGTCTAGTCTTGTCTAGTCTTGTCTTGTCTTGTCTAGTCTTGTCTTGTCTAGTCTTGTCTAGTCTTGTCTAGTCTTGTCTTGTCTTGTCTAGTCTTGTCTAGTCTTGTCTAGTCTTGTCTTGTCTTGTCTTGTCTTGTCTTGTCTTGTCTTGTCTTGTCTTGTCTTGTCTTTCCTTGTCTAGTCTTGTCTAGTCTTGTCTAGTCTTGTCTTGTCTTGTCTAGTCTTGTCTAGTCTTGTCTTGTCTTGTCTTGTCTTGTCTTGTCTTGTCTTGTGTATTCTTGTCTAGTCTTGTCTTGTCTTGTCTAGTCTTGTCTAGTCTTGTCTAGTCTTGTCTTGTCTTGTCTTGTCTTGTCTTGTCTGGTCTTGTCTTGTCTTGTCTTGTTTTGTCATGTCATGTCATGTCATGTTGTGTTGTGTTGTTTTGTCTTGTCTTGTTTTGTCTTGTTTTGTCTTGTCATGTCTTCTAATGTCTTGTCTTGTCTTGTCTTGTCTTGTCTTGTCTTGTCTTGTCTTGTCTTGTCTTTTCTTGTCTGGTCTTGTCTTGTCTTGTCTAGTCTAGTCTTGTCTTTTCTTGTCTTGTCTAGTCTTGTCTTGTCTTGTCTTGTCTTGTCTTGTCTTGTCTAATCTTGTCTTGTCTTGTCTAGTCTTGTCTAGTCTTGTCTTGTCTTGTCTTGTCTAGTCTTGTCTAGTCTTGTCTAGTCTTGTCTTGTCTTGTCTAGTCTTGTCTAGTCTTGTCTAGTCTAGTCTTGTCTAGTCTTGTCTTGTCTTGTCTTGTCTAGTCTTGTCTAGTCTTGTCTAGTCTTGTCTAGTCTTGTCTTGTCTAGTCTTGTCTTGTCTAGTCTTGTCTAGTCTTGTCTAGTCTTGTCTAGTATTGTCTAGTCTTGTCTAGTCTTGTCTAGTCTTGTCTTGTCTTGTCTAGTCTTGTCTTGTCTAGTCTTGTCTAGTCTTGTCTAGTCTTGTCTAGTCTTGTCTTGTCTTGTCTAGTCTTGTCTTGTCTAGTCTTGTCTAGTCTTGTCTTGTCTAGTCTTGTCTAGTCTTGTCTAGTCTTGTCTAGTCTTGTCTAGTCTTGTCTAGTCTTGTCTAGTCTTGTCTTGTCTTGTCTAGTCTTGTCTAGTCTTGTCTAGTCTTGTCTAGTCTTGTCTAGTCTTGTCTTGTCTTGTCTAGTCTTGTCTTGTCTAGTCTTGTCTAGTCTTGTCTTGTCTTGTCTTGTCTTGTCTTGTCTTGTCTTGTCTTGTCTTGTCTTGTCTTGTCTTGTCTTGTCTTGTCTTGTCTTGTCTTGTCTTGTCTTGTCTTGTCTTGTCTTGTCTTGTCTTGTCTTGTCTTGTCTTGTCTTGTCTAGTCTTGTCTAGTCTTGTCTTGTCTTGTCTTGTCTTGTCTTGTCTTGTCTTGTCTTGTCTTGTCTTGTCTTGTCTTGTCTTGTCTTGTCTTGTCTTGTCTTGTCTTGTCTAGTCTTGTCTAGTCTTGTCTTGTCTTGTCTAGTCTTGTCTAGTCTTGTCTAGTCTTGTCTTGTCTTGTCTTGTCTTGTCTTGTCTGGTCTTGTTTTGTATTGTCTTGTCTTGTTTTGTCATGTCATGTCATGTCATGTCATGTTGTGTTGTGTTGTTTTGTCTTGTCTTGTCTTGTTTTGTCTTGTTTTGTCTTGTCATGTCTTCTCATGTCTTGTCTTGTCTTGTCTTGTCTTGTCTTGTCTTGTCTTGTCTTGTCCTGTCTTGTCTTGTCTTTTCTTGTCTGGTCTTGTCTTGTCTTGTCTAGTCTAGTCTTGTCTTGTCTAGTCTTGTCTTGTCTAGTCTTGTCTAGTCTTGTCTTGTCTTGTCTTGTCTAGTCTTGTCTAGTCTTGTCTAGTCTTGTCTAGTCTTGTCTTGTCTTGTCTTGTCTAGTCTTGTCTAGTCTTGTCTAGTCTTGTCTAGTCTTGTCTTGTCTTGTCTTGTCTAGTCTTGTCTAGTCTTTTCTAGTCTTGTCTTGTCTTGTCTTGTCTTGTCTTGTCTTGTCTTGTCTTGTCTTGTCTTGTCTTGTCTTGTCTTGTCTTTCCTTGTCTAGTCTTGTCTAGTCTTGTCTAGTCTTGTCTAGTCTTGTCTAGTCTTGTCTTGTCTTGTCTTGTCTTGTCTTGTCTTGTCTTGTCTTGTCTTGTCTTGTCTTGTCTAGTCTTGTCTAGTCTTGTCTTGTCTTGTCTAGTCTTGTCTAGTCTTGTCTTGTCTTGTCTAGTCTTGTCTAGTCTTGTCTAGTCTTGTCTAGTCTTGTCTAGTCTTGTCTTGTCTTGTCTTGTCTGGTCTTGTTTTGTATTGTCTTGTCTTGTTTTGTCATGTCATGTCATGTCATGTCATGTTGTGATGTGTTGTTTTGTCTTGTCTTGTCTTGTTTTGTCTTGTTTTGTCTTGTCATGTCTTCTCATGTCTTGTCTTGTCTTGTCTTGTCTTGTCTTGTCTTGTCTTGTCTTGTCTTGTCTTGTCTTTTCTTGTCTGGTCTTGTCTTGTCTTGTCTAGTCTAGTCTTGTCTTGTCTAGTCTTGTCTTGTCTAGTCTTGTCTAGTCTTGTCTTGTCTTGTCTTGTCTAGTCTTGTCTAGTCTTGTCTAGTCTTGTCTTGTCTTGTCTAGTCTTGTCTAGTCTTGTCTAGTCTTGTCTAGTCTTGTCTTGTCTTGTCTTGTCTTGTCTAGTCTTGTCTAGTCTTGTCTAGTCTTGTCTAGTCTTGTCTTGTCTTGTCTAGTCTTGTCTTGTCTAGTCTTGTCTAGTCTTGTCTAGTCTTGTCTAGTCTTGTCTTGTCTTGTCTTGTCTAGTCTTGTCTAGTCTTGTCTAGTCTTGTCTTGTCTTGTCTTGTCTTGTCTTGTCTTGTCTTGTCTTGTCTTGTCTTGTCTTGTCTTGTCTTTCCTTGTCTAGTCTTGTCTAGTCTTGTCTAGTCTTGTCTTGTCTTGTCTAGTCTTGTCTAGTCTTGTCTTGTCTTGTCTTGTCTTGTCTTGTCTTGTCTATTCTTGTCTAGTCTTGTCTTGTCTTGTCTAGTCTTGTCTAGTCTTGTCTAGTCTTGTCTTGTCTTGTCTTGTCTTGTCTTGTCTGGTCTTGTCTTGTCTTGTCTTGTCTTGTTTTGTCATGTCATGTCATGTCATGTTTTGTTGTGTTGTTTTGTCTTGTCTTGTTTTGTCTTGTTTTGTCTTGTCATGTCTTCTCATGTCTTGTCTTGTCTTGTCTTGTCTTGTCTTGTCTTGTCTTGTCTTTTCTTGTCTGGTCTTGTCTTGTCTTGTCTAGTCTAGTCTTGTCTTTTCTTGTCTTGTCTAGTCTTGTCTTGTCTTGTCTTTTCTTGTCTGGTCTTGTCTTGTCTTGTCTTGTCTTGTCTTGTCTAGTCTTGTCTTGTCTTGTCTAGTCTTGTCTAGTCTTGTCTTGTCTTGTCTTGTCTAGTCTTGTCTAGTCTTGTCTAGTCTTGTCTAGTCTTGTCTTGTCTTGTCTAGTCTTGTCTAGTCTTGTCTAGTCTAGTCTTGTCTAGTCTTGTCTTGTCTTGTCTTGTCTAGTCTTGTCTAGTCTTGTCTAGTCTTGTCTAGTCTTGTCTTGTCTTGTCTAGTCTTGTCTTGTCTAGTCTTGTCTAGTCTTGTCTAGTTTTGTCTAGTCTTGTCTAGTCTTGTCTTATCTTGTCTTGTCTAGTCTTGTCTAGTCTTGTCTAGTCTTGTCTTGTCTTGTCTTGTCTAGTCTTGTCTAGTCTTGTCTAGTCTTGTCTAGTCTTTTCTTGTCTTGTCTAGTCTTGTCTAGTCTTGTCTAGTCTTGTCTAGTCTTGTCTAGTCTTGTCTAGTCTTGTCTAGTCTTGTCTAGTCTTGTCTTGTCTTGTCTTGTCTAGTCTTGTCTAGTCTTGTCTAGTCTAGTCTTGTCTTGTCTTGTCTTGTCTAGTCTTGTCTAGTCTAGTCTTGTTTTGTCTTGTTTTGTCTTGTCATGTCTTCTCATGTCTTGTCTTGTCTTGTCTTGTCTTGTCTTGTCTTTTCTTGTCTGGTCTTGTCTTGTCTTGTCTAGTCTAGTCTTGTCTTTTCTTGTCTTGTCTAGTCTTGTCTTGTCTTGTCTTTTCTTGTCTGGTCTTGTCTTGTCTTGTCTTGTCTTGTCTTGTCTAGTCTTGTCTTGTCTTGTCTAGTCTTGTCTAGTCTTGTCTTGTCTTGTCTTGTCTAGTCTTGTCTAGTCTTGTCTAGTCTTGTCTAGTCTTGTCTTGTCTTGTCTTGTCTAGTCTTGTCTTGTCTAGTCTTGTCTAGTCTTGTCTAGTCTTGTCTAGTCTTGTCTTGTCTTGTCTTGTCTAGTCTAGTCTTGTCTAGTCTTGTCTAGTCTTGTCTTGTCTAGTCTTGTCTAGTCTAGTCTTGTCTAGTCTTGTCTAGTCTTGTCTAGTCTTGTCTAGTCTTGTCTAGTCTTGTCTAGTCTTGTCTTGTCTTGTCTTGTTTTGTCTTGTCTTGTCTTGTTTTGTCTTGTCTTGTCTTGTCTTGTCTTGTCTTGTCTTGTCTTGTCTTGTCTTGTCTTGTCTTGTCTTGTCTTGTCTTGTCTTGTCTTGTCTTGTCTTGTCTTGTCTTGTCTTGTCTTGTCTTGTCTAGTCTTGTCTAGTCTTGTCTTGTCTTGTCTAGTCTTGTCTAGTCTAGTCTTGTCTAGTCTTGTCTAGTCTTGTCTTGTCTTGTCTAGTCTTGTCTAGTCTTGTCTAGTCTTGTCTTGTCTTGTCTAGTCTTGTCTAGTCTAGTCTTGTCTAGTCTTGTCTTGTCTTGTCTAGTCTTGTCTTGTCTTGTCTTGTCTTGTCTTGTCTAGTCTTGTCTAGTCTTGTCTGGTCTTGTCTTGTCTTGTCTTGTCTTGTCTTGTTTTGTCATGTCATGTCATGTCATGTCATGTCATGTCATGTCATGTCATGTTGTGTTGTGTTGTTTTATCTTGTCTTGTCTTGTTTTGTCTTGTTTTGTCTTGTCTGGTCTTGTCTTGTCTTGTCTTGTCTTGTTTTGTCATGTCATGTCATGTCATGTCATGTCATGTCATGTCATGTTGTGTTGTGTTGTTTTGTCTTGTCTTGTCTTGTTTTGTCTTGTTTTGTCTTGTCATGTCTTCTCATGTCTTGTCTTGTCTTGTCTTGTCTTGTCTTGTCTTGTCTTTTCTTGTCTGGTCTTGTCTTGTCTTGTCTAGTCTAGTCTTGTCTTGTCTAGTCTTGTCTTGTCTAGTCTTGTCTAGTCTTGTCTTGTCTTGTCTTGTCTTGTCTAGTCTTGTCTTGTCTTGTCTTGTCTTGTCTTGTCTTGTCTTGTCTTGTCTTGTCTTGTCTTTTCTTGTCTGGTCTTGTCTTGTCTTGTCTTGTCTAGTCTAGTCTTGTCTTGTCTAGTCTTGTCTTGTCTAGTCTTGTCTAGTCTTGTCTTGTCTTGTCTAGTCTTGTCTAGTCTTGTCTAGTCTTGTCTTGTTTTGTCATGTCATGTCATGTCATGTCATGTCATGTCATGTCATGTTGTGTTGTGTTGTTTTGTCTTGTCTTGTCTTGTTTTGTCTTGTTTTGTCTTGTCATGTCTTCTCATGTCTTGTCTTGTCTTGTCTTGTCTTGTCTTGTCTTGTCTTGTCTTTTCTTGTCTGGTCTTGTCTTGTCTTGTCTAGTCTAGTCTTGTCTTGTCTAGTCTTGTCTTGTCTAGTCTTGTCTAGTCTTGTCTTGTCTTGTCTTGTCTAGTCTTGTCTAGTCTTGTCTAGTCTTGTCTTGTCTTGTCTAGTCTTGTCTAGTCTTGTCTTGTCTAGTCTTGTCTTGTCTTGTCTTGTCTTGTCTTGTCTTGTCTTGTCTTGGGTTGTCTTGTCTTGTCTTCTCTTGTCTTGTCTTGTCTTGTCTTGTCTTGTCTTGTCTTGTCTTGTCTTGTCTTGTCTTGTCTTGTCTTGTCTTGTCTTGTCTAGTCTTGTCTAGTCTTGTCTAGTCTTGTCTTGTCTAGTCTTGTCTAGTCTTGTCTAGTCTTGTCTTGTCTTGTCTTTTCTTGTCTGGTCTTGTCTTGTCTTTTCTTGTCTAGTCTTGTCTTGTCTTGTCTTGTCTTGTCTTGTTTTGTCTTGTCTTGTCATGTCATGTCATGTCATGTTGTGTTGTGTTGTTTTGTCTTGCCTTGTTTTGTCTTGTCTTGTCTTGTCTTGTCTTGTCTTGTCTTGTCTTGGGTTGTCTTGTCTTGTCTTTTCTTGTCTTGTCTTGTCTTGTCTTGTCTTGGGTTGTCTTGTCTAGTCTTGTCTAGTCTTGCCTTGTCTTGTCTTGTCTTGTCTTGTCTTGTCATGTCATGTCATGTCATGTTGTGTTGTGTTGTTTTGTCTTGCCTTGTTTTGTCTTGTCTTGTCTTGGGTTGTCTTGTCTTGTCTTTTCTTGTCTTGTCTTGTCTTGTCTTGTCTTGTCTTGTCTTGGGTTGTCTTGTCTTGTCTTGTCTTGTCTTGTCTTGTCTTGTCTTGTCTTGTCTTGTCTTGTCTTGTCTTGTCTTGTCTTGTCTTGTCTTGTCTTGTCTTGTCTTGTCTTGTCTTGTCTTGTCTAGTCTTGTCTAGTCTTGTCTAGTCTTGTCTAGTCTTGTCTTTTCTTGTCTTTTCTTGTCTTGTCTTGTCTTGTCTTGTCTTGTCTTGTCTTGTCTTGTCTTGTCTTGTCTTGTCTTGTCTTGTCTTGTCTTGTCTTGTCTTGTCTTGTCTTTTCTTGTCTTGTCTTGTCTTGTCTTGTCTTGTCATGTCTTGTCTTGTCTTGTCTTGTCTTGTCTTGTCGTGTCTTGTCTTGTCTTGCATTTTCTTGTCTGGCCTGGTCTTGTCTTGTCTTGTCTTGTCTTGTCTTTTCTTGTCTTGTCTTGTCTTGTCTTGTCTTGTCTTGTCTTGTCTTGTCTTGTCTTGTCTTGTCTTGTCTTGTCTTGTCTTGTCGTGTCTTGTCTTGCCTTTTCTTGTCTGGCCTTGTCTAGTCTTGTCTAGTCTTGTCTAGTCTTGTCTAGTCTTGTCTAGTCTTGTCTAGTCTTGTCTAGTCTTGTCTTGTCTTGTCTAGTCTTGTCTAGTCTAGTCTTGTCTAGTCGTGTCTTGTCTAGTCTTGCCTTCTCTTGTCTGGCCTTGTCTAGTCTTGTCTAGTCTTGTCTAGTCTTGTCTTGTCTTGTCTTGTCTTGTCTTGTCTTGTCTTGTCTTGTCTAGTCTTGTCTTGTCTTGTCTAGTCTTGTCTTGTCTTGTCTTGTCTTGTCTTGTCTTGTCTTGTCTTGTCTTGTCTTATCTTGTCTTGTCTTGTCTTGTCTTGTCTTGTCTTGTCTTGTCTTGTCTTGTCTTGTCTTGTCTTGTCTTGTCTTGTCTTGTCATATCTTGTCTTGTCTTGTCTTGTCTTGTCTTGCATTTTCTTGTCTGGCCTGGTCTTGTCTTGTCTTGTCTTGTCGTGTCTTGTCTTGTCTTGCCTTTTCTTGTCTGGCCTTGTCTAGTCTTGTCCAGTCTTGTCTAGTCTTGTCTAGTCTTGTCTAGTCTTGTCTAGTCTTGTCTAGTCTTGTCTAGTCTTGTCTTGTCTTGTCTTGTCTAGTCTTGTCTAGTCTTGTCTAGTCTTGTCTTGTCTTGTCTAGTCTTGTCTAGTCTAGTCTTGTCTAGTCGTGTCTTGTCTAGTCTTGCCTTTTCTTGTCTGGCCTTGTCTAGTCTTGTCTAGTCTTGTCTATTCTTGTCTAGTCTTGTCTTGTCTTGTCTTGTCTTGTCTTGTCTTGTCTTGTCTAGTCTTGTCTTGTCTTGTCTTGTCTTGTCTTGTCTTGTCTTGTCTTGTCTTGTCTTGTCTTGTCTTGTCTTGTCTTGTCTTGTCTTGTCTTGTCTTGTCTTGTCTTGTCTTGTCTTGTCTTGTCTTGTCTTGTCTTGTCTTGTCTTGTCTAGTCTTGTCTAGTCTTGTC
Organism: Zeugodacus cucurbitae; assembly: GCF_028554725.1. NCBI lineage: Eukaryota > Metazoa > Arthropoda > Insecta > Diptera > Tephritidae > Zeugodacus > Zeugodacus cucurbitae. Next base: position 21,593,798 of record NC_071672.1, on the reverse strand, counting down.
TAGTCTTGTCTAGTCTTGTCTAGTCTTGTCTTGTCTTGTCTAGTCTTGTCTAGTCTTGTCTAGTCTTGTCTAGTCTTGTCTTGTCTTGTCTTTTCTTGTCTGGTCTTGTCTTGTCTTGTCTTGTCTTGTCTTGTCTAGTCTTGTCTTTTCTTGTCTGGTCTTGTCTTGTCTTGTCTGGTCTTGTCTTGTCTTGTCTTGTCTTGTCTTGTCTTGTCTTGTCTTGTCTTGTCTTGTCTTGTCTAGTCTTGTCTAGTCTTGTCTAGTCTTGTCTTGTCTTGTCTAGTCTTGTCTAGTCTTGTCTAGTCTTGTCTAGTCTTGTCTTGTCTTGTCTTTTCTTGTCTTGTCTTGTCTTGTCTAGTCTTGTCTTTTCTTGTCTGGTCTTGTCTTGTCTTGTCTGGTCTTGTCTTGTCTTGTCTTGTCTTGCCTTGTTTTGTCTTGTCTTGTCTTGTCTTGTCTTGTCTTGTCTTGTCTTGTCTTGGGTTGTCTTGTCTTGTCTTTTCTTGTCTTGTCTTGTCTTTGGTTGTCTTGTCTAGTCTTGTCTAGTCTTGTCTTGTCTTGTCTTGTCTTGTCTTGTCTTGTCTTGTCTTGTCTTGTCTTGTCTTGTCTTGTCTTGTCTTGTCTTGTCTTGTCTTGTCTTGTCTTGTCTTGTCTAGTCTTGTCTTTTCTTGTCTGGTCTTGTCTTGTCTTGTCTGGTCTTGTCTTGTCTAGTCTTGTCTTGTCTTGTCTTGTTTTGTCTTGTCTAGTCTTGTCTAGTCTTGTCTTGTCTTGTCTTGTCTTGTCTTGTCTTGTCTTGTCTTGTCTTGTCTTGTCTTGTCTTGTCTTGTCTTGTCTTGTCTTGTCTTGTCTAGTCTTGTCTTTTCTTGTCTGGTCTTGTCTTGTCTTGTCTGGTCTGGTCTTGTCTAGTCTTGTCTTGTCTTGTCTTGTCTTGTCTTGTCTTGTCTTGTCTAGTCTTGTCTAGTCTTGTCTAGTCTTGTCTAGTCTTGTCTAGTCTTGTCTTGTCTTGTCTTGTCTTGTCTTGTCTTGTCTTGTCTTGTCTTGTCTTGTCTTGTCTTGTCTTGTCTTGTCTTGTCTTGTCTTGTCTTGTCTTGTCTTGTCTTGTCTTGTCTTGTCTTGTCTTGTCTTGTCTTGTCTTGTCTTGGGTTGTCTTGTCTTGTCTTGTCTTGAGTTGTCTTGTCTAGTCTTGTCTTGTCTTGTCTTGTCTAGTCTTGTCTTGTCTTGTTTTGTCTTGCCTTGTTTTGTCTTGTCTTGTCTTGTCTTGTCTTGGGTTGTCTTGTCTTGTCTTTTCTTGTCTTGTCTTGTCTTGTCTTGTCTTGTCTTGTCTAGACTTGTCTTGTCTTGTCTTGTCTAGTCTTGTCTTGTCTTGTCTTGTCTTGTCTTGTCTTGTCTAGTCTTGTCTAGTCTTGTCTTGTCTTGTCTTGTCTTGTCTTGTCTTGTCTTGTCTTGTCTTGTCTTGTCTTGTCTTGTCTTGTCTTGTCTTGTCTTGTCTTGTCTTGTCTTGTCTTGTCTTGTCTAGTCTTGTCTAGTCTTGTCTAGTCTTGTCTTGTCTTGTCTTGTCTTGTCTTGTCTTGTCTTGTCTTGTCTTGTCTTCTCTTGTCTTGTCTTGTCTTGTCTTGTCTTGTCTTGTCTAGTCTTGTCTAGTCTTGTCTAGTCTTGTCTAGTCTTGTCTAGTCTTGTCTAGTCTTGTCTAGTCTTGTCTAGTCTTGTCTAGTCTTGTCTAGTCTTGTCTAGTCTTGTCTAGTCTTGTCTTGTCTTGTCTTGTCTTGTCTTGTCTTGTCTTGTCTTGTCTTGTCTTGTCTTGTCTTGTCTTGTCTTGTCTAGTCTTGTCTAGTCTTGTCTAGTCTTGTCTTGTCTTGTCTTGTCTTGTCTAGGCTTGTCTAGTCTTGTCTTGTCTTGTCTAGTCTTGTCTAGTCTTGTCTAGTCTTGTCTTTTCTTGTCTTGTCTTGTCTTGTCTGGTCTTGTCTTGTCTTGTCTTGTTTTGTCATGTCATGTCATGTTGTGTTGTGTTGTTTTGTCTTGTCTTGTTTTGTCTTGTTTTGTCTTGTCATGTCTTCTCATGTCTTGTCTTGTCTTGTCTTGTCTTGTCTTGTCTTGTCTTGTCTTGTCTTGTCTTTTCTTGTCTGGTCTTGTCTTGTCTTGTCTAGTCTAGTCTTGTCTTTTCTTGTCTTGTCTAGTCTTGTCTTGTCTTGTCTTTTCTTGTCTGGTCTTGTCTTGTGTTGTCTTGTCTTGTCTTGTCTAGTCTTGTCTTGTCTTGTCTAGTCTTGTCTAGTCTTGTCTTGTCTTGTCTTGTCTAGTCTTGTCTAGTCTTGTCTAGTCTTGTCTTGTCTTGTCTAGTCTTGTCTAGTCTAGTCTAGTCTAGTCTTGTCTAGTCTTGTCTTGTCTTGTCTTGTCTTGTCTAGTCTTGTCTAGTCTTGTCTAGTCTTGTCTAGTCTTGTCTTGTCTTGTCTAGTCTTGTCTTGTCTAGTCTTGTCTAGTCTTGTCTAGTCTTGTCTAGTCTTGTCTTGTCTTGTCTTGTCTAGTCTTGTCTAGTCTTGTCTAGTCTTGTCTAGTCTTGTCTAGTCTTGTCTAGTCTTGTCTAGTCTTGTCTTGTCTTGTCTAGTCTTGTCTTGTCTAGTCTTGTCTAGTCTTGTCTTGTCTTGTCTTGTCTAGTCTTGTCTAGTCTTGTCTAGTCTTGTCTAGTCTTGTCTTGTCTTGTCTTGTCTAGTCTTGTCTAGTCTAGTCTTGTCTAGTCTTGTCTAGTCTTGTCTAGTCTTGTCTAGTCTTGTCTTGTTTTGTCTTGTTTTGTCTTGTTTTGTCTTGTCATGTCTTCTCATGTCTTGTCTTGTCTTGTCTTGTCTTGTCTTGTCTTGTCTTTTCTTGTCTGGTCTTGTCTTGTCTTGTCTAGTCTAGTCTTGTCTTTTCTTGTCTTGTCTTGTCTTGTCTTTTCTTGTCTTTTCTTGTCTGGTCTTGTCTTGTCTTGTCTTTTCTTGTCTTGTCTTGTCTAGTCTTGTCTTGTCTTGTCTAGTCTTGTCTAGTCTTGTCTTGTCTTGTCTTGTCTAGTCTTGTCTAGCCTTGTCTAGTCTTGTCTTGTCTTGTCTAGTCTTGTCTAGTCTAGTCTTGTCTAGTCTTGTCTAGTCTTGTCTTGTCTTGTCTTGTCTTGTCTTGTCTTGTCTAGTCTTGTCTAGTCTTGTCTAGTCTTGTCTAGTCTTGTCTTGTCTAGTCTTGTCTTGTCTAGTCTTGTCTAGTCTTGTCTAGTCTTGTCTAGTCTTGTCTAGTCTTGTCTTGTCTTGTCTTGTCTAGTCTTGTCTAGTCTTGTCTAGTCTTGTCTTGTCTTGTCTTGTCTTGTCTTGTCTTGTCTTGTCTTGTCTTGTCTTGTCTTGTCTTTCCTTGTCTAGTCTTGTCTAGTCTTGTCTAGTCTTGTCTAGTCTTGTCTTGTCTTGTCTAGTCTTGTCTAGTCTTGTCTTGTCTTGTCTTGTCTTGTCTTGTCTTGTCTATTCTTGTCTAGTCTTGTCTTGTCTTGTCTAGTCTTGTCTAGTCTTGTCTAGTCTTGTCTAGTCTTGTCTTGTCTTGTCTTGTCTTGTCTTGTCTGGTCTTGTCTTGTCTTGTCTTGTTTTGTCATGTCATGTCATGTCATGTTGTGTTGTGTTGTTTTGTCTTGTCTTGTTTTGTCTTGTTTTGTCTTGTTTTGTCTTGTCATGTCTTCTCATGTCTTGTCTTGTCTTGTCTTGTCTTGTCTTGTCTTGTCTTGTCTTTTCTTGTCTGGTCTTGTCTTGTCTTGTCTAGTCTAGTCTTGTCTTTTCTTGTCTTGTCTAGTCTTGTCTTGTCTTGTCTTTTCTTGTCTGGTCTTGTCTTGTCTTGTCTTGTCTTGTCTTGTCTTGTCTAGTCTTGTCTTGTCTTGTCTTGTCTAGTCTTGTCTAGTCTTGTCAAGTCTTGTCTTGTCTTGTCTAGTCTTGTCTAGTCTTGTCTAGTCTTGTCTTGTCTTGTCTAGTCTTGTCTAGTCTTGTCTAGTCTAGTCTTGTCTAGTCTTGTCTTGTCTTGTCTTGTCTAGTCTTGTCTAGTCTTGTCTAGTCTTGTCTAGTCTTATCTTGTCTAGTCTTGTCTTGTCTAGTCTTGTCTAGTCTTGTCTAGTCTTGTCTAGTCTTGTCTAGTCTTGTCTTATCTTGTCTTGTCTAGTCTTGTCTAGTCTTGTCTAGTCTTGTCTTGTCTTGTCTTGTCTAGTCTTGTCTAGTCTTGTCTAGTCTTGTCTTGTCTTGTCTTGTCTAGTCTTGTCTTGTCTTGTCTTGTCTAGTCTTGTCTTGTCTTGTCTAGTCTTGTCTAGTCTTGTCTAGTCTTGTCTTGTCTTGTCTTGTCTTGTCTTGTCTGGTCTTGTTTTGTATTGTCTTGTCTTGTTTTGTCATGTCATGTCATGTCATGTCATGTCATGTTGTGTTGTGTTGTTTTGTCTTGTCTTGTCTTGTTTTGTCTTGTTTTGTCTTGTCATGTCTTCTCATGTCTTGTCTTGTCTTGTCTTGTCTTTTCTTGTCTGGTCTTGTCTTGTCTTGTCTAGTCTAGTCTTGTCTTGTCTAGTCTTGTCTTGTCTAGTCTTGTCTAGTCTTGTCTTGTCTTGTCTTGTCTAGTCTTGTCTAGTCTTGTCTAGTCTTGTCTTGTCTTGTCTAGTCATGTCTAGTCTTGTCTAGTCTTGTCTTGTCTTGTCTTGTCTAGTCTTGTCTAGTCTTGTCTAGTCTTGTCTAGTCTTGTCTAGTCTTGTCTTGTCTTGTCTAGTCTTGTCTTGTCTAGTCTTGTCTAGTCTTGTCTAGTCTTGTCTAGTCTTGTCTAGTCTTGTCTTGTCTTGTCTTGTCTTGTCTTGTCTAGTCTTGTCTAGTCTTGTCTAGTCTTGTCTTGTCTTGTCTTGTCTTGTCTTGTCTTGTCTTGTCTTGTCTTGTCTTTCCTTGTCTAGTCTTGTCTAGTCTTGTCTAGTCTTGTCTAGTCTTGTCTTGTCTTGTCTAGTCTTGTCTAGTCTTGTCTTGTCTTGTCATGTCTTGTCTTGTCTTGTCTATTCTTGTCTAGTCTTGTCTTGTCTTGTCTAGTCTTGTCTAGTCTTGTCTAGTCTTGTCTTGTCTTGTCTTGTCTTGTCTTGTCTGGTCTTGTCTTGTCTTGTCTTGTTTTGTCATGTCATGTCATGTCATGTTGTGTTGTGTTGTTTTGTCTTGTCTTGTTTTGTCTTGTTTTGTCTTGTCATGTCTTCTCATGTCTTGTCTTGTCTTGTCTTGTCTTGTCTTGTCTTGTCTTGTCTTGTCTTTTCTTGTCTGGTCTTGTCTTGTCTTGTCTATACTAGTCTTGTCTTTTCTTGTCTTGTCTAGTCTTGTCTTGTCTTGTCTTTTCTTGTCTGGTCTTGTCTTGTCTTGTCTTGTCTTGTCTTGTCTTGTCTAGTCTTGTCTTGTCTTGTCTAGTCTTGTCTAGTCTTGTCTTGTCTTGTCTTGTCTAGCCTTGTCTAGTCTTGTCTAGTCTTGTCTTGTCTTGTCTAGTCTTGTCTAGTCTTGTCTAGTCTAGTCTTGTCTAGTCTTGTCTTGTCTTGTCTTGTCTAGTCTTGTCTAGTCTTGTCTAGTCTTGTCTTGTCTTGTCTTGTCTAGTCTTGTCTAGTCTTGTCTAGTCTAGTCTTGTCTAGTCTTGTCTTGTCTTGTCTTGTCTAGTCTTGTCTAGTCTTGTCTAGTCTTGTCTAGTCTTGTCTTGTCTTGTCTAGTCTTGTCTTGTCTAGTCTTGTCTAGTCTTGTCTAGTCTTGTCTAGTCTTGTCTTATCTTGTCTTGTCTAGTCTTGTCTAGTCTTGTCTAGTCTTGTCTTGTCTTGTCTTGTCTAGTCTTGTCTAGTCTTGTCTAGTCTTGTCTAGTCTTGTCTAGTCTAGTCTCGTCTTGTCTTGTTTTGTCTTGTTTTGTCTTGTCATGTCTTCTCATGTCTTGTCTAGTCTTGTCTAGTCTTGTCTAGTCTTGTCTAGTCTTGTCTTGTCTAGTCTTGTCTTGTCTTGTCTTGTCTTTTCTTGTCTTGCCTTGTCTTGTTTTGTCTAGTCTTGTCTAGTCTTGTCTAGTCTTGTCTAGTCTTGTCTAGTCTTGTCTAGTCTTGTCTTGTCTTGTCTTGTCTAGTCTTGTCTTGTCTAGTCTTGTCTAGTCTTGTCTAGTCTTGTCTAGTCTTGTCTAGTCTTGTCTTGTCTTGTCTTGTCTAGTCTTGTCTAGTCTAGTCTTGTCTAGTCTTGTCTAGTCTTGTCTAGTCTTGTCTAGTCTTGTCTTGTCTAGTCTTGTCTAGTCTTGTCTAGTCTTGTCTAGTCTTGTCTAGTCTTGTCTTGTCTTGTCTTGTCTAGTCTTGTCTAGTCTTGTCTAGTCTTGTCTTGTCTTGTCTTGTCTAGTCTTGTCTAGTCTAGTCTTGTCTAGTCTTGTCTAGTCTTGTCTAGTCTTGTCTAGTCTTGTCTAGTCTTGTCTAGTCTTGTCTTGTCTTGTCTTGTCTTGTCTTGTCTTGTCTTTTCTTGTCTGGTCTTGTCTTGTCTAGTCTTGTCTTGTCTTGTCTTGTCTTTTCTTGTCTTGCCTTGTCTTGTTTTGTCTAGTCTTGTCTAGTCTTGTCTAGTCTTGTCTAGTCTTGTCTAGTCTTGTCTTGTCTTGTCTTGTCTAGTCTTGTCTTGTCTAGTCTTGTCTAGTCTTGTCTAGTCTTGTCTAGTCTTGTCTAGTCTTGTCTAGTCTTGTCTAGTCTTGTCTAGTCTTGTCTAGTCTTGTCTAGTCTTGTCTAGTCTTGTCTTGTCTAGTCTTGTCTTGTCTTGTCTTGTCTTTTCTTGTCTTGCCTTGTCTTGTTTTGTCTAGTCTTGTCTAGTCTTGTCTAGTCTTGTCTAGTCTTGTCTAGTCTTGTCTTGTCTAGTCTTGTCTTGTCTTGTCTAGTCTTGTCTTGTCTAGTCTTGTCTAGTCTTGTCTAGTCTTGTCTAGTCTTGTCTTGTCTTGTCTTGTCTAGTCTTGTCTAGTCTTGTCTAGTCTTGTCTTGTCTTGTCTTGTCTAGTCTTGTCTAGTCTAGTCTTGTCTAGTCTTGTCTAGTCTTGTCTAGTCTTGTCTAGTCTTGTCTAGTCTTGTCTAGTCTTGTCTAGTCTTGTCTTGTCTTGTCTTGTCTAGTCTTGTCTAGTCTAGTCTTGTCTAGTCTTGTCTAGTCTTGTCTAGTCTTGTCTAGTCTTGTCTAGTCTTGTCTAGTCTTGTCTAGTCTTGTCTAGTCTTGTCTAGTCTTGTCTTGTCTAGTCTAGTCTTGTCTAGTCTTGTCTTATCTTGTCTTGTCTAGTCTTGTCTAGTCTTGTCTAGTCTTGTCTTGTCTTGTCTTGTCTAGTCTTGTCTAGTCTTGTCTAGTCTTGTCTAGTCTTGTCTAGTCTAGTCTCGTCTTGTCTTGTTTTGTCTTGTTTTGTCTTGTCATGTCTTCTCATGTCTTGTCTAGTCTTGTCTAGTCTTGTCTAGTTTTGTCTAGTCTTGTCTTGTCTAGTCTTGTCTTGTCTTGTCTTGTCTTGTCTTGTCTTTTCTTGTCTTGCCTTGTCTTGTTTTGTCTAGTCTTGTCTAGTCTTGTCTAGTCTTGTCTAGTCTTGTCTAGTCTTGTCTTGTCTTGTCTTGTCTAGTCTTGTCTTGTCTAGTCTTGTCTAGTCTTGTCTAGTCTTGTCTAGTCTTGTCTTGTCTTGTCTTGTCTAGTCTTGTCTAGTCTAGTCTTGTCTAGTCTTGTCTAGTCTTGTCTAGTCTTGTCTAGTCTTGTCTAGTCTTGTCTTGTCTAGTCTTGTCTAGTCTTGTCTAGTCTTGTCTAGTCTTGTCTTGTCTTGTCTTGTCTTGTCTAGTCTTGTCTAGTCTTGTCTAGTCTTGTCTTGTCTTGTCTTGTCTAGTCTTGTCTAGTCTAGTCTTGTCTAGTCTTGTCTAGTCTTGTCTAGTCTTGTCTAGTCTTGTCTAGTCTTGTCTAGTCTTGTCTTGTCTTGTCTTGTCTTGTCTTGTCTTGTCTTTTCTTGTCTGGTCTTGTCTTGTCTAGTCTTGTCTTGTCTTGTCTTGTCTTTTCTTGTCTTGCCTTGTCTTGTTTTGTCTAGTCTTGTCTAGTCTTGTCTAGTCTTGTCTAGTCTTGTCTAGTCTTGTCTTGTCTTGTCTTGTCTAGTCTTGTCTTGTCTAGTCTTGTCTAGTCTTGTCTAGTCTTGTCTAGTCTTGTCTAGTCTTGTCTTGTCTTGTCTAGTCTTGTCTTGTCTTGTCTTGTCTTTTCTTGTCTTGCCTTGTCTTGTTTTGTCTAGTCTTGTCTAGTCTTGTCTAGTCTTGTCTAGTCTTGTCTTGTCTAGTCTTGTCTTGTCTTGTCTAGTCTTGTCTTGTCTAGTCTTGTCTAGTCTTGTCTAGTCTTGTCTAGTCTTGTCTAGTCTTGTCTAGTCTTGTCTTGTCTTGTCTTGTCTAGTCTTGTCTAGTCTTGTCTAGTCTTGTCTTGTCTTGTCTTGTCTAGTCTTGTCTAGTCTAGTCTTGTCTAGTCTTGTCTAGTCTTGTCTAGTCTTGTCTAGTCTTGTCTAGTCTTGTCTTGTCTTGTCTAGTCTTGTCTAGTCTAGTCTTGTCTAGTCTTGTCTAGTCTTGTCTAGTCTTGTCTGGTCTTGTCTTGTCTTGTCTTGTCTTGTCTTGTCTTGTCTTGTCTTGTCTAGACTTGTCTTGTCTTGTCTAGTCTTGTCTAGTCTTGTCTTGTCTAGTCTTGTCTAGTCTTGTCTAGTCTTGTCTTGTCTAGTCTTGTCTAGTCTTGTCTAGTCTTGTCTAGTCTTGTCTAGTCTTGTCTAGTCTTGTCTAGTCTTGTCTAGTCTTGTCTGGTCTTGTCTTGTCTTGTCTTGTCTTGTCTTGTCTTGTCTTGTCTAGACTTGTCTTGTCTTGTCTAGTCTTGTCTAGTCTTGTCTTGTCTAGTCTTGTCTAGTCTTGTCTAGTCTTGTCTTGTCTAGTCTTGTCTAGTCTTGTCTAGTCTTGTCTAGTCTTGTCTAGTCTTGTCTAGTCTTGTCTAGTCTTGTCTAGTCTTGTCTAGTCTTGTCTAGTCTTGTCTAGTCTTGTCTAGTCTTGTCTTGTCTAGTCTAGTCTTGTCCTGTCTTTTCTTGTCTAGTCTTGTCTAGTCTTGTCTAGTCTTGTCTAGTCTTGTCTTGTCTTGTCTTGTCTAGTCTTGTCTAGTCTTGTCTAGTCTTGTCTTGTCTTGTCTTGTCTAGTCTTGTCTAGTCTAGTCTTGTCTAGTCTTGTCTAGTCTTGTCTAGTCTTGTCTAGTCTTGTCTAGTCTTGTCTTGTCTAGTCTTGTCTTGTCTTGTCTTGTCTAGTCTTGTCTAGTCTTGTCTAGTCTTGTCTAGTCTTGTCTTGTCTAGTCTAGTCTTGTCTTGTCTTGTCTTGTCTAGTCTTGTCTAGTCTTGTCTAGTCTTGTCTAGTCTTGTCTAGTCTTGTCTTGTCTTGTCTTGTCTAGTCTTGTCTAGTCTTGTCTAGTCTTGTCTTGTCTTGTCTTGTCTAGTCTTGTCTAGTCTAGTCTTGTCTAGTCTTGTCTAGTCTTGTCTAGTCTTGTCTAGTCTTGTCTTGTCTTGTCTAGGCTTGTCTAGTCTTGTCTTGTCTTGTCTAGTCTTGTCTAGTCTTGTCTAGTCTTGTCTTTCCTTGTCTTGTCTTGTCTTGTCTGGTCTTGTCTTGTCTTGTCTTGTTTTGTCATGTCATGTCATGTTGTGTTGTGTTGTTTTGTCTTGTCTTGTTTTGTCTTGTTTTGTCTTGTCATGTCTTCTCATGTCTTGTCTTGTCTTGTCTTGTCTTGTCTTGTCTTGTCTTGTCTTGTCTTGTCTTGTCTTGTCTTGTCTTGTCTTGTCTTGTCTTGTCTTGTCTTGTCTTGTCTTGTCTTGTCTTGGGTTGTCTTGTCTTGTCTTGTCTTGAGTTGTCTTGTCTAGTCTTGTCTTGTCTTGTCTTGTCTAGTCTTGTCTTGTCTTGTTTTGTCTTGCCTTGTTTTGTCTTGTCTTGTCTTGTCTTGTCTTGGGTTGTCTTGTCTTGTCTTTTCTTGTCTTGTCTTGTCTTGTCTTGTCTTGTCTTGTCTAGACTTGTCTTGTCTTGTCTTGTCTAGTCTTGTCTTGTCTTGTCTTGTCTTGTCTTGTCTTGTCTAGTCTTGTCTAGTCTTGTCTAGTCTTGTCTTGTCTTGTCTTGTCTTGTCTTGTCTTGTCTTGTCTTGTCTTGTCTTGTCTTGTCTTGTCTTGTCTTGTCTTGTCTTGTCTTGTCTTGTCTTGTCTTGTCTTGTCTAGTCTTGTCTAGTCTTGTCTAGTCTTGTCTTGTCTTGTCTTGTCTTGTCTTGTCTAGTCTTGTCTAGTCTAGTCTTGTCTAGTCTTGTCTAGTCTTGTCTAGTCTTGTCTAGTCTTGTCTAGTCTTGTCTAGTCTTGTCTTGTCTTGTCTTGTCTTGTCTTGTCTTGTCTTTTCTTGTCTGGTCTTGTCTTGTCTAGTCTTGTCTTGTCTTGTCTTGTCTTTTCTTGTCTTGCCTTGTCTTGTTTTGTCTAGTCTTGTCTAGTCTTGTCTAGTCTTGTCTAGTCTTGTCTAGTCTTGTCTTGTCTTGTCTTGTCTAGTCTTGTCTTGTCTAGTCTTGTCTAGTCTTGTCTAGTCTTGTCTAGTCTTGTCTAGTCTTGTCTAGTCTTGTCTTGTCTAGTCTTGTCTTGTCTTGTCTTGTCTTTTCTTGTCTTGCCTTGTCTTGTTTTGTCTAGTCTTGTCTAGTCTTGTCTAGTCTTGTCTAGTCTTGTCTTGTCTAGTCTTGTCTTGTCTTGTCTAGTCTTGTCTTGTCTAGTCTTGTCTAGTCTTGTCTAGTCTTGTCTAGTCTTGTCTAGTCTTGTCTTGTCTTGTCTTGTCTAGTCTTGTCTAGTCTTGTCTAGTCTTGTCTTGTCTTGTCTTGTCTAGTCTTGTCTAGTCTAGTCTTGTCTAGTCTTGTCTAGTCTTGTCTAGTCTTGTCTAGTCTTGTCTAGTCTTGTCTTGTCTTGTCTAGTCTTGTCTAGTCTAGTCTTGTCTAGTCTTGTCTAGTCTTGTCTAGTCTTGTCTGGTCTTGTCTTGTCTTGTCTTGTCTTGTCTTGTCTTGTCTTGTCTTGTCTAGACTTGTCTTGTCTTGTCTAGTCTTGTCTAGTCTTGTCTTGTCTAGTCTTGTCTAGTCTTGTCTAGTCTTGTCTTGTCTAGTCTTGTCTAGTCTTGTCTAGTCTTGTCTAGTCTTGTCTAGTCTTGTCTTGTCTTGTCTTGTCTAGTCTTGTCTAGTCTTGTCTAGTCTTGTCTAGTCTTGTCTAGTCTTGTCTTGTCTTGTCTTGTCTAGTCTTGTCTAGTCTTGTCTAGTCTTGTCTTGTCTTGTCTTGTCTAGTCTTGTCTAGTCTAGTCTTGTCTAGTCTTGTCTAGTCTTGTCTAGTCTTGCCTTGTCTTGTCTTGTCTTGTCTAGGCTTGTCTAGTCTTGTCTTGTCTTGTCTAGTCTTGTCTAGTCTTGTCTAGTCTTGTCTTTTCTTGTCTTGTCTTGTCTTGTCTGGTCTTGTCTTGTCTTGTCTTGTTTTGTCATGTCATGTCATGTTGTGTTGTGTTGTTTTGTCTTGTCTTGTTTTGTCTTGTTTTGTCTTGTCATGTCTTCTCATGTCTTGTCTTGTCTTGTCTTGTCTTGTCTTGTCTTGTCTTGTCTTGTCTTGTCTTTTCTTGTCTGGTCTTGTCTTGTCTTGTCTAGTCTAGTCTTGTCTTTTCTTGTCTTGTCTAGTCTTGTCTTGTCTTGTCTTTTCTTGTCTGGTCTTGTCTTGTGTTGTCTTGTCTTGTCTTGTCTAGTCTTGTCTTGTCTTGTCTAGTCTTGTCTAGTCTTGTCTTGTCTTGTCTTGTCTAGTCTTGTCTAGTCTTGTCTAGTCTTGTCTTGTCTTGTCTAGTCTTGTCTAGTCTAGTCTAGTCTAGTCTTGTCTAGTCTTGTCTTGTCTTGTCTTGTCTTGTCTTGTCTGGTCTTGTCTTGTCTTGTCTTGTTTTGTCATGTCATGTCATGTTGTGTTGTGTTGTTTTGTCTTGTCTTGTTTTGTCTTGTTTTGTCTTGTCATGTCTTCTCATGTCTTGTCTTGTCTTGTCTTGTCTTGTCTTGTCTTGTCTTGTCTTGTCTTGTCTTTTCTTGTCTGGTCTTGTCTTGTCTTGTCTAGTCTAGTCTTGTCTTTTCTTGTGTTGTCTTGTCTTGTCTTGTCTAGTCTTGTCTTGTCTTGTCTAGTCTTGTCTAGTCTTGTCTAGTCTTGTCTAGTCTTGTCTAGTCTTGTCTAGTCTTGTCTTGTCTTGTCTTGTCTAGTCTTGTCTAGTCTTGTCTAGTCTTGTCTTGTCTTGTCTTGTCTAGTCTTGTCTAGTCTAGTCTTGTCTAGTCTTGTCTAGTCTTGTCTAGTCTTGTCAAGTCTTGTCTAGTCTTGTCTTGTCTTGTCTAGTCTTGTCTAGTCTAGTCTTGTCTAGTCTTGTCTAGTCTTGTCTAGTCTTGTCTGGTCTTGTCTTGTCTTGTCTTGTCTTGTCTTGTCTTGTCTTGTCTTGTCTAGACTTGTCTTGTCTTGTCTAGTCTTGTCTAGTCTTGTCTTGTCTAGTCTTGTCTAGTCTTGTCTAGTCTTGTCTTGTCTAGTCTTGTCTAGTCTTGTCTAGTCTTGTCTAGTCTTGTCTAGTCTTGTCTTGTCTTGTCTTGTCTAGTCTTGTCTAGTCTTGTCTAGTCTTGTCTAGTCTTGTCTAGTCTTGTCTTGTCTTGTCTTGTCTAGTCTTGTCTAGTCTTGTCTAGTCTTGTCTTGTCTTGTCTTGTCTAGTCTTGTCTAGTCTAGTCTTGTCTAGTCTTGTCTAGTCTTGTCTAGTCTTGTCTTGTCTTGTCTTGTCTTGTCTAGGCTTGTCTAGTCTTGTCTTGTCTTGTCTAGTCTTGTCTAGTCTTGTCTAGTCTTGTCTTTTCTTGTCTTGTCTTGTCTTGTCTGGTCTTGTCTTGTCTTGTCTTGTTTTGTCTTGTTTTGTCTTGTCATGTCTTCTCATGTCTTGTCTTGTCTTGTCTTGTCTTGTCTTGTCTTGTCTTGTCTTGTCTTGTCTTTTCTTGTCTGGTCTTGTCTTGTCTTGTCTAGTCTAGTCTTGTCTTTTCTTGTCTTGTCTAGTCTTGTCTTGTCTTGTCTTTTCTTGTCTTGTCTAGTCTTGTCTTGTCTTGTCTTTTCTTGTCTGGTCTTGTCTTGTGTTGTCTTGTCTTGTCTTGTCTAGTCTTGTCTTGTCTTGTCTAGTCTTGTCTAGTCTTGTCTAGTCTTGTCTTGTCTTGTCTAGTCTTGTCTAGTCTAGTCTAGTCTAGTCTTGTCTAGTCTTGTCTTGTCTTGTCTTGTCTTTTCTTGTCTGGTCTTGTCTTGTCTTGTCTAGTCTAGTCTTGTCTTTTCTTGTCTTGTCTAGTCTTGTCTTGTCTTGTCTTTTCTTGTCTGGTCTTGTCTTGTGTTGTCTTGTCTTGTCTTGTCTAGTCTTGTCTTGTCTTGTCTAGTCTTGTCTAGTCTTGTCTTGTCTTGTCTTGTCTAGTCTTGTCTAGTCTTGTCTAGTCTTGTCTTGTCTTGTCTAGTCTTGTCTAGTCTAGTCTAGTCTAGTCTTGTCTAGTCTTGTCTTGTCTTGTCTTGTCTTGTCTTGTCTGGTCTTGTCTTGTCTAGTCTTGTCTAGTCTTGTCTTGTCTTGTCTTGTCTAGTCTTGTCTAGTCTTGTCTAGTCTTGTCTTGTCTTGTCTAGTCTTGTCTAGTCTAGTCTAGTCTAGTCTTGTCTAGTCTTGTCTAGTCTTGTCTTGTCTAGTCTTGTCTTGTCTTGTCTTGTCTTTTCTTGTCTTGCCTTGTCTTGTTTTGTCTAGTCTTGTCTAGTCTTGTCTAGTCTTGTCTAGTCTTGTCTTGTCTAGTCTTGTCTTGTCTTGTCTAGTCTTGTCTTGTCTAGTCTTGTCTAGTCTTGTCTAGTCTTGTCTAGTCTTGTCTAGTCTTGTCTTGTCTTGTCTTGTCTAGTCTTGTCTAGTCTTGTCTAGTCTTGTCTTGTCTTGTCTTGTCTTGTCTAGTCTTGTCTAGTCTAGTCTTGTCAAGTCTTGTCTAGTCTTGTCTAGTCTTGTCCAGTCTTGTCTTGTTTTGTCTTGTTTTGTCTTGTCATGTCTTCTCATGTCTTGTCTTGTCTTGTCTTGTCTTGTCTTGTCTTGTCTTTTCTTGTCTGATCTTGTCTTGTCTTGTCTAGTCTAGTCTTGTCTTTTCTTGTCTTGTCTAGTCTTGTCTTGTCTTGTCTTTTCTTGTCTGGTCTTGTCTTGTCTTGTCTTTTCTTGTCTTGTCTTGTCTAGTCTTGTCTTGTCTTGTCTAGTCTTGTCTAGTCTTGTCTTGTCTTGTCTTGTCTAGTCTTGTCTAGTCTTGTCTAGTCTTGTCTTGTCTTGTCTAGTCTTGTCTAGTCTAGTCTTGTCTAGTCTTGTCTAGTCTTGTCTTGTCTTGTCTTGTCTTGTCTAGTCTTGTCTAGTCTTGTCTAGTCTTGTCTAGTCTTGTCTTGTCTAGTCTTGTCTTGTCTAGTCTTGTCTAGTCTTGTCTAGTCTTGTCTAGTCTTGTCTAGTCTTGTCTTGTCTTGTCTTGTCTAGTCTTGTCTAGTCTTGTCTAGTCTTGTCTTGTCTTGTCTTGTCTTGTCTTGTCTTGTCTTGTCTTGTCTTGTCTTGTCTTGTCTTGTCTTGTCTTGTCTTGTCTTGTCTTTCCTTGTCTAGTCTTGTCTTGTCTTGTCTAGTCTTGTCTAGTCTTGTCTAGTCTTGTCTAGTCTTGTCTAGTCTTGTCTTGTCTTGTCTTGTCTTGTCTTGTCTGGTCTTGTCTTGTCTTGTTTTGTCATGTCATGTCATGTCATGTTGTGTTGTGTTGTTTTGTCTTGTCTTGTTTTGTCTTGTTTTGTCTTGTCATGTCTTCTCATGTCTTGTCTTGTCTTGTCTTGTCTTGTCTTGTCTTGTCTTTTCTTGTCTTGTCTTGTCTTGTCTTGTCTTGTCTTGTTTTGTCTTGCCTTGTTTTGTCTTGTCTTGTCTTGTCTTGTCTTTTCTTGTCTTGTCTTGTCTTGGGTTGTCTTGTCTTGTCTTTTCTTGTCTAGTCTTGTCTTTTCTTGTCTGGTCTTGTCTTGTCTTGTCTGATCTTGTCTTGTCTAGTCTTGTCTTGTCTTGTCTTGTTTTGTCTTGTCTAGTCTTGTCTAGTCTTGTCTTGTCTTGTCTTGTCTTGTCTTGTCTTGTCTTGTCTTGTCTTGTCTTGTCTTGTCTTGTCTTGTCTTGTCTTGTCTTGTCTTGTCTTGTCTTGTCTTGTCTTGTCTAGTCTTGTCTTTTCTTGTCTTGTCTTGTCTTGTCTTGTCTTGTCTTGTTTTGTCTTGCCTTGTTTTGTCTTGTCTTGTCTTGTCTTGTCTTTTCTTGTCTTGTCTTGTCTTGGGTTGTCTTGTCTTGTCTTTTCTTGTCTAGTCTTGTCTTTTCTTGTCTGGTCTTGTCTTGTCTTGTCTGGTCTTGTCTTGTCTAGTCTTGTCTTGTCTTGTCTTGTTTTGTCTTGTCTAGTCTTGTCTAGTCTTGTCTTGTCTTGTCTTGTCTTGTCTTGTCTTGTCTTGTCTTGTCTTGTCTTGTCTTGTCTTGTCTAGTCTTGTCTTGTCTTGTCTTGTCTTGTCTTGTCTTGTCTTGTCTTGTCTTGTCTTGTCTGGTCTTGTCTTGTCTTGTCTTGTTTTGTCATGTCATGTCATGTCATGTCATGTTGTGTTGTGTTGTTTTGTCTTGCCTTGTTTTGTCTTGTCTTGTCTTGTCTTGTCTTGTCTTGTCTTGTCTTGTCTTGTCTTGTCTTGTCTTGTCTTGTCTTGGGTTGTCTTGTCTTGTCTTTTCTTGTCTTGTCTTGTCTTGTCTTGTCTTTGGTTGTCTTGTCTAGTCTTGTCTAGTCTTGTCTTGTCTTGTCTTGTCTTGTCTTGTCTTGTCTTGTCTTGTCTTGTCTTGTCTTGTCTAGTCTTGTCTTTTCTTGTCTGGTCTTGTCTTGTCTTGTCTGGTCTTGTCTTGTCTAGTCTTGTCTTGTCTTGTCTTGTTTTGTCTTGTCTAGTCTTGTCTAGTCTTGTCTTGTCTTGTCTTGTCTTGTCTTGTCTTGTCTTGTCTTGTCTTGTCTTGTCTTGTCTTGTCTTGTCTTGTCTTGTCTTGTCTTGTCTTGTCTTGTCTAGTCTTGTCTTTTCTTGTCTGGTCTTGTCTTGTCTTGTCTGGTCTGGTCTTGTCTAGTCTTGTCTTGTCTTGTCTTGTCTTGTCTTGTCTTGTCTTGTCTAGTCTTGTCTAGTCTTGTCTAGTCTTGTCTAGTCTTGTCTAGTCTTGTCTTGTCTTGTCTTGTCTTGTCTTGTCTTGTCTTGTCTTGTCTTGTCTTGTCTTGTCTTGTATTGGGTTGTCTTGTCTTGTCTTGTCTTGAGTTGTCTTGTCTAGTCTTGTCTTGTCTTGTCTTGTCTAGTCTTGTCTTGTCTTGTTTTGTCTTGCCTTGTTTTGTCTTGTCTTGTCTTGTCTTGTCTTTTCTTGTCTTGTCTTGTCTTGTCTTGTCTTGTCTTGTCTTGTCTTGTCTTGTCTTGTCTAGACTTGTCTTGTCTTGTCTTGTCTTGTCTTGTCTTGTCTTTTCTTGTCTTGTCTTGTCTTGTCTTGTCTTGTCTTGTCTAGTCTTGTCTTGTCTTGTCTAGTCTTGTCTTGTCTTGTCTTGTCTTGTCTTGTCTTGTCTTGTCTTGTCTTGTCTTGTCTTGTCTTGTCTTGTCTTGTCTTGTCTTGTCTTGTCTTGTCTTGTCTAGTCTTGTCTAGTCTTGTCTAGTCTTGTCTAGTCTTGTCTAGTCTTGTCTTGTCTTGTCTTGTCTTGTCTTGTCTTGTCTTGTCTTGTCTTGTCTTCTCTTGTCTTGTCTTGTCTTGTCTTGTCTTGTCTAGTCTTGTCTAGTCTTGTCTAGTCTTGTCTAGTCTTGTCTAGTCTTGTCTAGTCTTGTCTAGTCTTGTCTAGTCTTGTCTTGTCTTGTCTTGTCTTGTCTTGTCTTGTCTTGTCTTGTCTTGTCTTGTCTTGTCTTGTCTTGTCTTGTCTTGTCTTGTCTTGTCTTGTCTTGTCTTGTCTTGTCTTGTCTTGTCTTGTCTAGTCTTGTCTAGTCTTGTCTAGTCTTGTCTTGTCTTGTCTTGTCTTGTCTAGGCTTGTCTAGTCTTGTCTTGTCTTGTCTAGTCTTGTCTAGTCTTGTCTAGTCTTGTCTTGTCTTGTCTTGTCTTGTCTTGTCTGGTCTTGTCTTGTCTTGTCTTGTTTTGTCATGTCATGTCATGTCATGTCATGTCATGTTGTGTTGTGTTGTTTTGTCTTGTCTTGTTTTGTCTTGTTTTGTCTTGTCATGTCTTCTCATGTCTTGTCTTGTCTTGTCTTGTCTTGTCTTGTCTTGTCTTTTCTTGTCTGGTCTTGTCTTGTCTTGTCTAGTCTAGTCTTGTCTTTTCTTGTCTTGTCTAGTCTTGTCTTGTCTTGTCTTTTCTTGTCTGGTCTTGTCTTGTGTTGTCTTGTCTTGTCTTGTCTAGTCTTGTCTTGTCTTGTCTAGTCTTGTCTAGTCTTGTCTAGTCTTGTCTTGTCTTGTCTAGTCTTGTCTGGTCTAGTCTAGTCTAGTCTTGTCTAGTCTTGTCTTGTCTTGTCTTGTCTAGTCTTGTCTAGTCTTGTCTAGTCTTGTCTAGTCTTGTCTAGTCTTGTCTTGTCTTGTCTAGTCTTGTCTTGTCTAGTCTTGTCTAGTCTTGTCTAGTCTTGTCTAGTCTTGTCTTGTCTTGTCTTGTCTTGTCTAGTCTTGTCTAGTCTTGTCTAGTCTTGTCTAGTCTTGTCTAGTCTTGTCTAGTCTTGTCTAGTCTTGTCTTGTCTTGTCTAGTCTTGTCTTGTCTAGTCTTGTCTAGTCTTGTCTAGTCTTGTCTTGTCTTGTCTTGTCTAGTCTTGTCTAGTCTTGTCTAGTCTTGTCTTGTCTTGTCTTGTCTTGTCTAGTCTTGTCTAGTCTAGTCTTGTCAAGTCTTGTCTAGTCTTGTCTAGTCTTGTCCAGTCTTGTCTTGTTTTGTCTTGTTTTGTCTTGTCATGTCTTCTCATGTCTTGTCTTGTCTTGTCTTGTCTTGTCTTGTCTTGTCTTGTCTTGTCTTGTCTTTTCTTGTCTGATCTTGTCTTGTCTTGTCTAGTCTAGTCTTGTCTTTTCTTGTCTTGTCTAGTCTTGTCTTGTCTTGTCTTTTCTTGTCGGGTCTTGTCTTGTCTTGTCTTTTCTTGTCTTGTCTTGTCTAGTCTTGTCTTGTCTTGTCTAGTCTTGTCTAGTCTTGTCTTGTCTTGTCTTGTCTAGTCTTGTCTAGTCTTGTCTTGTCTTGTCTAGTCTTGTCTAGTCTAGTCTTGTCTAGTCTTGTCTAGTCTTGTCTTGTCTTGTCTTGTCTTGTCTTGTCTTGTCTAGGCTTGTCTAGTCTTGTCTTGTCTTGTCTAGTCTTGTCTAGTCTTGTCTAGTCTTGTCTTGTCTTGTCTTGTCTTGTCTTGTCTGGTCTTGTCTTGTCTTGTCTTGTTTTGTCATGTCATGTCATGTCATGTCATGTCATGTTGTGTTGTGTTGTTTTGTCTTGTCTTGTTTTGTCTTGTTTTGTCTTGTCATGTCTTCTCATGTCTTGTCTTGTCTTGTCTTGTCTTGTCTTGTCTTGTCTTTTCTTGTCTGGTCTTGTCTTGTCTTGTCTAGTCTAGTCTTGTCTTTTCTTGTCTTGTCTAGTCTTGTCTTGTCTTGTCTTTTCTTGTCTGGTCTTGTCTTGTGTTGTCTTGTCTTGTCTTGTCTAGTCTTGTCTTGTCTTGTCTAGTCTTGTCTAGTCTTGTCTAGTCTTGTCTTGTCTTGTCTAGTCTTGTCTGGTCTAGTCTAGTCTAGTCTTGTCTAGTCTTGTCTTGTCTTGTCTTGTCTAGTCTTGTCTAGTCTTGTCTAGTCTTGTCTAGTCTTGTCTAGTCTTGTCTTGTCTTGTCTAGTCTTGTCTTGTCTAGTCTTGTCTAGTCTTGTCTAGTCTTGTCTAGTCTTGTCTTGTCTTGTCTTGTCTAGTCTTGTCTAGTCTTGTCTAGTCTTGTCTAGTCTTGTCTAGTCTTGTCTAGTCTTGTCTAGTCTTGTCTTGTCTTGTCTAGTCTTGTCTTGTCTAGTCTTGTCTAGTCTTGTCTAGTCTTGTCTTGTCTTGTCTTGTCTAGTCTTGTCTAGTCTTGTCTAGTCTTGTCTTGTCTTGTCTTGTCTTGTCTAGTCTTGTCTAGTCTAGTCTTGTCAAGTCTTGTCTAGTCTTGTCTAGTCTTGTCCAGTCTTGTCTTGTTTTGTCTTGTTTTGTCTTGTCATGTCTTCTCATGTCTTGTCTTGTCTTGTCTTGTCTTGTCTTGTCTTGTCTTTTCTTGTCTGATCTTGTCTTGTCTTGTCTAGTCTAGTCTTGTCTTTTCTTGTCTTGTCTAGTCTTGTCTAGTCTTGTCTAGTCTTGTCTTGTCTTGTCTTGTCTTGTCTTGTCTGGTCTTGTCTTGTCTTGTCTTGTTTTGTCATGTCATGTCATGTCATGTCATGTCATGTTGTGTTGTGTTGTTTTGTCTTGTCTTGTTTTGTCTTGTTTTGTCTTGTCATGTCTTCTCATGTCTTGTCTTGTCTTGTCTTGTCTTGTCTTGTCTTGTCTTTTCTTGTCTGGTCTTGTCTTGTCTTGTCTAGTCTAGTCTTGTCTTTTCTTGTCTTGTCTAGTCTTGTCTTGTCTTGTCTTTTCTTGTCTGGTCTTGTCTTGTGTTGTCTTGTCTTGTCTTGTCTAGTCTTGTCTTGTCTTGTCTAGTCTTGTCTAGTCTTGTCTAGTCTTGTCTTGTTTTGTCTAGTCTTGTCTGGTCTAGTCTAGTCTAGTCTTGTCTAGTCTTGTCTTGTCTTGTCTTGTCTAGTCTTGTCTAGTCTTGTCTAGTCTTGTCTAGTCTTGTCTAGTCTTGTCTTGTCTTGTCTAGTCTTGTCTTGTCTAGTCTTGTCTAGTCTTGTCTAGTCTTGTCTAGTCTTGTCTTGTCTTGTCTTGTCTAGTCTTGTCTAGTCTTGTCTAGTCTTGTCTAGTCTTGTCTAGTCTTGTCTAGTCTTGTCTAGTCTTGTCTTGTCTTGTCTAGTCTTGTCTTGTCTAGTCTTGTCTAGTCTTGTCTAGTCTTGTCTTGTCTTGTCTTGTCTAGTCTTGTCTAGTCTTGTCTAGTCTTGTCTTGTCTTGTCTTGTCTTGTCTAGTCTTGTCTAGTCTAGTCTTGTCAAGTCTTGTCTAGTCTTGTCTAGTCTTGTCCAGTCTTGTCTTGTTTTGTCTTGTTTTGTCTTGTCATGTCTTCTCATGTCTTGTCTTGTCTTGTCTTGTCTTGTCTTGTCTTGTCTTTTCTTGTCTGATCTTGTCTTGTCTTGTCTAGTCTAGTCTTGTCTTTTCTTGTCTTGTCTAGTCTTGTCTTGTCTTGTCTTTTCTTGTCTGGTCTTGTCTTGTCTTGTCTTTTCTTGTCTTGTCTTGTCTAGTCTTGTCTTGTCTTGTCTAGTCTTGTCTAGTCTTGTCTTGTCTTGTCTTGTCTAGTCTTGTCTAGTCTTGTCTAGTCTTGTCTTGTCTTGTCTAGTCTTGTCTAGTCTAGTCTTGTCTAGTCTTGTCTAGTCTTGTCTTGTCTTGTCTTGTCTTGTCTAGTCTTGTCTAGTCTTGTCTAGTCTTGTCTAGTCTTGTCTTGTCTAGTCTTGTCTTGTCTAGTCTTGTCTAGTCTTGTCTAGTCTTGTCTAGTCTTGTCTAGTCTTGTCTAGTCTTGTCTTGTCTTGTCTTGTCTAGTCTTGTCTAGTCTTGTCTAGTCTTGTCTTGTCTTGTCTTGTCTTGTCTTGTCTTGTCTTGTCTTGTCTTGTCTTGTCTTGTCTTGTCTTGTCTTTCCTTGTCTAGTCTTGTCTTGTCTTGTCTAGTCTTGTCTAGTCTTGTCTAGTCTTGTCTAGTCTTGTCTAGTCTTGTCTTGTCTTGTCTTGTCTTGTCTTGTCTGGTCTTGTCTTGTCTTGTCTTGTTTTGTCATGTCATGTCATGTCATGTTGTGTTGTGTTGTTTTGTCTTGTCTTGTTTTGTCTTGTTTTGTCTTGTCATGTCTTCTCATGTCTTGTCTTGTCTTGTCTTGTCTTGTCTTGTCTTGTCTTGTCTTTTCTTGTCTGGTCTTGTCTTGTCTTGTCTAGTCTAGTCTTGTCTTTTCTTGTCTTGTCTAGTCTTGTCTTGTCTTGTCTTTTCTTGTCTGGTCTTGTCTTGTCTTGTCTTGTCTTGTCTTGTCTTGTCTAGTCTTGTCTTGTCTTGTCTTGTCTAGTCTTGTCTAGTCTTGTCTTGTCTTGTCTTGTCTAGTCTTGTCTAGTCTTGTCTAGTCTTGTCTTGTCTTGTCTAGTCTTGTCTAGTCTTGTCTAGTCTAGTCTTGTCTAGTCTTGTCTTGTCTTGTCTTGTCTAGTCTTGTCTAGTCTTGTCTAGTCTTGTCTAGTCTTATCTTGTCTAGTCTTGTCTTGTCTAGTCTTGTCTAGTCTTGTCTAGTCTTGTCTAGTCTTGTCTAGTCTTGTCTAGTCTTGTCTAGTCTTGTCTTATCTTGTCTTGTCTAGTCTTGTCTAGTCTTGTCTAGTCTTGTCTTGTCTTGTCTTGTCTAGTCTTGTCTAGTCTTGTCTAGTCTTGTCTAGTCTTGTCTTGTCTTGTCTAGTCTTGTCTTGTCTAGTCTTGTCTAGTCTTGTCTAGTCTAGTCTAGTCTTGTCTAGTCTTGTCCAGTCTTGTCTAGTCTTGTCTCGTCTTGTCTTGTTTTGTCTTGTTTTGTCTTGTCATGTCTTCTCATGTCTTGTCTTGTCTTGTCTTGTCTTGTCTTGTCTTGTCTTGTCTTTTCTTGTCTGGTCTTGTCTTGTCTTGTCTAGTCTAGTCTTGTCTTTTCTTGTCTTGTCTAGTCTTGTCTTGTCTTTTCTTTTCTTGTCTGGTCTTGTCTTGTCTTGTCTTGTCTAGTCTTGTCTTGTCTTGTCTTGTCTAGTCTTGTCTAGTCTTGTCTTGTCTTGTCTTGTCTAGTCTTGTCTAGTCTTGTCTAGTCTTGTCTTGTCTTGTCTAGTCTTGTCTAGTCTAGTCTTGTCTAGTCTTGTCTAGTCTTGTCTTGTCTTGTCTTGTCTAGTCTTGTCTAGTCTTGTCTAGTCTTGTCTAGTCTTGTCTTGTCTTGTCTAGTCTTGTCTTGTCTAGTCTTGTCTAGTCTTGTCTAGTCTTGTCTAGTCTTGTCTTGTCTTGTCTTGTCTAGTCTTGTCTAGTCTTGTCTAGTCTTGTCTTGTCTTGTCTTGTCTAGTCTTGTCTAGTCTAGTCTTGTCTAGTCTTGTCTAGTCTTGTCTAGTCTTGTCTAGTCTTGTCTAGTCTTGTCTTGTCTTGTCTTGTTTTGTCTTGTCTTGTCTTGTCTTGTCTTGTCTTGTCTTGTCTTGTCTTGTCTTGTCTTGTCTTGTCTTGTCTTGTCTTGTCTTGTCTTGTCTTGTCTTGTCTTGTCTTGTCTTGTCTTGTCTTGTCTTGTCTTGTCTTGTCTTGTCTAGTCTTGTCTTGTCTTGTCTTGTCTTGTCTTGTCTAGTCTTGTCTTGTCTTGTCTAGTCTTGTCTAGTCTTGTCTTGTCTTGTCTTGTCTAGTCTTGTCTAGTCTTGTCTAGTCTTGTCTTGTCTTGTCTAGTCTTGTCTTGTCTTGTCTTGTCTAGTCTTGTCTTGTCTTGTCTAGTCTTGTCTAGTCTTGTCTAGTCTTGTCTAGTCTTGTCTAGTCTTGTCTTGTCTTGTCTTGTCTTGTCTTGTCTGGTCTTGTTTTGTATTGTCTTGTCTTGTTTTGTCATGTCATGTCATGTCATGTCATGTCATGTTGTGTTGTGTTGTTTTGTCTTGTCTTGTCTTGTTTTGTCTTGTTTTGTCTTGTCATGTCTTCTCATGTCTTGTCTTGTCTTGTCTTGTCTTGTATTGTCTTGTCTTGTCTTGTCTTGTCTTTTCTTGTCTGGTCTTGTCTTGTCTTGTCTAGTCTAGTCTTGTCTTGTCTAGTCTTGTCTTGTCTAGTCTAGTCTTGTCTAGTCTTGTCTAGTCTTGTCTTGTCTAGTCTTGTCTAGTCTTGTCTAGTCTTGTCTAGTCTTGTCTTGTCTTGTCTAGTCTTGTCTAGTCTTGTCTAGTCTTGTCTTGTCTTGTCTTGTCTAGTCTTGTCTAGTCTTGTCTAGTCTTGTCTAGTCTTGTCTTGTCTTGTCTAGTCTTGTCTTGTCTAGTCTTGTCTAGTCTTGTCTAGTCTTGTCTAGTCTTGTCTAGTCTTGTCTAGTCTTGTCTAGTCTTGTCTTGTCTTGTCTTGTCTTGTCTAGTCTTGTCTAGTCTTGTCTAGTCTTGTCTTGTCTTGTCTTGTCTTGTCTTGTCTTGTCTTGTCTTGTCTTGTCTTGTCTTGTCTTGTCTTGTCTTTCCTTGTCTAGTCTTGTCTAGTCTTGTCTAGTCTTGTCTAGTCTTGTCTAGTCTTGTCTTGTCTTGTCTTGTCTTGTCTTGTCTTGTCTATTCTTGTCTAGTCTTGTCTTGTCTTGTCTAGTCTTGTCTAGTCTTGTCTAGTCTTGTCTTGTCTTGTCTTGTCTTGTCTTGTCTGGTCTTGTCTTGTCTTGTCTTGTTTTGTCATGTCATGTCATGTCATGTTGTGTTGTGTTGTTTTGTCTTGTCTTGTTTTGTCTTGTTTTGTCTTGTCATGTCTTCTCATGTCTTGTCTTGTCTTGTCTTGTCTTGTCTTGTCTTGTCTTGTCTTTTCTTGTCTGGTCTTGTCTTGTCTTGTCTATACTAGTCTTGTCTTTTCTTGTCTTGTCTAGTCTTGTCTTGTCTTGTCTTTTCTTGTCTGGTCTTGTCTTGTCTTGTCTTGTCTTGTCTTGTCTAGTCTTGTCTTGTCTTGTCTAGTCTTGTCTAGTCTTGTCTTGTCTTGTCTTGTCTAGTCTTGTCTAGTCTTGTCTAGTCTTGTCTTGTCTTGTCTAGTCTTGTCTAGTCTTGTCTAGTCTAGTCTTGTCTAGTCTTGTCTTGTCTTGTCTTGTCTAGTCTTGTCTAGTCTTGTCTAGTCTTGTCTAGTCTTGTCTTGTCTTGTCTAGTCTTGTCTTGTCTAGTCTTGTCTAGTCTTGTCTAGTCTTGTCTAGTCTTGTCTTGTCTTGTCTTGTCTAGTCTTGTCTAGTCTTGTCTAGTCTTGTCTAGTCTAGTCTTGTCTAGTCTTGTCTAGTCTTGTCTAGTCTTGTCTTGTCTTGTCTTGTCTAGTCTTGTCTAGTCTTGTCTAGTCTTGTCTAGTCTTGTCTTGTCTTGTCTAGTCTTGTCTTGTCTAGTCTTGTCTAGTCTTGTCTAGTCTTGTCTAGTCTTGTCTAGTGTTGTCTTGTCTTGTCTTGTCTAGTCTTGTCTAGTCTTGTCTAGTCTTGTCTTGTCTTGTCTTGTCTAGTCTTGTCTAGTCTAGTCTTGTCTAGTCTTGTCTAGTCTTGTCTAGTCTTGTCTAGTCTTGTCTAGTCTTGTCTTGTCTAGTCTTGTCTAGTCTTGTCTAGTCTTGTCTAGTCTTGTCTTGTCTTGTCTTGTCTAGTCTTGTCTAGTCTTGTCTAGTCTTGTCTTGTCTTGTCTTGTCTAGTCTTGTCTAGTCTAGTCTTGTCTAGTCTTGTCTTGTCTTGTCTAGTCTTGTCTAGTCTTGTCTAGTCTTGTCTAGTCTTGTCTAGTCTTGTCTTGTCTAGTCTTGTCTTGTCTTGTCTTGTCTTTTCTTGTCTTGCCTTGTCTTGTTTTGTCTAGTCTTGTCTAGTCTTGTCTAGTCTTGTCTAGTCTTGTCTAGTCTTGTCTAGTCTTGTCTAGTCTTGTCTAGTCTTGTCTTGTCTTGTCTTGTCTAGTCTTGTCTTGTCTAGTCTTGTCTAGTCTTGTCTAGTCTTGTCTAGTCTTGTCTTGTCTTGTCTTGTCTAGTCTTGTCTAGTCTTGTCTAGTCTTGTCTTGTCTTGTCTTGTCTAGTCTTGTCTAGTCTAGTCTTGTCTAGTCTTGTCTTGTCTTGTCTAGTCTTGTCTAGTCTTGTCTAGTCTTGTCTTGTCTAGTCTAGTCTTGTCTTGTCTTGTCTTGTCTTGTCTTGTCTTGTCTTGTCTTGTCTAGTCTTGTCTAGTCTTGTCTAGTCTTGTCTTGTCTAGTCTTGTCTAGTCTTGTCTAGTCTTGTCTTGTCTTGTCTTGTCTAGTCTTGTCTAGTCTAGTCTTGTCTAGTCTTGTCTTGTCTTGTCTAGTCTTGTCTAGTCTTGTCTAGTCTTGTCTAGTCTTGTCTAGTCTAGTCTTGTCTAGTCTTGTCTAGTCTTGTCTAGTCTTGTCTTGTCTTGTCTAGTCTTGTCTAGTCTAGTCTTGTCTAGTCTTGTCTAGTCTTGTCTAGTCTTGTCTAGTCTTGTCTAGTCTTGTCTAGTCTTGTCTTGTCTAGTCTTGTCTAGTCTTGTCTAGTCTTGTCTAGTCTTGTCTTGTCTTGTCTTGTCTAGTCTTGTCTAGTCTTGTCTAGTATTGTCTTGTCTTGTCTTGTCTAGTCTTGTCGAGTCTAGTCTTGTCTAGTCTTGTCTAGTCTTGTCTAGTCTTGTCTAGTCTTGTCTTGTCTTGTCTTGTCTTGTCTTGTCTTGTCTTGTCTTGTCTTGTCTTGTCTTGTCTTGTCTTGTCTTGTCTTGTCTTGTCTTGTCTTGTCTTGTCTTGTCTTGTCTAGTCTTGTCGTGTCTAGTCTTGTCTAGTCTTGTCTAGTCTTGTCTAGTCTTGTCTAGTCTTGTCTAGTCTTGTCTAGTCTTGTCTTGTCTTGTCTTGTCTTGTCTTGTCTTGTCTAGTCTTGTCTTTTCTTGTCTGGTCTTGTCTTGTCTTGTCTGGTCTTGTCTTGTCTAGTCTTGTCTTGTCTTGTCTTGTTTTGTCTTGTCTTGTCTTGTCTTGTCTTGTCTGGTCTTGTCTGGTTTTGTCTTGCCTTGTCTTGTCTTGTCTTGTCTTGTCTAGTCTTGTCTAGTCTTGTCTAGTCTTGTCTTGTCTTGTCTAGTCTTGTCTAGTCTTGTCTAGTCTTGTTTAGTCTTGTCTAGTCTTGTCTAGTCTTGTCTAGTCTTGTCTAGTCTTGTCTAGTCTAGTCTTGTCTAGTCTTGTCTTGTCTTGTCTTGTCTTTTCTTGTCTTGTCTAGTCTTGTCTGGTCTTGTCTTGTCTTGTCTAGTCTAGTCTTGTCTTTTCTTGTCTTGTCTAGTCTAGTCTTGTCTTGTCTTGTCTTTTCTTGTCTGGTCTTGTCTTGTCTTGTCTTGTCTAGTCTTGTCTAGTCTTGTCTAGTCTTGTCTTGTCTTGTCATGTCATGTCATGTCATGTTGTGTTGTGTTGTTTTGTCTTGCCTTGTTTTGTCTTGTCTTGTCTTGTCTTGTCTTGGGTTGTCTTGTCTTGTATTGTCTTGTCTTGGGTTGTCTTGTCTTGTCTTGTTTTGGGTTGTCTTGTCTTGTCTTGTCTTGTCTTGGGTTGTCTTGTCTTGTCTTTTCTTGTCTTGTCTTGTCTTGTCTTGTCTTGTCTTGTCTTGTCTTGTCTTGTCTTGTCTTGTCTTGTCTTGTCTTGTCTTGTCTAGTCTTGTCTAGTCTTGTCTAGTCTTGTCTAGTCTTGTCTTGTCTTGTCTTGTCTAGTCTTGTCTAGTCTTGTCTAGTCTTGTCTTGTCTTGTCTTGTCTTGTCTTGGGTTGTCTTGTCTAGTCTTGTCTAGTCTTGCCTTGTCTTGTCTTGTCTTGTCTTGTCTTGTCATGTCATGTCATGTCATGTTGTGTTGTGTTGTTTTGTCTTGCCTTGTTTTGTCTTGTCTTGTCTTGTCTTGTCTTGTCTTGTCTTGTCTTGGGTTGTCTTGTCTTGTCTTTTCTTGTCTTGTCTTGTCTTGTCTTGTCTTGTCTTGTCTTGTCTTGGGTTGTCTTGTCATGTCTTGTCTTGTCTTGTCTTGTCTTGTCTTGTCTTGTCTTGTCTTGTCTTGTCTTGTCTTGTTTTGTCTTGTCATGTCTTGTCTTGTCTTGGGTTGTCTTGTCTTGTCTTTTCTTGTCTTGTCTTGTCTTGTCTTGTCTTGTCTTGTCTTGTCTTGGGTTGTCTTGTCATGTCTTGTCTTGTCTTGTCTTGTCTTGTCTAGTCTTGTCTCGTCTTGTCTTGTTTTGTCTTGTTTTGTCTTGTCATGTCTTCTCATGTCTTGTCTTGTCTTGTCTTGTCTTGTCTTGTCTTGTCTTGTCTTTTCTTGTCTGGTCTTGTCTTGTCTTGTCTAGTCTAGTCTTGTCTTTTCTTGTCTTGTCTAGTCTTGTCTTGTCTTTTCTTTTCTTGTCTGGTCTTGTCTTGTCTTGTCTTGTCTAGTCTTGTCTTGTCTTGTCTAGTCTTTTCTAGTCTTGTCTTGTCTTGTCTTGTCTAGTCTTGTCTAGTCTTGTCTAGTCTTGTCTTGTCTTGTCTAGTCTTGTCTAGTCTAGTCTTGTCTAGTCTTGTCTAGTCTTGTCTTGTCTTGTCTTGTCTAGTCTTGTCTAGTCTTGTCTAGTCTTGTCTAGTCTTGTCTTGTCTTGTCTAGTCTTGTCTTGTCTAGTCTTGTCTAGTCTTGTCTAGTCTTGTCTAGTCTTGTCTTGTCTTGTCTTGTCTAGTCTTGTCTAGTCTTGTCTAGTCTTGTCTTGTCTTGTCTTGTCTAGTCTTGTCTAGTCTAGTCTTGTCTAGTCTTGTCTAGTCTTGTCTAGTCTTGTCTAGTCTTGTCTAGTCTTGTCTTGTCTTGTCTTGTTTTGTCTTGTCTTGTCTTGTCTTGTCTTGTCTTGTCTTGTCTTGTCTTGTCTTGTCTTGTCTTGTCTTGTCTTGTCTTGTCTTGTCTTGTCTTGTCTTGTCTTGTCTTGTCTTGTCTTGTCTTGTCTTGTCTTGTCTTGTCTTGTCTAGTCTTGTCTTGTCTTGTCTTGTCTTGTCTTGTCTAGTCTTGTCTTGTCTTGTCTAGTCTTGTCTAGTCTTGTCTTGTCTTGTCTTGTCTAGTCTTGTCTAGTCTTGTCTAGTCTTGTCTTGTCTTGTCTAGTCTTGTCTTGTCTTGTCTTGTCTAGTCTTGTCTTGTCTTGTCTAGTCTTGTCTAGTCTTGTCTAGTCTTGTCTAGTCTTGTCTTGTCTTGTCTTGTCTTGTCTTGTCTGGTCTTGTTTTGTATTGTCTTGTCTTGTTTTGTCATGTCATGTCATGTCATGTCATGTCATGTTGTGTTGTGTTGTTTTGTCTTGTCTTGTCTTGTTTTGTCTTGTTTTGTCTTGTCATGTCTTCTCATGTCTTGTCTTGTCTTGTCTTGTCTTGTATTGTCTTGTCTTGTCTTGTCTTGTCTTTTCTTGTCTGGTCTTGTCTTGTCTTGTCTAGTCTAGTCTTGTCTTGTCTAGTCTTGTCTTGTCTAGTCTAGTCTTGTCTAGTCTTGTCTAGTCTTGTCTTGTCTAGTCTTGTCTAGTCTTGTCTAGTCTTGTCTAGTCTTGTCTTGTCTTGTCTAGTCTTGTCTAGTCTTGTCTAGTCTTGTCTTGTCTTGTCTTGTCTAGTCTTGTCTAGTCTTGTCTAGTCTTGTCTAGTCTTGTCTTGTCTTGTCTAGTCTTGTCTTGTCTAGTCTTGTCTAGTCTTGTCTAGTCTTGTCTAGTCTTGTCTAGTCTTGTCTAGTCTCGTCTAGTCTTGTCTTGTCTTGTCTTGTCTTGTCTAGTCTTGTCTAGTCTTGTCTAGTCTTGTCTTGTCTTGTCTTGTCTTGTCTTGTCTTGTCTTGTCTTGTCTTGTCTTGTCTTGTCTTGTCTTTCCTTGTCTAGTCTTGTCTAGTCTTGTCTAGTCTTGTCTTGTCTTGTCTAGTCTTGTCTAGTCTTGTCTTGTCTTGTCTTGTCTTGTCTTGTCTTGTCTATTCTTGTCTAGTCTTGTCTTGTCTTGTCTAGTCTTGTCTAGTCTTGTCTAGTCTTGTCTTGTCTTGTCTTGTCTTGTCTTGTCTGGTCTTGTCTTGTCTTGTCTTGTTTTGTCATGTCATGTCATGTCATGTTGTGTTGTGTTGTTTTGTCTTGTCTTGTTTTGTCTTGTTTTGTCTTGTCATGTCTTCTCATGTCTTGTCTTGTCTTGTCTTGTCTTGTCTTGTCTTGTCTTGTCTTTTCTTGTCTGGTCTTGTCTTGTCTTGTCTATACTAGTCTTGTCTTTTCTTGTCTTGTCTAGTCTTGTCTTGTCTTGTCTTTTCTTGTCTGGTCTTGTCTTGTCTTGTCTTGTCTTGTCTTGTCTAGTCTTGTCTTGTCTTGTCTAGTCTTGTCTAGTCTTGTCTTGTCTTGTCTTGTCTAGTCTTGTCTAGTCTTGTCTAGTCTTGTCTTGTCTTGTCTAGTCTTGTCTAGTCTTGTCTAGTCTAGTCTTGTCTAGTCTTGTCTTGTCTTGTCTTGTCTAGTCTTGTCTAGTCTTGTCTAGTCTTGTCTAGTCTTGTCTTGTCTTGTCTAGTCTTGTCTTGTCTAGTCTTGTCTAGTCTTGTCTAGTCTTGTCTAGTCTTGTCTTGTCTTGTCTTGTCTAGTCTTGTCTAGTCTTGTCTAGTCTTGTCTAGTCTAGTCTTGTCTAGTCTTGTCTAGTCTTGTCTAGTCTTGTCTTGTCTTGTCTTGTCTAGTCTTGTCTAGTCTTGTCTAGTCTTGTCTAGTCTTGTCTTGTCTTGTCTAGTCTTGTCTTGTCTAGTCTTGTCTAGTCTTGTCTAGTCTTGTCTAGTCTTGTCTAGTGTTGTCTTGTCTTGTCTTGTCTAGTCTTGTCTAGTCTTGTCTAGTCTTGTCTTGTCTTGTCTTGTCTAGTCTTGTCTAGTCTAGTCTTGTCTAGTCTTGTCTAGTCTTGTCTAGTCTTGTCTAGTCTTGTCTAGTCTTGTCTTGTCTAGTCTTGTCTAGTCTTGTCTAGTCTTGTCTAGTCTTGTCTTGTCTTGTCTTGTCTAGTCTTGTCTAGTCTTGTCTAGTCTTGTCTTGTCTTGTCTTGTCTAGTCTTGTCTAGTCTAGTCTTGTCTAGTCTTGTCTTGTCTTGTCTAGTCTTGTCTAGTCTTGTCTAGTCTTGTCTAGTCTTGTCTAGTCTTGTCTTGTCTAGTCTTGTCTTGTCTTGTCTTGTCTTTTCTTGTCTTGCCTTGTCTTGTTTTGTCTAGTCTTGTCTAGTCTTGTCTAGTCTTGTCTAGTCTTGTCTAGTCTTGTCTAGTCTTGTCTAGTCTTGTCTAGTCTTGTCTAGTCTTGTCTTGTCTTGTCTTGTCTAGTCTTGTCTTGTCTAGTCTTGTCTAGTCTTGTCTAGTCTTGTCTAGTCTTGTCTTGTCTTGTCTTGTCTAGTCTTGTCTAGTCTTGTCTAGTCTTGTCTTGTCTTGTCTTGTCTAGTCTTGTCTAGTCTAGTCTTGTCTAGTCTTGTCTTGTCTTGTCTAGTCTTGTCTAGTCTTGTCTAGTCTTGTCTTGTCTAGTCTAGTCTTGTCTTGTCTTGTCTTGTCTTGTCTTGTCTTGTCTTGTCTAGTCTTGTCTAGTCTTGTCTAGTCTTGTCTTGTCTAGTCTTGTCTAGTCTTGTCTAGTCTTGTCTTGTCTTGTCTTGTCTAGTCTTGTCTAGTCTAGTCTTGTCTAGTCTTGTCTTGTCTTGTCTAGTCTTGTCTAGTCTTGTCTAGTCTTGTCTAGTCTTGTCTAGTCTAGTCTTGTCTAGTCTTGTCTAGTCTTGTCTAGTCTTGTCTTGTCTTGTCTAGTCTTGTCTAGTCTAGTCTTGTCTAGTCTTGTCTAGTCTTGTCTAGTCTTGTCTAGTCTTGTCTAGTCTTGTCTAGTCTTGTCTAGTCTTGTCTTGTCTAGTCTTGTCTAGTCTTGTCTAGTCTTGTCTAGTCTTGTCTTGTCTTGTCTTGTCTAGTCTTGTCTAGTCTTGTCTAGTATTGTCTTGTCTTGTCTTGTCTAGTCTTGTCGAGTCTAGTCTTGTCTAGTCTTGTCTAGTCTTGTCTAGTCTTGTCTAGTCTTGTCTTGTCTTGTCTTGTCTTGTCTTGTCTTGTCTTGTCTTGTCTTGTCTTGTCTAGTCTTGTCGTGTCTAGTCTTGTCTAGTCTTGTCTAGTCTTGTCTAGTCTTGTCTAGTCTTGTCTAGTCTTGTCTAGTCTTGTCTTGTCTTGTCTTGTCTTGTCTTGTCTTGTCTTGTCTAGTCTTGTCTTTTCTTGTCTGGTCTTGTCTTGTCTTGTCTGGTCTTGTCTTGTCTAGTCTTGTCTTGTCTTGTCTTGTTTTGTCTTGTCTTGTCTTGTCTTGTCTTGTCTGGTCTTGTCTGGTTTTGTCTTGCCTTGTCTTGTCTTGTCTTGTCTTGTCTAGTCTTGTCTAGTCTTGTCTAGTCTTGTCTTGTCTTGTCTAGTCTTGTCTAGTCTTGTCTAGTCTTGTTTAGTCTTGTCTAGTCTTGTCTAGTCTTGTCTAGTCTTGTCTAGTCTAGTCTTGTCTAGTCTTGTCTTGTCTTGTCTTGTCTTTTCTTGTCTTGTCTAGTCTTGTCTGGTCTTGTCTTGTCTTGTCTAGTCTAGTCTTGTCTTTTCTTGTCTTGTCTAGTCTAGTCTTGTCTTGTCTTGTCTTTTCTTGTCTGGTCTTGTCTTGTCTTGTCTTGTCTAGTCTTGTCTAGTCTTGTCTAGTCTTGTCTTGTCTTGTCATGTCATGTCATGTCATGTTGTGTTGTGTTGTTTTGTCTTGCCTTGTTTTGTCTTGTCTTGTCTTGTCTTGTCTTGGGTTGTCTTGTCTTGTATTGTCTTGTCTTGGGTTGTCTTGTCTTGTCTTGTTTTGGGTTGTCTTGTCTTGTCTTGTCTTGTCTTGGGTTGTCTTGTCTTGTCTTTTCTTGTCTTGTCTTGTCTTGTCTTGTCTTGTCTTGTCTTGTCTTGTCTTGTCTTGTCTTGTCTTGTCTTGTCTTGTCTAGTCTTGTCTAGTCTTGTCTAGTCTTGTCTTGTCTTGTCTTGTCTAGTCTTGTCTAGTCTTGTCTAGTCTTGTCTTGTCTTGTCTTGTCTTGTCTTGGGTTGTCTTGTCTAGTCTTGTCTAGTCTTGCCTTGTCTTGTCTTGTCTTGTCTTGTCTTGTCATGTCATGTCATGTCATGTTGTGTTGTGTTGTTTTGTCTTGCCTTGTTTTGTCTTGTCTTGTCTTGTCTTGTCTTGTCTTGTCTTGTCTTGGGTTGTCTTGTCTTGTCTTTTCTTGTCTTGTCTTGTCTTGTCTTGTCTTGTCTTGTCTTGTCTTGGGTTGTCTTGTCATGTCTTGTCTTGTCTTGTCTTGTCTTGTCTTGTCTTGTCTTGTCTTGTCTTGTCTTGTCTTGTCTTGTCTTGTCTTGTCTTGTCTTGTCTTGTCTTGTCTTGTCTTGTCTTGTCTTGTCTTGTCTTGTCTTGTCTTGTCTTGTCTTGTCTTGTCTTGTCTTGTCTTGTCTTGTCTTGTCTTGTCTTGTCTTGTCTTGTCTTGTCTTGTCTTGTCTTGTCTTGTCTTGTCTTGTCTTGTCTAGTCTTGTCTAGTCTTGTCTAGTCTTGTCTTTTCTTGTCTTGTCTTGCCTTTTGTGTTGTGTTGTTTTGTCTTGCCTTGTTTTGTCTTGTCTTGTCTTGTCTTGTCTTGTCTTGTCTTTTCTTGTCTTGTCTTGTCTTGTCTTGTCTTGTCTTGTCTTGTCTTGGGTTGTCTTGTCATGTCTTGTCTTGTCTTGTCTTGTCTTGTCTTGTCTTGTCTTGTCTTGTCTTGTCTTGTCTTGTCTTGTCTTGTCTTGTCTTGTCTTGTCTTGTCTTGTCTTGTCTTGTCTTGTCTTGTCTTGTCTTGTCTTGTCTTGTCTTGTCTTGTCTTGTCTTGTCTTGTCTTGTCTTGTCTTGTCTTGTCTTGTCTAGTCTTGTCTAGTCTTGTCTAGTCTTGTCTTTTCTTGTCTTGTCTTGCCTTTTCTTGTCTGGCCTTGTCTAGTCTTGTCTAGTCTTGTCTAGTCTTGTCTTGTCTTGTCTTGTCGTGTCTTGTCTTGTCTTGCATTTTCTTGTCTGGCCTGGTCTTGTCTTGTCTTGTCTTTTCTTGTCTTGTCTTGTCTTGTCTTGTCGTGTCTTGTCTTGTCTTGCCTTTTCTTGTCTGGCCTTGTCTAGTCTTGTCTAGTCTTGTCTAGTCTTGTCTAGTCTTGTCTAGTCTTGTCTAGTCTTGTCTAGTCTTGTCTAGTCTTGTCTAGTCTTGTCTTGTCTTGTCTTGTCTAGTCTTGTCTAGTCTTGTCTAGTCTTGTCTTGTCTTGTCTAGTCTTGTCTAGTCTAGTCTTGTCTAGTCGTGTCTTGTCTAGTCTTGCCTTTTCTTGTCTGGCCTTGTCTAGTCTTGTCTAGTCTTGTCTAGTCTTGTCTTGTCTTGTCTTGTCTTGTCTTGTCTTGTCTTGTCTTGGCTTGTCTAGTCTAGTCTTGTCTTGTCTTGTCTAGTCTTGTCTTGTCTTGTCTTGTCTTGTCTTGTCTTGTCTTGTCTTGTCTTGTCTTATCTTGTCTTGTCTTGTCTTGTCTTGTCTTGTCTTGTCTTGTCTTGTCTTGTCTTGTCTTGTCTTGTCTTGTCTTGTCTTGTCTTGTCTTGTCATATCTTGTCTTGTCTTGTCTTGTCTTGTCTTGCATTTTCTTGTCTGGCCTGGTCTTGTCTTGTCTTGTCTTGTCTTGTCTTTTCTTGTCTTGTCTTGTCTTGTCTTGTCTTGTCTTGTCTTGTCTTGTCGTGTCTTGTCTTGTCTTGCCTTTTCTTGTCTGGCCTTGTCTAGTCTTGTCTAGTCTTGTCTAGTCTTGTCTAGTCTTGTCTAGTCTTGTCTAGTCTTGTCTTGTCTTGTCTTGTCTTGTCTTGTCTAGTCTTGCCTAGTCTTGTCTAGTCTTGTCTTGTCTTGTCTAGTCTTGTCTAGTCTAGTCTTGTCTAGTCGTGTCTTGTCGTGTCTTGTCTAGTCTTGCCTTTTCTTGTCTGGCCTTGTCTAGTCTTGTCTAGTCTTGTCTAGTCTTGTCTAGTCTTGTCTTGTCTTGTCTTGTCTTGTCTTGTCTTGTCTTGTCTTGTCTTGTCTTGTCTTGTCTTGTCTTGTCTTGTCTTGTCTTGTCTTGTCTTGTCTTGTCTTGTCTAGTCTTGTCTAGTCTTGTCTAGTCTTGTCTTGTCTTGTCTAGTCTTGTCTTGTCTTGTCTAGTCTTGTCTAGTCTTGTCTAGTCTTGTCTAGTCTTGTCTTGTCTTGTCTTTTCTTGTCTGGTCTTGTCTTGTCTTGTCTTGTCTAGTCTTGTCTAGTCTTGTCTTGTCTTGTCTTGTTTTGTCTTGTCTTGTCATGTCATGTCATGTTGTGTTGTGTTGTTTTGTCTTGCCTTGTTTTGTCTTGTCTTGTCTTGTCTTGTCTTGTCTTGTCTTGTCTTGTCTTGTCTTGTCTTGTCTTGTCTTGTCTTGGGTTGTCTTGTCTTGTCTTTTCTTGTCTTGTCTTGTCTTGTCTTGTCTTTGGTTGTCTTGTCTAGTCTTGTCTAGTCTTGTCTTGTCTTGTCTTGTCTTGTCTTGTCTTGTCTTGTCTTGTCTTGTCTTGTCTTGTCTAGTCTTGTCTTTTCTTGTCTGGTCTTGTCTTGTCTTGTCTGGTCTTGTCTTGTCTAGTCTTGTCTTGTCTTGTCTTGTTTTGTCTTGTCTAGTCTTGTCTAGTCTTGTCTTGTCTTGTCTTGTCTTGTCTTGTCTTGTCTTGTCTTGTCTTGTCTTGTCTTGTCTTGTCTTGTCTTGTCTTGTCTTGTCTTGTCTTGTCTTGTCTTGTCTTGTCTAGTCTTGTCTTTTCTTGTCTGGTCTTGTCTTGTCTTGTCTGGTCTGGTCTTGTCTAGTCTTGTCTTGTCTTGTCTTGTCTTGTCTTGTCTTGTCTTGTCTTGTCTTGTCTAGTCTTGTCTAGTCTTGTCTAGTCTTGTCTAGTCTTGTCTAGTCTTGTCTAGTCTTGTCTTGTCTTGTCTTGTCTTGTCTTGTCTTGTCTTGTCTTGTCTTGTCTTGTCTTGTCTTGTCTTGTCTTGTCTTGTCTTGTCTTGTCTTGTATTGGGTTGTCTTGTCTTGTCTTGTCTTGAGTTGTCTTGTCTAGTCTTGTCTTGTCTTGTCTTGTCTAGTCTTGTCTTGTCTTGTTTTGTCTTGCCTTGTTTTGTCTTGTCTTGTCTTGTCTTGTCTTTTCTTTTCTTGTCTTGTCTTGTCTTGTCTTGTCTTGTCTTGTCTTGTCTTGTCTTGTCTTGTCTTGTCTAGACTTGTCTTGTCTTGTCTTGTCTTGTCTTGTCTTTTCTTGTCTTGTCTTGTCTTGTCTTGTCTTGTCTTGTCTAGTCTTGTCTTGTCTTGTCTAGTCTTGTCTTGTCTTGCCTTGTCTTGTCTTGTCTTGTCTTGTCTTGTCTTGTCTTGTCTTGTCTTGTCTTGTCTTGTCTTGTCTTGTCTTGTCTTGTCTTGTCTTGTCTTGTCTTGTCTTGTCTTGTCTTGTCTAGTCTTGTCTAGTCTTGTCTAGTCTTGTCTAGTCTTGTCTTGTCTTGTCTTGTCTTGTTTTGTCTTGTCTTGTCTTGTCTTGTCTTGTCTTCTCTTGTCTTGTCTTGTCTTGTCTTGTCTTGTCTAGTCTTGTCTAGTCTTGTCTAGTCTTGTCTAGTCTTGTCTAGTCTTGTCTAGTCTTGTCTAGTCTTGTCTAGTCTTGTCTAGTCTTGTCTAGTCTTGTCTAGTCTTGTCTTGTCTTGTCTTGTCTTGTCTTGTCTTGTCTTGTCTTGTCTTGTCTTGTCTTGTCTTGTCTTGTCTTGTCTTGTCTTGTCTTGTCTTGTCTAGTCTTGTCTAGTCTTGTCTAGTCTTGTCTTGTCTTGTCTTGTCTTGTCTAGGCTTGTCTAGTCTTGTCTTGTCTTGTCTAGTCTTGTCTAGTCTTGTCTAGTCTTGTCTTGTCTTGTCTTGTCTTGTCTTGTCTGGTCTTGTCTTGTCTTGTCTTGTTTTGTCATGTCATGTCATGTCATGTCATGTCATGTTGTGTTGTGTTGTTTTGTCTTGTCTTGTTTTGTCTTGTTTTGTCTTGTCATGTCTTCTCATGTCTTGTCTTGTCTTGTCTTGTCTTGTCTTGTCTTGTCTTGTCTTTTCTTGTCTGGTCTTGTCTTGTCTTGTCTAGTCTAGTCTTGTCTTTTCTTGTCTTGTCTAGTCTTGTCTTGTCTTGTCTTTTCTTGTCTGGTCTTGTCTTGTGTTGTCTTGTCTTGTCTTGTCTAGTCTTGTCTTGTCTTGTCTAGTCTTGTCTAGTCTTGTCTAGTCTTGTCTTGTCTTGTCTAGTCTTGTCTAGTCTAGTCTAGTCTAGTCTTGTCTAGTCTTGTCTTGTCTTGTCTTGTCTAGTCTTGTCTAGTCTTGTCTAGTCTTGTCTAGTCTTGTCTAGTCTTGTCTTGTCTTGTCTAGTCTTGTCTTGTCTAGTCTTGTCTAGTCTTGTCTAGTCTTGTCTTGTCTTGTCTTGTCTAGTCTTGTCTAGTCTTGTCTAGTCTTGTCTAGTCTTGTCTAGTCTTGTCTAGTCTTGTCTAGTCTTGTCTTGTCTTGTCTAGTCTTGTCTTGTCTAGTCTTGTCTAGTCTTGTCTAGTCTTGTCTTGTCTTGTCTTGTCTAGTCTTGTCTAGTCTTGTCTAGTCTTGTCTTGTCTTGTCTTGTCTAGTCTTGTCTAGTCTAGTCTTGTCAAGTCTTGTCTAGTCTTGTCTAGTCTTGTCCAGTCTTGTCTTGTTTTGTCTTGTTTTGTCTTGTCATGTCTTCTCATGTCTTGTCTTGTCTTGTCTTGTCTTGTCTTGTCTTGTCTTTTCTTGTCTGATCTTGTCTTGTCTTGTCTAGTCTAGTCTTGTCTTTTCTTGTCTTGTCTAGTCTTGTCTTGTCTTGTCTTTTCTTGTCTGGTCTTGTCTTGTCTTGTCTTTTCTTGTCTTGTCTTGTCTAGTCTTGTCTTGTCTTGTCTTGTCTAGTCTTGTCTAGTCTTGTCTTGTCTTGTCTTGTCTAGTCTTGTCTAGTCTTGTCTAGTCTTGTCTTGTCTTGTCTAGTCTTGTCTAGTCTAGTCTTGTCTAGTCTTGTCTAGTCTTGTCTTGTCTTGTCTTGTCTTGTCTTGTCTTGTCTAGTCTTGTCTAGTCTTGTCTAGTCTTGTCTTGTCTAGTCTTGTCTTGTCTAGTCTTGTCTAGTCTTGTCTAGTCTTGTCTTGTCTTGTCTTGGCTAGTCTTGTCTAGTCTTGTCTAGTCTTGTCTTGTCTTGTCTTGTCTTGTCTTGTCTTGTCTTGTCTTGTCTTGTCTTGTCTTGTCTTGTCTTGTCTTTCCTTGTCTAGTCTTGTCTTGTCTTGTCTAGTCTTGTCTAGTCTTGTCTAGTCTTGTCTTGTCTTGTCTTGTCTTGTCTTGTCTTGTCTATTCTTGTCTAGTCTTGTCTTGTCTTGTCTAGTCTTGTCTAGTCTTGTCTAGTCTTGTCTAGTCTTGTCTTGTCTTGTCTTGTCTTGTCTTGTCTGGTCTTGTCTTGTCTTGTCTTGTTTTGTCATGTCATGTCATGTCATGTTGTGTTGTGTTGTTTTGTCTTGTCTTGTTTTGTCTTGTTTTGTCTAGTCATGTCTTCTCATGTCTTGTCTTGTCTTGTCTTGTCTTGTCTTGTCTTTTCTTGTCTGGTCTTGTCTTGTCTTGTCTAGTCTAGTCTTGTCTTTTCTTGTCTTGTCTAGTCTTGTCTTGTCTTGTCTTTTCTTGTCTGGTCTTGTCTTGCCTTGTCTTGTCTTGTCTTGTCTTGTCTAGTCTTGTCTTGTCTTGTCTTGTCTAGTCTTGTCTAGTCTTGTCTTGTCTTGTCTTGTCTAGTCTTGTCTAGTCTTGTCTAGTCTTGTCTTGTCTTGTCTAGTCTTGTCTAGTCTTGTCTAGTCTAGTCTTGTCTAGTCTTGTCTTGTCTTGTCTTGTCTAGTCTTGTCTAGTCTTGTCTAGTCTTGTCTAGTGTTATCTTGTCTAGTCTTGTCTTGTCTAGTCTTGTCTAGTCTTGTCTAGTCTTGTCTAGTCTTGTCTAGTCTTGTCTAGTCTTGTCTAGTCTTGTCTAGTCTTGTCTTATCTTGTCTTGTCTAGTCTTGTCTAGTCTTGTCTAGTCTTGTCTTGTCTTGTCTTGTCTAGTCTTGTCTAGTCTTGTCTAGTCTTGTCTAGTCTTGTCTTGTCTTGTCTAGTCTTGTCTTGTCTAGTCTTGTCTAGTCTTGTCTAGTCTAGTCTAGTCTTGTCTAGTCTTGTCCAGTCTTGTCTAGTCTTGTCTCGTCTTGTCTTGTTTTGTCTTGTTTTGTCTTGTCATGTCTTCTCATGTCTTGTCTTGTCTTGTCTTGTCTTGTCTTGTCTTGTCTTTTCTTGTCTGGTCTTGTCTTGTCTTGTCTAGTCTAGTCTTGTCTTTTCTTGTCTTGTCTAGTCTTGTCTTGTCTTGTCTTTTCTTGTCTGGTCTTGTCTTGTCTTGTCTTGTCTAGTCTTGTCTTGTCTTGTCTAGTCTTGTCTAGTCTTGTCTTGTCTTGTCTTGTCTAGTCTTGTCTAGTCTTGTCTAGTCTTGTCTTGTCTTGTCTAGTCTTGTCTAGTCTAGTCTTGTCTAGTCTTGTCTAGTCTTGTCTTGTCTTGTCTTGTCTAGTCTTGTCTAGTCTTGTCTAGTCTTGTCTTGTCTTGTCTAGTCTTGTCTTGTCTAGTCTTGTCTAGTCTTGTCTAGTCTTGTCTAGTCTTGTCTAGTCTTGTCTAGTCTTGTCTTGTCTTGTCTTGTCTAGTCTTGTCTAGTCTTGTCTAGTCTTGTCTTGTCTTGTCTTGTCTAGTCTTGTCTAGTCTAGTCTTGTCTAGTCTTGTCTAGTCTTGTCTAGTCTTGTCTAGTCTTGTCTAGTCTTGTCTTGTCTTGTCTTGTTTTGTCTTGTTTTGTCTTGTCTTGTCTTGTCTTGTCTTGTCTTGTCTTGTCTTGTCTTGTCTTGTCTTGTCTTGTCTAGTCTTGTCTAGTCTTGTCTTGTCTTGTCTTGTCTAGTCTTGTCTAGTCTTGTCTAGTCTTGTCTTGTCTTGTCTAGTCTTGTCTTGTCTTGTCTTGTCTAGTCTTGTCTTGTCTTGTCTAGTCTTGTCTAGTCTTGTCTAGTCTTGTCTTGTCTTGTCTTGTCTTGTCTTGTCTTGTCTTGTCTTGTCTTGTCTTGTCTTGTCTTGTCTTGTCTTGTCTTGTCTTGTCTTGTCTTGTCTTGTCTTGTCTTGTCTTGTCTTGTCTAGTCTTGTCTAGTCTTGTCTTGTCTTGTCTTGTCTAGTCTTGTCTAGTCTTGTCTAGTCTTGTCTTGTCTTGTCTAGTCTTGTCTTGTCTTGTCTTGTCTAGTCTTGTCTTGTCTTGTCTAGTCTTGTCTAGTCTTGTCTAGTCTTGTCTTGTCTTGTCTTGTCTTGTCTTGTCTGGTCTTGTTTTGTATTGTCTTGTCTTGTTTTGTCATGTCATGTCATGTCATGTCATGTCATGTTGTGTTGTGTTGTTTTGTCTTGTCTTGTCTTGTCATGTCATGTTGTGTTGTGTTGTTTTGTCTTGTCTTGTCTTGTTTTGTCTTGTTTTGTCTTGTCATGTCTTCTCATGTCTTGTCTTGTCTTGTCTTGTCTTGTCTTGTCTTGTCTTGTCTTGTCTTGTCTTGT
Source organism: Zeugodacus cucurbitae (assembly GCF_028554725.1). Classification (NCBI taxonomy): domain Eukaryota; kingdom Metazoa; phylum Arthropoda; class Insecta; order Diptera; family Tephritidae; genus Zeugodacus; species Zeugodacus cucurbitae. The sequence goes on along the minus strand of NC_071672.1, from coordinate 21,554,494 downwards.
CTTGTCTTTTCTTGTCTGGTCTTGTCTTGTCTTGTCTAGTCTAGTCTTGTCTTGTCTAGTCTTGTCTTGTCTAGTCTTGTCTAGTCTTGTCTAGTCTTGTCTTGTCTAGTCTTGTCTAGTCTTGTCTAGTCTTGTCTAGTCTTGTCTTGTCTTGTCTAGTCTTGTCTAGTCTTGTCTAGTCTTGTCTTGTCTTGTCTTGTCTAGTCTTGTCTAGTCTTGTCTAGTCTTGTCTAGTCTTGTCTTGTCTTGTCTAGTCTTGTCTTGTCTAGTCTTGTCTAGTCTTGTCTAGTCTTGTCTAGTCTTGTCTAGTCTTGTCTAGTCTTGTCTTGTCTTGTCTTGTCTTGTCTAGTCTTGTCTAGTCTTGTCTAGTCTTGTCTTGTCTTGTCTTGTCTTGTCTTGTCTTGTCTTGTCTTGTCTTGTCTTGTCTTTCCTTGTCTAGTCTTGTCTAGTCTTGTCTAGTCTTGTCTTGTCTTGTCTAGTCTTGTCTAGTCTTGTCTTGTCTTGTCTTGTCTTGTCTTGTCTTGTCTTGTCTATTCTTGTCTAGTCTTGTCTTGTCTTGTCTAGTCTTGTCTAGTCTTGTCTAGTCTTGTCTTGTCTTGTCTTGTCTTGTCTTGTCTGGTCTTGTCTTGTCTTGTCTTGTTTTGTCATGTCATGTCATGTCATGTTGTGTTGTGTTGTTTTGTCTTGTCTTGTTTTGTCTTGTTTTGTCTTGTCATGTCTTCTCATGTCTTGTCTTGTCTTGTCTTGTCTTGTCTTGTCTTGTCTTTTCTTGTCTGGTCTTGTCTTGTCTTGTCTATACTAGTCTTGTCTTTTCTTGTCTTGTCTAGTCTTGTCTTGTCTTGTCTTTTCTTGTCTGGTCTTGTCTTGTCTTGTCTTGTCTTGTCTTGTCTAGTCTTGTCTAGTCTAGTCTTGTCTAGTCTTGTCTTGTCTTGTCTATACTAGTCTTGTCTTTTCTTGTCTTGTCTAGTCTTGTCTTGTCTTGTCTTTTCTTGTCTGGTCTTGTCTTGTCTTGTCTTGTCTAGTCTTGTCTAGTCTTGTCTAGTCTAGTCTTGTCTAGTCTTGTCTTGTCTTGTCTTGTCTAGTCTTGTCTAGTCTTGTCTAGTCTTGTCTAGTCTTGTCTAGTCTTGTCTTGTCTTGTCTAGTCTTGTCTTGTCTAGTCTTGTCTAGTCTTGTCTAGTCTTGTCTTGTCTTGTCTTGTTTTGTCTTGTTTTGTCTTGTCTTGTCTTGTCTTGTCTTGTCTTGTCTTGTCTTGTCTTGTCTAGTCTTGTCTAGTCTTGTCTAGTCTTGTCTAGTCTTGTCTAGTCTTGTCTTGTCTTGTCTTGTCTTGTCTTGTCTTGTCTTGTCTTGGGTTGTCTTGTCTTGTCTTTTCTTGTCTTGCCTTGTCTTGTCTTGTCTTGTCTAGGGTTGTCTTGTCTTGTCTTTTCTTGTCTTGTCTTGTCTTGGGTTGTCTTGTCTTGTCTTTTCTTGTCTTGTCTTGTCTAGTCTTGTCTAGTCTTGTCTAGTCTTGTCTAGTCTTGTCTAGTCTTGTCTTGTCTTGTTTTGTCTTGTCTTGTCATGTCATGTCATGTCATGTTGTGTTGTGTTGTTTTGTCTTGCCTTGTTTTGTCTTGTCTTGTCTTGTCTTGTCTTGTCTTGTCTTGTCTTGTCTTTCCTTGTCTAGTCTTGTCTAGTCTTGTCTAGTCTTGTCTAGTCTTGTCTAGTCTTGTCTTGTCTTGTCTAGTCTTGTCTAGTCTTGTCTTGTCTTGTCTTGTCTTGTCTTGTCTTGTCTATTCTTGTCTAGTCTTGTCTTGTCTTGTCTAGTCTTGTCTTGTCTTGTCTAGTCTTGTCTAGTCTTGTCTAGTCTTGTCTAGTCTTGTCTTGTCTTGTCTTGTCTTGTCTTGTCTTGTCTATTCTTGTCTAGTCTTGTCTTGTCTTGTCTTGTCTTGTCTTCTCTTGTCTATTCTTGTCTAGTCTTGTCTAGTCTTGTCTAGTCTTGTCTAGTCTTGTCTAGTCTTGTCTAGTCTTGTCTAGTCTTTTCTTGTCTTGTCTTGTCTAGTCTTGTCTAGTCTTGTCTAGTCTTGTCTTGTCTTGTCTTGTCTAGTCTTGTCTAGTCTAGTCTTGTCAAGTCTTGTCTAGTCTTGTCTAGTCTTGTCTAGTCTTGTCTTGTTTTGTCTTGTTTTGTCTTGTCATGTCTTCTCATGTCTTGTCTTGTCTTGTCTTGTCTTGTCTTTTCTTGTCTGATCTTGTCTTGTCTTGTCTAGTCTAGTCTTGTCTTTTCTTGTCTTGTCTAGTCTTGTCTTGTCTTGTCTTTTCTTGTCTGGTCTTGTCTTGTCTTGTCTTTTCTTGTCTTGTCTTGTCTAGTCTTGTCTTGTCTTGTCTAGTCTTGTCTAGTCTTGTCTTGTCTTGTCTTGTCTAGTCTTGTCTAATCTTGTCTAGTCTTGTCTTGTCTTGTCTAGTCTTGTCTAGTCTAGTCTTGTCTAGTCTTGTCTAGTCTTGTCTTGTCTTGTCTTGTCTTGTCTAGTCTTGTCTAGTCTTGTCTAGTCTTGTCTAGTCTTGTCTTGTCTAGTCTTGTCTTGTCTAGTCTTGTCTAGTCTTGTCTAGTCTTGTCTAGTCTTGTCTAGTCTTGTCTAGTCTTGTCTAGTCTTGTCTAGTCTTGTCTTGTCTAGTCTTGTCTAGTCTTGTCTAGTCTTGTCTTGTCTTGTCTTGTCTTGTCTTGTCTTGTCTTGTCTTGTCTTGTCTTGTCTTGTCTTGTCTTGTCTTTCCTTGTCTAGTCTTGTCTAGTCTTGTCTAGTCTTGTCTTGTCTTGTCTAGTCTTGTCTAGTCTTGTCTAGTCTTGTCTTGTCTTGTCTTGTCTTGTCTTGTCTTGTCAATTCTTGTCTAGTCTTGTCTTGTCTTGTCTAGTCTTGTCTAGTCTTGTCTAGTCTTGTCTAGTCTTGTCTTGTCTTGTCTTGTCTTGTCTTGTCTTGTCTGGTCTTGTCTTGTCTTGTCTTGTTTTGTCATGTCATGTCATGTCATGTTGTGTTGTGTTGTTTTGTCTTGTCTTGTTTTGTCTTGTTTTGTCTTGTCATGTCTTCTCATGTCTTGTCTTGTCTTGTCTTGTCTTGTCTTGTCTTTTCTTGTCTGGTCTTGTCTTGTCTTGTCTAGTCTAGTCTTGTCTTTTCTTGTCTTGTCTAGTCTTGTCTTGTCTTGTCTTTTCTTGTCTGGTCTTGTCTTGTCTTGTCTTGTCTTGTCTTGTCTTGTCTAGTCTTGTCTTGTCTTGTCTTGTCTAGTCTTGTCTAGTCTTGTCTTGTCTTGTCTTGTCTAGTCTTGTCTAGTCTTGTCTAGTCTTGTCTTGTCTTGTCTAGTCTTGTCTAGTCTTGTCTAGTCTAGTCTTGTCTAGTCTTGTCTTGTCTTGTCTTGTCTAGTCTTGTCTAGTCTTGTCTAGTCTTGTCTAGTCTTGTCTAGTCTTATCTTGTCTAGTCTTGTCTTGTCTAGTCTTGTCTAGTCTTGTCTAGTCTTGTCTAGTCTTGTCTAGTCTTGTCTAGTCTTGTCTTATCTTGTCTTGTCTAGTCTTGTCTAGTCTTGTCTAGTCTTGTCTTGTCTTGTCTTGTCTAGTCTTGTCTAGTCTTGTCTAGTCTTGTCTAGTCTTGTCTTGTCTTGTCTAGTCTTGTCTTGTCTAGTCTTGTCTAGTCTTGTCTAGTCTAGTCTAGTCTTGTCTAGTCTTGTCCAGTCTTGTCTAGTCTTGTCTCGTCTTGTCTTGTTTTGTCTTGTTTTGTCTTGTCATGTCTTCTCATGTTTTGTCTTGTCTTGTCTTGTCTTGTCTTGTCTTTTCTTGTCTGGTCTTGTCTTGTCTTGTCTAGTCTAGTCTTGTCTTTTCTTGTCTTGTCTAGTCTTGTCTTGTCTTGTCTTGTCTTGTCTTGTCTTTTCTTGTCTGGTCTTGTCTTGTCTCGTCTTGTCTAGTCTTGTCTTGTCTTGTCTAGTCTTGTCTAGTCTTGTCTTGTCTTGTCTTGTCTTGTCTAGTCTTGTCTTGTCTAGTCTTGTCTAGTCTTGTCTTGTCTTGTCTAGTCTTGTCTAGTCTAGTCTAGTCTTGTCTAGTCTTGTCTAGTCTTGTCTTGTCTTGTCTTGTCTAGTCTTGTCTAGTCTTGTCTAGTCTTGCCTAGTCTTGTCTTGTCTTGTCTAGTCTTGTCTAGTCTTGTCTTGTCTAGTCTTGTCTAGTCTTGTCTAGTCTTGTCTAGTCTTGTCTAGTCTTGTCTTGTCTTGTCTTGTCTAGTCTTGTCTAGTCTTGTCTAGTCTTGTCTAGTCTTGTCTTGTCTTGTCTTGTCTAGTCTTGTGTAGTCTAGTCTTGTCTAGTCTTGTCTAGTCTTGTCTAGTCTTGTCTAGTCTTGTCTAGTCTTGTCTAGTCTTGTCTTGTCTTGTCTTGTCTTGTCTTGTCTTGTTTTGTCTTGTCTTGTCTTGTCTTGTCTTGTCTTGTCTTGTCTTGTCTTGTCTTGTCTTGTCTTGTCTTGTCTTGTCTTGTCTTGTCTTGTCTTGTCTTGTCTTGTCTTGTCTTGTCTTGTCTTGTCTTGTCTTGTCTTGTCTTGTCTTGTCTTGTCTAGTCTTGTCTTGTCTTGTCTTGTCTTGTCTTGTCTAGTCTTGTCTTGTCTTGTCTAGTCTTGTCTAGTCTTGTCTTGTCTTGTCTTGTCTAGTCTTGTCTAGTCTTGTCTTGTCTTGTCTAGTCTTGTCTTGTCTTGTCTTGTCTAGTCTTGTCTTGTCTTGTCTAGTCTTGTCTAGTCTTGTCTTGTCTTGTCTTGTCTTGTCTTGTCTGGTCTTGTTTTGTATTGTCTTGTCTTGTTTTGTCATGTCATGTCATGTCATGTTGTGTTGTGTTGTTTTGTCTTGTCTTGTCTTGTTTTGTCTTGTTTTGTCTTGTCATGTCTTGTCTTGTCTAGTCTTGTCTAGTCTTGTCTTGTCTTGTCTTGTCTAGTCTTGTCTAGTCTTGTCTAGTCTTGTCTTGTCTTGTCTAGTCTTGTCTAGTCTTGTCTAGTCTAGTCTTGTCTAGTCTTGTCTTGTCTTGTCTTGTCTTGTCTAGTCTTGTCTTGTCTAGTCTTGTCTAGTCTTGTCTAGTCTTGTCTAGTCTTGTCTAGTCTTGTCTTGTCTTGTCTTGTCTAGTCTTGTCTAGTCTTGTCTAGTCTTGTCTTGTCTTGTCTTGTCTTGTCTTGTCTTGTCTTGTCTTGTCTTGTCTTGTCTTGTCTTGTCTTTCCTTGTCTAGTCTTGTCTAGTCTTGTCTAGTCTTGTCTTGTCTTGTCTAGTCTTGTCTAGTCTTGTCTTGTCTTGTCTTGTCTTGTCTATTCTTGTCTATTCTTGTCTAGTCTTGTCTTGTCTTGTCTAGTCTTGTCTAGTCTTGTCTAGTCTTGTCTAGTCTTGTCTTGTCTTGTCTTGTCTTGTCTGGTCTTGTCTTGTCTTGTCTTGTTTTGTCATGTCATGTCATGTCATGTTGTGTTGTGTTGTTTTGTCTTCTCTTGTTTTGTCTTGTCATGTCTTCTCATGTCTTGTCTTGTCTTGTCTTGTCTTGTCTTTTCTTGTCTGGTCTTGTCTTGTCTTGTCTAGTCTAGTCTTGTCTTTTCTTGTCTTGTCTAGTCTTGTCTTGTCTTGTCTTTTCTTGTCTGGTCTTGTCTTGTCTTGTCTTGTCTTGTCTTGTCTTGTCTTGTCTTGTCTTGTCTTGTCTAGTCTTGTCTAGTCTTGTCTTGTCTTGTCTTGTCTAGTCTTGTCTAGTCTTGTCTAGTCTTGTCTTGTCTTGTCTAGTCTTGTCTAGTCTTGTCTAGTCTAGTCTTGTCTAGTCTTGTCTTGTCTTGTCTTGTCTAGTCTTGTCTAGTCTTGTCTAGTCTTGTCTAGTCTTGTCTAGTCTTATCTTGTCTAGTCTTGTCTTGTCTAGTCTTGTCTAGTCTTGTCTAGTCTTGTCTAGTCTTGTCTAGTCTTGTCTAGTCTTGTCTTATCTTGTCTTGTCTAGTCTTGTCTAGTCTTGTCTAGTCTTGTCTTGTCTTGTCTTGTCTAGTCTTGTCTAGTCTTGTCTAGTCTTGTCTAGTCTTGTCTTGTCTTGTCTAGTCTTGTCTTGTCTAGTCTTGTCTAGTCTTGTCTAGTCTAGTCTAGTCTTGTCTAGTCTTGTCCAGTCTTGTCTAGTCTTGTCTCGTCTTGTCTTGTTTTGTCTTGTTTTGTCTTGTCATGTCTTCTCATGTCTTGTCTTGTCTTGTCTTGTCTTGTCTTGTCTTGTCTTTTCTTGTCTGGTCTTGTCTTGTCTTGTCTAGTCTAGTCTTGTCTTTTCTTGTCTTGTCTAGTCTTGTCTTGTCTTGTCTTTTCTTGTCTGGTCTTGTCTTGTCTCGTCTTGTCTAGTCTTGTCTTGTCTTGTCTAGTATTGTCTAGTCTTGTCTTGTCTTGTCTTGTCTAGTCTTGTCTAGTCTTGTCTAGTCTTGTCTAGTCTTGTCTTGTCTTGTCTAGTCTAGTCTTGTCTAGTCTTGTCTAGTCTTGTCTAGTCTTGTCTTGTCTTGTCTTGTCTAGTCTTGTCTAGTCTTGTCTAGTCTTGTCTAGTCTTGTCTTGTCTTGTCTAGTCTTGTCTAGTCTTGTCTTGTCTAGTCTTGTCTAGTCTTGTCTAGTCTTGTCTAGTCTTGTCTAGTCTTGTCTTGTCTTGTCTTGTCTAGTCTTGTCTAGTCTTGTCTAGTCTTGTCTAGTCTTGTCTTGTCTTGTCTTGTCTAGTCTTGTCTAGTCTAGTCTTGTCTAGTCTTGTCTAGTCTTGTCTAGTCTTGTCTAGTCTTGTCTAGTCTTGTCTAGTCTTGTCTAGTCTTGTCTAGTCTTGTCTAGTCTTGTCTAGTCTTGTCTAGTCTTGTCTTGTCTTGTCTTGTCTTGTCTTGTCTTGTCTTGTCTTGTCTTGTCTTGTCTTGTCTTGTCTTGTCTTGTCTTGTCTTGTCTTGTCTTGTCTTGTCTTGTCTTGTCTTGTCTTGTCTTGTCTTGTCTTGTCTTGTCTTGTCTTGTCTTGTCTTGTCTTGTCTTGTCTAGTCTTGTCTTGTCTTGTCTTGTCTTGTCTTGTCTAGTCTTGTCTTGTCTTGTCTAGTCTTGTCTAGTCTTGTCTTGTCTTGTCTTGTCTTGTCTAGTCTTGTCTAGTCTTGTCTAGTCTTGTCTTGTCTTGTCTAGTCTTGTCTTGTCTTGTCTTGTCTAGTCTTGTCTTGTCTTGTCTAGTCTTGTCTAGTGTTGTCTAGTCTTGTCTTGTCTTGTCTTGTCTTGTCTTGTCTGGTCTTGTTTTGTATTGTCTTGTCTTGTTTTGTCATGTCATGTCATGTCATGTCATGTCATGTTGTGTTGTGTTGTTTTGTCTTGTCTTGTCTTGTTTTGTCTTGTTTTGTCTTGTCATGTCTTCTCATGTCTTGTCTTGTCTTGTCTTGTCTTGTCTTGTCTTGTCTTGTCTTGTCTTGTCTTTTCTTGTCTGGTCTTGTCTTGTCTTGTCTAGTCTAGTCTTGTCTTGTCTAGTCTTGTCTTGTCTAGTCTTGTCTAGTCTTGTCTAGTCTTGTCTTGTCTTGTCTTGTCTAGTCTTGTCTAGTCTTGTCTAGTCTTGTCTTGTCTTGTCTAGTCTTGTCTAGTCTTGTCTAGTCTTGTCTTGTCTTGTCTTGTCTAGTCTTGTCTAGTCTTGTCTAGTCTTGTCTAGTCTTGTCTTGTCTTGTCTAGTCTTGTCTTGTCTAGTCTTGTCTAGTCTTGTCTAGTCTTGTCTAGTCTTGTCTAGTCTTGTCTAGTCTTGTCTTGTCTAGTCTTGTCTTGTCTTGTCTTGTCTTGTCTAGTCTTGTCTAGTCTTGTCTAGTCTTGTCTTGTCTTGTCTTGTCTTGTCTTGTCTTGTCTTGTCTTGTCTTGTCTTGTCTTGTCTTGTCTTTCCTTGTCTAGTCTTGTCTAGTCTTGTCTAGTCTTGTCTTGTCTTGTCTAGTCTTGTCTAGTCTTGTCTTGTCTTGTCTTGTCTTGTCTTGTCTTGTCTATTCTTGTCTAGTCTTGTCTTGTCTTGTCTAGTCTTGTCTAGTCTTGTCTAGTCTTGTCTTGTCTTGTCTTGTCTTGTCTTGTCTGGTCTTGTCTTGTCTTGTCTTGTTTTGTCATGTCATGTCATGTCATGTTGTGTTGTGTTGTTTTGTCTTGTCTTGTTTTGTCTTGTTTTGTCTTGTCATGTCTTCTCATGTCTTGTCTTGTCTTGTCTTGTCTTGTCTTGTCTTGTCTTGTCTTGTCTTGTCTTTTCTTGTCTGGTCTTGTCTTGTCTTGTCTATACTAGTCTTGTCTTTTCTTGTCTTGTCTAGTCTTGTCTTGTCTTGTCTTTTCTTGTCTGGTCTTGTCTTGTCTTGTCTTGTCTTGTCTTGTCTTGTCTAGTCTTGTCTTGTCTTGTCTAGTCTTGTCTAGTCTTGTCTTGTCTTGTCTTGTCTAGTCTTGTCTAGTCTTGTCTAGTCTTGTCTTGTCTTGTCTAGTCTTGTCTAGTCTTGTCTAGTCTAGTCTTGTCTAGTCTTGTCTTGTCTTGTCTTGTCTTGTCTAGTCTTGTCTTGTCTAGTCTTGTCTAGTCTTGTCTAGTCTTGTCTTGTCTTGTCTTGTCTGGTCTTGTCTTGTCTTGTCTTGTTTTGTCATGTCATGTCATGTCATGTTGTGTTGTGTTGTTTTGTCTTGTCTTGTTTTGTCTTGTTTTGTCTTGTTTTGTCATGTCATGTCATGTCATGTTGTGTTGTGTTGTTTTGTCTTGTCTTGTTTTGTCTTGTTTTGTCTTGTCATGTCTTCTCATGTCTTGTCTTGTCTTGTCTTGTCTTGTCTTGTCTTGTCTTGTCTTTTCTTGTCTGGTCTTGTCTTGTCTTGTCTATACTAGTCTTGTCTTTTCTTGTCTTGTCTAGTCTTGTCTTGTCTTGTCTTTTCTTGTCTTGTCTAGTCTTGTCTAGTCTTGTCTTGTCTTGTCTTGTCTTGTCTTGTCTTGTCTTTCCTTGTCTAGTCTTGTCTTGTCTTGTCTTGTCTTGTCTTGTCTTGTCTTGTCTTTTCTTGTCTGGTCTTGTCTTGTCTTGTCTATACTAGTCTTGTCTTTTCTTGTCTTGTCTAGTCTTGTCTTGTCTTGTCTTTTCTTGTCTTGTCTAGTCTTGTCTAGTCTTGTCTAGTCTTGTCTAGTCTTGTCTAGTCTTGTCTAGTCTTGTCTTGTCTTGTCTTGTCTAGTCTTGTCTAGTCTTGTCTAGTCTTGTCTTGTCTTGTCTTGTCTTGTCTTGTCTGGTCTTGTCTTGTCTTGTCTTGTTTTGTCATGTCATGTCATGTCATGTTGTGTTGTGTTGTTTTGTCTTGTCTTGTTTTGTCTTGTTTTGTCTTGTCATGTCTTCTCATGTCTTGTCTTGTCTTGTCTTGTCTTGTCTTGTCTTGTCTTTTCTTGTCTGGTCTTGTCTTGTCTTGTCTATACTAGTCTTGTCTTTTCTTGTCTTGTCTAGTCTTGTCTTGTCTTGTCTTTTCTTGTCTTGTCTAGTCTTGTCTAGTCTTGTCTTGTCTTGTCTTGTCTTGTCTTGTCTTGTCTTTCCTTGTCTAGTCTTGTCTAGTCTTGTCTAGTCTTGTCTTGTCTTGTCTAGTCTTGTCTAGTCTTGTCTTGTCTTGTCTTGTCTTGTCTAGACTTGTCTAGTCTTGTCTAGTCTTGTCTTGTCTTGTCTTGTCTAGTCTTGTCTAGTCTAGTCTTGTCTAGTCTTGTCTAGTCTTGTCTAGTCTTGTCTTGTCTTGTCTTGTCTTGTCTTGTCATGTCTTGTCTAGTCTTGTCTAGTCTTGTCTAGTCTTGTCTTGTCTAGTCTTGTCTAGTCTTGTCTAGTCTTGTCTAGTCTTGTCTTGTCTTGTCTTGTCTAGTCTTGTCTAGTCTTGTCTAGTCTTGTCTAGTCTTGTCTAGTCTTGTCTAGTCTTGTCTTGTCTTGTCTAGTCTTGTCTAGTCTAGTCTTGTCTAGTCTTGTCTAGTCTTGTATAGTCTTGTCTAGTCTTGTCTAGTCTTGTCTAGTCTTGTCTAGTCTTGTCTTGTCTAGTCTTGTCTAGTCTTGTCTAGTCTTGTCTAGTCTTGTCTTGTCTTGTCTTGTCTTGTCTAGTCTTGTCTAGTCTTGTCTAGTCTTGTCTTGTCTTGTCTTGTCTAGTCTTGTCTAGTCTAGTCTTGTCTAGTCTTGTCTAGTCTTGTCTAGTCTTGTCTAGTCTTGTCTAGTCTTGTCTTGTCTAGTCTAGTCTTGTCTTGTCTTGTCTTGTCTTGTCTAGTCTTGTCTAGTCTTGTCTAGTCTTGTCTAGTCTTGTCTTGTCTTGTCTAGTCTTGTCTTGTCTAGTCTTGTCTAGTCTTGTCTAGTCTTGTCTTGTCTTGTCTTGTCTAGTCTTGTCTAGTCTTGTCTAGTCTTGTCTTGTCTTGTCTTGTCTAGTCTTGTCTAGTCTAGTCTTGTCTAGTCTTGTCTAGTCTTGTCTAGTCTTGTCTAGTCTTGTCTTGTCTTGTCTAGTCTTGTCTTGTCTTGTTTTGTCTTGTCTTGTCATGTCATGTCATGTCATGTCATGTTGTGTTGTGTTGTTTTGTCTTGCCTTGTTTTGTCTTGTCTTGTCTTGTCTTGGGTTGTCTTGTCTTGTCTTTTCTTGTCTTTTCTTGTCTTGTCTTGTCTTGTCTTGTCTTGTCTTGTCTTGTCTAGACTTGTCTTGTCTTGTCTTGTCTTGTCTTGTCTTGTCTTGTCTTGGGTTGTCTTGTCTTGTCTTTTCTTGTCTTGCCTTGTCTTGTCTTGTCTTGTCTTGGGTTGTCTTGTCTTGTCTTTTCTTGTCTTGTCTTGTCTAGTCTTGTCTAGTCTTGTCTAGTCTTGTCTAGTCTTGTCTTGTCTTGTTTTGTCTTGTCTTGTCATGTCATGTCATGTCATGTTGTGTTGTGTTGTTTTGTCTTGCCTTGTTTTGTCTTGTCTTGTCTTGTCTAGTCTTGTCTTGTCTAGTCTTGTCTAGTCTTGTCTTGTCTTGTCTAGTCTTGTCTAGTCTAGTCTTGTCTAGTCTTGTCTTGTCTTGTCTTGTCTAGTCATGTCTAGTCTTGTCTTGTCTAGTCTTGTCTTGTCTAGTCTTGTCTAGTCTTGTCTAGTCTTGTCTAGTCTTGTGTAGTCTTGTCTAGTCTTGTCTAGTCTTGTCTAGTCTTGTCTAGTCTTGTCTAGTCTTGTCTAGTCTTGTCTTGTCTTGTTTTGTCTTGTCTTGTCATGTCATGTCATGTCATGTTGTGTTGTGTTGTTTTGTCTTGCCTTGTTTTGTCTTGTCTTGTCTTGTCTTGTCTTGTCTTGTCTTGGGTTGTCTTGTCTTTTCTTGTCTTGCCTTGTCTTGTCTTGTCTTGTCTTGGGTTGTCTTGTCTTGTCTTTTCTTGTCTTGCCTTGTCTTGTCTTGTCTTGTCTTGTCTTGTCTTGTCTTGTCTTGGGTTGTCTTGTCTTGTCTTTTCTTGTCTTGCCTTGTCTTGTCTTGTCTTGTCTTGGGTTGTCTTGTCTTGTCTTTTCTTGTCTTGTCTTGTCTTGGGTTGTCTTGTCTTGTCTTTTCTTGTCTTGTCTTGTCTAGTCTTGTCTAGTCTTGTCTAGTCTTGTCTTGTCTTGTTTTGTCTTGTCTTGTCTTGTCTTGTCTTGTCTTGTCTTGTCTTGTCTTGTCTTGTCTTGTCTTTTCTTGTCTTTTCTTGTCTTGTCTTGTCTTGTCTTGTCTTGTCTTGTCTTGTCTTGTCTTGTCTTGTCTTGTCTTGTCTTGTCTTGTCTTGTCTTGTCTTGTCTTGTCTTGTCTTGTCTTGTCATGTCTTGTCTTGTCTTGTCTTGTCTTGTCTTTTCTTGTCTTGTCTTGTCTTGTCTTGTCTTGTCTTGTCTAGTCTTGTCTAGTCTTGTCTAGTCTTGTCTAGTCTTGTCTAGTCTTGTCTAGTCTTGTCTAGTCTTGTCTAGTCTTGTCTAGTCTTGTCTAGTCTTGTCTAGTCTTGTCTAGTCTTGTCTAGTCTTGTCTAGTCTTGTCTTGTCTTGTCTTGTCTTGTCTTGTCTTGTCTTGGGTTGTCTTGTCTTGTCTTTTCTTGTCTTGCCTTGTCTTGTTTGTCTTGTCTTGGGTTGTCTAGTCTTGTCTTGTCTTGTCTTGTCTAGTCTAGTCTTGTCTAGTCTTGTCTTGTCTTGTCTAGTCTTGTCTAGTCTAGTCTTGTCTTGTCTAGTCTTGTCTAGTCTTGTCTTGTCTTGTCTTGTCTTGTCTTGTCTTGTCTTGTCTTGTTTTGTCTTATCTTGTCTTGTCTTGTCTTGTCTTGTCTTGTCTTGTCTTGTCTTGTCTTGTCTTGTCTTGTCTTGTCTTGTCTTGTCTTGTCTTGTCTTGTCTTGTCTAGTCTTGTCTAGTCTTGTCTAGTCTTGTCTTGTCTAGTCTTGTCTAGTCTTGTCTAGTCTTGTCTTGTCTTGTCTTTTCTTGTCTAGTCTTGTCTAGTCTTGTCTAGTCTTGTCTTGTCTTGTCTAGTCTTGTCTAGTCTTGTCTTGTCTTGTCTTGTCTTGTCTTGTCTTGTCTATTCTTGTCTAGTCTTGTCTTGTCTTGTCTAGTCTTGTCTAGTCTTGTCTAGTCTTGTCTTGTCTTGTCTTGTCTAGTCTTGTCTAGTCTAGTCTTGTCTAGTCTTGTCTAGTCTTGTCTAGTCTTGTCTTGTCTTGTCTTGTCTTGTCTTGTCATGTCTTGTCTAGTCTTGTCTAGTCTTGTCTAGTCTTGTCTTGTCTAGTCTTGTCTTGTCTTGTCTTGTCTTGTCTTGTCTTGTCTTGTCTTGTCTTGTCTTGTCTTGTCTTGTCTTGTCTTGTCTTGTCTTGTCTTGTCTTGTCTTGTCTTGTCTAGTCTTGTCTAGTCTTGTCTAGTCTTGTCTTGTCTAGTCTTGTCTAGTCTTGTCTAGTCTTGTCTTGTCTTGTCTTTTCTTGTCTAGTCTTGTCTAGTCTTGTCTAGTCTTGTCTTGTCTTGTCTAGTCTTGTCTAGTCTTGTCTTGTCTTGTCTTGTCTTGTCTAGTCTTGTCTAGTCTTGTCTAGTCTTGTCTAGTCTTGTCTTGTCTTGTCTTGTCTAGTCTTGTCTAGTCTAGTCTTGTCTAGTCTTGTCTAGTCTTGTCTAGTCTTGTCTAGTCTTGTCTAGTCTTGTCTAGTCTTGTCTAGTCTTGTCTAGTCTTGTCTTGTCTTGTCTTGTTTTGTCTTGTCTTGTCTTGTCTTGTCTTGTCTTGTCTTGTCTTGTCTTGTCTTGTCTTGTCTTGTCTTGTCTTGTCTTGTCTTGTCTTGTCTTGTCTTGTCTTGTCTTGTCTTGTCTTGTCTTGTCTTGTCTTGTCTTGTCTTGTCTTGTCTAGTCTTGTCTTGTCTTGTCTTGTCTTGTCTTGTCTAGTCTTGTCTTGTCTTGTCTAGTCTTGTCTAGTCTTGTCTTGTCTTGTCTTGTCTTGTCTAGTCTTGTCTAGTCTTGTCTAGTCTTGTCTTGTCTTGTCTAGTCTTGTCTTGTCTTGTCTTGTCTAGTCTTGTCTTGTCTTGTCTAGTCTTGTCTAGTGTTGTCTAGTCTTGTCTTGTCTTGTCTTGTCTTGTCTTGTCTGGTCTTGTTTTGTATTGTCTTGTCTTGTTTTGTCATGTCATGTCATGTCATGTCATGTCATGTTGTGTTGTGTTGTTTTGTCTTGTCTTGTCTTGTTTTGTCTTGTTTTGTCTTGTCATGTCTTCTCATGTCTTGTCTTGTCTTGTCTTGTCTTGTCTTGTCTTGTCTTGTCTTGTCTTGTCTTTTCTTGTCTGGTCTTGTCTTGTCTTGTCTAGTCTAGTCTTGTCTTGTCTAGTCTTGTCTTGTCTAGTCTTGTCTAGTCTTGTCTAGTCTTGTCTTGTCTTGTCTTGTCTAGTCTTGTCTAGTCTTGTCTAGTCTTGTCTTGTCTTGTCTAGTCTTGTCTAGTCTTGTCTAGTCTTGTCTTGTCTTGTCTTGTCTTGTCTTGTCTAGTCTTGTCTAGTCTTGTCTAGTCTTGTCTTGTCTTGTCTAGTCTTGTCTTGTCTAGTCTTGTCTAGTCTTGTCTAGTCTTGTCTAGTCTTGTCTAGTCTTGTCTAGTCTTGTCTTGTCTAGTCTTGTCTTGTCTTGTCTTGTCTTGTCTAGTCTTGTCTAGTCTTGTCTAGTCTTGTCTTGTCTTGTCTTGTCTTGTCTTGTCTTGTCTTGTCTTGTCTTGTCTTGTCTTGTCTTGTCTTGTCTTTCCTTGTCTAGTCTTGTCTAGTCTTGTCTAGTCTTGTCTTGTCTTGTCTAGTCTTGTCTAGTCTTGTCTTGTCTTGTCTTGTCTTGTCTTGTCTTGTCTTGTCTATTCTTGTCTAGTCTTGTCTTGTCTTGTCTAGTCTTGTCTAGTCTTGTCTAGTCTTGTCTTGTCTTGTCTTGTCTTGTCTTGTCTGGTCTTGTCTTGTCTTGTCTTGTTTTGTCATGTCATGTCATGTCATGTTGTGTTGTGTTGTTTTGTCTTGTCTTGTTTTGTCTTGTTTTGTCTTGTCATGTCTTCTCATGTCTTGTCTTGTCTTGTCTTGTCTTGTCTTGTCTTGTCTTGTCTTTTCTTGTCTGGTCTTGTCTTGTCTTGTCTATACTAGTCTTGTCTTTTCTTGTCTTGTCTAGTCTTGTCTTGTCTTGTCTTTTCTTGTCTGGTCTTGTCTTGTCTTGTCTTGTCTTGTCTTGTCTTGTCTAGTCTTGTCTTGTCTTGTCTAGTCTTGTCTAGTCTTGTCTTGTCTTGTCTTGTCTAGTCTTGTCTAGTCTTGTCTAGTCTTGTCTTGTCTTGTCTAGTCTTGTCTAGTCTTGTCTAGTCTAGTCTTGTCTAGTCTTGTCTTGTCTTGTCTTGTCTTGTCTAGTCTTGTCTTGTCTAGTCTTGTCTAGTCTTGTCTAGTCTTGTCTTGTCTTGTCTTGTCTGGTCTTGTCTTGCCTTGTCTTGTTTTGTCATGTCATGTCATGTCATGTTGTGTTGTGTTGTTTTGTCTTGTCTTGTTTTGTCTTGTTTTGTCATGTCATGTCATGTCATGTTGTGTTGTGTTGTTTTGTCTTGTCTTGTTTTGTCTTGTTTTGTCTTGTTTTGTCTTGTCATGTCTTCTCATGTCTTGTCTTGTCTTGTCTTGTCTTGTCTTGTCTTGTCTTGTCTTTTCTTGTCTGGTCTTGTCTTGTCTTGTCTATACTAGTCTTGTCTTTTCTTGTCTTGTCTAGTCTTGTCTTGTCTTGTCTTTTCTTGTCTTGTCTAGTCTTGTCTAGTCTTGTCTTGTCTTGTCTTGTCTTGTCTTGTCTTGTCTTTCCTTGTCTAGTCTTGTCTTGTCTTGTCTTGTCTTGTCTTGTCTTGTCTTGTCTTTTCTTGTCTGGTCTTGTCTTGTCTTGTCTATACTAGTCTTGTCTTTTCTTGTCTTGTCTAGTCTTGTCTTGTCTTGTCTTTTCTTGTCTTGTCTAGTCTTGTCTAGTCTTGTCTAGTCTTGTCTAGTCTTGTCTAGTCTTGTCTAGTCTTGTCTTGTCTTGTCTTGTCTAGTCTTGTCTAGTCTTGTCTAGTCTTGTCTTGTCTTGTCTTGTCTTGTCTTGTCTGGTCTTGTCTTGTCTTGTCTTGTTTTGTCATGTCATGTCATGTCATGTTGTGTTGTGTTGTTTTGTCTTGTCTTGTTTTGTCTTGTTTTGTCTTGTCATGTCTTCTCACGTCTTGTCTTGTCTTGTCTTGTCTTGTCTTGTCTTGTCTTGTCTTGTCTTTTCTTGTCTGGTCTTGTCTTGTCTTGTCTATACTAGTCTTGTCTTTTCTTGTCTTGTCTAGTCTTGTCTTGTCTTGTCTTTTCTTGTCTTGTCTAGTCTTGTCTAGTCTTGTCTTGTCTTGTCTTGTCTTGTCTTGTCTTGTCTTTCCTTGTCTAGTCTTGTCTAGTCTTGTCTAGTCTTGTCTTGTCTTGTCTAGTCTTGTCTAGTCTTGTCTTGTCTTGTCTTGTCTTGTCTAGACTTGTCTAGTCTTGTCTAGTCTTGTCTTGTCTTGTCTTGTCTAGTCTTGTCTAGTCTAGTCTTGTCTAGTCTTGTCTAGTCTTGTCTAGTCTTGTCTTGTCTTGTCTTGTCTTGTCTTGTCATGTCTTGTCTAGTCTTGTCTAGTCTTGTCTAGTCTTGTCTTGTCTAGTCTTGTCTAGTCTTGTCTAGTCTTGTCTAGTCTTGTCTTGTCTTGTCTTGTCTAGTCTTGTCTAGTCTTGTCTAGTCTTGTCTAGTCTTGTCTAGTCTTGTCTAGTCTTGTCTAGTCTTGTCTTGTCTTGTCTAGTCTTGTCTAGTCTAGTCTTGTCTAGTCTTGTCTAGTCTTGTATAGTCTTGTCTAGTCTTGTCTAGTCTTGTCTAGTCTTGTCTAGTCTTGTCTTGTCTAGTCTTGTCTAGTCTTGTCTAGTCTTGTCTAGTCTTGTCTTGTCTTGTCTTGTCTTGTCTAGTCTTGTCTAGTCTTGTCTAGTCTTGTCTTGTCTTGTCTTGTCTAGTCTTGTCTAGTCTAGTCTTGTCTAGTCTTGTCTAGTCTTGTCTAGTCTTGTCTAGTCTTGTCTAGTCTTGTCTTGTCTAGTCTAGTCTTGTCTTGTCTTGTCTTGTCTTGTCTAGTCTTGTCTAGTCTTGTCTAGTCTTGTCTAGTCTTGTCTTGTCTTGTCTAGTCTTGTCTTGTCTAGTCTTGTCTAGTCTTGTCTAGTCTTGTCTTGTCTTGTCTTGTCTAGTCTTGTCTAGTCTTGTCTAGTCTTGTCTAGTCTAGTCTTGTCTAGTCTTGTCTAGTCTTGTCTAGTCTTGTCTAGTCTTGTCTTGTCTTGTCTAGTCTTGTCTTGTCTTGTTTTGTCTTGTCTTGTCATGTCATGTCATGTCATGTCATGTTGTGTTGTGTTGTTTTGTCTTGCCTTGTTTTGTCTTGTCTTGTCTTGTCTTGGGTTGTCTTGTCTTGTCTTTTCTTGTCTTTTCTTGTCTTGTCTTGTCTTGTCTTGTCTTGTCTTGTCTTGTCTAGACTTGTCTTGTCTTGTCTTGTCTTGTCTTGTCTTGTCTTGGGTTGTCTTGTCTTGTCTTTTCTTGTCTTGCCTTGTCTTGTCTTGTCTTGTCTTGGGTTGTCTTGTCTTATCTTTTCTTGTCTTGTCTTGTCTAGTCTTGTCTAGTCTTGTCTAGTCTTGTCTAGTCTTGTCTTGTCTTGTTTTGTCTTGTCTTGTCATGTCATGTCATGTCATGTTGTGTTGTGTTGTTTTGTCTTGCCTTGTTTTGTCTTGTCTTGTCTTGTCTAGTCTTGTCTTGTCTAGTCTTGTCTAGTCTTGTCTTGTCTTGTCTAGTCTTGTCTAGTCTAGTCTTGTCTAGTCTTGTCTTGTCTTGTCTTGTCTAGTCATGTCTAGTCTTGTCTTGTCTAGTCTTGTCTTGTCTAGTCTTGTCTAGTCTTGTCTAGTCTTGTCTAGTCTTGTGTAGTCTTGTCTAGTCTTGTCTAGTCTTGTCTAGTCTTGTCTAGTCTTGTCTAGTCTTGTCTAGTCTTGTCTAGTCTTGTCTAGTCTTGTCTTGTCTTGTTTTGTCTTGTCTTGTCATGTCATGTCATGTCATGTTGTGTTGTGTTGTTTTGTCTTGCCTTGTTTTGTCTTGTCTTGTCTTGTCTTGTCTTGTCTTGTCTTGTCTTGTCTTGGGTTGTCTTGTCTTTTCTTGTCTTGCCTTGTCTTGTCTTGTCTTGTCTTGGGTTGTCTTGTCTTGTCTTTTCTTGTCTTGCCTTGTCTTGTCTTGTCTTGTCTTGTCTTGTCTTGTCTTGTCTTGTCTTGGGTTGTCTTGTCTTGTCTTTTCTTGTCTTGCCTTGTCTTGTCTTGTCTTGTCTTGTCTTGGGTTGTCTTGTCTTGTCTTTTCTTGTCTTGTCTTGTCTTGGGTTGTCTTGTCTTGTCTTTTCTTGTCTTGTCTTGTCTAGTCTTGTCTAGTCTTGTCTAGTCTTGTCTTGTCTTGTTTTGTCTTGTCTTGTCTTGTCTTGTCTTGTCTTGTCTTGTCTTGTCTTGTCTTGTCTTGTCTTGTCTTTTCTTGTCTTTTCTTGTCTTGTCTTGTCTTGTCTTGTCTTGTCTTGTCTTGTCTTGTCTTGTCTTGTCTTGTCTTGTCTTGTCTTGTCTTGTCTTGTCTTGTCTTGTCTTGTCTTGTCTTGTCTTGTCATGTCTTGTCTTGTCTTGTCTTGTCTTGTCTTTTCTTGTCTTGTCTTGTCTTGTCTTGTCTTGTCTTGTCTAGTCTTGTCTAGTCTTGTCTAGTCTTGTCTAGTCTTGTCTAGTCTTGTCTAGTCTAGTCTTGTCTAGTCTTGTCTAGTCTTGTCTAGTCTTGTCTAGTCTTGTCTAGTCTTGTCTAGTCTTGTCTAGTCTTGTCTAGTCTTGTCTTGTCTTGTCTTGTCTTGTCTTGTCTTGTCTTGGGTTGTCTTGTCTTGTCTTTTCTTGTCTTGCCTTGTCTTGTTTGTCTTGTCTTGGGTTGTCTAGTCTTGTCTTGTCTTGTCTTGTCTAGTCTAGTCTTGTCTAGTCTTGTCTTGTCTTGTCTAGTCTTGTCTAGTCTAGTCTTGTCTTGTCTAGTCTTGTCTAGTCTTGTCTTGTCTTGTCTTGTCTTGTCTTGTCTTGTCTTGTCTTGTCTTGTCTTGTCTTGTCTTGTCTTGTCTTGTCTTGTCTTGTCTTGTCTTGTCTTGTCTTGTCTTGTCTTG
This sequence comes from Zeugodacus cucurbitae, assembly GCF_028554725.1. Taxonomy (NCBI): domain Eukaryota; kingdom Metazoa; phylum Arthropoda; class Insecta; order Diptera; family Tephritidae; genus Zeugodacus; species Zeugodacus cucurbitae. The sequence continues at coordinate 21,535,944 of NC_071672.1, read as the reverse complement.
TCTTGTCTTGTCTTGTCTTGTCTTGTCTAGTCTTGTCTAGTCTTGTCTAGTCTTGTCTTGTCTAGTCTTGTCTAGTCTTGTCTAGTCTTGTCTTGTCTTGTCTTTTCTTGTCTGGTCTTGTCTTGTCTTGTCTTGTCTAGTCTTGTCTAGTCTTGTCTAGTCTTGTCTTGTCTTGTTTTGTCTTGTCTTGTCATGTCATGTCATGTCATGTTGTGTTGTGTTGTTTTGTCTTGCCTTGTTTTGTCTTGTCTTGTCTTGTCTTGTCTTGTCTTGTCTTGTCTTGGGTTGTCTTGTCTTGTCTTTTCTTGTCTTGTCTTGTCTTGTCTTGTCTTGGGTTGTCTTGTCTTGGGTTGTCTTGTCTAGTCTTGCCTTGTCTTGTCTTGTCTTGTCTTGTCTTGTCATGTCATGTCATGTCATGTTGTGTTGTGTTGTTTTGTCTTGCCTTGTTTTGTCTTGTCTTGTCTTGTCTTGTCTTGTCTTGTCTTGTCTTGTCTTGTCTTGGGTTGTCTTGTCTTGTCTTTTCTTGTCTTGTCTTGTCTTGTCTTGTCTAGTCTTGTCTTGGGTTGTCTTGTCTTGTCTTGTCTTGTCTTGTCTTGTCTTGTCTTGTCTTGTCTTGTCTTGTCTTGTCTTGTCTTGTCTTGTCTTGTCTTGTCTTGTCTTTTCTTGTCTTTTCTTGTCTTGTCTTGTCTTGTCTTGTCTTGTCTTGTCTTGTCTTGTCTTGTCTTGTCTTGTCTTGTCTTGTCTTGTCTTGTCTTGTCTTGTCTTGTCTTGTCTTGTCTTGTCTTGTCTTGTCTTGTCTTGTCTTGTCTTGTCTTGTCTTGTCTTGTCTTGTCTTGTCTTGTCTTGTCTTGTCTTGTCTTGTCTTGTCTTGTCTTGTCTTGTCTTTTCTTGTCTTGTCTTGTCTTGTCTTGTCGTGTCTTGTCTTGTCTTGTCTTGTCTTGTCGTGTCTTGTCTTGTCTTGCCTTTTCTTGTCTGGCCTTGTCTAGTCTTGTCTAGTCTTGTCTTGTCTTGTCTTGTATTGTCTTGTCTTGGGTTGTCTTGTCTTGTCTTTTCTTGTCTTGTCTTGTCTTGTCTTGGGTTGTCTTGTCTTGTCTTTCTTGTCTTGTCTTGTCTTGTCTTGTCTTGGGTTGTCTTGTCTTGTCTTTTCTTGTCTTGTCTTGTCTTGTCTTGTCTTGTCTTGTCTTGTCTTGTCTTGTCTTGTCTTGTCTTGTCTTGTCTTGTCTTGTCTTGTCTAGTCTTGTCTAGTCTTGTCTAGTCTTGTCTAGTCTTGTCTTGTCTTGTCTTGTCTAGTCTTGTCTAGTCTTGTCTAGTCTTGTCTTGTCTTGTCTTGTCTAGTCTAGTCTTGTCTAGTCTTGTCTAGTCGTGTCTTGTCTAGTCTTGCCTTTTCTTGTCTGGCCTTGTCTAGTCTTGTCTAGTCTTGTCTAGTCTTGTCTAGTCTTGTCTAGTCTTGTCTAGTCTTGTCTAGTCTTGTCTAGTCTTGTCTAGTCTTGTCTAGTCTTGTCTAGTCTTGTCTAGTCTTGTCTAGTCTTGTCTAGTCTTGTCTAGTCTTGTCTTGTCTTGTCTTGCCTAGTCTTGTCTAGTCTTGTCTAGTCTTGTCTTGTCTTGTCTAGTCTTGTCTAGTCTAGTCTTGTCTTGTCTAGTCTTGTCTAGTCTTGTCTTGTCTTGTCTTGTCTTGTCTTGTCTTGTCTTGTCTTGTCTTGTTTTGTCTTGTCTTGTCTTGTCTTGTCTTGTCTTGTCTTGTCTTGTCTTGTCTTGTCTTGTCTTGTCTTGTCTTGTCTTGTCTTGTCTTGTCTTGTCTTGTCTTGTCTTGTCTTGTCTTGTCTAGTCTTGTCTAGTCTTGTCTAGTCTTGTCTTGTCTAGTCTTGTCTAGTCTTGTCTAGTCTTGTCTTGTCTTGTCTTTTCTTGTCTGGTCTTGTCTTGTCTTGTCTTGTCTAGTCTTGTCTTGTCTTGTCTTGTCTTGTCTTGTTTTGTCTTGTCTGTCATGTCACGTCATGTCATGTTGTGTTGTGTTGTTTTGTCTTGCCTTGTTTTGTCTTGTCTTGTCTTGTCTTGTCTTGTCTTGTCTTGTCTTGGGTTGTCTTGTCTTGTCTGGTCTTGTCTTGTCTTGTCTTGTCTAGTCTTGTCTTGTCTTTTCTTGTCTTGTCTTGTCTTGTCTTGTCTTGTCTTGTCTTGTCTTGTCTTGTCTTGTCTTGTCTAGTCTTGTCTAGTCTTGTCTAGTCTTGTCTTGTCTAGTCTTGTCTAGTCTTGTCTAGTCTTGTCTTGTCTTGTCTTTTCTTGTCTGGTCTTGTCTTGTCTTGTCTTGTCTAGTCTTGTCTTGTCTTGTCTTGTCTTGTTTTGTCTTGTCTGTCATGTCACGTCATGTCATGTTGTGTTGTGTTGTTTTGTCTTGTCTAGTCTTGTCTTGTCTAGTCTTGTCTAGTCTTGTCTAGTCTTGTCTTGTCTTGTCTTTTCTTGTCTGGTCTTGTCTTGTCTTGTCTTGTCTAGTCTTGTCTTGTCTTTTCTTGTCTTGTCTTGTCTTGTCTTGTCTTGTCTTGTCTTGTCTTGTTTTGTCTTGTCTTGTCTTGTCTTGTCTTGTCTTGTCTTGTCTTGTCTTGTCTTGTCTTGTCTTGTCTTGTCTTGTCTTGTCTTGTCTTGTCTTGTCTTGTCTTGTCTTGTCTTGTCTTGTCTTGTCTTGTCTTGTCTTGTCTTGTCTTGTCTTGTCTTGTCTTGTCTTGTCTTGTCTTGTCTTGTCTAGTCTTGTCTAGTCTTGTCTAGTCTTGTCTTTTCTTGTCTGGCCTTGTCTAGTCTTGTCTAGTCTTGTCTTGTCTTGTCTTGTCTAGTCTAGTCTTGTCTAGTCTTGTCTAGTCGTGTCTTGTCTAGTCTTGCCTTTTCTTGTCTTTTCTTGTCTTTTCTTGTCTTGTCTTGTCTTGTCTTGTCTTGTCTTGTCTTGTCTTGTCTTGTCTTGTCTTGTCTTGTCTTGTCTTGTCTTGTCTTGTCTTGTCTTGTCTTGTCTTGTCTTGTCTTGTCTTGTCTTGTCTTGTCTTGTCTTGTCTTGTCTTGTCTTGTCTTGTCTTGTCTTGTCTTGTCTTGTCTTGTCTAGTCTTGTCTAGTCTTGTCTAGTCTTGTCTTGTCTAGTCTTGTCTAGTCTTGTCTAGTCTTGTCTTGTCTTGTCTTTTCTTGTCTGGTCTTGTCTTGTCTTGTCTTGTCTAGTCTTGTCTAGTCTTGTCTAGTCTTGTCTTGTCTTGTTTTGTCTTGTCTTGTCATGTCATGTCTTGTCTTGTCTTGTCTTGTCTAGTCTTGTCTAGTCTTGTCTAGTCTTGTCTTGTCTAGTCTTGTCTAGTCTTGTCTAGTCTTGTCTTGTCTTGTCTTTTCTTGTCTGGTCTTGTCTTGTCTTGTCTTGTCTAGTCTTGTCTTGTCTTGTCTTGTCTTGTCTTGTTTTGTCTTGTCTGTCATGTCACGTCATGTCATGTTGTGTTGTGTTGTTTTGTCTTGCCTTGTTTTGTCTTGTCTTGTCTTGTCTTGTCTTGTCTTGTCTTGTCTTGGGTTGTCTTGTCTTGTCTGGTCTTGTCTTGTCTTGTCTTGTCTAGTCTTGTCTTGTCTTTTCTTGTCTTGTCTTGTCTTGTCTTGTCTTGTCTTGTCTTGTCTTGTCTTGTCTTGTCTTGTCTAGTCTTGTCTAGTCTTGTCTAGTCGTGTCTTGTCTAGTCTTGCCTTTTCTTGTCTTTTCTTGTCTTTTCTTGTCTTGTCTTGTCTTGTCTTGTCTTGTCTTGTCTTGTCTTGTCTTGTCTTGTCTTGTCTTGTCTTGTCTTGTCTTGTCTTGTCTTGTCTTGTTTTGTCTTGTCTTGTCTTGTCTTGTCTTGTCTTGTCTTGTCTTGTCTTGTCTTGTCTTGTCTTGTCTTGTCTTGTCTTGTCTTGTCTTGTCTTGGGTTGTCTTGTCTTGTCTTTTCTTGTCTTGTCTTGTCTTGTCTTGTCTTGGGTTGTCTTGTCTTGGGTTGTCTTGTCTAGTCTTGCCTTGTCTTGTCTTGTCTTGTCTTGTCTTGTCATGTCATGTCATGTCATGTTGTGTTGTGTTGTTTTGTCTTGCCTTGTTTTGTCTTGTCTTGTCTTGTCTTGTCTTGTCTTGTCTTGTCTTGTCTTGTCTTGGGTTGTCTTGTCTTGTCTTTTCTTGTCTTGTCTTGTCTTGTCTTGTCTAGTCTTGTCTTGGGTTGTCTTGTCTTGTCTTGTCTTGTCTTGTCTTGTCTTGTCTTGTCTTGTCTTGTCTTGTCTTGTCTTGTCTTGTCTTGTCTTGTCTTGTCTTGTCTTTTCTTGTCTTTTCTTGTCTTGTCTTGTCTTGTCTTGTCTTGTCTTGTCTTGTCTTGTCTTGTCTTGTCTTGTCTTGTCTTGTCTTGTCTTGTCTTGTCTTGTCTTGTCTTGTCTTGTCTTGTCTTGTCTTGTCTTGTCTTGTCTTGTCTTGTCTTGTCTTGTCTTGTCTTGTCTTGTCTTGTCTTGTCTTGTCTTGTCTTGTCTTGTCTTGTCTTGTCTTGTCTTTTCTTGTCTTGTCTTGTCTTGTCTTGTCGTGTCTTGTCTTGTCTTGTCTTGTCTTGTCGTGTCTTGTCTTGTCTTGCCTTTTCTTGTCTGGCCTTGTCTAGTCTTGTCTAGTCTTGTCTTGTCTTGTCTTGTATTGTCTTGTCTTGGGTTGTCTTGTCTTGTCTTTTCTTGTCTTGTCTTGTCTTGTCTTGGGTTGTCTTGTCTTGTCTTTCTTGTCTTGTCTTGTCTTGTCTTGTCTTGGGTTGTCTTGTCTTGTCTTTTCTTGTCTTGTCTTGTCTTGTCTTGTCTTGTCTTGTCTTGTCTTGTCTTGTCTTGTCTTGTCTTGTCTTGTCTTGTCTTGTCTTGTCTAGTCTTGTCTAGTCTTGTCTAGTCTTGTCTAGTCTTGTCTTGTCTTGTCTTGTCTAGTCTTGTCTAGTCTTGTCTAGTCTTGTCTTGTCTTGTCTTGTCTAGTCTAGTCTTGTCTAGTCTTGTCTAGTCGTGTCTTGTCTAGTCTTGCCTTTTCTTGTCTGGCCTTGTCTAGTCTTGTCTAGTCTTGTCTAGTCTTGTCTAGTCTTGTCTAGTCTTGTCTAGTCTTGTCTAGTCTTGTCTAGTCTTGTCTAGTCTTGTCTAGTCTTGTCTAGTCTTGTCTAGTCTTGTCTAGTCTTGTCTAGTCTTGTCTAGTCTTGTCTTGTCTTGTCTTGCCTAGTCTTGTCTAGTCTTGTCTAGTCTTGTCTTGTCTTGTCTAGTCTTGTCTAGTCTAGTCTTGTCTTGTCTAGTCTTGTCTAGTCTTGTCTTGTCTTGTCTTGTCTTGTCTTGGGTTGTCTTGTCTTGTCTTTCTTGTCTTGTCTAGTCTTGTCTAGTCTTGTCTAGTCTTGTCTAGTCTTGTCTTGTCTTGTCTTGCCTAGTCTTGTCTAGTCTTGTCTAGTCTTGTCTTGTCTTGTCTAGTCTTGTCTAGTCTAGTCTTGTCTTGTCTAGTCTTGTCTAGTCTTGTCTTGTCTTGTCTTGTCTAGTCTAGTCTTGTCTAGTCTTGTCTAGTCGTGTCTTGTCTAGTCTTGCCTTTTCTTGTCTGGCCTTGTCTAGTCTTGTCTAGTCTTGTCTAGTCTTGTCTAGTCTTGTCTAGTCTTGTCTAGTCTTGTCTAGTCTTGTCTAGTCTTGTCTAGTCTTGTCTAGTCTTGTCTAGTCTTGTCTAGTCTTGTCTAGTCTTGTCTTGTCTTGTCTTGCCTAGTCTTGTCTAGTCTTGTCTAGTCTTGTCTTGTCTTGTCTTGTCTTGCCTAGTCTTGTCTAGTCTTGTCTAGTCTTGTCTTGTCTTGTCTAGTCTTGTCTAGTCTAGTCTTGTCTTGTCTAGTCTTGTCTAGTCTTGTCTTGTCTTGTCTTGTCTTGTCTTGGGTTGTCTTGTCTTGTCTTTCTTGTCTTGTCTTGTCTTGTCTTGTCTTGGGTTGTCTTGTCTTGTCTTTTCTTGTCTTGTCTTGTCTTGTCTTGTCTTGTCTTGTCTTGTCTTGTCTTGTCTTGTCTTGTCTTGTCTTGTCTTGTCTTGTCTTGTCTTGTCTTGTCTTGTCTAGTCTTGTCTAGTCTTGTCTGGCCTTGTCTAGTCTTGTCTAGTCTTGTCTAGTCTTGTCTAGTCTTGTCTAGTCTTGTCTAGTCTTGTCTAGTCTTGTCTAGTCTTGTCTAGTCTTGTCTAGTCTTGTCTAGTCTTGTCTAGTCTTGTCTAGTCTTGTCTAGTCTTGTCTAGTCTTGTCTTGTCTTGTCTTGCCTAGTCTTGTCTAGTCTTGTCTAGTCTTGTCTTGTCTTGTCTAGTCTTGTCTAGTCTAGTCTTGTCTTGTCTAGTCTTGTCTAGTCTTGTCTTGTCTTGTCTTGTCTTGTCTTGGGTTGTCTTGTCTTGTCTTTCTTGTCTTGTCTTGTCTTGTCTTGTCTTGGGTTGTCTTGTCTTGTCTTTTCTTGTCTTGTCTTGTCTTGTCTTGCCTTGTTTTGTCTTGTCTTGTCTTGTCTTGTCTTGGGTTGTCTTGTCTTGTCTTTTCTTGTCTTGTCTTGTCTTGTATTGTCTTGTCTTGGGTTGTCTTGTCTTGTCTTTTCTTGTCTTGTCTTGTCTTGTCTTGGGTTGTCTTGTCTTGTCTTTCTTGTCTTGTCTTGTCTTGTCTTGTCTTGGGTTGTCTTGTCTTGTCTTTTCTTGTCTTGTCTTGTCTTGTCTTGTCTTGTCTTGTCTTGTCTTGTCTTGTCTTGTCTTGTCTTGTCTTGTCTTGTCTTGTCTTGTCTTGTCTTGTCTTGTCTAGTCTTGTCTAGTCTTGTCTGGCCTTGTCTAGTCTTGTCTAGTCTTGTCTAGTCTTGTCTAGTCTTGTCTAGTCTTGTCTAGTCTTGTCTAGTCTTGTCTAGTCTTGTCTAGTCTTGTCTAGTCTTGTCTTGTCTTGTCTTGCCTAGTCTTGTCTAGTCTTGTCTTGTCTTGTCTAGTCTTGTCTAGTCTTGTCTAGTCTTGTCTTGTCTTGTCTTGTCTAGTCTAGTCTTGTCTAGTCTTGTCTAGTCGTGTCTTGTCTAGTCTTGCCTTTTCTTGTCTGGCCTTGTCTAGTCTTGTCTAGTCTTGTCTAGTCTTGTCTAGTCTTGTCTAGTCTTGTCTAGTCTTGTCTAGTCTTGTCTAGTCTTGTCTAGTCTTGTCTAGTCTTGTCTTGTCTTGTCTTGCCTAGTCTTGTCTAGTCTTGTCTAGTCTTGTCTTGTCTTGTCTAGTCTTGTCTTGTCTAGTCTTGTCTAGTCTTGTCTTGTCTTGTCTTGTCTTGTTTTGTCTTGTCTTGTCTTGTCTTGTCTTGTCTTGTCTTGTCTTGTCTTGTCTTGTCTTGTCTTGTCTTGTCTTGTCTTGTCTTGTCTTGTCTTGTCTTGTCTTGTCTTGTCTTGTCTTGTCTTGTCTTGTCTTGTCTTGTCTTGTCTTGTCTTGTCTTGTCTTGTCTTGTCTTGTCTTGTCTTGTCTTGTCTTGTCTTGTCTTGTCTTGTCTAGTCTTGTCTAGTCTTGTCTAGTCTTGTCTAGTCTTGTCTTGTCTAGTCTTGTCTAGTCTTGTCTAGTCTTGTCTTGTCTTGTCTTGTCTAGTCTTGTCTAGTCTTGTCTAGTCTTGTCTTGTCTTGTCTTGTCTAGTCTTGTCTAGTCTAGTCTTGTCTAGTCTTGTCTAGTCTTGTCTAGTCTTGTCTAGTCTTGTCTTGTTTTGTCTTGTTTTGTCTTGTTTTGTCTTGTCATGTCTTCTCATGTCTTGTCTTGTCTTGTCTTGTCTTGTCTTGTCTTGTCTTTTCTTGTCTGGTCTTGTCTTGTCTTGTCTAGTCTAGTCTTGTCTTTTCTTGTCTTGTCTTGTCTTGTCTTTTCTTGTCTTTTCTTGTCTGGTCTTGTCTTGTCTTGTCTTTTCTTGTCTTGTCTTGTCTAGTCTTGTCTTGTCTTGTCTAGTCTTGTCTAGTCTTGTCTTGTCTTGTCTTGTCTAGTCTTGTCTAGCCTTGTCTAGTCTTGTCTTGTCTTGTCTAGTCTTGTCTAGTCTAGTCTTGTCTAGTCTTGTCTAGTCTTGTCTTGTCTTGTCTTGTCTTGTCTAGTCTTGTCTAGTCTTGTCTAGTCTTGTCTAGTCTTGTCTTGTCTAGTCTTGTCTTGTCTAGTCTTGTCTAGTCTTGTCTAGTCTTGTCTAGTCTTGTCTAGTCTTGTCTAGTCTTGTCTAGTCTTGTCTAGTCTTGTCTAGTCTTGTCTTGTCTTGTCTTGTCTAGTCTTGTCTAGTCTTGTCTAGTCTTGTCTTGTCTTGTCTTGTCTTGTCTTGTCTTGTCTTGTCTTGTCTTGTCTTGTCTTGTCTTTCCTTGTCTAGTCTTGTCTAGTCTTGTCTAGTCTTGTCTTGTCTTGTCTAGTCTTGTCTAGTCTTGTCTTGTCTTGTCTTGTCTTGTCTTGTCTTGTCTATTCTTGTCTAGTCTTGTCTTGTCTTGTCTAGTCTTGTCTAGTCTTGTCTAGTCTTGTCTAGTCTTGTCTTGTCTTGTCTTGTCTTGTCTTGTCTTGTCTGGTCTTGTCTTGTCTTGTCTTGTTTTGTCATGTCATGTCATGTCATGTTGTGTTGTGTTGTTTTGTCTTGTCTTGTTTTGTCTTGTTTTGTCTTGTCATGTCTTCTCATGTCTTGTCTTGTCTTGTCTTGTCTTGTCTTGTCTTGTCTTGTCTTTTCTTGTCTGGTCTTGTCTTGTCTTGTCTAGTCTAGTCTTGTCTTTTCTTGTCTTGTCTAGTCTTGTCTTGTCTTGTCTTTTCTTGTCTGGTCTTGTCTTGTCTTGTCTTGTCTTGTCTTGTCTAGTCTTGTCTTGTCTTGTCTTGTCTAGTCTTGTCTAGTCTTGTCTTGTCTTGTCTTGTCTAGTCTTGTCTAGTCTTGTCTTGTCTTGTCTAGTCTTGTCTAGTCTTGTCTAGTCTAGTCTTGTCTAGTCTTGTCTTGTCTTGTCTTGTCTAGTCTTGTCTAGTCTTGTCTAGTCTTGTCTAGTCTTATCTTGTCTAGTCTTGTCTTGTCTAGTCTTGTCTAGTCTTGTCTAGTCTTGTCTAGTCTTGTCTAGTCTTGTCTTATCTTGTCTTGTCTAGTCTTGTCTAGTCTTGTCTAGTCTTGTCTTGTCTTGTCTTGTCTAGTCTTGTCTAGTCTTGTCTAGTCTTGTCTAGTCTTGTCTTGTCTTGTCTAGTCTTGTCTTGTCTTGTCTTGTCTAGTCTTGTCTTGTCTTGTCTAGTCTTGTCTAGTCTTGTCTAGTCTTGTCTTGTCTTGTCTTGTCTTGTCTTGTCTGGTCTTGTTTTGTATTGTCTTGTCTTGTTTTGTCATGTCATGTCATGTCATGTCATGTCATGTTGTGTTGTGTTGTTTTGTCTTGTCTTGTCTTGTTTTGTCTTGTTTTGTCTTGTCATGTCTTCTCATGTCTTGTCTTGTCTTGTCTTGTCTTGTCTTGTCTTGTCTTGTCTTGTCTTGTCTTTTCTTGTCTGGTCTTGTCTTGTCTTGTCTAGTCTAGTCTTGTCTTGTCTAGTCTTGTCTTGTCTAGTCTTGTCTAGTCTTGTCTTGTCTTGTCTTGTCTAGTCTTGTCTAGTCTTGTCTAGTCTTGTCTTGTCTTGTCTAGTCTTGTCTAGTCTTGTGTAGTCTTGTCTTGTCTTGTCTTGTCTAGTCTTGTCTAGTCTTGTCTAGTCTTGTCTAGTCTTGTCTTGTCTTGTCTAGTCTTGTCTTGTCTAGTCTTGTCTAGTCTTGTCTAGTCTTGTCTAGTCTTGTCTAGTCTTGTCTAGTCTTGTCTAGTCTTGTCTTGTCTTGTCTTGTCTTGTCTTGTCTAGTCTTGTCTAGTCTTGTCTAGTCTTGTCTTGTCTTGTCTTGTCTTGTCTTGTCTTGTCTTGTCTTGTCTTGTCTTGTCTTTCCTTGTCTAGTCTTGTCTAGTCTTGTCTAGTCTTGTCTTGTCTTGTCTAGTCTTGTCTAGTCTTGTCTTGTCTTGTCTTGTCTTGTCTTGTCTTGTCTTGTCTATTCTTGTCTAGTCTTGTCTTGTCTTGTCTAGTCTTGTCTAGTCTTGTCTAGTCTTGTCTAGTCTTGTCTAGTCTTGTCTTGTCTTGTCTTGTCTTGTCTTGTCTGGTCTTGTCTTGTCTTGTCTTGTCTTGTCTTGTTGTCATGTCATGTCATGTCATGTTGTGTTGTGTTGTTTTGTCTTGTCTTGTTTTGTCTTGTTTTGTCTTGTCATGTCTTCTCATGTCTTGTCTTGTCTTGTCTTGTCTTGTCTTGTCTTGTCTTGTCTTGTCTTGTCTTGTCTTGTCTGTTCTTGTCTGGTCTTGTCTTGTCTTGTCTATACTAGTCTTGTCTTTTCTTGTCTTGTCTAGTCTTGTCTTTTCTTGTCTTTTCTTGTCTTGTCTTGTCTTGTCTTGTCTTGTCTTGTCTTGTCTTGTCTTGTCTAGTCTTGTCTTGTCTTGTCTTGTCTTGTCTAGTCTTGTCTAGTCTTGTCTTGTCTTGTCTTGTCTAGTCTTGTCTAGTCTTGTCTAGTCTTGTCTTGTCTTGTCTAGTCTTGTCTAGTCTTGTCTAGTCTAGTCTTGTCTAGTCTTGTCTTGTCTTGTCTTGTCTAGTCTTGTCTAGTCTTGTCTAGTCTTGTCTTGTCTTGTCTTGTCTAGTCTTGTCTAGTCTTGTCTAGTCTAGTCTTGTCTAGTCTTGTCTTGTCTTGTCTTGTCTAGTCTTGTCTAGTCTTGTCTAGTCTTGTCTAGTCTTGTCTTGTCTTGTCTAGTCTTGTCTTGTCTAGTCTTGTCTAGTCTTGTCTAGTCTTGTCTAGTCTTGTCTAGTCTGGTCTAGTCTTGTCTAGTCTTGTCTTATCTTGTCTTGTCTAGTCTTGTCTAGTCTTGTCTAGTCTTGTCTTGTCTTGTCTTGTCTAGTCTTGTCTAGTCTTGTCTAGTCTTGTCTAGTCTTGTCTAGTCTAGTCTCGTCTTGTCTTGTTTTGTCTTGTTTTGTCTTGTCATGTCTTCTCATGTCTTGTCTAGTCTTGTCTAGTCTTGTCTAGTCTTGTCTAGTCTTGTCTTGTCTAGTCTTGTCTTGTCTTGTCTTGTCTTTTCTTGTCTTGCCTTGTCTTGTTTTGTCTAGTCTTATCTAGTCTTGTCTAGTCTTGTCTAGTCTTGTCTAGTCTTGTCTTGTCTTGTCTTGTCTAGTCTTGTCTTGTCTAGTCTTGTCTAGTCTTGTCTAGTCTTGTCTAGTCTTGTCTTGTCTTGTCTTGTCTAGTCTTGTCTAGTCTAGTCTTGTCTAGTCTTGTCTAGTCTTGTCTAGTCTTGTCTAGTCTTGTCTAGTCTTGTCTTGTCTAGTCTTGTCTAGTCTTGTCTAGTCTTGTCTAGTCTTGTCTAGTCTTGTCTTGTCTTGTCTTGTCTAGTCTTGTCTAGTCTTGTCTAGTCTTGTCTTGTCTTGTCTTGTCTAGTCTTGTCTAGTCTAGTCTTGTCTAGTCTTGTCTAGTCTTGTCTAGTCTTGTCTAGTCTTGTCTAGTCTTGTCTAGTCTTGTCTTGTCTTGTCTTGTCTTGTCTTGTCTTGTCTTTTCTTGTCTGGTCTTGTCTTGTCTAGTCTTGTCTTGTCTTGTCTTGTCTTTTCTTGTCTTGCCTTGTCTTGTTTTGTCTAGTCTTGTCTAGTCTTGTCTAGTCTTGTCTAGTCTTGTCTTGTCTTGTCTTGTCTAGTCTTGTCTTGTCTAGTCTTGTCTAGTCTTGTCTAGTCTTGTCTAGTCTTGTCTAGTCTTGTCTAGTCTTGTCTAGTCTTGTCTTGTCTAGTCTTGTCTTGTCTTGTCTTGTCTTTTCTTGTCTTGCCTTGTCTTGTTTTGTCTAGTCTTGTCTAGTCTTGTCTAGTCTTGTCTAGTCTTGTCTTGTCTAGTCTTGTCTTGTCTTGTCTAGTCTTGTCTTGTCTAGTCTTGTCTAGTCTTGTCTAGTCTTGTCTAGTCTTGTCTTGTCTTGTCTTGTCTAGTCTTGTCTAGTCTTGTCTAGTCTTGTCTTGTCTTGTCTTGTCTAGTCTTGTCTAGTCTAGTCTTGTCTAGTCTTGTCTAGTCTTGTCTAGTCTTGTCTAGTCTTGTCTTGTCTTGTCTTGTCTAGTCTTGTCTAGTCTAGTCTTGTCTAGTCTTGTCTAGTCTTGTCTAGTCTTGTCTAGTCTTGTCTAGTCTTGTCTTGTCTAGTCTAGTCTTGTCTTGTCTTGTCTTGTCTAGTCTTGTCTAGTCTTGTCTAGTCTTGTCTAGTCTTGTCTTGTCTTGTCTTGTCTAGTCTTGTCTAGTCTTGTCTAGTCTTGTCTTGTCTTGTCTTGTCTAGTCTTGTCTTGTCTTGTCTTGTCTAGTCTTGTCTAGTCTTGTCTCGTCTTGTCTTGTCTAGTCTTGTCTAGTCTTGTCTAGTCTTGTCTAGTCTTGTCTTGTCTTGTCTTGTCTAGTCTTGTCTAGTCTTGTCTTGTCTAGTCTTGTCTAGTCTTGTCTAGTCTTGTCTAGTCTTGTCTTGTCTTGTCTTGTCTAGTCTTGTCTAGTCTAGTCTTGTCTAGTCTTGTCTAGTCTTGTCTAGTCTTGTCTAGTCTTGTCTAGTCTTGTCTAGTCTTGTCTAGTCTTGTCTAGTCTTGTCTTGTCTAGTCTAGTCTTGTCTTGTCTTGTCTTGTCTAGTCTTGTCTAGTCTTGTCTAGTCTTGTCTAGTCTTGTCTTGTCTTGTCTTGTCTAGTCTTGTCTAGTCTTGTCTAGTCTTGTCTTGTCTTGTCTTGTCTAGTCTTGTCTAGTCTAGTCTTGTCTAGTCTTGTCTAGTCTTGTCTAGTCTTGTCTAGTCTTGTCTAGTCTTGTCTTGTCTAGTCTAGTCTTGTCTTGTCTTGTCTTGTCTAGTCTTGTCTAGTCTTGTCTAGTCTTGTCTAGTCTTGTCTAGTCTTGTCTAGTCTTGTCTTGTCTTGTCTTGTCTTGTCTTGTCTTGTCTTTTCTTGTCTGGTCTTGTCTTGTCTAGTCTTGTCTTGTCTTGTCTTGTCTTTTCTTGTCTTGCCTTGCCTTGTCTTGTCTTGTCTTGCCTTGTCTTGTCTTGTCTTGTCTAGTCTTGTCTAGTCTTGTCTTGTCTTGTCTTGTCTAGTCTTGTCTTGTCTAGCCTTGTCTAGTCTTGTCTAGTCTTGTCTAGTCTTGTCTAGTCTTGTCTAGTCTTGTCTAGTCTTGTCTTGTCTAGTCTTGTCTTGTCTTGTCTTGTCTTTTCTTGTCTTGCCTTGTCTTGTCTTGTCTTGTCTTGTCTAGTCTTGTCTTGTCTTGTCTTGTCTAGTCTTGTCTAGTCTTGTCTAGTCTTGTCTTGTCTAGTCTTGTCTAGTCTTGTCTAGTCTTGTCTAGTCTTGTCTAGTCTTGTCTTGTCTTGTCTTGTCTAGTCTTGTCTAGTCTTGTCTAGTCTTGTCTTGTCTTGTCTTGTCTAGTCTTGTCTAGTCTAGTCTTGTCTAGTCTTGTCTAGTCTTGTCTAGTCTTGTCTAGTCTTGTCTAGTCTTGTCTAGTCTTGTCTTGTCTTGTCTTGTCTTGTCTTGTCTTGTCTTTTCTTGTCTGGTCTTGTCTTGTCTAGTCTTGTCTTGTCTTGTCTTGTCTTGTCTTTTCTTGTCTTGTCTTGTCTTGTCTAGTCTTGTCTTGTCTAGTCTTGTCTAGTCTTGTCTAGTCTTGTCTAGTCTTGTCTAGTCTTGTCTAGTCTTGTCTTGTCTTGTCTAGTCTTGTCTAGTCTTGTCTAGTCTTGTCTTGTCTTGTCTTGTCTAGTCTTGTCTAGTCTAGTCTTGTCTAGTCTTGTCTAGTCTTGTCTAGTCTTGTCTAGTCTTGTCTAGTCTTGTCTTGTCTAGTCTAGTCTTGTCTTGTCTTGTCTTGTCTAGTCTTGTCTAGTCTTGTCTAGTCTTGTCTAGTCTTGTCTTGTCTGGTCTTGTCTTGTCTAGTCTTGTCTTGTCTTGTCTTGTCTTTTCTTGTCTTGCCTTGTCTTGTTTTGTCTAGTCTTGTCTAGTCTTGTCTAGTCTTGTCTAGTCTAGTCTTGTCTAGTCTTGTCTAGTCTTGTCTAGTCTTGTCTAGTCTTGTCTAGTCTTGTCTAGTCTTGTCTAGTCTTGTCTAGTCTTGTCTTGTCTAGTCTAGTCTTGTCTTGTCTTGTCTTGTCTAGTCTTGTCTAGTCTTGTCTAGTCTTGTCTAGTCTTGTCTTGTCTTGTCTTGTCTAGTCTTGTCTAGTCTTGTCTAGTCTTGTCTTGTCTTGTCTTGTCTAGTCTTGTCTAGTCTAGTCTTGTCTAGTCTTGTCTAGTCTTGTCTAGTCTTGTCTAGTCTTGTCTAGTCTTGTCTTGTCTAGTCTAGTCTTGTCTTGTCTTGTCTTGTCTAGTCTTGTCTAGTCTTGTCTAGTCTTGTCTAGTCTTGTCTAGTCTTGTCTAGTCTTGTCTAGTCTTGTCTTGTCTTGTCTTGTCTAGTCTTGTCTTGTCTAGTCTTGTCTAGTCTTGTCTAGTCTTGTCTAGTCTTGTCTAGTCTTGTCTAGTCTTGTCTTGTCTAGTCTTGTCTTGTCTTGTCTTGTCTTTTCTTGTGTTGCCTTGTCTTGTTTTGTCTAGTCTTGTCTAGTCTTGTCTAGTCTTGTCTAGTCTTGTCTTGTCTTGTCTTGTCTAGTCTTGTCTAGTCTTGTCTCGTCTTGTCTTGTCTAGTCTTGTCTAGTCTTGTCTAGTCTTGTCTAGTCTTGTCTTGTCTTGTCTTGTCTAGTCTTGTCTAGTCTTGTCTTGTCTAGTCTTGTCTAGTCTTGTCTAGTCTTGTCTAGTCTAGTCTTGTCTAGTCTTGTCTAGTCTTGTCTAGTCTTGTCTTGTCTAGTCTAGTCTTGTCTTGTCTTGTCTTGTCTAGTCTTGTCTAGTCTTGTCTAGTCTTGTCTAGTCTTGTCTTGTCTTGTCTTGTCTAGTCTTGTCTAGTCTTGTCTAGTCTTGTCTTGTCTTGTCTTGTCTAGTCTTGTCTTGTCTTGTCTTGTCTAGTCTTGTCTAGTCTTGTCTCGTCTTGTCTTGTCTAGTCTTGTCTAGTCTTGTCTAGTCTTGTCTAGTCTTGTCTTGTCTTGTCTTGTCTAGTCTTGTCTAGTCTTGTCTTGTCTAGTCTTGTCTAGTCTTGTCTAGTCTTGTCTAGTCTTGTCTTGTCTTGTCTTGTCTAGTCTTGTCTAGTCTAGTCTTGTCTAGTCTTGTCTAGTCTTGTCTAGTCTTGTCTAGTCTTGTCTAGTCTTGTCTAGTCTTGTCTAGTCTTGTCTAGTCTTGTCTAGTCTTGTCTTGTCTAGTCTAGTCTTGTCTTGTCTTGTCTTGTCTAGTCTTGTCTAGTCTTGTCTAGTCTTGTCTAGTCTTGTCTTGTCTTGTCTTGTCTAGTCTTGTCTAGTCTTGTCTAGTCTTGTCTTGTCTTGTCTTGTCTAGTCTTGTCTAGTCTAGTCTTGTCTAGTCTTGTCTAGTCTTGTCTAGTCTTGTCTAGTCTTGTCTAGTCTTGTCTAGTCTTGTCTAGTCTTGTCTAGTCTTGTCTAGTCTTGTCTTGTCTAGTCTAGTCTTGTCTTGTCTTGTCTTGTCTAGTCTTGTCTAGTCTTGTCTAGTCTTGTCTAGTCTTGTCTAGTCTTGTCTTGTCTAGTCTAGTCTTGTCTTGTCTTGTCTTGTCTAGTCTTGTCTAGTCTTGTCTAGTCTTGTCTAGTCTTGTCTTGTCTTGTCTTGTCTAGTCTTGTCTAGTCTTGTCTAGTCTTGTCTTGTCTTGTCTTGTCTAGTCTTGTCTTGTCTAGTCTAGTCTTGTCTAGTCTTGTCTAGTCTTGTCTTGTTTAGTCTAGTCTTGTCTTGTCTTGTCTTGTCTTGTCTTGTCTAGTCTAGTCTTGTCTTTTCTTGTCTTGTCTAGTCTTGTCTAGTCTTGTCTTGTCTAGTCTTGTCTTGTATTGTCTTGTCTTGTCTTGTCTTGTCTTGTCTTGTCTTGTCTTGTCTTGTCTTGTCTTGTCTTGTCTTGTCTTGTCTTGTCTTGTCTTGTCTTGTCTTGTCTTGTCTTGTCTTGTCTTGTCTTGTCTAGTCTTGTCTTGTCTTGTCTTGTCTTGTCTTGTCTTGTCTTGTCTAGTCTTGTCTTGTCTAGTCTTGTCTAGTCTTGTCTAGTCTTGTCTAGTCTTGTCTTGTCTTGTCTTGTCTTGTCTTGTCTTGTCTTGTCTGGTCTTGTCTTGTCTTGTCTAGTCTAGTCTTGTCTTTTCTTGTCTAGTCTTGTCTAGTCTTGTCTAGTCTTGTCTTGTCTTGTCTAGTCTTGTCTAGTCTTGTCTAGTCTTGTCTAGTCTTGTCTAGTCTAGTCTTGTCTTGTCTTGTCTTGTCTTGTCTTGTCTTGTCTTGTCTTGTCTAGTCTTGTCTAGTCTTGTCTAGTCTTGTCTTGTCTTGTCTTGTCTTGTCTAGTCTTGTCTTGTCTAGTCTTGTCTAGTCTTGTCTAGTCTTGTCTAGTCTTGTCTTGTCTTGTCTTGTCTAGTCTTGTCTAGTCTTGTCTAGTCTTGTCTTGTCTTGTCTTGTCTTGTCTAGTCTTGTCTAGTCTAGTCTTGTCTAGTCTTGTCTAGTCTTGTCTTGTCTAGTCTTGTCTAGTCTTGTCTAGTCTTGTCTAGTCTTGTCTTGTCTTGTCTAGTCTTGTCTTGTCTAGTCTTGTCTAGTCTTGTCTAGTCTTGTCTAGTCTTGTCTTGTCTTGTCTTGTCTAGTCTTGTCTAGTCTTGTCTAGTCTTGTCTTGTCTTGTCTTGTCTAGTCTTGTCTAGTCTAGTCTTGTCTAGTCTTGTCTAGTCTTGTCTAGTCTTGTCTAGTCTTGTCTAGTCTTGTCTTGTCTAGTCTTGTCTAGTCTTGTCTAGTCTTGTCTTGTCTAGTCTTGTCTAGTCTTGTCTAGTCTTGTCTTGTCTAGTCTTGTCTAGTCTTGTCTTGTCTTGTCTTGTCTTGTTTTGTCTTGTCTTGTCATGTCATGTCATGTTGTGTTGTGTTGTTTTGTCTTGCCTTGTTTTGTCTTGTCTTGTCTTGTCTTGTCTTGGGTTGTCTTGTCTTGTCTTTTCTTGTCTTGCCTTGTCTTGTCTTGTCTTGTCTTGGGTTGTCTTGTCTTGTCTTTTCTTGTCTTGTCTTGTCTTGTCTTGTCTTGTCTTGTCTTGTCTTGTCTAGACTTGTCTTTTCTTGTCTTGTCTTGTCTTGTCTTGTCTTGTCTTGTCTTGTCTTGTCTTGTCTTGTCTTGTCTAGTCTTGTCTAGTCTTGTCTTGTCTAGTCTTGTCTTGTCTTGTCTAGTCTTGTCTAGTCTAGTCTTGTCTAGTCTTGTCTTGTCTAGTCTTGTCTAGTCTTGTCTTGTCTAGTCTTGTCTTGTCTTGTCTTGTCTTGTCTTGTCTTGTCTTGTCTAGTCTTGTCTAGTCTTGTCTAGTCTTGTCTTGTCTTGTCTTGTCTTGTCTTGTCTTGTCTTGTCTTGTCTTGTCTTGTCTAGTCTTGTCGTGTCTAGTCTTGTCTAGTCTTGTCTAGTCTTGTCTAGTCTTGTCTTGTCTTGTCTTGTCTTGTCTTGTCTTGTCTAGTCTTGTCTTTTCTTGTCTGGTCTTGTCTTGTCTTGTCTGGTCTTGTCTTGTCTAGTCTTGTCTTGTCTTGTCTTGTTTTGTCTTGTCTTGTCTTGTCTTGTCTGGTCTTGTCTGGTTTTGTCTTGTCTTGTCTTGTCTTGTCTTGTCTTGTCTAGTCTTGTCTAGTCTTGTCTAGTCTTGTCTTGTCTTGTCTAGTCTTGTCTAGTCTTGTCTAGTCTTGTTTAGTCTTGTCTAGTCTTGTCTAGTCTTGTCTAGTCTTGTCTAGTCTAGTCTTGTCTAGTCTTGTCTTGTCTTGTCTTGTCTTTTCTTGTCTTGTCTAGTCTTGTCTGGTCTTGTCTTGTCTTGTCTAGTCTAGTCTTGTCTTTTCTTGTCTTGTCTAGTCTAGTCTTGTCTTGTCTTGTCTTTTCTTGTCTGGTCTTGTCTTGTCTTGTCTTGTCTAGTCTTGTCTAGTCTTGTCTAGTCTTGTCTTGTCTTGTCATGTCATGTCATGTCATGTTGTGTTGTGTTGTTTTGTCTTGCCTTGTTTTGTCTTGTCTTGTCTTGTCTTGTCTTGGGTTGTCTTGTCTTGTATTGTCTTGTCTTGGGTTGTCTTGTCTTGTCTTGTCTTGGGTTGTCTTGTCTTGTCTTGTCTTGTCTTGGGTTGTCTTGTCTTGTCTTTTCTTGTCTTGTCTTGTCTTGTCTTGTCTTGTCTTGTCTTGTCTTGTCTTGTCTTGTCTTGTCTTGTCTTGTCTTGTCTTGTCTAGTCTTGTCTAGTCTTGTCTAGTCTTGTCTAGTCTTGTCTTGTCTTGTCTTGTCTAGTCTTGTCTAGTCTTGTCTAGTCTTGTCTTGTCTTGTCTTGTCTTGTCTTGGGTTGTCTTGTCTAGTCTTGTCTAGTCTTGCCTTGTCTTGTCTTGTCTTGTCTTGTCTTGTCATGTCATGTCATGTCATGTTGTGTTGTGTTGTTTTGTCTTGCCTTGTTTTGTCTTGTCTTGTCTTGTCTTGTCTTGTCTTGTCTTGTCTTGGGTTGTCTTGTCTTGTCTTTTCTTGTCTTGTCTTGTCTTGTCTTGTCTTGTCTTGGGTTGTCTTGTCTTGTCTTGTCTTGTCTTGTCTTGTCTTGTCTTGTCTTGTCTTGTCTTGTCTTGTCTTGTCTTGTCTTGTCTTGTCTTGTCTTGTCTTGTCTTGTCTTGTCTTGTCTTGTCTTGTCTTGTCTTGTCTTGTCTTGTCTTGTCTAGTCTTGTCTAGTCTTGTCTAGTCTTGTCTTTTCTTGTCTTGTCTTGCCTTTTCTTGTCTGGCCTTGTCTAGTCTTGTCTAGTCTTGTCTAGTCTTGTCTAGTCTTGTCTTGTCTTGTCTTGTCGTGTCTTGTCTTGTCTTGCATTTTCTTGTCTGGCCTGGTCTTGTCTTGTCTTGTCTTGTCTTGTCTTTTCTTGTCTTGTCTTGTCTTGTCTTGTCTTGTCTTGTCTTGTCTTGTCTTGTCTTGTCTTGTCTTGTCGTGTCTTGTCTTGTCTTGCCTTTTCTTGTCTGGCCTTGTCTAGTCTTGTCTAGTCTTGTCTAGTCTTGTCTAGTCTTGTCTAGTCTTGTCTAGTCTTGTCTAGTCTTGTCTAGTCTTGTCTAGTCTTGTCTAGTCTTGTCTTGTCTTGTCTTGTCTAGTCTTGTCTAGTCTTGTCTAGTCTTGTCTTGTCTTGTCTAGTCTTGTCTAGTCTAGTCTTGTCTAGTCGTGTCTTGTCTAGTCTTGCCTTTTCTTGTCTGGCCTTGTCTAGTCTTGTCTAGTCTTGTCTAGTCTTGTCTTGTCTTGTCTTGTCTTGTCTTGTCTTGTCTTGTCTTGTCTTGTCTAGTCTTGTCTTGTCTTGTCTAGTCTTGTCTTGTCTTGTCTTGTATTGTCTTGTCTTGTCTTGTCTTGTCTTGTCTTATCTTGTCTTGTCTTGTCTTGTCTTGTCTTGTCTTGTCTTGTCTTGTCTTGTCTTGTCTTGTCTTGTCATATCTTGTCTTGTCTTGTCTTGTCTTGTCTTGCATTTTCTTGTCTGGCCTGGTCTTGTCTTGTCTTGTCTTGTCTTGTCTTTTCTTGTCTTGTCTTGTCTTGTCTTGTCTTGTCTTGTCTTGTCTTGTCTTGTCGTGTCTTGTCTTGTCTTGCCTTTTCTTGTCTGGCCTTGTCTAGTCTTGTCTAGTCTTGTCTAGTCTTGTCTAGTCTTGTCTAGTCTTGTCTTGTCTTGTCTTGTCTAGTCTTGTCTAGTCTTGTCTAGTCTTGTCTTGTCTTGTCTAGTCTTGTCTAGTCTAGTCTTGTCTAGTCGTGTCTTGTCTAGTCTTGCCTTTTCTTGTCTGGCCTTGTCTAGTCTTGTCTAGTCTTGTCTAGTCTTGTCTAGTCTTGTCTTGTCTTGTCTTGTCTTGTCTTGTCTTGTCTTTTCTTGTCTGGTCGTGTCTTGTCTTGTCTTGTCTTGTCTAGTCTTGTCTAGTCTTGTCTAGTCTTGTCTAGTCTTGTCTTGTCTAGTCTTGTCTAGTCTTGTCTAGTCTTGTCTAGTCTTGTCTTGTCTTGTCTTGTCTTGTCTTGGGTTGTCTTGTCTAGTCTTGTCTTGTCTTGGGTTGTCTTGTCTAGTCTTGTCTAGTCTTGTCTAGTCTTGTCTAGTCTTGTCTAGTCTTGTCTAGTCTTGTCTTGTCTTGTCTTGTCTTGTCTTGTCTTGTCTTGTCTTGTCTTGTCTTGTCTTGTCTTGTCTTGTCTTGTCTTGGGTTGTCTTGTCTTGTCTTTTCTTGTCTTGTCTTGTCTTGTCTTGTCTTGTCTTGTCTTGTCTTGTCTTGTCTTGTCTAGTCTTGTCTAGTCTTGTCTAGTCTTGTCTTGTCTTGTCTTGTCTAGTCTTGTCTAGTCTTGTCTAGTCTTGTCTTGTCTTGTCTTGTCTTGTCTTGGGTTGTCTTGTCTAGTCTTGTCTTGTCTTGTCTAGTCTTGTCTTGTCTTGTCTAGTCTTGTCTAGTCTTGTCTAGTCTTGTCTAGTCTTGTCTTGTCTTGTCTTTTCTTGTCTGGTCTTGTCTTGTCTTGTCTTGTCTAGTCTTGTCTAGTCTTGTCTTGTCTTGTCTTGTTTTGTCTTGTCTTGTCATGTCATGTCATGTTGTGTTGTGTTGTTTTGTCTTGCCTTGTCTTGTCTTGTCTTGTCTTGTCTTGTCTTGTCTTGTCTTGGGTTGTCTTGTCTTGTCTTTTCTTGTCTTGTCTTGTCTTGTCTTGTCTTTGGTTGTCTTGTCTAGTCTTGTCTAGTCTTGTCTTGTCTTGTCTTGTCTTGTCTTGTCTTGTCTTCTCTTGTCTTGTCTTGTCTTGTCTTGTCTTGTCTTGTCTTGTCTTGTCTTGTCTAGTCTTGTCTTTTCTTGTCTGGTCTTGTCTTGTCTTGTCTGGTCTTGTCTTGTCTAGTCTTGTCTTGTCTTGTCTTGTCTTGTCTTGTCTTGTCTTGTCTTGTCTTGTCTTGTCTTGTTTTGTCTTGCCTAGTCTTGTCTAGTCTTGTCTTGTCTTGTCTTGTCTTGTCTTGTCTTGTCTTGTCTTGTCTTGTCTTGTCTTGTCTTGTCTTGTCTTGTCTTGTCTTGTCTTGTCTTGTCTTGTCTAGTCTTGTTTTTTCTTGTCTGGTCTTGTCTTGTCTTGTCTGGTATGGTCTTGTCTAGTCTTGTCTTGTCTTGTCTTGTCTTGTCTTGTCTTGTCTAGTCTTGTCTAGTCTTGTCTAGTCTTGTCTAGTCTTGTCTAGTCTTGTCTTGTCTTGTCTTGTCTTGTCTTGTCTTGTCTTGTCTTGTCTTGTCTTGTCTTGTCTTGTCTTGTCTTGTCTTGTCTTGTCTTGTATTGGGTTGTCTTGTCTTGTCTTGTCTTGAGTTGTCTTGTCTAGTCTTGTCTTGTCTTGTCTTGTCTAGTCTTGTCTTGTCTTGTTTTGTCTTGCCTTGTTTTGTCTTGTCTTGTCTTGTCTTGTCTTTTCTTGTCTTGTCTTGTCTTGTCTTGTCTTGTCTTGTCTTGTCTTGTCTTGTCTTGTCTAGACTTGTCTTGTCTTGTCTTGTCTTGTCTTGTCTTTTCTTGTCTTGTCTTGTCTTGTCTTGTCTTGTCTTGTCTTGTCTAGTCTTGTCTTGTCTTGTCTAGTCTTGTCTTGTCTTGTCTTGTCTTGTCTTGTCTTGTCTTGTCTTGTCTTGTCTTGTCTTGTCTTGTCTTGTCTTGTCTTGTCTTGTCTTGTCTTGTCTTGTCTAGTCTTGTCTAGTCTTGTCTAGTCTTGTCTAGTCTTGTCTAGTCTTGTCTAGTCTTGTCTAGTCTTGTCTTGTCTTGTCTTGTCTTGTCTTGTCTTGTCTTGTCTTGTCTTGTCTTGTCTTGTCTTGTCTTGTCTTGTCTTGTCTTGTCTTGTCTTGTCTTGTCTTGTCTTGTCTTGTCTAGTCTTGTCTAGTCTTGTCTAGTCTTGTCTTGTCTTGTCTTGTCTTGTCTAGGCTTGTCTAGTCTTGTCTTGTCTTGTCTAGTCTTGTCTAGTCTTGTCTAGTCTTGTCTTGTCTTGTCTTGTCTTGTCTTGTCTGGTCTTGTCTTGTCTTGTCTTGTTTTGTCATGTCATGTCATGTCATGTCATGTTGTGTTGTGTTGTTTTGTCTTGTCTTGTTTTGTCTTGTTTTGTCTTGTCATGTCTTCTCATGTCTTGTCTTGTCTTGTCTTGTCTTGTCTTGTCTTGTCTTGTCTTTTCTTGTCTGGTCTTGTCTTGTCTTGTCTTGTCTAGTCTAGTCTTGTCTTTTCTTGTCTTGTCTAGTCTTGTCTTGTCTTGTCTTTTCTTGTCTGGTCTTGTCTTGTGTTGTCTTGTCTTGTCTTGTCTTGTCTAGTCTTGTCTTGTCTTGTCTAGTCTTGTCTAGTCTTGTCTAGTCTTGTCTTGTCTTGCCTAGTCTTGTCTAGTCTAGTCTAGTCTAGTCTTGTCTAGTCTTGTCTTGTCTTGTCTTGTCTAGTCTTGTCTAGTCTTGTCTAGTCTTGTCTAGTCTTGTCTTGTCTTGTCTAGTCTTGTCTTGTCTAGTCTTGTCTAGTCTTGTCTAGTCTTGTCTAGTCTTGTCTAGTCTTGTCTTGTCTTGTCTTGTCTAGTCTTGTCTAGTCTTGTCTAGTCTTGTCTAGTCTTGTCTAGTCTTGTCTAGTCTTGTCTTGTCTTGTCTAGTCTTGTCTTGTCTAGTCTTGTCTAGTCTTGTCTAGTCTTGTCTTGTCTTGTCTTGTCTAGTCTTGTCTAGTCTTGTCTAGTCTTGTCTTGTCTTGTCTTGTCTAGTCTTGTCTAGTCTAGTCTTGTCAAGTCTTGTCTAGTCTTGTCTAGTCTTGTCTAGTCTTGTCTTGTTTTGTCTTGTTTTGTCTTGTCATGTCTTCTCATGTCTTGTCTTGTCTTGTCTTGTCTTGTCTTGTCTTGTCTTTTCTTGTCTGATCTTGTCTTGTCTTGTCTAGTCTAGTCTTGTCTTTTCTTGTCTTGTCTAGTCTTGTCTTGTCTTGTCTTTTCTTGTCTGGTCTTGTCTTGTCTTGTCTTTTCTTGTCTTGTCTTGTCTAGTCTTGTCTTGTCTTGTCTAGTCTTGTCTAGTCTTGTCTTGTCTTGTCTTGTCTAGTCTTGTCTAGTCTTGTCTAGTCTTGTCTTATCTTGTCTAGTCTTGTCTAGTCTAGTCTTGTCTAGTCTTGTCTAGTCTTGTCTTGTCTTGTCTTGTCTAGTCTTGTCTTGTCTTGTCTAGTCTAGTCTTGTCTAGTCTTGTCTTGTCTTGTCTAGTCTTGTCTTGTCTTGTCTAGTCTTGTCTAGTCTTGTCTAGTCTTGTCTTGTCTTGTCTTGTCTAGTCTTGTCTAGTCTTGTCTAGTCTTGTCTAGTCTAGTCTTGTCTAGTCTTGTCTAGTCTTGTCTAGTCTTGTCTTGTCTTGTCTAGTCTTGTCTTGTCTTGTCTTGTCTAGTCTTGTCTTGTCTTGTCTAGTCTTGTCTAGTCTTGTCTAGTCTTGTCTTGTCTTGTCTTGTCTTGTCTTGTCTGGTCTTGTTTTGTATTGTCTTGTCTTGTTTTGTCATGTCATGTCATGTCATGTCATGTCATGTTGTGTTGTGTTGTTTTGTCTTGTCTTGTCTTGTTTTGTCTTGTTTTGTCTTGTCATGTCTTCTCATGTCTTGTCTTGTCTTGTCTTGTCTTGTCTTGTCTTGTCTTGTCTTGTCTTGTCTTTTCTTGTCTGGTCTTGTCTTGTCTTGTCTAGTCTAGTCTTGTCTTGTCTAGTCTTGTCTTGTCTAGTCTTGTCTAGTCTTGTCTAGTCTTGTCTTGTCTTGTCTTGTCTAGTCTTGTCTAGTCTTGTCTAGTCTTGTCTTGTCTTGTCTAGTCTTGTCTAGTCTTGTCTAGTCTTGTCTTGTCTTGTCTTGTCTAGTCTTGTCTAGTCTTGTCTAGTCTTGTCTAGTCTTGTCTTGTCTTGTCTAGTCTTGTCTTGTCTAGTCTTGTCTAGTCTTGTCTAGTCTTGTCTAGTCTTGTCTAGTCTTGTCTAGTCTTGTCTAGTCTTGTCTAGTCTTGTCTTGTCTTGTCTTGTCTTGTCTAGTCTTGTCTAGTCTTGTCTAGTCTTGTCTTGTCTTGTCTTGTCTTGTCTTGTCTTGTCTTGTCTTGTCTTGTCTTGTCTTTCCTTGTCTAGTCTTGTCTAGTCTTGTCTAGTCTTGTCTTGTCTTGTCTAGTCTTGTCTAGTCTTGTCTTGTCTTGTCTTGTCTTGTCTTGTCTTGTCTATTCTTGTCTAGTCTTGTCTTGTCTTGTCTAGTCTTGTCTAGTCTTGTCTAGTCTTGTCTTGTCTTGTCTTGTCTTGTCTTGTCTGGTCTTGTCTTGTCTTGTCTTGTTTTGTCATGTCATGTCATGTCATGTTGTGTTGTGTTGTTTTGTCTTGTCTTGTTTTGTCTTGTTTTGTCTTGTCATGTCTTCTCATGTCTTGTCTTGTCTTGTCTTGTCTTGTCTTGTCTTGTCTTGTCTTTTCTTGTCTGGTCTTGTCTTGTCTTGTCTATACTAGTCTTGTCTTTTCTTGTCTTGTCTAGTCTTGTCTTGTCTTGTCTTTTCTTGTCTGGTCTTGTCTTGTCTTGTCTTGTCTTGTCTTGTCTAGTCTTGTCTTGTCTTGTCTAGTCTTGTCTAGTCTTGTCTTGTCTTGTCTTGTCTAGTCTTGTCTAGTCTTGTCTAGTCTTGTCTTGTCTTGTCTAGTCTTGTCTAGTCTTGTCTAGTCTAGTCTTGTCTAGTCTTGTCTTGTCTTGTCTTGTCTAGTCTTGTCTAGTCTTGTCTAGTCTTGTCTAGTCTTGTCTTGTCTTGTCTAGTCTTGTCTTGTCTAGTCTTGTCTAGTCTTGTCTAGTCTTGTCTAGTCTTGTCTTGTCTTGTCTTGTCTAGTCTTGTCTAGTCTTGTCTAGTCTTGTCTAGTCTAGTCTTGTCTAGTCTTGTCTAGTCTTGTCTAGTCTTGTCTTGTCTTGTCTTGTCTTGTCTAGTCTTGTCTAGTCTTGTCTAGTCTTGTCTAGTCTTGTCTAGTCTTGTCTTGTCTTGTCTAGTCTTGTCTTGTCTAGTCTTGTCTAGTCTTGTCTAGTCTTGTCTAGTCTTGTCTAGTGTTGTCTTGTCTTGTCTTGTCTAGGCTTGTCTAGTCTTGTCTAGTCTTGTCTTGTCTTGTCTTGTCTAGTCTTGTCTAGTCTAGTCTTGTCTAGTCTTGTCTAGTCTTGTCTAGTCTTGTCTAGTCTTGTCTAGTCTTGTCTTGTCTAGTCTTGTCTAGTCTTGTCTAGTCTTGTCTTGTCTTGTCTTGTCTAGTCTTGTCTAGTCTTGTCTAGTCATGTCTTGTCTTGTCTTGTCTTGTCTAGTCTTGTCTAGTCTAGTCTTGTCTAGTCTTGTCTAGTCTTGTCTAGTCTTGTCTTGTCTTGTCTAGTCTTGTCTTGTCTAGTCTTGTCTAGTCTTGTCTAGTCTTGTCTTGTCTTGTCTTGTCTTGTCTTGTCTAGTCTTGTCTAGTCTTGTCTAGTCTTGTCTTGTCTTGTCTTGTCTAGTCTTGTCTAGTCTAGTCTTGTCTAGTCTTGTCTTGTCTTGTCTAGTCTTGTCTAGTCTTGTCTAGTCTAGTCTTGTCTAGTCTTGTCTAGTCTTGTCTAGTCTTGTCTTGTCTTGTCTTGTCTAGTCTTGTCTAGTCTTGTCTAGTCTTGTCTAGTCTTGTCTTGTCTTGTCTAGTCTTGTCTTGTCTAGTCTTGTCTAGTCTTGTCTAGTCTTGTCTAGTCTTGTCTAGTGTTGTCTTGTCTTGTCTTGTCTAGTCTTGTCTAGTCTTGTCTAGTCTTGTCTTGTCTTGTCTTGTCTAGTCTTGTCTAGTCTAGTCTTGTCTAGTCTTGTCTAGTCTTGTCTAGTCTTGTCTAGTCTTGTCTAGTCTTGTCTTGTCTAGTCTTGTCTAGTCTTGTCTAGTCTTGTCTTGTCTTGTCTTGTCTAGTCTTGTCTAGTCTTGTCTAGTCATGTCTTGTCTTGTCTTGTCTAGTCTTGTCTAGTCAAGTCTTGTCTAGTCTTGTCTTGTCTTGTCTAGTCTTGTCTAGTCTTGTCTAGTCTTGTCTAGTCTTGTCTTGTCTAGTCTTGTCTTGTCTTGTCTTGTCTTTTCTTGTCTTGCCTTGTCTTGTTTTGTCTAGTCTTGTCTAGTCTTGTCTAGTCTTGTCTAGTCTTGTCTAGTCTTGTCTTGTCTAGTCTTGTCGTGTCTAGTCTTGTCTAGTCTTGTCTAGTCTTGTCTAGTCTTGTCTTGTCTTGTCTTGTCTTGTCTTGTCTAGTCTTGTCTAGTCTTGTCTAGTCTTGTCTTGTCTTGTCTTGTCTAGTCTTGTCTAGTCTAGTCTTGTCTAGTCTTGTCTTGTCTTGTCTAGTCTTGTCTAGTCTTGTCTTGTCTAGTCTAGTCTTGTCTTGTCTTGTCTTGTCTTGTCTTGTCTTGTCTTGTCTAGTCTTGTCTAGTCTTGTCTAGTCTTGTCTTGTCTAGTCTTGTCTAGTCTTGTCTAGTCTTGTCTAGTCTTGTCTTGTCTTGTCTTGTCTAGTCTTGTCTAGTCTTGTCTAGTCTTGTCTAGTCTTGTCTAGTCTTGTCTAGTCTTGTCTAGTCTTGTCTAGTCTTGTCTTGTCTTGTCTAGTCTTGTCTAGTCTAGTCTTGTCTAGTCTTGTCTAGTCTTGTCTAGTCTTGTCTAGTCTTGTCTAGTCTTGTCTAGTCTTGTCTTGTCTAGTCTTGTCTAGTCTTGTCTAGTCTTGTCTAGTCTTGTCTTGTCTTGTCTTGTCTAGTCTTGTCTAGTCTTGTCTAGTATTGTCTTGTCTTGTCTTGTCTAGTCTTGTCTAGTCTAGTCTTGTCTAGTCTTGTCTAGTCTTGTCTAGTCTTGTCTAGTCTTGTCTAGTCTTGTCTTGTCTAGTCTAGTCTTGTCTTGTCTTGTCTAGTCTTGTCTAGTCTTGTCTAGTCTTGTCTACTCTTGTCTTGTCTTGTCTAGTCTTGTCTTGTCTAGTCTTGTCTAGTCTTGTCTAGTCTTGTCTAAACTTGTCTTGTCTTGTCTTGTCTAGTCTTGTCTAGTCTTGTCTAGTCTTGTCTTGTCTTGTCTTGTCTAGTCTTGTCTAGTCTAGTCTTGTCTAGTCTTGTCTAGTCTTGTCTAGTCTTGTCTAGTCTTGTCTAGTCTTGTCTTGTCTTGTCTAGTCTTGTCTTGTCTTGTTTTGTCTGTCTTGTCATGTCATGTCATGTCATGTTGTGTTGTGTTGTTTTGTCTTGCCTTGTTTTGTCTTGTCTTGTCTTGTCTTGTCTTGTCTTGTCTTGTCTTGTCTTGGGTTGTCTTGTCTTGTCTTTTCTTGTCTTGCCTTGTCTTGTCTTGTCTTGTCTTGGGTTGTCTTGTCTTGTCTTTTCTTGTCTTGTCTTGTCTAGTCTTGTCTAGTCTTGTCTAGTCTTGTCTTGTCTTGTTTTGTCTTATCTTGTCATGTCATGTCATGTCATGTTGTGTTGTGTTGTTTTGTCTTGCCTTGTTTTGTCTTGTCTTGTCTTGTCTAGTCTTGTCTTGTCTAGTCTTGTCTAGTCTTGTCTTGTCTTGTCTAGTCTTGTCTAGTCTAGTCTTGTCTAGTCTTGTCTAGTCTTGTCTTGTCTTGTCTTGTCTAGTCTTGTCTAGTCTTGTCTTGTCTAGTCTTGTCTTGTCTAGTCTTGTCTAGTCTTGTCTAGTCTTGTCTAGTCTTGTCTAGTCTTGTCTAGTCTTGTTTAGTCTTGTCTAGTCTTGTCTTGTCTTGTTTTGTCTTGTCTTGTCATGTCATGTCATGTCATGTTGTGTTGTGTTCTTTTGTCTTGCCTTGTTTTGTCTTGTCTTGTCTTGTCTTGTCTTGTCTTGTCTTGGGTTGTCTTGTCTTGTCTTTTCTTGTCTTGCCTTGTCTTGTCTTGTCTTGTCTTGGGTTGTCTTGTCTTGTCTTTTCTTGTCTTGCCTTGTCTTGTCTTGTCTTGTCTTGTCTTGTCTTGTCTTGTCTTGGGTTGTCTTGTCTTGTCTTTTCTTGTCTTGCCTTGTCTTGTCTTGTCTTGTCTTGGGTTGTCTTGTCCTGTCTTTTCTTGTCTTGTCTTGTCTTGGGTTGTCTTGTCTTGTCTTTTCTTGTCTTGTCTTGTCTAGTCTTGTCTAGTCTTGTCTAGTCTTGTCTAGTCTTGTCTTGTCTTGTTTTGTCTTGTCTTGTCATGCAATGTCATGTCATGTTGTGTTGTGTTGTTTTGTCTTGCCTTGTTTTGTCTTGTCTTGTCTTGTCTTGTCTTGTCTTGTCTTGTCTTGTCTTTCCTTGTCTAGTCTTGTCTAGTCTTGTCTAGTCTTGTCTTGTCTTGTCTAGTCTTGTCTAGTCTTGTCTTGTCTTGTCTTGTCTTGTCTTGTCTTGTCTATTCTTGTCTAGTCTTGTCTTGTCTTGTCTAGTCTTGTCTTGTCTTGTCTAGTCTTGTCTAGTCTTGTCTAGTCTTGTCTAGTCTTGTCTTGTCTTGTCTTGTCTTGTCTTGTCTTGTCTTGTCTATTCTTGTCTAGTCTTGTCTTGTCTTGCCTTGTCTTGTCTTGTCTTGTCTATTCTTGTCTAGTCTTGTCTAGTCTTGTCTAGTCTTGTCTTGTCTTGTCTAGTCTTGTCTTGTCTAGTCTTGTCTAGTCTTGTCTAGTCTTGTCTAGTCTTGTCTTGTCTTGTCTTGTCTAGTCTTGTCTAGTCTTGTCTAGTCTTGTCTTGTCTTGTCTTGTCTAATCTTGTCTAGTCTAGTCTTGTCAAGTCTTGTCTAGTCTTGTCTAGTCTTGTCTAGTCTTGTCTTGTTTTGTCTTGTTTTGTCTTGTCATGTCTTCTCATGTCTTGTCTTGTCTTGTCTTGTCTTGTATTGTCTTGTCTTGTCTTTTCTTGTCTGATCTTGTCTTGTCTTGTCTAGTCTAGTCTTGTCTTTTCTTGTCTTGTCTAGTCTTGTCTTGTCTTGTCTTTTCTTGTCTGGTCTTGTCTTGTCTTGTCTAGTCTTGTCTAGTCTTGTCTTGTCTTGTCTTGTCTAGTCTTGTCTAGTCTTGTCTAGTCTTGTCTTGTCTTGTCTAGTCTTGTCTAGTCTAGTCTTGTCTAGTCTTGTCTAGTCTTGTCTTGTCTTGTCTTGTCTTGTCTTGTCTAGTCTTGTCTAGTCTTGTCTAGTCTTGTCTAGTCTTGTCTAGTCTTGTCTTGTCTAGTCTTGTCTAGTCTTGTCTAGTCTTGTCTAGTCTTGTCTAGTCTTGTCTTGTCTTGTCTTGTCTAGTCTTGTCTAGTCTTGTCTAGTCTTGTCTTGTCTTGTCTTGTCTTGTCTTGTCTTGTCTTGTCTTGTCTTTCCTTGTCTAGTCTTGTCTAGTCTTGTCTAGTCTTGTCTTGTCTTGTCTAGTCTTGTCTAGTCTAGTCTTGTCTTGTCTTGTCTTGTCTTGTCTTGTCTTGTCTTGTCTATTCTTGTCTAGTCTTGTCTTGTCTTGTCTAGTCTTGTCTAGTCTTGTCTAGTCTTGTCTAGTCTTGTCTTGTCTTGTCTTGTCTTGTCTTGTCTGGTCTTGTCTTGTCTTGTCTTGTTTTGTCATGTCATGTCATGTCATGTTGTGTTGTGTTGTTTTGTCTTGTCTTGTTTTGTCTTGTTTTGTCTTGTCATGTCTTCTCATGTCTTGTCTTGTCTTGTCTTGTCTTGTCTTGTCTTGTCTTGTCTTTTCTTGTCTGGTCTTGTCTTGTCTTGTCTAGTCTAGTCTTGTCTTTTCTTGTCTTGTCTAGTCTTGTCTTGTCTTGTCTTTTCTTGTCTGGTCTTGTCTTGTCTTGTCTTGTCTTGTCTTGTCTTGTCTAGTCTTGTCTTGTCTTGTCTTGTCTAGTCTTGTCTAGTCTTGTCTTGTCTTGTCTTGTCTAGTCTTGTCTAGTCTTGTCTAGTCTTGTCTTGTCTTGTCTAGTCTTGTCTAGTCTTGTCTAGTCTAGTCTTGTCTAGTCTTGTCTTGTCTTGTCTTGTCTAGTCTTGTCTAGTCTTGTCTAGTCTTGTCTAGTCTTGTCTAGTCTTATCTTGTCTAGTCTTGTCTTGTCTAGTCTTGTCTAGTCTTGTCTAGTCTTGTCTAGTCTTGTCTAGTCTTGTCTAGTCTTGTCTTATCTTGTCTTGTCTAGTCTTGTCTAGTCTTGTCTAGTCTTGTCTAGTCTTGTCTAGTCTTGTCTTGTCTTGTCTTGTCTAGTCTTGTCTAGTCTTGTCTAGTCTTGTCTAGTCTTGTCTAGTCTTGTCTTGTCTTGTCTAGTCTTTTCTTGTCTAGTCTTGTCTAGTCTTGTCTAGTCTAGTCTAGTCTTGTCTAGTCTTGTCCAGTCTTGTCTAGTCTTGTCTCGTCTTGTCTTGTTTTGTCTTGTTTTGTCTTGTCATGTCTTCTCATGTCTTGTCTTGTCTTGTCTTGTCTTGTCTTGTCTTGTCTTGTCTTTTCTTGTCTGGTCTTGTCTTGTCTTGTCTAGTCTAGTCTTGTCTTTTCTTGTCTTGTCTAGTCTTGTCTAGTCTTGTCTAGTCTTGTCTTGTCTTGTCTTGTCTAGTCTTGTCTAGTCTTGTCTAGTCTTGTCTTGTCTTGTCTAGTCTTGTCTTGTCTAGTCTTGTCTAGTCTTGTCTAGTCTTGTCTAGTCTTGTCTAGTCTTGTCTAGTCTTGTCTTGTCTTGTCTTGTCTTGTCTAGTCTTGTCTAGTCTTGGCTAGTCTTGTCTTGTCTTGTCTTGTCTTGTCTTGTCTTGTCTTGTCTTGTCTTGTCTTGTCTTGTCTTGTCTTTCCTTGTCTAGTCTTGTCTAGTCTTGTCTTGTCTTGTCTAGTCTTGTCTAGTCTTGTCTTGTCTAGTCTTGTCTAGTCTTGTCTAGTCTTGTCTTGTCTTGTCTAGTCTTGTCTAGTCTTGTCTTATCTTGTCTTGTCTAGTCTTGTCTAGTCTTGTCTAGTCTTGTCTAGTCTTGTCTTGTCTTGTCTTGTCTAGTCTTGTCTAGTCTTGTCTAGTCTTGTCTTGTCTTGTCTTGTCTTGTCTTGTCTTGTCTTGTCTTGTCTTGTCTTTTCTTGTCTGGTCTTGTCTAGTCTTGTCTTGTCTTGTCTTGTCTAGTCTTGTCTAGTCTTGTCTAGTCTTGTCTAGTCTTGTCTTGTCTTGTCTAGTCTTGTCTAGTCTTGTCTAGTCTTGTCTTGTCTTGTCTAGTCTTGTCTAGTCTTGTCTAGTCTTGTCTAGTCTTGTCTAGTCTTATCTTGTCTAGTCTTGTCTTGTCTAGTCTTGTCTAGTCTTGTCTAGTCTTGTCTTGTCTAGTCTTGTCTAGTCTTGTCTAGTCTTGTCTAGTCTTGTCTAGTCTTGTCTAGTCTTGTCTAGTCTTGTCTAGTCTTGTCTTATCTTGTCTTGTCTAGTCTTGTCTAGTCTTGTCTAGTCTTGTCTTGTCTTGTCTTGTCTAGTCTTGTCTAGTCTTGTCTAGTCTTGTCTAGTCTTGTCTTGTCTTGTCTAGTCTTGTCTAGTCTTGTCTAGTCTTGTCTAGTCTTGTCTAGTCTTATCTTGTCTAGTCTTGTCTTGTCTAGTCTTGTCTAGTCTTGTCTAGTCTTGTCTAGTCTTGTCTAGTCTTGTCTAGTCTTGTCTAGTCTTGTCTAGTCTTGTCTAGTCTTGTCTTATCTTGTCTTGTCTAGTCTTGTCTAGTCTTGTCTAGTCTTGTCTAGTCTTGTCTAGTCTTGTCTTGTCTTGTCTTGTCTAGTCTTGTCTAGTCTTGTCTAGTCTTGTCTTGTCTTGTCTAGTCTTGTCTAGTCTTGTCTTGTCTTGTCTTGTCTTGTCTTGTCTGGTCTTGTCTTGTCTTGTCTTGTTTTGTCATGTCATGTCATGTCATGTTGTGTTGTGTTGTTTTGTCTTGTCTTGTTTTGTCTTGTTTTGTCTTGTCATGTCTTCTCATGTCTTGTCTTGTCTTGTCTTGTCTTGTCTTGTCTTGTCTTTTCTTGTCTGGTCTTGTCTTGTCTTGTCTATACTAGTCTTGTCTTGTCTTGTCTTGTCTTGTCTTGTCTTGTCTTGTCTATTCTTGTCTAGTCTTGTCTTGTCTTGTCTAGTCTTGTCTTGTCTTGTCTTGTTTTGTCTTGTCTTGTCTTGTCTTGTCTTGTCTTGTCTTGTCTTGTCTTGTCTTGTCTTGTCTTGTCTTGTCTTGTCTTGTCTTGTCTTGTCTTGTCTTGTCTAGTCTTGTCTTGTCTAGTCTTGTCTAGTCTTGTCTAGTCTTGTCTAGTCTTGTCTAGTCTTGTCTTGTCTTGTCTTGTCTAGTCTTGTCTAGTCTTGTCTAGTCTTGTCTTGTCTTGTCTTGTCTAGTCTTGTCTAGTCTAGTCTTGTCTAGTCTTGTCTAGTCTTGTCTAGTCTTGTCTAGTCTTGTCTAGTCTTGTCTTGTCTAGTCTTGTCTTGTCTTGTCTTGTTTTGTCTTGTCTTGTCTTGTCTTGTCTTGTCTTGTCTTGTCTTGTCTTGTCTTGTCTTGTCTTGTCTTGTCTTGTCTTGTCTTGTCTTGTCTTGTCTTGTCTTGTCTTGTCTTGTCTTGTCTTGTCTTGTCTTGTCTAGTCTTGTCTAGTCTTGTCTTGTCTTGTCTTGTCTTGTCTTGTCTAGTCTTGTCTTGTCTTGTCTAGTCTTGTCTAGTCTTGTCTTGTCTTGTCTTGTCTTGTCTAGTCTTGTCTAGTCTTGTCTAGTCTTGTCTTATCTTGTCTAGTCTTGTCTTGTCTTGTCTTGTCTAGTCTTGTCTTGTCTTGTCTAGTCTTGTCTAGTCTTGTCTAGTCTTGTCTTGTCTTGTCTTGTCTTGTCTTGTCTGGTCTTGTTTTGTATTGTCTTGTCTTGTTTTGTCATGTCATGTCATGTCATGTCATGTCATGTTGTGTTGTGTTGTTTTGTCTTGTCTTGTCTTGTTTTGTCTTGTTTTGTCTTGTCATGTCTTCTCATGTCTTGTCTTGTCTTG
This sequence comes from Zeugodacus cucurbitae, assembly GCF_028554725.1. NCBI lineage: Eukaryota > Metazoa > Arthropoda > Insecta > Diptera > Tephritidae > Zeugodacus > Zeugodacus cucurbitae. Next base: position 21,503,242 of record NC_071672.1, on the reverse strand, counting down.
TCTTGTCTTGTCTTGTCTTGTCTTGTCTTGTCTTGTCTTTTCTTGTCTGGTCTTGTCTAGTCTTGTCTTGTCTTGTCTTGTCTAGTCTTGTCTAGTCTTGTCTAGTCTTGTCTAGTCTTGTCTTGTCTTGTCTAGTCTTGTCTAGTCTTGTCTAGTCTTGTCTAGTCTTGTCTAGTCTTATCTTGTCTAGTCTTGTCTTGTCTAGTCTTGTCTAGTCTTGTCTTATCTTGTCTTGTCTAGTCTTGTCTAGTCTTGTCTAGTCTTGTCTAGTCTTGTCTTGTCTTGTCTTGTCTAGTCTTGTCTAGTCTTGTCTAGTCTTGTCTTGTCTTGTCTTGTCTTGTCTTGTCTTGTCTTGTCTTGTCTTGTCTTTCCTTGTCTAGTCTTGTCTAGTCTTGTCTAGTCTTGTCTTGTCTTGTCTAGTCTTGTCTAGTCTTGTCTTGTCTTGTCTTGTCTTGTCTTGTCTTGTCTATTCTTGTCTAGTCTTGTCTTGTCTTGTCTAGTCTTGTCTAGTCTTGTCTAGTCTTGTCTTGTCTTGTCTTGTCTTGTCTTGTCTGGTCTTGTCTTGTCTTGTCTTGTTTTGTCATGTCATGTCATGTCATGTTGTGTTGTGTTGTTTTGTCTTGTCTTGTTTTGTCTTGTTTTGTCTTGTCATGTCTTCTCATGTCTTGTCTTGTCTTGTCTTGTCTTGTCTTGTCTTGTCTTTTCTTGTCTGGTCTTGTCTTGTCTTGTCTATACTAGTCTTGTCTTGTCTTGTCTTGTCTTGTCTTGTCTTGTCTATTCTTGTCTAGTCTTGTCTTGTCTTGTCTAGTCTTGTCTAGTCTTGTCTAGTCTTGTCTTGTCTTGTCTTGTCTTGTCTTGTCTAGTCTTGTTTTGTCATGTCATGTCATGTCATGTTGTGTTGTGTTGTTTTGTCTTGTCTTGTTTTGTCTTGTTTTGTCTTGTCATGTCTTCTCATGTCTTGTCTTGTCTTGTCTTGTCTTGTCTTGTCTTGTCTTTTCTTGTCTGGTCTTGTCTTGTCTTGTCTATACTAGTCTTGTCTTGTCTTGTCTTGTCTTGTCTTGTCTTGTCTATTCTTGTCTAGTCTTGTCTTGTCTTGTCTAGTCTTGTCTAGTCTTGTCTAGTCTTGTCTTGTCTTGTCTTGTCTTGTCTTGTCTAGTCTTGTTTTGTCATGTCATGTCATGTCATGTTGTGTTGTGTTGTTTTGTCTTGTCTTGTTTTGTCTTGTTTTGTCTTGTCATGTCTTCTCATGTCTTGTCTTGTCTTGTCTTGTCTTGTCTTGTCTTGTCTTGTCTTTTCTTGTCTTGTCTTGTCTTTTCTTGTCTTGTCTAGTCTTGTCTTGTCGTGTCTTTTCTTGTCTGGTCTTGTCTTGTCTTGTCTTGTCTTGTCTTGTCTTGTCTAGTCTTGTCTTGTCTTGTCTTGTCTAGTCTTGTCTAGTCTTGTCTTGTCTTGTCTTGTCTAGTCTTGTCTAGTCTTGTCTAGTCTTGTCTTGTCTTGTCTAGTCTTGTCTAGTCTAGTCTTGTCTAGTCTTGTCTTGTCTTGTCTTGTCTTGTCTAGTCTTGTCTAGTCTTGTCTAGTCTTGTCTAGTCTTGTCTAGTCTTATCTTGTCTAGTCTTGTCTTGTCTAGTCTTGTCTAGTCTTGTCTAGTCTTGTCTAGTCTAGTCTTGTCTAGTCTTGTCTTGTCTTGTCTTGTCTTGTCTAGTCTTGTCTAGTCTTGTCTAGTCTTGTCTAGTCTTGTCTAGTCTTATCTTGTCTAGTCTTGTCTTGTCTAGTCTTGTCTAGTCTTGTCTAGTCTAGTCTTGTCTAGTCTTGTCTTGTCTTGTCTAGTCTTGTCTAGTCTTGTCTTGTCTTGTCTTGTCTAGTCTTGTCTAGTCTTGTCTAGTCTTGTCTAGTCTTGTCTAGTCTTGTCTAGTCTTGTCTAGTCTTGTCTTATCTTGTCTTGTCTAGTCTTGTCTAGTCTTGTCTAGTCTTGTCTAGTCTTGTCTTGTCTTGTCTTGTCTAGTCTTGTCTAGTCTTGTCTAGTCTTGTCTAGTCTTGTCTAGTCTTGTCTTGTCTTGTCTAGTCTTTTCTTGTCTAGTCTTGTCTAGTCTTGTCTAGTCTAGTCTAGTCTTGTCTAGTCTTGTCCAGTCTTGTCTAGTCTTGTCTCGTCTTGTCTCGTCTTGTCTTGTTTTGTCTTGTTTTGTCTTGTCATGTCTTCTCATGTCTTGTCTTGTCTTGTCTTGTCTTGTCTTGTCTTGTCTTGTCTTGTCTTGTCTTGTCTTTTCTTGTCTGGTCTTGTCTTGTCTTGTCTAGTCTAGTCTTGTCTTTTCTTGTCTTGTCTTGTCTAGTCTTGTCTAGTCTTGTCTAGTCTAGTCTTGTCTAGTCTTGTCTTGTCTTGTCTTGTCTAGTCTTGTCTAGTCTTGTCTAGTCTTGTCTAGTCTTGTCTAGTCTTATCTTGTCTAGTCTTGTCTTGTCTAGTCTTGTCTAGTCTTGTCTAGTCTTGTCTAGTCTTGTCTAGTCTTGTCTAGTCTTGTCTAGTCTTGTCTAGTCTTGTCTAGTCTTGTCTAGTCTTGTCTAGTCTTGTCTTATCTTGTCTTGTCTAGTCTTGTCTAGTCTTGTCTAGTCTTGTCTAGTCTTGTCTTGTCTTGTCTTGTCTAGTCTTGTCTAGTCTTGTCTAGTCTTGTCTAGTCTTGTCTAGTCTTGTCTAGTCTTGTCTTGTCTTGTCTAGTCTTTTCTTGTCTTGTCTTGTCTTGTCTTGTCTTTTCTTGTCTTGTCTTGTCTTTTCTTGTCTTGTCTAGTCTTGTCTTGTCTTGTCTTGTCTTTTCTTGTCTGGTCTTGTCTTGTCTTGTCTTGTCTTGTCTTGTCTTGTCTAGTCTTGTCTTGTCTTGTCTTGTCTAGTCTTGTCTAGTCTTGTCTTGTCTTGTCTTGTCTAGTCTTGTCTAGTCTTGTCTAGTCTTGTCTTGTCTTGTCTAGTCTTGTCTAGTCTTGTCTAGTCTAGTCTTGTCTAGTCTTGTCTTGTCTTGTCTTGTCTAGTCTTGTCTAGTCTTGTCTAGTCTTGTCTAGTCTTGTCTAGTCTTATCTTGTCTAGTCTTGTCTTGTCTAGTCTTGTCTAGTCTTGTCTAGTCTTGTCTAGTCTTGTCTAGTCTTGTCTAGTCTTGTCTAGTCTTGTCTTATCTTGTCTTGTCTAGTCTTGTCTAGTCTTGTCTAGTCTTGTCTAGTCTTGTCTAGTCTTGTCTTGTCTTGTCTTGTCTAGTCTTGTCTAGTCTTGTCTAGTCTTGTCTAGTCTTGTCTAGTCTTGTCTTGTCTTGTCTAGTCTTTTCTTGTCTAGTCTTGTCTAGTCTTGTCTAGTCTAGTCTAGTCTTGTCTAGTCTTGTCCAGTCTTGTCTAGTCTTGTCTCGTCTTGTCTTGTTTTGTCTTGTTTTGTCTTGTCATGTCTTCTCATGTCTTGTCTTGTCTTGTCTTGTCTTGTCTTGTCTTGTCTTGTCTTGTCTTTTCTTGTCTGGTCTTGTCTTGTCTTGTCTAGTCTAGTCTTGTCTTTTCTTGTCTTGTCTAGTCTTGTCTTGTCTTGTCTTTTCTTGTCTGGTCTTGTCTTGTCTTGTCTTGTCTAGTCTTGTCTTGTCTTGTCTAGTCTTGTCTAGCCTTGTCTTGTCTTGTCTTGTCTAGTCTTGTCTAGTCTTGTCTAGTCTTGTCTTGTCTTGTCTAGTCTTGTCTAGTCTAGTCTTGTCTAGTCTTGTCTAGTCTTGTCTTGTCTTGTCTTGTCTAGTCTTGTCTAGTCTTGTCTAGTCTTGTCTAGTCTTGTCTTGTCTTGTCTTGTCTAGTCTTGTCTAGTCTTGTCTTGTCTTGTCTTGTCTTGTCTTGTCTTGTCTTGTCTTGTCTTGTCTTGTCTTGTCTTGTCTTGTCTTGTCTTGTCTTGTCTTGTCTTGTCTTGTCTTGTCTTGTCTTGTCTTGTCTTGTCTTGTCTTGTCTTGTCTTGTCTTGTCTTGTCTAGTCTTGTCTAGTCTTGTCTTGTCTTGTCTTGTCTTGTCTTGTCTAGTCTTGTCTTGTCTTGTCTAGTCTTGTCTAGTCTTGTCTTGTCTTGTCTTGTCTTGTCTAGTCTTGTCTAGTCTTGTCTAGTCTTGTCTTGTCTTGTCTAGTCTTGTCTTGTCTTGTCTTGTCTAGTCTTGTCTTGTCTTGTCTAGTCTTGTCTAGTCTTGTCTAGTCTTGTCTTGTCTTGTCTTGTCTTGTCTTGTCTGGTCTTGTTTTGTATTGTCTTGTCTTGTTTTGTCATGTCATGTCATGTCATGTCATGTGATGTTGTGTTGTGTTGTTTTGTCTTGTCTTGTCTTGTTTTGTCTTGTTTTGTCTTGTCATGTCTTCTCATGTCTTGTCTTGTCTTGTCTTGTCTTGTCTTGTCTTGTCTTGTCTTGTCTTGTCTTTTCTTGTCTGGTCTTGTCTTGTCTTGTCTAGTCTAGTCTTGTCTTGTCTAGTCTTGTCTTGTCTAGTCTTGTCTAGTCTTGTCTAGTCTTGTCTTGTCTTGTCTTGTCTAGTCTTGTCTAGTCTTGTCTAGTCTTGTCTTGTCTTGTCTAGTCTTGTCTAGTCTTGTCTAGTCTTGTCTTGTCTTGTCTTGTCTAGTCTTGTCTAGTCTTGTCTAGTCTTGTCTTGTCTTGTCTAGTCTTGTCTTGTCTAGTCTTGTCTAGTCTTGTCTAGTCTTGTCTAGTCTTGTCTAGTCTTGTCTAGTCTTGTCTTGTCTTGTCTTGTCTTGTCTAGTCTTGTCTAGTCTTGTCTAGTCTTGTCTTGTCTTGTCTTGTCTTGTCTTGTCTTGTCTTGTCTTGTCTTGTCTTGTCTTGTCTTTCCTTGTCTAGTCTTGTCTAGTCTTGTCTAGTCTTGTCTTGTCTTGTCTAGTCTTGTCTAGTCTTGTCTTGTCTTGTCTTGTCTTGTCTTGTCTTGTCTATTCTTGTCTAGTCTTGTCTTGTCTTGTCTAGTCTTGTCTAGTCTTGTCTAGTCTTGTCTTGTCTTGTCTTGTCTTGTCTTGTCTGGTCTTGTCTTGTCTTGTCTTGTTTTGTCATGTCATGTCATGTCATGTTGTGTTGTGTTGTTTTGTCTTGTCTTGTTTTGTCTTGTTTTGTCTTGTCATGTCTTCTCATGTCTTGTCTTGTCTTGTCTTGTCTTGTCTTGTCTTGTCTTGTCTTTTCTTGTCTGGTCTTGTCTTGTCTTGTCTATACTAGTCTTGTCTTGTCTTGTCTTGTCTTGTCTTGTCTTGTCTATTCTTGTCTAGTCTTGTCTTGTCTTGTCTAGCCTTGTCTAGACTTGTCTAGTCTTGTCTTGTCTTGTCTTGTCTTGTCTTGTCTAGTCTTGTTTTGTCATGTCATGTCATGTCATGTTGTGTTGTGTTGTTTTGTCTTGTCTTGTTTTGTCTTGTTTTGTCTTGTCATGTCTTCTCATGTCTTGTCTTGTCTTGTCTTGTCTTGTCTTGTCTTGTCTTGTCTTTTCTTGTCTTGTCTTGTCTTTTCTTGTCTGGTCTTGTCTTGTCTTGTCTATACTAGTCTTGTCTTGTCTTGTCTTGTCTTGTCTTGTCTTGTCTTGTCTTGTCTTGTCTATTCTTGTCTAGTCTTGTCTTGTCTTGTCTAGTCTTGTCTAGTCTTGTCTTGTCTTGTCTTGTCTTTTCTTGTCTGGTCTTGTCTTGTCTTGTCTATACTAGTCTTGTCTTGTCTTGTCTTGTCTTGTCTTGTCTTGTCTATACTAGTCTTGTCTTGTCTTGTCTTGTCTTGTCTTGTCTTGTCTATTCATGTCTAGTCTTGTCTTGTCTTGTCTAGTCTTGTCTAGTCTAGTCTTGTCTTGTCTTGTCTTGTCTTGTCTGGTCTTGTCTTGTCTTGTCTTGTTTTGTCATGTCATGTCATGTCATGTTGTGTTGTGTTGTTTTGTCTTGTCTTGTTTTGTCTTGTTTTGTCTTGTCATGTCTTCTCATGTCTTGTCTTGTCTTGTCTTGTCTTGTCTTGTCTTGTCTTGTCTTTTCTTGTCTGGTCTTGTCTTGTCTTGTCTATACTAGTCTTGTCTTGTCTTGTCTTGTCTTGTCTATTCTTGTCTAGTCTTGTCTTGTCTTGTCTAGTCTTGTCTAGTCTTGTCTTGTCTTGTCTTGTCTTTTCTTGTCTGGTCTTGTCTTGTCTTGTCTATACTAGTCTTGTCTTGTCTTGTCTTGTCTTGTCTTGTCTTGTCTTGTCTTGTCTTGTCTATTCTTGTCTAGTCTTGTCTTGTCTTGTCTAGTCTTGTCTAGTCTTGTCTAGTCTTGTCTTGTCTTTTCTTGTCTGGTCTTGTCTTGTCTTGTCTATACTAGTCTTGTCTTGTCTTGTCTTGTCTTGTCTTGTCTTGTCTTGTCTTGTCTATTCTTGTCTAGTCTTGTCTTGTCTTGTCTAGTCTTGTCTAGTCTTGTCTAGTCTTGTCTTGTCTTGTCTTGTCTTGTCTTGTCTAGTCTTGTCTTGTCTTGTCTAGTCTTGTCTAGTCTTGTCTTGTCTAGTCTTGTCTAGTCTTGTCTAGTCTTGTCTTGTCTTGTCTAGTCTTGTCTAGTCTTGTCTTGTCTTGTCTTGTCTTGTCTTGTCTTGTCTATTCTTGTCTAGTCTTGTCTTGTCTTGTCTAGTCTTGTCTAGTCTTGTCTAGTCTTGTCTTGTCTTGTCTTGTCTTGTCTTGTCTATTCTTGTCTAGTCTTGTCTTGTCTTGTCTAGTCTTGTCTAGTCTTGTCTAGTCTTGTCTTGTCTTGTCTTGTCTTGTCTTGTCTAGTCTTGTCTTGTCTTGTCTAGTCTTGTCTAGTCTTGTCTTGTCTAGTCTTGTCTAGTCTTGTCTAGTCTTGTCTTGTCTTGTCTAGTCTTGTCTAGTCTTGTCTTGTCTTGTCTTGTCTTGTCTTGTCTTGTCTATTCTTGTCTAGTCTTGTCTTGTCTTGTCTAGTCTTGTCTAGTCTTGTCTTGTCTTGTCTTGTCTTGTCTTGTCTTGTCTATTCTTGTCTAGTCTTGTCTTGTCTTGTCTAGTCTTGTCTAGTCTTGTCTAGTCTTGTCTAGTCTTGTCTAGTCTTGTCTTGTCTTGTCTAGTCTTGTCTAGTCTTGTCTTGTCTTGTCTTGTCTTGTCTTGTCTTGTCTTGTCTTGTCTTGTCTTGTCTTGTCTTGTCTTGTCTTGTCTAGTCTTGTCTAGTCTTGTCTTGTCTTGTCTAGTCTTGTCTTGTCTAGTCTTGTCTAGTCTTGTCTAGTCTTGTCTAGTCTTGTCTAGTCTTGTCTAGTCTTGTCTTGTCTTGTCTTGTCTTGTCTAGTCTTGTCTAGTCTTGGCTAGTCTTGTCTTGTCTTGTCTTGTCTTGTCTTGTCTTGTCTTGTCTTGTCTTGTCTTGTCTTGTCTTGTCTTTCCTTGTCTAGTCTTGTCTAGTCTTGTCTTGTCTTGTCTAGTCTTGTCTAGTCTTGTCTTGTCTAGTCTTGTCTAGTCTTGTCTAGTCTTGTCTTGTCTTGTCTAGTCTTGTCTAGTCTTGTCTTATCTTGTCTTGTCTAGTCTTGTCTAGTCTTGTCTAGTCTTGTCTAGTCTTGTCTTGTCTTGTCTTGTCTAGTCTTGTCTAGTCTTGTCTAGTCTTGTCTTGTCTTGTCTTGTCTTGTCTTGTCTTGTCTTGTCTTGTCTTGTCTTTTCTTGTCTGGTCTTGTCTAGTCTTGTCTTGTCTTGTCTTGTCTAGTCTTGTCTAGTCTTGTCTAGTCTTGTCTAGTCTTGTCTTGTCTTGTCTAGTCTTGTCTAGTCTTGTCTAGTCTTGTCTTGTCTTGTCTAGTCTTGTCTAGTCTTGTCTAGTCTTGTCTAGTCTTGTCTAGTCTTATCTTGTCTAGTCTTGTCTTGTCTAGTCTTGTCTAGTCTTGTCTAGTCTTGTCTTGTCTAGTCTTGTCTAGTCTTGTCTAGTCTTGTCTAGTCTTGTCTAGTCTTGTCTAGTCTTGTCTAGTCTTGTCTAGTCTTGTCTTATCTTGTCTTGTCTAGTCTTGTCTAGTCTTGTCTAGTCTTGTCTTGTCTTGTCTTGTCTAGTCTTGTCTAGTCTTGTCTAGTCTTGTCTAGTCTTGTCTTGTCTTGTCTAGTCTTGTCTAGTCTTGTCTAGTCTTGTCTAGTCTTGTCTAGTCTTATCTTGTCTAGTCTTGTCTTGTCTAGTCTTGTCTAGTCTTGTCTAGTCTTGTCTAGTCTTGTCTAGTCTTGTCTAGTCTTGTCTAGTCTTGTCTAGTCTTGTCTAGTCTTGTCTTATCTTGTCTTGTCTAGTCTTGTCTAGTCTTGTCTAGTCTTGTCTAGTCTTGTCTAGTCTTGTCTTGTCTTGTCTTGTCTAGTCTTGTCTAGTCTTGTCTAGTCTTGTCTTGTCTTGTCTAGTCTTGTCTAGTCTTGTCTTGTCTTGTCTTGTCTTGTCTTGTCTGGTCTTGTCTTGTCTTGTCTTGTTTTGTCATGTCATGTCATGTCATGTTGTGTTGTGTTGTTTTGTCTTGTCTTGTTTTGTCTTGTTTTGTCTTGTCATGTCTTCTCATGTCTTGTCTTGTCTTGTCTTGTCTTGTCTTGTCTTGTCTTTTCTTGTCTGGTCTTGTCTTGTCTTGTCTATACTAGTCTTGTCTTGTCTTGTCTTGTCTTGTCTTGTCTTGTCTTGTCTATTCTTGTCTAGTCTTGTCTTGTCTTGTCTAGTCTTGTCTTGTCTTGTCTTGTTTTGTCTTGTCTTGTCTTGTCTTGTCTTGTCTTGTCTTGTCTTGTCTTGTCTTGTCTTGTCTTGTCTTGTCTTGTCTTGTCTTGTCTTGTCTTGTCTTGTCTAGTCTTGTCTTGTCTAGTCTTGTCTAGTCTTGTCTAGTCTTGTCTAGTCTTGTCTAGTCTTGTCTTGTCTTGTCTTGTCTAGTCTTGTCTAGTCTTGTCTAGTCTTGTCTTGTCTTGTCTTGTCTAGTCTTGTCTAGTCTAGTCTTGTCTAGTCTTGTCTAGTCTTGTCTAGTCTTGTCTAGTCTTGTCTAGTCTTGTCTTGTCTAGTCTTGTCTTGTCTTGTCTTGTTTTGTCTTGTCTTGTCTTGTCTTGTCTTGTCTTGTCTTGTCTTGTCTTGTCTTGTCTTGTCTTGTCTTGTCTTGTCTTGTCTTGTCTTGTCTTGTCTTGTCTTGTCTTGTCTTGTCTTGTCTTGTCTTGTCTTGTCTAGTCTTGTCTAGTCTTGTCTTGTCTTGTCTTGTCTTGTCTTGTCTAGTCTTGTCTTGTCTTGTCTAGTCTTGTCTAGTCTTGTCTTGTCTTGTCTTGTCTTGTCTAGTCTTGTCTAGTCTTGTCTAGTCTTGTCTTATCTTGTCTAGTCTTGTCTTGTCTTGTCTTGTCTAGTCTTGTCTTGTCTTGTCTAGTCTTGTCTAGTCTTGTCTAGTCTTGTCTTGTCTTGTCTTGTCTTGTCTTGTCTGGTCTTGTTTTGTATTGTCTTGTCTTGTTTTGTCATGTCATGTCATGTCATGTCATGTCATGTTGTGTTGTGTTGTTTTGTCTTGTCTTGTCTTGTTTTGTCTTGTTTTGTCTTGTCATGTCTTCTCATGTCTTGTCTTGTCTTGTCTTGTCTTGTCTTGTCTTGTCTTGTCTTGTCTTGTCTTTTCTTGTCTGGTCTTGTCTAGTCTTGTCTTGTCTTGTCTTGTCTAGTCTTGTCTAGTCTTGTCTAGTCTTGTCTAGTCTTGTCTTGTCTTGTCTAGTCTTGTCTAGTCTTGTCTAGTCTTGTCTAGTCTTGTCTAGTCTTATCTTGTCTAGTCTTGTCTTGTCTAGTCTTGTCTAGTCTTGTCTTATCTTGTCTTGTCTAGTCTTGTCTAGTCTTGTCTAGTCTTGTCTAGTCTTGTCTTGTCTTGTCTTGTCTAGTCTTGTCTAGTCTTGTCTAGTCTTGTCTTGTCTTGTCTTGTCTTGTCTTGTCTTGTCTTGTCTTGTCTTGTCTTTCCTTGTCTAGTCTTGTCTAGTCTTGTCTAGTCTTGTCTTGTCTTGTCTAGTCTTGTCTAGTCTTGTCTTGTCTTGTCTTGTCTTGTCTTGTCTTGTCTATTCTTGTCTAGTCTTGTCTTGTCTTGTCTAGTCTTGTCTAGTCTTGTCTAGTCTTGTCTTGTCTTGTCTTGTCTTGTCTTGTCTGGTCTTGTCTTGTCTTGTCTTGTTTTGTCATGTCATGTCATGTCATGTTGTGTTGTGTTGTTTTGTCTTGTCTTGTTTTGTCTTGTTTTGTCTTGTCATGTCTTCTCATGTCTTGTCTTGTCTTGTCTTGTCTTGTCTTGTCTTGTCTTTTCTTGTCTGGTCTTGTCTTGTCTTGTCTATACTAGTCTTGTCTTGTCTTGTCTTGTCTTGTCTTGTCTTGTCTATTCTTGTCTAGTCTTGTCTTGTCTTGTCTAGTCTTGTCTAGTCTTGTCTAGTCTTGTCTTGTCTTGTCTTGTCTTGTCTTGTCTAGTCTTGTTTTGTCATGTCATGTCATGTCATGTTGTGTTGTGTTGTTTTGTCTTGTCTTGTTTTGTCTTGTTTTGTCTTGTCATGTCTTCTCATGTCTTGTCTTGTCTTGTCTTGTCTTGTCTTGTCTTGTCTTTTCTTGTCTGGTCTTGTCTTGTCTTGTCTATACTAGTCTTGTCTTGTCTTGTCTTGTCTTGTCTTGTCTTGTCTATTCTTGTCTAGTCTTGTCTTGTCTTGTCTAGTCTTGTCTAGTCTTGTCTAGTCTTGTCTTGTCTTGTCTTGTCTTGTCTTGTCTAGTCTTGTTTTGTCATGTCATGTCATGTCATGTTGTGTTGTGTTGTTTTGTCTTGTCTTGTTTTGTCTTGTTTTGTCTTGTCATGTCTTCTCATGTCTTGTCTTGTCTTGTCTTGTCTTGTCTTGTCTTGTCTTGTCTTTTCTTGTCTTGTCTTGTCTTTTCTTGTCTTGTCTAGTCTTGTCTTGTCGTGTCTTTTCTTGTCTGGTCTTGTCTTGTCTTGTCTTGTCTTGTCTTGTCTTGTCTAGTCTTGTCTTGTCTTGTCTTGTCTAGTCTTGTCTAGTCTTGTCTTGTCTTGTCTTGTCTAGTCTTGTCTAGTCTTGTCTAGTCTTGTCTTGTCTTGTCTAGTCTTGTCTAGTCTAGTCTTGTCTAGTCTTGTCTTGTCTTGTCTTGTCTTGTCTAGTCTTGTCTAGTCTTGTCTAGTCTTGTCTAGTCTTGTCTAGTCTTATCTTGTCTAGTCTTGTCTTGTCTAGTCTTGTCTAGTCTTGTCTAGTCTTGTCTAGTCTAGTCTTGTCTAGTCTTGTCTTGTCTTGTCTTGTCTTGTCTAGTCTTGTCTAGTCTTGTCTAGTCTTGTCTAGTCTTGTCTAGTCTTATCTTGTCTAGTCTTGTCTTGTCTAGTCTTGTCTAGTCTTGTCTAGTCTAGTCTTGTCTAGTCTTGTCTTGTCTTGTCTAGTCTTGTCTAGTCTTGTCTTGTCTTGTCTTGTCTAGTCTTGTCTAGTCTTGTCTAGTCTTGTCTAGTCTTGTCTAGTCTTGTCTAGTCTTGTCTAGTCTTGTCTTATCTTGTCTTGTCTAGTCTTGTCTAGTCTTGTCTAGTCTTGTCTAGTCTTGTCTTGTCTTGTCTTGTCTAGTCTTGTCTAGTCTTGTCTAGTCTTGTCTAGTCTTGTCTAGTCTTGTCTTGTCTTGTCTAGTCTTTTCTTGTCTAGTCTTGTCTAGTCTTGTCTAGTCTAGTCTAGTCTTGTCTAGTCTTGTCCAGTCTTGTCTAGTCTTGTCTCGTCTTGTCTCGTCTTGTCTTGTTTTGTCTTGTTTTGTCTTGTCATGTCTTCTCATGTCTTGTCTTGTCTTGTCTTGTCTTGTCTTGTCTTGTCTTGTCTTGTCTTGTCTTGTCTTTTCTTGTCTGGTCTTGTCTTGTCTTGTCTAGTCTAGTCTTGTCTTTTCTTGTCTTGTCTTGTCTAGTCTTGTCTAGTCTTGTCTAGTCTAGTCTTGTCTAGTCTTGTCTTGTCTTGTCTTGTCTAGTCTTGTCTAGTCTTGTCTAGTCTTGTCTAGTCTTGTCTAGTCTTATCTTGTCTAGTCTTGTCTTGTCTAGTCTTGTCTAGTCTTGTCTAGTCTTGTCTAGTCTTGTCTAGTCTTGTCTAGTCTTGTCTAGTCTTGTCTAGTCTTGTCTAGTCTTGTCTAGTCTTGTCTAGTCTTGTCTTATCTTGTCTTGTCTAGTCTTGTCTAGTCTTGTCTAGTCTTGTCTAGTCTTGTCTTGTCTTGTCTTGTCTAGTCTTGTCTAGTCTTGTCTAGTCTTGTCTAGTCTTGTCTAGTCTTGTCTAGTCTTGTCTTGTCTTGTCTAGTCTTTTCTTGTCTTGTCTTGTCTTGTCTTGTCTTTTCTTGTCTTGTCTTGTCTTTTCTTGTCTTGTCTAGTCTTGTCTTGTCTTGTCTTGTCTTTTCTTGTCTGGTCTTGTCTTGTCTTGTCTTGTCTTGTCTTGTCTTGTCTAGTCTTGTCTTGTCTTGTCTTGTCTAGTCTTGTCTAGTCTTGTCTTGTCTTGTCTTGTCTAGTCTTGTCTAGTCTTGTCTAGTCTTGTCTTGTCTTGTCTAGTCTTGTCTAGTCTTGTCTAGTCTAGTCTTGTCTAGTCTTGTCTTGTCTTGTCTTGTCTAGTCTTGTCTAGTCTTGTCTAGTCTTGTCTAGTCTTGTCTAGTCTTATCTTGTCTAGTCTTGTCTTGTCTAGTCTTGTCTAGTCTTGTCTAGTCTTGTCTAGTCTTGTCTAGTCTTGTCTAGTCTTGTCTAGTCTTGTCTTATCTTGTCTTGTCTAGTCTTGTCTAGTCTTGTCTAGTCTTGTCTAGTCTTGTCTAGTCTTGTCTTGTCTTGTCTTGTCTAGTCTTGTCTAGTCTTGTCTAGTCTTGTCTAGTCTTGTCTAGTCTTGTCTTGTCTTGTCTAGTCTTTTCTTGTCTAGTCTTGTCTAGTCTTGTCTAGTCTAGTCTAGTCTTGTCTAGTCTTGTCCAGTCTTGTCTAGTCTTGTCTCGTCTTGTCTTGTTTTGTCTTGTTTTGTCTTGTCATGTCTTCTCATGTCTTGTCTTGTCTTGTCTTGTCTTGTCTTGTCTTGTCTTGTCTTGTCTTTTCTTGTCTGGTCTTGTCTTGTCTTGTCTAGTCTAGTCTTGTCTTTTCTTGTCTTGTCTAGTCTTGTCTTGTCTTGTCTTTTCTTGTCTGGTCTTGTCTTGTCTTGTCTTGTCTAGTCTTGTCTTGTCTTGTCTAGTCTTGTCTAGCCTTGTCTTGTCTTGTCTTGTCTAGTCTTGTCTAGTCTTGTCTAGTCTTGTCTTGTCTTGTCTAGTCTTGTCTAGTCTAGTCTTGTCTAGTCTTGTCTAGTCTTGTCTTGTCTTGTCTTGTCTAGTCTTGTCTAGTCTTGTCTAGTCTTGTCTAGTCTTGTCTTGTCTTGTCTTGTCTAGTCTTGTCTAGTCTTGTCTTGTCTTGTCTTGTCTTGTCTTGTCTTGTCTTGTCTTGTCTTGTCTTGTCTTGTCTTGTCTTGTCTTGTCTTGTCTTGTCTTGTCTTGTCTTGTCTTGTCTTGTCTTGTCTTGTCTTGTCTTGTCTTGTCTTGTCTTGTCTTGTCTTGTCTAGTCTTGTCTAGTCTTGTCTTGTCTTGTCTTGTCTTGTCTTGTCTAGTCTTGTCTTGTCTTGTCTAGTCTTGTCTAGTCTTGTCTTGTCTTGTCTTGTCTTGTCTAGTCTTGTCTAGTCTTGTCTAGTCTTGTCTTGTCTTGTCTAGTCTTGTCTTGTCTTGTCTTGTCTAGTCTTGTCTTGTCTTGTCTAGTCTTGTCTAGTCTTGTCTAGTCTTGTCTTGTCTTGTCTTGTCTTGTCTTGTCTGGTCTTGTTTTGTATTGTCTTGTCTTGTTTTGTCATGTCATGTCATGTCATGTCATGTGATGTTGTGTTGTGTTGTTTTGTCTTGTCTTGTCTTGTTTTGTCTTGTTTTGTCTTGTCATGTCTTCTCATGTCTTGTCTTGTCTTGTCTTGTCTTGTCTTGTCTTGTCTTGTCTTGTCTTGTCTTTTCTTGTCTGGTCTTGTCTTGTCTTGTCTAGTCTAGTCTTGTCTTGTCTAGTCTTGTCTTGTCTAGTCTTGTCTAGTCTTGTCTAGTCTTGTCTTGTCTTGTCTTGTCTAGTCTTGTCTAGTCTTGTCTAGTCTTGTCTTGTCTTGTCTAGTCTTGTCTAGTCTTGTCTAGTCTTGTCTTGTCTTGTCTTGTCTAGTCTTGTCTAGTCTTGTCTAGTCTTGTCTTGTCTTGTCTAGTCTTGTCTTGTCTAGTCTTGTCTAGTCTTGTCTAGTCTTGTCTAGTCTTGTCTAGTCTTGTCTAGTCTTGTCTTGTCTTGTCTTGTCTTGTCTAGTCTTGTCTAGTCTTGTCTAGTCTTGTCTTGTCTTGTCTTGTCTTGTCTTGTCTTGTCTTGTCTTGTCTTGTCTTGTCTTGTCTTTCCTTGTCTAGTCTTGTCTAGTCTTGTCTAGTCTTGTCTTGTCTTGTCTAGTCTTGTCTAGTCTTGTCTTGTCTTGTCTTGTCTTGTCTTGTCTTGTCTATTCTTGTCTAGTCTTGTCTTGTCTTGTCTAGTCTTGTCTAGTCTTGTCTAGTCTTGTCTTGTCTTGTCTTGTCTTGTCTTGTCTGGTCTTGTCTTGTCTTGTCTTGTTTTGTCATGTCATGTCATGTCATGTTGTGTTGTGTTGTTTTGTCTTGTCTTGTTTTGTCTTGTTTTGTCTTGTCATGTCTTCTCATGTCTTGTCTTGTCTTGTCTTGTCTTGTCTTGTCTTGTCTTGTCTTTTCTTGTCTGGTCTTGTCTTGTCTTGTCTATACTAGTCTTGTCTTGTCTTGTCTTGTCTTGTCTTGTCTTGTCTATTCTTGTCTAGTCTTGTCTTGTCTTGTCTAGCCTTGTCTAGACTTGTCTAGTCTTGTCTTGTCTTGTCTTGTCTTGTCTTGTCTAGTCTTGTTTTGTCATGTCATGTCATGTCATGTTGTGTTGTGTTGTTTTGTCTTGTCTTGTTTTGTCTTGTTTTGTCTTGTCATGTCTTCTCATGTCTTGTCTTGTCTTGTCTTGTCTTGTCTTGTCTTGTCTTGTCTTTTCTTGTCTTGTCTTGTCTTTTCTTGTCTGGTCTTGTCTTGTCTTGTCTATACTAGTCTTGTCTTGTCTTGTCTTGTCTTGTCTTGTCTTGTCTTGTCTTGTCTTGTCTATTCTTGTCTAGTCTTGTCTTGTCTTGTCTAGTCTTGTCTAGTCTTGTCTTGTCTTGTCTTGTCTTTTCTTGTCTGGTCTTGTCTTGTCTTGTCTATACTAGTCTTGTCTTGTCTTGTCTTGTCTTGTCTTGTCTTGTCTATACTAGTCTTGTCTTGTCTTGTCTTGTCTTGTCTTGTCTTGTCTATTCATGTCTAGTCTTGTCTTGTCTTGTCTAGTCTTGTCTAGTCTAGTCTTGTCTTGTCTTGTCTTGTCTTGTCTGGTCTTGTCTTGTCTTGTCTTGTTTTGTCATGTCATGTCATGTCATGTTGTGTTGTGTTGTTTTGTCTTGTCTTGTTTTGTCTTGTTTTGTCTTGTCATGTCTTCTCATGTCTTGTCTTGTCTTGTCTTGTCTTGTCTTGTCTTGTCTTGTCTTTTCTTGTCTGGTCTTGTCTTGTCTTGTCTATACTAGTCTTGTCTTGTCTTGTCTTGTCTTGTCTATTCTTGTCTAGTCTTGTCTTGTCTTGTCTAGTCTTGTCTAGTCTTGTCTTGTCTTGTCTTGTCTTTTCTTGTCTGGTCTTGTCTTGTCTTGTCTATACTAGTCTTGTCTTGTCTTGTCTTGTCTTGTCTTGTCTTGTCTTGTCTTGTCTTGTCTATTCTTGTCTAGTCTTGTCTTGTCTTGTCTAGTCTTGTCTAGTCTTGTCTAGTCTTGTCTTGTCTTTTCTTGTCTGGTCTTGTCTTGTCTTGTCTATACTAGTCTTGTCTTGTCTTGTCTTGTCTTGTCTTGTCTTGTCTTGTCTTGTCTATTCTTGTCTAGTCTTGTCTTGTCTTGTCTAGTCTTGTCTAGTCTTGTCTAGTCTTGTCTTGTCTTGTCTTGTCTTGTCTTGTCTAGTCTTGTCTTGTCTTGTCTAGTCTTGTCTAGTCTTGTCTTGTCTTGTCTTGTCTAGTCTTGTCTAGTCTTGTCTAGTCTTGTCTTGTCTTGTCTAGTCTTGTCTAGTCTTGTCTAGTCTACTCTTGTCTAGTCTTGTCTTGTCTTGTCTTGTCTTGTCTAGTCTTGTCTAGTCTTGTCTAGTCTTGTCTAGTCTTGTCTTGTCTTGTCTAGTCTTGTCTTGTCTAGTCTTGTCTAGTCTTGTCTAGTCTTGTCTAGTCTTGTCTTGTCTTGTCTTGTCTAGTCTTGTCTAGTCTTGTCTAGTCTTGTCTAGTCTAGTCTTGTCTAGTCTTGTCTAGTCTTGTCTAGTCTTGTCTTGTCTTGTCTTGTCTAGTCTTGTCTAGTCTTGTCTAGTCTTGTCTAGTCTTGTCTTGTCTTGTCTAGTCTTGTCTTGTCTAGTCTTGTCTAGTCTTGTCTAGTCTTGTCTAGTGTTGTCTTGTCTTGTCTTGTCTAGTCTTGTCTAGTCTTGTCTAGTCTTGTCTTGTCTTGTCTTGTCTAGTCTTGTCTAGTCTAGTCTTGTCTAGTCTTGTCTAGTCTTGTCTAGTCTTGTCTAGTCTTGTCTAGTCTTGTCTTGTCTAGTCTTGTCTAGTCTTGTCTAGTCTTGTCTAGTGTTGTCTTGTCTTGTCTTGTCTAGTCTTGTCTAGTCTTGTCTAGTCTTGTCTTCTCTTGTCTTGTCTAGTCTTGTCTAGTCTAGTCTTGTCTAGTCTTGTCTTGTCTTGTCTAGTCTTGTCTAGTCTTTTCTAGTCTTGTCTAGTCTTGTCTTGTCTAGTCTTGTCTTGTCTTGTCTTGTCTTTTCTTGTCTTGCCTTGTCTTGTTTTGTCTAGTCTTGTCTAGTCTTGTCTAGTCTTGTCTAGTCTTGTCTAGTCTTGTCTTGTCTTGTCTAGTCTTGTCTTGTCTTGTCTAGTCTTGTCTAGTCTTGTCTAGTCTTGTCTAGTCTTGTCTTGTCTTGTCTTGTCTAGTCTTGTCTAGTCTTGTCTAGTCTTGTCTTGTCTTGTCTTGTCTAGTCTTGTCTAGTCTAGTCTTGTCTAGTCTTGTCTAGTCTTGTCTAGTCTTGTCTAGTCTTGTCTAGTCTTGTCTTGTCTAGTCTAGTCTTGTCTTGTCTTGTCTTGTCTTGTCATGTCTTGTCTAGTCTTGTCTAGTCTTGTCTAGTCTTGTCTTGTCTAGTCTTGTCTAGTCTTGTCTAGTCTTGTCTAGTCTTGTCTTGTCTTGTCTTGTCTAGTCTTGTCTAGTCTTGTCTAGTCTTGTCTAGTCTTGTCTAGTCTTGTCTAGTCTTGTCAAGTCTTGTCTTGTCTTGTCTAGTCTTGTCTAGTCTAGTCTTGTCTAGTCTTGTCTAGTCTTGTCTAGTCTTGTCTAGTCTTGTCTAGTCTTGTCTAGTCTTGTCTTGTCTAGTCTTGTCTAGTCTTGTCTAGTCTTGTCTAGTCTTGTCTTGTCTTGTCTTGTCTAGTCTTGTCTAGTCTTGTCTAGTCTTGTCTTGTCTTGTCTTGTCTTGTCTTGTCTAGTCTAGTCTTGTTTAGTCTTGTCTAGTCTTGTCTAGTCTTGTCTAGTCTTGTCTAGTCTTGTCTTGTCTAGTCTAGTCTTGTCTAGTCTTGTCTAGTCTTGTCTAGTCTTGTCTAGTCTTGTCTAGTCTTGTCTAGTCTTGTCTTGTCTTGTCTTGTCTAGTCTTGTCTAGTCTTGTCTAGTCTTGTCTTGTCTTGTCTTGTCTTGTCTTGTCTAGTCTAGTCTTGTCTAGTCTTGTCTAGTCTTGTCTAGTCTTGTCTAGTCTTGTCTAGTCTTGTCTTGTCTAGTCTAGTCTTGTCTTGTCTTGTCTTGTCTTGTCTAGTCTTGTCTAGTCTTGTCTAGTCTTGTCTAGTCTTGTCTTGTCTTGTCTAGTCTTGTCTTGTCTAGTCTTGTCTAGTCTTGTCTAGTCTTGTCTTGTCTTGTCTTGTCTAGTCTTGTCTAGTCTTGTCTAGTCTTGTCTTGTCTTGTCTTGTCTAGTCTTGTCTAGTCTAGTCTTGTCTAGTCTTGTCTAGTCTTGTCTAGTCTTGTCTAGTCTTGTCTAGTCTTGTCTTGTCTTGTCTAGTCTTGTCTTGTCTTGTTTTGTCTTGTCTTGTCATGTCATGTCATGTCATGTCATGTTGTGTTGTGTTGTTTTGTCTTGCCTTGTTTTGTCTTGTCTTGTCTTGTCTTGGGTTGTCTTGTCTTGTCTTTTCTTGTCTTTTCTTGTCTTGTCTTGTCTTGTCTTGTCTTGTCTTGTCTAGACTTGTCTTGTCTTGTCTTGTCTTGTCTTGTCTTGTCTTGGGTTGTCTTGTCTTGTCTTTTCTTGTCTTGCCTTGTCTTGTCTTGTCTTGTCTTGGGTTGTCTTGTCTTGTCTTTTCTTGTCTTGTCTTGTCTAGTCTTGTCTAGTCTTGTCTAGTCTTGTCTTGTCTTGTTTTGTCTTGTCTTGTCATGTCATGTCATGTCATGTTGTGTTGTGTTGTTTTGTCTTGCCTTGTTTTGTCTTGTCTTGTCTAGTCTTGTCTTGTCTAGTCTTGTCTAGTCTTGTCTAGTCTTGTCTAGTCTTGTCTAGTCTAGTCTTGTCTAGTCTTGTCTTGTCTTGTCTTGTCTAGTCTTGTCTAGTCTTGTCTTGTCTAGTCTTGTCTTGTCTAGTCTTGTCTAGTCTTGTCTAGTCTTGTCTAGTCTTGTCTAGTCTTGTCTAGTCTTGTCTAGTCTTGTCTAGTCTTGTCTAGTCTTGTCTAGTCTTGTCTAGTCTTGTCTTGTCTTGTTTTGTCTTGTCTTGTCATGTCATGTCATGTCATGTTGTGTTGTGTTGTTTTGTCTTGCCTTGTTTTGTCTTGTCTTGTCTTGTCTTGTCTTGTCTTGTCTTGGGTTGTCTTGTCTTTTCTTGTCTTGCCTTGTCTTGTCTTGTCTTGTCTTGGGTTGTCTTGTCTTGTCTTTTCTTGTCTTGCCTTGTCTTGTCTTGTCTTGTCTTGTCTTGTCTTGTCTTGTCTTGTCTTGGGTTGTCTTGTCTTGTCTTTTCTTGTCTTGCCTTGTCTTGTCTTGTCTTGTCTTGGGTTGTCTTGTCTTGTCTTTTCTTGTCTTGTCTTGTCTTGGGTTGTCTTGTCTTGTCTTTTCTTGTCTTGTCTTGTCTAGTCTTGTCTAGTCTTGTCTAGTCTTGTCTTGTCTTGTTTTGTCTTGTCTTGTCATGTCATGTCATGTCATGTTGTGTTGTGTTGTTTTGTCTTGCCTTGTTTTGTCTTGTCTTGTCTTGTCTAGTCTTGTCTTGTCTAGTCTTGTCTAGTCTTGTCTTGTCTTGTCTAGTCTTGTCTAGTCTAGTCTTGTCTAGTCTTGTCTTGTCTTGTCTTGTCTAGTCTTGTCTAGTCTTGTCTTGTCTAGTCTTGTCTTGTCTAGTCTTGTCTAGTCTTGTCTAGTCTTGTCTAGTCTTGTCTAGTCTTGTCTAGTCTTGTCTAGTCTTGTCTAGTCTTGTCTAGTCTTGTCTAGTCTTGTCTAGTCTTGTCTAGTCTTGTCTTGTCTTGTTTTGTCTTGTCTTGTCATGTCATGTCATGTCATGTTGTGTTGTGTTGTTTTGTCTTGCCTTGTTTTGTCTTGTCTTGTCTTGTCTTGTCTTGTCTTGTCTTGGGTTGTCTTGTCTTGTCTTTTCTTGTCTTGCCTTGTCTTGTCTTGTCTTGGGTTGTCTTGTCTTGTCTTTTCTTGTCTTGTCTTGTCTTGTTTTATCTTGTCTTGTCATGTCATGTCATGTCATGTTGTGTTGTGTTGTTTTGTCTTGCCTTGTTTTGTCTTGTCTTGTCTTGTCTTGTCTTGTCTTGTCTTGGGTTGTCTTGTCTTGTCTTTTCTTGTCTTGCCTTGTCTTGTCTTGTCTTGGGTTGTCTTGTCTTGTCTTGTCTAGTCTTGTCTAGTCTTGTCTTGTCTAGTCTTGTCTTGTCTTGTCTTGTCTTGTCTTGTCTTGTCTTGTCTTGTCTAGTCTTGTCGTGTCTAGTCTTGTCTAGTCTTGTCTAGTCTTGTCTAGTCTTGTCTAGTCTTGTCTTGTCTTGTCTTGTCTTGTCTTGTCTTGTCTTGTCTAGTCTTGTCTTTTCTTGTCTGGTCTTGTCTTGTCTTGTCTGGTCTTGTCTTGTCTAGTCTTGTCTTGTCTTGTCTTGTTTTGTCTTGTCTTGTCTTGTCTTGTCTTGTCTGGTCTTGTCTGGTTTTGTCTTGTCTTGTCTTGTCTTGTCTTGTCTTGTCTAGTCTTGTCTAGTCTTGTCTAGTCTTGTCTTGTCTTGTCTAGTCTTGTCTAGTCTTGTCTAGTCTTGTTTAGTCTTGTCTAGTCTTGTCTTGTCTTGTCTAGTCTTGTCTAGTCTAGTCTTGTCTAGTCTTGTCTTGTCTTGTCTTGTCTTTTCTTGTCTTGTCTAGTCTTGTCTGGTCTTGTCTTGTCTTGTCTAGTCTAGTCTTGTCTTTTCTTGTCTTGTCTAGTCTAGTCTTGTCTTGTCTTGTCTTTTCTTGTCTGGTCTTGTCTTGTCTTGTCTTGTCTAGTCTTGTCTAGTCTTGTCTAGTCTTGTCTAGTCTTGTCTTGTCTTGTCATGTCATGTCATGTCATGTTGTGTTGTGTTGTTTTGTCTTGCCTTGTTTTGTCTTGTCTTGTCTTGTCTTGTCTTGTCTTGTCTTGTCTTGTCTTGTCTTGTCTTGGGTTGTCTTGTCTTGTCTTTTCTTGTCTTGTCTTGTCTTGTCTTGTCTTGGGTTGTCTTGTCTTGGGTTGTCTTGTCTAGTCTTGCCTTGTCTTGTCTTGTCTTGTCTTGTCTTGTCATGTCATGTCATGTCATGTTGTGTTGTGTTGTTTTGTCTTGCCTTGTTTTGTCTTGTCTTGTCTTGTCTTGTCTTGTCTTGTCTTGTCTTGTCTTGTCTTGTCTTGGGTTGTCTTGTCTTTTCTTGTCTTGTCTTGTCTTGTCTTGTCTTGTCTTGTCTTGGGTTGTCTTGTCTTGTGTTGTCTTGTCTTGTCTTGTCTTGTCTTGTCTTGTCTTGTCTTGTCTTGTCTTGTCTTGTCTTGTCTTGTCTTGTCTTGTCTTGTCTTGTCTTGTCTTGTCTTGTCTTGTCTTGTCTTGTCTTGTCTTGTCTTGTCTTGTCTTGTCTTGTCTTGTCTTGTCTTGTCTTGTCTTTTCTTGTCTTTTCTTGTCTTGTCTTGTCTTGTCTTGTCTTGTCTTGTCTTGTCTTGGGTTGTCTTGTCTTGTCTTGTCTTGTCTTGTCTTGTCTTGTCTTGTCTTGTCTTGTCTTGTCTAGTCTTGTCTAGTCTTGTCTAGTCTTGTCTTGTCTTGTCTTGTCTAGTCTTGTCTAGTCTTGTCTAGTCTTGTCTAGTCTTGTCTTGTCTTGTCTAGTCTTGTCTTGTCTAGTCTTGTCTAGTCTTGTCTAGTCTTGTCTAGTCTTGTCTAGTCTTGTCTAGTCTTGTCTAGTCTTGTCTTGTCTTGTCTAGTCTTGTCTTGTCTTGTCTAGTCTTGTCTTGTCTAGTCTTGTCTAGTCTTGTCTAGTCTTGTCTAGTCTTGTCTAGTCTTGTCTAGTCTTGTCTTGTCTTGTCTAGTCTTGTCTAGTCTTGTCTAGTCTTGTCTTGTCTTGTCTTGTCATGTCATGTCATGTCATGTTGTGTTGTGTTGTTTTGTCTTGCCTTGTTTTGTCTTGTCTTGTCTTGTCTTGTCTTGTCTTGTCTTGTCTTGGGTTGTCTTGTCTTGTCTTTTCTTGTCTTGTCTTGTCTTGTCTTGTCTTGTCTTGTCTTGGGTTGTCTTGTCTTGTCTTGTCTTGTCTTGTCTTGTCTTGTCTTGTCTTGTCTTGTCTTGTCTTGTCTTTTCTTGTCTTGTCTTGTCTTGTCTTGTCTTGTCTTGTCTTGTCTTGTCTTGTCTTGTCTTGTCTTGTCTTGTCTTTTCTTGTCTTGTCTTGTCTTGTCTTGTCTTGTCTTGTCTTGTCTTTTCTTGTCTTTTCTTGTCTTGTCTTGTCTTGTCTTGTCTTGTCTTGTCTTGTCTTGTCTTGTCTTGTCTTGTCTTGTCTTGTCTTGTCTTGTCTTGTCTTGTCTTGTCTTGTCTTGTCTTGTCTTGTCTTGTCTTGTCTTGTCTTGTCTTGTCTTGTCTTGTCTTGTCTTGTCTTGTCTTGTCTTGTCTTGTCTTGTCTTGTCTTGTCTTGTCTTGTCTTGTCTTGTCTTGTCTTGTCTTGTCTTGTCTTGTCTTGTCTTGTCTTGTCTTGTCTTGTCTTGTCATGTCTTGTCTTGTCTTGTCTTTTCTTGTCTTTTCTTGTCTTGTCTTGTCTTGTCTTGTCTTGTCTTGTCTTGTCTTGTCTTGTCTTGTCGTGTCTTGTCTTGTCTTGCCTTTTCTTGTCTGGCCTTGTCTAGTCTTGTCTAGTCTTGTCTAGTCTTGTCTTGTCTTGTCTTGTCTTGTCTAGTCTTGTCTAGTCTTGTCTAGTCTTGTCTTGTCTTGTCTAGTCTTGTCTAGTCTAGTCTTGTCTAGTCGTGTCTTGTCTAGTCTTGCCTTTTCTCGTCTGGCCTTGTCTAGTCTTGTCTAGTCTTGTCTAGTCTTGTCTAGTCTTGTCTTGTCTTGTCTTGTCTTGTCTTGTCTTGTCTTGTCTAGTCTAGTCTTGTCTTGTCTAGTCTTGTCTTGTCTTGTCTTGTCTTGTCTTGTCTTGTCTTGTCTTGTCTTGTCTTGTCTTGTCTTGTCTTGTCTTGTCTTGTCTTGTCTTGTCTTGTCTTGTCTTGTCTTGTCTTGTCTTGTCTTGTCTTGTCTTGTCTTGTCTTGTCTTGTCTTGTCTTCTCTTGTCTTGTCTTGTCTTGTCTTGTCTTGTCTTGTCTTGTCTTGTCTTGTCTTGTCTTGTCTTGTCTTGTCTTGTCTTGTCTTGTCTTGTCTTGTCTAGTCTTGTCTAGTCTAGTCTTGTCTAGTCGTGTCTTGTCTAGTCTTGCCTTTTCTTGTCTGGCCTTGTCTAGTCTTGTCTAGTCTTGTCTAGTCTTGTCTAGTCTTGTCTTGTCTTGTCTTGTCTTGTCTTGTCTTGTCTTGTCTTGTCTTGTCTTGTCTTGTCTTGTCTTGTCTTGTCTAGTCTTGTCTAGTCTAGTCTAGTCTAGTCTAGTCTTGTCTAGTCTTGTCTTGTCTTGTCTTGTCTTGTCTTGTCTTGTCTTGTCTTGTCTTGTCTTGTCTTGTCTTGTCTTTTCTTGTCTTGTCTTGTCTTGTCTAGTCTTGTCTTGTCTTGTCTTGTCTTGTCTAGTCTTGTCTAGTCTAGTCTAGTCTAGTCTAGTCTTGTCTAGTCTTGTCTTGTCTAGTCTTGTCGTGTCTTGTCTTGTCTTGTCTTGTCTTGTCTTGTCTTGTCTTGTCTTGTCTTGTCTTGTCTTGTCTAGTCTTGTCTTGTCTTGTCTTGTCTTGTCTTGTCTTGTCTTGTCTTGTCTTGTCTTGTCTTGTCTTGTCTTGTCTTGTCTTGTCTTGTCTTGTCTTCTCTTGTCTTGTCTTGTCTTGTCTTGTCTTGTCTTGTCTTGTCTTGTCTTGTCTTGTCTTGTCTTTTCTTGTCTGGTCTTGTCTTGTCTTGTCTAGTCTAGTCTTGTCTTGTCTTGTCTTGTCTTGTCTTGTCTTGTCTTGTCTTGTCTTGTCTTGTCTTGTCTTGTCTTGTCTTGTCTTGTCTTGTCTTGTCTTGTCTTGTCTTGTCTTGTCTTGTCTTGTCTTGTCTTGTCTTGCCTTGTCTTGTCTTGTCTAGTCTTGTCTAGTCTTGTCTAGTCTTGTCTTGTCTTGTCTTGTCTTGTTTTGTCTTGTTTTGTCTTGTGATGTCTTCTCATGTCTTGTCTTGTCTTGTCTTGTCTTGTCTTGTCTTGTCTTGTCTAGTCTTGTCTTGTCTTGTCTTGTCTTGTCTTGTCTTGTCTTGTCTTGTCTTGTCTTGTCTTGTCTTGTCTTGTCTTGTCTTGTCTTGTCTTGTCTTGTCTTGTCTTGTCTTGTCTTGTCTTGTCTTGTCTTGTCTTGTCTTGTCTTGTCTTGTCTTGTCTTGTCTTGTCTTGTCTTGTCTTGTCTTGTCTTGTCTTGTCTTGTCTTGTCTTGTCTTGTCTTGTCTTGTCTTGTCTAGTCTTGTCTAGTCTTGTCTTGTCTTGTCTTGTCTTGTCTAGTCTTGTCTTGTCTTGTCTTGTCTTGTCTAGTCTTGTCTTGTCTTGTCTTGTCTTGTCTTGTCTTGTCTTGTCTTGTCTTGTCTTGCCTTGTCTTGTCTTGTCTAGTCTTGTCTAGTCTTGTCTAGTCTTGTCTTGTCTTGTCTTGTCTTGTCTTGTCTTGTCTTGTCTTGTCTTGTCTTGTCTTGTCTTGTCTTGTCTTGTCTTGTCTTGTCTTGTCTTGTCTTGTCTTGTCTTGTCTTGTCTTGTCTTGTCTTGTCTTGTCTTGTCTTGTCTTGTCTTGTCTTGTCTTGTCTTGTCTTGTCTAGTCTTGTCTAGTCTTGTCTTGTCTTGTCTTGTCTTGTCTAGTCTTGTCTTGTCTAGTCTTGTCTAGTGTCTTGTCTTGTCTTGTCTTGTCTTGTCTTGTCTTGTCTTGTCTTGTCTTGTCTTGTCTTGTCTTGTCTTGTCTTGTCTTGTCTTGTCTTGTCTTGTCTTGTCTTGTCTTGTCTTGTCTTGTCTTGTCTTGTCTTGTCTTGTCTAGTCTTGTCTAGTCTTGTCTTGTCTTGTCTTTTCTTGTCTTTTCTTGTCTGGTCTTGTCTTGTCTTGTCTTGTCTAGTCTTGTCTAGTCTTGTCTAGTCTTGTCTTGTCTTGTCTAGTCTTGTCTAGTCTAGTCTAGTCTTGTCTAGTCTTGTCTTGTCTAGTCTTGTCTTGTCTTGTCTTGCCTTGTCTTGTCTTGTCTTGTCTTGTCTTGTCTTGTCTTGTCTTGTCTTGTCTTGTCTTGTCTTGTCTTGTCTTGTCTTGTCTTGTCTTGTCTTGTCTTGTCTTGTCTTGTCTTGTCTTGTCTTGTCTTGTCTTGTCTTGTCTTGTCTTGTCTTGTCTTGTCTTGTCTTGTCTTGTCTTGTCTTGTCTTGTCTTGTCTTGTCTTGTCTTGTCTTGTCTTGTCTTGTCTAGTCTTGTCTTGTCTTGTCTAGTCTTGTCTTGTCTTGTCTTGTCTTGACTTGTCTTGTCTTGTCTTGTCTTGTCTAGTCTTGTCTTGTCTTGTCTTGTCTTGTCTTGTCTTGTCTTGTCTTGTCTTTTCTTGTCTGGTCTTGTCTTGTCTTGTCTTGTCTTGTCTTTTCTTGTCTGGTCTTGTCTTGTCTTGTCTTGTCTTGTCTTTTCTTGTCTGGTCTTGTCTTGTCTTGTCTTGTCTTGTCTTGTCTTGTCTTGTCTAGTCTTGTCTTGTCTTGTCTAGTCTTGTCTAGTCTTGTCTTGTCTTGTCTTGTCTAGTCTTGTCTAGTCTTGTCTAGTCTTGTCTTGTCTTGTCTAGTCTTGTCTAGTCTAGTCTTGTCTAGTCTTGTCTAGTCTTGTCTTGTCTTGTCTTGTCTTGTCTAGTCTTGTCTAGTCTTGTCTAGTCTTGTCTAGTCTTGTCTTGTCTTGTCTAGTCTTGTCTTGTCTAGTCTTGTCTAGTCTTGTCTAGTCTTGTCTAGTCTTGTCTAGTCTTGTCTAGTCTTGTCTAGTCTTGTCTTGTCTAGTCTTGTCTAGTCTTGTCTAGTCTTGTCTTGTCTTGTCTAGTCTTGTCTTGTCTAGTCTTGTCTAGTCTTGTCTAGTCTTGTCTAGTCTTGTCTTGTCTTGTCTTGTCTAGTCTTGTCTAGTCTTGTCTAGTCTTGTCTTGTCTTGTCTTGTCTTGTCTTGTCTATTCTTGTCTAGTCTTGTCTTGTCTTGTCTAGTCTTGTCTAGTCTTGTCTAGTCTTGTCTAGTCTTGTCTTGTCTTGACTAGTCTTGTCTTGTCTAGTCTTGTCTAGTCTTGTCTAGTCTTGTCTAGTCTTGTCTTGTCTAGTCTTGTCTAGTCTTGTCTAGTCTTGTCTTGTCTTGTCTAGTCTTGTCTTGTCTAGTCTAGTCTAGTCTTGTCTAGTCTTGTCTTGTCTTGTCTAGTCTTGTCTTGTCTTGTCTAGTCTTGTCTCGTCTTGTCTTGTTTTGTCTTGTTTTGTCTTGTCATGTCTTCTCATGTCTTGTCTTGTCTTGTCTTGTCTTGTCTTGTCTTGTCTTTTCTTGTCTGGTCTTGTCTTGTCTTGTCTTGTCTAGTCTTGTCTTTTCTTGTCTTGTCTAGTCTTGTCTTGTCTTGTCTTTTCTTGTCTGGTCTTGTCTTGTCTTGTCTTGTCTTGTCTTGTCTAGTCTTGTCTTGTCTTGTCTAGTCTTGTCTAGTCTTGTCTTGTCTTGTTTTGTCTAGTCTTGTCTAGTCTTGTCTAGTCTTGTCTAGTCTTGTCTAGTCTTGTCTAGTCTTGTCTAGTCTTGTCTAGTCTTGTCTAGTCTTGTCTAGTCTTGTCTTGTCTTGTCTTGTTTTGTCTTGTCTAGTCTTGTCTAGTCTTGTCTAGTCTAGTCTTGTCTAGTCTTGTCTAGTCTTGTCTCGTCTTGTCTTGTTTTGTCTTGTCTTGTCTTGTCTTGTCTTTTCTTGTCTAGTCTTGTCTCGTCTTGTCTTGTTTTGTCTTGTCTTGTCTTGTCTTGTCTTTTCTTGTCTGGTCTTGTCTTGTCTTGTCTAGTCTAGTCTTGTCTTTTCTTGTCTTGTCTAGTCTTGTCTTGTCTTGTCTTGTCTTGTCTTGTCTTGTCTTGTCTTTTCTTGTCTTGTCTTGTCTAGTCTAGTCTTGTCTTTTCTTGTCTTGTCTAGTCTTGTCTTGTCTTGTCTTTTCTTGTCTGGTCTTGTCTTGTCTTGTCTTGTCTAGTCTTGTCTAGTCTTGTCTAGTCTTGCCTTGTCTAGTCTTGTCTAGTCTTGTCTAGTCTTGTCTTGTCTTGTCTAGTCTTGTCTTGTCTAGTCTTGTCTAGTCTTGTCTAGTCTTGTCTAGTCTTGTCTAGTCTTGTCTAGTCTTGTCTTGTCTTGTCTTGTCTAGTCTTGTCTTGTCTTGTCTAGTCTTGTCTTGTCTAGTCTTGTCTAGTCTTGTCTTGTCTTGTCTTGTCTTGTCTTGTCTTGTCTTGTCTTGTCTTGTCTTGTCTTGTCTTGTCTAGTCTTGTCTAGTCTTGTCTAGTCTTGTCTAGTCTTGTCTAGTCTTGTCTTGTCTTGTGTTGTCTTGTCTTGTCTTGTCTTGTCTAGTCTTGTCTTGTCTTGTCTTGTCTAGTCTTGTCTTGTCTTGTCTTGTCTTGTCTTGTCTTGTCTTGTCTAGTCTTGTCTAGTCTTGTCTTGTCTTGTCTTGTCTAGTCTTGTCTAGTCTTGTCTTGTCTTGTCTTGTCTTGTCTTGTCTTGTCTTGTCTTGTCTTGTCTTGTCTTGTCTTGTCTAGTC
This sequence comes from Zeugodacus cucurbitae, assembly GCF_028554725.1. NCBI lineage: Eukaryota > Metazoa > Arthropoda > Insecta > Diptera > Tephritidae > Zeugodacus > Zeugodacus cucurbitae. The sequence continues at coordinate 21,476,008 of NC_071672.1, read as the reverse complement.
TTGTCTAGTCTTGTCTTGTCTTGTCTTGTCTAGTCTTGTCTTGTCTAGTCTTGTCTTGTCTTGTCTTGTCTAGTCTTGTCTTGTCTTGTCTTGTCTTGTCTTGTCTTGTCTTGTCTAGTCTTGTCTAGTCTTGTCTTGTCTTGTCTTGTCTTGTCTTGTCTTGTCTTGTCTAGTCTTGTCTAGTCTTGTCTAGTCTTGTCTAGTCTTGTCTAGTCTTGTCTAGTCTTGTCTTGTCTAGTCTTGTCTAGTCTTGTCTTGTCTTGTCTTGTCTTGTCTTGTCTTGTCTTGTCTTGTCTTGTCTAGTCTTGTCTAGTCTTGTCTAGTCTTGTCTAGTCTTGTCTAGTCTTGTCTTGTCTTGTGTTGTCTTGTCTTGTCTTGTCTTGTCTAGTCTTGTCTAGTCTTGTCTAGTCTTGTCTAGTCGTGTCTAGTCTTGTCTAGTCTTGTCTAGTCTTGTCTAGTCTTGTCTAGTCTTGTCTAGTCTTGTCTAGTCTTGTCTTGTCTTGTCTTGTCTTGTCTTGTCTTGTCTTGTCTGGTCTTGTCTTGTCTTGTCTTGTCTTGTCTTGTCTTGTCTTGTCTTGTCTTGTCTTGTCTTGTCTTGTCTTGTCTTGTCTTGTCTTGTCTTGTCTTGTCTTGTCTTGTCTTGTCTTGTCTTGTCTTGTCTTGTCTTGTCTTGTCTTGTCTTGTCTTGTCTTGTCTTGTCTTGTCTAGTCTTGTCTAGTCTTGTCTTGTCTTGTCTTGTCTTGTCTTGTCTTGTCTTGTCTTGTCTTGTCTAGTCTTGTCTAGTCTTGTCTTGTCTTGTCTAGTCTTGTCTAGTCTTGTCTAGTCTTGTCTTGTCTTGTCTTGTCTTGTCTTGTCTTGTCTGGTCTTGTCTTGTCTTGTCTTGTCTTGTTTTGTCATGTCATGTCATGTCATGTCATGTCTTGTCTTTCGTTGTCTAGTCTTGTCTAGTCTTGTCTAGTCTTGTCTTGTCTTGTCTAGTCTTGTCTTGTCTGGTCTTGTCTTGTCTTGTCTTGTTTTGTCATGTCATGTCATGTCATGTTGTGTTGTGTTGTTTTGTCTTGTCTTGTTTTGTCTTGTCTTGTCTTGTCTTGTCTTGTCTTGTCTTGTCTTGTCTTGTCTTGTCTTGTCTTGTCTTGTCTTGTCTTGTCTTGTCTTGTCTTGTCTTGTCTTGTCTTGTCTTGTCTAGTCTTGTCTAGTCTTGTCTTGTCTTGTCTAGTCTTGTCTAGTCTTGTCTAGTCTTGTCTTGTCTTGTCTTGTCTTGTCTTGTCTGGTTTTGTCTTGTTTTGTCTTGTCATGTCTTCTCATGTCTTGTCTTGTCTTGTCTTGTCTTGTCTTGTCTTGTCTTCTCATGTCTTGTCTTGTCTTGTCTTGTCTTGTCTGGTCTTGTCTTGTCTTGTCTTGTCTTGTCTTGTCTTGTCTTGTCTAGTCTTATCTTGTCTAGTCTTGTCTAGTCTTGTCTTGTCTTGTCTGGTCTTGTCTTGTCTTGCCTTGTTTTGTCATGTCATGTCATGTCATGTTGTGTTGTGTTGTTTTGTCTTGTCTTGTTTTGTCTTGTCTTGTCTTGTCTTGTCTTGTCTTGTCTTGTCTTGTCTTGTCTTGTCTTGTCTTGTCTTGTCTTGTCTTGTCTTGTCTTGTCTAGTCTTGTCTAGTCTTGTCTTGTCTTGTCTAGTCTTGTCTAGTCTTGTCTAGTCTTGTCTTGTCTTGTCTTGTCTTGTCTTGTCTGGTTTTGTCTTGTTTTGTCTTGTCATGTCTTCTCATGTCTTGTCTTGTCTTGTCTTGTCTTGTCTTGTCTTGTCTTCTCATGTCTTGTCTTGTCTTGTCTTGTCTTGTCTGGTCTTGTCTTGTCTTGTCTTGTCTTGTCTTGTCTTGTCTTGTCTTGTCTTGTCTAGTCTTGTCTTGTCTTGTCTAGTCTTGTCTGGTCTTGTCTTGTCTTGTTTTGTCTAGTCTTGTCTAGTCTTGTCTAGTCTTGTCTAGTCTTGTCTAGTCTTGTCTAGTCTTGTCTAGTCTTGTCTAGTCTTGTCTTGTCTTGTCTTGTCTTGTCTAGTCTTGTCTTGTCTAGTCTTGTCTAGTGTCTTGTCTTGTCTTGTCTTGTCTTGTCTTGTCTTGTCTTGTCTTGTCTTGTCTTGTCTTGTCTTGTCTTGTCTTGTCTTGTCTTGTCTTGTCTTGTCTTGTCTTGTCTTGTCTTGTCTTGTCTTGTCTTGTCTTGTCTAGTCTTGTCTAGTCTTGTCTTGTCTTGTCTTTTCTTGTCTTTTCTTGTCTGGTCTTGTCTTGTCTTGTCTTGTCTAGTCTTGTCTAGTCTTGTCTAGTCTTGTCTTGTCTTGTCTAGTCTTGTCTAGTCTAGTCTAGTCTTGTCTAGTCTTGTCTTGTCTAGTCTTGTCTTGTCTTGTCTTGCCTTGTCTTGTCTTGTCTTGTCTTGTCTTGTCTTGTCTTGTCTTGTCTTGTCTTGTCTTGTCTTGTCTTGTCTTGTCTTGTCTTGTCTTGTCTTGTCTTGTCTTGTCTTGTCTTGTCTTGTCTTGTCTTGTCTTGTCTTGTCTTGTCTTGTCTTGTCTTGTCTTGTCTTGTCTTGTCTTGTCTTGTCTTGTCTTGTCTTGTCTTGTCTTGTCTTGACTTGTCTTGTCTTGTCTTGTCTAGTCTTGTCTTGTCTTGTCTAGTCTTGTCTTGTCTTGTCTTGTCTTGACTTGTCTTGTCTTGTCTTGTCTTGTCTAGTCTTGTCTTGTCTTGTCTTGTCTTGTCTTGTCTTGTCTTGTCTTTTCTTGTCTGGTCTTGTCTTGTCTTGTCTAGTCTAGTCTTGTCTTTTCTTGTCTTTTCTTGTCTGGTCTTGTCTTGTCTTTTCTTGTCTGGTCTTGTCTTGTCTTGTCTTGTCTTGTCTTGTCTTGTCTTGTCTAGTCTTGTCTTGTCTTGTCTAGTCTTGTCTAGTCTTGTCTTGTCTTGTCTTGTCTAGTCTTGTCTAGTCTTGTCTAGTCTTGTCTTGTCTTGTCTAGTCTTGTCTAGTCTAGTCTTGTCTAGTCTTGTCTAGTCTTGTCTTGTCTTGTCTTGTCTTGTCTAGTCTTGTCTAGTCTTGTCTAGTCTTGTCTAGTCTTGTCTTGTCTTGTCTAGTCTTGTCTTGTCTAGTCTTGTCTAGTCTTGTCTAGTCTTGTCTAGTCTTGTCTAGTCTTGTCTAGTCTTGTCTTGTCTAGTCTTGTCTAGTCTTGTCTAGTCTTGTCTTGTCTTGTCTAGTCTTGTCTTGTCTAGTCTTGTCTAGTCTTGTCTAGTCTTGTCTAGTCTTGTCTTGTCTTGTCTTGTCTAGTCTTGTCTAGTCTTGTCTAGTCTTGTCTTGTCTTGTCTTGTCTTGTCTTGTCTATTCTTGTCTAGTCTTGTCTTGTCTTGTCTAGTCTTGTCTAGTCTTGTCTAGTCTTGTCTAGTCTTGTCTTGTCTTGACTAGTCTTGTCTTGTCTAGTCTTGTCTAGTCTTGTCTAGTCTTGTCTAGTCTTGTCTAGTCTTGTCTTGTCTTGTCTAGTCTTGTCTTGTCTAGTCTAGTCTAGTCTTGTCTAGTCTTGTCTTGTCTTGTCTAGTCTTGTCTTGTCTTGTCTAGTCTTGTCTCGTCTTGTCTTGTTTTGTCTTGTTTTGTCTTGTCATGTCTTCTCATGTCTTGTCTTGTCTTGTCTTGTCTTGTCTTGTCTTGTCTTTTCTTGTCTGGTCTTGTCTTGTCTTGTCTTGTCTAGTCTTGTCTTTTCTTGTCTTGTCTAGTCTTGTCTTGTCTTGTCTTTTCTTGTCTGGTCTTGTCTTGTCTTGTCTTGTCTTGTCTTGTCTAGTCTTGTCTTGTCTTGTCTAGTCTTGTCTAGTCTTGTCTTGTCTTGTTTTGTCTAGTCTTGTCTAGTCTTGTCTAGTCTTGTCTAGTCTTGTCTAGTCTTGTCTAGTCTTGTCTAGTCTTGTCTAGTCTTGTCTTGTCTTGTCTTGTTTTGTCTTGTCTAGTCTTGTCTAGTCTTGTCTAGTCTAGTCTTGTCTAGTCTTGTCTAGTCTTGTCTCGTCTTGTCTTGTTTTGTCTTGTCTTGTCTTGTCTTGTCTTTTCTTGTCTAGTCTTGTCTCGTCTTGTCTTGTTTTGTCTTGTCTTGTCTTGTCTTGTCTTTTCTTGTCTGGTCTTGTCTTGTCTTGTCTAGTCTAGTCTTGTCTTTTCTTGTCTTGTCTAGTCTTGTCTTGTCTTGTCTTGTCTTGTCTTGTCTTGTCTTGTCTTTTCTTGTCTGGTCTTGTCTTGTCTTGTCTAGTCTAGTCTTGTCTTTTCTTGTCTTGTCTAGTCTTGTCTTGTCTTGTCTTTTCTTGTCTGGTCTTGTCTTGTCTTGTCTTGTCTTGTCTTGTCTAGTCTTGTCTAGTCTTGTCTAGTCTTGCCTTGTCTAGTCTTGTCTAGTCTTGTCTAGTCTTGTCTTGTCTTGTCTAGTCTTGTCTTGTCTAGTCTTGTCTAGTCTTGTCTAGTCTTGTCTAGTCTTGTCTAGTCTTGTCTTGTCTTGTCTTGTCTAGTCTTGTCTTGTCTTGTCTTGTCTTGTCTTGTCTAGTCTTGTCTAGTCTTGTCTTGTCTTGTCTTGTCTTGTCTTGTCTTGTCTTGTCTTGTCTTGTCTTGTCTTGTCTAGTCTTGTCTAGTCTTGTCTAGTCTTGTCTAGTCTTGTCTAGTCTTGTCTTGTCTTGTGTTGTCTTGTCTTGTCTTGTCTTGTCTAGTCTTGTCTTGTCTTGTCTTGTCTAGTCTTGTCTTGTCTTGTCTTGTCTTGTCTTGTCTTGTCTTGTCTTGTCTAGTCTTGTCTAGTCTTGTCTTGTCTTGTCTTGTCTAGTCTTGTCTAGTCTTGTCTTGTCTTGTCTTGTCTTGTCTTGTCTTGTCTTGTCTTGTCTTGTCTTGTCTTGTCTTGTCTTGTCTAGTCTTGTCTAGTCTTGTCTTGTCTTGTCTTGTCTAGTCTTGTCTTGTCTAGTCTTGTCTTGTCTTGTCTTGTCTAGTCTTGTCTTGTCTTGTCTTGTCTTGTCTTGTCTTGTCTTGTCTAGTCTTGTCTAGTCTTGTCTTGTCTTGTCTTGTCTTGTCTTGTCTTGTCTTGTCTAGTCTTGTCTAGTCTTGTCTAGTCTTGTCTAGTCTTGTCTAGTCTTGTCTAGTCTTGTCTTGTCTAGTCTTGTCTAGTCTTGTCTTGTCTTGTCTTGTCTTGTCTTGTCTTGTCTTGTCTTGTCTTGTCTTGTCTAGTCTTGTCTAGTCTTGTCTAGTCTTGTCTAGTCTTGTCTAGTCTTGTCTTGTCTTGTGTTGTCTTGTCTTGTCTTGTCTTGTCTAGTCTTGTCTAGTCTTGTCTAGTCTTGTCTAGTCGTGTCTAGTCTTGTCTAGTCTTGTCTAGTCTTGTCTAGTCTTGTCTAGTCTTGTCTAGTCTTGTCTAGTCTTGTCTTGTCTTGTCTTGTCTTGTCTTGTCTTGTCTTGTCTGGTCTTGTCTTGTCTTGTCTTGTCTTGTCTTGTCTTGTCTTGTCTTGTCTTGTCTTGTCTTGTCTTGTCTTGTCTTGTCTTGTCTTGTCTTGTCTTGTCTTGTCTTGTCTTGTCTTGTCTTGTCTTGTCTTGTCTTGTCTTGTCTTGTCTTGTCTTGTCTTGTCTAGTCTTGTCTAGTCTTGTCTTGTCTTGTCTTGTCTTGTCTTGTCTTGTCTTGTCTTGTCTTGTCTTGTCTAGTCTTGTCTAGTCTTGTCTTGTCTTGTCTAGTCTTGTCTAGTCTTGTCTAGTCTTGTCTTGTCTTGTCTTGTCTTGTCTTGTCTTGTCTGGTCTTGTCTTGTCTTGTCTTGTCTTGTTTTGTCATGTCATGTCATGTCATGTCATGTCTTGTCTTTCGTTGTCTAGTCTTGTCTAGTCTTGTCTAGTCTTGTCTTGTCTTGTCTAGTCTTGTCTTGTCTGGTCTTGTCTTGTCTTGTCTTGTTTTGTCATGTCATGTCATGTCATGTTGTGTTGTGTTGTTTTGTCTTGTCTTGTTTTGTCTTGTCTTGTCTTGTCTTGTCTTGTCTTGTCTTGTCTTGTCTTGTCTTGTCTTGTCTTGTCTTGTCTTGTCTTGTCTTGTCTTGTCTTGTCTTGTCTTGTCTTGTCTTGTCTAGTCTTGTCTAGTCTTGTCTTGTCTTGTCTAGTCTTGTCTAGTCTTGTCTAGTCTTGTCTTGTCTTGTCTTGTCTTGTCTTGTCTGGTTTTGTCTTGTTTTGTCTTGTCATGTCTTCTCATGTCTTGTCTTGTCTTGTCTTGTCTTGTCTTGTCTTCTCATGTCTTGTCTTGTCTTGTCTTGTCTGGTCTTGTCTTGTCTTGTCTTGTCTTGTCTTGTCTTGTCTTGTCTAGTCTTATCTTGTCTAGTCTTGTCTAGTCTTGTCTTGTCTTGTCTGGTCTTGTCTTGTCTTGTCTTGTTTTGTCATGTCATGTCATGTCATGTTGTGTTGTGTTGTTTTGTCTTGTCTTGTTTTGTCTTGTCTTGTCTTGTCTTGTCTTGTCTTGTCTTGTCTTGTCTTGTCTTGTCTTGTCTTGTCTTGTCTTGTCTTGTCTTGTCTTGTCTTGTCTTGTCTTGTCTAGTCTTGTCTAGTCTTGTCTTGTCTTGTCTAGTCTTGTCTAGTCTTGTCTAGTCTTGTCTTGTCTTGTCTTGTCTTGTCTTGTCTGGTTTTGTCTTGTTTTGTCTTGTCATGTCTTCTCATGTCTTGTCTTGTCTTGTCTTGTCTTGTCTTGTCTTGTCTTCTCATGTCTTGTCTTGTCTTGTCTTGTCTTGTCTGGTCTTGTCTTGTCTTGTCTTGTCTTGTCTTGTCTTGTCTTGTCTAGTCTTGTCTTGTCTTGTCTAGTCTTGTCTGGTCTTGTCTTGTCTTGTTTTGTCTAGTCTTGTCTAGTCTTGTCTAGTCTTGTCTAGTCTTGTCTAGTCTTGTCTAGTCTTGTCTAGTCTTGTCTAGTCTTGTCTAGTCTTGTCTAGTCTTGTCTAGTCTTGTCTTGTCTTGTCTTGTCTAGTCTTGTCTAGTCTTGTCTAGTCTTGTCTTGTCTTGTCTAGTCTTGTCTAGTCTTGTCTAGTCTTGTCTAGTCTTGTCTTGTCTTGTCTTGTCTAGTCTTGTCTAGTCTTGTCTAGTCTTGTCTAGTCTTGTCTTGTCTTGTCTAGTCTTGTCTTGTCTAGTCTTGTCTAGTCTTGTCTAGTCTTGTCTAGTCTTGTCTTGTCTTGTCTTGTCTAGTCTTGTCTAGTCTTGTCTAGTCTTGTCTTGTCTTGTCTTGTCTTGTCTTGTCTTGTCTTGTTTTGTCTTGTTTTGTCTTGTTTTGTCTTGTCATGTCTTCTCATGTCTTGTCTTGTCTTGTCTTGTCTTGTCTTGTCTTTCGTTGTCTAGTCTTGTCTTGTCTTGTCTAGTCTTATCTTGTCTAGTCTTGTCTAGTCTTGTCTTGTCTTGTCTTGTCTAGTCTTGTCTAGTCTTGTCTAGTCTTGTCTTGTCTTGTCTAGTCTTGTCTAGTCTTGTCTAGTCTTGTCTAGTCTTGTCTTGTCTTGTCTTGTCTAGTCTTGTCTAGTCTTGTCTAGTCTTGTCTAGTCTTGTCTTGTCTTGTCTTGTCTAGTCTTGTCTAGTCTTGTCTAGTCTTGTCTAGTCTTGTCTTGTCTTGTCTAGTCTTGTCTTGTCTAGTCTTGTCTAGTCTTGTCTAGTCTTGTCTAGTCTTGTCTTGTCTTGTCTTGTCTAGTCTTGTTTTGTCTTGTTTTGTCTTGTTTTGTCTTGTCATGTCTTCTCATGTCTTGTCTTGTCTTGTCTTGTCTTGTCTTGTCTTGTCTTTTCTTGTCTGGTCTTGTCTTGTCTTGTCTAGTCTAGTCTTGTCTTGTCTAGTCTTATCTTGTCTAGTCTTATCTTGTCTAGTCTTGTCTAGTCTTGTCTTGTCTTGTCTTGTCTAGTCTTGTCTAGTCTTGTCTAGTCTTGTCTTGTCTTGTCTAGTCTTGTCTAGTCTTGTCTAGTCTTGTCTAGTCTTGTCTTGTCTTGTCTTGTCTAGTCTTGTCTAGTCTTGTCTAGTCTTGTCTAGTCTTGTCTTGTCTTGTCTAGTCTTGTCTTGTCTAGTCTTGTCTAGTCTTGTCTAGTCTTGTCTAGTCTTGTCTTGTCTTGTCTTGTCTAGTCTTGTCTAGTCTTGTCTAGTCTTGTCTTGTCTTGTCTTGTCTTGTCTTGTCTTGTCTTGTCTTGTCATGTCTTGTCTTTCGTTGTCTAGTCTTGTCTAGTCTTGTCTAGTCTTGTCTTGTCTTGTCTTGTCTTGTCTAGTCTTGTCTTGTCTAGTCTTGTCTAGTCTTGTCTAGTCTTGTCTAGTCTTGTCTTGTCTTGTCTTGTCTAGTCTTGTCTAGTCTTGTCTAGTCTTGTCTAGTCTTGTCTTGTCTTGTCTAGTCTTGTCTTGTCTAGTCTTGTCTAGTCTTGTCTAGTCTTGTCTAGTCTTGTCTTGTCTTGTCTAGTCTTGTCTAGTCTTGTCTAGTCTTGTCTTGTCTTGTCTTGTCTTGTCTTGTCTTGTCTTGTTTTGTCTTGTTTTGTCTTGTTTTGTCTTGTCATGTCTTCTCATGTCTTGTCTTGTCTTGTCTTGTCTTGTCTTGTCTTTCGTTGTCTAGTCTTGTCTTGTCTTGTCTTGTCTTGTTTTGTCTTGTTTTGTCTTGTTTTGTCTTGTCATGTCTTCTCATGTCTTGTCTTGTCTTGTCTTGTCTTGTCTTGTCTTGTCTTTTCTTGTCTGGTCTTGTCTTGTCTTGTCTAGTCTAGTCTTGTCTTGTCTAGTCTTATCTTGTCTAGTCTTGTCTAGTCTTGTCTTGTCTTGTCTTGTCTAGTCTTGTCTAGTCTTGTCTAGTCTTGTCTTGTCTTGTCTAGTCTTGTCTAGTCTTGTCTAGTCTTGTCTAGTCTTGTCTTGTCTTGTCTTGTCTAGTCTTGTCTAGTCTTGTCTAGTCTTGTCTAGTCTTGTCTTGTCTTGTCTAGTCTTGTCTTGTCTAGTCTTGTCTAGTCTTGTCTAGTCTTGTCTAGTCTTGTCTTGTCTTGTCTTGTCTAGTCTTGTCTAGTCTTGTCTAGTCTTGTCTTGTCTTGTCTTGTCTTGTCTTGTCTTGTCTTGTCTTGTCATGTCTTGTCTTTCGTTGTCTAGTCTTGTCTAGTCTTGTCTAGTCTTGTCTTGTCTTGTCTAGTCTTGTCTAGTCTTGTCTTGTCTTGTCTTGTCTTGTCTTGTCTTGTCTATTCTTGTCTAGTCTTGTCTTGTCTTGTCTAGTCTTGTCTAGTCTTGTCTAGTCTTGTCTTGTCTTGTCTTGTCTTGTCTTGTCTGGTCTTGTCTTGTCTTGTCTTGTTTTGTCATGTCATGTCATGTCATGTTGTGTTGTGTTGTTTTGTCTTGTCTTGTTTTGTCTTGTCTTGTCTTGTCTTGTCTTGTCTTGTCTTGTCTTGTCTTGTCTTGTCTTGTCTTGTCTTGTCTTGTCTTGTCTTGTCTTGTCTTGTCTTGTCTTGTCTTGTCTTGTCTAGTCTTGTCTTGTCTTGTCTAGTCTTGTCTAGTCTTGTCTAGTCTTGTCTTGTCTTGTCTTGTCTTGTCTTGTCTGGTTTTGTCTTGTTTTGTCTTGTCATGTCTTCTCATGTCTTGTCTTGTCTTGTCTTGTCTTGTCTTGTCTTGTCTTCTCATGTCTTGTCTTGTCTTGTCTTGTCTTGTCTGGTCTTGTCTTGTCTTGTCTTGTCTTGTCTTGTCTTGTCTAGTCTTGTCTTGTCTTGTCTAGTCTTGTCTAGTCTTGTCTTGTCTTGTTTTGTCTAGTCTTGTCTAGTCTTGTCTAGTCTTGTCTAGTCTTGTCTAGTCTTGTCTAGTCTTGTCTAGTCTTGTCTAGTCTTGTCTAGTCTTGTCTAGTCTTGTCTAGTCTTGTCTAGTCTTGTCTAGTCTTGTCTAGTCTTGTCTAGTCTTGTCTTGTCTTGTCTTGTTTTGTCTTGTCTAGTCTTGTCTAGTCTTGTCTAGTCTAGTCTTGTCTAGTCTTGTCTAGTCTTGTCTCGTCTTGTCTTGTTTTGTCTTGTCTTGTCTTGTCTTGTCTTTTCTTGTCTGGTCTTGTCTTGTCTTGTCTAGTCTAGTCTTGTCTTTTCTTGTCTTGTCTTGTCTTGTCTTGTCTAGTCTTGTCTAGTCTTGTCTTGTCTTGTCTTGTCTAGTCTTGTCTAGTCTTGTCTTGTCTTGTCTTGTTTTGTCTTGTCTAGTCTTGTCTAGTCTTGTCTAGTCTAGTCTTGTCTAGTCTTGTCTAGTCTTGTCTCGTCTTGTCTTGTTTTGTCTTGTCTTGTCTTGTCTTGTCTTGTCTTGTCTTGTCTTGTCTAGTCTTGTCTAGTCTTGTCTAGTCTTGTCTTGTCTAGTCTTGTCTTGTCTAGTCTTGTCTAGTCTTGTCTAGTCTTGTCTAGTCTTGTCTAGTCTTGTCTTGTCTTGTCTTGTCTAGTCTTGTCTAGTCTTGTCTAGTCTTGTCTAGTCTTGTCTTGTCTGGTCTAGTCTTGTCTAGTCTTGTCTAGTCTTGTCTAGTCTTGTCTAGTCTTGTCTTGTCTTGTCTTGTCTAGTCTTGTCTTGTCTTGTCTAGTCTTGTCTTGTCTAGTCTTGTCTAGTCTTGTCTTGTCTTGTCTTGTCTTGTCTTGTCTTGTCTTGTCTTGTCTTGTCTAGTCTTGTCTAGTCTTGTCTAGTCTTGTCTAGTCTTGTCTAGTCTTGTCTTGTCTTGTGTTGTCTTGTCTTGTCTTGTCTTGTCTAGTCTTGTCTTGTCTTGTCTTGTCTAGTCTTGTCTTGTCTTGTCTTGTCTTGTCTTGTCTTGTCTTGTCTTGTTTAGTCTTGTCTAGTCTTGTCTTGTCTTGTCTTGTCTAGTCTTGTCTAGTCTTGTCTTGTCTTGTCTTGTCTTGTCTTGTCTTGTCTTGTCTTGTCTTGTCTTGTCTTGTCTTGTCTAGTCTTGTCTAGTCTTGTCTTGTCTTGTCTTGTCTAGTCTTGTCTTGTCTAGTCTTGTCTTGTCTTGTCTTGTCTAGTCTTGTCTTGTCTTGTCTTGTCTTGTCTTGTCTTGTCTTGTCTAGTCTTGTCTAGTCTTGTCTTGTCTTGTCTTGTCTTGTCTTGTCTTGTCTTGTCTAGTCTTGTCTAGTCTTGTCTAGTCTTGTCTAGTCTTGTCTAGTCTTGTCTAGTCTTGTCTTGTCTAGTCTTGTCTAGTCTTGTCTTGTCTTGTCTTGTCTTGTCTTGTCTTGTCTTGTCTTGTCTTGTCTAGTCTTGTCTAGTCTTGTCTAGTCTTGTCTAGTCTTGTCTAGTCTTGTCTTGTCTTGTGTTGTCTTGTCTTGTCTTGTCTTGTCTAGTCTTGTCTAGTCTTGTCTAGTCTTGTCTAGTCTTGTCTAGTCGTGTCTAGTCTTGTCTAGTCTTGTCTAGTCTTGTCTAGTCTTGTCTAGTCTTGTCTAGTCTTGTCTAGTCTTGTCTTGTCTTGTCTTGTCTTGTCTTGTCTTGTCTTGTCTTGTCTTGTCTTGTCTTGTCTTGTCTTGTCTTGTCTTGTCTTGTCTTGTCTTGTCTTGTCGAGTCTTGTCTAGTGTCTTGTCTTGTCTTGTCTTGTCTTGTCTTGTCTTGTCTTGTCTTGTCTTGTCTTGTCTTGTCTTGTCTTGTCTTGTCTTGTCTTGTCTTGTCTTGTCTTGTCTTGTCTTGTCTTGTCTTGTCTTGTCTTGTCTTGTCTTGTCTAGTCTTGTCTAGTCTTGTCTTGTCTTGTCTTTTCTTGTCTTTTCTTGTCTGGTCTTGTCTTGTCTTGTCTTGTCTAGTCTTGTCTTGTCTTGTCTTGTCTTGTCTTGTTTTGTCTTGTCTTGTCTTGTCTGGTCTTGTCTTGTCTTGTCTAGTCTTGTCTTGTCTTGTCTTGTCTAGTCTTGTCTTGTCTTGTCTTGTCTAGTCTTGTCTAGTCTTGTCTAGTCTTGTCTTGTCTTGTCTAGTCTTGTCTAGTCTAGTCTAGTCTTGTCTAGTCTTGTCTTGTCTAGTCTTGTCTTGTCTTGTCTTGCCTTGTCTTGTCTTGTCTTGTCTTGTCTTGTCTTGTCTTGTCTTGTCTTGTCTTGTCTTGTCTTGTCTTGTCTTGTCTTGTCTTGTCTTGTCTTGTCTTGTCTTGTCTTGTCTTGTCTTGTCTTGTCTTGTCTTGTCTTGTCTTGTCTTGTCTTGTCTTGTCTTGTCTTGTCTTGTCTTGTCTTGTCTTGTCTTGTCTTGTCTTGTCTTGTCTTGTCTTGTCTTGTCTTGTCTAGTCTTGTCTTGTCTTGTCTAGTCTTGTCTTGTCTTGTCTTGTCTTGTCTTGTCTTGTCTTGTCTTGTCTTGTCTAGTCTTGTCTTGTCTTGTCTTGTCTTGTCTTGTCTTGTCTTGTCTTGTCTTGTCTTGTCTTTTCTTGTCTGGTCTTGTCTTGTCTTGTCTAGTCTAGTCTTGTCTTTTCTTGTCTTGTCTAGTCTTGTCTTGTCTTGTCTTTTCTTGTCTTGTCTGGTCTTGTCTTGTCTTGTCTTGTCTTGTCTTGTCTAGTCTTGTCTTGTCTTGTCTAGTCTTGTCTAGTCTTGTCTTGTCTTGTCTAGTCTTGTCTAGTCTTGTCTTGTCTTGTTTTGTCTAGTCTTGTCTAGTCTTGTCTAGTCTTGTCTAGTCTTGTCTAGTCTTGTCTAGTCTTGTCTAGTCTTGTCTAGTCTTGTCTAGTCTTGTCTAGTCTTGTCTAGTCTTGTCTAGTCTTGTCTAGTCTTGTCTAGTCTTGTCTAGTCTTGTCTAGTCTTGTCTAGTCTTGTCTAGTCTTGTCTAGTCTTGTCTTGTCTTGTCTTGTCTTGTCTTGTCTTGTCTAGTCTTGTCTTGTCTTGTCTTGTCTTGTCTAGTCTTGTCTAGTCTTGTCTAGTCTTGTCTAGTCTTGTCTTGTCTTGTCTTGTCTAGTCTAGTCTTGTCTAGTCTTGTCTTGTCTAGTCTTGTCTTGTCTAGTCTTGTCTAGTCTTGTCTAGTCTTGTCTAGTCTTGTCTAGTCTTGTCTAGTCTTGTCTAGTCTTGTCTAGTCTTGTCTTGTCTTGTTTTGTCTAGTCTTGTCTAGTCTTGTCTAGTCTTGTCTAGTCTTGTCTAGTCTTGTCTAGTCTTGTCTAGTCTTGTCTAGTCTTGTCTAGTCTTGTCTAGTCTTGTCTAGTCTTGTCTAGTCTTGTCTAGTCTTGTCTAGTCTTGTCTAGTCTTGTCTTGTCTTGTCTTGTTTTGTCTTGTCTAGTCTTGTCTAGTCTTGTCTAGTCTAGTCTTGTCTAGTCTTGTCTAGTCTTGTCTAGTCTTGTCTTGTCTAGTCTTGTCTTGTCTTGTCTTGTCTAGTCTTGTCTAGTCTTGTCTAGTCTTGTCTAGTCTTGTCTTGTCTTGTCTTGTCTAGTCTAGTCTTGTCTAGTCTTGTCTAGTCTTGTCTTGTCTTGTCTTGTCTAGTCTAGTCTTGTCTAGTCTTGTCTAGTCTTGTCTTGTCTAGTCTTGTCTTGTCTAGTCTTGTCTAGTCTTGTCTAGTCTTGTCTAGTCTTGTCTAGTCTTGTCTAGTCTTGTCTTGTCTTGTCTTGTCTAGTCTTGTCTAGTCTTGTCTAGTCTTGTCTAGTCTTGTCTTGTCTGGTCTTGTCTTGTCTTGTCTAGTCTAGTCTTGTCTTTTCTTGTCTTGTCTAGTCTTGTCTTGTCTTGTCTTTTCTTGTCTGGTCTTGTCTTGTCTTGTCTTGTCTTGTCTTGTCTAGTCTTGTCTAGTCTTGTCTAGTCTTGTCTTGTCTAGTCTTGTCTAGTCTTGTCTAGTCTTGTCTTGTCTTGTCTAGTCTTGTCTTGTCTAGTCTTGTCTAGTCTTGTCTAGTCTTGTCTAGTCTTGTCTAGTCTTGTCTAGTCTTGTCTTGTCTTGTCTTGTCTAGTCTTGTCTAGTCTTGTCTAGTCTTGTCTTGTCTTGTCTTGTCTTGTCTTGTCTAGTCTAGTCTTGTCTAGTCTTGTCTAGTCTTGTCTAGTCTTGTCTAGTCTTGTCTAGTCTTGTCTTGTCTGTCTTGTTTTGTCTTGTCTTGTCTTGTCTTGTCTTGTCTTGTCTTGTCTTGTCTTGTCTTGTCTTGTCTTGTCTTGTCTTGTCTTGTCTTGTCTTGTCTTGTCTTGTCTTGTCTTGTCTTGTCTTGTCTTGTCTTGTCTTGTCTTGTCTTGTCTTGTCTAGTCTTGTCTAGTCTTGTCTTGTCTTGTCTTGTCTTGTCTTGTCTTGTCTTGTCTTGTCTTGTCTAGTCTTGTCTAGTCTTGTCTTGTCTTGTCTAGTCTTGTCTAGTCTTGTCTAGTCTTGTCTTGTCTTGTCTTGTCTTGTCTTGTCTTGTCTGGTCTTGTCTTGTCTTGTCTTGTCTTGTTTTGTCATGTCATGTCATGTCATGTCATGTCATGTTGTGTTGTGTTGTGTTGTTTTGTCTTGTCTTGTCTTGTTTTGTCTTGTTTTGTCTTGTTTTGTCTTGTCATGTCTTCTCATGTCTTGTCTTGTCTTGTCTTGTCTTGTCTTGTCTTGTCTTTTCTTGTCTGGTCTTGTCTTGTCTTGTCTAGTCTAGTCTTGTCTTGTCTAGTCTTATCTTGTCTAGTCTTGTCTAGTCTTGTCTTGTCTTGTCTTGTCTAGTCTTGTCTAGTCTTGTCTAGTCTTGTCTTGTCTTGTCTAGTCTTGTCTAGTCTTGTCTAGTCTTGTCTAGTCTTGTCTTGTCTTGTCTTGTCTAGTCTTGTCTAGTCTTGTCTAGTCTTGTCTAGTCTTGTCTTGTCTTGTCTAGTCTTGTCTTGTCTAGTCTTGTCTAGTCTTGTCTAGTCTTGTCTAGTCTTGTCTTGTCTTGTCTTGTCTAGTCTTGTCTAGTCTTGTCTAGTCTTGTCTTGTCTTGTCTTGTCTTGTCTTGTCTTGTCTTGTCTTGTCATGTCTTGTCTTTCGTTGTCTAGTCTTGTCTAGTCTTGTCTAGTCTTGTCTTGTCTTGTCTAGTCTTGTCTAGTCTTGTCTTGTCTTGTCTTGTCTTGTCTTGTCTTGTCTATTCTTGTCTAGTCTTGTCTTGTCTTGTCTAGTCTTGTCTAGTCTTGTCTAGTCTTGTCTTGTCTTGTCTTGTCTTGTCTTGTCTGGTCTTGTCTTGTCTTGTCTTGTTTTGTCATGTCATGTCATGTCATGTTGTGTTGTGTTGTTTTGTCTTGTCTTGTCTTGTCTTGTCTAGTCTTGTCTAGTCTTGTCTTGTCTTGTCTAGTCTTGTCTAGTCTTGTCTAGTCTTGTCTTGTCTTGTCTTGTCTTGTCTTGTCTGGTTTTGTCTTGTTTTGTCTTGTCATGTCTTCTCATGTCTTGTCTTGTCTTGTCTTGTCTTGTCTTGTCTTGTCTTCTCATGTCTTGTCTTGTCTTGTCTTGTCTTGTCTGGTCTTGTCTTGTCTTGTCTTGTCTTGTCTTGTCTTGTCTTGTCTAGTCTTGTCTTGTCTTGTCTAGTCTTGTCTTGTCTTGTTTTGTCTAGTCTTGTCTAGTCTTGTCTAGTCTTGTCTAGTCTTGTCTAGTCTTGTCTAGTCTTGTCTAGTCTTGTCTAGTCTTGTCTAGTCTTGTCTAGTCTTGTCTAGTCTTGTCTAGTCTTGTCTAGTCTTGTCTAGTCTTGTCTAGTCTTGTCTTGTCTTGTCTTGTTTTGTCTTGTCTAGTCTTGTCTAGTCTTGTCTAGTCTAGTCTTGTCTAGTCTTGTCTAGTCTTGTCTCGTCTTGTCTTGTTTTGTCTTGTCTTGTCTTGTCTTGTCTTTTCTTGTCTGGTCTTGTCTTGTCTTGTCTAGTCTAGTCTTGTCTTTTCTTGTCTTGTCTAGTCTTGTCTTGTCTTGTCTTTTCTTGTCTGGTCTTGTCTTGTCTTGTCTTGTCTTGTCTTGTCTAGTCTTGTCTAGTCTTGTCTAGTCTTGTCTTGTCTAGTCTTGTCTAGTCTTGTCTAGTCTTGTCTAGTCTTGTCTTGTCTTGTCTAGTCTTGTCTTGTCTAGTCTTGTCTAGTCTTGTCTAGTCTTGTCTAGTCTTGTCTAGTCTTGTCTTGTCTTGTCTTGTCTAGTCTTGTCTAGTCTTGTCTAGTCTTGTCTAGTCTTGTCTTGTCTTGTCTTGTCTTGTCTTGTCTTGTCTTGTCTTGTCTTGTCTTGTCTTGTCTTGTCTAGTCTTGTCTAGTCTTGTCTTGTCTTGTCTAGTCTTGTCTAGTCTTGTCTTGTCTTGTCTTGTCTAGTCTTGTCTAGTCTTGTCTAGTCTTGACTAGTCTTGTCTTGTCTTGTCTAGTCTTGTCTTGTCTAGTCTTGTCTTGTCTTGTCTAGTCTTGTCTAGTCTTGTCTAGTCTTGTCTTGTCTTGTCTAGTCTTGTCTAGTCTTGTCTTGTCTTGTCTTGTCTAGTCTTGTCTAGTCTTGTCTAGTCTTGTCTTGTCTTGTCTTGTCTTGTCTTGTCTAGTCTTGTCTAGTCTTGTCTTGTCTTGTCTAGTCTTGTCTAGTCTTGTCTAGTCTTGTCTTGTCTTGTCTTGTCTTGTCTTGTCTGGTCTTGTCTTGTCTTGTCTTGTCTTGTTTTGTCATGTCATGTCATGTCATGTCATGTCATGTCATGTTGTGTTGTGTTGTTTTGTCTTGTCTTGTCTTGTTTTGTCTTGTTTTGTCTTGTTTTGTCTTGTCATGTCTTCGCATGTCTTGTCTTGTCTTGTCTTGTCTTGTCTTGTCTTGTCTTGTCTTTTCTTGTCTGGTCTTGTCTTGTCTTGTCTAGTCTAGTCTTGTCTTGTCTAGTCTTATCTTGTCTAGTCTTGTCTAGTCTTGTCTTGTCTTGTCTTGTCTAGTCTTGTCTAGTCTTGTCTAGTCTTGTCTTGTCTTGTCTAGTCTTGTCTAGTCTTGTCTAGTCTTGTCTAGTCTTGTCTTGTCTTGTCTTGTCTAGTCTTGTCTAGTCTTGTCTAGTCTTGTCTAGTCTTGTCTTGTCTTGTCTAGTCTTGTCTTGTCTAGTCTTGTCTAGTCTTGTCTAGTCTTGTCTAGTCTTGTCTAGTCTTGTCTAGTCTTGTCTTGTCTTGTCTTGTCTAGTCTTGTCTAGTCTTGTCTAGTCTTGTCTTGTCTTGTCTTGTCTTGTCTTGTCTTGTCTTGTCTTGTCTTGTCTTGTCTTGTCTTGTCTTGTCTTTCGTTGTCTAGTCTTGTCTAGTCTTGTCTAGTCTTGTCTTGTCTTGTCTAGTCTTGTCTAGTCTTGTCTTGTCTTGTCTTGTCTTGTCTTGTCTTGTCTATTCTTGTCTAGTCTTGTCTTGTCTTGTCTAGTCTTGTCTAGTCTTGTCTAGTCTTGTCTTGTCTTGTCTTGTCTTGTCTTGTCTGGTCTTGTCTTGTCTTGTCTTGTTTTGTCATGTCATGTCATGTCATGTTGTGTTGTGTTGTTTTGTCTTGTCTTGTTTTGTCTTGTCTTGTCTTGTCTTGTCTTGTCTTGTCTTGTCTTGTCTTGTCTTGTCTTGTCTTGTCTTGTCTTGTCTTGTCTTGTCTAGTCTTGTCTAGTCTTGTCTTGTCTTGTCTAGTCTTGTCTAGTCTTGTCTAGTCTTGTCTTGTCTTGTCTTGTCTTGTCTTGTCTGGTTTTGTCTTGTTTTGTCTTGTCATGTCTTCTCATGTCTTGTCTTGTCTTGTCTTGTCTTGTCTTGTCTTGTCTTGTCTTGTCTTGTCTTGTCTTGTCTTGTCTTGTCTTTTCTTGTCTGGTCTTGTCTTGTCTTGTCTAGTCTAGTCTTGTCTTTTCTTGTCTTGTCTAGTCTTGTCTTGTCTTGTCTTTTCTTGTCTGGTCTTGTCTTGTCTTGTCTTGTCTTGTCTTGTCTTGTCTTGTCTTGTCTAGTCTTGTCTTGTCTTGTCTAGTCTTGTCTAGTCTTGTCTTGTCTTGTCTTGCCTTGTCTAGTCTTGTCTTGTCTTGTCTAGTCTTGTCTTGTCTTGTCTAGTCTTGTCTAGTCTTGTCTAGTCTAGTCTTGTCTAGTCTTGTCTAGTCTTGTCTAGTCTTGTCTTGTCTTGTCTAGTCTTGTCTAGTCTTGTCTAGTCTTGTCTAGTCTTGTCTTGTCTTGTCTTGTCTTGTCTTGTCTTGTCTTGTCTAGTCTTGTCTAGTCTTGTCTAGTCTTGTCTTGTCTTGTCTTGTTTTGTCTTGTCTTGTCTTGTCTTGTCTTGTCTTGTCTTGTCTTGTCTTGACTTGTCTTGTCTTGTCTTGTCTTGCCTTGTCTTGTCTTGTCTTGTCTTGTCTTGTCTTGTCTTGTCTTGTCTTGTCTTGTCTTGTCTTGTCTTGTCTTGTCTTGTCTAGTCTTGTCTAGTCTTGTCTTGTCTTGTCTAGTCTTGTCTTGTCTTGTCTAGTCTTGTCTAGTCTTGTCTTGTCTTGTCTTGTCTTGTCTTGTCTTGTCTGGTCTTGTCTTGTCTTGTCTTGTCTTGTTTTGTCATGTCATGTCATGTCATGTCATGTCATGTCATGTTGTGTTGTGTTGTTTTGTCTTGTCTTGTCTTGTTTTGTCTTGTTTTGTCTTGTTTTGTCTTGTTTTGTCTTGTCATGTCTTCTCATGTCTTGTCTTGTCTTGTCTTATCTTGTCTTGTCTTGTCTTGTCTTGTCTTGTCTTGTCTTGTCTTGTCTTGTCTATTCTTGTCTAGTCTTGTCTTGTCTTGTCTAGTCTTGTCTTGTCTAGTCTTGTCTAGTCTTGTCTTGTCTTGTCTTGTCTTGTCTAGTCTTGTCTAGTCTTGTCTAGTCTTGTCTTGTCTTGTCTTGTCTAGTCTTGTCTAGTCTTGTCTAGTCTTGTCTAGTCTTGTCTAGTCTTGTCTTGTCTTGTCTAGTCTTGTCTTGTCTAGTCTTGTCTAGTCTTGTCTAGTCTTGTCTAGTCTTGTCTAGTCTTGTCTTGTCTTGTCTTGTCTAGTCTTGTCTAGTCTTGTCTAGTCTTGTCTTGTCTTGTCTTGTCTTGTCTTGTCTTGTCTTGTCTTGTCTTTCCTTGTCTAGTCTTGTCTAGTCTTGTCTTGTCTTGTCTAGTCTTGTCTAGTCTTGTCTTGTCTTGTCTTGTCTTGTCTTGTCTATTCTTGTCTAGTCTTGTCTTGTCTTGTCTAGTCTTGTCTAGTCTTGTCTAGTCTTGTCTTGTCTTGTCTTGTCTTGTCTTGTCTGGTCTTGTCTTGTCTTGTCTTGTTTTGTCATGTCATGTCATGTCATGTTGTGTTGTGTTGTTTTTTCTTGTCTTGTTTTGTCTTGTTTTGTCTTGTCATGTCTTCTCATGTCTTGTCTTGTCTTGTCTTGTCTTGTCTTGTCTAGTCTAGTCTTGTCTAGTCTTGTCTTGTCTTGTCTTGTCTAGTCTTGTCTAGTCTTGTCTTGTCTTGTCTTGTCTAGTCTTGTCTAGTCTTGTCTAGTCTTGTCTAGTCTTGTCTTGTCTAGTCTTGTCTAGTCTTGTCTAGTCTTGTCTAGTCTTGTCTAGTCTTGTCTAGTCTTGTCTAGTCTTGTCTAGTCTTGTCTAGTCTTGTATAGTCTTGTCTAGTCTTGTCTTGTCTTGTTTTGTCTTGTCTTGTCATGTCATGTCATGTCATGTTGTGTTGTGTTGTTTTGTCTTGCCTTGTTTTGCCTTGTCTTGTCTTGTCTTGTCTTGTCTTGTCTTGGGTTGTCTTGTCTTTTCTTGTCTTGCCTTGTCTTGTCTTGTCTTGTCTTGGGTTGTCTTGTCTTGTCTTTTCTTGTCTTGCCTTGTCTTGTCTTGTCTTGTCTTGTCTTGTCTTGTCTTGTCTTGTCTTGTCTTGGGTTGTCTTGTCTTGTCTTTTCTTGTCTTGCCTTGTCTTGTCTTGTCTTGTCTTGGGTTGTCTTGTCTTGTCTTTTCTTGTCTTGTCTTGTCTTGGGTTGTCTTGTCTTGTCTTTTCTTGTCTTGTCTTGTCTAGTCTTGTCTAGTCTTGTCTAGTCTTGTCTAGTCTTGTCTTGTCTTGTTTTGTCTTGTCTTGTCATGTCATGTCATGTCATGTTGTGTTGTGTTGTTTTGTCTTGCCTTGTTTTGTCTTGTCTTGTCTTGTCTAGTCTTGTCTTGTCTAGTCTTGTCTAGTCTTGTCTTGTCTTGTCTAGTCTTGTCTAGTCTAGTCTTGTCTAGTCTTGTCTTGTCTTGTCTTGTCTAGTCTTGTCTAGTCTTGTCTTGTCTAGTCTTGTCTTGTCTAGTCTTGTCTAGTCTTGTCTAGTCTTGTCTAGTCTTGTCTAGTCTTGTCTAGTCTTGTCTAGTCTTGTCTAGTCTTGTCTAGTCTTGTCTAGTCTTGTCTAGTCTTGTCTAGTCTTGTCTAGTCTTGTCTAGTCTTGTCTAGTCTTGTCTAGTCTTGTCTAGTCTTGTCTAGTCTTGTCTTGTCTTGTTTTGTCTTGTCTTGTCATGTCATGTCATGTCATGTTGTGTTGTGTTGTTTTGTCTTGCCTTGTTTTGTCTTGTCTTGTCTTGTCTTGTCTTGTCTTGTCTTGGGTTGTCTTGTCTTGTCTTTTCTTGTCTTGCCTTGTCTTGTCTTGTCTTGTCTTGGGTTGTCTTGTCTTGTCTTTTCTTGTCTTGTCTTGTCTTGTCTTGTCTTGTCTTGTCTTGTCTAGACTTGTCTTGTCTTGTCTTTTCTCGTCTTGTCTTGTCTTGTCTTGTCTTGTCTTGTCTTGTCTTGTCTTGTCTTGTCTTGTCTTGTCTTGTCTTGTCTTGTCTAGTCTTGTCTAGTCTTGTCTTGTCTAGTCTTGTCTTGTCTTGTCTAGTCTTGTCTAGTCTAGTCTTGTCTAGTCTTGTCTTGTCTAGTCTTGTCTAGTCTTGTCTTGTCTAGTCTTGTCTTGTCTTGTCTTGTCTTGTCTTGTCTAGTCTTGTCTAGTCTTGTCTAGTCTTGTCTTGTCTTGTCTTGTCTTGTCTTGTCTTGTCTTGTCTTGTCTTGTCTAGTCTTGTCGTGTCTAGTCTTGTCTAGTCTTGTCTAGTCTTGTCTAGTCTTGTCTAGTCTTGTCTAGTCTTGTCTTGTCTTGTCTTGTCTTGTCTTGTCTTGTCTGTCTAGTCTTGTCTTTTCTTGTCTGGTCTTGTCTTGTCTTGTCTGGTCTTGTCTTGTCTAGTCTTGTCTTGTCTTGTCTTGTTTTGTCTTGTCTTGTCTTGTCTTGTCTTGTCTGGTCTTGTCTGGTTTTGTCTTGTCTTGTCTTGTCTTGTCTTGTCTTGTCTAGTCTTGTCTAGTCTTGTCTAGTCTTGTCTTGTCTTGTCTAGTCTTGTCTAGTTTTGTCTAGTCTTGTTTAGTCTTGTCTAGTCTTGTCTAGTCTTGTCTAGTCTTGTCTAGTCTTGTCTAGTCTAGTCTTGTCTAGTCTTGTCTTGTCTTGTCTTGTCTTTTCTTGTCTTGTCTAGTCTTGTCTGGTCTTGTCTTGTCTTGTCTAGTCTAGTCTTGTCTTTTCTTGTCTTGTCTAGTCTAGTCTTGTCTTGTCTTGTCTTTTCTTGTCTGGTCTTGTCTTGTCTTGTCTTGTCTAGTCTTGTCTAGTCTTGTCTAGTCTTGTCTAGTCTTGTCTTGTCTTGTCATGTCATGTCATGTCATGTTGTGTTGTGTTGTTTTGTCTTGCCTTGTTTTGTCTTGTCTTGTCTTGTCTTGTCTTGGGTTGTCTTGTCTTGTCTTTTCTTGTCTTGTCTTGTCTTGTATTGTCTTGTCTTGGGTTGTCTTGTCTTGTCTTGTCTTGGGTTGTCTTGTCTTGTCTTGTCTTGTCTTGTCTTGGGTTGTCTTGTCTTGTCTTTTCTTGTCTTGTCTTGTCTTGTCTTGTCTTGTCTTGTCTTGTCTTGTCTTGTCTTGTCTTGTCTTGTCTTGTCTTGTCTTGTCTTGTCTTGTCTTGTCTTGTCTTGTCTTGTCTAGTCTTGTCTAGTCTTGTCTAGTCTTGTCTTGTCTTGTCTTGTCTAGTCTTGTCTAGTCTTGTCTAGTCTTGTCTTGTCTTGTCTTGTCTAGTCTTGTCTAGTCTAGTCTTGTCTAGTCTTGTCTTGTCTTGTCTAGTCTTGTCTAGTCTAGTCTTGTCTTGTCTAGTCTTGTCTAGTCTTGTCTTGTCTTGTCTTGTCTTGTCTTGTCTTGTCTTGTTTTGTCTTATCTTGTCTTGTCTTGTCTTGTCTTGTCTTGTCTTGTCTTGTCTTGTCTTGTCTTGTCTTGTCTTGTCTTGTCTTGTCTTGTCTTGTCTTGTCTTGTCTTGTCTTGTCTTGTCTTGTCTTGTCTAGTCTTGTCTAGTCTTGTCTAGTCTTGTCTTGTCTAGTCTTGTCTAGTCTTGTCTAGTCTTGTCTTGTCTTGTCTTTTCTTGTCTGGTCTTGTCTTGTCTTGTCTTGTCTAGTCTTGTCTAGTCTTGTCTTGTCTTGTCTTGTTTTGTCTTGTCTTGTCATGTCATGTCATGTCATGTTGTGTTGTGTTGTTTTGTCTTGCCTTGTTTTGTCTTGTCTTGTCTTGTCTTGTCTTGTCTTGTCTTGTCTTGGGTTGTCTTGTCTTGTCTTTTCTTGTCTTGTCTTGTCTTGTCTTGTCTTGGGTTGTCTTGTCTTGGGTTGTCTTGTCTAGTCTTGCCTTGTCTTGTCTTGTCTTGTCTTGTCTTGTCATGTCATGTCATGTCATGTTGTGTTGTGTTGTTTTGTCTTGCCTTGTTTTGTCTTGTCTTGTCTTGTCTTGTCTTGTCTTGGGTTGTCTTGTCTTGTCTTTTCTTGTCTTGTCTTGTCTTGTCTTGTCTTGTCTTGTCTTGGGTTGTCTTGTCTTGTCTTGTCTTGTCTTGTCTTGTCTTGTCTTGTCTTGTCTTGTCTTGTCTTGTCTTCTCTTGTCTTGTCTTGTCTTGTCTTGTCTTGTCTTGTCTTGTCTTGTCTTGTCTTGTCTTGTCTTGTCTTGTCTTTTCTTGTCTTTTCTTGTCTTGTCTTGTCTTGTCTTGTCTTGTCTTGTCTTGTCTTGTCTTGTCTTGTCTTGTCTTGTCTTGTCTTGTCTTGTCTTGTCTTGTCTTGTCTTGTCTTGTCTTGTCTTGTCTTGTCTTGTCTTGTCTTGTCTTGTCTTGTCTTGTCTTGTCTTGTCTTGTCTTGTCTTGTCTTGTCTTGTCTTGTCTTGTCTTGTCTTGTCTTGTCTTGTCTTGTCTTGTCTTGTCTTGTCTTGTCTTGTCTTGTCTTGTCTTGTCTTGTCTTGTCTTGTCTTGTCTTGTCTTGTCTTGTCTTGTCTTGTCTTGTCTTGTCTTGTCTTTTCTTGTCGTGTCTTGTCTTGTCTTGCCTTTTCTTGTCTGGCCTTGTCTAGTCTTGTCTAGTGTTGTCTAGTCTTGTCTAGTCTTGTCTAGTCTTGTCTAGTCTTGTCTTGTCTTGTCTTGTCTAGTCTTGTCTAGTCTTGTCTAGTCTTGTCTTGTCTTGTCTAGTCTTGTCTAGTCTAGTCTTGTCTAGTCGTGTCTTGTCTAGTCTTGCCTTTTCTTGTCTGGCCTTGTCTAGTCTTGTCTAGTCTTGTCTAGTCTTGTCTAGTCTTGTCTTGTCTTGTCTTGTCTTGTCTTGTCTTGTCTTGTCTAGTCTTGTCTTGTCTTGTCTAGTCTTGTCTTGTCTTGTCTTGTCTTGTCTTGTCTTGTCTTGTCTTGTCTTGTCTTGTCTTGTCTTGTCTTGTCTTGTCTTGTCTTGTCTTGTCTTGTCTTGTCTTGTCTTGTCTTGTCTTGTCTTGTCTTGTCTTGTCTTGTCTTGTCTTGTCTTGTCTTGTCTTGTCTTGTCTTGTCTTGTCTTGTCTTGTCTTGTCTTGTCTTGTCTTGTCTTGTCTTGTCTTGTCTTGTCTTGTCTTGTCTTGTCTTGTCTTGTCTTGTCTTGTCTTGTCTTGTCTTGTCTTGTCTTGTCTTGTCTTGTCTTGTCTTGTCTTGTCTTGTCTTGTCTTGTCTTGTCTTGTCTTGTCTTGTCTTGTCTTGTCATGTCTTGTCTTGTCTTGTCTTGTCTTGTCGTGTCTTGTCTTGTCTTGCATTTTCTTGTCTGGCCTGGTCTTGTCTTGTCTTGTCTTGTCTTGTCTTTTCTTGTCTTGTCTTGTCTTGTCTTGTTCTGTCTTGTCTTGTCTTGTCTTGTCGTGTCTTGTCTTGTCTTGCCTTTTCTTGTCTGGCCTTGTCTAGTCTTGTCTAGTGTTGTCTAGTCTTGTCTAGTCTTGTCTAGTCTTGTCTTGTCTTGTCTTGTCTAGTCTTGTCTAGTCTTGTCTAGTCTTGTCTAGTCTTGTCTAGTCTTGTCTTGTCTTGTCTAGTCTTGTCTAGTCTAGTCTTGTCTAGTCGTGTCTTGTCTAGTCTTGCCTTTTCTTGTCTGGCCTTGTGTAGTCTTGTCTAGTCTTGTCTAGTCTTGTCTAGTCTTGTCTTGTCTTGTCTTGTCTTGTCTTGTCTTGGGTTGTCTTGTCTTGTCTTGTCTTGTCTTGTCTTGGGTTGTCTTGTCTTGTCTTGTCTTGTCTTGTCTTGTCTTGTCTTGTCTTGTCTTGTCTTGTCTTGTCTTGTCTTGTTTTGTCTTGTCTTGTCATGTCATGTCATGTCATGTTGTGTTGTGTTGTTTTGTCTTGCCTTGTTTTGTCTTGTCTTGTCTTGTCTTGGCTTGTCTTGTCTTGTCTTGTCTTGTCTTGTCTTGTCTTGTCTTGTCTTGTCTTGTCTTGTCTTGTCTTGTCTTGTCTTGTCTTGTCTTGTCTTGTCTTGTCTTGTCTTGTCTTGTCTTGTCTAGTCTTGTCTAGTCTTGTCTTGTCTTGTCTTTTCTTGTCTTTTCTTGTCTGGTCTTGTCTTGTCTTGTCTTGTCTTGTCTTGTCTTGTCTTGTCTTGTCTTGTCTTGTTTTGTCTTGTCTTGTCTTGTCTTGTCTGGTCTTGTCTTGTCTTGTCTAGTCTTGTCTTGTCTTGTCTTGTCTAGTCTTGTCTTGTCTTGTCTTGTCTAGTCTTGTCTAGTCTTGTCTAGTCTTGTCTAGTCTTGTCTTGTCTTGTCTAGTCTTGTCTAGTCTAGTCTAGTCTAGTCTAGTCTTGTCTAGTCTTGTCTTGTCTAGTCTTGTCGTGTCTTGTCTTGTCTTGTCTTGTCTTGTCTTGTCTTGTCTTGTCTTGTCTTGTCTTGTCTTGTCTTGTCTTGTCTTGTCTTGTCTTGTCTTGTCTTGTCTTGTCTTGTCTTGTCTTGTCTAGTCTTGTCTTTTCTTGTCTGGTCTGGTCTTGTCTTGTCTTGTCTAGTCTAGTCTTGTCTTGTCTTGTCTTGTCTTGTCTTGTCTTGTCTTGTCTTGTCTTGTCTTGTCTTGTCTTGTCTTGTCTTGTCTTGTCTTGTCTTGTCTTGTCTTGTCTTGTCTTGTCTTGTCTTGTCTTGTCTTGTCTTGTCTTGTCTTGTCTTGTCTAGTCTTGTCTAGTCTTGTCTAGTCTTGTCTAGTCTTGTCTAGTCTTGTCTAGTCTTGTCTAGTCTTGTCTAGTCTTGTCTAGTCTTGTCTAGTCTTGTCTTGTCTTGTCTTGTCTTGTTTTGTCTTGTTTTGTCTTGTGATGTCTTCTCATGTCTTGTCTTGTCTTGTCTTGTCTTGTCTTGTCTTGTCTTGTCTTGTCTTGTCTTGTCTTGTCTTGTCTTGTCTTGTCTTGTCTTGTCTTGCCTTGTCTTGTCTAGTCTTGTCTAGTCTTGTCTAGTCTTGTCTTGTCTTGTCTTGTCTTGTCTTGTCTTGTCTTGTCTTGTCTTGTCTTGTCTTGTCTTGTCTTGTCTTGTCTTGTCTTGTCTTGTCTTGTCTTGTCTTGTCTTGTCTTGTCTTGTCTTGTCTTGTCTTGTCTTGTCTTGTCTTGTCTTGTCTAGTCTTGTCTAGTCTTGTCTTGTCTTGTCTTGTCTTGTCTAGTCTTGTCTTGTCTAGTCTTGTCTAGTCTTGTCTTGTCTTGTCTTGTCTTGTCTTGTCTTGTCTTGTCTTGTCTTGTCTTGTCTTGTCTTGTCTAGTCTTGTCTAGTCTTGTCTAGTCTTGTCTAGTCTTGTCTAGTCTTGTCTAGTCTTGTCTTGTCTTGTGTTGTCTTGTCTTGTCTTGTCTTGTCTTGTCTAGTCTTGTCTAGTCTTGTCTAGTCTTGTCTAGTCTTGTCTAGTCTTGTCTTGTCTTGTCTTGTCTTGTCTTGTCTTGTCTTGTCTTGTCTTGTCTTGTCTTGTCTTGTCTTGTCTTGTCTTGTCTTGTCTTGTCTTGTCTTGTCTTGTCTTGTCTTGTCTTGTCTTGTCTTGTCTTGTCTTGTCTAGTCTTGTCTAGTGTCTTGTCTTGTCTTGTCTTGTCTTGTCTTGTCTTGTCTTGTCTTGTCTTGTCTTGTCTTGTCTTGTCTTGTCTTGTCTTGTCTTGTCTTGTCTTGTCTTGTCTTGTCTTGTCTTGTCTTGTCTTGTCTTGTCTTGTCTTGTCTTGTCTTGTCTTGTCTTGTCTTGTCTAGTCTTGTCTAGTCTTGTCTTGTCTTGTCTTTTCTTGTCTTTTCTTGTCTGGTCTTGTCTTGTCTTGTCTTGTCTAGTCTTGTCTTGTCTTGTCTTGTCTTGTCTTGTTTTGTCTTGTCTTGTCTTGTCTTGTCTGGTCTTGTCTTGTCTTGTCTAGTCTTGTCTTGTCTTGTCTTGTCTAGTCTTGTCTTGTCTTGTCTTGTCTAGTCTTGTCTAGTCTTGTCTAGTCTTGTCTTGTCTTGTCTAGTCTTGTCTAGTCTAGTCTAGTCTTGTCTAGTCTTGTCTTGTCTAGTCTTGTCTTGTCTTGTCTTGCCTTGTCTTGTCTTGTCTTGTCTTGTCTTGTCTTGTCTTGTCTTGTCTTGTCTTGTCTTGTCTTGTTTTGTCTTGTCTTGTCTTGTCTTGTCTTGTCTTGTCTTGTCTTGTCTTGTCTTGTCTTGTCTTGTCTTGTCTTGTCTTGTCTTGTCTTGTCTTGTCTTGTCTTGTCTTGTCTTGTCTTGTCTAGTCTTGTCTTGTCTTGTCTTGTCTTGTCTTGTCTTGTCTTGTCTTGTCTTGTCTTGTCTTGTCTTGTCTAGTCTTGTCTTGTCTTGTCTTGTCTTGTCTTGTCTTGTCTTGTCTTTTCTTGTCTGGTCTTGTCTTGTCTTGTCTAGTCTAGTCTTGTCTTTTCTTGTCTT
Organism: Zeugodacus cucurbitae; assembly: GCF_028554725.1. Lineage (NCBI taxonomy): Eukaryota > Metazoa > Arthropoda > Insecta > Diptera > Tephritidae > Zeugodacus > Zeugodacus cucurbitae. Next base: position 21,449,193 of record NC_071672.1, on the reverse strand, counting down.
GTCTAGTCTTGTCTTGTCTTGTCTTTTCTTGTCTGGTCTTGTCTTGTCTTGTCTTGTCTTGTCTTGTCTTGTCTAGTCTTGTCTTGTCTTGTCTAGTCTTGTCTAGTCTTGTCTTGTCTTGTCTTGTCTATTCTTGTCTAGTCTTGTCTAGTCTTGTCTTGTCTTGTCTAGTCTTGTCTAGTCTAGTCTTGTCTAGTCTTGTCTAGTCTTGTCTAGTCTTGTCTTGTCTTGTCTTGTCTAGTCTTGTCTAGTCTTGTCTAGTCTTGTCTAGTCTTGTCTTGTCTTGTCTAGTCTTGTCTTGTCTAGTCTTGTCTAGTCTTGTCTAGTCTTGTCTAGTCTTGTCTAGTCTTGTCTTGTCTAGTCTTGTCTAGTCTTGTCTAGTCTTGTCTTGTCTTGTCTAGTCTTGTCTTGTCTAGTCTTGTCTAGTCTTGTCTAGTCTTGTCTAGTCTTGTCTTGTCTTGTCTTGTCTAGTCTTGTCTAGTCTTGTCTAGTCTTGTCTTGTCTTGTCTTGTCTTGTCTTGTCTATTCTTGTCTAGTCTTGTCTTGTCTTGTCTAGTCTTGTCTAGTCTTGTCTAGTCTTGTCTTGTCTTGTCTTGTCTTGTCTTGTCTGGTCTTGTCTTGTCTTGTCTTGTTTTGTCATGTCATGTCATGTCATGTTGTGTTGTCTTGTCTAGTCTTGTCTAGTCTAGTCTTGTCTAGTCTTGTCTAGTCTTGTCTAGTCTTGTCTTGTCTAGTCTTGTCTAGTCTTGTCTAGTCTTGTCTTGTCTTGTCTAGTCTTGTCTAGTCTTGTCTAGTCTTGTCTTGTCTAGTCTTGTCTAGTCTTGTCTAGTCTTGTCTTGTCTTGTCTAGTCTTGTCTTGTCTAGTCTTGTCTAGTCTTGTCTAGTCTTGTCTAGTCTTGTCTTGTCTTGTCTTGTCTAGTCTTGTCTAGTCTTGTCTAGTCTTGTCTAGTCTTGTCTTGTCTTGTCTTGTCTAGTCTAGTCTTGTCTAGTCTTGTCTAGTCTTGTCTAGTCTTGTCTTGTCTTGACTAGTCTTGTCTTGTCTAGTCTTGTCTAGTCTTGTCTAGTCTTGTCTAGTCTTGTCTTGTCTAGTCTTGTCTAGTCTTGTCTAGTCTTGTCTTGTCTTGTCTAGTCTTGTCTTGTCTAGTCTAGTCTAGTCTTGTCTAGTCTTGTCTTGTCTTGTCTAGTCTTGTCTTGTCTAGTCTTGTCTCGTCTTGTCTTGTTTTGTCTTGTTTTGTCTTGTTTTGTCTTGTCATGTCTTGTCTTGTCTTGTCTTGTCTTGTCTTGTCTTGTCTTTTCTTGTCTGGTCTTGTCTTGTCTTGTCTAGTCTAGTCTTGTCTTTTCTTGTCTTGTCTAGTCTTGTCTTGTCTTGTCTTTTCTTGTCTGGTCTTGTCTTGTCTTGTCTTGTCTTGTCTTGTCTAGTCTTGTCTTGTCTTGTCTAGTCTTGTCTAGTCTTGTCTTGTCTTGTTTTGTCTAGTCTTGTCTAGTCTTGTCTAGTCTTGTCTAGTCTTGTCTAGTCTTGTCTAGTCTTGTCTAGTCTTGTCTAGTCTTGTCTAGTCTTGTCTAGTCTTGTCTTGTCTTGTCTTGTCTTGTCTTGTCTTGTCTTGTCTTGTCTTGTCTTGTCTAGTCTTGTCTAGTCTTGTCTTGTCTTGTCTTGTCTTGTCTAGTCTTGTCTTGTCTAGTCTTGTCTAGTCTTGTCTTGTCTTGTCTTGTCTTGTCTTGTCTTGTCTTGTCTTGTCTTGTCTTGTCTTGTCTTGTCTAGTCTTGTCTAGTCTTGTCTAGTCTTGTCTAGTCTTGTCTAGTCTTGTCTTGTCTTGTGTTGTCTTGTCTTGTCTTGTCTTGTCTAGTCTTGTCTAGTCTTGTCTAGTCTTGTCTAGTCGTGTCTAGTCTTGTCTAGTCTTGTCTAGTCTTGTCTAGTCTTGTCTAGTCTTGTCTAGTCTTGTCTTGTCTTGTCTTGTCTTGTCTTGTCTTGTCTTGTCTTGTCTTGTCTTGTCTTGTCTTGTCTTGTCTTGTCTTGTCTTGTTTAGTCTTGTCTAGTGTCTTGTCTTGTCTTGTCTTGTCTTGTCTTGTCTTGTCTTGTCTTGTCTTGTCTTGTCTTGTCTTGTCTTGTCTTGTCTTGTCTTGTCTTGTCTTGTCTTGTCTTGTCTTGTCTTGTCTTGTCTTGTCTTGTCTTGTCTTGTCTTGTCTAGTCTTGTCTAGTCTTGTCTTGTCTTGTCTTTTCTTGTCTTTTCTTGTCTGGTCTTGTCTTGTCTTGTCTTGTCTAGTCTTGTCTTGTCTTGTCTTGTCTTGTCTTGTTTTGTCTTGTCTTGTCTTGTCTTGTCTGGTCTTGTCTTGTCTTGTCTAGTCTTGTCTTGTCTTGTCTTGTCTAGTCTTGTCTTGTCTTGTCTTGTCTAGTCTTGTCTAGTCTTGTCTAGTCTTGTCTTGTCTTGTCTAGTCTTGTCTAGTCTAGTCTAGTCTTGTCTAGTCTTGTCTTGTCTAGTCTTGTCTTGTCTTGTCTTGCCTTGTCTTGTCTTGTCTTGTCTTGTCTTGTCTTGTCTTGTCTTGTCTTGTCTTGTCTTGTCTTGTCTTGTCTTGTCTTGTCTTGTCTTGTCTTGTCTTGTCTTGTCTTGTCTTGTCTTGTCTTGTCTTGTCTTGTCTTGTCTTGTCTTGTCTTGTCTTGTCTTGTCTTGTCTTGTCTTGTCTTGTCTTGTCTTGTCTTGTCTTGTCTTGTCTTGTCTTGTCTTGTCTTGTCTTGTCTTGTCTTGTCTTGTCTTGTCTTGTCTTGTCTTGTCTTGTCTTGTCTTGTCTTGTCTTGTCTAGTCTTGTCTTGTCTTGTCTAGTCTTGTCTTGTCTTGTCTTGTCTTGTCTTGTCTTGTCTTGTCTTGTCTTGTCTAGTCTTGTCTTGTCTTGTCTTGTCTTGTCTTGTCTTGTCTTGTCTTGTCTTTTCTTGTCTTTTCTTGTCTTGTCTTGTCTAGTCTAGTCTTGTCTTTTCTTGTCTTGTCTAGTCTTGTCTTGTCTTGTCTTTTCTTGTCTGGTCTTGTCTTGTCTTGTCTTGTCTTGTCTTGTCTTGTCTAGTCTTGTCTTGTCTTGTCTAGTCTTGTCTAGTCTTGTCTTGTCTTGTCTTGTCTAGTCTTGTCTAGTCTTGTCTAGTCTTGTCTTGTCTTGTCTAGTCTTGTCTAGTCTAGTCTTGCCTAGTCTTGTCTAGTCTTGTCTTGTCTTGTCTTGTCTAGTCTTGTCTAGTCTTGTCTAGTCTTGTCTAGTCTTGTCTTGTCTTGTCTAGTCTTGTCTAGTCTTGTCTTGTCTAGTCTTGTCTAGTCTTGTCTAGTCTTGTCTTGTCTTGTCTTGTCTAGTCTTGTCTTGTCTAGTCTTGTCTAGTCTTGTCTAGTCTTGTCTAGTCTTGTCTTTTCTTGTCTGGTCTTGTCTTGTCTTGTCTAGTCTAGTCTTGTCTTTTCTTGTCTTTTCTTGTCTTGTCTAGTCTTGTCTTGTCTTGTCTTTTCTTGTCTGGTCTTGTCTTGTCTTGTCTTGTCTTGTCTTGTCTTGTCTAGTCTTGTCTTGTCTTGTCTAGTCTTGTCTAGTCTTGTCTTGTCTTGTCTTGTCTAGTCTTGTCTAGTCTTGTCTAGTCTTGTCTTGTCTTGTCTAGTCTTGTCTAGTCTAGTCTTGTCTAGTCTTGTCTAGTCTTGTCTTGTCTTGTCTTGTCTAGTCTTGTCTAGTCTTGTCTAGTCTTGTCTAGTCTTGTCTTGTCTTGTCTAGTCTTGTCTAGTCTTGTCTTGTCTAGTCTTGTCTAGTCTTGTCTAGTCTTGTCTTGTCTTGTCTAGTCTTGTCTTGTCTAGTCTTGTCTAGTCTTGTCTAGTCTTGTCTAGTCTTGTCTTGTCTTGTCTTGTCTATTCTTGTCTAGTCTTGTCTAGTCTTGTCTTGTCTTGTCTTGTCTTGTCTTGTCTATTCTTGTCTAGTCTTGTCTTGTCTTGTCTAGTCTTGTCTAGTCTTGTCTAGTCTTGTCTTGTCTTGTCTTGTCTTGTCTTGTCTGGTCTTGTCTTGTCTTGTCTTGTTTTGTCATGTCATGTCATGTCATGTTGTGTTGTCTTGTCTAGTCTTGTCTAGTCTAGTCTTGTCTAGTCTTGTCTAGTCTTGTCTAGTCTTGTCTTGTCTAGTCTTGTCTAGTCTTGTCTAGTCTTGTCATGTCTTGTCTAGTCTTGTCTAGTCTTGTCTAGTCTTGTCTTGTCTAGTCTTGTCTAGTCTTGTCTAGTCTTGTCTTGTCTTGTCTAGTCTTGTCTTGTCTAGTCTTGTCTAGTCTTGTCTAGTCTTGTCTAGTCTTGTCTTGTCTTGTCTTGTCTAGTCTTGTCTAGTCTTGTCTAGTCTTGTCTAGTCTTGTCTTGTCTTGTCTTGTCTAGTCTAGTCTTGTCTAGTCTTGTCTAGTCTTGTCTAGTCTTGTCTTGTCTTGACTAGTCTTGTCTTGTCTAGTCTTGTCTAGTCTTGTCTAGTCTTGTCTAGTCTTGTCTTGTCTAGTCTTGTCTAGTCTTGTCTAGTCTTGTCTTGTCTTGTCTAGTCTTGTCTTGTCTAGTCTAGTCTAGTCTTGTCTAGTCTTGTCTTGTCTTGTCTAGTCTTGTCTTGTCTAGTCTTGTCTCGTCTTGTCTTGTTTTGTCTTGTTTTGTCTTGTCATGTCTTCTCATGTCTTGTCTTGTCTTGTCTTGTCTTGTCTTGTCTTGTCTTTTCTTGTCTGGTCTTGTCTTGTCTTGTCTAGTCTAGTCTTGTCTTTTCTTGTCTTGTCTAGTCTTGTCTTGTCTTGTCTTTTCATGTCTGGTCTTGTCTTGTCTTGTCTTGTCTTGTCTTGTCTTGTCTTGTCTAGTCTTGTCTTGTCTTGTCTAGTCTTGTCTAGTCTTGTCTTGTCTTGTTTTGTCTAGTCTTGTTTAGTCTTGTCTAGTCTTGTCTAGTCTTGTCTAGTCTTGTCTAGTCTTGTCTAGTCTTGTCTAGTCTTGTCTAGTCTTGTCTAGTCTTGTCTAGTCTTGTCTAGTCTTGTCTAGTCTTGTCTAGTCTTGTCTAGTCTTGTCTTGTCTTGTCTTGTTTTGTCTTGTCTAGTCTTGTCTAGTCTTGTCTAGTCTAGTCTTGTCTAGTCTTGTCTAGTCTTGTCTCGTCTTGTCTTGTTTTGTCTTGTCTTGTCTTGTCTTGTCTTTTCTTGTCTAGTCTTGTCTCGTCTTGTCTTGTTTTGTCTTGTCTTGTCTTGTCTTGTCTTTTCTTGTCTGGTCTTGTCTTGTCTTGTCTAGTCTAGTCTTGTCTTTTCTTGTCTTGTCTAGTCTTGTCTTGTCTTGTCTTTTCTTGTCTGGTCTTGTCTTGTCTTGTCTTGTCTTGTCTTGTCTAGTCTTGTCTAGTCTTGTCTAGTCTTGTCTTGTCTAGTCTTGTCTAGTCTTGTCTAGTCTTGTCTAGTCTTGTCTTGTCTTGTCTAGTCTTGTCTTGTCTAGTCTTGTCTAGTCTTGTCTAGTCTTGTCTAGTCTTGTCTAGTCTTGTCTTGTCTTGTCTTGTCTAGTCTTGTCTTGTCTTGTCTAGTCTTGTCTTGTCTAGTCTTGTCTAGTCTTGTCTTGTCTTGTCTTGTCTTGTCTTGTCTTGTCTTGTCTTGTCTTGTCTTGTCTTGTCTTGTCTAGTCTTGTCTAGTCTTGTCTAGTCTTGTCTAGTCTTGTCTAGTCTTGTCTAGTCTAGTCTTGTCTAGTCTTGTCTAGTCTTGTCTTGTCTTGTCTTGTCTAGTCTTGTCTAGTCTTGTCTAGTCTTGTCTAGTCTTGTCTTGTCTTGTCTAGTCTTGTCTAGTCTTGTCTTGTCTAGTCTTGTCTAGTCTTGTCTAGTCTTGTCTTGTCTTGTCTAGTCTTGTCTTGTCTAGTCTTGTCTAGTCTTGTCTAGTCTTGTCTAGTCTTGTCTTGTCTTGTCTTGTCTAGTCTTGTCTAGTCTTGTCTAGTCTTGTCTTGTCTTGTCTTGTCTTGTCTTGTCTATTCTTGTCTAGTCTTGTCTTGTCTTGTCTAGTCTTGTCTAGTCTTGTCTAGTCTTGTCTTGTCTTGTCTTGTCTTGTCTTGTCTGGTCTTGTCTTGTCTTGTCTTGTTTTGTCATGTCATGTCATGTCATGTTGTGTTGTCTTGTCTAGTCTTGTCTAGTCTAGTCTTGTCTAGTCTTGTCTAGTCTTGTCTAGTCTTGTCTTGTCTAGTCTTGTCTAGTCTTGTCTAGTCTTGTCATGTCTTGTCTAGTCTTGTCTAGTCTTGTCTAGTCTTGTCTTGTCTAGTCTTGTCTAGTCTTGTCTAGTCTTGTCTTGTCTTGTCTAGTCTTGTCTTGTCTAGTCTTGTCTAGTCTTGTCTAGTCTTGTCTAGTCTTGTCTTGTCTTGTCTTGTCTAGTCTTGTCTAGTCTTGTCTAGTCTTGTCTAGTCTTGTCTTGTCTTGTCTTGTCTAGTCTAGTCTTGTCTAGTCTTGTCTAGTCTTGTCTAGTCTTGTCTTGTCTTGACTAGTCTTGTCTTGTCTAGTCTTGTCTAGTCTTGTCTAGTCTTGTCTAGTCTTGTCTTGTCTAGTCTTGTCTAGTCTTGTCTAGTCTTGTCTTGTCTTGTCTAGTCTTGTCTTGTCTAGTCTAGTCTAGTCTTGTCTAGTCTTGTCTTGTTTTGTCTTGTCTTGTCTTGTCTTGTCTTTTCTTGTCTAGTCTTGTCTCGTCTTGTCTTGTTTTGTCTTGTCTTGTCTTGTCTTGTCTTTTCTTGTCTGGTCTTGTCTTGTCTTGTCTAGTCTAGTCTTGTCTTTTCTTGTCTTGTCTAGTCTTGTCTTGTCTTGTCTTTTCTTGTCTGGTCTTGTCTTGTCTTGTCTTGTCTTGTCTTGTCTAGTCTTGTCTAGTCTTGTCTAGTCTTGTCTTGTCTAGTCTTGTCTAGTCTTGTCTAGTCTTGTCTTGTCTTGTCTAGTCTTGTCTTGTCTAGTCTTGTCTAGTCTTGTCATGTCTTGTCTAGTCTTGTCTAGTCTTGTCTAGTCTTGTCTTGTCTAGTCTTGTCTAGTCTTGTCTAGTCTTGTCTTGTCTTGTCTAGTCTTGTCTTGTCTAGTCTTGTCTAGTCTTGTCTAGTCTTGTCTAGTCTTGTCTTGTCTTGTCTTGTCTAGTCTTGTCTAGTCTTGTCTAGTCTTGTCTAGTCTTGTCTTGTCTTGTCTTGTCTAGTCTAGTCTTGTCTAGTCTTGTCTAGTCTTGTCTAGTCTTGTCTTGTCTTGACTAGTCTTGTCTTGTCTAGTCTTGTCTAGTCTTGTCTAGTCTTGTCTAGTCTTGTCTTGTCTAGTCTTGTCTAGTCTTGTCTAGTCTTGTCTAGTCTTGTCTTGTCTTGTCTAGTCTTGTCTTGTCTAGTCTAGTCTAGTCTTGTCTAGTCTTGTCTTGTCTTGTCTAGTCTTGTCTTGTCTAGTCTTGTCTCGTCTTGTCTTGTTTTGTCTTGTTTTGTCTTGTCATGTCTTCTCATGTCTTGTCTTGTCTTGTCTTGTCTTGTCTTGTCTTGTCTTTTCTTGTCTGGTCTTGTCTTGTCTTGTCTAGTCTAGTCTTGTCTTTTCTTGTCTTGTCTAGTCTTGTCTTGTCTTGTCTTTTCATGTCTGGTCTTGTCTTGTCTTGTCTTGTCTTGTCTTGTCTAGTCTTGTCTTGTCTTGTCTAGTCTTGTCTAGTCTTGTCTTGTCTTGTTTTGTCTAGTCTTGTTTAGTCTTGTCTAGTCTTGTCTAGTCTTGTCTAGTCTTGTCTAGTCTTGTCTAGTCTTGTCTAGTCTTGTCTAGTCTTGTCTAGTCTTGTCTAGTCTTGTCTAGTCTTGTCTTGTCTTGTCTTGTTTTGTCTTGTCTAGTCTTGTCTAGTCTTGTCTAGTCTAGTCTTGTCTAGTCTTGTCTAGTCTTGTCTCGTCTTGTCTTGTTTTGTCTTGTCTTGTCTTGTCTTGTCTTTTCTTGTCTAGTCTTGTCTAGTCTTGTCTAGTCTTGTCTAGTCTTGTCTTGTCTTGTCTTGTTTTGTCTTGTCTAGTCTTGTCTAGTCTTGTCTAGTCTAGTCTTGTCTAGTCTTGTCTAGTCTTGTCTAGTCTTGTCTAGTCTTGTCTAGTCTTGTCTTGTCTTGTCTTGTTTTGTCTTGTCTAGTCTTGTCTAGTCTTGTCTAGTCTAGTCTTGTCTAGTCTTGTCTAGTCTTGTCTCGTCTTGTCTTGTTTTGTCTTGTCTTGTCTTGTCTTGTCTTTTCTTGTCTAGTCTTGTCTCGTCTTGTCTTGTTTTGTCTTGTCTTGTCTTGTCTTGTCTTTTCTTGTCTGGTCTTGTCTTGTCTTGTCTAGTCTAGTCTTGTCTTTTCTTGTCTTGTCTAGTCTTGTCTTGTCTTGTCTTTTCTTGTCTGGTCTTGTCTTGTCTTGTCTTGTCTTGTCTTGTCTTGTCTTGTCTTGTCTTGTCTTGTCTTGTCTTGTCTTGTCTTGTCTTGTCTTGTCTTGTCTTGTCTTGTCTTGTCTTGTCTTGTCTTGTCTTGTCTTGTCTTGTCTTGTCTTGTCTTGTCTTGTCTTGTCTAGTCTTGTCTTGTCTTGTCTTGTCTAGTCTTGTCTAGTCTTGTCTAGTCTTGTCTAGTCTTGTCTTGTCTTGTCTTGTCTTGTCTTGTCTTGTCTTGTCTTGTCTTGTCTTGTCTTGTCTTGTCTTGTCTAGTCTTGTCTAGTCTTGTCTTGTCTTGTCTTGTCTAGTCTTGTCTAGTCTTGTCTTGTCTTGTCTTGTCTAGTCTTGTCTAGTCTTGTCTAGTCTTGTCTAGTCTTGTCTAGTCTTGTCTTGTCTTGTCTTGTCTAGTCTTGTCTTGTCTAGTCTTGTCTTGTCTTGTCTAGTCTTGTCCAGTCTTGTCTAGTCTTGTCTTGTCTTGTCTAGTCTTGTCTAGTCTTGTCTTGTCTTGTCTTGTCTAGTCTTGTCTAGTCTTGTCTTGTCTTGTCTTGTCTTGTCTTGTCTAGTCTTGTCTAGTCTTGTCTTGTCTTGTCTAGTCTTGTCTAGTCTTGTCTAGTCTTGTCTTGTCTTGTCTTGTCTTGTCTTGTCTTGTCTGGTCTTGTCTTGTCTTGTCTTGTCTTGTTTTGTCATGTCATGTCATGTCATGTCATGTCATGTCATGTTGTGTTGTGTTGTGTTGTGTTGTTTTGTCTTGTCTTGTCTTGTTTTGTCTTGTTTTGTCTTGTCATGTCTTCTCATGTCTTGTCTTGTCTTGTCTTGTCTTGTCTTGTCTTGTCTTGTCTTTTCTTGTCTGGTCTTGTCTTGTCTTGTCTAGTCTAGTCTTGTCTTGTCTAGTCTTATCTTGTCTAGTCTTGTCTAGTCTTGTCTTGTCTTGTCTTGTCTAGTCTTGTCTAGTCTTGTCTAGTCTTGTCTTGTCTTGTCTAGTCTTGTCTAGTCTTGTCTTGTCTTGTCTTGTCTAGTCTTGTCTAGTCTTGTCTAGTCTTGTCTAGTCTTGTCTTGTCTTGTCTTGTTTTGTCTTGTCTAGTCTTGTCTAGTCTTGTCTAGTCTAGTCTTGTCTAGTCTTGTCTAGTCTTGTCTCGTCTTGTCTTGTTTTGTCTTGTCTTGTCTTGTCTTGTCTTTTCTTGTCTAGTCTTGTCTCGTCTTGTCTTGTTTTGTCTTGTCTTGTCTTGTCTTGTCTTTTCTTGTCTGGTCTTGTCTTGTCTTGTCTAGTCTAGTCTTGTCTTTTCTTGTCTTGTCTAGTCTTGTCTTGTCTTGTCTTTTCTTGTCTGGTCTTGTCTTGTCTTGTCTTGTCTTGTCTTGTCTTGTCTTGTCTTGTCTTGTCTTGTCTTGTCTTGTCTTGTCTTGTCTTGTCTTGTCTTGTCTTGTCTTGTCTTGTCTTGTCTTGTCTTGTCTTGTCTTGTCTTGTCTTGTCTTGTCTTGTCTTGTCTAGTCTTGTCTTGTCTTGTCTTGTCTAGTCTTGTCTAGTCTTGTCTAGTCTTGTCTAGTCTTGTCTTGTCTTGTCTTGTCTTGTCTTGTCTTGTCTTGTCTTGTCTTGTCTTGTCTTGTCTTGTCTTGTCTAGTCTTGTCTAGTCTTGTCTTGTCTTGTCTTGTCTAGTCTTGTCTAGTCTTGTCTTGTCTTGTCTTGTCTAGTCTTGTCTAGTCTTGTCTAGTCTTGTCTAGTCTTGTCTAGTCTTGTCTTGTCTTGTCTTGTCTAGTCTTGTCTTGTCTAGTCTTGTCTTGTCTTGTCTAGTCTTGTCCAGTCTTGTCTAGTCTTGTCTTGTCTTGTCTAGTCTTGTCTAGTCTTGTCTTGTCTTGTCTTGTCTAGTCTTGTCTAGTCTTGTCTTGTCTTGTCTTGTCTTGTCTTGTCTAGTCTTGTCTAGTCTTGTCTTGTCTTGTCTAGTCTTGTCTAGTCTTGTCTAGTCTTGTCTTGTCTTGTCTTGTCTTGTCTTGTCTTGTCTGGTCTTGTCTTGTCTTGTCTTGTCTTGTTTTGTCATGTCATGTCATGTCATGTCATGTCATGTCATGTTGTGTTGTGTTGTGTTGTGTTGTTTTGTCTTGTCTTGTCTTGTTTTGTCTTGTTTTGTCTTGTTTTGTCTTGTCATGTCTTCTCATGTCTTGTCTTGTCTTGTCTTGTCTTGTCTTGTCTTGTCTTGTCTTTTCTTGTCTGGTCTTGTCTTGTCTTGTCTAGTCTAGTCTTGTCTTGTCTAGTCTTATCTTGTCTAGTCTTGTCTAGTCTTGTCTTGTCTTGTCTTGTCTAGTCTTGTCTAGTCTTGTCTAGTCTTGTCTTGTCTTGTCTAGTCTTGTCTAGTCTTGTCTAGTCTTGTCTAGTCTTGTCTTGTCTTGTCTTGTCTAGTCTTGTCTAGTCTTGTCTAGTCTTGTCTAGTCTTGTCTTGTCTTGTCTAGTCTTGTCTTGTCTAGTCTTGTCTAGTCTTGTCTAGTCTTGTCTAGTCTTGTCTTGTCTTGTCTTGTCTAGTCTTGTCTAGTCTTGTCTAGTCTTGTCTTGTCTTGTCTTGTCTTGTCTTGTCTTGTCTTGTCTTGTCTTGTCTTGTCTTTCGTTGTCTAGTCTTGTCTAGTCTTGTCTAGTCTTGTCTTGTCTTGTCTAGTCTTGTCTAGTCTTGTCTTGTCTTGTCTTGTCTTGTCTTGTCTTGTCTATTCTTGTCTAGTCTTGTCTTGTCTTGTCTAGTCTTGTCTAGTCTTGTCTAGTCTTGTCTTGTCTTGTCTTGTCTTGTCTTGTCTTGTCTGGTCTTGTCTTGTCTTGTCTTGTTTTGTCATGTCATGTCATGTCATGTTGTGTTGTGTTGTTTTGTCTTGTCTTGTTTTGTCTTGTCTTGTCTTGTCTTGTCTTGTCTTGTCTTGTCTTGTCTTGTCTTGTCTTGTCTTGTCTTGTCTTGTCTTGTCTTGTCTAGTCTTGTCTAGTCTTGTCTTGTCTTGTCTAGTCTTGTCTAGTCTTGTCTAGTCTTGTCTTGTCTTGTCTTGTCTTGTCTTGTCTGGTTTTGTCTTGTTTTGTCTTGTCATGTCTTCTCATGTCTTGTCTTGTCTTGTCTTGTCTTGTCTTGTCTTGTCTTGTCTTGTCTTGTCTTGTCTTTTCTTGTCTGGTCTTGTCTTGTCTTGTCTAGTCTAGTCTTGTCTTTTCTTGTCTTGTCTAGTCTTGTCTTGTCTTGTCTTTTCTTGTCTGGTCTTGTCTTGTCTTGTCTTGTCTTGTCTTGTCTAGTCTTGTCTTGTCTTGTCTAGTCTTGTCTAGTCTTGTCTTGTCTTGTCTTGCCTTGTCTAGTCTTGTCTTGTCTTGTCTAGTCTTGTCTTGTCTTGTCTAGTCTTGTCTAGTCTTGTCTAGTCTAGTCTTGTCTAGTCTTGTCTAGTCTTGTCTAGTCTTGTCTTGTCTTGTCTAGTCTTGTCTAGTCTTGTCTAGTCTTGTCTAGTCTTGTCTTGTCTTGTCTTGTCTTGTCTTGTCTTGTCTTGTCTAGTCTTGTCTAGTCTTGTCTAGTCTTGTCTTGTCTTGTCTTGTTTTGTCTTGTCTTGTCTTGTCTTGTCTTGTCTTGTCTTGTCTTGTCTTGACTTGTCTTGTCTTGTCTTGTCTTGTCTTGTCTTGTCTTGTCTTGTCTTGTCTTGTCTTGTCTTGTCTTGTCTTGTCTTGTCTTGTCTTGTCTTGTCTTGTCTTGTCTTGTCTTGTCTTGTCTTGTCTTGTCTTGTCTTGTCTTGTCTAGTCTTGTCTTGTCTTGTCTTGTCTTGTCTTGTCTTGTCTTGTCTTGTCTTGTCTTGTCTTGTCTTGTCTAGTCTTGTCTAGTCTTGTCTTGTCTTGTCTAGTCTTGTCTAGTCTTGTCTAGTCTTGTCTTGTCTTGTCTTGTCTTGTCTTGTCTTGTCTGGTCTTGTCTTGTCTTGTCTTGTCTTGTTTTGTCATGTCATGTCATGTCATGTCATGTCATGTCATGTTGTGTTGTGTTGTTTTGTCTTGTCTTGTCTTGTTTTGTCTTGTTTTGTCTTGTTTTGTCTTGTCATGTCTTCTCATGTCTTGTCTTGTCTTGTCTTATCTTGTCTTGTCTTGTCTTGTCTTGTCTTGTCTTGTCTTGTCTTGTCTATTCTTGTCTAGTCTTGTCTTGTCTTGTCTAGTCTTGTCTTGTCTAGTCTTGTCTAGTCTTGTCTTGTCTTGTCTTGTCTTGTCTAGTCTTGTCTAGTCTTGTCTAGTCTTGTCTTGTCTTGTCTAGTCTTGTCTAGTCTTGTCTAGTCTTGTCTTGTCTTGTCTTGTCTAGTCTTGTCTAGTCTTGTCTAGTCTTGTCTAGTCTTGTCTAGTCTTGTCTTGTCTTGTCTAGTCTTGTCTTGTCTAGTCTTGTCTAGTCTTGTCTAGTCTTGTCTAGTCTTGTCTTGTCTTGTCTTGTCTAGTCTTGTCTAGTCTTGTCTAGTCTTGTCTTGTCTTGTCTTGTCTTGTCTTGTCTTGTCTTGTCTTTCCTTGTCTAGTCTTGTCTAGTCTTGTCTTGTCTTGTCTAGTCTTGTCTAGTCTTGTCTTGTCTTGTCTTGTCTTGTCTTGTCTATTCTTGTCTAGTCTTGTCTTGTCTTGTCTAGTCTTGTCTAGTCTTGTCTAGTCTTGTCTTGTCTTGTCTTGTTTTGTCTTGTCATGTCTTCTCATGTCTTGTCTTGTCTTGTCTTGTCTTGTCTTGTCTTGTCTAGTCTTGTCTAGTCTTGTCTAGTCTTGTCTAGTCTTGTCTTGTCTTGTCTAGTCTTGTCTAGTCTTGTCTTGTCTTGTCTTTTTTTGTCTTGTCATGTCTTCTCATGTCTTGTCTTGTCTTGTCTTGTCTTGTCTTGTCTTGTCTAGTCTAGTCTTGTCTAGTCTTGTCTAGTCTTGTCTAGTCTTGTCTAGTCTTGTCTTGTCTTGTCTAGTCTTGTCTAGTCTTGTCTAGTCTTGTCTAGTCTTGTCTAGTCTTGTCTTGTCTAGTCTTGTCTAGTCTTGTCTTGTCTTGTCTTGTTTTGTCTTGTCATGTCTTCTCATGTCTTGTCTTGTCTAGTCTTGTCTAGTCTTGTCTAGTCTTGTCTAGTCTTGTCTAGTCTTGTCTTGTCTTGTCTTGTCTTGTCTTGTCTTGTCTTGTCTTGTCTTTCCTTGTCTAGTCTTGTCTAGTCTTGTCTTGTCTTGTCTAGTATTGTCTAGTCTTGTCTTGTCTTGTCTAGTCTTGTCTTGTCTTGTCTAGTCTTGTCTAGTCTTGTCTTGTCTTGTCTTGTCTTGTCTTGTCTTGTCTATTCTTGTCTAGTCTTGTCTTGTCTTGTCTAGTCTTGTCTAGTCTTGTCTAGTCTTGTCTTGTCTTGTCTTGTCTTTCCTTGTCTAGTCTTGTCTAGTCTTGTCTTGTCTTGTCTAGTCTTGTCTAGTCTTGTCTTGTCTTGTCTTGTTTTGTCTTGTCATGTCTTCTCATGTCTTGTCTTGTCTTGTCTTGTCTTGTCTTGTCTTGTCTTGTCTAGTCTTGTCTAGTCTTGTCTAGTCTTGTCTAGTCTTGTCTTGTCTAGTCTTGTCTAGTCTTGTCTAGTCTTGTCTTGTCTTGTCTAGTCTTGTCTTGTCTAGTCTTGTCTAGTCTTGTCTAGTCTTGTCTTGTCTTGTCTAGTCTTGTCTTGTCTAGTCTTGTCTAGTCTTGTCTAGTCTTGTCTAGTCTTGTCTTGTCTTGTCTTGTCTAGTCTTGTCTAGTCTTGTCTAGTCTTGTCTTGTCTTGTCTTGTCTTGTCTTGTCTTGTCTTGTCTTGTCTATTCTTGTCTAGTCTTGTCTAGTCTTGTCTAGTCTTGTCTAGTCTTGTCTTGTCTTGTCATGTCTAGTCTTGTCTAGTCTTGTCTAGTCTTGTCTTGTCTTGTCTTGTCTAGTCTTGTCTAGTCTAGTCTTGTCTAGTCTTGTCTAGTCTTGTCTAGTCTTGTCTCGTCTTGTCTTGTTTTGTCTTGTTTTGTCTTGTTTTGTCTTGTCATGTCTTCTCATGTCTTGTCTTGTCTTGTCTTGTCTTGTCTTGTCTTGTCTTTTCTTGTCTGGTCTTGTCTTGTCTTGTCTAGTCTAGTCTTGTCTTTTCTTGTCTTGTCTAGTCTTGTCTTGTCTTGTCTTTTCTTGTCTGGTCTTGTCTTGTCTTGTCTTGTCTTGTCTTGTCTAGTCTTGTCTTGTCTTGTCTAGTCTTGTCTAGTCTTGTCTTGTCTTGTCTTGTCTAGTCTTGTCTAGTCTTGTCTTGTCTTGTGTTGTCTTGTCTTGTCTTGTCTTGTCTAGTCTTGTCTAGTCTTGTCTAGTCTTGTCTAGTCGTGTCTAGTCTTGTCTAGTCTTGTCTAGTCTTGTCTAGTCTTGTCTTGTCTTGTCTTGTCTAGTCTTGTCTTGTCTTGTCTTGTCTAGTCTTGTCTAGTCTTGTCTAGTCTTGTCTAGTCTTGTCTAGTCTTGTCTAGTCTTGTCTAGTCTTGTCTTGTCTTGTCTTGTCTTGTCTGGTCTTGTCTTGTCTTGTCTAGTCTTGTCTTGTCTTGTCTTGTCTAGTCTTGTCTTGTCTTGTCTTGTCTAGTCTTGTCTAGTCTTGTCTAGTCTTGTCTTGTCTTGTCTAGTCTTGTCTAGTCTAGTCTAGTCTTGTCTAGTCTTGTCTTGTCTAGTCTTGTCTTGTCTTGTCTTGCCTTGTCTTGTCTTGTCTTGTCTTGTCTTGTCTTGTCTTGTCTTGTCTTGTCTTGTCTTGTCTTGTCTTGTCTAGTCTTGTCTTGTCTTGTCTAGTCTTGTCTAGTCTAGTCTAGTCTTGTCTAGTCTTGTCTTGTCTAGTCTTGTCTTGTCTTGCCTTGCCTTGTCTTGTCTTGTCTTGTCTTGTCTTGTCTTGTCTTGTCTTGTCTTGTCTTGTCTTGTCTTGTCTTGTCTTGTCTTGTCTTGTCTTGTCTTGTCTTGTCTTGTCTTGTCTTGTCTTGTCTTGTCTTGTCTTGTCTTGTCTTGTCTTGTCTTGTCTTGTCTTGTCTTGTCTTGTCTTGTCTTGTCTTGTCTTGTCTTGTCTTGTCTTGTCTTGTCTTGTCTTGTCTTGTCTAGTCTTGTCTAGTCTTGTCTTGTCTTGTCTAGTCTTGTCTTGTCTTGTCTTGTCTTGTCTTGTCTTGTCTTGTCTTGTCTAGTCTTGTCTTGTCTTGTCTTGTCT
This sequence comes from Zeugodacus cucurbitae, assembly GCF_028554725.1. Lineage (NCBI taxonomy): Eukaryota > Metazoa > Arthropoda > Insecta > Diptera > Tephritidae > Zeugodacus > Zeugodacus cucurbitae. The sequence goes on along the minus strand of NC_071672.1, from coordinate 21,433,726 downwards.
TGTCTTGTCTTGTCTTGTCTTTTCTTGTCTGGTCTTGTCTTGTCTTGTCTAGTCTAGTCTTGTCTTTTCTTGTCTTGTCTAGTCTTGTCTTGTCTTGTGTTTTCTTGTCTGGTCTTGTCTTGTCTTGTCTTGTCTTGTCTTGTCTTGTCTAGTCTTGTCTTGTCTTGTCTAGTCTTGTCTAGTCTTGTCTTGTCTTGTCTTGTCTAGTCTTGTCTAGTCTTGTCTAGTCTTGTCTTGTCTTGTCTAGTCTTGTCTAGTCTAGTCTTGTCTAGTCTTGTCTAGTCTTGTCTTGTCTTGTCTAGTCTTGTCTAGTCTTGTCTAGTCTTGTCTAGTCTTGTCTTGTCTTGTCTAGTCTTGTCTTGTCTAGTCTTGTCTAGTCTTGTCTAGTCTTGTCTTGTCTAGTCTTGTCTAGTCTTGTCTAGTCTTGTCTTGTCTTGTCTTGTCTAGTCTAGTCTTGTCTAGTCTTGTCTAGTCTTGTCTAGTCTTGTCTAGTCTTGTCTTGTCTTGTCTTGTCTAGTCTTGTCTAGTCTTGTCTAGTCTTGTCTTGTCTTGTCTTGTCTTGTCTTGTCTATTCTTGTCTAGTCTTGTCTTGTCTTGTCTAGTCTTGTCTAGTCTTGTCTTGTCTTGTCTTGTCTTGTCTTGTCTGGTCTTGTCTTGTCTTGTCTTGTTTTGTCATGTCATGTCATGTCATGTTGTGTTGTCTTGTCTAGTCTTGTCTAGTCTAGTCTTGTCTAGTCTTGTCTAGTCTTGTCTTGTCTAGTCTTGTCTAGTCTTGTCTAGTCTTGTCTTGTCTTGTCTAGTCTTGTCTAGTCTTGTCTAGTCTTGTCTTGTCTAGTCTTGTCTAGTCTTGTCTAGTCTTGTCTAGTCTTGTCTTGTCTTGTCTAGTCTTGTCTTGTCTAGTCTTGTCTAGTCTTGTCTAGTCTTGTCTAGTCTTGTCTAGTCTTGTCTTGTCTTGTCTTGTCTAGTCTTGTCTAGTCTTGTCTAGTCTTGTCTAGTCTTGTCTTGTCTTGTCTTGTCTAGTCTAGTCTTGTCTAGTCTTGTCTAGTCTTGTCTAGTCTTGTCTTGTCTTGTCTAGTCTTGTCTTGTCTAGTCTTGTCTAGTCTTGTCTAGTCTTGTCTAGTCTTGTCTTGTCTAGTCTTGTCTAGTCTTGTCTAGTCTTGTCTTGTCTTGTCTAGTCTTGTCTTGTCTAGTCTAGTCTAGTCTTGTCTAGTCTTGTCTTGTCTTGTCTAGTCTTGTCTTGTCTAGGCTTGTCTCGTCTTGTCTTGTTTTGTCTTGTTTTGTCTTGTTTTGTCTTGTCATGTCTTCTCATGTCTTGTCTTGTCTTGTCTTGTCTTGTCTTGTCTTGTCTTTTCTTGTCTGGTCTTGTCTTGTCTTGTCTAGTCTAGTCTTGTCTTTTCTTGTCTTGTCTAGTCTTGTCTTGTCTTGTCTTTTCTTGTCTGGTCTTGTCTTGTCTTGTCTTGTCTTGTCTTGTCTAGTCTTGTCTTGTCTTGTCTAGTCTTGTCTAGTCTTGTCTTGTCTTGTTTTGTCTAGTCTTGTCTAGTCTTGTCTAGTCTTGTCTAGTCTTGTCTAGTCTTGTCTAGTCTTGTCTAGTCTTGTCTAGCCTTGTCTAGTCTTGTCTAGTCTTGTCTAGTCTTGTCTAGTCTTGTCTTGTCTTGTCTTGTTTTGTCTTGTCTAGTCTTGTCTAGTCTTGTCTAGTCTAGTCTTGTCTAGTCTTGTCTAGTCTTGTCTCGTCTTGTCTTGTTTTGTCTTGTCTTGTCTTGTCTTGTCTTTTCTTGTCTAGTCTTGTCTCGTCTTGTCTTGTTTTGTCTTGTCTTGTCTTTTCTTGTCTGGTCTTGTCTTGTCTTGTCTAGTCTAGTCTTGTCTTTTCTTGTCTTTTCTTGTCTTGTCTAGTCTTGTCTTGTCTTGTCTTTTCTTGTCTGGTCTTGTCTTGTCTTGTCTGGTCTTGTCTTGTCTAGTCTTGTCTAGTCTTGTCTAGTCTTGTCTAGTCTTGTCTTGTCTAGTCTTGTCTAGTCTTGTCTAGTCTTGTCTAGTCTTGTCTTGTCTTGTCTAGTCTTGTCTTGTCTAGTCTTGTCTAGTCTTGTCTAGTCTTGTCTAGTCTTGTCTAGTCTTGTCTTGTCTTGTCTTGTCTAGTCTTGTCTAGTCTTGTCTAGTCTTGTCTAGTCTTGTCTTGTCTTGTCTTGTCTAGTCTAGTCTTGTCTAGTCTTGTCTAGTCTTGTCTAGTCTTGTCTAGTCTTGTCTAGTCTTGTCTAGTCTTGTCTAGTCTTGTCTTGTCTTGTCTTGTTTTGTCTTGTCTTGTCTTGTCTTGTCTTGTCTTGTCTTGTCTTGTCTTGTCTTGTCTTGTCTTGTCTTGTCTTGTCTTCTCTTGTCTTGTCTTGTCTTGTCTTGTCTTGTCTTGTCTTGTCTTCTCTTGTCTTGTCTTGTCTTGTCTTGTCTTGTCTTGTCTTGTCTTGTCTTGTCTTGTCTTGTCTAGTCTTGTCTAGTCTTGTCTTGTCTTGTCTTGTCTTGTCTTGTCTTGTCTTGTCTTGTCTTGTCTAGTCTTGTCTAGTCTTGTCTTGTCTTGTCTAGTCTTGTCTAGTCTTGTCTAGTCTTGTCTTGTCTTGTCTTGTCTTGTCTTGTCTGGTCTTGTCTTGTCTTGTCTTGTCTTGTTTTGTCATGTCATGTCATGTCATGTCATGTCATGTTGTGTTGTGTTGTGTTGTTTTGTCTTGTCTTGTCTTGTTTTGTCTTGTTTTGTCTTGTTTTGTCTTGTCATGTCTTCTCATGTCTTGTCTTGTCTTGTCTTGTCTTGTCTTGTCTTGTCTTTTCTTGTCTGGTCTTGTCTTGTCTTGTCTAGTGTAGTCTTGTCTTGTCTAGTCTTATCTTGTCTAGTCTTGTCTAGTCTTGTCTTGTCTTGTCTAGTCTTGTCTAGTCTTGTCTAGTCTTGTCTTGTCTTGTCTTGTCTTGTCTTGTCTTGTCTTGTCTTGTCTTGTCTTGTTTTCGTTGTCTAGTCTTGTCTAGTCTTGTCTAGTCTTGTCTTGTCTTGTCTAGTCTTGTCTAGTCTTGTCTTGTCTTGTCTTGTCTTGTCTTGTCTTGTCTATTCTTGTCTAGTCTTGTCTTGTCTTGTCTAGTCTTGTCTAGTCTTGTCTAGTCTTGTCTTGTCTTGTCTTGTCTTGTCTTGTCTGGTCTTGTCTTGTCTTGTCTTGTTTTGTCATGTCATGTCATGTCATGTTGTGTTGTGTTGTTTTGTCTTGTCTTGTTTTGTCTTGTCTTGTCTTGTCTTGTCTTGTCTTGTCTTGTCTTGTCTTGTCTTGTCTTGTCTTGTCTTGTCTTGTGTTGTCTTGTCTTGTCTTGTCTAGTCTTGTCTAGTCTTGTCTTGTCTTGTCTAGTCTTGTCTAGTCTTGTCTAGTCTTGTCTTGTCTTGTCTAGTCTTGTCTAGTCTTGTCTTGTCTTGTCTTGTCTTGTCTTGTCTTGTCTATTCTTGTCTAGTCTTGTCTTGTCTTGTCTAGTCTTGTCTAGTCTTGTCTTGTCTTGTCTTGTCTTGTCTTGTCTTGTCTGGTCTTGTCTTGTCTTGTCTTGTCTTGTCTTGTCTTGTCTTGTCTAGTCTTGTCTTGTCTTGTCTAGTCTTGTCTAGTCTTGTCTTGTCTTGTTTTGTCTAGTCTTGTCTAGTCTTGTCTAGTCTTGTCTAGTCTTGTCTAGTCTTGTCTAGTCTTGTCTAGTCTTGTCTTGTCTTGTCTTGTCTAGTCTAGTCTTGTCTAGTCTTGTCTTGTCTTGTCTTGTCTTGTCTTGTCTTGTCTATTCTTGTCTAGTCTTGTCTTGTCTTGTCTAGTCTTGTCTAGTCTTGTCTTGTCTTGTCTTGTCTTGTCTTGTCTTGTCTTGTTTTCGTTGTCTAGTCTTGTCTAGTCTTGTCTAGTCTTGTCTTGTCTTGTCTAGTCTTGTCTAGTCTTGTCTTGTCTTGTCTTGTCTTGTCTTGTCTTGTCTATTCTTGTCTAGTCTTGTCTTGTCTTGTCTAGTCTTGTCTAGTCTTGTCTTGTCTTGTCTTGTCTTGTCTTGTCTTGTCTGGTCTTGTCTTGTCTTGTCTTGTCTTGTCTTGTCTTGTCTTGTCTAGTCTTGTCTTGTCTTGTCTAGTCTTGTCTAGTCTTGTCTTGTCTTGTTTTGTCTAGTCTTGTCTAGTCTTGTCTAGTCTTGTCTAGTCTTGTCTAGTCTTGTCTAGTCTTGTCTAGTCTTGTCTAGTCTTGTCTAGTCTTGTCTAGTCTTGTCTAGTCTTGTCTAGTCTTGTTTTGTCTTGTCTTGTTTTGTCTTGTCTAGTCTTGTCTAGTCTTGTCTAGTCTAGTCTTGTCTAGTCTTGTTAAGTCTTGTCTCGTCTTGTCTTGTTTTGTCTTGTCTTGTCTTGTCTTGTCTTTTCTTGTCTGGTCTTGTCTTGTCTTGTCTAGTCTAGTCTTGTCTTTTCTTGTCTTGTCTAGTCTTGTCTTGTCTTGTCTTTTCTTGTCTGGTCTTGTCTTGTCTTGTCTTGTCTTGTCTTGTCTAGTCTTGTCTAGTCTTGTCTAGTCTTGTCTTGTCTAGTCTTGTCTAGTCTTGTCTTGTCTAGTCTTGTCTAGTCTTGTCTTGTCTAGTCTTGTCTAGTCTTGTCTAGTCTTGTCTAGTCTTGTCTTGTCTTGTCTTGTCTAGTCTTGTCTAGTCTTGTCTAGTCTTGTCTAGTCTTGTCTTGTCTTGTCTTGTCTTGTCTTGTCTTGTCTTGTCTTGTCTTGTCTTGTCTTGTCTTGTCTTGTCTAGTCTTGTCTAGTCTTGTCTTGTCTTGTCTAGTCTTGTCTAGTCTTGTCTTGTCTTGTCTTGTCTAGTCTTGTCTAGTCTTGTCTAGTCTTGTCTAGTCTTGTCTTGTCTTGTCTAGTCTTGTCTTGTCTAGTCTTGTCTTGTCTTGTCTAGTCTTGTCTAGTCTTGTCTAGTCTTGTCTTGTCTTGTCTAGTCTTGTCTAGTCTTGTCTTGTCTTGTCTTGTCTAGTCTTGTCTAGTCTTGTCTAGTCTTGTCTTGTCTTGTCTTGTCTTGTCTTGTCTAGTCTTGTCTAGTCTTGTCTTGTCTTGTCTAGTCTTGTCTAGTCTTGTCTAGTCTTGTCTTGTCTTGTCTTGTCTTGTCTTGTCTGGTCTTGTCTTGTCTTGTCTTGTCTTGTTTTGTCATGTCATGTCATGTCATGTCATGTCATGTCATGTTGTGTTGTGTTGTTTTGTCTGGTCTTGTCTTGTCTTGTCTAGTCTAGTCTTGTCTTGTCTAGTCTTATCTTGTCTAGTCTTGTCTAGTCTTGTCTTGTCTTGTCTTGTCTAGTCTTGTCTAGTCTTGTCTAGTCTTGTCTTGTCTTGTCTAGTCTTGTCTAGTCTTGTCTAGTCTTGTCTAGTCTTGTCTTGTCTTGTCTTGTCTAGTCTTGTCTAGTCTTGTCTAGTCTTGTCTAGTCTTGTCTTGTCTTGTCTAGTCTTGTCTTGTCTAGTCTTGTCTAGTCTTGTCTAGTCTTGTCTAGTCTTGTCTTGTCTTGTCTTGTCTAGTCTTGTCTAGTCTTGTCTAGTCTTGTCTTGTCTTGTCTTGTCTTGTCTTGTCTTGTCTTGTCTTGTCTTGTCTTGTCTTGTCTTTCGTTGTCTAGTCTTGTCTAGTCTTGTCTAGTCTTGTCTTGTCTTGTCTAGTCTTGTCTAGTCTTGTCTTGTCTTGTCTTGTCTTGTCTTGTCTTGTCTTGTCTATTCTTGTCTAGTCTTGTCTTGTCTTGTCTAGTCTTGTCTAGTCTTGTCTAGTCTTGTCTTGTCTTGTCTTGTCTTGTCTTGTCTGGTCTTGTCTTGTCTTGTCTTGTTTTGTCATGTCATGTCATGTCATGTTGTGTTGTGTTGTTTTGTCTTGTCTTGTTTTGTCTTGTCTTGTCTTGTCTTGTCTTGTCTTGTCTTGTCTTGTCTTGTCTTGTCTTGTCTTGTCTTGTCTTGTCTTGTCTTGTCTTGTCTTGTCTTGTCTTGTCTTGTCTTGTCTTGTCTTGTCTTGTCTAGTCTTGTCTAGTCTTGTCTTGTCTTGTCTAGTCTTGTCTAGTCTTGTCTAGTCTTGTCTTGTCTTGTCTTGTCTTGTCTTGTCTGGTTTTGTCTTGTTTTGTCTTGTCATGTCTTCTCATGTCTTGTCTTGTCTTGTCTTGTCTTGTCTTGTCTTGTCTTGTCTTGTCTTGTCTTGTCTTTTCTTGTCTGGTCTTGTCTTGTCTTGTCTAGTCTAGTCTTGTCTTTTCTTGTCTTGTCTAGTCTTGTCTTGTCTTGTCTTTTCTTGTCTGGTCTTGTCTTGTCTTGTCTTGTCTTGTCTTGTCTTGTCTAGTCTTGTCTTGTCTTGTCTAGTCTTATCTAGTCTTGTCTTGTCTTGTCTTGCCTTGTCTAGTCTTGTCTTGTCTTGTCTAGTCTTGTCTTGTCTTGTCTAGTCTTGTCTAGTCTTGTCTAGTCTAGTCTAGTCTTGTCTAGTCTTGTCTAGTCTTGTCTAGTCTTGTCTTGTCTTGTCTAGTCTTGTCTAGTCTTGTCTAGTCTTGTCTTGTCTTGTCTTGTCTTGTCTTGTCTTGTCTTGTCTTGTCTTGTCTTGTCTTGTCTGGTCTTGTCTTGTCTTGTCTTGTCTTGTTTTGTCATGTCATGTCATGTCATGTCATGTCATGTCATGTTGTGTTGTGTTGTTTTGTCTTGTCTTGTCTTGTTTTGTCTTGTTTTGTCTTGTTTTGTCTTGTCATGTCTTCTCATGTCTTGTCTTGTCTTGTCTTATCTTGTCTTGTCTTGTCTTGTCTTGTCTTGTCTTGTCTTGTCTATTCTTGTCTAGTCTTGTCTTGTCTTGTCTAGTCTTGTCTTGTCTAGTCTTGTCTAGTCTTGTCTAGTCTTGTCTTGTCTTGTCTTGTCTTGTCTAGTCTTGTCTAGTCTTGTCTAGTCTTGTCTTGTCTTGTCTAGTCTTGTCTAGTCTTGTCTAGTCTTGTCTTGTCTTGTCTTGTCTAGTCTTGTCTAGTCTTGTCTAGTCTTGTCTAGTCTTGTCTAGTCTTGTCTTGTCTTGTCTAGTCTTGTCTTGTCTAGTCTTGTCTAGTCTTGTCTAGTCTTGTCTAGTCTTGTCTAGTCTTGTCTTGTCTTGTCTTGTCTAGTCTTGTCTAGTCTTGTCTAGTCTTGTCTTGTCTTGTCTTGTCTTGTCTTGTCTTGTCTTGTCTTGTCTTTCCTTGTCTAGTCTTGTCTAGTCTTGTCTTGTCTTGTCTAGTCTTGTCTAGTCTTGTCTAGTCTTGTCTTGTCTTGTCTAGTCTTGTCTAGTCTTGTCTAGTCTTGTCTTGTCTTGTCTTGTCTTGTCTTGTCTTGTCTGGTCTTGTCTTGTCTTGTCTTGTCTTGTTTTGTCATGTCATGTCATGTCTTGTCTTGTCTTGTCTTTCCTTGTCTAGTCTTGTCTAGTCTAGTCTTGTCTAGTCTTGTCTTGTCTTGTCTTGTCTTTCCTTGTCTAGTCTTGTCTAGTCTTGTCTTGTCTTGTCTAGTCTTGTCTAGTCTTGTCTAGTCTTGTCTTGTCTTGTCTAGTCTTGTCTAGTCTTGTCTAGTCTTGTCTTGTCTTGTCTTGTCTTGTCTTGTCTTGTCTTGTCTAGTCTTGTCTAGTCTTGTCTTGTCTTGTCTAGTCTTGTCTAGTCTTGTCTAGTCTTGTCTTGTCTTGTCTTGTCTAGTCTTGTCTAGTCTTGTCTAGTCTTGTCTAGTCTTGTCTAGTCTTGTCTTGTCTTGTCTAGTCTTGTCTTGTCTAGTCTTGTCTAGTCTTGTCTAGTCTTGTCTAGTCTTGTCTAGTCTTGTCTAGTCTTGTCTTGTCTTGTCTAGTCTTGTCTTGTCTAGTCTTGTCTAGTCTTGTCTAGTCTTGTCTAGTCTTGTCTAGTCTTGTCTTGTCTTGTCTTGTCTTGTCTGGTCTTGTCTTGTCTTGTCTTGTCTTGTCATGTCATGTTGTGTTGTGTTGTTTTGTCTTGTCTTGTCTTGTTTTGTCTTGTTTTGTCTTGTTTTGTCTTGTCATGTCTTCTCATGTCTTGTCTTGTCTTGTCTTATCTTGTCTTGTCTTGTCTTGTCTTGTCTTGTCTTGTCTATTCTTGTCTAGTCTTGTCTTGTCTTGTCTAGTCTTGTCTTGTCTAGTCTTGTCTAGTCTTGTCTTGTCTTGTCTTGTCTTGTCTAGTCTTGTCTAGTCTTGTCTAGTCTTGTCTTGTCTTGTCTAGTCTTGTCTAGTCTTGTCTAGTCTTGTCTAGTCTTGTCTTGTCTTGTCTAGTCTTGTCTTGTCTTGTCTAGTCTTGTCTTGTCTAGTCTTGTCTAGTCTTGTCTAGTCTTGTCTAGTCTTGTCTAGTCTTGTCTTGTCTTGTCTAGTCTTGTCTTGTCTAGTCTTGTCTAGTCTTGTCTAGTCTTGTCTAGTCTTGTCTAGTCTTGTCTTGTCTTGTCTTGTCTAGTCTTGTCTAGTCTTGTCTTGTCTTGTCTAGTCTTGTCTAGTCTTGTCTAGTCTTGTCTTGTCTTGTCTTGTCTTGTCTTGTCTTGTCTTGTCTGGTCTTGTCTTGTCTTGTCTTGTCTTGTTTTGTCATGTCATGTCATGTCTTGTCTTGTCTTGTCTTTCCTTGTCTAGTCTTGTCTAGTCTAGTCTTGTCTAGTCTTGTCTTGTCTTGTCTTGTCTTTCCTTGTCTAGTCTTGTCTTGTCTTGTCTAGTCTTGTCTAGTCTTGTCTTGTCTTGTCTTGTCTTGTCTTGTCTTGTCTTGTCTAGTCTTGTCTAGTCTTGTCTTGTCTTGTCTTGTCTTGTCTTGTCTTGTCTTGTCTTGTCTTGTCTTTCCTTGTCTAGTCTTGTCTAGTCTAGTCTTGTCTAGTCTTGTCTAGTCTTGTCTAGTCTTGTCTAGTCTTGTCTTGTCTTGTCTAGTCTTGTCTAGTCTTGTCTTGTCTTGTCTAGTCTTGTCTAGTCTTGTCTAGTCTTGTCTTGTCTTGTCTTGTCTTGTCTTGTCTTGTCTGGTCTTGTCTTGTCTTGTCTTGTCTTGTCATGTCATGTTGTGTTGTGTTGTTTTGTCTTGTCTTGTCTTGTTTTGTCTTGTTTTGTCTTGTTTTGTCTTGTCATGTCTTCTCATGTCTTGTCTTGTCTTGTCTTATCTTGTCTTGTCTTGTCTTGTCTTGTCTTGTCTTGTCTTGTCTATTCTTGTCTAGTCTTGTCTTGTCTTGTCTAGTCTTGTCTTGTCTAGTCTTGTCTAGTCTTGTCTTGTCTTGTCTTGTCTTGTCTAGTCTTGTCTAGTCTTGTCTAGTCTTGTCTTGTCTTGTCTAGTCTTGTCTAGTCTTGTCTAGTCTTGTCTTGTCTTGTCTTGTCTAGTCTTGTCTAGTCTTGTCTAGTCTTGTCTAGTCTTGTCTAGTCTTGTCTTGTCTTGTCTAGTCTTGTCTTGTCTAGTCTTGTCTGGTCTTGTCTTGTCTTGTCTTGTCTTGTCTTGTCTTGTCTAGTCTTGTCTTGTCTTGTCTAGTCTTGTCTAGTCTTGTCTTGTCTTGTCTTGCCTTGTCTAGTCTTGTCTTGTCTTGTCTAGTCTTGTCTTGTCTTGTCTAGTCTTGTCTAGTCTTGTCTAGTCTAGTCTTGTCTTGTCTTGTCTTGTCTTGTCTATTCTTGTCTAGTCTTGTCTTGTCTTGTCTAGTCTTGTCTAGTCTTGTCTAGTCTTGTCTTGTCTTGTCTTGTCTTGTCTTGTCTGGTCTTGTCTTGTCTTGTCTTGTTTTGTCATGTCATGTCATGTCATGTTGTGTTGTGTTGTTTTTTCTTGTCTTGTTTTGTCTTGTTTTGTCTTGTCATGTCTTCTCATGTCTTGTCTTGTCTTGTCTTGTCTTGTCTTGTCTAGTCTTGTCTAGTCTTGTCTAGTCTTGTCTAGTCTTGTCTTGTCTTGTCTAGTCTTGTCTTGTCTAGTCTTGTCTAGTCTTGTCTAGTCTTGTCTAGTCTTGTCTAGTCTTGTCTTGTCTAGTCTTGTCTAGTCTTGTCTAGTCTTGTCTTGTCTTGTCTAGTCTTGTCTTGTCTAGTCTTGTCTAGTCTTGTCTAGTCTTGTCTTGTCTTGTCTAGTCTTGTCTTGTCTAGTCTTGTCTAGTCTTGTCTAGTCTTGTCTAGTCTTGTCTAGTCTTGTCTTGTCTTGTCTTGTCTAGTCTTGTCTAGTCTTGTCTAGTCTTGTCTTGTCTTGTCTTGTCTTGTCTTGTCTTGTCTTGTCTATTCTTGTCTAGTCTTGTCTAGTCTTGTCTAGTCTTGTCTAGTCTTGTCTTGTCTTGTCATGTCTAGTCTTGTCTAGTCTTGTCTAGTCTTGTCTTGTCTTGTCTTGTCTAGTCTTGTCTAGTCTAGTCTTGTCTAGTCTTGTCTAGTCTTGTCTAGTCTTGTCTCGTCTTGTCTTGTTTTGTCTTGTTTTGTCTTGTTTTGTCTTGTCATGTCTAGTCTTGTCTAGTCTTGTCTAGTCTTGTCTAGTCGTGTCTAGTCTTGTCTAGTCTTGTCTAGTCTTGTCTAGTCTTGTCTTGTCTTGTCTTGTCTAGTCTTGTCTTGTCTTGTCTTGTCTAGTCTTGTCTAGTCTTGTCTAGTCTTGTCTAGTCTTGTCTAGTCTTGTCTAGTCTTGTCTAGTCTTGTCTAGTCTTGTCTAGTCTTGTCTTGTCTTGTCTGGTCTTGTCTTGTCTTGTCTAGTCTTGTCTTGTCTTGTCTTGTCTAGTCTTGTCTTGTCTTGTCTTGTCTAGTCTTGTCTAGTCTTGTCTAGTCTTGTCTTGTCTTGTCTAGTCTTGTCTAGTCTTGTCTAGTCTTGTCTAGTCTTGTCTAGTCTTGTCTTGTCTTGTCTAGTCTTGTCTAGTCTTGTCTAGTCTTGTCTTGTCTAGTCTTGTCTAGTCTTGTCTAGTCTTGTCTTGTCTTGTCTAGTCTTGTCTTGTCTAGTCTTGTCTAGTCTTGTCTAGTCTTGTCTTGTCTTGTCTAGTCTTGTCTTGTCTAGTCTTGTCTAGTCTTGTCTAGTCTTGTCTAGTCTTGTCTTGTCTTGTCTTGTCTAGTCTTGTCTAGTCTTGTCTAGTCTTGTCTTGTCTTGTCTTGTCTTGTCTTGTCTTGTCTTGTCTTGTCTATTCTTGTCTAGTCTTGTCTAGTCTTGTCTAGTCTTGTCTTGTCTTGTCATGTCTAGTCTTGTCTAGTCTTGTCTAGTCTTGTCTTGTCTTGTCTTGTCTAGTCTTGTCTAGTCTAGTCTTGTCTAGTCTTGTCTAGTCTTGTCTAGTCTTGTCTCGTCTTGTCTTGTTTTGTCTTGTTTTGTCTTGTTTTGTCTTGTCATGTCTTCTCATGTCTTGTCTTGTCTTGTCTTGTCTTGTCTTGTCTTTTCTTGTCTGGTCTTGTCTTGTCTTGTCTAGTCTAGTCTTGTCTTTTCTTGTCTTGTCTAGTCTTGTCTTGTCTTGTCTTTTCTTGTCTGGTCTTGTCTTGTCTTGTCTTGTCTTGTCTTGTCTAGTCTTGTCTTGTCTTGTCTAGTCTTGTCTAGTCTTGTCTTGTCTTGTCTTGTCTAGTCTTGTCTAGTCTTGTCTTGTCTTGTGTTGTCTTGTCTTGTCTTGTCTTGTCTAGTCTTGTCTAGTCTTGTCTAGTCTTGTCTAGTCGTGTCTAGTCTTGTCTAGTCTTGTCTAGTCTTGTCTAGTCTTGTCTTGTCTTGTCTTGTCTAGTCTTGTCTTGTCTTGTCTTGTCTTGTCTTGTCTAGTCTTGTCTAGTCTTGTCTAGTCTTGTCTAGTCTTGTCTAGTCTTGTCTAGTCTTGTCTAGTCTTGTCTAGTCTTGTCTTGTCTTGTCTGGTCTTGTCTTGTCTTGTCTAGTCTTGTCTTGTCTTGTCTTGTCTAGTCTTGTCTTGTCTTGTCTTGTCTAGTCTTGTCTAGTCTTGTCTAGTCTTGTCTTGTCTTGTCTAGTCTTGTCTAGTCTAGTCTAGTCTTGTCTAGTCTTGTCTTGTCTAGTCTTGTCTTGTCTTGTCTTGCCTTGTCTTGTCTTGTCTTGTCTTGTCTTGTCTTGTCTTGTCTTGTCTTGTCTTGTCTTGTCTTGTCTTGTCTTGTCTTGTCTTGTCTTGTCTTGTCTTGTCTTGTCTTGTCTTGTCTTGTCTTGTCTTGTCTTGTCTTGTCTTGTCTTGTCTTGTCTTGTCTTGTCTTGTCTTGTCTTGTCTTGTCTTGTCTTGTCTTGTCTTGTCTTGTCTTGTCTTGTCTTGTCTTGTCTTGTCTTGTCTTGTCTTGTCTTGTCTTGTCTTGTCTAGTCTTGTCTAGTCTTGTCTTGTCTTGTCTAGTCTTGTCTTGTCTTGTCTTGTCTTGTCTTGTCTTGTCTTGTCTTGTCTTGTCTAGTCTTGTCTTGTCTTGTCTTGTCTTGTCTTGTCTTGTCTTGTCTTTTCTTGTCTGGTCTTGTCTTGTCTTGTCTAGTCTAGTCTAGTCTTGTCTTTTCTTGTCTTGTCTAGTCTTGTCTTGTCTTGTCTTTTCTTGTCTGGTCTTGTCTTGTCTTGTCTTGTCTTGTCTTGTCTTGTCTAGTCTTGTCTTGTCTTGTCTAGTCTTGTCTAGTCTTGTCTTGTCTTGTCTTGTCTAGTCTTGTCTAGTCTTGTCTAGTCTTGTCTTGTCTTGTCTAGTCTTGTCTAGTCTAGTCTTGTCTAGTCTTGTCTAGTCTTGTCTTGTCTTGTCTAGTCTTGTCTAGTCTTGTCTAGTCTTGTCTAGTCTTGTCTTGTCTTGTCTAGTCTTGTCTTGTCTAGTCTTGTCTAGTCTTGTCTAGTCTTGTCTAGTCTTGTCTTGTCTAGTCTTGTCTAGTCTTGTCTAGTCTTGTCTTGTCTTGTCTTGTCTAGTCTAGTCTTGTCTAGTCTTGTCTAGTCTTGTCTAGTCTTGTCTAGTCTTGTCTTGTCTTGTCTTGTCTAGTCTTGTCTAGTCTTGTCTAGTCTTGTCTTGTCTTGTCTTGTCTTGTCTTGTCTATTCTTGTCTAGTCTTGTCTTGTCTTGTCTAGTCTTGTCTAGTCTTGTCTTGTCTTGTCTTGTCTTGTCTTGTCTGGTCTTGTCTTGTCTTGTCTTGTTTTGTCATGTCATGTCATGTCATGTTGTGTTGTCTTGTCTAGTCTTGTCTAGTCTAGTCTTGTCTAGTCTTGTCTAGTCTTGTCTTGTCTAGTCTTGTCTAGTCTTGTCTAGTCTTGTCTTGTCTTGTCTAGTCTTGTCTAGTCTTGTCTAGTCTTGTCTTGTCTAGTCTTGTCTAGTCTTGTCTAGTCTTGTCTTGTCTTGTCTAGTCTTGTCTTGTCTAGTCTTGTCTAGTCTTGTCTAGTCTTGTCTAGTCTTGTCTAGTCTTGTCTTGTCTTGTCTTGTCTAGTCTTGTCTAGTCTTGTCTAGTCTTGTCTAGTCTTGTCTAGTCTTGTCTTGTCTTGTCTTGTCTAGTCTAGTCTTGTCTAGTCTTGTCTAGTCTTGTCTAGTCTTGTCTTGTCTTGTCTAGTCTTGTCTTGTCTAGTCTTGTCTAGTCTTGTCTAGTCTTGTCTAGTCTTGTCTTGTCTAGTCTTGTCTAGTCTTGTCTAGTCTTGTCTTGTCTTGTCTAGTCTTGTCTTGTCTAGTCTAGTCTAGTCTTGTCTAGTCTTGTCTTGTCTTGTCTAGTCTTGTCTTGTCTAGGCTTGTCTCGTCTTGTCTTGTTTTGTCTTGTTTTGTCTTGTTTTGTCTTGTCATGTCTTCTCATGTCTTGTCTTGTCTTGTCTTGTCTTGTCTTGTCTTGTCTTTTCTTGTCTGGTCTTGTCTTGTCTTGTCTAGTCTAGTCTTGTCTTTTCTTGTCTTGTCTAGTCTTGTCTTGTCTTGTCTTTTCTTGTCTGGTCTTGTCTTGTCTTGTCTTGTCTTGTCTTGTCTAGTCTTGTCTTGTCTTGTCTAGTCTTGTCTAGTCTTGTCTTGTCTTGTTTTGTCTAGTCTTGTCTAGTCTTGTCTAGTCTTGTCTAGTCTTGTCTAGTCTTGTCTAGTCTTGTCTAGTCTTGTCTAGTCTTGTCTAGTCTTGTCTAGTCTTGTCTAGTCTTGTCTTGTCTTGTCTTGTTTTGTCTTGTCTAGTCTTGTCTAGTCTTGTCTAGTCTAGTCTTGTCTAGTCTTGTCTAGTCTTGTCTCGTCTTGTCTTGTTTTGTCTTGTCTTGTCTTGTCTTGTCTTTTCTTGTCTAGTCTTGTCTCGTCTTGTCTTGTTTTGTCTTGTCTTGTCTTTTCTTGTCTGGTCTTGTCTTGTCTTGTCTAGTCTAGTCTTGTCTTTTCTTGTCTTTTCTTGTCTTGTCTAGTCTTGTCTTGTCTTGTCTTTTCTTGTCTGGTCTTGTCTTGTCTTGTCTGGTCTTGTCTTGTCTAGTCTTGTCTAGTCTTGTCTAGTCTTGTCTTGTCTAGTCTTGTCTAGTCTTGTCTAGTCTTGTCTTGTCTTGTCTAGTCTTGTCTTGTCTAGTCTTGTCTAGTCTTGTCTAGTCTTGTCTAGTCTTGTCTAGTCTTGTCTTGTCTTGTCTTGTCTAGTCTTGTCTAGTCTTGTCTAGTCTTGTCTAGTCTTGTCTAGTCTTGTCTTGTCTAGTCTAGTCTTGTCTAGTCTTGTCTAGTCTTGTCTAGTCTTGTCTAGTCTTGTCTAGTCTTGTCTAGTCTTGTCTAGTCTTGTCTAGTCTTGTCTTGTCTTGTCTTGTTTTGTCTTGTCTTGTCTTGTCTTGTCTTGTCTTGTCTTGTCTTGTCTTGTCTTGTCTTGTCTTGTCTTGTCTTCTCTTGTCTTGTCTTGTCTTGTCTTGTCTTGTCTTGTCTTGTCTTGTCTTGTCTTGTCTTGTCTTGTCTTGTCTTGTCTTGTCTTGTCTTGTCTTGTCTTGTCTTGTCTTGTCTTGTCTAGTCTTGTCTAGTCTTGTCTTGTCTTGTCTTGTCTTGTCTTGTCTTGTCTTGTCTTGTCTTGTCTAGTCTTGTCTAGTCTTGTCTTGTCTTGTCTAGTCTTGTCTAGTCTTGTCTAGTCTTGTCTTGTCTTGTCTTGTCTTGTCTTGTCTGGTCTTGTCTTGTCTTGTCTTGTCTTGTTTTGTCATGTCATGTCATGTCATGTCATGTCATGTCATGTTGTGTTGTGTTGTGTTGTTTTGTCTTGTCTTGTCTTGTTTTGTCTTGTTTTGTCTTGTTTTGTCTTGTCATGTCTTCTCATGTCTTGTCTTGTCTTGTCTTGTCTTGTCTTGTCTTTTCTTGTCTGGTCTTGTCTTGTCTTGTCTAGTGTAGTCTTGTCTTGTCTAGTCTTATCTTGTCTAGTCTTGTCTAGTCTTGTCTTGTCTTGTCTAGTCTTGTCTAGTCTTGTCTAGTCTTGTCTTGTCTTGTCTTGTCTTGTCTTGTCTTGTCTTGTCTTGTCTTGTCTTGTTTTCGTTGTCTAGTCTTGTCTAGTCTTGTCTAGTCTTGTCTTGTCTTGTCTAGTCTTGTCTAGTCTTGTCTTGTCTTGTCTTGTCTTGTCTTGTCTTGTCTATTCTTGTCTAGTCTTGTCTTGTCTTGTCTAGTCTTGTCTAGTCTTGTCTAGTCTTGTCTTGTCTTGTCTTGTCTTGTCTTGTCTGGTCTTGTCTTGTCTTGTCTTGTTTTGTCATGTCATGTCATGTCATGTTGTGTTGTGTTGTTTTGTCTTGTCTTGTTTTGTCTTGTCTTGTCTTGTCTTGTCTTGTCTTGTCTTGTCTTGTCTTGTCTTGTCTTGTCTTGTCTTGTCTTGTCTTGTGTTGTCTTGTCTTGTCTTGTCTAGTCTTGTCTAGTCTTGTCTTGTCTTGTCTAGTCTTGTCTAGTTTTGTCTAGTCTTGTCTTGTCTTGTCTAGTCTTGTCTAGTCTTGTCTTGTCTTGTCTTGTCTTGTCTTGTCTTGTCTATTCTTGTCTAGTCTTGTCTTGTCTTGTCTAGTCTTGTCTAGTCTTGTCTTGTCTTGTCTTGTCTTGTCTTGTCTTGTCTGGTCTTGTCTTGTCTTGTCTTGTCTTGTCTTGTCTTGTCTAGTCTTGTCTTGTCTTGTCTAGTCTTGTCTAGTCTTGTCTTGTCTTGTTTTGTCTAGTCTTGTCTAGTCTTGTCTAGTCTTGTCTAGTCTTGTCTAGTCTTGTCTAGTCTTGTCTAGTCTTGTCTAGTCTTGTCTTGTCTTGTCTTGTCTAGTCTAGTCTTGTCTAGTCTTGTCTTGTCTTGTCTTGTCTTGTCTTGTCTATTCTTGTCTAGTCTTGTCTTGTCTTGTCTAGTCTTGTCTAGTCTTGTCTTGTCTTGTCTTGTCTTGTCTTGTCTTGTCTTGTTTTCGTTGTCTAGTCTTGTCTAGTCTTGTCTAGTCTTGTCTTGTCTTGTCTAGTCTTGTCTAGTCTTGTCTTGTCTTGTCTTGTCTTGTCTTGTCTTGTCTATTCTTGTCTAGTCTTGTCTTGTCTTGTCTAGTCTTGTCTAGTCTTGTCTTGTCTTGTCTTGTCTTGTCTTGTCTTGTCTGGTCTTGTCTTGTCTTGTCTTGTCTTGTCTTGTCTTGTCTTGTCTAGTCTTGTCTTGTCTTGTCTAGTCTTGTCTAGTCTTGTCTTGTCTTGTTTTGTCTAGTCTTGTCTAGTCTTGTCTAGTCTTGTCTAGTCTTGTCTAGTCTTGTCTAGTCTTGTCTAGTCTTGTCTAGTCTTGTCTAGTCTTGTCTAGTCTTGTCTAGTCTTGTCTAGTCTTGTCTAGTCTTGTCTAGTCTTGTTTTGTCTTGTCTTGTTTTGTCTTGTCTAGTCTTGTCTAGTCTTGTCTAGTCTAGTCTTGTCTAGTCTTGTCTAGTCTTGTCTCGTCTTGTCTTGTTTTGTCTTGTCTTGTCTTGTCTTGTCTTTTCTTGTCTGGTCTTGTCTTGTCTTGTCTAGTCTAGTCTTGTCTTTTCTTGTCTTGTCTAGTCTTGTCTTGTCTTGTCTAGTCTTGTCTAGTCTTGTCTAGTCTTGTCTTGTCTTGTCTTGTCTTGTCTTGTCTAGTCTTGTCTAGTCTTGTCTTGTCTTGTCTAGTCTTGTCTAGTCTTGTCTAGTCTTGTCTTGTCTTGTCTAGTCTTGTCTAGTCTTGTCTTGTCTTGTCTTGTCTTGTCTTGTCTTGTCTATTCTTGTCTAGTCTTGTCTTGTCTTGTCTAGTCTTGTCTAGTCTTGTCTTGTCTTGTCTTGTCTAGTCTTGTCTAGTCTTGTCTTGTCTAGTCTTGTCTAGTCTTGTCTTGTCTTGTCTTGTCTTGTCTTGTCTTGTCTTGTCTAGTCTTGTCTAGTCTTGTCTTGTCTTGTCTAGTCTTGTCTAGTCTTGTCTAGTCTTGTCTTGTCTTGTCTTGTCTAGTCTTGTCTAGTCTTGTCTAGTCTTGTCTAGTCTTGTCTAGTCTTGTCTTGTCTTGTCTTGTCTTGTCTAGTCTTGTCTAGTCTTGTCTAGTCTTGTCTTGTCTTGTCTAGTCTTGTCTAGTCTTGTCTTGTCTTGTCTTGTCTAGTCTTGTCTAGTCTTGTCTAGTCTTGTCTAGTCTTGTCTAGTCTTGTCTTGTCTTGTCTTGTCTTGTTTTGTCATGTCATGTCATGTCTTGTCTTGTCTTGTCTTTCCTTGTCTAGTCTTGTCTAGTCTAGTCTTGTCTAGTCTTGTCTTGTCTTGTCTAGTCTTGTCTAGTCTTGTCTTGTCTTGTCTAGTCTTGTCTAGTCTTGTCTAGTCTTGTCTTGTCTTGTCTTGTCTTGTCTTGTCTTGTCTGGTCTTGTCTTGTCTTGTCTTGTCTTGTCATGTCATGTTGTGTTGTGTTGTTTTGTCTTGTCTTGTCTTGTTTTGTCTTGTTTTGTCTTGTTTTGTCTTGTCATGTCTTCTCATGTCTTGTCTTGTCTTGTCTTATCTTGTCTTGTCTTGTCTTGTCTTGTCTTGTCTTGTCTTGTCTATTCTTGTCTAGTCTTGTCTTGTCTTGTCTAGTCTTGTCTTGTCTAGTCTTGTCTAGTCTTGTCTTGTCTTGTCTTGTCTTGTCTAGTCTTGTCTAGTCTTGTCTAGTCTTGTCTTGTCTTGTCTAGTCTTGTCTAGTCTTGTCTAGTCTTGTCTTGTCTTGTCTTGTCTAGTCTTGTCTAGTCTTGTCTAGTCTTGTCTAGTCTTGTCTAGTCTTGTCTTGTCTTGTCTAGTCTTGTCTTGTCTAGTCTTGTCTGGTCTTGTCTTGTCTTGTCTTGTCTTGTCTTGTCTTGTCTTGTCTAGTCTTGTCTTGTCTTGTCTAGTCTTGTCTAGTCTTGTCTTGTCTTGTCTTGCCTTGTCTAGTCTTGTCTTGTCTTGTCTAGTCTTGTCTTGTCTTGTCTAGTCTTGTCTAGTCTTGTCTAGTCTAGTCTTGTCTTGTCTTGTCTTGTCTTGTCTATTCTTGTCTAGTCTTGTCTTGTCTTGTCTAGTCTTGTCTAGTCTTGTCTAGTCTTGTCTTGTCTTGTCTTGTCTTGTCTTGTCTGGTCTTGTCTTGTCTTGTCTTGTTTTGTCATGTCATGTCATGTCATGTTGTGTTGTGTTGTTTTTTCTTGTCTTGTTTTGTCTTGTTTTGTCTTGTCATGTCTTCTCATGTCTTGTCTTGTCTTGTCTTGTCTTGTCTTGTCTAGTCTTGTCTAGTCTTGTCTAGTCTTGTCTAGTCTTGTCTTGTCTTGTCTAGTCTTGTCTTGTCTAGTCTTGTCTAGTCTTGTCTAGTCTTGTCTAGTCTTGTCTTGTCTAGTCTTGTCTAGTCTTGTCTAGTCTTGTCTTGTCTTGTCTAGTCTTGTCTTGTCTAGTCTTGTCTAGTCTTGTCTAGTCTTGTCTTGTCTTGTCTAGTCTTGTCTTGTCTAGTCTTGTCTAGTCTTGTCTAGTCTTGTCTAGTCTTGTCTTGTCTTGTCTTGTCTAGTCTTGTCTAGTCTTGTCTAGTCTTGTCTTGTCTTGTCTTGTCTTGTCTTGTCTTGTCTTGTCTTGTCTATTCTTGTCTAGTCTTGTCTAGTCTTGTCTAGTCTTGTCTAGTCTTGTCTTGTCTTGTCATGTCTAGTCTTGTCTAGTCTTGTCTAGTCTTGTCTTGTCTTGTCTTGTCTAGTCTTGTCTAGTCTAGTCTTGTCTAGTCTTGTCTAGTCTTGTCTAGTCTTGTCTCGTCTTGTCTTGTTTTGTCTTGTTTTGTCTTGTTTTGTCTTGTCATGTCTAGTCTTGTCTAGTCTTGTCTAGTCTTGTCTAGTCGTGTCTAGTCTTGTCTAGTCTTGTCTAGTCTTGTCTAGTCTTGTCTTGTCTTGTCTTGTCTAGTCTTGTCTTGTCTTGTCTTGTCTAGTCTTGTCTAGTCTTGTCTAGTCTTGTCTAGTCTTGTCTAGTCTTGTCTAGTCTTGTCTAGTCTTGTCTAGTCTTGTCTAGTCTTGTCTTGTCTTGTCTGGTCTTGTCTTGTCTTGTCTAGTCTTGTCTTGTCTTGTCTTGTCTAGTCTTGTCTTGTCTTGTCTTGTCTAGTCTTGTCTAGTCTTGTCTAGTCTTGTCTTGTCTTGTCTAGTCTTGTCTAGTCTTGTCTAGTCTTGTCTAGTCTTGTCTAGTCTTGTCTTGTCTTGTCTAGTCTTGTCTAGTCTTGTCTAGTCTTGTCTTGTCTAGTCTTGTCTAGTCTTGTCTAGTCTTGTCTTGTCTTGTCTAGTCTTGTCTTGTCTAGTCTTGTCTAGTCTTGTCTAGTCTTGTCTTGTCTTGTCTAGTCTTGTCTTGTCTAGTCTTGTCTAGTCTTGTCTAGTCTTGTCTAGTCTTGTCTTGTCTTGTCTTGTCTAGTCTTGTCTAGTCTTGTCTAGTCTTGTCTTGTCTTGTCTTGTCTTGTCTTGTCTTGTCTTGTCTTGTCTATTCTTGTCTAGTCTTGTCTAGTCTTGTCTAGTCTTGTCTAGTCTTGTCTTGTCTTGTCATGTCTAGTCTTGTCTAGTCTTGTCTAGTCTTGTCTTGTCTTGTCTTGTCTAGTCTTGTCTAGTCTAGTCTTGTCTAGTCTTGTCTAGTCTTGTCTAGTCTTGTCTCGTCTTGTCTTGTTTTGTCTTGTTTTGTCTTGTTTTGTCTTGTCATGTCTTCTCATGTCTTGTCTTGTCTTGTCTTGTCTTGTCTTGTCTTTTCTTGTCTGGTCTTGTCTTGTCTTGTCTAGTCTAGTCTTGTCTTTTCTTGTCTTGTCTAGTCTTGTCTTGTCTTGTCTTTTCTTGTCTGGTCTTGTCTTGTCTTGTCTTGTCTTGTCTTGTCTAGTCTTGTCTTGTCTTGTCTAGTCTTGTCTAGTCTTGTCTTGTCTTGTCTTGTCTAGTCTTGTCTAGTCTTGTCTTGTCTTGTGTTGTCTTGTCTTGTCTTGTCTTGTCTAGTCTTGTCTAGTCTTGTCTAGTCTTGTCTAGTCGTGTCTAGTCTTGTCTAGTCTTGTCTAGTCTTGTCTAGTCTTGTCTTGTCTTGTCTTGTCTAGTCTTGTCTTGTCTTGTCTTGTCTTGTCTTGTCTAGTCTTGTCTAGTCTTGTCTAGTCTTGTCTAGTCTTGTCTAGTCTTGTCTAGTCTTGTCTAGTCTTGTCTAGTCTTGTCTTGTCTTGTCTGGTCTTGTCTTGTCTTGTCTAGTCTTGTCTTGTCTTGTCTTGTCTAGTCTTGTCTTGTCTTGTCTTGTCTAGTCTTGTCTAGTCTTGTCTAGTCTTGTCTTGTCTTGTCTAGTCTTGTCTAGTCTAGTCTAGTCTTGTCTAGTCTTGTCTTGTCTAGTCTTGTCTTGTCTTGTCTTGCCTTGTCTTGTCTTGTCTTGTCTTGTCTTGTCTTGTCTTGTCTTGTCTTGTCTTGTCTTGTCTTGTCTTGTCTTGTCTTGTCTTGTCTTGTCTTGTCTTGTCTTGTCTTGTCTTGTCTTGTCTTGTCTTGTCTTGTCTTGTCTTGTCTTGTCTTGTCTTGTCTTGTCTTGTCTTGTCTTGTCTTGTCTTGTCTTGTCTTGTCTTGTCTTGTCTTGTCTTGTCTAGTCTTGTCTAGTCTTGTCTTGTCTTGTCTAGTCTTGTCTTGTCTTGTCTTGTCTTGTCTTGTCTTGTCTTGTCTTGTCTTGTCTTGTCTTGTCTTGTCTTGTCTTGTCTTGTCTTGTCTTGTCTTGTCTTGTCTTGTCTTTTCTTGTCTGGTCTTGTCTTGTCTTGTCTAGTCTAGTCTTGTCTTTTCTTGTCTTGTCTAGTCTTGTCTTGTCTTGTCTTTTCTTGTCTGGTCTTGTCTTGTCTTGTCTTGTCTTGTCTTGTCTTGTCTAGTCTTGTCTTGTCTTGTCTAGTCTTGTCTAGTCTTGTCTTGTCTTGTCTTGTCTAGTCTTGTCTAGTCTTGTCTAGTCTTGTCTTGTCTTGTCTAGTCTTGTCTAGTCTAGTCTTGTCTAGTCTTGTCTAGTCTTGTCTTGTCTTGTCTAGTCTTGTCTAGTCTTGTCTAGTCTTGTCTAGTCTTGTCTTGTCTTGTCTAGTCTTGTCTTGTCTAGTCTTGTCTAGTCTTGTCTAGTCTTGTCTAGTCTTGTCTTGTCTAGTCTTGTCTAGTCTTGTCTAGTCTTGTCTTGTCTTGTCTTGTCTAGTCTAGTCTTGTCTAGTCTTGTCTAGTCTTGTCTAGTCTTGTCTAGTCTTGTCTTGTCTTGTCTTGTCTAGTCTTGTCTAGTCTTGTCTAGTCTTGTCTTGTCTTGTCTTGTCTTGTCTTGTCTATTCTTGTCTAGTCTTGTCTTGTCTTGTCTAGTCTTGTCTAGTCTTGTCTTGTCTTGTCTTGTCTTGTCTTGTCTGGTCTTGTCTTGTCTTGTCTTGTTTTGTCATGTCATGTCATGTCATGTTGTGTTGTCTTGTCTAGTCTTGTCTAGTCTAGTCTTGTCTAGTCTTGTCTAGTCTTGTCTTGTCTAGTCTTGTCTAGTCTTGTCTAGTCTTGTCTTGTCTTGTCTAGTCTTGTCTAGTCTTGTCTAGTCTTGTCTTGTCTAGTCTTGTCTAGTCTTGTCTAGTCTTGTCTTGTCTTGTCTAGTCTTGTCTTGTCTAGTCTTGTCTAGTCTTGTCTAGTCTTGTCTAGTCTTGTCTAGTCTTGTCTAGTCTTGTCTTGTCTTGTCTTGTCTAGTCTTGTCTAGTCTTGTCTAGTCTTGTCTAGTCTTGTCTTGTCTTGTCTTGTCTAGTCTAGTCTTGTCTAGTCTTGTCTAGTCTTGTCTAGTCTTGTCTTGTCTTGTCTAGTCTTGTCTTGTCTAGTCTTGTCTAGTCTTGTCTAGTCTTGTCTAGTCTTGTCTTGTCTAGTCTTGTCTAGTCTTGTCTAGTCTTGTCTTGTCTTGTCTAGTCTTGTCTTGTCTAGTCTAGTCTAGTCTTGTCTAGTCTTGTCTTGTCTTGTCTAGTCTTGTCTTGTCTAGGCTTGTCTCGTCTTGTCTTGTTTTGTCTTGTTTTGTCTTGTTTTGTCTTGTCATGTCTTCTCATGTCTTGTCTTGTCTTGTCTTGTCTTGTCTTGTCTTGTCTTTTCTTGTCTGGTCTTGTCTTGTCTTGTCTAGTCTAGTCTTGTCTTTTCTTGTCTTGTCTAGTCTTGTCTTGTCTTGTCTTTTCTTGTCTGGTCTTGTCTTGTCTTGTCTTGTCTTGTCTTGTCTAGTCTTGTCTTGTCTTGTCTAGTCTTGTCTAGTCTTGTCTTGTCTTGTTTTGTCTAGTCTTGTCTAGTCTTGTCTAGTCTTGTCTAGTCTTGTCTAGTCTTGTCTAGTCTTGTCTAGTCTTGTCTAGTCTTGTCTAGTCTTGTCTAGTCTTGTCTAGTCTTGTCTTGTCTTGTCTTGTTTTGTCTTGTCTAGTCTTGTCTAGTCTTGTCTAGTCTAGTCTTGTCTAGTCTTGTCTAGTCTTGTCTCGTCTTGTCTTGTTTTGTCTTGTCTTGTCTTGTCTTGTCTTTTCTTGTCTAGTCTTGTCTCGTCTTGTCTTGTTTTGTCTTGTCTTGTCTTTTCTTGTCTGGTCTTGTCTTGTCTTGTCTAGTCTAGTCTTGTCTTTTCTTGTCTTTTCTTGTCTTGTCTAGTCTTGTCTTGTCTTGTCTTTTCTTGTCTGGTCTTGTCTTGTCTTGTCTGGTCTTGTCTTGTCTAGTCTTGTCTAGTCTTGTCTAGTCTTGTCTTGTCTAGTCTTGTCTAGTCTTGTCTAGTCTTGTCTTGTCTTGTCTAGTCTTGTCTTGTCTAGTCTTGTCTAGTCTTGTCTAGTCTTGTCTAGTCTTGTCTAGTCTTGTCTTGTCTTGTCTTGTCTAGTCTTGTCTAGTCTTGTCTAGTCTTGTCTAGTCTTGTCTAGTCTTGTCTTGTCTAGTCTAGTCTTGTCTAGTCTTGTCTAGTCTTGTCTAGTCTTGTCTAGTCTTGTCTAGTCTTGTCTAGTCTTGTCTAGTCTTGTCTTGTCTTGTCTTGTTTTGTCTTGTCTTGTCTTGTCTTGTCTTGTCTTGTCTTGTCTTGTCTTGTCTTGTCTTGTCTTGTCTTGTCTTGTCTTGTCTTCTCTTGTCTTGTCTTGTCTTGTCTTGTCTTGTCTTGTCTTGTCTTGTCTTGTCTTGTCTTGTCTTGTCTTGTCTTGTCTTGTCTTGTCTTGTCTTGTCTTGTCTTGTCTTGTCTTGTCTAGTCTTGTCTAGTCTTGTCTTGTCTTGTCTTGTCTTGTCTTGTCTTGTCTTGTCTTGTCTTGTCTAGTCTTGTCTAGTCTTGTCTTGTCTTGTCTAGTCTTGTCTAGTCTTGTCTAGTCTTGTCTTGTCTTGTCTTGTCTTGTCTTGTCTGGTCTTGTCTTGTCTTGTCTTGTCTTGTTTTGTCATGTCATGTCATGTCATGTCATGTCATGTTGTGTTGTGTTGTGTTGTTTTGTCTTGTCTTGTCTTGTTTTGTCTTGTTTTGTCTTGTTTTGTCTTGTCATGTCTTCTCATGTCTTGTCTTGTCTTGTCTTGTCTTGTCTTGTCTTTTCTTGTCTGGTCTTGTCTTGTCTTGTCTAGTGTAGTCTTGTCTTGTCTAGTCTTATCTTGTCTAGTCTTGTCTAGTCTTGTCTTGTCTTGTCTAGTCTTGTCTAGTCTTGTCTAGTCTTGTCTTGTCTTGTCTTGTCTTGTCTTGTCTTGTCTTGTCTTGTCTTGTCTTGTTTTCGTTGTCTAGTCTTGTCTAGTCTTGTCTAGTCTTGTCTTGTCTTGTCTAGTCTTGTCTAGTCTTGTCTTGTCTTGTCTTGTCTTGTCTTGTCTTGTCTATTCTTGTCTAGTCTTGTCTTGTCTTGTCTAGTCTTGTCTAGTCTTGTCTAGTCTTGTCTTGTCTTGTCTTGTCTTGTCTTGTCTGGTCTTGTCTTGTCTTGTCTTGTTTTGTCATGTCATGTCATGTCATGTTGTGTTGTGTTGTTTTGTCTTGTCTTGTTTTGTCTTGTCTTGTCTTGTCTTGTCTTGTCTTGTCTTGTCTTGTCTTGTCTTGTCTTGTCTTGTCTTGTCTTGTCTTGTCTTGTCTTGTGTTGTCTTGTCTTGTCTTGTCTAGTCTTGTCTAGTCTTGTCTTGTCTTGTCTAGTCTTGTCTAGTCTTGTCTAGTCTTGTCTTGTCTTGTCTAGTCTTGTCTAGTCTTGTCTTGTCTTGTCTTGTCTTGTCTTGTCTTGTCTATTCTTGTCTAGTCTTGTCTTGTCTTGTCTAGTCTTGTCTAGTCTTGTCTTGTCTTGTCTTGTCTTGTCTTGTCTTGTCTGGTCTTGTCTTGTCTTGTCTTGTCTTGTCTTGTCTTGTCTTGTCTAGTCTTGTCTTGTCTTGTCTAGTCTTGTCTAGTCTTGTCTTGTCTTGTTTTGTCTAGTCTTGTCTAGTCTTGTCTAGTCTTGTCTAGTCTTGTCTAGTCTTGTCTAGTCTTGTCTAGTCTTGTCTTGTCTTGTCTTGTCTAGTCTAGTCTTGTCTAGTCTTGTCTTGTCTTGTCTTGTCTTGTCTTGTCTATTCTTGTCTAGTCTTGTCTTGTCTTGTCTAGTCTTGTCTAGTCTTGTCTTGTCTTGTCTTGTCTTGTCTTGTCTTGTCTTGTTTTCGTTGTCTAGTCTTGTCTAGTCTTGTCTAGTCTTGTCTTGTCTTGTCTAGTCTTGTCTAGTCTTGTCTTGTCTTGTCTTGTCTTGTCTTGTCTTGTCTATTCTTGTCTAGTCTTGTCTTGTCTTGTCTAGTCTTGTCTAGTCTTGTCTAGTCTTGTCTTGTCTTGTCTTGTCTTGTCTTGTCTGGTCTTGTCTTGTCTTGTCTTGTTTTGTCATGTCATGTCATGTCATGTTGTGTTGTGTTGTTTTGTCTTGTCTTGTTTTGTCTTGTCTTGTCTTGTCTTGTCTTGTCTTGTCTTGTCTTGTCTTGTCTTGTCTTGTCTTGTCTTGTCTTGTCTTGTCTTGTCTTGTCTTGTCTTGTCTTGTCTTGTCTAGTCTTGTCTAGTCTTGTCTTGTCTTGTCTAGTCTTGTCTAGTCTTGTCTAGTCTTGTCTTGTCTTGTCTTGTCTTGTCTTGTCTGGTTTTGTCTTGTTTTGTCTTGTCATGTCTTCTCATGTCTTGTCTTGTCTTGTCTTGTCTTGTCTTGTCTTGTCCTATCTTGTCTTGTCTTTTCTTGTCTGGTCTTGTCTTGTCTTGTCTAGTCTAGTCTTGTCTTTTCTTGTCTTGTCTAGTCTTGTCTTGTCTTGTCTTTTCTTGTCTGGTCTTGTCTTGTCTTGTCTTGTCTTGTCTTGTCTTGTCTAGTCTTGTCTTGTCTTGTCTAGTCTTATCTAGTCTTGTCTTGTCTTGTCTTGCCTTGTCTAGTCTTGTCTTGTCTTGTCTAGTCTTGTCTTGTCTTGTCTAGTCTTGTCTAGTCTTGTCTAGTCTAGTCTTGTCTAGTCTTGTCTAGTCTTGTCTAGTCTTGTCTTGTCTTGTCTAGTCTTGTCTAGTCTTGTCTAGTCTTGTCTTGTCTTGTCTTGTCTTGTCTTGTCTTGTCTTGTCTTGTCTTGTCTTGTCTGGTCTTGTCTTGTCTTGTCTTGTCTTGTTTTGTCATGTCATGTCATGTCATGTCATGTCATGTCATGTTGTGTTGTGTTGTTTTGTCTTGTCTTGTCTTGTTTTGTCTTGTTTTGTCTTGTTTTGTCTTGTCATGTCTTCTCATGTCTTGTCTTGTCTTGTCTTATCTTGTCTTGTCTTGTCTTGTCTTGTCTTGTCTTGTCTTGTCTATTCTTGTCTAGTCTTGTCTTGTCTTGTCTAGTCTTGTCTTGTCTAGTCTTGTCTAGTCTTGTCTAGTCTTGTCTTGTCTTGTCTTGTCTTGTCTAGTCTTGTCTAGTCTTGTCTAGTCTTGTCTTGTCTTGTCTAGTCTTGTCTAGTCTTGTCTAGTCTTGTCTTGTCTTGTCTTGTCTAGTCTTGTCTAGTCTTGTCTAGTCTTGTCTAGTCTTGTCTTGTCTTGTCTAGTCTTGTCTTGTCTAGTCTTGTCTAGTCTTGTCTAGTCTTGTCTAGTCTTGTCTAGTCTTGTCTAGTCTTGTCTTGTCTTGTCTTGTCTAGTCTTGTCTAGTCTTGTCTAGTCTTGTCTAGTCTTGTCTTGTCTTGTCTTGTCTTGTCTTGTCTTGTCTTGTCTTGTCTTTCCTTGTCTAGTCTTGTCTAGTCTTGTCTTGTCTTGTCTAGTCTTGTCTAGTCTTGTCTAGTCTTGTCTTGTCTTGTCTAGTCTTGTCTAGTCTTGTCTAGTCTTGTCTTGTCTTGTCTTGTCTTGTCTTGTCTTGTCTGGTCTTGTCTTGTCTTGTCTTGTCTTGTTTTGTCATGTCATGTCATGTCTTGTCTTGTCTTGTCTTTCCTTGTCTAGTCTTGTCTAGTCTAGTCTTGTCTAGTCTTGTCTTGTCTTGTCTTGTCTTTCCTTGTCTAGTCTTGTCTAGTCTTGTCTTGTCTTGTCTAGTCTTGTCTAGTCTTGTCTAGTCTTGTCTTGTCTTGTCTAGTCTTGTCTAGTCTTGTCTAGTCTTGTCTTGTCTTGTCTTGTCTTGTCTTGTCTTGTCTTGTCTAGTCTTGTCTAGTCTTGTCTTGTCTTGTCTAGTCTTGTCTAGTCTTGTCTAGTCTTGTCTTGTCTTGTCTTGTCTAGTCTTGTCTAGTCTTGTCTAGTCTTGTCTAGTCTTGTCTAGTCTTGTCTTGTCTTGTCTAGTCTTGTCTTGTCTAGTCTTGTCTAGTCTTGTCTAGTCTTGTCTAGTCTTGTCTAGTCTTGTCTAGTCTTGTCTTGTCTTGTCTAGTCTTGTCTTGTCTAGTCTTGTCTAGTCTTGTCTAGTCTTGTCTAGTCTTGTCTAGTCTTGTCTTGTCTTGTCTTGTCTTGTCTGGTCTTGTCTTGTCTTGTCTTGTCTTGTCATGTCATGTTGTGTTGTGTTGTTTTGTCTTGTCTTGTCTTGTTTTGTCTTGTTTTGTCTTGTTTTGTCTTGTCATGTCTTCTCATGTCTTGTCTTGTCTTGTCTTATCTTGTCTTGTCTTGTCTTGTCTTGTCTTGTCTTGTCTATTCTTGTCTAGTCTTGTCTTGTCTTGTCTAGTCTTGTCTTGTCTAGTCTTGTCTAGTCTTGTCTTGTCTTGTCTTGTCTTGTCTAGTCTTGTCTAGTCTTGTCTAGTCTTGTCTTGTCTTGTCTAGTCTTGTCTAGTCTTGTCTAGTCTTGTCTAGTCTTGTCTTGTCTTGTCTAGTCTTGTCTTGTCTTGTCTAGTCTTGTCTTGTCTAGTCTTGTCTAGTCTTGTCTAGTCTTGTCTAGTCTTGTCTAGTCTTGTCTTGTCTTGTCTAGTCTTGTCTTGTCTAGTCTTGTCTAGTCTTGTCTAGTCTTGTCTAGTCTTGTCTAGTCTTGTCTTGTCTTGTCTTGTCTAGTCTTGTCTAGTCTTGTCTTGTCTTGTCTAGTCTTGTCTAGTCTTGTCTAGTCTTGTCTTGTCTTGTCTTGTCTTGTCTTGTCTTGTCTTGTCTGGTCTTGTCTTGTCTTGTCTTGTCTTGTTTTGTCATGTCATGTCATGTCTTGTCTTGTCTTGTCTTTCCTTGTCTAGTCTTGTCTAGTCTAGTCTTGTCTAGTCTTGTCTTGTCTTGTCTTGTCTTTCCTTGTCTAGTCTTGTCTTGTCTTGTCTAGTCTTGTCTAGTCTTGTCTTGTCTTGTCTTGTCTTGTCTTGTCTTGTCTTGTCTAGTCTTGTCTAGTCTTGTCTTGTCTTGTCTTGTCTTGTCTTGTCTTGTCTTGTCTTGTCTTGTCTTTCCTTGTCTAGTCTTGTCTAGTCTAGTCTTGTCTAGTCTTGTCTAGTCTTGTCTAGTCTTGTCTTGTCTTGTCTAGTCTTGTCTAGTCTTGTCTTGTCTTGTCTAGTCTTGTCTAGTCTTGTCTAGTCTTGTCTTGTCTTGTCTTGTCTTGTCTTGTCTTGTCTGGTCTTGTCTTGTCTTGTCTTGTCTTGTCATGTCATGTTGTGTTGTGTTGTTTTGTCTTGTCTTGTCTTGTTTTGTCTTGTTTTGTCTTGTTTTGTCTTGTCATGTCTTCTCATGTCTTGTCTTGTCTTGTCTTATCTTGTCTTGTCTTGTCTTGTCTTGTCTTGTCTTGTCTTGTCTATTCTTGTCTAGTCTTGTCTTGTCTTGTCTAGTCTTGTCTTGTCTAGTCTTGTCTAGTCTTGTCTTGTCTTGTCTTGTCTTGTCTAGTCTTGTCTAGTCTTGTCTAGTCTTGTCTTGTCTTGTCTAGTCTTGTCTAGTCTTGTCTAGTCTTGTCTTGTCTTGTCTTGTCTAGTCTTGTCTAGTCTTGTCTAGTCTTGTCTAGTCTTGTCTAGTCTTGTCTTGTCTTGTCTAGTCTTGTCTTGTCTAGTCTTGTCTGGTCTTGTCTTGTCTTGTCTTGTCTTGTCTTGTCTTGTCTAGTCTTGTCTTGTCTTGTCTAGTCTTGTCTAGTCTTGTCTTGTCTTGTCTTGCCTTGTCTAGTCTTGTCTTGTCTTGTCTAGTCTTGTCTTGTCTTGTCTAGTCTTGTCTAGTCTTGTCTAGTCTAGTCTTGTCTTGTCTTGTCTTGTCTTGTCTTGTCTTGTCTTGTCTTGTCTTGTCTTGTCTTGTCTTGTCTTGTCTTGTCTTGTCTTGTCTTGTCTTGTCTTGTCTTGTCTTGTCTTGTCTTGTCGTGTCTTGTCTTGTCTTGCCTTTTCTTGTCTGGCCTTGTCTTGTCTTGTCTTGTCTTGTCTTGTCTTGTCTTGTCTTGTCTTGTCTTGTCTTTTCTTGTCTGGTCTTGTCTTGTCTTGTCTAGTCTTGTCTAGTCTTGTCTTGTCTTGTCTTGTCTTGTCTTGTCTTGTCTGGTCTTGTATTGTCTAGTCTTGTCTTGTCTTGTCTTGTCTTGTCTTGTCTTGTCTTGTCTTGTCTTGTCTTGTCTTGTCTTGTCTTGTCTTGTCTTGTCTTGTCTTGTCTTGTCTTGTCTAGTCTTGTCTAGTCTTGTCTAGTCTTGTCTTGTCTTGTCTTGTCTTGTCTTGTCTTGTCTTGTCTTGTCTTGTCTTGTCTTGTCTTGTCTTGTCTTGTCTTGTCTTGTCTTGTCTTGTCTTGTCTTGTCTTGTCT
Source organism: Zeugodacus cucurbitae (assembly GCF_028554725.1). Lineage (NCBI taxonomy): Eukaryota > Metazoa > Arthropoda > Insecta > Diptera > Tephritidae > Zeugodacus > Zeugodacus cucurbitae. The sequence goes on along the minus strand of NC_071672.1, from coordinate 21,404,534 downwards.
AGTCTTGTCTAGTCTTGTCTAGTCTTGTCTTGTCTTGTCTTGTCTTGTCTTGTCTAGTCTTGTCTAGTCTTGTCTAATCTTGTCTAGTCTTGTCTTGTCTTGTCTTGTCTTGTCTTGTCTTGTCTTGTCTTGTCTTGTCTTGTCCTGTCTAGTCTTGTCTAGTCTTGTCTAGTCTTGTCTAGTCTTGTCTTGTCTTGTCTTGTCTTGTCTTGTCTTGTCTTGTCTTGTCTTGTCTTGTCTTGTCTTGTCTTGTCTTGTCTTGTCTTGTCTTGTCTTGTCTTGTCTTGTCTAGTCTTGTCTAGTCTTGTCTAGTCTTGTCTTGTCTTGTCTTGTCTTGTCTTGTCTTGTCTTGTCTTGTCTTGTCTTGTCTTGTCTTGTCTTGTCTTGTCTTGTCTTGTCTTGTCTTGTCTTGTCTTGTCTTGTCTTGTCTAGTCTTGTCTTGTCTTGTCTTGCCTTGTCTTGTCTTGTCTTGTCTTGTCTAGTCTTGTCTAGTCTTGTCTTGTCATGTCTTCTCATGTCTTGTCTTGTCTTGTCTTGTCTAGTCTTATCTTGTCTAGTCTTGTCTAGTCTTGTCTTGTCTTGTCTTGCCTTGTCTTGTCTTGTCTTGTCTTGTCTAGTCTTGTCTTGTCTTGTCTTGTCTTGTCTTGTCTTGTCTTGTCTTGTCTTGTCTTTTCTTGTCTGGTCTTGTCTTGTCTTGTCTAGTCTTGTCTAGTCTTGTCTTGTCTTGTCTTGTCTTGTCTTGTCTTGTCTTGTCTTGTCTTGTCTTGTCTTGTCTTGTCTTGTCTTGTCTTGTCTTGTCTTGTCTAGTCTTGTCTAGTCTTGTCTTGTCATGTCTTCTCATGTCTTGTCTTGTCTTGTCTTGTCTTGTCTAGTCTTGTCTTGTCTAGTCTTGTCTAGTCTTGTCTTGTCTTGTCTTGTCTTGTTTTGTCTTGTCTAGTCTTGTCTAGTCTTGTCTAGTCTTGTCTAGTCTTGTCTAGTCTTGTCTAGTCTTGTCTTTTCTTGTCTGGTCTTGTCTTGTCTTTTCTTGTCTGGTCTTGTCTTGTCTTGTCTGGTCTTGTCTTGTCTAGTCTTGTCTTGTCTAGTCTTGTCTTGTCTTGTCTTGTTTTGTCTTGTCTAGTCTTGTCTAGTCTTGTCTAGTCTTGTCTAGTCTTGTCTAGTCTTGTCTTTTCTTGTCTGGCCTTGTCTTGTCTTGTCTTGTCTTGTCTTGTCTTGTCTTGTCTTTACTTGTCTTGTCTTGTCTTGTCTTGTCGTGTCTTGTCTTGTCTTGCCTTTTCTTGTCTGGCCTTGTCTAGTCTTGTCTAGTCTTGTCTAGTCTTGTCTAGTCTTGTCTTGTCTTGTCTAGTCTTGTCTAGTCTTGCCTAGTCTTGTCTTGTCTTGCCTAGTCTTGTCTAGTCTTGTCTAGTCTTGTCTAGTCTTGTCTAGTCTTGTCTAGTCTTGTCTAGTCTTGTCTAGTCTAGTCTTGTCTTGTCTAGTCTTGTCTAGTCTTGTCTTGTCTTGTCTTGTCTTGTCTTGTCTTGTCTTGTCTTGTCTTGTCTTGTCTAGTCTTGTCTAGTCTTGTCTTGTCTTGTCTTGTCTAGTCTTGTCTAGTCTTGTCTAGTCTTGTCTAGTCTTGTCTTGTCTTGTCTTGTCTTGTCTTGTCTTGTCTTGTCTTGTCTTGTCTTGTCTTGTCTAGTCTTGTCTAGTCTTGTCTAGTCTTGTCTAGTCTTGTCTTGTCTTGTCTTGTCTTGTCTAGTCTTGTCTTGTCTTGTCTTGTCTTGTCTTGTCTTGTCTTGTCTTGTCTTGTCTTGTCTTGTCTTGTCTTGTCTTGTCTTGTCTTGTCTTGTCTTGTCTTGTCTTGTCTTGTCTTGTCTTGTCTTGTCTTGTCTTGTCTAGTCTTGTCTAGTCTTGTCTTGTCTTGTCTTGTCTTGTCTTGTCTTGTCTTGTCTTGTCTTGTCTTGTCTTGTCTTGTCTTGTCTTGTCTTGTCTTGTCTTGTCTTGTCTAGTCTTGTCTAGTCTTGTCTTGTCTAGTCTTGTCTAGTCTTGTCTTGTTTTGTCTTGTCTTGTCTTGTCTTGTCTTGTCTTGTCTTGTCTTGTCTTGTCTTGTCTTGTCTTGTCTTGTCTTGTCTTGTCTTGTCTTGTCTTGTCTTGTCTTGTCTTGTCTTGTCTTGTCTTGTCTTGTCTTGTCTTGTCTTGTCTTGTCTTGTCTTGTCTGGTCTTGTCTAGTCTTGTCTAGTCTTGTCTTGTCATGTCATCTCATGTCTTGTCTTGTCTTGTCTTGTCTAGTCTTGTCTTGTCTAGTCTTGTCTAGTCTTGTCTTGTCTTGCCTTGTCTTGTCTTGTCTTGTCTTGTCTTGTCTAGTCTTGTCTTGTCTTGTCTTGTCTTGTCTTGTCTTGTCTTGTCTTGTCTTGTCTTGTCTTGTCTTGTCTTGTCTTGTCTTGTCTTGTCTTGTCTTGTCTTGTCTTGTCTTGTCTTGTCTTGTCTAGTCTTGTCTTTTCTTGTCTTGTCTTGTCTGGTCTTGTCTTGTCTTGTCTTGTCTTGTCTTGTCTTGTCTTGTCTTGTCTTGTCTTGTCTTGTCTTGTCCTGTCTAGTCTTGTCTAGTCTTGTCTAGTCTTGTCTTGTCTTGTCTTGTCTTGTCTTGTCTTGTCTTGTCTTGTCTTGTCTTGTCTTGTCTTGTCTTGTCTTGTCTTGTCTTGTCTTGTCTTGTCTTGTCTAGTCTTGTCTAGTCTTGTCTTGTCTTGTCTTGTCTTGTCTTGTCTTGTCTTGTCTTGTCTTGTCTTGTCTTGTCTTGTCTTGTCTTGTCTTGTCTTGTCTTGTCTTGTCTTGTCTTGTCTAGTCTTGTCTAGTCTTGTCTAGTCTTGTCTTGTCTTGTCTTGTCTTGTCTTGTCTTGTCTAGTCTTGTCTAGTCTTGTCTAGTCTTGTCTAGTCTTGTCTAGTCTTGTCTTGTCTTGTCTTGTCTTGTCTTGTCTAGTCTTGTCTTGTCTTGTCTTGCCTTGTCTTGTCTTGTCTTGTCTTGTCTAGTCTTGTCTAGTCTTGTCTTGTCATGTCTTCTCATGTCTTGTCTTGTCTTGTCTTGTCTAGTCTTGTCTTGTCTAGTCTTGTCTAGTCTTGTCTTGTCTTGTCTTGCCTTGTCTTGTCTTGTCTTGTCTTGTCTAGTCTTGTCTTGTCTTGTCTTGTCTTGTCTTGTCTTGTCTTGTCTTGTCTTGTCTTGTCTTTTCTTGTCTGGTCTTGTCTTGTCTTGTCTAGTCTTGTCTAGTCTTGTCTTGTCTTGTCTTGTCTTGTCTTGTCTTGTCTTGTCTTGTCTTGTCTTGTCTTGTCTTGTCTTGTCTAGTCTTGTCTAGTCTTGTCTTGTCATGTCTTCTCATGTCTTGTCTTGTCTTGTCTTGTCTTGTCTTGTCTAGTCTTGTCTTGTCTAGTCTTGTCTAGTCTTGTCTAGTCTTGTCTTGTCTTGTCTTGTTTTGTCTTTTCTTGTCTGGTCTTGTCTTGTCTTTTCTTGTCTGGTCTTGTCTTGTCTTGTCTGGTCTTGTCTTGTCTAGTCTTGTCTTGTCTAGTCTTGTCTTGTCTTGTCTTGTTTTGTCTTGTCTAGTCTTGTCTAGTCTTGTCTAGTCTTTACTTGTCTTGTCTTGTCTTGTCGTGTCTTGTCTTGTCTTGTCATGTCTTCTCATGTCTTGTCTTGTCTTGTCTTGTCTTGTCTTGTCTAGTCTTGTCTTGTCTAGTCTTGTCTAGTCTTGTCTAGTCTTGTCTAGTCTTGTCTAGTCTTGTCTTTTCTTGTCTGGTCTTGTCTTGTCTTTTCTTGTCTGGTCTTGTCTTGTCTTGTCTGGTCTTGTCTTGTCTAGTCTTGTCTTGTCTAGTCTTGACTTGTCTTGTCTTGTTTTGTCTTGTCTAGTCTTGTCTAGTCTTGTCTAGTCTTGTCTAGTCTTGTCTAGTCTTGTCTTTTCTTGTCTTGTCTTGTCTTGCCTTTTCTTGTCTGGCCTTGTCTTGTCTTGTCTTGTCTTGTCTTGTCTTGTCTTGTCTTTACTTGTCTTGTCTTGTCTTGTCTTGTCGTGTCTTGTCTTGTCTTGCCTTTTCTTGTCTGGCCTTGTCTAGTCTTGTCTAGTCTTGTCTAGTCTTGTCTAGTCTTGTCTAGTCTTGTCTTGTCTTGTCTAGTCTTGTCTAGTCTTGCCTAGTCTTGTCTTGTCTTGCCTAGTCTTGTCTAGTCTTGTCTAGTCTTGTCTAGTCTTGTCTAGTCTTGTCTAGTCTAGTCTTGTCTTGTCTAGTCTTGTCTTGTCTTGTCTTGTCTTGTCTTGTCTAGTCTTGTCTAGTCTTGTCTTGTCTTGTCTTGTCTAGTCTTGTCTTGTCTTGTCTTGTCTAGTCTTGTCTAGTCTTGTCTAGTCTTGTCTAGTCTTGTCTAGTCTTGTCTTGTCTTGTCTTGTCTTGTCTTGTCTTGTCTTGTCTTGTCTTGTCTTGTCTAGTATTGTCTAGTCTTGTCTAGTCTTGTCTAGTCTTGTCTTGTCTTGTCTTGTCTTGTCTAGTCTTGTCTTGTCTTGTCTTGTCTTGTCTTGTCTTGTCTTGTCTTGTCTTGTCTTGTCTTGTCTTGTCTTGTCTTGTCTTGTCTTGTCTTGTCTTGTCTTGTCTTGTCTAGTCTTGTCTTGTCTAGTCTTGTCTTGTCTTGTCTTGTCTTGTCTTGTCTTGTCTTGTCTTGTCTTGTCTTGTCTTGTCTTGTCTAGTCTTGTCTAGTCTTGTCTAGTCTTGTCTAGTCTTGTCTAGTCTTGTCTTGTCTTGTCTTGTCTTGTCTTGTCTTGTCTTGTCTTGTCTTGTCTTGTCTTGTCTTGTCTTGTCTTGTCTTGTCTTGTCTTGTCTTGTCTTGTCTTGTCTTGTCTTGTCTTGTCTTGTCTTGTCTTGTCTTGTCTTGTCTAGTCTTGTCTTGTCTTGTCTTGTCTTGTCTTGTCTTGTCTAGTCTTGTCTTGTCTAGTCTTGTCTTGTCTTGTCTTGTCTTGTCTTGTCTTGTCTTGTCTTGTCTTGTCTTGTCTTGTCTTGTCTTGTCTTGTCTTGTCTTGTCTTGTCTTGTCTTGTCTTGTCTTGTCTTGTCTTGTCTAGTCTTGTCTAGTCTTGTCTAGTCTTGTCTTGTCTTGTCTTGTCTTGTCTTGTCTTGTCTTGTCTTGTCTTGTCTTGTCTTGTCTTGTCTTGTCTTGTCTTGTCTTGTCTAGTCTTGTCTAGTCTTGTCTAGTCTTGTCTTTTCTTGTCTTGTCTTGTCTTGTCTTGTCTGGTCTTGTCTAGTCTTGTCTAGTCTTGTCTTGTCATGTCATCTCATGTCTTGTCTTGTCTTGTCTTGTCTAGTCTTGTCTTGTCTAGTCTTGTCTAGTCTTGTCTTGTCTTGCCTTGTCTTGTCTTGTCTTGTCTTGTCTTGTCTAGTCTTGTCTTGTCTTGTCTTGTCTTGTCTTGTCTTGTCTTGTCTTGTCTTGTCTTGTCTTGTCTTTTCTTGTCTGGTCTTGTCTTGTCTTGTCTAGTCTTGTCTAGTCTTGTCTTGTCTTGTCTTGTCTTGTCTTGTCTTGTCTTGTCTTGTCTTGTCTTGTCTTGTCTTGTCTTGTCTTGTCTTGTCTTGTCTTGTCTTGTCTTGTCTTGTCTTGTCTTGTCTTGTCTTGTCTTGTCTTGTCTTGTCTTGTCTTGTCTTGTCTTGTCTTGTCTTGTCTTGTCTTGTCTTGTCTTGTCTTGTCTTGTCTTGTCTTGTCTTGTCTTGTCTTGTCTTGTCTTGTCTTGTCTTGTCTTGTCTAGTCTAGTCTTGTCTAGTCTTGTCTTGTCATGTCTTCTCATGTCTTGTCTTGTCTTGTCTTGTCTAGTCTTGTCTTGTCTAGTCTTGTCTAGTCTTGTCTTGTCTTGTCTTGTTTTGTCTTGTCTAGTCTTGTCTAGTCTTGTCTAGTCTTGTCTAGTCTTGTCTAGTCTTGTCTAGTCTTGTCTTTTCTTGTCTGGTCTTGTCTTGTCTTTTCTTGTCTGGTCTTGTCTTGTCTTGTCTGGTCTTGTCTTGTCTAGTCTTGTCTTGTCTTGTCTTGTCTTGTCTTGTATTGTCTTGTCTTGTCTTGTCTTGTCTTGTCTTGTCTTGTCTTGTCTTGTTTTGTCTTGTCTTGTCTTGTCGTGTCCTGTCTTGTCTTGCCTTTTCTTGTCTGGCCTTGTCTTGTCTTGTCTTGTCTTGTCTTGTCTTTACTTGTCTTGTCTTGTCTTGTCTTGTCGTGTCTTGTCTTGTCTTGCCTTTTCTTGTCTGGCCTTGTCTAGTCTTGTCTAGTCTTGTCTAGTCTTGTCTAGTCTTGTCTAGTCTTGTCTAGTCTTGTCTTGTCTTGTCTAGTCTTGTCTAGTCTTGTCTAGTCTTGTCTAGTCTTGTCTTGTCTTGCCTTTTCTTGTCTGGCCTTGTCTAGTCTTGTCTAGTCTTGTCTAGTCTTGTCTAGTCTTGTCTTGTCTTGTCTAGTCTTGTCTAGTCTTGTCTAGTCTTGTCTTGTCTTGCCTAGTCTTGTCTAGTCTTGTCTAGTCTTGTCTAGTCTTGTCTAGTCTAGTCTTGTCTTGTCTAGTCTTGTCTAGTCTTGTCTTGTCTTGTCTTGTCTTGTCTTGTCTTGTCTAGTCTTGTCTAGTCTTGTCTAGTCTTGTCTTGTCTTGTCTTGTCTTGTCTTGTCTAGTCTTGTCTAGTCTTGTCTTGTCATGTCTTCTCATGTCTTGTCTTGTCTTGTCTTGTCTAGTCTTGTCTTGTCTAGTCTTGTCTAGTCTTGTCTTGTCTTGTCTTGTTTTGTCTTGTCTAGTCTTGTCTAGTCTTGTCTAGTCTTGTCTAGTCTTGTCTAGTCTTGTCTAGTCTTGTCTAGTCTTGTCTAGTCTTGTCTAGTCTTGTCTTTTCTTGTCTGGTCTTGTCTTGTCTTTTCTTGTCTGGTCTTGTCTTGTCTTGTCTGGTCTTGTCTTGTCTTGTCTTGTCTTGTCTTGTCTTGTCATGTCTTGTCTAGTCTTGTCTAGTCTTGTCTAGTCTTGTCTTGTCTCGTCTTGTCTTGTCTTGTCTTGTCTTGTCTTGTCTTGTCTTGTCTAGTCTTGTCTAGTCTTGTCTAGTCTTGTCTAGTCTTGTCTAGTCTTGTCTAGTCTTGTCTTTTCTTGTCTGGTCTTGTCTTGTCTTTTCTTGTCTGGTCTTGTCTTGCCTTGTCTGGTCTTGTCTTGTCTAGTCTTGTCTTGTCTTGTCTTGTCTTGTCTTATCTTGTCTTGTCTTGTCTTGTCTTGTCTTGTCTAGTCTTGTCTAGTCTTTTCTTGTCTTGTCTTTTCTTGTCTTGTCTTGTCTTGTCTTGTCTTGTCTTGTCTTGTCTTGTCTTGTCTTGTCTTGTCTTGTCTTGTCTTGTCTTGTCTTGTCTTGTCTTGTCTTGTCTTGTCTTGTCTTGTCTTGTCTTGTCTTGTCTTGTCTTGTCTTGTCTTGTCTTGTCTTGTCTTGTCTTGTCTTGTCTTGTCTTGTCTTGTCTTGTCTTGTCTTGTCTTGTCTTGTCTTGTCTTGTCTTGTCTTGTCTTGTCTTGTCTTGTCTTGTCTTGTCGTGTCTTGTCTTGTCTTGTCTTGTCTTGCCTTTTCTTGTCTGGCCTTGTCTTGTCTTGTCTTGTCTTGTCTTGTCTTGTCTTGTCTTGTCTTGTCTTGTCTTTACTTGTCTTGTCTTGTCTTGTCGTGTCTTGTCTTGTCTTGCCTTTTCTTGTCTGGCCTTGTCTAGTCTTGTCTAGTCTTGTCTAGTCTTGTCTAGTCTTGTCTAGTCTTGTCTAGTCTTGTCTAGTCTTGTCTAGTCTTGTCTAGTCTTGTCTTGTCTAGTCTTGTCTAGTCTTGTCTAGTCTTGTCTAGTCTTGTCTTGTCTTGTCTAGTCTTGTCTAGTCTAGTCTTGTCTTGTCTAGTCTTGTCTTTTCTTGTCTGGTCTTGTCTTGTCTTTTCTTGTCTGGTCTCGTCTTGTCTTGTCTGGTCTTGTCTTGTCTTGTCTGGTCTTGTCTTGTCTTTTCTTGTCTGGTCTCGTCTTGTCTTGTCTGGTCTTGTCTTGTCTAGTCTTGTCTTGTCTTGTCTTGTCTTGTCTTGTCTTGTCTTGTCTTGTCTAGTCTTGTCTAGTCTAGTCTTGTCTAGTCGTGTCTTGTCTAGTCTTGCCTTTTCTTGTCTGGCCTTGTCTAGTCTTGTCTAGTCTTGTCTAGTCTTGTCTTGTCTTGTCTTGTCTTGCCTAGTCTTGTCTAGTCTTGTCTAGTCTTGTCTAGTCTAGTCTTGTCTTGTCTAGTCTTGTCTTGTTTTGTCTTGTCTTGTCTTGTCTTGTCTAGTCTTGTCTAGTCTTGTCTAGTCTTGTCTTGTCTTGTCTTGTTTTGTCTTGTCTTGTCTTGTCTTGTCTTGTCTTGTCTTGTCTTGTCTTGTCTTGTCTTGGCTGGTCTTGTCTAGTCTTGTCTAGTCTTGTCTAGTCTTGTCTAGTCTAGTCTTGTCTTGTCTAGTCTTGTCTTGTTTTGTCTTGTCTTGTCTTGTCTTGTCTAGTCTTGTCTAGTCTTGTCTAGTCTTGTCTTGTCTTGTCTTGTTTTGTCTTGTCTTGTCTTGTCTAGTCTTGTCTTGTCTTGTCTTGTCTTGTCTTGTCTTGTCTTGTCTTGTCTTGTCTTGTCTTGTCTAGTCTTGTCTAGTCTTTTCTTGTCTTGTCTTTTCTTGTCTTGTCTTGTCTTGTCTTGTCTTGTCTTGTCTTGTCTTGTCTTGTCTTGTCTTGTCTTGTCTTGTCTTGTCTTGTCTTGTCTTGTCTGGTCTTGTCTAGGCTTGTCTAGTCTTGTCTTGTCATGTCTTCTCATGTCTTGTCTTGTCTTGTCTTGTCTAGTCTTGTCTTGTCTAGTCTTGTCTAGTCTTGTCTTGTCTTGCCTTGTCTTGTCTTGTCTTGTCTTGTCTTGTCTAGTCTTGTCTTGTCTTGTCTTGTCTTGTCTTGTCTTGTCTTGTCTTGTCTTCTCATGTCTTGTCTTGTCTTGTCTTGTCTAGTCTTGTCTTGTCTAGTCTTGTCTAGTCTTGTCTTGTCTTGTCTTGTTTTGTCTTGTCTAGTCTTGTCTAGTCTTGTCTTGTCTTGTCTTGTCTTGTCTAGTCTAGTCTTGTCTAGTCTTGTCTTGTCTTGTCTAGTCTAGTCTTGTCTAGTCTTGTCTTGCCTTGTCTTGTCTTGTCTTGTCTTGTCTTGTCTAGTCTTGTCTAGTCTTGTCTTGTCTTGTCTTCTCATGTCTTGTCTTGTCTTGTCTTGTCTAGTCTTGTCTTGTCTAGTCTTGTCTAGTCTTGTCTTGTCTTGTCTTGTTTTGTCTTGTCTAGTCTTGTCTAGTCTTGTCTTGTCTTGTCTTGTCTTGTTTTGTCTTGTCTTGTCTTGTCTAGTCTTGTCTTGTCTTGTTTTGTCTTGTCTAGTCTTGTCTAGTCTTGTCTTGTCTTGTCTTGTCTTGTCTAGTCTAGTCTTGTCTAGTCTTGTCTTGCCTTGTCTTGTCTTGTCTTGTCTTGTCTTGTTTTGTCTTGTCTTGTCTTGTCTAGTCTTGTCTTGTCTTGTCTTGTCTTGTCTTGTCTTGTCTTGTCTTGTCTTGTCTTGTCTAGTCTTGTCTAGTCTTTTCTTGTCTTGTCTTTTCTTGTCTTGTCTTGTCTTGTCTTGTCTTGTCTTGTCTTGTCTTGTCTTGTCTTGTCTTGTCTTGTCTTGTCTTGTCTTGTCTTGTCTTGTCTGGTCTTGTCTAGGCTTGTCTAGTCTTGTCTTGTCATGTCTTCTCATGTCTTGTCTTGTCTTGTCTTGTCTAGTCTTGTCTTGTCTAGTCTTGTCTAGTCTTGTCTAGTCTTGTCTTGTCTTGCCTTGTCTTGTCTTGTCTTGTCTTGTCTTGTCTAGTCTTGTCTTGTCTTGTCTTGTCTTGTCTTGTCTTGTCTTGTCTTGTCTTGTCTTGTCTTGTCTTGTCTTTTCTTGTCTGGTCTTGTCTTGTCTTGTCTAGTCTTGTCTAGTCTTGTCTTGTCTTGTCTTGTCTTGTCTTGTCTTGTCTTGTCTTGTCTTGTCTTGTCTTGTCTTGTCTTGTCTTGTCTTGTCTTGTCTTGTCTAGTCTTGTCTTGTCTTGTCTTGTCTTGTCTTGTCTTGTCTTGTCTTGTCTTGTCTTGTCTTGTCTTGTCTTGTCTTGTCTTGTCTTGTCTTGTCTTGTCTTGTCTAGTCTTGTCTTGTCTTGTCTTGTCTTGTCTTGTCTTGTCTTGTCTTGTCTTGTCTTGTCTTGTCTTGTCTTGTCTTGTCTTGTCTTGTCTTGTCTAGTCTTGTCTTGTCTTGTCTTGTCTTGTCTAGTCTTGTCTAGTCTTGTCTTGTCATGTCTTCTCATGTCTTGTCTTGTCTTGTCTTGTCTAGTCTTGTCTTGTCTAGTCTTGTCTAGTCTTGTCTTGTCTTGTCTTGTTTTGTCTTGTCTAGTCTTGTCTAGTCTTGTCTAGTCTTGTCTAGTCTTGTCTAGTCTTGTCTAGTCTTGTCTAGTCTTGTCTTTTCTTGTCTGGTCTTGTCTTGTCTTTTCTTGTCTGGTCTTGTCTTGTCTTGTCTGGTCTTGTCTTGTCTTGTCTTGTCTTGTCTTGTCTTGTCTTGTCTTGTCATGTCTTGTCTAGTCTTGTCTAGTCTTGTCTTGTCTTGTCTTGTCTTGTCTTGTCTTGTCTTGTCTTGTCTTGTCTTGTCTTGTCTTGTCTAGTCTTGTCTAGTCTTGTCTAGTCTTGTCTAGTCTTGTCTAGTCTTGTCTAGTCTTTTCTTTTCTTGTCTGGTCTTGTCTTGTCTTTTCTTGTCTGGTCTTGTCTTGTCTTGTCTGGTCTTGTCTTGTCTAGTCTTGTCTTGTCTTGTCTTGTCTTGTCTTGTCTTGTCTTGTCTTGTCTTGTCTTGTCTTGTCTTGTCTTGTCTAGTCTTGTCTAGTCTTTTCTTGTCTTGTCTTTTCTTGTCTTGTCTTGTCTTGTCTTGTTTTGTCTTGTCTTGTCTTGTCTTGTCTTGTCTTGTCTTGTCTTGTCTTGTCTTGTCTTGTCTTGTCTTGTCTTGTCTTGTCTTGTCTTGTCTTGTCTTGTCTTGTCTTGTCTTGTCTTGTCTTGTCTTGTCTTGTCTTGTCTTGTCTTGTCTTGTCTTGTCTTGTCTTGTCTTGTCTTGTCTTGTCTTGTCTTGTCTTGTCTTGTCGTGTCTTGTCTTGTCTTGCCTTTTCTTGTCTGGCCTTGTCTTGTCTTGTCTTGTCTTGTCTTGTCTTGTCTTGTCTTGTCTTGTCTTTACTTGTCTTGTCTTGTCTTGTCTTGTCGTGTCTTGTCTTGTCTTGCCTTTTCTTGTCTGGCCTTGTCTAGTCTTGTCTAGTCTTGTCTAGTCTTGTCTAGTCTTGTCTTGTCTAGTCTTGTCTAGTCTTGTCTAGTCTTGTCTAGTCTTGTCTTGTCTTGTCTAGTCTTGTCTAGTCTAGTCTTGTCTTGTCTAGTCTTGTCTTTTCTTGTCTGGTCTTGTCTTGTCTTTTCTTGTCTGGTCTTGTCTTGTCTTGTCTGGTCTTGTCTTGTCTAGTCTTGTCTTGTCTTGTCTTGTCTTGTCTTGTCTTGTCTAGTCTTGTCTAGTCTAGTCTTGTCTAGTCGTGTCTTGTCTAGTCTTGCCTTTTCTTGTCTGGCCTTGTCTAGTCTTGTCTAGTCTTGTCTAGTCTTGTCTAGTCTTGTCTTGTCTTGTCTTGTCTTGCCTAGTCTTGTCTAGTCTTGTCTAGTCTTGTCTAGTCTTGTCTAGTCTTGTCTAGTCTTGTCTAGTCTTGTCTAGTCTTGTCTAGTCTTGTCTAGTCTTGTCTAGTCTAGTCTTGTCTTGTCTAGTCTTGTCTTGTTTTGTCTTGTCTTGTCTTGTCTTGTCTAGTCTTGTCTAGTCTTGTCTAGTCTTGTCTTGTCTAGTCTTGTCTAGTCTTGTCTTGTCTTGTCTTTTCTTGTCTGGTCTTGTCTTGTCTTGTCTTGTCTTGTCTTGTCTTGTCTTGGCTGGTCTTGTCTGGTCTTGTCTTGTCTTGTCTTGTCTTGTCTTGTCTAGTCTTGTCTAGTCTTGTCTAGTCTTGTCTAGTCTTGTCTTGTCTAGTCTTGTCTAGTCTTGTCTTGTCTTGTCTTGTCTTGTCTTGTCTTGTCTTGTCTTGTCTTGTCTTGTCTTGTCTTGTCTTGTCTTGCCTTGTCTTGTCTTGTCTTGTCTTGTCTTGTCTTGTCTTGTCTTGTCTTGTCTTGTCTTGTCTTGTCTTGTCTTGTCTAGTCTTGTCTAGTCTTGTCTTGTCATGTCTTGTCTTGTCTTGTCTTGTCTTGTCTTGTCTTGTCTTGTCTTGTCTTGTCTTGTCTTGTCTTGTCTTGTCTTGTCTTGTCTTGTCTTGTCTTGTCTAGTCTTGTCTAGTCTTGTCTTGTCATGTCTTGTCTAGTCTTGTCTTGTCTTGTCTTGTCTTGTCTTGTCTTGTCTTGTCTTGTCTTGTCTTGTCTTGTCTTGTCTAGTCTTGTCTTGTCTTGTCTTGTCTTGTCTTGTCTTGTCTTGTCTTCTCTTGTCTTGTCTTGTCTTGTCTTGTCTTGTCTTGAATTGTCTTGTCTTGTCTTGTCTTGTCTTGTCTTGTCTTGTCTTGTCTTGTCTTGTCTTGTCTTGTCTTGTCTTGTCTTGTCTTGTCTTGTCTTGTCTTGTCTTGTCTTGTCTTGTCTTGTCTTGTCTAGTCTTGTCTAGTCTTGTCTAGTCTTGTCTAGTCTTGTCTAGTCTTGTCTAGTCTTGTCTTTTCTTGTCTTGTCTAGTCTTGTCTAGTCTTGTCTGGTCTTGTCTAGTCTTGTCTAGTCTTGTCTAGTCTTGTCTAGTCTTGTCTAGTCTTGTCTAGTCTTGTCTAGTCTTGTCTAGTCTTGTCTTTTCTTGTCTTGTCTAGCCTTGTCTTTTCTTGTCTGGTCTTGTCTTGTCTTTTCTTGTCTGGTCTTGTCTTGTCTTGTCTGGTCTTGTCTTGTCTAGTCTTGTCTTGTCTTGTCTTGTCTTGTCTTGTCTTGTCTTGTCTTGTCTTGTCTTGTCTTGTCTTGTCTAGTCTTGTCTAGTCTTTTCTTGTCTTGTCTTTTCTTGTCTTGTCTTGTCTTGTCTTGTCTTGTCTTGTCTTGTCTTGTCTTGTCTTGTCTTGTCTTGTCTTGTCTTGTCTTGTCTTGTCTTGCCTTTTCTTGTCTGGCCTTGTCTTGTCTTGTCTTGTCTTGTCTTGTCTTTACTTGTCTTGTCTTGTCTTGTCTTGTCGTGTCTTGTCTTGTCTTGCCTTTTCTTGTCTAGTCTTGTCTAGTCTTGTCTAGTCTTGTCTAGTCTTGTCGTGTCTTGTCTTGCCTTTTCTTGTCTGGCCTTGTCTTGTCTTGTCTTGTCTTGTCTTGTCTTGTCTTGTCTTGTCGTGTCTTGTCTTGTCTTGCCTTTTCTTGTCTGGCCTTGTCTAGTCTTGTCTAGTCTTGTCTAGTCTTGTCTAGTCTTGTCTAGTCTTGTCTAGTCTTGTCTAGTCTTGTCTAGTCTTGTCTAGTCTTGTCTTGTCTTGTCTTGTCTTGTCTTGTCTAGTCTTGTCTAGTCTTGTCTTGTCATGTCTTGTCTAGTCTTGTCTAGTCTTGTCTAGTCTTGTCTAGTCTTGTCTAGTCTTGTCTTGTCTTGTCTTGTCTTGTCTTGTCTAGTCTTGTCTTTTCTTGTCTTGTCTAGTCTTGTCTTTTCTTGTCTGGTCTTGTCTTGTCTTGTCTGGTCTTGTCTTGTCTAGTCTTGTCTTGTCTTGTCTTGTCTTGTCTTGTCTTGTCTTGTCTTGTCTTGTCTTGTCTTGTCTTGTCTTGTCTAGTCTTGTCTAGTCTTTTCTTGTCTTGTCTTTTCTTGTCTTGTCTAGTCTTGTCTAGTCTTTTCTTGTCTTGTCTTTTCTTGTCTTGTCTTGTCTTGTCTTGTCTTGTCTTGTCTTGTCTTGTCTTGTCTTGTCTTGTCTTGTCTTGTCTTGTCTTGTCTTGTCTTGTCTTGTCTTGTCTTGTCTTGTCGTGTCTTGTCTTGTCTTGCCTTTTCTTGTCTGGCCTTGTCTTGTCTTGTCTTGTCTTGTCTTGTCTTGTCTTGTCTTGTCTTGTCTTTACTTGTCTTGTCTTGTCTTGTCTTGTCGTGTCTTGTCTAGTCTTGTCTAGTCTTGTCTAGTCTTGTCTTGTCTTGTCGTGTCTTGTCTAGTCTTGTCTAGTCTTGTCTTGTCTTGTCTAGTCTTGTCTAGTCTTGTCTAGTCTTGTCTTGTCTTGCTTAGTCTTGTCTAGTCTTGTCTAGTCTTGTCTAGTCTTGTCTAGTCTTGTCTTGTCTTGTCTTGTCTTGTCTTGTCTTGTCTTGTCTTGTCTTGTCTTGTCTTGTCTTGTCTTGTCTTGTCTTGTCTTGTCTTGTCTTGTCTTGTCTTGTCTTGTCTTGTCTTGTCTTGTCTTGTCTTGTCTTGTCTTGTCTTGTCTTGTCTTGTCTTGTCTTGTCTTGTCTTGTCTTGTCTTGTCTTGTCTTGTCTTGTCTAGTCTTGTCTAGTCTTGTCTAGTCTTGTCTAGTCTTGTCTTTTCTTGTCTTGTCTTGTCTTGTCTTGTCTAGTCTTGTCTTGTCTTGTCTTGTCTTGTCTTGTCTTGTCTTGTCTTGTCTTGTCTAGTCTTGTCTAGTCTTGTCTTGTCATGTCTTCTCATGTCTTGTCTTGTCTTGTCTTGTCTAGTCTTGTCTTGTCTAGTCTTGTCTAGTCTTGTCTTGTCTTGTCTTGCCTTGTCTTGTCTTGTCTTGTCTTGTCTAGTCTTGTCTTGTCTTGTCTTGTCTTGTCTTGTCTTGTCATGTCTTGTCTTGTCTTGTCTTGTCTTTTCTTGTCTGGTCTTGTCTTGTCTTGTCTAGTCTTGTCTAGTCTTGTCTTGTCTTGTCTTGTCTTGTCTTGTCTTGTCTTGTCTTGTCTTGTCTTGTCTTGTCTTGTCTTGTCTTGTCTTGTCTTGTCTTGTCTTGTCTTGTCTTGTCTTGTCTTGTCTTGTCTTGTCTTGTCTTGTCTTGTCTTGTCTTGTCTTGTCTTGTCTTGTCTTGTCTTGTCTTGTCTTGTCTTGTCTTGTCTTGTCTTGTCTTGTCTTGTCTTGTCTTGTCTTGTCTTGTCTTGTCTTGTCTTGTCTTGTCTTGTCTTGTCTTGTCTTGTCTTGTCTTGTCTTGTCTTGTCTTGTCTTGTCTTGTCTTGTCTTGTCTTGTCTTGTCTTGTCTTGTCTTGTCTAGTCTTGTCTAGTCTTGTCTTGTCATGTCTTCTCATGTCTTGTCTTGTCTTGTCTTGTCTAGTCTTGTCTTGTCTAGTCTTGTCTAGTCTTGTCTTGTCTTGTCTTGTTTTGTCTTGTCTTGTCTTGTCTTGTCTTGTCTAGTCTTGTCTAGTCTTGTCTTGTCTTGTCTTGTCTTGTCTTGTCTTGTCTTGTCTTGTCTTGTCTTGTCTTGTCTTGTCTAGTCTTGTCTAGTCTTGTCTAGTCTTGTCTAGTCTTGTCTTTTCTTGTCTTGTCTTGTCTAGTCTTGTCTTGTCTTGTCTTGTCTTGTCTTGTCTTGTCTTGTCTAGTCTTGTCTAGTCTTGTCTTGTCATGTCTTCTCATGTCTTGTCTTGTCTTGTCTTGTCTAGTCTTGTCTTGTCTAGTCTTGTCTAGTCTTGTCTTGTCTTGCCTTGCCTTGTCTTGTCTTGTCTTGTCTTGTCTTGTCTTGTCTTGTCTTGTCTTGTCTTGTCTTGTCTTGTCTTGTCTTGTCTTGTCTTGTCTTGTCTTGTCTTGTCTAGTCTTGTCTTGTCATGTCTTCTCATGTCTTGTCTTGTCTTGTCTTGTGTAGTCTTGTCTTGTCTAGTCTTGTCTAGTCTTGTCTTGTCTTGCCTTGCCTTGTCTTGTCTTGTCTTGTCTTGTCTTGTCTTGTCTTGTCTTGTCTTGTCTTGTCTTGTCTTGTCTTGTCTTGTCTTGTCTAGTCTTGTCTTGTCTTGTTTTGTCTTGTCTTGTCTTGTCGTGTCTTGTCTTGTCTTGCCTTTTCTTGTCTGGCCTTGTCTTGTCTTGTCTTGTCTTGTCTTGTCTTGTCTTGTCTTGTCTTGTCTTGTCTTTACTTGTCTTGTCTTGTCTTGTCTTGTCTTGTCTTGTCTTGTCTTGTCTTGTCTTGTCTAGTCTTGTCTAGTCTTGTCTTTTCTTGTCTGGTCTTGTCTTGTCTTTTCTTGTCTGGTCTTGTCTTGTCTTGTCTGGTCTTGTCTTGTCTAGTCTTGTCTTGTCTTGTCTTGTCTTGTCTTGTCTTGTCTTGTCTTGTCTTGTCTAGTCTTGTCTAGTCTTGTCTAGTCTTGTCTAGTCTTGTCTTGTCTTGTCTTGTCTTGTCTTGTCTTGTCTTGTCTTGTCTTGTCTTGTCTTGTCTTGTCTTGTCTTGTCTTGTCTTGTCTTGTCTTGTCTTGTCTTGTCTTGTCTTGTCTTGTCTTGTCTTGTCTTGTCTTGTCTTGTCTTGTCTTGTCTTGTCTTGTCTTGTCTTGTCTTGTCTTGTCGTGTCTTGTCTTGTCTTGCCTTTTCTTGTCTGGCCTTGTCTTGTCTTGTCTTGTCTTGTCTTGTCTTGTCTTGTCTTGTCTTGTCTTTACTTGTCTTGTCTTGTCTTGTCTTGTCGTGTCTTGTCTTGTCTTGCCTTTTCTTGTCTGGCCTTGTCTAGTCTTGTCTAGTCTTGTCTAGTCTTGTCTAGTCTTGTCTAGTCTTGTCTTGTCTTGTCTTGTCTTGTCTTGTCTTTACTTGTCTTGTCTTGTCTTGTCTTGTCGTGTCTTGTCTTGTCTTGCCTTTTCTTGTCTGGCCTTGTCTAGTCTTGTCTAGTCTTGTCTAGTCTTGTCTAGTCTTGTCTAGTCTTGTCTAGTCTTGTCTAGTCTTGTCTAGTCTTGTCTTGTCTAGTCTTGTCTAGTCTTGTCTAGTCTTGTCTTGTCTTGTCTAGTCTTGTCTAGTCTAGTCTTGTCTTGTCTAGTCTTGTCTTTTCTTGTCTAGTCGTGTCTTGTCTAGTCTTGCCTTTTCTTGTCTGGCCTTGTCTAGTCTTGTCTAGTCTTGTCTAGTCTTGTCTAGTCTTGTCTAGTCTTGTCTTGTCTTGTCTTGTCTTGCCTAGTCTTGTCTAGTCTTGTCTAGTCTTGTCTAGTCTTGTCTAGTCTTGTCTAGTCTTGTCTAGTCTAGTCTTGTCTTGTCTAGTCTTGTCTTGTTTTGTCTTGTCTTGTCTTGTCTTGTCTAGTCTTGTCTAGTCTTGTCTAGTCTTGTCTTGTCTAGTCTTGTCTAGTCTTGTCTTGTCTTGTCTTTTCTTGTCTGGTCTTGTCTTGTCTTGTCTGGTCTTGTCTTGTCTAGTCTTGTCTTGTCTTGTCTTGTCTTGTTTTGTCTTGTCTTGTCTTGTCTTGTCTTGTCTTGTCTTGTCTTGTCTTGTCTTGGCTGGTCTTGTCTGGTCTTGTCTTGTCTTGTCTTGTCTTGTCTTGTCTAGTCTTGTCTAGTCTTGTCTAGTCTTGTCTAGTCTTGTCTTGTCTAGTCTTGTCTAGTCTTGTCTTGTCTTGTCTTGTCTTGTCTTGTCTTGTCTTGTCTTGTCTTGTCTTGTCTTGCCTTGTCTTGTCTTGTCTTGTCTTGTCTTGTCTTGTCTTGTCTTGTCTTGTCTTGTCTTGTCTTGTCTTGTCTTGTCTTGCCTTTTCTTGTCTGGCCTTGTCTAGTCTTGTCTAGTCTTGTCTAGTCTTGTCTTGCCTTGTCTTGTCTTGTCTTGTCTTGTCTTGTCTTGTCTTGTCTTGTCTTGTCTTGTCTTGTCTTGTCTTGTCTTGTCTTGTCTTGTCTAGTCTTGTCTAGTCTTGTCTTGTCATGTCTTGTCTAGTCTTGTCTAGTCTTGTCTTGTCTTGTCTTGTCTTGTCTTGTCTTGTCTTGTCTTGTCTTGTCTTGTCTTGTCTTGTCTTGTCTTGTCTTGTCTTGTCTTGTCTTGTCTTGTCTTGTCTTGTCTTGTCTTGTCTTGTCTTGTCTTGTCTTGTCTTGTCTTGTCTTGTCTTGTCTTGTCTTGTCTTGTCTTGTCTTGTCTTGTCTTGTCTTGTCTTGTCTTGTCTTGTCTTGTCTTGTCTTGTCTTGTCTTGTCTTGTCTTGTCTTGTCTTGTCTTGTCTTGTCTTGTCTTGTCTTGTCTTGTCTTGTCTTGTCTTGTCTTGTCTTGTCTTGTCTTGTCTTGTCTTGTCTTGTCTTGTCTTGTCTTGTCTTGTCTTGTCTTGTCTTGTCTTGTCTTGTCTTGTCTTGTCTTGTCTTGTCTTGTCTTGTCTTGTCTTGTCTTGTCTTGTCTTGTCTTGTCTTGTCTTGTCTTGTCTTGTCTTGTCTTGTCTTGTCTTGTCTTGTCTTGTCTTGTCTTGTCTTGTCTTGTCTTGTCTTGTCTTGTCTTGTCTTGTCTTGTCTTGTCTTGTCTTGTCTTGTCTTGTCTTGTCTTGTCTTGTCTTGTCTTGTCTTGTCTTGTCTTGTCTTGTCTTGTCTTGTCTTGTCTTGTCTTGTCTTGTCTTGTCTTGTCTTGTCTTGTCTAGTCTTGTCTAGTCTTGTCTAGTCTTGTCTAGTCTTGTCTAGTCTTGTCTAGTCTTGTCTAGTCTTGTCTTTTCTTGTCTTGTCTAGTCTTGTCTTTTCTTGTCTGGTCTTGTCTTGTCTTGTCTTGTCTTGTCTGGTCTTGTCTAGGCTTGTCTAGTCTTGTCTTGTCATGTCTTCTCATGTCTTGTCTTGTCTTGTCTTGTCTAGTCTTGTCTTGTCTAGTCTTGTCTAGTCTTGTCTTGTCTTGCCTTGTCTTGTCTTGTCTTGTCTTGTCTAGTCTTGTCTTGTCTTGTCTTGTCTTGTCTTTTCTTGTCTGGTCTTGTCTTGTCTTGTCTAGTCTTGTCTAGTCTTGTCTTGTCTTGTCTTGTCTTGTCTTGTCTTGTCTTGTCTTGTCTTGTCTTGTCTTGTCTTGTCTTGTCTTGTCTTGTCTTGTCTTGTCTTGTCTTGTCTTGTCTTGTCTTGTCTTGTCTTGTCTAGTCTTGTCTAGTCTTGTCTTGTCATGTCTTCTCATGTCTTGTCTTGTCTTGTCTTGTCTTGTCTAGTCTTGTCTTGTCTAGTCTTGTCTAGTCTTGTCTTGTCTTGTCTTGTTTTGTCTTGTCTAGTCTTGTCTAGTCTTGTCTAGTCTTGTCTAGTCTTGTCTAGTCTTGTCTAGTCTTGTCTAGTCTTGTCTTTTCTAGTCTGGTCTTGTCTTGTCTTGTCTAGTCTTGTCTTGTCTTGTCTTGTCTGGTCTTGTCTTGTCTTGTCTTGTCTAGTCTTGTCTAATCTTGTCTTGTCTTGTCTTGTCTTGTCTTGTCTTGTCTTGTCTAGTCTTGTCTTGTCTTGTTTTGTCTTGTCTTGTCTTGTCGTGTCTTGTCTTGTCTTGCCTTTTCTTGTCTGGCCTTGTCTTGTCTTGTCTTGTCTTGTCTTATCTTGTCTTGTCTTTACTTGTCTTGTCTTGTCTTGTCTTGTCTAGTCTTGTCTAGTCTTGTCTTGTCATATCTTCTCATGTCTTGTCTTGTCTTGTCTTGTCTAGTCTTGTCTTGTCTAGTCTTGTCTAGTCTTGTCTTGTCTTGTCTTGTTTTGTCTTGTCTAGTCTTGTCTAGTCTTGTCTAGTCTTGTCTAGTCTTGTCTAGTCTTGTCTAGTCTTGTCTTTTCTTGTCTGGTCTTGTCTTGTCTTTTCTTGTCTGGTCTTGTCTTGTCTTGTCTGGTCTTGTCTTGTCTTGTCTTGTCTTGTCTTGTCTTATCATGTCTTGTCTAGTCTTGTCTAGTCTTGTCTTGTCTTGTCTTGTCTTGTCTTGTCTTGTCTTGTCTTGTCTTGTCTTGTCTTGTCTTGTCTTGTCTTGTCTAGTCTTGTCTAGTCTTGTCTAGTCTTGTCTAGTCTTGTCTAGTCTTGTCTAGTCTTGTCTAGTCTTGTCTTTTCTTGTCTGGTCTTGTCTTGTCTTTTCTTGTTTGGTCTTGTCTTGTCTTGTCTGGTCTTGTCTTGTCTAGTCTTGTCTTGTCTTGTCTTGTCTTGTCTTGTCTTGTCTTGTCTTGTCTTGTCTTGTCTTGTCTTGTCTTGTCTTGTCTTGTCTTGTCTTGTCTTGTCTTGTCGTGTCTTGTCTTGTCTTGCCTTTTCTTGTCTGGCCTTGTCTTGTCTTGTCTTGTCTTGTCTTGTCTTGTCTTGTCTTGTCTTGTCTTGTCTTTACTTGTCTTGTCTTGTCTTGTCTTGTCGTGTCTTGTCTTGTCTTGCCTTTTCTTGTCTGGCCTTGTCTAGTCTTGTCTAGTCTTGTCAAGTCTTGTCTAGTCTTGTCTAGTCTTGTCTTGTCTTGTCTTGTCTTGTCTTGTCTTTACTTGTCTTGTCTTGTCTTGTCTTGTCGTGTCTTGTCTTGTCTTGCCTTTTCTTGTCTGGCCTTGTCTAGTCTTGTCTAGTCTTGTCTAGTCTTGTCTAGTCTTGTCTAGTCTTGTCTAGTCTTGTCTAGTCTTGTCTAGTCTTGTCTTGTCTTGTCTAGTCTTGTCTAGTCTAGTCTTGTCTTGTCTAGTCTTGTCTTTTCTTGTCTAGTCGTGTCTTGTCTAGTCTTGCCTTTTCTTGTCTGGCCTTGTCTAGTCTTGTCTAGTCTTGTCTAGTCTTGTCTAGTCTTGTCTTGTCTTGTCTTGTCTTGCCTAGTCTTGTCTAGTCTTGTCTAGTCTTGTCTAGTCTTGTCTAGTCTTGTCTAGTCTTGTCTAGTCTTGTCTAGTCTAGTCTTGTCTTGTCTAGTCTTGTCTTGTTTTGTCTTGTCTTGTCTTGTCTTGTCTAGTCTTGTCTAGTCTTGTCTAGTCTTGTCTTGTCTAGTCTTGTCTAGTCTTGTCTTGTCTTGTCTTTTCTTGTCTGGTCTTGTCTTGTCTTGTCTGGTCTTGTCTTGTCTAGTCTTGTCTTGTCTTGTCTTGTCTTGTTTTGTCTTGTCTTGTCTTGTCTTGTCTTGTCTTGTCTTGTCTTGTCTTGTCTTGTCTTGGCTGGTCTTGTCTGGTCTTGTCTTGTCTTGTCTTGTCTTGTCTTGTCTTGTCTAGTCTTGTCTAGTCTTGTCTAGTCTTGTCTAGTCTTGTCTTGTCTAGTCTTGTCTAGTCTTTTCTTGTCTTGTCTTGTCTTGTCTTGTCTTGTCTTGTCTTGCCTTGTCTTGTCTTGTCTTGTCTTGTCTTGTCTTGTCTTGTCTTGTCTTGTCTTGTCTTGTCTTGTCTTGTCTTGTCTTGTCTTGTCTTGTCTTGCCTTTTCTTGTCTGGCCTTGTCTAGTCTTGTCTAGTCTTGTCTAGTCTTGTCTTGCCTTGTCTTGTCTTGTCTTGTCTTGTCTTGTCTTGTCTTGTCTTGTCTTGTCTTGTCTTGTCTTGTCTTGTCTTGTCTTGTCTTGTCTAGTCTTGTCTAGTCTTGTCTTGTCATGTCTTGTCTAGTCTTGTCTAGTCTTGTCTTGTCTTGTCTTGTCTTGTCTTGTCTTGTCTTGTCTTGTCTTGTCTTGTCTTGTCTTGTCTTGTCTTGTCTTGTCTTGTCTTGTGATGTCATGTCGTGTGTTGTGTTGTTTTGTCTTGTCTTGTCTTGTCTTGTCTTGTCTTGTCTTGTCTTGTCTTGTCATGTCTTGTCTTGTCATGTCCTATCTTGTCTTGTCTTGTCTTGTGTTGCCTCGTCTTGTCTTGTCTTGTCTTGTCCTGTCCTGACGTGTGTTGTGTTGTTTTGTCTTGTCTTGCTTTGTCTTGTCATGTCCTATCTTGTCTTGTCATGTCTTGTCTTGTCTTATATTGTCTTGTCTTGTCTTGTCTTGTCTTGTCTTGTCTTGTCTTGTCTTGTCTTGTCTTGTCTTGTCTTGTCTTTTTCTTGTCTTGTCTTGTCTTGTCTTGTCTTGTCTTGTCTTGTCTTGTCTTGTTTTGTCTTGTCTTGTTGTGTATTGTCATGTCTTATATTGTCTTGTCTTGTCTTGTCTTGTCTTGTCATGTCTTGTCATGTCATGTCGTGTCTTGTGTGGCTTTGTCATGTCATGTCATGTCGTGTCTTGTGTTGCTTTGTCTTCTCCTGTCCTGTCGTGTGTTGTGTTGTTTTGTCTTGTCTTGTCATGTCATGTCATGTCATGTCGTGTGTTGTGTTGCTTTGTCATGTCATGTCATGTCGTGTCTTGTGTTGCTTTGTCTTGTCCTGTCCTGTCGTGTGTTGTGTTGTTTTGTCTTGTCTTGTTTTGTCTTGTCATGTCTTGTCTTGTTTTGTCTTGTCTTGTTGTGTATTGTCATGTCTTATATTGTCTTGTCTTGTCTTGTCTTGTCTTGTCTTGTCTTGTCATGTCATGTCATGTCGTGTCTTGTGTTGCTTTGTCATGTCATGTCATGTCGTGTCTTGTGTTGCTTTGTCTTGTCCTGTCCTGTCGTGTGTTGTGTTGTTTTGTCTTGTCTTGTCATGTCATGTCATGTCATGTCGTGTGTTGTGTTGTCTTGTCTTGTTTTGTCTTGTCTTGTCTTGTCTTGTCTTGTCTTGTCTTGTCTTGTCTTGTCTTGTCTTGTCTTGTCTTGTCTTGTCTTGTCTTGTCTTGTCTTGTCTTGTCTTGTCTTGTCTTGTCTTGTCTTGTCTTGTCTTGTCTTGTCTTGTCTTGTCTTGTCTTGTCTTGTCTTGTCTTGTCTTGTCTTGTCTTGTCTTGTCTTGTCTTGTCTTGTCTTGTCTTGTCTTGTCTTGTCTTGTCTTGTCTTGTCTTGTCTTGTCTTGTCTTGTCTTGTCTTGTCTTGTCTTGTCTTGTCTTGTCTTGTCTTGTCTTGTCTTGTCTTGTCTTGTCTTGTCTTGTCTTGTCTTGTCTTGTCTTGTCTTGTCTTGTCTTGTCTTGTCTTGTCTTGTCTTGTCTTGTCTTGTCTTGTCTTGTCTTGTCTTGTCTTGTCTTGTCTTGTCTTGTCTTGTCTTGTCTTGTCTTGTCTTGTCTTGTCTTGTCTTGTCTTGTCATGTCGTGTGTTGTGTTGTTTTGTCTTGTCTTGTTGTGTATTGTCATGTCTTATATTGTCTTGTCTTGTCTTGTCTTGTCTTGTCTTGTCTTGTCTTGTCTTGTCTTGTCTTGTCTTGTCTTGTCTTGTCTTGTCTTGTCTTGTCTTGTCTTGTCTTGTCTTGTCTTGTCTTGTCCTGTCCTGTCGTGTGTTGTGTTGTTTTGTCTTGTCTTGTCATGTCATGTCATGTCGTGTCTTGTGTTGCTTTGTCTTGTCTTGTCTTGTCTTGTCTTGTCATGTCGTGTGTTGTGTTGTTTTGTCTTGTCTTGTTGTGTATTGTCATGTCTTATATTGTCTTGTCTTGTCTTGTCATGTCGTGTGTTGTGTTGTTTTGTCTTGTCTTGTTGTGTATTGTCATGTCTTATATTGTCTTGTCTTGTCTTGTCTTGTCTTGTCATGTCTTGTCTTGTCTTGTCTTGTCTTGTCTTGTCTTGTCTTGTCTTGTCTTGTCTTGTCTTGTCTTGTCTTGTCTTGTCTTGTCTTGTTTTGTCTTGTCATGTCTTGTCTTGTCTTGTCTTGTCTTGTCTTGTCTTGTCTTGTCTTGTCTTGTCTTGTCTTGTCTTGTCTTGTCTTGTCTTGTCTTGTCTTGTCTTGTGTTGTGTTGTCTTGTCTTGTCTTGTTTTATGTTGTGTTGTCTTGTCTTGTTTTGTCATGTAATGTCATGTCGTGTGTTGTGTTGTTTTGTCTTGTCTTGTCTTCTCCTTGTCTTGTCTTGTCATGTCGTGTGTTGTGTTGTTTTGTCTTGTCATGTCTTATATTGTCTTGTCTTGTCTTGTCTTGTCTTGTGATGTCATGTCGTGTGTTGTGTTGTTTTGTCTTGTCATGTCATGTCATGTGTTGTGTTGTGTTGTTTTGTCTTGTCTTGTCTTGTCTTGTCTTGTCTTGTCTTGTCTTGTCTTGTCTTGTCTTGTCTTGTCTTGTCTTGTCTTGTCTTGTCTTGTCTTGTCTTGTCTTGTCTTGTCTTGTCTTGTCTTGTCTTGTCTTGTCTTGTCTTGTCTTGTCTTGTCTTGTCTTGTCTTGTCTTGTCTTGTCTTGTCTTGTCTTGTCTTGTCTTGTCTTGTCTTGTCTTGTCTTGTCTTGTCTTGTCTTGTCTTGTCTTGTCTTGTCTTGTCTTGTCTTGTCTTGTCTTGTCTTGTCTTGTCTTGTCTTGTCATGTCGTGTGTTGTGTTGTTTTGTCTTGTCTTGTTGTGTATTGTCATGTCTTAAATTGTCTTGTCTTGTCTTGTCTTGTCTTGTCTTGTCTTGTCTTGTCTTGTCCTGTCCTGTCGTGTGTTGTGTTGTTTTGTCTTGTCTTGTCATGTCATGTCATGTCGTGTCTTGTGTTGCTTTGTCTTGTCTTGTCTTGTCTTGTCTTGTCATGTCGTGTGTTGTGTTGTTTTGTCTTGTCTTGTTGTGTATTGTCATGTCTTATATTGTCTTGTCTTGTCTTGTCATGTCGTGTGTTGTGTTGTTTTGTCTTGTCTTGTTGTGTATTGTCATGTCTTATATTGTCTTGTCTTGTCTTGTCATGTCATGTCATGTCGTGTGTTGTGTTGTTTTGTCTTGTCTTGTTTTGTCTTGTCATGTCTTGTCTTGTCTTGTCTTGTCTTGTTTTGTCTTGTCATGTCTTGTCTTGTCTTGTCTTGTCTTGTCTTGTCTTGTCTTGTCTTGTCTTGTCTTGTCTTGTCTTGTCTTGTTTTGTCTTGTCATGTCTTGTCTTGTCTTGTCTTGTCTTGTCTTGTCTTGTCTTGTCTTGTCTTGTCTTGTCTTGTCTTGTCTTGTCTTGTCTTGTCTTGTCTTGTCTTGTCTTGTCCTGTCTTGTGTTGTGTTGTCTTGTCTTGTCTTGTTTTATGTTGTGTTGTCTTGTCTTGTTTTGTCATGTAATGTCATGTCGTGTGTTGTGTTGTTTTGTCTTGTCTTGTCTTCTCCTTGTCTTGTCTTGTCATGTCGTGTGTTGTGTTGTTTTGTCTTGTCATGTCTTATATTGTCTTGTCTTGTCTTGTCTTGTCTTGTGATGTCATGTCGTGTGTTGTGTTGTTTTGTCTTGTCATGTCATGTCATGTGTTGTGTTGTGTTGTTTTGTCTTGTCTTGTCTTGTCTTGTCTTGTCTTGTCTTGTCTTGTCTTGCCTTATCTTGCCTTGTCTTGTCTTGTCTGGTCTTGTTTTGTCTTGTCTTGTCTTGTCTTGTCTTGTCTTGTCTTGTCTTGTCTTGTCTTGTCTTGTCTTGTCTTGTCCTGTCCTGTCGTGTGTTGTGTTGTTTTGTCTTGTCTTGTCATGTCATGTCATGTCGTGTCTTGTGTTGCTTTGTCTTGTCTTGTCTTGTCTTGTCTTGTCATGTCGTGTGTTGTGTTGTTTTGTCTTGTCTTGTTGTGTATTGTCATGTCTTATATTGTCTTGTCTTGTCTTGTCATGTCGTGTGTTGTGTTGTTTTGTCTTGTCTTGTTGTGTATTGTCATGTCTTATATTGTCTTGTCTTGTCTTGTCTTGTCTTGTCATGTCTTGTCTTGTCTTGTCTTGTCTTGTCTTGTCTTGTCTTGTCTTGTCTTGTCTTGTCTTGTCTTGTCTTGTCTTGTCTTGTCTTGTTTTGTCTTGTCATGTCTTGTCTTGTCTTGTCTTGTCTTGTCTTGTCTTGTCTTGTCTTGTCTTGTCTTGTCTTGTCTTGTCTTGTCTTGTCTTGTCTTGTCTTGTCTTGTCTTGTGTTGTGTTGTCTTGTCTTGTCTTGTTTTATGTTGTGTTGTCTTGTCTTGTTTTGTCATGTAATGTCATGTCGTGTGTTGTGTTGTTTTGTCTTGTCTTGTCTTCTCCTTGTCTTGTCTTGTCATGTCGTGTGTTGTGTTGTTTTGTCTTGTCATGTCTTATATTGTCTTGTCTTGTCTTGTCTTGTCTTGTGATGTCATGTCGTGTGTTGTGTTGTTTTGTCTTGTCATGTCATGTCATGTGTTGTGTTGTGTTGTTTTGTCTTGTCTTGTCTTGTCTTGTCTTGTCTTGTCTTGTCTTGTCTTGTCTTGTCTTGTCTTGTCTTGTCTTGTCTTGTCTTGTCTTGTCTTGTCTTGTCTTGTCTTGTCTTGTCTTGTCTTGTCTTGTCTTGTCTTGTCTTGTCTTGTCTTGTCTTGTCTTGTCTTGTCTTGTCTTGTCTTGTCTTGTCTTGTCTTGTCTTGTCTTGTCTTGTCTTGTCTTGTCTTGTCTTGTCTTGTCTTGTCTTGTCTTGTCTTGTCTTGTCTTGTCTTGTCTTGTCTTGTCTTGTCTTGTCTTGTCATGTCGTGTGTTGTGTTGTTTTGTCTTGTCTTGTTGTGTATTGTCATGTCTTAAATTGTCTTGTCTTGTCTTGTCTTGTCTTGTCTTGTCTTGTCTTGTCCTGTCCTGTCGTGTGTTGTGTTGTTTTGTCTTGTCTTGTCATGTCATGTCATGTCGTGTCTTGTGTTGCTTTGTCTTGTCTTGTCTTGTCTTGTCTTGTCATGTCGTGTGTTGTGTTGTTTTGTCTTGTCTTGTTGTGTATTGTCATGTCTTATATTGTCTTGTCTTGTCTTGTCATGTCGTGTGTTGTGTTGTTTTGTCTTGTCTTGTTGTGTATTGTCATGTCTTATATTGTCTTGTCTTGTCTTGTCATGTCATGTCATGTCGTGTGTTGTGTTGTTTTGTCTTGTCTTGTTTTGTCTTGTCATGTCTTGTCTTGTCTTGTCTTGTCTTGTTTTGTCTTGTCATGTCTTGTCTTGTCTTGTCTTGTCTTGTCTTGTCTTGTCTTGTCTTGTCTTGTCTTGTCTTGTCTTGTCTTGTCTTGTCTTGTTTTGTCTTGTCATGTCTTGTCTTGTCTTGTCTTGTCTTGTCTTGTCTTGTCTTGTCTTGTCTTGTCTTGTCTTGTCTTGTCTTGTCTTGTCTTGTCTTGTCTTGTCTTGTCTTGTCCTGTCTTGTGTTGTGTTGTCTTGTCTTGTCTTGTTTTATGTTGTGTTGTCTTGTCTTGTTTTGTCATGTAATGTCATGTCGTGTGTTGTGTTGTTTTGTCTTGTCTTGTCTTCTCCTTGTCTTGTCTTGTCATGTCGTGTGTTGTGTTGTTTTGTCTTGTCATGTCTTATATTGTCTTGTCTTGTCTTGTCTTGTCTTGTGATGTCATGTCGTGTGTTGTGTTGTTTTGTCTTGTCATGTCATGTCATGTGTTGTGTTGTGTTGTTTTGTCTTGTCTTGTCTTGTCTTGTCTTGTCTTGTCTTGTCTTGTCTTGCCTTATCTTGCCTTGTCTTGTCTTGTCTGGTCTTGTTTTGTCTTGTCTTGTCTTGTCATGTCGTGTGTTGTGTTGTTTTGTCTTGTCTTGTCTTGTCTTGTCATGTCGTGTGTTGTGTTGTTTTGTCTTGTCTTGTTGTGTATTGTCATGTCTTATATTGTCTTGTCTTGTCTTGTCATGTCATGTCATGTCGTGTGTTGTGTTGTTTTGTCTTGTCTTGTTTTGTCTTGTCATGTCTTGTCTTGTCTTGTCTTGTCTTGTTTTGTCTTGTCATGTCTTGTCTTGTCTTGTCTTGTCTTGTCTTGTCTTGTCTTGTCTTGTCTTGTCTTGTCTTGTCTTGTCTTGTTTTGTCTTGTCATGTCTTGTCTTGTCTTGTCTTGTCTTGTCTTGTCTTGTCTTGTCTTGTCTTGTCTTGTCTTGTCTTGTCTTGTCTTGTCTTGTCTTGTCTTGTCTTGTCTTGTCTTGTCCTGTCTTGTGTTGTGTTGTCTTGTCTTGTCTTGTTTTATGTTGTGTTGTCTTATCTTGTTTTGTCATGTAATGTCATGTCGTGTGTTGTGTTGTTTTGTCTTGTCTTGTCTTCTCCTTGTCTTGTCTTGTCATGTCGTGTGTTGTGTTGTTTTGTCTTGTCATGTCTTATATTGTCTTGTCTTGTCTTGTCTTGTCTTGTGATGTCATGTCGTGTGTTGTGTTGTTTTGTCTTGTCATGTCATGTCATGTGTTGTGTTGTGTTGTTTTGTCTTGTCTTGTCTTGTCTTGTCTTGTCTTGTCTTGTCTTGTCTTGCCTTATCTTGCCTTGTCTTGTCTTGTCTGGTCTTGTTTTGTCTTGTCTTGTCTTGTCTTGTCTTATATTGTCTTGTCTTGTCTTGTCATGTCGTGTGTTGTGTTGTTTTGTCTTGTCTTGTTGTGTATTGTCATGTCTTATATTGTCTTGTCTTGTCTTGTCTTGTCTTGTCATGTCATGTCATGTCGTGTGTTGTGTTGTTTTGTCTTGTCTTGTTTTGTCTTGTCATGTCTTGTCTTGTCTTGTCTTGTCTTGTTTTGTCTTGTCATGTCTTGTCTTGTCTTGTCTTGTCTTGTCTTGTCTTGTCTTGTCTTGTCTTGTCTTGTCTTGTCTTGTCTTGTCTTGTCTTGTCTTGTCTTGTCTTGTCTTGTTTTGTCTTGTCATGTCTTGTCTTGTCTTATCTTGTCTTGTCTTGTCTTGTCTTGTCTTGTCTTGTCTTGTCTTGTCTTGTCTTGTCTTGTCTTGTCTTGTCTTGTCTTGTCTTGTGTTGTGTTGTCTTGTCTTGTCTTGTTTTATGTTGTGTTGTCTTGTCTTGTTTTGTCATGTAATGTCATGTCGTGTGTTGTGTTGTTTTGTCTTGTCTTGTCTTCTCCTTGTCTTGTCTTGTCATGTCGTGTGTTGTGTTGTTTTGTCTTGTCATGTCTTATATTGTCTTGTCTTGTCTTGTCTTGTCTTGTGATGTCATGTCGTGTGTTGTGTTGTTTTGTCTTGTCATGTCATGTCATGTGTTGTGTTGTGTTGTTTTGTCTTGTCTTGTCTTGTCTTGTCTTGTCTTGTCTTGTCTTGCCTTATCTTGCCTTGTCTTGTCTTGTCTGGTCTTGTTTTGTCTTGTCTTGTCTTGTCTTGTCTTATATTGTCTTGTCTTGTCTTGTCATGTCGTGTGTTGTGTTGTTTTGTCTTGTCTTGTTGTGTATTGTCATGTCTTATATTGTCTTGTCTTGTCTTGTCTTGTCTTGTCATGTCATGTCATGTCGTGTGTTGTGTTGTTTTGTCTTGTCTTGTTTTGTCTTGTCATGTCTTGTCTTGTCTTGTCTTGTCTTGTTTTGTCTTGTCATGTCTTGTCTTGTCTTGTCTTGTCTTGTCTTGTCTTGTCTTGTCTTGTCTTGTCTTGTCTTGTCTTGTTTTGTCTTGTCATGTCTTGTCTTGTCTTGTCTTGTCTTGTCTTGTCTTGTCTTGTCTTGTCTTGCCTTGTCTTGTCTTGTCTTGTCTTGTCTTGTCTTGTCTTGTCTTGTCTTGTGTTGTGTTGTCTTGTCTTGTCTTGTTTTATGTTGTGTTGTCTTGTCTTGTTTTGTCATGTAATGTCATGTCGTGTGTTGTGTTGTTTTGTCTTGTCTTGTCTTCTCCTTGTCTTGTCTTGTCATGTCGTGTGTTGTGTTGTTTTGTCTTGTCATGTCTTATATTGTCTTGTCTTGTCTTGTCTTGTCTTGTGATGTCATGTCGTGTGTTGTGTTGTTTTGTCTTGTCATGTCATGTCATGTGTTGTGTTGTGTTGTTTTGTCTTGTCTTGTCTTGTCTTGTCTTGTCTTGTCTTGTCTTGTCTTGTCTTGTCTTGTCTTGTCTTGTCTTGTCTTGTCTTGTCTTGTCTTGTCTTGTCTTGTCTTGTCTTGTCTTGTCTTGTCTTGTCTTGTCTTGTCTTGTCTTGTCTTGTCTTGTCTTGTCTTGTCTTGTCATGTCGTGTGTTGTGTTGTTTTGTCTTGTCTTGTTGTGTATTGTCATGTCTTATATTGTCTTGTCTTGTCTTGTCTTGTCTTGTCTTGTCTTGTCTTGTCTTGTCTTGTCTTGTCTTGTCTTGTCTTGTCTTGTCTTGTCTTGTCTTGTCTTGTCTTGTTTTGTCTTGTCCTGTCTTGTCTTGTCATGTCATGTCATGTGTTGTGTTGTGTTGTTTTGTCTTGTCTTGTCTTGTGTTGTCTTGTCTTGTCTTGTCTTGTGTTGTCTTGTCTTGTCTTGTCTTGTTTTATGTTGTCTTGTCTTGTCTTGTTTTGTCATGTAATGTCATGTCGTGTGTTGTGTTGTTTTGTCTTGTCATGTCTTATATTGTCTTGTCTTGTCTTGTGATGTCATGTCGTGTGTTGTGTTGTGTTGTCTTGTCTTGTTTTGTCTTGTCCTGTCTTGTCTTGTCATGTCATGTCGTGTGTTGTGTTGTGTTGTCTTGTCTTGTTTTGTCTTGTCCTGTCTTGTCTTGTCATGTCATGTCGTGTGTTGTGTTGTTTTGTCTTGTCATGTCTTATATTGTCTTGTCTTGTCTTGTGATGTCATGTCGTGTGTTGTGTTGTGTTGTCTTGTCTTGTTTTGTCTTGTCCTGTCTTGTCTTGTCATGTCATGTCGTGTGTTGTGTTGTTTTGTCTTGTCTTGTCATGTCATGTCATGTCATGTCGTGTGTTGTGTTGCTTTGTCATGTCATGTCATGTCGTGTCTTGTGTTGCTTTGTCTTGTCCTGTCCTGTCGTGTGTTGTCTTGTCTTGTCTTGTCATGTCATGTAATGTCATGTCGTGTGTTGTGTTGTTTTGTCTTGTCATGTCTTATATTGTCTTGTCTTGTCTTGTGATGTCATGTCGTGTGTTGTGTTGTTTTGTCTTGTCATGTCTTATATTGTCTTGTCTTGTCTTGTCCTGTCCTGTCGTGTGTTGTGTTGTTTTGTCTTGTCTTGTCATGTCATGTCATGTAATGTCGTGTGTTGTGTTGCTTTGTCATGTCATGTCATGTCGTGTCTTGTGTTGCTTTGTCTTGTCCTGTCCTGTCGTGTGTTGTCTTGTCTTGTCATGTCATGTCATGTCATGTCGTGTGTTGTGTTGTTTTGTCTTGTCTTGTTTTGTCTTGTCATGTCTTGTCTTGTCTTGTCTTGTCTTGTCTTGTCTTGTCTTGTCTTGTCTTGTCTTGTCTTGTCTTGTCTTGTCTTGTCTTGTCTTGTCTTGTCTTGTCTTGTTGTGTATTGTCATGTCTTATATTGTCTTGTCTTGTCTTGTCTTGTCTTGTCTTGTCATGTCATGTCATGTCGTGTGTTGTGTTGTTTTGTCTTGTCTTGTTTTGTCATGTCATGTCATGTCGTGTCTTGTGTTGCTTTGTCTTGTCCTGTCCTGTCGTGTGTTGTCTTGTCTTGTCTTGTCTTGTCATGTCATGTCATGTCGTGTGTTGTGTTGTTTTGTCTTGTCTTGTTTTGTCTTGTCATGTCTTGTCTTGTCTTGTCTTGTCTTGTCTTGTCTTGTCTTGTCTTGTCTTGTCTTGTCTTGTCTTGTCTTGTCTTGTCTTGTCTTGTCTTGTCTTGTTGTGTATTGTCATGTCTTATATTGTCTTGTCTTGTCTTGTCTTGTCTTGTCATGTCATGTCATGTCGTGTGTTGTGTTGTTTTGTCTTGTCTTGTTTTGTCTTGTCATGTCTTGTGTTGTGTTGTTTTGTCTTGTCTTGTTGTGTATTGTCATGTCTTATATTGTCTTGTCTTGTCTTGTCTTGTCTTGTCTTGTCATGTCATGTCATGTCGTGTGTTGTGTTGTTTTGTCTTGTCTTGTTTTGTCTTGTCATGTCTTGTCTTGTGTTGCTTTGTCATGTCATGTCATGTCGTGTCTTGTTTTGCTTTGTCATGTCATGTCATGTCGTGTCTTGTCTTCTCCTTGTCTTGTCCTGTCCTGTCGTGTGTTGTGTTGTTTTGTCTTGTCTTGTCATGTCATGTCATGTCGTGTCTTGTGTTTCTTTGTCATGTCATGTCATGTCATGTCGTGTCTTGTGTTGCTTTGTCTTGTCCTGTCCTGTCGTGTGTTGTGTTGTTTTGTCTTGTCTTGTCATGTCATGTCATGTCATGTCGTGTGTTGTGTTGCTTTGTCATGTCATGTCATGTCGTGTCTTGTGTTGCTTTGTCTTGTCCTGTCCTGTCGTGTGTTGTTTTGTCTTGTCTTGTCATGTCATGTCATGTCATGTCGTGTGTTGCGTTGCTTTGTCATGTCATGTCATGTCGTGTCTTGTGTTGCTTTGTCTTGTCCTGTCCTGTCGTGTGTTGTCTTGTCTTGTCTTGTCTTGTCTTGTCATGTCATGTCATGTCGTGTGTTGTGTTGTTTTGTCTTGTCTTGTTTTGTCTTGTCATGTCTTGTCTTGTGTTGCTTTGTCATGTCATGTCATGTCGTGTCTTGTTTTGCTTTGTCATGTCATGTCATGTCGTGTCTTGTCTTCTCCTTGTCCTGTCCTGTCGTGTGTTGTCTTGTCTTGTCTTGTCTTGTCTTGTCTTGTCTTGTCTTGTCTTGTCTTGTCTTGTCTTGTCTTGTCTTGTCTTGTCTTGTCTTGTCTTGTCTTGTCTTGTCTTGTCTTGTCTTTTCTTGTCTTGTCTTGTCTTGTCTTGTCTTGTCATGTCATGTCATGTCGTGTCTTGTGTTGCTTTGTCATGTCATGTCATGTCGTGTCTTGTGTTGCTTTGTCTTGTCCTGTCCTGTCGTGTGTTGTTTTGTCTTGTCTTGTCATGTCATGTCATGTCATGTCGTGTGTTGCGTTGCTTTGTCATGTCATGTCATGTCGTGTCTTGTGTTGCTTTGTCTTGTCCTGTCCTGTCGTGTGTTGTCTTGTCTTGTCTTGTCTTGTCTTGTCATGTCATGTCATGTCGTGTGTTGTGTTGTTTTGTCTTGTCTTGTTTTGTCTTGTCATGTCTTGTCTTGTCTTGTCTTGTCTTGTCTTGTCTTGTCTTGTCTTGTCTTGTCTTGTCTTGTCTTGTCTTGTCTTGTCTTGTCTTGTCTTGTCTTGTCTTGTCTTGTCTTGTCTTGTCTTGTCTTGTTTTGTCTTGTCTTGTTGTGTATTGTCATGTCTTATATTGTCTTGTCTTGTCTTGTCTTGTCTTGTCTTGTCTTGTCTTGTCTTGTCTTGTCTTGTCTTGTCTTGTCTTGTCTTGTTTTGTCTTGTCTTGTTGTGTATTGTCATGTCTTATATTGTCTTGTCTTGTCTTGTCTTGTCTTGTCATGTCTTGTCATGTCGTGTGTTGTGTTGTTTTGTCTTGTCTTGTTGTGTATTGTCATGTCTTATATTGTCTTGTCTTGTCTTGTCTTGTTTTGTCTTGTCTTGTTGTGTATTGTCATGTCTTATATTGTCTTGTCTTGTCTTGTCTTGTCTTGTCTTGTCTTGTCTTGTCTTGTCTTGTCTTGTCTTGTCTTTTCTTGTCTTGTCTTGTCTTGTCTTGTCATGTCATGTCATGTCGTGTCTTGTGTTGCTTTGTCATGTCATGTCATGTCGTGTCTTGTGTTGCTTTGTCTTGTCCTGTCCTGTCGTGTGTTGTGTTGTTTTGTCTTGTCTTGTCATGTCATGTCTTGTCATGTCGTGTGTTGTGTTGTTTTGTCTTGTCTTGTTGTGTATTGTCATGTCTTATATTGTCTTGTCTTGTCTTGTCTTGTTTTGTCTTGTCTTGTTGTGTATTGTCATGTCTTATATTGTCTTGTCTTGTCTTGTCTTGTCTTGTCTTGTCTTGTCTTGTTTTGTCTTGTCTTGTTGTGTATTGTCATGTCTTATATTGTCTTGTCTTGTCTTGTCTTGTCTTGTCTTGTCTTGTCTTGTCTTGTCTTGTCTTGTCTTGTCTTGTCTTGTCTTGTCTTGTCTTGTCTTGTCTTGTTTTGTCTTGTCTTGTTGTGTATTGTCATGCCTTATATTGTCTTGTCTTGTCTTATCTTGTCTTGTCTTGTCTTTTCTTGTCTTGTCTTGTCTTGTCTTGTCTTGTCATGTCATGTCATGTCGTGTCTTGTGTTGCTTTGTCATGTCATGTCATGTCGTGTCTTGTGTTGCTTTGTCTTGTCCTGTCCTGTCGTGTGTTGTGTTGTTTTGTCTTGTCTTGTCTTGTCATGTCATGTCATGTCGTGTGTTGCGTTGCTTTGTCATGTCATGTCATGTCGTGTCTTGTGTTGCTTTGTCTTGTCCTGTCCTGTCGTGTGTTGTCTTGTCTTGTCATGTCATGTCATGTCGTGTGTTGTGTTGTTTTGTCTTGTCTTGTTTTGTCTTGTCATGTCTTGTCTTGTCTTGTCTTGTCTTGTCTTGTCTTGTCTTGTCTTGTCTTGTCTTGTCTTGTCTTGTCTTGTCTTGTCTTGTCTTGTCTTGTCTTGTCTTGTCTTGTCTTGTCTTGTCTTGTCTTGTCTTGTCTTGTCTTGTCTTGTCTTGTCTTGTCTTGTCTTGTCTTGTCTTGTCTTGTCTTGTCTTGTCTTGTCTTGTCTTGTCTTGTCTTGTCTTGTCTTGTCTTGTCTTGTTTTGTCTTGTCTTGTTGTGTATTGTCATGTCTTATATTGTCTTGTCTTGTCTTTTCTTGTCTTGTCATGTCTTGTCATGTCGTGTGTTGTGTTGTTTTGTCTTGTCTTGTTGTGTATTGTCATGTCTTATATTGTCTTGTCTTGTCTTGTCATGTCATGTCATGTCGTGTGTTGTGTTGTTTTGTCTTGTCTTGTTTTGTCTTGTCATGTCTTGTCTTGTGTTGCTTTGTCATGTCATGTCATGTCGTGTCTTGTGTTGCTTTGTCATGTCATGTCATGTCGTGTCTTGTCTTCTCCTTGTCTTGTCCTGTCCTGTCGTGTGTTGTGTTGTTTTGTCTTGTCATGTCATGTCATGTCGTGTCTTGTGTTGCTTTGTCATGTCATGTCATGTCGTGTCTTGTGTTGCTTTGTCTTGTCCTGTCCTGTCGTGTGTTGTGTTGTTTTGTCTTGTCTTGTCATGTCATGTCATGTCATGTCGTGTGTTGTGTTGCTTTGTCATGTCATGTCATGTCGTGTCTTGTGTTGCTTTGTCTTGTCCTGTCCTGTCGTGTGTTGTCTTGTCTTGTCTTGTCTTGTCATGTCATGTCGTGTGTTGTGTTGTTTTGTCTTGTCTTGTTTTGTCTTGTCATGTCTTGTCTTGTCTTGTCTTGTCTTGTTTTGTCTTGTCTTGTCATGTCATGTCATGTCGTGTATTGTGTTGCTTTGTCATGTCATGTCATGTCGTGTCTTGTGTTGTTTTGTCTTGTCTTGTCTTGTCATGTCATGTCGTGTCTTGTGTTGCTTTGTCATGTCATGTCATGTCGTGTCTTGTGTTGCTTTGTCTTGTCCTGTCCTGTCGTGTGTTGTGTTGTTTTGTCTTGTCTTGTCATGTCATGTCATGTCGTGTCTTGTGTTGCTTTGTCATGTCATGTCATGTCGTGTCTTGTGTTGCTTTGTCTTGTCCTGTCCTGTCGTGTGTTGTGTTGTTTTGTCTTGTCTTGTCATGTCATGTCATGTCATGTCGTGTCTTGTGTTGCTTTGTCTTGTCCTGTCCTGTCGTGTGTTGTCTTGTCTTGTCTTGTCTTGTCATGTCATGTCGTGTGTTGTGTTGTTTTGTCTTGTCTTGTCTTGTCTTGTCTTGTCTTGTCTTGTCTTGTCTTGTCTTGTCTTGTCTTGTCTTGTCTTGTCTTGTCTTGTCTTGTCTTGTCTTGTCTTGTCTTGTCTTGTCTTGTCTTGTCTTGTCTTGTCTTGTCTTGTCTTGTCTTGTCTTGTCTTGTCTTGTCTTGTCTTGTCTTGTCTTGTTTTGTCTTGTCTTGTTGTGTATTGTCGTGTCTTGTGTTGCTTTGTCTTGTCCTGTCCTGTCGTGTGTTGTTTTGTCTTGTCTTGTTTTGTCTTGTCATGTCTTGTCTTGTCTTGTCTTGTCTTGTTTTGTCTTGTCTTGTCATGTCATGTCGTGTATTGTGTTGCTTTGTCATGTCATGTCATGTCGTGTCTTGTGTTGTTTTGTCTTGTCTTGTCATGTCATGTCATGTCGTGTCTTGTGTTGCTTTGTCATGTCATGTCATGTCGTGTCTTGTGTTGCTTTGTCTTGTCCTGTCCTGTCGTGTGTTGTGTTGCTTTGTCATGTCATGTCATGTCATGTCGTGTCTTGTCTTCTCCTTGTCTTGTCTTCTCCTTGTCTTGTCCTGTCCTGTCGTGTGTTGTGTTGTTTTGTCTTGTCTTGTCATGTCATGTCATGTCGTGTCTTGTGTTGCTTTGTCATGTCATGTCATGTCGTGTCTTGTGTTGCTTTGTCTTGTCCTGTCCTGTCGTGTGTTGTGTTGCTTTGTCATGTCATGTCATGTCATGTCGTGTCTTGTCTTCTCCTTGTCTTGTCCTGTCCTGTCGTGTGTTGTGTTGTTTTGTCTTGTCTTGTCATGTCATGTCATGTCGTGTCTTGTGTTGCTTTGTCATGTCATGTCATGTCGTGTCTTGTGTTGCTTTGTCTTGTCCTGTCCTGTCGTGTGTTGTGTTGTTTTGTCTTGTCTTGTTTTGTCTTGTCATGTCTTGTCTTGTCTTGTTTTGTCTTGTCATGTCTTGTCTTGTCTTGTCTTGTCATGTCTTGTCTTGTCTTGTTTTGTCTTGTCATGTCTTGTCTTGTCTTGTCTTGTCTTGTCATGTCTTGTCTTGTCTTGTCTTGTCTTGTCTTGTCTTGTCTTGTCTTGTCTTGTCTTGTCTTGTCTTGTCTTGTCTTGTCTTGTCTTGTCTTGTCTTGTCTTGTCTTGTCTTGTCTTGTCTTGTCTTGTCTTGTCTTGTCTTGTCTTGTCTTGTCTTGTCTTGTCTTGTCTTGTCTTGTTTTGTCTTGTCTTGTTGTGTATTGTCGTGTCTTGTGTTGCTTTGTCTTGTCCTGTCCTGTCGTGTGTTGTGTTGTTTTGTCTTGTCTTGTCATGTCATGTCATGTCATGTCGTGTGTTGTGTTGCTTTGTCATGTCATGTCATGTCGTGCCTTGTGTTGCTTTGTCTTGTCCTGTCCTGTCGTGTGTTGTCTTGTCTTGTCTTGTCTTGTCATGTCATGTCGTGTGTTGTGTTGTTTTGTCTTGTCTTGTTTTGTCTTGTCATGTCTTGTCTTGTCTTGTTTTGTCTTGTCATGTCTTGTCTTGTCTTGTCTTGTCTTGTCATGTCTTGTCTTGTCCTGTCCTGTCGTGTGTTGTGTTGTTTTGTCTTGTCTTGTCATGTCATGTCATGTCATGTCGTGTGTTGTGTTGCTTTGTCATGTCATGTCATGTCTTGTCTTGTCTTGTCTTGTCTTGTCTTGTCTTGTCTTGTCTTGTCTTGTCTTGTCTTGTCTTGTCTTGTCTTGTCTTGTCATGTCATGTCATGTCGTGTGTTGTGTTGTTTTGTCTTGTCTTGTTTTGTCTTGTCATGTCTTGTCTTGTCTTGTTTTGTCTTGTCATGTCTTGTCTTGTCTTGTCTTGTCTTGTCATGTCTTGTCTTGTCTTGTCTTGTCTTGTCTTGTCTTGTCTTGTCTTGTCTTGTCTTGTCTTGTCTTGTCTTGTCTTGTCTTGTCTTGTCTTGTCTTGTCTTGTCTTGTCTTGTCTTGTCTTGTCTTGTCTTGTCTTGTCTTGTCTTGTCTTGTCTTTTCTTGTCTTGTCTTGTCTTGTCTTGTCATGTCATGTCATGTCGTGTCTTGTGTTGCTTTATCATGTCATGTCATGTCGTGTCTTGTGTTGCTTTGTCTTGTCCTGTCCTGTCGTGTGTTGTTTTGTCTTGTCTTGTCATGTCATGTCATGTCATGTCGTGTGTTGCGTTGCTTTGTCATGTCATGTCATGTCGTGTCTAGTGTTGCTTTGTCTTGTCCTGTCCTGTCGTGTGTTGTCTTGTCTTGTCTTGTCTTGTCATGTCATGT
Source organism: Zeugodacus cucurbitae (assembly GCF_028554725.1). Classification (NCBI taxonomy): domain Eukaryota; kingdom Metazoa; phylum Arthropoda; class Insecta; order Diptera; family Tephritidae; genus Zeugodacus; species Zeugodacus cucurbitae. The sequence continues at coordinate 21,367,182 of NC_071672.1, read as the reverse complement.
CACGTCGTGTGTTGTGTTGTTTTGTCTTGTCTTGTCTTGTCTTGTCTTGTCTTGTCTTGTCTTGTCTTGTCTTGTCTTGTCTTGTCTTGTCTTGTCTTGTCTTGTCTTGTCTTGTCTTGTCTTGTCTTGTGTTGTCTTGTCTTGTCTTGTCTTGTCTTGTCTTGTCTTGTCTTGTCTTGTCTTGTCTTGTCTTGTCTTGTCTTGTCTTGTCTTGTCTTGTCTTGTCTTGTGTTGTCTTGTCTTGTCTTGTCTTGTCTTGTCTTGTGTTGTCTTGTCTTGTCTTGTCTTGTCTTGTCTTGTCTTGTCTTGTCTTGTCTTGTCTTGTCTTGTCTTGTGTTGTTTTGTCTTGTCTTGTTGTGTATTGTCATGTCTTATATTGTCTTGTCTTGTCTTGTCTTGTCTTGTCTTGTCATGTCGTGTGTTGTGTTGTTTTGTCTTGTCTTGTTGTGTATTGTCATGTCTTATATTGTCTTGTCTTGTCTTGTCTTGTCTTGTCTTGTCTTGTCTTGTCTTGTCTTGTCTTGTCTTGTCTTGTCTTGTCTTGTCTTGTCTTGTCTTGTCTTGTCTTGTCTTGTCTTGTCTTGTTTTGTCTTGTCCTGTCTTGTCATGTCATGTCATGTGTTGTGTTGTGTTGTTTTGTCTTGTCTTGTCTTGTGTTGTCTTGTCTTGTCTTGTCTTGTGTTGTCTTGTCTTGTCTTGTCTTGTTTTATGTTGTCTTGTCTTGTCTTGTTTTGTCATGTAATGTCATGTCGTGTGTTGTGTTGTTTTGTCTTGTCATGTCTTATATTGTCTTGTCTTGTCTTGTGATGTCATGTCGTGTGTTGTGTTGTTTTGTCTTGTCTTGTTTTGTCTTGTCTTGTCTTGTCTTGTCTTGTCTTGTCTTGTCTTGTCTTGTCTTGTCTTGTCTTGTCTTGTCTTGTCTTGTCTTGTCTTGTCTTGTCTTGTCTTGTCTTGTCTTGTCATGTCATGTCATGTCGTGTCTTGTGTTGCTTTGTCATGTCATGTCATGTCGTGTCTTATGTTGCTTTGTCTTGTCCTGTCCTGTCGTGTGTTGTGTTGTTTTGTCTTGTCTTGTCATGTCATGTCATGTCATGTCGTGTGTTGCGTTGCTTTGTCATGTCATGTCATGTCGTGTCTTGTGTTGCTTTGTCTTGTCCTGTCCTGTCGTGTGTTGTCTTGTCTTGTCATGTCATGTCATGTCGTGTGTTGTGTTGTTTTGTCTTGTCTTGTTTTGTCTTGTCATGTCTTGTCTTGTCTTGTCTTGTCTTGTCTTGTCTTGTCTTGTCTTGTCTTGTCTTGTCTTGTCTTGTCTTGTCTTGTCTTGTCTTGTCTTGTCTTGTCTTGTCTTGTCTTGTCTTGTCTTGTCTTGTCTTGTCTTGTCTTGTCTTGTCTTGTCTTGTCTTGTCTTGTCTTGTCTTGTCTTGTCTTGTCTTGTCTTGTCTTGTTGTGTATTGTCATGTCTTATATTGTCTTGTCTTGTCTTGTCTTGTCTTGTCATGTCTTGTCATGTCGTGTGTTGTGTTGTTTTGTCTTGTCTTGTTGTGTATTGTCATGTCTTATATTGTCTTGTCTTGTCTTGTCATGTCATGTCATGTCGTGTGTTGTGTTGTTTTGTCTTGTCTTGTTTTGTCTTGTCATGTCTTGTCTTGTGTTGCTTTGTCATGTCATGTCATGTCGTGTCTTGTGTTGCTTTGTCATGTCATGTCATGTCGTGTCTTGTCTTCTCCTTGTCTTGTCCTGTCCTGTCGTGTGTTGTGTTGTTTTGTCTTGTCTTGTCATGTCATGTCATGTCGTGTCTTGTGTTGCTTTGTCATGTCATGTCATGTCGTGTCTTGTATTGCTTTGTCTTGTCCTGTCCTGTCGTGTGTTGTGTTGTTTTGTCTTGTCTTGTCATGTCATGTCATGTCGTGTGTTGTGTTGCTTTGTCATGTCATGTCATGTCGTGTCTTGTGTTGCTTTTTCTTGTCCTGTCCTGTCGTGTGTTGTCTTGTCCTGTCATGTCATGTCATGTCGTGTGTTGTGTTGTTTTGTCTTGTCTTGTTTTGTCTTGTCATGTCTTGTCTTGTCTTGTCTTGTCTTGTCTTGTCTTGTCTTGTCTTGTCTTGTCTTGTCTTGTCTTGTCTTGTCTTGTCTTGTCTTGTCTTGTCTTGTCTTGTCTTGTCTTGTCTTGTCTTGTCTTGTCTTGTCTTGTCTTGTCTTGTCTTGTCTTGTCTTGTCTTGTCTTGTCTTGTCTTGTCTTGTCTTGTCTTGTCTTGTCTTGTCTTGTCTTGTCTTGTCTTGTCTTGTCTTGTCTTGTCTTGTCTTGTCTTGTCTTGTCTTGTCTTGTCTTGTCTTGTCTTGTCTTGTCTTGTCTTGTGTTGTCTTGTCTTGTCATGTCGTGTGTTGTGTTGTTTTGTCTTGTCTTGTTGTGTATTGTCATGTCTTATATTGTCTTGTCTTGTCTTGTCTTGTCTTGTCTTGTCTTGTCTTGCCTTGTCTTGTCTTGTCTTGTCTTGTCTTGTCTTGTCTTGTCTTGTCTTGTCTTGTCTTGTCTTGTCTTGTCTTGTCTTGTCTTGTCTTGTCTTGTCTTGTCTTGTCTTGTCTTGTTTTGTCTTGTCCTGTCTTGTCATGTCATGTCATGTGTTGTGTTGTGTTGTTTTGTCTTGTCTTGTCTTGTGTTGTCTTGTCTTGTCTTGTCTTGTGTTGTCTTGTCTTGTCTTGTCTTGTTTTATGTTGTCTTGTCTTGTCTTGTTTTGTCATGTAATGTCATGTCGTGTGTTGTGTTGTTTTGTCTTGTCATGTCTTATATTGTCTTGTCTTGTCTTGTGATGTCATGTCGTGTGTTGTGTTGTTTTGTCTTGTCTTGTTTTGTCTTGTCCTGTCTTGTCTTGTCATGTCATGTCGTGTGTTGTGTTGTTTTGTCTTGTCTTGTCATGTCATGTCATGTCATGTCGTGTGTTGTGTTGCTTTGTCATGTCATGTCATGTCGTGTCTTGTGTTGCTTTGTCTTGTCCTGTCCTGTCGTGTGTTGTCTTGTCTTGTCTTGTTGTGTATTGTCATGTCTTATATTGTCTTGTCTTGTCTTGTCTTGTCTTGTCATGTCATGTCATGTCGTGTGTTGTGTTGTTTTGTCTTGTCTTGTCATGTCATGTCATGTCATGTCGTGTGTTGTGTTGCTTTGTCATGTCATGTCATGTCGTGTCTTGTGTTGCTTTGTCTTGTCCTGTCCTGTCGTGTGTTGTCTTGTCTTGTCTTGTCATGTCATGTCATGTCGTGTGTTGTGTTGTTTTGTCTTGTCTTGTTTTGTCTTGTCATGTCTTGTCTTGTCTTGTCTTGTCTTGTCTTGTCTTGTCTTGTCTTGTCTTGTCTTGTCTTGTCTTGTCTTGTCTTGTCTTGTCATGTCATGTCATGTCGTGTGTTGTGTTGTTTTGTCTTGTTTTGTCTTGTCATGTCTTGTCTTGTCTTGTCTTGTCTTGTCTTGTCTTGTCTTGTCTTGTCTTGTCTTGTCTTGTCTTGTCTTGTCTTGTCTTGTCTTGTCTTGTCTTGTCTTGTCTTGTCTTGTCTTGTCTTGTCTTGTCTTGTCTTGTCTTGTCTTGTCTTGTCTTGTCTTGTCTTGTCTTGTCTTGTCTTGTCTTGTCTTGTCTTGTCTTGTCTTGTCTTGTCTTGTCTTGTCTTGTCTTGTCTTGTCTTGTCTTGTCTTGTCTTGTCTTGTCTTGTCTTGTCTTGTCTTGTCTTGTCTTGTCTTGTCTTGTCTTGTCTTGCCTTGTCTTGTCTTGTCTTGTCTTGTCTTGTCTTGTCTTGTCTTGTCATGTCGTGTCTTGTGTTGCTTTGTCATGTCATGTCATGTCGTGTCTTGTGTTGCTTTGTCTTGTCCTGTCCTGTCGTGTGTTGTTTTGTCTTGTCTTGTCATGTCATGTCATGTCATGTCGTGTGTTGTGTTGCTTTGTCATGTCATGTCATGTCGTGTCTTGTTTTGCTTTGTCATGTCATGTCATGTCGTGTCTTGTCTTCTCCTTGTCCTGTCCTGTCGTGTGTTGTCTTGTCTTGTCTTGTCTTGTCTTGTCTTGTCTTGTCTTGTCTTGTCTTGTCTTGTCTTGTCTTGTCTTGTCTTGTCTTGTCTTGTCTTGTCTTGTCTTTTCTTGTCTTGTCTTGTCTTGTCTTGTCTTGTCATGTCATGTCATGTCGTGTCTTGTGTTGCTTTGTCATGTCATGTCATGTCGTGTCTTGTGTTGCTTTGTCTTGTCCTGTCCTGTCGTGTGTTGTTTTGTCTTGTCTTGTCATGTCATGTCATGTCATGTCGTGTGTTGCGTTGCTTTGTCATGTCATGTCATGTCGTGTCTTGTGTTGCTTTGTCTTGTCCTGTCCTGTCGTGTGTTGTCTTGTCTTGTCTTGTCTTGTCTTGTCATGTCATGTCATGTCGTGTGTTGTGTTGTTTTGTCTTGTCTTGTTTTGTCTTGTCATGTCTTGTCTTGTCTTGTCTTGTCTTGTCTTGTCTTGTCTTGTCTTGTCTTGTCTTGTCTTGTCTTGTCTTGTCTTGTCTTGTCTTGTCTTGTCTTGTCTTGTCTTGTCTTGTCTTGTCTTGTTTTGTCTTGTCTTGTTGTGTATTGTCATGTCTTATATTGTCTTGTCTTGTCTTGTCTTGTCTTGTCTTGTCTTGTCTTGTCTTGTCTTGTCTTGTTTTGTCTTGTCTTGTTGTGTATTGTCATGTCTTATATTGTCTTGTCTTGTCTTGTCTTGTCTTGTCATGTCTTGTCATGTCGTGTGTTGTGTTGTTTTGTCTTGTCTTGTTGTGTATTGTCATGTCTTATATTGTCTTGTCTTGTCTTGTCTTGTTTTGTCTTGTCTTGTTGTGTATTGTCATGTCTTATATTGTCTTGTCTTGTCTTGTCTTGTCTTGTCTTGTCTTGTCTTGTCTTGTCTTGTCTTGTCTTGTCTTGTCTTGTCTTGTCTTTTCTTGTCTTGTCTTGTCTTGTCTTGTCATGTCATGTCATGTCGTGTCTTGTGTTGCTTTGTCATGTCATGTCATGTCGTGTCTTGTGTTGCTTTGTCTTGTCCTGTCCTGTCGTGTGTTGTGTTGTTTTGTCTTGTCTTGTCATGTCATGTCTTGTCATGTCGTGTGTTGTGTTGTTTTGTCTTGTCTTGTTGTGTATTGTCATGTCTTATATTGTCTTGTCTTGTCTTGTCTTGTTTTGTCTTGTCTTGTTGTGTATTGTCATGTCTTATATTGTCTTGTCTTGTCTTGTCTTGTCTTGTCTTGTCTTGTCTTGTTTTGTCTTGTCTTGTTGTGTATTGTCATGTCTTATATTGTCTTGTCTTGTCTTGTCTTGTCTTGTCTTGTCTTGTCTTGTCTTGTCTTGTCTTGTCTTGTCTTGTCTTGTCTTGTCTTGTCTTGTCTTGTTTTGTCTTGTCTTGTTGTGTATTGTCATGCCTTATATTGTCTTGTCTTGTCTTATCTTGTCTTGTCTTGTCTTTTCTTGTCTTGTCTTGTCTTGTCTTGTCTTGTCATGTCATGTCATGTCGTGTCTTGTGTTGCTTTGTCATGTCATGTCATGTCGTGTCTTGTGTTGCTTTGTCTTGTCCTGTCCTGTCGTGTGTTGTGTTGTTTTGTCTTGTCTTGTCTTGTCATGTCATGTCATGTCGTGTGTTGCGTTGCTTTGTCATGTCATGTCATGTCGTGTCTTGTGTTGCTTTGTCTTGTCCTGTCCTGTCGTGTGTTGTCTTGTCTTGTCATGTCATGTCATGTCGTGTGTTGTGTTGTTTTGTCTTGTCTTGTTTTGTCTTGTCATGTCTTGTCTTGTCTTGTCTTGTCTTGTCTTGTCTTGTCTTGTCTTGTCTTGTCTTGTCTTGTCTTGTCTTGTCTTGTCTTGTCTTGTCTTGTCTTGTCTTGTCTTGTCTTGTCTTGTCTTGTCTTGTCTTGTCTTGTCTTGTCTTGTCTTGTCTTGTCTTGTCTTGTCTTGTCTTGTCTTGTCTTGTCTTGTCTTGTCTTGTCTTGTCTTGTCTTGTCTTGTCTTGTCTTGTCTTGTTTTGTCTTGTCTTGTTGTGTATTGTCATGTCTTATATTGTCTTGTCTTGTCTTTTCTTGTCTTGTCATGTCTTGTCATGTCGTGTGTTGTGTTGTTTTGTCTTGTCTTGTTGTGTATTGTCATGTCTTATATTGTCTTGTCTTGTCTTGTCATGTCATGTCATGTCGTGTGTTGTGTTGTTTTGTCTTGTCTTGTTTTGTCTTGTCATGTCTTGTCTTGTGTTGCTTTGTCATGTCATGTCATGTCGTGTCTTGTGTTGCTTTGTCATGTCATGTCATGTCGTGTCTTGTCTTCTCCTTGTCTTGTCCTGTCCTGTCGTGTGTTGTGTTGTTTTGTCTTGTCATGTCATGTCATGTCGTGTCTTGTGTTGCTTTGTCATGTCATGTCATGTCGTGTCTTGTGTTGCTTTGTCTTGTCCTGTCCTGTCGTGTGTTGTGTTGTTTTGTCTTGTCTTGTCATGTCATGTCATGTCATGTCGTGTGTTGTGTTGCTTTGTCATGTCATGTCATGTCGTGTCTTGTGTTGCTTTGTCTTGTCCTGTCCTGTCGTGTGTTGTCTTGTCTTGTCTTGTCTTGTCATGTCATGTCGTGTGTTGTGTTGTTTTGTCTTGTCTTGTTTTGTCTTGTCATGTCTTGTCTTGTCTTGTCTTGTCTTGTTTTGTCTTGTCTTGTCATGTCATGTCATGTCGTGTATTGTGTTGCTTTGTCATGTCATGTCATGTCGTGTCTTGTGTTGTTTTGTCTTGTCTTGTCTTGTCATGTCATGTCGTGTCTTGTGTTGCTTTGTCATGTCATGTCATGTCGTGTCTTGTGTTGCTTTGTCTTGTCCTGTCCTGTCGTGTGTTGTGTTGTTTTGTCTTGTCTTGTCATGTCATGTCATGTCGTGTCTTGTGTTGCTTTGTCATGTCATGTCATGTCGTGTCTTGTGTTGCTTTGTCTTGTCCTGTCCTGTCGTGTGTTGTGTTGTTTTGTCTTGTCTTGTCATGTCATGTCATGTCATGTCGTGTGTTGTGTTGCTTTGTCATGTCATGTCATGTCGTGTCTTGTGTTGCTTTGTCTTGTCCTGTCCTGTCGTGTGTTGTCTTGTCTTGTCTTGTCTTGTCATGTCATGTCGTGTGTTGTGTTGTTTTGTCTTGTCTTGTCTTGTCTTGTCTTGTCTTGTCTTGTCTTGTCTTGTCTTGTCTTGTCTTGTCTTGTCTTGTCTTGTCTTGTCTTGTCTTGTCTTGTCTTGTCTTGTCTTGTCTTGTCTTGTCTTGTCTTGTCTTGTCTTGTCTTGTCTTGTCTTGTCTTGTCTTGTCTTGTCTTGTTTTGTCTTGTCTTGTTGTGTATTGTCGTGTCTTGTGTTGCTTTGTCTTGTCCTGTCCTGTCGTGTGTTGTTTTGTCTTGTCTTGTTTTGTCTTGTCATGTCTTGTCTTGTCTTGTCTTGTCTTGTTTTGTCTTGTCTTGTCATGTCATGTCGTGTATTGTGTTGCTTTGTCATGTCATGTCATGTCGTGTCTTGTGTTGTTTTGTCTTGTCTTGTCATGTCATGTCATGTCGTGTCTTGTGTTGCTTTGTCATGTCATGTCATGTCGTGTTTTGTGTTGCTTTGTCTTGTCCTGTCCTGTCGTGTGTTGTGTTGCTTTGTCATGTCATGTCATGTCATGTCGTGTCTTGTCTTCTCCTTGTCTTGTCCTGTCCTGTCGTGTGTTGTGTTGTTTTGTCTTGTCTTGTCATGTCATGTCATGTCGTGTCTTGTGTTGCTTTGTCATGTCATGTCATGTCGTGTCTTGTGTTGCTTTGTCTTGTCCTGTCCTGTCGTGTGTTGTGTTGCTTTGTCATGTCATGTCATGTCATGTCGTGTCTTGTCTTCTCCTTGTCTTGTCCTGTCCTGTCGTGTGTTGTGTTGTTTTGTCTTGTCTTGTCATGTCATGTCATGTCGTGTCTTGTGTTGCTTTGTCATGTCATGTCATGTCGTGTCTTGTGTTGCTTTGTCTTGTCCTGTCCTGTCGTGTGTTGTGTTGTTTTGTCTTGTCTTGTTTTGTCTTGTCATGTCTTGTCTTGTCTTGTTTTGTCTTGTCATGTCTTGTCTTGTCTTGTCTTGTCATGTCTTGTCTTGTCTTGTTTTGTCTTGTCATGTCTTGTCTTGTCTTGTCTTGTCTTGTCATGTCTTGTCTTGTCTTGTCTTGTCTTGTCTTGTCTTGTCTTGTCTTGTCTTGTCTTGTCTTGTCTTGTCTTGTCTTGTCTTGTCTTGTCTTGTCTTGTCTTGTCTTGTCTTGTCTTGTCTTGTCTTGTCTTGTCTTGTCTTGTCTTGTCTTGTCTTGTCTTGTCTTGTCTTGTTTTGTCTTGTCTTGTTGTGTATTGTCGTGTCTTGTGTTGCTTTGTCTTGTCCTGTCCTGTCGTGTGTTGTGTTGTTTTGTCTTGTCTTGTCATGTCATGTCATGTCATGTCGTGTGTTGTGTTGCTTTGTCATGTCATGTCATGTCGTGCCTTGTGTTGCTTTGTCTTGTCCTGTCCTGTCGTGTGTTGTCTTGTCTTGTCTTGTCTTGTCATGTCATGTCGTGTGTTGTGTTGTTTTGTCTTGTCTTGTTTTGTCTTGTCATGTCTTGTCTTGTCTTGTTTTGTCTTGTCATGTCTTGTCTTGTCTTGTCTTGTCTTGTCATGTCTTGTCTTGTCCTGTCCTGTCGTGTGTTGTGTTGTTTTGTCTTGTCTTGTCATGTCATGTCATGTCATGTCGTGTGTTGTGTTGCTTTGTCATGTCATGTCATGTCTTGTCTTGTCTTGTCTTGTCTTGTCTTGTCTTGTCTTGTCTTGTCTTGTCTTGTCTTGTCTTGTCATGTCATGTCATGTCGTGTGTTGTGTTGTTTTGTCTTGTCTTGTTTTGTCTTGTCATGTCTTGTCTTGTCTTGTTTTGTCTTGTCATGTCTTGTCTTGTCTTGTCTTGTCTTGTCTTGTCTTGTCTTGTCTTGTCTTGTCTTGTCTTGTCTTGTCTTGTCTTGTCTTGTCTTGTCTTGTCTTGTCTTGTCTTGTCTTGTCTTGTCTTGTCTTGTCTTGTCTTGTCTTGTCTTGTCTTGTCTTGTCTTGTCTTGTCTTGTCTTGTCTTTTCTTGTCTTGTCTTGTCTTGTCTTGTCATGTCATGTCATGTCGTGTCTTGTGTTGCTTTATCATGTCATGTCATGTCGTGTCTTGTGTTGCTTTGTCTTGTCCTGTCCTGTCGTGTGTTGTTTTGTCTTGTCTTGTCATGTCATGTCATGTCATGTCGTGTGTTGCGTTGCTTTGTCATGTCATGTCATGTCGTGTCTAGTGTTGCTTTGTCTTGTCCTGTCCTGTCGTGTGTTGTCTTGTCTTGTCTTGTCTTGTCATGTCATGTCACGTCGTGTGTTGTGTTGTTTTGTCTTGTCTTGTCTTGTCTTGTCTTGTCTTGTCTTGTCTTGTCTTGTCTTGTCTTGTCTTGTCTTGTCTTGTCTTGTCTTGTCTTGTCTTGTCTTGTCTTGTGTTGTCTTGTCTTGTCTTGTCTTGTCTTGTCTTGTCTTGTCTTGTCTTGTCTTGTCTTGTCTTGTCTTGTCTTGTCTTGTCTTGTCTTGTCTTGTGTTGTTTTGTCTTGTCTTGTCTTGTCTTGTCTTGTGTTGTCTTGTCTTGTCTTGTCTTGTCTTGTCTTGTCTTGTCTTGTCTTGTCTTGTCTTGTCTTGTCTTGTGTTGTTTTGTCTTGTCTTGTTGTGTATTGTCATGTCTTATATTGTCTTGTCTTGTCTTGTCTTGTCTTGTCTTGTCATGTCGTGTGTTGTGTTGTTTTGTCTTGTCTTGTTGTGTATTGTCATGTCTTATATTGTCTTGTCTTGTCTTGTCTTGTCTTGTCTTGTCTTGTCTTGTCTTGTCTTGTCTTGTCTTGTCTTGTCTTGTCTTGTCTTGTCTTGTCTTGTCTTGTCTTGTCTTGTCTTGTCTTGTCTTGTCTTGTTTTGTCTTGTCCTGTCTTGTCATGTCATGTCATGTGTTGTGTTGTGTTGTTTTGTCTTGTCTTGTCTTGTGTTGTCTTGTCTTGTCTTGTCTTGTGTTGTCTTGTCTTGTCTTGTCTTGTTTTATGTTGTCTTGTCTTGTCTTGTTTTGTCATGTAATGTCATGTCGTGTGTTGTGTTGTTTTGTCTTGTCATGTCTTATATTGTCTTGTCTTGTCTTGTGATGTCATGTCGTGTGTTGTGTTGTTTTGTCTTGTCTTGTTTTGTCTTGTCTTGTCTTGTCTTGTCTTGTCTTGTCTTGTCTTGTCTTGTCTTGTCTTGTCTTGTCTTGTCTTGTCTTGTCTTGTCTTGTCTTGTCTTGTCTTGTCTTGTCTTGTCTTGTCTTGTCTTGTCATGTCATGTCATGTCGTGTCTTGTGTTGCTTTGTCATGTCATGTCATGTCGTGTCTTATGTTGCTTTGTCTTGTCCTGTCCTGTCGTGTGTTGTGTTGTTTTGTCTTGTCTTGTCATGTCATGTCATGTCATGTCGTGTGTTGCGTTGCTTTGTCATGTCATGTCATGTCGTGTCTTGTGTTGCTTTGTCTTGTCCTGTCCTGTCGTGTGTTGTCTTGTCTTGTCATGTCATGTCATGTCGTGTGTTGTGTTGTTTTGTCTTGTCTTGTTTTGTCTTGTCATGTCTTGTCTTGTCTTGTCTTGTCTTGTCTTGTCTTGTCTTGTCTTGTCTTGTCTTGTCTTGTCTTGTCTTGTCTTGTCTTGTCTTGTCTTGTCTTGTCTTGTCTTGTCTTGTCTTGTCTTGTCTTGTCTTGTCTTGTCTTGTCTTGTCTTGTCTTGTCTTGTCTTGTCTTGTCTTGTCTTGTCTTGTCTTGTCTTGTCTTGTTGTGTATTGTCATGTCTTATATTGTCTTGTCTTGTCTTGTCTTGTCTTGTCATGTCTTGTCATGTCGTGTGTTGTGTTGTTTTGTCTTGTCTTGTTGTGTATTGTCATGTCTTATATTGTCTTGTCTTGTCTTGTCATGTCATGTCATGTCGTGTGTTGTGTTGTTTTGTCTTGTCTTGTTTTGTCTTGTCATGTCTTGTCTTGTGTTGCTTTGTCATGTCATGTCATGTCGTGTCTTGTGTTGCTTTGTCATGTCATGTCATGTCGTGTCTTGTCTTCTCCTTGTCTTGTCCTGTCCTGTCGTGTGTTGTGTTGTTTTGTCTTGTCTTGTCATGTCATGTCATGTCGTGTCTTGTGTTGCTTTGTCATGTCATGTCATGTCGTGTCTTGTATTGCTTTGTCTTGTCCTGTCCTGTCGTGTGTTGTGTTGTTTTGTCTTGTCTTGTCATGTCATGTCATGTCGTGTGTTGTGTTGCTTTGTCATGTCATGTCATGTCGTGTCTTGTGTTGCTTTTTCTTGTCCTGTCCTGTCGTGTGTTGTCTTGTCCTGTCATGTCATGTCATGTCGTGTGTTGTGTTGTTTTGTCTTGTCTTGTTTTGTCTTGTCATGTCTTGTCTTGTCTTGTCTTGTCTTGTCTTGTCTTGTCTTGTCTTGTCTTGTCTTGTCTTGTCTTGTCTTGTCTTGTCCTGTCTTGTCTTGTCTTGTCTTGTCTTGTCTTGTCTTGTCTTGTCTTGTCTTGTCTTGTGTTGTCTTGTCTTGTCTTGTCTTGTCTTGTCTTGTCTTGTCTTGTCTTGTCTTGTCTTGTCTTGTCTTGTCTTGTCTTGTCTTGTCTTGTCTTGTCTTGTCTTGTCTTGTCTTGTCTTGTCTTGTCTTGTCTTGTCTTGTCTTGTCTTGTCTTGTCTTGTCTTGTCTTGTCTTGTCTTGTCTTGTCTTGTCTTGTCTTGTCTTGTCTTGTCTTGTCTTGTCTTGTCTTGTCTTGTCTTGTCTTGTCTTGTCTTGTCTTGTCTTGTCTTGTCTTGTCTTGTCTTGTCTTGTCTTGTCTTGTCTTGTCTTGTCTTGTCTTGTCTTGTCTTGTCTTGTCTTGTCTTGTCTTGTCTTGTCTTGTCTTGTCTTGTCTTGTCTTGTCTTGTCTTGTCTTGTCTTGTCTTGTCTTGTCTTGTCTTGTCTTGTCTTGTCTTGTCTTGTCTTGTCTTGTGTTGTCTTGTCTTGTCATGTCGTGTGTTGTGTTGTTTTGTCTTGTCTTGTTGTGTATTGTCATGTCTTATATTGTCTTGTCTTGTCTTGTCTTGTCTTGTCTTGTCTTGTCTTGTCTTGTCTTGTCTTGTCTTGTCTTGTCTTGTCTTGTCTTGTCTTGTCTTGTCTTGTCTTGTCTTGTCTTGTCTTGTCTTGTCTTGTCTTGTCTTGTCTTGTCTTGTTTTGTCTTGTCCTGTCTTGTCATGTCATGTCATGTGTTGTGTTGTGTTGTTTTGTCTTGTCTTGTCTTGTGTTGTCTTGTCTTGTCTTGTCTTGTGTTGTCTTGTCTTGTCTTGTCTTGTTTTATGTTGTCTTGTCTTGTCTTGTTTTGTCATGTAATGTCATGTCGTGTGTTGTGTTGTTTTGTCTTGTCATGTCTTATATTGTCTTGTCTTGTCTTGTGATGTCATGTCGTGTGTTGTGTTGTTTTGTCTTGTCTTGTTTTGTCTTGTCCTGTCTTGTCTTGTCATGTCATGTCGTGTGTTGTGTTGTTTTGTCTTGTCTTGTCATGTCATGTCATGTCATGTCGTGTGTTGTGTTGCTTTGTCATGTCATGTCATGTCGTGTCTTGTGTTGCTTTGTCTTGTCCTGTCCTGTCGTGTGTTGTCTTGTCTTGTCTTGTTGTGTATTGTCATGTCTTATATTGTCTTGTCTTGTCTTGTCTTGTCTTGTCATGTCATGTCATGTCGTGTGTTGTGTTGTTTTGTCTTGTCTTGTCATGTCATGTCATGTCATGTCGTGTGTTGTGTTGCTTTGTCATGTCATGTCATGTCGTGTCTTGTGTTGCTTTGTCTTGTCCTGTCCTGTCGTGTGTTGTCTTGTCTTGTCTTGTCATGTCATGTCATGTCGTGTGTTGTGTTGTTTTGTCTTGTCTTGTTTTGTCTTGTCATGTCTTGTCTTGTCTTGTCTTGTCTTGTCTTGTCTTGTCTTGTCTTGTCTTGTCTTGTCTTGTCTTGTCTTGTCTTGTCATGTCATGTCATGTCGTGTGTTGTGTTGTTTTGTCTTGTTTTGTCTTGTCATGTCTTGTCTTGTCTTGTCTTGTCTTGTCTTGTCTTGTCTTGTCTTGTCTTGTCTTGTCTTGTCTTGTCTTGTCTTGTCTTGTCTTGTCTTGTCTTGTCTTGTCTTGTCTTGTCTTGTCTTGTCTTGTCTTGTCTTGTCTTGTCTTGTCTTGTCTTGTCTTGTCTTGTCTTGTCTTGTCTTGTCTTGTCTTGTCTTGTCTTGTCTTGTCTTGTCTTGTCTTGTCTTGTCTTGTCTTGTCTTGTCTTGTCTTGTCTTGTCTTGTCTTGTCTTGTCTTGTCTTGTCTTGTCTTGTCTTGTCTTGTCTTGTCTTGCCTTGTCTTGTCTTGTCTTGTCTTGTCTTGTCTTGTCTTGTCTTGTCTTGTCTTGTCTTGTCTTGTCTTGTCTTGTCTTGTCTTGTCTTGTCTTGTCTTGTCTTGTGTTGTCTTGTCTTGTCTTGTCATGTCGTGTGTTGTGTTGTTTTGTCTTGTCTTGTCTTGTCTTGTCTTGTCTTGTCTTGTCTTGTCTTGTCTTGTCTTGTCTTGTCTTGTCTTGTCTTGTTTTGTCTTGTCCTGTCTTGTCTTGTCATGTCATGTCATGTGTTGTGTTGTGTTGTTTCATCTTGTCTTGTCTTGTGTTGTCTTGTCTTGTCTTGTCTTGTCTTGTCTTGTGTTGTCTTGTCTTGTCTTGTCTTGTCTTGTCTTGTGTTGTCTTGTCTTGTCTTGTCTTGTCTTGTAATGTCATGTCGTGTGTTGTGTTGTTTTGTCTTGTCATGTCTTATATTGTCTTGTCTTGTCTTGTGATGTCATGTCGTGTGTTGTGTTGTTTTGTCTTGTCTTGTTTTGTCTTGTCCTGTCTTGTCTTGTCATGTCATGTCATGTGTTGTGTTGTGTTGTTTTGTCTTGTCTTGTCTTGTGTTGTCTTGTGTTGTCTTGTCTTGTCATGTCGTGTGTTGTGTTGTTTTGTCTTGTCTTGTCTTGTCTTGTCTTGTCTTGTCTTGTCTTGTCTTGTCTTGTCTTGTCTTGTCTTGTCTTGTCTTGCCTTGTCTTGTCTTGTCTTGTCTTGTCTTGTCTTGTCTTGTCTTGTCTTGTCTTGTCTTGTCTTGTCTTGTCTTGTCTTGTCTTGTCTTGTCTTGTCTTGTCTTGTCTTGTCTTGTCTTGTCTTGTCTTGTCTTGTCTTGTCTTGTCTTGTCTTGTCTTGTCTTGTCTTGTCTTGTCTTGTCTTGTGTTGTCTTGTCTTGTCATGTCGTGTGTTGTGTTGTTTTGTCTTGTCTTGTTGTGTATTGTCATGTCTTGTCTTGTCTTGTCTTGTCTTGTCTTGTCTTGTCTTGTCTTGTCTTGTCTTGTCTTGTCTTGTCTTGTCTTGTCTTGTTTTGTCCTGTCTTGTCTTGTCTTGTCTTGTCTTGTCTTGTCTTGTCTTGTCTTGTCTTGTCTTGTCTTGTCTTGTCTTGTCTTGTCTTGTCTTGTCTTGTCTTGTCTTGTCTTGTCTTGTCTTGTCTTGTCTTGTCTTGTCTTGTTTTGTCTTGTCCTGTCTTGTCTTGTCATGTCATGTCATGTGTTATGTTGTGTTGTTTTGTCTTGTCTTGTCTTGTGTTGTCTTGTCTTGTCTTGTCTTGTGTTGTCTTGTCTTGTCTTGTCTTGTTTTATGTTGTCTTGTCTTGTCTTGTTTTGTCATGTAATGTCATGTCGTGTGTTGTGTTGTTTTGTCTTGTCATGTCTTATATTGTCTTGTCTTGTCTTGTGATGTCATGTCGTGTGTTGTGTTGTTTTGTCTTGTCTTGTTTTGTCTTGTCCTGTCTTGTCTTGTCATGTCATGTCGTGTGTTGTGTTGTTTTGTCTTGTCTTGTCATGTCATGTCATGTCATGTCGTGTGTTGTGTTGCTTTGTCATGTCATGTCATGTCGTGTCTTGTGTTGCTTTGTCTTGTCCTGTCCTGTCGTGTGTTGTCTTGTCTTGTCTTGTTGTGTATTGTCATGTCTTATATTGTCTTGTCTTGTCTTGTCATGTCATGTCATGTCGTGTGTTGTGTTGTTTTGTCTTGTCTTGTCATGTCATGCCATGTCATGTCGTGTGTTGTGTTGCTTTGTCATGTCATGTCATGTCGTGTCTTGTGTTGCTTTGTCTTGTCCTGTCCTGTCGTGTGTTGTCTTGTCTTGTCTTGTCATGTCATGTCATGTCGTGTGTTGTGTTGTTTTGTCTTGTCTTGTTTTGTCTTGTCATGTCTTGTCTTGTCTTGTCTTGTCTTGTCTTGTCTTGTCTTGTCTTGTCTTGTCTTGTCTTGTCTTGTCTTGTCTTGTCTTGTCTTGTCTTGTCTTGTCTTGTCTTGTCTTGTCTTGTCTTGTCTTGTCTTGTCTTGTCTTGTCTTGTCTTGTCTTGTCTTGTCTTGTCTTGTCTTGTCTTGTCTTGTCTTGTCTTGTCTTGTCTTGTCTTGTCTTGTCTTGTCTTGTCATGTCATGTCATGTCGTGTGTTGTGTTGTTTTGTCTTGTTTTGTCTTGTCATGTCTTGTCTTGTCTTGTCTTGTCTTGTCTTGTCTTGTCTTGTCTTGTCTTGTCTTGTCTTGTCTTGTCTTGTCTTGTCTTGTCTTGTCTTGTCTTGTCTTGTCTTGTCTTGTCTTGTCTTGTCTTGTCTTGTCTTGTCTTGTCTTGTCTTGTCTTGTCTTGTCTTGTCTTGTCTTGTCTTGTCTTGTCTTGTCTTGTCTTGTCTTGTGTTGCTTTGTCATGTCATGTCATGTCGTGTCTTGTGTTGCTTTGTCATGTCATGTCATGTCGTGTCTTGTCTTCTCCTTGTCTTGTCCTGTCCTGTCGTGTGTTGTGTTGTTTTGTCTTGTCTTGTCATGTCATGTCATGTCGTGTCTTGTGTTGCTTTGTCATGTCATGTCATGTCGTGTCTTGTATTGCTTTGTCTTGTCCTGTCCTGTCGTGTGTTGTGTTGTTTTGTCTTGTCTTGTCATGTCATGTCATGTCGTGTGTTGTGTTGCTTTGTCATGTCATGTCATGTCGTGTCTTGTGTTGCTTTTTCTTGTCCTGTCCTGTCGTGTGTTGTCTTGTCCTGTCATGTCATGTCATGTCGTGTGTTGTGTTGTTTTGTCTTGTCTTGTTTTGTCTTGTCATGTCTTGTCTTGTCTTGTCTTGTCTTGTCTTGTCTTGTCTTGTCTTGTCTTGTCTTGTCTTGTCTTGTCTTGTCTTGTCCTGTCTTGTCTTGTCTTGTCTTGTCTTGTCTTGTCTTGTCTTGTCTTGTCTTGTCTTGTGTTGTCTTGTCTTGTCTTGTCTTGTCTTGTCTTGTCTTGTCTTGTCTTGTCTTGTCTTGTCTTGTCTTGTCTTGTCTTGTCTTGTCTTGTCTTGTCTTGTCTTGTCTTGTCTTGTCTTGTCTTGTCTTGTCTTGTCTTGTCTTGTCTTGTCTTGTCTTGTCTTGTCTTGTCTTGTCTTGTCTTGTCTTGTCTTGTCTTGTCTTGTCTTGTCTTGTCTTGTCTTGTCTTGTCTTGTCTTGTCTTGTCTTGTCTTGTCTTGTCTTGTCTTGTCTTGTCTTGTCTTGTCTTGTCTTGTCTTGTCTTGTCTTGTCTTGTCTTGTCTTGTCTTGTCTTGTCTTGTCTTGTCTTGTCTTGTCTTGTCTTGTCTTGTCTTGTCTTGTCTTGTCTTGTCTTGTCTTGTCTTGTCTTGTCTTGTCTTGTCTTGTCTTGTCTTGTCTTGTCTTGTCTTGTCTTGTCTTGTCTTGTCTTGTCTTGTGTTGTCTTGTCTTGTCATGTCGTGTGTTGTGTTGTTTTGTCTTGTCTTGTTGTGTATTGTCATGTCTTATATTGTCTTGTCTTGTCTTGTCTTGTCTTGTCTTGTCTTGTCTTGTCTTGTCTTGTCTTGTCTTGTCTTGTCTTGTCTTGTCTTGTCTTGTCTTGTCTTGTCTTGTCTTGTCTTGTCTTGTCTTGTCTTGTCTTGTCTTGTTTTGTCTTGTCCTGTCTTGTCATGTCATGTCATGTGTTGTGTTGTGTTGTTTTGTCTTGTCTTGTCTTGTGTTGTCTTGTCTTGTCTTGTCTTGTGTTGTCTTGTCTTGTCTTGTCTTGTTTTATGTTGTCTTGTCTTGTCTTGTTTTGTCATGTAATGTCATGTCGTGTGTTGTGTTGTTTTGTCTTGTCATGTCTTATATTGTCTTGTCTTGTCTTGTGATGTCATGTCGTGTGTTGTGTTGTTTTGTCTTGTCTTGTTTTGTCTTGTCCTGTCTTGTCTTGTCATGTCATGTCGTGTGTTGTGTTGTTTTGTCTTGTCTTGTCATGTCATGTCATGTCATGTCGTGTGTTGTGTTGCTTTGTCATGTCATGTCATGTCGTGTCTTGTGTTGCTTTGTCTTGTCCTGTCCTGTCGTGTGTTGTCTTGTCTTGTCTTGTTGTGTATTGTCATGTCTTATATTGTCTTGTCTTGTCTTGTCTTGTCTTGTCATGTCATGTCATGTCGTGTGTTGTGTTGTTTTGTCTTGTCTTGTCATGTCATGTCATGTCATGTCGTGTGTTGTGTTGCTTTGTCATGTCATGTCATGTCGTGTCTTGTGTTGCTTTGTCTTGTCCTGTCCTGTCGTGTGTTGTCTTGTCTTGTCTTGTCATGTCATGTCATGTCGTGTGTTGTGTTGTTTTGTCTTGTCTTGTTTTGTCTTGTCATGTCTTGTCTTGTCTTGTCTTGTCTTGTCTTGTCTTGTCTTGTCTTGTCTTGTCTTGTCTTGTCTTGTCTTGTCTTGTCATGTCATGTCATGTCGTGTGTTGTGTTGTTTTGTCTTGTTTTGTCTTGTCATGTCTTGTCTTGTCTTGTCTTGTCTTGTCTTGTCTTGTCTTGTCTTGTCTTGTCTTGTCTTGTCTTGTCTTGTCTTGTCTTGTCTTGTCTTGTCTTGTCTTGTCTTGTCTTGTCTTGTCTTGTCTTGTCTTGTCTTGTCTTGTCTTGTCTTGTCTTGTCTTGTCTTGTCTTGTCTTGTCTTGTCTTGTCTTGTCTTGTCTTGTCTTGTCTTGTCTTGTCTTGTCTTGTCTTGTCTTGTCTTGTCTTGTCTTGTCTTGTCTTGTCTTGTCTTGTCTTGTCTTGTCTTGTCTTGTCTTGTCTTGTCTTGCCTTGTCTTGTCTTGTCTTGTCTTGTCTTGTCTTGTCTTGTCTTGTCTTGTCTTGTCTTGTCTTGTCTTGTCTTGTCTTGTCTTGTCTTGTCTTGTCTTGTGTTGTCTTGTCTTGTCTTGTCATGTCGTGTGTTGTGTTGTTTTGTCTTGTCTTGTCTTGTCTTGTCTTGTCTTGTCTTGTCTTGTCTTGTCTTGTCTTGTCTTGTCTTGTCTTGTCTTGTTTTGTCTTGTCCTGTCTTGTCTTGTCATGTCATGTCATGTGTTGTGTTGTGTTGTTTCATCTTGTCTTGTCTTGTGTTGTCTTGTCTTGTCTTGTCTTGTCTTGTCTTGTGTTGTCTTGTCTTGTCTTGTCTTGTCTTGTTTTGTCATGTAATGTCATGTCGTGTGTTGTGTTGTTTTGTCTTGTCATGTCTTATATTGTCTTGTCTTGTCTTGTGATGTCATGTCGTGTGTTGTGTTGTTTTGTCTTGTCTTGTTTTGTCTTGTCCTGTCTTGTCTTGTCATGTCATGTCATGTGTTGTGTTGTGTTGTTTTGTCTTGTCTTGTCTTGTGTTGTCTTGTCTTGTCATGTCGTGTGTTGTGTTGTTTTGTCTTGTCTTGTCTTGTCTTGTCTTGTCTTGTCTTGTCTTGTCTTGTCTTGTCTTGTCTTGTCTTGTCTTGTCTTGTCTTGTCTTGTCTTGTCTTGTCTTGTCTTGTCTTGTCTTGTCTTGTCTTGTCTTGTCTTGTCTTGTCTTGTCTTGTCTTGTCTTGTCTTGTCTTGTCTTGTCTTGTGTTGTCTTGTCTTGTCATGTCGTGTGTTGTGTTGTTTTGTCTTGTCTTGTTGTGTATTGTCATGTCTTGTCTTGTCTTGTCTTGTCTTGTCTTGTCTTGTCTTGTCTTGTCTTGTCTTGTCTTGTCTTGTCTTGTCTTGTCTTGTTTTGTCCTGTCTTGTCTTGTCTTGTCTTGTCTTGTCTTGTCTTGTCTTGTCTTGTCTTGTCTTGTCTTGTCTTGTCTTGTCTTGTCTTGTCTTGTCTTGTCTTGTCTTGTCTTGTCTTGTCTTGTCTTGTCTTGTCTTGTCTTGTTTTGTCTTGTCCTGTCTTGTCTTGTCATGTCATGTCATGTGTTATGTTGTGTTGTTTTGTCTTGTCTTGTCTTGTGTTGTCTTGTCTTGTCTTGTCTTGTGTTGTCTTGTCTTGTCTTGTCTTGTTTTATGTTGTCTTGTCTTGTCTTGTTTTGTCATGTAATGTCATGTCGTGTGTTGTGTTGTTTTGTCTTGTCATGTCTTATATTGTCTTGTCTTGTCTTGTGATGTCATGTCGTGTGTTGTGTTGTTTTGTCTTGTCTTGTTTTGTCTTGTCCTGTCTTGTCTTGTCATGTCATGTCGTGTGTTGTGTTGTTTTGTCTTGTCTTGTCATGTCATGTCATGTCATGTCGTGTGTTGTGTTGCTTTGTCATGTCATGTCATGTCGTGTCTTGTGTTGCTTTGTCTTGTCCTGTCCTGTCGTGTGTTGTCTTGTCTTGTCTTGTTGTGTATTGTCATGTCTTATATTGTCTTGTCTTGTCTTGTCATGTCATGTCATGTCGTGTGTTGTGTTGTTTTGTCTTGTCTTGTCATGTCATGCCATGTCATGTCGTGTGTTGTGTTGCTTTGTCATGTCATGTCATGTCGTGTCTTGTGTTGCTTTGTCTTGTCCTGTCCTGTCGTGTGTTGTCTTGTCTTGTCATGTCATGTCATGTCGTGTGTTGTGTTGTTTTGTCTTGTCTTGTTTTGTCTTGTCATGTCTTGTCTTGTCTTGTCTTGTCTTGTCTTGTCTTGTCTTGTCTTGTCTTGTCTTGTCTTGTCTTGTCTTGTCTTGTCTTGTCTTGTCTTGTCTTGTCTTGTCTTGTCTTGTCTTGTCTTGTCTTGTCTTGTCTTGTCTTGTCTTGTCTTGTCTTGTCTTGTCTTGTCTTGTCTTGTCTTGTCTTGTCTTGTCTTGTCTTGTCTTGTCTTGTCTTGTCATGTCATGTCATGTCGTGTGTTGTGTTGTTTTGTCTTGTTTTGTCTTGTCATGTCTTGTCTTGTCTTGTCTTGTCTTGTCTTGTCTTGTCTTGTCTTGTCTTGTCTTGTCTTGTCTTGTCTTGTCTTGTCTTGTCTTGTCTTGTCTTGTCTTGTCTTGTCTTGTCTTGTCTTGTCTTGTCTTGTCTTGTCTTGTCTTGTCTTGTCTTGTCTTGTCTTGTCTTGTCTTGCCTTGTCTTGTCTTGTCTTGTCTTGTCTTGTCTTGTCTTGTCTTGTCTTGTCTTGTCTTGTCTTGTCTTGTCTTGTCTTGTCTTGTCTTGTGTTGTCTTGTCTTGTCTTGTCATGTCGTGTGTTGTGTTGTTTTGTCTTGTCTTGTTGTGTATTGTCATGTCTTATATTGTCTTGTCTTGTCTTGTCTTGTCTTGTCTTGTCTTGTCTTGTCTTGTCTTGTCTTGTCTTGTCTTGTCTTGTCTTGTCTTGTCTTGTCTTGTTTTGTCTTGTCCTGTCTTGTCTTGTCATGTCATGTCATGTGTTGTGTTGTGTTGTTTTGTCTTGTCTTGTCTTGTGTTGTCTTGTCTTGTCTTGTCTTGTCTTGTGTTGTCTTGTCTTGTCTTGTCTTGTCTTGTTTTGTCATGTAATGTCATGTCGTGTGTTGTGTTGTTTTGTCTTGTCATGTCTTATATTGTCTTGTCTTGTCTTGTGATGTCATGTCGTGTGTTGTGTTGTTTTGTCTTGTCATGTCTTATATTGTCTTGTCTTGTCTTGTGATGTCATGTCGTGTGTTGTGTTGTTTTGTCTTGTCTTGTTTTGTCTTGTCCTGCCTTGTCTTGTCATGTCATGTCATGTGTTGTGTTGTGTTGTTTTGTCTTGTCTTGTCATGTCTTGTCTTGTCTTGTCCTGTCCTGTCGTGTGTTGTGTTGTTTTGTCTTGTCTTGTCATGTCATGTCATGTCGTGTCTTGTGTTGCTTTGTCTTGTCTTGTCTTGTCATGTCGTGTGTTGTGTTTTTTTGTCTTGTCTTGTTGTGTATTGTCATGTCTTATATTGTCTTGTCTTGTCTTGTCATGTCGTGTGTTGTGTTGTTTTGTCTTGTCTTGTTGTGTATTGTCATGTCTTATATTGTCTTGTCTTGTCTTGTCATGTCGTGTGTTGTGTTGTCTTGTCTTGTCTTGTTGTGTATTGTCATGTCTTATATTGTCTTGTCTTGTCTTGTCTTGTCTTGTCATGTCATGTCATGTCGTGTGTTGTGTTGTTTTGTCTTGTCTTGTCTTGTCTTGTCTTGTGTTGTCTTGTGTTGTCTTGTCTTGTCTTGTTTTATGTTGTGTTGTCTTGTCTTGTTTTGTCATGTAATGTCATGTCGTGTGTTGTGTTGTTTTGTCTTGTCTTGTCTTCTCCTTGTCTTGTCTTGTCATGTCGTGTGTTGTGTTGTTTTGTCTTGTCATGTCTTATATTGTCTTGTCTTGTCTTGTCTTGTCTTGTGATGTCATGTCGTGTGTTGTGTTGTTTTGTCTTGTCTTGTTTTGTCTTGTCCTGTCTTGTCTTGTCATGTCATGTCATGTGTTGTGTTGTGTTGTTTTGTCTTGTCTTGTCTTGTCTTGTCTTGTCTTGTCTTGTCTTGCCTTATCTTGCCTTGTCTTGTCTTGTCTTGTCTTGTCTTGTCTTGTCTTGTCTTGTCTTGTCTTGTCTTGTCTTGTCTTGTCTTGTCTTGTCTTGTCTTGTCTTGTCTTGTCTTGTCTTGTCTTGTCTTGTCTTGTCTTGTCTTGTCTTGTCTTGTCTTGTCTTGTCTTGTCTTGTCTTGTCTTGTCTTGTCTTGTCTTGTCTTGTCTTGTCTTGTCTTGTCTTGTCATGTCTTGTCTTGTCTTGTTTTGTCTTGTCTTGTATTGTCTTGTTTTCTCATGTAATGTCATGTCGTGTGTTGTGTTGTTTTGTCTTGTCTTGTGTTGTTTTGTCGTGTTATATCTTGTCTTGTCTTCTCTTGTCTTGTCCTGTCCTGTCGTGTGTTGTGTTGTTTTGTCTTGTCTTGTCATGTCATGCCATGTCGTGTCTTGTGTTGCTTTGTCTTGTCTTGTCTTGTCTTGTCATGCCGTGTGTTGTGTTGTTTTGTCTTGTCTTGTTGTGTATTGTCATGTCTTATATTGTCTTGTCTTGTCTTGTCTTGTCTTGTCTTGTTTTGTCTTGTCTTGTCTTGTCTTGTCTTGTCTTGTCTTGTCTTGTCTTGTCTTGTCTTGTCTTGTCTTGTCTTGTCTTGTCTTGTCTTGTCTTGTCTTGTCTTGTCTTGTCTTGTCTTGTCTTGTCTTGTCTTGTTTTATGTTGTCTTGTCTTGTCTTGTTTTGTCATGTAATGTCATGTCGTGTGTTGTGTTGTTTTGTCTTGTCATGTCTTGTCTTGTCTTGTCTTGTCTTGTCTTGTCTTGTCTTGTCTTGTCTTGTCTTGTCTTGTCTTGTCTTGTCTTGTCTTGTGATGTCATGTCGTGTGTTGTGTTGTTTTGTCTTGTCATGTCTTGTCCTGTCCTGTCCTGTCTTGTCTTGTCATGTCTTGTCTTGTCTTGTCTTGTCTTGTCTTGTGTTGCCTCGTCTTGTCTTGTCTTGTCTTGTCTTGTCTTGTTTTGTCTTGTCCTGTCTTGTCTTGTCATGTCATGTCATGTGTTGTGTTGTGTTGTTTTGTCTTATATTGTCCTGTCTTGTCTTGTCTTGTCTTGTGTTGTCTTGTCTTTTCTTGTCTTGTGTTGTCTTGTTGTGTATTGTCATGTCTTATATTGTCTTGTCTTGTCTTGTCTTGTCTTGTCTTGTCTTGTCTTGTCTTGTCTTGTCTTGTCTTGTTTTGTCTTGTCCTGTCTTGTCTTGTCATGTCATGTCATGTGTTGTGTTGTGTTGTTTTGTCTTGTCTTGTCTTGTGTTGTCTTGTCTTGTCTTGTCTTGTGTTGTCTTGTCTTGTCTTGTCTTGTTTTATGTTGTCTTGTCTTGTCTTGTTTTGTCATGTAATGTCATGTCGTGTGTTGTGTTGTTTTGTCTTGTCATGTCTTATATTGTCTTGTCTTGTCTTGTGATGTCATGTCGTGTGTTGTGTTGTTTTGTCTTGTCATGTCTTATATTGTCTTGTCTTGTCTTGTCTTGTCTTGTGATGTCATGTCGTGTGTTGAGTTGTTTTGTCTTGTCTTGTTTTGTCTTGTCCTGTCTTGTCTTGTCATGTCATGTCATGTGTTGTGTTGTGTTGTTTTGTCTTGTCTTGTCTTGTCTTGTCTTGTCTTGTCCTGTCCTGTCGTGTGTTGTGTTGCTTTGTCTTGTCTTGTCTTGTCATGTCGTGTGTTGTGTTGTTTTGTCTTGTCTTGTTGTGTATTGTCATGTCTTATATTGTCTTGTCTTGTCTTGTCATGTCGTGTGTTGTGTTGTTTTGTCTTGTCTTGTTGTGTATTGTCATGTCTTATATTGTCTTGTCTTGTCTTGTCATGTCGTGTGTTGTGTTGTCTTGTCTTGTCTTGTTGAGTATTGTCATGTCTTATATTGTCTTGTCTTGTCTTGTCTTGTCTTGTCATGTCATGTCATGTCGTGTGTTGTGTTGTTTTGTCTTGTCTTGTCTTGTCTTGTCTTGTTTTGTCTTGTCATGTCTTGTATTGTCTTGTCTTGTCTTGTCTTGTCTTGTCTTGTCTTGTCTTGTCTTGTCTTGTCTTGTCTTGTCTTGTCTTGTCTTGTGTTCTCTTGTTGTGTATTGTCATGTCTTATATTGTCTTGTCTTGTCTTGTCTTGTCTTGTCTTGTCTTGTCTTGTCTTGTCTTGTCTTGTCTTGTCTTGTCTTGTCTTGTCTTGTCTTGTCTTGTCTTGTTTTGTCTTGTCCTGTCTTGTCTTGTCATGTCATGTCATGTGTTGTGTTGTGTTGTTTTGTCTTGTCTTGTCTTGTCTTGTCATGTCATGTCATGTGTTGTGTTGTGTTGTTTTGTCTTGTCTTGTCTTGTCTTGTCTTGTCTTGTCCTGTCCTGTCGTGTGTTGTGTTGCTTTGTCTTGTCTTGTTTTGTCATGTCGTGTGTTGTGTTGTTTTGTCTTGTCTTGTTTTGTCTTGTCCTGTCTTGTCTTGTCATGTCATGTCATGTCATGTGTTGTGTTGTGTTGTTTTGTCTTGTCATGTCTTATATTGTCTTGTCTTGTCTTGTCTTGTCTTGTGATGTCATGTCGTGTGTTGTGTTGTTTTGTCTTGTCTTGTCTTGTCTTGTCTTGTCTTGCCTTATCTTGCCTTGCCTTGTCTTGTCTTGTCTGGTCTTGTCTTGTCTTGTCTTGTCTTGTCTTGTCTTGTCTTGTCTTGTCTTGTCTTGTCTTGTCTTGTCTTGTCTTGTCTTGTCTTGTCTTGTCTTGTCTTGTCTTTTCTTGTCTTGTCTTGTCTTGTCTTGTCTTGTCTTGTCTTGTCTTGTCTTGTCTTGTCTTGTCTTGTCTTGTCTTGTCTTGTCTTGTCTTGTCTTGTCTTGTCTTGTCTTGTCTTGTCTTGTCTTGTCTTGTCTTGTCTTGTCTTGTCTTGTCTTGTCTTGTCTTGTCTTGTCTCGTCTTGTCTTGTCTTGTCTTGTCTTGTCTTGTCTTGTCTTGTCTTGTCTTGTCTTGTCTTGTCTTGTCTTGTCTTGTCTTGTCTTGTCTTGTCTTGTCTTGTCTTGTCTTGTCTTGTCTTGTCTTGTCTTGTCTTGTCTTGTCTTGTCTTGTCTTGTCTTGTCTTGTCTTGTCTTGTCTTGTCTTGTCTTGTCTTGTCTTGTTTTGTCTTGTCTTGTATTGTCTTGTTTTCTCATGTAATGTCATGTCGTGTGTTGTGTTGTTTTGTCTTGTCTTGTGTTGTTTTGTCGTGTTATGTCTTGTCTTGTCTTCTCTTGTCTTGTCCTGTCCTGTCGTGTGTTGTGTTGTTTTGTCTTGTCTTGTCATGTCATGTCATGTCGTGTCTTGTGTTGCTTTGTCTTGTCTTGTCATGCCGTGTGTTGTGTTGTTTTGTCTTGTCTTGTTGTGTATTGTCATGTCTTATATTGTCTTGTCTTGTCTTGTCTTGTCATGTCATGTCATGTCGTGTGTTGTGTTGTTTTGTCTTGTCTTGTTTTGTCATGTCTTGTCTTGTCTTGTCTTGTCTTGTCTTGTCTTGTCTTGTCTTGTCTTGTCTTGTCTTGTCTTGTCTTGTCTTGTCTTGTCTTGTCTTGTCTTGTCTTGTCTTGTCTTGTCTTGTCTTGTCTGGTCTTGTCTTGTCTTGTCTTGTCTTGTCTTGTCTTGTCTTGTCTTGTCTTGACTTGTCTTGTCTTGTCTTGTCTTGTCTTGTCTTGTCTTGTCTTGTCTTGTCTTTTCTTGTCTTGTCTTGTCTTGTCTTATCTTGTCTTGTCTTGTCTTGTCTTGTCTTGTCTTGTCTTGTCTTGTCTTGTCTTGTCTTGTCTTGTCTTGTCTTGTCTTGTCTTGTCTTGTCTTGTCTTGTCTTGTCTTGTCTTGTCTTGTCTTGTCTTGTCTTGTTTTATGTTGTCTTGTCTTGTCTTGTTTTGTCATGTAATGTCATGTCGTGTGTTGTGTTGTTTTGTCTTGTCATGTCTTGTCTTGTCTTGTCTTGTGTTGTCTTGTCTTGTCTTGTCTTGTGTTGTCTTGTCTTGTCTTGTCTTGTTTTATGTTGTCTTGTCTTGTCTTGTTTTGTCATGTAATGTCATGTCGTGTGTTGTGTTGTTTTGTCTTGTCATGTCTTATATTGTCTTGTCTTGTCTTGTGATGTCATGTCGTGTGTTGTGTTGTTTTGTCTTGTCATGTCTTATATTGTCTTGTCTTGTCTTGTCTTGTCTTGTGATGTCATGTCGTGTGTTGAGTTGTTTTGTCTTGTCTTGTTTTGTCTTGTCCTGTCTTGTCTTGTCATGTCATGTCATGTGTTGTGTTGTGTTGTTTTGTCTTGTCTTGTCTTGTCTTGTCTTGTCTTGTCCTGTCCTGTCGTGTGTTGTGTTGCTTTGTCTTGTCTTGTCTTGTCATGTCGTGTGTTGTGTTGTTTTGTCTTGTCTTGTTGTGTATTGTCATGTCTTATATTGTCTTGTCTTGTCTTGTCATGTCGTGTGTTGTGTTGTTTTGTCTTGTCTTGTTGTGTATTGTCATGTCTTATATTGTCTTGTCTTGTCTTGTCATGTCGTGTGTTGTGTTGTCTTGTCTTGTCTTGTTGAGTATTGTCATGTCTTATATTGTCTTGTCTTGTCTTGTCTTGTCTTGTCATGTCATGTCATGTCGTGTGTTGTGTTGTTTTGTCTTGTCTTGTCTTGTCTTGTCTTGTTTTGTCTTGTCATGTCTTGTATTGTCTTGTCTTGTCTTGTCTTGTCTTGTCTTGTCTTGTCTTGTCTTGTCTTGTCTTGTCTTGTCTTGTCTTGTCTTGTGTTCTCTTGTTGTGTATTGTCATGTCTTATATTGTCTTGTCTTGTCTTGTCTTGTCTTGTCTTGTCTTGTCTTGTCTTGTCTTGTCTTGTCTTGTCTTGTCTTGTCTTGTCTTGTCTTGTCTTGTCTTGTTTTGTCTTGTCCTGTCTTGTCTTGTCATGTCATGTCATGTGTTGTGTTGTGTTGTTTTGTCTTGTCTTGTCTTGTCTTGTCATGTCATGTCATGTGTTGTGTTGTGTTGTTTTGTCTTGTCTTGTCTTGTCTTGTCTTGTCTTGTCCTGTCCTGTCGTGTGTTGTGTTGCTTTGTCTTGTCTTGTTTTGTCATGTCGTGTGTTGTGTTGTTTTGTCTTGTCTTGTTTTGTCTTGTCCTGTCTTGTCTTGTCATGTCATGTCATGTCATGTGTTGTGTTGTGTTGTTTTGTCTTGTCATGTCTTATATTGTCTTGTCTTGTCTTGTCTTGTCTTGTGATGTCATGTCGTGTGTTGTGTTGTTTTGTCTTGTCTTGTCTTGTCTTGTCTTGTCTTGCCTTATCTTGCCTTGCCTTGTCTTGTCTTGTCTGGTCTTGTCTTGTCTTGTCTTGTCTTGTCTTGTCTTGTCTTGTCTTGTCTTGTCTTGTCTTGTCTTGTCTTGTCTTGTCTTGTCTTGTCTTGTCTTGTCTTGTCTTTTCTTGTCTTGTCTTGTCTTGTCTTGTCTTGTCTTGTCTTGTCTTGTCTTGTCTTGTCTTGTCTTGTCTTGTCTTGTCTTGTCTTGTCTTGTCTTGTCTTGTCTTGTCTTGTCTTGTCTTGTCTTGTCTTGTCTTGTCTTGTCTTGTCTTGTCTTGTCTTGTCTTGTCTTGTCTCGTCTTGTCTTGTCTTGTCTTGTCTTGTCTTGTCTTGTCTTGTCTTGTCTTGTCTTGTCTTGTCTTGTCTTGTCTTGTCTTGTCTTGTCTTGTCTTGTCTTGTCTTGTCTTGTCTTGTCTTGTCTTGTCTTGTCTTGTCTTGTCTTGTCTTGTCTTGTCTTGTCTTGTCTTGTCTTGTCTTGTCTTGTCTTGTCTTGTCTTGTTTTGTCTTGTCTTGTATTGTCTTGTTTTCTCATGTAATGTCATGTCGTGTGTTGTGTTGTTTTGTCTTGTCTTGTGTTGTTTTGTCGTGTTATGTCTTGTCTTGTCTTCTCTTGTCTTGTCCTGTCCTGTCGTGTGTTGTGTTGTTTTGTCTTGTCTTGTCATGTCATGTCATGTCGTGTCTTGTGTTGCTTTGTCTTGTCTTGTCATGCCGTGTGTTGTGTTGTTTTGTCTTGTCTTGTTGTGTATTGTCATGTCTTATATTGTCTTGTCTTGTCTTGTCTTGTCATGTCATGTCATGTCGTGTGTTGTGTTGTTTTGTCTTGTCTTGTTTTGTCATGTCTTGTCTTGTCTTGTCTTGTCTTGTCTTGTCTTGTCTTGTCTTGTCTTGTCTTGTCTTGTCTTGTCTTGTCTTGTCTTGTCTTGTCTTGTCTTGTCTTGTCTTGTCTTGTCTTGTCTTGTCTGGTCTTGTCTTGTCTTGTCTTGTCTTGTCTTGTCTTGTCTTGTCTTGTCTTGACTTGTCTTGTCTTGTCTTGTCTTGTCTTGTCTTGTCTTGTCTTGTCTTGTCTTTTCTTGTCTTGTCTTGTCTTGTCTTATCTTGTCTTGTCTTGTCTTGTCTTGTCTTGTCTTGTCTTGTCTTGTCTTGTCTTGTCTTGTCTTGTCTTGTCTTGTCTTGTCTTGTCTTGTCTTGTCTTGTCTTGTCTTGTCTTGTCTTGTCTTGTCTTGTCTTGTTTTATGTTGTCTTGTCTTGTCTTGTTTTGTCATGTAATGTCATGTCGTGTGTTGTGTTGTTTTGTCTTGTCATGTCTTGTCTTGTCTTGTCTTGTCTTGTCTTGTCTTGTCTTGTCTTGTCTTGTCTTGTCTTGTCTTGTCTTGTCTTGTCTTGTCTTGTCTTGTCTTGTCTTGTGATGTCATGTCGTGTGTTGTGTTGTTTTGTCTTGTCATGTCTTGTCCTGTCCTGTCCTGTCTTGTCTTGTCATGTCTTGTCTTGTCTTGTCTTGTCTTGTCTTGTCTTGTCTTGTCTTGTCTTGTCTTGTCTTGTCTTGTCTTGTCTTGTCTTGTCTTGTCTTGTCTTGTCTTGTCTTGTCTTGTCTTGTCTTGTCTTGTCTTGTCTTGTCTTGTCTTGTTTTGTCTTGTCTTGTCTTGTCTTGTCTTGTCTTGTCTTGTCTTGTCTTGTCTTGTCTTGTCTTGTCTTGTCTTGTCTTGTCTTGTCTTGTCTTGTCTTGTCTTGTCTTGTCTTGTCTTGTCTTGTCTTGTCTTGTCTTGTCTTGTCTTGTCTGGTCTTGTCTTGTCTTGTCTTGTCTTGTCTTGTCTTGTCTTGTCTTGTCTTGTCTTGTCTTGTCTTGTCTTGTCTTGTCTTGTCTTGTCTTGTCTTGTCTTGTCTTGTCTTGTCTTGTCTTGTCTTGTCTTGTCTTGTCTTGTCTTGTCTTGTCTTGTCTTGTCTTGTCTTGTCTTGTCTTGTCTTGTCTTGTCTTGTCTTGTCTTGTCTTGTCTTGTCTTGTCTTGTCTTGTCTTGTCTTGTCTTGTCTTGTTTTGTCTTGTCTTGTATTGTCTTGTTTTCTCATGTAATGTCATGTCGTGTGTTGTGTTGTTTTGTCTTGTCTTGTGTTGTTTTGTCGTGTTATGTCTTGTCTTGTCTTCTCTTGTCTTGTCCTGTCCTGTCGTGTGTTGTGTTGTTTTGTCTTGTCTTGTCATGTCATGTCATGTCGTGTCTTGTGTTGCTTTGTCATGTCATGTCATGTCGTGTGTTGTTGTGTATTGTCATGTCTTATATTGTCTTGTCTTGTCTTGTCTTGTCTTGTCTTGTTTTGTCTTGTCTTGTCTTGTCTTGTCTTGTCTTGTCTTGTCTTGTCTTGTCTTGTCTTGTCTTGTCTTGTCTTGTCTTGTCTTGTCTTGTCTTGTCTTGTCTTGTCTTGTCTTGTCTTGTCTTGTTTTATGTTGTCTTGTCTTGTCTTGTTTTGTCATGTAATGTCATGTCGTGTGTTGTGTTGTTTTGTCTTGTCATGTCTTGTCTTGTCTTGTCTTGTCTTGTCTTGTCTTGTCTTGTCTTGTCTTGTCTTGTCTTGTCTTGTCTTGTCTTGTCTTGTGATGTCATGTCGTGTGTTGTGTTGTTTTGTCTTGTCATGTCTTGTCCTGTCCTGTCCTGTCTTGTCTTGTCATGTCTTGTCTTGTCTTGTCTTGTCTTGTCTTGTCTTGTCTTGTCTTGTCTTGTCTTGTCTTGTCTTGTCTTGTCTTGTCTTGTCTTGTCTTGTCTTGTCTTGTCTTGTCTTGTCTTGTCTTGTCTTGTCTTGTCTTGTCTTGTCTTGTCTTGTCTTGTCTTGTCTTGTCTTGTCTTGTCTTGTCTTGTCTTGTCTTGTCTTGTCTTGTCTTGTCTTGTCTTGTCTTGTCTTGTCTTGTCTTGTCTTGTCTTGTCTTGTCTTGTCTTGTCTTGTCTTGTCTTGTCTTGTTTTGTCTTGTCTTGTATTGTCTTGTTTTCTCATGTAATGTCATGTCGTGTGTTGTGTTGTTTTGTCTTGTCTTGTGTTGTTTTGTCGTGTTATGTCTTGTCTTGTCTTCTCTTGTCTTGTCCTGTCCTGTCGTGTGTTGTGTTGTTTTGTCTTGTCTTGTCATGTCATGTCATGTCGTGTCTTGTGTTGCTTTGTCTTGTCTTGTCATGCCGTGTGTTGTGTTGTTTTGTCTTGTCTTGTTGTGTATTGTCATGTCTTATATTGTCTTGTCTTGTCTTGTCTTGTCATGTCATGTCATGTCGTGTGTTGTGTTGTTTTGTCTTGTCTTGTTTTGTCATGTCTTGTCTTGTCTTGTCTTGTCTTGTCTTGTCTTGTCTTGTCTTGTCTTGTCTTGTCTTGTCTTGTCTTGTCTTGTCTTGTCTTGTCTTGTCTTGTCTTGTCTTGTCTTGTCTTGTCTTGTCTTGTCTTGTCTTGTCTTGTCTTGTCTTGTCTTGTCTTGTCTTGTCTTGTCTTGTCTTGTCTTGTCTTGTTTTATGTTGTCTTGTCTTGTCTTGTTTTGTCATGTAATGTCATGTCGTGTGTTGTGTTGTTTTGTCTTGTCATTTCTTATATTGTCTTGTCTTGTCTTGTCTTGTCTTGTCTTGTCTTGTCTTGTCTTGTCTTGTCATATCTTGTCTTGTCTTGTCATATCTTGTCTTGTCTTGTCTTGTTTTGTCTTGTCTTGTATTGTCTTGTTTTCTCATGTAATGTCATGTCGTGTGTTGTGTTGTTTTGTCTTGTCTTGTGTTGTTTTGTCGTGTTATGTCTTGTCTTGTCTTCTCTTGTCTTGTCCTGTCCTGTCGTGTGTTGTGTTGTTTTGTCTTGTCTTGTCATGTCATGTCATGTCGTGTCTTGTGTTGCTTTGTCTTGTCTTGTCATGCCGTGTGTTGTGTTGTTTTGTCTTGTCTTGTTGTGTATTGTCATGTCTTATATTGTCTTGTCTTGTCTTGTCTTGTCATGTCATGTCATGTCGTGTGTTGTGTTGTTTTGTCTTGTCTTGTTTTGTCATGTCTTGTCTTGTCTTGTCTTGTCTTGTCTTGTCTTGTCTTGTCTTGTCTTGTCTTGTCTTGTCCTGTCCTGACGTGTGTTGTGTTGTTTTGTCTTGTCTTGCTTTGTCTTGTCATGTCCTATCTTGTCTTGTCATGTCTTGTCTTGTCTTGTCTTGTCTTGTCTTGTCTTGTCTTGCCTTGTCTTGTCTTGTCTTGTCTTGTCTTGTCTTGTCTTGTGTTGTCTTGTCTTGTCTTGTCATGTCGTGTCTTGTGTTGCTTTGTCTTGTCCTGTCCTGTCGTGTGTTGTCTTGTCTTGTCTTGTCTTGTCTTGTCTTGTCTTGTGTTGTCTTGTCTTGTCTTGTCTTGTGTTGTCTTGTTGTGTATTGTCATGTCTTATATTGTCTTGTCTTGTCTTGTCTTGTCTTGTCTTGTCTTGTCTTGTCTTGTCTTGTCTTGTTTTGTCTTGTCCTGTCTTGTCTTGTCTTGTCTTGTGTTGTCTTGTCTTGTCTTGTCTTGTGTTCTCTTGTTGTGTATTGTCATGTCTTATATTGTCTTGTCTTGTCTTGTCTTGTCTTGTCTTGTCTTGTTTTGTCTTGTCCTGTCTTGTCTTGTCATGTCATGTCATGTGTTGTGTTGTGTTGTTTTGTCTTGTCTTGTCTTGTGTTGTCTTGTCTTGTCTTGTCTTGTGTTGTCTTGTCTTGTCTTGTCTTGTTTTATGTTGTCTTGTCTTGTCTTGTTTTGTCATGTAATGTCATGTCGTGTGTTGTGTTGTTTGTCTTGTCATGTTATATTGTCTTGTCTTGTGATGTCATGTCGTGTGTTGTGTTGTTTTGTCTTGTCATGTCTTATATTGTCTTGTCTTGTCTTGTCTTGTCTTGTGATGTCATGTCGTGTGTTGAGTTGTTTTGTCTTGTCTTGTTTTGTCTTGTCCTGTCTTGTCTTGTCATGTCATGTCATGTGTTGTGTTGTGTTGTTTTGTCTTGTCTTATCTTGTCTTGTCTTGTCTTGTCCTGTCCTGTCGTGTGTTGTGTTGCTTTGTCTTGTCTTGTCTTGTCATGTCGTGTGTTGTGTTGTTTTGTCTTGTCTTGTTGTGTATTGTCATGTCTTATATTGTCTTGTCTTGTCTTGTCATGTCGTGTGTTGTGTTGTTTTGTCTTGTCTTGTTGTGTATTGTCATGTCTTATATTGTCTTGTCTTGTCTTGTCTTGTCTTGTCTTGTCTTGTCTTGTCTTGTCTTGTCTTGTCTTGTCTTGTCTTGTCTTGTCTTGTCTTGTCTTGTCTTGTCTTGTCTTGTCTTGTCTTGTCTTGTCTTGTCTTGTCTTGTCTTGTCTTGTCTTGTCTTGTCTTGTCTTGTCTTGTCTTGTCTTGTCTTGTCTTGTCTTGTCTTGTCTTGTCTTGTCTTGTCTTGTCTTGTCTTGTCTTGTCTTGTCTTGTCATGTCTTGTCTTGTCTTGTCTTGTTTTGTCTTGTCTTGTATTGTCTTGTTTTCTCATGTAATGTCATGTCGTGTGTTGTGTTGTTTTGTCTTGTCTTGTGTTGTTTTGTCGTGTTATGTCTTGTCTTGTCTTCTCTTGTCTTGTCCTGTCCTGTCGTGTGTTGTGTTGTTTTGTCTTGTCTTGTCATGTCATGTCATGTCGTGTCTTGTGTTGCTTTGTCTTGTCTTGTCATGCCGTGTGTTGTGTTGTTTTGTCTTGTCTTGTTGTGTATTGTCATGTCTTATATTGTCTTGTCTTGTCTTGTCTTGTCTTGTCTTGTCTTGTCTTGTCTTGTCTTGTCTTGTCTTGTTTTATGTTGTCTTGTCTTGTCTTGTTTTGTCATGTAATGTCATGTCGTGTGTTGTGTTGTTTTGTCTTGTCATTTCTTATATTGTCTTGTCTTGTCTTATCTTGTCTTGTGATGTCATGTCGTGTGTCATGTCTTGTCTTGTCTTGTCTTGTGATGTCATGTCGTGTGTTGTGTTGTTTTGTCTTGTCATGTCTTGTCCTGTCCTGTATTGTCTTGTCTTGTCATGTCTTGTCTTGTCTTGTCTTGTCTTGTCTTGTGTTGCCTCGTCTTGTCTTGTCTTGTCTTGTCCTGTCCTGACGTGTGTTGTGTTGTTTTGTCTTGTCTTGCTTTGTTTTGTCATGTCCTATCTTGTCTTGTCATGTCTTGTCTTGTCTTGTCTTGTCTTGTCTTGTCTTGTCTTGTCTTGCCTTGTCTTGTCTTGTCTTGTCTTGTCTTGTCTTGTCTTGTCTTGTCTTGTCTTGTCTTGTCTTGTCTTGTCTTGTCTTGTCTTGTCTTGTCTTGTCTTGTCTTGTCTTGTCTTGTCTTGTCTTGTCTTGTCTTGTCTTGTCTTGTCTTGTCTTGTCTTGTCTTGTCTTGTCTTGTCTTGTCTTGTCTTGTCTTGTCTTGTCATGTCGTGTGTTGTGTTGTTTTGTCTTGTCTTGTTGTGTATTGTCATGTCTTATATTGTCTTGTCTTGTCTTGTCTTGTCTTGTCTTGTCTTGTCTTGTCTTGTCTTGTCTTGTCTTGTCTTGTCTTGTCTTGTCTTGTCTTGTCTTGTCTTGTCTTGTCTTGTCTTGTCTTGTCTTGTCTTGTCTTGTCTTGTCTTGTCTTGTCTTGTCTTGTCTTGTCTTGTCTTGTCTTGTCTTGTCTTGTCTTGTCTTCTCTTGTCTTGTCTTGTTTTGTCTTGTCTTGTATTGTCTTGTTTTCTCATGTAATGTCATGTCGTGTGTTGTGTTGTTTTGTCTTGTCATTTCTTATATTGTCTTGTCTTGTCTTATCTTGTCTTGTCTTGTCTTGTCTTGTCTTGTCTTGTCTTGTCTTGTCTTGTCTTGTCTTCTCTTGTCTTGTCTTGTCTTGTCTTGTCTTGTCTTGTCTTGTCTTGTCTTGTCTTGTCTTGTCTTGTTTTATGTTGTCTTGTCTTGTCTTGTCTTGTCTTGTCTTGTTTTGTCTTGTCTTGTATTGTCTTGTTTTCTCATGTAATGTCATGTCGTGTGTTGTGTTGTTTTGTCTTGTCTTGTCTTCTCTTGTCTTGTCTTGTCTTGTCTTGTCTTGTCTTGTCTTGTCTTGTCTTGTCTTGTCTTGTCTTGTTTTATGTTGTCTTGTCTTGTCTTGTCTTGTCTTGTCTTGTCTTGTTTTGTCTTGTCTTGTATTGTCTTGTTTTCTCATGTAATGTCATGTCGTGTGTTGTGTTGTTTTGTCTTGTCTTGTTGTGTATTGTCTTGTTGTGTATTGTCATGTCTTATATTGTCTTGTCTTGTCTTGTCTTGTCTTGTCTTGTCTTGTCTTGTCTTGTCTTGTCTTGTCTTGTCTTGTCTTGTATTGTCTTGTCTTGTCTTGTCTTGTCTTGTCTTGTCTTGTCTTGTCTTGTCTTGTCTTGTCTTGTCTTGTCTTGTCTTCTCTTGTCTTGTCTTGTCTTGTCTTGTCTTGTCTTGTCTTGTCTTGTCTTGTCTTGTCTTGTCTTGTTTTATGTTGTCTTGTCTTGTCTTGTCTTGTCTTGTCTTGTCTTGTTTTGTCTTGTCTTGTATTGTCTTGTTTTCTCATGTAATGTCATGTCGTGTGTTGTGTTGTTTTGTCTTGTCTTGTGTTGTTTTGTCGTGTTATGTCTTGTCTTGTCTTCTCTTGTCTTGTCCTGTCCTGTCGTGTGTTGTGTTGTTTTGTCTTGTCTTGTCATGTCATGTCATGTCGTGTCTTGTGTTGCTTTGTCTTGTCTTGTCATGCCGTGTGTTGTGTTGTTTTGTCTTGTCTTGTTGTGTATTGTCATGTCTTATATTGTCTTGTCTTGTCTTGTCTTGTCATGTCATGTCATGTCGTGTGTTGTGTTGTTTTGTCTTGTCTTGTTTTGTCATGTCTTGTCTTGTCTTGTCTTGTCTTGTCTTGTCTTGTCTTGTCTTGTCTTGTCTTGTCTTGTCTTGTCTTGTCTTGTCTTGTCTTGTCTTGTCTTGTCTTGTCTTGTCTTGTCTTGTCTTGTCTTGTCTTGTCTTGTCTTGTCTTGTCTTGTCTTGTCTTGTCTTGTTTTATGTTGTCTTGTCTTGTCTTGTTTTGTCATGTAATGTCATGTCGTGTGTTGTGTTGTTTTGTCTTGTCATTTCTTATATTGTCTTGTCTTGTCTTGTCTTGTCTTGTCTTGTCTTGTCTTGTCTTGTCTTGTCTTGTCATATCTTGTCTTGTCTTGTCATATCTTGTCTTGTCTTGTCTTGTTTTGTCTTGTCTTGTATTGTCTTGTTTTCTCATGTAATGTCATGTCGTGTGTTGTGTTGTTTTGTCTTGTCTTGTGTTGTTTTGTCGTGTTATGTCTTGTCTTGTCTTCTCTTGTCTTGTCCTGTCCTGTCGTGTGTTGTGTTGTTTTGTCTTGTCTTGTCATGTCATGTCATGTCGTGTCTTGTGTTGCTTTGTCTTGTCTTGTCATGCCGTGTGTTGTGTTGTTTTGTCTTGTCTTGTTGTGTATTGTCATGTCTTATATTGTCTTGTCTTGTCTTGTCTTGTCATGTCATGTCATGTCGTGTGTTGTGTTGTTTTGTCTTGTCTTGTTTTGTCATGTCTTGTCTTGTCTTGTCTTGTCTTGTCTTGTCTTGTCTTGTCTTGTCCTGTCCTGACGTGTGTTGTGTTGTTTTGTCTTGTCTTGCTTTGTCTTGTCATGTCCTATCTTGTCTTGTCATGTCTTGTCTTGTCTTGTCTTGTCTTGTCTTGTCTTGTCTTGTCTTGTCTTGCCTTGTCTTGTCTTGTCTTGTCTTGTCTTGTCTTGTCTTGTGTTGTCTTGTCTTGTCTTGTCATGTCGTGTCTTGTGTTGCTTTGTCTTGTCCTGTCCTGTCGTGTGTTGTCTTGTCTTGTCTTGTCTTGTCTTGTCTTGTCTTGTGTTGTCTTGTCTTGTCTTGTCTTGTGTTGTCTTGTTGTGTATTGTCATGTCTTATATTGTCTTGTCTTGTCTTGTCTTGTCTTGTCTTGTCTTGTCTTGTCTTGTCTTGTCTTGTTTTGTCTTGTCCTGTCTTGTCTTGTCTTGTCTTGTGTTGTCTTGTCTTGTCTTGTCTTGTGTTCTCTTGTTGTGTATTGTCATGTCTTATATTGTCTTGTCTTGTCTTGTCTTGTCTTGTCTTGTCTTGTTTTGTCTTGTCCTGTCTTGTCTTGTCATGTCATGTCATGTGTTGTGTTGTGTTGTTTTGTCTTGTCTTGTCTTGTGTTGTCTTGTCTTGTCTTGTCTTGTGTTGTCTTGTCTTGTCTTGTCTTGTTTTATGTTGTCTTGTCTTGTCTTGTTTTGTCATGTAATGTCATGTCGTGTGTTGTGTTGTTTGTCTTGTCATGTTATATTGTCTTGTCTTGTCTTGTGATGTCATGTCGTGTGTTGTGTTGTTTTGTCTTGTCATGTCTTATATTGTCTTGTCTTGTCTTGTCTTGTCTTGTGATGTCATGTCGTGTGTTGAGTTGTTTTGTCTTGTCTTGTTTTGTCTTGTCCTGTCTTGTCTTGTCATGTCATGTCATGTGTTGTGTTGTGTTGTTTTGTCTTGTCTTATCTTGTCTTGTCTTGTCTTGTCCTGTCCTGTCGTGTGTTGTGTTGCTTTGTCTTGTCTTGTCTTGTCATGTCGTGTGTTGTGTTGTTTTGTCTTGTCTTGTTGTGTATTGTCATGTCTTATATTGTCTTGTCTTGTCTTGTCATGTCGTGTGTTGTGTTGTTTTGTCTTGTCTTGTTGTGTATTGTCATGTCTTATATTGTCTTGTCTTGTCTTGTCTTGTCTTGTCTTGTCTTGTCTTGTCTTGTCTTGTCTTGTCTTGTCTTGTCTTGTCTTGTCTTGTCTTGTCTTGTCTTGTCTTGTCTTGTCTTGTCTTGTCTTGTCTTGTCTTGTCTTGTCTTGTCTTGTCTTGTCTTGTCTTGTCTTGTCTTGTCTTGTCTTGTCTTGTCTTGTCTTGTCTTGTCTTGTCATGTCTTGTCTTGTCTTGTCTTGTTTTGTCTTGTCTTGTATTGTCTTGTTTTCTCATGTAATGTCATGTCGTGTGTTGTGTTGTTTTGTCTTGTCTTGTGTTGTTTTGTCGTGTTATGTCTTGTCTTGTCTTCTCTTGTCTTGTCCTGTCCTGTCGTGTGTTGTGTTGTTTTGTCTTGTCTTGTCATGTCATGTCATGTCGTGTCTTGTGTTGCTTTGTCTTGTCTTGTCATGCCGTGTGTTGTGTTGTTTTGTCTTGTCTTGTTGTGTATTGTCATGTCTTATATTGTCTTGTCTTGTCTTGTCTTGTCTTGTCTTGTCTTGTCTTGTCTTGTCTTGTCTTGTCTTGTCTTGTCTTGTTTTATGTTGTCTTGTCTTGTCTTGTTTTGTCATGTAATGTCATGTCGTGTGTTGTGTTGTTTTGTCTTGTCATTTCTTATATTGTCTTGTCTTGTCTTATCTTGTCTTGTGATGTCATGTCGTGTGTCATGTCTTGTCTTGTCTTGTCTTGTGATGTCATGTCGTGTGTTGTGTTGTTTTGTCTTGTCATGTCTTGTCCTGTCCTGTATTGTCTTGTCTTGTCATGTCTTGTCTTGTCTTGTCTTGTCTTGTCTTGTGTTGCCTCGTCTTGTCTTGTCTTGTCTTGTCCTGTCCTGACGTGTGTTGTGTTGTTTTGTCTTGTCTTGCTTTGTCTTGTCATGTCCTATCTTGTCTTGTCATGTCTTGTCTTGTCTTGTCATGTCTTGTCTTGTCTTGTCTTGTCTTGTCTTGTGTTGCCTCGTCTTGTCTTGTCTTGTCTTGTCCTGTCCTGACGTGTGTTGTGTTGTTTTGTCTTGTCTTGTTTTGTCTTGTCCTGTCTTGTCTTGTCATGTCATGTCATGTGTTGTGTTGTGTTGTTTTGTCTTGTCTTGTCTTGTCTTGTCTTGTCTTGTCCTGTCCTGTCGTGTGTTGTGTTGCTTTGTCTTGTCTTGTCTTGTCATGTCGTGTGTTGTGTTGTTTTGTCTTGTCTTGTTGTGTATTGTCATGTCTTATATTGTCTTGTCTTGTCTTGTCATGTCGTGTGTTGTGTTGTTTTGTCTTGTCTTGTTGTGTATTGTCATGTCTTATATTGTCTTGTCTTGTCTTGTCTTGTCTTGTCTTGTCTTGTCTTGTCTTGTCTTGTCTTGTCTTGTCTTGTCTTGTCTTGTCTTGTCTTGTCTTGTCTTGTCTTGTCTTGTCTTGTCTTGTCTTGTCTTGTCTTGTCTTGTCTTGTCTTGTCTTGTCTTGTCTTGTCTTGTCTTGTCTTGTCTTGTCTTGTCTTGTCATGTCTTGTCTTGTCTTGTCTTGTTTTGTCTTGTCTTGTATTGTCTTGTTTTCTCATGTAATGTCATGTCGTGTGTTGTGTTGTTTTGTCTTGTCTTGTGTTGTTTTGTCGTGTTATGTCTTGTCTTGTCTTCTCTTGTCTTGTCCTGTCCTGTCGTGTGTTGTGTTGTTTTGTCTTGTCTTGTCATGTCATGTCATGTCGTGTCTTGTGTTGCTTTGTCTTGTCTTGTCATGCCGTGTGTTGTGTTGTTTTGTCTTGTCTTGTTGTGTATTGTCATGTCTTATATTGTCTTGTCTTGTCTTGTCTTGTCTTGTCTTGTCTTGTCTTGTCTTGTCTTGTCTTGTCTTGTCTTGTCTTGTCTTGTCTTGTCTTGTCTTGTCTTGTCTTGTCTTGTCTTGTCTTGTCTTGTTTTATGTTGTCTTGTCTTGTCTTGTTTTGTCATGTAATGTCATGTCGTGTGTTGTGTTGTTTTGTCTTGTCATTTCTTATATTGTCTTGTCTTGTCTTATCTTGTCTTGTGATGTCATGTCGTGTGTCATGTCTTGTCTTGTCTTGTCTTGTGTTCTCTTGTTGTGTATTGTCATGTCTTATATTGTCTTGTCTTGTCTTGTCTTGTCTTGTCTTGTCTTGTTTTGTCTTGTCCTGTCTTGTCTTGTCATGTCATGTCATGTGTTGTGTTGTGTTGTTTTGTCTTGTCTTGTCTTGTGTTGTCTTGTCTTGTCTTGTCTTGTGTTGTCTTGTCTTGTCTTGTCTTGTTTTATCTTGTCTTGTTTTGTCATGTAATGTCATGTCGTGTGTTGTGTTGTTTGTCTTGTCATGTTATATTGTCTTGTCTTGTCTTGTGATGTCATGTCGTGTGTTGTGTTGTTTTGTCTTGTCATGTCTTATATTGTCTTGTCTTGTCTTGTCTTGTCTTGTGATGTCATGTCGTGTGTTGAGTTGTTTTGTCTTGTCTTGTTTTGTCTTGTCCTGTCTTGTCTTGTCATGTCATGTCATGTGTTGTGTTGTGTTGTTTTGTCTTGTCTTATCTTGTCTTGTCTTGTCTTGTCCTGTCCTGTCGTGTGTTGTGTTGCTTTGTCTTGTCTTGTCTTGTCATGTCGTGTGTTGTGTTGTTTTGTCTTGTCTTGTTGTGTATTGTCATGTCTTATATTGTCTTGTCTTGTCTTGTCATGTCGTGTGTTGTGTTGTTTTGTCTTGTCTTGTTGTGTATTGTCATGTCTTATATTGTCTTGTCTTGTCTTGTCTTGTCTTGTCTTGTCTTGTCTTGTCTTGTCTTGTCTTGTCTTGTCTTGTCTTGTCTTGTCTTGTCTTGTCTTGTCTTGTCTTGTCTTGTCTTGTCTTGTCTTGTCTTGTCTTGTCTTGTCTTGTCTTGTCTTGTCTTGTCTTGTCTTGTCTTGTCTTGTCTTGTCTTGTCTTGTCTTGTCTTGTCTTGTCTTGTCTTGTCTTGTCATGTCTTGTCTTGTCTTGTCTTGTTTTGTCTTGTCTTGTATTGTCTTGTTTTCTCATGTAATGTCATGTCGTGTGTTGTGTTGTTTTGTCTTGTCTTGTGTTGTTTTGTCGTGTTATGTCTTGTCTTGTCTTCTCTTGTCTTGTCCTGTCCTGTCGTGTGTTGTGTTGTTTTGTCTTGTCTTGTCATGTCATGTCATGTCGTGTCTTGTGTTGCTTTGTCTTGTCTTGTCATGCCGTGTGTTGTGTTGTTTTGTCTTGTCTTGTTGTGTATTGTCATGTCTTATATTGTCTTGTCTTGTCTTGTCTTGTCTTGTCTTGTCTTGTCTTGTCTTGTCTTGTCTTGTCTTGTTTTATGTTGTCTTGTCTTGTCTTGTTTTGTCATGTAATGTCATGTCGTGTGTTGTGTTGTTTTGTCTTGTCATTTCTTATATTGTCTTGTCTTGTCTTATCTTGTCTTGTGATGTCATGTCGTGTGTCATGTCTTGTCTTGTCTTGTCTTGTGATGTCATGTCGTGTGTTGTGTTGTTTTGTCTTGTCATGTCTTGTCCTGTCCTGTATTGTCTTGTCTTGTCATGTCTTGTCTTGTCTTGTCTTGTCTTGTGTTGCCTCGTCTTGTCTTGTCTTGTCTTGTCCTGTCCTGACGTGTGTTGTGTTGTTTTGTCTTGTCTTGCTTTGTCTTGTCATGTCCTATCTTGTCTTGTCATGTCTTGTCTTGTCTTGTCATGTCTTGTCTTGTCTTGTCTTGTCTTGTCTTGTGTTGCCTCGTCTTGTCTTGTCTTGTCTTGTCCTGTCCTGACGTGTGTTGTGTTGTTTTGTCTTGTCTTGTTTTGTCTTGTCCTGTCTTGTCTTGTCATGTCATGTCATGTGTTGTGTTGTGTTGTTTTGTCTTGTCTTGTCTTGTCTTGTCTTGTCTTGTCCTGTCCTGTCGTGTGTTGTGTTGCTTTGTCTTGTCTTGTCTTGTCATGTCGTGTGTTGTGTTGTTTTGTCTTGTCTTGTTGTGTATTGTCATGTCTTATATTGTCTTGTCTTGTCTTGTCATGTCGTGTGTTGTGTTGTTTTGTCTTGTCTTGTTGTGTATTGTCATGTCTTATATTGTCTTGTCTTGTCTTGTCTTGTCTTGTCTTGTCTTGTCTTGTCTTGTCTTGTCTTGTCTTGTCTTGTCTTGTCTTGTCTTGTCTTGTCTTGTCTTGTCTTGTCTTGTCTTGTCTTGTCTTGTCTTGTCTTGTCTTGTCTTGTCTTGTCTTGTCTTGTCTTGTCTTGTCTTGTCTTGTCTTGTCTTGTCTTGTCTTGTCTTGTCTTGTCTTGTCTTGTCTTGTCTTCTCTTGTCTTGTCATGTCTTGTCTTGTCTTGTTTTGTCTTGTCTTGTATTGTCTTGTTTTCTCATGTAATGTCATGTCGTGTGTTGTGTTGTTTTGTCTTGTCTTGTGTTGTTTTGTCGTGTTATGTCTTGTCTTGTCTTCTCTTGTCTTGTCCTGTCCTGTCGTGTGTTGTGTTGTTTTGTCTTGTCTTGTCATGTCATGTCATGTCGTGTCTTGTGTTGCTTTGTCTTGTCTTGTCATGCCGTGTGTTGTGTTGTTTTGTCTTGTCTTGTTGTGTATTGTCATGTCTTATATTGTCTTGTCTTGTCTTGTCTTGTCTTGTCTTGTCTTGTCTTGTCTTGTCTTGTCTTGTCTTGTCTTGTCTTGTCTTGTCTTGTCTTGTCTTGTCTTGTCTTGTCTTGTCTTGTCTTGTTTTATGTTGTCTTGTCTTGTCTTGTTTTGTCATGTAATGTCATGTCGTGTGTTGTGTTGTTTTGTCTTGTCATTTCTTATATTGTCTTGTCTTGTCTTATCTTGTCTTGTGATGTCATGTCGTGTGTCATGTCTTGTCTTGTCTTGTCTTGTGATGTCATGTCGTGTGTTGTGTTGTTTTGTCTTGTCATGTCTTGTCCTGTCCTGTATTGTCTTGTCTTGTCATGTCTTGTCTTGTCTTGTCTTGCCTTGTCTTGTCTTGTCTTGTCTTGTCTTGTCTTGTCTTGTCTTGTCTTGTGTTGTCTTGTCTTGTCTTGTCATGTCGTGTCTTGTGTTGCTTTGTCTTGTCATGTCTTGTCTTGTCTTGTCTTGTCGTGTGTTGTGTTGTTTTGTCTTGTCATGTCTTGTCCTGTCCTGTCTTGTCTTGTCTTGTCATGTCTTGTCTTGTCTTGTCTTGTCTTGTCTTGTCTTGTGTTGCCTCGTCTTGTCTTGTCTTGTCTTGTCCTGTCCTGACGTGTGTTGTGTTGTTTTGTCTTGTCTTGCTTTGTTTTGTCATGTCCTATCTTGTCTTGTCATGTCTTGTCTTGTCTTGTCTTGTCTTGTCTTGTCTTGTCTTGTCTTGCCTTGTCTTGTCTTGTCTTGTCTTGTCTTGTCTTGTCTTGTCTTGTCTTGTCTTGTCTTGTCTTGTCTTGTCTTGTCTTGTCTTGTCTTGTGTTGTCTTGTCTTGTCTTGTATTGTCTTGTTGTGTATTGTCATGTCTTATATTGTCTTGTCTTGTCTTGTCTTGTCTTGTCTTGTCTTGTCTTGTCTTGTCTTGTCTTGTCTTGTCTTGTCTTGTCTTGTCTTGTCTTGTCTTGTCTTGTCTTGTCTTGTCTTGTCTTGTCTTGTCTTGTCTTGTCTTGTCTTGTCTTGTCTTGTCTTGTCTTGTCTTGTCTTGTCTTGTCTTGTCTTGTCTTGTCTTGTCTTGTCATGTCGTGTGTTGTGTTGTTTTGTCTTGTCTTGTTGTGTATTGTCATGTCTTATATTGTCTTGTCTTGTCTTGTCTTGTCTTGTCTTGTCTTGTCTTGTGTTGTCTTGTCTTGTCTTGTTTTGTCATGTAATGTCATGTCGTGTGTTGTGTTGTTTTGTCTTGTCATTTCTTGTCTTGTCTTGTCTTGTCTTGTCTTGTCTTGTCTTGTCTTGTCTTGTCTTGTCTTGTCTTGTCTTGTCTTGTCTTGTCTTGTCTTGTCTTGTCTTGTCTTGTCTTGTCTTGTCTTGTCTTGTCTTGTCTTGTCTTGTCTTGTCTTGTCTTGTCTTGTCTTGTCTTGTCTTGTCTTGTCTTGTCTTGTCTTGTCTTGTCTTGTCTTGTCTTGTCTTGTCTTGTCTTGTCTTGTCTTGTCTTGTCTTGTCTTGTCTTGTCTTGTCTTGTCTTGTCTTGTCTTGTCTTGTCTTGTCTTGTCTTGTCTTGTCTTGTCTTGTCTTGTCTTGTCTTGTCTTGTCTTTTCTTGTCTTGTCTTGTCTTGTCTTGTCTTGTCTTGTCTTGTCTTGTCTTGTCTTGTCTTGTCTTGTCTTGTCTTGTCTTGTCTT
Source organism: Zeugodacus cucurbitae (assembly GCF_028554725.1). Lineage (NCBI taxonomy): Eukaryota > Metazoa > Arthropoda > Insecta > Diptera > Tephritidae > Zeugodacus > Zeugodacus cucurbitae. Next base: position 21,324,290 of record NC_071672.1, on the reverse strand, counting down.
ATCTTCTCTTGTCTTGTCTTGTCTTGTCTTGTCTTGTCTTGTCTTGTCTTGTCTTGTCTTGTCTTGTCTTGTCTTGTCTTGTTTTATGTTGTCTTGTCTTGTCTTGTTTTGTCATGTAATGTCATGTCGTGTGTTGTGTTGTTTTGTCTTGTCATTTCTTATATTGTCTTGTCTTGTCTTATCTTGTCTTGTCTTGTCTTGTCTTGTCTTGTGTTGTCTTGTCTTGTCTTGTTTTGTCATGTAATGTCATGTCGTGTGTTGTGTTGTTTTGTCTTGTCATTTCTTGTCTTGTCTTGTCTTGTCTTGTCTTGTCTTGTCTTGTCTTGTTTTGTCTTGTCTTGTCTTGTCTTGTCTTGTCTTGTCTTGTCTTGTCTTGTCTTGTCTTGTCTTGTCTTGTCTTGTCTTGTCTTGTCTTGTCTTGTCTTGTCTTGTCTTGTCTTGTCTTGTCTTGTCTTGTCTTGTCTTGTCTTGTTTTGTCTTGTCTTGTCTTGTCTTGTCTTGTCCTGTCTTGTCTTGTCTTGTCTTGTCTTGTCTTGTCTTGTCTTGTCTTGTTTTATGTTGTCTTGTCTTGTCTTGTTTTGTCATGTAATGTCATGTCGTGTGTTGTGTTGTTTTGTCTTGTCATTTCTTATATTGTCTTGTCTTGTCTTATCTTGTCTTGTGATGTCATGTCGTGTGTTGTGTTGTTTTGTCTTGTCATTTCTTGTCTTGTCTTGTCTTGTCTTGTCTTGTCTTGTTTTGTCTTGTCTTGTCTTGTCTTGTCTTGTCTTGTCTTGTCTTGTCTTGTCTTGTCTTGTCTTGTCTTGTCTTGTCTTGTCTTGTCTTGTCTTGTCTTGTCTTGTCTTGTCTTGTCTTGTCTTGTCTTGTCTTGTCTTGTCTTGTCTTGTCTTGTCTTGTCTTGTCTTGTCTTGTCTTGTCTTGTCTTGTCTTGTCTTGTCTTGTCTTGTCTTGTCTTGTCTTGTCTTGTCTTGTCTTGTCTTGTCTTGTCTTGTCTTGTCTTGTCTTGTCTTGTCTTGTCTTGTCTTGTCTTGTCTTGTCTTGTCTTGTCTTGTGTTGTCTTGTCTTGTCTTGTTTTGTCATGTAATGTCATGTCGTGTGTTGTGTTGTTTTGTCTTGTCATTTCTTGTCTTGTCTTGTCTTGTCTTGTCTTGTCTTGTCTTGTTTTGTCTTGTCTTGTCTTGTCTTGTCTTGTCTTGTCTTGTCTTGTCTTGTCTTGTCTTGTCTTGTCTTGTCTTGTCTTGTCTTGTCTTGTCTTGTCTTGTCTTGTCTTGTCTTGTCTTGTCTTGTCTTGTCTTGTCTTGTCTTGTCTTGTCTTGTCTTGTCTTGTCTTGTCTTGTCTTGTCTTGTCTTGTCTTGTCTTGTCTTGTCTTGTCTTGTCTTGTCTTGTCTTGTCTTGTCTTGTCTTGTCTTGTCTTGTCTTGTCTTGTCTTGTCTTGTCTTGTCTTGTCTTGTCTTGTCTTGTCTTGTCTTGTTTTATGTTGTCTTGTCTTGTCTTGTTTTGTCATGTAATGTCATGTCGTGTGTTGTGTTGTTTTGTCTTGTCATTTCTTATATTGTCTTGTCTTGTCTTATCTTGTCTTGTGATGTCATGTCGTGTGTTGTGTTGTTTTGTCTTGTCATTTCTTGTCTTGTCTTGTCTTGTCTTGTCTTGTCTTGTCTTGTTTTGTCTTGTCTTGTCTTGTCTTGTCTTGTCTTGTCTTGTCTTGTCTTGTCTTGTCTTGTCTTGTCTTGTCTTGTCTTGTCTTGTCTTGTCTTGTCTTGTCTTGTCTTGTCTTGTCTTGTCTTGTCTTGTCTTGTCTTGTCTTGTCTTGTCTTGTCTTGTCTTGTCTTGTCTTGTCTTGTCTTGTCTTGTCTTGTCTTGTCTTGTCTTGTCTTGTCTTGTCTTGTCTTGTCTTGTCTTGTCTTGTCTTGTCTTGTCTTGTCTTGTCTTGTCTTGTCTTGTCTTGTCTTGTCTTGTCTTGTCTTGTCTTGTCTTGTCTTGTCTTGTCTTGTCTTGTCTTGTCTTGTCTTGTCTTGTCTTGTCTTGTCTTGTCTTGTCTTGTCTTGTCTTGTCTTGTCTTGTCTTGTCTTGTCTTGTCTTGTCTTGTCTTGTCTTGTCTTGTCTTGTCTTGTCTTGTCTTGTCTTGTCTTGTCTTGTCTTGTCTTGTCTTGTCTTGTCTTGTCTTGTCTTGTCTTGTCTTGTCTTGTCTTGTTTTGTCATGTAATGTCATGTCGTGTGTTGTGTTGTTTTGTCTTGTCATGTCTTGTCTTGTCTTGTCTTGTCTTGTATTGTCTTGTCTTGTCGTGTGTTGTGTTGTTTTGTCTTGTCATGTCTTGTCCTGTCCTGTCTTGTCTTATCTTGTCATGTCTTGTCTTGTCTTGTGTTGCCTCGTCTTGTCTTGTCTTGTCTTGTCCTGTCCTGACGTGTGTTGTGTTGTTTTGTCTTGTCTTGCTTTGTCTTGTCATGTCCTATCTTGTCTTGTCATGTCTTGTCTTGTCTTGTCTTGTCTTGTCTTGTCTTGTCTTGTCTTGTCTTGCCTTGTCTTGTCTTGTCTTGTCTTGTCTTGTCTTGTCTTGTCTTGTCTTGTCTTGTCTTGTCTTGTCTTGTCTTGTCTTGTCTTGTCTTGTGTTGTCTTGTCTTGTCTTGTCTTGTCATGTCGTGTGTTGTGTTGTTTTGTCTTGTCTTGTTGTGTATTGTCTTGTTGTGTATTGTCATGTCTTATATTGTCTTGTCTTGTCTTGTCTTGTCTTGTCTTGTCTTGTCTTGTCTTGTCTTGTCTTGTCTTGTCTTGTCTTGTCTTGTCTTGTCTTGTCTTGTATTGTCTTGTCTTGTCTTGTCTTGTCTTGTCTTGTCTTGTCTTGTCTTGTCTTGTCTTGTCTTGTCTTGTCTTGTCTTCTCTTGTCTTGTCTTGTCTTGTCTTGTCTTGTCTTGTCTTGTCTTGTCTTGTCTTGTTTTATGTTGTCTTGTCTTGTCTTGTTTTGTCATGTAATGTCATGTCGTGTCTTGTGTTGTTTTGTCTTGTCATTTCTTATATTGTCTTGTCTTGTCTTATCTTGTCTTGTCTTGTCTTGTCTTGTCTTGTGTTGTCTTGTCTTGTCTTGTTTTGTCATGTAATGTCATGTCGTGTGTTGTGTTGTTTTGTCTTGTCATTTCTTATATTGTCTTGTCTTGTCTTATCTTGTCTTGTCTTGTCTTGTCTTGTCTTGTCTTGTCTTGTCTTGTCTTGTCTTGTCTTGTCTTGTCTTGTCTTGTCTTGTCTTGTCTTGTCTTGTCTTGTCTTGTCTTGTCTTGTCTTGTCTTGTCTTGTCTTGTCTTGTCTTGTCTTGTCTTGTCTTGTCTTGTCTTGTCTTGTCTTGTCTTGTCTTGTCTTGTCTTGTCTTGTTTTATGTTGTCTTGTCTTGTCTTGTTTTGTCATGTAATGTCATGTCGTGTGTTGTGTTGTTTTGTCTTGTCATGTCTTGTCTTGTCTTGTCTTGTCTTGTCTTGTCGTGTGTTGTGTTGTTTTGTCTTGTCATGTCTTGTCCTGTCCTGTCTTGTCTTGTCATGTTTTGTCTTGTCTTGTCTTGTGTTGCCTCGTCTTGTCTTGTCTTGTCTTGTCCTGTCCTGACGTGTGTTGTGTTGTTTTGTCTTGTCTTGCTTTGTTTTGTCATGTCCTATCTTGTCTTGTCATGTCTTGTCTTGTCTTGTCTTGTCTTGTCTTGTCTTGCCTTGTCTTGTCTTGTCTTGTCTTGTCTTGTCTTGTCTTGTCTTGTCTTGTCTTGTCTTGTCTTGTCTTGTCTTGTCTTGTCTTGTCTTGTGTTGTCTTGTCTTGTCTTGTATTGTCTTGTTGTGTATTGTCTTGTCTTGTCTTGTCTTGTCTTGTCTTGTCTTGTCTTGTCTTGTCTTGTCTTGTCTTGTCTTGTCTTGTCTTGTCTTGTCTTGTCTTGTCTTGTCTTGTCTTGTCTTGTCTTGTCTTGTCTTGTCTTGTCTTGTCTTGTCTTGTCTTGTCTTGTCTTGTCTTGTCTTGTCTTGTCTTGTCTTGTCTTGTCTTGTCTTGTCTTGTCTTGTCTTGTCTTGTCTTGTCTTGTCTTGTCTTGTCTTGTCTTGTCTTGTCTTGTGTTGTCTTGTCTTGTCTTGTATTGTCTTGTTGTGTATTGTCTTGTCTTGTCTTGTCTTGTCTTGTCTTGTCTTGTCTTGTCTTGTCTTGTCTTGTCTTGTCTTGTCTTGTCTTGTCTTGTCTTGTCTTGTCTTGTCTTGTCTTGTCTTGTCTTGTCTTGTCTTGTCTTGTCTTGTCTTGTCTTGTCTTGTCTTGTCTTGTCTTGTCTTGTCTTGTCTTGTCTTGTCTTGTCTTGTCTTGTCTTGTCTTGTCTTGTCTTGTCTTGTCTTGTCTTGTCTTGTCTTGTCTTGTCTTGTCTTGTCTTGTGTTGTCTTGTCTTGTCTTGTATTGTCTTGTTGTGTATTGTCTTGTCTTGTCTTGTCTTGTCTTGTCTTGTCTTGTCTTGTCTTGTCTTGTCTTGTCTTGTCTTGTGTTGTCTTGTCTTGTCTTGTTTTGTCATGTAATGTCATGTCGTGTGTTGTGTTGTTTTGTCTTGTCATTTCTTGTCTTGTCTTGTCTTGTCTTGTCTTGTCTTGTCTTGTCTTGTCTTGTCTTGTCTTGTCTTGTCTTGTCTTATCTTCTCTTGTCTTGTCTTGTCTTGTCTTGTCTTGTCTTGTCTTGTCTTGTCTTGTCTTGTCTTGTCTTGTCTTGTCTTGTCTTGTCTTGTTTTATGTTGTCTTGTCTTGTCTTGTTTTGTCATGTAATGTCATGTCGTGTGTTGTGTTGTTTTGTCTTGTCATTTCTTATATTGTCTTGTCTTGTCTTATCTTGTCTTGTCTTGTCTTGTCTTGCCTTGTCTTGTCTTGTCTTGTCTTGTCTTGTCTTGTCTTGTCTTGTCTTGTCTTGTCTTGTCTTGTCTTGTCTTGTCTTGTCTTGTCTTGTCTTGTCTTGTCTTGTCTTGTGTTGTCTTGTCTTGTCTTGTATTGTCTTGTTGTGTATTGTCTTGTCTTGTCTTGTCTTGTCTTGTCTTGTCTTGTCTTGTCTTGTCTTGTCTTGTCTTGTCTTGTCTTGTCTTGTCTTGTCTTGTCTTGTCTTATCTTCTCTTGTCTTGTCTTGTCTTGTCTTGTCTTGTCTTGTCTTGTCTTGTCTTGTCTTGTCTTGTCTTGTCTTGTCTTGTCTTGTCTTGTCTTATCTTCTCTTGTGTTGTCTTGTCTTGTCTTGTATTGTCTTGTTGTGTATTGTCTTGTCTTGTCTTGTCTTGTCTTGTCTTGTCTTGTCTTGTCTTGTCTTGTCTTGTCTTGTCTTGTCTTGTCTTGTCTTGTCTTGTCTTGTCTTGTCTTGTCTTGTCTTGTCTTGTCTTGTCTTGTCTTGTCTTGTCTTGTCTTGTCTTGTCTTGTCTTGTCTTGTCTTGTCTTGTCTTGTCTTGTCTTGTCTTGTCTTGTCTTGTCTTGTCTTGTCTTGTCTTGTCTTGTCTTGTCTTGTCTTGTCTTGTCTTGTCTTGTCTTGTCTTGTCTTGTCTTGTCTTGTCTTGTTGTGTATTGTCTTGTCTTGTCTTGTCTTGTCTTGTCTTGTCTTGTCTTGTCTTGTCTTGTCTTGTCTTGTCTTGTCTTGTCTTGTCTTGTCTTGTCTTGTCTTGTCTTGTCTTGTCTTGTCTTGTCTTGTCTTGTCTTGTCTTGTCTTGTGTTGTCTTGTCTTGTCTTGTATTGTCTTGTTGTGTATTGTCTTGTCTTGTCTTGTCTTGTCTTGTCTTGTCTTGTCTTGTCTTGTCTTGTCTTGTCTTGTCTTGTCTTGTCTTGTCTTGTCTTGTCTTGTCTTGTCTTGTCTTGTCTTGTCTTGTCTTGTCTTGTCTTGTCTTGTCTTGTCTTGTCTTGTCTTGTCTTGTCTTGTCTTGTCTTGTCTTGTCTTGTCTTGTCTTGTCTTGTCTTGTCTTGTCTTGTCTTGTCTTGTCTTGTCTTTTCTTGTCTTGTCTTGTCTTGTCTTGTCTTGTCTTGTCTTGTCTTGTCTTGTCTTGTCTTGTCTTGTCTTGTCTTGTGTTGTCTTGTCTTGTCTTGTTTTGTCATGTAATGTCATGTCGTGTGTTGTGTTGTTTTGTCTTGTCATTTCTTGTCTTGTCTTGTCTTGTCTTGTCTTGTCTTGTCTTGTCTTGTTTTGTCTTGTCTTGTCTTGTCTTGTCTTGTCTTGTCTTGTATTGTCTTGTCTTGTCTTGTCTTGTCTTGTCTTGTCTTGTCTTGTCTTGTCTTGTCTTGTCTTGTCTTGTCTTGTCTTGTCTTGTCTTGTCTTGTCTTGTCTTGTCTTGTCTTGTCTTGTCTTGTCTTGTCTTGTCTTGTCTTGTCTTGTCTTGTCTTGTCTTGTCTTGTCTTGTCTTGTCTTGTCTTGTCTTGTCTTGTCTTGTCTTGTCTTGTCTTGTTTTATGTTGTCTTGTCTTGTCTTGTTTTGTCATGTAATGTCATGTCGTGTGTTGTGTTGTTTTGTCTTGTCATTTCTTATATTGTCTTGTCTTGTCTTATCTTGTCTTGTGATGTCATGTCGTGTGTTGTGTTGTTTTGTCTTGTCATTTCTTGTCTTGTCTTGTCTTGTCTTGTCTTGTCTTGTTTTGTCTTGTCTTGTCTTGTCTTGTCTTGTCTTGTCTTGTCTTGTCTTGTCTTGTCTTGTCTTGTCTTGTCTTGTCTTGTCTTGTCTTGTCTTGTCTTGTCTTGTCTTGTCTTGTCTTGTCTTGTCTTGTCTTGTCTTGTCTTGTCTTGTCTTGTCTTGTCTTGTCTTGTCTTGTCTTGTCTTGTCTTGTCTTGTCTTGTCTTGTCTTGTCTTGTCTTGTCTTGTCTTGTCTTGTCTTGTCTTGTCTTGTCTTGTCTTGTCTTGTCTTGTCTTGTCTTGTCTTGTCTTGTCTTGTCTTGTCTTGTCTTGTCTTGTCTTGTCTTGTCTTGTCTTGTCTTGTCTTGTCTTGTCTTGTCTTGTCTTGTCTTGTCTTGTCTTGTCTTGTCTTGTCTTGTCTTGTTTTGTCATGTAATGTCATGTCGTGTGTTGTGTTGTTTTGTCTTGTCATGTCTTGTCTTGTCTTGTCTTGTCGTGTGTTGTGTTGTTTTGTCTTGTCATGTCTTGTCCTGTCCTGTCTTGTCTTATCTTGTCATGTCTTGTCTTGTCTTGTGTTGCCTCGTCTTGTCTTGTCTTGTCTTGTCCTGTCCTGACGTGTGTTGTGTTGTTTTGTCTTGTCTTGCTTTGTCTTGTCATGTCCTATCTTGTCTTGTCATGTCTTGTCTTGTCTTGTCTTGTCTTGTCTTGTCTTGTCTTGTCTTGTCTTGTCTTGTCTTGCCTTGTCTTGTCTTGTCTTGTCTTGTCTTGTCTTGTCTTGTCTTGTCTTGTCTTGTCTTGTCTTGTCTTGTCTTGTCTTGTCTTGTGTTGTCTTGTCTTGTCTTGTCTTGTCATGTCGTGTGTTGTGTTGTTTTGTCTTGTCTTGTTGTGTATTGTCTTGTTGTGTATTGTCTTGTTGTGTATTGTCATGTCTTATATTGTCTTGTCTTGTCTTGTCTTGTCTTGTCTTGTCTTGTCTTGTCTTGTCTTGTCTTGTCTTGTCTTGTCTTGTCTTGTCTTGTCTTGTCTTGTCTTGTCTTGTCTTGTCTTGTCTTGTATTGTCTTGTCTTGTCTTGTCTTGTCTTGTCTTGTCTTGTCTTGTCTTGTCTTGTCTTGTCTTGTCTTGTCTTGTCTTGTCTTCTCTTGTCTTGTCTTGTCTTGTCTTGTCTTGTCTTGTCTTGTCTTGTCTTGTCTTGTCTTGTTTTATGTTGTCTTGTCTTGTCTTGTTTTGTCATGTAATGTCATGTCGTGTGTTGTGTTGTTTTGTCTTGTCATTTCTTATATTGTCTTGTCTTGTCTTATCTTGTCTTGTCTTGTCTTGTCTTGTCTTGTGTTGTCTTGTCTTGTCTTGTTTTGTCATGTAATGTCATGTCGTGTGTTGTGTTGTTTTGTCTTGTCATTTCTTGTCTTGTCTTGTCTTGTCTTGTCTTGTCTTGTCTTGTCTTGTCTTGTCTTGTCTTGTCTTGTCTTGTCTTGTCTTGTCTTGTCTTGTCTTGTCTTGTCTTGTCTTGTCTTGTCTTGTCTTGTCTTGTCTTGTCTTGTCTTGTCTTGTCTTGTCTTGTCTTGTCTTGTCTTGTCTTCTCTTGTCTTGTCTTGTCTTGTCTTGTCTTGTCTTGTCTTGTTTTATGTTGTCTTGTCTTGTCTTGTTTTGTCATGTAATGTCATGTCGTGTGTTGTGTTGTTTTGTCTTGTCATTTCTTGTCTTGTCTTGTCTTGTCTTGTCTTGTCTTGTCTTGTCTTGTCTTGTCTTGTCTTGTCTTGTCTTGTCTTGTCTTGTCTTGTCTTGTCTTGTCTTGTCTTGTCTTGTCTTGTCTTGTCTTGTCTTGTCTTGTCTTGTCTTGTCTTGTCTTGTCTTGTCTTGTCTTGTCTTGTCTTGTCTTGTCTTGTTTTATGTTGTCTTGTCTTGTCTTGTTTTGTCATGTAATGTCATGTCGTGTGTTGTGTTGTTTTGTCTTGTCATTTCTTATATTGTCTTGTCTTGTCTTATCTTGTCTTGTGATGTCATGTCGTGTGTTGTGTTGTTTTGTCTTGTCATGTCTTGTCTTGTCTTGTCTTGTCTTGTCTTGTCTTGTCTTGTCTTGTCTTGTCTTGTCTTGTCTTGTCTTGTCTTGTCTTGTGATGTCATGTCGTGTGTTGTGTTGTTTTGTCTTGTCATGTCTTGTCCTGTCCTGTCTTGTCTTGTCTTGTCATGTCTTGTCTTGTCTTGTCTTGTCTTGTCTTGTGTTGCCTCGTCTTGTCTTGTCTTGTGTTGTCTTGTCTTGTCTTGTCTTGTCATGTCGTGTGTTGTGTTGTTTTGTCTTGTCTTGTTGTGTATTGTCATGTCTTATATTGTCTTGTCTTGTCTTGTGTTGTCTTGTCTTGTCTTGTCTTGTCTTGTCTTGTCTTGTATTGTCTTGTCTTGTCTTGTCTTGTCTTGTCTTGTCTTGTCTTGTCTTGTCTTGTCTTGTCTTGTCTTGTCTTGTCTTGTCTTGTCTTGTCTTGTCTTGTCTTGTCTTGTCTTGTCTTGTCTTGTCTTGTCTTGTCTTGTCTTGTCTTGTCTTGTCTTGTCTTGTCTTGTCTTGACTTGTTTTGTCATGTAATGTCATGTCGTGTGTTGTGTTGTTTTGTCTTGTCATGTCTTGTCTTGTCTTGTCTTGTCGTGTGTTGTGTTGTTTTGTCTTGTCATGTCTTGTCCTGTCCTGTCTTGTCATATCTTGTCATGTCTTGTCTTGTCTTGTGTTGCCTCGTCTTGTCTTGTCTTGTCTTGTCCTGTCCTGACGTGTGTTGTGTTGTTTTGTCTTGTCTTGCTTTGTCTTGTCATGTCCTATCTTGTCTTGTCATGTCTTGTCTTGTCTTGTCTTGTCTTGTCTTGTCTTGTCTTGTCTTGCCTTGTCTTGTCTTGTCTTGTCTTGTCTTGTCTTGTCTTGTCTTGTCTTGTCTTGTCTTGTCTTGTCTTGTCTTGTCTTGTCTTGTGTTGTCTTGTCTTGTCTTGTCTTGTCATGTCGTGTGTTGTGTTGTTTTGTCTTGTCTTGTTGTGTATTGTCTTGTTGTGTATTGTCATGTCTTATATTGTCTTGTCTTGTCTTGTCTTGTCTTGTCTTGTCTTGTCTTGTCTTGTCTTGTCTTGTCTTGTATTGTCTTGTCTTGTCTTGTCTTGCCTTGTCTTGTCTTGTCTTGTCTTGTTTTATGTTGTCTTGTCTTGTCTTGTTTTGTCATGTAATGTCATGTCGTGTGTTGTGTTGTTTTGTCTTGTCATTTCTTATATTGTCTTGTCTTGTCTTATCTTGTCTTGTGATGTCATGTCGTGTGTTGTGTTGTTTTGTCTTGTCATGTCTTGTCTTGTCTTGTCTTGTCTTGTCTTGTCTTGTCTTGTCTTGTCTTGTGATGTCATGTCTTGTGATGTCATGTCGTGTGTTGTGTTGTTTTGTCTTGTCATGTCTTGTCCTGTCCTGTCTTGTCTTGTCTTGTCATGTCTTGTCTTGTCTTGTCTTGTCTTGTCTTGTCTTGTCTTGTCTTGTCTTGTCTTGTCTTGTCTTGTCTTGTTTTATGTTGTCTTGTCTTGTCTTGTTTTGTCATGTAATGTCATGTCGTGTGTTGTGTTGTTTTGTCTTGTCATTTCTTATATTGTCTTGTCTTGTCTTATCTTGTCTTGTGATGTCATGTCGTGTGTTGTGTTGTTTTGTCTTGTCATGTCATGTCTTGTCCTGTCTTGTCTTGTCTTGTCTTGTATTGTCTTGTCTTGTCTTGTCTTGTCTTGTCTTGTCTTGTCATTTCTTGTCTTGTCTTGTCTTGTCTTGTCTTGTCTTGTCTTGTCTTGTCTTGTCTTGTCTTGTCTTGTCTTGTCTTGTCTTGTCTTGTCTTGTCTTGTCTTGTCTTGTCTTGTCTTGTCTTGTCTTGTCTTGTCTTGTCTTGTCTTGTCTTGTCTTGTCTTGTCTTGTCTTGTCTTGTCTTGTCTTGTTTTATGTTGTCTTGTCTTGTCTTGTTTTGTCATGTAATGTCATGTCGTGTGTTGTGTTGTTTTGTCTTGTCATTTCTTATATTGTCTTGTCTTGTCTTATCTTGTCTTGTGATGTCATGTCGTGTGTTGTGTTGTTTTGTCTTGTCATGTCTTGTCTTGTCTTGTCTTGTCTTGTCTTGTCTTGTCTTGTCTTGTCTTGTCTTGTCTTGTCTTGTCTTGTCTTGTGATGTCATGTCGTGTGTTGTGTTGTTTTGTCTTGTCATGTCTTGTCCTGTCCTGTCTTGTCTTGTCTTGTCATGTCTTGTCTTGTCTTGTCTTGTCTTGTCTTGTGTTGCCTCGTCTTGTCTTGTCTTGTGTTGTCTTGTCTTGTCTTGTCTTGTCATGTCGTGTGTTGTGTTGTTTTGTCTTGTCTTGTTGTGTATTGTCATGTCTTATATTGTCTTGTCTTGTCTTGTCTTGTCTTGTGATGTCATGTCGTGTGTTGTGTTGTTTTGTCTTGTCATGTCTTGTCCTGTCCTGTCTTGTCTTGTCTTGTCATGTCTTGTCTTGTCTTGTCTTGTCTTGTCTTGTGTTGCCTCGTCTTGTCTTGTCTTGTGTTGTCTTGTCTTGTCTTGTCTTGTCATGTCGTGTGTTGTGTTGTTTTGTCTTGTCTTGTTGTGTATTGTCATGTCTTATATTGTCTTGTCTTGTCTTGTGATGTCATGTCATGTCGTGTGTTGTGTTGTTTTGTCTTGCCTTGCTGTGTATTGTCATGTCTTATATTGTCTTGTCTTGTCTTGTCTTGTTTTGTCTTCTCATGTCATGTCTTGTCTTGTCTTGTCCTGTCTTGTCTTGTCTTGTCTTGTCTTGTCTTGTCTTGTCTTGTCTTGTCTTGTCTTGTCTTGTCTTGTCTTGTCTTGTCTTGTCTTGTCTTGTCTTGTCTTGTCTTGTCTTGTCTTGTCTTGTCTTGTCTTGTCTTGTCTTGTCTTGTCTTGTCTTGTCATGTCTTGTCTTGTCATGTCCTATCTTGTCTTGTCTTGTCTTGTGTTGCCTCGCCTTGTGTTGTCTTGTCTTGTCCTGTCCTGACGTGTGTTGTGTTGTTTTGTCTTGTCATGTCTTATATTGTCTTGTCTTGTCTTGTGATGTCATGTCGTGTGTTGTGTTGTTTTGTCTTGTCTTGTTTTGTCTTGTCTTGTTTTGTCTTGTCCTGTCTTGTCTTGTCTTGTCATGTCATGTCTTGTCTTGTCTTGTCTTGTCTTGTCTTGTCTTGTCTTGTCTTGTCTTGTCTTGTCTTGTCTGGTCTTGTCTTGTCTTGTCTTGTCATGTCATGTCATGTCATATCGTGTGTTGTGTTGTTTTGTCTTGTCTTGTCTTGTCTTGTCTTGTCTTGTCTTGTCTTGTCTTGTCTTGTCTTGTCTTGTCTTGTCTTGTCATGTCTTGTCTTGTCTTGTCTTGTCTTGTCTTGTCTTGTCTTGTCTTGTCTTGTCTTGTGTTGTGTTGTTTTGTCTTGTCTTGTTGTGTATTGTCATGTCTTATATTGTCTTGTCTTGTCTTGTCTTGCCTTGTCTTGTCATGTCTTGTCTTGTCTTGTTTTGTCTTGTCTTGTATTGTCTTGTTTTCTCATGTAATGTCATGTCGTGTGTTGTGTTGTTTTGTCTTGTCTTGTTGTGTATTGTCATGTCTTATTTTGTCTTGTCTTGTCTTGTCTTGTCTTGTGTTGTGTTGATTTGTCTTGTCTTGTTGTGTATTGTCATGTCTTATTTTGTCTTGTCTTGTCTTGTCTTGTCTTGTCATGTCTTGTCTTGTCTTGTTTTGTCTTGTCTTGTATTGACTTGTTTTCTCATGTAATGTCATGTCGTGTGTTGTGTTGTTTTGTCTTGTCTTGTGTTGTTTTGTCGTGTCATGTCTTGTCTTGTCTTGTCTTGTCCTGTCCTGTCGTGTGTTGTGTTGTTTTGTCTTGTCTTGTCATGTCATGTCATGTCGTGTCTTGTGTTGCTTTGTCTTGTCTTGTCTTGTCTTGTCATGTCGTGTGTTGTGTTGTTTTGTCTTGTCTTGTTGTGTATTGTCATGTCTTATATTGGCTTGTCTTGTCTTGTCTTGTCATGTCATGTCATGTCGTGTGTTGTGTTGTTTTGTCTTGTCTTGTCTTGTCTTGTCTTGTCTTGTCTTGTCATGTCGTGTGTTGTGTTGTTTTGTCTTGTCTTGTGTTGTTTTGTCGTGTCATGTCTTGTCTTGTCTTGTCCTGTCCTGTCGTGTGTTGTGTTGTTTTGTCTTGTCTAGTTTTGTCTTGTCTTGTCTTGTCTTGTTTTATGTTGTCTTGTTTTGTCATGTAATGTCATTTCGTGTGTTGTGTTGTTTTGTCTTGTCTTGTGTTGTTTTGTCGTGTCATGTCTTGTCTTGTCTTGTCTTGTCCTGTCCTGTCGTGTGTTGTGTTGTTTTGTCTTGTCTTGTCATGTCATGTCATGTCGTGTCTTGTGTTGCTTTGTCTTGTCTTTTCTTCTCCTTGTCTTGTGTTGTTTTGTCCTGTCCTGACGTGTGTTTTGTTGTTTTGTCTTGTCATGTCTTGTCTTGTCTTGTGATGTCATGTCATGTCGTGTGTTGTGTTGTTTTGTCTTGTCTTGTCATGTCGTGTGTTGTGTTGCTTTGTCTTGTCTTGCTGTGTATTGTCATGTCTTATACTGTCTTGTCTTGTCATGTCATGTCATGTCGTGTGTAGTGTTGTTTTGTCTTGTCTTGTTTTGTCTTCTCATGTCATGTCTTGTCTTGTCTTGTCTTGTCTTGTTTTGTCTTGTCATGTCTTGTCTTGTCTTGCCTTGCCTTGTCTTGTCTTGTCCTGTCTTGTCTTGTCTTGTCTTGTCATGTTTTGTCTTGTCCTGTCCTGTCTTGTCTTGTCTTGTCTTGTCTTGTCATGTCTTGTCTTGTCTTGTCCTGTCTTGTCTTGTCATGTCTTGTCTTGTCTTGTCTTGTCTTGTCTTGTCTTGTCTTGTCTTGTCTTGTCTTGTCTTGTCTTGTAATGTCTTGTCTTGTCTTGTCTTGTCTTGTCTTGTCATGTCTTGTCTTGTCATGTCTTGTCTTGTCTTGTCTTGTCTTGTCTTGTCTTGTCTTGTCTTGTCTTGTCTTGTCTTGTCTTGTCTTGTCTTGTCTTGTCATGTCTTGTCTTGTCTTGTCTTGTCATGTCTTGTCTTGTCTTGTCTTGTCTTGTCTTGTCTTGTCTTGTCTTGTCATGTCTTGTCTTGTCTTGTCTTGTCTTGTCCTGTCTTGTCTTGTCTTGTCTTGTCATGTTTTGTCTTGTCCTGTCCTGTCTTGTCTTGTCTTGTCATGTCTTGTCTTGTCTTGTCCTGTCCTGTCTTGTCTTGTCATGTCTTGTCTTGTCTTGTCTTGTCTTGTCTTGTCTTGTCTTGTCTTGTCTTGTCTTGTCTTGTCTTATCTTGTCTTGTCTTGTCTTGTCTTGTCTTGTCTTGTCTTGTCTTGTCTTGTCTTTTCTTGTCTTGTCTTGTCTTGTCTTGTCTTGTCTTGTCTTGTCTTGTCTTGTCTTGCCTTGTCATGTCCTGTCTTGTCTTGTATTGTCATGTCTTGTCTTGTCTTGTCCTGTCCTGTCTTGTCTTGTCATGTCTTGTCTTGTCTTGTCTTGTCTTGTCTTGTCTTGTCTTGTCTTGTCTTGTCTTGTCTTGTCTTGTCTTGTCTTGTCTTGTCTTGTCTTGTCTTGTCATGTCGTGTCTTGTCTTGTCTTGTCTCATCTTGTCTTGTCCTGTCCTGTCTTGTCTTGTCATGTCATGTCATGTCATGTCATGTCATGTCTTGTCTCGTCTTGTCTTGTCTTGTCTTGTCTTGTCTTGTCCTGTCCTGACGTGTGTTGTGTTGTTTTGTCTTGTCTTGTTTTGTCTTGTCTTGTTTTGTCGTGTCTTGTATTGTCTTGTTTTCTCATGTAATGTCATGTCGTGTGTTGTGTGGTTTTGTCTTGTCTTGTGTTGTTTTGTCGTGTCATGTCTTGTCTTGTCTTGTCTTCTCCTGTCCTGTCGTGTGTTGTGTTGTTTTGTCTTGTCTTGTCATGTCATGTCATGTCGTGTCTTGTGTTGCTTTGTCTTGTCTTGTCATGTCATGTCGTGTGTTGTGTTGTTTTGTCTTGTCTTGTTGTGTATTGTCATGTCTTATATTGTCTTGTCTTGTCTTGTGATGTCATGTCATGTCGTGTGTTGTGTTGTTTTGTCTTGTCTTGTCATGTCGTGTGTTGTGTTGTTTTGTCTTGTCTTGCTGTGTATTGTCATGTCTTATATTGTCTTGTCTTGTCTTGTCATGTCATGTCATGTCGTGTGTTGTGTTGTTTTGTCTTGTCTTGTTTTGTCTTCTCATGTCATGTCTTGTCTTGTCTTGTCCTGTCTTGTCTTGTCTTGTCTTGTCTTGTCTTGTCTTGTCTTGTCTTGTCTTGTCTTGTCTTGTCTTGTCTTGTCTTGTCTTGTCTTGTCTTGTCTTGTCTTGTCTTGTCTTGTCTTGTCTTGTCTTGTCTTGTCTTGTCTTGTCTTGTCTTGTCTTGTCTTGTCTTGTCTTGTCTTGTCATGTCTTGTCTTGTCATGTCCTATCTTGTCTTGTCTTGTCTTGTGTTGCCTCGTCTTGTCTTGTCTTGTCTTGTCCTGTCCTGACGTGTGTTGTGTTGTTTTGTCTTGTCTTGCTTTGTCTTGTCATGTCCTATCTTGTCTTGTCATGTCTTGTCTTGTTTTGTCTTGTCTTGTCTTGTCTTGTCTTGTCTTGTGATGTCATGTCGTGTGTTGTGTTGTTTTGTCTTGTCATGTCTTGTCCTGTCCTGTCTTGTGTTGTCTTGTCATGTCTTGTCTTGTCTTGTCTTGTCTTGTGTTGCCTCGTCTTGTCTTGTCTTGTCTTGTGCTGTCCTGACGTGTGTTGTGTTGTTTTGTCTTGTCTTGCATTGTCTTGTCATGTCCTATCTTGTCTTGTCATGTCTTGTCTTGTCTTGTCTTGTGCTGTCCTGACGTGTGTTGTGTTGTTTTGTCTTGTCTTGTTGTGTATTGTCATGTCTTAAATTGTCTTGTCTTGTCTTGTGATGTCATGTCATGTCGTGTGTTGTGTTGTTTTGTCTTGTCTTGTCATGTCGTGTGTTGTGTTGTTTTGTCTTGTCTTGCTGTGTATTGTCATGTCTTATATTGTCTTGTCTTGTCTTGTCATGTCATGTCATGTCGTTTGTTGTGTTGTTTTGTCTTGTCTTGTTTTGTCTTCTCATGTCATGTCTTGTCTTGTCTTGTCCTGTCTTGTCTTGTCTTGTCTTGTCTTGTCTTGTCTTGTCTTGTCTTGTCTTGTCTTGTCTTGTCTTGTCTTGTCTTGTCTTGTCTTGTCTTGCCTTGTCTTGTCTTGTCTTGTCTTGTCTTGTCTTGTCTTGTCTTGTCTTGTCTTGTCATGTCTTGTCTTGTCATGTCCTATCTTGTCTTGTCTTGTCTTGTGTTGCCTCGTCTTGTCTTGTCTTGTCTTGTCCTGTCCTGACGTGTGTTGTGTTGTTTTGTCTTGTCTTGCTTTGTCTTGTCATGTCCTATCTTGTCTTGTCATGTCTTGTCTTGTCTTGTCTTGTCTTGTCTTGTCTTGTCTTGTCTTGTCTTGTCTTGTCTTGTCTTGTCTTGTCTTGTCTTGTCTTGTCTTGTCTTGTCTTGTCTTGTCTTGTCTTGTCTTGTCTTGTCTTGTCTTGTCTTGTCTTGTCTTGCCTTGTCATGTCTTGTCTTGTCATGACCTATCTTGTCTTGTCTTGTCTTGTGTTGCCTCGTCTTGTCTTGTCTTGTCTTGTCCTGTCCTGACGTGTGTTGTGTTGTTTTGTCTTGTCTTGCTTTGTCTTGTCATGTCCTATCTTGTCTTGTCATGTCTTGTCTTGTCTTGTCTTGTCTTGTCTTGTCTTGTCTTGTCTTGTCTTGTCTTGTGATGTCATGTCGTGTGTTGTGTTGTTTTGTCTTGTCATGTCTTGTCCTGTCCTGTCTTGTGTTGTCTTGTCATGTCTTGTCTTGTCTTGTCTTGTCTTGTGTTGCCTCGTCTTGTCTTGTCTTGTCTTGTGCTGTCCTGACGTGTGTTGTGTTGTTTTGTCTTGTCTTGCATTGTCTTGTCATGTCCTATCTTGTCTTGTCATGTCTTGTCTTGTCTTGTCTTGTGCTGTCCTGACGTGTGTTGTGTTGCTTTGTCTTGTCTTGCTTTGTCTTGTCACGTCCTATCTTGTCTTGTCATGTCTTGTCTTGTCTTGTCTTGTCTTGTCTTGCCTTGTCTTGTCTTGCTTTGTCTTGTCATGTCCTATCTTGTCTTGTCATGTCTTGTCTTGTCTTGTCTTGTCTTGTCTTGTCTTGTCTTGCCTTGTCTTGTCTTGTCTTGTCTTGTCTTGTCTTGTCTTGTCTTGTCTTGTCTTGTCTTGTCTTGTCTTGTCTTGTCTTGTCTTGTATTGTCTTGTATTGTCTTGTCTTGTCTTGTCTTGTCTTGTCTTGTCTTGTCTTGTCTTGTCTTGTGTTGTCTTGTCTTATCTTGTCATGTCTTGTCTTGTCTTGTCTTGTCTTGTCTTGCCTTGTCTTGTCTTGCTTTGTCTTGTCATGTCCTATCTTGTCTTGTCATGTCTTGTCTTGTCTTGTCTTGTCTTGTCTTGTCTTGTCTTGTCTTGCCTTGTCTTGTCTTGTCTTGTCTTGTCTTGTCTTGTCTTGTCTTGTCTTGTCTTGTCTTGTCTTGTCTTGTCTTGTCTTGTCTTGTCTTGTCTTGTCTTGTCTTGTCTTGTCTTGTCTTGTCTTGTCTTGTCTTGTCTTGTCTTGTCTTGTCTTGTATTGTCTTGTATTGTCTTGTCTTGTCTTGTCTTGTCTTGTCTTGTCTTGTCTTGTGTTGTCTTGTCTTATCTTGTCATGTCGTGTGTTGTGTTGTTTTGTCTTGTCTTGTTGTGTATTGTCATGGCTTATATTGTCTTGTCTTGTCTTGTCTTGTCTTGTCTTGTCTTGTCTTGTCTTGTCTTGTCTTGTCTTGTCTTGTCTTGTCTTGTCTTGTCTTGTCTTGTCTTGTCATGTCTTGTCTTGTCTTGTCTTGTCTTGTCTTGTCTTGTCTTGTCTTGTCTTGTCTTGTCTTGTGTTGTGTTGTTTTGTCTTGTCTTGTTGTGTATTGTCATGTCTTATATTGTCTTGTCTTGTCTTGTCTTGCCTTGTCTTGTCATGTCTTGTCTTGTCTTGTTTTGTCTTGTCTTGTATTGTCTTGTTTTCTCATGTAATGTCATGTCTTATATTGTCTTGTCTTGTCTTGTCTTGTCTTGTCTTGTCTTGTCTTGTCTTGTCTTGTCTTGTCTTGTCTTGTCTTGTCTTGTCTTGTCTTGTCTTGTCTTGTCTTGTCTTGTCTTGTCTTGTCTTGTCATGTCTTGTCTTGTCTTGTCTTGTCTTGTCTTGTCTTGTCTTGTCTTGTCTTGTCTTGTCTTGTCTTGTCTTGTGTTGTGTTGTTTTGTCTTGTCTTGTTGTGTATTGTCATGTCTTATATTGTCTTGTCTTGTCTTGTCTTGCCTTGTCTTGTCATGTCTTGTCTTGTCATGTTTTGTCTTGTCTTGTTGTGTATTGTCATGTCTTATTTTGTCTTGTCTTGTCTTGTCATGTCGTGTGTTGTGTTGTTTTGTCTTGTCTTGTTGTGTATTGTCTTGTTGTGTATTGTCATGTCTTATATTGTCTTGTCTTGTCTTGTCTTGTCTTGTCTTGTCTTGTCTTGTCTTGTCTTGTCTTGTATTGTCTTGTCTTGTCTTGTCTTGCCTTGTCTTGTCTTGTCTTGTCTTGTTTTATGTTGTCTTGTCTTGTCTTGTTTTGTCATGTAATGTCATGTCGTGTGTTGTGTTGTTTTGTCTTGTCATTTCTTATATTGTCTTGTCTTGTCTTATCTTGTCTTGTGATGTCATGTCGTGTGTTGTGTTGTTTTGTCTTGTCATGTCTTGTCTTGTCTTGTCTTGTCTTGTCTTGTCTTGTCTTGTCTTGTCTTGTGATGTCATGTCTTGTGATGTCATGTCGTGTGTTGTGTTGTTTTGTCTTGTCATGTCTTGTCCTGTCCTGTCTTGTCTTGTCTTGTCATGTCTTGTCTTGTCTTGTCTTGTCTTGTCTTGTCTTGTCTTGTCTTGTCTTGTCTTGTCTTGTCTTGTCTTGTTTTATGTTGTCTTGTCTTGTCTTGTTTTGTCATGTAATGTCATGTCGTGTGTTGTGTTGTTTTGTCTTGTCATTTCTTATATTGTCTTGTCTTGTCTTATCTTGTCTTGTGATGTCATGTCGTGTGTTGTGTTGTTTTGTCTTGTCATGTCATGTCTTGTCCTGTCTTGTCTTGTCTTGTCTTGTATTGTCTTGTCTTGTCTTGTCTTGTCTTGTCTTGTCTTGTCATTTCTTGTCTTGTCTTGTCTTGTCTTGTCTTGTCTTGTCTTGTCTTGTCTTGTCTTGTCTTGTCTTGTCTTGTCTTGTCTTGTCTTGTCTTGTCTTGTCTTGTCTTGTCTTGTCTTGTCTTGTCTTGTCTTGTCTTGTCTTGTCTTGTCTTGTCTTGTCTTGTTTTATGTTGTCTTGTCTTGTCTTGTTTTGTCATGTAATGTCATGTCGTGTGTTGTGTTGTTTTGTCTTGTCATTTCTTATATTGTCTTGTCTTGTCTTATCTTGTCTTGTGATGTCATGTCGTGTGTTGTGTTGTTTTGTCTTGTCATGTCTTGTCTTGTCTTGTCTTGTCTTGTCTTGTCTTGTCTTGTCTTGTCTTGTCTTGTCTTGTCTTGTCTTGTCTTGTGATGTCATGTCGTGTGTTGTGTTGTTTTGTCTTGTCATGTCTTGTCCTGTCCTGTCTTGTCTTGTCTTGTCATGTCTTGTCTTGTCTTGTCTTGTCTTGTCTTGTGTTGCCTCGTCTTGTCTTGTCTTGTGTTGTCTTGTCTTGTCTTGTCTTGTCATGTCGTGTGTTGTGTTGTTTTGTCTTGTCTTGTTGTGTATTGTCATGTCTTATATTGTCTTGTCTTGTCTTGTGATGTCATGTCATGTCGTGTGTTGTGTTGTTTTGTCTTGCCTTGCTGTGTATTGTCATGTCTTATATTGTCTTGTCTTGTCTTGTCTTGTTTTGTCTTCTCATGTCATGTCTTGTCTTGTCTTGTCCTGTCTTGTCTTGTCTTGTCTTGTCTTGTCTTGTCTTGACTTGTCTTGTCTTGTCTTGTCTTGTCTTGTCTTGTCTTGTCTTGTCTTGTCTTGTCTTGTCTTGTCTTGTCTTGTCTTGTCTTGTCTTGTCTTGTCTTGTCTTGTCTTGTCTTGTCTTGTCATGTCTTGTCTTGTCATGTCCTATCTTGTCTTGTCTTGTCTTGTGTTGCCTCGCCTTGTGTTGTCTTGTCTTGTCCTGTCCTGACGTGTGTTGTGTTGTTTTGTCTTGTCATGTCTTATATTGTCTTGTCTTGTCTTGTGATGTCATGTCGTGTGTTGTGTTGTTTTGTCTTGTCTTGTTTTGTCTTGTCTTGTTTTGTCTTGTCCTGTCTTGTCTTGTCTTGTCATGTCATGTCTTGTCTTGTCTTGTCTTGTCTTGTCTTGTCTTGTCTTGTCTTGTCTTGTCTTGTCTTGTCTGGTCTTGTCTTGTCTTGTCTTGTCATGTCATGTCATGTCATATCGTGTGTTGTGTTGTTTTGTCTTGTCTTGTCTTGTCTTGTCTTGTCTTGTCTTGTCTTGTCTTGTCTTGTCTTGTCTTGTCTTGTCTTGTCTTGTCATGTCTTGTCTTGTCTTGTCTTGTCTTGTCTTGTCTTGTCTTGTCTTGTCTTGTCTTGTGTTGTGTTGTTTTGTCTTGTCTTGTTGTGTATTGTCATGTCTTATATTGTCTTGTCTTGTCTTGTCTTGCCTTGTCTTGTCATGTCTTGTCTTGTCTTGTTTTGTCTTGTCTTGTATTGTCTTGTTTTCTCATGTAATGTCATGTCGTGTGTTGTGTTGTTTTGTCTTGTCTTGTTGTGTATTGTCATGTCTTATTTTGTCTTGTCTTGTCTTGTCTTGTCTTGTGTTGTGTTGATTTGTCTTGTCTTGTTGTGTATTGTCATGTCTTATTTTGTCTTGTCTTGTCTTGTCTTGTCTTGTCATGTCTTGTCTTGTCTTGTTTTGTCTTGTCTTGTATTGACTTGTTTTCTCATGTAATGTCATGTCGTGTGTTGTGTTGTTTTGTCTTGTCTTGTGTTGTTTTGTCGTGTCATGTCTTGTCTTGTCTTGTCTTGTCCTGTCCTGTCGTGTGTTGTGTTGTTTTGTCTTGTCTTGTCATGTCATGTCATGTCGTGTCTTGTGTTGCTTTGTCTTGTCTTGTCTTGTCTTGTCATGTCGTGTGTTGTGTTGTTTTGTCTTGTCTTGTTGTGTATTGTCATGTCTTATATTGGCTTGTCTTGTCTTGTCTTGTCATGTCATGTCATGTCGTGTGTTGTGTTGTTTTGTCTTGTCATGTCTTGTCTTGTCATGTCTTGTCTTGTCTTGTCTTGTCTTGTCTTGTCTTGTCTTGTCTTGTCTTGTCTTGTCTTGTCTTGTCTTGTCTTGTCTTGTCATGTCTTGTCTTGTCTTGTCTTGTCATGTCTTGTCTTGTCTTGTCTTGTCTTGTCTTGTCTTGTCTTGTCTTGTCATGTCTTGTCTTGTCTTGTCTTGTCTTGTCCTGTCTTGTCTTGTCTTGTCTTGTCATGTTTTGTCTTGTCCTGTCCTGTCTTGTCTTGTCTTGTCATGTCTTGTCTTGTCTTGTCCTGTCCTGTCTTGTCTTGTCATGTCTTGTCTTGTCTTGTCTTGTCTTGTCTTGTCTTGTCTTGTCTTGTCTTGTCTTGTCTTGTCTTATCTTGTCTTGTCTTGTCTTGTCTTGTCTTGTCTTGTCTTGTCTTGTCTTGTCTTTTCTTGTCTTGTCTTGTCTTGTCTTGTCTTGTCTTGTCTTGTCTTGTCTTGTCTTGCCTTGTCATGTCCTGTCTTGTCTTGTATTGTCATGTCTTGTCTTGTCTTGTCCTGTCCTGTCTTGTCTTGTCATGTCTTGTCTTGTCTTGTCTTGTCTTGTCTTGTCTTGTCTTGTCTTGTCTTGTCTTGTCTTGTCTTGTCTTGTCTTGTCTTGTCTTGTCTTGTCTTGTCATGTCGTGTCTTGTCTTGTCTTGTCTCATCTTGTCTTGTCCTGTCCTGTCTTGTCTTGTCATGTCATGTCATGTCATGTCATGTCATGTCTTGTCTCGTCTTGTCTTGTCTTGTCTTGTCTTGTCTTGTCCTGTCCTGACGTGTGTTGTGTTGTTTTGTCTTGTCTTGTTTTGTCTTGTCTTGTTTTGTCGTGTCTTGTATTGTCTTGTTTTCTCATGTAATGTCATGTCGTGTGTTGTGTGGTTTTGTCTTGTCTTGTGTTGTTTTGTCGTGTCATGTCTTGTCTTGTCTTGTCTTCTCCTGTCCTGTCGTGTGTTGTGTTGTTTTGTCTTGTCTTGTCATGTCATGTCATGTCGTGTCTTGTGTTGCTTTGTCTTGTCTTGTCATGTCATGTCGTGTGTTGTGTTGTTTTGTCTTGTCTTGTTGTGTATTGTCATGTCTTATATTGTCTTGTCTTGTCTTGTGATGTCATGTCATGTCGTGTGTTGTGTTGTTTTGTCTTGTCTTGTCATGTCGTGTGTTGTGTTGTTTTGTCTTGTCTTGCTGTGTATTGTCATGTCTTATATTGTCTTGTCTTGTCTTGTCATGTCATGTCATGTCGTGTGTTGTGTTGTTTTGTCTTGTCTTGTTTTGTCTTCTCATGTCATGTCTTGTCTTGTCTTGTCCTGTCTTGTCTTGTCTTGTCTTGTCTTGTCTTGTCTTGTCTTGTCTTGTCTTGTCTTGTCTTGTCTTGTCTTGTCTTGTCTTGTCTTGTCTTGTCTTGTCTTGTCTTGTCTTGTCTTGTCTTGTCTTGTCTTGTCTTGTCTTGTCTTGTCTTGTCTTGTCTTGTCTTGTCTTGTCATGTCTTGTCTTGTCATGTCCTATCTTGTCTTGTCTTGTCTTGTGTTGCCTCGTCTTGTCTTGTCTTGTCTTGTCCTGTCCTGACGTGTGTTGTGTTGTTTTGTCTTGTCTTGCTTTGTCTTGTCATGTCCTATCTTGTCTTGTCATGTCTTGTCTTGTCTTGTCTTGTCTTGTCTTGTCTTGTCTTGTCTTGTGATGTCATGTCGTGTGTTGTGTTGTTTTGTCTTGTCATGTCTTGTCCTGTCCTGTCTTGTGTTGTCTTGTCATGTCTTGTCTTGTCTTGTCTTGTCTTGTGTTGCCTCGTCTTGTCTTGTCTTGTCTTGTGCTGTCCTGACGTGTGTTGTGTTGTTTTGTCTTGTCTTGCATTGTCTTGTCATGTCCTATCTTGTCTTGTCATGTCTTGTCTTGTCTTGTCTTGTGCTGTCCTGACGTGTGTTGTGTTGTTTTGTCTTGTCTTGTTGTGTATTGTCATGTCTTAAATTGTCTTGTCTTGTCTTGTGATGTCATGTCATGTCGTGTGTTGTGTTGTTTTGTCTTGTCTTGTCATGTCGTGTGTTGTGTTGTTTTGTCTTGTCTTGCTGTGTATTGTCATGTCTTATATTGTCTTGTCTTGTCTTGTCATGTCATGTCATGTCGTTTGTTGTGTTGTTTTGTCTTGTCTTGTTTTGTCTTCTCATGTCATGTCTTGTCTTGTCTTGTCCTGTCTTGTCTTGTCTTGTCTTGTCTTGTCTTGTCTTGTCTTGTCTTGTCTTGTCTTGTCTTGTCTTGTCTTGTCTTGTCTTGTCTTGTCTTGTCTTGCCTTGTCTTGTCTTGTCTTGTCTTGTCTTGTCTTGTCTTGTCTTGTCTTGTCTTGTCTTGTCATGTCTTGTCTTGTCATGTCCTATCTTGTCTTGTCTTGTCTTGTGTTGCCTCGTCTTGTCTTGTCTTGTCTTGTCCTGTCCTGACGTGTGTTGTGTTGTTTTGTCTTGTCTTGCTTTGTCTTGTCATGTCCTATCTTGTCTTGTCATGTCTTGTCTTGTCTTGTCTTGTCTTGTCTTGTCTTGTCTTGTCTTGTCTTGTCTTGTCTTGTCTTGTCTTGTCTTGTCTTGTCTTGTCTTGTCTTGTCTTGTCTTGTCTTGTCTTGCCTTGTCATGTCTTGTCTTGTCATGACCTATCTTGTCTTGTCTTGTCTTGTGTTGCCTCGTCTTGTCTTGTCTTGTCTTGTCCTGTCCTGACGTGTGTTGTGTTGTTTTGTCTTGTCTTGCTTTGTCTTGTCATGTCCTATCTTGTCTTGTCATGTCTTGTCTTGTCTTGTCTTGTCTTGTCTTGTCTTGTCTTGTCTTGTCTTGTCTTGTCTTGTGATGTCATGTCGTGTGTTGTGTTGTTTTGTCTTGTCATGTCTTGTCCTGTCTTGTGTTGTCTTGTCATGTCTTGTCTTGTCTTGTCTTGTCTTGTGTTGCCTCGTCTTGTCTTGTCTTGTCTTGTGCTGTCCTGACGTGTGTTGTGTTGTTTTGTCTTGTCTTGCATTGTCTTGTCATGTCCTATCTTGTCTTGTCATGTCTTGTCTTGTCTTGTCTTGTGCTGTCCTGACGTGTGTTGTGTTGTTTTGTCTTGTCTTGCTTTGTCTTGTCACGTCCTATCTTGTCTTGTCATGTCTTGTCTTGTCTTGTCTTGTCTTGTCTTGCCTTGTCTTGTCTTGCTTTGTCTTGTCATGTCCTATCTTGTCTTGTCATGTCTTGTCTTGTCTTGTCTTGTCTTGTCTTGTCTTGTCTTGCCTTGTCTTGTCTTGTCTTGTCTTGTCTTGTCTTGTCTTGTCTTGTCTTGTCTTGTCTTGTCTTGTCTTGTCTTGTCTTGTCTTGTCTTGTATTGTCTTGTATTGTCTTGTCTTGTCTTGTCTTGTCTTGTCTTGTCTTGTCTTGTCTTGTCTTGTGTTGTCTTGTCTTATCTTGTCATGTCTTGTCTTGTCTTGTCTTGTCTTGTCTTGCCTTGTCTTGTCTTGCTTTGTCTTGTCATGTCCTATCTTGTCTTGTCATGTCTTGTCTTGTCTTGTCTTGTCTTGTCTTGTCTTGTCTTGTCTTGCCTTGTCTTGTCTTGTCTTGTCTTGTCTTGTCTTGTCTTGTCTTGTCTTGTCTTGTCTTGTCTTGTCTTGTCTTGTCTTGTCTTGTCTTGTCTTGTCTTGTCTTGTCTTGTCTTGTCTTGTCTTGTCTTGTCTTGTCTTGTCTTGTCTTGTCTTGTCTTGTATTGTCTTGTATTGTCTTGTCTTGTCTTGTCTTGTCTTGTCTTGTCTTGTCTTGTGTTGTCTTGTCTTATCTTGTCATGTCGTGTGTTGTGTTGTTTTGTCTTGTCTTGTTGTGTATTGTCATGGCTTATATTGTCTTGTCTTGTCTTGTCTTGTCTTGTCTTGTCTTGTCTTGTCTTGTCTTGTCTTGTCTTGTCTTGTCTTGTCTTGTCTTGTCTTGTCTTGTCTTGTCTTGTCATGTCTTGTCTTGTCTTGTCTTGTCTTGTCTTGTCTTGTCTTGTCTTGTCTTGTCTTGTCTTGTCTTGTCTTGTCTTGTGTTGTGTTGTTTTGTCTTGTCTTGTTGTGTATTGTCATGTCTTATATTGTCTTGTCTTGTCTTGTCTTGCCTTGTCTTGTCATGTCTTGTCTTGTCTTGTTTTGTCTTGTCTTGTATTGTCTTGTTTTCTCATGTAATGTCATGTCTTATATTGTCTTGTCTTGTCTTGTCTTGTCTTGTCTTGTCTTGTCTTGTCTTGTCTTGTCTTGTCTTGTCTTGTCTTGTCTTGTCTTGTCTTGTCTTGTCTTGTCTTGTCTTGTCTTGTCTTGTCTTGTCATGTCTTGTCTTGTCTTGTCTTGTCTTGTCTTGTCTTGTCTTGTCTTGTCTTGTCTTGTCTTGTCTTGTCTTGTGTTGTGTTGTTTTGTCTTGTCTTGTTGTGTATTGTCATGTCTTATATTGTCTTGTCTTGTCTTGTCTTGCCTTGTCTTGTCATGTCTTGTCTTGTCATGTTTTGTCTTGTCTTGTTGTGTATTGTCATGTCTTATTTTGTCTTGTCTTGTCTTGTCTTGTCTTGTCTTGTCTTGTCTTGTCTTGTCTTGTCTTGTCTTGTCTTGTGTTGTGTTGTTTTGTCTTGTCTTGTTGTGTATTGTCATGTCTTATTTTGTCTTGTCTTGTCTTGTCTTGTCTTGTCATGTCTTGTCTTGTCTTGTTTTGTCTTGTCTTGTATTGTCTTGTTTTCTCATGTAATGTCATGTCGTGTGTTGTGTTGTTTTGTCTTGTCTTGTGTTGTTTTGTCGTGTCATGTCTTGTCTTGTCTTGTCTTGTCCTGTCCTGTCGTGTGTTGTGTTGTTTTGTCTTGTCTTGTCATGTCATGTCATGTCGTGTCTTGTGTTGCTTTGTCTTGTCTTGTCTTGTCTTGTCATGTCGTGTGTTGTGTTGTTTTGTCTTGTCTTGTTGTGTATTGTCATGTCTTATATTGGCTTGTCTTGTCTTGTCTTGTCATGTCATGTCATGTCGTGTGTTGTGTTGTTTTGTCTTGTCTTGTCTTGTCTTGTCTTGTCTTGTCTTGTCTTGTCATGTCGTGTGTTGTGTTGTTTTGTCTTGTCTTGTGTTGTTTTGTCGTGTCATGTCTTGTCTTGTCTTGTCCTGTCCTGTCGTGTGTTGTGTTGTTTTGTCTTGTCTTGTCTTGTCTAGTTTTGTCTTGTCTTGTCTTGTTTTATGTTGTCTTGTTTTGTCATGTAATGTCATGTCGTGTGTTGTGTTGTTTTGTCTTGTCTTGTGTTGTTTTGTCGTGTCATATCTTGTCTTGTCTTGTCTTGTCTTGTCCTGTCCTGTCGTGTGTTGTGTTGTTTTGTCTTGTCTTGACATGTCATGTCATGTCGTGTCTTGTGTTGCTTTGTCTTGTCTTTTCTTCTCCTTGTCTTGTGTTGTTTTGTCCTGTCCTGACGTGTGTTTTGTTGTTTTGTCTTGTCATGTCTTGTCTTGTCTTCTGATGTCATGTCATGTCGTGTGTTGTGTTGTTTTGTCTTGTCTTGTCATGTCGTGTGTTGTGTTGCTTTGTCTTGTCTTGCTGTGTATTGTCATGTCTTATATTGTCTTGTCTTGTCATGTCATGTCATGTCGTGTGTTGTGTTGTTTTGTCTTGTCTTGTTTTGTCTTCTCATGTCATGTCTTGTCTTGTCTTGTCTTGTCTTGTCTTGTCTTGTTTTGTCTTGTCATGTCTTGTCTTGTCTTGTCTTGTCTTGTCTTGTCTTGTCTTGTCTTGTCCTGTCTTGTCTTGTCTTGTCTTGTCTTGTCATGTTTTGTCTTGTCCTGTCCTGTCCTGTCTTGTCTTGTCTTGTCTTGTCATGTCTTGTCTTGTCTTGTCCTGTCTTGTCTTGTCATGTCTTGTCTTGTCTTGTCTTGTCTTGTCTTGTCTTGTCTTGTCTGGTCTTGTCTTGTCTTGTCTTGTCTTGTCTTGTCTTGTCTTGTCTTGTCTTGTCTTGTCTTGTCTTGTCTTGTCTTGTCTTGTCTTGTCTTGTCTTGTCTTGTCTTGTCATGTCGTGTCTTGTCATGTCTTGTCTTGTCTTGTCTTGTCTTGTCTTGTCTTGTCTTGTCTTGTCTTGTCTTGTCTTGTCTTGTCTTGTCTTGTCTTGTCTTGTCTTGTCTTGTCTTGTCTTGTCTTGTCATGTCTTGTCTTGTCTTGTCGTGTCTTGTCTTGTCTTGTCTTGTCTTGTCTTGTCTTGTCTTGTCTTGTCTTGTCTTGTCTTGTCTTGTCTTGTCTTGTCTTGTCTTGTCTTGTCTTGTCTTGTCTTGTCTTGTCTTGTCTTGTCTTGTCTTGTCTTGTCTTGTCTTGTCTTGTCTTGTCTTGTCTTGTCTTGTCTTGTCTTGTCCTGTCTTGTCTTGTCTTGTCTTGTCATGTTTTGTCTTGTCCTGTCCTGTCTTGTCTTGTCTTGTCATGTCTTGTCTTGCCTTGTCCTGTCCTGTCTTGTCTTGTCATGTCCTGTCCTGTCTTGTCTTGTCATGTCTTGTCTTGTCTTGTCTTGTCTTGTCTTGTCATGTCGTGTCTTGTCTTGTCTTGTCTCATCTTGTCTTGTCCTGTCCTGTCTTGTCTTGTCATGTCATGTCATGTCGTGTGTTGTTTTGTCTTGTCTTGTCTTGTCTTGTCTTGTCCTGTCCTGTCCTGTCTTGTCTTGTCTTGTCTTGTCTTGTCTTGTCTCGTCTTGTCTTGTCTTGTCTTGTCTTGTCTTGTCTTGTCCTGTCCTGACGTGTGTTGTATTGTTTTGTCTTGTCTTGTTTTGTCTTGTCTTGTTTTGTCGTGTCTTGTATTGTCTTGTTTTCTCATGTAATGTCATGTCGTGTGTTGTGTGGTTTTGTCTTGTCTTGTGTTGTTTTGTCGTGTCATGTCTTGTCTTGTCTTGTCTTCTCCTGTCCTGTCGTGTGTTGTGTTGTTTTGTCTTGTCTTGTCATGTCATGTCATGTCGTGTCTTGTGTTGCTTTGTCTTGTCTTGTCTTGTCATGTCGTGTGTTGTGTTGTTTTGTCTTGTCTTGTTGTGTATTGTCATGTCTTATATTGTCTTGTCTTGTCTTGTGATGTCATGTCATGTCGTGTGTTGTGTTGTTTTGTCTTGTCTTGTCATGTCGTGTGTTGTGTTGTTTTGTCTTGTCTTGCTGTGTATTGTCATGTCTTGTCTTGTCATGTCATGTCATGTCGTGTGTTGTGTTGTTTTGTCTTGTCTTGTTTTGTCTTCTCATGTCATGTCTTGTCTTGTCTTGTCTTGTCTTGTGTTGCCTCGTCTTGTCTTGTCTTGTCTTGTGCTGTCCTGACGTGTGTTGTGTTGTTTTGTCTTGTCTTGCTTTGTCTTGTCATGTCCTATCTTGTCTTGTCTTGTCTTGTCATGTCGTGTGTTGTGTTGTTTTGTCTTGTCTTGTTGTGTATTGTCATGTCTTATATTGTCTTGTCTTGTCTTGTGATGTCATGTCATGTCGTGTGTTGTGTTGTTTTGTCTTGTCTTGTCATGTCGTGTGTTGTGTTGTTTTGTCTTGTCTTGCTGTGTATTGTCATGTCTTATATTGTCTTGTCTTGTCTTGTCATGTCATGTCATGTCGTGTGTTGTGTTGTTTTGTCTTGTCTTGTTTTGTCTTCTCATGTCATGTCTTGTCTTGTCTTGTCTTGTCTTGTGTTGCCTCGTCTTGTCTTGTCTTGTCTTGTGCTGTCCTGACGTGTGTTGTGTTGTTTTGTCTTGTCTTGCTTTGTCTTGTCATGTCCTATCTTGTCGTGTCTTGTCTTGTCTTGTCTTGTCTTGTCTTGTCTTGTCTTGTCTTGTCTTGTCTTGTCTTGTCTTGTCTTGTCTTGTCTTGTCATGTCTTGTCTTGTCATGTCCTATCTTGTCTTGTCTTGTCTTGTGTTGCCTCGTCTTGTCTTGTCTTGTCTTGTCCTGTCCTGACGTGTGTTGTGTTGTTTTGTCTTGTCTTGCTTTGTCTTGTCATGTCCTATCTTGTCTTGTCATGTCTTGTCTTGTCTTGTCTTGTCTTGTCTTGTCTTGTCTTGTCTTGTCTTGTCTTGTCTTGTCTTGTCTTGTCTTGTGATGTCATGTCGTGTGTTGTGTTGTTTTGTCTTGTCATGTCTTGTCCTGTCCTGTCTTGTGTTGTCTTGTCATGTCTTGTCTTGTCTTGACTTGTCTTGTGTTGCCTCGTCTTGTCTAGTCTTGTCTTGTGCTGTCCTGACGTGTGTTGTGTTGTTTTGTCTTGTCTTGCTTTGTCTTGTCATGTCCTATCTTGTCTTGTCATGTCTTGTCTTGTCTTGTCTTGTCTTGTCTTGTCTTGTCTTGTCTTGTCTTGTCTTGTCTTGTCTTGTCTTGTCTTGTCTTGTCTTGTCTTGTCTTGTCTTGTCTTGTCTTGTCTTGTCTTGTCTTGTCTTGTCTTGTCTTGTATTGTCTTGTCTTGTCTTGTCTTGTCTTGTCTTGTCTTGTCTTGTGTTGTCTTGTCTAATCTTGTCATGTCGTGTGTTGTGTTGTTTTGTCTTGCCTTGTTGACAATACACAACAAGGCAAGACAAAACAACATATATATATTGTCTTGTCTTGTCTTGTCATGTCATGTCATGTCGTGTGTTGTGTTGTTTTGTCTTGTCTTGTTTTGTCTTCTCATGTCATGTCTTGTCTTGTCTTGTCCTGTCTTGTCTTGTCTTGTCTTGTCTTGTCTTGTCTTGTCTTGTCTTGTCTTGTCTTGTCTTGTCTTGTCTTGTCTTGTCTTGTCTTGTCTTGTCTTGTCTTGTCTTGTCTTGTCTTGTCTTGTCTTGTCTTGTCTTGTCTTGTCTTGTCTTGTCTTGTCTTGTCTTGTCTTGTCTTGTCTTGTCTTGTCTTGTCTTGTCTTGTCTTGTCTTGTCATGTCTTGTCTTGTCATGTCCTATCTTGTCTTGTCTTGTCTTGTGTTGCCTCGTCTTGTCTTGTCTTGTCTTGTCCTATCTTGTCTTGTCATGTCTTGTCTTGTCTTGTCTTATATTGTCTTGTCTTGTCTTGTCTTGTCTCTTGTCTTGTCTTGTCTTGTCTTTTCTTGTCTTGTCTTGTCTTGTCTTGTCTTGTCTTGTCTTGTCTTGTCTTGTCTTGTCCTGTCTTGTCTTGTCATGTCATGTCATGTGTTGTCTTGTCTTGTCTTGTCTTGTCTTGTCTGGTCTTGTCTTGTCTTGTCATGTCTTGTCTTGTCTTCTGATGTCATGTCATGTCGTGTGTTGTGTTGTTTTGTCTTGTCTTGTCATGTCGTGTGTTGTGTTGCTTTGTCTTGTCTTGCTGTGTATTGTCATGTCTTATATTGTCTTGTCTTGTCATGTCATGTCATGTCGTGTGTTGTGTTGTTTTGTCTTGTCTTGTTTTGTCTTCTCATGTCATGTCTTGTCTTGTCTTGTCTTGTCTTGTTTTGTCTTGTCATGTCTTGTCTTGTCTTGTCTTGTCTTGTCTTGTCTTGTCTTGTCCTGTCTTGTCTTGTCTTGTCTTGTCATGTTTTGTCTTGTCCTGTCCTGTCTTGTCTTGTCTTGTCTTGTCATGTCTTGTCTTGTCTTGTCCTGTCTTGTCTTGTCATGTCTTGTCTTGTCTTGTCTTGTCTTGTCTTGTCTGGTCTTGTCTTGTCTTGTCTTGTCTTGTCTTGTCTTGTCTTGTCTTGTCTTGTCTTGTCTTGTCTTGTCTTGTCTTGTCTTGTCTTGTCTTGTCATGTCGTGTCTTGTCATGTCTTGTCTTGTCTTGTCTTGTCTTGTCTTGTCTTGTCTTGTCTTGTCTTGTCTTGTCTTGTCTTGTCATGTCTTGTCTTGTCTTGTCATGTCTTGTCTTGTCTTGTCTTGTCTTGTCTTGTCTTGTCTTGTCTTGTCTTGTCTTGTGATGTCATGTCGTGTGTTGTGTTGTTTTGTCTTGTCATGTCTTGTCCTGTCCTGTCTTGTGTTGTCTTGTCATGTCTTGTCTTGTCTTGTCTTGTCTTGTGTTGCCTCGTCTTGTCTTGTCTTGTCTTGTCCTGTCCTGACGTGTGTTGTGTTGTTTTGTCTTGTCTTGCTTTGTCTTGTCATGTCCTATCTTGTCTTGTCATGTCTTGTCTTGTCTTGTCTTGTCTTGTCTTGTCTTGTCTTGTCTTGTCTTGTCTTGTCTTGTCTTGTCTTGTCTTGTCTTGTCTTGTCTTGTCTTGTCTTGTCTTGTCTTGTGATGTCATGTCGTGTGTTGTGTTGTTTTGTCTTGTCATGTCTTGTCCTGTCCTGTCTTGTGTTGTCTTGTCATGTCTTGTCTTGTCTTGACTTGTCTTGTGTTGCCTCGTCTTGTCTAGTCTTGTCTTGTGCTGTCCTGACGTGTGTTGTGTTGTTTTGTCTTGTCTTGCTTTGTCTTGTCATGTCCTATCTTGTCTTGTCATGTCTTGTCTTGTCTTGTCTTGTCTTGTCTTGTCTTGTCTTGTCTTGTCTTGTCTTGTCTTGTCTTGTCTTGTCTTGTCTTGTCTTGTCTTGTATTGTCTTGTCTTGTCTTGTCTTGTCTTGTCTTGTCTTGTCT
Source organism: Zeugodacus cucurbitae (assembly GCF_028554725.1). Classification (NCBI taxonomy): domain Eukaryota; kingdom Metazoa; phylum Arthropoda; class Insecta; order Diptera; family Tephritidae; genus Zeugodacus; species Zeugodacus cucurbitae. The sequence goes on along the minus strand of NC_071672.1, from coordinate 21,292,937 downwards.
TGTGTTGTCTTGTCTAATCTTGTCATGTCGTGTGTTGTGTTGTTTTGTCTTGCCTTGTTGACAATACACAACAAGGCAAGACAAAACAACATATATATATTGTCTTGTCTTGTCTTGTCATGTCATGTCATGTCGTGTGTTGTGTTGTTTTGTCTTGTCTTGTTTTGTCTTCTCATGTCATGTCTTGTCTTGTCTTGTCCTGTCTTGTCTTGTCTTGTCTTGTCTTGTCTTGTCTTGTCTTGTCTTGTCTTGTCTTGTCTTGTCTTGTCTTGTCTTGTCTTGTCTTGTCTTGTCTTGTCTTGTCATGTCTTGTCTTGTCATGTCCTATCTTGTCTTGTCTTGTCTTGTGTTGCCTCGTCTTGTCTTGTCTTGTCTTGTCCTATCTTGTCTTGTCATGTCTTGTCTTGTCTTGTCTTATATTGTCTTGTCTTGTCTTGTCTTGTCTTGTCTTGTCTTGTCTTGTCTTGTCTTGTCTTGTCTTGTCTTGTCTTGTCTTGTCTTGTCTTGTCTTGTCTTGTCTTGTCTTGTCTTGTCTTGTCTTGTCTTGTCTTGTCTTGTCTTGTCTTGTCTTGTCATGTCTTGTCTTGACATGTCCTATCTTGTCTTGTCTTGTCTTGTGTTGCCTCGTCTTGTCTTGTCTTGTCTTGTCCTATCTTGTCTTGTCATGTCTTGTCTTGTCTTGTCTTATATTGTCTTGTCTTGTCTTGTCTTGTCTCTTGTCTTGTCTTGTCTTGTCTTGTCTTGTCTTTTCTTGTCTTGTCTTGTCTTGTCTTGTCTTGTCTTGTCTTGTCTTGTCTTGTCTTGTCCTGTCTTGTCTTGTCATGTCATGTCATGTGTTGTCTTGTCTTGTCTTGTCTTGTCTTGTCTGGTCTTGTCTTGTCTTGTCATGTCTTGTCTTGTCTTCTGATGTCATGTCATGTCGTGTGTTGTGTTGTTTTGTCTTGTCTTGTCATGTCGTGTGTTGTGTTGCTTTGTCTTGTCTTGCTGTGTATTGTCATGTCTTATATTGTCTTGTCTTGTCATGTCATGTCATGTCGTGTGTTGTGTTGTTTTGTCTTGTCTTGTTTTGTCTTCTCATGTCATGTCTTGTCTTGTCTTGTCTTGTCTTGTTTTGTCTTGTCATGTCTTGTCTTGTCTTGTCTTGTCTTGTCTTGTCTTGTCTTGTCCTGTCTTGTCTTGTCTTGTCTTGTCATGTTTTGTCTTGTCCTGTCCTGTCTTGTCTTGTCTTGTCTTGTCATGTCTTGTCTTGTCTTGTCCTGTCTTGTCTTGTCATGTCTTGTCTTGTCTTGTCTTGTCTTGTCTTGTCTTGTCTGGTCTTGTCTTGTCTTGTCTTGTCTTGTCTTGTCTTGTCTTGTCTTGTCTTGTCTTGTCTTGTCTTGTCTTGTCTTGTCTTGTCTTGTCATGTCGTGTCTTGTCATGTCTTGTCTTGTCTTGTCTTGTCTTGTCTTGTCTTGTCTTGTCTTGTCTTGTCTTGTCTTGTCTTGTCATGTCTTGTCTTGTCTTGTCTTGTCTTGTCATGTCTTGTCTTGTCTTGTCTTGTCTTGTCTTGTCTTGTCTTGTCATGTCTTGTCTTGTCTTGTCTTGTCTTGTCTTGTCTTGTCTTGTCATGTCTTGTCTTGTCTTGTCTTGTCTTGTCTTGTCTTGTTATGTCGTGTCTTGTCATGTCTTGTCTTGTCTTGTCTTGTCTTGTCTTGTCTTGTCTTGTCTTGTCTTGTCTTGTCTTGTCTTGTCTTGTCTTGTCATGTCTTGTCTTGTCTTGTCTTGTCTTGTCATGTCTTGTCTTGTCTTGTCTTGTCTTGTCTTGTCTTGTCTTGTCTTGTCTTGTCTTGTCTTGTCTTGTCTTGTCTTGTCTTGTCTTGTCTTGTCATGTCTTGTCTTGTCATGTCCTATCTTGTCTTGTCTTGTCTTGTGTTGCCTCGTCTTGTCTTGTCTTGTCTTGTCCTATCTTGTCTTGTCATGTCTTGTCTTGTCTTGTCTTATATTGTCTTGTCTTGTCTTGTCTTGTCTTGTCTTGTCTTGTCTTGTCTTGTCTTGTCTTGTTTTGTCTTCTCATGTCATGTCTTGTCTTGTCTTGTCTTGTCTTGTTTTGTCTTGTCATGTCTTGTCTTGTCTTGTCTTGTCTTGTCTTGTCTTGTCTTGTCCTGTCTTGTCTTGTCTTGTCTTGTCATGTTTTGTCTTGTCCTGTCCTGTCTTGTCTTGTCTTGTCTTGTCATGTCTTGTCTTGTCTTGTCCTGTCTTGTCTTGTCATGTCTTGTCTTGTCTTGTCTTGTCTTGTCTTGTCTTGTCTGGTCTTGTCTTGTCTTGTCTTGTCTTGTCTTGTCTTGTCTTGTCTTGTCTTGTCTTGTCTTGTCTTGTCTTGTCTTGTCATGTCGTGTCTTGTCATGTCTTGTCTTGTCTTGTCTTGTCTTGTCTTGTCTTGTCTTGTCTTGTCTTGTCTTGTCTTGTCTTGGCTTGTCTTGTCTTGTCTTGTCTTGTCATGTCTTGTCTTGTCTTGTCTTGTCTTGTCATGTCTTGTCTTGTCTTGTCTTGTCTTGTCTTGTCTTGTCTTGTCATGTCTTGTCTTGTCTTGTCTTGTCTTGTCTTGTCTTGTCTTGTCCTGTCTTGTCTTGTCTTGTCTTGTCATGTTTTGTCTTGTCCTGTCCTGTCTTGTCTTGTCATGTCTTGTCTTGCCTTGTCCTGTCCTGTCTTGTCTTGTCATGTCTTGTCTTGTCTTGTCTTGTCTTGTCTTGTCTTGTCTTGTCTTGTCTTGTCTTGTCTTGTCTTGTCTTGTCTTGTCTTGTCTTGTCTTGTCTTGTCTTGTCTTGTCTTGTCTTGTCTTGTCTTGTCTTGTGATGTCATGTCGTGTGTTGTGTTGTTTTGTCTTGTCATGTCTTGTCCTGTCCTGTCTTGTGTTGTCTTGTCATGTCTTGTCTTGTCTTGTCTTGTCTTGTGTTGCCTCGTCTTGTCTTGTCTTGTCTTGTGCTGTCCTGACGTGCCGTGCGTTGTGTTGTTTTGTCTTGTCTTGCTTTGTCTTGTCATGTCCTATCTTGTCTTGTCATGTCTTGTCTTGTCTTGTCTTGTCTTGTCTTGTCTTGTCTTGTCTTGTCTTGTCTTGTCTTGTCTTGTCTTGTCTTGTCTTGTCTTGTCTTGTCATGTCTTGTCATGTCTTGTCTTGTCTTGTCTTGTCTTGTCTTGTCTTGTCTGGTCTTGTCTTGTCTTGTCTTGTCTTGTCTTGTCTTGTCTTGTCTTGTCTTGTCTTGTCTTGTCTTGTCTTGTCTTGTCTTGTCTTGTCTTGTCTTGTCTTGTCTTGTCATGTCGTGTCTTGTCATGTCTTGTCTTGTCTTGTCTTGTCATGTCATGTCCTATCTTGTCTTGTCATGTCTTGTCTTGTCTTGTCTTGTCTTGTCTTGTCTTGTCTTGTCTTGTCTTGTCTTGTCTTGTCTTGTCTTGTCTTGTCTTGTCTTGTCATGTCTTGTCTTGTCATGTCTTGTCTTGTCTTGTCTTGTCTTGTCTTGTCTTGTCTGGTCTTGTCTTGTCTTGTCTTGTCTTGTCTTGTCTTGTCTTGTCTTGTCTTGTCTTGTCTTGTCTTGTCTTGTCTTGTCTTGTCTTGTCTTGTCTTGTCTTGTCATGTCGTGTCTTGTCATGTCTTGTCTTGTCTTGTCTTGTCATGTCCTGTCTTGTCTTGTCTTGTCATGTCTTGTCTTGTCTTGTCTTGTCCTGTCCTGTCTTGTCTTGTCATGTCTTGTCTTGTCTTGTCTTGTCTTGTCTTGTCATGTCGTGTCTTGTCTTGTCTTGTCTCATCTTGTCTTGTCCTGTCCTGTCTTGTCTTGTCATGTCATGTCATGTCATGTCATGTCGTGTGTTGTTTTGTCTTGTCTTGTCTTGTCTTGTCCTGTCCTGTCCTGTCCTGTCTTGTCTTGTCTTGTCTTGTCTTGTCTTGTCTCGTCTTGTCTTGTCTTGTCTTGTCTTGTCTTGTCCTGTCCTGACGTGTGTTGTGTTGTTTTGTCTTGTCTTGTTTTGTCTTGTCTTGTTTTGTCGTGTCTTGTATTGTCTTGTTTTCTCATGTAATGTCATGTCGTGTGTTGTGTGGTTTTGTCTTGTCTTGTCTTGTCTTCTCCTGTCCTGTCGTGTGTTGTGTTGTTTTGTCTTGTCTTGTCATGTCATGTCATGTCGTGTCTTGTGTTGCTTTGTCTTGTCTTGTCTTGTCATGTCGTGTGTTGTGTTGTTTTGTCTTGTCTTGTTGTGTATTGTCATGTCTTATATTGTCTTGCCTTGTCTTGTGATGTCATGTCATGTCGTGTGTTGTGTTGTTTTGTCTTGTCTTGTCATGTCGTGTGTTGTGTTGTTTTGTCTTGTCTTGCTGTGTATTGTCATGTCTTATATTGTCTTGTCTTGTCTTGTCATGTCATGTCATGTCGTGTCTTGTTTTGTCTTCTCATGTCATGTCTTGTCTTGTCTTGTCCTGTCCTGTCTTGTCTTGTCTTGTCTTGTCTTGTCTTGTCTTGTCTTGTCTTGTCTTGTCTTGTCTTGTCTTGTCTTGTCTTGTCTTGTCTTGTCTTGTCTTGTCTTGTCTTGTCTTGTCTTGTCATGTCTTGTCTTGTCATGTCCTATCTTGTCTTGTCTTGTCTTGTGTTGCCTCGTCTTGTCTTGTCTTGTCTTGTCCTGTCCTGACGTGTGTTGTGTTGTTTTGTCTTGTCTTGCTTTGTCTTGTCATGTCCTATCTTGTCTTGTCATGTCTTGTCTTGTCTTGTCTTGTCTTGTCTTGTCTTGTCTTGTCTTGTCTTGTCTTGTCTTGTCTTGTCTTGTGATGTCATGTCGTGTGTTGTGTTGTTTTGTCTTGTCATGTCTTGTCCTGTCCTGTCTTGTGTTGTCTTGTCATGTCTTGTCTTGTCTTGTCTTGTCTTGTCATGTCTTGTCTTGTCATGTCCTATCTTGTCTTGTGCTGTCCTGACGTGTGTTGTGTTGTTTTGTCTTGTCTTGCTTTGTCTTGTCATGTCCTATCTTGTCTTGTGTTGTGTGGTTTTGTCTTGTCTTGTCTTGTCTTCTCCTGTCCTGTCGTGTGTTGTGTTGTTTTGTCTTGTCTTGTCATGTCATGTCATGTCGTGTCTTGTGTTGCTTTGTCTTGTCTTGTCTTGTCATGTCGTGTGTTGTGTTGTTTTGTCTTGTCTTGTTGTGTATTGTCATGTCTTATATTGTCTTGTCTTGTCTTGTGATGTCATGTCATGTCGTGTGTTGTGTTGTTTTGTCTTGTCTTGTCATGTCGTGTGTTGTGTTGTTTTGTCTTGTCTTGCTGTGTATTGTCATGTCTTATAATGTCTTGTCTTGTCTTGTCATGTCATGTCATGTCGTGTCTTGTTTTGTCTTCTCATGTCATGTCTTGTCTTGTCTTGTCCTGTCTTGTCTTGTCTTGTCTTGTCTTGTCTTGTCTTGTCTTGTCTTGTCTTGTCTTGTCTTGTCTTGTCTTGTCTTGTCTTGTCTTGTCTTGTCTTGTCTTGTCTTGTCATGTCTTGTCTTGTCATGTCCTATCTTGTCTTGTCTTGTCTTGTGTTGCCTCGTCTTGTCTTGTCTTGTCTTGTCCTGTCCTGACGTGTGTTGTGTTGTTTTGTCTTGTCTTGCTTTGTCTTGTCATGTCCTATCTTGTCTTGTCATGTCTTGTCTTGTCTTGTCTTGTCTTGTCTTGTCTTGTCTTGTCTTGTCTTGTCTTGTGATGTCATGTCGTGTGTTGTGTTGTTTTGTCTTGTCATGTCTTGTCCTGTCCTGTCTTGTGTTGTCTTGTCATGTCTTGTCTTGTCTTGTCTTGTCTTGTGTTGCCTCGTCTTGTCTTGTCTTGTCTTGTCTTGTCTTGTCTTGTCTTGTCTTGTCTTGTCTTGTCTTGTCTTGTGATGTCATGTCGTGTGTTGTGTTGTTTTGTCTTGTCATGTCTTGTCCTGTCCTGTCTTGTGTTGTCTTGTCATGTCTTGTCTTGTCTTGACTTGTCTTGTGTTGCCTCGTCTTGTCTAGTCTTGTCTTGTGCTGTCCTGACGTGTGTTGTGTTGTTTTGTCTTGTCTTGCTTTGTCTTGTCATGTCCTATCTTGTCTTGTCATGTCTTGTCTTGTCTTGTCTTGTCTTGTCATGTCTTGTCTTGTCTTGTCTTGTCTTGTCTTGTCTTGTCTTGTCTTGTCATGTCTTGTCTTGTCTTGTCTTGTCTTGTCTTGTCTTGTCTTGTCCTGTCTTGTCTTGTCTTGTCTTGTCATGTTTTGTCTTGTCCTGTCCTGTCTTGTCTTGTCATGTCTTGTCTTGCCTTGTCCTGTCCTGTCTTGTCTTGTCATGTCTTGTCTTGTCTTGTCTTGTCTTGTCTTGTCTTGTCTTGTCTTGTCTTGCCTTGTCCTGTCCTGTCTTGTCTTGTCATGTCTTGTCTTGTCTTGTCTTGTCTTGTCTTGTCTTGTCTTGTCTTGTCTTGTCTTGTCTTGTCTTGTCTTGTCTTGTCTTGTCTTGTCTTGTCTTGTCTTGTCTTGTCTTGTCTTGTCTTGTCTTGTCTTGTCTTGTCTTGTCTTGTCTTGTCATGTCCTGTCTTGTCTTGTCTTGTCATGTCTTGTCTTGTCTTGTCTTGTCCTGTCCTGTCTTGTCTTGTCATGTCTTGTCTTGTCTTGTCTTGTCTTGTCTTGTCTTGTCTTGTCTTGTCTTGTCTTGTCTTGTCTTGTCTTGTCTTGTCTTGTCTTGTCTTGTCTTGTCTTGTCTTGTCTTGTCTTGTCTTGTCTTGTCTTGTCTTGTCTTGTCTTGTCTTGTCTTGTCTTGTCTTGTCTTGTCTTGTCTTGTCTTGTCTTGTCTTGTCTTGTCTTGTCTTGTCTTGTCTTGTCATGTCTTGTCTTGTCATGTCCTATCTTGTCTTGTCTTGTCTTGTGTTGCCTCGTCTTGTCTTGTCTTGTCTTGTCCTGTCCTGACGTGTGTTGTGTTGTTTTGTCTTGTCTTGCTTTGTCTTGTCATGTCCTATCTTGTCTTGTCATGTCTTGTCTTGTCTTGTCTTGTCTTGTCTTGTCTTGTCTTGTCTTGTCTTGTCTTGTGATGTCATGTCGTGTGTTGTGTTGTTTTGTCTTGTCATGTCTTGTCCTGTCCTGTCTTGTGTTGTCTTGTCATGTCTTGTCTTGTCTTGTCTTGTCTTGTGTTGCCTCGTCTTGTCTTGTCTTGTCTTGTCTTGTCTTGTCTTGTCTTGTCTTGTCTTGTCTTGTCTTGTCTTGTCTTGTCTTGTCTTGTCTTGTCTTGTCTTGTCTTGTCTTGTCTTGTCTTGTCTTGTCTTGTCTTGTCTTGTCTTGTCTTGTCTTGTCTTGTCTTGTCTTGTCTTGTCTTGTCTTGTCTTGTCTTGTCTTGTCTTGTCTTGTCATGTCTTGTCTTGTCATGTCCTATCTTGTCTTGTCTTGTCTTGTGTTGCCTCGTCTTGTCTTGTCTTGTCTTGTCCTGTCCTGACGTGTGTTGTGTTGTTTTGTCTTGTCTTGCTTTGTCTTGTCATGTCCTATCTTGTCTTGTCATGTCTTGTCTTGTCTTGTCTTGTCTTGTCTTGTCTTGTCTTGTCTTGTCTTGTCTTGTGATGTCATGTCGTGTGTTGCGTTGTTTTGTCTTGTCATGTCTTGTCCTGTCCTGTCTTGTGTTGTCTTGTCATGTCTTGTCTTGTCTTGACTTGTCTTGTGTTGCCTCGTCTTGTCTAGTCTTGTCTTGTGCTGTCCTGACGTGTGTTGTGTTGTTTTGTCTTGTCTTGCTTTGTCTTGTCATGTCCTATCTTGTCTTGTCATGTCTTGTCTTGTCTTGTCTTGTCTTGTCATGTCTTGTCTTGTCTTGTCTTGTCTTGTCTTGTCTTGTCTTGTCTTGTCATGTCTTGTCTTGTCTTGTCTTGTCTTGTCTTGTCTTGTCTTGTCATGTTTTGTCTTGTCCTGTCCTGTCTTGTCTTGTCATGTCTTGTCTTGCCTTGTCCTGTCCTGTCTTGTCTTGTCATGTCTTGTCTTGTCTTGTCTTGTCTTGTCTTGTCTTGTCTTGTCTTGTCTTGTCTTGTCTTGTCTTGTCTTGTCTTGTCTTGTCTTGTCTTGTCTTGTCTTGTCTTATCTTGTCTTGTCTTGTCTTGTCTTGTCTTGTCTTGTCTTGTCTTGTCTTGTCTTGTCTTGTCTTGTCTTGTCTTGTCTTGTCTTGTCTTGTCTTGTCTTGTCTTATCTTGTCTTGTCTTGTCTTGTCATGTCCTGTCTTGTCTTGTCTTGTCATGTCTTGTCTTGTCTTGTCTTGTCCTGTCCTGTCTTGTCTTGTCATGTCTTGTCTTGTCTTGTCTTGTCTTGTCTTGTCATGTCGTGTCTTGTCTTGTCTTGTCTCATCTTGTCTTGTCCTGTCCTGTCTTGTCTTGTCATGTCATGTCATGTCATGTCATGTCGTGTGTTGTTTTGTCTTGTCTTGTCTTGTCTTGTCTTGTCTCGTCTTGTCTTGTCTTGTCTTGTCTTGTCTTGTCTTGTCTTGTCCTGTCCTGACGTGTGTTGTGTTGTTTTGTCTTGTCTTGTTTTGTCTTGTCTTGTTTTGTCGTGTCTTGTATTGTCTTGTTTTCTCATGTAATGTCATGTCGTGTGTTGTGTGGTTTTGTCTTGTCTTGTGTTGTTTTGTCGTGTCATGTCTTGTCTTGTCTTGTCTTCTCCTGTCCTGTCGTGTGTTGTGTTGTTTTGTCTTGTCTTGTCATGTCATGTCATGTCGTGTCTTGTGTTGCTTTGTCTTGTCTTGTCTTGTCATGTCGTGTGTTGTGTTGTTTTGTCTTGTCTTGTTGTGTATTGTCATGTCTTATATTGTCTTGTCTTGTCTTGTGATGTCATGTCATGTCGTGTGTTGTGTTGTTTTGTCTTGTCTTGTCATGTCGTGTGTTGTGTTGTTTTGTCTTGTCTTGCTGTGTATTGTCATGTCTTATATTGTCTTGTCTTGTCTTGTCATGTCATGTCATGTCGTGTCTTGTTTTGTCTTCTCATGTCATGTCTTGTCTTGTCTTGTCCTGTCTTGTCTTGTCTTGTCTTGTCTTGTCTTGTCTTGTCTTGTCTTGTCTTGTCTTGTCTTGTCTTGTCTTGTCTTGTCTTGTCTTGTCTTGTCTTGTCTTGTCTTGTCTTGTCTTGTCTTGTCTTGTCTTGTCTTGTCTTGTCTTGTCTTGTCTTGTCTTGTCTTGTCATGTCTTGTCTTGTCATGTCCTATCTTGTCTTGTCTTGTCTTGTGTTGCCTCGTCTTGTCTTGTCTTGTCTTGTCCTGTCCTGACGTGTGTTGTGTTGTTTTGTCTTGTCTTGCTTTGTCTTGTCATGTCCTATCTTGTCTTGTCATGTCTTGTCTTGTCTTGTCTTGTCTTGTCTTGTCTTGTCTTGTCTTGTGATGTCATGTCGTGTGTTGTGTTGTTTTGTCTTGTCATGTCTTGTCCTGTCCTGTCTTGTGTTGTCTTGTCATGTCTTGTCTTGTCTTGTCTTGTCTTGTGTTGCCTCGTCTTGTCTTGTCTTGTCTTGTGCTGTCCTGACGTGCGTTGTGTTGTTTTGTCTTGTCTTGCTTTGTCTTGTCATGTCCTATCTTGTCTTGTCATGTCTTGTCTTGTCTTGTCTTGTCTTGTCTTGTCTTGTCTTGTCTTGTCTTGTCTTGTCTTGTCTTGTCTTGTCATGTCTTGTCTTGTCATGTCTTGTCTTGTCTTGTCTTGTCTTGTCTTGTCTTGTCTGGTCTTGTCTTGTCTTGTCTTGTCTTGTCTTGTCTTGTCTTGTCTTGTCTTGTCTTGTCTTGTCTTGTCTTGTCTTGTCTTGTCTTGTCTTGTCATGTCGTGTCTTGTCATGTCTTGTCTTGTCTTGTCTTGTCTTGTCTTGTCTTGTCTTGTTTTGTCTTGTCTTGTCTTGTCTTGTCTTGTCTTGTCTTGTCTTGTCTTGTCTTGTCTTGTCTTGTCATGTCTTGTCTTGTCTTGTCTTGTCTTGTCATGTCTTGTCTTGTCTTGTCTTGTCTTGTCTTGTCTTGTCTTGTCATGTCTTGTCTTGTCTTGTCTTGTCTTGTCTTGTCTTGTCTTGTCCTGTCTTGTCTTGTCTTGTCTTGTCATGTTTTGTCTTGTCCTGTCCTGTCTTGTCTTGTCATGTCTTGTCTTGCCTTGTCCTGTCCTGTCTTGTCTTGTCATGTCTTGTCTTGTCTTGTCTTGTCTTGTCTTGTCTTGTCTTGTCTTGTCTTGTCTTGTCTTGTCTTGTCTTGTCTTGTCTTGTCTTGTCTTGTCTTGTCTTGTCTTGTCTTGTCTTGTCTTGTCTTGTCTTGTCTTGTCTTGTCTTGTCTTGTCTTGTCTTGTCTTGTCTTGTCTTGTCTTGTCTTGTCTTGTCTTGTCTTGTCTTGTCTTGTCTTGTCTTGTCTTGTCTTGTCTTGTCTTGTCTTGTCTTGTCTTGTCTTGTCTTGTCTTGTCTTGTCTTGTCTTGTCTTGTCATGTCCTGTCTTGTCTTGTCTTGTCATGTCTTGTCTTGTCTTGTCTTGTCCTGTCCTGTCTTGTCTTGTCATGTCTTGTCTTGTCTTGTCTTGTCTTGTCTTGTCATGTCGTGTCTTGTCTTGTCTTGTCTCATCTTGTCTTGTCCTGTCCTGTCTTGTCTTGTCATGTCATGTCATGTCATGTCATGTCGTGTGTTGTTTTGTCTTGTCTTGTCTTGTCTTGTCCTGTCCTGTCCTGTCTTGTCTTGTCTTGTCTTGTCTTGTCTTGTCTCGTCTTGTCTTGTCTTGTCTTGTCTTGTCTTGTCCTGTCCTGACGTGTGTTGTGTTGTTTTGTCTTGTCTTGTTTTGTCGTGTCTTGTATTGTCTTGTTTTCTCATGTAATGTCATGTCGTGTGTTGTGTGGTTTTGTCTTGTCTTGTCTTGTCTTCTCCTGTCCTGTCGTGTGTTGTGTTGTTTTGTCTTGTCTTGTCATGTCATGTCATGTCGTGTCTTGTGTTGCTTTGTCTTGTCTTGTCTTGTCATGTCGTGTGTTGTGTTGTTTTGTCTTGTCTTGTTGTGTATTGTCATGTCTTATATTGTCTTGTCTTGTCTTGTGATGTCATGTCATGTCGTGTGTTGTGTTGTTTTGTCTTGTCTTGTCATGTCGTGTGTTGTGTTGTTTTGTCTTGTCTTGCTGTGTATTGTCATGTCTTATATTGTCTTGTCTTGTCTTGTCATGTCATGTCATGTCGTGTCTTGTTTTGTCTTCTCATGTCATGTCTTGTCTTGTCTTGTCCTGTCTTGTCTTGTCTTGTCTTGTCTTGTCTTGTCTTGTCTTGTCTTGTCTTGTCTTGTCTTGTCTTGTCTTGTCTTGTCTTGTCTTGTCTTGTCTTGTCTTGTCTTGTCATGTCTTGTCTTGTCATGTCCTATCTTGTCTTGTCTTGTCTTGTGTTGCCTCGTCTTGTCTTGTCTTGTCTTGTCCTGTCCTGACGTGTGTTGTGTTGTTTTGTCTTGTCTTGCTTTGTCTTGTCATGTCCTATCTTGTCTTGTCATGTCTTGTCTTGTCTTGTCTTGTCTTGTCTTGTCTTGTCTTGTCTTGTCTTGTCTTGTCTTGTCTTGTGATGTCATGTCGTGTGTTGTGTTGTTTTGTCTTGTCATGTCTTGTCCTGTCCTGTCTTGTGTTGTCTTGTCATGTCTTGTCTTGTCTTGTCTTGTCTTGTGTTGCCTCGTCTTGTCTTGTCTTGTCTTGTGCTGTCCTGACGTGTGTTGTGTTGTTTTGTCTTGTCTTGCTTTGTCTTGTCATGTCCTATCTTGTCTTGTCATGTCTTGTCTTGTCTTGTCTTGTCTTGTCTTGTCTTGTCTTGTCTTGTCTTGTCTTGTCTTGTCTTGTCTTGTCTTGTCTTGTCATGTCTTGTCTTGTCATGTCCTATCTTGTCTTGTCTTGTCTTGTGTTGCCTCGTCTTGTCTTGTCTTGTCTTGTCCTGTCCTGACGTGTGTTGTGTTGTTTTGTCTTGTCTTGCTTTGTCTTGTCATGTCCTATCTTGTCTTGTCATGTCTTGTCTTGTCTTGTCTTGTCTTGTCTTGTCTTGTCTTGTCTTGTCTTGTCTTGTCTTGTCTTGTCTTGTCTTGTCTTGTCTTGTCTTGTCTTGTGATGTCATGTCGTGTGTTGTGTTGTTTTGTCTTGTCATGTCTTGTCCTGTCCTGTCTTGTGTTGTCTTGTCATGTCTTGTCTTGTCTTGACTTGTCTTGTGTTGCCTCGTCTTGTCTAGTCTTGTCTTGTGCTGTCCTGACGTGTGTTGTGTTGTTTTGTCTTGTCTTGCTTTGTCTTGTCATGTCCTATCTTGTCTTGTCATGTCTTGTCTTGTCTTGTCTTGTCTTGTCATGTCTTGTCTTGTCTTGTCTTGTCTTGTCTTGTCTTGTCTTGTCTTGTCATGTCTTGTCTTGTCTTGTCTTGTCTTGTCTTGTCTTGTCTTGTCTTGTCCTGTCTTGTCTTGTCTTGTCTTGTCATGTTTTGTCTTGTCCTGTCCTGTCTTGTCTTGTCATGTCTTGTCTTGCCTTGTCCTGTCCTGTCTTGTCTTGTCATGTCTTGTTTTGTCTTGTCTTGTCTTGTCTTGTCTTGTCTTGTCTTGTCTTGTCTTGTCTTGTCTTGTCTTGTCTTGTCTTGTCTTGTCTTGTCTTGTCTTGTCTTGTCTTGTCTTGTCTTGTCTTGTCTTGTCTTGTCTTGTCTTGTCTTGTCTTGTCTTGTCTTGTCTTGTCTTGTCTTGTCTTGTCTTGTCTTGCCTTGTCTTGTCTTGTCTTGTCTTGCCTTGTCTTGTCTTGTCTTGTCTTGTCTTGTCTTGTCTTGTCTTGTCTTGTCTTGTCTTGTCTTGTCTTGTCTTGTCTTGTCTTGTCTTGTCTTGTCTTGTCTTGTCTTGTCTTGTCTTGTCTTGTCTTGTCTTGTCTTGTCATGTCCTGTCTTGTCTTGTCTTGTCATGTCTTGTCTTGTCTTGTCTTGTCCTGTCCTGTCTTGTCTTGTCATGTCTTGTCTTGTCTTGTCTTGTCTTGTCTTGTCATGTCGTGTCTTGTCTTGTCTTGTCTCATCTTGTCTTGTCCTGTCCTGTCTTGTCTTGTCTTGTCATGTCGTGTCTTGTCTTGTCTTGTCTCATCTTGTCTTGTCCTGTCCTGTCTTGTCTTGTCATGCCCTGTCTTGTCTTGTCTTGTCATGTCTTGTCTTGTCTTGTCTTGTCCTGTCCTGTCTTGTCTTGTCATGTCTTGTCTTGTCTTGTCTTGTCTTGTCTTGTCATGTCGTGTGTTGTTTTGTCTTGTCTTGTCTTGTCTTGTCTTGTCTCGTCTTGTCTTGTCTTGTCTTGTCTTGTCTTGTCCTGTCCTGACGTGTGTTGTGTTGTTTTGTCTTGTCTTGTTTTGTCTTGTCTTGTTTTGTCGTGTCTTGTATTGTCTTGTTTTCTCATGTAATGTCATGTCGTGTGTTGTGTGGTTTTGTCTTGTCTTGTGTTGTTTTGTCGTGTCATGTCTTGTCTTGTCTTGTCTTGTCTTCTCCTGTCCTGTCGTGTGTTGTGTTGTTTTGTCTTGTCTTGTCATGTCATGTCATGTCGTGTCTTGTGTTGCTTTGTCTTGTCTTGTCTTGTCATGTCGTGTGTTGTGTTGTTTTGTCTTGTCTTGTTGTGTATTGTCATGTCTTATATTGTCTTGTCTTGTCTTGTGATGTCATGTCATGTCGTGTGTTGTGTTGTTTTGTCTTGTCTTGTCATGTCGTGTGTTGTGTTGTTTTGTCTTGTCTTGCTGTGTATTGTCATGTCTTATATTGTCTTGTCTTGTCTTGTCATGTCATGTCATGTCGTGTCTTGTTTTGTCTTCTCATGTCATGTCTTGTCTTGTCTTGTCCTGTCTTGTCTTGTCTTGTCTTGTCTTGTCTTGTCTTGTCTTGTCTTGTCTTGTCTTGTCTTGTCTTGTCTTGTCTTGTCTTGTCTTGTCTTGTCTTGTCTTGTCTTGTCTTGTCTTGTCTTGTCTTGTCTTGTCTTGTCTTGTCTTGTCTTGTCTTGTCTTGTCTTGTCTTGTCTTGTCTTGTCTTGTTTTGTCTTGTCTTGTCTTGTCTTGTCTTGTCTTGTCTTGTCTTGTCTTGTCTTGTCTTGTCTTGTCATGTCTTGTCTTGTCCTATCTTGTCTTGTCTTGTCTTGTGTTGCCTCGTCTTGTCTTGTCTTGTCTTGTCCTGTCCTGACGTGTGTTGTGTTGTTTTGTCTTGTCTTGCTTTGTCTTGTCATGTCCTATCTTGTCTTGTCATGTCTTGTCTTGTCTTGTCTTGTCTTGTCTTGTCTTGTCTTGTCTTGTGATGTCATGTCGTGTGTTGTGTTGTTTTGTCTTGTCATGTCTTGTCCTGTCCTATCTTGTGTTGTCTTGTCATGTCTTGTCTTGTCTTGTCTTGTCTTGTGTTGCCTCGTCTTGTCTTGTCTTGTCTTGTGCTGTCCTGACGTGCGTTGTGTTGTTTTGTCTTGTCTTGCTTTGTCTTGTCATGTCCTATCTTGTCTTGTCATGTCTTGTCTTGTCTTGTCTTGTCTTGTCTTGTCTTGTCTTGTCTTGTCTTGTCTTGTCTTGTCTTGTCTTGTCTTGTCTTGTCTTGTCATGTCTTGTCTTGTCATGTCCTATCTTGTCTTGTCTTGTCTTGTGTTGACTCGTCTTGTCTTGTCTTGTCTTGTCCTGTCCTGACGTGTGTTGTGTTGTTTTGTCTTGTCTTGCTTTGTCTTGTCATGTCCTATCTTGTCTTGTCATGTCTTGTCTTGTCTTGTCTTGTCTTGTCTTGTCTTGTCTTGTCTTGTCTTGTCTTGTCTTGTCTTGTCTTGTCTTGTCTTGTCTTGTCTTGTGATGTCATGTCGTGTGTTGTGTTGTTTTGTCTTGTCATGTCTTGTCCTGTCCTGTCTTGTGTTGTCTTGTCATGTCTTGTCTTGTCTTGACTTGTCTTGTGTTGCCTCGTCTTGTCTAGTCTTGTCTTGTGCTGTCCTGACGTGTGTTGTGTTGTTTTGTCTTGTCTTGCTTTGTCTTGTCATGTCCTATCTTGTCTTGTCATGTCTTGTCTTGTCTTGTCTTGTCTTGTCTTGTCTTGTCTTGTCTTGTCTTGTCTTGTCTTGTCTTGTCTTGTCTTGTATTGTCTTGTCTTGTCTTGTCTTGTCTTGTCTTGTCTTGTATTGTCTTGTCTTGTCTTGTCTTGTCTTGTCTTGTCTTGTCTTGTCTTGTGTTGTCTTGTCTAATCTTGTCATGTCGTGTGTTGTGTTGTTTTGTCTTGCCTTGTTGACAATACACAACAAGGCAAGACAAAACAACATATATATATTGTCTTGTCTTGTCTTGTCATGTCATGTCATGTCGTGTGTTGTGTTGTTTTGTCTTGTCTTGTTTTGTCTTCTCATGTCATGTCTTGTCTTGTCTTGTCCTGTCTTGTCTTGTCTTGTCTTGTCTTGTCTTGTCTTGTCTTGTCTTGTCTTGTCTTGTCTTGTCTTGTCATGTCTTGTCTTGTCATGTCCTATCTTGTCTTGTCTTGTCTTGTGTTGCCTCGTCTTGTCTTGTCTTGTCCTATCTTGTCTTGTCATGTCTTGTCTTGTCTTGTCTTATATTGTCTTGTCTTGTCTTGTCTTGTCTTGTCTTGTCTTGTCTTGTCTTGTCTTGTCTTGTCTTGTCTTGTCTTGTCTTGTCTTGTCTTGTCTTGTCTTGTCCTGTCTTGTCTTGTCATGTCATGTCATGTGTTGTCTTGTCTTGTCTTGTCTTGTCTTGTCTTGTCTGGTCTTGTCTTGTCTTGTCATGTCTTGTCTTGTCTTCTGATGTCATGTCATGTCGTGTGTTGTGTTGTTTTGTCTTGTCTTGTCATGTCGTGTGTTGTGTTGCCTTGTCTTGTCTTGCTGTGTATTGTCATGTCTTATATTGTCTTGTCTTGTCATGTCATGTCATGTCATGTCGTGTGTTGTGTTGTTTTGTCTTGTCTTGTTTTGTCTTCTTATGTCTTGTCTTGTCTTGTCTTGTCTTGTTTTGTCTTGTCTTGTCTTGTCTTGTCTTGTTTTGTCTTGTCATGTCTTGTCTTGTCTTGTCTTGTCTTGTCTTGTCTTGTCCTGTCTTGTCTTGTCTTGTCTTGTCATGTTTTGTCTTGTCCTGTCCTGTCTTGTCTTGTCTTGTCTTGTCATGTCTTGTCTTGTCTTGTCCTGTCTTGTCTCGTCATGTCTTGTCTTGTCTTGTCTTGTCTTGTCTTGTCTTGTCTTATCTGGTCTTGTCTTGTCTTGTCTTGTCTTGTCTTGTCTTGTCTTGTCTTATCTGGTCTTGTCTTGTCTTGTCTTGTCATGTCTTGTCTTGTCTTGTCTTGTCTTGTCTTGTCTTGTCTTGTCTTGTCTTGTCTTGTCTTGTCTTGTCTTGTATTGTCTTGTCTTGTCTTGTCTTGTCTTGTCTTGTCTTGTCTTGTCTTGTCTTGTATTGTCTTGTCTTGTCTTGTCTTGTCTTGTCTTGTCATGTCTTGTCTTGTCTTGTCTTGTCTTGTCATGTCTTGTCTTGTCTTGTCTTGTCTTGTCTTGTCTTGTCATGTCTTGTCTTGTCTTGTCTTGTCTTGTCTTGTCTTGTCCTGTCTTGTCTTGTCTTGTCTTGTCATGTTTTGTCTTGTCCTGTCCTGTCTTGTCTTGTCTTGTCATGTCTTGTCTTGCCTTGTCCTGTCCTGTCTTGTCTTGTCATGTCTTGTCTTGTCTTGTCTTGTCTTGTCTTGTCTTGTCTTGTCTTGTCTTGTCTTGTCTTGTCTTGTCTTGTCTTGTCTTGTCTTGTCTTGTCTTGTCTTGTCTTGTCTTGTCTTGTCTTGTCTTGTCTTGTCTTGTCTTGTCTTGTCTTGTCTTGTCTTGTCTTGTCTTGTCTTGTCTTGTCTTGTCTTGTCTTGTCATGTCCTGTCTTGTCTTGTCTTGTCATGTCTTGTCTTGTCTTGTCTTGTCCTGTCCTGTCTTGTCTTGTCATGTCTTGTCTTGTCTTGTCTTGTCTTGTCTTGTCATGTCGTGTCTTGTCTTGTCTTGTCTCATCTTGTCTTGTCCTGTCCTGTCTTGTCTTGTCATGTCATGTCATGTCATGTCATGTCGTGTGTTGTTTTGTCTTGTCTTGTCTTGTCTTGTCCTGTCCTGTCCTGTCTTGTCTTGTCTTGTCTTGTCTTGTCTTGTCTTGTCTCGTCTTGTCTTGTCTTGTCTTGTCTTGTCTTGTCCTGTCCTGACGTGTGTTGTGTTGTTTTGTCTTGTCTTGTTTTGTCGTGTCTTGTATTGTCTTGTTTTCTCATGTAATGTCATGTCGTGTGTTGTGTGGTTTTGTCTTGTCTTGTGTTGTTTTGTCGTGTCATGTCTTGTCTTGTCTTGTCTTCTCCTGTCCTGTCGTGTGTTGTGTTGTTTTGTCTTGTCTTGTCATGTCATGTCATGTCGTGTCTTGTGTTGCTTTGTCTTGTCTTGTCTTGTCATGTCGTGTGTTGTGTTGTTTTGTCTTGTCTTGTTGTGTATTGTCATGTCTTGTCTTGTGATGTCATGTCATGTCGTGTGTTGTGTTGTTTTGTCTTGTCTTGTCATGTCGTGTGTTGTGTTGTTTTGTCTTGTCTTGCTGTGTATTGTCATGTCTTATATTGTCTTGTCTTGTCTTGTCATGTCATGTCATGTCGTGTGTTGTGTTGTTTTGTCTTGTCTTGTTTTGTCTTCTCATGTCATGTCTTGTCTTGTCTTGTCTTGTCTTGTCTTGTCCTGTCCTGACGTGTGTTGTGTTGTTTTGTCTTGTCTTGTTTTGTCGTGTCTTGTATTGTCTTGTTTTCTCATGTAATGTCATGTCGTGTGTTGTGTGGTTTTGTCTTGTCTTGTGTTGTTTTGTCGTGTCATGTCTTGTCTTGTCTTGTCTTCTCCTGTCCTGTCGTGTGTTGTGTTGTTTTGTCTTGTCTTGTCATGTCATGTCATGTCGTGTCTTGTGTTGCTTTGTCTTGTCTTGTCTTGTCATGTCGTGTGTTGTGTTGTTTTGTCTTGTCTTGTTGTGTATTGTCATGTCTTGTCTTGTGATGTCATGTCATGTCGTGTGTTGTGTTGTTTTGTCTTGTCTTGTAATGTCGTGTGTTGTGTTGTTTTGTCTTGTCTTGCTGTGTATTGTCATGTCTTATATTGTCTTGTCTTGTCTTGTCTTGTCTTGTCTTGTCTTGTCTTGTCTTGTCTTGTCTTGTCTTGTCATATCTTGTCTTGTCATGTCCTATATTGTCTTGTCTTGTCTTGTGTTGCCTCGTCTTGTCTTGTCTTGTCTTGTCTTGTCTTGTCTTGTCTTGTCCTGTCCTGACGTGTGTTGTGTTGTTTTGTCTTGTCTTGTCTTGTCTTGTCATGTCTTGTCTTGTCTTGTCTTGTCTTGTCTTGTCTTGTCCTGTCTTGTCTTGTCTTGTCTTGTCATGTTTTGTCTTGTCCTGTCCTGTCTTGTCTTGTCTTGTCATGTCTTGTCTTGTCTTGTCTTGTCTTGTCTTGTCTTGTCTTGTCATGTCTTGTCTTGTCTTGTCTTGTCTTGTCTTGTCTTTTCCTGTCTTGTCTTGTCTTGTCTTGTCTTGTCATGTTTTGTCTTGTCATGTCCTGTCTTGTCTTGTCTTGTCATGTCTTGTCTTGCCTTGTCCTGTCCTGTCTTGTCTTGTCATGTCTTGTCTTGTCTTGTCTTGTCTTGTCTTGTCTTGTCTTGTCTTGTCTTGTCTTGTCTTGTCTTGTCTTGTCTTGTCTTGTCATGTCCTATCTTGTCTTGTCTTGTCTTGTGTTGCCTCGTCTTGTCTTGTCTTGTCTTGTCCTGTCCTGACGTGTGTTGTGTTGTTTTGTCTTGTCTTGCTTTGTCTTGTCATGTCCTATCTTGTCTTGTCATGTCTTGTCTTGTCTTGTCTTGTCTTGTCTTGTCTTGTCTTGTCTTGTCTTGTCTTGTGATGTCATGTCGTGTGTTGTGTTGTTTTGTCTTGTCATGTCTTGTCCTGTCCTGTCTTGTGTTGTCTTGTCATGTCTTGTCTTGTCTTGTCTTGTCTTATGTTGCCTCGTCTTGTCTTGTCTTGTCTTGTGCTGTCCTGACGTGTGTTGTGTTGTTTTGTCTTGTCTTGCTTTGTCTTGTCATGTCCTATCTTGTCTTGTCATGTCTTGTCTTGTCTTGTCTTGTCTTGTCTTGTCTTGTCTTGTCATATCTTGTCTTGTCATGTCCTATCTTGTCTTGTCTTGTCTTGTGTTGCCTCGTCTTGTCTTGTCTTGTCTTGTCTTGTCTTGTCTTGTCTTGTCTTGTCCTGTCCTGACGTGTGTTGTGTTGTTTTGTCTTGTCTTGCTTTGTCTTGTCATGTCCTATCTTGTCTTGTCATGTCTTGTCTTGTCTTGTCTTGTCTTGTCTTGTCTTGTCTTGTCTTGTCTTGTCTTGTCTTGTCTTGTCTTGTCTTGTCTTGTCTTGTCTTGTCTTGTCTTGTCTTGTCTTGTCTTGTCTTGTCTTGTGATGTCATGTCGTGTGTTGTGTTGTTTTGTCTTGTCTTGTCTTGTCTTGTCTTGTCTTGTCTTGTCTTGTCTTGTCATGTCTTGTCTTGTCATGTCCTATCTTGTCTTGTCTTGTCTTGTGTTGCCTCGTCTTGTCTTGTCTTGTCTTGTCCTGTCCTGACGTGTGTTGTGTTGTTTTGTCTTGTCTTGCTTTGTCTTGTCATGTCCTATCTTGTCTTGTCATGTCTTGTCTTGTCTTGTCTTGTCTTGTCTTGTCTTGTCTTGTCTTGTCTTGTCTTGTCTTGTCTTGTCTTGTCTTGTCTTGTCTTGTCTTGTCTTGTCTTGTCTTGTCTTGTCTTGTCTTGTCTTGTCTTGTCTTGTCTTGTCTTGTCTTGTCTTGTGATGTCATGTCGTGTGTTGTGTTGTTTTGTCTTGTCATGTCTTGTCCTGTCCTGTCTTGTGTTGTCTTGTCATGTCTTGTCTTGTCTTGACTTGTCTTGTGTTGCCTCGTCTTGTCTAGTCTTGTCTTGTGCTGTCCTGACGTGTGTTGTGTTGTTTTGTCTTGTCTTGCTTTGTCTTGTCATGTCCTATCTTGTCTTGTCATGTCTTGTCTTGTCTTGTCTTGTCTTGTCATGTCTTGTCTTGTCTTGTCTTGTCTTGTCTTGTCTTGTCTTGTCTTGTCATGTCTTGTCTTGTCTTGTCTTGTCTTGTCTTGTCTTGTCTTGTCCTGTCTTGTCTTGTCTTGTCTTGTCATGTTTTGTCTTGTCCTGTCCTGTCTTGTCTTGTCATGTCTTGTCTTGCCTTGTCCTGTCCTGTCTTGTCTTGTCATGTCTTGTCTTGTCTTGTCTTGTCTTGTCTTGTCTTGTCTTGTCTTGTCTTGTCTTGTCTTGTCTTGTCTTGTCTTGTCTTGTCTTGTCTTGTCTTGTCTTGTCTTGTCTTGTCTTGTCTTGTCTTGTCTTGTCTTGTCTTGTCTTGTCTTGTCTTGTCTTGTCTTGTCTTGTCTTGTCTTGTCTTGTCTTGTCTTGTCTTGTCTTGTCTTGTCTTGTCTTGTCTTGTCTTGTCTTGTCTTGTCTTGTCTTGTCATGTCCTGTCTTGTCTTGTCTTGTCATGTCTTGTCTTGTCTTGTCTTGTCCTGTCCTGTCTTGTCTTGTCATGTCTTGTCTTGTCTTGTCTTGTCTTGTCTTGTCATGTCGTGTCTTGTCTTGTCTTGTCTCATCTTGTCTTGTCCTGTCCTGTCTTGTCTTGTCATGTCATGTCATGTCATGTCATGTCGTGTGTTGTTTTGTCTTGTCTTGTCTTGTCTTGTCTTGTCTCGTCTTGTCTTGTCTTGTCTTGTCTTGTCTTGTCTTGTCTTGTCTTGTCCTGTCCTGACGTGTGTTGTGTTGTTTTGTCTTGTCTTGTTTTGTCTTGTCTTGTTTTGTCGTGTCTTGTATTGTCTTGTTTTCTCATGTAATGTCATGTCGTGTGTTGTGTGGTTTTGTCTTGTCTTGTGTTGTTTTGTCGTGTCATGTCTTGTCTTGTCTTGTCTTCTCCTGTCCTGTCGTGTGTTGTGTTGTTTTGTCTTGTCTTGTCATGTCATGTCATGTCGTGTCTTGTGTTGCTTTGTCTTGTCTTGTCTTGTCATGTCGTGTGTTGTGTTGTTTTGTCTTGTCTTGTTGTGTATTGTCATGTCTTATATTGTCTTGTCTTGTCTTGTGATGTCATGTCATGTCGTGTGTTGTGTTGTTTTGTCTTGTCTTGTCATGTCGTGTGTTGTGTTGTTTTGTCTTGTCTTGCTGTGTACTGTCATGTCTTATATTGTCTTGTCTTGTCTTGTCATGTCATGTCATGTCGTGTCTTGTTTTGTCTTCTCATGTCATGTCTTGTCTTGTCTTGTCCTGTCATGTCTTGTCTTGTCTTGTCCTGTCTTGTCTTGTCTTGTCTTGTCTTGTCTTGTCTTGTCTTGTCTTGTCTTGTCTTGTCTTGTCTTGTCTTGTCTTGTCTTGTCTTGTCTTGTCTTGTCATGTCTTGTCTTGTCATGTCCTATCTTGTCTTGTCTTGTCTTGTGTTGCCTCGTCTTGTCTTGTCTTGTCTTGTCCTGTCCTGACGTGTGTTGTGTTGTTTTGTCTTGTCTTGCTTTGTCTTGTCATGTCCTATCTTGTCTTGTCATGTCTTGTCTTGTCTTGTCTTGTCTTGTCTTGTCTTGTCTTGTCTTGTCTTGTGATGTCATGTCGTGTGTTGTGTTGTTTTGTCTTGTCATGTCTTGTCCTGTCCTGTCTTGTGTTGTCTTGTCATGTCTTGTCTTGTCTTGTCTTGTCTTGTGTTGCCTCGTCTTGTCTTGTCTTGTCTTGTGCTGTCCTGACGTGCGTTGTGTTGTTTTGTCTTGTCTTGCTTTGTCTTGTCATGTCCTATCTTGTCTTGTCATGTCTTGTCTTGTCTTGTCTTGTCTTGTCTTGTCTTGTCTTGTCTTGTCTTGTCTTGTCTTGTCTTGTCTTGTCTTGTCTTGTCATGTCTTGTCATGTCTTGTCTTGTCTTGTCTTGTCTTGTCTTGTCTTGTCTGGTCTTGTCTTGTCTTGTCTTGTCTTGTCTTGTCTTGTCTTGTCTTGTCTTGTCTTGTGTTGTCTTGTCTTGTCTTGTCTTGTCTTGTCTTGTCATGTCTTGTCTTGTCTTGTCTTGTCTTGTCTTGTCTTGTCTTGTCTTGTCTTGTCTTGTCTTGTCTTGTCTTGTCTTGTCTTGTCTTGTCTTGTCTTGTCATGTCTTGTCTTGTCTTGTCTTGTCTTGTCATGTCTTGTCTTGTCTTGTCTTGTCTTGTCTTGTCTTGTCTTGTCATGTCTTGTCTTGTCTTGTCTTGTCTTGTCTTGTCTTGTCTTGTCCTGTCTTGTCTTGTCTTGTCTTGTCATGTTTTGTCTTGTCCTGTCCTGTCTTGTCTTGTCATGTCTTGTCTTGCCTTGTCCTGTCCTGTCTTGTCTTGTCATGTCTTGTCTTGTCTTGTCTTGTCTTGTCTTGTCTTGTCTTGTCTTGTCTTGTCTTGTCTTGTCTTGTCTTGTCTTGTCTTGTCTTGTCTTGTCGTGTCTTGTCTTGTCTTGTCTTGTCTTGTCTTGTCTTGTCTTGTCTTGTCTTGTCTTGTCTTGTCTTGTCTTGTCTTGTCTTGTCTTGTCTTGTCTTGTCTTGTCTTGTCTTGTCATGTCCTGTCTTGTCTTGTCTTGTCATGTCTTGTCTTGTCTTGTCTTGTCCTGTCCTGTCTTGTCTTGTCATGTCTTGTCTTGTCTTGTCTTGTCTTGTCTTGTCATGTCGTGTCTTGTCTTGTCTTGTCTCATCTTGTCCTGTCCTGTCTTGTCTTGTCATGTCATGTCATGTCATGTCATGTCGTGTGTTGTTTTGTCTTGTCTTGTCTTGTCTTGTCCTGTCCTGTCCTGTCTTGTCTTGTCTTGTCTTGTCTTGTCTTGTCTCGTCTTGTCTTGTCTTGTCTTGTCTTGTCTTGTCCTGTCCTGACGTGTGTTGTGTTGTTTTGTCTTGTCTTGTTTTGTCTTGTCTTGTTTTGTCGTGTCTTGTATTGTCTTGTTTTCTCATGTAATGTCATGTCGTGTGTTGTGTGGTTTTGTCTTGTCTTGTCTTGTCTTCTCCTGTCCTGTCGTGTGTTGTGTTGTTTTGTCTTGTCTTGTCATGTCATGTCATGTCGTGTCTTGTGTTGCTTTGTCTTGTCTTGTCTTGTCATGTCGTGTGTTGTGTTGTTTTGTCTTGTCTTGTTGTGTATTGTCATGTCTTATATTGTCTTGTCTTGTCTTGTGATGTCATGTCATGTCGTGTGTTGTGTTGTTTTGTCTTGTCTTGTCATGTCGTGTGTTGTGTTGTTTTGTCTTGTCTTGCTGTGTATTGTCATGTCTTATATTGTCTTGTCTTGTCTTGTCTTGTCCTGTCTTGTCTTGTCTTGTCTTGTCTTGTCTTGTCTTGTCTTGTCTTGTCTTGTCTTGTCTTGTCTTGTCTTGTCTTGTCTTGTCTTGTCTTGTCTTGTCTTGTCTTGTCTTGTCTTGTCTTGTCATGTCTTGTCTTGTCATGTCCTATCTTGTCTTGTCTTGTCTTGTGTTGCCTCGTCTTGTCTTGTCTTGTCTTGTCCTGTCCTGACGTGTGTTGTGTTGTTTTGTCTTGTCTTGCTTTGTCTTGTCATGTCCTATCTTGTCTTGTCATGTCTTGTCTTGTCTTGTCTTGTCTTGTCTTGTCTTGTCTTGTCTTGTCTTGTCTTGTCTTGTGATGTCATGTCGTGTGTTGTGTTGTTTTGTCTTGTCATGTCTTGTCCTGTCCTGTCTTGTGTTGTCTTGTCATGTCTTGTCTTGTCTTGTCTTGTCTTGTGTTGCCTCGTCTTGTCTTGTCTTGTCTTGTGCTGTCCTGACGTGTGTTGTGTTGTTTTGTCTTGTCTTGCTTTGTCTTGTCATGTCCTATCTTGTCTTGTCATGTCTTGTCTTGTGTTGTCTTGTCTTGTCTTGTCTTGTCTTGTCTTGTCTTGTCTTGTCTTGTCTTGTCTTGTCATGTCTTGTCTTGTCATGTCCTATCTTGTCTTGTCTTGTCTTGTGTTGCCTCGTCTTGTCTTGTCTTGTCTTGTCCTGTCCTGACGTGTGTTGTGTTGTTTTGTCTTGTCTTGCTTTGTCTTGTCATGTCCTATCTTGTCTTGTCATGTCTTGTCTTGTCTTGTCTTGTCTTGTCTTGTCTTGTCTTGTCTTGTCTTGTCTTGTCTTGTCTTGTCTTGTCTTGTCTTGTCTTGTCTTGTGATGTCATGTCGTGTGTTGTGTTGTTTTGTCTTGTCATGTCTTGTCCTGTCCTGTCTTGTGTTGTCTTGTCATGTCTTGTCTTGTCTTGACTTGTCTTGTGTTGCCTCGTCTTGTCTAGTCTTGTCTTGTGCTGTCCTGACGTGTGTTGTGTTGTTTTGTCTTGTCTTGCTTTGTCTTGTCATGTCCTATCTTGTCTTGTCATGTCTTGTCTTGTCTTGTCTTGTCTTGTCATGTCTTGTCTTGTCTTGTCTTGTCTTGTCTTGTCTTGTCTTGTCTTGTCATGTCTTGTCTTGTCTTGTCTTGTCTTGTCTTGTCTTGTCTTGTCTTGTCCTGTCTTGTCTTGTCTTGTCTTGTCATGTTTTGTCTTGTCCTGTCCTGTCTTGTCTTGTCATGTCTTGTCTTGCCTTGTCCTGTCCTGTCTTGTCTTGTCATGTCTTGTCTTGTCTTGTCTTGTCTTGTCTTGTCTTGTCTTGTCTTGTCTTGTCTTGTCTTGTCTTGTCTTGTCTTGTCTTGTCTTGTCTTGTCTTGTCTTGTCTTGTCTTGTCTTGTCTTGTCTTGTCTTGTCTTGTCTTGTCTTGTCTTGTCTTGTCTTGTCTTGTCTTGTCTTGTCTTGTCTTGTCTTGTCTTGTCTTGTCTTGTCTTGTCTTGTCTTGTCTTGTCTTGTCTTGTCTTGTCTTGTCTTGTCTTGTCTTGTCTTGTCTTGTCTTGTCTTGTCTTGTCTTGTCTTGTCTTGTCTTGTCATGTCCTGTCTTGTCTTGTCTTGTCATGTCTTGTCTTGTCTTGTCTTGTCCTGTCCTGTCTTGTCTTGTCATGTCTTGTCTTGTCTTGTCTTGTCTTGTCTTGTCATGTCGTGTCTTGTCTTGTCTTGTCTCATCTTGTCTTGTCCTGTCCTGTCTTGTCTTGTCATGTCATGTCATGTCATGTCATGTCGTGTGTTGTTTTGTCTTGTCTTGTCTTGTCTTGTCTTGTCTCGTCTTGTCTTGTCTTGTCTTGTCTTGTCCTGTCCTGACGTGTGTTGTGTTGTTTTGTCTTGTCTTGTTTTGTCTTGTCTTGTTTTGTCGTGTCTTGTATTGTCTTGTTTTCTCATGTAATGTCATGTCGTGTGTTGTGTGGTTTTGTCTTGTCTTGTGTTGTTTTGTCGTGTCATGTCTTGTCTTGTCTTGTCTTCTCCTGTCCTGTCGTGTGTTGTGTTGTTTTGTCTTGTCTTGTCATGTCATGTCATGTCGTGTCTTGTGTTGCTTTGTCTTGTCTTGTCTTGTCATGTCGTGTGTTGTGTTGTTTTGTCTTGTCTTGTTGTGTATTGTCATGTCTTATATTGTCTTGTCTTGTCTTGTGATGTCATGTCATGTCGTGTGTTGTGTTGTTTTGTCTTGTCTTGTCATGTCGTGTGTTGTGTTGTTTTGTCTTGTCTTGCTGTGTATTGTCATGTCTTATATTGTCTTGTCTTGTCTTGTCATGTCATGTCATGTCGTGTCTTGTTTTGTCTTCTCATGTCATGTCTTGTCTTGTCTTGTCCTGTCTTGTCTTGTCTTGTCTTGTCTTGTCTTGTCTTGTCTTGTCTTGTCTTGTCTTGTCTTGTCTTGTCTTGTCTTGTCTTGTCTTGTCTTGTCTTGTCTTGTCTTGTCTTGTCTTGTCTTGTCTTGTCTTGTCTTGTCTTGTCTTGTCTTGTCTTGTCTTGTCTTGTCTTGTCTTGTCTTGTCTTGTCTTGTCTTGTCTTGTCTTGTCTTGTCTTGTCTTGTCTTGTCTTGTCTTGTCTTGTCTTGTCTTGTCTTGTCTTGTCTTGTCTTGTCTTGTCTTGTCATGTCTTGTCTTGTCATGTCCTATCTTGTCTTGTCTTGTCTTGTGTTGCCTCGTCTTGTCTTGTCTTGTCTTGTCCTGTCCTGACGTGTGTTGTGTTGTTTTGTCTTGTCTTGCTTTGTCTTGTCATGTCCTATCTTGTCTTGTCATGTCTTGTCTTGTCTTGTCTTGTCTTGTCTTGTCTTGTCTTGTCTTGTGATGTCATGTCGTGTGTTGTGTTGTTTTGTCTTGTCATGTCTTGTCCTGTCCTGTCTTGTGTTGTCTTGTCATGTCTTGTCTTGTCTTGTCTTGTGTTGCCTCGTCTTGTCTTGTCTTGTCTTGTGCTGTCCTGACGTGCGTTGTGTTGTTTTGTCTTGTCTTGCTTTGTCTTGTCATGTCCTATCTTGTCTTGTCATGTCTTGTCTTGTCTTGTCTTGTCTTGTCTTGTCTTGTCTTGTCTTGTCTTGTCTTGTCTTGTCTTGTCTTGTCTTGTCTTGTCATGTCTTGTCTTGTCATGTCCTATCTTGTCTTGTCTTGTCTTGTGTTGACTCGTCTTGTCTTGTCTTGTCTTGTCCTGTCCTGACGTGTGTTGTGTTGTTTTGTCTTGTCTTGCTTTGTCTTGTCATGTCCTATCTTGTCTTGTCATGTCTTGTCTTGT
This sequence comes from Zeugodacus cucurbitae, assembly GCF_028554725.1. Classification (NCBI taxonomy): domain Eukaryota; kingdom Metazoa; phylum Arthropoda; class Insecta; order Diptera; family Tephritidae; genus Zeugodacus; species Zeugodacus cucurbitae. The sequence goes on along the minus strand of NC_071672.1, from coordinate 21,266,447 downwards.
CTTGTCTTGTCTTGTCTTGTCTTGTCTTGTCTTGTCTTGTCTTGTCTTGTCTTGTCTTGTCTTGTCTTGTCTTGTCTTGTCTTGTCTTGTCTTGTCTTGTCTTGTCTTGTCTTGTCTTGTGATGTCATGTCGTGTGTTGTGTTGTTTTGTCTTGTCATGTCTTGTCCTGTCCTGTCTTGTGTTGTCTTGTCATGTCTTGTCTTGTCTTGACTTGTCTTGTGTTGCCTCGTCTTGTCTAGTCTTGTCTTGTGCTGTCCTGACGTGTGTTGTGTTGTTTTGTCTTGTCTTGCTTTGTCTTGTCATGTCCTATCTTGTCTTGTCATGTCTTGTCTTGTCTTGTCTTGTCTTGTCTTGTCTTGTCTTGTCTTGTCTTGTCTTGTCTTGTCTTGTCTTGTCTTGTCTTGTCTTGTCTTGTCTTGTATTGTCTTGTCTTGTCTTGTCTTGTCTTGTCTTGTCTTGTCTTGTCTTGTCTTGTCTTGTCTTGTATTGTCTTGTCTTGTCTTGTCTTGTCTTGTCTTGTCTTGTCTTGTGTTGTCTTGTCTAATCTTGTCATGTCGTGTGTTGTTTTGTTTTGTCTTGCCTTGTAGACAATACACAACAAGGCAAGACAAAACAACATATATATATTGTCTTGTCTTGTCTTGTCATGTCATGTCATGTCGTGTGTTGTGTTGTTTTGTCTTGTCTTGTTTTGTCTTCTCATGTCATGTCTTGTCTTGTCTTGTCCTGTCTTGTCTTGTCTTGTCTTGTCTTGTCTTGTCTTGTCTTGTCTTGTCTTGTCTTGTCTTGTCTTGTCTTGTCTTGTCTTGTCTTGTCTTGTCTTGTCTTGTCTTGTCTTGTCATGTCTTGTCTTGTCATGTCCTATCTTGTCTTGTCTTGTCTTGTGTTGCCTCGTCTTGTCTTGTCTTGTCCTATCTTGTCTTGTCATGTCTTGTCTTGTCTTGTCTTATATTGTCTTGTCTTGTCTTGTCTTGTCTTGTCTTGTCTTGTCTTGTCTTGTCTTGTCTTGTCTTGTCTTGTCTTGTCTTGTCTTGTCTTGTCCTGTCTTGTCTTGTCATGTCATGTCATGTGTTGTCTTGTCTTGTCTTGTCTTGTCTTGTCTGGTCTTGTCTTGTCTTGTCATGTCTTGTCTTGTCTTCTGATGTCATGTCATGTCGTGTGTTGTGTTGTTTTGTCTTGTCTTGTCATGTCGTGTGTTGTGTTGCCTTGTCTTGTCTTGCTGTGTATTGTCTTGTCTTGTCATGTCATGTCATGTCATGTCGTGTGTTGTGTTGTTTTGTCTTGTCTTGTTTTGTCTTCTCATGTCTTGTCTTGTCTTGTCTTGTCTTGTTTTGTCTTGTCATGTCTTGTCTTGTCTTGTCTTGTCTTGTCTTGTCTTGTCTTGTCTTGTCCTGTCTTGTCTTGTCTTGTCTTGTCATGTTTTGTCTTGTCCTGTCCTGTCTTGTCTTGTCTTGTCTTGTCATGTCTTGTCTTGTCTTGTCCTGTCTTGTCTTGTCATGTCTTGTCTTGTCTTGTCTTGTCTTGTCTTGTCTTGTCTTGTCTGGTCTTGTCTTGTCTTGTCTTGTCTTGTCTTGTCTTGTCTTGTCTTGTCTTGTCTTGTCTTGTCTTGTCTTGTCTTGTCTTGTCTTGTCTTGTCTTGTCTTGTCTTGTCTTGTCATGTCGTGTCTTGTCATGTCTTGTCTTGTCTTGTCTTGTCTTGTCTTGTCTTGTCTTGTCTTGTCTTGTCTTGTCTTGTCTTGTCTTGTCTTGTCTTGTCTTGTCTTGTCTTGTCATGTCTTGTCTTGTCTTGTCTTGTCTTGTCATGTCTTGTCTTGTCTTGTCTTGTCTTGTCATGTCTTGTCTTGTCTTGTCTTGTCTTGTCTTGTCTTGTCTTGTCTTGTCTTGTCTTGTCTTGTCTTGTCTTGTCTTGTCTTGTCATGTCTTGTCTTGTCTTGTCTTGTCTTGTCATGTCTTGTCTTGTCTTGTCTTGTCTTGTCATGTCTTGTCTTGTCTTGTCTTGTCTTGTCTTGTCTTGTCTTGTCATGTCTTGTCTTGTCTTGTCTTGTCTTGTCTTGTCTTGTCCTGTCTTGTCTTGTCTTGTCTTGTCATGTCGTGTCTTGTCTTGTCTTGTCTCATCTTGTCTTGTCCTGTCCTGTCTTGTCTTGTCATGTCATGTCATGTCATGTCATGTCGTGTGTTGTTTTGTCTTGTCTTGTCTTGTCTTGTCCTGTCCTGTCCTGTCTTGTCTTGTCTTGTCTTGTCTTGTCTTGTCTTGTCTCGTCTTGTCTTGTCTTGTCTTGCCTTGTCTTGTCCTGTCCTGACGTGTGTTGTGTTGTTTTGTCTTGTCTTGTTTTGTCTTGTCATGTCCTATCTTGTCTTGTCTTGTCTTGTGTTGCCTCGCCTTGTCTTGTCTTGTCTTGTCCTGTCCTGACGTGTGTTGTGTTGTTTTGTCTTGTCTTGTCTTGTCTTGTCTTGTCTTGTCTTGTCTCGTCTTGTCTTGTCTTGTCTTGTCTTGTCTTGTCCTGTCCTGACGTGTGTTGTGTTGTTTTGTCTTGTCTTGTTTTGTCTTGTCATGTCCTATCTTGTCTTGTCTTGTCTTGTGTTGCCTCGCCTTGTCTTGTCTTGTCTTGTCCTGTCCTGACGTGTGTTGTGTTGTTTTGTCTTGTCTTGTCTTGTCATGTCGTGTCGTGTCTTGTATTACTTTGTCTTGTCTTGTCTTGTCTTGTTTTGTCATGTAATGCCATGTCGTGTGTTGTGTTGTTTTGTCTTGTCATGTCTTATATTGTCTTGTCTTTTCTTGTGATGTCTTGTTTTGTCTTGTCTTGTCTTGTCTTGTCTTGTCTTGTCTTGTTTTATGTTGTCTTGTCTTGTCTTGTTTTGTCATGTAATGCCATGTCGTGTGTTGTGTTGTTTTGTCTTGTCATGTCTTATATTGTCTTGTCTTTTCTTGTGATGTCTTGTCTTGTCTTGTCTTGTCTTGTCTTGTCTTGTCATGTCTTGTCTTGTCATGTCCTATCTTGTCTTGTCTTGTCTTGTGTTGCCTCGTCTTGTCTTGTCTTGTCTTGTCTTGTCTTGTCTTGTCTTGTCTTGTCTTTTCTTGTCTTGTCTTGTCTTGTGATGTCATGTCGTGTGTTGTGTTGTTTTGTCTTGTCATGTCTTGTCTTGTCATGTCCTATCTTGTCTTGTCATGTCTTGTCTTGTCTTGTCTTGTCTTGTCTTGTCTTGTCTTGTCTTGTCTTGTCTTGTCTTGTCTTGTCTTGTCTTGTCTTGTCTTGTCTTGTCTTGTCTTCTCCTGTCCTGTCGTGTGTTGTGTTGTTTTGTCTTGTCTTGTCATGTCATGTCATGTCGTGTCTTGTATTACTTTGTCTTGTCTTGTCTTGTCATGTCGTGTCGTGTGTTGTGTTGTTTTGTCTTGTCTTGTCTTGTCTTGTCATGTCCTATCTTGTCTTGTCATGTCTTGTCTTGTCTTGTCTTGTCTTGTCTTGTCTTGTCTTGTCTTCTCCTGTCCTGTCGTGTGTTGTGTTGTTTTGTCTTGTCTTGTCATGTCATGTCATGTCGTGTCTTGTATTACTTTGTCTTGTCTTGTCTTGTCATGTCGTGTGTTGTGTTGTTTTGTCTTGTCTTGTTGTGTATTGTCATGTCTTATATTGTCTTGTCTTGTCTTGTGATGTCATGTCATGTCGTGTGTTGTGTTGTTTTGTCTTGTCTTGCTGTGTATTGTCATGTCTTATATTGTCTTGTCTTGTCTTGTCATGTCATGTCATGTCGTGTGTTGTGTTGTTTTGTCTTGTCTTGTTTTGTCTTCTCATGTCATGTCTTGTCTTGTCTTGTCCTGTCTTGTCTTGTCTTGTCTTGTCTTGTCTTGTCTTGTCTTGTCATGTCTTGTCTTGTCTTGTCTTGTCTTGTCTTGTCTTGTCTTGTCTTGTCTTGTCTTGTCTTGTCTTGTCTTGTGATGTCATGTCGTGTGTTGTGTTGTTTTGTCTTGTCATGTCTTGTCCTGTCCTGTCTTGTCTTGTCTTGTCATGTCTTGTCTTGTCATGTCCTATCTTGTCTTGTCTTGTCTTGTGTTGCCTCGCCTTGTCTTGTCTTGTCTTGTCCTGTCCTGACGTGTGTTGTGTTGTTTTGTCTTGTCTTGTCATGTCTTGTCTTGTCTTGTCTTGTCTTGTCTTGTCTTGTCTTGTCTTGTCATGTCTTGTCTTGTCTTGTCTTGTCTTGTCTTGTCTTGTCTTGTCTTGTCTTGTCTTGTCTTGTCTTGTCTTGTGATGTCATGTCGTGTGTTGTGTTGTTTTGTCTTGTCATGTCTTGTCCTGTCCTGTCTTGTCTTGTCTTGTCATGTCTTGTCTTGTCTTGTCTTGTGTTGCCTCGTCTTGTCTTGTCTTGTCTTGTGCAGTCCTGACGTGTGTTGTGTTGTTTTGTCTTGTCTTGCTTTGTCTTGTCATGTCCTATCTTGTCTTGTCATGTCTTGTCTTGTCTTGTCTTGTCTTGTCTTGTCTTGTCTTGCCTTGTCTTGTCTTGTCTTGTCTTGTCTTGTCTTGTCTTGTCTTGTCTTGTCTTGTCTTGTCTTGTCTTGTCTTGTCTTGTCTTGTCTTGTCTTGTCTTGTCTTATCTTGTCTTGTCTTGTCTTGTCTTGTCTTGTCTTGTCTTGTCTTGTCTTGTCTTGTCTTGTCTTGTCTTGTCTTGTCTTGTCTTGTCTTGTCTTGTCTTGTCTTGTCTTGTCTTGTCTTGTGTTGTCTTGTCTTATCTTGTCATGTCGTGTGTTGTGTTGTTTTGTCTTGTCTTGTTGTGTATTCTCATGTCTTATATTGTCTTGTCTTGTCTTGTCTTGTCTTGTCTTGTCTTGTCTTGTCTTGTCTTGTCTTGTCTTGTCTTGTCTTGTCTTGTCTTGTCTTGTCTTGTCTTGTCTTGTCTTGTCTTGTCTTGTCTTGTCTTGTCTTGTCTTGTCTTGTCTTGTCTTGTCTTGTCTTGTCTTGTCTTGTTTTGTCTTGTCCTGTCTTGTCTTGTCATGTCATGTCATGTGTTGTGTTGTGTTGTTTTGTCTTGTCTTGTCTTGTCTTGTCTTATCTTGTGTTGTCTTGTCTTGTCTTGTCTTGTTTTATGTTGTCTTGTCTTGTCTTGTTTTGTCATGTAATGTCATGTCGTGTGTTGTGTTGTTTTGTCTTGTCTTGTTGTGTATTCTCATGTCTTATATTGTCTTGTCTTGTCTTGTCTTGTCTTGTCTTGTCTTGTCTTGTCTTGTCTTGTCTTGTCTTGTCTTGTCTTGTCTTGTCTTGTCTTGTCTTGTCTTGTCTTGTCTTGTGTTGTCTTGTCTTATCTTGTCATGTCGTGTGTTGTGTTGTTTTGTCTTGTCTTGTTGTGTATTCTCATGTCTTATATTGTCTTGTCTTGTCTTGTCTTGTCTTGTCTTGTCTTGTCTTGTCTTGTCTTGTCTTGTCTTGTCTTGTCTTGTCTTGTCTTGTCTTGTCTTGTCTTGTCTTGTCTTGTCTTGTCTTGTCTTGTCTTGTCTTGTCTTGTCTTGTCTTGTCTTGTCTTGTCTTGTCTTGTTTTGTCTTGTCCTGTCTTGTCTTGTCATGTCATGTCATGTGTTGTGTTGTGTTGTTTTGTCTTGTCTTGTCTTGTCTTGTCTTATCTTGTGTTGTCTTGTCTTGTCTTGTCTTGTTTTATGTTGTCTTGTCTTGTCTTGTTTTGTCATGTAATGTCATGTCGTGTGTTGTGTTGTTTTGTCTTGTCATGTCTTATATTGTCTTGTCTTGTCTTGTCTTGTCTTGTGATGTCATGTCGTGTGTTGTGTTGTTTTGTCTTGTCATGTCATGTCATGTGTTGTGTTGTGTTGTTTTGTTTTGTCTTGTCTTGTCTTGTCCTGTCCTGTCGTGTGTTGTGTTGTTTTGTCTTGTCTTGTCATGTCATGTCATGTTGTGTCTTGTGTTGCTTTGTCTTGTCTTGTCTTGTCTTGTCATGTCGTGTGTTGTGTTGTTTTGTCTTGTCTTGTTGTGTATTGTCATGTCTTATATTGTCTTGTCTTGTCATGTCGTGTGTTGTGTTGTTTTGTCTTGTCTTGTTGTGTATTGTCATGTCTTATATTGTCTTGTCTTGTCTTGTCTTGTCATGTCATGTCGTGTGTTGTGTTGTTTTGTCTTGTCTTGTCTTGTTTTGTCTTGTCATGTCTTGTCATGTCTTGTCTTGTCTTGTTTTGTCTTGTCATGTCTTGTCTTGTCTTGTCTTGTCTTGTCTTGTCTTGTCTTGTCTTGTCTTGTCTTGTCTTGTCTTGTCTTGTCTTGTCTTGTCTTGTCTTGTCTTGTCTTGTCTTGTCTTGTCTTGTCTTGTCTTGTCTTGTCTTGTCTTGTCTTGTCTTGTCTTGTCTTGTCTTGTCTTGTCTTGTCTTGTCTTGTCTTGTCTTGTCTTGTCTTGTCTTGTCTTGTCTTGTCTTGTCTTGTCTTGTCTTGTCTTGTCTTGTCTTGTCTTGTCTTGTCTTGTCTTGTCTTGTCTTGTCTTGTCTTGTCTTGTCTTGTCTTGTCTTGTCTTGTCTTGTCTTGTCTTGTCTTGTCTTGTCTTGTCTTGTCTTGTCTTGTCTTGTCTTGTCTTGTCTTGTCTTGTCTTGTCTTGTTTTGTCCTGTCTTGTCTTGTCATGTCATGTCATGTGTTGTGTTGTGTTGTTTTGTCTTGTCTTGTCTTGTCTTTTGTTGTCTTGTCTTGTCTTGTTTTATGTTGTCTTGTCTTGTCTTGTTTTGTCATGTAATGTTATGTCGTGTGTTGTGTTGTTTTGTCTTGTCATGTCTTATATTGTCTTGTCTTGTCTTGTGATGTCATGTCGTGTGTTGTGTTGTTTTGTCCTGTCATGTCTTATATTGTCTTGTCTTGTCTTGTCTTGTCTTGTGATGTCATGTCGTGTGTTGTGTTGTTTTGTCTTGTCATGTCATGTCATGTGTTGTGTTGTGTTGTTTTGTTTTGTCTTGTCTTGTCTTGTCTTGTCTTGACTTGTCCTGTCCTGTCGTGTGTTGTGTTGTTTTGTCTTGTCTTGTCATGTCATGTCATGTCGTGTGTTGTGTTGTTTTGTCTTGTCTTGTCTTCTCCTTGTCTTGTCTTGTCATGTCGTGTGTTGTGTTGTTTTGTCTTGTCATGTCTTATATTGTCTTGTCTTGTCTTGTGATGTCATGTCGTGTGTTGTGTTGTTTTGTCTTGTCTTGTCATGTCATGTCATGTGTTGTGTTGTGTTGTTTTGTCTTGTCTTGTCTTGTCTTGCCTTATCTTGCCTTGTCTTGTCTTGTCTTGTCTTGTCTTGTCTTGTCTTGTCTTGTCTTGTCTTGTCTTGTCTTGTCTTGTCTTGTCTTGTCTTGTCTTGTCTTGTCTTGTCTTGTCTTGTCTTGTCTTGTCTTGTCTTGTCTTGTCTTGTCTTGTCTTGTCTTGTCTTGTCTTGTCTTGTCTTGTCTTGTCTTGTCTTGTCTTGTCTTGTCTTGTCTTGTCTTGTCTTGTCTTGTCTTGTCTTGTCTTGTCTTGTCTTGTCTTGTCTTGTCTTGTCATGTCTTGTATTGTCTTGTTTTGTCTTGTCTTGTATTGTATTGTCTTGTCTTGTCTTGTCTTGTCTTGTCTTGTCTTGTCTTGTCTTGTCTTGTCTTGTCTTGTCTTGTCTTGCCTTGTCTTGTCTTGTCATGTCCTATCTTGTCTTGTCTTGTCTTGTGTTGCCTCGTCTTGTCTTGTCTTGTCTTGTCCTGTCCTGACGTGTGTTGTGTTGTTTTGTCTTGTCTTGCTTTGTCTTGTCATGTCCTATCTTGTCTTGTCATGTCTTGTCTTGTCTTGTCTTGTCTTGTCTTGTCTTGTCTTGTCTTGTCTTGTCTTGTCTTGTCTTGTGATGTCATGTCGTGTGTTGTGTTGTTTTGTCTTGTCATGTCTTGTCCTGTCCTGTCTTGTGTTGTCTTGTGTTGTCTTGTCATGTCTTGTCTTGTCTTGTCTTGTCTTGTGTTGCCTCGTCTTGTCTTGTCTTGTCTTGTGCTGTCCTGACGTGTGTTGTCTTGTTTTGTCTTGTCTTGCTTTGTCTTGTCATGTCCTATCTTGTCTTGTCATGTCTTGTCTTGTCTTGTCTTGTCTTGTCTTGTCTTGTCTTGTCTTCTCCTGTCCTGTCGTGTGTTGTGTTGTTTTGTCTTGTCTTGTTGTGTATTGTCATGTCTTATATTGTCTTGTCTTGTCTTGTCTTGTCATGTCGTGTGTTGTGTTGTTTTGTCTTGTCTTGTTGTGTATTGTCATGTCTTATATTGTCTTGTCTTGTCTTGTCTTGTCTTGTCTTGTCTTGTCTTGTTTTGTCTTGTCTTGTCATGTCTTGTCTTGTCTTGTTTTGTCTTGTCATGTCTTGTCTTGTCTTGTCTTGTCTTGTCTTGTCTTGTCTTGTCTTGTCTTGTCTTGTCTTGTCTTGTCTTGTCTTGTCTTGTCTTGTCTTGTCTTGTCTTGTCTTGTCTTGTCTTGTCTTGTCTTGTCTTGTCTTGTCTTGTCTTGTCTTGTCTTGTCTAGTCTTGTCTTGTCTTGTCTTGTCTTGTCTTGTCTTGTCTTGTCTTGTCTTGTCTTGTCTTGTCTTGTCTTGTCTTGTCTTGTCTTGTCTTGTCTTGTCTTGTCTTGTTTTGTCTTGTCCTGTCTTGTCTTGTCATGTCATGTCATGTGTTGTGTTGTGTTGTTTTGTCTTGTCTTGTCTTGTCTTGTCTTGTCTTATCTTGTGTTGTCTTGTCTTGTCTTGTCTTGTTTTATGTTGTCTTGTCTTGTCTTGTTTTGTCATGTAATGTCATGTCGTGTGTTGTGTTGTTTTGTCTTGTCATGTCTTATATTGTCTTGTCTTGTCTTGTCTTGTCTTGTGATGTCATGTCGTGTGTTGTGTTGTTTTGTCTTGTCATGTCATGTCATGTGTTGTGTTGTGTTGTTTTGTTTTGTCTTGTCTTGTCTTGTCCTGTCCTGTCGTGTGTTGTGTTGTTTTGTCTTGTCTTGTCATGTCATGTCATGTTGTGTCTTGTGTTGCTTTGTCTTGTCTTGTCTTGTCTTGTCATGTCGTGTGTTGTGTTGTTTTGTCTTGTCTTGTTGTGTATTGTCATGTCTTATATTGTCTTGTCTTGTCTTGTCTTGTCATGTCGTGTGTTGTGTTGTTTTGTCTTGTCTTGTTGTGTATTGTCATGTCTTATATTGTCTTGTCTTGTCTTGTCTTGTCATGTCATGTCGTGTGTTGTGTTGTTTTGTCTTGTCTTGTCTTGTTTTGTCTTGTCATGTCTTGTCATGTCTTGTCTTGTCTTGTTTTGTCTTGTCATGTCTTGTCTTGTCTTGTCTTGTCTTGTCTTGTCTTGTCTTGTCTTGTCTTGTCTTGTCTTGTCTTGTCTTGTCTTGTCTTGTCTTGTCTTGTCTTGTCTTGTCTTGTCTTGTCTTGTCTTGTCTTGTCTTGTCTTGTCTTGTCTTGTCTTGTCTTGTCTTGTCTTGTCTTGTCTTGTCTTGTCTTGTCTTGTCTTGTCTTGTCTTGTCTTGTCTTGTCTTGTCTTGTCTTGTCTTGTTTTGTCTTGTCCTGTCTTGTCTTGTCATGTCATGTCATGTGTTGTGTTGTGTTGTTTTGTCTTGTCTTGTCTTGTCTTGTCTTGTCTTTTGTTGTCTTGTCTTGTCTTGTCTTGTTTTATGTTATCTTGTCTTGTCTTGTTTTGTCATGTAATGTCATGTCGTGTGTTGTGTTGTTTTGTCTTGTCATGTCTTATATTGTCTTGTCTTGTCTTGTGATGTCATGTCGTGTGTTGTGTTGTTTTGTCTTGTCATGTCTTATATTGTCTTGTCTTGTCTTGTCTTGTCTTGTGATGTCATGTCGTGTGTTGTGTTGTTTTGTCTTGTCATGTCATGTCATGTGTTGTGTTGTGTTGTTTTGTTTTGTCTTGTCTTGTCTTGTCTTGTCTTGTCTTGACTTGTCCTGTCCTGTCGTGTGTTGTGTTGTTTTGTCTTGTCTTGTCATGTCATGTCATGTCGTGTGTTGTGTTGTTTTGTCTTGTCTTGTCTTCTCCTTGTCTTGTCTTGTCATGTCGTGTGTTGTGTTGTTTTGTCTTGTCATGTCTTATATTGTCTTGTCTTGTCTTGTGATGTCATGTCGTGTGTTGTGTTGTTTTGTCTTGTCTTGTCATGTCATGTCATGTGTTGTGTTGTGTTGTTTTGTCTTGTCTTGTCTTGTCTTGCCTTATCTTGCCTTGTCTTGTCTTGTCTTGTCTTGTCTTGTCTTGTCTTGTCTTGTCTTGTCTTGTCTTGTCTTGTCTTGTCTTGTCTTGTCTTGTCTTGTCTTGTCTTGTCTTGTCTTGTCTTGTCTTGTCTTGTCTTGTCTTGTCTTGTCATGTCTTGTCTTGTCTTGTCTTGTCTTGTCTTGTCTTGTCTTGTCTTGTCTTCTCCTGTCCTGTCGTGTGTTGTGTTGTTTTGCCTTGTCTTGTCATGTCATGTCATGTCGTGTGTTGTGTTGTTTTGTCTTGTCTTGTTGTGTATTGTCATGTCTTATATTGTCTTGTCTTGTCTTGTGTTGCCTCGTCTTGTCATGTCATGTCGTGTGTTGTGTTGTTTTGTCTTGTCTTGTTTTGTCTTGTCATGTCTTGTCTTGTCTTGTCTTGTTTTGTCTTGTCATGTCTTGTCATGTCTTGTCTTGTCTTGTCTTGTCTTGTCTTGTCTTGTCTTGTCTTGTCTTGTCTTGTCTTGTCTTGTCTTGTCTTGTCTTGTCTTGTCTTGTCTTGTCTTGTCTTGTCTTGTCTTGTCTTGTCTTGTCTTGTCTTGTCTTGTCTTGTCTTGTCTTGTCTTGTCTTGTCTTGTCTTGTCTTGTCTTGTCTTGTCTTGTCTTGTCTTGTCTTGTCTTGTCTTGTCTTGTCTTGTCTTGTCTTGTCTTGTCTTGTCTTGTCTTGTCTTGTCTTGTCTTGTCTTGTCTTGTCTTGTCTTGTCTTGTCTTGTCTTGTCTTGTCTTGTCTTGTCTTGTCTTGTCTTGTCTTGTCTTGTCTTGTCTTGTGCTGTCCTGACGTGTGTTGTGTTGTTTTGTCTTGTCTTGCTTTGTCTTGTCATGTCCTATCTTGTCTTGTCATGTCTTGTCTTGTCTTGTCATGTCCTGACGTGTGTTGTGTTGTTTTGTCTTGTCTTGCTTTGTCTTGTCATGTCCTATCTTGTCATGTCTTGTCTTGTCTTGTCTTGTCTTGTCTTGTCTTGTCTTGTCTTGTCTTGTCTTGTGATGTCATGTTGTGTGTTGTGTTGTTTTGTCTTGTCATGTCTTGTCCTGTCCTGTCTTGTGTTGTCTTGTCATGTCTTGTCTTGTCTTGTCTTGTCTTGTGTTGCCTCGTCTTGTCTTGTCTTGTCTTGTGCTGTCCTGACGTGTGTTGTGTTGTTTTGTCTTGTCTTGCTTTATCTTGTCATGTCCTATCTTGTCTTGTCATGTCTTGTCTTGTCTTGTCATGTCCTATCTTGTCTTGTCATGTCTTGTCTTGTCTTGTCTTGTCTTGTCTTGTCTTGTGTTGCCTCGTCTTGTCTTGTCTTGTCTTGTCTTGTCTTGTTTTATATTGTGTTGTCTTGTCTTGTTGTGTATTGTCATGTCTTATATTGTCTTGTCTTGTGTTGTCTTGTGTTGTCTTGTCTTGTCTTGTCTTGTTTTATGTTGTGTTGTCTTGTCTTGTTTTGTCATGTAATGTCATGTCGTGTGTTGTGTTGTTTTGTCTTGTCTTGTCTTCTCCTTGTCTTGTCTTGTCATGTCGTGTGTTGTGTTGTTTTGTCTTATATTGTCTTGTCTTGTCTTGTGATGTCATGTCGTGTGTTGTGTTGTTTTGTCTTGTCTTGTTTTGTTTTGTCTTGTCCTGTCTTGTCTTGTCTTGTCATGTCATGTCATGTGTTGTGTTGTGTTGTTTTGTCTTGTCTTGTCTTGTCTTGTCTTGTCTTGTCTTGTCTTGTCTTGTCTTGTCTTGTCTTGTCTTGTCTTGTCTTGTCTTGTCTTGTCTTGTCTTGTCTTGTCTTGTCTTGTCTTGTCTTGTCTTGTCTTGTCTTGTCTTGTCTTGTCTTGTCTTGTCTTGTATTGTCTTGTCTTGTTTTATGTTGTCTTGTCTTGTCTTGTTTTGTCATGTAATGCCATGTCGTGTGTTGTGTTGTTTTGTCTTGTCATGTCTTATATTGTCTTGTCTTGTCTTGTGATGTCATGTCGTGTGTTGTGTTGTTTTGTCTTGCCTTGTCTTGTCTTGTCTGGTCTTGTCTTGTCTTGTCTTGTCTTGTCTTGTCTTGTCTTGTCTTGTCTTGTCTTGTCTTGTCTTGTCTTGTCTTGTCTTGTCTTGTCTTGTCTTGTCTTGTCTTGTCTTGTCTTGTCTTGTCTTGTCTTGTCTTGTCTTGTCTTGTCTTGTCTTGTCTTGTCTTGTCTTGTCTTGTCTTGTCTTGTCTTGTCTTGTCTTGTCTTGTCTTGTCTTGTCTTGTCTTGTCTTGTCTTGTCTTGTCTTGTCTTGTCTTGTCTTGTCTTGTCTTGTCTTGTCTTGTCTTGTCTTGTCTTGTCTTGTCTTGTCTTGTCTTGTCTTGTCTTGTCTTGTCTTGTCTTGTCTTGTCTTGTCTTGTCTTGTATTGTCTTGTCTTGTTTTATGTTGTCTTGTCTTGTCTTGTTTTGTCATGTAATGCCATGTCGTGTGTTGTGTCGTTTTGTCTTGTCATGTCTTATATTGTCTTGTCTTGTCTTGTGATGTCTTGTCTTGTCTTGTCTTGTCTTGTCTTGTCTTGTCTTGTCTTGTCTTGTCATGTCTTGTCTTGTCATGTCCTATCTTGTCTTGTCTGGTCTTGTGTTGCCTCGTCTTGTCTTGTCTTGTCTTGTCTTGTCTTGTCTTGTCTTGTCTTGTCTTGTCTTGTGATGTCATGTCGTGTGTTGTGTTGTTTTGTCTTGTCATGTCATGTCATGTGTTGTGTTGTGTTGTTTTGTCTTGTCTTGTCTTGTCTTGTCTTGTCTTGTCTTGTCTTGTCTTGTCTTGTCTTGTCTTGTCTTGTCTTGTCTTGTCTTGTCTTGTCTTGTCTTGTCTTGTCTTGTCTTGTCTTGTCTTGTCTTGTCTTGTCTTGTCTTGTCTTGTCTTGTCTTGTCTTGTATTGTCTTGTCTTGTTTTATGTTGTCTTGTCTTGTCTTGTTTTGTCATGTAATGCCATGTCGTGTGTTGTGTTGTTTTGTCTTGTCATGTCTTATATTGTCTTGTCTTGTCTTGTGATGTCATGTCGTGTGTTGTGTTGTTTTGTCTTGCCTTGTCTTGTCTTGTCTGGTCTTGTCTTGTCTTGTCTTGTCTTGTCTTGTCTTGTCTTGTCTTGTCTTGTCTTGTCTTGTCTTGTCTTGTCTTGTCTTGTCTTGTCTTGTCTTGTCTTGTCTTGTCTTGTCTTGTCTTGTCTTGTCTTGTCTTGTCTTGTCTTGTCTTGTCTTGTCTTGTCTTGTCTTGTCTTGTCTTGTCTTGTCTTGTCTTGTCTTGTCTTGTCTTGTCTTGTCTTGTCTTGTCTTGTCTTGTCTTGTCTTGTCTTGTCTTGTCTTGTCTTGTCTTGTCTTGTCTTGTCTTGTCTTGTCTTGTCTTGTCTTGTCTTGTCTTGTCTTGTCTTGTCTTGTCTTGTCTTGTCTTGTCTTGTCTTGTCTTGTCTTGTCTTGTCTTGTCTTGTCTTGTCTTGTCTTGTCTTGTCTTGTCTTGTCTTGTCTTGTCTTGTCTTGTCTTGTCTTGTCTTGTCTTGTCTTGTCTTGTCTTGTCTTGTCTTGTCTTGTCTTGTCTTGTCTTGTCTTGTCTTGTCTTGTCTTGTCTTGTCTTGTCTTGTCTTGTATTGTCTTGTCTTGTTTTATGTTGTCTTGTCTTGTCTTGTTTTGTCATGTAATGCCATGTCGTGTGTTGTGTCGTTTTGTCTTGTCATGTCTTATATTGTCTTGTCTTGTCTTGTGATGTCTTGTCTTGTCTTGTCTTGTCTTGTCTTGTCTTGTCTTGTCATGTCTTGTCTTGTCATGTCCTATCTTGTCTTGTCTGGTCTTGTGTTGCCTCGTCTTGTCTTGTCTTGTCTTGTCTTGTCTTGTCTTGTCTTGTCTTGTGATGTCATGTCGTGTGTTGTGTTGTTTTGTCTTGTCATGTCATGTCATGTGTTGTCTTGTCTTGTCTTGTCTTGTCTTGTCTTGTCTTGTCTTGTCTTGTCTTGTCTTGTCTTGTCTTGTCTTGTATTGTCTTGTCTTGTTTTATGTTGTCTTGTCTTGTCTTGTTGTGTCATGTAATGCCATGTCGTGTGTTGTGTTGTTTTGTCTTGTCATGTCTTATATTGTCTTGTCTTGTCTTGTGATGTCATGTCGTGTGTTGTGTTGTTTTGTCTTGCCTTGTCTTGTCTTGTCTGGTCTTGTCTTGTCTTGTCTTGTCTTGTCTTGTCTTGTCTTGTCTTGTCTTGTCTTGTCTTGTCTTGTCTTGTCTTGTCTTGTCTTGTCTTGTCTTGTCTTGTCTTGTCTTGTCTTGTCTTGTCTTGTCTTGTCTTGTCTTGTCTTGTCTTGTCTTGTCTTGTCATGTCTTGTCTTGTCATGTCCTATCTTGTCTTGTCTGGTCTTGTGTTGCCTCGTCTTGTCTTGTCTTGTCTTGTCTTGTCTTGTCTTGTCTTGTCTTGTCTTGTCTTGTCTTGTCTTGTCTTGTCTTGTCTTGTCTTGTCTTGTCTTGTATTGTCTTGTCTTGTTTTATGTTGTCTTGTCTTGTCTTGTTTTGTCATGTAATGCCATGTCGTGTGTTGTGTTGTTTTGTCTTGTCATGTCTTATATTGTCTTGTCTTGTCTTGTGATGTCATGTCGTGTGTTGTGTTGTTTTGTCTTGCCTTGTCTTGTCTTGTCTGGTCTTGTCTTGTCTTGTCTTGTCTTGTCTTGTCTTGTCTTGTCTTGTCTTGTCTTGTCTTGTCTTGTCTTGTCTTGTCTTGTCTTGTCTTGTGATGTCTTGTCTTGTCTTGTCTTGTCTTGTCTTGTCTTGTCTTGTCTTGTCTTGTCTTGTCTTGTCTTGTCTTGTCTTGTCTTGTCTTGTCTTGTCTTGTCATGTCTTGTCTTGTCATGTCCTATCTTGTCTTGTCTGGTCTTGTGTTGCCTCGTCTTGTCTTGTCTTGTCTTGTCTTGTCTTGTCTTGTCTTGTCTTGTCTTGTCTTGTCTTGTCTTGTCTTGTCTTGTCTTGTCTTGTCTTGTCTTGTCTTGTCTTGTCTTGTCTTGTCTTGTCTTGTCTTGTCTTGTCTTGTCTTGTCTTGTCTTGTCTTGTCTTGTCTTGTCTTGTCTTGTCTTGTCTTGTCTTGTCTTGTCTTGTGATGTCTTGTCTTGTCTTGTCTTGTCTTGTCTTGTCTTGTCTTGTCTTGTCTTGTCTTGTCTTGTCTTGTCTTGTCTTGTCTTGTCTTGTGATGTCATGTCGTGTGTTGTGTTGTTTTGTCTTGTCATGTCATGTCATGTGTTGTGTTGTGTTGTTTTGTCTTGTCTTGTCTTGTCTTGTCTTGTCTTGTCTTGTCTTGTCTTGTCTTGTCTTGTCTTGTCTTGTCTTGTCTTGTCTTGTCTTGTCTTGTCTTGTCTTGTCTTGTCTTGTCTTGTCTTGTCTTGTCTTGTCTTGTCTTGTCTTGTCTTGTCTTGTCTTGTCTTGTCTTGTCTTGTCTTGTCTTGTCTTGTCTTGTCTTGTCATGTCATGTCATGTCATATCGTGTGTTATGTTGTTTTGTCTTGTCTTGTCTTGTCTTGTCTTGTCTTGTCTTGTCTTGTCTTGTCTTGTCTTGTCTTGTCTTGTCTTGTCTTGTCTTGTCTTGTATTGTCTTGTCTTGTTTTATGTTGTCTTGTCTTGTCTTGTTTTGTCATGTAATGCCATGTCGTGTGTTGTGTTGTTTTGTCTTGTCATGTCTTATATTGTCTTGTCTTGTCTTGTGATGTCATGTCGTGTGTTGTGTTGTTTTGTCTTGCCTTGTCTTGTCTTGTCTGGTCTTGTCTTGTCTTGTCTTGTCTTGTCTTGTCTTGTCTTGTCTTGTCTTGTCTTGTCTTGTCTTGTCTTGTCTTGTCTTGTCTTGTCTTGTCTTGTCTTGTCTTGTCTTGTCTTGTGATGTCTTGTCTTGTCTTGTCTTGTCTTGTCTTGTCTTGTCTTGTCTTGTCTTGTCTTGTCTTGTCTTGTCTTGTCTTGTCTTGTGATGTCATGTCGTGTGTTGTGTTGTTTTGTCTTGTCATGTCATGTCATGTGTTGTGTTGTGTTGTTTTGTCTTGTCTTGTCTTGTCTTGTCTTGTCTTGTCTTGTCTTGTCTTGTCTTGTCTTGTCTTGTCTTGTCTTGTCTTGTCTTGTCTTGTCTTGTCTTGTCTTGTCTTGTCTTGTCTTGTATTGTCTTGTCTTGTTTTATGTTGTCTTGTCTTGTCTTGTTTTGTCATGTAATGCCATGTCGTGTGTTGTGTTGTTTTGTCTTGTCATGTCTTATATTGTCTTGTCTTGTCTTGTGATGTCATGTCGTGTGTTGTGTTGTTTTGTCTTGTCTTGTTTTGTCTTGTCTTGTTTTGTCTTGTCCTGTCTTGTCTTGTCTTGTCATGTCATGTCTTGTCTTGTCTTGTCTTGTCTTGTCTTGTCTTGTCTTGTCTTGTCTTGTCTTGTCTTGTCTTGTCTTGTCTTGTCTTGTCTTGTCTTGTCTTGTCTTGTCTTGTCTTGTCTTGTCTTGTCTTGTCTTGTCTTGTCTTGTCTTGTCTTGTCTTGTCATGTCATGTCATGTCATATCGTGTGTTATGTTGTTTTGTCTTGTCTTGTCTTGTCTTGTCTTGTCTTGTCTTGTCTTGTCTTGTCTTGTCTTGTCTTGTCTTGTCTTGTCTTGTCTTGTCTTGTCATGTCTTGTCTTGTCTTGTCTTGTCTTGTCTTGTCTTGTCTTGTCTTGTGTTGTGTTGTTTTGTCTTGTCTTGTTGTGTATTGTCATGTCTTATATTGTCTTGTCTTGTCTTGTCTTGCCTTGTCTTGTCATGTCTTGTCTTGTCTTGTTTTGTCTTGTCTTGTATTGTCTTGTTTTCTCATGTAATGTCATGTCGTGTGTTGTGTTGTTTTGTCTTGTCTTGTTGTGTATTGTCATGTCTTATTTTGTCTTGTCTTGTCTTGTCTTGTCTTGTCTTGTGTTGTGTTGTTTTGTCTTGTCTTGTTGTGTATTGTCATGTCTTATTTTGTCTTGTCTTGTCTTGTCTTGTCTTGTCTTGTCATGTCGTGTGTTGTGTTGTTTTGTCTTGTCTTGTGTTGTTTTGTCGTGTCATGTCTTGTCTTGTCTTGTCCTGTCCTGTCGTGTGTTGTGTTGTTTTGTCTTGTCTTGTCTTGTCTAGTTTTGTCTTGTCTTGTCTTGTCTTGTTTTATGTTGTCTTGTTTTGTCATGTAATGTCATGTCGTGTGTTGTGTTGTTTTGTCTTGTCTTGTGTTGTTTTGTCGTGTCATGTCTTGTCTTGTCTTGTCTTGTCCTGTCCTGTCGTGTGTTGTGTTGTTTTGTCTTGTCTTGTCATGTCATGTCATGTCGTGTCTTGTGTTGCTTTGTCTTGTCTTTTCTTCTCCTTGTCTTGTGTTGTTTTGTCCTGTCCTGACGTGTGTTTTGTTGTTTTGTCTTGTCATGTCTTGTCTTGTCTTGTCTTGTGATGTCATGTCATGTCGTGTGTTGTGTTGTTTTGTCTTGTCTTGTCATGTCGTGTGTTGTGTTGCTTTGTCTTGTCTTGCTGTGTATTGTCATGTCTTATATTGTCTTGTCTTGTCATGTCATGTCATGTCATGTCGTGTGTAGTGTTGTTTTGTCTTGTCTTGTTTTGTCTTGTCTTGTCTTGTCTTGTTTTGTCTTGTCATGTCTTGTCTTGTCTTGTCTTGTCTTGTCTTGTCTTGTCTTGTCCTGTCTTGTCTTGTCTTGTCATGTTTTGTCTTGTCCTGTCCTGTCTTGTCTTGTCTTGTCTTGTCATGTCTTGTCTTGTCTTGTCCTGTCTTGTCTTGTCATGTCTTGTCTTGTCTTATCTTGTCTTGTCTTGTCTTGTCATGTCTTGTCTTGTCTTGTCTTGTCTTGTCTTGTCTTGTCTTGTCTTGTCTTGTCTTGTCTTGTCTTGTCTTGTCTTGTCTTGTCTTGTCTTGTCTTGTCATGTCTTGTCTTGTCTTGTCTTGTCATGTCTTGTCTTGTCTTGTCTTGTCTTGTCTTGTCTTGTCTTGTCTTGTCTTGTCATGTCTTGTCTTGTCTTGTCTTGTCTTGTCTTGTCCTGTCTTGTCTTGTCTTGTCTTGTCATGTTTTGTCTTGTCCTGTCCTGTCTTGTCTTGTCTTGTCATGTCTTGTCTTGTCTTGTCCTGTCCTGTCTTGTCTTGTCATGTCTTGTCTTGTCTTGTCTTGTCTTGTCTTGTCTTGTCTTGTCTTGTCTTGTCTTGTCTTGTCTTGTCTTGTCTTGTCTTGTCTTGTCTTGTCTTGTCTTGTCTTGTCTTGTCTTGTCTTGTCTTGTCTTGTCTTGTCATATCCTGTCTTGTCTTGTCTTGTCATGTCTTGTCTTGTCTTGTCCTGTCCTGTCTTGTCTTGTCATGTCTTGTCTTGTCTTGTCTTGTCTTGTCTTGTCTTGTCTTGTCTTGTCTTGTCTTGTCTTGTCATGTCATGTCTTGTCATGTCGTGTCTTGTCTTGTCTTGTCTCATCTTGTCTTGTCCTGTCCTGTCTTGTCTTGTCATGTCATGTCTTGTCTTGTCTTGTCTTGTCTTGTCTTGTCTTGTCATGTCGTGTGTTGTGTTGTTTTGTCTTGTCTTGTTGTGTATTGTCATGTCTTATATTGTCTTGTCTTGTCTTGTGATGTCATGTCATGTCGTGTGTTGTGTTGTTTTGTCTTGCCTTGCTGTGTATTGTCATGTCTTATATTGTCTTGTCTTGTCTTGTCTTTGTCGTGTGTTGTGTTGTTTTGTCTTGTCTTGTCATGTCATGTCATGTCGTGTCTTGTGTTGCTTTGTCTTGTCTTGTCTTATCATGTCGTGTGTTGTGTTGTTTTGTCTTGTCTTGTTGTGTATTGTCATGTCTTATATTGTCTTGTCTTGTCTTGTGATGTCATGTCATGTCGTGTGTTGTGTTGTTTTGTCTTGCCTTGCTGTGTATTGTCATGTCTTATATTGTCTTGTCTTGTCTTGTCTTGTTTTGTCTTCTCATGTCATGTCTTGTCTTGTCTTGTCCTGTCTTGTCTTGTCTTGTCTTGTCTTGTCTTGTCTTGTCTTGTCTTGTCTTGTCTTGTCTTGTCTTGTCTTGTCTTGTCTTGTCTTGTCTTGTCTTGTCTTGTCTTGTCTTGTCTTGTCTTGTCTTGTCTTGTCTTGTCTTGTCTTGTCTTGTCTTGTCTTGTCTTGTCTTGTCTTGTCTTGTCTTGTCTTGTCTTGTCTTGTCATGTCTTGTCTTGTCATGTCCTATCTTGTCTTGTCTTGTCTTGTGTTGCCTCGCCTTGTGTTGTCTTGTCTTGTCCTGTCCTGACGTGTGTTGTGTTGTTTTGTCTTGTCATGTCTTATATTGTCTTGTCTTGTCTTGTGATGTCATGTCGTGTGTTGTGTTGTTTTGTCTTGTCTTGTTTTGTCTTGTCTTGTTTTGTCTTGTCCTGTCTTGTCTTGTCTTGTCATGTCATGTCTTGTCTTGTCTTGTCTTGTCTTGTCTTGTCTTGTCTTGTCTTGTCTTGTCTTGTCTTGTCTTGTCTTGTCTTGTCTTGTCATGTCATGTCATGTCATATCGTGTGTTGTGTTGTTTTGTCTTGTCTTGTCTTGTCTTGTCTTGTCTTGTCTTGTCTTGTCTTGTCTTGTCTTGTCTTGTCTTGTCTTGTCTTGTCTTGTCATGTCTTGTCTTGTCTTGTCTTGTCTTGTCTTGTCTTGTCTTGTCTTGTCTTGTGTTGTGTTGTTTTGTCTTGTCTTGTTGTGTATTGTCATGTCTTATATTGTCTTGTCATGTCTTGTCTTGTCTTGTTTTGTCTTGTCTTGTATTGTCTTGTTTTCTCATGTAATGTCATGTCGTGTGTTGTGTTGTTTTGTCTTGTCTTGTTGTGTATTGTCATGTCTTATTTTGTCTTGTCTTGTCTTGTCTTGTCTTGTGTTGTGTTGTTTTGTCTTGTCTTGTTGTGTATTGTCATGTCTTATTTTGTCTTGTCTTGTCTTGTCATGTCGTGTGTTGTGTTGTTTTGTCTTGTCTTGTGTTGTTTTGTCGTGTCATGTCTTGTCTTGTCTTGTCCTGTCCTGTCGTGTGTTGTGTTGTTTTGTCTTGTCTTGTCTTGTCTAGTTTTGTCTTGTCTTGTCTTGTCTTGTTTTATGTTGTCTTGTTTTGTCATGTAATGTCATGTCGTGTGTTGTGTTGTTTTGTCTTGTCTTGTGTTGTTTTGTCGTGTCATGTCTTGTCTTGTCTTGTCTTGTCTTGTCCTGTCCTGTCGTGTGTTGTGTTGTTTTGTCTTGTCTTGTCATGTCATGTCATGTCGTGTCTTGTGTTGCTTTGTCTTGTCTTTTCTTCTCCTTGTCTTGTGTTGTTTTGTCCTGTCCTGACGTGTGTTTTGTTGTTTTGTCTTGTCATGTCTTGTCTTGTCTTGTCTTGTGATGTCATGTCATGTCGTGTGTTGTGTTGTTTTGTCTTGTCTTGTGTTGTTTTGTCGTGTCATGTCTTGTCTTGTCTTGTCTTGTCTTGTCTTGTCTTGTCTTGTCTTGTCTTGTCATGTCTTGTCTTGTCATGTCTTGTCTTGTCTTGTCTTGTCTTGTCTTGTCTTGTCTTGTCTTGTCTTGTCTTGTCTTGTCTTGTCTTGTCATGTCGTGTGTTGTGTTGCTTTGTCTTGTCTTGCTGTGTATTGTCATGTCTTATATTGTCGTGTGTAGTGTTGTTTTGTCTTGTCTTGTTTTGTCTTGTCTTGTCTTGTCTTGTTTTGTCTTGTCTTGTCTTGTCTTGTCTTGTCTTGTCATGTCTTGTCTTGTCTTGTCTTGTCTTGTCTTGTCTTGTCTTGTCCTGTCTTGTCTTGTCTTGTCATGTTTTGTCTTGTCCTGTCCTGTCTTGTCTTGTCTTGTCTTGTCATGTCTTGTCTTGTCTTGTCCTGTCTTGTCTTGTCATGTCTTGTCTTGTCTTGTCTTGTCTTGTCTTGTCTTGTCTTGTCTTGTCTTGTCATGTCTTGTCTTGTCATGTCTTGTCTTGTCTTGTCTTGTCTTGTCTTGTCTTGTCTTGTCTTGTCTTGTCTTGTCTTGTCTTGTCTTGTCTTGTCTTGTCTTGTCTTGTCTTGTCTTGTCATGTCTTGTCTTGTATTGTCTTGTCATGTCATGTCTTGTCTTGTCTTGTCTTGTCTTGTCTTGTCTTGTCTTGTCTTGTCATGTCTTGTCTTGTCTTGTCTTGTCTTGTCTTGTCCTGTCTTGTCTTGTCTTGTCTTGTCATGTTTTGTCTTGTCCTGTCCTGTCTTGTCTTGTCATGTCTTGTCTTGTCTTGTCCTGTCCTGTCTTGTCTTGTCATGTCTTGTCTTGTCTTGTCTTGTCTTGTCTTGTCTTGTCTTGTCTTGTCTTGTCTTGTCTTGTCTTGTCTTGTCTTGTCTTGTCTTGTCTTGTCTTGTCTTGTCTTGTCTTGTCTTGTCTTGTCTTGTCTTGTCTTGTCTTGTCTTGTCTTGTCTTGTCTTGTCTTGTCTTGTCTTGTCTTGTCTTGTCTTGTCTTGTCTTGTCTTGTCTTGTCTTGTCTTGTTTTGTCTTGTCCTGTCTTGTCTTGTCATGTCATGTCATGTGTTGTGTTGTGTTGTTTTGTCTTGTCTTGTCTTGTCTTGTCTTGTCTTGTGTTGTCTTGTCTTGTCTTGTCTTGTTTTATGTTGTCTTGTCTTGTCTTGTCTTGTCTTGTTTTGTCAGGTAATGTCATGTCGTGTGTTGTGTTGTTTTGTCTTGTCATGTCTTATATTGTCTTGTCTTGTCTTGTGATGTCATGTCGTGTGTTGTGTTGTTTTGTCTTGTCATGTCTTATATTGTCTTGTCTTGTCTTGTCTTGTGATGTCATGTCGTGTGTTGTGTTGTTTTGTCTTGTCTTGTTTTGTCTTGTCCTGTCTTGTCTTGTCATGTCATGTCATGTGTTGTGTTGTGTTGTTTTGTTTTGTCTTGTCTTGTCTTGTCTTGTCCTGTCCTGTCGTGTGTTGTGTTGTTTTGTCTTGTCTTGTCATGTCATGTCATGTTGTGTCTTGTGTTGCTTTGTCTTGTCTTGTCTTGTCTTGTCATGTCGTGTGTTGGGTTGTTTTGTCTTGTCTTGTTGTGTATTGTCATGTCTTATATTGTCTTGTCTTGTCTTGTCATGTCGTGTGTTGTGTTGTTTTGTCTTGTCTTGTTGTGTATTGTCATGTCTTATATTGTCTTGTCTTGTCTTGTCTTGTCTTGTCTTGTCTTGTCTTGTCATGTCATGTCGTGTGTTGTGTTGTGTTGTTTTGTCTTGTCTTGTTTTGTCTTGTCATGTCTTGTCATGTCTTGTCTTGTCTTGTTTTGTCTTGTCATGTCTTGTCTTGTCTTGTCTTGTCTTGTCTTGTCTTGTCTTGTCTTGTCTTGTCTTGTCTTGTCTTGTCTTGTTTTGTCATGTAATGTCATGTCGTGTGTTGTGTTGTTTTGTCTTGTCTTGTCTTCTCCTTGTCTTGTCTTGTCATGTCGTGTGTTGTGTTGTTTTGTCTTGTCATGTCTTATATTGTCTTGTCTTGTCTTGTGATGTCATGTCGTGTGTTGTGTTGTTTTGTCTTGTCTTGTTTTGTCTTGTCCTGTCGTGTCTTGTCATGTCATGTCATGTGTTGTGTTGTTTTGTCTTGTCTTGTCTTGTCTTGTCTTGTCTTGCCTTATCTTGCCTTGTCTTGTCTTGTCTGGTCTTGTCTTGTCTTGTCTTGTCTTGTCTTGTCTTGTCTTGTCTTGTCTTGTCTTGTCTTGTCTTGTCTTGTCTTGTCTTGTCTTGTCTTGTCTTGTCTTGTCTTGTCTTGTCTTGTCTTGTCTTGTCTTGTCTTGTCTTGTCTTGTCTTGTCTTGTCTTGTCTTGTCTTGTCTTGTCTTGTCTTGTCTTGTCTTGTCTTGTCATGTCGTGTGTTGTGTTGTTTTGTCTTGTCTTGTTGTGTATTGTCATGTCTTATATTGTCTTATATTGTCTTGTCTTGTCTTGTCTTGTCTTGTCTTGTCTTGTCTTGTCTTGTCATGTCGTGTGTTGTGTTGTTTTGTCTTGTCTTGTTGTGTATTGTCATGTCTTATATTGTCTTATATTGTCTTGTCTTGTCTTGTCTTGTCTTGTCTTGTCTTGTCTTGTCTTGTCTTGTCTTGTCTTGTCTTGTCTTGTCTTGTCTTGTCTTGTCTTGTCTTGTCTTGTCTTGTCTTGTCTTGTCTTGTCTTGTCTTGTCTTGTCTTGTCTTGTCTTGTCTTGTCTTGTCTTGTCTTGTCTTGTCTTGTCTTGTCTTGTCTTGTCTTGTCTTGTCTTGTCTTGTCTTGTCTTGTCTTGTCTTGTCATGTCGTGTGTTGTGTTGTTTTGTCTTGTCTTGTTGTGTATTGTCATGTCTTATATTGTCTTATATTGTCTTGTCTTGTCTTGTCTTGTCTGGTCTTGTCTTGTCTTGTCTTGTCTTGTCTTGTCTTGTCTTGTCTTGTCTTGTCTTGTCTTGTCTTGTCTTGTCTTGTCTTGTCTTGTCTTGTCTTGTCTTGTCTTGTCTTGTCTTGTCTTGTCTTGTCTTGTCTTGTCTTGTCTTGTCTTGTCTTGTCTTGTCTTGTCTTGTCTTGTCTTGTCTTGTCTTGTCTTGTCTTGTCTTGTCTTGTCTTGTCTTGTCTTGTCTTGTCTTGTCATGTCTTGTCTTGTCATGTCCTATCTTGTCTTGTCTTGTCTTGTCTTGTCTTGTCTTGTCTTGTCTTGTCTTGTCTTGTCTTGTCTTGTCTTGTCTTGTCTTGTCTTGTCTTGTCTTGTCTTGTCTTGTCTTGTCTTGTCTTGTCTTGTCTTGTCTTGTCTTGTCTTGTCTTGTCTTGTCTTGTCTTGTCTTGTCTTGTCTTGTCTTGTCTTGTCTTGTCTTGTCTTGTCTTGTCTTGTCTTGTCTTGTCTTGTCTTGTCTTGTCTTGTCTTGTCTTGTCATGTCTTGTCTTGTCATGTCCTATCTTGTCTTGTCTTGTCTTGTCTTGTCTTGTGTTGCCTCGCCTTGTGTCGTCTTGTCTTGTCCTATCCTGACGTGTGTTGTGTTGTTTTGTCTTGTCATGTCTTATATTGTCTTGTCTTGTCTTGTCATGTCATGTCTTGTCTTGTCTTGTCTTGTCTTGTCTTGTCTTGTCTTGTCTTGTCTTGTCTTGTCTTGTCTTGTCTTGTCATGTCATGTCATGTCATATCATGTGTTGTGTTGTTTTGTCTTGTCTTGTCTTGTCTTGTCTTGTCTTGTCTTGTCTTGTCTTGTCTTGTCTTGTCTTGTCTTGTCTTGTCATGTCTTGTCTTGTCTTGTCTTGTCTTGTCTTGTCTTGTCTTGTCTTGTCTTGTGTTGTGTTGTTTTGTCTTGTCTTGTTGTGTATTGCCATGTCTTATATTGTCTTGTCTTGTCTTGTCTTGCCTTGTCTTGTCATGTCTTGTCTTGTCTTGTTTTGTCTTGTCTTGTATTGTCTTGTTTTCTCATGTAATGTCATGTCGTGTGTTGTGTTGTTTTGTCTTGTCTTGTCATGTCATGTCGTGTCTTGTATTACTTTGTCTTGTCTTGTCTTGTCATGTCGTGTGTTGTGTTGTTTTGTCTTGTCTTGTTGTGTATTGTCATGTCTTATATTGTCTTGTCTTGTCTTGTGATGTCATGTCATGTCGTGTGTTGTGTTGTTTTGTCTTGTCTTGCTGTGTATTGTCATGTCTTATATTGTCTTGTCTTGTCTTGTCATGTCATGTCATGTCGTGTGTTGTGTTGTTTTGTCTTGTCTTGTTTTGTCTTCTCATGTCATGTCTTGTCTTGTCTTGTCTTGTCATGTCCTATCTTGTCTTGTCTTGTGTTGCCTCGTCTTGTCTTGTCTTGTCTTGTCCTGTCCTGACGTGTGTTGTGTTGTTTTGTCTTGTCTTGCTTTGTCTTGTCATGTCCTATCTTGCCTTGTCATGTCTTGTCTTGTCTTGTCTTGTCTTGTCTTGTCTTGTCTTGTCTTGTCTTGTCTTGTCTTGTCTTGTCTTGTCTTGTCTTGTCTTGTCTTGTCTTGTCTTGTGATGTCATGTCGTGTGTTGTGTTGTTTTGTCTTGTCATGTCTTGTCCTGTCCTGTCTTGTGTTGTCTTGTCATGTCTTGTCTTGTCTTGTCTTGTCTTGTGTTGCCTCGTCTTGTCTTGTCTTGTCTTGTGCTGTCCTGACGTGTGTTGTGTTGTTTTGTCTTGTCTTGCTTTGTCTTGTCATGTCCTATCTTGTCTTGTCATGTCTTGTCTTGTCTTGTCTTGTCTTGTCTTGTCTTGTCTTGTCTTGTCTTGTCTTGTCTTGTCTTGTCTTGTCATGTCCTATCTTGTCTTGTCATGTCTTGTCTTGTCTTGTCTTGTCTTGTCTTGTCTTGTCTTGTCTTGTCTTGTCTTGTCTTCTCCTGTCCTGTCGTGTGTTGTGTTGTTTTGTCTTGTCTTGTCATGTCATGTCATGTCGTGTCTTGTATTACTTTGTCTTGTCTTGTCTTGTCATGTCGTGTGTTGTGTTGTTTTGTCTTGTCTTGTTGTGTATTGTCATGTCTTATATTGTCTTGTCTTGTCTTGAGATGTCATGTCATGTCGTGTGTTGTGTTGTTTTGTCTTGTCTTGCTGTGTATTGTCATGTCTTATATTGTCTTGTCTTGTCTTGTCATGTCATGTCATGTCGTGTCTTGTCTTGTCTTGTCCTGTCTTGTCTTGTCTTGTCTTGTCTTGTCTTGTCTTGTCTTGTCTTGTCTTGTCTTGTCTTGTCCTGTCTTGTCTTGTCATGTCATGTCATGTGTTGTGTTGTGTTGTTTTGTCTTGTCTTGTCTTGTCTTGTCTTGTTTTATGTTGTCTTGTCTTGTCTTGTTTTGTCATGTAATGCCATGTCGTGTGTTGTGTTGTTTTGTCTTGTCATGTCTTATATTGTCTTGTCTTGTCTTGTGATGTCTTGTCTTGTCTTGTCTTGTCTTGTCTTGTCATGTCTTGTCTTGTCATGTCCTATCTTGCCTTGTCTTGTCTTGTGTTGCCTCGTCTTGTCTTGTCTTGTCTTGTCTTGTCTTGTCTTGTCTTGTCTTGTCTTGTCTTGTCTTGTCTTGTCTTGTCTTGTCTTGTCTTGTCTTGTCTTGTCTTGTCTTGTCTTGTGATGTCATGTCGTGTGTTGTGTTGTTTTGTCTTGTCATGTCTTGTCTTGTCATGTCCTATCTTGTCTTGTCATGTCTTGTCTTGTCTTGTCTTGTCTTGTCTTGTCTTGTCTTGTCTTGTCTTGTCTTGTCTTGTCTTCTCCTGTCCTGTCGTGTGTTGTGTTGTTTTGTCTTGTCTTGTCATGTCATGTCATGTCGTGTCTTGTATTACTTTGTCTTGTCTTGTCTTGTCATGTCGTGTGTTGTGTTGTTTTGTCTTGTCTTGTTGTGTATTGTCATGTCTTATATTGTCTTATATTGTCTTGTCTTGTCTTGTCTTGTCTTGTCTTGTCTTGTCTTGTCTTGTCTTGTCTGGTCTTGTCTTGTCTTGTCTTGTCTTGTCTTGTCTTGTCTTGTCTTGTCATGTCTTGTCTTGTCTTGTCTTGTCTTGTCTTGTCTTGTCTTGTCTTGTCTTGTCTTGTCTTGTCTTGTCTTGTCTTGTCTTGTCTTGTCTTGTCTTGTCTTGTCTTGTCTTGTCTTGTCTTGTCTTGTCTTGTCTTGTCTTGTCTTGTCTTGTCTTGTCTTGTCTTGTCTTGTCTTGTCTTGTCTTGTCTTGTCTTGTCTTGTCTTGTCTTGTCTTGTCTTGTCTTGTCTTGTCTTGTCTTGTCTTGTCTTGTCTTGTCTTGTCTTGTCTTGTCTTGTCTTGTCTTGTCTTGTCTTGTCTTGTCTTGTCTTGTCTTGTCTTGTCTTGTCTTGTCTTGTCTTGTCTTGTCTTGTCTTGTCTTGTCTTGTCTTGTCTTGTCTTGTCTTGTCTTGTCTTGTCTTGTCTTGTCTTGTCTTGTCTTGTCTTGTCTTGTCTTGTCTTGTCTTGTCTTGTCTTGTCTTGTCTTGTCTTGTCTTGTCTTGTCTTGTCTTGTCTTGTCTTGTCTTGTCTTGTCTTGTCTTGTCTTGTCTGGTCTTGTCTTGTCTTGTCTTGTCTTGTCTTGTCTTGTCTTGTCTTGTCTTGTCTTGTCTTGTCTTGTCTTGTCTTGTCTTGTCTTGTCTTGTCTTGTCTTGTCTTGTCTTGTCTTGTCTTGTCTTGTCTTGTCTTGTCTTGTCTTGTCTTGTCTTGTCTTGTCTTGTCTTGTCTTGTCTTGTCTTGTCTTGTCTTGTCTTGTCTTGTCTTGTCTTGTCTTGTCTTGTCTTGTCTTGTCTTGTCTTGTCTTGTCTTGTCTTGTCTTGTCTTGTCTTGTCTTGTCTTGTCTTGTCTTGTCTTGTCTTGTCTTGTCTTGTCTTGTCTTCTCTTGTCTTGTCTTGTCTTCTCTTGTCTTGTCTTGTCTTGTCTTGTCTTGTCTTGTCTTGTCTTGTCTTGTCTTGTCTTGTCTTGTCTTGTCTTGTCTTGTCTTGTCTTGTCTTGTCTTGTCTTGTCTTGTCTTGTCTTGTCTTGTCTTGTCTTGTCATGTCATGTCATGTCATATCATGTGTTGTGTTGTTTTGTCTTGTCTTGTCTTGTCTTGTCTTGTCTTGTCTTGTCTTGTCTTGTCTTGTCTTGTCTTGTCTTGTCTTGTCATGTCTTGTCTTGTCTTGTCTTGTCTTGTCTTGTCTTGTCTTGTCTTGTCTTGTGTTGTGTTGTTTTGTCTTGTCTTGTTGTGTATTGCCATGTCTTATATTGTCTTGTCTTGTCTTGTCTTGCCTTGTCTTGTCATGTCTTGTCTTGTCTTGTTTTGTCTTGTCTTGTATTGTCTTGTTTTCTCATGTAATGTCATGTCGTGTGTTGTGTTGTTTTGTCTTGTCTTGTCATGTCATGTCGTGTCTTGTATTACTTTGTCTTGTCTTGTCTTGTCATGTCGTGTGTTGTGTTGTTTTGTCTTGTCTTGTTGTGTATTGTCATGTCTTATATTGTCTTGTCTTGTCTTGTGATGTCATGTCATGTCGTGTGTTGTGTTGTTTTGTCTTGTCTTGCTGTGTATTGTCATGTCTTATATTGTCTTGTCTTGTCTTGTCATGTCATGTCATGTCGTGTGTTGTGTTGTTTTGTCTTGTCTTGTTTTGTCTTCTCATGTCATGTCTTGTCTTGTCTTGTCTTGTCATGTCCTATCTTGTCTTGTCTTGTGTTGCCTCGTCTTGTCTTGTCTTGTCTTGTCCTGTCCTGACGTGTGTTGTGTTGTTTTGTCTTGTCTTGCTTTGTCTTGTCATGTCCTATCTTGCCTTGTCATGTCTTGTCTTGTCTTGTCTTGTCTTGTCTTGTCTTGTCTTGTCTTGTCTTGTCTTGTCTTGTCTTGTCTTGCCTTGTCTTGTCTTGTCTTGTGATGTCATGTCGTGTGTTGTGTTGTTTTGTCTTGTCATGTCTTGTCCTGTCCTGTCTTGTGTTGTCTTGTCATGTCTTGTCTTGTCTTGTCTTGTCTTGTGTTGCCTCGTCTTGTCTTGTCTTGTCTTGTGCTGTCCTGACGTGTGTTGTGTTGTTTTGTCTTGTCTTGCTTTGTCTTGTCATGTCCTATCTTGTCTTGTCATGTCTTGTCTTGTCTTGTCTTGTCTTGTCTTGTCTTGTCTTGTCTTGTCTTGTCTTGTCTTGTCTTGTCTTGTCTTGTCATGTCCTATCTTGTCTTGTCATGTCTTGTCTTGTCTTGTCTTGTCTTGTCTTGTCTTGTCTTGTCTTGTCTTGTCTTGTCTTGTCTTGTCTTCTCCTGTCCTGTCGTGTGTTGTGTTGTTTTGTCTTGTCTTGTCATGTCATGTCATGTCGTGTCTTGTATTACTTTGTCTTGTCTTGTCTTGTCATGTCGTGTGTTGTGTTGTTTTGTCTTGTCTTGTTGTGTATTGTCATGTCTTATATTGTCTTGTCTTGTCTTGAGATGTCATGTCATGTCGTGTGTTGTGTTGTTTTGTCTTGTCTTGCTGTGTATTGTCATGTCTTATATTGTCTTGTCTTGTCTTGTCATGTCATGTCATGTCGTGTCTTGTCTTGTCTTGTCCTGTCTTGTCTTGTCTTGTCTTGTCTTGTCTTGTCTTGTCTTGTCTTGTCTTGTCTTGTCTTGTCTTGTCTTGTCTTGTCTTGTCTTGTCTTGTCTTGTCTTCTCCTGTCCTGTCGTGTGTTGTGTTGTTTTGTCTTGTCTTGTCATGTCATGTCATGTCGTGTCTTGTATTACTTTGTCTTGTCTTGTCTTGTCATGTCGTGTGTTGTGTTGTTTTGTCTTGTCTTGTTGTGTATTGTCATGTCTTATATTGTCTTGTCTTGTCTTGTGATGTCATGTCATGTCGTGTGTTGTGTTGTTTTGTCTTGTCTTGCTGTGTATTGTCATGTCTTATATTGTCTTGTCTTGTCTTGTCATGTCATGTCATGTCGTGTGTTGTGTTGTTTTGTCTTGTCTTGTTTTGTCTTCTCATGTCATGTCTTGTCTTGTCTTGTCCTGTCTTGTCTTGTCTTGTCTTGTCTTGTCTTGTCTTGTCTTGTCTTGTCTTGTCTTGTCTTGTCTCGTCTTGTCTTGTCTTATCATGTCTTGTCTTGTCATGTCCTATCTTGTCTTGTCTTGTCTTGTGTTGCCTCGCCTTGTCTTGTCTTGTCTTGTCCTGTCCTGACGTGTGTTGTGTTGTCTTGTCATGTCCTATCTTGTCTTGTCATGTCTTGTCTTGTCTTGTCTTGTCTTGTCTTGTCTTGTCTTGTCATGTCTTGTCTTGTCTTGTCTTGTCTTGTCTTGTCTTGTCTTGTGATGCCATGTCGTGTGTTGTGTTGTTTTGTCTTGTCATGTCTTGTCCTGTCCTGTCTTGTCTTGTCTTGTCATGTCTTGTCTTGTCTTGTCTTGTCTTGTGTTGCCTCGTCTTGTCTTGTCTTGTCTTGTGCAGTCCTGACGTGTGTTGTGTTGTTTTGTCTTGTCTTGCCTTGTCTTGTCTTGTCTTGTCTTGTCTTGTCTTGTCTTGTCTTGTCTTGTCTTGTCTTGTCTTGTCTTGTCTTGTCTTGTGTTGTCTTGTCTTATCTTGTCATGTCGTGTGTTGTGTTGTTTTGTCTTGTCTTGTTGTGTATTGTCATGTCTTATATTGTCTTATATTGTCTTGTCTTGTCTTGTCTTGTCTTGTCTTGTCTTGTCTTGTCTTGTCTTGTCTTGTCTTGTCTTGTCTTGTCTTGTCTTGTCTTGTCTTGTCTTGTCTTGTCTTGTCTTGTCTTGTCTTGTCTTGTCTTGTCTTGTCTTGTCTTGTCTTGTGTTGTCTTGTCTTATCTTGTCATGTCGTGTGTTGTGTTGTTTTGTCTTGTCTTGTTGTGTATTGTCATGTCTTATATTGTCTTATATTGTCTTGTCTTGTCTTGTCTTGTCTTGTCTTGTCTTGTCTTGTCTTGTCTTGTCTTGTCTTGTCTTGTCTTGTCTTGTCTTGTCTTGTCTTGTCTTGTCTTGTCTTGTCTTGTCTTGTTTTGTCTTGTCCTGTCTTGTCTTGTCATGTCATGTCATGTGTTGTGTTGTGTTGTTTTGTCTTGTCTTGTCTTGTCTTGTCTTGTCTTGTGTTGTCTTGTCTTGTCTTGTCTTGTTTTATGTTGTCTTGTCTTGTCTTGTTTTGTCATGTAATGTCATGTCGTGTGTTGTGTTGTTTTGTCTTGTCATGTCTTATATTGTCTTGTCTTGTCTTGTGATGTCATGTCGTGTGTTGTGTTGTTTTGTCTTGTCATGTCTTATATTGTCTTGTCTTGTCTTGGCTTGTGATGTCATGTCGTGTGTTGTGTTGTTTTGTCTTGTCTTGTTTTGTCTTGTCCTGTCTTGTCTTGTCATGTCATGTCATGTGTTGTGTTGTGTTGTTTTGTTTTGTCTTGTCTTGTCTTGTCTTGTCCTGTCCTGTCGTGTGTTGTGTTGTTTTGTCTTGTCTTGTCATGTCATGTCATGTTGTGTCTTGTGTTGCTTTGTCTTGTCTTGTCTTGTCTTGTCATGTCGTGTGTTGGGTTGTTTTGTCTTGTCTTGTTGTGTATTGTCATGTCTTATATTGTCTTGTCTTGTCTTGTCATGTCGTGTGTTGTGTTGTTTTGTCTTGTCTTGTTGTGTATTGTCATGTCTTATATTGTCTTGTCTTGTCTTGTCTTGTCTTGTCTTGTCTTGTCATGTCATGTCGTGTGTTGTGTTGTTTTGTCTTGTCTTGTTTTGTCTTGTCATGTCTTGTCATGTCTTGTCTTGTCTTGTTTTGTCTTGTCATGTCTTGTCTTGTGTTGTCTTGTCTTGTCTTGTCTTGTCTTGTCTTGTCTTGTCTTGTCTTGTCTTGTTTTGTCATGTAATGTCATGTCGTGTGTTGTGTTGTTTTGTCTTGTCTTGTCTTCTCCTTGTCTTGTCTTGTCATGTCGTGTGTTGTGTTGTTTTGTCTTGTCATGTCTTATATTGTCTTGTCTTGTCTTGTGATGTCATGTCGTGTGTTGTGTTGTTTTGTCTTGTCTTGTTTTGTCTTGTCCTGTCGTGTCTTGTCATGTCATGTCATGTGTTGTGTTGTTTTGTCTTGTCTTGTCTTGTCTTGTCTTGTCTTGTCTTGTCTTGTCTTGCCTTATCTTGCCTTGTCTTGTCTTGTCTGGTCTTGTCTTGTCTTGTCTTGTCTTGTCTTGTCTTGTCTTGTCTTGTCTTGTCTTGTCTTGTCTTGTCTTGTCTTGTCTTGTCTTGTCTTGTCTTGTCTTGTCTTGTCTTGTCTTGTCTTGTCTTGTCTTGTCTTGTCTTGTCTTGTCTTGTCTTGTCTTGTCTTGTCTTGTCTTGTCTTGTCTTGTCTTGTCTTGTCTTGTCTTGTCTTGTCTTGTCTTGTCTTGTCTTGTCTTGTCTTGTCTTGTCTTGTCTTGTCTTGTCTTGTCTTGTCTTGTCTTGTCTTGTCTTGTCTTGTCTTGTCTTGTCTTGTCTTGTCTTGTCTTGTCATGTCTTGTCTTGTCTTGTTTTGTCTTGTCTTGTATTGTCTTGTCTTGTCTTGTCTTGCCTTGTCTTGTCTTGTCTTGTCTTGTCTTGTCTTGTCTTGTCTTGTCTTGTCTTGTCTTGTCTTGCCTTGTCTTGTCTTGTCTTGTCATGTCTTGTCTTGTCATGTCCTATCTTGTCTTGTCTTGTCTTGTGTTGCCTCGTCTTGTCTTGTCTTGTCTTGTCCTGTCCTGACGTGTGTTGTGTTGTTTTGTCTTGTCTTGCTTTGTCTTGTCATGTCCTATCTTGTCTTGTCATGTCTTGTCTTGTCTTGTCTTGTCTTGTCTTGTCTTGTCTTGTCTTGTCTTGTGATGTCATGTCGTGTGTTGTGTTGTTTTGTCTTGTCATGTCTTGTCCTGTCCTGTCTTGTGTTGTCTTGTCATGTCTTGTCTTGTCTTGTCTTGTCTTGTGTTGCCTCGTCTTGTCTTGTCTTGTCTTGTGCTGTCCTGACGTGTGTTGTGTTGTTTTGTCTTGTCTTGCTTTGTCTTGTCATGTCCTATCTTGTCTTGTCATGTCTTGTCTTGTCTTGTCTTGTCTTGTCTTGTCTTGTCTTGTCTTGTCTTGTCTTGTCTTGTCTTGTCTTGTCTTGTCTTGTCTTGTCTTGTCTTCTCCTGTCCTGTCGTGTGTTGTGTTGTTTTGTCTTGTCTTGTCATGTCATGTCATGTCGTGTGTTGTCTTGTTTTGTCTTGTCTTGTTGTGTATTGTCATGTCTTATATTGTCTTGTCTTGTCTTGTGTTGCCTCGTCTTGTCATGTCATGTCGTGTGTTGTGTTGTTTTGTCTTGTCTTGTTTTGTCTTGTCATGTCTTGTCATGTCTTGTCTTGTCTTGTTTTGTCTTGTCATGTCTTGTCTTGTCTTGTCTTGTCTTGTCTTGTCTTGTCTTGTCTTGTCTTGTCTTGTCTTGTCTTGTCTTGTCTTGTCTTGTCTTGTCTTGTCTTGTCTTGTGCTGTCCTGACGTGTGTTGTGTTGTTTTGTCTTGTCTTGCTTTGTCTTGTCATGTCCTATCTTGTCTTGTCATGTCTTGTCTTGTCATGTCCTGACGTGTGTTGTGTTGTTTTGTCTTGTCTTGCTTTGTCTTGTCATGTCCTATCTTGTCTTGTCATGTCTTGTCTTGTCTTGTCTTGTCATGTCGTGTGTTGTGTTGTTTTGTCTTGTCTTGCTTTGTCTTGTCATGTCCTATCTTGTCTTGTCATGTCTTGTCTTGTCTTGTCATGTCCTGACGTGTGTTGTGTTGTTTTGTCTTGTCTTGCTTTGTCTTGTCATGTCCTATCTTGTCTTGTCATGTCTTGTCTTGTTGTGTATTGTCATGTCTTATATTGTCTTGTCTTGTGTTGTCTTGTGTTGTCTTGTGTTGTCTTGTTATTTCTTGTCTTGTCTTGTCTTGTCTTGTGATGTCATGTCGTGTGTTGTGTTGTTTTGTCTTGTCATGTCTTGTCCTGTCCTGTCTTGTGTTGTCTTGTCATGTCTTGTCTTGTCTTGTCTTGTCTTGTGTTGCCTCGTCTTGTCTTGTCTTGTCTTGTGCTGTCCTGACGTGTGTTGTGTTGTTTTGTCTTGTCTTGTCTGGTCTTGTCTTGTCTTGTCTTGTCTTGTCTTGTCATGTCTTGTCTTGTCTTGTCATGTCCTATCTTGTCTTGTCATGTCTTGTCTTGTCTTGTCATGTCCTATCTTGTCTTGTCATGTCTTGTCTTGTCTTGTCTTGTCTTGTCTTGTCTTGTCTTGTCTTGTGTTGCCTCGTCTTGTCTTGTCTTGTCTTGTCATGTCTTGTCTTGTCTTGTCATGTCCTATCTTGTCTTGTCATGTCTTGTCTTGTCTTGTCTTGTCTTGTCGTGTATTGTCTTGTCTTGTTTTATGTTGTCTTGTCTTGTCTTGTTTTGTCATGTAATGCCATGTCGTGTGTTGTGTTGTTTTGTCTTGTCATGTCTTATATTGTCTTGTCTTGTCTTGTGATGTCATGTCGTGTGTTGTGTTGTTTTGTCTTGTCTGGTCTTGTCTTGTCTTGTCTTGTCTTGTCTTGTCTTGTCTTGTCTTGTCTTGTCTTGTCTTGTCTTGTCTTGTCTTGTCTTGTCTTGTCTTGTCTTGTCTTGTCTTGTCTTGTCTTGTCTTGTCTTGTCCTGTCTTGTCTTGTCTTGTCTTGTCTTGTCTTGTCTTGTCTTGTCTTGTCTTGTCTTGTCTTGTCTTGTCTTGTCTTGTCTTGTCTTGTCTTGTCTTGTCTTGTCTTGTCTTGTCTTGTCTTGTCTTGTCTTGTCTTGTCTTGTCTTGTCTTGTCTTGTCTTGTCTTGTCTTGTCTTGTCTTGTCTTGTCTTGTCTTGTCTTGTCTTGTCTTGTCTTGTCTTGTCTTGTCTTGTCTTGTCTTGTCTTGTCTTGTCTTGTATTGTCTTGTCTTGTTTTATGTTGTCTTGTCTTGTCTTGTTTTGTCATGTAATGCCATGTCGTGTGTTGTGTTGTTTTGTCTTGTCATGTCTTATATTGTCTTGTCTTGTCTTGTGATGTCTTGTCTTGTCTTGTCTTGTCTTGTCTTGTCATGTCTTGTCTTGTCATGTCCTATCTTGTCTTGTCTGGTCTTGTGTTGCCTCGTCTTGTCTTGTCTTGTCTTGTCTTGTCTTGTCTTGTCTTGTCTTGTGATGTCATGTCGTGTGTTGTGTTGTTTTGTCTTGTCATGTCTTGTCTTGTCATGTCCTATCTTGTCTTGTCATGTCGTGTCTTGTCTTGTCTTGTCTTGTCTTGTCTTGTCTTGTCTTGTCTTGTCTTGTCTTGTCTTGTCTTGTCTTGTCTTGTCTTGTCTTGTCTTTTCCTGTCCTGTCGTGTGTTGTGTTGTTTTGTCTTGTCTTGTCATGTCATGTCATGTCGTGTCTTGTATTACTTTGTCTTGTCTTGTCATGTCGTGTGTTGTGTTGTTTTGTCTTGTCTTGTTGTGTATTGTCATGTCTTATATTGTCTTGTCTTGTCTTGTGATGTCATGTCATGTCGTGTGTTGTGTTGTTTTGTCTTGTCTTGCTGTGTATTGTCATGTCTTGTCTTGTCATGTCATGTCATGTCGTGTGTTGTGTTGTTTTGTCTTGTCTTGTTTTGTCTTCTCATGTCATGTCTTGTCTTGTCTTGTCCTGTCTTGTCTTGTCTTGTCTTGTCTTGTCTTGTCTTGTCTTTTCTTGTCTTGTCTTGTCTTGTCTTGTCTTGTCTTGTCTTGTCTTGTCTTGTCTTGTCTTGTCTTGTCTTGTCTTGTCTTGTCTTGTCTTGTCATGTCTTGTCTTGTCATGTCCTATCTTGTCTTGTCTTGTCTTGTGTTGCCTCGCCTTGTGTCGTCTTGTCTTGTCCTGTCCTGACGTGTGTTGTGTTGTTTTGTCTTGTCATGTCTTATATTGTCTTGTCTTGTCTTGTGATGTCATGTCGTGTGTTGTGTTGTTTTGTCTTGTCTTGTTTTGTCTTGTCCTGTCTTGTCTTGTCATGTCATGTCTTGTCTTGTCTTGTCTTGTCTTGTCTTGTCTTGTCTTGTCTTGTCTTGTCTTGTCTTGTCTTGTCTTGTCTTGTCTTGTCTTGTCATGTCTTGTCATGTCTTGTCTTGTCTTGTCTTGTCTTGTCTTGTCTTGTCTTGTCTTGTCTTGTCTTGTGTTGTGTTGTTTTGTCTTGTCTTGTTGTGTATTGTCATGTCTTATATTGTCTTGTCTTGTCTTGTCTTGCCTTGTCTTGTCATGTCTTGTCTTGTCTTGTTTTGTCTTGTCTTGTATTGTCTTGTTTTCTCATGTAATGTCATGTCGTGTGTTGTGTTGTTTTGTCTTGTCTTGTTGTGTATTGTCATGTCTTATTTTGTCTTGTCTTGTCTTGTCTTGTCTTGTGTTGTGTTGTTTTGTCTTGTCTTGTTGTGTATGGTCATGTCTTATTTTGTCTTGTCTTGTCTTGTCTTGTCTTGTCATGTCTTGTCTTGTCTTGTTTTGTCTTGTCTTGTATTGTCTGGTTTTCTCATGTAATGTCATGTCGTGTGTTGTGTTGTTTTGTCTTGTCTTGTGTTGTTTTGTCGTGTCATGTCTTGTCTTGTCTTGTCTTGTCCTGTCCTGTCGTGTGTTGTGTTGTTTTGTCTTGTCTTGTCATGTCATGTCATGTCGTGTCTTGTGTTGCTTTGTCTTGTCTTGTCTTGTCTTGTCATGTCGTGTGTTGTGTTGTTTTGTCTTGTCTTGTTGTGTATTGTCATGTCTTGTATTGGCTTGTCTTGTCTTGTCTTGTCATGTCATGTCATGTCGTGTGTTGTGTTGTTTTGTCTTGTCTTGTCTTGTCTTGTCTTGTCTTGTCTTGTCATGTCGTGTGTTGTGTTGTTTTGTCTTGTCTTGTGTTGTTTTGTCGTGTCATGTCTTGTCTTGTCTTGTATATTCCTGTCGTGTGTTGTGTTGTTTTGTCTTGTCTTGTCTTGTCTAGTTTTGTCTTGTCTTGTCTTGTCTTGTTTTATGTTGTCTTGTTTTGTCATGTAATGTCATGTCGTGTGTTGTGTTGTTTTGTCTTGTCTTGTGTTGTTTTGTCGTGTCATGTCTTGTCTTGTCTTGTCTTGTCTTGTCCTGTCCTGTCGTGTGTTGTGTTGTTTTGTCTTGTCTTGTCATGTCATGTCATGTCGTGTCTTGTGTTGCTTTGTCTTGTCTTTTCTTCTCCTTGTCTTGTGTTGTTTTGTCCTGTCCTGACGTGTGTTTTGTTGTTTTGTCTTGTCATGTCTTGTCTTGTCTTGTGATGTCATGTCATGTCGTGTGTTGTGTTGTTTTGTCTTGTCTTGTCATGTCGTGTGTTGTGTTGCTTTGTCTTGTCTTGCTGTGTATTGTCATGTCTTATATTGTCTTGTCTTGTCATGTCATGTCATGTCGTGTGTTGTGTTGTTTTGTCTTGTCTTGTTTTGTCTTCTCATGTCATGTCTTGTCTTGTCTTGTCTTGTCTTGTTTTGTCTTGTCATGTCTTGTCTTGTCTTGTCTTGTCTTGTCTTGTCTTGTCTTGTCTTGTCCTGTCTTGTCTTGTCTTGTCTTGTCATGTTTTGTCTTGTCCTGTCCTGTCTTGTCTTGTCTTGTCTTGTCATGTCTTGTCTTGTCTTGTCCTGTCTTGTCTTGTCATGTCTTTTCTTGTCTTGTCTTGTCTTGTCTTGTCTTGTCTTGTCTTGTCTTGTCTTGTCTTGTCTTGTCTTGTCATGTCTTGTCATGTCTTGTCTTGTCTTGTCTTGTCTTGTCTTGTCTTGTCTTGTCTTGTCTTGTCTTGTCTTGTCTTGTCTTGTCTTGTCTTGTCTTGTCTTGTCTTGTCTTGTCTTGTCTTGTCTTGTCTTGTCTTGTCTTGTCTTGTCTTGTCTTGTCTTGTCTTGTCTTGTCTTGTCTTGTCTTGTCTTGTCTTGTCTTGTCTTGTCTTGTCTTGTCTTGTCTTGTCTTGTCTTGTCCTGTCTTGTCTTGTCTTGTCTTGTCATGTTTTGTCTTGTCCTGTCCTGTCTTGTCTTGTCTTGTCATGTCTTGTCTTGTCTTGTCCTGTCCTGTCTTGTCTTGTCATGTCTTGTCTTGTCTTGTCTTGTCTTGTCTTGTCTTGTCTTGTCTTGTCTTGTCTTGTCTTGTCTTGTCTTGTCTTGTCTTGTCTTGTTTTGTCGTGTCTTGTATTGTCTTGTTTTCTCATGTAATGTCATGTCGTGTGTTGTGTGGTTTTGTCTTGTCTTGTGTTGTTTTGTCGTGTCATGTCTTGTCTTGTCTTGTCTTCTCCTGTCCTGTCGTGTGTTGTCATGTCTTGTCTTGTCTTGTCTTGTTTTGTCTTGTCCTGTCCTGTCTTGTCTTGTCTTGTCATGTCTTGTCTTGTCTTGTCCTGTCCTGTCTTGTCTTGTCATGTCTTGTCTTGTCTTGTCTTGTGTTGTCTTGTCTTGTCTTGTCTCATCTTGTCTTGTCCTGTCCTGTCTTGTCTTGTCATGTCATGTCATGTCATGTCGTGTGTTGTTTTGTCTTGTCTTGTCTTGTCCTGTCCTGTCCTGTCTTGTCTTGTCTTGTCTTGTCTTGTCTCGTCTTGTCTTGTCTTGTCTTGTCTTGTCTTGTCCTGTCCTGACGTGTGTTGTGTTGTTTTGTCTTGTCTTGTTTTGTCTTGTCTTGTTTTGTCGTGTCTTGTATTGTCTTGTTTTCTCATGTAATGTCATGTCGTGTGTTGTGTGGTTTTGTCTTGTCTTGTGTTGTTTTGTCGTGTCATGTCTTGTCTTGTCTTGTCTTCTCCTGTCCTGTCGTGTGTTGTGTTGTTTTGTCTTGTCTTGTCATGTCATGTCATATCGTGTCTTGTGTTGCTTTGTCTTGTCTTGTCTTGTCATGTCGTGTGTTGTGTTGTTTTGTCTTGTCTTGTTGTGTATTGTCATGTCTTATATTGTCTTGTCTTGTCTTGTGATGTCATGTCATGTCGTGTGTTGTGTTGTTTTGTCTTGTCTTGTCATGTCGTGTGTTGTGTTGTTTTGTCTTGTCTTGCTGTGTATTGTCATGTCTTATATTGTCTTGTCTTGTCTTGTCATGTCATGTCATGTCGTGTGTTGTGTTGTTTTGTCTTGTCTTGTTTTGTCTTCTCATGTCATGTCTTGTCTTGTCTTGTCCTGTCTTGTCTTGTCTTGTCTTGTCTTGTCTTGTCTTGTCTTGTCTTGTCTTGTCTTGTCTTGTCTTGTCTTGTCTTGTCTTGTCTTGTCTTGTCTTGTCTTGTCTTGTCTTGTCTTGTCTTGTCTTGTCATGTCTTGTCTTGTCATGTCCTATCTTGTCTTGTCTTGTCTTGTGTTGCCTCGTCTTGTCTTGTCTTGTCCTGTCCTGACGTGTGTTGTGTTGTTTTGTCTTGTCTTGCTTTGTCTTGTCATGTCCTATCTTGTCTTGTCATGTCATGTCGTGTGTTGTGTTGTTTTGTCTTGCCTTGTTGTGTATTGTCATGTCTTATATTGTCTTGTCTTGTCTTGTCTTGTCTTGTCTTGTCTTGTCTTGTCTTGTCTTGTCTTGTCTTGTCTTGTCTTGTCTTGTCTTGCTTTGTCTTGTCATGTCCTATCTTGTCTTGTCATGTCTTGTCTTGTCTTGTCTTGTCTTGTCTTGTCTTGCCTTGTCTTGTCTTGTCTTGTCTTGTCTTGTCTTGTCTTGTCTTGTCTTGTCTTGACTTGTCTTGTCTTGTCTTGTCTTGTCTTGTCTTGTCTTGTCTTGTCTTGTCTTGTCTTGTCTTGTCTTGTCTTGTCTTGTCTTGTGTTGTCTTGTCTTATCTTGTCATGTCGTGTGTTGTGTTGTTTTGTCTTGCCTTGTTGTGTATTGTCATGTCTTATATTGTCTTGTCTTGTCTTGTCTTGTCTTGTCTTGTCTTGTCTTGTCTTGTCTTGTCTTGTCTTGTCTTGTCTTGTCTTGTCTTGTCTTGTCTTGTCTTGTCTTGTCTTGTCTTGTCTTGTCTTGTCTTGTCCTGTCTTGTCTTGTCATGTCATGTCATGTGTTGTGTTGTGTTGTTTTGTCTTGTCTTGTCTTGTGTTGTCTTGTCTTGTCTTGTCTTGTTTTATGTTGTCTTGTCTTGTCTTGTTTTGTTATGTAATGCCATGTCGTGTGTTGTGTTGTCTTGTCTTGTCATGTCCTATCTTGTCTTGTCTTGTCTTGTGTTGCCTCGTCTTGTCTTGTCTTGTCTTGTCTTGTCTTGTCTTGTCTTGTCTTGTCTTGTCTTGTCTTGTCTTGT
Source organism: Zeugodacus cucurbitae (assembly GCF_028554725.1). Taxonomy (NCBI): domain Eukaryota; kingdom Metazoa; phylum Arthropoda; class Insecta; order Diptera; family Tephritidae; genus Zeugodacus; species Zeugodacus cucurbitae. The sequence continues at coordinate 21,226,803 of NC_071672.1, read as the reverse complement.
CTTGTCTTGTCTTGTCTTGTCTTGTCTTGTCTTGTCTTGTGATGTCATGTCGTGTGTTGTGTTGTTTTGTCTTGTCATGTCTTGTCTTGTCATGTCCTATCTTGTCTTGTCATGTCTTGTCTTGTCTTGTCTTGTCTTGTCTTGTCTTGTCTTCTCCTGTCCTGTCGTGTGTTGTGTTGTTTTGTATTGTCTTGTCATGTCATGTCATGTCGTGTCTTGTATTACTTTGTCTTGTCTTGTCTTGTCATGTCGTGTGTTGTGTTGTTTTGTCTTGTCTTGTTGTGTATTGTCATGTCTTATATTGTCTTGTCTTGTCTTGTGATGTCATGTCATGTCGTGTGTTGTGTTGTTTTGTCTTGTCTTGCTGTGTATTGTCATGTCTTATATTGTCTTGTCTTGTCATGTCATGTCATGTCGTGTGTTGTGTTGTTTTGTCTTGTCTTGTTTTGTCTTCTCATGTCATGTCTTGTCTTGTCTTGTCTTGTCTTGTCTTGTCTTGTCTTGTCTTGTCTTGTCTTGTCTTGTCTTGTCTTGTCTTGTCTTGTCTTGTCTTGTCTTGTCTTGTCTTGTCTTGTCATGTCTTGTCTTGTGATGTCATGTCGTGTGTTGTGTTGTTTTGTCTTGTCTTGTTTTGTCTTGTCATGTCTTATATTGTCTTGTCTTGTCTTGTCTTGTCTTGTCTTGTCTTGCCTTGTCTTGTCTTGTCTTGTCTTGTCTTGTCTTGTCTTGTCTTGTCTTGTCTTGTCTTGTCTTGTCTTGTCTTGTCTTGCCCTGTCTTGTCTTGTCTTGTCTTGTCTTGTCTTGTCTTGTCTTGTCTTGTCTTGTCTTGTCTTGTCTTGTCTTGTCTTGTCTTGTCTTGTCTTGTCTTGTCTTGTCTTGTCTTGTCTTGTCTTGTCTTGTCTTGTCTTGTCTTGTCTTGTCTTGTCTTGTCTTGTATTGTCTTGTCTTGTTTTATGTTGTCTTGTCTTGTCTTGTTTTGTCATGTAATGCCATGTCGTGTGTTGTGTTGTTTTGTCTTGTCATGTCTTATATTGTCTTGTCTTGTCTTGTGATGTCTTGTCTTGTCTTGTCTTGTCTTGTCTTGTCATGTCTTGTCTTGTCATGTCCTATCTTGTCTTGTCTGGTCTTGTGTTGCCTCGTCTTGTCTTGTCTTGTCTTGTCTTGTCTTGTCTTGTCTTGTCTTGTGATGTCATGTCGTGTGTTGTGTTGTTTTGTCTTGTCATGTCTTGTCTTGTCATGTCCTATCTTGTCTTGTCATGTCGTGTCTTGTCTTGTCTTGTCTTGTCTTGTCTTGTCTTGTCTTGTCTTGTCTTGTCTTGTCTTGTCTTGTCTTGTCTTTTCCTGTCCTGTCGTGTGTTGTGTTGTTTTGTCTTGTCTTGTCATGTCATGTCATGTCGTGTCTTGTATTACTTTGTCTTGTCTTGTCATGTCGTGTGTTGTGTTGTTTTGTCTTGTCTTGTTGTGTATTGTCATGTCTTATATTGTCTTGTCTTGTCTTGTGATGTCATGTCATGTCGTGTGTTGTGTTGTTTTGTCTTGTCTTGCTGTGTATTGTCATGTCTTGTCTTGTCATGTCATGTCATGTCGTGTGTTGTGTTGTTTTGTCTTGTCTTGTTTTGTCTTCTCATGTCATGTCTTGTCTTGTCTTGTCCTGTCTTGTCTTGTCTTGTCTTGTCTTGTCTTGTCTTGTCTTTTCTTGTCTTGTCTTGTCTTGTCTTGTCTTGTCTTGTCTTGTCTTGTCTTGTCTTGTCTTGTCTTGTCTTGTCTTGTCTTGTCTTGTCTTGTCTTGTCTTGTCTTGTCTTGTCTTGTCTTGTCTTGTCTTGTCTTGTCTTGTCATGTCTTGTCTTGTCATGTCCTATCTTGTCTTGTCTTGTCTTGTGTTGCCTCGCCTTGTGTCGTCTTGTCTTGTCCTGTCCTGACGTGTGTTGTGTTGTTTTGTCTTGTCATGTCTTATATTGTCTTGTCTTGTCTTGTGATGTCATGTCGTGTGTTGTGTTGTTTTGTCTTGTCTTGTTTTGTCTTGTCCTGTCTTGTCTTGTCATGTCATGTCTTGTCTTGTCTTGTCTTGTCTTGTCTTGTCTTGTCTTGTCTTGTCTTGTCTTGTCTTGTCTTGTCTTGTCTTGTCATGTCTTGTCATGTCTTGTCTTGTCTTGTCTTGTCTTGTCTTGTCTTGTCTTGTGTTGTGTTGTTTTGTCTTGTCTTGTTGTGTATTGTCATGTCTTATATTGTCTTGTCTTGTCTTGTCTTGCCTTGTCTTGTCATGTCTTGTCTTGTCTTGTTTTGTCTTGTCTTGTATTGTCTTGTTTTCTCATGTAATGTCATGTCGTGTGTTGTGTTGTTTTGTCTTGTCTTGTTGTGTATTGTCATGTCTTATTTTGTCTTGTCTTGTCTTGTCTTGTCTTGTGTTGTGTTGTTTTGTCTTGTCTTGTTGTGTATTGTCATGTCTTATTTTGTCTTGTCTTGTCTTGTCTTGTCTTGTCATGTCTTGTCTTGTCTTGTTTTGTCTTGTCTTGTATTGTCTGGTTTTCTCATGTAATGTCATGTCGTGTGTTGTGTTGTTTTGTCTTGTCTTGTGTTGTTTTGTCGTGTCATGTCTTGTCTTGTCTTGTCTTGTCCTGTCCTGTCGTGTGTTGTGTTGTTTTGTCTTGTCTTGTCATGTCATGTCATGTCGTGTCTTGTGTTGCTTTGTCTTGTCTTGTCTTGTCTTGTCATGTCGTGTGTTGTGTTGTTTTGTCTTGTCTTGTTGTGTATTGTCATGTCTTATATTGGCTTGTCTTGTCTTGTCTTGTCATGTCATGTCATGTCGTGTGTTGTGTTGTTTTGTCTTGTCTTGTCTTGTCTTGTCTTGTCTTGTCTTGTCATGTCGTGTGTTGTGTTGTTTTGTCTTGTCTTGTGTTGTTTTGTCGTGTCATGTCTTGTCTTGTCTTGTCCTGTCCTGTCGTGTGTTGTGTTGTTTTGTCTTGTCTTGTCTTGTCTAGTTTTGTCTTGTCTTGTCTTGTTTTATGTTGTCTTGTTTTGTCATGTAATGTCATGTCGTGTGTTGTGTTGTTTTGTCTTGTCTTGTGTTGTTTTGTCGTGTCATGTCTTGTCTTGTCTTGTCTTGTCTTGTCCTGTCCTGTCGTGTGTTGTCTTGTCTTGTCTTGTCTTGTCTTGTCTTGTCTTCTCCTGTCCTGTCGTGTGTTGTGTTGTTTTGCCTTGTCTTGTCATGTCATGTCATGTCGTGTCTTGTATTACTTTGTCTTGTCTTGTCTTGTCATGTCGTGTGTTGTGTTGTTTTGTCTTGTCTTGTTGTGTATTGTCATGTCTTATATTGTCTTGTCTTGTCTTGTGATGTCATGTCATGTCGTGTGTTGTGTTGTTTTGTCTTGTCTTGCTGTGTATTGTCATGTCTTATATTGTCTTGTCTTGTCATGTCATGTCATGTCGTGTGTTGTGTTGTTTTGTCTTGTCTTGTTTTGTCTTCTCATGTCATGTCTTGTCTTGTCTTGTCTTGTCTTGTCTTGTCTTGTCTTGTCTTGTCTTGTCTTGTCTTGTCTTGTCTTGTCTTGTCTTGTCTTGTCTTGTCTTGTCTTGTCTTGTCTTGTCTTGTCTTGTCTTGTCTTGTCTTGTCTTGTCTTGTCTTGTCTTGTCTTGTCTTGTCTTGTCTTGTCTTGTCTTGTCTTGTCTTGTCTTGTCTTGTCTTGTCTTGTCTTGTCTTGTCTTGTCTTGTCTTGTCTTGTCTTGTCTTGTCTTGTCTTGTCTTGTCTTGTCTTGTCTTGTCTTGTCTTGTCTTGTCTTGTCCTGTCCTGACGTGTGTTGTGTTGTTTTGTCTTGCTTTGTCTTGTCATGTCCTATCTTGTCTTGTCATGTCTTGTCTTGTCTTGTCTTGTCTTGTCTTGTCTTGTCTTGTCATGTCTTGTCTTGTCTTGTCTTGTCTTGTCTTGTCTTGTCTTGTCTTGTCTTGTCTTGTCTTGTCTTGTCTTGTCTTGTCTTGTCTTGTCTTGTCTTGTCTTGTCTTGTCTTGTCTTGTCTTGTCATGTCCTATCTTGTCTTGTCTTGTCTTGTCTTGTGTTGCCTCGCCTTGTCTTGTCTTGTCTTGTCCTGTCCTGACGTGTGTTGTGTTGTTTTGTCTTGCTTTGTCTTGTCATGTCTTGTGTTGTGTTGTTTTGTCTTGTCTTGTTGTGTATTGTCATGTCTTATATTGTCTTGTCTTGTCTTGTGATGTCATGTCATGTCGTGTGTTGTGTTGTTTTGTCTTGTCTTGCTGTGTATTGTCATGTCTTATATTGTCTTGTCTTGTCATGTCATGTCATGTCGTGTGTTGTGTTGTTTTGTCTTGTCTTGTTTTGTCTTCTCATGTCATGTCTTGTCTTGTCTTGTCTTGTCTTGTCTTGTCTTGTCTTGTCTTGTCTTGTCTTGTCTTGTCTTGTCTTGTCTTGTCTTGTCTTGTCTTGTCTTGTCTTGTCTTGTCTTGTCTTGTCTTGTCTTGTCTTGTCTTGTCTTGTCTTGTCTTGTCTTGTCTTGTCTTGTCTTGTCTTGTCTTGTCTTGTCTTGTCTTGTCTTGTCTTGTCTTGTCATGTCCTATCTTGTCTTGTCTTGTCTTGTCTTGTGTTGCCTCGCCTTGTCTTGTCTTGTCTTGTCCTGTCCTGACGTGTGTTGTGTTGTTTTGTCTTGCTTTGTCTTGTCATGTCCTATCTTGTCTTGTCATGTCTTGTCTTGTCTTGTCTTGTCTTGTCTTGTCTTGTCTTGTCATGTCTTGTCTTGTCTTGTCTTGTCTTGTCTTGTCTTGTCTTGTCTTGTCTTGTCTTGTCTTGTCTTGTCTTGTCTTGTCTTGTCTTGTCTTGTCTTGTCTTGTCTTGTCTTGTGATGTCATGTCGTGTGTTGTGTTGTTTTGTCTTGTCATGTCTTGTCCTGTCCTGTCTTGTCTTGTTTTGTCATGTCTTGTCTTGTCTTGTCTTGTCTTGTCTTGTGTTGCCTCGTCTTGTCTTGTCTTGTCTTGTGCAGTCCTGACGTGTGTTGTGTTGTTTTGTCTTGTCTTGCTTTGTCTTGTCATGTCCTATCTTGTCTTGTCATGTCTTGTCTTGTCTTGTCTTGTCTTGTCTTGTCTTGCCTTGTCTTGTCTTGTCTTGTCTTGTCTTGTCTTGTCTTGTCTTGTCTTGTCTTGTCTTGTCTTGTCTTGTCTTGTCTTGTCATGTCTTGTCTTGTGTTGTCTTGTCTTATCTTGTCATGTCGTGTGTTGTGTTGTTTTGTCTTGTCTTGTTGTGTATTGTCATGTCTTATATTGTCATGTCTTATATTGTCTTGTCTTGTCTTGTCTTGTCTTGTCTTGTCTTGTCATGTCATGTCATGTCGTGTGTTGTGTTGTTTTGTCTTGTCTTGTCTTCTCCTTGTCTTGTCTTGTCATGTCGTGTGTTGTGTTGTTTTGTCTTGTCATGTCTTATATTGTCTTGTCTTGTCTTGTCTTGTCTTGTCTTGTCTTGTCTTGTCTTGTCTTATCATGTCATGTCATGTCGTGTGTTGTGTTGTTTTGTCTTGTCATGTCTTATATTGTCTTGTCTTGTCTTGTGATGTCATGTCGTGTGTTGTGTTGTTTTGTCTTGTCTTGTTTTGTCTTGTCCTGTCTTATATTGTCTTGTCTTGTCATGTCCTATCTTGTCTTGTCATGTCTTGTCTTGTCTTGTCTTGTCTTGTCTTGCCTTGTCTTGTCTTGTCTTGTCTTGTCTTGTCTTGTCTTGTCTTGTCTTGTCTTGTCTTGTCTTGTCTTGTCTTGCCTTGTCTTGTCTTGTCTTGTCTTGTCTTGTCTTGTCTTGTCTTGTCTTGTCTTGTCTTGTCTTGTCTTGTCTTGTCTTGTCTTGTCTTGTCTTGTGTTGTCTTGTCTTATCTTGTCATGTCGTGTGTTGTGTTGTTTTGTCTTGTCTTGTTGTGTATTGTCATGTCTTATATTGTCTTGTCTTGTCTTGTCTTGTCTTGTCTTGTCTTGTCTTGTCCTATCTTGTCTTGTCATGTCTTGTCTTGTCTTGTCTTGTCTTGTCTTGTCTTGTCTTGCCTTGTCTTGTCTTGTCTTGTCTTGTCTTGTTTTGTCTTGTCTTGTTGTGTATTGTCATGTCTTATATTGTCTTGTCTTGTCTTGTCTTGTCTTGTCTTGTCTTGTCTTGTCTTGTCTTGTCTTGTCTTGTCATGTCATGTCATGTCGTGTGTTGTGTTGTTTTGTCTTGTCTTCTCCTTGTCTTGTCTTGTCTTGTCTTGTCTTGTCTTGTTTTATGTTGTGTTGTCTTGTTTTGTCATGTAATGTCATGTCGTGTGTTGTGTTGTTTTGTCTTGTCTTGTCTTCTCCTTGTCTTGTCTTGTCATGTCGTGTGTTGTGTTGTTTTGTCTTGTCATGTCTTATATTGTCTTGTCTTGTCTTGTGATGTCATGTCGTGTGTTGTGTTGTTTTGTCTTGTCTTGTTTTGTCTTGTCCTGTCTTGTCTTGTCATGTCATGTCATGTGTTGTGTTGTGTTGTTTTGTCTTGTCTTGTATTGTCTTGTCTTGTCTTGTCTTGTCTTGTCTTGCCTTATCTTGCCTTGTCTTGTCTTGTCTGGTCTTGTCTTGTCTTGTCTTGTCATGTCTTGTCTGGTCTTGTTTTGTCTTGTCTTGTCTTGTCTTGTCTTGTCTTGTCTTGTCTTGTCTTGTCTTGTCTTGTCTTGTCTTGTCTTGTCTTGTCTTGTCTTGTCTTGTCTTGTATTGTCTTGTCTTGTCTTGTCTTGTCTTGTCTTGTCTTGTCTTGTCTTGTCTTGTCTTGTATTGTCTTGTCTTGTTTTATGTTGTCTTGTCTTGTCTTGTTTTGTCATGTAATGCCATGTCGTGTGTTGTGTTGTTTTGTCTTGTCATGTCTTATATTGTCTTGTCTTGTCTTGTGATGTCTTGTCTTGTCTTGTCTTGTCTTGTCTTGTCTTGTCATGTCTTGTCTTGTCATGTCCTATCTTGTCTTGTCTTGTCTTGTGTTGCCTCCTCTTGTCTTGTCTTGTCTTGTCTTGTCTTGTCTTGTCTTGTCTTGTCTTGTGATGTCATGTCTTGTCATGTCTTGTCTTGTTATGTCCTATCTTGTCTTGTCATGTCTTGTCTTGTCTTGTCTTGTCTTGTCTTGTCTTGTCTTGTCTTGTCTTGTCTTGTCATGTCCTATCTTGTCTTGTCATGTCATGTCATGTCGTGTCTTGTATTACTTTGTCTTGTCTTGTCTTGTCATGTCGTGTGTTGTGTTGTTTTGTCTTGTCTTGTTGTGTATTGTCATGTCTTATATTGTCTTGTCTTGTCTTGTGATGTCATGTCATGTCTTGTCTTGTGTTGTTTTGTCGTGTCATGTCTTGTCTTGTCTTGTCTTGTCTTGTCTTGTCTTGTCTTGTCCTGTCCTGTCGTGTGTTGTCTTGTCTTGTCTTGTCCTGTCCTGACGTGTGTTGTGTTGTTTTGTCTTGTGTTGTTTTGTCCTGTCCTGACGTGTGTTGTGTTGTTTTGTCTTGTCTTGTTTTGTCTTGTCTTGTGTTGTTTTGTCTTGTATTGTCTTGTTTTCTCATGTAATGTCATGTCGTGTGTTGTGTTGTTTTGTCTTGTCTTGTGTTGTTTTGTCGTGTCATGTCTTGTCTTGTCTTGTCCTGTCCTGTCGTGTGTTGTCTTGTCTTGTCTTGTCCTGTCCTGACGTGTGTTGTATTGTTTTGTCTTGTCTTGTGTTGTTTTGTCCTGTCCTGACGTGTGTTGTGTTGTTTTGTCTTGTCTTGTTTTGTCTTGTCTTGTCTTGTCATGTCTTGTCTTGTCTTGTGTTGTTTTGTCGTGTCATGTCTTGTCTTGTGATGTCATGTCATGTCGTGTGTTGTGTTGTTTTGTCTTGTCATGTCTTGTCTTGTCTTGTCATGTCTTGTCTTGTCTTGTGTTGTTTTGTCGTGTCTTGTCTTGTCATGTCTTGTCTTGTCTTGTCTTGTATTGTCTTGTTTTCTCATGTAATGTCCTGTCGTGTGTTGTGTTGGTTTGTCTTGTCTTGTCATGTCATGTCATGTCGTGTCTTGTGTTGCTTTGTCTTGTCTTGTCATGTCGCGTGTTGTGTTGTTTTGTCTTGTCTTGTTGTGTATTGTCATGTCTTATATTGTCTTGTCTTGTCTTGTCTTGTCTTGTCATGTCATGTCATGTCGTGTGCTGTGTTGTTTTGTCTTGTCTTGTCTTGTCTTGTCTTGTCTTGTCTTGTCTTGTCTTGTCTTGTCTTGTCATGTCTTGTCTTGTCTTGTCTTGTATTGTCTTGTTTTCTCATGTAATGTCCTGTCGTGTGTTGTGTTGTTTTGTCTTGTCTTGTGTTGCTTTGTCGTGTCATGTCTTGTCTTGTCTTGTCCTGTACTGTCGTGTGTTGTGTTGTTTTGTCTTGTCTTGTCATGTCATGTCATGTCGTGTCTTGTGTTGCTTTGTCTTGTCTTGTCTTGTCTTGTCATGTCGTGTGTTGTGTTGTTTTGTCTTGTCTTGTTGTGTATTGTCATGTCTTATATTGTCTTGTCTTGTCCTGTCTTGTCATGTCATGTCATGTCGTGTGTTGTGTTGTTTTGTCTTGTCTTGTCTTGTCTTGTCATGTCGTGTGTTGTGTTGTTTTGTCTTGTCTTGTGTTGTTTTGTCGTGTCATGTCTTGTCTTGTCTTGTCTTGTCCTGTCCTGTCGTGTGTTGTGTTGTTTTGTCGTGTCTTGTCTTGTCTTGTTTTGTCTTGTCTTGTCTTGTTTTATGTTGTCTTTTTTTGTCATGTAATGTCATGTCGTGTGTTGTGTTGTTTTGTCTTGTCTTGTGTTGTTTTGTCGTGTCATGTCTTGTCTTGTCCTGTCCTGCCGTGTGTTGTGTTGTTTTGTCTTGTCTTGTCATGTCATGTCATGTCGTGTCTTGTGTTGCTTTGTCTTGTCTTGTCTTGTCTTGTGTTGCCTCGTCTTGTCTTGTCTTGTCTTGTCTTGTCTTGTCTTGTCTTGTCTTGTCTTGTCTTGTCATGTCTTGTCTTGTCTTGTCTTGTCTTGTCTTATTTTGTCTTGTCTTGTATTGTCTTGTTTCTCATGTAATGTCCTGTCGTGTGTTGTGTTGTTTTGTCTTGTCTTGTGTTGCTTTGTCGTGTCATGTCTTGTCTTGTCTTGTCCTGTACTGTCGTGTGTTGTGTTGGTTTGTCTTGTCTTGTCAAGGCATGTCATGTCGTGTCTTGTGTTGCTTTGTCTTGTCTTGTCATGTCGTGTGTTGTGTTGTTTTGTCTTGTCTTGTTGTGTATTGTCATGTCTTATATATTCTTGTCTTGTCTTGTCTTGTCTTGTCATGTCATGTCATGTCGTGTGCTGTGTTGTTTTGCCTTGTCTTGTCTTGTCTTGTCTTGTCTTGTCTTGTCTTGTCTTGTCTTGTCTTGTCTTGTCTTGTCTTGTCATGTCGTGTCTTGTGTTGCTTTGTCTTGTCTTGTCATGACGTGTGTTGTGTTGTTTTGTCTTGTCTTGTTGTGTATTGTCATGTCTTATATTGTCTTGTCTTGTCTTGTCATGTCTTGTCTTGTCTGGTCCTGTCCTGTCGTGTGTTGTGTTGGTTTGTCTTGTCTTGTCATGTCATGTCATGTCGTGTCTTGTGTTGCTTTGTCTTGTCTTGTCATGTCGTGTGTTGTGTCGTTTTGTCTTGTCTTGTTGTGTATTGTCATGTCTTGTCTTGTCTTGTGTTGTTTTGTCGTGTCTTGTCTTGTCTTGTCCTGTCCTGCCGTGTGTTGTGTTGTTTTGTCTTGTCTTGTCATGTCATGTCATGTCGTGTCTTGTGTTGCTTTGTCTTGTCTTGTCTTGTCTTGTCTTGTGTTGCCTCGTCTTGTCTTGTCTTGTCTTGTCTTGTCTTGTCTTGTCTTGTCTTGTCATGTCTTGTCTTGTCTTGTCTTGTCTTGTCTTGTCTTGTCTTGTTTTGTCTTGTCTTGTATTGTCTTGTTTTCTCATGTAATGTCCTGTCGTGTGTTGTGTTGTTTTGTCTTGTCTTGTGTTGCTTTGTCGTGTCATGTCTTGTCTTGTCTTGTCCTGTACTGTCGTGTGTTGTGTTGGTTTGTCTTGTCTTGTCAAGGCATGTCATGTCGTGTCTTGTGTTGCTTTGTCTTGTCTTGTCATGTCGTGTGTTGTGTTGTTTTGTCTTGTCTTGTTGTGTATTGTCATGTCTTATATTGTCTTGTCTTGTCTTGTCTTGTCTTGTCATGTCATGTCATGTCGTGTGCTGTGTTGTTTTGTCTTGTCTTGTCTTGTCTTGTCTTGTCTTGTCTTGTCTTGTCTTGTCTTGTCTTGTCTTGTCTTGTCATGTCGTGTCTTGTGTTGCTTTGTCTTGTCTTGTCATGACGTGTGTTGTGTTGTTTTGTCTTGTCTTGTTGTGTATTGTCATGTCTTATATTGTCTTGTCTTGTCTTGTCATGTCTTGTCTTGTCTGGTCCTGTCCTGTCGTGTGTTGTGTTGGTTTGTCTTGTCTTGTCATGTCATGTCATGTCGTGTCTTGTGTTGCTTTGTCTTGTCTTGTCATGTCGTGTGTTGTGTTGTTTTGTCTTGTCTTGTTGTGTATTGTCATGTCTTATATTGTCTTGTCATGTCATGTCATGTCGTGTGCTGTGTTGTTTTGTCTTGTCTTGTCTTGTCTTGTCTTGTCTTGTCTTTTCTTGTCTTGTCTTGTCTTGTCTTGTCATGTCTTGTCTTGTCTTGTCTTGTCTTGTCTTGTCTTGTTTTGTCTTGTCTTGTATTGTCTTGTTTTCTCATGTAATGTCCTGTCGTGTGTTGTGTTGTTTTGTCTTGTCTTGTGTTGCTTTGTCGTGTCATGTCTTGTCTTGTCTTGTCCTGTACTGTCGTGTGTTGTGTTGTTTTGTCTTGTCTTGTCATGTCATGTCATGTCGTGTCTTGTGTTGCTTTGTCTTGTCTTGTCTTGTCTTGTCATGTCGTGTGTTGTGTTGTTTTGTCTTGTCTTGTTGTGTATTGTCATGTCTTATATTGTCTTGTCTTGTCTTGTCTTGTCTTGTCATGTCATGTCATGTCGTGTGTTGTGTTGTTTTGTCTTGTCTTGTCTTGTCTTGTCATTTCGTGTGTTGTGTTGTTTTGTCTTGTCTTGTGTTGTTTTGTCGTGTCATGTCTTGTCTTGTCTTGTCCTGTCCTGTCGTGTGTTGTGTTGTTTTGTCTTGTCTTGTCTTGTTTTGTCTTGTCTTGTCTTGTTTTATGTTGTCTTGTTTTGTCTTGTCTTGTCTTGTCTTGTCTTGTCTTGTCTTGTCTTGTCTTGTCATGTCGTGTCTTGTGTTGCTTTGTCTTGTCTTGTCATGACGTGTGTTGTGTTGTTTTGTCTTGTCTTGTTGTGTATTGTCATGTCTTATATTGTCTTGTCTTGTCTTGTCATGTCTTGTCTTGTCTGGTCCTGTCCTGTCGTGTGTTGTGTTGGTTTGTCTTGTCTTGTCATGTCATGTCATGTCGTGTCTTGTGTTGCTTTGTCTTGTCTTGTCATGTCGTGTGTTGTGTTGTTTTGTCTTGTCTTGTTGTGTATTGTCATGTCTTATATTGTCTTGTCATGTCATGTCATGTCGTGTGCTGTGTTGTTTTGTCTTGTCTTGTCTTGTCTTGTCTTGTCTTGTCTTTTCTTGTCTTGTCTTGTCTTGTCTTGTCATGTCTTGTCTTGTCTTGTCTTGTCTTGTCTTGTCTTGTTTTGTCTTGTCTTGTATTGTCTTGTTTTCTCATGTAATGTCCTGTCGTGTGTTGTGTTGTTTTGTCTTGTCTTGTGTTGCTTTGTCGTGTCATGTCTTGTCTTGTCTTGTCCTGTCCTGTCGTGTGTTGTGTTGTTTTGTCTTGCCTTGTCTTGTCTTGTCATGTCATGTCATGTCGTGTCTTGTGTTGCTTTGTCTTGTCTTGTCTTGTCTTGTCTTGTCATGTCGTGTGTTGTGTTGTTTTGTCTTGTCATGTCTTGTCTTGTCATGTCATGTCATGTCGTGTGTTGTGTTGTTTTGTCTTGTCTTGTCTTGTCTTGTCTTGTCATGTCGTGTGTTGTGTTGTTTTGTCTTGTCATGTCTTGTCTTGTCTTGTCATGTCTTGTCTTGTCTTGTCTGGTCTTGTTTTGTCTTGTCTTGTCTTGTCTTGTCTCGTCTTGTCTTGTCTTGTCTTGTCTTGTCATGTCATGTCATGTCATATCGTGTGTTGTCTTATTTTGTCTTGTCATGTCTTATCTTGTCATGTCTTGTCTTGTCTTGTCTTGTCTTGTCTTGTCTTGTCTTGTCTTGTCTTGTCTTGTCTTGTCTTGTCTTGTCTTGTCTTGTCTTGTCTTGTCTTGTCTTGTCTTGTCTTGTCTTGTCTTGTCTTGTCTTGTCTTGTCTTGTCTTGTCTTGTCTTGTCTTGTCTTGTCTTGTCTTGTCTTGTCTTGTCTTGTCTTGTCTTGTCTTGTCTTGTCTTGTCTTGTCTTGTCTTGTCATGTCATGTCATGTCATATCGTGTGTTGTGTTGTTTTGTCTTGTCTTATTTTGTCTTGTCATGTCTGATCTTGTCTTGTCTTGTCTTGTCTTGTCTTGTCTTGTCTTGTCTCATCTTGTCTTGTCCTGTCCTGTCCTGTCTTGTCTTGTTATTTTATGTCTTGTCTTGTCTTGTTTTGTCTTGTCTTGTATTGTCTTGTTTTCTCATGTAATGTCATGTCGTGCGTTGTGTTGTTTTGTCTTGTCTTGTGTTGTTTTGTCGTGTCATGTCTTGTCTTGTCTTGTCCTGTCCTGTTGTGTGTTGTGTTGTTTTGTCTTGTCTTGTCTTGTCCTGTCCTGACGTGTGTTGTCTTGTCTTGTCTTGTCTTGTCTTGTCTTGTCTTGTCTTGTCCTGTCTTGTCTTGTCTTGTCATGTCCTGTCTTGTCTTGTCTTGTCTTGTCTTGTCTTGTCTTGTCTTGTCTTGTCTTGTCTTGTCTTGTCCTGTCCTGTCTTGTCTTGTCTTGTCTTGTCTTGTCATGTCTTGTCTTGTCTTGTCTTGTCTTGTGTTGCCTCGTCTTGTCTTGTCTTCTCTTGTCCTGTCCTGACGTGTGTTGTGTTGTTTTGTCTTGTCTTGCTTTGTCTTGTCATGTCTTATCTTGTCTTGTCATGTCTTGTCTTGTCTTGCCTTGTCTTGTCTTGTCTTGTCTTGTCTTGTCTTGTCTTGTCTTGTCTTGTCTTGTCTTGTCATGTCTTGTCTTGTCTTGTCTTGTCATGTCTTGTCTTGTCTTGTCTTGTCTTGTCTTGTCTTGTTTTGTCTTGTCTTGTATTGTCTTGTTTTCTCATGTAATGTCCTGTCGTGTGCTGTGTTGTTTTGTCTTGTCTTGTCTTGTCTTGTCTTGTCTTGTCTTTTCTTGTCTTGTCTTGTCTTGTCTTGTCATGTCTTGTCTTGTCTTGTCTTGTCTTGTCTTGTCTTGTCTTGTCTTGTCTTGTTTTGTCTTGTCTTGTCTTGTTTTGTCTTGTCTTGTAATGTCCTGTCGTGTGTTGTGTTGTTTTGTCTTGTCTTGTGTTGCTTTGTCGTGTCATGTCTTGTCTTGTCTTGTCCTGTACTGTCGTGTGTTGTGTTGTTTTGTCTTGTCTTGTCATGTCATGTCATGTCGTGTCTTGTGTTGCTTTGTCTTGTCTTGTCTTGTCTTGTCATGTCGTGTGTTGTGTTGTTTTGTCTTGTCTTGTTGTGTATTGTCATGTCTTATATTGTCTTGTCTTGTCTTGTCTTGTCTTGTCATGTCATGTCATGTCGTGTGTTGTGTTGTTTTGTCTTGTCTTGTCTTGTCTTGTCATTTCGTGTGTTGTGTTGTTTTGTCTTGTCTTGTGTTGTTTTGTCGTGTCATGTCTTGTCTTGTCTTGTCCTGTCCTGTCGTGTGTTGTGTTGTTTTGTCTTGTCTTGTCTTGTTTTGTCTTGTCTTGTCTTGTTTTATGTTGTCTTGTTTTGTCATGTAATGTCATGTCGTGTGTTGTGTTGTTTTGTCTTGTCTTGTGTTGTTTTGTCGTGTCATGTCTTGTCTTGTCTTGTCCTGTCCTGCCGTGTGTTGTGTTGTTTTGTCTTGTCTTGTCATGTCATGTCATGTCGTGTCTTGTGTTGCTTTGTCTTGTCTTGTCTTGTGTTGCCTCGTCTTGTCTTGTCTTGTCTTGTCCTGTCCTGACGTGTGTTGTGTTGTTTTGTCTTGTCTTGTCTTGTCTTGTCTTGTCTTGTCATGTCGTGTGTTGTGTTGTTTTGTCTTGTGTTGTCTTGTCTTGTCTTGTCTTGTCTTGTCTTGTCATGTCGTGTGTTGTGTTGTTTTGTCTTGTCTTGTGTTGTTTTGTCGTGTCATGTCTTGTCTTGTCTTGTCTTGTCTTGTCCTGTCCTGTCGTGTGTTGTGTGGTTTTGTCTTGTCTTGTCATGTCATGTCATGTCGTGTCTTGTGTTGCTTTGTCTTGTCTTATCTTGTCTTGTCATGTCTTGTCTTGTCTTGTCTTGTCTTGTCTTGTCTTGTCTTGTCTTGTCTTGTCTTGTCTTGTCTTGTCTTGTCTTGTCTTGTCTTGTCTTGTCCTGTCCTGTCTTGTCTTGTCATATCTTGGTTTGTCTTGTCTTGTCTTGTCTTGTCTTGTCTTGTCTTGTCTTGTCTTGTCTTGTCTTGCTTTGTCTTGTCATGTCTTATCTTGTCTTGTCTTGTCTTGTCTTGTCCTGTCCTGTCGTGTGTTGTTTTGTATTGTCTTGTCTTGTATTGTTTTTTTGTGTCATGTCTTGTCTTGTCTTGTCTTGTCCTGTCCTGTCGTGTGTTGTGTTGTTTTGTCTTGCCTTGTCTTGTCTTGTCATGTCATGTCATGTCGTGTCTTGTGTTGCTTTGTCTTGTCTTGTCTTGTCTTGTCATGTCGTGTGTTGTGTTGTTTTGTCTTGTCATGTCTTGTCTTGTCATGTCATGTCATGTCGTGTGTTGTGTTGTTTTGTCTTGTCTTGTCTTGTCTTGTCTTGTCTTGTCATGTCGTGTGTTGTGTTGTTTTGTCTTGTCATGTCTTGTCTTGTCATGTCATGTCATGTCGTGTGTTGTGTTGTTTTGTCTTGTCTTGTCTTGTCTTGTCTTGTCTTGTCATGTCGTGTGTTGTGTTGTTTTGTCTTGTCATGTCTTGTCTTGTCTTGTCATGTCTTGTCTTGTCTTGTCTGGTCTTGTTTTGTCTTGTCTTGTCTTGTCTTGTCTCGTCTTGTCTTGTCTTGTCTTGTCTTGTCATGTCATGTCATGTCATATCGTGTGTTGTCTTATTTTGTCTTGTCATGTCTTATCTTGTCATGTCTTGTCTTGTCTTGTCTTGTCTTGTCTTGTCTTGTCTTGTCTTGTCTTGTCTTGTCTTGTCTTGTCTTGTCTTGTCTTGTCTTGTCTTGTCTTGTCTTGTCTTGTCTTGTCTTGTCTTGTCTTGTCTTGTCTTGTCTTGTCTTGTCTTGTCTTGTCTTGTCTTGTCTTGTCTTGTCTTGTCTTGTCTTGTCTTGTCTTGTCTTGTCTTGTCTTGTCTTGTCTTGTCTTGTCTTGTCTTGTCTTGTCTTGTCTTGTCTTGTCTTGTCTTGTCTTGTCTTGTCATGTCATGTCATGTCATATCGTGTGTTGTGTTGTTTTGTCTTGTCTTATTTTGTCTTGTCATGTCTGATCTTGTCTTGTCTTGTCTTGTCTTGTCTTGTCTTGTCTTGTCTCATCTTGTCTTGTCCTGTCCTGTCCTGTCTTGTCTTGTTATTTTATGTCTTGTCTTGTCTTGTTTTGTCTTGTCTTGTATTGTCTTGTTTTCTCATGTAATGTCATGTCGTGCGTTGTGTTGTTTTGTCTTGTCTTGTGTTGTTTTGTCGTGTCATGTCTTGTCTTGTCTTGTCTTGTCCTGTCCTGTTGTGTGTTGTGTTGTTTTGTCTTGTCTTGTCTTGTCCTGTCCTGACGTGTGTTGTCTTGTCTTGTCTTGTCTTGTCTTGTCTTGTCTTGTCTTGTCCTGTCTTGTCTTGTCTTGTCATGTCCTGTCTTGTCTTGTCTTGTCTTGTCTTGTCTTGTCTTGTCTTGTCTTGTCTTGTCCTGTCCTGTCTTGTCTTGTCTTGTCTTGTCTTGTCATGTCTTGTCTTGTCTTGTCTTGTCTTGTCTTGTGTTGCCTCGTCTTGTCTTGTCTTCTCTTGTCCTGTCCTGACGTGTGTTGTGTTGTTTTGTCTTGTCTTGCTTTGTCTTGTCATGTCTTATCTTGTCTTGTCATGTCTTGTCTTGTCTTGTCTTGTCTTGTCTTGTCTTGTCTTGTCTTGTCTTGTCTTGTCTTGTCTTGTCATGTCTTGTCTTGTCTTGTCTTGTATTGTCTTGTCTTGTTTTGTTTTGTCTTGTCTTGTCTTGTCTTGTCTTGTCTTGTCTTGTCTTGTCTTGTCTTGTCTTGTCTTGTCTTGTCATGTCATGTCATGTCATATCGTGTGTTGTGTTGTTTTGTCTTGTCTTGTCTTGTCTTGTCATGTCATGTCGTGTGTTGTGTTGTTTTGTGTTGTTTTGTCTTGTCTTGTCTTGTATTGTCTTGTTTTCTCATGTAATGTCATGTCGTGTGTTGTGTTGTTTTGTCTTGTCTTGTGTTGTTTTGTCGTGTCATGTCTTGTCTTGTCTTGTCTTGTCTTGTCCTGTCCTGTCGTGTGTTGTGTTGCTTTGTTTTGTCTTGTCTTGTCCTGTCCTGACGTGTGTTGTGTTGTTTTGTCTTGTCTTGTTTTGTCTTGTCCTGTCCTGTCTTGTCTTGTCTTGTGATGTCATGTCATGTCGTGTGTTGTGTTGTTTTGTCTTGTCATGTCTTGTCTTGTCTTGTCTTGTCTTGTCTTGTCTTGTCTTGTCTTGTCTTGTCTTGTCTTGTCTTGTCTTGTCTTGCCTTGTCTTGTCTTGTCTTGTCTTGTCTTGTCATGTCTTGTCTTGTCTTGTGTTGTTTTGTCGTGTCATATCTTGTCTTGTCTTGCCTTGTCTTGTCCTGTCCTGTCGTGTGTTGTGTTGTTTTGTCTTGTCTTGTCATGTCGTGTCTTGTGTTGCTTTGTCTTGTCTTGTCTTGTCTTGTCATGTCGTATGTTGTGTTGTTTTGTCTTGTCTTGTTGTGTATTGTCATGTCTTGTCTTGCCTTATCTTGCCTTATCTTGCCTTGTCTTGTCTTGTCTGGTCTTGTCTTGTCTTGTCTGGTCTTGTCTTGTCTTGTCTTGTCTTGTCTTGTCATGTCTTGTCTTGTCTTGTTTTGTCTTGTCTTGTATTGTCTTGTTTTCTCATGTAATGTCATGTCGTGTGTTGTGTTGTTTTGTATTGTCTTGTGTTGTTTTGTCGTGTCATGTCTTGTCTTGTCCTGTCCTGTCGTGTACTGTGTTGTTTTGTCTTGTCTTGTCATGTCATGTCATGTCGTGTCTTGTGTTGCTTTGTCTTGTCTTGTCTTGTCTTGTCATGTCGTGTGTTGTGTTGTTTTGTCTTGTCTTGTTGTGTATTGTCATGTCTTATATTGTCTTGTCTTGTCTTGTCTTGTCTTGTCATGTCATGTCATGTCATGTCGTGTGTTGTGTTGTTTTGTCTTGTCTTGTCTTGTCATGCCGTGTGTTGTATTGTTTTGTCTTGTCTTGTGTTGTTTTGTCGTGTCATTTCTTGTCTTGTCTTGTCCTGTCCTGTCGCGTGTTGTGTTGTTTTGTCTTGTCTTGTCTTGTCTAGTTTTGTCTTGTCTTGTCTTGTCTTGTTTTATGTTGTCTTGTTTTGTCATGTAATGTCATGTCGTGTGTTGTGTTGTTTTGTCTTGTCTTGTGTTGTTTTGTCGTGTCATGTCTTGTCTTGTCTTGTCTTGTCTTGTCCTGTCCTGTCGTGTGTTGTGTTGTTTTGTTTTGTCTTGTCATGTCATGTCGTGTCTTGTGTTGCTTTGTCTTGTCTTTTCTTCTCCTTGTCTTGTGATGTTTTGTCCTGTCCTGACGTGTGTTTTGTTGTTTCGTCTTGTCATGTCTTGTCTTGTCTTGTGATGTCATGTCATGTCGTGTGTTGTGTTGTTTTGTCTTGTCTTGTCATGTCGTGTGTTGTGTTGTTTTGTCTTGTCTTGCTGTGTATTGTCATGTCTTATATTGTCTTGTCTTGTCATGTCATGTCATGTCGTGTGGTGTGTTGTTTTGTCTTGTCTTGTCTTGTCTTGTTTTGTCTTGTCATGTCTTGTCTTATCTTGTCTTGTCTTGTCTTGTCTTGTCTTGTCTTGTCTTGTCTTGTCTTGTCTTGTCTTGTCTTGTCTTGTCATGTCTTGTCTTGTCTTGTCTTGTCTTGTCTTGTCTTGTCTTGTCCTGTCCTGTCTTGCCTTGTCTTGTCATGTTTTGTCTTGTCCTGTCCTGTCTTGTCTTGTCTTGTCATGTCTTGTCTTGTCTTGTCCTGTCCTGTCTTATCTTGTCTTGTCATGTCATGTCTTGTCTTGTCTTGTCTTGTCTTGTCTTGTCTTGTTTTGTCTTGTCTTGTCTTGTCTTGTCTTGTCTTGTCTTGTCTTGTCTTGTCTGGTCTTGTCTTGTCTTGTTTTGCCTTGTCTTGTCTTGTTTTATGTTGTCTTGTCTTGTCTGGTCTTGTTTTGTCTTGTCTTGTATTGTCTTGTCTTGTCTTGTCTTGTCTTGTCTTGTCTTGTCTTGTCTTGTCTTGTCTTGTCTTGTCTTGTCTTGTCTTGTCTTGTCTTGTCTTGTCTTGTCTTGTCTTGTCTTGTCTTGTCTTGTCTTGTCTTGCCTTGTCTTGTCTTGTCTTGTCATGTCTTGTCTTGTCATGTCCTATCTTGTCTTGTCTTGTCTTGTCTTGTCTTGTCTTGTCTTGTCTTGTCTTGTGTTGTCTTGTCTTGTCTTGTCTTGTCTTGTCTTGTCTTGTCTTGTCTTGTCTTGTCTTGTCTTGTCTTGTCTTGTCTTGTATTGTCTTGTCTTGTTTTATGTTGTCTTGTCTTGTTTTGTCATGTAATGCCATGTCGTGTGTTGTGTTGTTTTGTCTTGTCATGTCTTATATTGTCTTGTCTTGTCTTGTCTTGTCATGTCTTGTCTTGTCATGTCCTATCTTGTCTTGTCTTGTCTTGTGTTGCCTCGTCTTGTCTTGTCTTGTCTTGTCTTGTCTTGTCTTGTCTTGTCTTGTGATGTCATGTCGTGTGTTGTGTTGTTTTGTCTTGTCATGTCTTGTCTTGTCATGTCCTATCTTGTCTTGTCATGTCTTGTCTTGTCTTGTCTTGTCTTGTCTTGTCTTGTCTTGTCTTGTCTTGTCTTGTCTTGTCTTGTCTTGTCTTGTCTTGTGATGTCATGTCGTGTGTTGTGTTGTTTTGTCTTGTCTTGTTTTGTCTTGTCCTGTCTTGTCTTGTCATGTCATGTCATGTGTTGTGTTGTGTTGTTTTGTCTTGTCTTGTATTGTCTTGTCTTGTCTTGTCTTGTCTTGTCTTGCCTTATCTTGCCTTGTCTTGTCTTGTCTGGTCTTGTCTTGTCTTGTCTTGTCATGTCTTGTCTGGTCTTGTTTTGTCTTGTCTTGTATTGTCTTGTCTTGTCTTGTCTTGTCTTGTCTTGTCTTGTCTTGTCTTGTCTTATCTTGTCTTGTCTTGTCTTGTCTTGTCTTGTCTTGTCTTGTCTTGTATTGTCTTGTCTTGTTTTATGTTGTCTTGTCTTGTCTTGTTTTGTCATGTAATGTCATGTCGTGTGTTGTGTTGTTTTGTCTTGTCTTGTTTTGTCTTGTCATGTCTTGTCTTGTCTTGTCTTGTCTTGTCTTGTCTTGTCTTGTCTTGTCTTGTCTTGTCTTGTCTTGTCTTGTCTTGTCTTGTCTTGTCTTGTCTTGTCTTGTCTTGTCATGTCTTGTCTTGTCATGTCCTATCTTGTCTTGTCTTGTGTTGCCTCGTCTTGTCTTGTCTTGTCTTGTCTTGTCTTGTCTTGTCTTGCCTTGTGATGTCATGTCGTGTGTTGTGTTGTTTTGTCTTGTCATGTCTTGTCTTGTCATGTCCTATCTTGTCTTGTCATGTCTTGTCTTGTCTTGTCTTGTCTTGTCTTGTCTTGTCTTGTCTTGTCTTGTCTTGTCTTGTCTTGTCTTGTCTTGTCTTGTCTTGTCTTGTCTTGTATTGTCTTGTCTTGTTTTGTCTTGTCTTGTATTGTCTTGTCTTGTCTTGTCTTGTCTTGTCTTGTCTTGTCTTGTCTTGTCTTGTCTTGTATTGTCTTGTCTTGTTTTATGTTGTCTTGTCTTGTCTTGTTTTGTCATGTAATGCCATGTCGTGTGTTGTGTTGTTTTGTCTTGTCTTGTCTTATATTGTCTTGTCTTGTCTTGTGATGTCTTGTCTTGTCTTGTCTTGTCTTGTCTTGTCATGTCTTGTCTTGTCATGTCCTATCTTGTCTTGTCTTGTCTTGTGTTGCCTCGTCTTGTCTTGTCTTGTCTTGTCTTGTCTTGTCTTGTCTTGTCTTGTCTTGTCTTGTCTAGTGATGTCATGTCGTGTGTTGTGTTGTTTTGTCTTGTCATGTCTTGTCTTGTCATGTCCTATCTTGTCTTGTCATGTCTTGTCTTGTCTTGTCTTGTCTTGTCTTGTCTTGTCTTGTCTTGTCTTGTCTTCTCCTGTCCTGTCGTGTGTTGTGTTGTTTTGTCTTGTCTTGTCATGTCATGTCATGTCGTGTCTTGTATTACTTTGTCTTGTCTTGTCTTGTCATGTCGTGTGTTGTGTTGTTTTGTCTTATCTTGTTGTGTATTGTCATGTCTTATATTGTCTTGTCTTGTCTTGTGATGTCATGTCATGTCTTGTCTTGTGTTGTTTTGTCGTGTCATGTCTTGTCTTGTCTTGTCTTGTCTTGTCCTGTCCTGTCGTGTGTTGTCTTGTCTTGTCTTGTCCTGTCCTGACGTGTGTTGTGTTGTTTTGTCTTGTGTTGTTTTGTCCTGTCCTGACGTGTGTTGTGTTGTTTTGCCTTGTCTTGTTTTGTCTTGTCTTGTGTTGTTTTGTCTTGTATTGTCTTGTTTTCTCATGTAATGTCATGTCGTGTGTTGTGTTGTTTTGTCTTGTCTTGTGTTGTTTTGTCGTGTCATGTCTTGTCTTGTCTTGTCCTGTCCTGTCGTGTGTTGTCTTGTCTTGTCTTGTCCTGTCCTGACGTGTGTTGTATTGTTTTGTCTTGTTTTGTTTTGTCTTGTCTTGTGTTGTTTTGTCCTGTCCTGACGTGTGTTGTGTTGTTTTGTCTTGTCTTGTTTTGTCTTGTCTTGTCTTGTCATGTCTTGTCTTGTCTTGTGTTGTTTTGTCGTGTCATGCCTTGTCTTGTGATGTCATGTCATGTCGTGTGTTGTGTTGTTTTGTCTTGTCATGTCTTGTCTTGTCTTGTCATGTCTTGTCATGTCTTATATTGTCTTGTCTTGTCTTGTGATGTCTTGTCTTGTCTTGTCTTGTCTTGTCTTGTCATGTCTTGTCTTGTCATGTCCTATCTTGTCTTGTCTTGTCTTGTGTTGCCTCGTCTTGTCTTGTCTTGTCTTGTCTTGTCTTGTCTTGTCTTGTCTTGTCTTGTCTTGTCTTGTGATGTCATGTCGTGTGTTGTGTTGTTTTGTCTTGTCATGTCTTGTCTTGTCATGTCCTATCTTGTCTTGTCATGTCTTGTCTTGTCTTGTCTTGTCTTGTCTTGTCTTGTCTTGTCTTGTCTTCTCCTGTCCTGTCGTGTGTTGTGTTGTTTTGTCTTGTCTTGTCATGTCATGTCATGTCGTGTCTTGTATTACTTTGTCTTGTCTTGTCTTGTCATGTCGTGTGTTGTGTTGTTTTGTCTTGTCTTGTTGTGTATTGTCATGTCTTATATTGTCTTGTCTTGTCTTGTGATGTCATATCATGTCTTGTCTTGTGTTGTTTTGTCGTGTCATGTCTTGTCTTGTCTTGTCTTGTCTTGTCCTGTCCTGTCGTGTGTTGTCTTGTCTTGTCTTGTCCTGTCCTGACGTGTGTTGTGTTGTTTTGTCTTGTGTTGTTTTGTCCTGTCCTGACGTGTGTTGTGTTGTTTTGCCTTGTCTTGTTTTGTCTTGTCTTGTGTTGTTTTGTCTTGTATTGTCTTGTTTTCTCATGTAATGTCATGTCGTGTGTTGTGTTGTTTTGTCTTGTCTTGTGTTGTTTTGTCGTGTCATGTCTTGTCTTGTCTTGTCCTGTCCTGTCGTGTGTTGTCTTGTCTTGTCTTGTCCTGTCCTGACGTGTGTTGTATTGTTTTGTCTTGTTTTGTTTTGTCTTGTCTTGTGTTGTTTTGTCCTGTCCTGACGTGTGTTGTGTTGTTTTGTCTTGTCTTGTTTTGTCTTGTCTTGTCTTGTCATGTCTTGTCTTGTCTTGTGTTGTTTTGTCGTGTCATGTCTTGTCTTGTGATGTCATGTCATGTCGTGTGTTGTGTTGTTTTGTCTTGTCATGTCTTGTCTTGTCTTGTCATGTCTTGTCTTGTCTTGTCCTGTCCTGTCGTGTGTTGTGTTGGTTTGTCTTGTCTTGTCATGTCATGTCATGTCGTGTCTTGTGTTGCTTTGTCTTGTCTTGTCATGTCGCGTGTTGTGTTGTTTTGTCTTGTCTTGTTGTGTATTGTCATGTCTTATATTGTCTTGTCTTGTCTTGTCTTGTCTTGTCATGTCATGTCATGTCGTGTGCTGTGTTGTTTTGTCTTGTCTTGTCTTGCCTTGTCTTGTCTTGTCTTGTCTTGTCTTGTCTTGTCATGTCTTGTCTTGTCTTGTCTTGTCTTGTCTTGTCTTGTTTTGTCTTGTCTTGTATTGTCTTGTTTTCTCATGTAATGTCCTGTCGTGTGTTGTGTTGTTTTGTCTTGTCTTGTGTTGCTTTGTCGTGTCATGTCTTGTCTTGTCTTGTCCTGTACTGTCGTGTGTTGTGTTGTTTTGTCTTGTCTTGTCATGTCATGTCATGTCGTGTCTTGTGTTGCTTTGTCTTGTCTTGTCTTGTCTTGTCATGTCGTGTGTTGTGTTGTTTTGTCTTGTCTTGTTGTGTATTGTCATGTCTTATATTGTCTTGTCTTGTCCTGTCTTGTCATGTCATGTCATGTCGTGTGTTGTGTTGTTTTGTCTTGTCTTGTCTTGTCTTGTCATGTCGTGTGTTGTGTTGTTTTGTCTTGTCTTGTGTTGTTTTGTCGTGTCATGTCTTGTCTTGTCTTGTCTTGTCCTGTCCTGTCGTGTGTTGTGTTGTTTTGTCTTGTCTTGTCTTGTTTTATGTTGTCTTTTTTTGTCATGTAATGTCATGTCGTGTGTTGTGTTGTTTTGTCTTGTCTTGTGTTGTTTTGTCGTGTCATGTCTTGTCTTGTCTTGTCTTGTCTTGTCCTGTCCTGCCGTGTGTTGTGTTGTTTTGTCTTGTCTTGTCATGTCATGTCATGTCGTGTCTTGTGTTGCTTTGTCTTGTCTTGTCTTGTCTTGTCTTGTCTTGTGTTGCCTCGTCTTGTCTTGTCTTGTCTTGTCTTGTCTTGTCATGTCTTGTCTTGTCTTGTCTTGTCTTGTCTTGTCTTGTTTTGTCTTGTCTTGTATTGTCTTGTTTTCTCATGTAATGTCCTGTCGTGTGTTGTGTTGTTTTGTCTTGTCTTGTGTTGCTTTGTCGTGTCATGTCTTGTCTTGTCTTGTCCTGTACTGTCGTGTGTTGTGTTGGTTTGTCTTGTCTTGTCAAGGCATGTCATGTCGTGTCTTGTGTTGCTTTGTCTTGTCTTGTCATGTCGTGTGTTGTGTTGTTTTGTCTTGTCTTGTTGTGTATTGTCATGTCTTATATTGTCTTGTCTTGTCTTGTCTTGTCTTGTCATGTCATGTCATGTCGTGTGCTGTGTTGTTTTGTCTTGTCTTGTCTTGTCTTGTCTTGTCTTGTCTTGTCTTGTCTTGTCTTGTCTTGTCATGTCGTGTCTTGTGTTGCTTTGTCTTGTCTTGTCATGACGTGTGTTGTGTTGTTTTGTCTTGTCTTGTTGTGTATTGTCATGTCTTATATTGTCTTGTCTTGTCTTGTCATGTCTTGTCTTGTCTGGTCCTGTCCTGTCGTGTGTTGTGTTGGTTTGTCTTGTCTTGTCATGTCATGTCATGTCGTGTCTTGTGTTGCTTTGTCTTGTCTTGTCATGTCGTGTGTTGTGTTGTTTTGTCTTGTCTTGTTGTGTATTGTCATGTCTTGTCTTGTCTTGTGTTGTTTTGTCGTGTCATGTCATGTCTTGTCTTGTCCTGTCCTGTCGTGTGTTGTGTTGGTTTGTCTTGTCTTGTCATATCATGTCATGTCGTGTCTTGTGTTGCTTTGTCTTGTCTTGTCATGTCGTGTGTTGTGTTGTTTTGTCTTGTCTTGTGTTGTTTTGTCGTGTCATGTCTTGTCTTGTCTTGTCTTGTCCTGTCCTGTCGTGTGTTGTGTTGTTTTGTCTTGTCTTGTCTTGTCTTGTTTTGTCTTGTCTTGTCTTGTTTTATGTTGTCTTTTTTTGTCATGTAATGTCATGTCGTGTGTTGTGTTGTTTTGTCTTGTCTTGTCTTGTCTTGTCCTGTCCTGCCGTGTGTTGTGTTGTTTTGTCTTGTCTTGTCATGTCATGTCATGTCGTGTCTTGTGTTGCTTTGTCTTGTCTTGTCTTGTCTTGTCTTGTCTTGTGTTGCCTCGTCTTGTCTTGTCTTGTCTTGTCTTGTCTTGTCTTGTCTTGTCTTGTCATGTCTTGTCTTGTCTTGTCTTGTCTTGTCTTGTCTTGTTTTGTCTTGTCTTGTATTGTCTTGTTTTCTCATGTAATGTCCTGTCGTGTGTTGTGTTGTTTTGTCTTGTCTTGTGTTGCTTTGTCGTGTCATGTCTTGTCTTGTCTTGTCCTGTACTGTCGTGTGTTGTGTTGGTTTGTCTTGTCTTGTCAAGGCATGTCATGTCGTGTCTTGTGTTGCTTTGTCTTGTCTTGTCATGTCGTGTGTTGTGTTGTTTTGTCTTGTCTTGTTGTGTATTGTCATGTCTTATATTGTCTTGTCTTGTCTTGTCTTGTCTTGTCATGTCATGTCATGTCGTGTGCTGTGTTGTTTTGTCTTGTCTTGTCTTGTCTTGTCTTGTCTTGTCTTGTCTTGTCTTGTCTTGTCTTGTCTTGTCTTGTCTTGTCTTGTCTTGTCTTGTCTTGTCATGTCGTGTCTTGTGTTGCTTTGTCTTGTCTTGTCATGACGTGTGTTGTGTTGTTTTGTCTTGTCTTGTTGTGTATTGTCATGTCTTATATTGTCTTGTCTTGTCTTGTCATGTCTTGTCTTGTCTGGTCCTGTCCTGTCGTGTGTTGTGTTGGTTTGTCTTGTCTTGTCATGTCATGTCATGTCGTGTCTTGTGTTGCTTTGTCTTGTCTTGTCATGTCGTGTGTTGTGTTGTTTTGTCTTGTCTTGTTGTGTATTGTCATGTCTTGTCTTGTCTTGTGTTGTTTTGTCGTGTCATGTCTTGTCTTGTCCTGTCCCTTCGTGTGTTGTGTTGGTTTGTCTTGTCTTGTCATGTCATGTCATGTCGTGTCTTGTGTTGCTTTGTCTTGTCTTGTCATGTCGTGTGCTGTGTTGTTTTGTCTTGTCTTATTGTGTATTGTCTTGTCTTGTCTTGTCTTGTCTTGTCTTGTCATGTCATGTCATGTCGTGTGCTGTGTTGTTTTGTCTTGTCTTGTCTTGTCTTGTCTTGTCTTGTCTTGTCTTGTCTTGTCATGTCTTGTCTTGTCTTGTCTTGTCTTGTCTTGTTTTGTCTTGTCTTGTATTGTCTTGTTTTCTCATGTAATGTCCTGTCGTGTGTTGTGTTGTTTTGTCTTGTCTTGTGTTGCTTTGTCGTGTCATGTCTTGTCTTGTCTTGTCCTGTACTGTCGTGTGTTGTGTTGTTTTGTCTTGTCTTGTCATGTCATGTCATGTCGTGTCTTGTGTTGCTTTGTCTTGTCTTGTCTTGTCTTGTCATGTCGTGTGTTGTGTTGTTTTGTCTTGTCTTGTTGTGTATTGTCATGTCTTATATTGTCTTGTCTTGTCTTGTCTTGTCTTGCCTTGTCTTGTCTTGTCTTGTCTTGTCTTGTTTTATGTTGTCTTGTTTTGTCATGTAATGTCATGTCGTGTGTTGTGTTGTTTTGTCTTGTCTTGTCTTGTCTTGTCTTGTCCTGTCCTGCTGTGTGTTGCGTTGTTTTGTCTTGTCTTGTCATGTCATGTCATGTCGCGTCTTGTGTTGCTTTGTCTTGTCTTGTCTTGTGTTGCCTCGTCTTGTCTTGTCTTGTCTTGTCCTGTCCTGACGTGTGTTGTGTTGTTTTGTCTTGTCTTGTCTTGTCTTGTCTTGTCTTGTCTTGTCATGTCGTGTGTTGTGTTGTTTTGTCTTGTCTTGTTGTGTATTGTCATGTCTTGTCTTGTCTTGTGTTGTTTTGTAGTGTCATGTCTTGTCTTGTCCTGTCCTGTCGTGTGTTGTGTTGGTTTGTCTTGTCTTGTCATGTCATGTCATGTCGTGTCTTGTGTTGCTTTGTCTTGTCTTGTCATGTCGTGTGTTGTGTTGTTTTGTCTTGTCTTGTCTTGTCTTGTCATGTCGTGTGTTGTGTTGTTTTGTCTTGTCTTGTGTTGTTTTGTCGTGTCATGTCTTGTCTTGTCTTGTCTTGTCCTGTCCTGTCGTGTGTTGTGTTGTTTTGTCTTGTCTTGTGTTGCTTTGTCGTGTCATGTCTTGTCTTGTCTTGTCCTGTACTGTCGTGTGTTGTGTTGTTTTGTCTTGTCTTGTCATGTCATGTCATGTCGTGTCTTGTGTTGCTTTGTCTTGTCTTGTCATGTCATGTCATGTCGTGTGTTGTGTTGTTTTGTCTTGTCTTGTCTTGTCTTGTCATGTCGTGTGTTGTGTTGTTTTGTCTTGTCTTGTGTTGTTTTGTCGTGTCATGTCTTGTCTTGTCTTGTCCTGTCCTGTCGTGTGTTGTGTTGTTTTGTCTTGTCTTGTCTTGTTTTGTCTTGTCTTGTCTTGTTTTATGTTGTCTTGTTTTGTCATGTAATGTCATGTCGTGTGTTGTGTTGTTTTGTCTTGTCTTGTCTTGTCTTGTCTTGTCCTGTCCTGCCGTGTGTTGTGTTGTTTTGTCTTGTCTTGTCATGTCATGTCATGTCGTGTCTTGTGTTGCTTTGTCTTGTCTTGTCTTGTGTTGCCTCGTCTTGTCTTGTCTTGTCTTGTCCTGTCCTGACGTGTGTTGTGTTGTTTTGTCTTGTCTTGTCTTGTCTTGTCTTGTCTTGTCTTGTCTTGTCTTGTCTTGTCTTGTCTTGTCTTGTCTTGTCTTGTCTTGTCTTGTCTTGTCATGTCGTGTGTTGTGTTGGTTTGTCTTGTCTTGTGTTGTTTTGTCGTGTCATGTCTTGTCTTGTCTTGTCTTGTCTTGTCATGTCATATCGTGTGTTGTCTTATTTTGTCTTGTCATGTCTTATCTTGTCATGTCTTGTCTTGTCTTGTCTTGTCTTGTCTTGTCTTGTCTTGTCTTGTCTTGTCTTGTCTTGTCTTGTCTTGTCTTGTCTTGTCTTGTCTTGTCTTGTCATGTCATGTCATGTCATATCGTGTGTTGTGTTGTTTTGTCTTGTCTTATTTTGTCTTGTCATGTCTGATCTTGTCTTGTCTTGTCTTGTCTTGTCTTGTCTTGTCTCATCTTGTCTTGTCCTGTCCTGTCCTGTCTTGTCTTGTTATTTTATGTCTTGTCTTGTCCTGTTTTGTCTTGTCTTGTATTGTCTTGTTTTCTCATGTAATGTCATGTCGTGCGTTGTGTTGTTTTGTCTTGTCTTGTGTTGTTTTGTCGTGTCATGTCTTGTCTTGTCTTGTCTTGTCCTGTCCTGTTGTGTGTTGTGTTGTTTTGTCTTGTCTTGTCCTGTCCTGACGTGTGTTGTCTTGTCTTGTCTTGTCTTGTCTTGTCTTGTCTTGTCCTGTCTTGTCTTGTCTTGTCATGTCCTGTCTTGTCTTGTCTTGTCTTGTCTTGTCTTGTCTTGTCTTGTCTTGTCTTGTCTTGTCCTGTCCTGTCTTGTCTTGTCTTGTCTTGTCTTGTCTTGTCATGTCTTGTCTTGTCTTGTCTTGTCTTGTCTTGTGTTGCCTCGTCTTGTCTTGTCTTCTCTTGTCCTGTCCTGACGTGTGTTGTGTTGTTTTGTCTTGTCTTGCTTTGTCTTGTCATGTCTTATCTTGTCTTGTCATGTCTTGTCTTGTCTTGCCTTGTCTTGTCTTGTCTTGTCTTGTCATGTCATGTCGTGTGTTGTGTTGTTTTGTGTTGTTTTGTCTTGTCTTGTCTTGTATTGTCTTGTTTTCTCATGTAATGTCATGTCGTGTGTTGTGTTGTTTTGTCTTGTCTTGTGTTGTTTTGTCGTGTCATGTCTTGTCTTGTCTTGTCTTGTCCTGTCCTGTCGTGTGTTGTGTTGTTTTGTTTTGTCTTGTCTTGTCCTGTCCTGACGTGTGTTGTGTTGTTTTGTCTTGTCTTGTTTTGTCTTGTCCTGTCTTGTCTTGTCTTGTGATGTCATGTCATGTCGTGTGTTGTGTTGTTTTGTCTTGTCATGTCTTGTCTTGTCTTGTCTTGTCTTGTCTTGTCTTGTCTTGTCTTGTCTTGTCTTGTCTTGTCTTGTCTTGTCTTGTCTTGCCTTGTCTTGTCTTGTCTTGTCTTGTCTTGTCTTGTCATGTCTTGTCTTGTCTTGTGTTGTTTTGTCGTGTCATATCTTGTCTTGTCTTGCCTTGTCTTGTCCTGTCCTGTCGTGTGTTGTGTTGTTTTGTCTTGTCTTGTCATGTCACGTCATGTCGTGTCTTGTGTTGCTTTGTCTTGTCTTGTCTTGTCTTGTCATGTCGTGTGTTGTGTTGTTTTGTCTTGTCTTGTTGTGTATTGTCATGTCTTGTCTTGCCTTATCTTGCCTTGTCTTGTCTTGTCTGGTCTTGTCTTGTCTTGTCTGGTCATGTCTTGTCTTGTCTTGTCTTGTCTTGTCATGTCTTGTCTTGTCTTGTTTTGTCTTGTCTTGTATTGTCTTGTTTTCTCATGTAATGTCATGTCGTGTGTTGTGTTGTTTTGTATTGTCTTGTGTTGTTTTGTCGTGTCATGTCTTGTCTTGTCTTGTCTTGTCCTGTCCTGTCGTGTGTTGTGTTGTTTTGTCTTGTCTTGTCTTGTCTAGTTTTGTCTTGTCTTGTCTTGTCTTGTTTTATGTTGTCTTGTTTTGTCATGTAATGTCATGTCGTGTGACACGACATGACGTCTTGTGTTGCTTTGTCTTGTCTTGTCTTGTCTTGTCATGTCGTGTGTTGTGTTGTTTTGTCTTGTCTTGTTGTGTATTGTCATGTCTTATATTGTCTTGTCTTGTCTTGTCTTGTCATGTCATGTCATGTCATGTCGTGTGTTGTGTTGTTTTGTCTTGTCTTGTCTTGTCATGCCGTGTGTTGTGTTGTTTTGTCTTGTCTTGTGTTGTTTTGTCGTGTCATTTCTTGTCTTGTCTTGCCCTGCCCTGTCGTGTGTTGTGTTGTTTTGTCTTGTCTTGTCTTGTCTAGTTTTGTCTTGTCTTGTCTTGTCTTGTTTTATGTTGTCTTGTTTTGTCATGTAATGTCATGTCGTGTGTTGTGTTGTTTTGTCTTGTCTTGTGTTGTTTTGTCGTGTCATGTCTTGTCTTGTCTTGTCTTGTCCTGTCCTGTCGTGTGTTGTGTTGTTTTGTCTTGTCTTGTCATGTCATGTCATGTCGTGTCTTGTGTTGCTTTGTCTTGTCTTTTCTTCTCCTTGTCTTGTGTTGTTTTGTCCTGTTCTGACGTGTGTTTTGTTGTTTCGTCTTGTCATGTCTTGTCTTGTCTTGTGATGTCATGTCATGTCGTGTGTTGTGTTGTTTTGTCTTGTCTTGTCTTGTTTTGTTTTGTCTTGTCATGTCTTGTCTTATCTTGTCTTGTCTTGTCTTGTCTTGTCTTGTCTTGTCTTGTCTTGTCTTGTCTTGTCTTGTCTTGTCATGTCTTGTCTTGTCATGTCTTGTCTTGTCTTGTCTTGTCTTGTCTTGTCTTGTCCTGTCCTGTCTTGCCTTGTCTTGTCATGTTTTGTCTTGTCCTGTCTTGTCTTGTCTTGTCATGTCTTGTCTTGTCTTGTCCTGTCCTGTCTTATCTTGTCTTGTCATGTCATGTCTTGTCTTGTCATGTCTTGTCTTGTCTTGTCTTGTCTTGTCTTGTCTTGTCTTGTCCTGTCCTGTCTTGCCTTGTCTTGTCTTGTCTTGTCTTGTCTTGTTTTGTCTTGTCATGTCTTGTCTTGTCTTGTCTTGTCATGTTTTGTCTTGTCATGTCTTGTCTTATCTTGTCTTGTCTTGTCTTGTCTTGTCTTGTCTTGTCTTGTCATGTCTTGTCTTGTCATGTCTTGTCTTGTCTTGTCTTGTCTTGTCTTGTCTTGTCTTGTCATGTCTTGTCTTGTCATGTCTTATCTTGTCTTGTCTTGTCTTGTCTTGTCTTGTCTTGCTGTGTATTGTCATGTCTTATAATGTCTTGTCTTGTCATGTCATGTCATGTCGTGTGGTGTGTTGTTTTGTCTTGTCTTGTCTTGTCTTGTTTTGTCTTGTCATGTCTTGTCTTATCTTGTCTTGTCTTGTCTTGTCTTGTCTTGTCTTGTCTTGTCTTGTCTTGTCTTGTCATGTCTTGTCTTGTCATGTCTTGTCTTGTCTTGTCTTGTCTTGTCTTGTCTTGTCTTGTCCTGTCCTGTCTTGCCTTGTCTTGTCATGTTTTGTCTTGTCCTGTCCTGTCTTGTCTTGTCTTGTCATGTCTTGTCTTGTCTTGTCCTGTCCTGTCTTATCTTGTCTTGTCATGTCATGTCTTGTCTTGTCTTGTCTTGTGTTGTCTTGTCTTGTCTTGTCTTGTCTTGTTTTGTCTTGTCATGTCTTGTCTTGTCTTGTCTTGTCTTGTTTTGTCTTGTCATGTCTTGTCTTGTCTTGTCTTGTCCTGTCTTGTCTTGTCTTGTCTTGTCTTGTCTTGTCCTGTCCTGTCTTGTCTTGTCTTGTCATGTCTTGTCTTGTCTTGTCTTTTCTTGTCTTGTCTTGTCTTGTCGTGTCTTGTCTTGTCTCATCTTGTCTTGTCCTGTCCTGTCCTGTCTTGTCTTGTCATGTCATGTCATGTCATATCATGTCGTGTGTTGTTTTGTCTTGTCTTGTCATGTCTTATCTTGTCTTGTCATGTCATGTCATGTGTTGTGTTGTGATGTTTTGTCTTGTCTTGTCATGTCTTGTCTTGTCTTGTCTTGTCTTGTCTTGTTTTGTCTTGTCTTGTCTTGTCTTGTCTTGTCCTGTCCTGACGTGTGTTGTGTTGTTTTGTCTTGTCTTGTGTTGTTTTGTCCTGTCCTGACGTGTGTTGTGTTGTTTTGTCTTGTCTTGTGATGTCATGTCATGTCGTGTGTTGAGTTGTTGTGTCTTGTCTTGTCTTGTCATGTCTTGTCTTGTCTTGTCTTGTCTTGTCTTGTCTTGCCTTGTCTTGTCTTGTCCTGTCCTGTCTTGTCTTGTCTTGTCATATCTTGTCTTGTCTTGTCTTGTCTTGTCTTGTCTTGTCTTGTCTTGCTTTGTCTTGTCTTGTCTTGTCATGCCGTGTGTTGTGTTGTTTTGTCTTGTCTTGTGTTGTTTTGTCGTGTCATTTCTTGTCTTGTCTTGCCCTGTCCTGTCGTGTGTTGTGTTGTTTTGTCTTGTCTTGTCTTGTCTAGTTTTGTCTTGTCTTGTCTTGTCTTGTTTTATGTTGTCTTGTTTTGTCATGTAATGTCATGTCGTGTGTTGTGTTGTTTTGTCTTGTCTTGTGTTGTTTTGTCGTGTCATGTCTTGTCTTGTCTTGTCTTGTCCTGTCCTGTCGTGTGTTGTGTTGTTTTGTCTTGTCTTGTCATGTCATGTCATGTCGTGTGTTGTGTTGTTTTGTCTTGTCTTGTTGTGTATTGTCATGTCTTATATTGTCTTGTCTTGTCTTGTCTTGTCTTGCCTTATCTTGCCTTGTCTTGTCTTGTCTGGTCTTGTCTTTCCTTGTCTGGTCTGGTCTTGTCTTGTCTTGTCTTGTCATGTCTTGTCTTGTCTTGTTTTGTCTTGTCTTGTATTGTCTTGTTTTCTCATGTAATGTCATGTCGTGTGTTGTGTTGTTTTGTATTGTCTTGTGTTGTTTTGTCGTGTCATGTCTTGTCTTGTCTTGTCTTGTCCTGTCCTGTCGTGTGTTGTGTTGTTTTGTCTTGTCTTGTCATGTCATGTCATGTCGTGTCTTGTGTTGCTTTGTCTTGTCTTGTCTTGTCTTGTCATGTCGTGTGTTGTGTTGTTTTGTCTTGTCTTGTTGTGTATTGTCATGTCTTATATTGTCTTGTCTTGTCTTGTCTTGTCATGTCATGTCATGTCGTGTGTTGTGTTGTTTTGTCTTGTCTTGTCTTGTCATGCCGTGTGTTGTGTTGTTTTGTCTTGTCTTGTGTTGTTTTGTCGTGTCATTTCTTGTCTTGTCTTGTCCTGTCCTGTCGTGTGTTGTGTTGTTTTGTCTTGTCTTGTCTTGTCTAGTTTTGTCTTGTCTTGTCTTGTCTTGTTTTATGTTGTCTTGTTTTGTCATGTAATGTCATGTCGTGTGTTGTGTTGTTTTGTCTTGTCTTGTGTTGTTTTGTCGTGTCATGTCTTGTCTTGTCTTGTCTTGTCCTGTCCTGTCGTGTGTTGTGTTGTTTTGTCTTGTCTTGTCATGTCATGTCATGTCGTGTCTTGTGTTGCTTTGTCTTGTCTTTTCTTCTCCTTGTCTTGTGTTGTTTTGTCCTGTCCTGACGTGTGTTTTGTTGTTTCGTCTTGTCATGTCTTGTCTTGTCTTGTGATGTCATGTCATGTCGTGTGTTGTGTTGTTTTGTCTTGTCTTGTCATGTCGTGTGTTGTGTTGTTTTGTCTTGTCTTGCTGTGTATTGTCATGTCTTATATTGTCTTGCCTTGTCATGTCATGTCATATCATGTCGTGTGTTGTTTTGTCTTGTCTTGTTTTGTCTTGTCATGTCTTATCTTGTCTTGTCATGTCATGTCATGTCATGTGCTGTGTTGTGATGTTTTGTCTTGTCTTGTCATGTCTTGTCTTGTCTTGTCTTGTCTTGTCTTGTCTTGTCTTGTCTTGTCTTGTCTTGTCTTGTCTTGTCTTGTCTTGTCTTGTCTTGTCTTGTCCTGTCCTGTCTTGTCTTGTCTTGTCATATCTTGTCTTGTCTTGTCTTGTCTTGTCTTGTCTTGTCTTGTCTTGCTTTGTCTTGTCATGTCTTATCTTGTCTTGTCTTGTCTTGTCTTGTCTTTTCTTGTCTTGTCTTGTCTTGTCTTGTCTTGTCCTGTCCTGACGTGTGTTGTGTTGTTTTGTCTTGTCTTGTTTTGTCTTGTCTTGTGTTGTTTTGTCCTGTCCTGACGTGTGTTGTGTTGTTTTGTCTTGTCTTGTGATGTCATGTCATGTCGTGTGTTGAGTTGTTGTGTCTTGTCTTGTCTTGTCATGTCTTGTCTTGTCTTGTCTTGTCTTGTCTTGTCTTGCCTTGTCTTGTCTTGTTTTGTCTTGTCTTGTTTTATGTTGTCTTGTCCTGTCTTGTTGTGTCATGTAATGTCTTGTCGTGTGTTGTGTTGTTTTTTCTTGTCTTGTATTGTCTTGTCTTGTCTTGTCTTGTCTTGTCTTGTCTTGTCTTGTATTGTCTTGTCTTTTCTTGTCGTGTCTTATCTTGTCTTGTCTTGTCTTGTCTTGTCTTGTCTTGTCTTGTCTTGTCTTGTCTTGTCTTGTCTTGTCTTGTTTTGTCTTGTCTTGTCTTGTCTTGTCTTGTCTTGTCTTGTCTTGTCTTGTCTTGTCTTGTCTTGTCTTGTCTTGTCTTGTCTTGTCTTGTCTTGTCTTGTCTTGTCTTGTCTTGTCTTGTTTTGTCTTGTTTTGTCTTGTTTTGTCTTGTCTTGTGTTGTTTTGTCGTGTCATGTCTTGTCTTGTCTTGTCTTGTCTTGTCTTGTCTTGTGTTGTGTTGTTTTGCCTTGTCTTGTTGTGTATTGTCATGTCTTATATTGTCTTGTCTTGTCTTGTCTTGCCTTGTCTTGTCATGTCTTGTCTTGTCTTGTTTTGTCTTGTCTTGTATTGTCTTGTTTTGTCATGTAATGTCATGTCGTGTGTTGTGTTGTTTTTTCTTGTCTTGTATTGTCTTGTCTTGTCTTGTCTTGTCTTGTCTTGTCTTGTCTTGTATTGTGTTGTCTTTTCTTGTCGTGTCTTGTCGTGTCTTATCTTGTCTTGTCTTGTCTTGTCTTGTCTTGTCTTGTCTTGTCTTGTCTTGTCTTGTCTTGTTTTGTCTTGTCTTGTCTTGTCTTGTCTTGTCTTGTCTTGTCTTGTCTTGTCTTGTCTTGTCTTGTCTTGTCTTGTCTTGTCTTGTCTTGTCTTGTCTTGTCTTGTCTTGTCTTGTCTTGTCTTGTCTTGTCTTGTCTTGTCTTGTCTTGTCTTGTCTTGTCTTGTCTTGTCTTGTCTTGTCTTGTCTTGTCTTGTCTTGTCTTGTCTTGTCTTGTCTTGTCTTGTCTTGTCTTGTCTTGTCTTGTCTTGTCTTGTCTTGTCTTGTCTTGTCTTGTCTTGTCTTGTCTTGTCTTGTCTTGTCTTGTCTTGTTTTGTCTTGTTTTGTCTTGTCTTGTCTTGTGTTGTTTTGTCGTGTCATGTCTTGTCTTGTCTTGTCTTGTCCTGTCCTGTCGTGTGTTGTGTTGTTTTGTCTTGTCTTGTCATGTCATGTCATGTCGTGTCTTGTGTTGCTTTGTCTTGTCTTGTCTTGTCTTGTCTTGTGTTGCCTCGTCTTGTCTTGTCTTGTCTTGTCTTGTCCTGTCCTGACGTGTGTTGTGTTGTTTTGTCTTGTCTTGTCATGTCGTGTGTTGTGTTGTTTTGTCTTGTCTTGTCTTGTCTTGTTTTGTCTTGTCTTGTGTTGTTTTGTCGTGTCATGTCTTGTCTTGTCGTGTCTTGTCTTGTCTTGTCCTGTCCTGTCGTGTGTTGTGTTGTTTTGTCTTGTCTTGTCTTGTCATGTCATATCATGTCGTGTCTTGTGTTGCTTTGTCTTGTCTTATCTTGTCTTGTCATGTCTTGTCTTGTCTTGTCTTGTCTTGTCTTGTCTTGTCTTGTCTTGTCTTGTCTTGTCTTGTCTTGTCTTGTCTTGTCTTGTCTTGTCTTGTCTTGTCTTGTCTTGTCTTGTCTTGTCTTGTCTTGTCTTGTCTTGTCTTGTCTTGTCTTGTCTTGTCTTGTCTTGTCTTGTCTTGTCTTGTCTTGTCTTGTCTTGTCTTGTCTTGTCCTGTCCTGTCTTGTCTTGTCTTGTCATATCTTGTCTTGTCTTGTCTTGTCTTGTCTTGTCTTGTCTTGCTTTGTCTTGTCATGTCTTATCTTGTCTTGTCTTGTCTTGTCTTGTCCTGTCCTGTCTTGTCTTGTCTTGTCATATCTTGTCTTGTCTTGTCTTGTCTTGTCTTGCTTTGTCTTGCTTTGTCTTGTCATGTCTTATCTTGTCTTGTCTTGTCTTGTCTTGTCTTGTCTTGTCTTGCTTTGTCTTGTCATGTCTTATCTTGTCTTGTCTTGTCTTGTCTTGTCTTGTCCTGTCCTGTCGTGTGTTGTTTTGTATTGTCTTGTCTTGTGTTGTTTTGTCGTGTCATGCCTTGTCTTGTCCTGTCCTGTCGTGTGTTGTGTTGTTTTGTCTTGTCTTGTCATGTCATGTCATGTCGTGTCTTGTGTTGCTTTGTCTTGTCTTGTCTTGTCTTGTCATGTCGTGTGTTGTGTTGTTTTGTCTTGTCATGTCTTGTCTTGTTTTGTCTTGTCTTGTCTTGTCTCATCTTGTCTTGTCTTGTCTTGTCTTGTCTTGTTTTGTCTCGTCTTGTCTTGTCTTGTCTTGTCTTGTCTTGTGTTGCCTCGTCTTGTCTTGGCTTGTCTTGTCTTGTCTTGTCTTGTCTTGTCTTGTCTTGTCTTGTCTTGTCTTGTCTTGTCTTGTCTTGTCCTGTCCTGTCTTGTCTTGTCTTGTCTTATCTTGTCTTGTCTTGTCTTGTCTTGTCTTGTCTCATCTTGTCTTGTCTTGTCTTGTCTTGTCTTGTCTTGTCCTGTCCTGTCTTGTCTTGTCTTGTCTTGTCATGTCTTGTCTTGTCTTGTCTTGTCTTGTCTTGTCTTGTCTTGTCTCGTCTTGTCTTGTCTTGTCTTGTTTTGTCTTGTCTTGTCTCGTCTTGTCTTGTCTTGTCTTGTTTTGTCTTGTCTTGTCTTGTCCTGTCCTGACGTGTGTTGTCTTGTCTTGTTTGTCTTGTCTTGTCTTGTCTTGTCTTGTCCTGTCCTGTCTTGTCTTGTCTTGTCATGTCTTGTCTTGTCT
Organism: Zeugodacus cucurbitae; assembly: GCF_028554725.1. Lineage (NCBI taxonomy): Eukaryota > Metazoa > Arthropoda > Insecta > Diptera > Tephritidae > Zeugodacus > Zeugodacus cucurbitae. Next base: position 21,190,762 of record NC_071672.1, on the reverse strand, counting down.
TGTCTTGTCTTGTCTTGTCTTGTTTTGTCTCGTCTTGTCTTGTCTTGTCTTGTCTTGTCTTGTGTTGCCTCGTCTTGTCTTGGCTTGTCTTGTCTTGTTTTGTCTTGTCTTGTCTTGTCCTGTCCTGACGTGTGTTGTCTTGTCTTGTTTGTCTTGTCTTGTCTTGTCTTGTCTTGTCCTGTCCTGTCTTGTCTTGTCTTGTCATGTCTTGTCTTGTCTTGTCTTGTCTTGTCTTGTCTTGTTTTGTCTCGTCTTGTCTTGTCTTGTCTTGTCTTGTCTTGTGTTGCCTCGTCTTGTCTTGGCTTGTCTTGTCTTGTCTTGTCTTGTCTTGTGTTGCCTCGTCTTGTCTTGGCTTGTCTTGTCTTGTCTTGTCTTGTCTTGTCTTGTCTTGTCTTGTCTTGTCTTGTCTTGTCTTGTCTTGTCTTGTCTTGTCTTGTCTTGTCTTGTCTTGTCTTGTCTTGTCTTGTCTTGTCTTGTCATGTCATGTCATGTCATATCGTGTGTTGTGTTGTTTTGTCTTGTCTTGTCTTGTCTTGTCTTGTCTTGTCTTGTCTTGTCTTGTCTTGTCTTGTCTTGTCTTGTCTTGTCTTGTCTTGTCTTGTCTTGTCTTGTCTTGTCTTGTCTTGTCTTGTCTTGTCTTGTCATGTCTTGTCTTGTCTTGTCTTGTCTTGTCTTGTCTTGTCTTGTGTTGTGTTGTTTTGCCTTGTCTTGTTGTGTATTGTCATGTCTTATATTGTCTTGTCTTGTCTTGTCTTGCCTTGTCTTGTCATGTCTTGTCTTGTCTTGTTTTGTCTTGTCTTGTATTGTCTTGTTTTCTCATGTAATGTCATGTCGTGTGTTGTGTTGTTTTGTCTTGTCTTGTTGTGTATTGTCATGTCTTATTTTGTCTTGTCTTGTCTTGTCTTGTCTTGTCTTGTGTTGTGTTGTTTTGTCTTGTCTTGTTGTGTATTGTCATGTCTTATTTTGTCTTGTCTTGTCTTGTCTTGTCTTGTCTTGTCATGTCTTGTCTTGTCTTGTTTTGTCTTGTCTTGTATTGTCTTGTTTTCTCATGTAATGTCATGTCGTGTGTTGTGTTGTTTTGTCTTGTCTTGTGTTGTTTTGTCGTGTCATGTCTTGTCTTGTCTTGTCTTGTCCTGTCCTGTCCTGTCGTGTGTTGTGTTGTTTTGTCTTGTCTTGTCATGTCATGTCATGTCGTGTCTTGTGTTGCTTTGTCTTGTCTTGTCTTGTCTTGTCATGTCGTGTGTTGTGTTGTTTTGTCTTGTCTTGTTGTGTATTGTCATGTCTTATATTGGCTTGTCTTGTCTTGTCTTGTCATGTCATGTCATGTCGTGTGTTGTGTTGTTTTGTCTTGTCTTGTCTTGTCTTGTCTTGTCTTGTCTTGTCATGTCGTGTGTTGTGTTGTTTTGTCTTGTCTTGTGTTGTTTTGTCGTGTCATGTCTTGTCTTGTCTTGTCCTGTCCTGTCGTGTGTTGTGTTGTTTTGTCTTGTCTTGTCTTGTCTAGTTTTGTCTTGTCTTGTCTTGTCTTGCTTTATGTTGTCTTGTTTTGTCATGTAATGTCATGTCGTGTGTTGTGTTGTTTTGTCTTGTCTTGTGTTGTTTTGTCGTGTCATGTCTTGTCTTGTCTTGTCTTGTCTTGTCCTGTCCTGTCGTGTGTTGTGTTGTTTTGTCTTGTCTTGTCTTGTCATGTCATGTCATGTCGTGTCTTGTGTTGCTTTGTCTTGTCTTTTCTTCTCCTTGTCTTGTGTTGTTTTGTCCTGTCCTGACGTGTGTTTTGTTGTTTTGTCTTGTCATGTCTTGTCTTGTCTTGTGATGTCATGTCATGTCGTGTGTTGTGTTGTTTTGTCTTGTCTTGTCATGTCGTGTGTTGTGTTGCTTTGTCTTGTCTTGCTGTGTATTGTCATGTCTTATATTGTCTTGTCTTGTCATGTCATGTCATGTCGTGTGTTGTGTTGTTTTGTCTTGTCTTGTCATGTCGTGTGTTGTGTTGCTTTGTCTTGTCTTGCTGTGTATTGTCATGTCTTATATTGTCTTGTCTTGTCATGTCATGTCATGTCGTGTGTTGTGTTGTTTTGTCTTGTCTTGTTTTGTCTTCTCATGTCATGTCTTGTCTTGTCTTGTCTTGTCTTGTCTTGTCTTGTCCTGTCCTGTCCTGTCTTGTCTTGTCTTGTCTTGTCTTGTCTTGTCTCGACTTGTCTTGTCTTGTCTTGTCTTGTCTTGTCCTGTCCTGACGTGTGTTGTGTTGTTTTGTCTTGTCTTGTTTTGTCTTGTCTTGTTTTGTCGTGTCTTGTATTGTCTTGTTTTGTCATGTAATGTCATGTCGTGTGTTGTGTGGTTTTGTCTTGTCTTGTGTTGTTTTGTCGTGTCATGTCTTGTCTTGTCTTGTCTTCTCCTGTCCTGTCGTGTGTTGTGTTGTTTTGTCTTGTCTTGTCATGTCATGTCATGTCGTGTCTTGTGTTGCTTTGTCTTGTCTTGTCTTGTCATGTCGTGTGTTGTGTTGTTTTGTCTTGTCTTGTTGTGTATTGTCATGTCTTATATTGTCTTGTCTTGTCTTGTGATGTCATGTCATGTCGTGTGTTGTGTTGTTTTGTCTTGTCTTGTCATGTCGTGTGTTGTGTTGTTTTGTCTTGTCTTGCTGTGTATTGTCATGTCTTATATTGTCTTGTCTTGTATTGTCATGTCATGTCATGTCGTGTGTTGTGTTGTTTTGTCTTGTCTTGTTTTGTCTTCTCATGTCATGTCTTGTCTTGTCTTGTCTTGTCTTGTCTTGTCATGTCTTGTCTTGTCATGTCCTATCTTGTCTTGTCTTGTCTTGTGTTGCCTCGTCTTGTCTTGTCTTGTCTTGTCCTGTCCTGACGTGTGTTGTGTTGTTTTGTCTTGTCTTGCTTTGTCTTGTCATGTCCTATCTTGTCTTGTCATGTCTTGTCTTGTCTTGTCTTGTCTTGTCCTGTCCTGTCGTGTGTTGTGTTGTTTTGTCTTGTCTTGTCATGTCATGTCATGTCGTGTCTTGTGTTGCTTTGTCTTGTCTTGTCTTGTCTTGTCTTGTCTTGTCTTGTCATGTCTTGTCTTGTCTTGTCTTGTCTTGTCTTGTCCTGTCCTGTCGTGTGTTGTGTTGTTTTGTCTTGTCTTGTCTTGTCTAGTTTTGTCTTGTCTTGTCTTGTCTTGCTTTATGTTGTCTTGTTTTGTCATGTAATGTCATGTCGTGTGTTGTGTTGTTTTGTCTTGTCTTGTGTTGTTTTGTCGTGTCATGTCTTGTCTTGTCTTGTCTTGTCTTGTCCTGTCCTGTCGTGTGTTGTGTTGTTTTGTCTTGTCATGTCTTGTCTTGTCTTGTCTTGTCTTGTCTTGTCTTGTCTTGTCTTGTCTTGTCTTGTGTTGTGTTGTTTTGCCTTGTCTTGTTGTGTATTGTCATGTCTTATATTGTCTTGTCTTGTCTTGTCTTGTCTTGTCTTGTCATGTCTTGTCTTGTCTTGTTTTGTCTTGTCTTGTATTGTCTTGTTTTCTCATGTAATGTCCTGTCGTGTGTTGTGTTGTTTTGTATTGTATTGTGTTGTTTTGTCGTGTCATGTCTTGTCTTGTCTTGTCTTGTCCTGTCCTGTCGTGTGTTGTGTTGTTTTGTCTTGTCTTGTCATGTCATGTCATGTCGTGTCTTGTGTTGCTTTGTCTTGTCTTGTCTTGTCTTGTCATGTCGTGTGTTGTGTTGTTTTGTCTTGTCTTGTTGTGTATTGTCATGTCTTATATTGTCTTGTCTTGTCTTGTCTTGTCATGTCATGTCATGTCGTGTGTTGTGTTGTTTTGTCTTGTCTTGTCTTGTCATGCCGTGTGTTGTGTTGTTTTGTCTTGTCTTGTGTTGTTTTGTCGTGTCATTTCTTGTCTTGTCTTGTCCTGTCCTGTCGTGTGTTGTGTTGTTTTGTCTTGTCTTGTCTTGTCTAGTTTTGTCTTGTCTTGTCTTGTCTTGTTTTATGTTGTCTTGTTTTGTCATGTAATGTCATGTCGTGTGTTGTGTTGTTTTGTCTTGTCTTGTGTTGTTTTGTCGTGTCATGTCTTGTCTTGTCTTGTCTTGTCCTGTCCTGTCGTGTGTTGTGTTGTTTTGTCTTGTCTTGTCATGTCATGTCATGTCGTGTCTTGTGTTGCTTTGTCTTGTCTTTTCTTCTCCTTGTCTTGTGTTGTTTTGTCCTGTCCTGACGTGTGTTTTGTTGTTTCGTCTTGTCATGTCTTGTCTTGTCTTGTGATGTCATGTCATGTCGTGTGTTGTGTTGTTTTGTCTTGTCTTGTCATGTCGTGTGTTGTGTTGTTTTGTCTTGTCTTGCTGTGTATTGTCATGTCTTATATTGTCTTGTCTTGTCATGTCATGTCATATCATGTCGTGTGTTGTTTTGTCTTGTCTTGTTTTGTCTTGTCATGTCTTATCTTGTCTTGTCTTGTCTTGTCTTGTCTTGTCTTGTCTTGTCTTGTCTTGTCTTGTCTTGTCTTGTCTTGTCTTGTCTTGTCTTGTCTTGTCTTGTCTTGTCCTGTCCTGTCTTGTCTTGTCTTGTCATATCTTGTCTTGTCTTGTCTTGTCTTGTCTTGTCTTGTCTTGCTTTGTCTTGTCATGTCTTATCTTGTCTTGTCTTGTCTTGTCTTGTCTTTTCTTGTCTTGTCTTGTCTTGTCTTGTCTTGTCCTGTCCTGACGTGTGTTGTGTTGTTTTGTCTTGTCTTGTTTTGTCTTGTCTTGTGTTGTTTTGTCCTGTCCTGACGTGTGTTGTGTTGTTTTGTCTTGTCTTGTGATGTCATGTCATGTCGTGTGTTGAGTTGTTGTGTCTTGTCTTGTCTTGTCATGTCTTGTCTTGTCTTGTCTTGTCTTGCCTTGTCTTGTCTTGTTTTGTCTGGTCTTGTTTTATGTTGTCTTGTCCTGTCTTGTTGTGTCATGTAATGTCTTGTCGTGTGTTGTGTTGTTTTTTCTTGTCTTGTATTGTCTTGTCTTGTCTTGTCTTGTCTTGTCTTGTATTGTCTTGTCTTGTCTTGTCGTGTCTTATCTTGTCTTGTCTTGTCTTGTCTTGTCTTGTCTTGTCTTGTCTTGCCTTGTCTTGTTTTGTCTTGTCTTGTCTTGTCTTGTCTTGTCTTGTCTTGTCTTGTCTTGTCTTGTCTTGTCTTGTCTTGTCTTGTCTTGTCTTGTCTTGTCTTGTCTTGTCTTGTCTTGTCTTGTCTTGTTTTGTCTTGTTTTGTCTTGTCTTGTCTTGTGTTGTTTTGTCGTGTCATGTCTTGTCTTGTCTTGTCTTGTCTTGTCTTGTCTTGTCTTGTCTTGTCTTGTCTTGTCTTGTTGTGTATTGTCATGTCTTATATTGTCTTGTCTTGTCTTGTCTTGCCTTGTCTTGTCATGTCTTGTCTTGTCTTGTTTTGTCTTGTCTTGTATTGTCTTGTTTTGTCATGTAATGTCATGTCGTGTGTTGTGTTGTTTTTTCTTGTCTTGTATTGTCTTGTCTTGTCTTGTCTTGTCTTGTCTTGTCTTGTCTTGTATTGTCTTGTCTTTTCTTGTCGTGTCTTGTCGTGTCTTATCTTGTCTTGTCTTGTCTTGTCTTGTCTTGTCTTGTCTTGTCTTGTCTTGTCTTGTCTTGTCTTGTCTTGTTTTGTCTTGTCTTGTCTTGTCTTGTCTTGTCTTGTCTTGTCTTGTCTTGTCTTGTCTTGTCTTGTCTTGTCTTGTCTTGTCTTGTCTTGTCTTGTCTTGTCTTGTCTTGTCTTGTCTTGTCTTGTCTTGTCTTGTCTTGTCTTGTCTTGTCTTGTCTTGTCTTGTCTTGTCTTGTCTTGTCTTGTCTTGTCTTGTCTTGTCTTGTCTTGTCTTGTCTTGTCTTGTCTTGTCTTGTCTTGTCTTGTCTTGTCTTGTCTTGTCTTGTTTTGTCTTGTTTTGTCTTGTCTTGTCTTGTGTTGTTTTGTCGTGTCATGTCTTGTCTTGTCTTGTCTTGTCCTGTCCTGTCGTGTGTTGTGTTGTTTTGTCTTGTCTTGTCATGTCATGTCATGTCGTGTCTTGTGTTGCTTTGTCTTGTCTTGTCTTGTCTTGTCTTGTGTTGCCTCGTCTTGTCTTGTCTTGTCTTGTCTTGTCCTGTCCTGACGTGTGTTGTGTTGTTTTGTCTTGTCTTGTCATGTCGTGTGTTGTGTTGTTTTGTCTTGTCTTGTCTTGTCATGTCGTGTGTTGTGTTGTTTTGTCTTGTCTTGTCTTGTCTTGTTTTGTCTTGTCTTGTGTTGTTTTGTCGTGTCATGTCTTGTCTTGTCTTGTCCTGTCCTGTCGTGTGTTGTGTTGTTTTGTTTTGTCTTGTCTTGTCATGTCATGTCATGTCGTGTCTTGTGTTGCTTTGTCTTGTCTTATCTTGTCTTGTCATGTCTTGTCTTGTCTTGTCTTGTCTTGTCTTGTCTTGTCTTGTCTTGTCTTGTCTTGTCTTGTCTTGTCTTGTCTTGTCTTGTCTTGTCTTGTCTTGTCTTGTCTTGTCTTGTCTTGTCTTGTCTTGTCTTGTCTTGTCTTGTCTTGTCTTGTCTTGTCTTGTCTTGTCTTGTCTTGTCTTGTCTTGTCTTGTCTTGTCTTGTCTTGTCCTGTCCTGTCTTGTCTTGTCTTGTCCTGTCCTGTCGTGTGTTGTGTTGTTTTGTCTTGTCTTGTCATGTCATGTCATGTCGTGTCTTGTGTTGCTTTGTCTTGTCTTGTCTTGTCTTGTCTTGTGTTGCCTCGTCTTGTCTTGTCTTGTCTTGTCTTGTCCTGTCCTGACGTGTGTTGTGTTGTTTTGTCTTGTCTTGTCATGTCGTGTGTTGTGTTGTTTTGTCTTGTCTTGTCTTGTCATGTCGTGTGTTGTGTTGTTTTGTCTTGTCTTGTCTTGTCTTGTTTTGTCTTGTCTTGTGTTGTTTTGTCGTGTCATGTCTTGTCTTGTCTTGTCTTGTCCTGTCCTGTCGTGTGTTGTGTTGTTTTGTCTTGTCTTGTCATGTCGTGTGTTGTGTTGTTTTGTCTTGTCTTGTCTTGTCATGTCGTGTGTTGTGTTGTTTTGTCTTGTCTTGTCTTGTCTTGTTTTGTCTTGTCTTGTGTTGTTTTGTCGTGTCATGTCTTGTCTTGTCTTGTCTTGTCTTGTCCTGTCCTGTCGTGTGTTGTGTTGTTTTGTCTTGTCTTGTCTTGTCATGTCATGTCATGTCGTGTCTTGTGTTGCTTTGTCTTGTCTTATCTTGTCTTGTCATGTCTTGTCTTGTCTTGTCTTGTCTTGTCTTGTCTTGTCTTGTCTTGTCTTGTCTTGTCTTGTCTTGTCTTGTCTTGTCTTGTCTTGTCTTGTCTTGTCTTGTCTTGTCTTGTCTTGTCTTGTCTTGTCTTGTCTTGTCTTGTCTTGTCTTGTCTTGTCTTGTCTTGTCTTGTCTTGTCTTGTCTTGTCTTGTCTTGTCTTGTCTTGTCTTGTCTAGTCTTGTCTTGTCTTGTCTTGTCCTGTCCTGTCTTGTCTTGTCTTGTCATATCTTGTCTTGTCTTGTCTTGTCTTGCTTTGTCTTGTCATGTCTTATCTTGTCTTGTCTTGTCTTGTCTTGTCCTGTCCTGTCTTGTCTTGTCTTGTCATATCTTGTCTTGTCTTGTCTTGTCTTGTCTTGCTTTGTCTTGCTTTGTCTTGTCATGTCTTATCTTGTCTTGTCTTGTCTTGTCTTGTCTTGTCTTGTCTTGTCTTGTCTTGCTTTGTCTTGTCATGTCTTATCTTGTCTTGTCTTGTCTTGTCTTGTCTTGTCCTGTCCTGTCGTGTGTTGTTTTGTATTGTCTTGTCTTGTGTTGTTTTGTCGTGTCATGCCTTGTCTTGTCCTGTCCTGTCGTGTGTTGTGTTGTTTTGTCTTGTCTTGTCATGTCATGTCATGTCGTGTCTTGTGTTGCTTTGTCTTGTCTTGTCTTGTCTTGTCATGTCGTGTGTTGTGTTGTTTTGTCTTGTCATGTCTTGTCTTGTTTTGTCTTGTCATGTCTTGTCTTGTCTTGTCTTGTCTTGTCTTGTCTTGTCATGACATGTCATGTCATATCGTGTGTTGTGTTGTTTTGTCTTGTCTTGTCTTGTCTTGTCTTGTCTTGTCTTGTCTTGTCTTGTCTTGTCTTGTCTCGTCTTATCTTGTCTTATCTTGTCTTGTCTTGTCTTGTCTTGTCTTGTCTCATCTTGTCTTGTCTTGTCTTGTCTTGTCTTGTCTTGTCCTGTCCTGTCTTGTCTTGTCTTGTCATGTCTTGTCTTGTCTTGTCTTGTCTTGTCTTGTCTTGTCTTGTCTTGTCTCGTCTTGTCTTGTCTTGTCTTGTTTTGTCTTGTCTTGTCTCGTCTTGTCTTGTCTTGTCTTGTTTTGTCTTGTCTTGTCTTGTCCTGTCCTGACGTGTGTTGTCTTGTCTTGTTTGTCTTGTCTTGTCTTGTCTTGTCTTGTCCTGTCCTGTCTTGTCTTGTCTTGTCATGTCTTGTCTTGTCTTGTCTTGTCTTGTCTTGTCTTGTCTTGTTTTGTCTCGTCTTGTCTTGTCTTGTCTTGTCTTGTCTTGTGTTGCCTCGTCTTGTCTTGTCTTGTCTTGTCTTGTCTTGTCTTGTCTTGTCTTGTCTTGTCTTGTCTTGTCTTGTCTTGTCTTGTCTTGTCTTGTCTTGTCTTGTCTTGTCTTGTCTTGTCTTGTCTTGTCTTGTCTTGTCTTGTCATGTCATGTCATGTCATATCGTGTGTTGTGTTGTTTTGTCTTGTCTTGTCTTGTCTTGTCTTGTCTTGTCTTGTCTTGTCTTGTCTTGTCTTGTCTTGTCTTGTCTTGTCTTGTCTTGTCTTGTCTTGTCTTGTCTTGTCTTGTCATGTCTTGTCTTGTCTTGTCTTGTCTTGTCTTGTCTTGTCTTGTCTTGTGTTGTGTTGTTTTGCCTTGTCTTGTTGTGTATTGTCATGTCTTATATTGTCTTGTCTTGTCTTGTCTTGTCTTGCCTTGTCTTGTCATGTCTTGTCTTGTCTTGTTTTGTCTTGTCTTGTATTGTCTTGTTTTCTCATGTAATGTCATGTCGTGTGTTGTGTTGTTTTGTCTTGTCTTGTTGTGTATTGTCATGTCTTATTTTGTCTTGTCTTGTCTTGTCTTGTCTTGTCTTGTCTTGTCTTGTGTTGTGTTGTTTTGTCTTGTCTTGTTGTGTATTGTCATGTCTTATTTTGTCTTGTCTTGTCTTGTCTTGTCTTGTCTTGTCATGTCTTGTCTTGTCTTGTTTTGTCTTGTCTTGTATTGTCTTGTTTTCTCATGTAATGTCATGTCGTGTGTTGTGTTGTTTTGTCTTGTCTTGTGTTGTTTTGTCGTGTCATGTCTTGTCTTGTCTTGTCTTGTCCTGTCCTGTCCTGTCGTGTGTTGTGTTGTTTTGTCTTGTCTTGTCATGTCATGTCATGTCGTGTCTTGTGTTGCTTTGTCTTGTCTTGTCTTGTCTTGTCATGTGGTGTGTTGTGTTGTTTTGTCTTGTCTTGTTGTGTATTGTCATGTCTTATATTGGCTTGTCTTGTCTTGTCTTGTCATGTCATGTCATGTCGTGTGTTGTGTTGTTTTGTCTTGTCTTGTCTTGTCTTGTCTTGTCATGTCGTGTGTTGTATTGTTTTGTCTTGTCTTGTCATGTCGTGTGTTGTGTTGTTTTGTCTTGTCTTGTGTTGTTTTGTCGTGTCATGTCTTGTCTTGTCTTGTCCTGTCCTGTCGTGTGTTGTGTTGTTTTGTCTTGTCTTGTCTTGTCTAGTTTTGTCTTGTCTTGTCTTGTCTTGCTTTATGTTGTCTTGTTTTGTCATGTAATGTCATGTCGTGTGTTGTGTTGTTTTGTCTTGTCTTGTGTTGTTTTGTCGTGTCATGTCTTGTCTTGTCTTGTCTTGTCTTGTCCTGTCCTGTCGTGTGTTGTGTTGTTTTGTCTTGTCTTGTCTTGTCATGTCATGTCATGTCGTGTCTTGTGTTGCTTTGTCTTGTCTTTTCTTCTCCTTGTCTTGTGTTGTTTTGTCCTGTCCTGACGTGTGTTTTGTTGTTTTGTCTTGTCATGTCTTGTCTTGTCTTGTGATGTCATGTCATGTCGTGTGTTGTGTTGTTTTGTCTTGTCTTGTCATGTCGTGTGTTGTGTTGCTTTGTCTTGTCTTGCTGTGTATTGTCATGTCTTATATTGTCTTGTCTTGTCATGTCATGTCATGTGGTGTGTTGTGTTGTTTTGTCTTGTCTTGTCATGTCGTGTGTTGTGTTGCTTTGTCTTGTCTTGCTGTGTATTGTCATGTCTTATATTGTCTTGTCTTGTCATGTCATGTCATGTCGTGTGTTGTGTTGTTTTGTCTTGTCTTGTTTTGTCTTCTCATGTCATGTCTTGTCTTGTCTTGTCATGTCTTGTCTTGTCTTGTCCTGTCCTGTCCTGTCTTGTCTTGTCTTGTCTTGTCTTGTCTTGTCTCGTCTTGTCTTGTCTTGTCTTGTCTTGTCTTGTCTTGTCCTGTCCTGACGTGTGTTGTGTTGTTTTGTCTTGTCTTGTTTTGTCTTGTCTTGTTTTGTCGTGTCTTGTATTGTCTTGTTTTGTCATGTAATGTCATGTCGTGTGTTGTGTGGTTTTGTCTTGTCTTGTGTTGTTTTGTCGTGTCATGTCTTGTCTTGTCTTGTCTTCTCCTGTCCTGTCGTGTGTTGTGTTGTTTTGTCTTGTCTTGTCATGTCATGTCATGTCGTGTCTTGTGTTGCTTTGTCTTGTCTTGTCTTGTCATGTCGTGTGTTGTGTTGTTTTGTCTTGTCTTATATTGTCTTGTCTTGTCTTGTGATGTCATGTCATGTCGTGTGTTGTGTTGTTTTGTCTTGTCTTGTCATGTCGTGTGTTGTGTTGTTTTGTCTTGTCTTGCTGTGTATTGTCATGTCTTATATTGTCTTGTCTTGTATTGTCATGTCATGTCATGTCGTGTGTTGTGTTGTTTTGTCTTGTCTTGTTTTGTCTTCTCATGTCATGTCTTGTCTTGTCTTGTCTTGTCTTGTCTTGTCTTGTCTTGTCTTGTCTTGTCTTGTCATGTCTTGTCTTGTCATGTCCTATCTTGTCTTGTCTTGTCTTGTGTTGCCTCGTCTTGTCTTGTCTTGTCTTGTCCTGTCCTGACGTGTGTTGTGTTGTTTTGTCTTGTCTTGCTTTGTCTTGCCATGTCCTATCTTGTCTCTTCATGTCTTGTCTTGTCTTGTCTTGTCTTGTCCTGTCCTGTCGTGTGTTGTGTTGTTTTGTCTTGTCTTGTCATGTCATGTCATGTCGTGTCTTGTGTTGCTTTGTCTTGTCTTGTCTTGTCTTGTCTTGTCTTGTCATGTCTTGTCTTGTCTTGTCTTGTCTTGTCTTGTCCTGTCCTGTCGTGTGTTGTGTTGTTTTGTCTTGTCTTGTCTTGTCTAGTTTTGTCTTGTCTTGTCTTGTCTTGCTTTATGTTGTCTTGTTTTGTCATGTAATGTCATGTCGTGTGTTGTGTTGTTTTGTCTTGTCTTGTGTTTTTTTGTCGTGTCATGTCTTGTCTTGTCTTGTCTTGTCTTGTCCTGTCCTGTCGTGTGTTGTGTTGTTTTGTCTTGTCATGTCTTGTCTTGTCTTGTCTTGTCTTGTCTTGTCTTGTCTTGTCTTGTCTTGTCTTGTCTTGTCTTGTGTTGTGTTGTTTTGCCTTGTCTTGTTGTGTATTGTCATGTCTTATATTGTCTTGTCTTGTCTTGTCTTGTCTTGTCTTGTCATGTCTTGTCTTGTCTTGTTTTGTCTTGTCTTGTATTGTCTTGTTTTCTCATGTAATGTCCTGTCGTGTGTTGTGTTGTTTTGTATTGTCTTGTGTTGTTTTGTCGTGTCATGTCTTGTCTTGTCTTGTCTTGTCCTGTCCTGTCGTGTGTTGTGTTGTTTTGTCTTGTCTTGTCATGTCATGTCATGTCGTGTCTTGTGTTGCTTTGTCTTGTCTTGTCTTGTCTTGTCATGTCGTGTGTTGTGTTGTTTTGTCTTGTCTTGTTGTGTATTGTCATGTCTTATATTGTCTTGTCTTGTCTTGTCTTGTCATGTCATGTCATGTCGTGTGTTGTATTGTTTTGTCTTGTCTTGTCATGTCGTGTGTTGTGTTGTTTTGTCTTGTCTTGTGTTGTTTTGTCGTGTCATGTCTTGTCTTGTCTTGTCCTGTCCTGTCGTGTGTTGTGTTGTTTTGTCTTGTCTTGTCTTGTCTAGTTTTGTCTTGTCTTGTCTTGTCTTGCTTTATGTTGTCTTGTTTTGTCATGTAATGTCATGTCGTGTGTTGTGTTGTTTTGTCTTGTCTTGTGTTGTTTTGTCGTGTCATGTCTTGTCTTGTCTTGTCTTGTCTTGTCCTGTCCTGTCGTGTGTTGTGTTGTTTTGTCTTGTCTTGTCTTGTCATGTCATGTCATGTCGTGTCTTGTGTTGCTTTGTCTTGTCTTTTCTTCTCCTTGTCTTGTGTTGTTTTGTCCTGTCCTGACGTGTGTTTTGTTGTTTTGTCTTGTCATGTCTTGTCTTGTCTTGTGATGTCATGTCATGTCGTGTGTTGTGTTGTTTTGTCTTGTCTTGTCATGTCGTGTGTTGTGTTGCTTTGTCTTGTCTTGCTGTGTATTGTCATGTCTTATATTGTCTTGTCTTGTCATGTCATGTCATGTGGTGTGTTGTGTTGTTTTGTCTTGTCTTGTCATGTCGTGTGTTGTGTTGCTTTGTCTTGTCTTGCTGTGTATTGTCATGTCTTATATTGTCTTGTCTTGTCATGTCATGTCATGTCGTGTGTTGTGTTGTTTTGTCTTGTCTTGTTTTGTCTTCTCATGTCATGTCTTGTCTTGTCTTGTCATGTCTTGTCTTGTCTTGTCCTGTCCTGTCCTGTCTTGTCTTGTCTTGTCTTGTCTTGTCTTGTCTCGTCTTGTCTTGTCTTGTCTTGTCTTGTCTTGTCTTGTCCTGTCCTGACGTGTGTTGTGTTGTTTTGTCTTGTCTTGTTTTGTCTTGTCTTGTTTTGTCGTGTCTTGTATTGTCTTGTTTTGTCATGTAATGTCATGTCGTGTGTTGTGTGGTTTTGTCTTGTCTTGTGTTGTTTTGTCGTGTCATGTCTTGTCTTGTCTTGTCTTCTCCTGTCCTGTCGTGTGTTGTGTTGTTTTGTCTTGTCTTGTCATGTCATGTCATGTCGTGTCTTGTGTTGCTTTGTCTTGTCTTGTCTTGTCATGTCGTGTGTTGTGTTGTTTTGTCTTGTCTTATATTGTCTTGTCTTGTCTTGTGATGTCATGTCATGTCGTGTGTTGTGTTGTTTTGTCTTGTCTTGTCATGTCGTGTGTTGTGTTGTTTTGTCTTGTCTTGCTGTGTATTGTCATGTCTTATATTGTCTTGTCTTGTATTGTCATGTCATGTCATGTCGTGTGTTGTGTTGTTTTGTCTTGTCTTGTTTTGTCTTCTCATGTCATGTCTTGTCTTGTCTTGTCTTGTCTTGTCTTGTCTTGTCTTGTCTTGTCTTGTCTTGTCATGTCTTGTCTTGTCATGTCCTATCTTGTCTTGTCTTGTCTTGTGTTGCCTCGTCTTGTCTTGTCTTGTCTTGTCCTGTCCTGACGTGTGTTGTGTTGTTTTGTCTTGTCTTGCTTTGTCTTGCCATGTCCTATCTTGTCTTGTCATGTCTTGTCTTGTCTTGTCTTGTCTTGTCCTGTCCTGTCGTGTGTTGTGTTGTTTTGTCTTGTCTTGTCATGTCATGTCATGTCGTGTCTTGTGTTGCTTTGTCTTGTCTTGTCTTGTCTTGTCTTGTCTTGTCATGTCTTGTCTTGTCTTGTCTTGTCTTGTCTTGTCCTGTCCTGTCGTGTGTTGTGTTGTTTTGTCTTGTCTTGTCTTGTCTAGTTTTGTCTTGTCTTGTCTTGTCTTGCTTTATGTTGTCTTGTTTTGTCATGTAATGTCATGTCGTGTGTTGTGTTGTTTTGTCTTGTCTTGTGTTTTTTTGTCGTGTCATGTCTTGTCTTGTCTTGTCTTGTCTTGTCCTGTCCTGTCGTGTGTTGTGTTGTTTTGTCTTGTCATGTCTTGTCTTGTCTTGTCTTGTCTTGTCTTGTCTTGTCTTGTCTTGTCTTGTCTTGTCTTGTCTTGTGTTGTGTTGTTTTGCCTTGTCTTGTTGTGTATTGTCATGTCTTATATTGTCTTGTCTTGTCTTGTCTTGTCTTGTCTTGTCATGTCTTGTCTTGTCTTGTTTTGTCTTGTCTTGTATTGTCTTGTTTTCTCATGTAATGTCCTGTCGTGTGTTGTGTTGTTTTGTATTGTCTTGTGTTGTTTTGTCGTGTCATGTCTTGTCTTGTCTTGTCTTGTCCTGTCCTGTCGTGTGTTGTGTTGTTTTGTCTTGTCTTGTCATGTCATGTCATGTCGTGTCTTGTGTTGCTTTGTCTTGTCTTGTCTTGTCTTGTCATGTCGTGTGTTGTGTTGTTTTGTCTTGTCTTGTTGTGTATTGTCATGTCTTATATTGTCTTGTCTTGTCTTGTCTTGTCATGTCATGTCATGTCGTGTGTTGTGTTGTTTTGTCTTGTCTTGTCTTGTCATGCCGTGTGTTGTGTTGTTTTGTCTTGTCTTGTGTTGTTTTGTCGTGTCATTTCTTGTCTTGTCTTGTCCTGTCCTGTCGTGTGTTGTGTTGTTTTGTCTTGTCTTGTCTTGTCTAGTTTTGTCTTGTCTTGTCTTGTCTTGTTTTATGTTGTCTTGTTTTGTCATGAAATGTCATGTCGTGTGTTGTGTTGTTTTGTCTTGTCTTGTGTTGTTTTGTCGTGTCATGTCTTGTCTTGTCTTGTCTTGTCCTGTCCTGTCGTGTGTTGTGTTGTTTTGTCTTGTCTTGTCATGTCATGTCATGTCGTGTCTTGTGTTGCTTTGTCTTGTCTTTTCTTCTCCTTGTCTTGTGTTGTTTTGTCCTGTCCTGACGTGTGTTTTGTTGTTTCGTCTTGTCATGTCTTGTCTTGTCTTGTGATGTCATGTCATGTCGTGTGTTGTGTTGTTTTGTCTTGTCTTGTCATGTCGTGTGTTGTGTTGTTTTGTCTTGTCTTGCTGTGTATTGTCATGTCTTATATTGTCTTGTCTTGTCATGTCATGTCATATCATGTCGTGTGTTGTTTTGTCTTGTCTTGTTTTGTCTTGTCATGTCTTATCTTGTCTTGTCATGTCATGTCATGTCATGTGCTGTGTTGTGATGTTTTGTCTTGTCTTGTCATGTCTTGTCTTGTCTTGTCTTGTCTTGTCTTGTCTTGTCTTGTCTTGTCTTGTCTTGTCTTGTCTTGTCTTGTCTTGTCCTGTCCTGTCTTGTCTTGTCTTGTCATATCTTGTCTTGTCTTGTCTTGTCTTGTCTTGTCTTGTCTTGCTTTGTCTTGTCATGTCTTATCTTGTCTTGTCTTGTCTTGTCTTGTCTTTTCTTGTCTTGTCTTGTCTTGTCTTGTCTTGTCCTGTCCTGACGTGTGTTGTGTTGTTTTGTCTTGTCTTGTTTTGTCTTGTCTTGTGTTGTTTTGTCCTGTCCTGACGTGTGTTGTGTTGTTTTGTCTTGTCTTGTGATGTCATGTCATGTCGTGTGTTGAGTTGTTGTGTCTTGTCTTGTCTTGTCATGTCTTGTCTTGTCTTGTCTTGTCTTGTCTTGTCTTGCCTTGTCTTGTCTTGTTTTGTCTTGTCTTGTTTTATGTTGTCTTGTCCTGTCTTGTTGTGTCATGTAATGTCTTGTCGTGTGTTGTGTTGTTTTTTCTTGTCTTGTATTGTCTTGTCTTGTCTTGTCTTGTCTTGTCTTGTATTGTCTTGTCTTTTCTTGTCGTGTCTTATCTTGTCTTGTCTTGTCTTGTCTTGTCTTGTCTTGTCTTGTCTTGTCTTGTCTTGTCTTGTCTTGTTTTGTCTTGTCTTGTCTTGTCTTGTCTTGTCTTGTCTTGTCTTGTCTTGTCTTGTCTTGTCTTGTCTTGTCTTGTCTTGTCTTGTCTTGTCTTGTCTTGTCTTGTTTTGTCTTGTTTTGTCTTGTCTTGTCTTGTGTTGTTTTGTCGTGTCATGTCTTGTCTTGTCTTGCCTTGTCTTGTCTTGTCTTGTCTTGTGTTGTGTTGTTTTGCCTTGTCTTGTTGTGTATTGTCATGTCTTATATTGTCTTGTCTTGTCTTGTCTTGCCTTGTCTTGTCATGTCTTGTCTTGTCTTGTTTTGTCTTGTCTTGTATTGTCTTGTTTTGTCATGTAATGTCATGTCGTGTGTTGTGTTGTTTTTTCTTGTCTTGTATTGTCTTGTCTTGTCTTGTCTTGTCTTGTCTTGTCTTGTCTTGTCTTGTCTTGTCTTGTCTTGTCTTGTCTTGTCTTGTCTTGTCTTGTCTTGTCTTGTCTTGTCTTGTCTTGTCTTGTCTTGTCTTGTCTTGTCTTGTCTTGTCTTGTCTTGTCTTGTCTTGTCTTGTCTTGTCTTGTCTTGTCTTGTCTTGTCTTGTCTTGTCTTGTCTTGTCTTGTTTTGTCTTGTTTTGTCTTGTCTTGTCTTGTCTTGTTTTGTCTTGTCTTGTCTTGTCTTGTCTTGTCTTGTCTTGTCTTGTCTTGTCTTGTCTTGTCTTGTCTTGTCTTGTCTTGTCTTGTCTTGTCTTGTCTTGTCTTGTCTTGTCTTGTCTTGTCTTGTCTTGTCTTGTCTTGTCTTGTCTTGTCTTGTCTTGTCTTGTCTTGTCTTGTCTTGTCTTGTCTTGTCTTGTCTTGTCTTGTCTTGTCTTGTCTTGTCTTGTTTTGTCTTGTTTTGTCTTGTCTTGTCTTGTGTTGTTTTGTCGTGTCATGTCTTGTCTTGTCTTGTCTTGTCCTGTCCTGTCGTGTGTTGTGTTGTTTTGTCTTGTCTTGTCATGTCATGTCATGTCGTGTCTTGTGTTGCTTTGTCTTGTCTTGTCTTGTCTTGTCTTGTGTTGCCTCGTCTTGTCTTGTCTTGTCTTGTCTTGTCCTGTCCTGACGTGTGTTGTGTTGTTTTGTCTTGTCTTGTCATGTCGTGTGTTGTGTTGTTTTGTCTTGTCTTGTCTTGTCATGTCGTGTGTTGTGTTGTTTTGTCTTGTCTTGTCTTGTCTTGTTTTGTCTTGTCTTGTGTTGTTTTGTCGTGTCATGTCTTGTCTTGTCTTGTCTTGTCTTGTCTTGTCCTGTCCTGTCGTGTGTTGTGTTGTTTTGTCTTGTCTTGTCTTGTCATGTCATGTCATGTCGTGTCTTGTGTTGCTTTGTCTTGTCTTATCTTGTCTTGTCATGTCTTGTCTTGTCTTGTCTTGTCTTGTCTTGTCTTGTCTTGTCTTGTCTTGTCTTGTCTTGTCTTGTCTTGTCTTGTCTTGTCTTGTCTTGTCTTGTCTTGTCTTGTCTTGTCTTGTCTTGTCTTGTCTTGTCTTGTCTTGTCTTGTCTTGTCTTGTCTTGTCTTGTCTTGTCTTGTCTTGTCTTGTCTTGTCTTGTCTTGTCTTGTCTTGTCCTGTCCTGTCTTGTCTTGTCTTGTCATATCTTGTCTTGTCTTGTCTTGTCTTGTCTTGTCTTGTCTTGCTTTGTCTTGTCATGTCTTATCTTGTCTTGTCTTGTCTTGTCTTGTCTTGTCTTGTCTTGTCTTGTCTTGTCTTGTCTTGTCTTGTCTTGTCTTGTCCTGTCCTGTCTTGTCTTGTCTTGTCATATCTTGTCTTGTCTTGTCTTGTCTTGTCTTGTCTTGTCTTGCTTTGTCTTGTCATGTCTTATCTTGTCTTGTCTTGTCTTGTCTTGTCTTTTCTTGTCTTGTCTTGTCTTGTCTTGTGATGTCATGTCATGTCGTGTGTTGTGTTGTTTTGTCTTGTCTTGTCATGTCGTGTGTTGTGTTGTTTTGTCTTGTCTTGCTGTGTATTGTCATGTCTTATATTGTCTTGTCTTGTCATGTCATGTCATATCATGTCGTGTGTTGTTTTGTCTTGTCTTGTTTTGTCTTGTCATGTCTTATCTTGTCTTGTCATGTCATGTCATGTCATGTGCTGTGTTGTGATGTTTTGTCTTGTCTTGTCATGTCTTGTCTTGTCTTGTCTTGTCCTGTCCTGTCGTGTGTTGTGTTGTTTTGTCTTGTCTTGTCATGTCATGTCATGTCGTGTCTTGTGTTGCTTTGTCTTGTCTTTTCTTCTCCTTGTCTTGTGTTGTTTTGTCCTGTCCTGACGTGTGTTTTGTTGTTTCGTCTTGTCATGTCTTGTCTTGTCTTGTGATGTCATGTCATGTCTTGTCTTGTCTTGTCTTGTCTTGTCTTGTCTTGTCTTGTGTTGTGTTGTTTTGCCTTGTCTTGTTGTGTATTGTCATGTCTTATATTGTCTTGTCTTGTCTTGTCTTGTCTTGTCTTGTCATGTCTTGTCTTGTCTTGTTTTGTCTTGTCTTGTCTTGTCTTGTCTTGTCTTGTCTTGTCTTGTCTTGTCTTGTCTTGTCTTGTGTTGTGTTGTTTTGCCTTGTCTTGTTGTGTATTGTCATGTCTTATATTGTCTTGTCTTGTCTTGTCTTGTCTTGTCTTGTCATGTCTTGTCTTGTCTTGTTTTGTCTTGTCTTGTATTGTCTTGTTTTCTCATGTAATGTCCTGTCGTGTGTTGTGTTGTTTTGTATTGTCTTGTGTTGTTTTGTCGTGTCATGTCTTGTCTTGTCTTGTCTTGTCCTGTCCTGTCGTGTGTTGTGTTGTTTTGTCTTGTCTTGTCATGTCATGTCATGTCGTGTCTTGTGTTGCTTTGTCTTGTCTTGTCTTGTCTTGTCATGTCGTGTGTTGTGTTGTTTTTTCTTGTCTTGTATTGTCTTGTCTTGTCTTGTCTTGTCTTGTCTTGTATTGTCTTGTCTTTTCTTGTCGTGTCTTGTCGTGTCTTATCTTGTCTTGTCTTGTCTTGTCTTGTCTTGTCTTGTCTTGTCTTGTCTTGTCTTGTTTTGTCTTGTCTTGTCTTGTCTTGTCTTGTCTTGTCTTGTCTTGTCTTGTCTTGTCTTGTCTTGTCTTGTCTTGTCTTGTCTTGTCTTGTCTTGTCTTGTCTTGTCTTGTCTTGTCTTGTCTTGTCTTGTCTTGTCTTGTCTTGTCTTGTCTTGTCTTGTCTTGTCTTGTCTTGTCCTGTCCTGTCGTGTGTTGTGTTGTTTTGTCTTGTCATGTCTTGTCTTGTCTTGTCTTGTCTTGTCTTGTCTTGTCTTGTCTTGTCTTGTCTTGTCTTGTCTTGTCTTGTCTTGTCTTGCTTTGTCTTGTCATGTCTTATCTTGTCTTGTCTTGTCTTGTCTTGTCTTTTCTTGTCTTGTCTTGTCTTGTCTTGTCTTGTCCTGACGTGTGTTGTCTTGTCTTGTCTTGTCTTGTCTTGTCCTGTCCTGTCGTGTGTTGTGTTGTTTTGTCTTGTCATGTCTTGTCTTGTCTTGTCTTGTCATGTCTTATCTTGTCTTGTCTTGTCTTGTCTTGTCTTTTCTTGTCTTGTCTTGTCTTGTCTTGTCTTGTCCTGTCCTGACGTGTGTTGTGTTGTTTTGTCTTGTCTTGTTTTGTCTTGTCTTGTGTTGTTTTGTCCTGTCCTGACGTGTGTTGTGTTGTTTTGTCTTGTCTTGTGATGTCATGTCATGTCGTGTGTTGAGTTGTTGTGTCTTGTCTTGTCTTGTCATGTCTTGTCTTGTCTTGTCTTGTCTTGTCTTGTCTTGCCTTGTCTTGTCTTGTTTTGTCTTGTCTTGTTTTATGTTGTCTTGTCCTGTCTTGTTGTGTCATGTAATGTCTTGTCGTGTGTTGTGTTGTTTTTTCTTGTCTTGTATTGTCTTGTCTTGTCTTGTCTTGTCTTGTCTTGTATTGTCTTGTCTTTTCTTGTCGTGTCTTATCTTGTCTTGTCTTGTCTTGTCTTGTCTTGTCTTGTCTTGTCTTGTCTTGTCTTGTCTTGTTTTGTCTTGTCTTGTCTTGTCTTGTCTTGTCTTGTCTTGTCTTGTCTTGTCTTGTCTTGTCTTGTCTTGTCTTGTCTTGTCTTGTCTTGTCTTGTCTTGTCTTGTCTTGTCTTGTTTTGTCTTGTTTTGTCTTGTCTTGTCTTGTGTTGTTTTGTCGTGTCATGTCTTGTCTTGTCTTGCCTTGTCTTGTCTTGTCTTGTCTTGTGTTGTGTTGTTTTGCCTTGTCTTGTTGTGTATTGTCATGTCTTATATTGTCTTGTCTTGTCTTGTCTTGCCTTGTCTTGTCATGTCTTGTCTTGTCTTGTTTTGTCTTGTCTTGTATTGTCTTGTTTTGTCATGTAATGTCATGTCGTGTGTTGTGTTGTTTTTTCTTGTCTTGTATTGTCTTGTCTTGTCTTGTATTGTCTTGTCTTTTCTTGTCGTGTCTTGTCGTGTCTTATCTTGTCTTGTCTTGTCTTGTCTTGTCTTGTCTTGTCTTGTCTTGTCTTGTCTTGTTTTGTCTTGTCTTGTCTTGTCTTGTCTTGTCTTGTCTTGTCTTGTCTTGTCTTGTCTTGTCTTGTCTTGTCTTGTCTTGTCTTGTCTTGTCTTGTCTTGTCTTGTCTTGTCTTGTCTTGTCTTGTCTTGTCTTGTCTTGTCTTGTCTTGTCTTGTCTTGTCTTGTCTTGTCCTGTCCTGTCGTGTGTTGTGTTGTTTTGTCTTGTCATGTCTTGTCTTGTCTTGTCTTGTCTTGTCTTGTCTTGTCTTGTCTTGTCTTGTCTTGTCTTGTCTAGTGTTGTGTTGTTTTGCCTTGTCTTGTTGTGTATTGTCATGTCTTATATTGTCTTGTCTTGTCTTGTCTTGTCTTGTCTTGTCATGTCTTGTCTTGTCTTGTTTTGTCTTGTCTTGTATTGTCTTGTTTTCTCATGTAATGTCCTGTCGTGTGTTGTGTTGTTTTGTATTGTCTTGTGTTGTTTTGTCGTGTCATGTCTTGTCTTGTCTTGTCTTGTCCTGTCCTGTCGTGTGTTGTGTTGTTTTGTCTTGTCTTGTCATGTCATGTCATGTCGTGTCTTGTGTTGCTTTGTCTTGTCTTGTCTTGTCTTGTCATGTCGTGTGTTGTGTTGTTTTGTCTTGTCTTGTTGTATATTGTCATGTCTTATATTGTCTTGTCTTGTCTTGTCTTGTCATGTCATGTCATGTCGTGTGTTGTGTTGTTTTGTCTTGTCTTGTCTTGTCATGCCGTGTGTTGTGTTGTTTTGTCTTGTCTTGTGTTGTTTTGTCGTGTCATTTCTTGTCTTGTCTTGTCCTGTCCTGTCGTGTGTTGTGTTGTTTTGTCTTGTCTTGTCTTGTCTAGTTTTGTCTTGTCTTGTCTTGTCTTGTTTTATGTTGTCTTGTTTTGTCATGAAATGTCATGTCGTGTGTTGTGTTGTTTTGTCTTGTCTTGTGTTGTTTTGTCGTGTCATGTCTTGTCTTGTCTTGTCTTGTCCTGTCCTGTCGTGTGTTGTGTTGTTTTGTCTTGTCTTGTCATGTCATGTGTTGTGTTGTTTTGTCTTGTCTTGCTGTGTATTGTCATGTCTTATATTGTCTTGTCTTGTCATGTCATGTCATATCATGTCGTGTGTTGTTTTGTCTTGTCTTGTTTTGTCTTGTCATGTCTTATCTTGTCTTGTCATGTCATGTCATGTCATGTGCTGTGTTGTGATGTTTTGTCTTGTCTTGTCATGTCTTGTCTTGTCTTGTCTTGTCTTGTCTTGTCTTGTCTTGTCTTGTCTTGTCTTGTCCTGTCCTGTCTTGTCTTGTCTTGTCATATCTTGTCTTGTCTTGTCTTGTCTTGTCTTGTCTTGTCTTGCTTTGTCTTGTCATGTCTTGTATTGTCTTGTTTTCTCATGTAATGTCCTGTCGTGTGTTGTGTTGTTTTGTATTGTCTTGTGTTGTTTTGTCGTGTCATGTCTTGTCTTGTCTTGTCTTGTCCTGTCCTGTCGTGTGTTGTGTTGTTTTGTCTTGTCTTGTCATGTCATGTCATGTCGTGTCTTGTGTTGCTTTGTCTTGTGTTGTCTTGTATTGTCTTGTTTTCTCATGTAATGTCCTGTCGTGTGTTGTGTTGTTTTGTATTGTCTTGTGTTGTTTTGTCGTGTCATGTCTTGTCTTGTCTTGTCTTGTCCTGTCCTGTCGTGTGTTGTGTTGTTTTGTCTTGTCTTGTCATGTCATGTCATGTCGTGTCTTGTGTTGCTTTGTCTTGTGTTGTTTTGTCCTGTCCTGACGTGTGTTTTGTTGTTTCGTCTTGTCATGTCTTGTCTTGTCTTGTGATGTCATGTCATGTCGTGTGTTGTGTTGTTTTGTCTTGTCTTGTCATGTCGTGTGTTGTGTTGTTTTGTCTTGTCTTGCTGTGTATTGTCATGTCTTATATTGTCTTGTCTTGTCATGTCATGTCATATCATGTCGTGTGTTGTTTTGTCTTGTCTTGTTTTGTCTTGTCATGTCTTATCTTGTCTTGTCATGTCATGTCATGTCATGTGCTGTGTTGTGATGTTTTGTCTTGTCTTGTCATGTCTTGTCTTGTCTTGTCTTGTCTTGTCTTGTCTTGTCTTGTCTTGTCTTGTCTTGTCTTGTCTTGTCCTGTCCTGTCTTGTCTTGTCTTGTCATATCTTGTCTTGTCTTGTCTTGTCTTGTCTTGTCTTGTCTTGCTTTGTCTTGTCATGTCTTATCTTGTCTTGTCTTGTCTTGTCTTGTCTTTTCTTGTCTTGTCTTGTCTTGTCTTGTCTTGTCCTGTCCTGACGTGTGTTGTGTTGTTTTGTCTTGTCTTGTTTTGTCTTGTCTTGTGTTGTTTTGTCCTGTCCTGACGTGTGTTGTGTTGTTTTGTCTTGTCTTGTGATGTCATGTCATGTCGTGTGTTGAGTTGTTGTGTCTTGTCTTGTCTTGTCATGTCTTGTCTTGTCTTGTCTTGTCTTGTCTTGTCTTGCCTTGTCTTGTCTTGTTTTGTCTTGTCTTGTTTTATGTTGTCTTGTCCTGTCTTGTTGTGTCATGTAATGTCTTGTCGTGTGTTGTGTTGTTTTTTCTTGTCTTGTATTGTCTTGTCTTGTCTTGTCTTGTCTTGTCTTGTATTGTCTTGTCTTTTCTTGTCGTGTCTTATCTTGTCTTGTCTTGTCTTGTCTTGTCTTGTCTTGTCTTGTCTTGTCGTGTCTTATCTTGTCTTGTCTTGTCTTGTCTTGTCTTGTCTTGTCTTGTCTTGTCTTGTCTTGTCTTGTTTTGTCTTGTCTTGTCTTGTCTTGTCTTGTCTTGTCTTGTCTTGTCTTGTCTTGTCTTGTCTTGTCTTGTCTTGTCTTGTCTTGTCTTGTCTTGTCTTGTCTTGTCTTGTTTTGTCTTGTTTTGTCTTGTCTTGTCTTGTGTTGTTTTGTCGTGTCATGTCTTGTCTTGTCTTGCCTTGTCTTGTCTTGTCTTGTCTTGTGTTGTGTTGTTTTGCCTTGTCTTGTTGTGTATTGTCATGTCTTATATTGTCTTGTCTTGTCTTGTCTTGCCTTGTCTTGTCATGTCTTGTCTTGTCTTGTTTTGTCTTGTCTTGTATTGTCTTGTTTTGTCATGTAATGTCATGTCGTGTGTTGTGTTGTTTTTTCTTGTCTTGTATTGTCTTGTCTTGTCTTGTCTTGTCTTGTCTTGTATTGTCTTGTCTTTTCTTGTCGTGTCTTGTCGTGTCTTATCTTGTCTTGTCTTGTCTTGTCTTGTCTTGTCTTGTCTTGTCTTGTCTTGTCTTGTCTTGTTTTGTCTTGTCTTGTCTTGTCTTGTCTTGTCTTGTCTTGTCTTGTCTTGTCTTGTCTTGTCTTGTCTTGTCTTGTCTTGTCTTGTCTTGTCTTGTCTTGTCTTGTCTTGTCTTGTCTTGTCTTGTCTTGTCTTGTCTTGTCTTGTCTTGTCTTGTCTTGTCTTGTCTTGTCTTGTCTTGTCTTGTCTTGTCTTGTCTTGTCTTGTCTTGTCTTGTCTTGTCTTGTCTTGTTTTGTCTTGTTTTGTCTTGTCTTGTCTTGTCTTGTTTTGTCTTGTCTTGTCTTGTCTTGTCTTGTCTTGTCTTGTCTTGTCTTGTCTTGTCTTGTCTTGTCTTGTCTTGTCTTGTCTTGTCTTGTCTTGTCTTGTCTTGTCTTGTCTTGTCTTGTCTTGTCTTGTCTTGTCTTGTCTTGTCTTGTCTTGTCTTGTCTTGTCTTGTCTTGTCTTGTCTTGTCTTGTCTTGTCTTGTCTTGTCTTGTCTTGTCTTGTCTTGTCTTGTCTTGTCTTGTCTTGTTTTGTCTTGTTTTGTCTTGTCTTGTCTTGTGTTGTTTTGTCGTGTCATGTCTTGTCTTGTCTTGTCTTGTCCTGTCCTGTCGTGTGTTGTGTTGTTTTGTCTTGTCTTGTCATGTCATGTCATGTCGTGTCTTGTGTTGCTTTGTCTTGTCTTGTCTTGTCTTGTCTTGTGTTGCCTCGTCTTGTCTTGTCTTGTCTTGTCTTGTCCTGTCCTGACGTGTGTTGTGTTGTTTTGTCTTGTCTTGTCATGTCGTGTGTTGTGTTGTTTTGTCTTGTCTTGTCTTGTCATGTCGTGTGTTGTGTTGTTTTGTCTTGTCTTGTCTTGTCTTGTTTTGTCTTGTCTTGTGTTGTTTTGTCGTGTCATGTCTTGTCTTGTCTTGTCTTGTCTTGTCTTGTCCTGTCCTGTCGTGTGTTGTGTTGTTTTGTCTTGTCTTGTCTTGTCATGTCATGTCATGTCGTGTCTTGTGTTGCTTTGTCTTGTCTTATCTTGTCTTGTCATGTCTTGTCTTGTCTTGTCTTGTCTTGTCTTGTCTTGTCTTGTCTTGTCTTGTCTTGTCTTGTCTTGTCTTGTCTTGTCTTGTCTTGTCTTGTCTTGTCTTGTCTTGTCTTGTCTTGTCTTGTCTTGTCTTGTCTTGTCTTGTCTTGTCTTGTCTTGTCTTGTCTTGTCTTGTCTTGTCTTGTCTTGTCTTGTCTTGTCTTGTCTTGTCTTGTCTTGTCTTGTCTTGTCTTGTCTTGTCTTGTCTTGTCCTGTCCTGTCTTGTCTTGTCTTGTCATATCTTGTCTTGTCTTGTCTTGTCTTGTCTTGTCTTGTCTTGCTTTGTCTTGTCATGTCTTATCTTGTCTTGTCTTGTCTTGTCTTGTCTTGTCTTGTCTTGCTTTGTCTTGTCATGTCTTATCTTGTCTTGTCTTGTCTTGTGTTGTTTTGTATTGTCTTGTCTTGTGTTGTTTTGTCGTGTCATGCCTTGTCTTGTCCTGTCCTGTCGTGTGTTGTGTTGTTTTGTCTTGTCTTGTCATGTCATGTCATGTCGTGTCTTGTGTTGCTTTGTCTTGTCTTGTCTTGTCTTGTCATGTCGTGTGTTGTGTTGTTTTGTCTTGTCATGTCTTGTCTTGTTTTGTCTTGTCATGTCTTGTCTTGTCTTGTCATATCTTGTCTTATCTTGTCTTGTCTTGTCTTGCTTTGTCTTGCTTTGTCTTGTCATGTCTTATCTTGTCTTGTCTTGTCTTGTCTTGTCTTGTCTTGTCTTGCTTTGTCTTGTCATGTCTTATCTTGTCTTGTCTTGTCTTGTCTTGTCTTGTCCTGTCCTGTCGTGTGTTGTTTTGTATTGTCTTGTCTTGTGTTGTTTTGTCGTGTCATGCCTTGTCTTGTCCTGTCCTGTCGTGTGTTGTGTTGTTTTGTCTTGTCTTGTCATGTCATGTCATGTCGTGTCTTGTGTTGCTTTGTCTTGTCTTGTCTTGTCATGTCGTGTGTTGTGTTGTTTTGTCTTGTCATGTCTTGTCTTGTTTTGTCTTGTCATGTCTTGTCTTGTCTTGTCTTGTCTTGTCTTGTCTTGTCTTGTCTTGTCATGACATGTCATGTCATATCGTGTGTTGTGTTGTTTTGTCTTGTCTTGTCTTGTCTTGTCTTGTCTTGTCTTGTCTTGTCTTGTCTTGTCTCGTCTTATCTTGTCTTATCTTGTCTTGTCTTGTCTTGTCTTGTCTTGTCTCATCTTGTCTTGTCTTGTCTTGTCTTGTCCTGTCCTGTCTTGTCTTGTCTTGTCATGTCTTGTCTTGTCTTGTCTTGTCTTGTCTTGTCTTGTGTTGTTTTGCCTTGTCTTGTTGTGTATTGTCATGTCTTATATTGTCTTGTCTTGTCTTGTCTTGTCTTGCCTTGTCTTGTCATGTCTTGTCTTGTCTTGTTTTGTCTTGTCTTGTATTGTCTTGTCTTGTCATGTCATGTCATGTCGTGTCTTGTGTTGCTTTGTCTTGTCTTGTCTTGTCTTGTCATGTCGTGTGTTGTGTTGTTTTGTCTTGTCATGTCTTGTCTTGTTTTGTCTTGTCATGTCTTGTCTTGTCTTGTCTTGTCTTGTCTTGTCTTGTCTTGTCTTGTCTTGTCTTGTCTTGTCATGACATGTCATGTCATATCGTGTGTTGTGTTGTTTTGTCTTGTCTTGTTTTGTCTTGTCTTGTCTCGTCTTGTCTTGTCTTGTCTTGTTTTGTCTTGTCTTGTCTTGTCCTGTCCTGACGTGTGTTGTCTTGTCTTGTTTGTCTTGTCTTGTCTTGTCTTGTCTTGTCCTGTCCTGTCTTGTCTTGTCTTGTCATGTCTTGTCTTGTCTTGTCTTGTCTTGTCTTGTCTTGTTTTGTCTCGTCTTGTCTTGTCTTGTCTTGTCTTGTCTTGTGTTGCCTCGTCTTGTCTTGTCTTGTCTTGTCTTGTCTTGTCTTGTCTTGTCTTGTCCTGTCCTGTCTTGTCTTGTCTTGTCCTGTCCTGTCGTGTGTTGTGTTGTTTTGTCTTGTCTTGTCATGTCATGTCATGTCGTGTCTTGTGTTGCTTTGTCTTGTCTTGTCTTGTCTTGTCTTGTGTTGCCTCGTCTTGTCTTGTCTTGTCTTGTCTTGTCCTGTCCTGACGTGTGTTGTGTTGTTTTGTCTTGTCTTGTCATGTCGTGTGTTGTGTTGTTTTGTCTTGTCTTGTCTTGTCATGTCGTGTGTTGTGTTGTTTTGTCTTGTCTTGTCTTGTCTTGTTTTGTCTTGTCTTGTGTTGTTTTGTCGTGTCATGTCTTGTCTTGTCTTGTCTTGTCCTGTCCTGTCGTGTGTTGTGTTGTTTTGTCTTGTCTTGTCATGTCGTGTGTTGTGTTGTTTTGTCTTGTCTTGTCTTGTCATGTCGTGTGTTGTGTTGTTTTGTCTTGTCTTGTCTTGTCTTGTCTTGTTTTGTCTTGTCTTGTGTTGTTTTGTCGTGTCATGTCTTGTCTTGTCTTGTCTTGTTTTGTCGTGTCATGTCTTGTCTTGTCTTGTCTTGTCCTGTCCTGTCGTGTGTTGTGTTGTTTTGTCTTGTCTTGTGTTGTTTTGTCGTGTCATGTCTTGTCTTGTCTTGTCTTGTCCTGTCCTGTCGTGTGTTGTGTTATTTTGTCTTGTCTTGTCATGTCATGTCATGTCGTGTCTTGTGTTGCTTTGTCTTGTCTTTTCTTCTCCTTGTCTTGTGTTGTTTTGTCCTGTCCTGACGTGTGTTTTGTTGTTTCGTCTTGTCATGTCTTGTCTTGTCTTGTGATGTCATGTCATGTCGTGTGTTGTGTTGTTTTGTCTTGTCTTGTCATGTCGTGTGTTGTGTTGTTTTGTCTTGTCTTGCTGTGTATTGTCATGTCTTATATTGTCTTGTCTTGTCATGTCATGTCATATCATGTCGTGTGTTGTTTTGTCTTGTCTTGTTTTGTCTTGTCATGTCTTATCTTGTCTTGTCATGTCATGTCATGTCATGTGCTGTGTTGTGATGTTTTGTCTTGTCTTGTCATGTCTTGTCTTGTCTTGTCTTGTCTTGTCTTGTCTTGTCTTGTCTTGTCTTGTCTTGTCTTGTCTTGTCTTGTCTTGTCCTGTCCTGTCTTGTCTTGTCTTGTCATATCTTGTCTTGTCTTGTCTTGTCTTGTCTTGTCTTGTCTTGCTTTGTCTTGTCATGTCTTATCTTGTCTTGTCTTGTCTTGTCTTGTCTTTTCTTGTCTTGTCTTGTCTTGTCTTGTCTTGTCCTGTCCTGACGTGTGTTGTGTTGTTTTGTCTTGTCTTGTTTTGTCTTGTCTTGTGTTGTTTTGTCCTGTCCTGACGTGTGTTGTGTTGTTTTGTCTTGTCTTGTGATGTCATGTCATGTCGTGTGTTGAGTTGTTGTGTCTTGTCTTGTCTTGTCATGTCTTGTCTTGTCTTGTCTTGTCTTGTCTTGTCTTGCCTTGTCTTGTCTTGTTTTGTCTTGTCTTGTTTTATGTTGTCTTGTCCTGTCTTGTTGTGTCATGTAATGTCTTGTCGTGTGTTGTGTTGTTTTTTCTTGTCTTGTATTGTCTTGTCTTGTCTTGTCTTGTCTTGTCTTGTCTTGTCTTGTATTGTCTTGTCTTTTCTTGTCGTGTCTTATCTTGTCTTGTCTTGTCTTGTCTTGTCTTGTCTTGTCTTGTCTTGTCTTGTCTTGTCTTGTTTTGTCTTGTCTTGTCTTGTCTTGTCTTGTCTTGTCTTGTCTTGTCTTGTCTTGTCTTGTCTTGTCTTGTCTTGTCTTGTCTTGTCTTGTCTTGTCTTGTCTTGTCTTGTCTTGTCTTGTTTTGTCTTGTTTTGTCTTGTCTTGTCTTGTGTTGTTTTGTCGTGTCATGTCTTGTCTTGTCTTGCCTTGTCTTGTCTTGTCTTGTCTTGTGTTGTGTTGTTTTGCCTTGTCTTGTTGTGTATTGTCATGTCTTATATTGTCTTGTCTTGTCTTGTCTTGCCTTGTCTTGTCATGTCTTGTCTTGTCTTGTTTTGTCTTGTCTTGTATTGTCTTGTTTTGTCATGTAATGTCATGTCGTGTGTTGTGTTGTTTTTTCTTGTCTTGTATTGTCTTGTCTTGTCTTGTCTTGTCTTGTCTTGTATTGTCTTGTCTTTTCTTGTCGTGTCTTGTCGTGTCTTATCTTGTCTTGTCTTGTCTTGTCTTGTCTTGTCTTGTCTTGTCTTGTCTTGTCTTGTTTTGTCTTGTCTTGTCTTGTCTTGTCTTGTCTTGTCTTGTCTTGTCTTGTCTTGTCTTGTCTTGTCTTGTCTTGTCTTGTCTTGTCTTGTCTTGTCTTGTCTTGTCTTGTCTTGTCTTGTCTTGTCTTGTCTTGTCTTGTCTTGTCTTGTCTTGTCTTGTCTTGTCTTGTCTTGTCTTGTCTTGTCTTGTTTTGTCTTGTTTTGTCTTGTCTTGTCTTGTCTTGTTTTGTCTTGTCTTGTCTTGTCTTGTCTTGTCTTGTCTTGTCTTGTCTTGTCTTGTCTTGTCTTGTCTTGTCTTGTCTTGTCTTGTCTTGTCTTGTCTTGTCTTGTCTTGTCTTGTCTTGTCTTGTCTTGTCTTGTCTTGTCTTGTCTTGTCTTGTCTTGTCTTGTCTTGTCTTGTCTTGTCTTGTCTTGTCTTGTCTTGTCTTGTCTTGTCTTGTCTTGTCTTGTCTTGTCTTGTCTTGTCTTGTCTTGTCTTGTCTTGTTTTGTCTTGTTTTGTCTTGTCTTGTCTTGTGTTGTTTTGTCGTGTCATGTCTTGTCTTGTCTTGTCTTGTCCTGTCCTGTCGTGTGTTGTGTTGTTTTGTCTTGTCTTGTCATGTCATGTCATGTCGTGTCTTGTGTTGCTTTGTCTTGTCTTGTCTTGTCTTGTCTTGTGTTGCCTCGTCTTGTCTTGTCTTGTCTTGTCTTGTCCTGTCCTGACGTGTGTTGTGTTGTTTTGTCTTGTCTTGTCATGTCGTGTGTTGTGTTGTTTTGTCTTGTCTTGTCTTGTCATGTCGTGTGTTGTGTTGTTTTGTCTTGTCTTGTCTTGTCTTGTTTTGTCTTGTCTTGTGTTGTTTTGTCGTGTCATGTCTTGTCTTGTCTTGTCTTGTCTTGTCTTGTCCTGTCCTGTCGTGTGTTGTGTTGTTTTGTCTTGTCTTGTCTTGTCATGTCATGTCATGTCGTGTCTTGTGTTGCTTTGTCTTGTCTTATCTTGTCTTGTCATGTCTTGTCTTGTCTTGTCTTGTCTTGTCTTGTCTTGTCTTGTCTTGTCTTGTCTTGTCTTGTCTTGTCTTGTCTTGTCTTGTCTTGTCTTGTCTTGTCTTGTCTTGTCTTGTCTTGTCTTGTCTTGTCTTGTCTTGTCTTGTCTTGTCTTGTCTTGTCTTGTCTTGTCTTGTCTTGTCTTGTCTTGTCTTGTCTTGTCTTGTCTTGTCTTGTCTTGTCTTGTCTTGTCTTGTCTTGTCTTGTCCTGTCCTGTCTTGTCTTGTCTTGTCATATCTTGTCTTGTCTTGTCTTGTCTTGTCTTGTCTTGTCTTGCTTTGTCTTGTCATGTCTTATCTTGTCTTGTCTTGTCTTGTCTTGTCTTGTCTTGTCTTGCTTTGTCTTGTCATGTCTTATCTTGTCTTGTCTTGTCTTGTGTTGTTTTGTATTGTCTTGTCTTGTGTTGTTTTGTCGTGTCATGCCTTGTCTTGTCCTGTCCTGTCGTGTGTTGTGTTGTTTTGTCTTGTCTTGTCATGTCATGTCATGTCGTGTCTTGTGTTGCTTTGTCTTGTCTTGTCTTGTCTTGTCATGTCGTGTGTTGTGTTGTTTTGTCTTGTCATGTCTTGTCTTGTTTTGTCTTGTCATGTCTTGTCTTGTCTTGTCATATCTTGTCTTATCTTGTCTTGTCTTGTCTTGCTTTGTCTTGCTTTGTCTTGTCATGTCTTATCTTGTCTTGTCTTGTCTTGTCTTGTCTTGTCTTGTCTTGCTTTGTCTTGTCATGTCTTATCTTGTCTTGTCTTGTCTTGTCTTGTCTTGTCCTGTCCTGTCGTGTGTTGTTTTGTCTTGTGTTGTTTTGTCGTGTCATGCCTTGTCTTGTCCTGTCCTGTCGTGTGTTGTGTTGTTTTGTCTTGTCTTGTCATGTCATGTCATGTCGTGTCTTGTGTTGCTTTGTCTTGTCTTGTCTTGTCTTGTCATGTCGTGTGTTGTGTTGTTTTGTCTTGTCATGTCTTGTCTTGTTTTGTCTTGTCATGTCTTGTCTTGTCTTGTCTTGTCTTGTCTTGTCTTGTCTTGTCTTGTCATGACATGTCATGTCATATCGTGTGTTGTGTTGTTTTGTCTTGTCTTGTCTTGTCTTGTCTTGTCTTGTCTTGTCTTGTCTCGTCTTATCTTGTCTTATCTTGTCTTGTCTTGTCTTGTCTTGTCTTGTCTCATCTTGTCTTGTCTTGTCTTGTCTTGTCCTGTCCTGTCTTGTCTTGTCTTGTCATGTCTTGTCTTGTCTTGTCTTGTCTTGTCTTGTCTTGTGTTGTTTTGCCTTGTCTTGTTGTGTATTGTCATGACTTATATTGTCTTGTCTTGTCTTGTCTTGTCTTGCCTTGTCTTGTCATGTCTTGTCTTGTCTTGTTTTGTCTTGTCTTGTATTGTCTTGTCTTGTCATGTCATGTCATGTCGTGTCTTGTGTTGCTTTGTCTTGTCTTGTCTTGTCTTGTCATGTCGTGTGTTGTGTTGTTTTGTCTTGTCATGTCTTGTCTTGTTTTGTCTTGTCATGTCTTGTCTTGTCTTGTCTTGTCTTGTCTTGTCTTGTCTTGTCTTGTCTTGTCATGACATGTCATGTCATATCGTGTGTTGTGTTGTTTTGTCTTGTCTTGTTTTGTCTTGTCTTGTCTCGTCTTGTCTTGTCTTGTCTTGTTTTGTCTTGTCTTGTCTTGTCCTGTCCTGACGTGTGTTGTCTTGTCTTGTTTGTCTTGTCTTGTCTTGTCTTGTCTTGTCCTGTCCTGTCTTGTCTTGTCTTGTCATGTCTTGTCTTGTCTTGTCTTGTCTTGTCTTGTCTTGTTTTGTCTCGTCTTGTCTTGTCTTGTCTTGTCTTGTCTTGTGTTGCCTCGTCTTGTCTTGTCTTGTCTTGTCTTGTCTTGTCTTGTCTTGTCTTGTCCTGTCCTGTCTTGTCTTGTCTTGTCCTGTCCTGTCGTGTGTTGTGTTGTTTTGTCTTGTCTTGTCATGTCATGTCATGTCGTGTCTTGTGTTGCTTTGTCTTGTCTTGTCTTGTCTTGTCTTGTGTTGCCTCGTCTTGTCTTGTCTTGTCTTGTCTTGTCCTGTCCTGACGTGTGTTGTGTTGTTTTGTCTTGTCTTGTCATGTCGTGTGTTGTGTTGTTTTGTCTTGTCTTGTCTTGTCATGTCGTGTGTTGTGTTGTTTTGTCTTGTCTTGTCTTGTCTTGTTTTGTCTTGTCTTGTGTTGTTTTGTCGTGTCATGTCTTGTCTTGTCTTGTCTTGTCCTGTCCTGTCGTGTGTTGTGTTGTTTTGTCTTGTCTTGTCATGTCGTGTGTTGTGTTGTTTTGTCTTGTCTTGTCTTGTCATGTCGTGTGTTGTGTTGTTTTGTCTTGTCTTGTCTTGTCTTGTTTTGTCTTGTCTTGTGTTGTTTTGTCGTGTCATGTCTTGTCTTGTCTTGTCTTGTCTTGTCTTGTCCTGTCCTGTCGTGTGTTGTGTTGTTTTGTCTTGTCTTGTCTTGTCATGTCATGTCATGTCGTGTCTTGTGTTGCTTTGTCTTGTCTTATCTTGTCTTGTCATGTCTTGTCTTCTCTTGTCTTGTCTTGTCTTGTCTTGTCTTGTCTTGTCTTGTCTTGTCTTGTCTTGTCTTGTCTTGTCTTGTCTTGTCTTGTCTTGTCTTGTCTTGTCTTGTCTTGTCTTGTCTTGTCTTGTCTTGTCTTGTCTTGTCTTGTCTTGTCTTGTCTTGTCTTGTCTTGTCTTGTCTTGTCTTGTCTTGTCTTGTCTTGTCTTGTCTTGTCTTGTCTTGTCTTGTCTTGTCTTGTCTTGTCTTGTCTTGTCTTGTCTTGTCTTGTCTTGTCTAGTCTTGTCTTGTCTTGTCGTGTCTTGTCTTGTCCTGTCCTGTCTTGTCTTGTCTTGTCATATCTTGTCTTGTCTTGTCTTGTCTTGCTTTGTCTTGTCATGTCTTATCTTGTCTTGTCTTGTCTTGTCCTGTCCTGTCTTGTCTTGTCTTGTCATATCTTGTCTTGTCTTGTCTTGTCTTGTCTTGCTTTGTCTTGCTTTGTCTTGTCATGTCTTATCTTGTCTTGTCTTGTCTTGTCTTGTCTTGTCTTGTCTTGCTTTGTCTTGTCATGTCTTATCTTGTCTTGTCTTGTCTTGTCTTGTCTTGTCCTGTCCTGTCGTGTGTTGTTTTGTATTGTCTTGTCTTGTGTTGTTTTGTCGTGTCATGCCTTGTCTTGTCCTGTCCTGTCGTGTGTTGTGTTGTTTTGTCTTGTCTTGTCATGTCATGTCATGTCGTGTCTTGTGTTGCTTTGTCTTGTCTTGTCTTGTCTTGTCATGTCGTGTGTTGTGTTGTTTTGTCTTGTCATGTCTTGTCTTGTTTTGTCTTGTCATGTCTTGTCTTGTCTTGTCTTGTCTTGTCTTGTCTTGTCTTGTCTTGTCTTGTCATGACATGTCATGTCATATCGTGTGTTGTGTTGTTTTGTCTTGTCTTGTCTTGTCTTGTCTTGTCTTGTCTTGTCTTGTCTTGTCTCGTCTTATCTTGTCTTATCTTGTCTTGTCTTGTCTTGTCTTGTCTTGTCTCATCTTGTCTTGTCTTGTCTTGTCTTGTCTTGTCTTGTCCTGTCCTGTCTTGTCTTGTCTTGTCATGTCTTGTCTTGTCTTGTCTTGTCTTGTCTTGTCTTGTCTTGTCTCGTCTTGTCTTGTCTTGTCTTGTTTTGTCTTGTCTTGTCTCGTCTTGTCTTGTCTTGTCTTGTTTTGTCTTGTCTTGTCTTGTCCTGTCCTGACGTGTGTTGTCTTGTCTTGTTTGTCTTGTCTTGTCTTGTCTTGTCTTGTCCTGTCCTGTCTTGTCTTGTCTTGTCATGTCTTGTCTTGTCTTGTCTTGTCTTGTCTTGTCTTGTCTTGTTTTGTCTCGTCTTGTCTTGTCTTGTCTTGTCTTGTCTTGTGTTGCCTCGTCTTGTCTTGTCTTGTCTTGTCTTGTCTTGTCTTGTCTTGTCTTGTCTTGTCTTGTCTTGTCTTGTCTTGTCTTGTCTTGTCTTGTCTTGTCTTGTCATGTCATGTCATGTCATATCGTGTGTTGTGTTGTTTTGTCTTGTCTTGTCTTGTCTTGTCTTGTCTTGTCTTGTCTTGTCTTGTCTTGTCTTGTCTTGTCTTGTCTTGTCTTGTCTTGTCTTGTCTTGTCTTGTCTTGTCTTGTCTTGTCTTGTCTTGTCTTGTCTTGTCTTGTCTTGTCTTGTCTTGTCTTGTCTTGTCTTGTCTTGTCTTGTCATGTCTTGTCTTGTCTTGTCTTGTCTTGTCTTGTCTTGTCTTGTCTTGTCTTGTCTTGTCTTGTCTTGTGTTGTGTTGTTTTGCCTTGTCTTGTTGTGTATTGTCATGTCTTATATTGTCTTGTCTTGTCTTGTCTTGTCTTGCCTTGTCTTGTCATGTCTTGTCTTGTCTTGTTTTGTCTTGTCTTGTATTGTCTTGTTTTCTCTTGTAATGTCATGTCGTGTGTTGTGTTGTTTTGTCTTGTCTTGTTGTGTATTGTCATGTCTTATTTTGTCTTGTCTTGTCTTGTCTTGTCTTGTCTTGTCTTGTGTTGTGTTGTTTTGTCTTGTCTTGTTGTGTATTGTCATGTCTTATTTTGTCTTGTCTTGTCTTGTCTTGTCTTGTCTTGTCATGTCTTGTCTTGTCTTGTTTTGTCTTGTCTTGTATTGTCTTGTTTTCTCATGTAATGTCATGTCGTGTGTTGTGTTGTTTTGTCTTGTCTTGTGTTGTTTTGTCGTGTCATGTCTTGTCTTGTCTTGTCTTGTCCTGTCCTGTCCTGTCGTGTGTTGTGTTGTTTTGTCTTGTCTTGTCATGTCATGTCATGTCGTGTCTTGTGTTGCTTTGTCTTGTCTTGTCTTGTCTTGTCATGTGGTGTGTTGTGTTGTTTTGTCTTGTCTTGTTGTGTATTGTCATGTCTTATATTGACTTGTCTTGTCTTGTCTTGTCATGTCATGTCATGTCGTGTGTTGTGTTGTTTTGTCTTGTCTTGTCTTGTCTTGTCTTGTCATGTCGTGTGTTGTATTGTTTTGTCTTGTCTTGTCATGTCGTGTGTTGTGTTGTTTTGTCTTGTCTTGTGTTGTTTTGTCGTGTCATGTCTTGTCTTGTCTTGTCCTGTCCTGTCGTGTGTTGTGTTGTTTTGTCTTGTCTTGTCTTGTCTAGTTTTGTCTTGTCTTGTCTTGTCTTGCTTTATGTTGTCTTGTTTTGTCATGTAATGTCATGTCGTGTGTTGTGTTGTTTTGTCTTGTCTTGTGTTGTTTTGTCGTGTCATGTCTTGTCTTGTCTTGTCCTGTCCTGTCGTGTGTTGTGTTGTTTTGTCTTGTCTTGTCTTGTCATGTCATGTCATGTCGTGTCTTGTGTTGCTATGTCTTGTCTTTTCTTCTCCTTGTCTTGTGTTGTTTTGTCCTGTCCTGACGTGTGTTTTGTTGTTTTGTCTTGTCATGTCTTGTCTTGTCTTGTGATGTCATGTCATGTCGTGTGTTGTGTTGTTTTGTCTTGTCTTGTCATGTCGTATGTTGTGTTGCTTTGTCTTGTCTTGCTGTGTATTGTCATGTCTTATATTGTCTTGTCTTGTCATGTCATGTCATGTCGTGTGTTGTGTTGTTTTGTCTTGTCTAGTCATGTCGTGTGTTGTGTTGCTTTGTCTTGTCTTGCTGTGTATTGTCATGTCTTATATTGTCTTGTCTTGTCATGTCATGTCATGTCGTGTGTTGTGTTGTTTTGTCTTGTCTTGTTTTGTCTTCTCATGTCATGTCTTGTCTTGTCTTGTCTTGTCTTGTCTTGTCTTGTCCTGTCCTGTCCTGTCTTGTCTTGTCTTGTCTTGTCTTGTCTTGTCTCGTCTTGTCTTGTCTTGTCTTGTCTTGTCTTGTCTTGTCCTGTCCTGACGTGTGTTGTGTTGTTTTGTCTTGTCTTGTTTTGTCTTGTCTTGTTTTGTCGTGTCTTGTATTGTCTTGTTTTGTCATGTAATGTCATGTCGTGTGTTGTGTGGTTTTGTCTTGTCTTGTGTTGTTTTGTCGTGTCATGTCTTGTCTTGTCTTGTCTTCTCCTGTCCTGTCGTGTATTGTGTTGTTTTGTCTTGTCTTGTCATGTCATGTCATGTCGTGTCTTGTGTTGCTTTGTCTTGTCTTGTCTTGTCATGTCGTGTGTTGTGTTGTTTTGTCTTGTCTTGTTGTGTATTGTCATGTCTTATATTGTCTTGTCTTGTCTTGTGATGTCATGTCATGTCGTGTGTTGTGTTGTTTTGTCTTGTCTTGTCATGTCGTGTGTTGTGTTGTTTTGTCTTGTCTTGCTGTGTATTGTCATGTCTTATATTGTCTTGTCTTGTATTGTCATGTCATGTCATGTCGTGTGTTGTGTTGTTTTGTCTTGTCTTGTTTTGTCTTCTCATGTCATGTCTTGTCTTGTCTTGTCTTGTCTTGTCTTGTCTTGTCTTGTCATGTCTTGTCTTGTCATGTCCTATCTTGTCTTGTCTTGTCTTGTGTTGCCTCGTCTTGTCTTGTCTTGTCTTGTCCTGTCCTGACGTGTGTTGTGTTGTTTTGTCTTGTCTTGCTTTGTCTTGCCATGTCCTATCTTGTCTTGTCATGTCTTGTCTTGTCTTGTCTTGTCTTGTCCTGTCCTGTCGTGTGTTGTGTTGTTTTGTCTTGTCTTGTCATGTCATGTCATGTCGTGTCTTGTGTTGCTTTGTCTTGTCTTGTCTTGTCTTGTCTTGTCTTGTCATGTCTTGTCTTGTCTTGTCTTGTCTTGTCTTGTCCTGTCCTGTCGTGTGTTGTGTTGTTTTGTCTTGTCTTGTCTTGTCTAGTTTTGTCTTGTCTTGTCTTGTCTTGCTTTATGTTGTCTTGTTTTGTCATGTAATGTCATGTCGTGTGTTGTGTTGTTTTGTCTTGTCTTGTGTTTTTTTGTCGTGTCATGTCTTGTCTTGTCTTGTCTTGTCTTGTCCTGTCCTGTCGTGTGTTGTGTTGTTTTGTCTTGTCATGTCTTGTCTTGTCTTGTCTTGTCTTGTCTTGTCTTGTCTTGTCTTGTCTTGTCTTGTCTTGTCTTGTCTTGTCTTGTGTTGTGTTGTTTTGCCTTGTCTTGTTGTGTATTGTCATGTCTTATATTGTCTTGTCTTGTCTTGTCTTGTCTTGTCATGTCTTGTCTTGTCTTGTTTTGTCTTGTCTTGTATTGTCTTGTTTTCTCATGTAATGTCCTGTCGTGTGTTGTGTTGTTTTGTATTGTCTTGTGTTGTTTTGTCGTGTCATGTCTTGTCTTGTCTTGTCTTGTCCTGTCCTGTCGTGTGTTGTGTTGTTTTGTCTTGTCTTGTCATGTCATGTCATGTCGTGTCTTGTGTTGCTTTGTCTTGTCTTGTCTTGTCTTGTCATGTCGTGTGTTGTGTTGTTTTGTCTTGTCTTGTTGTGTATTGTCATGTCTTATATTGTCTTGTCTTGTCTTGTCTTGTCATGTCATGTCATGTCGTGTGTTGTGTTGTTTTGTCTTGTCTTGTCTTGTCATGCCGTGTGTTGTGTTGTTTTGTCTTGTCTTGTGTTGTTTTGTCGTGTCATTTCTTGTCTTGTCTTGTCCTGTCCTGTCGTGTGTTGTGTTGTTTTGTCTTGTCTTGTCTTGTCTAGTTTTGTCTTGTCTTGTCTTGTCTTGTTTTATGTTGTCTTGTTTTGTCATGTAATGTCATGTCGTGTGTTGTGTTGTTTTGTCTTGTCTTGTGTTGTTTTGTCGTGTCATGTCTTGTCTTGTCTTGTCTTGTCCTGTCCTGTCGTGTGTTGTGTTGTTTTGTCTTGTCTTGTCATGTCATGTCATGTCGTGTCTTGTGTTGCTTTGTCTTGTCTTTTCTTCTCCTTGTCTTGTGTTGTTTTGTCCTGTCCTGACGTGTGTTTTGTTGTTTCGTCTTGTCATGTCTTGTCTTGTCTTGTGATGTCATGTCATGTCGTGTGTTGTGTTGTTTTGTCTTGTCTTGTCATGTCGTGTGTTGTGTTGTTTTGTCTTGTCTTGCTGTGTATTGTCATGTCTTATATTGTCTTGTCTTGTCATGTCATGTCATATCATGTCGTGTGTTGTTTTGTCTTGTCTTGTTTTGTCTTGTCATGTCTAATCTTGTCTTGTCATGTCATGTCATGTCATGTGCTGTGTTGTGATGTTTTGTCTTGTCTTGTCATGTCTTGTCTTGTCTTGTCTTGTCTTGTCTTGTCTTGTCTTGTCTTGTCTTGTCTTGTCTTGTCTTGTCTTGTCTTGTCTTGTCTTGTCTTGTCTTGTCCTGTCCTGTCTTGTCTTGTCTTGTCATATCTTGTCTTGTCTTGTCTTGTCTTGTCTTGTCTTGTCTTGCTTTGTCTTGTCATGTCTTATCTTGTCTTGTCTTGTCTGGTCTTGTCTTTTCTTGTCTTGTCTTGTCTTGTCTTGTCTTGTCCTGTCCTGACGTGTGTTGTGTTGTTTTGTCTTGTCTTGTTTTGTCTTGTCTTGTGTTGTTTTGTCCTGTCCTGACGTGTGTTGTGTTGTTTTGTCTTGTCTTGTGATGTCATGTCATGTCGTGTGTTGAGTTGTTGTGTCTTGTCTTGTCTTGTCATGTCTTGTCTTGTCTTGTCTTGTCTTGTCTTGTCTTGCCTTGTCTTGTCTTGTTTTGTCATGTCTTGTTTTATGTTGTCTTGTCCTGTCTTGTTGTGTCATGTAATGTCTTGTCGTGTGTTGTGTTGTTTTTTCTTGTCTTGTATTGTCTTGTCTTGTCTTGTCTTGTCTTGTCTTGTCTTGTATTGTCTTGTCTTTTCTTGTCGTGTCTTATCTTGTCTTGTCTTGTCTTGTCTTGTCTTGTCTTGTCTTGTCTTGTCTTGTCTTGTTTTGTCTTGTCTTGTCTTGTCTTGTCTTGTCTTGTCTTGTCTTGTCTTGTCTTGTCTTGTCTTGTCTTGTCTTGTCTTGTCTTGTCTTGTCTTGTCTTGTCTTGTCTTGTCTTGTCTTGTCTTGTCTTGTTTTGTCTTGTTTTGTCTTGTCTTGTCTTGTGTTGTTTTGTCGTGTCATGTCTTGTCTTGTCTTGTCTTGTCTTGTCTTGTCTTGTCTTGTGTTGTGTTGTTTTGCCTTGTCTTGTTGTGTATTGTCATGTCTTATATTGTCTTGTCTTGTCTTGTCTTGCCTTGTCTTGTCATGTCTTGTCTTGTCTTGTTTTGTCTTGTCTTGTATTGTCTTGTTTTGTCATGTAATGTCATGTCGTGTGTTGTGTTGTTTTTTCTTGTCTTGTATTGTCTCGTCTTGTCTTGTCTTGTCTTGTCTTGTCTTGTCTTGTATTGTCTTGTCTTTTCTTGTCGTGTCTTGTCGTGTCTTATCTTGTCTTGTCTTGTCTTGTCTTGTCTTGTCTTGTCTTGTCTTGTCTTGTCTTGTTTTGTCTTGTCTTGTCTTGTCTTGTCTTGTCTTGTCTTGTCTTGTCTTGTCTTGTCTTGTCTTGTCTTGTCTTGTCTTGTCTTGTCTTGTCTTGTCTTGTCTTGTCTTGTCTTGTCTTGTCTTGTCTTGTCTTGTCTTGTCTTGTCTTGTCTTGTCTTGTCTTGTCTTGTCTTGTCTTGTCTTGTCTTGTCTTGTCTTGTCTTGTCTTGTCTTGTCTTGTTTTGTCTTGTT
The DNA here is from genome assembly GCF_028554725.1 of Zeugodacus cucurbitae. Taxonomy (NCBI): domain Eukaryota; kingdom Metazoa; phylum Arthropoda; class Insecta; order Diptera; family Tephritidae; genus Zeugodacus; species Zeugodacus cucurbitae. The sequence goes on along the minus strand of NC_071672.1, from coordinate 21,151,614 downwards.
TTTTCTTGTCTTGTCTTGTGTTGTTTTGTCGTGTCATGTCTTGTCTTGTCTTGTCTTGTCTTGTCTTGTTTTGTCTTGTCTTGTCTTGTCTTGTCTTGTCTTGTCTTGTCTTGTCTTGTCTTGTCTTGTCTTGTCTTGTCTTGTCTTGTCTTGTCTTGTCTTGTCTTGTCTTGTCTTGTCTTGTCTTGTCTTGTCTTGTCTTGTCTTGTCTTGTCTTGTCTTGTCTTGTCTTGTCTTGTCTTGTCTTGTCTTGTCTTGTCTTGTCTTGTCTTGTCTTGTCTTGTCTTGTTTTGTCTTGTTTTGTCTTGTCTTGTCTTGTGTTGTTTTGTCGTGTCATGTCTTGTCTTGTCTTGTCTTGTCCTGTCCTGTCGTGTGTTGTGTTGTTTTGTCTTGTCTTGTCATGTCATGTCATGTCGTGTCTTGTGTTGCTTTGTCTTGTCTTGTCTTGTCTTGTCTTGTGTTGCCTCGTCTTGTCTTGTCTTGTCTTGTCTTGTCCTGTCCTGACGTGTGTTGTGTTGTTTTGTCTTGTCTTGTCATGTCGTGTGTTGTGTTGTTTTGTCTTGTCTTGTCTTGTCATGTCGTGTGTTGTGTTGTTTTGTCTTGTCTTGTCTTGTCTTGTTTTGTCTTGTCTTGTGTTGTTTTGTCGTGTCATGTCTTGTCTTGTCTTGTCTTGTCTTGTCTTGTCCTGTCCTGTCGTGTGTTGTGTTGTTTTGTCTTGTCTTGTCTTGTCATGTCATGTCATGTCGTGTCTTGTGTTGCTTTGTCTTGTCTTATCTTGTCTTGTCATGTCTTGTCTTGTCTTGTCTTGTCTTGTCTTGTCTTGTCTTGTCTTGTCTTGTCTTGTCTTGTCTTGTCTTGTCTTGTCTTGTCTTGTCTTGTCTTGTCTTGTCTTGTCTTGTCTTGTCTTGTCTTGTCTTGTCTTGTCTTGTCTTGTCTTGTCTTGTCTTGTCTTGTCTTGTCTTGTCTTGTCTTGTCTTGTCTTGTCTTGTCTTGTCTTGTCTTGTCTTGTCTTGTCTTGTCTTGTCTTGTCTTGTCTTGTCTTGTCTTGTCTTGTCTTGTCTTGTTTTGTCTTGTCTTGTCTTGTCTTGTCTTGTCTTGTCCTGTCCTGTCTTGTCTTGTCTTGTCATATCTTGTCTTGTCTTGTCTTGTCTTGTCTTGTCTTGTCTTGCCTTGCTTTGTCTTGTCATGTCTTATCTTGTCTTGTCTTGTCTTGTCTTGTCTTGTGTTGTTTTGCCTTGTCTTGTTGTGTATTGTCATGTCTTATATTGTCTTGTCTTGTCTTGTCTTGTCTTGCCTTGTCTTGTCATGTCTTGTCTTGTCTTGTTTTGTCTTGTCTTGTATTGTCTTGTCTTGTCATGTCATGTCATGTCGTGTCTTGTGTTCGTGTCTTGTCTTGTCTTGTCATATCTTGTCTTATCTTGTCTTGTCTTGTCTTGCTTTGTCTTGCTTTGTCTTGTCATGTCTTATCTTGTCTTGTCTTGTCTTGTCTTGTCTTGTCTTGTCTTGCTTTGTCTTGTCATGTCTTATCTTGTCTTGTCTTGTCTTGTCTTGTCTTGTCCTGTCCTGTCGTGTGTTGTTTTGTATTGTCTTGTCTTGTGTTGTTTTGTCGTGTCATGCCTTGTCTTGTCCTGTCCTGTCGTGTGTTGTGTTGTTTTGTCTTGTCTTGTCATGTCATGTCATGTCGTGTCTTGTGTTGCTTTGTCTTGTCTTGTCTTGTCTTGTCATGTCGTGTGTTGTGTTGTTTTGTCTTGTCATGTCTTGTCTCGTTTTGTCTTGTCATGTCTTGTCTTGTCTTGTCTTGTCTTGTCTTGTCTTGTCTTGTCTTGTCATGACATGTCATGTCATATCGTGTGTTGTGTTGTTTTGTCTTGTCTTGTCTTGTCTTGTCTTGTCTTGTCTTGTCTCGTCTTATCTTGTCTTATCTTGTCTTGTCTTGTCTTGTCTTGTCTTGTCTCATCTTGTCTTGTCTTGTCTTGTCTTGTCCTGTCCTGTCTTGTCTTGTCTTGTCATGTCTTGTCTTGTCTTGTCTTGTCTTGTCTTGTCTTGTGTTGTTTTGCCTTGTCTTGTTGTGTATTGTCATGTCTTATATTGTCTTGTCTTGTCTTGTCTTGTCTTGCCTTGTCTTGTCATGTCTTGTCTTGTCTTGTTTTGTCTTGTCTTGTATTGTCTTGTCTTGTCATGTCATGTCATGTCGTGTCTTGTGTTGCTTTGTCTTGTCTTGTCTTGTCTTGTCATGTCGTGTGTTGTGTTGTTTTGTCTTGTCATGTCTTGTCTTGTTTTGTCTTATCATGTCTTGTCTTGTCTTGTCTTGTCTTGTCTTGTCTTGTCTTGTCTTGTCATGACATGTCATGTCATATCGTGTGTTGTGTTGTTTTGTCTTGTCTTGTTTTGTCTTGTCTTGTCTCGTCTTGTCTTGTCTTGTCTTGTTTTGTCTTGTCTTGTCTTGTCCTGTCCTGACGTGTGTTGTCTTGTCTTGTTTGTCTTGTCTTGTCTTGTCTTGTCTTGTCCTGTCCTGTCTTGTCTTGTCTTGTCATGTCTTGTCTTGTCTTGTCTTGTCTTGTCTTGTCTTGTTTTGTCTCGTCTTGTCTTGTCTTGTCTTGTCTTGTCTTGTGTTGCCTCGTCTTGTCTTGTCTTGTCTTGTCTTGTCTTGTCTTGTCTTGTCTTGTCTTGTCTTGTCTTGTCTTGTCTTGTCTTGTCTTGTCTTGTCTTGTCTTGTCTTGTCTTGTCTTGTCTTGTCATGTCATGTCATGTCATATCGTGTGTTGTGTTGCTTTGTCTTGTCTTGTCTTGTCTTGTCTTGTCTTGTCTTGTCTTGTCTTGTCTTGTCTTGTCTTGTCTTGTCTTGTCTTGTCTTGTCTTGTCTTGTCTTGTCTTGTCTTGTCTTGTCTTGTCTTGTCTTGTCTTGTCTTGTCTTGTCTTGTCTTGTCTTGTCTTGTCATGTCTTGTCTTGTCTTGTCTTGTCTTGTCTTGTCTTGTCTTGTCTTGTCTTGTCTTGTCTTGTCTTGTCTTGTCTTGTCTTGTCTTGTGTTGTTTTGCCTTGTCTTGTTGTGTATTGTCATGTCTTATATTGTCTTGTCTTGTCTTGTCTTGTCTTGCCTTGTCTTGTCATGTCTTGTCTTGTCTTGTTTTGTCTTGTCTTGTATTGTCTTGTTTTCTCATGTAATGTCATGTCGTGTGTTGTGTTGTTTTGTCTTGTCTTGTTGTGTATTGTCATGTCTTATTTTGTCTTGTCTTGTCTTGTCTTGTCTTGTCTTGTCTTGTGTTGTGTTGTTTTGTCTTGTCTTGTTGTGTATTGTCATGTCTTATTTTGTCTTGTCTTGTCTTGTCTTGTCTTGTCTTGTCATGTCTTGTCTTGTCTTGTTTTGTCTTGTCTTGTATTGTCTTGTTTTCTCATGTAATGTCATGTCGTGTGTTGTGTTGTTTTGTCTTGTCTTGTGTTGTTTTGTCGTGTCATGTCTTGTCTTGTCTTGTCTTGTCCTGTCCTATCCTGTCGTGTGTTGTGTTGTTTTGCCTTGTCTTGTCATGTCATGTCATGTCGTGTCTTGTGTTGCTTTGTCTTGTCTTGTCTTGTCTTGTCATGTCGTGTGTTGTGTTGTTTTGTCTTGTCTTGTTGTGTATTGTCATGTCTTATATTGGCTTGTCTTGTCTTGTCTTGTCATGTCATGTCATGTCGTGTGTTGTGTTGTTTTGTCTTGTCTTGTCTTGTCTTGTCATGTCGTGTGTTGTGTTGTTTTGTCTTGTCTTGTGTTGTTTTGTCGTGTCATGTCTTGTCTTGTCTTGTCCTGTCCTGTCGTGTGTTGTGTTGTTTTGTCTTGTCTTGTCTTGTCTAGTTTTGTCTTGTCTTGTCTTGTCTTGCTTTATGTTGTCTTGTTTTGTCATGTAATGTCATGTCGTGTGTTGTGTTGTTTTGTCTTGTCTTGTGTTGTTTTGTCGTGTCATGTCTTGTCTTGTCTTGTCTTGTCTTGTCCTGTCCTGTCGTGTGTTGTGTTGTTTTGTCTTGTCTTGTCTTGTCATGTCATGTCATGTCGTGTCTTGTGTTGCTTTGTCTTGTCTTTTCTTCTCCTTGTCTTGTGTTGTTTTGTCCTGTCCTGACGTGTGTTTTGTTGTTTTGTCTTGTCATGTCTTGTCTTGTCTTGTGATGTCATGTCATGTCGTGTGTTGTGTTGTTTTGTCTTGTCTTGTCATGTCGTGTGTTGTGTTGCTTTGTCTTGTCTTGCTGTGTATTGTCATGTCTTATATTGTCTTGTCTTGTCATGTCATGTCATGTCGTGTGTTGTGTTGTTTTGTCTTGTCTTGTCATGTCGTGTGTTGTGTTGCTTTGTCTTGTCTTGCTGTGTATTGTCATGTCTTATATTGTCTTGTCTTGTCATGTCATGTCATGTCGTGTGTTGTGTTGTTTTGTCTTGTCTTGTTTTGTCTTCTCATGTCATGTCTTGTCATGTCTTGTCTTGTCTTGTCTTGTCTTGTCCTGTCCTGTCCTGTCTTGTCTTGTCTTGTCTTGTCTTGTCTTGTCTCGTCTTGTCTTGTCTTGTCTTGTCTTGTCTTGTCCTGTCCTGACGTGTGTTGTGTTGTTTTGTCTTGTCTTGTTTTGTCTTGTCTTGTTTTGTCGTGTCTTGTATTGTCTTGTTTTGTCATGTAATGTCATGTCGTGTGTTGTGTGGTTTTGTCTTGTCTTGTGTTGTTTTGTCGTGTCATGTCTTGTCTTGTCTTGTCTTCTCCTGTCCTGTCGTGTGTTGTGTTGTTTTGTCTTGTCTTGTCATGTCATGTCATGTCGTGTCTTGTGTTGCTTTGTCTTGTCTTGTCTTGTCATGTCGTGTGTTGTGTTGTTTTGTCTTGTCTTGTTGTGTATTGTCATGTCTTATATTGTCTTGTCTTGTCTTGTGATGTCATGTCATGTCGTGTGTTGTGTTGTTTTGTCTTGTCTTGTCATGTCGTGTGTTGTGTTGTTTTGTCTTGTCTTGCTGTGTATTGTCATGTCTTATATTGTCTTGTCTTGTATTGTCATGTCATGTCATGTCGTGTGTTGTGTTGTTTTGTCTTGTCTTGTTTTGTCTTCTCATGTCATGTCTTGTCTTGTCTTGTCTTGTCTTGTCTTGTCTTGTCTTGTCTTGTCATGTCTTGTCTTGTCATGTCCTATCTTGTCTTGTCTTGTCTTGTGTTGCCTCGTCTTGTCTTGTCTTGTCTTGTCCTGTCCTGACGTGTGTTGTGTTGTTTTGTCTTGTCTTGCTTTGTCTTGTCATGTCCTATCTTGTCTTGTCATGTCTTGTCTTGTCTTGTCTTGTCTTGTCTTGTCTTGTCTTGTCTTGTCTTGTCTTGTCTTGTCTTGTCTTGTAATGTCATGTGTTGTGTTGTTTTGTCTTGTCATGTCTTGTCCTGTCCTGTCTTGTGTTGTCTTGTCTTGTCTTGTCTTGTCTTGTCTTGTCTTGTCTTGTCTTGTCTTGTCTTGTCTTGTCTTGTCTTGTCATGTCTTGTCTTGTCTTGTCTTGTCTTGTCTTGTCTTGTCTTGTCTTGTCTTGTCTTGTCTTGTCTTGTCTTGTCTTGTCTTGTCTTGTGTTGTGTTGTTTTGCCTTGTCTTGTTGTGTATTGTCATGTCTTATATTGTCTTGTCTTGTCTTGTCTTGCCTTGTCTTGTCATGTCTTGTCTTGTCTTGTTTTGTCTTGTCTTGTATTGTCTTGTTTTCTCATGTAATGTCATGTCGTGTGTTGTGTTGTTTTGTCTTGTCTTGTTGTGTATTGTCATGTCTTATTTTGTCTTGTCTTGTCTTGTCTTGTCTTGTCTTGTCTTGTCTTGTCTTGTGTTGTGTTGTTTTGTCTTGTCTTGTTGTGTATTGTCATGTCTTGTCTTGTCTTGTCTTGTCTTGTCTTGTCATGTCTTGTCTTGTCTTGTTTTGTCTTGTCTTGTATTGTCTTGTTTTCTCATGTAATGTCATGTCGTGTGTTGTGTTGTTTTGTCTTGTCTTGTGTTGTTTTGTCGTGTCATGTCTTGTCTTGTCTTGTCTTGTCCTGTCCTGTCCTGTCGTGTGTTGTGTTGTTTTGTCTTGTCTTGTCATGTCATGTCATGTCGTGTCTTGTGTTGCTTTGTCTTGTCTTGTCTTGTCATGTCGTGTGTTGTGTTGTTTTGTCTTGTCTTGTTGTGTATTGTCATGTCTTATATTGTCTTGTCTTGTCTTGTGATGTCATGTCATGTCGTGTGTTGTGTTGTTTTGTCTTGTCTTGTCATGTCGTGTGTTGTGTTGTTTTGTCTTGTCTTGCTGTGTATTGTCATGTCTTATATTGTCTTGTCTTGTATTGTCATGTCATGTCATGTCGTGTGTTGTGTTGTTTTGTCTTGTCTTGTCTTGTCTTGTCTTGTCTTGTCTTGTCTTGTCTTGTCTTGTCTTGTCTTGTATTGTCTTGTCTTGTCTTGTCTTGTATTGTCTTGTCTTGTCTTGTCTTGTCTTGTATTGTCTTGTCTTGTCTTGTCTTGTCTTGTCTTATATTGTCTTGTCTTGTCTTGTCTTGTGTTGTGTTGTTTTGCCTTGTCTTGTTGTGTATTGTCATGTCTTATATTGTCTTGTCTTGTCTTGTCTTGCCTTGTCTTGTCATGTCTTGTCTTGTCTTGTTTTGTCTTGTCTTGTATTGTCTTGTTTTCTCATGTAATGTCATGTCGTGTGTTGTGTTGTTTTGTCTTGTCTTGTTGTGTATTGTCATGTCTTATTTTGTCTTGTCTTGTCTTGTCTTGTCTTGTCTTGTCTTGTCTTGTCTTGTGTTGTGTTGTTTTGTCTTGTCTTGTTGTGTATTGTCATGTCTTGTCTTGTCTTGTCTTGTCTTGTCTTGTCATGTCTTGTCTTGTCTTGTTTTGTCTTGTCTTGTATTGTCTTGTTTTCTCATGTAATGTCATGTCGTGTGTTGTGTTGTTTTGTCTTGTCTTGTGTTGTTTTGTCGTGTCATGTCTTGTCTTGTCTTGTCTTGTCCTGTCCTGTCCTGTCGTGTGTTGTGTTGTTTTGTCTTGTCTTGTCATGTCATGTCATGTCGTGTCTTGTGTTGCTTTGTCTTGTCTTGTCTTGTCATGTCGTGTGTTGTGTTGTTTTGTCTTGTCTTGTTGTGTATTGTCATGTCTTATATTGTCTTGTCTTGTCTTGTGATGTCATGTCATGTCGTGTGTTGTGTTGTTTTGTCTTGTCTTGTCATGTCGTGTGTTGTGTTGTTTTGTCTTGTCTTGCTGTGTATTGTCATGTCTTATATTGTCTTGTCTTGTATTGTCATGTCATGTCATGTCGTGTGTTGTGTTGTTTTGTCTTGTCTTGTCTTGTCTTGTCTTGTCTTGTCTTGTCTTGTCTTGTCTTGTCTTGTCTTGTCTTGTCTTGTCTTGTCTTGTCTTGTCTTGTATTGTCTTGTCTTGTCTTGTCTTGTATTGTCTTGTCTTGTCTTGTCTTGTCTTGTCTTGTCTTGTATTGTCTTGTCTTGTCTTGTCTTGTCTTGTCTTATATTGTCTTGTCTTGTCATGTCATGTCATGTCGTGTGTTGTGTTGTTTTGTCTTGTCTTGTCATGTCGTGTGTTGTGTTGCTTTGTCTTGTCTTGCTGTGTATTGTCATGTCTTATATTGTCTTGTCTTGTCATGTCATGTCATGTCGTGTGTTGTGTTGTTTTGTCTTGTCTTGTTTTGTCTTCTCATGTCATGTCTTGTCTTGTCTTGTCTTGTCTTGTCCTGTCCTGTCCTGTCTTGTCTTGTCTTGTCTTGTCTTGTCTTGTCTTGTCTCGTCTTGTCTTGTCTTGTCTTGTCTTGTCTTGTCTTGTCCTGTCCTGACGTGTGTTGTGTTGTTTTGTCTTGTCTTGTTTTGTCGTGTCTTGTATTGTCTTGTTTTCTCATGTAATGTCATGTCGTGTGTTGTGTGGTTTTGTCTTGTCTTGTGTTGTTTTGTCGTGTCATGTCTTGTCTTGTCTTGTCTTCTCCTGTCCTGTCGTGTGTTGTGTTGTTTTGTCTTGTCTTGTCATGTCATGTCATGTCGTGTCTTGTGTTGCTTTGTCTTGTCTTGTCTTGTCATGTCGTGTGTTGTGTTGTTTTGTCTTGTCTTGTTGTGTATTGTCATGTCTTATATTGTCTTGTCTTGTCTTGTCATGTCATGTCATGTCGTGTGTTGTGTTGTTTTGTCTTGTCTTGTCTTGTCTTGTCTTGTTTTGTCTTGTCAGGTCTTGTCTTGTCTTGTCTTGTCTTGTCTTGTCTTGTCTTGTCTTGTCTTGTCTTGTCTTGTCTTGTCTTGTCTTGTCCTGTCCTGTCGTGTGTTGTGTTGTTTTGTCTTGTCTTGTCATGTCATGTCATGTCGTGTCTTGTGTTGCTTTGTCTTGTCTTGTCATGTCGTGTCTTGTCTTGTCTTGTCTTGTCTTGTCCTGTCCTGTCGTGTGTTGTGTTGTTTTGTCTTGTCTTGTCTTGTCTTGTCATGTCGTGTGTTGTGTTGTTTTGTCTTGTCATGTCTTATATTGTCTTGTCTTGTCATGTCATGTCATGTCGTGTGTTGTGTTGTTTTGTCTTGTCATGTCTTGTCCTGTCCTGTCTTGTCTTGTCTTGTCATGTCTTGTCTTGTCTTGTCTTGTCTTGTCCTGTCCTGACGTGTGTTGTGTTGTTTTGTCTTGTCTTGTCATGTCTTGTCTTGTCTTGTCTTGTTTTGTCTTGTCATGTCTTGTCTTGTCTTGTCTTGTCTTGTCTTGTCTTGTCTTGTCTTGTCTTGTCTTGTCTTGTCTTGTCTTGTCTTGTCTTGTCTTGTCTTGTCTTGTCTTGTCTTGTCTTGTCTTGTCTTGTCTTGTCTTGTCTTGTCTTGTCTTGTCTTGTTTTATGTTGTCTTGTCTTGTCTTGTTTTGTCATGTAATGTCATGTCGTGTGTTGTGTTGTTTTGTCTTGTCATTTCTTATATTGTCTTGTCTTGTCTTATCTTGGCTTGTGATGTCATGTCGTGTGTTGTGTTGTTTTGTCTTGTCATGTCTTGTCTTGTCTTGTCCTGTCCTGTCCTGTCTTGTCTTGTCTTGTCATGTCTTGTCTTGTCTTGTCTTGTCTTGTGTTGCCTCGTCTTGTCTTGTCTTGTCTTGTCCTGTCCTGACGTGTATTGTGTTGTTTTGTCTTGTCTTGCTTTGTCTTGTCATGTCCTATCTTGTCTTGTCATGTCTTGTCTTGTCTTGTCTTGTCTTGTCTTGTCTTGCCTTGTCTTGTCTTGTCTTGTCTTGTCTTGTCTTGTCTTGTCTTGTCTTGTCTTGTCTTGTCTTGTCTTGTCTTGTCTTGTCTTGTCTTGTCTTGTCTTGTCTTGTCTTGTCTTGTCTTGTCTTGTCTTGTCTTGTCTTGTCTTGTCTTGTCTTGTCTTGTCATGTCATGTCATGTCGTGTCTTGTGTTGCTTTGTCTTGTCTTGTCTTGTCTTGTCATGTCTTGTCTTGTCTTGTCTTGTCTTGTTTTATGTTGTGTTGTCTTGTTTTGTCATGTAATGTCATGTCGTGTCTTGTGTTGCTTTGTCTTGTCTTGTCTTGTCTTGTCATGTCGTGTGTTGTGTTGTTTTGTCTTGTCTTGTTGTGTATTGTCATGTCTTATATTGTCTTGTCTTGTCTTGTCTTGTCTTGTCTTGTCTTGTCTTGTCTTGTCATGTCATGTCTTGTCATGTCATGTCATGTCGTGTGTTGTGTTGTTTTGTCTTGTCTTGTTTTGTCTTGTCATGTCTTGTCTTGTCTTGTCTTGTCTTGTTTTGTCTTGTCATGTCTTGTCTTGTCTTGTCTTGTCTTGTCTTGTCTTGTCTTGTCTTGTCTTGTCTTGTCTTGTCTTGTCTTGTCTTGTCTTGTCTTGTCTTGTCTTGTCCTGCCCTGACGTGTGTTGTGTTGTTTTGTCTTGTCTTGCTTTGTCTTGTCATGTCCTATCTTGTCTTGTCATGTCTTGTCTTGTCTTGTCTTGTCTTGTCTTGTCTTGTCTTGTCTTGTGATGTCCTGTCGTGTGTTGTGTTGTTTTGTCTTGTCATGTCTTGTCCTGTCCTGTCTTGTCTTGTCTTGTCATGTCTTGTCTTGTCTTGTCTTGTCTTGTGTTGCCTCGTCTTGTCTTGTCTTGTCTTGTGCTGTCCTGACGTCTGTTGTGTTGTTTTGTCTTGTCTTGCTTTGTCTTGTCATGTCCTATCTTGTCTTGTCATGTCTTGTCTTGTCTTGTCTTGTCTTGTCTTGTCTTGCCTTGTCTTGTCTTGTCTTGTCTTGTCTTGTCTTGTCTTGTCTTGTCTTGTCTTGTCTTGTCTTGTCTTGCCTTGCCTTGTCTTGTCTTGTGTTGTCTTGTCTTGTCTTGTCATGTCGTGTGTTGTGTTGTTTTGTCTTGTCTTGTCATGTCTTGTCTTGTCTTGTCTTGTCTTGTCTTGTCTTGTCTTGCCTTGTCTTGTCTTGTCTTGTCTTGTCTTGTCTTGTCTTGTCTTGTCTTGTCTTGTCTTGTCTTGCCTTGCCTTGTCTTGTCTTGTGTTGTCTTGTCTTGTCTTGTCATGTCGTGTGTTGTGTTGTTTTGTCTTGTCTTGTCTTGTCTTGTCTTGTCTTGTCCTGCCCTGACGTGTGTTGTGTTGTTTTGTCTTGTCTTGCTTTGTCTTGTCATGTCCTATCTTGTCTTGTCATGTCTTGTCTTGTCTTGTCTTGTCTTGTCTTGTCTTGTCTTGTCTTGTCTTGTCTTGTCTTGTCTTGTCTTGTCTTGTCTTGTCTTGTCTTGTCTTGTCTTGTCTTGTGATGTCCTGTCGTGTGTTGTGTTGTTTTGTCTTGTCATGTCTTGTCCTGTCCTGTCTTGTCTTGTCTTGTCATGTCTTGTCTTGTCTTGTCTTGTCTTGTGTTGCCTCGTCTTGTCTTGTCTTGTCTTGTGCTGTCCTGACGTCTGTTGTGTTGTTTTGTCTTGTCTTGCTTTGTCTTGTCATGTCCTATCTTGTCTTGTCATGTCTTGTCTTGTCTTGTCTTGTCTTGTCTTGTCTTGCCTTGTCTTGTCTTGTCTTGTCTTGTCTTGTCTTGTCTTGTCTTGTCTTGTCTTGTCTTGTCTTGCCTTGCCTTGTCTTGTCTTGTGTTGTCTTGTCTTGTCTTGTCATGTCGTGTGTTGTGTTGTTTTGTCTTGTCTTGTTGTGTATTGTCATGTCTTATATTGTCTTGTCTTGTCTTGTCTTGTCTTGTCTTGTCTTGTCTTGTCTTGTCTTGTCTTGTCTTGTCTTGTCATGTCTTGTCTTGTCTTGTTTTGTCTTGTCTTGTATTGTCTTGTTTTCTCATGTAATGTCATGTCGTGTGTTGTGTTGTTTTGTCTTGTCTTGTGTTGTTTTGTCGTGTTATGTCTTGTCTTGTCTTGTCCTGTCCTGTCGTGTGTTGTGTTGTTTTGTCTTGTCTTGTCATGTCATGTCATGTCGTGTCTTGTGGTGCTTTGTCTTGTCTTGTCTTGTCTTGTCATGTCGTGTGTTGTGTTGTTTTGTCTTGTCTTGTTGTGTATTGTCATGTCTTATATTGTCTTGTCTTGTCTTGTCTTGTCTTGTCTTGTCATGTCATGTCATGTCGTGTGTTGTGTTGTTTTGTCTTGTCTTGTTTTGTCTTGTCATGTCTTGTCTTGTCTTGTCTTGTCTTGTCTTGTCTTGTCTTGTCTTGTCTTGTCTTGTCTTGTCTTGTCTTGTCTTGTCTTGTCTTGTCTTGTCTTGTCTTGTCTTGTCTTGTCTTGTCTTGTCTTGTCTTGTCTTGTCTTGTCTTGTCTTGTCTTGTCTTGTCTTGTCTTGTCTTGTCTTGTCTTGTCTTGTCTTGTCTTGTCTTGTCTTGTCTTGTCTTGTCTTGTCTTGTCTTGTCTTGTCTTGTCTTGTCTTGTCTTGTCTTGTCTTGTCTTGTTTTATGTTGTCTTGTCTTGTCTTGTTTTGTCATGTAATGTCATGTCGTGTGTTGTGTTGTTTTGTCTTGTCATTTCTTATATTGTCTTGTCTTGTCTTATCTTGTCTTGTGAAGTCATGTCGTGTGTTGTGTTGTTTTGTCTTGTCATGTCATGTCTTGTCTTGTCTTGTCTTGTCTTGTCTTGTCTTGTCTTGTCTTGTCTTGTCTTGTCTTGTCTTGTCTTGTGATGTCATGTCGTGTGTTGTGTTGTTTTGTCTTGTCATGTCTTGTCCTGTCCTGTCTTGTCTTGTCTTGTCATGTCTTGTCTTGTCTTGTCTTGTCTTGTGTTGCCTCGTCTTGTCTTGTCTTGTCTTGTCCTGTCCTGACGTGTGTTGTGTTGTTTTGTCTTGTCTTGCTTTGTCTTGTCATGTCCTATCTTGTCTTGTCATGTCTGGTCTTGTCTTGTCTTGTCTTGTCTTGTCTTGTCTTGTCTTGTCTTGTCTTGTCTTGTCTTGTCTTGTCTTGTCTTGTCTTGTCTTGTCTTGTCTTGTCTTGTCTTGTCTTGTCTTGTCTTGTCTTGTCTTGTCTTGTCTTGTCTTGTCTTGTCTTGTCTTGTCTTGTCTTGTCTTGTCTTGTCTTGTCTTGTTTTATGTTGTCTTGTCTTGTCTTGTTTTGTCATGTAATGTCATGTCGTGTGTTGTGTTGTTTTGTCTTGTCATTTCTTATATTGTCTTGTCTTGTCTTATCTTGGCTTGTGATGTCATGTCGTGTGTTGTGTTGTTTTGTCTTGTCATGTCTTGTCTTGTCTTGTCCTGTCCTGTCCTGTCTTGTCTTGTCTTGTCATGTCTTGTCTTGTCTTGTCTTGTCTTGTGTTGCCTCGTCTTGTCTTGTCTTGTCTTGTCCTGTCCTGACGTGTATTGTGTTGTTTTGTCTTGTCTTGCTTTGTCTTGTCATGTCCTATCTTGTCTTGTCATGTCTTGTCTTGTTTTGTCTTGTCTTGTCTTGTCTTGCCTTGTCTTGTCTTGTCTTGTCTTGTCTTGTCTTGTCTTGTCTTGTCTTGTCTTGTCTTGTCTTGTCTTGTCTTGTCTTGTCTTGTCTTGTCTTGTCTTGTCTTGTCTTGTCTTGTCTTGTCTTGTCTTGTCTTGTCTTGTCTTGTCTTGTCTTGTCTTGTCTTGTCTTGTCTTGTCTTGTCTTGTCTTGTCTTGTCTTGTCTTGTCTTGTCTTGTCTTGTCTTGTCTTGTCTTGTCTTGTCTTGTCTTGTCTTGTCTTGTCTTGTCTTGTCTTGTCTTGTCTTGTCTTGTCTTGTCTTGTTTTATGTTGTCTTGTCTTGTCTTGTTTTGTCATGTAATGTCATGTCGTGTGTTGTGTTGTTTTGTCTTGTCATTTCTTATATTGTCTTGTCTTGTCTTATCTTGTCTTGTGAAGTCATGTCGTGTGTTGTGTTGTTTTGTCTTGTCATGTCATGTCTTGTCTTGTCTTGTCTTGTCTTGTCTTGTCTTGTCTTGTCTTGTCTTGTCTTGTGATGTCATGTCGTGTGTTGTGTTGTTTTGTCTTGTCATGTCTTGTCCTGTCCTGTCTTGTCTTGTCTTGTCATGTCTTGTCTTGTCTTGTCTTGTCTTGTGTTGCCTCGTCTTGTCTTGTCTTGTCTTGTCCTGTCCTGACGTGTGTTGTGTTGTTTTGTCTTGTCTTGCTTTGTCTTGTCATGTCCTATCTTGTCTTGTCATGTCTGGTCTTGTCTTGTCTTGTCTTGTCTTGTCTTGTCTTGTCTTGTCTTGTCTTGTCTTGTCTTGTCTTGTCTTGTCTTGTCTTGTCTTGTCTTGTCTTGTCTTGTCTTGTCTTGTCTTGTCTTGTCTTGTCTTGTCTTGTCTTGTCTTGTCTTGTCTTGTCTTGTTTTATGTTGTCTTGTCTTGTCTTGTTTTGTCATGTAATGTCATGTCGTGTGTTGTGTTGTTTTGTCTTGTCATTTCTTATATTGTCTTGTCTTGTCTTATCTTGGCTTGTGATGTCATGTCGTGTGTTGTGTTGTTTTGTCTTGTCATGTCTTGTCTTGTCTTGTCCTGTCCTGTCCTGTCTTGTCTTGTCTTGTCATGTCTTGTCTTGTCTTGTCTTGTCTTGTGTTGCCTCGTCTTGTCTTGTCTTGTCTTGTCCTGTCCTGACGTGTATTGTGTTGTTTTGTCTTGTCTTGCTTTGTCTTGTCATGTCCTATCTTGTCTTGTCATGTCTTGTCTTGTCTTGTCTTGTCTTGTCTTGTCTTGCCTTGTCTTGTCTTGTCTTGTCTTGTCTTGTCTTGTCTTGTCTTGTCTTGTCTTGTCTTGTCTTGTCTTGTCTTGTCTTGTCTTGTCTTGTCTTGTCTTGTCTTGTCTTGTCTTGTCTTGTCTTGTCTTGTCTTGTCTTGTCTCGTCCTGTCCTGTCCTGTCTTGTCTTGTCTTGTCATGTCTTGTCTTGTCTTGTCTTGTCTTGTGTTGCCTCGTCTTGTCTTGTCTTGTCTTGTCCTGTCCTGACGTGTATTGTGTTGTTTTGTCTTGTCTTGCTTTGTCTTGTCATGTCCTATCTTGTCTTGTCATGTCTTGTCTTGTCTTGTCTTGTCTTGTCTTGTCTTGTCTTGTCTTGTCTTGTCTTGTCTTGTCTTGTCTTGTCTTGTCTTGTCTCGTCTTGTCTTGTCTTGTCATGTCATGTCATGTCGTGTCTTGTGTTGCTTTGTCTTGTCTTGTCTTTTCTTGTCATGTCTTGTCTTGTCTTGTCTTGTCTTGTCTTGTCTTGTTTTATGTTGTGTTGTCTTGTTTTGTCATGTAATGTCATGTCGTGTCTTGTGTTGCTTTGTCTTGTCTTGTCTTGTCTTGTCATGTCGTGTGTTGTGTTGTTTTGTCTTGTCTTGTTGTGTATTGTCATGTCTTATATTGTCTTGTCTTGTCTTGTCTTGTCTTGTCTTGTCTTGTCTTGTCTTGTCATGTCATGTCTTGTCATGTCATGTCATGTCGTGTGTTGTGTTGTTTTGTCTTGTCTTGTTTTGTCTTGTCATGTCTTGTCTTGTCTTGTCTTGTCTTGTTTTGTCTTGTCATGTCTTGTCTTGTCTTGTCTTGTCTTGTCTTGTCTTGTCTTGTCTTGTCTTGTCTTGTCCTGCCCTGACGTGTGTTGTGTTGTTTTGTCTTGTCTTGCTTTGTCTTGTCATGTCCTATCTTGTCTTGTCATGTCTTGTCTTGTCTTGTCTTGTCTTGTCTTGTCTTGTCTTGTCTTGTCTTGTCTTGTCTTGTCTTGTCTTGTCTTGTCTTGTCTTGTCTTGTCTTGTCTTGTCTTGTCTTGTCTTGTCTTGTCTTGTCTTGTCTTGTCTTGTCTTGTCTTGTCTTGTCTTGTCTTGTCTTGTCTTGTCTTGTCTTGTCTTGTCTTGTCTTGTCTTGTCTTGTCTTGTCTTGTCTTGTGTTGCCTCGTCTTGTCTTGTCTTGTCTTGTCCTGTCCTGACGTGTGTTGTGTTGTTTTGTCTTGTCTTGCTTTGTCTTGTCATGTCCTATCTTGTCTTGTCATGTCTTGTCTTGTCTTGTCTTGTCTTGTCTTGTCTTGTTTTGTCATGTAATGTCATGTCGTGTGTTGTGTTGTTTTGTCTTGTCATTTCTTATATTGTCTTGTCTTGTCTTATCTTGTCTTGTGAAGTCATGTCGTGTGTTGTGTTGTTTTGTCTTGTCATGTCTTGTCTTGTCTTGTCTTGTCTTGTCTTGTCTTGTCTTGTCTTGTCTTGTCTTGTCTTGTCTTGTCTTGTCTTGTCTTGTCTTGTCTTGTCTTGTCTTGTCTTGTCTTGTCTTGTCTTGTCTTGTGTTGCCTCGTCTTGTCTTGTCTTGTCTTGTCCTGTCCTGACGTGTGTTGTGTTGTTTTGTCTTGTCTTGCTTTGTCTTGTCATGTCCTATCTTGTCTTGTCATGTCTTGTCTTGTCTTGTCTTGTCTTGTCTTGTGATGTCATGTCGTGTGTTTTGTTGTTTTGTCTTGTCATGTCTTGTCCTGTCCTGTCTTGTCTTGTCTTGTCATGTCTTGTCTTGTCTTGTCTTGTCTTGTGTTGCCTCGTCTTGTCTTGTCTTGTCTTGTCCTGTCCTGACGTGTGTTGTGTTGTTTTGTCTTGTCTTGCTTTGTCTTGTCATGTCCTATCTTGTCTTGTCATGTCTTGTCTTGTCTTGTCTTGTCTTGTCTTGTCTTGTCTTGTCTTGCCTTGTCTTGTCTTGTCTTGTCTTGCCTTGTCTTGTCTTGTCTTGTCTTGTCTTGTCTTGTCTTGTCTTGTCTTGTCTTGTCTTGTCTTGTCTTGTCATGTCATGTCATGTCGTGTCTTGTGTTGCTTTGTCTTGTCTTGTCATGTCTTGTCTTGTCTTGTCTTGTCTTGTTTTGTCTTGTCATGTCTTGTCTTGTCTTGTCTTGTCTTGTCATGTCATGTCATGTCGTGTCTTGTGTTGCTTTGTCTTGTCTTGTCTTGTCTTGTCATGTCGTGTGTTGTGTTGTTTTGTCTTGTCTTGTTGTGTATTGTCATGTCTTATATTGTCTTGTCTTGTCTTGTCTTGTCATGTCATGTCATGTCGTGTGTTGTGTTGTTTTGTCTTGTCTTGTTTTGTCTTGTCATGTCTTGTCTTGTCTTGTCTTGTCTTGTTTTGTCTTGTCATGTCTTGTCTTGTCTTGTCTTGTCTTGTCTTGTCTTGTCTTGTCTTGTCTTGTGATGTCATGTCGTGCGTTGTGTTGTTTTGTCTTGTCATGTCCTGTCCTGTCTTGTCTTGTCTTGTCTTGTCATGTCTTGTCTTGTCTTGTCTTGGCTTGTGTTGCCTCGTCTTGTCTTGTCTTGTCTTGTGCTGTCCTGACGTGTGTTGTGTTGTTTTGTCTTGTCTTGCTTTGTCTTGTCATGTCCTATCTTGTCTTGTCATGTCTTGTCTTGTCTTGTCTTGTCTTGTCTTGTCTTGCCTTGTCTTGTCTTGTCTTGTCTTGTCTTGTCTTGTCTTGTCTTGTCTTGTCTTGTCTTGTCTTGTCTTGTCTTGTCTTGTCTTGTCTTGTCTTGTCTTGTCTTGTCTTGTCTTGTCTTGTCTTGTCTTGTCTTGTCTTGTCTTGTCTTGTCATGTCGTGTGTTGTGTTGTTTTGTCTTGTCTTGTTGTGTATTGTCATGTCTTATATTGTCTTGTCTTGTCTTGTCTTGTCTTGTCTTGTCTTGTCTGGTCTTGTCTTGTTTTGTCTTGTCCTGTCTTGTCTTGTCATGTCATGTCATATGTTGTTTTGTCTTGTCTTGTTGTGTATTGTCATGTCTTATATTGTCTTGTCTTGTCTTGTCTTGTCTTGTCATGTCATATCGTGTGTTGTGTTGTTTTGTCTTGTCTTGTTTTGTCTTGTCATGTCTTGTCTTGTCTTGTTTTGTCTTGTCATGTCTTGTCTTGTCTTGTCTTGTCTTGTCTTGTCTTGTCTTGTCTTGTCTTGTCTTGTCTTGTCTTGTCTTGTCTTGTCTTGTCTTGTCTTGTCTTGTCTTGTCTTGTCTTGTCTTGTCTTGTCTTGTCTTGTCTTGTCTTGTCTTGTCTTGTCTTGTCTTGTCTTGTCTTGTCTTGTCTTGTCTTGTCTTGTGTTGTCTTGTGTTGTCTTGTCTTGTCTTGTCTTGTTTTATGTTGTGTTGTCTTGTCTTGTTTTGTCATGTAATGTCATGTCGTGTGTTGTGTTGTTTTGTCTTGTCTTGTCTTCTCCTTGTCTTTTCTTGTCATGTCGAGTGTTGTGTTGTTTTGTCTTGTCATGTCTTATATTGTCTTGTCTTGTCTTGTCTTGTCTTGTGATGTCATGTCGTGTGTTGTGTTGTTTTGTCTTGTCTTGTTTTGTCTTGTCCTGTCTTGTCTTGTCATGTCATGTCATGTGTTGTGTTGTTTTGTTTTGTCTTGTCTTGTCTTGTCTTGTCTTGTCTTGTCTTGCCTTATCTTGCCTTGTCTTGTCTTGTCTGGTCTTGTCTTGTCTTGTCTTGTCTTGTCTTGTCTTGTCTTGTCTTGTCTTGTCTTGTCTTGTCTTGTCTTGTCTTGTCTTGTCTTGTCTTGTCTTGTCTTGTCTTGTCTTGTCTTGTCTTGTCTTGTCTTGTCTTGTCTTGTCTTGTCTTGTCTTGTCTTGTCTTGTCTTGTCTTGTCTTGTCTTGTCTTGTCTTGTCTTGTCTTGTCTTGTCTTGTCTTGTCTTGTCTTGTCTTGTCTTGTCTTGTCTTGTCTTGTCTTGTCTTGTCTTGTCTTGTCTTGTCTTGTCTTGTCTTGTCTTGTCTTGTCTTGTCTTGTCTTGTCTTGTCTTGTCTTGTCTTGTCTTGTCTTGTCTTGTCTTGTCTTGTCTTGTCTTGTCTTGTCTTGTCTTGTCTTGTCTTGTCTTGTCTTGTCTTGTCTTGTCTTGTCTTGTCTTGTCTTGTCTTGTCTTGTCTTGTCTTGTCTTGTCTTGTCTTGTCTTGTCTTGTCTTGTCTTGTCTTGTCTTGTCTTGTCTTGTCTTGTCTTGTCTTGTCATGTCTTGTCATGTCTTGTCTTGTCTTGTTTTGTCTTGTCTTGTATTGTCTTGTTTTCTCATGTAATGTCATGTCGTGTGTTGTGTTGTTTTGTCTTGTCTTGTGTTGTTTTGTCTTGTCTTGTGTTGTTTTGTCGTGTTATGTCTTGTCTTGTCTTCTCTTGTCTTGTCCTGTCCTGTCGTGTGTTGTGTTGTTTTGTCTTGTCTTGCCATGTCATGTCATGTCGTGTCTTGTGTTGCTTTGTCTTGTCATGTCCTATCTTGTCTTGTCTTGTCTTGTCCTGTCCTGACGTGTGTTGTGTTGTTTTGTCTTGTCTTGCTTTGTCTTGTCATGTCCTATCTTGTCTTGTCATGTCTTGTCTTGTCTTGTCTTGTCTTGTCTTGTCTTGTCTTGTCTTGTCTTGTGATGTCATGTCGTGTGTTGTGTTGTTTTGTCTTGTCATGTCTTGTCCTGTCCTGTACTGTCTTGTCTTGTCTTGTCATGTCTTGTCTTGTCTTGTCTTGTGTTGCCTCGTCTTGTCTTGTCTTGTCTTGTCCTGTCCTGACGTGTGTTGTGTTGTTTTGTCTTGTCTTGCTTTGTCTTGTCATGTCCTATCTTGTCTTGTCATGTCTTGTCTTGTCTTGTCTTGTCTTGTCTTGTCTTGTCTTGCCTTGTCTTGTCTTGTCTTGTCTTGTCTTGTCTTGTCTTGTCTTGTCTTGTCTTGTCTTGTCTTGTCTAGTCTTGTCTTGTCTTGTCTTGTCTTGTCTTGTCTAGTCTTGTCTTGTCTTGTCTTGTCTTGTCTTGTCTTGTCTTGTCTTGTCTTGTCTTGTCTTGTCTTGTCTTGTCTTGTCTTGTCTTGTCTTGTCTTGTCTTGTCTTGTCTTGTCTTGTGTTGTCTTGTCTTGTCTTGTCATGTCGTGTGTTGTGTTGTTTTGTCTTGTCTTGTTGTGTATTGTCATGTCTTATATTGTCTTGTCTTGTCTTGTCTTGTCTTGTCTTGTCTTGTCTTGTCTTGTCTTGTCTTGTCTTGTCTTGTCTTGTCTTGTCTTGTCTTGTCTTGTCTTGTCTTGTCTTGTCTTGTCTTGTCTTGTCTTGTCTTGTCTTGTCTTGTTTTGTCTTGTCCTGTCTTGTCTTGTCATGTCATGTCATGTGTTGTGTTGTTTTGTCTTGTCTTGTCTTGTGTTGTCTTGTCTTGTCTTGTCTTGTGTTGTCTTGTCTTGTTTTGTCATGTAATGTCATGTCGTGTGTTGTGTTGTTTTGTCTTGTCATGTCTTATATTGTCTTGTCTTGTCTTGTGATGTCATGTCGTGTGTTGTGTTGTTTTGTCTTGTCATGTCTTATTTTGTCTTGTCTTGTCTTGTGATGTCATGTCGTGTGTTGTGTTGTTTTGTCTTGTCCTGTCTTGTCTTGTCATGTCATGTCATGTGTTGTGTTGTGTTGTTTTGTCTTGTCTTGTCTTGTCTTGTCTTGTCTTGTCCTGTCCTGTCGTGTGTTGTGTTGTTTTGTCTTGTCTTGTCATGTCATGTCATGTCGTGTCTTGTGTTGCTTTGTCTTGTCTTGTCTTGTGATGTCATGTCGTGTGTTGTCTTGTCTTGTTTTGTCTTGTCTTGTCTTGTCTTGTCTTGTCTTGTCTTGTCTTGTTTTGTCTTGTCTTGTTGTGTATTGTCATGTCTTATATTGTCTTGTCTTGTCTTGTCTTGTCTTGTCTTGTCTTGTCTTGTCTTGTCTTGTCTTGTCTTGTCTTGTCTTGTCTTGTCTTGTCTTGTCTTGTCTTGTCTTGTCTTGTCTTGTTTTGTCTTGTCTTGTCTTGTCTTGTCTTGTCTTGTCTTGTTTTGTCTTGTCTTGTCGTGTATTGTCATGTCTTATATTGTCTTGTCTTGTCTTGTCTTGTCTTGTCTTGTCTTGTCTTGTCTTGTCTTGTCTTGTCTTGTCTTTTTCTTGTCTTGTCTTGTCTTGTCTTGTCTTGTCTTGTCTTGTTTTGTCTTGTCTTGTTGTGTATTGTCATGTCTTATATTGTCTTGTCTTGTCTTGTCTTGTCTTGTCTTGTCTTGTCTTGTCTTGTCTTGTCTTGTCTTGTCTTGTCTTGTCTTGTCTTGTCTTGTCTTGTCTTGTCTTGTCTTGTCTTGTCTTGTCTTGTCTTGTCTTGTCTTGTCTTGTTTTGTCTTGTCTTGTCGTGTATTGTCATGTCTTATATTGTCTTGTCTTGTCTTGTCTTGTCTTGTCTTGTCTTGTCTTGTCTTGTCTTGTCTTTTTCTTGTCTTGTCTTGTCTTGTCTTGTCTTGTCTTGTCTTGTCTTGTCTTGTCTTGTCTTGTCTTGTCTTGTCTTGTCTTGTTTTGTCTTGTCTTGTTGTGTATTGTCATGTCTTATATTGTCTTGTCTTGTCTTGTCTTGTCTTGTCTTGTCTTGTCTTGTCTTGTCTTGTCTTGTCTTGTCTTGTCTTGTCTTGTCTTGTCTTGTCTTGTCTTGTCTTGTTTTGTCTTGTCTTGTCTTGTCTTGTCTTGTCTTGTCTTGTTTTGTCTTGTCTTGTCGTGTATTGTCATGTCTTATATTGTCTTGTCTTGTCTTGTCTTGTCTTGTCTTGTCTTGTCTTGTCTTGTCTTGTCTTGTCTTGTCTTGTCTTGTTTTGTCTTGTCTTGTCGTGTATTGTCATGTCTTATATTGTCTTGTCTTGTCTTGTCTTGTCTTGTCTTGTCTTGTCTTGTCTTGTCTTGTCTTGTCTTGTCTTGTCTTGTCTTGTCTTGTCTTGTCTTGTTTTGTCTTGTCTTGTCGTGTATTGTCATGTCTTATATTGTCTTGTCTTGTCTTGTCTTGTCTTGTCTTGTCTTGTCTTGTCTTGTCTTGTCTTGTCTTGTCTTGTCTTGTCTTGTCTTGTCTTGTCTTGTCTTGTCTTGTTTTGTCTTGTCTTGTTGTGTATTGTCATGTCTTATATTGTCTTGTCTTGTCTTGTCTTGTCTTGTCTTGTCTTGTCTTGTCTTGTCTTGTCTTGTCTTGTCTTGTCTTGTCTTGTCTTGTCTTGTTTTGTCTTGTCTTGTCGTGTATTGTCATGTCTTATATTGTCTTGTCTTGTCTTGTCTTGTCTTGTCTTGTCTTGTCTTGTCTTGTCTTGTCTTGTCTTGTCTTGTCTTGTCTTTTTCTTGTCTTGTCTTGTCTTGTCTTGTCTTGTCTTGTCTTGTCTTGTCTTGTCTTGTCTTGTCTTGTCTTGTCTTGTCTTGTCTTGTCTTGTTTTGTCTTGTCTTGTTGTGTATTGTCATGTCTTATATTGTCTTGTCTTGTCTTGTCTTGTCTTGTCATGTCTTGTCATGTCATGTCGTGTCTTGTGGTGTCTTGTGTGGCTTTGTCATGTCATGTCATGTCGTGTCTTGTGTTGCTTTGTCTTCTCCTGTCCTGTCGTGTGTTGTGTTGTTTTGTCTTGTCTTGTCATGTCATGTCATGTCATGTCGTGTGTTGTGTTGCTTTGTCATGTCATGTCATGTCGTGTCTTGTGTTGCTTTGTCTTGTCCTGTCCTGTCGTGTGTTGTGTTGTTTTGTCTTGTCTTGTTTTGTCTTGTCATGTCTTGTCTTGTTTTGTCTTGTCTTGTTGTGTATTGTCATGTCTTATATTGTCTTGTCTTGTCTTGTCTTGTCTTGTCTTGTCATGTCATGTCATGTCGTGTCTTGTGTTGCTTTGTCATGTCATGTCATGTCGTGTCATGTCGTGTGTTGTGTTGCTTTGTCATGTCATGTCATGTCGTGTCTTGTGTTGCTTTGTCTTGTCCTGTCCTGTCGTGTGTTGTGTTGTTTTGTCTTGTCTTGTCATGTCATGTCATGTCATGTCGTGTGTTGTGTTGCTTTGTCATGTCATGTCATGTCGTGTCTTGTGTTGCTTTGTCTTGTCCTGTCCTGTCGTGTGTTGTCTTGTCTTGTCTTGTCATGTCCTGACGTGTGTTGTCTTGTCTTGTGTTGCCTCGTCTTGTCTTGTCTTGTCTTGTCCTGTCCTGACGTGTGTTGTGTTGTTTTGTCTTGTCTTGCTTTGTCTTGTCATGTCCTATCTTGTCTTGTCATGTCTTGTCTTGTCTTGTCTTGTCTTGTCTTGTCTTGTCTTGTCTTGCCTTGTCTTGTCTTGTCTTGTCTTGCCTTGTCTTGTCTTGTCTTGTCTTGTCTTGTCTTGTCATGTCATGTCATGTCGTGTCTTGTGTTGCTTTGTCATGTCATGTCATGTCGTGTCTTGTGTTGCTTTGTCTTGTCCTGTCCTGTCGTGTGTTGTGTTGTTTTGTCTTGTCTTGTCATGTCATGTCATGTCATGTCGTGTGTTGTGTTGCTTTGTCATGTCATGTCATGTCGTGTCTTGTGTTGTTTTGTCTTGTCATGTCTTGTCCTGTCCTGTCTTGTCTTGTCTTGTCATGTCTTGTCTTGTCTTGTCTTGTCTTGTGTTGCCTCGTCTTGTCTTGTCTTGTCCTGTCCTGACGTGTGTTGTGTTGTTTTGTCTTGTCTTGCTTTGTCTTGTCATGTCCTATCTTGTCTTGTCATGTCTTGTCTTGTCTTGTCTTGTCTTGTCTTGTCTTGTCTTGTCTTGTCTTGCCTTGTCTTGTCTTGTCTTGTCTTGCCTTGTCTTGTCTTGTCTTGTCTTGTCTTGTCTTGTCTTGTCTTGTCTTGTCTTGTCTTGTCTTGTCTTGTCTTGTCTTGTCATGTCATGTCATGTCGTGTCTTGTGTTGCTTTGTCTTGTCTTGTCATGTCTTGTCTTGTCTTGTCTTGTCTTGTTTTGTCTTGTCATGTCTTGTCTTGTCTTGTCTTGTCTTGTCATGTCATGTCATGTCGTGTCTTGTGTTGCTTTGTCTTGTCTTGTCTTGTCTTGTCATGTCGTGTGTTGTGTTGTTTTGTCTTGTCTTGTTGTGTATTGTCATGTCTTATATTGTCTTGTCTTGTCTTGTCTTGTCATGTCATGTCATGTCGTGTGTTGTGTTGCTTTGTCTTGTCTTGTCTTGTCTTGTCATGTCGTGTGTTGTGTTGTTTTGTCTTGTCTTGTTGTGTATTGTCATGTCTTATATTGTCTTGTCTTGTCTTGTCTTGTCATGTCATGTCATGTCGTGTGTTGTGTTGTTTTGTCTTGTCTTGTTTTGTCTTGTCATGTCTTGTCTTGTCTTGTCTTGTCTTGTTTTGTCTTGTCATGTCTTGTCTTGTCTTGTCTTGTCTTGTCTTGTCTTGTCTTGTCTTGTCTTGTCTTGTCTTGTCTTGTCTTGTGATGTCATGTCGTGCGTTGTGTTGTTTTGTCTTGTCATGTCCTGTCCTGTCTTGTCTTGTCTTGTCTTGTCATGTCTTGTCTTGTCTTGTCTTGGCTTGTGTTGCCTCGTCTTGTCTTGTCTTGTCTTGTGCTGTCCTGACGTGTGTTGTGTTGTTTTGTCTTGTCTTGCTTTGTCTTGTCATGTCCTATCTTGTCTTGTCATGTCTTGTCTTGTCTTGTCTTGTCTTGTCTTGTCTTGCCTTGTCTTGTCTTGTCTTGTCTTGTCTTGTCTTGTCTTGTCTTGTCTTGTCTTGTCTTGTCTTGTCTTGTCTTGTCTTGTCTTGTCTTGTCTTGTCTTGTCTTGTCTTGTCTTGTCTTGTCTTGTCTTGTCTTGTGTTGTCTTGTCTTGTCTTGTCATGTCGTGTGTTGTGTTGTTTTGTCTTGTCTTGTTGTGTATTGTCATGTCTTATATTGTCTTGTCTTGTCTTGTCTTGTCTTGTCTTGTCTTGTCTTGTCATGTCTTGCCTTGTCTTGTCTTGGCTTGTGTTGCCTCGTCTTGTCTTGTCTTGTCTTGTCTTGTCTTGTGATGTCATGTCGTGCGTTGTGTTGTTTTGTCTTGTCATGTCCTGTCCTGTCTTGTCTTGTCTTGTCTTGTCATGTCTTGTCTTGTCTTGTCTTGGCTTGTGTTGCCTCGTCTTGTCTTGTCTTGTCTTGTGCTGTCCTGACGTGTGTTGTGTTGTTTTGTCTTGTCTTGCTTTGTCTTGTCATGTCCTATCTTGTCTTGTCATGTCTTGTCTTGTCTTGTCTTGTCTTGTCTTGTCTTGCCTTGTCTTGTCTTGTCTTGTCTTGTCTTGTCTTGTCTTGTCTTGTCTTGTCTTGTCTTGTCTTGTCTTGTCTTGTCTTGTCTTGTCTTGTCTTGTCTTGTCTTGTCTTGTCTTGTCTTGTCTTGTCTTGTCTTGTCTTGTCTTGTCTTGTCTTGTCTTGTCTTGTCTTGTCTTGTCTTGTCTTGTCTTGTCATGTCTTGTCTTGTCTTGTCTTGTCTTGTCTTGTCTTGCCTTGTCTTGTCTTGTCTTGTCTTGTCTTGTCTTGTCTTGTCTTGTCCTGTCTTGTCCTGTCTTGTCTTGTCTTGTCTTGTCTTGTCTTGTCTTGTCTTGTCTTGTCTTGTCTTGTCTTGTCTTGTGTTGTCTTGTGTTGTCTTGTCTTGTCTTGTCTTGTTTTATGTTGTGTTGTCTTGTCTTGTTTTGTCATGTAATGTCATGTCGTGTGTTGTGTTGTTTTGTCTTGTCTTGTCTTCTCCTTGTCTTTTCTTGTCATGTCGTGTGTTGTGTTGTTTTGTCTTGTCTTGCTTTGTCTTGTCATGTCCTATCTTGTCTTGTCATGTCTTGTCTTGTCTTGTCTTGTCTTGTCTTGTCTTGCCTTGTCTTGTCTTGTCTTGTCTTGTCTTGTCTTGTCTTGTCTTGTCTTGTCTTGTCTTGTCTTGTCTTGTCTTGTCTTGTCTTGTCTTGTCTTGTCTTGTCTTGTCTTGTCTTGTCTTGTCTTGTCTTGTCTTGTCTTGTGTTGTCTTGTCTTGTCTTGTCATGTCGTGTGTTGTGTTGTTTTGTCTTGTCTTGTTGTGTATTGTCATGTCTTATATTGTCTTGTCTTGTCTTGTCTTGTCTTGTCTTGTCTTGTCTTGTCTTGTCTTGTCTTGTCTTGTCTGGTCTTGTCTTGTTTTGTCTTGTCCTGTCTTGTCTTGTCATGTCATGTCATATGTTGTTTTGTCTTGTCTTGTTGTGTATTGTCATGTCTTATATTGTCTTGTCTTGTCTTGTCTTGTCTTGTCATGTCATATCGTGTGTTGTGTTGTTTTGTCTTGTCTTGTTTTGTCTTGTCATGTCTTGTCTTGTCTTGTTTTGTCTTGTCATGTCTTGTCTTGTCTTGTCTTGTCTTGTCTTGTCTTGTCTTGTCTTGTCTTGTCTTGTCTTGTCTTGTCTTGTCTTGTCTTGTCTTGTCTTGTCTTGTCTTGTCTTGTCTTGTCTTGTCTTGTCTTGTCTTGTCTTGTCTTGTCTTGTCTTGTCTTGTCTTGTCTTGTCTTGTCTTGTCTTGTCTTGTCTTGTCTTGTCTTGTCTTGTCTTGTGTTGTCTTGTGTTGTCTTGTCTTGTCTTGTCTTGTTTTATGTTGTGTTGTCTTGTCTTGTTTTGTCATGTAATGTCATGTCGTGTGTTGTGTTGTTTTGTCTTGTCTTGTCTTCTCCTTGTCTTTTCTTGTCATGTCGAGTGTTGTGTTGTTTTGTCTTGTCATGTCTTATATTGTCTTGTCTTGTCTTGTCTTGTCTTGTGATGTCATGTCGTGTGTTGTGTTGTTTTGTCTTGTCTTGTTTTGTCTTGTCCTGTCTTGTCTTGTCATGTCATGTCATGTGTTGTGTTGTTTTGTTTTGTCTTGTCTTGTCTTGTCTTGTCTTGTCTTGTCTTGCCTTATCTTGCCTTGTCTTGTCTTGTCTGGTCTTGTCTTGTCTTGTCTTGTCTTGTCTTGTCTTGTCTTGTCTTGTCTTGTCTTGTCTTGTCTTGTCTTGTCTTGTCTTGTCTTGTCTTGTCTTGTCTTGTCTTGTCTTGTCTTGTCTTGTCTTGTCTTGTCTTGTCTTGTCTTGTCTTGTCTTGTCTTGTCTTGTCTTGTCTTGTCTTGTCTTGTCTTGTCTTGTCTTGTCTTGTCTTGTCTTGTCTTGTCTTGTCTTGTCTTGTCTTGTCTTGTCTTGTCTTGTCTTGTCTTGTCTTGTCTTGTCTTGTCTTGTCTTGTCTTGTCTTGTCTTGTCTTGTCTTGTCTTGTCTTGTCTTGTCTTGTCTTGTCTTGTCTTGTCTTGTCTTGTCTTGTCTTGTCTTGTCTTGTCTTGTCTTGTCTTGTCTTGTCTTGTCTTGTCTTGTCTTGTCTTGTCTTGTCTTGTCTTGTCTTGTCTTGTCTTGTCTTGTCTTGTCTTGTCTTGTCTTGTCTTGTCTTGTCTTGTCTTGTCTTGTCTTGTCTTGTCTTGTCTTGTCTTGTCTTGTCTTGTCTTGTCATGTCTTGTCATGTCTTGTCTTGTCTTGTTTTGTCTTGTCTTGTATTGTCTTGTTTTCTCATGTAATGTCATGTCGTGTGTTGTGTTGTTTTGTCTTGTCTTGTGTTGTTTTGTCTTGTCTTGTGTTGTTTTGTCGTGTTATGTCTTGTCTTGTCTTCTCTTGTCTTGTCCTGTCCTGTCGTGTGTTGTGTTGTTTTGTCTTGTCTTGCCATGTCATGTCATGTCGTGTCTTGTGTTGCTTTGTCTTGTCATGTCCTATCTTGTCTTGTCTTGTCTTGTCCTGTCCTGACGTGTGTTGTGTTGTTTTGTCTTGTCTTGCTTTGTCTTGTCATGTCCTATCTTGTCTTGTCATGTCTTGTCTTGTCTTGTCTTGTCTTGTCTTGTCTTGTCTTGTCTTGTCTTGTGATGTCATGTCGTGTGTTGTGTTGTTTTGTCTTGTCATGTCTTGTCCTGTCCTGTACTGTCTTGTCTTGTCTTGTCATGTCTTGTCTTGTCTTGTCTTGTGTTGCCTCGTCTTGTCTTGTCTTGTCTTGTCCTGTCCTGACGTGTGTTGTGTTGTTTTGTCTTGTCTTGCTTTGTCTTGTCATGTCCTATCTTGTCTTGTCATGTCTTGTCTTGTCTTGTCTTGTCTTGTCTTGTCTTGTCTTGCCTTGTCTTGTCTTGTCTTGTCTTGTCTTGTCTTGTCTTGTCTTGTCTTGTCTTGTCTTGTCTTGTCTAGTCTTGTCTTGTCTTGTCTTGTCTTGTCTTGTCTAGTCTTGTCTTGTCTTGTCTTGTCTTGTCTTGTCTTGTCTTGTCTTGTCTTGTCTTGTCTTGTCTTGTCTTGTCTTGTCTTGTCTTGTCTTGTCTTGTCTTGTCTTGTCTTGTCTTGTCTTGTCTTGTGTTGTCTTGTCTTGTCTTGTCATGTCGTGTGTTGTGTTGTTTTGTCTTGTCTTGTTGTGTATTGTCATGTCTTATATTGTCTTGTCTTGTCTTGTCTTGTCTTGTCTTGTCTTGTCTTGTCTTGTCTTGTCTTGTCTTGTCTTGTCTTGTCTTGTCTTGTCTTGTCTTGTCTTGTCTTGTCTTGTCTTGTCTTGTCTTGTCTTGTCTTGTCTTGTCTTGTTTTGTCTTGTCCTGTCTTGTCTTGTCATGTCATGTCATGTGTTGTGTTGTTTTGTCTTGTCTTGTCTTGTGTTGTCTTGTCTTGTCTTGTCTTGTGTTGTCTTGTCTTGTTTTGTCATGTAATGTCATGTCGTGTGTTGTGTTGTTTTGTCTTGTCATGTCTTATATTGTCTTGTCTTGTCTTGTGATGTCATGTCGTGTGTTGTGTTGTTTTGTCTTGTCATGTCTTATATTGTCTTGTCTTGTCTTGTGATGTCATGTCGTGTGTTGTGTTGTTTTGTCTTGTCCTGTCTTGTCTTGTCATGTCATGTCATGTGTTGTGTTGTGTTGTTTTGTCTTGTCTTGTCTTGTCTTGTCTTGTCTTGTCTTGTCCTGTCCTGTCGTGTGTTGTGTTGTTTTGTCTTGTCTTGTCATGTCATGTCATGTCGTGTCTTGTGTTGCTTTGTCTTGTCTTGTCTTGTGATGTCATGTCGTGTGTTGTGTTGTTTTGTCTTGTCTTGTTTTGTCTTGTCTTGTCTTGTCTTGTCTTGTCTTGTCTTGTCTTGTTTTGTCTTGTCTTGTTGTGTATTGTCATGTCTTATATTGTCTTGTCTTGTCTTGTCTTGTCTTGTCTTGTCTTGTCTTGTCTTGTCTTGTCTTGTCTTGTCTTGTCTTGTCTTGTCTTGTCTTGTCTTGTCTTGTCTTGTTTTGTCTTGTCTTGTCTTGTCTTGTCTTGTCTTGTCTTGTTTTGTCTTGTCTTGTCGTGTATTGTCATGTCTTATATTGTCTTGTCTTGTCTTGTCTTGTCTTGTCTTGTCTTGTCTTGTCTTGTCTTGTCTTGTCTTGTCTTGTCTTTTTCTTGTCTTGTCTTGTCTTGTCTTGTCTTGTCTTGTCTTGTTTTGTCTTGTCTTGTTGTGTATTGTCATGTCTTATATTGTCTTGTCTTGTCTTGTCTTGTCTTGTCTTGTCTTGTCTTGTCTTGTCTTGTCTTGTCTTGTCTTGTCTTGTCTTGTCTTGTCTTGTCTTGTCTTGTCTTGTCTTGTTTTGTCTTGTCTTGTCGTGTATTGTCATGTCTTATATTGTCTTGTCTTGTCTTGTCTTGTCTTGTCTTGTCTTGTCTTGTCTTGTCTTGTCTTTTTCTTGTCTTGTCTTGTCTTGTCTTGTCTTGTCTTGTCTTGTCTTGTCTTGTCTTGTCTTGTCTTGTCTTGTCTTGTCTTGTTTTGTCTTGTCTTGTTGTGTATTGTCATGTCTTATATTGTCTTGTCTTGTCTTGTCTTGTCTTGTCTTGTCTTGTCTTGTCTTGTCTTGTCTTGTCTTGTCTTGTCTTGTCTTGTCTTGTCTTGTTTTGTCTTGTCTTGTCTTGTCTTGTCTTGTCTTGTCTTGTTTTGTCTTGTCTTGTCGTGTATTGTCATGTCTTATATTGTCTTGTCTTGTCTTGTCTTGTCTTGTCTTGTCTTGTCTTGTCTTGTCTTGTCTTGTCTTGTTTTGTCTTGTCTTGTCGTGTATTGTCATGTCTTATATTGTCTTGTCTTGTCTTGTCTTGTCTTGTCTTGTCTTGTCTTGTCTTGTCTTGTCTTGTCTTGTCTTGTCTTGTCTTGTCTTGTTTTGTCTTGTCTTGTCGTGTATTGTCATGTCTTATATTGTCTTGTCTTGTCTTGTCTTGTCTTGTCTTGTCTTGTCTTGTCTTGTCTTGTCTTGTCTTGTCTTGTCTTGTCTTGTCTTGTCTTGTCTTGTCTTGTCTTGTCTTGTCTTGTCTTGTTTTGTCTTGTCTTGTTGTGTATTGTCATGTCTTATATTGTCTTGTCTTGTCTTGTCTTGTCTTGTCTTGTCTTGTCTTGTCTTGTCTTGTCTTGTCTTGTCTTGTCTTGTCTTGTCTTGTCTTGTCTTGTCTTGTCTTGTCTTGTCTTGTCTTGTCTTGTCTTGTCTTGTCTTGTCTTGTTTTGTCTTGTCTTGTCGTGTATTGTCATGTCTTATATTGTCTTGTCTTGTCTTGTCTTGTCTTGTCTTGTCTTGTCTTGTCTTGTCTTGTCTTGTCTTGTCTTGTCTTGTCTTTTTCTTGTCTTGTCTTGTCTTGTCTTGTCTTGTCTTGTCTTGTCTTGTCTTGTCTTGTCTTGTCTTGTCTTGTCTTGTCTTGTTTTGTCTTGTCTTGTTGTGTATTGTCATGTCTTATATTGTCTTGTCTTGTCTTGTCTTGTCTTGTCATGTCTTGTCATGTCATGTCGTGTCTTGTGTGGCTTTGTCATGTCATGTCATGTCGTGTCTTGTGTTGCTTTGTCTTCTCCTGTCCTGTCGTGTGTTGTGTTGTTTTGTCTTGTCTTGTCATGTCATGTCATGTCATGTCGTGTGTTGTGTTGCTTTGTCATGTCATGTCATGTCGTGTCTTGTGTTGCTTTGTCTTGTCCTGTCCTGTCGTGTGTTGTGTTGTTTTGTCTTGTCTTGTTTTGTCTTGTCATGTCTTGTCTTGTTTTGTCTTGTCTTGTTGTGTATTGTCATGTCTTATATTGTCTTGTCTTGTCTTGTCTTGTCTTGTCTTGTCATGTCATGTCATGTCGTGTCTTGTGTTGCTTTGTCATGTCATGTCATGTCGTGTCATGTCGTGTGTTGTGTTGCTTTGTCATGTCATGTCATGTCGTGTCTTGTGTTGCTTTGTCTTGTCCTGTCCTGTCGTGTGTTGTGTTGTTTTGTCTTGTCTTGTCATGTCATGTCATGTCATGTCGTGTGTTGTGTTGCTTTGTCATGTCATGTCATGTCGTGTCTTGTGTTGCTTTGTCTTGTCCTGTCCTGTCGTGTGTTGTCTTGTCTTGTCTTGTCATGTCCTGACGTGTGTTGTCTTGTCTTGTGTTGCCTCGTCTTGTCTTGTCTTGTCTTGTCTTGTCCTGTCCTGACGTGTGTTGTGTTGTTTTGTCTTGTCTTGCTTTGTCTTGTCATGTCCTATCTTGTCTTGTCATGTCTTGTCTTGTCTTGTCTTGTCTTGTCTTGTCTTGTCTTGTCTTGCCTTGTCTTGTCTTGTCTTGTCTTGCCTTGTCTTGTCTTGTCTTGTCTTGTCTTGTCTTGTCATGTCATGTCATGTCGTGTCTTGTGTTGCTTTGTCATGTCATGTCATGTCGTGTCTTGTGTTGCTTTGTCTTGTCCTGTCCTGTCGTGTGTTGTGTTGTTTTGTCTTGTCTTGTCATGTCATGTCATGTCATGTCGTGTGTTGTGTTGCTTTGTCATGTCATGTCATGTCGTGTCTTGTGTTGTTTTGTCTTGTCATGTCTTGTCCTGTCCTGTCTTGTCTTGTCTTGTCATGTCTTGTCTTGTCTTGTCTTGTCTTGTGTTGCCTCGTCTTGTCTTGTCTTGTCCTGTCCTGACGTGTGTTGTGTTGTTTTGTCTTGTCTTGCTTTGTCTTGTCATGTCCTATCTTGTCTTGTCATGTCTTGTCTTGTCTTGTCTTGTCTTGTCTTGTCTTGTCTTGTCTTGTCTTGCCTTGTCTTGTCTTGTCTTGTCTTGCCTTGTCTTGTCTTGTCTTGTCTTGTCTTGTCTTGTCTTGTCTTGTCTTGTCTTGTCTTGTCTTGTCTTGTCTTGTCTTGTCATGTCATGTCATGTCGTGTCTTGTGTTGCTTTGTCTTGTCTTGTCATGTCTTGTCTTGTCTTGTCTTGTCATGTTTTGTCTTGTCATGTCTTGTCTTGTCTTGTCTTGTCTTGTCATGTCATGTCATGTCGTGTCTTGTGTTGCTTTGTCTTGTCTTGTCTTGTCTTGTCATGTCGTGTGTTGTGTTGTTTTGTCTTGTCTTGTTGTGTATTGTCATGTCTTATATTGTCTTGTCTTGTCTTGTCATGTCATGTCATGTCGTGTGTTGTGTTGCTTTGTCTTGTCTTGTCTTGTCTTGTCATGTCGTGTGTTGTGTTGTTTTGTCTTGTCTTGTTGTGTATTGTCATGTCTTATATTGTCTTGTCTTGTCTTGTCTTGTCATGTCATGTCATGTCGTGTGTTGTGTTGTTTTGTCTTGTCTTGTTTTGTCTTGTCATGTCTTGTCTTGTCTTGTCTTGTCTTGTTTTGTCTTGTCATGTCTTGTCTTGTCTTGTCTTGTCTTGTCTTGTCTTGTCTTGTCTTGTCTTGTCTTGTCTTGTCTTGTGATGTCATGTCGTGCGTTGTGTTGTTTTGTCTTGTCATGTCCTGTCCTGTCTTGTCTTGTCTTGTCTTGTCATGTCTTGTCTTGTCTTGTCTTGGCTTGTGTTGCCTCGTCTTGTCTTGTCTTGTCTTGTGCTGTCCTGACGTGTGTTGTGTTGTTTTGTCTTGTCTTGCTTTGTCTTGTCATGTCCTATCTTGTCTTGTCATGTCTTGTCTTGTTTTGTCTTGTCTTGTCTTGTCTTGTCTTGTCTTGTCTTGTCTTGTCTTGTCTTGTCTTGTCTTGTCTTGTCTTGTCTTGTCTTGTCTTGTCTTGTCTTGTCTTGTGTTGTCTTGTCTTGTCTTGTCATGTCGTGTGTTGTGTTGTTTTGTCTTGTCTTGTTGTGTATTGTCATGTCTTATATTGTCTTGTCTTGTCTTGTCTTGTCTTGTCTTGTCTTGTCTTGTCATGTCTTGCCTTGTCTTGTCTTGGCTTGTGTGGCCTCGTCTTGTCTTGTCTTGTCTTGTCTTGTCTTGTGATGTCATGTCGTGCGTTGTGTTGTTTTGTCTTGTCATGTCCTGTCCTGTCTTGTCTTGTCTTGTCTTGTCATGTCTTGTCTTGTCTTGTCTTGGCTTGTGTTGCCTCGTCTTGTCTTGTCTTGTCTTGTGCTGTCCTGACGTGTGTTGTGTTGTTTTGTCTTGTCTTGCTTTGTCTTGTCATGTCCTATCTTGTCTTGTCATGTCTTGTCTTGTCTTGTCTTGTCTTGTCTTGTCTTGCCTTGTCTTGTCTTGTCTTGTCTTGTCTTGTCTTGTCTTGTCTTGTCTTGTCTTGTCTTGTCTTGTCTTGTCTTGTCTTGTCTTGTCTTGTCTTGTCTTGTCTTGTCTTGTCTTGTCTTGTCTTGTCTTGTCTTGTCTTGTCTTGTCTTGTCTTGTCTTGTCTTGTCTTGTCTTGTCTTGTCTTGTCTTGTCTTGTCATGTCTTGTCTTGTCTTGTCTTGTCTTGTCTTGCCTTGTCTTGTCTTGTCTTGTCTTGTCTTGTCTTGTCTTGTCTTGTCTTGTCTTGTCTTGTCTTGTCTTGTCTTGTCTTGTCTTGTCTTGTCTTGTCTTGTCTTGTCTTGTCTTGTCTTGTCTTGTCTTGTCTTGTCTTGTCTTGTCTTGTCATGTCGTGTGTTGTGTTGTTTTGTCTTGTCTTGTTGTGTATTGTCATGTCTTATATTGTCTTGTCTTGTCTTGTCTTGTCTTGTCATGTTTTGTCTTGTCCTGTGCTGTCTTGTCTTGTCTTGTCATGTCTTGTCTTGTCTTGTCCTGTCCTGTCTTGTCTTGTCTTGTCATGTCTTGTCTTGTCTTGTCTTGTCTTGTCTTGTCTTGTCTTGTCTTGTCGTGTCTTGTCTTGTCTTGTCTTGTCTTGTCTTGTCTTGTCTTGTCTTGTCTTGTCTTGTCTTGTCTTGTCTTGTCTTGTCTTGTCTTGTCCTGTCTTGTCCTGTCTTGTCTTGTCTTGTCTTGTCTTGTCTTGTCTTGTCTTGTCTTGTCTTGTCTTGTCTTGTCTTGTCTTGTCTTGTCTTGTCTTGTCTTGTCTTGTCTTGTCTTGTCTTGTCTTGTCTTGTCTTGTCTTGTCTTGTCTTGTCTTGTCTTGTCTTGTCTTGTCTTGCCTTGTCTTGTCTTGTCTTGTCCTGTCTTGTCTTGTCTTGTCTTGTCTTGTCTTGTCTTGTCTTGTCTTGTCTTGTTTTGTCTTGTCTTGTCTTGTCTTGTCTTGTCTTGTCTTGTCTTGTCTTGTCTTGTCTTGTCTTGTCTTGTCTTTTTCTTGTCTTGTCTTGTCTTGTCTTGTCTTGTCTTGTCTTGTTTTGTCTTGTCTTGTTGTGTATTGTCATGTCTTATATTGTCTTGTCTTGTCTTGTCTTGTCTTGTCTTGTCTTGTCTTGTCTTGTCTTGTCTTGTCTTGTCTTGTCTTGTCTTGTCTTGTCTTGTCTTGTCTTGTCTTGTCTTGTCTTGTTTTGTCTTGTCTTGTCGTGTATTGTCATGTGTTATATTGTCTTGTCTTGTCTTGTCTTGTCTTGTCTTGTCTTGTCTTGTCTTGTCTTGTCTTTTTCTTGTCTTGTCTTGTCTTGTCTTGTCTTGTCTTGTCTTGTCTTGTCTTGTCTTGTCTTGTCTTGTCTTGTCTTGTCTTGTCTTGTTTTGTCTTGTCTTGTTGTGTATTGTCATGTCTTATATTGTCTTGTCTTGTCTTGTCTTGTCTTGTCTTGTCTTGTCTTGTCTTGTCTTGTCTTGTCTTGTCTTGTCTTGTCTTGTCTTGTCTTGTCTTGTCTTGTCTTGTCTTGTCTTGTCTTGTTTTGTCTTGTCTTGTCTTGTCTTGTCTTGTCTTGTCTTGTTTTGTCTTGTCTTGTCGTGTATTGTCATGTCTTATATTGTCTTGTCTTGTCTTGTCTTGTCTTGTCTTGTCTTGTCTTGTCTTGTCTTGTCTTGTCTTGTTTTGTCTTGTCTTGTCGTGTATTGTCATGTCTTATATTGTCTTGTCTTGTCTTGTCTTGTCTTGTCTTGTCTTGTCTTGTCTTGTCTTGTCTTGTCTTGTCTTGTCTTGTCTTGTCTTGTCTTGTTTTGTCTTGTCTTGTCGTGTATTGTCATGTCTTATATTGTCTTGTCTTGTCTTGTCTTGTCTTGTCTTGTCTTGTCTTGTCTTGTCTTGTCTTGTCTTGTCTTGTCTTGTCTTGTCTTGTCTTGTCTTGTCTTGTCTTGTCTTGTCTTGTCTTGTCTTGTTTTGTCTTGTCTTGTTGTGTATTGTCATGTCTTATATTGTCTTGTCTTGTCTTGTCTTGTCTTGTCTTGTCTTGTCTTGTCTTGTCTTGTCTTGTCTTGTCTTGTCTTGTCTTGTCTTGTCTTGTCTTGTCTTGTCTTGTCTTGTCTTGTCTTGTCTTGTCTTGTCTTGTCTTGTTTTGTCTTGTCTTGTCGTGTATTGTCATGTCTTATATTGTCTTGTCTTGTCTTGTCTTGTCTTGTCTTGTCTTGTCTTGTCTTGTCTTGTCTTGTCTTGTCTTGTCTTGTCTTTTTCTTGTCTTGTCTTGTCTTGTCTTGTCTTGTCTTGTCTTGTCTTGTCTTGTCTTGTCTTGTCTTGTCTTGTCTTGTCTTGTTTTGTCTTGTCTTGTTGTGTATTGTCATGTCTTATATTGTCTTGTCTTGTCTTGTCTTGTCTTGTCATGTCTTGTCATGTCATGTCGTGTCTTGTGTGGCTTTGTCATGTCATGTCATGTCGTGTCTTGTGTTGCTTTGTCTTCTCCTGTCCTGTCGTGTGTTGTGTTGTTTTGTCTTGTCTTGTCATGTCATGTCATGTCATGTCGTGTGTTGTGTTGCTTTGTCATGTCATGTCATGTCGTGTCTTGTGTTGCTTTGTCTTGTCCTGTCCTGTCGTGTGTTGTGTTGTTTTGTCTTGTCATGTCTTGTCTTGTTTTGTCTTGTCTTGTTGTGTATTGTCATGTCTTATATTGTCTTGTCTTGTCTTGTCTTGTCTTGTCTTGTCATGTCATGTCATGTCGTGTCTTGTGTTGCTTTGTCATGTCATGTCATGTCGTGTCATGTCGTGTGTTGTGTTGCTTTGTCATGTCATGTCATGTCATGTCATGTCGTGTCTTGTGTTGCTTTGTCTTGTCCTGTCCTGTCGTGTGTTGTGTTGTTTTGTCTTGTCTTGTCATGTCATGTCATGTCATGTCGTGTGTTGTGTTGCTTTGTCATGTCATGTCATGTCGTGTCTTGTGTTGCTTTGTCTTGTCCTGTCCTGTCGTGTGTTGTCTTGTCTTGTCTTGTCATGTCCTGACGTGTGTTGTCTTGTCTTGTGTTGCCTCGTCTTGTCTTGTCTTGTCTTGTCCTGTCCTGACGTGTGTTGTGTTGTTTTGTCTTGTCTTGCTTTGTCTTGTCATGTCCTATCTTGTCTTGTCATGTCTTGTCTTGTCTTGTCTTGTCTTGTCTTGTCTTGTCTTGTCTTGCCTTGTCTTGTCTTGTCTTGTCTTGCCTTGTCTTGTCTTGTCTTGTCTTGTCTTGTCTTGTCATGTCATGTCATGTCGTGTCTTGTGTTGCTTTGTCATGTCATGTCATGTCGTGTCTTGTGTTGCTTTGTCTTGTCCTGTCCTGTCGTGTGTTGTGTTGTTTTGTCTTGTCTTGTCATGTCATGTCATGTCATGTCGTGTGTTGTGTTGCTTTGTCATGTCATGTCATGTCGTGTCTTGTGTTGTTTTGTCTTGTCATGTCTTGTCCTGTCCTGTCTTGTCTTGTCTTGTCATGTCTTGTCTTGTCTTGTCTTGTCTTGTGTTGCCTCGTCTTGTCTTGTCTTGTCCTGTCCTGACGTGTGTTGTGTTGTTTTGTCTTGTCTTGCTTTGTCTTGTCATGTCCTATCTTGTCTTGTCATGTCTTGTCTTGTCTTGTCTTGTCTTGTCTTGTCTTGTCTTGTCTTGTCTTGCCTTGTCTTGTCTTGTCTTGTCTTGCCTTGTCTTGTCTTGTCTTGTCTTGTCTTGTCTTGTCTTGTCTTGTCTTGTCTTGTCTTGTCTTGTCTTGTCTTGTCTTGTCATGTCATGTCATGTCGTGTCTTGTGTTGCTTTGTCTTGTCTTGTCATGTCTTGTCTTGTCTTGTCTTGTCTTGTTTTGTCTTGTCATGTCTTGTCTTGTCTTGTCTTGTCTTGTCATGTCATGTCATGTCGTGTCTTGTGTTGCTTTGTCTTGTCTTGTCTTGTCTTGTCATGTCGTGTGTTGTGTTGTTTTGTCTTGTCTTGTTGTGTATTGTCATGTCTTATATTGTCTTGTCTTGTCTTGTCTTGTCATGTCATGTCATGTCGTGTGTTGTGTTGCTTTGTCTTGTCTTGTCTTGTCTTGTCATGTCGTGTGTTGTGTTGTTTTGTCTTGTCTTGTTGTGTATTGTCATGTCTTATATTGTCTTGTCTTGTCTTGTCTTGTCATGTCATGTCATGTCGTGTGTTGTGTTGTTTTGTCTTGTCTTGTTTTGTCTTGTCATGTCTTGTCTTGTCTTGTCTTGTCTTGTTTTGTCTTGTCATGTCTTGTCTTGTCTTGTCTTGTCTTGTCTTGTCTTGTCTTGTCTTGTCTTGTCTTGTGATGTCATGTCGTGGGTTGTGTTGTTTTGTCTTGTCATGTCCTGTCCTGTCTTGTCTTGTCTTGTCATGTCTTGTCTTGTCTTGTCTTGGCTTGTGTTGCCTCGTCTTGTCTTGTCTTGTCTTGTGCTGTCCTGTCGTGTGTTGTGTTGTTTTGTCTTGTCTTGCTTTGTCTTGTCATGTCCTATCTTGTCTTGTCATGTCTTGTCTTGTCTTGTCTTGTCTTGTCTTGTCTTGCCTTGTCTTGTCTTGTCTTGTCTTGTCTTGTCTTGTCTTGTCTTGTCTTGTCTTGTCTTGTCTTGTCTTGTCTTGTCTTGTCTTGTCTTGTCTTGTCTTGTCTTGTCTTGTCTTGTCTTGTCTTGTCTTGCCTTGTGTTGTCTTGTCTTGTCTTGTCATGTCGTGTGTTGTGTTGTTTTGTCTTGTCTTGTTGTGTATTGTCATGTCTTATATTGTCTTGTCTTGTCTTGTCTTGTCTTGTCTTGTCTTGTCTTGTCATGTCTTGCCTTGTCTTGTCTTGGCTTGTGTTGCCTCGTCTTGTCTTGTCTTGTCTTGTCTTGTCTTGTCTTGTCTTGTCTTGTCTTGTCTTGTCTTGTCTTGTCTTGTCTTGTCTTGTCTTGTCTTGTCATGTCTTGTCTTGTCTTGTCTTGGCTTGTGTTGCCTCGTCTTGTCTTGTCTTGTCTTGTGCTGTCCTGACGTGTGTTGTGTTGTTTTGTCTTGTCTTGCTTTGTCTTGTCATGTCCTATCTTGTCTTGTCATGTCTTGTCTTGTCTTGTCTTGTCTTGTCTTGTCTTGCCTTGTCTTGTCTTGTCTTGTCTTGTCTTGTCTTGTCTTGTCTTGTCTTGTCTTGTCTTGTCTTGTCTTGTCTTGTCTTGTCTTGTCTTGTCTTGTCTTGTCTTGTCTTGTCTTGTCTTGTCTTGTCTTGTCTTGTCTTGTCTTGTCTTGTCTTGTCTTGTCTTGTCTTGTCTTGTCTTGTCATGTCTTGTCTTGTCTTGTCTTGTCTTGTCTTGTCTTGTCTTGTCTTGCCTTGTCTTGTCTTGTCTTGTCTTGTCTTGTCTTGTCTTGTCTTGTCTTGTCTTGTCTTGTCTTGTCTTGTCTTGTCTTGTCTTGTCTTGTCTTGTCTTGTCTTGTCTTGTCTTGTCTTGTGTTGTCTTGTCTTGTCTTGTCATGTCGTGTGTTGTGTTGTTTTGTCTTGTCTTGTTGTGTATTGTCATGTCTTATATTGTCTTGTCTTGTCTTGTCTTGTCTTGTCATGTTTTGTCTTGTCCTGTGCTGTCTTGTCTTGTCTTGTCATGTCTTGTCTTGTCTTGTCCTGTCCTGTCTTGTCTTGTCTTGTCATGTCTTGTCTTGTCTTGTCTTGTCTTGTCTTGTCTTGTCTTGTCTTGTCGTGTCTTGTCTTGTCTTGTCTTGTCTTGTCTTGTCTTGTCTTGTCTTGTCTTGTCTTGTCTTGTCTTGTCTTGTCTTGTCTTGTCTTGTCTTGTCTTGTCTTGTCCTGTCTTGTCCTGTCTTGTCTTGTCTTGTCTTGTCTTGTCTTGTCTTGTCTTGTCTTGTCTTGTCTTGTCTTGTCTTGTCTTGTCTTGTCTTGTCTTGTCTTGTCTTGTCTTGTCTTGTCTTGTCTTGTCTTGTCTTGTCTTGTCTTGTCTTGTCTTGTCTTGTCTTGTCTTGTCTTGTCTTGTCTTGTCTTGCCTTGTCTTGTCTTGTCTTGTCCTGTCTTGTCTTGTCTTGTCTTGTCTTGTCTTGTCTTGTCTTGTCTTGTCTTGTTTTGTCTTGTCTTGTTTTGTCTTGTCTTGTGATGTCATGTCATGTCGTGTGTTGTGTTGTTTTGTCTTGTCATGTCTTGTCTTGTCTTGTCTTGTCTTGTCCTGCCCTGTCGTGTGTTGTGTTGTTTTGTTTTATCTTGTCTTGTCCTGTCCTGACGTGTGTTGTGTTGTTTTGTCTTGTCTTGTGTTGTTTTGTCCTGTCCTGACGTGTGTTGTGTTGTTTTGTCTTGTCATGCTTTGTCTTGTCATGTGCTATCTTGTCATGTCATGTCTTGTCTTGTCTTGTCTTGTCTTGTCTTGTCTTGTCTTGTCTTGTCTTGTCTTGTCTTGTCGTATGTTGTGTTGTTTTGTCGTGTCATGTCTTGTCTTGTCTTGCCTTGTCTTGTCCTGTCCTGTCGTGTGTTGTGTTGTTTTGTTTTATCTTGTCTTGTCCTGTCCTGACGTGTGCTGTGTTGTTCTGTCTTGTCTTGTGTTGTTTTGTCCTGTCCTGACGTGTGTTGTGTTGTTTTGTCTTGTCTTGTGTTGTTTTGTCCTGTCCTGACGTGTGTTGTGTTGTTTTGTCTTGTCTTGCTTTGTCTTGTCATGTGCTATCTTGTCTTGTCATGTCTTGTCTTGTCTTGTCTTGTCTTGTCTTGTCTTGTCATGTCTTGTCTTGTCTTGTGTTGTTTTGTCGTGTCATGTCTTGTCTTGTCTTGCCTTGTCTTGTCCTGTCCTGTCGTGTGTTGTGTTGTTTTGTCTTGTCTTGTCATGTCATGTCATGTCGTGTCGTGTGTTGCTTTGTCTTGTCTTGTCTTGTCTTGTCTTGTCGTGTGTTGTGTTGTTTTGTCTTGTCTTGTTGTGTATTGTCATGTCTTATATTGTCTTGTCTTGTCTTGTCTAGTCATGTCATGTCATGTCGTGTGTTGTGGTGTTTTGTCTTGTCTTGTTTTGTCTTGTCATGTCTTGTCTTGTCTTGTCTTGTCTTGTTTTGTCTTGTCATGTCTTGTCTTGTCTTGTCGTGTGTTGTGTTGTTTTGTCTTGTCTTGTTGTGTATTGTCATGTCTTATATTGTCTTGTCTTGTCTTGTCTAGTCATGTCATGTCATGTCGTGTGTTGTCTTGTCGTGTGTTGTGTTGTTTTGTCTTGTCTTGTTGTGTATTGTCATGTCTTATATTGTCTTGTCTTGTCTTGTCTAGTCATGTCATGTCATGTCGTGTGTTGTGTTGTTTTGTCTTGTCTTGTTTTGTCTTGTCTTGTCTTGTCTTGTCTTGTCATGTGCTATCTTGTCTTGTCTTGTCTTGTGTTGCCTCGTCTTGTCTTGTCTTGTCTTGTCCTGTCCTGTCCTGACGTGTGTTGTGTTGTTTTGTCTTGTCTTGCTTTGTCTTGTCATGTCCTATCTTGTCTTGTCATGTCTTGTCTTGTCTTGTCTTGTCTTGTGATGTCATGTCGTGTGTTGTGTTGTTTTGTCTTGTCATGTCTTGTCCTGTCCTGTCTTGTCTTGTCTTGTCATGTCTTGTCTTGTCTTGTCTTGTCTTGTCCTGTCCTGACGTGTGTTGTGTTGTTTTGTCTTGTCTTGTCATGTCTTGTCTTGTCTTGTCTTGTTTTGTCTTGTCATGTCTTGTCTTGTCTTGTCTTGTCTTGTCTTGTCTTGTCTTGTCTTGTCTTGTCTTGTCTTGTCTTGTCTTGTCATGTCATGTCATGTCGTGTCTTGTGTTGCTTTGTCTTGTCTTGTCTTGTCTTGTCATGTCGTGTGTTGTGTTGTTTTGTCTTGTCTTGTTGTGTATTGTCATGTCTTATATTGTCTTGTCTTGTCTTGTCATGTCATGTCATGTCGTGTGTTGT
This sequence comes from Zeugodacus cucurbitae, assembly GCF_028554725.1. Classification (NCBI taxonomy): domain Eukaryota; kingdom Metazoa; phylum Arthropoda; class Insecta; order Diptera; family Tephritidae; genus Zeugodacus; species Zeugodacus cucurbitae. The sequence continues at coordinate 21,111,315 of NC_071672.1, read as the reverse complement.
GTTGTTTTGTCTTGTCTTGTTTTGTCTTGTCTTGTTTTGTCTTGTCATGTCTTGTCTTGTCTTGTCTTGTTTTGTCTTGTCAGGTCTTGTCTTGTCTTGTCTTGTCTTGTCTTGTCTTGTCTTGTCTTGTCTTGTCTTGTCTTGTCTTGTCTTGTCCTGTCCTGTCGTGTGTTGTGTTGTTTTGTCTTGTCTTGTCATGTCATGTCATGTCGTGTCTTGTGTTGCTTTGTCTTGTCTTGTCATGTCGTGTCTTGTCTTGTCTTGTCTTGTCTTGTCCTGTCCTGTCGTGTGTTGTGTTGTTTTGTCTTGTCTTGTCTTGTCTTGTCATGTCGTGTGTTGTGTTGTTTTGTCTTGTCATGTCTTATATTGTCTTGTCTTGTCATGTCATGTCATGTCGTGTGTTGTGTTGTTTTGTCTTGTCATGTCTTGTCCTGTCCTGTCTTGTCTTGTCTTGTCATGTCTTGTCTTGTCTTGTCTTGTCTTGTCCTGTCCTGACGTGTGTTGTGTTGTTTTGTCTTGTCTTGTCATGTCTTGTCTTGTCTTGTCTTGTTTTGTCTTGTCATGTCTTGTCTTGTCTTGTCTTGTCTTGTCTTGTCTTGTCTTGTCTTGTCTTGTCTTGTCTTGTCTTGTCTTGTCTTGTCTTGTCTTGTCTTGTCTTGTCTTGTCTTGTCTTGTCTTGTCTTGTCTTGTCTTGTCTTGTCTTGTTTTATGTTGTCTTGTCTTGTCTTGTTTTGTCATGTAATGTCATGTCGTGTGTTGTGTTGTTTTGTCTTGTCATTTCTTATATTGTCTTGTCTTGTCTTATCTTGGCTTGTGATGTCATGTCGTGTGTTGTGTTGTTTTGTCTTGTCATGTCTTGTCTTGTCTTGTCCTGTCCTGTCCTGTCTTGTCTTGTCTTGTCATGTCTTGTCTTGTCTTGTCTTGTCTTGTGTTGCCTCGTCTTGTCTTGTCTTGTCTTGTCCTGTCCTGACGTGTATTGTGTTGTTTTGTCTTGTCTTGCTTTGTCTTGTCATGTCCTATCTTGTCTTGTCATGTCTTGTCTTGTCTTGTCTTGTCTTGTCTTGTCTTGCCTTGTCTTGTCTTGTCTTGTCTTGTCTTGTCTTGTCTTGTCTTGTCTTGTCTTGTCTTGTCTTGTCTTGTCTTGTCTTGTCTTGTCTTGTCTTGTCTTGTCTTGTCTTGTCTTGTCTTGTCTTGTCTTGTCTTGTCTTGTCTTGTCTTGTCATGTCATGTCATGTCGTGTCTTGTGTTGCTTTGTCTTGTCTTGTCTTGTCTTGTCATGTCTTGTCTTGTCTTGTCTTGTCTTGTTTTATGTTGTGTTGTCTTGTTTTGTCATGTAATGTCATGTCGTGTCTTGTGTTGCTTTGTCTTGTCTTGTCTTGTCTTGTCATGTCGTGTGTTGTGTTGTTTTGTCTTGTCTTGTTGTGTATTGTCATGTCTTATATTGTCTTGTCTTGTCTTGTCTTGTCTTGTCTTGTCTTGTCTTGTCTTGTCATGTCATGTCTTGTCATGTCATGTCATGTCGTGTGTTGTGTTGTTTTGTCTTGTCTTGTTTTGTCTTGTCATGTCTTGTCTTGTCTTGTCTTGTCTTGTTTTGTCTTGTCATGTCTTGTCTTGTCTTGTCTTGTCTTGTCTTGTCTTGTCTTGTCTTGTCTTGTCTTGTCTTGTCTTGTCTTGTCTTGTCTTGTCTTGTCTTGTCTTGTCTTGTCCTGCCCTGACGTGTGTTGTGTTGTTTTGTCTTGTCTTGCTTTGTCTTGTCATGTCCTATCTTGTCTTGTCATGTCTTGTCTTGTCTTGTCTTGTCCTGTCTTGTCTTGTCTTGTCTTGTGATGTCCTGTCGTGTGTTGTGTTGTTTTGTCTTGTCATGTCTTGTCCTGTCCTGTCTTGTCTTGTCTTGTCATGTCTTGTCTTGTCTTGTCTTGTCTTGTGTTGCCTCGTCTTGTCTTGTCTTGTCTTGTGCTGTCCTGACGTCTGTTGTGTTGTTTTGTCTTGTCTTGCTTTGTCTTGTCATGTCCTATCTTGTCTTGTCATGTCTTGTCTTGTCTTGTCTTGTCTTGTCTTGTCTTGCCTTGTCTTGTCTTGTCTTGTCTTGTCTTGTCTTGTCTTGTCTTGTCTTGTCTTGTCTTGTCTTGTCTTGCCTTGCCTTGTCTTGTCTTGTGTTGTCTTGTCTTGTCTTGTCATGTCGTGTGTTGTGTTGTTTTGTCTTGTCTTGTCATGTCTTGTCTTGTCTTGTCTTGTCTTGTCTTGTCTTGTCTTGCCTTGTCTTGTCTTGTCTTGTCTTGTCTTGTCTTGTCTTGTCTTGTCTTGTCTTGTCTTGTCTTGCCTTGCCTTGTCTTGTCTTGTGTTGTCTTGTCTTGTCTTGTCATGTCGTGTGTTGTGTTGTTTTGTCTTGTCTTGTCTTGTCTTGTCTTGTCTTGTCCTGCCCTGACGTGTGTTGTGTTGTTTTGTCTTGTCTTGCTTTGTCTTGTCATGTCCTATCTTGTCTTGTCATGTCTTGTCTTGTCTTGTCTTGTCTTGTCTTGTCTTGTCTTGTCTTGTCTTGTCTTGTCTTGTCTTGTCTTGTCTTGTCTTGTCTTGTCTTGTCTTGTCTTGTCTTGTCTTGTCTTGTCTTGTCTTGTCTTGTCTTGTGATGTCCTGTCGTGTGTTGTGTTGTTTTGTCTTGTCATGTCTTGTCCTGTCCTGTCTTGTCTTGTCTTGTCATGTCTTGTCTTGTCTTGTCTTGTCTTGTGTTGCCTCGTCTTGTCTTGTCTTGTCTTGTGCTGTCCTGACGTCTGTTGTGTTGTTTTGTCTTGTCTTGCTTTGTCTTGTCATGTCCTATCTTGTCTTGTCATGTCTTGTCTTGTCTTGTCTTGTCTTGTCTTGTCTTGCCTTGTCTTGTCTTGTCTTGTCTTGTCTTGTCTTGTCTTGTCTTGTCTTGTCTTGTCTTGTCTTGCCTTGCCTTGTCTTGTCTTGTGTTGTCTTGTCTTGTCTTGTCATGTCGTGTGTTGTGTTGTTTTGTCTTGTCTTGTTGTGTATTGTCATGTCTTATATTGTCTTGTCTTGTCTTGTCTTGTCTTGTCTTGTCTTGTCTTGTCTTGTCTTGTCTTGTCTTGTCTTGTCTTGTCTTGTCATGTCTTGTCTTGTCTTGTTTTGTCTTGTCTTGTATTGTCTTGTTTTCTCATGTAATGTCATGTCGTGTGTTGTGTTGTTTTGTCTTGTCTTGTGTTGTTTTGTCGTGTTATGTCTTGTCTTGTCTTGTCCTGTCCTGTCGTGTGTTGTGTTGTTTTGTCTTGTCTTGTCATGTCATGTCATGTCGTGTCTTGTGGTGCTTTGTCTTGTCTTGTCTTGTCTTGTCATGTCGTGTGTTGTGTTGTTTTGTCTTGTCTTGTTGTGTATTGTCATGTCTTATATTGTCTTGTCTTGTCTTGTCTTGTCTTGTCTTGTCATGTCATGTCATGTCGTGTGTTGTGTTGTTTTGTCTTGTCTTGTTTTGTCTTGTCATGTCTTGTCTTGTCTTGTCTTGTCTTGTCTTGTCTTGTCTTGTCTTGTCTTGTCTTGTCTTGTCTTGTCTTGTCTTGTCTTGTCTTGTCTTGTCTTGTCTTGTCTTGTCTTGTCTTGTCTTGTCTTGTCTTGTCTTGTCTTGTCTTGTCTTGTCTTGTCTTGTCTTGTCTTGTCTTGTCTTGTCTTGTCTTGTCTTGTCTTGTCTTGTCTTGTCTTGTTTTATGTTGTCTTGTCTTGTCTTGTTTTGTCATGTAATGTCATGTCGTGTGTTGTGTTGTTTTGTCTTGTCATTTCTTATATTGTCTTGTCTTGTTTTATCTTGTCTTGTGAAGTCATGTCGTGTGTTGTGTTGTTTTGTCTTGTCATGTCATGTCTTGTCTTGTCTTGTCTTGTCTTGTCTTGTCTTGTCTTGTCTTGTCTTGTCTTGTGATGTCATGTCGTGTGTTGTGTTGTTTTGTCTTGTCATGTCTTGTCCTGTCCTGTCTTGTCTTGTCTTGTCATGTCTTGTCTTGTCTTGTCTTGTCTTGTGTTGCCTCGTCTTGTCTTGTCTTGTCTTGTCCTGTCCTGACGTGTGTTGTGTTGTTTTGTCTTGTCTTGCTTTGTCTTGTCATGTCCTATCTTGTCTTGTCATGTCTGGTCTTGTCTTGTCTTGTCTTGTCTTGTCTTGTCTTGTCTTGTCTTGTCTTGTCTTGTCTTGTCTTGTCTTGTCTTGTCTTGTCTTGTCTTGTCTTGTCTTGTCTTGTCTTGTCTTGTCTTGTCTTGTCTTGTCTTGTCTTGTCTTGTCTTGTCTTGTTTTATGTTGTCTTGTCTTGTCTTGTTTTGTCATGTAATGTCATGTCGTGTGTTGTGTTGTTTTGTCTTGTCATTTCTTATATTGTCTTGTCTTGTCTTATCTTGGCCTGTGATGTCATGTCGTGTGTTGTGTTGTTTTGTCTTGTCATGTCTTGTCTTGTCTTGTCCTGTCCTGTCCTGTCTTGTCTTGTCTTGTCATGTCTTGTCTTGTCTTGTCTTGTCTTGTGTTGCCTCGTCTTGTCTTGTCTTGTCTTGTCCTGTCCTGACGTGTATTGTGTTGTTTTGTCTTGTCTTGCTTTGTCTTGTCATGTCCTATCTTGTCTTGTCATGTCTTGTCTTGTTTTGTCTTGTCTTGTCTTGTCTTGCCTTGTCTTGTCTTGTCTTGTCTTGTCTTGTCTTGTCTTGTCTTGTCTTGTCTTGTCTTGTCTTGTCTTGTCTTGTCTTGTCTTGTCTTGTCTTGTCTTGTCTTGTCTTGTCTTGTCTTGTCTTGTCTTGTCTTGTCTTGTCTTGTCTTGTCTTGTCTTGTCTTGTCTTGTCTTGTCTTGTCTTGTCTTGTCTTGTCTTGTCTTGTCTTGTCTTGTCTTGTCTTGTCTTGTCTTGTCTTGTCTTGTCTTGTCTTGTCTTGTCTTGTCTTGTCTTGTCTTGTCTTGTCTTGTCTTGTCTTGTCTTGTCTTGTTTTATGTTGTCTTGTCTTGTCTTGTTTTGTCATGTAATGTCATGTCGTGTGTTGTGTTGTTTTGTCTTGTCATTTCTTATATTGTCTTGTCTTGTCTTATCTTGTCTTGTGAAGTCATGTCGTGTGTTGTGTTGTTTTGTCTTGTCATGTCATGTCTTGTCTTGTCTTGTCTTGTCTTGTCTTGTGATGTCATGTCGTGTGTTGTGTTGTTTTGTCTTGTCATGTCTTGTCCTGTCCTGTCTTGTCTTGTCTTGTCATGTCTTGTCTTGTCTTGTCTTGTCTTGTGTTGCCTCGTCTTGTCTTGTCTTGTCTTGTCCTGTCCTGACGTGTGTTGTGTTGTTTTGTCTTGTCTTGCTTTGTCTTGTCATGTCCTATCTTGTCTTGTCATGTCTGGTCTTGTCTTGTCTTGTCTTGTCTTGTCTTGTCTTGTCTTGTCTTGTCTTGTCTTGTCTTGTCTTGTCTTGTCTTGTCTTGTCTTGTCTTGTCTTGTCTTGTCTTGTCTTGTCTTGTCTTGTCTTGTCTTGTCTTGTCTTGTTTTATGTTGTCTTGTCTTGTCTTGTTTTGTCATGTAATGTCATGTCGTGTGTTGTGTTGTTTTGTCTTGTCATTTCTTATATTGTCTTGTCTTGTCTTATCTTGGCTTGTGATGTCATGTCGTGTGTTGTGTTGTTTTGTCTTGTCATGTCTTGTCTTGTCTTGTCCTGTCCTGTCCTGTCTTGTCTTGTCTTGTCATGTCTTGTCTTGTCTTGTCTTGTCTTGTGTTGCCTCGTCTTGTCTTGTCTTGTCTTGTCCTGTCCTGACGTGTATTGTGTTGTTTTGTCTTGTCTTGCTTTGTCTTGTCATGTCCTATCTTGTCTTGTCATGTCTTGTCTTGTCTTGTCTTGTCTTGTCTTGTCTTGCCTTGTCTTGTCTTGTCTTGTCTTGTCTTGTCTTGTCTTGTCTTGTCTTGTCTTGTCTTGTCTTGTCTTGTCTTGTCTTGTCTTGTCTTGTCTTGTCTTGTCTTGTCTTGTCTTGTCTTGTCTTGTCTTGTCTTGTCTCGTCCTGTCCTGTCCTGTCTTGTCTTGTCTTGTCATGTCTTGTCTTGTCTTGTCTTGTCTTGTGTTGCCTCGTCTTGTCTTGTCTTGTCTTGTCCTGTCCTGACGTGTATTGTGTTGTTTTGTCTTGTCTTGCTTTGTCTTGTCATGTCCTATCTTGTCTTGTCATGTCTTGTCTTGTCTTGTCTTGTCTTGTCTTGTCTTGTCTTGTCTTGTCTTGTCTTGTCTTGTCTTGTCTTGTCTTGTCTTGTCTTGTCTTGTCTTGTCTTGTCTTGTCTTGTCATGTCATGTCATGTCGTGTCTTGTGTTGCTTTGTCTTGTCTTGTCTTTTCTTGTCATGTCTTGTCTTGTCTTGTCTTGTCTTGTCTTGTCTTGTTTTATGTTGTGTTGTCTTGTTTTGTCATGTAATGTCATGTCGTGTCTTGTGTTGCTTTGTCTTGTCTTGTCTTGTCTTGTCATGTCGTGTGTTGTGTTGTTTTGTCTTGTCTTGTTGTGTATTGTCATGTCTTATATTGTCTTGTCTTGTCTTGTCTTGTCTTGTCTTGTCTTGTCTTGTCTTGTCATGTCATGTCTTGTCATGTCATGTCATGTCGTGTGTTGTGTTGTTTTGTCTTGTCTTGTTTTGTCTTGTCATGTCTTGTCTTGTCTTGTCTTGTCTTGTTTTGTCTTGTCATGTCTTGTCTTGTCTTGTCTTGTCTTGTCCTGCCCTGACGTGTGTTGTGTTGTTTTGTCTTGTCTTGCTTTGTCTTGTCATGTCCTATCTTGTCTTGTCATGTCTTGTCTTGTCTTGTCTTGTCCTGTCTTGTCTTGTCTTGTCTTGTCTTGTCTTGTCTTGTCTTGTCTTGTCTTGTCTTGTTTTATGTTGTCTTGTCTTGTCTTGTTTTGTCATGTAATGTCATGTCGTGTGTTGTGTTGTTTTGTCTTGTCATTTCTTATATTGTCTTGTCTTGTCTTATCTTGGCTTGTGATGTCATGTCGTGTGTTGTGTTGTTTTGTCTTGTCATGTCTTGTCTTGTCTTGTCCTGTCCTGTCCTGTCTTGTCTTGTCTTGTCATGTCTTGTCTTGTCTTGTCTTGTCTTGTGTTGCCTCGTCTTGTCTTGTCTTGTCTTGTCCTGTCCTGACGTGTATTGTGTTGTTTTGTCTTGTCTTGCTTTGTCTTGTCATGTCCTATCTTGTCTTGTCATGTCTTGTCTTGTCTTGTCTTGTCTTGTCTTGTCTTGCCTTGTCTTGTCTTGTCTTGTCTTGTCTTGTCTTGTCTTGTCTTGTCTTGTCTTGTCTTGTCTTGTCTTGTCTTGTCTTGTCTTGTCTTGTCTTGTCTTGTCTTGTCTTGTCTTGTCTTGTCTTGTCTCGTCCTGTCCTGTCCTGTCTTGTCTTGTCTTGTCATGTCTTGTCTTGTCTTGTCTTGTCTTGTGTTGCCTCGTCTTGTCTTGTCTTGTCTTGTCCTGTCCTGACGTGTATTGTGTTGTTTTGTCTTGTCTTGCTTTGTCTTGTCATGTCCTATCTTGTCTTGTCATGTCTTGTCTTGTCTTGTCTTGTCTTGTCTTGTCTTGTCTTGTCTTGTCTTGTCTTGTCTTGTCTTGTCTTGTCTTGTCTTGTCTTGTCTTGTCTTGTCTTGTCTTGTCATGTCATGTCATGTCGTGTCTTGTGTTGCTTTGTCTTGTCTTGTCTTTTCTTGTCATGTCTTGTCTTGTCTTGTCTTGTCTTGTCTTGTCTTGTTTTATGTTGTGTTGTCTTGTCTTGTCATGTCATGTCATGTCGTGTCTTGTGTTGCTTTGTCTTGTCTTGTCTTGTCTTGTCATGTCGTGTGTTGTGTTGTTTTGTCTTGTCTTGTTGTGTATTGTCATGTCTTATATTGTCTTGTCTTGTCTTGTCTTGTCTTGTCTTGTCTTGTCTTGTCTTGTCATGTCATGTCTTGTCATGTCATGTCATGTCGTGTGTTGTGTTGTTTTGTCTTGTCTTGTTTTGTCTTGTCATGTCTTGTCTTGTCTTGTCTTGTCTTGTTTTGTCTTGTCATGTCTTGTCTTGTCTTGTCTTGTCTTGTCTTGTCTTGTCTTGTCTTGTCTTGTCTTGTCTTGTCTTGTCTTGTCTTGTCTTGTCTTGTCTTGTCTTGTCTTGTCTTGTCCTGCCCTGACGTGTGTTGTGTTGTTTTGTCTTGTCTTGCTTTGTCTTGTCATGTCCTATCTTGTCTTGTCATGTCTTGTCTTGTCTTGTCTTGTCCTGTCTTGTCTTGTCTTGTCTTGTGATGTCCTGTCGTGTGTTGTGTTGTTTTGTCTTGTCATGTCTTGTCCTGTCCTGTCTTGTCTTGTCTTGTCATGTCTTGTCTTGTCTTGTCTTGTCTTGTGTTGCCTCGTCTTGTCTTGTCTTGTCTTGTGCTGTCCTGACGTCTGTTGTGTTGTTTTGTCTTGTCTTGCTTTGTCTTGTCATGTCCTATCTTGTCTTGTCATGTCTTGTCTTGTCTTGTCTTGTCTTGTCTTGTCTTGCCTTGTCTTGTCTTGTCTTGTCTTGTCTTGTCTTGTCTTGTCTTGTCTTGTCTTGTCTTGTCTTGCCTTGCCTTGTCTTGTCTTGTGTTGTCTTGTCTTGTCTTGTCATGTCGTGTGTTGTGTTGTTTTGTCTTGTCTTGTCATGTCTTGTCTTGTCTTGTCTTGTCTTGTCTTGTCTTGTCTTGCCTTGTCTTGTCTTGTCTTGTCTTGTCTTGTCTTGTCTTGTCTTGTCTTGTCTTGTCTTGTCTTGCCTTGCCTTGTCTTGTCTTGTGTTGTCTTGTCTTGTCTTGTCATGTCGTGTGTTGTGTTGTTTTGTCTTGTCTTGTCTTGTCTTGTCTTGTCTTGTCCTGCCCTGACGTGTGTTGTGTTGTTTTGTCTTGTCTTGCTTTGTCTTGTCATGTCCTATCTTGTCTTGTCATGTCTTGTCTTGTCTTGTCTTGTCTTGTCTTGTCTTGTCTTGTCTTGTCTTGTCTTGTCTTGTCTTGTCTTGTCTTGTCTTGTCTTGTCTTGTCTTGTCTTGTCTTGTCTTGTCTTGTCTTGTCTTGTCTTGTCTTGTCTTGTCTTGTCTTGTGATGTCCTGTCGTGTGTTGTGTTGTTTTGTCTTGTCATGTCTTGTCCTGTCCTGTCTTGTCTTGTCTTGTCATGTCTTGTCTTGTCTTGTCTTGTCTTGTGTTGCCTCGTCTTGTCTTGTCTTGTCTTGTGCTGTCCTGACGTCTGTTGTGTTGTTTTGTCTTGTCTTGCTTTGTCTTGTCATGTCCTATCTTGTCTTGTCATGTCTTGTCTTGTCTTGTCTTGTCTTGTCTTGTCTTGCCTTGTCTTGTCTTGTCTTGTCTTGTCTTGTCTTGTCTTGTCTTGTCTTGTCTTGTCTTGTCTTGCCTTGCCTTGTCTTGTCTTGTGTTGTCTTGTCTTGTCTTGTCATGTCGTGTGTTGTGTTGTTTTGTCTTGTCTTGTTGTGTATTGTCATGTCTTATATTGTCTTGTCTTGTCTTGTCTTGTCTTGTCTTGTCTTGTCTTGTCTTGTCTTGTCTTGTCTTGTCTTGTCTTGTCTTGTCTTGTCTTGTCTTGTCATGTCTTGTCTTGTCTTGTTTTGTCTTGTCTTGTATTGTCTTGTTTTCTCATGTAATGTCATGTCGTGTGTTGTGTTGTTTTGTCTTGTCTTGTGTTGTTTTGTCGTGTTATGTCTTGTCTTGTCTTGTCCTGTCCTGTCGTGTGTTGTGTTGTTTTGTCTTGTCTTGTCATGTCATGTCATGTCGTGTCTTGTGGTGCTTTGTCTTGTCTTGTCTTGTCTTGTCATGTCGTGTGTTGTGTTGTTTTGTCTTGTCTTGTTGTGTATTGTCATGTCTTATATTGTCTTGTCTTGTCTTGTCTTGTCTTGTCTTGTCATGTCATGTCATGTCGTGTGTTGTGTTGTTTTGTCTTGTCTTGTTTTGTCTTGTCATGTCTTGTCTTGTCTTGTCTTGTCTTGTCTTGTCTTGTCTTGTCTTGTCTTGTCTTGTCTTGTCTTGTCTTGTCTTGTCTTGTCTTGTCTTGTCTTGTCTTGTCTTGTCTTGTCTTGTCTTGTCTTGTCTTGTCTTGTCTTGTCTTGTCTTGTCTTGTCTTGTCTTGTCTTGTCTTGTCTTGTCTTGTCTTGTCTTGTCTTGTCTTGTCTTGTCTTGTCTTGTCTTGTCTTGTCTTGTCTTGTTTTATGTTGTCTTGTCTTGTCTTGTTTTGTCATGTAATGTCATGTCGTGTGTTGTGTTGTTTTGTCTTGTCATTTCTTATATTGTCTTGTCTTGTTTTATCTTGTCTTGTGAAGTCATGTCGTGTGTTGTGTTGTTTTGTCTTGTCATGTCATGTCTTGTCTTGTCTTGTCTTGTCTTGTCTTGTCTTGTCTTGTCTTGTCTTGTCTTGTGATGTCATGTCGTGTGTTGTGTTGTTTTGTCTTGTCATGTCTTGTCCTGTCCTGTCTTGTCTTGTCTTGTCATGTCTTGTCTTGTCTTGTCTTGTCTTGTGTTGCCTCGTCTTGTCTTGTCTTGTCTTGTCCTGTCCTGACGTGTGTTGTGTTGTTTTGTCTTGTCTTGCTTTGTCTTGTCATGTCCTATCTTGTCTTGTCATGTCTGGTCTTGTCTTGTCTTGTCTTGTCTTGTCTTGTCTTGTCTTGTCTTGTCTTGTCTTGTCTTGTCTTGTCTTGTCTTGTCTTGTCTTGTCTTGTCTTGTCTTGTCTTGTCTTGTCTTGTCTTGTCTTGTCTTGTCTTGTCTTGTCTTGTCTTGTCTTGTCTTGTCTTGTCTTGTCTTGTTTTATGTTGTCTTGTCTTGTCTTGTTTTGTCATGTAATGTCATGTCGTGTGTTGTGTTGTTTTGTCTTGTCATTTCTTATATTGTCTTGTCTTGTCTTATCTTGGCTTGTGATGTCATGTCGTGTGTTGTGTTGTTTTGTCTTGTCATGTCTTGTCTTGTCTTGTCCTGTCCTGTCCTGTCTTGTCTTGTCTTGTCATGTCTTGTCTTGTCTTGTCTTGTCTTGTGTTGCCTCGTCTTGTCTTGTCTTGTCTTGTCCTGTCCTGACGTGTATTGTGTTGTTTTGTCTTGTCTTGCTTTGTCTTGTCATGTCCTATCTTGTCTTGTCATGTCTTGTCTTGTTTTGTCTTGTCTTGTCTTGTCTTGCCTTGTCTTGTCTTGTCTTGTCTTGTCTTGTCTTGTCTTGTCTTGTCTTGTCTTGTCTTGTCTTGTCTTGTCTTGTCTTGTCTTGTCTTGTCTTGTCTTGTCTTGTCTTGTCTTGTCTTGTCTTGTCTTGTCTTGTCTTGTCTTGTCTTGTCTTGTCTTGTCTTGTCTTGTCTTGTCTTGTCTTGTCTTGTCTTGTCTTGTCTTGTCTTGTCTTGTCTTGTCTTGTCTTGTCTTGTCTTGTCTTGTCTTGTCTTGTCTTGTCTTGTCTTGTCTTGTCTTGTCTTGTCTTGTCTTGTCTTGTCTTGTCTTGTTTTATGTTGTCTTGTCTTGTCTTGTTTTGTCATGTAATGTCATGTCGTGTGTTGTGTTGTTTTGTCTTGTCATTTCTTATATTGTCTTGTCTTGTCTTATCTTGTCTTGTGAAGTCATGTCGTGTGTTGTGTTGTTTTGTCTTGTCATGTCATGTCTTGTCTTGTCTTGTCTTGTCTTGTCTTGTCTTGTCTTGTCTTGTGATGTTATGTCGTGTGTTGTGTTGTTTTGTCTTGTCATGTCTTGTCCTGTCCTGTCTTGTCTTGTCTTGTCATGTCTTGTCTTGTCTTGTCTTGTCTTGTGTTGCCTCGTCTTGTCTTGTCTTGTCTTGTCCTGTCCTGACGTGTGTTGTGTTGTTTTGTCTTGTCTTGCTTTGTCTTGTCATGTCCTATCTTGTCTTGTCATGTCTGGTCTTGTCTTGTCTTGTCTTGTCTTGTCTTGTCTTGTCTTGTCTTGTCTTGTCTTGTCTTGTCTTGTCTTGTCTTGTCTTGTCTTGTCTTGTCTTGTCTTGTCTTGTCTTGTCTTGTTTTATGTTGTCTTGTCTTGTCTTGTTTTGTCATGTAATGTCATGTCGTGTGTTGTGTTGTTTTGTCTTGTCATTTCTTATATTGTCTTGTCTTGTCTTATCTTGGCTTGTGATGTCATGTCGTGTGTTGTGTTGTTTTGTCTTGTCATGTCTTGTCTTGTCTTGTCCTGTCCTGTCCTGTCTTGTCTTGTCTTGTCATGTCTTGTCTTGTCTTGTCTTGTCTTGTGTTGCCTCGTCTTGTCTTGTCTTGTCTTGTCCTGTCCTGACGTGTGTTGTGTTGTTTTGTCTTGTCTTGCTTTGTCTTGTCATGTCCTATCTTGTCTTGTCATGTCTTGTCTTGTCTTGTCTTGTCTTGTCTTGTCTTGCCTTGTCTTGTCTTGTCTTGTCTTGTCTTGTCTTGTCTTGTCTTGTCTTGTCTTGTCTTGTCTTGTCTTGTCTTGTCTTGTCTTGTCTTGTCTTGTCTTGTCTTGTCTTGTCTTGTCTTGTCTTGTCTTGTCTTGTCTTGTCTCGTCCTGTCCTGTCCTGTCTTGTCTTGTCTTGTCATGTCTTGTCTTGTCTTGTCTTGTCTTGTGTTGCCTCGTCTTGTCTTGTCTTGTCTTGTCCTGTCCTGACGTGTATTGTGTTGTTTTGTCTTGTCTTGCTTTGTCTTGTCATGTCCTATCTTGTCTTGTCATGTCTTGTCTTGTCTTGTCTTGTCTTGTCTTGTCTTGTCTTGTCTTGTCTTGTCTTGTCTTGTCTTGTCTTGTCTTGTCTTGTCTTGTCTTGTCTTGTCTTGTCTTGTCTTGTCATGTCATGTCATGTCGTGTCTTGTGTTGCTTTGTCTTGTCTTGTCTTTTCTTGTCATGTCTTGTCTTGTCTTGTCTTGTCTTGTCTTGTCTTGTTTTATGTTGTGTTGTCTTGTTTTGTCATGTAATGTCATGTCGTGTCTTGAGTTGCTTTGTCTTGTCTTGTCTTGTCTTGTCATGTCGTGTGTTGTGTTGTTTTGTCTTGTCTTGTTGTGTATTGTCATGTCTTATATTGTCTTGTCTTGTCTTGTCTTGTCTTGTCTTGTCTTGTCTTGTCATGTCATGTCTTGTCATGTCATGTCATGTCGTGTGTTGTGTTGTTTTGTCTTGTCTTGTTTTGTCTTGTCATGTCTTGTCTTGTCTTGTCTTGTCTTGTTTTGTCTTGTCATGTCTTGTCTTGTCTTGTCTTGTCTTGTCTTGTCTTGTCTTGTCTTGTCTTGTCTTGTCCTGCCCTGACGTGTGTTGTGTTGTTTTGTCTTGTCTTGCTTTGTCTTGTCATGTCCTATCTTGTCTTGTCATGTCTTGTCTTGTCTTGTCTTGTCTTGTCTTGTCTTGTCTTGTCTTGTCTTGTCTTGTCTTGTCTTGTCTTGTCTTGTCTTGTCTTGTCTTGTCTTGTCTTGTCTTGTCTTGTCTTGTCTTGTCTTGTCTTGTCTTGTCTTGTCTTGTCTTGTGATGTCCTGTCGTGTGTTGTGTTGTTTTGTCTTGTCATGTCTTGTCCTGTCCTGTCTTGTCTTGTCTTGTCATGTCTTGTCTTGTCTTGTCTTGTCTTGTGTTGCCTCGTCTTGTCTTGTCTTGTCTTGTGCTGTCCTGACGTCTGTTGTGTTGTTTTGTCTTGTCTTGCTTTGTCTTGTCATGTCCTATCTTGTCTTGTCATGTCTTGTCTTGTCTTGTCTTGTCTTGTCTTGCCTTGTCTTGTCTTGTCTTGTCTTGTCTTGTCTTGTCTTGTCTTGTCTTGTCTTGTCTTGTCTTGTCTTGTCTTGTCTTGTCTTGCCTTGTCTTGTCTTGTGTTGTCTTGTCTTGTCTTGTCATGTCGTGTGTTGTGTTGTTTTGTCTTTCTTGTTGTGTATTGTCATGTCTTATATTGTCTTGTCTTGTCTTGTCTTGTCTTGTCTTGTCTTGTCATGTCTTGTCTTGTCTTGTTTTGTCTTGTCTTGTATTGTCTTGTTTTCTCATGTAATGTCATGTCGTGTGTTGTGTTGTTTTGTCTTGTCTTGCGTTGTTTTGTCGTGTTATGTCTTGTCTTGTCTTCTCTTGTCTTGTCCTGTCCTGTCGTGTGTTGTGTTGTTTTGTCTTGTCTTGTCATGTCATGTCATGTCGTGTCTTGTGGTGCTTTGTCTTGTCTTGTCTTGTCTTGTCATGTCGTGTGTTGTGTTGTTTTGTCTTGTCTTGTTGTGTATTGTCATGTCTTATATTGTCTTGTCTTGTCTTGTCTTGTCTTGTCATGTCATGTCATGTCGTGTGTTGTGTTGTTTTGTCTTGTCTTGTTTTGTCTTGTCATGTCTTGTCTTGTCTTGTCTTGTCTTGTCTTGTCTTGTCTTGTCTTGTCTTGTCTTGTCTTGTCTTGTCTTGTCTTGTCTTGTCTTGTCTTGTCTTGTCTTGTCTTGTCTTGTCTTGTCTTGTCTTGTCTTGTCTTGTCTTGTCTTGTCTTGTCTTGTCTTGTCTTGTCTTGTCTTGTCTTGTCTTGTCTTGTCTTGTCTTGTCTTGTCTTGTCTTGTCTTGTCTTGTCTTGTCTTGTCTTGTCTTGTCTTGTCTTGTCTTGTCTTGTCTTGTCTTGTCTTGTCTTGTCTTGTCTTGTCTTGTCTTGTCTTGTCTTGTCTTGTCTTGTCTTGTCTTGTCTTGTTTTATGTTGTCTTGTCTTGTCTTGTTTTGTCATGTAATGTCATGTCGTGTGTTGTGTTGTTTTGTCTTGTCATTTCTTATATTGTCTTGTCTTGTCTTATCTTGTCTTGTGAAGTCATGTCGTGTGTTGTGTTGTTTTGTCTTGTCATGTCTTGTCTTGTCTTGTCTTGTCTTGTCTTGTCTTGTCTTGTCTTGTCTTGTCTTGTCTTGTCTTGTCTTGTCTTGTCTTGTCTTGTCTTGTCTTGTGATGTCATGTCGTGTGTTTTGTTGTTTTGTCTTGTCATGTCTTGTCCTGTCCTGTCTTGTCTTGTCTTGTCATGTCTTGTCTTGTCTTGTCTTGTCTTGTGTTGCCTCGTCTTGTCTTGTCTTGTCTTGTCCTGTCCTGACGTGTGTTGTGTTGTTTTGTCTTGTCTTGCTTTGTCTTGTCATGTCCTATCTTGTCTTGTCATGTCTTGTCTTGTCTTGTCTTGTCTTGTCTTGTCTTGTCTTGTCTTGCCTTGTCTTGTCTTGTCTTGTCTTGCCTTGTCTTGTCTTGTCTTGTCTTGTCTTGTCTTGTCTTGTCTTGTCTTGTCTTGTCTTGTCTTGTCATGTCATGTCATGTCGTGTCTTGTGTTGCTTTGTCTTGTCTTGTCATGTCTTGTCTTGTCTTGTCTTGTCTTGTTTTGTCTTGTCATGTCTTGTCTTGTCTTGTCTTGTCTTGTCATGTCATGTCATGTCGTGTCTTGTGTTGCTTTGTCTTGTCTTGTCTTGTCTTGTCATGTCGTGTGTTGTGTTGTTTTGTCTTGTCTTGTTGTGTATTGTCATGTCTTATATTGTCTTGTCTTGTCTTGTCTTGTCATGTCATGTCATGTCGTGTGTTGTGTTGTTTTGTCTTGTCTTGTTTTGTCTTGTCATGTCTTGTCTTGTCTTGTCTTGTCTTGTTTTGTCTTGTCATGTCTTGTCTTGTCTTGTCTTGTCTTGTCTTGTCTTGTCTTGTCTTGTCTTGTGATGTCATGTCGTGCGTTGTGTTGTTTTGTCTTGTCATGTCCTGTCCTGTCTTGTCTTGTCTTGTCTTGTCATGTCTTGTCTTGTCTTGTCTTGGCTTGTGTTGCCTCGTCTTGTCTTGTCTTGTCTTGTGCTGTCCTGACGTGTGTTGTGTTGTTTTGTCTTGTCTTGCTTTGTCTTGTCATGTCCTATCTTGTCTTGTCATGTCTTGTCTTGTCTTGTCTTGTCTTGTCTTGTCTTGCCTTGTCTTGTCTTGTCTTGTCTTGTCTTGTCTTGTCTTGTCTTGTCTTGTCTTGTCTTGTCTTGTCTTGTCTTGTCTTGTCTTGTCTTGTCTTGTCTTGTCTTGTCTTGTCTTGTCTTGTCTTGTCTTGTCTTGTCTTGTCTTGTCTTGTCTTGTCTTGTGTTGTCTTGTCTTGTCTTGTCATGTCGTGTGTTGTGTTGTTTTGTCTTGTCTTGTTGTGTATTGTCATGTCTTGTCTTGTCTTGTCTTGTCTTGTCTTGTCTTGTCTTGTCTTGTCTTGTCTTGTCTGGTCTTGTCTTGTTTTGTCTTGTCCTGTCTTGTCTTGTCATGTCATGTCATATGTTGTTTTGTCTTGTCTTGTTGTGTATTGTCATGTCTTATATTGTCTTGTCTTGTCTTGTCTTGTCTTGTCATGTCATATCGTGTGTTGTGTTGTTTTGTCTTGTCTTGTTTTGTCTTGTCATGTCTTGTCTTGTCTTGTTTTGTCTTGTCATGTCTTGTCTTGTCTTGTCTTGTCTTGTCTTGTCTTGTCTTGTCTTGTCTTGTCTTGTCTTGTCTTGTCTTGTCTTGTCTTGTCTTGTCTTGTCTTGTCTTGTCTTGTCTTGTCTTGTCTTGTCTTGTCTTGTCTTGTCTTGTCTTGTCTTGTCTTGTGTTGTCTTGTGTTGTCTTGTCTTGTCTTGTCTTGTTTTATGTTGTGTTGTCTTGTCTTGTTTTGTCATGTAATGTCATGTCGTGTGTTGTGTTGTTTTGTCTTGTCTTGTCTTCTCCTTGTCTTTTCTTGTCATGTCGAGTGTTGTGTTGTTTTGTCTTGTCATGTCTTATATTGTCTTGTCTTGTCTTGTCTTGTCTTGTGATGTCATGTCGTGTGTTGTGTTGTTTTGTCTTGTCTTGTTTTGTCTTGTCCTGTCTTGTCTTGTCATGTCATGTCATGTGTTGTGTTGTTTTGTTTTGTCTTGTCTTGTCTTGTCTTGTCTTGTCTTGTCTTGCCTTATCTTGCCTTGTCTTGTCTTGTCTGGTCTTGTCTTGTCTTGTCTTGTCTTGTCTTGTCTTGTCTTGTCTTGTCTTGTCTTGTCTTGTCTTGTCTTGTCTTGTCTTGTCTTGTCTTGTCTTGTCTTGTCTTGTCTTGTCTTGTCTTGTCTTGTCTTGTCTTGTCTTGTCTTGTCTTGTCTTGTCTTGTCTTGTCTTGTCTTGTCTTGTCTTGTCTTGTCTTGTCTTGTCTTGTCTTGTCTTGTCTTGTCTTGTCTTGTCTTGTCTTGTCTTGTCTTGTCTTGTCTTGTCTTGTCTTGTCTTGTCTTGTCTTGTCTTGTCTTGTCTTGTCTTGTCTTGTCTTGTCTTGTCTTGTCTTGTCTTGTCTTGTCTTGTCTTGTCTTGTCTTGTCTTGTCTTGTCTTGTCTTGTCTTGTCTTGTCTTGTCTTGTCTTGTCTTGTCTTGTCTTGTCTTGTCTTGTCTTGTCTTGTCTTGTCTTGTCTTGTCTTGTCTTGTCTTGTCTTGTCATGTCTTGTCATGTCTTGTCTTGTCTTGTTTTGTCTTGTCTTGTATTGTCTTGTTTTCTCATGTAATGTCATGTCGTGTGTTGTGTTGTTTTGTCTTGTCTTGTGTTGTTTTGTCGTGTTATGTCTTGTCTTGTCTTCTCTTGTCTTGTCCTGTCCTGTCGTGTGTTGTGTTGTTTTGTCTTGTCTTGCCATGTCATGTCATGTCGTGTCTTGTGTTGCTTTGTCTTGTCATGTCCTATCTTGTCTTGTCTTGTCTTGTCCTGTCCTGACGTGTGTTGTGTTGTTTTGTCTTGTCTTGCTTTGTCTTGTCATGTCCTATCTTGTCTTGTCATGTCTTGTCTTGTCTTGTCTTGTCTTGTCTTGTCTTGTCTTGTCTTGTCTTGTGATGTCATGTCGTGTGTTGTGTTGTTTTGTCTTGTCATGTCTTGTCCTGTCCTGTACTGTCTTGTCTTGTCTTGTCATGTCTTGTCTTGTCTTGTCTTGTCTTGTGTTGCCTCGTCTTGTCTTGTCTTGTCTTGTCCTGTCCTGACGTGTGTTGTGTTGTTTTGTCTTGTCTTGCTTTGTCTTGTCATGTCCTATCTTGTCTTGTCATGTCTTGTCTTGTCTTGTCTTGTCTTGTCTTGTCTTGTCTTGCCTTGTCTTGTCTTGTCTTGTCTTGTCTTGTCTTGTCTTGTCTTGTCTTGTCTTGTCTTGTCTTGTCTTGTCTAGTCTTGTCTTGTCTTGTCTTGTCTTGTCTTGTCTAGTCTTGTCTTGTCTTGTCTTGTCTTGTCTTGTCTTGTCTTGTCTTGTCTTGTCTTGTCTTGTCTTGTCTTGTCTTGTCTTGTCTTGTCTTGTGTTGTCTTGTCTTGTCTTGTCATGTCGTGTGTTGTGTTGTTTTGTCTTGTCTTGTTGTGTATTGTCATGTCTTATATTGTCTTGTCTTGTCTTGTCTTGTCTTGTCTTGTCTTGTCTTGTCTTGTCTTGTCTTGTCTTGTCTTGTCTTGTCTTGTCTTGTCTTGTCTTGTCTTGTCTTGTCTTGTTTTGTCTTGTCCTGTCTTGTCTTGTCATGTCATGTCATGTGTTGTGTTGTTTTGTCTTGTCTTGTCTTGTGTTGTCTTGTCTTGTCTTGTCTTGTGTTGTCTTGTCTTGTTTTGTCATGTAATGTCATGTCGTGTGTTGTGTTGTTTTGTCTTGTCATGTCTTATATTGTCTTGTCTTGTCTTGTGATGTCATGTCGTGTGTTGTGTTGTTTTGTCTTGTCATGTCTTATATTGTCTTGTCTTGTCTTGTGATGTCATGTCGTGTGTTGTGTTGTTTTGTCTTGTCCTGTCTTGTCTTGTCATGTCATGTCATGTGTTGTGTTGTGTTGTTTTGTCTTGTCTTGTCTTGTCTTGTCTTGTCTTGTCCTGTCCTGTCGTGTGTTGTGTTGTTTTGTCTTGTCTTGTCATGTCATGTCATGTCGTGTCTTGTGTTGCTTTGTCTTGTCTTGTCTTGTGATGTCATGTCGTGTGTTGTGTTGTTTTGTCTTGTCTTGTTTTGTCTTGTCCTGTCTTGTCTTGTCATGTCATGTCATGTGTTGTGTTGTGTTGTTTTGTCTTGTCTTGTCTTGTCTTGTCTTGTCTTGTCCTGTCCTGTCGTGTGTTGTGTTGTTTTGTCATGTCTTGTCATGTCATGTCATGTCGTGTCTTGTGTTGCTTTGTCTTGTCTTGTCTTGTCTTGTCATGTCGTGTGTTGTGTTGTTTTGTCTTGTCTTGTTGTGTATTGTCATGTCTTATATTGTCTTGTCTTGTCTTGTCATGTCGTGTGTTGTGTTGTTTTGTCTTGTCTTGTTGTGTATTGTCATGTCTTATATTGTCTTGTCTTGTCTTGTCATGTCGTGTGTTGTGTTGTTTTGTCTTGTCTTGTTGTGTATTGTCATGTCTTATATTGTCTTGTCTTGTCTTGTCTTGTCTTGTCATGTCTTATATTGCCTTGTCTTGTCTTGTGATGTCATGTCGTGTGTTGTGTTGTTTTGTCTTGTCTTGTTTTGTCTTGTCCTGTCTTGTCTTGTCATGTCATGTCATGTGTTGTGTTGTGTTGTTTTGTCTTGTCTTGTCTTGTCTTGTCCTGTCCTGTCGTGTGTTGTGTTGTTTTGTCTTGTCTTGTCATGTCATGTCGTGTCTTGTGTTGCTTTGTCTTGTCTTGTCTTGTCTTGTCATGTCGTGTGTTGTGTTGTTTTGTCTTGTCTTGTTGTGTATTGTCATGTCTTATATTGTCTTGTCTTGTCTTCTCATGTCGTGTGTTGTGTTGTTTTGTCTTGTCTTGTTGTGTATTGTCATGTCTTATATTGTCTTGTCTTGTCTTGTCATGTCGTGTGTTGTGTTGTTTTGTCTTGTCTTGTTGTGTATTGTCATGTCTTATATTGTCTTGTCTTGTCTTGTCTTGTCTTGTCTTGTCATGTCATGTCATGTCGTGTGTTGTGTTGTTTTGTCTTGTCTTGTTTTGTCTTGTCATGTCTTGTCTTGTCTTGTCTTGTCTTGCCTTATCTTGCCTTGTCTTGTCTTGTCTGGTCTTGTCTTGTCTTGTCTTGTCTTGTCTTGTCTTGTCTTGTCTTGTCTTGTCTTGTCTTGTCTTGTCTTGTCTTGTCTTGTCTTGTCTTGTCTTGTCTTGTCTTGTCTTGTCTTGTATTGTCTTGTTTTCTCATGTAATGTCATGTCGTGTGTTGTGTTGTTTTGTCTTGTCTTGTGTTGTTTTGTCGTGTTATGTCTTGTCTTGTCTTCTCTTGTCTTGTCCTGTCCTGTCGTGTGTTGTGTTGTTTTGTCTTGTCTTGTCATGTCATGTCATGTCGTGTCTTGTGGTGCTTTGTCTTGTCTTGTCTTGTCTTGTCATGTCGTGTGTTGTGTTGTTTTGTCTTGTCTTGTTGTGTATTGTCATGTCTTATATTGTCTTGTCTTGTCTTGTCTTGTCATGTCATGTCATGTCGTGTGTTGTGTTGTTTTGTCTTGTCTTGTTTTGTCTTGTCATGTCTAGTCTTGTCTTGTCTTGTCTTGTCTTGTCTTGTCTTGTCTTGTCTTGTCTTGTCTTGTTTTATGTTGTCTTGTCTTGTCTTGTTTTGTCATGTAATGTCATGTCGTGTGTTGTGTTGTTTTGTCTTGTCATTTCTTATATTGTCTTGTCTTGTCTTGTCTTGTCTTGTCTTGTCTTGTCTTGTCTTGTCTTGTCTTGTCTTGTCTTGTCTTGTCTTGTCTTGTCTTGTCTTGTCTTGTCTTGTCTTGTCTTGTCTTGTCTTGTTTTATGTTGTCTTGTCTTGTCTTGTTTTGTCATGTAATGTCATGTCGTGTGTTGTGTTGTTTTGTCTTGTCATTTCTTATATTGTCTTGTCTTGTCTTATCTTGTCTTGTGATGTCATGTCGTGTGTTGTGTTGTTTTGTCTTGTCATGTCTTGTCTTGTCTTGTCTTGTCTTGTCTTGTCTTGTCTTGTTTTGTCTTGTCTTGTCTTGTCTTGTCTTGTGATGTCATGTCGTGTGTTGTGTTGTTTTGTCTTGTCATGTCTTGTCCTGTCCTGTCTTGTCTTGTCTTGTCATGTCTTGTCTTGTCTTGTCTTGTGTTGCCTCGTCTTGTCTTGTCTTGTCTTGTCCTGTCCTGACGTGTGTTGTGTTGTTTTGTCTTGTCTTGCTTTGTCTTGTCATGTCCTATCTTGTCTTGTCATGTCTTGTCTTGTCTTGTCTTGTCTTGTCTTGTCTTGCCTTGTCTTGTCTTGTCTTGTCTTGTCTTGTCTTGTCTTGTCTTGTCTTGTCTTGTCTTGTCTTGTCTTGTCTTGTCTTGTCTTGTCTTGTCTTGTCTTGTCTTGTCTTGTCTTGTCTTGTCTTGTCTTGTCTTGTGTTGTCTTGTCTTGTCTTGTCATGTCGTGTGTTGTGTTGTTTTGTCTTGTCTTGTTGTGTATTGTCATGTCTTATATTGTCTTGTCTTGTCTTGTCTTGTCTTGTCTTGTCTTGTCTTGTCTTGTCTTGTCTTGTCTTGTCTTGTCTTGTCTTGTCTTGTCTTGTCTTGTCTTGTCTTGTCTTGTTTTGTCTTGTCCTGTCTTGTCTTGTCATGTCATGTCATGTGTTGTGTTGTGTTGTTTTGTCTTGTCTTGTCTTGTTTTATGTTGTCTTGTCTTGTTTTGTCATGTAATGTCATGTCGTGTGTTGTGTTGTTTTGTCTTGTCATGTCTTATATTGTCTTGTCTTGTCTTGTGATGTCATGTCGTGTGTTGTGTTGTTTTGTCTTGTCATATCTTATATTGTCTTGTCTTGTCTTGTGATGTCATGTCGTGTGTTGTGTTGTTTTGTCTTGTCTTGTTTTGTCTTGTCCTGTCTTGTCTTGTCATGTCATGTCATGTGTTGTGTTGTGTTGTTTTGTCTTGTCTTGTCTTGTCTTGTCTTGTCTTGTCCTGTCCTGTCGTGTGTTGTGTTGTTTTGTCTTGTCTTGTCATGTCATGTCATGTCGTGTCTTGTGTTGCTTTGTCTTGTCTTGTCTTGTCTTGTCTTGTCATGTCGTGTGTTGTGTTGTTTTGTCTTGTCTTGTTGTGTATTGTCATGTCTTATATTGTCTTGTCTTGTCTTGTCATGTCGTGTGTTGTGTTGTTTTGTCTTGTCTTGTTGTGTATTGTCATGTCTTATATTGTCTTGTCTTGTCTTGTCTTGTCTTGTCATGTCATGTCATGTCGTGTGTTGTGTTGTTTTGTCTTGTCTTGTTTTGTCTTGTCATGTCTTGTCTTGTCTTGTCTTGTCTTGTTTTGTCTTGTCATGTCTTGTCTTGTCTTGTCTTGTCTTGTCTTGTCTTGTCTTGTCTTGTCTTGTCTTGTCTTGTCTTGTCTTGTTTTGTCTTGTCATGTCTTGTCTTGTCTTGTCTTGTCTTGTCTTGTCTTGTCTTGTCTTGTCTTGTCTTGTCTTGTCTTGTCTTGTCTTGTCTTGTCTTGTCTTGTCTTGTCTTGTCTTGTCTTGTCTTGTGTTGTGTTGTCTTGTCTTGTCTTGTTTTATGTTGTGTTGTCTTGTCTTGTTTTGTCATGTAATGTCATGTCGTGTGTTGTGTTGTTTTGTCTTGTCTTGTCTTCTCCTTGTCTTGTCTTGTCATGTCGTGTGTTGTGTTGTTTTGTCTTGTCATGTCTTATATTGTCTTGTCTTGTCTTGTCTTGTCTTGTGATGTCATGTCGTGTGTTGTGTTGTTTTGTCTTGTCATGTCATGTCATGTGTTGTGTTGTGTTGTTTTGTCTTGTCTTGTCTTGTCTTGTCTTGTCTTGTCTTGTCTTGCCTTATCTTGCCTTGTCTTGTCTTGTCTGGTCTTGTTTTGTCTTGTCTTGTCTTGTCTTGTCTTATATTGTCTTGTCTTGTCTTGTCATGTCGTGTGTTGTGTTGTTTTGTCTTGTCTTGTTGTGTATTGTCATGTCTTATATTGTCTTGTCTTGTCTTGTCTTGTCTTGTCATGTCATGTCATGTCGTGTGTTGTGTTGTTTTGTCTTGTCTTGTTTTGTCTTGTCATGTCTTGTCTTGTCTTGTCTTGTCTTGTTTTGTCTTGTCTTGTCTTGTCTTGTCATGTCATGTCATGTCGTGTGTTGTGTTGTTTTGTCTTGTCTTGTTTTGTCTTGTCATGTCTTGTCTTGTCTTGTCTTGTCTTGTCTTGTCTTGTCTTGTCTTGCCTTATCTTGCCTTGTCTTGTCTTGTCTGGTCTTGTTTTGTCTTGTCTTGTCTTGTCTTGTCTTATATTGTCTTGTCTTGTCTTGTCATGTCGTGTGTTGTGTTGTTTTGTCTTGTCTTGTTGTGTATTGTCATGTCTTATATTGTCTTGTCTTGTCTTGTCTTGTCTTGTCATGTCATGTCATGTCGTGTGTTGTGTTGTTTTGTCTTGTCTTGTTTTGTCTTGTCATGTCTTGTCTTGTCTTGTCTTGTCTTGTTTTGTCTTGTCATGTCTTGTCTTGTCTTGTCTTGTCTTGTCTTGTCTTGTCTTGTCTTGTCTTGTCTTGTCTTGTCTTGTCTTGTCTTGTCTTGTCTTGTCTTGTCTTGTCTTGTCTTGTCTTGTCTTGTCTTGTCTTGTCTTGTCTTGTCTTGTCTTGTCTTGTCTTGTCTTGTCTTGTGTTGTGTTGTCTTGTCTTGTCTTGTTTTATGTTGTGTTGTCTTGTCTTGTTTTGTCATGTAATGTCATGTCGTGTGTTGTGTTGTTTTGTCTTGTCTTGTCTTCTCCTTGTCTTGTCTTGTCATGTCGTGTGTTGTGTTGTTTTGTCTTGTCATGTCTTATATTGTCTTGTCTTGTCTTGTCTTGTCTTGTGATGTCATGTCGTGTGTTGTGTTGTTTTGTCTTGTCATGTCATGTCATGTGTTGTGTTGTGTTGTTTTGTCTTGTCTTGTCTTGTCTTGTCTTGTCTTGTCTTGTCTTGTCTTGCCTTATCTTGCCTTGTCTTGTCTTGTCTGGTCTTGTTTTGTCTTGTCTTGTCTTGTCTTGTCTTATATTGTCTTGTCTAGTCTTGTCATGTCGTGTGTTGTGTTGTTTTGTCTTGTCTTGTTGTGTATTGTCATGTCTTATATTGTCTTGTCTTGTCTTGTCTTGTCTTGTCATGTCATGTCATGTCGTGTGTTGTGTTGTTTTGTCTTGTCTTGTTTTGTCTTGTCATGTCTTGTCTTGTCTTGTCTTGTCTTGTCTTGTGTTGTCTTGTCTTGTCTTGTCTTGTCTTGTCTTGTCTTGTCTTGTCTTGTCTTGTCTTGTCTTGTCTTGTCTTGTCTTGTGTTGTCTTGTCTTGTCTTGTTTTATGTTGTGTTGTCTTGTCTTGTTTTGTCATGTCGTGTGTTGTGTTGTTTTGTCTTGTCTTGTCTTGTCTTGTCTGGTCTTGTTTTGTCTTGTCTTGTCTTGTCTTGTCTTATATTGTCTTGTCTAGTCTTGTCATGTCGTGTGTTGTGTTGTTTTGTCTTGTCTTGTTGTGTATTGTCATGTCTTATATTGTCTTGTCTTGTCTTGTCTTGTCTTGTCATGTCATGTCATGTCGTGTGTTGTGTTGTTTTGTCTTGTCTTGTTTTGTCTTGTCATGTCTTGTCTTGTCTTGTCTTGTCTTGTGTTGTCTTGTCTTGTCTTGTCTTGTCTTGTCTTGTCTTGTCTTGTCTTGTCTTGTCTTGTCTTGTCTTGCCTTGTCTTGTCTTGTCTGGTCTTGTTTTGTCTTGTCTTGTCTTGTCTTGTCTTGTCTTGTCTTGTCTTGTCTTGTCTTGTCTTGTCTTGTCTTGTCTTGTCTTGTCTTGTCTTGTCTTGTCTTGTCTTGTCTTGTCTTGTCTTGTCTTGTCTTGTCTTGTCTTGTCTTGTCTTGTCATGTCTTGTCTTGTCCTGTTTTGTCTTGTCTTGTATTGTCTTGTTTTCTCATGTAATGTAATGTCGTGTGTTGTGTTGTTTTGTCTTGTCTTGTGTTGTTTTGTCGTGTTATGTCTTGTCTTGTCTTCTCTTGTCTTGTCCTGTCCTGTCGTGTGTTGTGTTGTTTTGTCTTGTCTTGTCATGTCATGTCATGTCGTGTCTTGTGTTGCTTTGTCTTATCTTGTCTTGTCTTGTCTTGTCTTGTCTTGTCTTGTCTTGTTTTGTCTTGTCTTGTCTTGTCTTGTGTTGTCTTGTCTTGTCTTGTCTTGTCTTGTCTTGTCTTGTCTTGTCTTGTCTTGTCTTGTCTTGTCTTGTCTTGTCTTGTCTTGTCTTGTCTTGTCTTGTCTTGTTTTGTCTTGTCTTGTCTTGTCTTGTGTTGTCTTGTCTTGTCTTGTCTTGTCTTGTCTTGTCTTGTCTTGTCTTGTCTTGTCTTGTCTTGTTTTATGTTGTCTTGTCTTGTCTTGTTTTGTCATGTAATGTCATGTCGTGTGTTGTGTTGTTTTGTCTTGTCATTTCTTATATTGTCTTATCTTGTCTTGTGATGTCATGTCGTGTGTTGTGTTGTTTTGTCTTGTCATGTCTTGTCTTGTCTTTTCTTGTCTTGTCCTGTCCTGTCCTGTCGTGTGTTGTGTTGTTTTGTCTTGTCTTGTCATGTCATGTCATGTCGTGTCTTGTGTTGCTTTGTCTTGTCTTGTCATGTCTTGTCTTGTCTTTTCTTGTCTTGTCCTGTCCTGTCCTGTCGTGTGTTGTGTTGTTTTGTCTTGTCTTGTCATGTCATGTCATGTCGTGTCTTGTGTTGCTTTGTCTTGTCTTGTCATGTCGTGTGTTGTGTTGTTTTGTCTTGTCTTGTTGTGTATTGTCATGTCTTATATTGTCTTGTCTTGTCTTGTCTTGTCATGTCATGTCATGTCGTGTGTTGTGTTGTGTTGTTTTGTCTTGTCTTGTCATGTCATGTCATGTCGTGTCTTGTGTTGCTTTGTCATGTCATGTCATGTCGTGTCCTGTGTTGCTTTGTCTTGTCCTGTCCTGTCGTGTGTTGTGTTGTTTTGTCTTGTCTTGTCATGTCATGTCGTGTCTTGTGTTGCTTTGTCTTGTCCTGTCCTGTCGTGTGTTGTCTTGTCTTGTCTTGTCTTGTCATGTCATGTCATGTCATGTCGTGTGTTGTCTTGTTTTGTCTTGTCATGTCTTGTCTTGTCTTGTCTTGTCTTGTCTTGTCTTGTCTTGTCTTGTCTTGTCTTGTCTTGTCTTGTCTTGTCTTGTCTTGTCTTGTCTTGTCTTGTCTTGTCTTGTCTTGTCTTGTCTTGTCTTGTCTTGTCTTGTCTTGTCTTGTCTTGTCTTGTCTTGTTGTGTATTGTCATGTCTTATATTGTCTTGTCTTGTCTTGTCTTGTCTTGTCATGTCATGTCTTGTTTTGTCTTGTCATGTCTTGTCTTGTCTTGTCTTGTCCTGTCCTGTCGTGTGTTGTGTTGTTTTGTCTTGTCTTGTCATGTCATGTCATGTCATGTCGTGTATTGTGTTGCTTTGTCATGTCATGTCATGTCGTGTCTTGTGTTGCTTTGTCTTGTCCTGTCCTGTCGTGTGTTGTCTTGTCTTGTCTTGTCTTGTCATGTCATGTCATGTCGTGTGTTGTGTTGTTTTGTCTTGTCTTGTTTTGTCTTGTCATGTCTTGTCTTGTCTTGTCTTGTCTTGTCTTGTCTTGTCTTGTCTTGTCTTGTCTTGTCTTGTCTTGTCTTGTCTTGTCTTGTCTTGTCTTGTCTTGTCTTGTCTTGTTGTGTATTGTCATGTCTTATATTGTCTTGTCTTGTCTTGTCCTTTCTTGTCATGTCATGTCATGTCGTGTGTTGTGTTGTTTTGTCTTGTCTTTTTTTGTCTTGTCATGTCTTGTCTTGTCTTGTCTTGTCTTGTTTTGTCTTGTCATGTCTTGTCTTGTCTTGTCTTGTCTTGTCATGTCTTGTCTTGTCTTGTCTTGTCTTGTCTTGTCTTGTCTTGTCTTGTCTTGTTTTGTCTTGTCTTGTTGTGTATTGTCATGTCTTATATTGTCTTGTCTTGTCTTGTCTTGTCTTGTCATGTCTTGTCATGTCGTGTGTTGTGTTGTTTTGTCTTGTCTTGTTGTGTATTGTCATGTCTTATATTGTCTTGTCTTGTCTTGTCTTGTCTTGTCATGTCATGTCATGTCGTGTGTTGTGTTGTTTTGTCTTGTCTTGTTTTGTCTTGTCATGTCATGTCTTGTGTTGCTTTGTCATGTCATGTCATGTCGTGTCTTGTTTTGCTTTGTCATGTCATGTCATGTCGTGTCTTGTCTTCTCCTCGTCTTGTCCTGTCCTGTCGTGTGTTGTGTTGTTTTGTCTTGTCTTGTCATGTCATGTCATGTCGTGTCTTGTGTTGCTTTGTCATGTCATGTCATGTCGTGTCTTGTGTTGCTTTGTCTTGTCCTGTCCTGTCGTGTGTTGTGTTGTTTTGTCTTGTCTTGTCATGTCATGTCATGTCATGTCGTGTGTTGTGTTGCTTTGTCATGTCATGTCATGTCGTGTCTTGTGTTGCTTTGTCTTGTCCTGTCCTGTCGTGTGTTGTCTTGTCTTGTCTTGTCTTGTCTTGTCATGTCATGTCATGTCGTATGTTGTGTTGTTTTGTCTTGTCTTGTCTTGTCTTGTCTTGTCTTGTCTTGTCTTGTCTTGTCTTGTCTTGTCTTGTCTTGTCTTGTCTTGTCTTGTCTTGTCTTGTCTTGTCTTGTCTTGTCTTGTCTTGTCTTGTCTTGTCTTGTCTTGTCTTGTCTTTTCTTGTCTTGTCTTGTCTTGTCTTGTCTTGTCATGTCATGTCATGTCGTGTCTTGTGTTGCTTTGTCATGTCATGTCATGTCGTGTCTTGTGTTGCTTTGTCTTGTCCTGTCCTGTCGTGTGTTGTCTTGTCTTGTCTTGTCTTGTCATGTCATGTCATGTCGTGTGTTGTGTTGTTTTGTCTTGTTTTGTCTTGTCATGTCTTGTCTTGTCTTGTCTTGTCTTGTCTTGTCTTGGCTTGTCTTGTCTTGTCTTGTCTTGTCTTGTCTTGTCTTGTCTTGTCTTGTCATGTCATGTCATGCCGTGTGTTGTGTTGTTTTGTCTTGTCTTGTTTTGTCTTGTCATGTCTTGTCTTGTCTTGTCTTGTCTTGTCTTGTGTTGTCTTGTCTTGTCTTGTCTTGTCTTGTCTTGTCTTGTCTTGTCTTGTCTTGTCTTGTCTTGTCTTGTCTTGTCTTGTCTTGTCTTGTGTTGTCTTGTCTTGTCTTGTTTTATGTTGTGTTGTCTTGTCTTGTTTTGTCATGTAATGTCATGTCGTGTGTTGTGTTGTTTTGTCTTGTCTTGTCTTCTCCTTGTCTTGTCTTGTCATGTCGTGTGTTGTGTTGTTTTGTCTTGTCATGTCTTATATTGTCTTGTCTTGTCTTGTCTTGTGATGTCATGTCGTGTGTTGTGTTGTTTTGTCTTGTCATGTCATGTCATGTGTTGTGTTGTGTTGTTTTGTCTTGTCTTGTCTTGTCTTGTCTTGTCTCGCCTTATCTTGCCTTGTCTTGTCTTGTCTGGTCTTGTTTTGTCTTGTCTTGTCTTGTCTTGTGTTGTCTTGTCTTGTCTTGTCTTGTCTTGTCTTGTCTTGTCTTGTCTTGTCTTGTCTTGTCTTGTCTTGTCTTGTCTTGTCTTGTCTTGTCTTGTCTTGTCTTGTCTTGTCTTGTCTTGTCTTGTCATGTCTTGTCTTGTCTTGTTTTGTCTTGTCTTGTATTGTCTTGTTTTCTCATGTAATGTCATGTCGTGTGTTGTGTTGTTTTGTCTTGTCTTGTGTTGTTTTGTCGTGTTATGTCTTGTCTTGTCTTCTCTTGTCTTGTCCTGTCCTGTCATGTCATGTCATGTCGTGTCTTGTGTTGCTTTGTCTTATCTTGTCTTGTCTTGTCTTGTCTTGTTTTGTCTTGTCTTGTCTTGTCTTGTGTTGTCTTGTCTTGTCTTGTCTTGTCTTGTCTTGTCTTGTCTTGTCTTGTCTTGTCTTGTCTTGTCTTGTCTTGTCTTGTCTTGTCTTGTTTTGTCTTGTCTTGTCTTGTCTTGTGTTGTCTTGTCTTGTCTTGTCTTGTCTTGTCTTGTCTTGTCTTGTCTTGTCTTGTCTTGTCTTGTCTTGTTTTATGTTGTCTTGTCTTGTCTTGTTTTGTCATGTAATGTCATGTCGTGTGTTGTGTTGTTTTGTCTTGTCATTTCTTATATTGTCTTATCTTGTCTTGTGATGTCATGTCGTGTGTTGTGTTGTTTTGTCTTGTCATGTCTTGTCTTGTCTTTTCTTGTCTTGTCCTGTCCTGTCCTGTCGTGTGTTGTGTTGTTTTGTCTTGTCTTGTCATGTCATGTCATGTCGTGTCTTGTGTTGCTTTGTCTTGTCTTGTCATGTCTTGTCTTGTCTTTTCTTGTCTTGTCCTGTCCTGTCCTGTCGTGTATTGTGTTGTTTTGTCTTGTCTTGTCATGTCATGTCATGTCGTGTCTTGTGTTGCTTTGTCTTGTCTTGTCATGTCGTGTGTTGTGTTGTTTTGTCTTGTCTTGTTGTGTATTGTCATGTCTTATATTGTCTTGTCTTGTCTTGTCTTGTCATGTCATGTCATGTCGTGTGTTGTGTTGTGTTGTTTTGTCTTGTCTTGTCATGTCATGTCATGTCGTGTCTTGTGTTGCTTTGTCATGTCATGTCATGTCGTGTCCTGTGTTGCTTTGTCTTGTCCTGTCCTGTCGTGTGTTGTGTTGTTTTGTCTTGTCTTGTCATGTCATGTCATGTCATGTCGTGTCTTGTGTTGCTTTGTCTTGTCCTGTCCTGTCGTGTGTTGTCTTGTCTTGTCTTGTCTTGTCATGTCATGTCATGTCGTGTGTTGTGTTGTTTTGTCTTGTCTTGTTTTGTCTTGTCATGTCTTGTCTTGTCTTGTCTTGTCTTGTCTTGTCTTGTCTTGTCTTGTCTTGTCTTGTCTTGTCTTGTCTTGTCTTGTCTTGTCTTGTCTTGTCTTGTCTTGTCTTGTCTTGTCTTGTCTTGTCTTGTCTTGTCTTGTCTTGTCTTGTCTTGTCTTGTCTTGTCTTGTCTTGTCTTGTCTTGTCTTGTCTTGTCTTGTTGTGTATTGTCATGTCTTATATTGTCTTGTCTTGTCTTGTCTTGTCTTGTCTTGTCATGTCATGTCTTGTTTTGTCTTGTCATGTCTTGTCTTGTCTTGTCTTGTCCTGTCCTGTCGTGTGTTGTGTTGTTTTGTCTTGTCTTGTCATGTCATGTCATGTCATGTCGTGTATTGTGTTGCTTTGTCATGTCATGTCATGTCGTGTCTTGTGTTGCTTTGTCTTGTCCTGTCCTGTCGTGTGTTGTCTTGTCTTGTCTTGTCTTGTCATGTCATGTCATGTCGTGTGTTGTGTTGTTTTGTCTTGTCTTGTTTTGTCTTGTCATGTCTTGTCTTGTCTTGTCTTGTCTTGTCTTGTCTTGTCTTGTCTTGTCTTGTCTTGTCTTGTCTTGTCTTGTCTTGTCTTGTCTTGTCTTGTCTTGTCTTGTTGTGTATTGTCATGTCTTATATTGTCTTGTCTTGTCTTGTCTTGTCTTGTCATGTCATGTCATGTCGTGTGTTGTGTTGTTTTGTCTTGTCTTTTTTTGTCTTGTCATGTCTTGTCTTGTCTTGTCTTGTCTTGTTTTGTCTTGTCATGTCTTGTCTTGTCTTGTCTTGTCTTGTCATGTCTTGTCTTGTCTTGTCTTGTCTTGTCTTGTCTTGTCTTGTCTTGTCTTGTCTTGTCTTGTTTTGTCTTGTCTTGTTGTGTATTGTCATGTCTTATATTGTCTTGTCTTGTCTTGTCTTGTCTTGTCATGTCTTGTCATGTCGTGTGTTGTGTTGTTTTGTCTTGTCTTGTTGTGTATTGTCATGTCTTATATTGTCTTGTCTTGTCTTGTCTTGTCTTGTCTTGTCTTGTCTTGTCTTGTCTTGTCTTGTCTTGTCTTGTTGTGTATTGTCATGTCTTATATTGTCTTGTCTTGTCTTGTCTTGTCTTGTCTTGTCATGTCATGTCTTGTTTTGTCTTGTCATGTCTTGTCTTGTCTTGTCTTGTCCTGTCCTGTCGTGTGTTGTGTTGTTTTGTCTTGTCTTGTCATGTCATGTCATGTCATGTCGTGTATTGTGTTGCTTTGTCATGTCATGTCATGTCGTGTCTTGTGTTGCTTTGTCTTGTCCTGTCCTGTCGTGTGTTGTCTTGTCTTGTCTTGTCTTGTCATGTCATGTCATGTCGTGTGTTGTGTTGTTTTGTCTTGTCTTGTTTTGTCTTGTCATGTCTTGTCTTGTCTTGTCTTGTCTTGTCTTGTCTTGTCTTGTCTTGTCTTGTCTTGTCTTGTCTTGTCTTGTCTTGTCTTGTCTTGTCTTGTCTTGTCTTGTCTTGTCTTGTCTTGTCTTGTCTTGTCTTGTCTTGTCTTGTCTTGTCTTGTCTTGTTGTGTATTGTCATGTCTTATATTGTCTTGTCTTGTCTTGTCTTGTCTTGTCATGTCATGTCATGTCGTGTGTTGTGTTGTTTTGTCTTGTCTTTTTTTGTCTTGTCATGTCTTGTCTTGTCTTGTCTTGTCTTGTTTTGTCTTGTCATGTCTTGTCTTGTCTTGTCTTGTCTTGTCATGTCTTGTCTTGTCTTGTCTTGTCTTGTCTTGTCTTGTCTTGTCTTGTCTTGTTTTGTCTTGTCTTGTTGTGTATTGTCATGTCTTATATTGTCTTGTCTTGTCTTGTCTTGTCTTGTCATGTCTTGTCATGTCGTGTGTTGTGTTGTTTTGTCTTGTCTTGTTGTGTATTGTCATGTCTTATATTGTCTTGTCTTGTCTTGTCTTGTCTTGTCATGTCATGTCATGTCGTGTGTTGTGTTGTTTTGTCTTGTCTTGTTTTGTCTTGTCATGTCATGTCTTGTGTTGCTTTGTCATGTCATGTCATGTCGTGTCTTGTTTTGCTTTGTCATGTCATGTCATGTCGTGTCTTGTCTTCTCCTCGTCTTGTCCTGTCCTGTCGTGTGTTGTGTTGTTTTGTCTTGTCTTGTCATGTCATGTCATGTCGTGTCTTGTGTTGCTTTGTCATGTCATGTCATGTCGTGTCTTGTGTTGCTTTGTCTTGTCCTGTCCTGTCGTGTGTTGTGTTGTTTTGTCTTGTCTTGTCATGTCATGTCATGTCATGTCGTGTGTTGTGTTGCTTTGTCATGTCATGTCATGTCGTGTCTTGTGTTGCTTTGTCTTGTCCTGTCCTGTCGTGTGTTGTCTTGTCTTGTCTTGTCTTGTCTTGTCATGTCATGTCATGTCGTATGTTGTGTTGTTTTGTCTTGTCTTGTCTTGTCTTGTCTTGTCTTGTCTTGTCTTGTCTTGTCTTGTCTTGTCTTGTCTTGTCTTGTCTTGTCTTGTCTTGTCTTGTCTTGTCTTGTCTTGTCTTGTCTTGTCTTGTCTTGTCTTGTCTTGTCTTGTCTTTTCTTGTCTTGTCTTGTCTTGTCTTGTCTTGTCATGTCATGTCATGTCGTGTCTTGTGTTGCTTTGTCATGTCATGTCATGTCGTGTCTTGTGTTGCTTTGTCTTGTCCTGTCCTGTCGTGTGTTGTGTTGTTTTGTCTTGTCTTGTCATGTCATGTCATGTCATGTCGTGTGTTGCGTTGCTTTGTCATGTCATGTCATGTCGTGTCTTGTGTTGCTTTGTCTTGTCTTGTCTTGTCTTGTCTTGTCTTGTCTTGTCTTGTCTTGTCTTGTCTTGTCTTGTCTTGTCTTGTCTTGTTTTGTCTTGTCTTGTTGTGTATTGTCATGTCTTATATTGTCTTGTCTTGTCTTGTCTTGTCTTGTCATGTCTTGTCATGTCGTGTGTTGTGTTGTTTTGTCTTGTCTTGTTGTGTATTGTCATGTCTTATATTGTCTTGTCTTGTCTTGTCTTGTCTTGTCTTGTCTTGTCTTGTTTTGTCTTGTCTTGTTGTGTATTGTCATGTCTTATATTGTCTTGTCTTGTCTTGTCTTGTCTTGTCTTGTCTTGTCTTGTCTTGTCTTGTCTTGTCTTGTCTTGTCTTGTCTTTTCTTGTCTTGTCTTGTCTTGTCTTGTCATGTCATGTCATGTCGTGTCTTGTGTTGCTTTGTCATGTCATGTCATGTCGTGTCTTGTGTTGCTTTGTCTTGTCCTGTCCTGTCGTGTGTTGTGTTGTTTTGTCTTGTCTTGTCATGTCATGTCATGTCATGTCGTGTGTTGCGTTGCTTTGTCATGTCATGTCATGTCGTGTCTTGTCATGTCTTGTCTTGTCTTGTCTTGTCTTGTCTTGTCTTGTCTTGTCTTGTCTTGTCTTGTCTTGTCTTGTCTTGTCTTGTCTTGTCTTGTCTTGTCTTGTCTTGTCTTGTCTTGTCTTGTCTTGTCTTGTCTTGTCTTGTCTTGTCTTGTCTTGTCTTGTCTTGTCTTGTCTTGTCTTGTCTTGTCTTGTCTTGTTGTGTATTGTCATGTCTTGTCTTGTCTTGTCTTGTCTTGTCTTGTCTTGTCTTGTCTTGTCTTGTCTTGTTTTGTCTTGTCTTGTTGTGTATTGTCATGTCTTATATTGTCTTGTCTTGTCTTGTCTTGTCTTGTCTTGTCTTGTCATGTCATGTCATGTCGTGTGTTGTGTTGTTTTGTCTTGTCTTGTTTTGTCTTGTCTTGTCTTGTCTTGTCATGTCATGTCATGTCGTGTGTTGCGTTGCTTTGTCATGTCATGTCATGTCGTGTCTTGTCTTGTCTTGTCTTGTCTTGTCTTGTCTTGTCTTGTCTTGTCTTGTCTTGTCTTGTCTTGTCTTGTCT
This sequence comes from Zeugodacus cucurbitae, assembly GCF_028554725.1. Classification (NCBI taxonomy): domain Eukaryota; kingdom Metazoa; phylum Arthropoda; class Insecta; order Diptera; family Tephritidae; genus Zeugodacus; species Zeugodacus cucurbitae. Next base: position 21,077,943 of record NC_071672.1, on the reverse strand, counting down.
TGTCTTGTCTTGTCTTGTCTTGTCTTGTCTTGTCTTGTCTTGTCTTGTCTTGTCTTGTCTTGTCTTGTCTTGTCTTGTCTTGTCTTGTCTTGTCTTGTCTTGTCTTGTCTTGTCTTGTCTTGTCTTGTCTTGTCTTGTCTTGTTTTGTCTTGTTGTGTATTGTCATGTCTTATATTGTCTTGTCTTGTCTTGTCTTGTCTTGTCATGTCTTGTCATGTCGTGTGTTGTGTTGTTTTGTCTTGTTGTGTATTGTCATGTCTTATATTGTCTTGTCTTGTCTTGTCTTGTCTTGTCTTGTCTTGTCTTGTCTTGTCTTGTCTTGTCTTGTCTTGTCTTGTCTTGTCTTGTCTTGTCTTGTCTTGTCTTGTCTTGTTTTGTCTTGTCTTGTTGTGTATTGTCATGTCTTATATTGTCTTGTCTTGTCTTGTCTTGTCTTGTCTTGTCTTGTCTTGTCTTGTCTTGTCTTGTCTTGTCTTGTCTTGTCTTGTCTTGTCTTGTCTTGTCTTGTCTTGTCTTGTTTTGTCTTGTCTTGTCGTGTATTGTCATGTCTTATATTGTCTTGTCTTGTCTTGTCTTGTCTTGTCTTGTCTTGTCTTGTCTTGTCTTGTCTTGTCTTGTCTTTTTCTTGTCTTGTCTTGTCTTGTCTTGTCTTGTCTTGTCTTGTCTTGTTTTGTCTTGTCTTGTTGTGTATTGTCATGTCTTATATTGTCTTGTCTTGTCTTGTCTTGTCTTGTCATGTCTTGTCATGTCATGTCGTGTCTTGTGTGGCTTTGTCATGTCATGTCATGTCGTGTCTTGTGTTGCTTTGTCTTCTCCTGTCCTGTCGTGTGTTGTGTTGTTTTGTCTTGTCTTGTCATGTCATGTCATGTCATGTCGTGTGTTGTGTTGCTTTGTCATGTCATGTCATGTCGTGTCTTGTGTTGCTTTGTCTTGTCCTGTCCTGTCGTGTGTTGTGTTGTTTTGTCTTGTCTTGTTTTGTCTTGTCATGTCTTGTCTTGTTTTGTCTTGTCTTGTTGTGTATTGTCATGTCTTATATTGTCTTGTCTTGTCTTGTCTTGTCTTGTCTTGTCATGTCATGTCATGTCGTGTCTTGTGTTGCTTTGTCATGTCATGTCATGTCGTGTCTTGTGTTGCTTTGTCTTGTCCTGTCCTGTCGTGTGTTGTGTTGTTTTGTCTTGTCTTGTCATGTCATGTCATGTCATGTCGTGTGTTGTGTTGCTTTGTCATGTCATGTCATGTCGTGTCTTGTGTTGCTTTGTCTTGTCCTGTCCTGTCGTGTGTTGTCTTGTCTTGTCTTGTCATGTCATGTCATGTCGTGTGTTGTGTTGTTTTGTCTTGTCTTGTTTTGTCTTGTCTTGTCTTGTCTTGTCTTGTCTTGTCTTGTCTTGTCTTGTCTTGTCTTGTCTTGTCTTGTCTTGTCTTGTCTTGTCTTGTCTTGTCTTGTCTTGTCTTGTCTTGTCTTGTCTTGTCTTGTCTTGTCTTGTCTTGTCTTGTCTTGTCTTGTCTTGTCTTGTCTTGTCTTGTCTTGTCTTGTCTTGTCTTGTCTTGTCTTGTCTTGTCTTGTCTTGTCTTGTCTTGTCTTGTCTTGTCTTGTCTTGTCTTGTCTTGTCTTGTCTTGTCTTGTCTTGTCTTGTCTTGTCTTGTCTTGTCTTGTCTTGTCTTGTCTTGTCTTGTCTTGTCTTGTCTTGTCTTGTCTTGTCTTGTCTTGTCTTGTCTTGTCTTGTCTTGTCTTGTCTTGTCTTGTCTTGTCTTGTCTTGTCTTGTCTTGTCTTGTCTTGTCTTGTCTTGTCTTGTCTTGTCTTGTCTTGTCTTGTCTTGTCTTGTCTTGTCTTGTCTTGTCTTGTCTTGTCTTGTCTTGTCTTGTCTTGTCTTGTCTTGTCTTGTCTTGTCTTGTCTTGTCTTGTCATGTCGTGTGTTGTGTTGTCATGTCTTATATTGTCTTGTCTTGTCTTGTCTTGTCTTGTCTTGTCTTGTCTTGTCTTGTCTTGTCTTGTCTTGTCCTGTCCTGTCGTGTGTTGTGTTGTTTTGTCTTGTCTTGTCATGTCATGTCATGTCGTGTCTTGTGTTGCTTTGTCTTGTCTTGTCTTGTCTTGTCTTGTCATGTCGTGTGTTGTGTTGTTTTGTCTTGTCTTGTTGTGTATTGTCATGTCTTATATTGTCTTGTCTTGTCTTGTCATGTCGTGTGTTGTGTTGTTTTGTCTTGTCTTGTTGTGTATTGTCATGTCTTATATTGTCTTGTCTTGTCTTGTCTTGTCTTGTCATGTCTTGTCTTGTCTTGTCTTGTCTTGTCTTGTCTTGTCTTGTCTTGTCTTGTCTTGTCTTGTCTTGTCTTGTCTTGTCTTGTTTTGTCTTGTCATGTCTTGTCTTGTCGTGTCTTGTCTTGTCTTGTCTTGTCTTGTCTTGTCTTGTCTTGTCTTGTCTTGTCTTGTCTTGTCTTGTCTTGTCTTGTCTTGTCTTGTCTTGTCTTGTGTTGTGTTGTCTTGTCTTGTCTTGTTTTATGTTGTGTTGTCTTGTCTTGTTTTGTCATGTAATGTCATGTCGTGTGTTGTGTTGTTTTGTCTTGTCATGTCTTATATTGTCTTGTCTTGTCTTGTCTTGTCTTGTGATGTCATGTCGTGTGTTGTGTTGTTTTGTCTTGTCATGTCATGTCATGTGTTGTGTTGTGTTGTTTTGTCTTGTCTTGTCTTGTCTTGTCTTGTCTTGTCTTGTCTTGCCTTATCTTGCCTTGTCTTGTCTTGTCTGGTCTTGTTTTGTCTTGTCTTGTCTTGTCTTGTCTTATATTGTCTTGTCTTGTCTTGTCATGTCGTGTGTTGTGTTGTTTTGTCTTGTCTTGTTGTGTATTGTCATGTCTTATATTGTCTTGTCTTGTCTTGTCTTGTCTTGTCATGTCATGTCATGTCGTGTGTTGTGTTGTTTTGTCTTGTCTTGTTTTGTCTTGTCATGTCTTGTCTTGTCTTGTCTTGTCTTGTCTTGTGTTGTCTTGTCTTGTCTTGTCTTGTCTTGTCTTGTCTTGTCTTGTCTTGTCTTGTCTTGTCTTGTCTTGTCTTGTCTTGTCTTGTCTTGTCTTGTCTTGTGTTGTCTTGTCTTGTCTTGTTTTATGTTGTGTTGTCTTGTCTTGTTTTGTCATGTAATGTCATGTCGTGTGTTGTGTTGTTTTGTCTTGTCTTGTCTTCTCCTTGTCTTGTCTTGTCATGTCGTGTGTTGTGTTGTTTTGTCTTGTCATGTCTTATATTGTCTTGTCTTGTCTTGTCTTGTGATGTCATGTCGTGTGTTGTGTTGTTTTGTCTTGTCATGTCATGTCATGTGTTGTGTTGTGTTGTTTTGTCTTGTCTTGTCTTGTCTTGTCTTGTCTTGCCTTATCTTGCCTTGTCTTGTCTTGTCTGGTCTTGTTTTGTCTTGTCTTGTCTTGTCTTGTCTTGTCTTGTCTTGTCTTGTCTTGTCTTGTCTTGTCTTGTCTTGTCTTGTCTTGTCTTGTCTTGTCTTGTCTTGTCTTGTCTTGTCTTGTCTTGTCTTGTCTTGTCTTGTCTTGTCTTGTCTTGTCTTGTCTTGTCATGTCTTGTCTTGTCTTGTTTTGTCTTGTCTTGTATTGTCTTGTTTTCTCATGTAATGTCATGTCGTGTGTTGTGTTGTTTTGTCTTGTCTTGTGTTGTTTTGTCGTGTTATGTCTTGTCTTGTCTTCTCTTGTCTTGTCCTGTCCTGTCGTGTGTTGTGTTGTTTTGTCTTGTCTTGTCATGTCATGTCATGTCGTGTCTTGTGTTGCTTTGTCTTATCTTGTCTTGTCTTGTCTTGTCTTGTTTTGTCTTGTCTTGTCTTGTCTTGTGTTGTCTTGTCTTGTCTTGTCTTGTCTTGTCTTGTCTTGTCTTGTCTTGTCTTGTCTTGTCTTGTCTTGTCTTGTCTTGTCTTGTCTTGTCTTGTCTTGTTTTGTCTTGTCTTGTCTTGTCTTGTGTTGTCTTGTCTTGTCTTGTCTTGTCTTGTCTTGTCTTGTCTTGTCTTGTCTTGTCTTGTCTTGTCTTGTCTTGTTTTATGTTGTCTTGTCTTGTCTTGTTTTGTCATGTAATGTCATGTCGTGTGTTGTGTTGTTTTGTCTTGTCATTTCTTATATTGTCTTATCTTGTCTTGTGATGTCATGTCGTGTGTTGTGTTGTTTTGTCTTGTCATGTCTTGTCTTGTCTTTTCTTGTCTTGTCCTGTCCTGTCCTGTCGTGTGTTGTGTTGTTTTGTCTTGTCTTGTCATGTCATGTCATGTCGTGTCTTGTGTTGCTTTGTCTTGTCTTGTCATGTCTTGTCTTGTCTTTTCTTGTCTTTTCTTGTCTTGTCCTGTCCTGTCCTGTCGTGTGTTGTGTTGTTTTGTCTTGTCTTGTCATGTCATGTCATGTCGTGTCTTGTGTTGCTTTGTCTTGTCTTGTCATGTCGTGTGTTGTGTTGTTTTGTCTTGTCTTGTTGTGTATTGTCATGTCTTATATTGTCTTGTCTTGTCTTGTCTTGTCATGTCATGTCATGTCGTGTGTTGTGTTGTGTTGTTTTGTCTTGTCTTGTCATGTCATGTCATGTCGTGTCTTGTGTTGCTTTGTCATGTCATGTCATGTCGTGTCCTGTGTTGCTTTGTCTTGTCCTGTCCTGTCGTGTGTTGTGTTGTTTTGTCTTGTCTTGTCATGTCATGTCATGTCATGTCGTGTCTTGTGTTGCTTTGTCTTGTCCTGTCCTGTCGTGTGTTGTCTTGTCTTGTCTTGTCTTGTCATGTCATGTCATGTCGTGTGTTGTGTTGTTTTGTCTTGTCTTGTTTTGTCTTGTCATGTCTTGTCTTGTCTTGTCTTGTCTTGTCTTGTCTTGTCTTGTCTTGTCTTGTCTTGTCTTGTCTTGTCTTGTCTTGTCTTGTCTTGTCTTGTCTTGTCTTGTCTTGTCTTGTCTTGTCTTGTCTTGTCTTGTCTTGTCTTGTCTTGTCTTGTCTTGTCTTGTCTTGTCTTGTCTTGTCTTGTCTTGTCTTGTCTTGTCTTGTCTTGTCTTGTCTTGTCTTGTCTTGTCTTGTCTTGTCTTGTCTTGTTGTGTATTGTCATGTCTTATATTGTCTTGTCTTGTCTTGTCTTGTCTTGTCTTGTCATGTCATGTCTTGTTTTGTCTTGTCATGTCTTGTCTTGTCTTGTCTTGTCCTGTCCTGTCGTGTGTTGTGTTGTTTTGTCTTGTCTTGTCATGTCATGTCATGTCATGTCGTGTATTGTGTTGCTTTGTCATGTCATGTCATGTCGTGTCTTGTGTTGCTTTGTCTTGTCCTGTCCTGTCGTGTGTTGTCTTGTCTTGTCTTGTCTTGTCATGTCATGTCGTGTGTTGTGTTGTGTTGTTTTGTCTTGTCTTGTTTTGTCTTGTCATGTCTTGTCTTGTCTTGTCTTGTCTTGTCTTGTCTTGTCTTGTCTTGTCTTGTCTTGTCTTGTCTTGTCTTGTCTTGTCTTGTCTTGTCTTGTCTTGTCTTGTCTTGTCTTGTCTTGTTGTGTATTGTCATGTCTTATATTGTCTTGTCTTGTCTTGTCTTGTCATGTCATGTCATGTCGTGTGTTGTGTTGTTTTGTCTTGTCTTTTTTTGTCTTGTCATGTCTTGTCTTGTCTTGTCTTGTCTTGTTTTGTCTTGTCATGTCTTGTCTTGTCTTGTCTTGTCTTGTCATGTCATGTCTTGTCTTGTCTTGTCTTGTCTTGTCTTGTCTTGTCTTGTCTTGTCTTGTCTTGTCTTGTTTTGTCTTGTCTTGTTGTGTATTGTCATGTCTTATATTGTCTTGTCTTGTCTTGTCATGTCTTGTCATGTCGTGTGTTGTGTTGTTTTGTCTTGTCTTGTCTTGTCTTGTCTTGTCTTGTCTTGTCTTGTCTTGCCTTATCTTGCCTTGTCTTGTCTTGTCTGGTCTTGTTTTGTCTTGTCTTGTCTTGTCTTGTCTTATATTGTCTTGTCTAGTCTTGTCATGTCGTGTGTTGTGTTGTTTTGTCTTGTCTTGTTGTGTATTGTCATGTCTTATATTGTCTTGTCTTGTCTTGTCTTGTCTTGTCATGTCATGTCATGTCGTGTGTTGTGTTGTTTTGTCTTGTCTTGTTTTGTCTTGTCATGTCTTGTCTTGTCTTGTCTTGTCTTGTCTTGTGTTGTCTTGTCTTGTCTTGTCTTGTCTTGTCTTGTCTTGTCTTGTCTTGTCTTGTCTTGTCTTGTCTTGTGTTGTCTTGTCTTGTCTTGTTTTATGTTGTGTTGTCTTGTCTTGTTTTGTCATGTCGTGTGTTGTGTTGTTTTGTCTTGTCTTGTCTTGTCTTGTCTGGTCTTGTTTTGTCTTGTCTTGTCTTGTCTTGTCTTATATTGTCTTGTCTAGTCTTGTCATGTCGTGTGTTGTGTTGTTTTGTCTTGTCTTGTTGTGTATTGTCATGTCTTATATTGTCTTGTCTTGTCTTGTCTTGTCTTGTCATGTCATGTCATGTCGTGTGTTGTGTTGTTTTGTCTTGTCTTGTTTTGTCTTGTCATGTCTTGTCTTGTCTTGTCTTGTCTTGTCTTGTGTTGTCTTGTCTTGTCTTGTCTTGTCTTGTCTTGTCTTGTCTTGTCTTGTCTTGTCTTGTCTTGTCTTGCCTTGTCTTGTCTTGTCTGGTCTTGTTTTGTCTTGTCTTGTCTTGTCTTGTCTTGTCTTGTCTTGTCTTGTCTTGTCTTGTCTTGTCTTGTCTTGTCTTGTCTTGTCTTGTCTTGTCTTGTCTTGTCTTGTCTTGTCTTGTCTTGTCTTGTCTTGTCTTGTCTTGTCTTGTCTTGTCTTGTCTTGTCTTGTCTTGTCATGTCTTGTCTTGTCCTGTTTTGTCTTGTCTTGTATTGTCTTGTTTTCTCATGTAATGTCATGTCGTGTGTTGTGTTGTTTTGTCTTGTCTTGTGTTGTTTTGTCGTGTTATGTCTTGTCTTGTCTTCTCTTGTCTTGTCCTGTCCTGTCGTGTGTTGTGTTGTTTTGTCTTGTCTTGTCATGTCATGTCATGTCGTGTCTTGTGTTGCTTTGTCTTATCTTGTCTTGTCTTGTCTTGTCTTGTCTTGTCTTGTCTTGTTTTGTCTTGTCTTGTCTTGTCTTGTGTTGTCTTGTCTTGTCTTGTCTTGTCTTGTCTTGTCTTGTCTTGTCTTGTCTTGTCTTGTCTTGTCTTGTCTTGTCTTGTCTTGTCTTGTCTTGTCTTGTCTTGTCTTGTTTTGTCTTGTCTTGTCTTGTCTTGTCTTGTGTTGTCTTGTCTTGTCTTGTCTTGTCTTGTCTTGTCTTGTCTTGTCTTGTCTTGTCTTGTCTTGTTTTATGTTGTCTTGTCTTGTCTTGTTTTGTCATGTAATGTCATGTCGTGTGTTGTGTTGTTTTGTCTTGTCATTTCTTATATTGTCTTATCTTGTCTTGTGATGTCATGTCGTGTGTTGTGTTGTTTTGTCTTGTCATGTCTTGTCTTGTCTTTTCTTGTCTTGTCCTGTCCTGTCCTGTCGTGTGTTGTGTTGTTTTGTCTTGTCTTGTCATGTCATGTCATGTCGTGTCTTGTGTTGCTTTGTCTTGTCTTGTCATGTCTTGTCTTGTCTTTTCTTGTCTTGTCCTGTCCTGTCCTGTCGTGTGTTGTGTTGTTTTGTCTTGTCTTGTCATGTCATGTCATGTCGTGTCTTGTGTTGCTTTGTCTTGTCTTGTCATGTCGTGTGTTGTGTTGTTTTGTCTTGTCTTGTTGTGTATTGTCATGTCTTATATTGTCTTGTCTTGTCTTGTCTTGTCATGTCATGTCATGTCGTGTGTTGTGTTGTGTTGTTTTGTCTTGTCTTGTCATGTCATGTCATGTCGTGTCTTGTGTTGCTTTGTCATGTCATGTCATGTCGTGTCCTGTGTTGCTTTGTCTTGTCCTGTCCTGTCGTGTGTTGTGTTGTTTTGTCTTGTCTTGTCATGTCATGTCGTGTCTTGTGTTGCTTTGTCTTGTCCTGTCCTGTCGTGTGTTGTCTTGTCTTGTCTTGTCTTGTCATGTCATGTCATGTCGTGTGTTGTGTTGTTTTGTCTTGTCTTGTTTTGTCTTGTCATGTCTTGTCTTGTCTTGTCTTGTCTTGTCTTGTCTTGTCTTGTCTTGTCTTGTCTTGTCTTGTCTTGTCTTGTCTTGTCTTGTCTTGTCTTGTCTTGTCTTGTCTTGTCTTGTCTTGTCTTGTCTTGTCTTGTCTTGTCTTGTCTTGTCTTGTTGTGTATTGTCATGTCTTATATTGTCTTGTCTTGTCTTGTCTTGTCTTGTCTTGTCATGTCATGTCTTGTTTTGTCTTGTCATGTCTTGTCTTGTCTTGTCTTGTCCTGTCCTGTCGTGTGTTGTGTTGTTTTGTCTTGTCTTGTCATGTCATGTCATGTCATGTCGTGTATTGTGTTGCTTTGTCATGTCATGTCATGTCGTGTCTTGTGTTGCTTTGTCTTGTCCTGTCCTGTCGTGTGTTGTCTTGTCTTGTCTTGTCTTGTCTTGTCATGTCATGTCATGTCGTGTGTTGTGTTGTTTTGTCTTGTCTTGTTTTGTCTTGTCATGTCTTGTCTTGTCTTGTCTTGTCTTGTCTTGTCTTGTCTTGTCTTGTCTTGTCTTGTCTTGTCTTGTCTTGTCTTGTCTTGTCTTGTCTTGTCTTGTCTTGTCTTGTCTTGTCTTGTCTTGTCTTGTCTTGTCTTGTCTTGTCTTGTCTTGTCTTGTCTTGTCTTGTCTTGTCTTGTCTTGTCTTGTCTTGTTTTGTCTTGTCTTGTCATGTCATGTCATGTCATGTCGTGTATTGTGTTGCTTTGTCATGTCATGTCATGTCGTGTCTTGTGTTGCTTTGTCTTGTCCTGTCCTGTCGTGTGTTGTCTTGTCTTGTCTTGTCTTGTCATGTCATGTCATGTCGTGTGTTGTGTTGTTTTGTCTTGTCTTGTTTTGTCTTGTCATGTCTTGTCTTGTCTTGTCTTGTCTTGTCTTGTCTTGTCTTGTCTTGTCTTGTCTTGTCTTGTCTTGTCTTGTCTTGTCTTGTCTTGTCTTGTCTTGTCTTGTCTTGTCTTGTCTTGTCTTGTCTTGTCTTGTCTTGTCTTGTCTTGTCTTGTCTTGTCTTGTCTTGTCTTGTCTTGTCTTGTCTTGTCTTGTCTTGTCTTGTCTTGTCTTGTCTTGTCTTGTCTTGTCTTGTCTTGTCTTGTCTTGTCTTGTCTTGTCTTGTCTTGTTTTATGTTGTCTTGTCTTGTCTTGTTTTGTCATGTAATGTCATGTCGTGTGTTGTGTTGTTTTGTCTTGTCATTTCTTATATTGTCTTATCTTGTCTTGTGATGTCATGTCGTGTGTTGTGTTGTTTTGTCTTGTCATGTCTTGTCTTGTCTTTTCTTGTCTTGTCCTGTCCTGTCCTGTCGTGTGTTGTGTTGTTTTGTCTTGTCTTGTCATGTCATGTCATGTCGTGTCTTGTGTTGCTTTGTCTTGTCTTGTCATGTCTTGTCTTGTCTTTTCTTGTCTTGTCCTGTCCTGTCCTGTCGTGTGTTGTGTTGTTTTGTCTTGTCTTGTCATGTCATGTCATGTCGTGTCTTGTGTTGCTTTGTCTTGTCTTGTCATGTCGTGTGTTGTGTTGTTTTGTCTTGTCTTGTTGTGTATTGTCATGTCTTATATTGTCTTGTCTTGTCTTGTCTTGTCATGTCATGTCATGTCGTGTGTTGTGTTGTGTTGTTTTGTCTTGTCTTGTCATGTCATGTCATGTCGTGTCTTGTGTTGCTTTGTCATGTCATGTCATGTCGTGTCCTGTGTTGCTTTGTCTTGTCCTGTCCTGTCGTGTGTTGTGTTGTTTTGTCTTGTCTTGTCATGTCATGTCATGTCATGTCGTGTCTTGTGTTGCTTTGTCTTGTCCTGTCCTGTCGTGTGTTGTCTTGTCTTGTCTTGTCTTGTCATGTCATGTCATGTCGTGTGTTGTGTTGTTTTGTCTTGTCTTGTTTTGTCTTGTCATGTCTTGTCTTGTCTTGTCTTGTCTTGTCTTGTCTTGTCTTGTCTTGTCTTGTCTTGTCTTGTCTTGTCTTGTCTTGTCTTGTCTTGTCTTGTCTTGTCTTGTCTTGTCTTGTCTTGTCTTGTCTTGTCTTGTCTTGTCTTGTCTTGTCTTGTCTTGTTGTGTATTGTCATGTCTTATATTGTCTTGTCTTGTCTTGTCTTGTCTTGTCTTGTCATGTCATGTCTTGTTTTGTCTTGTCATGTCTTGTCTTGTCTTGTCTTGTCCTGTCCTGTCGTGTGTTGTGTTGTTTTGTCTTGTCTTGTCATGTCATGTCATGTCATGTCGTGTATTGTGTTGCTTTGTCATGTCATGTCATGTCGTGTCTTGTGTTGCTTTGTCTTGTCCTGTCCTGTCGTGTGTTGTCTTGTCTTGTCTTGTCTTGTCATGTCATGTCGTGTGTTGTGTTGTGTTGTTTTGTCTTGTCTTGTTTTGTCTTGTCATGTCTTGTCTTGTCTTGTCTTGTCTTGTCTTGTCTTGTCTTGTCTTGTCTTGTCTTGTCTTGTCTTGTCTTGTCTTGTCTTGTCTTGTCTTGTCTTGTCTTGTCTTGTCTTGTCATGTCATGTCATGTCGTGTGTTGTGTTGTTTTGTCTTGTCTTTTTTTGTCTTGTCATGTCTTGTCTTGGCTTGTCTTGTCTTGTTTTGTCTTGTCATGTCTTGTCTTGTCTTGTCTTGTCTTGTCATGTCATGTCTTGTCTTGTCTTGTCTTGTCTTGTCTTGTCTTGTCTTGTCTTGTCTTGTTTTGTCTTGTCTTGTTGTGTATTGTCATGTCTTATATTGTCTTGTCTTGTCTTGTCATGTCTTGTCATGTCGTGTGTTGTGTTGTTTTGTCTTGTCTTGTCTTGTCTTGTCTTGTCTTGTCTTGTCTTGTCTTGCCTTATCTTGCCTTGTCTTGTCTTGTCTGGTCTTGTTTTGTCTTGTCTTGTCTTGTCTTGTCTTATATTGTCTTGTCTAGTCTTGTCATGTCGTGTGTTGTGTTGTTTTGTCTTGTCTTGTTGTGTATTGTCATGTCTTATATTGTCTTGTCTTGTCTTGTCTTGTCTTGTCATGTCATGTCATGTCGTGTGTTGTGTTGTTTTGTCTTGTCTTGTTTTGTCTTGTCATGTCTTGTCTTGTCTTGTCTTGTCTTGTCTTGTGTTGTCTTGTCTTGTCTTGTCTTGTCTTGTCTTGTCTTGTCTTGTCTTGTCTTGTCTTGTCTTGTGTTGTCTTGTCTTGTCTTGTTTTATGTTGTGTTGTCTTGTCTTGTTTTGTCATGTCGTGTGTTGTGTTGTTTTGTCTTGTCTTGTCTTGTCTTGTCTGGTCTTGTTTTGTCTTGTCTTGTCTTGTCTTGTCTTATATTGTCTTGTCTAGTCTTGTCATGTCGTGTGTTGTGTTGTTTTGTCTTGTCTTGTTGTGTATTGTCATGTCTTATATTGTCTTGTCTTGTCTTGTCTTGTCTTGTCATGTCATGTCATGTCGTGTGTTGTGTTGTTTTGTCTTGTCTTGTTTTGTCTTGTCATGTCTTGTCTTGTCTTGTCTTGTCTTGTCTTGTGTTGTCTTGTCTTGTCTTGTCTTGTCTTGTCTTGTCTTGTCTTGTCTTGTCTTGTCTTGTCTTGTCTTGCCTTGTCTTGTCTTGTCTGGTCTTGTTTTGTCTTGTCTTGTCTTGTCTTGTCTTGTCTTGTCTTGTCTTGTCTTGTCTTGTCTTGTCTTGTCTTGTCTTGTCTTGTCTTGTCTTGTCTTGTCTTGTCTTGTCTTGTCTTGTCTTGTCTTGTCTTGTCTTGTCTTGTCTTGTCTTGTCTTGTCTTGTCTTGTCATGTCTTGTCTTGTCCTGTTTTGTCTTGTCTTGTATTGTCTTGTTTTCTCATGTAATGTCATGTCGTGTGTTGTGTTGTTTTGTCTTGTCTTGTGTTGTTTTGTCGTGTTATGTCTTGTCTTGTCTTCTCTTGTCTTGTCCTGTCCTGTCGTGTGTTGTGTTGTTTTGTCTTGTCTTGTCATGTCATGTCATGTCGTGTCTTGTGTTGCTTTGTCTTATCTTGTCTTGTCTTGTCTTGTCTTGTCTTGTCTTGTCTTGTTTTGTCTTGTCTTGTCTTGTCTTGTGTTGTCTTGTCTTGTCTTGTCTTGTCTTGTCTTGTCTTGTCTTGTCTTGTCTTGTCTTGTCTTGTCTTGTCTTGTCTTGTCTTGTCTTGTCTTGTCTTGTCTTGTCTTGTCTTGTCTTGTTTTGTCTTGTCTTGTCTTGTCTTGTGTTGTCTTGTCTTGTCTTGTCTTGTCTTGTCTTGTCTTGTCTTGTCTTGTTTTATGTTGTCTTGTCTTGTCTTGTTTTGTCATGTAATGTCATGTCGTGTGTTGTGTTGTTTTGTCTTGTCATTTCTTATATTGTCTTATCTTGTCTTGTGATGTCATGTCGTGTGTTGTGTTGTTTTGTCTTGTCATGTCTTGTCTTGTCTTTTCTTGTCTTGTCCTGTCCTGTCCTGTCGTGTGTTGTGTTGTTTTGTCTTGTCTTGTCATGTCATGTCATGTCGTGTCTTGTGTTGCTTTGTCTTGTCTTGTCATGTCTTGTCTTGTCTTTTCTTGTCTTGTCCTGTCCTGTCCTGTCGTGTGTTGTGTTGTTTTGTCTTGTCTTGTCATGTCATGTCATGTCGTGTCTTGTGTTGCTTTGTCTTGTCTTGTCATGTCGTGTGTTGTGTTGTTTTGTCTTGTCTTGTTGTGTATTGTCATGTCTTATATTGTCTTGTCTTGTCTTGTCTTGTCATGTCATGTCATGTCGTGTGTTGTGTTGTGTTGTTTTGTCTTGTCTTGTCATGTCATGTCATGTCGTGTCTTGTGTTGCTTTGTCATGTCATGTCATGTCGTGTCCTGTGTTGCTTTGTCTTGTCCTGTCCTGTCGTGTGTTGTGTTGTTTTGTCTTGTCTTGTCATGTCATGTCGTGTCTTGTGTTGCTTTGTCTTGTCCTGTCCTGTCGTGTGTTGTCTTGTCTTGTCTTGTCTTGTCATGTCATGTCATGTCGTGTGTTGTGTTGTTTTGTCTTGTCTTGTTTTGTCTTGTCATGTCTTGTCTTGTCTTGTCTTGTCTTGTCTTGTCTTGTCTTGTCTTGTCTTGTCTTGTCTTGTCTTGTCTTGTCTTGTCTTGTCTTGTCTTGTCTTGTCTTGTCTTGTCTTGTCTTGTCTTGTCTTGTCTTGTCTTGTCTTGTCTTGTTGTGTATTGTCATGTCTTATATTGTCTTGTCTTGTCTTGTCTTGTCTTGTCTTGTCATGTCATGTCTTGTTTTGTCTTGTCATGTCTTGTCTTGTCTTGTCTTGTCCTGTCCTGTCGTGTGTTGTGTTGTTTTGTCTTGTCTTGTCATGTCATGTCATGTCATGTCGTGTATTGTGTTGCTTTGTCATGTCATGTCATGTCGTGTCTTGTGTTGCTTTGTCTTGTCCTGTCCTGTCGTGTGTTGTCTTGTCTTGTCTTGTCTTGTCATGTCATGTCATGTCGTGTGTTGTGTTGTTTTGTCTTGTCTTGTTTTGTCTTGTCATGTCTTGTCTTGTCTTGTCTTGTCTTGTCTTGTCTTGTCTTGTCTTGTCTTGTCTTGTCTTGTCTTGTCTTGTCTTGTCTTGTCTTGTCTTGTCTTGTCTTGTCTTGTCTTGTCTTGTCTTGTCTTGTCTTGTCTTGTCTTGTCTTGTCTTGTTGTGTATTGTCATGTCTTATATTGTCTTGTCTTGTCTTGTCTTGTCTTGTCATGTCATGTCATGTCGTGTGTTGTGTTGTTTTGTCTTGTCTTTTTTTGTCTTGTCATGTCTTGTCTTGTCTTGTCTTGTCTTGTTTTGTCTTGTCATGTCTTGTCTTGTCTTGTCTTGTCTTGTCATGTCTTGTCTTGTCTTGTCTTGTCTTGTCTTGTCTTGTCTTGTCTTGTCTTGTCTTGTCTTGTTTTGTCTTGTCTTGTTGTGTATTGTCATGTCTTATATTGTCTTGTCTTGTCTTGTCTTGTCTTGTCATGTCTTGTCATGTCGTGTGTTGTGTTGTTTTGTCTTGTCTTGTTGTGTATTGTCATGTCTTATATTGTCTTGTCTTGTCTTGTCTTGTCTTGTCATGTCATGTCATGTCGTGTGTTGTGTTGTTTTGTCTTGTCTTGTTTTGTCTTGTCATGTCATGTCTTGTGTTGCTTTGTCATGTCATGTCATGTCGTGTCTTGTTTTGCTTTGTCATGTCATGTCATGTCGTGTCTTGTCTTCTCCTCGTCTTGTCCTGTCCTGTCGTGTGTTGTGTTGTTTTGTCTTGTCTTGTCATGTCATGTCATGTCGTGTCTTGTGTTGCTTTGTCATGTCATGTCATGTCGTGTCTTGTGTTGCTTTGTCTTGTCCTGTCCTGTCGTGTGTTGTGTTGTTTTGTCTTGTCTTGTCATGTCATGTCATGTCATGTCGTGTGTTGTGTTGCTTTGTCATGTCATGTCATGTCGTGTCTTGTGTTGCTTTGTCTTGTCCTGTCCTGTCGTGTGTTGTCTTGTCTTGTCTTGTCTTGTCTTGTCATGTCATGTCATGTCGTATGTTGTGTTGTTTTGTCTTGTCTTGTCTTGTCTTGTCTTGTCTTGTCTTGTCTTGTCTTGTCTTGTCTTGTCTTGTCTTGTCTTGTCTTGTCTTGTCTTGTCTTGTCTTGTCTTGTCTTGTCTTGTCTTGTCTTGTCTTGTCTTGTCTTGTCTTGTCTTGTCTTGTCTTGTCCTGTCTTTTCTTGTCTTGTCTTGTCTTGTCTTGTCTTGTCATGTCATGTCATGTCGTGTCTTGTGTTGCTTTGTCATGTCATGTCATGTCGTGTCTTGTGTTGCTTTGTCTTGTCCTGTCCTGTCGTGTGTGGTCTTGTCTTGTCTTGTCTTGTCATGTCATGTCATGTCGTGTGTTGTGTTGTTTTGTCTTGTCTTGTTTTGTCTTGTCATGTCTTGTCTTGTCTTGTCTTGTCTTGGCTTGTCTTGTCTTGTCTTGTCTTGTCTTGTCTTGTCTTGTCTTGTCTTGTCTTGTCTTGTCTTGTCTTGTCATGTCATGTCATGTCGTGTGTTGTGTTGTTTTGTCTTGTCTTGTTTTGTCTTGTCATGTCTTGTCTTGTCTTGTCTTGTCTTGTCTTGTGTTGTCTTGTCTTGTCTTGTCTTGTCTTGTCTTGTCTTGTCTTGTCTTGTCTTGTCTTGTCTTGTCTTGTCTTGTCTTGTCTTGTGTTGTCTTGTCTTGTCTTGTTTTATGTTGTGTTGTCTTGTCTTGTTTTGTCATGTAATGTCATGTCGTGTGTTGTGTTGTTTTGTCTTGTCTTGTCTTCTCCTTGTCTTGTCTTGTCATGTCGTGTGTTGTGTTGTTTTGTCTTGTCATGTCTTATATTGTCTTGTCTTGTCTTGTCTTGTGATGTCATGTCGTGTGTTGTGTTGTTTTGTCTTGTCATGTCATGTCATGTGTTGTGTTGTGTTGTTTTGTCTTGTCTTGTCTTGTCTTGTCTTGTCTTGCCTTATCTTGCCTTGTCTTGTCTTGTCTGGTCTTGTTTTGTCTTGTCTTGTCTTGTCTTGTGTTGTCTTGTCTTGTCTTGTCTTGTCTTGTCTTGTCTTGTCTTGTCTTGTCTTGTCTTGTCTTGTCTTGTCTTGTCTTGTCTTGTCTTGTCTTGTCTTGTCATGTCTTGTCTTGTCTTGTTTTGTCTTGTCTTGTATTGTCTTGTTTTCTCATGTAATGTCATGTCGTGTGTTGTGTTGTTTTGTCTTGTCTTGTGTTGTTTTGTCGTGTTATGTCTTGTCTTGTCTTCTCTTGTCTTGTCCTGTCCTGTCGTGTGTTGTGTTGTTTTGTCTTGTCTTGTCATGTCATGTCATGTCGTGTCTTGTGTTGCTTTGTCTTATCTTGTCTTGTCTTGTCTTGTCTTGTCTTGTCTTGTCTTGTTTTGTCTTTTCTTGTCTTGTCTTGTGTTGTCTTGTCTTGTCTTGTCTTGTCTTGTCTTGTCTTGTCTTGTCTTGTCTTGTCTTGTCTTGTCTTGTCTTGTCTTGTCTTGTCTTGTCTTGTTTTGTCTTGTCTTGTCTTGTCTTGTGTTGTCTTGTCTTGTCTTGTCTTGTCTTGTCTTGTCTTGTCTTGTCTTGTCTTGTCTTGTCTTGTCTTGTCTTGTTTTATGTTGTCTTGTCTTGTCTTGTTTTGTCATGTAATGTCATGTCGTGTGTTGTGTTGTTTTGTCTTGTCATTTCTTATATTGTCTTATCTTGTCTTGTGATGTCATGTCGTGTGTTGTGTTGTTTTGTCTTGTCATGTCTTGTCTTGTCTTTTCTTGTCTTGTCCTGTCCTGTCCTGTCGTGTGTTGTGTTGTTTTGTCTTGTCTTGTCATGTCATGTCATGTCGTGTCTTGTGTTGCTTTGTCTTGTCTTGTCATGTCTTGTCTTGTCTTTTCTTGTCTTGTCCTGTCCTGTCCTGTCGTGTGTTGTGTTGTTTTGTCTTGTCTTGTCATGTCATGTCATGTCGTGTCTTGTGTTGCTTTGTCTTGTCTTGTCATGTCGTGTGTTGTGTTGTTTTGTCTTGTCTTGTTGTGTATTGTCATGTCTTATATTGTCTTGTCTTGTCTTGTCTTGTCATGTCATGTCATGTCGTGTGTTGTGTTGTGTTGTTTTGTCTTGTCTTGTCATGTCATGTCATGTCGTGTCTTGTGTTGCTTTGTCATGTCATGTCATGTCGTGTCCTGTGTTGCTTTGTCTTGTCCTGTCCTGTCGTGTGTTGTGTTGTTTTGTCTTGTCTTGTCATGTCATGTCATGTCATGTCGTGTCTTGTGTTGCTTTGTCTTGTCTTGTTTTGTCTTGTCATGTCTTGTCTTGTCTTGTCTTGTCTTGTCTTGTCTTGTCTTGTCTTGTCTTGTCTTGTCTTGTCTTGTCTTGTCTTGTCTTGTCTTGTCTTGTCTTGTCTTGTCTTGTCTTGTCTTGTCTTGTCTTGTCTTGTCTTGTCTTGTCTTGTCTTGTCTTGTCTTGTCTTGTCTTGTCTTGTCTTGTCTTGTCTTGTCTTGTCTTGTCTTGTCTTGTCTTGTCTTGTCTTGTCTTGTCTTGTCTTGTCTTGTCTTGTCTTGTCTTGTCTTGTCTTGTCTTGTCTTGTCTTGTCTTGTCTTGTCTTGTCTTGTCTTGTCTTGTCTTGTCTTGTCTTGTCTTGTCTTGTCTTGTCTTGTCTTGTCTTGTCTTGTCTTGTCTTGTCTTGTCTTGTCTTGTCTTGTCTTGTCTTGTCTTGTCTTGTCTTGTCTTGTCTTGTCTTGTCTTGTCTTGTTGTGTATTGTCATGTCTTATATTGTCTTGTCTTGTCTTGTCTTGTCTTGTCTTGTCATGTCATGTCTTGTTTTGTCTTGTCATGTCTTGTCTTGTCTTGTCTTGTCCTGTCCTGTCGTGTGTTGTGTTGTTTTGTCTTGTCTTGTCATGTCATGTCATGTCATGTCGTGTATTGTGTTGCTTTGTCATGTCATGTCATGTCGTGTCTTGTGTTGCTTTGTCTTGTCCTGTCCTGTCGTGTGTTGTCTTGTCTTGTCTTGTCTTGTCATGTCATGTCATGTCGTGTGTTGTGTTGTTTTGTCTTGTCTTGTTTTGTCTTGTCATGTCTTGTCTTGTCTTGTCTTGTCTTGTCTTGTCTTGTCTTGTCTTGTCTTGTCTTGTCTTGTCTTGTCTTGTCTTGTCTTGTCTTGTCTTGTCTTGTCTTGTCTTGTCTTGTCTTGTCTTGTCTTGTCTTGTCTTGTCTTGTCTTGTCTTGTCTTGTTGTGTATTGTCATGTCTTATATTGTCTTGTCTTGTCTTGTCTTGTCTTGTCATGTCATGTCATGTCGTGTGTTGTGTTGTTTTGTCTTGTCTTTTTTTGTCTTGTCATGTCTTGTCTTGTCTTGTCTTGTTTTGTCTTGTCATGTCTTGTCTTGTCTTGTCTTGTCTTGTCATGTCTTGTCTTGTCTTGTCTTGTCTTGTCTTGTCTTGTCTTGTCTTGTCTTGTCTTGTCTTGTTTTGTCTTGTCTTGTTGTGTATTGTCATGTCTTATATTGTCTTGTCTTGTCTTGTCTTGTCTTGTCATGTCTTGTCATGTCGTGTGTTGTGTTGTTTTGTCTTGTCATGTCTTATATTGTCTTGTCTTGTCTTGTCTTGTCTTGTCTTGTCTTGTCTTGTCTTGTCTTGTCTTGTCTTGTTGTGTATTGTCATGTCTTATATTGTCTTGTCTTGTCTTGTCTTGTCTTGTCATGTCATGTCTTGTTTTGTCTTGTCATGTCTTGTCTTGTCTTGTCTTGTCCTGTCCTGTCGTGTGTTGTGTTGTTTTGTCTTGTCTTGTCATGTCATGTCATGTCATGTCGTGTATTGTGTTGCTTTGTCATGTCATGTCATGTCGTGTCTTGTGTTGCTTTGTCTTGTCCTGTCCTGTCGTGTGTTGTCTTGTCTTGTCTTGTCTTGTCATGTCATGTCATGTCGTGTGTTGTGTTGTTTTGTCTTGTCTTGTTTTGTCTTGTCATGTCTTGTCTTGTCTTGTCTTGTCTTGTCTTGTCTTGTCTTGTCTTGTCTTGTCTTGTCTTGTCTTGTCTTGTCTTGTCTTGTCTTGTCTTGTCTTGTCTTGTCTTGTCTTGTCTTGTCTTGTCTTGTCTTGTCTTGTCTTGTCTTGTCTTGTCTTGTTGTGTATTGTCATGTCTTATATTGTCTTGTCTTGTCTTGTCTTGTCTTGTCATGTCATGTCATGTCGTGTGTTGTGTTGTTTTGTCTTGTCTTTTTTTGTCTTGTCATGTCTTGTCTTGTCTTGTCTTGTCTTGTTTTGTCTTGTCATGTCTTGTCTTGTCTTGTCTTGTCTTGTCATGTCTTGTCTTGTCTTGTCTTGTCTTGTCTTGTCTTGTCTTGTCTTGTCTTGTTTTGTCTTGTCTTGTTGTGTATTGTCATGTCTTATATTGTCTTGTCTTGTCTTGTCTTGTCTTGTCTTGTCATGTCTTGTCATGTCGTGTGTTGTGTTGTTTTGTCTTGTCTTGTTGTGTATTGTCATGTCTTATATTGTCTTGTCTTGTCTTGTCTTGTCTTGTCATGTCATGTCATGTCGTGTGTTGTGTTGTTTTGTCTTGTCTTGTTTTGTCTTGTCATGTCATGTCTTGTGTTGCTTTGTCATGTCATGTCATGTCGTGTCTTGTTTTGCTTTGTCATGTCATGTCATGTCGTGTCTTGTCTTCTCCTCGTCTTGTCCTGTCCTGTCGTGTGTTGTGTTGTTTTGTCTTGTCTTGTCATGTCATGTCATGTCGTGTCTTGTGTTGCTTTGTCATGTCATGTCATGTCGTGTCTTGTGTTGCTTTGTCTTGTCCTGTCCTGTCGTGTGTTGTGTTGTTTTGTCTTGTCTTGTCATGTCATGTCATGTCATGTCGTGTGTTGTGTTGCTTTGTCATGTCATGTCATGTCGTGTCTTGTGTTGCTTTGTCTTGTCCTGTCCTGTCGTGTGTTGTCTTGTCTTGTCTTGTCTTGTCTTGTCATGTCATGTCATGTCGTATGTTGTGTTGTTTTGTCTTGTCTTGTCTTGTCTTGTCTTGTCTTGTCTTGTCTTGTCTTGTCTTGTCTTGTCTTGTCTTGTCTTGTCTTGTCTTGTCTTGTCTTGTCTTGTCTTGTCTTGTCTTGTCTTGTCTTGTCTTGTCTTGTCTTGTCTTGTCTTTTCTTGTCTTGTCTTGTCTTGTCTTGTCTTGTCATGTCATGTCATGTCGTGTCTTGTGTTGCTTTGTCATGTCATGTCATGTCGTGTCTTGTGTTGCTTTGTCTTGTCCTGTCCTGTCGTGTGTTGTGTTGTTTTGTCTTGTCTTGTCATGTCATGTCATGTCATGTCGTGTGTTGCGTTGCTTTGTCATGTCATGTCATGTCGTGTCTTGTGTTGCTTTGTCTTGTCTTGTCTTGTCTTGTCTTGTCTTGTCTTGTCTTGTCTTGTCTTGTCTTGTCTTGTCTTGTCTTGTCTTGTTTTGTCTTGTCTTGTTGTGTATTGTCATGTCTTATATTGTCTTGTCTTGTCTTGTCTTGTCTTGTCATGTCTTGTCATGTCGTGTGTTGTGTTGTTTTGTCTTGTCTTGTTGTGTATTGTCATGTCTTATATTGTCTTGTCTTGTCTTGTCTTGTCTTGTCTTGTCTTGTCTTGTTTTGTCTTGTCTTGTTGTGTATTGTCATGTCTTATATTGTCTTGTCTTGTCTTGTCTTGTCTTGTCTTGTCTTGTCTTGTCTTGTCTTGTCTTTTCTTGTCTTGTCTTGTCTTGTCTTGTCATGTCATGTCATGTCGTGTCTTGTGTTGCTTTGTCATGTCATGTCATGTCGTGTCTTGTGTTGCTTTGTCTTGTCCTGTCCTGTCGTGTGTTGTGTTGTTTTGTCTTGTCTTGTCATGTCATGTCATGTCATGTCGTGTGTTGCGTTGCTTTGTCATGTCATGTCAAGTCGTGTCTTGTCATGTCTTGTCTTGTCTTGTCTTGTCTTGTCTTGTCTTGTCTTGTCTTGTCTTGTCTTGTCTTGTCTTGTCTTGTCTTGTCTTGTCTTGTCTTGTCTTGTCTTGTCTTGTCTTGTCTTGTCTTGTTTTGTCTTGTCTTGTCTTGTCTTGTTGTGTATTGTCATGTCTTGTCTTGTCTTGTCTTGTCTTGTCTTGTCTTGTCTTGTCTTGTCTTGTTTTGTCTTGTCTTGTTGTGTATTGTCATGTCTTATATTGTCTTGTCTTGTCTTGTCTTGTCTTGTCTTGTCTTGTCTTGTCTTGTCTTGTCTTGTCTTGTCATGTCATGTCATGTCGTGTGTTGTGTTGTTTTGTCTTGTCTTGTTTTGTCTTGTCTTGTCTTGTCTTGTCATGTCATGTCATGTCGTGTGTTGCGTTGCTTTGTCATGTCATGTCATGTCGTGTCTTGTCTTGTCTTGTCTTGTCTTGTCTTGTCTTGTCTTGTCTTGTCTTGTCTTGTCTTGTCTTGTCTTGTCTTGTCTTGTCTTGTCTTGTCTTGTCTTGTCTTGTCTTGTCTTGTCTTGTCTTGTCTTGTCTTGTCTTGTCTTGTCTTGTCTTGTCTTGTCTTGTCTTGTCTTGTCTTGTCTTGTCTTGTCTTGTCTTGTCTTGTTTTGTCTTGTTGTGTATTGTCATGTCTTATATTGTCTTGTCTTGTCTTGTCTTGTCTTGTCATGTCTTGTCATGTCGTGTGTTGTGTTGTTTTGTCTTGTTGTGTATTGTCATGTCTTATATTGTCTTGTCTTGTCTTGTCTTGTCTTGTCTTGTCTTGTCTTGTCTTGTCTTGTCTTGTCTTGTCTTGTCTTGTTTTGTCTTGTCTTGTTGTGTATTGTCATGTCTTATATTGTCTTGTCTTGTCTTGTCTTGTCTTGTCTTGTCTTGTCTTGTCTTGTCTTGTCTTGTCTTGTCTTGTCTTGTCTTGTCTTGTCTTGTCTTGTCTTGTCTTGTCTTGTCTTGTCTTGTCTTGTTTTGTCTTGTCTTGTCGTGTATTGTCATGTCTTATATTGTCTTGTCTTGTCTTGTCTTGTCTTGTCTTGTCTTGTCTTGTCTTGTCTTGTCTTGTCTTGTCTTTTTCTTGTCTTGTCTTGTCTTGTCTTGTCTTGTCTTGTCTTGTCTTGTTTTGTCTTGTCTTGTTGTGTATTGTCATGTCTTATATTGTCTTGTCTTGTCTTGTCTTGTCTTGTCATGTCTTGTCATGTCATGTCGTGTCTTGTGTGGCTTTGTCATGTCATGTCATGTCGTGTCTTGTGTTGCTTTGTCTTCTCCTGTCCTGTCGTGTGTTGTGTTGTTTTGTCTTGTCTTGTCATGTCATGTCATGTCATGTCGTGTGTTGTGTTGCTTTGTCATGTCATGTCATGTCGTGTCTTGTGTTGCTTTGTCTTGTCCTGTCCTGTCGTGTGTTGTGTTGTTTTGTCTTGTCTTGTTTTGTCTTGTCATGTCTTGTCTTGTTTTGTCTTGTCTTGTTGTGTATTGTCATGTCTTATATTGTCTTGTCTTGTCTTGTCTTGTCTTGTCTTGTCATGTCATGTCATGTCGTGTCTTGTGTTGCTTTGTCATGTCATGTCATGTCGTGTCTTGTGTTGCTTTGTCTTGTCCTGTCCTGTCGTGTGTTGTGTTGTTTTGTCTTGTCTTGTCATGTCATGTCATGTCATGTCGTGTGTTGTGTTGCTTTGTCATGTCATGTCATGTCGTGTCTTGTGTTGCTTTGTCTTGTCCTGTCCTGTCGTGTGTTGTCTTGTCTTGTCTTGTCATGTCATGTCATGTCGTGTGTTGTGTTGTTTTGTCTTGTCTTGTTTTGTCTTGTCTTGTCTTGTCTTGTCTTGTCTTGTCTTGTCTTGTCTTGTCTTGTCTTGTCTTGTCTTGTCTTGTCTTGTCTTGTCTTGTCTTGTCTTGTCTTGTCTTGTCTTGTCTTGTCTTGTCTTGTCTTGTCTTGTCTTGTCTTGTCTTGTCTTGTCTTGTCTTGTCTTGTCTTGTCTTGTCTTGTCTTGTCTTGTCTTGTCTTGTCTTGTCTTGTCTTGTCTTGTCTTGTCTTGTCTTGTCTTGTCTTGTCTTGTCTTGTCTTGTCTTGTCTTGTCTTGTCTTGTCTTGTCTTGTCTTGTCTTGTCTTGTCTTGTCTTGTCTTGTCTTGTCTTGTCTTGTCTTGTCTTGTCTTGTCTTGTCTTGTCTTGTCTTGTCTTGTCTTGTCTTGTCTTGTCTTGTCTTGTCTTGTCTTGTCTTGTCTTGTCTTGTCTTGTCTTGTCTTGTCTTGTCTTGTCTTGTCTTGTCTTGTCTTGTCTTGTCTTGTTTTGTCTTGTCTTGTCGTGTATTGTCATGTCTTATATTGTCTTGTCTTGTCTTGTCTTGTCTTGTCTTGTCTTGTCTTGTCTTGTCTTGTCTTTTTCTTGTCTTGTCTTGTCTTGTCTTGTCTTGTCTTGTCTTGTCTTGTTTTGTCTTGTCTTGTTGTGTATTGTCATGTCTTATATTGTCTTGTCTTGTCTTGTCTTGTCTTGTCATGTCTTGTCATGTCATGTCGTGTCTTGTGTGGCTTTGTCATGTCATGTCATGTCGTGTCTTGTGTTGCTTTGTCTTCTCCTGTCCTGTCGTGTGTTGTGTTGTTTTGTCTTGTCTTGTCATGTCATGTCATGTCATGTCGTGTGTTGTGTTGCTTTGTCATGTCATGTCATGTCGTGTCTTGTGTTGCTTTGTCTTGTCCTGTCCTGTCGTGTGTTGTGTTGTTTTGTCTTGTCTTGTTTTGTCTTGTCATGTCTTGTCTTGTTTTGTCTTGTCTTGTTGTGTATTGTCATGTCTTATATTGTCTTGTCTTGTCTTGTCTTGTCTTGTCTTGTCATGTCATGTCATGTCGTGTCTTGTGTTGCTTTGTCATGTCATGTCATGTCGTGTCTTGTGTTGCTTTGTCTTGTCCTGTCCTGTCGTGTGTTGTGTTGTTTTGTCTTGTCTTGTCATGTCATGTCATGTCATGTCGTGTGTTGTGTTGCTTTGTCATGTCATGTCATGTCGTGTCTTGTGTTGCTTTGTCTTGTCCTGTCCTGTCGTGTGTTGTCTTGTCTTGTCTTGTCATGTCATGTCATGTCGTGTGTTGTGTTGTTTTGTCTTGTCTTGTTTTGTCTTGTCTTGTCTTGTCTTGTCTTGTCTTGTCTTGTCTTGTCTTGTCTTGTCTTGTCTTGTCTTGTCTTGTCTTGTCTTGTCTTGGCTTGTCTTGTCTTGTCTTGTCTTGTCTTGTCTTGTCTTGTCTTGTCTTGTCTTGTCTTGTCTTGTCTTGTCTTGTCTTGTCTTGTCTTGTCTTGTCTTGTCTTGTCTTGTCTTGTCTTGTCTTGTCTTGTCTTGTCTTGTCTTGTCTTGTCTTGTCTTGTCTTGTCTTGTCTTGTCTTGTCTTGTCTTGTCTTGTCTTGTCTTGTCTTGTCTTGTCTTGTCTTGTCTTGTCTTGTCTTGTCTTGTCTTGTCTTGTCTTGTCTTGTCTTGTCTTGTCTTGTCTTGTCTTGTCTTGTCTTGTCTTGTCTTGTCTTGTCTTGTCTTGTCTTGTCTTGTCTTGTCTTGTCTTGTCTTGTCTTGTCTTGTCTTGTCTTGTCTTGTCTTGTCTTGTCTTGTCTTGTCTTGTCTTGTCTTGTCTTGTCTTGTCTTGTCTTGTCTTGTCTTGTCTTGTCTTGTCTTGTCTTGTCTTGTCTTGTCTTGTCTTGTCTTGTCTTGTCTTGTCTTGTCTTGTCTTGTCTTGTCTTGTCTTGTCTTGTCTTGTCTTGTCTTGTCTTGTCTTGTCTTGTCTTGTCTTGTCTTGTCATGTCGTGTGTTGTGTTGTTTTGTCTTGTCTTGTTGTGTATTGTCATGTCTTATATTGTCTTGTCTTGTCTTGTCTTGTCTTGTCTTGTCTTGTCTTGTCTTGTCTTGTCTTGTCTTGTCTTGTCTTGTCTTGTCTTGTCCTGTCCTGTCGTGTGTTGTGTTGTTTTGTCTTGTCTTGTCATGTCATGTCATGTCGTGTCTTGTGTTGCTTTGTCTTGTCTTGTCTTGTCTTGTCTTGTCATGTCGTGTGTTGTGTTGTTTTGTCTTGTCTTGTTGTGTATTGTCATGTCTTATATTGTCTTGTCTTGTCTTGTCATGTCGTGTGTTGTGTTGTTTTGTCTTGTCTTGTTGTGTATTGTCATGTCTTATATTGTCTTGTCTTGTCTTGTCTTGTCTTGTCATGTCTTGTCTTGTCTTGTCTTGTCTTGTCTTGTCTTGTCTTGTCTTGTCTTGTCTTGTCTTGTCTTGTCTTGTCTTGTCTTGTTTTGTCTTGTCATGTCTTGTCTTGTCGTGTCTTGTCTTGTCTTGTCTTGTCTTGTCTTGTCTTGTCTTGTCTTGTCTTGTCTTGTCTTGTCTTGTCTTGTCTTGTCTTGTCTTGTGTTGTGTTGTCTTGTCTTGTCTTGTTTTATGTTGTGTTGTCTTGTCTTGTTTTGTCATGTAATGTCATGTCGTGTGTTGTGTTGTTTTGTCTTGTCATGTCTTATATTGTCTTGTCTTGTCTTGTCTTGTCTTGTGATGTCATGTCGTGTGTTGTGTTGTTTTGTCTTGTCATGTCATGTCATGTGTTGTGTTGTGTTGTTTTGTCTTGTCTTGTCTTGTCTTGTCTTGTCTTGTCTTGTCTTGCCTTATCTTGCCTTGTCTTGTCTTGTCTGGTCTTGTTTTGTCTTGTCTTGTCTTGTCTTGTCTTATATTGTCTTGTCTTGTCTTGTCATGTCGTGTGTTGTGTTGTTTTGTCTTGTCTTGTTGTGTATTGTCATGTCTTATATTGTCTTGTCTTGTCTTGTCTTGTCTTGTCATGTCATGTCATGTCGTGTGTTGTGTTGTTTTGTCTTGTCTTGTTTTGTCTTGTCATGTCTTGTCTTGTCTTGTCTTGTCTTGTCTTGTGTTGTCTTGTCTTGTCTTGTCTTGTCTTGTCTTGTCTTGTCTTGTCTTGTCTTGTCTTGTCTTGTCTTGTCTTGTCTTGTGTTGTCTTGTCTTGTCTTGTTTTATGTTGTGTTGTCTTGTCTTGTTTTGTCATGTAATGTCATGTCGTGTGTTGTGTTGTTTTGTCTTGTCTTGTCTTCTCCTTGTCTTGTCTTGTCATGTCGTGTGTTGTGTTGTTTTGTCTTGTCATGTCTTATATTGTCTTGTCTTGTCTTGTCTTGTGATGTCATGTCGTGTGTTGTGTTGTTTTGTCTTGTCATGTCATGTCATGTGTTGTGTTGTGTTGTTTTGTCTTGTCTTGTCTTGTCTTGTCTTGTCTTGCCTTATCTTGCCTTGTCTTGTCTTGTCTGGTCTTGTTTTGTCTTGTCTTGTCTTGTCTTGTCTTGTCTTGTCTTGTCTTGTCTTGTCTTGTCTTGTCTTGTCTTGTCTTGTCTTGTCTTGTCTTGTCTTGTCTTGTCTTGTCTTGTCTTGTCTTGTCTTGTCTTGTCTTGTCTTGTCTTGTCTTGTCTTGTCATGTCTTGTCTTGTCTTGTTTTGTCTTGTCTTGTATTGTCTTGTTTTCTCATGTAATGTCATGTCGTGTGTTGTGTTGTTTTGTCTTGTCTTGTGTTGTTTTGTCGTGTTATGTCTTGTCTTGTCTTCTCTTGTCTTGTCCTGTCCTGTCGTGTGTTGTGTTGTTTTGTCTTGTCTTGTCATGTCATGTCATGTCGTGTCTTGTGTTGCTTTGTCTTATCTTGTCTTGTCTTGTCTTGTCTTGTCTTGTCTTGTCTTGTTTTGTCTTGTCTTGTCTTGTCTTGTGTTGTCTTGTCTTGTCTTGTCTTGTCTTGTCTTGTCTTGTCTTGTCTTGTCTTGTCTTGTCTTGTCTTGTCTTGTCTTGTCTTGTCTTGTCTTGTCTTGTTTTGTCTTGTCTTGTCTTGTCTTGTGTTGTCTTGTCTTGTCTTGTCTTGTCTTGTCTTGTCTTGTCTTGTCTTGTCTTGTCTTGTTTTATGTTGTCTTGTCTTGTCTTGTTTTGTCATGTAATGTCATGTCGTGTGTTGTGTTGTTTTGTCTTGTCATTTCTTATATTGTCTTATCTTGTCTTGTGATGTCATGTCGTGTGTTGTGTTGTTTTGTCTTGTCATGTCTTGTCTTGTCTTTTCTTGTCTTGTCCTGTCCTGTCCTGTCGTGTGTTGTGTTGTTTTGTCTTGTCTTGTCATGTCATGTCATGTCGTGTCTTGTGTTGCTTTGTCTTGTCTTGTCATGTCTTGTCTTGTCTTTTCTTGTCTTGTCCTGTCCTGTCCTGTCGTGTGTTGTGTTGTTTTGTCTTGTCTTGTCATGTCATGTCATGTCGTGTCTTGTGTTGCTTTGTCTTGTCTTGTCATGTCGTGTGTTGTGTTGTTTTGTCTTGTCTTGTTGTGTATTGTCATGTCTTATATTGTCTTGTCTTGTCTTGTCTTGTCATGTCATGTCATGTCGTGTGTTGTGTTGTGTTGTTTTGTCTTGTCTTGTCATGTCATGTCATGTCGTGTCTTGTGTTGCTTTGTCATGTCATGTCATGTCGTGTCCTGTGTTGCTTTGTCTTGTCCTGTCCTGTCGTGTGTTGTGTTGTTTTGTCTTGTCTTGTCATGTCATGTCATGTCATGTCGTGTCTTGTGTTGCTTTGTCTTGTCCTGTCCTGTCGTGTGTTGTCTTGTCTTGTCTTGTCTTGTCATGTCATGTCATGTCGTGTGTTGTGTTGTTTTGTCTTGTCTTGTTTTGTCTTGTCATGTCTTGTCTTGTCTTGTCTTGTCTTGTCTTGTCTTGTCTTGTCTTGTCTTGTCTTGTCTTGTCTTGTCTTTTCTTGTCTTGTCTTGTCTTGTCTTGTCTTGTCTTGTCTTGTCTTGTCTTGTCTTGTCTTGTCTTGTCTTGTTGTGTATTGTCATGTCTTATATTGTCTTGTCTTGTCTTGTCTTGTCTTGTCTTGTCATGTCATGTCTTGTTTTGTCTTGTCATGTCTTGTCTTGTCTTGTCTTGTCCTGTCCTGTCGTGTGTTGTGTTGTTTTGTCTTGTCTTGTCATGTCATGTCATGTCATGTCGTGTATTGTGTTGCTTTGTCATGTCATGTCATGTCGTGTCTTGTGTTGCTTTGTCTTGTCCTGTCCTGTCGTGTGTTGTCTTGTCTTGTCTTGTCTTGTCATGTCATGTCGTGTGTTGTGTTGTGTTGTTTTGTCTTGTCTTGTTTTGTCTTGTCATGTCTTGTCTTGTCTTGTCTTGTCTTGTCTTGTCTTGTCTTGTCTTGTCTTGTCTTGTCTTGTCTTGTCTTGTCTTGTCTTGTCTTGTCTTGTCTTGTCTTGTCTTGTCTTGTCTTGTCTTGTCTTGTCTTGTCTTGTCTTGTCTTGTCTTGTCTTGTCTTGTCTTGTCTTGTCTTGTCTTGTCTTGTTGTGTATTGTCATGTCTTATATTGTCTTGTCTTGTCTTGTCTTGTCTTGTCATGTCATGTCATGTCGTGTGTTGTGTTGTTTTGTCTTGTCTTTTTTTGTCTTGTCATGTCTTGTCTTGTCTTGTCTTGTCTTGTTTTGTCTTGTCATGTCTTGTCTTGTCTTGTCTTGTCTTGTCATGTCATGTCTTGTCTTGTCTTGTCTTGTCTTGTCTTGTCTTGTCTTGTCTTGTCTTGTCTTGTCTTGTTTTGTCTTGTCTTGTTGTGTATTGTCATGTCTTATATTGTCTTGTCTTGTCTTGTCATGTCTTGTCATGTCGTGTGTTGTGTTGTTTTGTCTTGTCTTGTTGTGTATTGTCATGTCTTATATTGTCTTGTCTTGTCTTGTCTTGTCTTGTCATGTCATGTCATGTCGTGTGTTGTGTTGTTTTGTCCTGTCTTGTTTTGTCTTGTCATGTCATGTCTTGTGTTGCTTTGTCATGTCATGTCATGTCGTGTCTTGTTTTGCTTTGTCATGTCATGTCATGTCGTGTCTTGTCTTCTCCTCGTCTTGTCCTGTCCTGTCGTGTGTTGTGTTGTTTTGTCTTGTCTTGTCATGTCATGTCATGTCGTGTCTTGTGTTGCTTTGTCATGTCATGTCATGTCGTGTCTTGTGTTGCTTTGTCTTGTCCTGTCCTGTCGTGTGTTGTGTTGTTTTGTCTTGTCTTGTCATGTCATGTCATGTCATGTCGTGTGTTGTGTTGCTTTGTCATGTCATGTCATGTCGTGTCTTGTGTTGCTTTGTCTTGTCCTGTCCTGTCGTGTGTTGTCTTGTCTTGTCTTGTCTTGTCTTGTCATGTCATGTCATGTCGTATGTTGTGTTGTTTTGTCTTGTCTTGTCTTGTCTTGTCTTGTCTTGTCTTGTCTTGTCTTGTCTTGTCTTGTCTTGTCTTGTCTTGTCTTGTCTTGTCTTGTCTTGTCTTGTCTTGTCTTGTCTTGTCTTGTCTTGTCTTGTCTTGTCTTGTCTTGTCTTGTCTTGTCTTGTCTTGTCTTGTCTTGTCTTTTCTTGTCTTGTCTTGTCTTGTCTTGTCTTGTCATGTCATGTCATGTCATGTCGTGTCTTGTGTTGCTTTGTCATGTCATGTCATGTCGTGTCTTGTGTTGCTTTGTCTTGTCCTGTCCTGTCGTGTGTTGTGTTGTTTTGTCTTGTCTTGTCATGTCATGTCATGTCATGTCGTGTGTTGCGTTGCTTTGTCATGTCATGTCATGTCGTGTCTTGTGTTGCTTTGTCTTGTCCTGTCCTGTCGTGTGTTGTCTTGTCTTGTCTTGTCTTGTCATGTCATGTCATGTCGTGTGTTGTGTTGTTTTGTCTTGTCTTGTTTTGTCTTGTCATGTCTTGTCTTGTCTTGTCTTGTCTTGTCTTGTCTTGTCTTGTCTTGTCTTGTCTTGTCTTGTCTTGTCTTGTTTTGTCTTGTCTTGTTGTGTATTGTCATGTCTTATATTGTCTTGTCTTGTCTTGTCTTGTCTTGTCATGTCTTGTCATGTCGTGTGTTGTGTTGTTTTGTCTTGTCTTGTTGTGTATTGTCATGTCTTATATTGTCTTGTCTTGTCTTGTCTTGTCTTGTCTTGTCTTGTCTTGTCTTGTTTTGTCTTGTCTTGTTGTGTATTGTCATGTCTTATATTGTCTTGTCTTGTCTTGTCTTGTCTTGTCTTGTCTTGTCTTGTCTTGTCTTGTCTTGTCTTGTCTTGTCTTGTCTTGTCTTGTCTTGTCTTTTCTTGTCTTGTCTTGTCTTGTCTTGTCATGTCATGTCATGTCGTGTCTTGTGTTGCTTTGTCATGTCATGTCATGTCGTGTCTTGTGTTGCTTTGTCTTGTCCTGTCCTGTCGTGTGTTGTGTTGTTTTGTCTTGTCTTGTCATGTCATGTCATGTCATGTCGTGTGTTGCGTTGCTTTGTCATGTCATGTCATGTCTTGTCTTGTCTTGTCTTGTCTTGTCTTGTCTTGTCTTGTCTTGTCTTGTCTTGTCTTGTCTTGTCTTGTCTTGTCTTGTCTTGTCTTGTCTTGTCTTGTCTTGTCTTGTCTTGTCTTGTCTTGTCTTGTCTTGTCTTGTCTTGTCTTGTCTTGTCTTGTCTTGTCTTGTTTTGTCTTGTCTTGTTGTGTATTGTCATGTCTTATATTGTCTTGTCTTGTCTTGTCTTGTCTTGTCATGTCTTGTCATGTCGTGTGTTGTGTTGTTTTGTCTTGTCTTGTTGTGTATTGTCATGTCTTATATTGTCTTGTCTTGTCTTGTCTTGTCTTGTTTTGTCTTGTCTTATTGTGTATTGTCATGTCTTATATTGTCTTGCTTTGTCTTGTCTTGTCTTGTCTTGTCTTGTCTTGTCTTGTCTTGTCTTTTCTTGTCTTGTCTTGTCTTGTCTTGTCATGTCATGTCATGTCGTGTCTTGTGTTGCTTTGTCATGTCATGTCATGTCGTGTCTTGTGTTGCTTTGTCTTGTCCTGTCCTGTCGTGTGTTGTGTTGTTTTGTCTTGTCTTGTCATGTCATGTCATGTCATGTCGTGTGTTGCGTTGCTTTGTCATGTCATGTCATGTCGTGTCTTGTCATGTCTTGTCTTGTCTTGTCTTGTCTTGTCTTGTCTTGTCTTGTCTTGTCTTGTCTTGTCTTGTCTTGTCTTGTCTTGTCTTGTCTTGTCTTGTCTTGTCTTGTCTTGTCTTGTCTTGTCTTGTCTTGTCTTGTTGTGTATTGTCATGTCTTGTCTTGTCTTGTCTTGTCTTGTCTTGTCTTGTCTTGTTTTGTCTTGTCTTGTTGTGTATTGTCATGTCTTATATTGTCTTGTCTTGTCTTGTCTTGTCTTGTCTTGTCTTGTCTTGTCTTGTCATGTCATGTCATGTCGTGTGTTGTGTTGTTTTGTCTTGTCTTGTTTTGTCTTGTCTTGTCTTGTCTTGTCATGTCATGTCATGTCGTGTGTTGCGTTGCTTTGTCATGTCATGTCATGTCGTGTCTTGTCTTGTCTTGTCTTGTCTTGTCTTGTCTTGTCTTGTCTTGTCTTGTCTTGTCTTGTCTTGTCTTGTCTTGTCTTGTCTTGTCTTGTCTTGTCTTGTCTTGTCTTGTCTTGTCTTGTCTTGTCTTGTCTTGTCTTGTCTTGTCTTGTCTTGTCTTGTCTTATCTTGTCTTGTCTTGTCTTGTTTTGTCTTGTCTTGTTGTGTATTGTCATGTCTTATATTGTCTTGTCTTGTCTTGTCTTGTCTTGTCTTGTCTTGTCTTGTCTTGTCTTGTCTTGTCTTGTCTTGTCTTGTCTTGTCTTGTCTTGTCTTGTCTTGTCTTGTTTTGTCTTGTCTTGTCGTGTATTGTCATGTCTTATATTGTCTTGTCTTGTCTTGTCTTGTCTTGTCTTGTCTTGTCTTGTCTTGTCTTGTCTTGTCTTGTCTTTTTCTTGTCTTGTCTTGTCTTGTCTTGTCTTGTCTTGTCTTGTCTTGTCTTGTTTTGTCTTGTCTTGTTGTGTATTGTCATGTCTTATATTGTCTTGTCTTGTCTTGTCTTGTCTTGTCATGTCTTGTCATGTCATGTCGTGTCTTGTGTGGCTTTGTCATGTCATGTCATGTCGTGTCTTGTGTTGCTTTGTCTTCTCCTGTCCTGTCGTGTGTTGTGTTGTTTTGTCTTGTCTTGTTTTGTCTTGTCATGTCTTGTCTTGTTTTGTCTTGTCTTGTTGTGTATTGTCATGTCTTATATTGTCTTGTCTTGTCTTGTCTTGTCTTGTCTTGTCATGTCATGTCATGTCGTGTCTTGTGTTGCTTTGTCATGTCATGTCATGTCGTGTCTTGTGTTGCTTTGTCTTGTCCTGTCCTGTCGTGTGTTGTGTTGTTTTGTCTTGTCTTGTCATGTCATGTCATGTCATGTCGTGTGTTGTGTTGTCTTGTCTTGTCTTGTCTTGTCTTGTCTTGTCTTGTCTTGTCTTGTCTTGTCTTGTCTTGTCTTGTCTTGTCTTGTCTTGTCTTGTCTTGTCTTGTCTTGTCTTGTCTTGTCTTGTCTTGTCTTGTCTTGTCTTGTCTTGTCTTGTCTTGTCTTGTCTTGTCTTGTCTTGTCTTGTCTTGTCTTGTCTTGTCTTGTCTTGTCTTGTCTTGTCTTGTCTTGTCTTGTCTTGTCTTGTCTTGTCTTGTCTTGTCCTGTCTTGTCTTGTCTTGTCTTGTCTTGTCTTGTCTTGTCTTGTCTTGTCTTGTCTTGTCTTGTCTTGTCTTGTCTTGTCTTGTCTTGTCTTGTCTTGTCTTGTCTTGTCTTGTCTTGTCTTGTCTTGTCTTGTCTTGTCTTGTCTTGTCTTGTCTTGTCTTGTCTTGTCTTGTCTTGTCTTGTCTTGTCTTGTCTTGTCTTGTCTTGTCTTGTCTTGTCTTGTCTTGTCTTGTCTTGTCTTGTCATGTCGTGTGTTGTGTTGTTTTGTCTTGTCTTGTTGTGTATTGTCATGTCTTATATTGTCTTGTCTTGTCTTGTCTTGTCTTGTCTTGTCTTGTCTTGTCTTGTCTTGTCTTGTCTTGTCTTGTCCTGTCCTGTCGTGTGTTGTGTTGTTTTGTCTTGTCTTGTCATGTCATGTCATGTCGTGTCTTGTGTTGCTTTGTCTTGTCTTGTCTTGTCTTGTCTTGTCATGTCGTGTGTTGTGTTGTTTTGTCTTGTCTTGTTGTGTATTGTCATGTCTTATATTGTCTTGTCTTGTCTTGTCATGTCGTGTGTTGTGTTGTTTTGTCTTGTCTTGTTGTGTATTGTCATGTCTTATATTGTCTTGTCTTGTCTTGTCTTGTCTTGTCATGTCTTGTCTTGTCTTGTCTTGTCTTGTCTTGTCTTGTCTTGTCTTGTCTTGTCTTGTCTTGTCTTGTCTTGTCTTGTCTTGTCTTGTTTTGTCTTGTCATGTCTTGTCTTGTCTTGTCTTGTCTTGTCTTGTCTTGTCTTGTCTTGTCTTGTCTTGTCTTGTCTTGTCTTGTCTTGTCTTGTCTTGTCTTGTCTTGTCTTGTCTTGTGTTGTGTTGTCTTGTCTTGTCTTGTTTTATGTTGTGTTGTCTTGTCTTGTTTTGTCATGTAATGTCATGTCGTGTGTTGTGTTGTATTGTCTTGTCTTGTCTTCTCCTTGTCTTGTCTTGTCATGTCGTGTGTTGTGTTGTTTTGTCTTGTCATGTCTTATATTGTCTTGTCTTGTCTTGTCTTGTCTTGTGATGTCATGTCGTGTGTTGTGTTGTTTTGTCTTGTCATGTCATGTCATGTGTTGTGTTGTGTTGTTTTGTCTTGTCTTGTCTTGTCTTGTCTTGTCTTGTCTTGTCTTGTCTTGTCTTGTCTTGTCTTGTCTTGTCTTGTCTTGTCTTGTCTTGTCTTGTCTTGTCTTGTCTTGTCTTGTCTTGTCTTGTCTTGTCTTGTCTTGTCTTGTCTTGTCTTGTCTTGTCTTGTCTTGTCTTGTCTTGTCTTGTCTTGTCTTGTCTTGTCTTGTCTTGTCTTGTCTTGTCTTGTCTTGTCTTGTCTTGTCTTGTCTTGTCTTGTCTTGTCTTGTCTTGTCTTGTCTTGTCTTGTCTTGTCTTGTCTTGTCTTGTCATGTCGTGTGTTGTGTTGTTTTGTCTTGTCTTGTTGTGTATTGTCATGTCTTATATTGTCTTGTCTTGTCTTGTCTTGTCTTGTCTTGTCTTGTCTTGTCCTGTCCTGTCGTGTGTTGTGTTGTTTTGTCTTGTCTTGTCATGTCATGTCATGTCGTGTCTTGTGTTGCTTTGTCTTGTCTTGTCTTGTCTTGTCTTGTCATGTCGTGTGTTGTGTTGTTTTGTCTTGTCTTGTTGTGTATTGTCATGTCTTATATTGTCTTGTCTTGTCTTGTCATGTCGTGTGTTGTGTTGTTTTGTCTTGTCTTGTTGTGTATTGTCATGTCTTATATTGTCTTGTCTTGTCTTGTCATGTCATGTCATGTCGTGTGTTGTGTTGTTTTGTCTTGTCTTGTTTTGTCTTGTCATGTCTTGTCTTGTCTTGTCTTGTCTTGTTTTGTCTTGTCATGTCTTGTCTTGTCTTGTCTTGTCTTGTCTTGTCTTGTCTTGTCTTGTCTTGTCTTGTCTTGTCTTGTCTTGTTTTGTCTTGTCATGTCTTGTCTTGTCTTGTCTTGTCTTGTCTTGTCTTGTCTTGTCTTGTCTTGTCTTGTCTTGTCTTGTCTTGTCTTGTCTTGTCTTGTCTTGTCTTGTCTTGTCTTGTCTTGTCTTGTCTTGTCTTGTCTTGTCTTGTCTTGTCTTGTCTTGTCTTGTCTTGTCTTGTCTTGTCTTGTCTTGTCTTGTCTTGTCTTGTCTTGTCTTGTCTTGTCTTGTCTTGTCTTGTCTTGTCATGTCTTGTCATGTCTTGTCTTGTCTTGTCTTGTCTTGTCTTGTCTTGTCTTGTCTTGTCTTGTCTTGTCTTGTCTTGTCTTGTCTTGTCTTGTCTTGTCTTGTCTTGTCTTGTCCTGTCTTGTGTTGTGTTGTCTTGTCTTGTCTTGTTTTATGTTGTGTTGTCTTGTCTTGTTTTGTCATGTAATGTCATGTCGTGTGTTGTGTTGTTTTGTCTTGTCTTGTCTTCTCCTTGTCTTGTCTTGTCATGTCGTGTGTTGTGTTGTTTTGTCTTGTCATGTCTTATATTGTCTTGTCTTGTCTTGTCTTGTTTTGTCTTGTCATGTCTTGTCTTGTCTTGTCTTGTCTTGTCTTGTCTTGTCTTGTCTTGTCTTGTCTTGTCTTGTCTTGTCTTGTCTTGTCTTGTCTTGTCTTGTCTTGTCTTGTCTTGTCTTGTCTTGTCTTGTCTTGTCTTGTCTTGTCTTGTCTTGTCTTGTCTTGTCTTGTCTTGTCTTGTCTTGTCTTGTCTTGTCTTGTCTTGTCTTGTCTTGTCTTGTCTTGTCTTGTCTTGTCTTGTCTTGTCTTGTCTTGTCTTGTCTTGTCTTGTCTTGTCTTGTCTTGTCTTGTCTTGTCTTGTCTTGTCTTGTCTTGTCTTGTCTTGTCTTGTCTTGTCTTGTCTTGTCATGTCGTGTGTTGTGTTGTTTTGTCTTGTCTTGTTGTGTATTGTCATGTCTTATATTGTCTTGTCTTGTCTTGTCTTGTCTTGTCTTGTCTTGTCTTGTCCTGTCCTGTCGTGTGTTGTGTTGTTTTGTCTTGTCTTGTCATGTCATGTCATGTCGTGTCTTGTGTTGCTTTGTCTTGTCTTGTCTTGTCTTGTCTTGTCATGTCGTGTGTTGTGTTGTTTTGTCTTGTCTTGTTGTGTATTGTCATGTCTTATATTGTCTTGTCTTGTCTTGTCATGTCGTGTGTTGTGTTGTTTTGTCTTGTCTTGTTGTGTATTGTCATGTCTTATATTGTCTTGTCTTGTCTTGTCATGTCATGTCATGTCGTGTGTTGTGTTGTTTTGTCTTGTCTTGTTTTGTCTTGTCATGTCTTGTCTTGTCTTGTCTTGTCTTGTTTTGTCTTGTCATGTCTTGTCTTGTCTTGTCTTGTCTTGTCTTGTCTTGTCTTGTCTTGTCTTGTCTTGTCTTGTCTTGTCTTGTTTTGTCTTGTCATGTCTTGTCTTGTCTTGTCTTGTCTTGTCTTGTCTTGTCTTGTCTTGTCTTGTCTTGTCTTGTCTTGTCTTGTCTTGTCTTGTCTTGTCTTGTCTTGTCCTGTCTTGTGTTGTGTTGTCTTGTCTTGTCTTGTTTTATGTTGTGTTGTCTTGTCTTGTTTTGTCATGTAATGTCATGTCGTGTGTTGTGTTGTTTTGTCTTGTCTTGTCTTCTCCTTGTCTTGTCTTGTCATGTCGTGTGTTGTGTTGTTTTGTCTTGTCATGTCTTATATTGTCTTGTCTTGTCTTGTCTTGTCTTGTGATGTCATGTCGTGTGTTGTGTTGTTTTGTCTTGTCATGTCATGTCATGTGTTGTGTTGTGTTGTTTTGTCTTGTCTTGTCTTGTCTTGTCTTGTCTTGTCTTGTCTTGCCTTATCTTGCCTTGTCTTGTCTTGTCTGGTCTTGTTTTGTCTTGTCTTGTCTTGTCTTGTCTTATATTGTCTTGTCTTGTCTTGTCATGTCGTGTGTTGTGTTGTTTTGTCTTGTCTTGTTGTGTATTGTCATGTCTTATATTGTCTTGTCTTGTCTTGTCTTGTCTTGTCATGTCATGTCATGTCGTGTGTTGTGTTGTTTTGTCTTGTCTTGTTTTGTCTTGTCATGTCTTGTCTTGTCTTGTCTTGTCTTGTCTTGTCTTGTCTTGTCTTGTCTTGTCTTGTCTTGTCTTGTCTTGTCTTGTCTTGTCTTGTCTTGTCTTGTCTTGTCTTGTTTTGTCTTGTCATGTCTTGTCTTGTCTTGTCTTGTCTTGTCTTGTCTTGTCTTGTCTTGTCTTGTCTTGTCTTGTCTTGTCTTGTCTTGTCTTGTCTTGTCTTGTCTTGTCTTGTCTTGTCTTGTCTTGTCTTGTCTTGTCTTGTGTTGTGTTGTCTTGTCTTGTCTTGTTTTATGTTGTGTTGTCTTGTCTTGTTTTGTCATGTAATGTCATGTCGTGTGTTGTGTTGTTTTGTCTTGTCTTGTCTTCTCCTTGTCTTGTCTTGTCATGTCGTGTGTTGTGTTGTTTTGTCTTGTCATGTCTTATATTGTCTTGTCTTGTCTTGTCTTGTCTTGTGATGTCATGTCGTGTGTTGTGTTGTTTTGTCTTGTCATGTCATGTCATGTGTTGTGTTGTGTTGTTTTGTCTTGTCTTGTCTTGTCTTGTCTTGTCTTGTCTTGTCTTGCCTTATCTTGCCTTGTCTTGTCTTGTCTGGTCTTATTTTGTCTTGTCTTGTCTTGTCTTGTCTTATATTGTCTTGTCTTGTCTTGTCATGTCGTGTGTTGTGTTGTTTTGTCTTGTCTTGTTGTGTATTGTCATGTCTTATATTGTCTTGTCTTGTCTTGTCTTGTCTTGTCATGTCATGTCATGTCGTGTGTTGTGTTGTTTTGTCTTGTCTTGTTTTGTCTTGTCATGTCTTGTCTTGTCTTGTCTTGTCTTGTTTTGTCTTGTCATGTCTTGTCTTGTCTTGTCTTGTCTTGTCTTGTCTTGTCTTGTCTTGTCTTGTCTTGTCTTGTCTTGTCTTGTCTTGTTTTGTCTTGTCATGTCTTGTCTTGTCTTGTCTTGTCTTGTCTTGTCTTGTCTTGTCTTGTCTTGTCTTGCCTTGTCTTGTCTTGTCTTGTCTTGTCTTGTCTTGTCTTGTCTTGTCTTGTGTTGTGTTGTCTTGTCTTGTCTTGTTTTATGTTGTGTTGTCTTGTCTTGTTTTGTCATGTAATGTCATGTCGTGTGTTGTGTTGTTTTGTCTTGTCTTGTCTTCTCCTTGTCTTGTCTTGTCATGTCGTGTGTTGTGTTGTTTTGTCTTGTCATGTCTTATATTGTCTTGTCTTGTCTTGTCTTGTCTTGTGATGTCATGTCGTGTGTTGTGTTGTTTTGTCTTGTCATGTCATGTCATGTGTTGTGTTGTGTTGTTTTGTCTTGTCTTGTCTTGTCTTGTCTTGTCTTGTCTTGTCTTGTCTTGTCTTGTCTTGTCTTGTCTTGTCTTGTCTTGTCTTGTCTTGTCTTGTCTTGTCTTGTCTTGTCTTGTCTTGTCTTGTCTTGTCTTGTCTTGTCTTGTCTTGTCTTGTCTTGTCTTGTCTTGTCTTGTCTTGTCTTGTCTTGTCTTGTCTTGTCTTGTCTTGTCTTGTCTTGTCTTGTCTTGTCTTGTCTTGTCTTGTCTTGTCTTGTCTTGTCTTGTCTTGTCTTGTCTTGTCTTGTCTTGTCTTGTCTTGTCTTGTCTTGTCATGTCGTGTGTTGTGTTGTTTTGTCTTGTCTTGTTGTGTATTGTCATGTCTTATATTGTCTTGTCTTGTCTTGTCTTGTCTTGTCTTGTCTTGTCTTGTCTTGTCTTGTCTTGTCTTGTCTTGTCTTGTCTTGTCTTGTCTTGTCTTGTCTTGTCTTGTTTTGTCTTGTCCTGTCTTGTCTTGTCATGTCATGTCATGTGTTGTGTTGTGTTGTTTTGTCTTGTCTTGTCTTGTGTTGTCTTGTCTTGTCTTGTCTTGTGTTGTCTTGTCTTGTCTTGTCTTGTTTTATGTTGTCTTGTCTTGTCTTGTTTTGTCATGTAATGTCATGTCGTGTGTTGTGTTGTTTTGTCTTGTCATGTCTTATATTGTCTTGTCTTGTCTTGTGATGTCATGTCGTGTGTTGTGTTGTGTTGTCTTGTCTTGTTTTGTCTTGTCCTGTCTTGTCTTGTCATGTCATGTCGTGTGTTGTGTTGTGTTGTCTTGTCTTGTTTTGTCTTGTCCTGTCTTGTCTTGTCATGTCATGTCGTGTGTTGTGTTGTTTTGTCTTGTCATGTCTTATATTGTCTTGTCTTGTCTTGTGATGTCATGTCGTGTGTTGTGTTGTGTTGTCTTGTCTTGTTTTGTCTTGTCCTGTCTTGTCTTGTCATGTCATGTCGTGTGTTGTGTTGTTTTGTCTTGTCTTGTCATGTCATGTCATGTCATGTCGTGTGTTGTGTTGCTTTGTCATGTCATGTCATGTCGTGTCTTGTGTTGCTTTGTCTTGTCCTGTCCTGTCGTGTGTTGTCTTGTCTTGTCTTGTCATGTCATGTAATGTCATGTCGTGTGTTGTGTTGTTTTGTCTTGTCATGTCTTATATTGTCTTGTCTTGTCTTGTGATGTCATGTCGTGTGTTGTGTTGTTTTGTCTTGTCATGTCTTATATTGTCTTGTCTTGTCTTGTCCTGTCCTGTCGTGTGTTGTGTTGTTTTGTCTTGTCTTGTCATGTCATGTCATGTCATGTCGTGTGTTGTGTTGCTTTGTCATGTCATGTCATGTCGTGTCTTGTGTTGCTTTGTCTTGTCCTGTCCTGTCGTGTGTTGTCTTGTCTTGTCATGTCATGTCATGTCATGTCGTGTGTTGTGTTGTTTTGTCTTGTCTTGTTTTGTCTTGTCATGTCTTGTCTTGTCTTGTCTTGTCTTGTCTTGTCTTGTCTTGTCTTGTCTTGTCTTGTCTTGTCTTGTCTTGTCTTGTCTTGTCTTGTCTTGTCTTGTCTTGTTGTGTATTGTCATGTCTTATATTGTCTTGTCTTGTCTTGTCTTGTCTTGTCTTGTCATGTCATGTCATGTCGTGTGTTGTGTTGTTTTGTCTTGTCTTGTTTTGTCATGTCATGTCATGTCGTGTCTTGTGTTGCTTTGTCTTGTCCTGTCCTGTCGTGTGTTGTCTTGTCTTGTCTTGTCTTGTCATGTCATGTCATGTCATGTCGTGTGTTGTGTTGTTTTGTCTTGTCTTGTTTTGTCTTGTCATGTCTTGTCTTGTCTTGTCTTGTCTTGTCTTGTCTTGTCTTGTCTTGTCTTGTCTTGTCTTGTCTTGTCTTGTCTTGTTGTGTATTGTCATGTCTTATATTGTCTTGTCATGTCATGTCATGTCGTGTGTTGTGTTGTTTTGTCTTGTCTTGTTTTGTCTTGTCATGTCTTGTGTTGTGTTGTTTTGTCTTGTCTTGTTGTGTATTGTCATGTCTTATATTGTCTTGTCTTGTCTTGTCTTGTCTTGTCTTGTCATGTCATGTCATGTCGTGTGTTGTGTTGTTTTGTCTTGTCTTGTTTTGTCTTGTCATGTCTTGTCTTGTGTTGCTTTGTCATGTCATGTCATGTCGTGTCTTGTTTTGCTTTGTCATGTCATGTCATGTCGTGTCTTGTCTTCTCCTTGTCTTGTCCTGTCCTGTCGTGTGTTGTGTTGTTTTGTCTTGTCTTGTCATGTCATGTCATGTCGTGTCTTGTGTTGCTTTGTCATGTCATGTCATGTCGTGTCTTGTGTTGCTTTGTCTTGTCCTGTCCTGTCGTGTGTTGTGTTGTTTTGTCTTGTCTTGTCATGTCATGTCATGTCATGTCGTGTGTTGTGTTGCTTTGTCATGTCATGTCATGTCGTGTCTTGTGTTGCTTTGTCTTGTCCTGTCCTGTCGTGTGTTGTCTTGTCTTGTCTTGTCTTGTCTTGTCTTGTCTTGTCTTGTCTTGTCTTGTCTTGTCTTGTCTTGTCTTGTCTTGTCTTGTCTTGTCTTGTCTTTTCTTGTCTTGTCTTGTCTTGTCTTGTCTTGTCATGTCATGTCATGTCGTGTCTTGTGTTGCTTTGTCATGTCATGTCATGTCGTGTCTTGTGTTGCTTTGTCTTGTCCTGTCCTGTCGTGTGTTGTTTTGTCTTGTCTTGTCATGTCATGTCATGTCATGTCGTGTGTTGCGTTGCTTTGTCATGTCATGTCATGTCGTGTCTTGTGTTGCTTTGTCTTGTCCTGTCCTGTCGTGTGTTGTCTTGTCTTGTCTTGTCTTGTCTTGTCATGTCATGTCATGTCGTGTGTTGTGTTGTTTTGTCTTGTCTTGTTTTGTCTTGTCATGTCTTGTCTTGTCTTGTCTTGTCTTGTCTTGTCTTGTCTTGTCTTGTCTTGTCTTGTCTTGTCTTGTCTTGTCTTGTCTTGTCTTGTCTTGTCTTGTCTTGTCTTGTTTTGTCTTGTCTTGTTGTGTATTGTCATGTCTTATATTGTCTTGTCTTGTCTTGTCTTGTCTTGTCTTGTCTTGTCTTGTCTTGTCTTGTCTTGTCTTGTCTTGTCTTGTCTTGTCTTGTTTTGTCTTGTCTTGTTATGTATTGTCATGTCTTATATTGTCTTGTCTTGTCTTGTCTTGTCTTGTCATGTCTTGTCATGTCGTGTGTTGTGTTGTTTTGTCTTGTCTTGTTGTGTATTGTCATGTCTTATATTGTCTTGTCTTGTCTTGTCTTGTTTTGTCTTGTCTTGTTGTGTATTGTCATGTCTTATATTGTCTTGTCTTGTCTTGTCTTGTCTTGTCTTGTCTTGTCTTGTCTTGTCTTGTCTTGTCTTGTCTTTTCTTGTCTTGTCTTGTCTTGTCTTGTCATGTCATGTCATGTCGTGTCTTGTGTTGCTTTGTCATGTCATGTCATGTCGTGTCTTGTGTTGCTTTGTCTTGTCCTGTCCTGTCGTGTGTTGTGTTGTTTTGTCTTGTCTTGTCATGTCATGTCTTGTCATGTCGTGTGTTGTGTTGTTTTGTCTTGTCTTGTTGTGTATTGTCATGTCTTATATTGTCTTGTCTTGTCTTGTCTTGTTTTGTCTTGTCTTGTTGTGTATTGTCATGTCTTATATTGTCTTGTCTTGTCTTGTCTTGTCTTGTCTTGTTTTGTCTTGTCTTGTTGTGTATTGTCATGTCTTATATTGTCTTGTCTTGTCTTGTCTTGTCTTGTCTTGTCTTGTCTTGTCTTGTCTTGTCTTGTCTTGTCTTGTCTTGTCTTGCCTTGTCTTGTCTTGTTTTGTCTTGTCTTGTTGTGTATTGTCATGCCTTATATTGTCTTGTCTTGTCTTGTCTTGTCTTGTCTTGTCTTTTCTTGTCTTGTCTTGTCTTGTCTTGTCTTGTCATGTCATGTCATGTCGTGTCTTGTGTTGCTTTGTCATGTCATGTCATGTCGTGTCTTGTGTTGCTTTGTCTTGTCCTGTCCTGTCGTGTGTTGTGTTGTTTTGTCTTGTCTTGTCTTGTCATGTCATGTCATGTCGTGTGTTGCGTTGCTTTGTCATGTCATGTCATGTCGTGTCTTGTGTTGCTTTGTCTTGTCCTGTCCTGTCGTGTGTTGTCTTGTCTTGTCATGTCATGTCATGTCGTGTGTTGTGTTGTTTTGTCTTGTCTTGTTTTGTCTTGTCATGTCTTGTCTTGTCTTGTCTTGTCTTGTCTTGTCTTGTCTTGTCTTGTCTTGTCTTGTCTTGTCTTGTCTTGTCTTGTCTTGTCTTGTCTTGTCTTGTCTTGTCTTGTCTTGTCTTGTCTTGTCTTGTCTTGTCTTGTCTTGTCTTGTCTTGTCTTGTCTTGTCTTGTCTTGTCTTGTTTTGTCTTGTCTTGTTGTGTATTGTCATGTCTTATATTGTCTTGTCTTGTCTTTTCTTGTCTTGTCATGTCTTGTCATGTCGTGTGTTGTGTTGTTTTGTCTTGTCTTGTTGTGTATTGTCATGTCTTATATTGTCTTGTCTTGTCTTGTCATGTCATGTCATGTCGTGTGTTGTGTTGTTTTGTCTTGTCTTGTTTTGTCTTGTCATGTCTTGTCTTGTGTTGCTTTGTCATGTCATGTCATGTCGTGTCTTGTGTTGCTTTGTCATGTCATGTCATGTCGTGTCTTGTCTTCTCCTTGTCTTGTCCTGTCCTGTCGTGTGTTGTGTTGTTTTGTCTTGTCATGTCATGTCATGTCGTGTCTTGTGTTGCTTTGTCATGTCATGTCATGTCGTGTCTTGTGTTGCTTTGTCTTGTCCTGTCCTGTCGTGTGTTGTGTTGTTTTGTCTTGTCTTGTCATGTCATGTCATGTCATGTCGTGTGTTGTGTTGCTTTGTCATGTCATGTCATGTCGTGTCTTGTGTTGCTTTGTCTTGTCCTGTCCTGTCGTGTGTTGTCTTGTCTTGCCTTGTCTTGTCATGTCATGTGTTGTGTTGTTTTGTCTTGTCTTGTTTTGTCTTGTCATGTCTTGTCTTGTCTTGTCTTGTCTTGTTTTGTCTTGTCTTGTCATGTCATGTCATGTCGTGTATTGTGTTGCTTTGTCATGTCATGTCATGTCGTGTCTTGTGTTGTTTTGTCTTGTCTTGTCTTGTCATGTCATGTCGTGTCTTGTGTTGCTTTGTCATGTCATGTCATGTCGTGTCTTGTGTTGCTTTGTCTTGTCCTGTCCTGTCGTGTGTTGTGTTGTTTTGTCTTGTCTTGTCATGTCATGTCATGTCGTGTCTTGTGTTGCTTTGTCATGTCATGTCATGTCGTGTCTTGTGTTGCTTTGTCTTGTCCTGTCCTGTCGTGTGTTGTGTTGTTTTGTCTTGTCTTGTCATGTCATGTCATGTCATGTCGTGTGTTGTGTTGCTTTGTCATGTCATGTCATGTCGTGTCTTGTGTTGCTTTGTCTTGTCCTGTCCTGTCGTGTGTTGTCTTGTCTTGTCTTGTCTTGTCATGTCATGTCGTGTGTTGTGTTGTTTTGTCTTGTCTTGTCTTGTCTTGTCTTGTCTTGTCTTGTCTTGTCTTGTCTTGTCTTGTCTTGTCTTGTCTTGTCTTGTCTTGTCTTGTCTTGTCTTGTCTTGTCTTGTCTTGTCTTGTCTTGTCTTGTCTTGTCTTGTCTTGTCTTGTCTTGTCTTGTCTTGTCTTGTCTTGTCTTGTCTTGTCTTGTCTTGTCTTGTCTTGTTTTGACTTGTCTTGTTGTGTATTGTCGTGTCTTGTGTTGCTTTGTCTTGTCCTGTCCTGTCGTGTGTTGTTTTGTCTTGTCTTGTTTTGTCTTGTCATGTCTTGTCTTGTCTTGTCTTGTCTTGTTTTGTCTTGTCTTGTCATGTCATGTCGTGTATTGTGTTGCTTTGTCATGTCATGTCATGTCGTGTCTTGTGTTGTTTTGTCTTGTCTTGTCATGTCATGTCATGTCGTGTCTTGTGTTGCTTTGTCATGTCATGTCATGTCGTGTCTTGTGTTGCTTTGTCTTGTCCTGTCCTGTCGTGTGTTGTGTTGCTTTGTCATGTCATGTCATGTCATGTCGTGTCTTGTCTTCTCCTTGTCTTGTCCTGTCCTGTCGTGTGTTGTGTTGTTTTGTCTTGTCTTGTCATGTCATGTCATGTCGTGTCTTGTGTTGCTTTGTCATGTCATGTCATGTCGTGTCTTGTGTTGCTTTGTCTTGTCCTGTCCTGTCGTGTGTTGTGTTGCTTTGTCATGTCATGTCATGTCATGTCGTGTCTTGTCTTCTCCTTGTCTTGTCCTGTCCTGTCGTGTGTTGTGTTGTTTTGTCTTGTCTTGTCATGTCATGTCATGTCGTGTCTTGTGTTGCTTTGTCATGTCATGTCATGTCGTGTCTTGTGTTGCTTTGTCTTGTCCTGTCCTGTCGTGTGTTGTGTTGTTTTGTCTTGTCTTGTTTTGTCTTGTCATGTCTTGTCTTGTCTTGTTTTGTCTTGTCATGTCTTGTCTTGTCTTGTCTTGTCTTGTCATGTCTTGTCTTGTCTTGTCTTGTCTTGTCTTGTCTTGTCTTGTCTTGTCTTGTCTTGTCTTGTCTTGTCTTGTCTTGTCTTGTCTTGTCTTGTCTTGTCTTGTCTTGTCTTGTCTTGTCTTGTCTTGTCTTGTCTTGTCTTGTCTTGTCTTGTCTTGTCTTGTTTTGTCTTGTCTTGTTGTGTATTGTCGTGTCTTGTGTTGCTTTGTCTTGTCCTGTCCTGTCGTGTGTTGTGTTGTTTTGTCTTGTC
Source organism: Zeugodacus cucurbitae (assembly GCF_028554725.1). Taxonomy (NCBI): domain Eukaryota; kingdom Metazoa; phylum Arthropoda; class Insecta; order Diptera; family Tephritidae; genus Zeugodacus; species Zeugodacus cucurbitae. Next base: position 21,034,140 of record NC_071672.1, on the reverse strand, counting down.
TTGTCATGTCATGTCATGTCATGTCGTGTGTTGTGTTGCTTTGTCATGTCATGTCATGTCGTGCCTTGTGTTGCTTTGTCTTGTCCTGTCCTGTCGTGTGTTGTCTTGTCTTGTCTTGTCTTGTCATGTCATGTCGTGTGTTGTGTTGTTTTGTCTTGTCTTGTTTTGTCTTGTCATGTCTTGTCTTGTCTTGTTTTGTCTTGTCATGTCTTGTCTTGTCTTGTCTTGTCTTGTCATGTCTTGTCTTGTCCTGTCCTGTCGTGTGTTGTGTTGTTTTGTCTTGTCTTGTCATGTCATGTCATGTCATGTCGTGTGTTGTGTTGCTTTGTCATGTCATGTCATGTCTTGTCTTGTCTTGTCTTGTCTTGTCTTGTCTTGTCTTGTCTTGTCTTGTCTTGTCTTGTCTTGTCATGTCATGTCATGTCGTGTGTTGTGTTGTTTTGTCTTGTCTTGTTTTGTCTTGTCATGTCTTGTCTTGTCTTGTTTTGTCTTGTCATGTCTTGTCTTGTCTTGTCTTGTCTTGTCATGTCTTGTCTTGTCTTGTCTTGTCTTGTCTTGTCTTGTCTTGTCTTGTCTTGTCTTGTCTTGTCTTGTCTTGTCTTGTCTTGTCTTGTCTTGTCTTGTCTTGTCTTGTCTTGTCTTGTCTTGTCTTGTCTTGTCTTGTCTTGTCTTTTCTTGTCTTGTCTTGTCTTGTCTTGTCTTGTCATGTCATGTCATGTCGTGTCTTGTGTTGCTTTATCATGTCATGTCATGTCGTGTCTTGTGTTGCTTTGTCTTGTCCTGTCCTGTCGTGTGTTGTTTTGTCTTGTCTTGTCATGTCATGTCATGTCATGTCGTGTGTTGCGTTGCTTTGTCATGTCATGTCATGTCGTGTCTAGTGTTGCTTTGTCTTGTCCTGTCCTGTCGTGTGTTGTCTTGTCTTGTCTTGTCTTGTCATGTCATGTCATGTCGTGTGTTGTGTTGTTTTGTCTTGTCTTGTCTTGTCTTGTCTTGTCTTGTCTTGTCTTGTCTTGTCTTGTCTTGTCTTGTCTTGTCTTGTCTTGTCTTGTCTTGTCTTGTCTTGTCTTGTCTTGTCTTGTCTTGTCTTGTCTTGTCTTGTCTTGTCTTGTGTTGTCTTGTCTTGTCTTGTCTTGTCTTGTCTTGTCTTGTCTTGTCTTGTCTTGTCTTGTCTTGTCTTGTCTTGTCTTGTCTTGTCTTGTCTTGTCTTGTCTTGTCTTGTCTTGTCTTGTCTTGTCTTGTCTTGTCTTGTGTTGTCTTGTCTTGTCTTGTCTTGTCTTGTCTTGTCTTGTCTTGTCTTGTCTTGTCTTGTCTTGTCTTGTCTTGTCTTGTCTTGTCTTGTCTTGTCTTGTCTTGTCTTGTCTTGTCTTGTCTTGTCTTGTCTTGTGTTGTCTTGTCTTGTCTTGTCTTGTCTTGTCTTGTCTTGTCTTGTCTTGTCTTGTCTTGTCTTGTCTTGTCTTGTCTTGTCTTGTCTTGTCTTGTCTTGTCTTGTCTTGTCTTGTCTTGTCTTGTCTTGTCTTGTCTTGTCTTGTCTTGTCTTGTCTTGTCTTGTCTTGTCTTGTCTTGTCTTGTCTTGTCTTGTCTTGTCTTGTCTTGTCTTGTCTTGTCTTGTCTTGTCTTGTCTTGTCTTGTCTTGTCATGTCGTGTGTTGTGTTGTTTTGTCTTGTCTTGTTGTGTATTGTCATGTCTTATATTGTCTTGTCTTGTCTTGTCTTGTCTTGTCTTGTCTTGTCTTGTCTTGTCTTGTCTTGTCTTGTCTTGTCTTGTCTTGTCTTGTCTTGTCTTGTCTTGTCTTGTCTTGTCTTGTCTTGTCTTGTCTTGTTTTGTCTTGTCCTGTCTTGTCATGTCATGTCATGTGTTGTGTTGTGTTGTTTTGTCTTGTCTTGTCTTGTGTTGTCTTGTCTTGTCTTGTCTTGTGTTGTCTTGTCTTGTCTTGTCTTGTTTTATGTTGTCTTGTCTTGTCTTGTTTTGTCATGTAATGTCATGTCGTGTGTTGTGTTGTTTTGTCTTGTCATGTCTTATATTGTCTTGTCTTGTCTTGTGATGTCATGTCGTGTGTTGTGTTGTTTTGTCTTGTCTTGTTTTGTCTTGTCTTGTCTTGTCTTGTCTTGTCTTGTCTTGTCTTGTCTTGTCTTGTCTTGTCTTGTCTTGTCTTGTCTTGTCTTGTCTTGTCTTGTCTTGTCTTGTCTTGTCATGTCATGTCATGTCGTGTCTTGTGTTGCTTTGTCATGTCATGTCATGTCGTGTCTTGTGTTGCTTTGTCTTGTCCTGTCCTGTCGTGTGTTGTGTTGTTTTGTCTTGTCTTGTCATGTCATGTCATGTCATGTCGTGTCATGTGTTGTGTTGTGTTGTTTTGTCTTGTCTTGTCTTGTGTTGTCTTGTCTTGTCTTGTCTTGTCTTGTCTTGTCTTGTCTTGTCTTGTCATGTCGTGTGTTGTGTTGTTTTGTCTTGTCTTGTTGTGTATTGTCATGTCTTATATTGTCTTGTCTTGTCTTGTCTTGTCTTGTCTTGTCTTGTCTTGTCCTGTCCTGTCGTGTGTTGTGTTGTTTTGTCTTGTCTTGTCATGTCATGTCATGTCGTGTCTTGTGTTGCTTTGTCTTGTCTTGTCTTGTCTTGTCTTGTCATGTCGTGTGTTGTGTTGTTTTGTCTTGTCTTGTTGTGTATTGTCATGTCTTATATTGTCTTGTCTTGTCTTGTCATGTCGTGTGTTGTGTTGTTTTGTCTTGTCTTGTTGTGTATTGTCATGTCTTATATTGTCTTGTCTTGTCTTGTCATGTCATGTCATGTCGTGTGTTGTGTTGTTTTGTCTTGTCTTGTTTTGTCTTGTCATGTCTTGTCTTGTCTTGTCTTGTCTTGTTTTGTCTTGTCATGTCTTGTCTTGTCTTGTCTTGTCTTGTCTTGTCTTGTCTTGTCTTGTCTTGTCTTGTCTTGTCTTGTCTTGTTTTGTCTTGTCATGTCTTGTCTTGTCTTGTCTTGTCTTGTCTTGTCTTGTCTTGTCTTGTCTTGTCTTGTCTTGTCTTGTCTTGTCTTGTCTTGTCTTGTCTTGTCTTGTCTTGTCTTGTCTTGTCTTGTCTTGTCTTGTCTTGTCTTGTCTTGTCTTGTCTTGTCTTGTCTTGTCTTGTCTTGTCTTGTCTTGTCATGTCTTGTCATGTCTTGTCTTGTCTTGTCTTGTCTTGTCTTGTCTTGTCTTGTCTTGTCTTGTCTTGTCTTGTCTTGTCTTGTCTTGTCTTGTCTTGTCTTGTCTTGTCTTGTCTTGTCTTGTCTTGTCTTGTCCTGTCTTGTGTTGTGTTGTCTTGTCTTGTCTTGTTTTATGTTGTGTTGTCTTGTCTTGTTTTGTCATGTAATGTCATGTCGTGTGTTGTGTTGTTTTGTCTTGTCTTGTCTTCTCCTTGTCTTGTCTTGTCATGTCGTGTGTTGTGTTGTTTTGTCTTGTCATGTCTTATATTGTCTTGTCTTGTCTTGTCTTGTCTTGTTTTGTCTTGTCATGTCTTGTCTTGTCTTGTCTTGTCTTGTCTTGTCTTGTCTTGTCTTGTCTTGTCTTGTCTTGTCTTGTCTTGTCTTGTCTTGTCTTGTCTTGTCTTGTCTTGTCTTGTCTTGTCTTGTCTTGTCTTGTCTTGTCTTGTCTTGTCTTGTCTTGTCTTGTCTTGTCTTGTCTTGTCTTGTCTTGTCTTGTCTTGTCTTGTCTTGTCTTGTCTTGTCTTGTCTTGTCTTGTCTTGTCTTGTCTTGTCTTGTCATGTCGTGTGTTGTGTTGTTTTGTCTTGTCTTGTTGTGTATTGTCATGTCTTATATTGTCTTGTCTTGTCTTGTCTTGTCTTGTCTTGTCTTGTCATGTCATGTCATGTCGTGTCTTGTGTTGCTTTGTCTTGTCTTGTCTTGTCTTGTCTTGTCATGTCGTGTGTTGTGTTGTTTTGTCTTGTCTTGTTGTGTATTGTCATGTCTTATATTGTCTTGTCTTGTCTTGTCATGTCGTGTGTTGTGTTGTTTTGTCTTGTCTTGTTGTGTATTGTCATGTCTTATATTGTCTTGTCTTGTCTTGTCATGTCATGTCATGTCGTGTGTTGTGTTGTTTTGTCTTGTCTTGTTTTGTCTTGTCATGTCTTGTCTTGTCTTGTCTTGTCTTGTTTTGTCTTGTCATGTCTTGTCTTGTCTTGTCTTGTCTTGTCTTGTCTTGTCTTGTCTTGTCTTGTCTTGTCTTGTCTTGTCTTGTTTTGTCTTGTCATGTCTTGTCTTGTCTTGTCTTGTCTTGTCTTGTCTTGTCTTGTCTTGTCTTGTCTTGTCTTGTCTTGTCTTGTCTTGTCTTGTCTTGTCTTGTCCTGTCTTGTGTTGTGTTGTCTTGTCTTGTCTTGTTTTATGTTGTGTTGTCTTGTCTTGTTTTGTCATGTAATGTCATGTCGTGTGTTGTGTTGTTTTGTCTTGTCTTGTCTTCTCCTTGTCTTGTCTTGTCATGTCGTGTGTTGTGTTGTTTTGTCTTGTCATGTCTTATATTGTCTTGTCTTGTCTTGTCTTGTCTTGTGATGTCATGTCGTGTGTTGTGTTGTTTTGTCTTGTCATGTCATGTCATGTGTTGTGTTGTGTTGTTTTGTCTTGTCTTGTCTTGTCTTGTCTTGTCTTGTCTTGTCTTGCCTTATCTTGCCTTGTCTTGTCTTGTCTGGTCTTGTTTTGTCTTGTCTTGTCTTGTCTTGTCTTATATTGTCTTGTCTTGTCTTGTCATGTCGTGTGTTGTGTTGTTTTGTCTTGTCTTGTTGTGTATTGTCATGTCTTATATTGTCTTGTCTTGTCTTGTCTTGTCTTGTCATGTCATGTCATGTCGTGTGTTGTGTTGTTTTGTCTTGTCTTGTTTTGTCTTGTCATGTCTTGTCTTGTCTTGTCTTGTCTTGTTTTGTCTTGTCATGTCTTGTCTTGTCTTGTCTTGTCTTGTCTTGTCTTGTCTTGTCTTGTCTTGTCTTGTCTTGTCTTGTCTTGTCTTGTCTTGTCTTGTTTTGTCTTGTCATGTCTTGTCTTGTCTTGTCTTGTCTTGTCTTGTCTTGTCTTGTCTTGTCTTGTCTTGTCTTGTCTTGTCTTGTCTTGTCTTGTCTTGTCTTGTCTTGTCTTGTCTTGTCTTGTCTTGTCTTGTCTTGTCTTGTCTTGTGTTGTGTTGTCTTGTCTTGTCTTGTTTTATGTTGTGTTGTCTTGTCTTGTTTTGTCATGTAATGTCATGTCGTGTGTTGTGTTGTTTTGTCTTGTCTTGTCTTCTCCTTGTCTTGTCTTGTCATGTCGTGTGTTGTGTTGTTTTGTCTTGTCATGTCTTATATTGTCTTGTCTTGTCTTGTCTTGTCTTGTGATGTCATGTCGTGTGTTGTGTTGTTTTGTCTTGTCATGTCATGTCATGTGTTGTGTTGTGTTGTTTTGTCTTGTCTTGTCTTGTCTTGTCTTGTCTTGTCTTGTCTTGCCTTATCTTGCCTTGTCTTGTCTTGTCTGGTCTTATTTTGTCTTGTCTTGTCTTGTCTTGTCTTATATTGTCTTGTCTTGTCTTGTCATGTCGTGTGTTGTGTTGTTTTGTCTTGTCTTGTTGTGTATTGTCATGTCTTATATTGTCTTGTCTTGTCTTGTCTTGTCTTGTCATGTCATGTCATGTCGTGTGTTGTGTTGTTTTGTCTTGTCTTGTTTTGTCTTGTCATGTCTTGTCTTGTCTTGTCTTGTCTTGTTTTGTCTTGTCATGTCTTGTCTTGTCTTGTCTTGTCTTGTCTTGTCTTGTCTTGTCTTGTCTTGTCTTGTCTTGTCTTGTCTTGTCTTGTTTTGTCTTGTCATGTCTTGTCTTGTCTTGTCTTGTCTTGTCTTGTCTTGTCTTGTCTTGTCTTGCCTTGTCTTGTCTTGTCTTGTCTTGTCTTGTCTTGTCTTGTCTTGTGTTGTGTTGTCTTGTCTTGTCTTGTTTTATGTTGTGTTGTCTTGTCTTGTTTTGTCATGTAATGTCATGTCGTGTGTTGTGTTGTTTTGTCTTGTCTTGTCTTCTCCTTGTCTTGTCTTGTCATGTCGTGTGTTGTGTTGTTTTGTCTTGTCATGTCTTATATTGTCTTGTCTTGTCTTGTCTTGTCTTGTGATGTCATGTCGTGTGTTGTGTTGTTTTGTCTTGTCATGTCATGTCATGTGTTGTGTTGTGTTGTTTTGTCTTGTCTTGTCTTGTCTTGTCTTGTCTTGTCTTGTCTTGTCTTGTCTTGTCTTGTCTTGTCTTGTCTTGTCTTGTCTTGTCTTGTCTTGTCTTGTCTTGTCTTGTCTTGTCTTGTCTTGTCTTGTCTTGTCTTGTCTTGTCTTGTCTTGTCTTGTCTTGTCTTGTCTTGTCTTGTCTTGTCTTGTCTTGTCTTGTCTTGTCTTGTCTTGTCTTGTCTTGTCTTGTCTTGTCTTGTCTTGTCTTGTCTTGTCTTGTCTTGTCTTGTCATGTCGTGTGTTGTGTTGTTTTGTCTTGTCTTGTTGTGTATTGTCATGTCTTATATTGTCTTGTCTTGTCTTGTCTTGTCTTGTCTTGTCTTGTCTTGTCTTGTCTTGTCTTGTCTTGTCTTGTCTTGTCTTGTCTTGTCTTGTCTTGTCTTGTTTTGTCTTGTCCTGTCTTGTCTTGTCATGTCATGTCATGTGTTGTGTTGTGTTGTTTTGTCTTGTCTTGTCTTGTGTTGTCTTGTCTTGTCTTGTCTTGTGTTGTCTTGTCTTGTCTTGTCTTGTTTTATGTTGTCTTGTCTTGTCTTGTTTTGTCATGTAATGTCATGTCGTGTGTTGTGTTGTTTTGTCTTGTCATGTCTTATATTGTCTTGTCTTGTCTTGTGATGTCATGTCGTGTGTTGTGTTGTGTTGTCTTGTCTTGTTTTGTCTTGTCCTGTCTTGTCTTGTCATGTCATGTCGTGTGTTGTGTTGTGTTGTCTTGTCTTGTTTTGTCTTGTCCTGTCTTGTCTTGTCATGTCATGTCGTGTGTTGTGTTGTTTTGTCTTGTCATGTCTTATATTGTCTTGTCTTGTCTTGTGATGTCATGTCGTGTGTTGTGTTGTGTTGTCTTGTCTTGTTTTGTCTTGTCCTGTCTTGTCTTGTCATGTCATGTCGTGTGTTGTGTTGTTTTGTCTTGTCTTGTCATGTCATGTCATGTCATGTCGTGTGTTGTGTTGCTTTGTCATGTCATGTCATGTCGTGTCTTGTGTTGCTTTGTCTTGTCCTGTCCTGTCGTGTGTTGTCTTGTCTTGTCTTGTCATGTCATGTAATGTCATGTCGTGTGTTGTGTTGTTTTGTCTTGTCATGTCTTATATTGTCTTGTCTTGTCTTGTGATGTCATGTCGTGTGTTGTGTTGTTTTGTCTTGTCATGTCTTATATTGTCTTGTCTTGTCTTGTCCTGTCCTGTCGTGTGTTGTGTTGTTTTGTCTTGTCTTGTCATGTCATGTCATGTCATGTCGTGTGTTGTGTTGCTTTGTCATGTCATGTCATGTCGTGTCTTGTGTTGCTTTGTCTTGTCCTGTCCTGTCGTGTGTTGTCTTGTCTTGTCATGTCATGTCATGTCATGTCGTGTGTTGTGTTGTTTTGTCTTGTCTTGTTTTGTCTTGTCATGTCTTGTCTTGTCTTGTCTTGTCTTGTCTTGTCTTGTCTTGTCTTGTCTTGTCTTGTCTTGTCTTGTCTTGTCTTGTCTTGTCTTGTCTTGTCTTGTCTTGTCTTGTCTTGTTGTGTATTGTCATGTCTTATATTGTCTTGTCTTGTCTTGTCTTGTCGTGTCTTGTCATGTCATGTCATGTCGTGTGTTGTGTTGTTTTGTCTTGTCTTGTTTTGTCATGTCATGTCATGTCGTGTCTTGTGTTGCTTTGTCTTGTCCTGTCCTGTCGTGTGTTGTCTTGTCTTGTCTTGTCTTGTCATGTCATGTCATGTCATGTCGTGTGTTGTGTTGTTTTGTCTTGTCTTGTTTTGTCTTGTCATGTCTTGTCTTGTCTTGTCTTGTCTTGTCTTGTCTTGTCTTGTCTTGTCTTGTCTTGTCTTGTCTTGTCTTGTCTTGTCTTGTCTTGTCTTGTCTTGTTGTGTATTGTCATGTCTTATATTGTCTTGTCATGTCATGTCATGTCGTGTGTTGTGTTGTTTTGTCTTGTCTTGTTTTGTCTTGTCATGTCTTGTGTTGTGTTGTTTTGTCTTGTCTTGTTGTGTATTGTCATGTCTTATATTGTCTTGTCTTGTCTTGTCTTGTCTTGTCTTGTCATGTCATGTCATGTCGTGTGTTGTGTTGTTTTGTCTTGTCTTGTTTTGTCTTGTCATGTCTTGTCTTGTGTTGCTTTGTCATGTCATGTCATGTCGTGTCTTGTTTTGCTTTGTCATGTCATGTCATGTCGTGTCTTGTCTTCTCCTTGTCTTGTCCTGTCCTGTCGTGTGTTGTGTTGTTTTGTCTTGTCTTGTCATGTCATGTCATGTCGTGTCTTGTGTTGCTTTGTCATGTCATGTCATGTCGTGTCTTGTGTTGCTTTGTCTTGTCCTGTCCTGTCGTGTGTTGTGTTGTTTTGTCTTGTCTTGTCATGTCATGTCATGTCATGTCGTGTGTTGTGTTGCTTTGTCATGTCATGTCATGTCGTGTCTTGTGTTGCTTTGTCTTGTCCTGTCCTGTCGTGTGTTGTCTTGTCTTGTCTTGTCTTGTCTTGTCTTGTCTTGTCTTGTCTTGTCTTGTCTTGTCTTGTCTTGTCTTGTCTTGTCTTGTCTTGTCTTGTCTTTTCTTGTCTTGTCTTGTCTTGTCTTGTCTTGTCATGTCATGTCATGTCGTGTCTTGTGTTGCTTTGTCATGTCATGTCATGTCGTGTCTTGTGTTGCTTTGTCTTGTCCTGTCCTGTCGTGTGTTGTTTTGTCTTGTCTTGTCATGTCATGTCATGTCATGTCGTGTGTTGCGTTGCTTTGTCATGTCATGTCATGTCGTGTCTTGTGTTGCTTTGTCTTGTCCTGTCCTGTCGTGTGTTGTCTTGTCTTGTCTTGTCTTGTCTTGTCATGTCATGTCATGTCGTGTGTTGTGTTGTTTTGTCTTGTCTTGTTTTGTCTTGTCATGTCTTGTCTTGTCTTGTCTTGTCTTGTCTTGTCTTGTCTTGTCTTGTCTTGTCTTGTCTTGTCTTGTCTTGTCTTGTCTTGTCTTGTCTTGTCTTGTCTTGTCTTGTCTTGTCTTGTTTTGTCTTGTCTTGTTGTGTATTGTCATGTCTTATATTGTCTTGTCTTGTCTTGTCTTGTCTTGTCTTGTCTTGTCTTGTCTTGTCTTGTCTTGTCTTGTCTTGTCTTGTCTTGTCTTGTCTTGTCTTGTCTTGTTTTGTCTTGTCTTGTTGTGTATTGTCATGTCTTATATTGTCTTGTCTTGTCTTGTCTTGTCTTGTCATGTCTTGTCATGTCGTGTGTTGTGTTGTTTTGTCTTGTCTTGTTGTGTATTGTCATGTCTTATATTGTCTTGTCTTGTCTTGTCTTGTTTTGTCTTGTCTTGTTGTGTATTGTCATGTCTTATATTGTCTTGTCTTGTCTTGTCTTGTCTTGTCTTGTCTTGTCTTGTCTTGTCTTGTCTTGTCTTGTCTTTTCTTGTCTTGTCTTGTCTTGTCTTGTCATGTCATGTCATGTCGTGTCTTGTGTTGCTTTGTCATGTCATGTCATGTCGTGTCTTGTGTTGCTTTGTCTTGTCCTGTCCTGTCGTGTGTTGTGTTGTTTTGTCTTGTCTTGTCATGTCATGTCTTGTCATGTCGTGTGTTGTGTTGTTTTGTCTTGTCTTGTTGTGTATTGTCATGTCTTATATTGTCTTGTCTTGTCTTGTCTTGTTTTGTCTTGTCTTGTTGTGTATTGTCATGTCTTATATTGTCTTGTCTTGTCTTGTCTTGTCTTGTCTTGTTTTGTCTTGTCTTGTTGTGTATTGTCATGTCTTATATTGTCTTGTCTTGTCTTGTCTTGTCTTGTCTTGTCTTGTCTTGTCTTGTCTTGTCTTGTCTTGTCTTGTCTTGTCTTGTCTTGTCTTGTCTTGTCTTGTTTTGTCTTGTCTTGTTGTGTATTGTCATGCCTTATATTGTCTTGTCTTGTCTTGTCTTGTCTTGTCTTGTCTTTTCTTGTCTTGTCTTGTCTTGTCTTGTCTTGTCATGTCATGTCATGTCGTGTCTTGTGTTGCTTTGTCATGTCATGTCATGTCGTGTCTTGTGTTGCTTTGTCTTGTCCTGTCCTGTCGTGTGTTGTGTTGTTTTGTCTTGTCTTGTCTTGTCATGTCATGTCATGTCGTGTGTTGCGTTGCTTTGTCATGTCATGTCATGTCGTGTCTTGTGTTGCTTTGTCTTGTCCTGTCCTGTCGTGTGTTGTCTTGTCTTGTCATGTCATGTCATGTCGTGTGTTGTGTTGTTTTGTCTTGTCTTGTTTTGTCTTGTCATGTCTTGTCTTGTCTTGTCTTGTCTTGTCTTGTCTTGTCTTGTCTTGTCTTGTCTTGTCTTGTCTTGTCTTGTCTTGTCTTGTCTTGTCTTGTCTTGTCTTGTCTTGTCTTGTCTTGTCTTGTCTTGTCTTGTCTTGTCTTGTCTTGTCTTGTCTTGTCTTGTCTTGTTTTGTCTTGTCTTGTTGTGTATTGTCATGTCTTATATTGTCTTGTCTTGTCTTTTCTTGTCTTGTCATGTCTTGTCATGTCGTGTGTTGTGTTGTTTTGTCTTGTCTTGTTGTGTATTGTCATGTCTTATATTGTCTTGTCTTGTCTTGTCATGTCATGTCATGTCGTGTGTTGTGTTGTTTTGTCTTGTCTTGTTTTGTCTTGTCATGTCTTGTCTTGTGTTGCTTTGTCATGTCATGTCATGTCGTGTCTTGTGTTGCTTTGTCATGTCATGTCATGTCGTGTCTTGTCTTCTCCTTGTCTTGTCCTGTCCTGTCGTGTGTTGTGTTGTTTTGTCTTGTCATGTCATGTCATGTCGTGTCTTGTGTTGCTTTGTCATGTCATGTCATGTCGTGTCTTGTGTTGCTTTGTCTTGTCCTGTCCTGTCGTGTGTTGTGTTGTTTTGTCTTGTCTTGTCATGTCATGTCATGTCATGTCGTGTGTTGTGTTGCTTTGTCATGTCATGTCATGTCGTGTCTTGTGTTGCTTTGTCTTGTCCTGTCCTGTCGTGTGTTGTCTTGTCTTGCCTTGTCTTGTCATGTCATGTGTTGTGTTGTTTTGTCTTGTCTTGTTTTGTCTTGTCATGTCTTGTCTTGTCTTGTCTTGTCTTGTTTTGTCTTGTCTTGTCATGTCATGTCATGTCGTGTATTGTGTTGCTTTGTCATGTCATGTCATGTCGTGTCTTGTGTTGTTTTGTCTTGTCTTGTCTTGTCATGTCATGTCGTGTCTTGTGTTGCTTTGTCATGTCATGTCATGTCGTGTCTTGTGTTGCTTTGTCTTGTCCTGTCCTGTCGTGTGTTGTGTTGTTTTGTCTTGTCTTGTCATGTCATGTCATGTCGTGTCTTGTGTTGCTTTGTCATGTCATGTCATGTCGTGTCTTGTGTTGCTTTGTCTTGTCCTGTCCTGTCGTGTGTTGTGTTGTTTTGTCTTGTCTTGTCATGTCATGTCATGTCATGTCGTGTGTTGTGTTGCTTTGTCATGTCATGTCATGTCGTGTCTTGTGTTGCTTTGTCTTGTCCTGTCCTGTCGTGTGTTGTCTTGTCTTGTCTTGTCTTGTCATGTCATGTCGTGTGTTGTGTTGTTTTGTCTTGTCTTGTCTTGTCTTGTCTTGTCTTGTCTTGTCTTGTCTTGTCTTGTCTTGTCTTGTCTTGTCTTGTCTTGTCTTGTCTTGTCTTGTCTTGTCTTGTCTTGTCTTGTCTTGTCTTGTCTTGTCTTGTCTTGTCTTGTCTTGTCTTGTCTTGTCTTGTCTTGTCTTGTCTTGTCTTGTCTTGTCTTGTCTTGTCTTGTCTTGTCTTGTCTTGTTTTGACTTGTCTTGTTGTGTATTGTCGTGTCTTGTGTTGCTTTGTCTTGTCCTGTCCTGTCGTGTGTTGTTTTGTCTTGTCTTGTTTTGTCTTGTCATGTCTTGTCTTGTCTTGTCTTGTCTTGTTTTGTCTTGTCTTGTCATGTCATGTCGTGTATTGTGTTGCTTTGTCATGTCATGTCATGTCGTGTCTTGTGTTGTTTTGTCTTGTCTTGTCATGTCATGTCATGTCGTGTCTTGTGTTGCTTTGTCATGTCATGTCATGTCGTGTCTTGTGTTGCTTTGTCTTGTCCTGTCCTGTCGTGTGTTGTGTTGCTTTGTCATGTCATGTCATGTCATGTCGTGTCTTGTCTTCTCCTTGTCTTGTCCTGTCCTGTCGTGTGTTGTGTTGTTTTGTCTTGTCTTGTCATGTCATGTCATGTCGTGTCTTGTGTTGCTTTGTCATGTCATGTCATGTCGTGTCTTGTGTTGCTTTGTCTTGTCCTGTCCTGTCGTGTGTTGTGTTGCTTTGTCATGTCATGTCATGTCATGTCGTGTCTTGTCTTCTCCTTGTCTTGTCCTGTCCTGTCGTGTGTTGTGTTGTTTTGTCTTGTCTTGTCATGTCATGTCATGTCGTGTCTTGTGTTGCTTTGTCATGTCATGTCATGTCGTGTCTTGTGTTGCTTTGTCTTGTCCTGTCCTGTCGTGTGTTGTGTTGTTTTGTCTTGTCTTGTTTTGTCTTGTCATGTCTTGTCTTGTCTTGTTTTGTCTTGTCATGTCTTGTCTTGTCTTGTCTTGTCTTGTCATGTCTTGTCTTGTCTTGTCTTGTCTTGTCTTGTCTTGTCTTGTCTTGTCTTGTCTTGTCTTGTCTTGTCTTGTCTTGTCTTGTCTTGTCTTGTCTTGTCTTGTCTTGTCTTGTCTTGTCTTGTCTTGTCTTGTCTTGTCTTGTCTTGTCTTGTCTTGTCTTGTTTTGTCTTGTCTTGTTGTGTATTGTCGTGTCTTGTGTTGCTTTGTCTTGTCCTGTCCTGTCGTGTGTTGTGTTGTTTTGTCTTGTCTTGTCATGTCATGTCATGTCATGTCGTGTGTTGTGTTGCTTTGTCATGTCATGTCATGTCGTGCCTTGTGTTGCTTTGTCTTGTCCTGTCCTGTCGTGTGTTGTCTTGTCTTGTCTTGTCTTGTCATGTCATGTCGTGTGTTGTGTTGTTTTGTCTTGTCTTGTTTTGTCTTGTCATGTCTTGTCTTGTCTTGTTTTGTCTTGTCATGTCTTGTCTTGTCTTGTCTTGTCTTGTCATGTCTTGTCTTGTCCTGTCCTGTCGTGTGTTGTGTTGTTTTGTCTTGTCTTGTCATGTCATGTCATGTCATGTCGTGTGTTGTGTTGCTTTGTCATGTCATGTCATGTCTTGTCTTGTCTTGTCTTGTCTTGTCTTGTCTTGTCTTGTCTTGTCTTGTCTTGTCTTGTCTTGTCTTGTCTTGTCATGTCATGTCATGTCGTGTGTTGTGTTGTTTTGTCTTGTCTTGTTTTGTCTTGTCATGTCTTGTCTTGTCTTGTTTTGTCTTGTCATGTCTTGTCTTGTCTTGTCTTGTCTTGTCATGTCTTGTCTTGTCTTGTCTTGTCTTGTCTTGTCTTGTCTTGTCTTGTCTTGTCTTGTCTTGTCTTGTCTTGTCTTGTCTTGTCTTGTCTTGTCTTGTCTTGTCTTGTCTTGTCTTGTCTTGTCTTGTCTTGTCTTGTCTTGTCTTGTCTTTTCTTGTCTTGTCTTGTCTTGTCTTGTCTTGTCATGTCATGTCATGTCGTGTCTTGTGTTGCTTTATCATGTCATGTCATGTCGTGTCTTGTGTTGCTTTGTCTTGTCCTGTCCTGTCGTGTGTTGTTTTGTCTTGTCTTGTCATGTCATGTCATGTCATGTCGTGTGTTGCGTTGCTTTGTCATGTCATGTCATGTCGTGTCTAGTGTTGCTTCGTCTTGTCCTGTCCTGTCGTGTGTTGTCTTGTCTTGTCATGTCATGTCATGTCGTGTGTTGTGTTGTTTTGTCTTGTCTTGTTTTGTCTTGTCATGTCTTGTCTTGTCTTGTCTTGTCTTGTCTTGTCTTGTCTTGTCTTGTCTTGTCTTGTTTTGTCTTGTCATGTCTTGTCTTGTCTTGTCTTGTCTTGTCTTGTCTTGTCTTGTCTTGTTTTGTCTTGTCTTGTCTTGTCATGTCATGTCATGTCGTGTGTTGCGTTGCTTTGTCATGTCATGTCATGTCGTGTCTTGTGTTGCTTTGTCTTGTCCTGTCCTGTCGTGTGTTGTCTTGTCTTGTCATGTCATGTCATGTCGTGTGTTGTGTTGTTTTGTCTTGTCTTGTTTTGTCTTGTCATGTCTTGTCTTGTCTTGTCTTGTCTTGTCTTGTCTTGTCTTGTCTTGTCTTGTCTTGTCTTGTCTTGTCTTGTCTTGTCTTGTCTTGTCTTGTCTTGTCTTGTCTTGTCTTGTCTTGTCTTGTCTTGTCTTGTCTTGTCTTGTCTTGTCTTGTCTTGTCTTGTCTTGTCTTGTCTTGTCTTGTTTTGTCTTGTCTTGTTGTGTATTGTCATGTCTTATATTGTCTTGTCTTGTCTTTTCTTGTCTTGTCATGTCTTGTCATGTCGTGTGTTGTGTTGTTTTGTCTTGTCTTGTTGTGTATTGTCATGTCTTATATTGTCTTGTCTTGTCTTGTCATGTCATGTCATGTCGTGTGTTGTGTTGTTTTGTCTTGTCTTGTTTTGTCTTGTCATGTCTTGTCTTGTGTTGCTTTGTCATGTCATGTCATGTCGTGTCTTGTGTTGCTTTGTCATGTCATGTCATGTCGTGTCTTGTCTTCTCCTTGTCTTGTCCTGTCCTGTCGTGTGTTGTGTTGTTTTGTCTTGTCATGTCATGTCATGTCGTGTCTTGTGTTGCTTTGTCATGTCATGTCATGTCGTGTCTTGTGTTGCTTTGTCTTGTCCTGTCCTGTCGTGTGTTGTGTTGTTTTGTCTTGTCTTGTCATGTCATGTCATGTCATGTCGTGTGTTGTGTTGCTTTGTCATGTCATGTCATGTCGTGTCTTGTGTTGCTTTGTCTTGTCCTGTCCTGTCGTGTGTTGTCTTGTCTTGCCTTGTCTTGTCATGTCATGTGTTGTGTTGTTTTGTCTTGTCTTGTTTTGTCTTGTCATGTCTTGTCTTGTCTTGTCTTGTCTTGTTTTGTCTTGTCTTGTCATGTCATGTCATGTCGTGTATTGTGTTGCTTTGTCATGTCATGTCATGTCGTGTCTTGTGTTGTTTTGTCTTGTCTTGTCTTGTCATGTCATGTCGTGTCTTGTGTTGCTTTGTCATGTCATGTCATGTCGTGTCTTGTGTTGCTTTGTCTTGTCCTGTCCTGTCGTGTGTTGTGTTGTTTTGTCTTGTCTTGTCATGTCATGTCATGTCGTGTCTTGTGTTGCTTTGTCATGTCATGTCATGTCGTGTCTTGTGTTGCTTTGTCTTGTCCTGTCCTGTCGTGTGTTGTGTTGTTTTGTCTTGTCTTGTCATGTCATGTCATGTCATGTCGTGTGTTGTGTTGCTTTGTCATGTCATGTCATGTCGTGTCTTGTGTTGCTTTGTCTTGTCCTGTCCTGTCGTGTGTTGTCTTGTCTTGTCTTGTCTTGTCATGTCATGTCGTGTGTTGTGTTGTTTTGTCTTGTCTTGTCTTGTCTTGTCTTGTCTTGTCTTGTCTTGTCTTGTCTTGTCTTGTCTTGTCTTGTCTTGTCTTGTCTTGTCTTGTCTTGTCTTGTCTTGTCTTGTCTTGTCTTGTCTTGTCTTGTCTTGTCTTGTCTTGTCTTGTCTTGTCTTGTCTTGTCTTGTCTTGTCTTGTCTTGTCTTGTCTTGTCTTGTCTTGTCTTGTTTTGACTTGTCTTGTTGTGTATTGTCGTGTCTTGTGTTGCTTTGTCTTGTCCTGTCCTGTCGTGTGTTGTTTTGTCTTGTCTTGTTTTGTCTTGTCATGTCTTGTCTTGTCTTGTCTTGTCTTGTTTTGTCTTGTCTTGTCATGTCATGTCGTGTATTGTGTTGCTTTGTCATGTCATGTCATGTCGTGTCTTGTGTTGTTTTGTCTTGTCTTGTCATGTCATGTCATGTCGTGTCTTGTGTTGCTTTGTCATGTCATGTCATGTCGTGTCTTGTGTTGCTTTGTCTTGTCCTGTCCTGTCGTGTGTTGTGTTGCTTTGTCATGTCATGTCATGTCATGTCGTGTCTTGTCTTCTCCTTGTCTTGTCCTGTCCTGTCGTGTGTTGTGTTGTTTTGTCTTGTCTTGTCATGTCATGTCATGTCGTGTCTTGTGTTGCTTTGTCATGTCATGTCATGTCGTGTCTTGTGTTGCTTTGTCTTGTCCTGTCCTGTCGTGTGTTGTGTTGCTTTGTCATGTCATGTCATGTCATGTCGTGTCTTGTCTTCTCCTTGTCTTGTCCTGTCCTGTCGTGTGTTGTGTTGTTTTGTCTTGTCTTGTCATGTCATGTCATGTCGTGTCTTGTGTTGCTTTGTCATGTCATGTCATGTCGTGTCTTGTGTTGCTTTGTCTTGTCCTGTCCTGTCGTGTTTTGTGTTGTTTTGTCTTGTCTTGTTTTGTCTTGTCATGTCTTGTCTTGTCTTGTTTTGTCTTGTCATGTCTTGTCTTGTCTTGTCTTGTCTTGTCATGTCTTGTCTTGTCTTGTCTTGTCTTGTCTTGTCTTGTCTTGTCTTGTCTTGTCTTGTCTTGTCTTGTCTTGTCTTGTCTTGTCTTGTCTTGTCTTGTCTTGTCTTGTCTTGTCTTGTCTTGTCTTGTCTTGTCTTGTCTTGTCTTGTCTTGTCTTGTTTTGTCTTGTCTTGTTGTGTATTGTCGTGTCTTGTGTTGCTTTGTCTTGTCCTGTCCTGTCGTGTGTTGTGTTGTTTTGTCTTGTCTTGTCATGTCATGTCATGTCATGTCGTGTGTTGTGTTGCTTTGTCATGTCATGTCATGTCGTGCCTTGTGTTGCTTTGTCTTGTCCTGTCCTGTCGTGTGTTGTCTTGTCTTGTCTTGTCTTGTCATGTCATGTCGTGTGTTGTGTTGTTTTGTCTTGTCTTGTTTTGTCTTGTCATGTCTTGTCTTGTCTTGTTTTGTCTTGTCATGTCTTGTCTTGTCTTGTCTTGTCTTGTCATGTCTTGTCTTGTCCTGTCCTGTCGTGTGTTGTGTTGTTTTGTCTTGTCTTGTCATGTCATGTCATGTCATGTCGTGTGTTGTGTTGCTTTGTCATGTCATGTCATGTCTTGTCTTGTCTTGTCTTGTCTTGTCTTGTCTTGTCTTGTCTTGTCTTGTCTTGTCTTGTCTTGTCTTGTCATGTCATGTCATGTCGTGTGTTGTGTTGTTTTGTCTTGTCTTGTTTTGTCTTGTCATGTCTTGTCTTGTCTTGTTTTGTCTTGTCATGTCTTGTCTTGTCTTGTCTTGTCTTGTCATGTCTTGTCTTGTCTTGTCTTGTCTTGTCTTGTCTTGTCTTGTCTTGTCTTGTCTTGTCTTGTCTTGTCTTGTCTTGTCTTGTCTTGTCTTGTCTTGTCTTGTCTTGTCTTGTCTTGTCTTGTCTTGTCTTGTCTTGTCTTGTCTTTTCTTGTCTTGTCTTGTCTTGTCTTGTCTTGTCATGTCATGTCATGTCGTGTCTTGTGTTGCTTTATCATGTCATGTCATGTCGTGTCTTGTGTTGCTTTGTCTTGTCCTGTCCTGTCGTGTGTTGTTTTGTCTTGTCTTGTCATGTCATGTCATGTCATGTCGTGTGTTGCGTTGCTTTGTCATGTCATGTCATGTCGTGTCTAGTGTTGCTTCGTCTTGTCCTGTCCTGTCGTGTGTTGTCTTGTCTTGTCTTGTCTTGTCATGTCATGTCATGTCGTGTGTTGTGTTGTTTTGTCTTGTCTTGTCTTGTCTTGTCTTGTCTTGTCTTGTCTTGTCTTGTCTTGTCTTGTCTTGTCTTGTCTTGTCTTGTCTTGTCTTGTCTTGTCTTGTCTTGTCTTGTCTTGTCTTGTCTTGTCTTGTCTTGTCTTGTCTTGTCTTGTCTTGTCTTGTCTTGTCTTGTCTTGTCTTGTCTTGTCTTGTCTTGTCTTGTCTTGTCTTGTCTTGTCTTGTCTTGTCTTGTCTTGTCTTGTCTTGTCTTGTCTTGTCTTGTGTTGTCTTGTCTTGTCTTGTCTTGTCTTGTCTTGTCTTGTCTTGTCTTGTCTTGTCTTGTCTTGTCTTGTCTTGTCTTGTCTTGTCTTGTCTTGTCTTGTCTTGTCTTGTCTTGTCTTGTCTTGTCTTGTCTTGTCTTGTCTTGTGTTGTCTTGTCTTGTCTTGTCTTGTCTTGTCTTGTCTTGTCTTGTCTTGTCTTGTCTTGACTTGTCTTGTCTTGTCTTGTCTTGTCTTGTCTTGTCTTGTCTTGTCTTGTCTTGTCTTGTCTTGTCTTGTCTTGTCTTGTCTTGTCTTGTCTTGTCTTGTCTTGTCTTGTCTTGTCTTGTCTTGTCTTGTCTTGTCATGTCGTGTGTTGTGTTGTTTTGTCTTGTCTTGTTGTGTATTGTCATGTCTTATATTGTCTTGTCTTGTCTTGTCTTGTCTTGTCTTGTCTTGTCTTGTCTTGTCTTGTCTTGTCTTGTCTTGTCTTGTCTTGTCTTGTCTTGTCTTGTCTTGTCTTGTCTTGTCTTGTCTTGTCTTGTCTTGTCTTGTCTTGTTTTGTCTTGTCCTGTCTTGTCATGTCATGTCATGTGTTGTGTTGTGTTGTTTTGTCTTGTCTTGTCTTGTGTTGTCTTGTCTTGTCTTGTCTTGTGTTGTCTTGTCTTGTCTTGTCTTGTTTTATGTTGTCTTGTCTTGTCTTGTTTTGTCATGTAATGTCATGTCGTGTGTTGTGTTGTTTTGTCTTGTCATGTCTTATATTGTCTTGTCTTGTCTTGTGATGTCATGTCGTGTGTTGTGTTGTTTTGTCTTGTCTTGTTTTGTCTTGTCTTGTCTTGTCTTGTCTTGTCTTGTCTTGTCTTGTCTTGTCTTGTCTTGTCTTGTCTTGTCTTGTCTTGTCTTGTCTTGTCTTGTCTTGTCTTGTCTTGTCTTGTCATGTCATGTCATGTCGTGTCTTGTGTTGCTTTGTCATGTCATGTCATGTCGTGTCTTGTGTTGCTTTGTCTTGTCCTGTCCTGTCGTGTGTTGTGTTGTTTTGTCTTGTCTTGTCATGTCATGTCATGTCATGTCGTGTGTTGCGTTGCTTTGTCATGTCATGTCATGTCGTGTCTTGTGTTGCTTTGTCTTGTCCTGTCCTGTCGTGTGTTGTCTTGTCTTGTCATGTCATGTCATGTCGTGTGTTGTGTTGTTTTGTCTTGTCTTGTTTTGTCTTGTCATGTCTTGTCTTGTCTTGTCTTGTCTTGTCTTGTCTTGTCTTGTCTTGTCTTGTCTTGTCTTGTCTTGTCTTGTCTTGTCTTGTCTTGTCTTGTCTTGTCTTGTCTTGTCTTGTCTTGTCTTGTCTTGTCTTGTCTTGTCTTGTCTTGTCTTGTCTTGTTGTGTATTGTCATGTCTTATATTGTCTTGTCTTGTCTTGTCTTGTCTTGTCATGTCTTGTCATGTCGTGTGTTGTGTTGTTTTGTCTTGTCTTGTTGTGTATTGTCATGTCTTATATTGTCTTGTCTTGTCTTGTCATGTCATGTCATGTCGTGTGTTGTGTTGTTTTGTCTTGTCTTGTTTTGTCTTGTCATGTCTTGTCTTGTGTTGCTTTGTCATGTCATGTCATGTCGTGTCTTGTGTTGCTTTGTCATGTCATGTCATGTCGTGTCTTGTCTTCTCCTTGTCTTGTCCTGTCCTGTCGTGTGTTGTGTTGTTTTGTCTTGTCTTGTCATGTCATGTCATGTCGTGTCTTGTGTTGCTTTGTCATGTCGTGTCTTGTATTGCTTTGTCTTGTCCTGTCCTGTCGTGTGTTGTGTTGTTTTGTCTTGTCTTGTCATGTCATGTCATGTCGTGTGTTGTGTTGCTTTGTCATGTCATGTCATGTCGTGTCTTGTGTTGCTTTTTCTTGTCCTGTCCTGTCGTGTGTTGTCTTGTCCTGTCATGTCATGTCATGTCGTGTGTTGTGTTGTTTTGTCTTGTCTTGTTTTGTCTTGTCATGTCTTGTCTTGTCTTGTCTTGTCTTGTCTTGTCTTGTCTTGTCTTGTCTTGTCTTGTCTTGTCTTGTCTTGTCTTGTCTTGTCTTGTCTTGTCCTGTCCTGTCTTGTCTTGTCTTGTCTTGTCTTGTCTTGTCTTGTCTTGTGTTGTCTTGTCTTGTCTTGTCTTGTCTTGTCTTGTCTTGTCTTGTCTTGTCTTGTCTTGTCTTGTCTTGTCTTGTCTTGTCTTGTCTTGTCTTGTCTTGTCTTGTCTTGTCTTGTCTTGTCTTGTCTTGTCTTGTCTTGTCTTGTCTTGTCTTGTCTTGTCTTGTCTTGTCTTGTCTTGTCTTGTCTTGTCTTGTCTTGTCTTGTCTTGTCTTGTCTTGTCTTGTCTTGTCTTGTCTTGTCTTGTCTTGTCTTGTCTTGTCTTGTCTTGTCTTGTCTTGTCTTGTCTTGTCTTGTCTTGTCTTGTCTTGTCTTGTCTTGTCTTGTCTTGTCTTGTCTTGTCTTGTCTTGTCTTGTCTTGTCTTGTCTTGTCTTGTGTTGTCTTGTCTTGTCATGTCGTGTGTTGTGTTGTTTTGTCTTGTCTTGTTGTGTATTGTCATGTCTTATATTGTCTTGTCTTGTCTTGTCTTGTCTTGTCTTGTCTTGTCTTGTCTTGTCTTGTCTTGTCTTGTCTTGTCTTGTCTTGTCTTGTCTTGTCTTGTCTTGTCTTGTCTTGTCTTGTCTTGTCTTGTCTTGTCTTGTCTTGTCTTGTCTTGTCTTGTCTTGTCTTGTCTTGTCTTGTCTTGTCTTGTCTTGTCTTGTCTTGTCTTGTCTTGTCTTGTCTTGTCTTGTCTTGTCTTGTCTTGTTTTGTCTTGTCCTGTCTTGTCATGTCATGTCATGTGTTGTGTTGTGTTGTTTTGTCTTGTCTTGTCTTGTGTTGTCTTGTCTTGTCTTGTCTTGTGTTGTCTTGTCTTGTCTTGTCTTGTTTTATGTTGTCTTGTCTTGTCTTGTTTTGTCATGTAATGTCATGTCGTGTGTTGTGTTGTTTTGTCTTGTCATGTCTTATATTGTCTTGTCTTGTCTTGTGATGTCATGTCGTGTGTTGTGTTGTTTTGTCTTGTCTTGTTTTGTCTTGTCCTGTCTTGTCTTGTCATGTCATGTCGTGTGTTGTGTTGTTTTGTCTTGTCTTGTCATGTCATGTCATGTCATGTCGTGTGTTGTGTTGCTTTGTCATGTCATGTCATGTCGTGTCTTGTGTTGCTTTGTCTTGTCCTGTCCTGTCGTGTGTTGTCTTGTCTTGTCTTGTTGTGTATTGTCATGTCTTATATTGTCTTGTCTTGTCTTGTCTTGTCTTGTCATGTCATGTCATGTCGTGTGTTGTGTTGTTTTGTCTTGTCTTGTCATGTCATGTCATGTCATGTCGTGTGTTGTGTTGCTTTGTCATGTCATGTCATGTCGTGTCTTGTGTTGCTTTGTCTTGTCCTGTCCTGTCGTGTGTTGTCTTGTCTTGTCTTGTCATGTCATGTCATGTCGTGTGTTGTGTTGTTTTGTCTTGTCTTGTTTTGTCTTGTCATGTCTTGTCTTGTCTTGTCTTGTCTTGTCTTGTCTTGTCTTGTCTTGTCTTGTCTTGTCTTGTCTTGTCTTGTCTTGTCTTGTCTTGTCTTGTCATGTCATGTCATGTCGTGTGTTGTGTTGTTTTGTCTTGTTTTGTCTTGTCATGTCTTGTCTTGTCTTGTCTTGTCTTGTCTTGTCTTGTCTTGTCTTGTCTTGTCTTGTCTTGTCTTGTCTTGTCTTGTCTTGTCTTGTCTTGTCTTGTCTTGTCTTGTCTTGTCTTGTCTTGTCTTGTCTTGTCTTGTCTTGTCTTGTCTTGTCTTGTCTTGTCTTGTCTTGTCTTGTCTTGTCTTGTCTTGTCTTGTCTTGTCTTGTCTTGTCTTGTCTTGTCTTGTCTTGTCTTGTCTTGTCTTGTCTTGTCTTGCCTTGCCTTGTCTTGTCTTGTCTTGTCTTGTCTTGTCTTGTCTTGTCTTGTCTTGTCTTGTCTTGTCTTGTCTTGTCTTGTCTTGTCTTGTCTTGTCTTGTCTTGTGTTGTCTTGTCTTGTCTTGTCATGTCGTGTGTTGTGTTGTTTTGTCTTGTCTTGTCTTGTCTTGTCTTGTCTTGTCTTGTCTTGTCTTGTCTTGTCTTGTCTTGTCTTGTCTTGTCTTGTCTTGTCTTGTCTTGTCTTGTCTTGTCTTGTTTTGTCTTGTCCTGTCTTGTCTTGTCATGTCATGTCATGTGTTGTGTTGTGTTGTTTCATCTTGTCTTGTCTTGTGTTGTCTTGTCTTGTCTTGTCTTGTCTTGTGTTGTCTTGTCTTGTCTTGTCTTGTCTTGTTTTGTCATGTAATGTCATGTCGTGTGTTGTGTTGTTTTGTCTTGTCATGTCTTATATTGTCTTGTCTTGTCTTGTGATGTCATGTCGTGTGTTGTGTTGTTTTGTCTTGTCTTGTTTTGTCTTGTCCTGTCTTGTCTTGTCATGTCATGTCATGTGTTGTGTTGTGTTGTTTTGTCTTGTCTTGTCTTGTGTTGTCTTGTCTTGTCATGTCGTGTGTTGTGTTGTTTTGTCTTGTCTTGTCTTGTCTTGTCTTGTCTTGTCTTGTCTTGTCTTGTCTTGTCTTGTCTTGTCTTGTCTTGTCTTGTCTTGTCTTGTCTTGTCTTGTCTTGTCTTGTCTTGTCTTGTCTTGTCTTGTCTTGTCTTGTCTTGTCTTGTCTTGTCTTGTCTTGTCTTGTCTTGTCTTGTCTTGTCTTGTCTTGTCTTGTCTTGTCTTGTCTTGTCTTGTCTTGTCTTGTCTTGTCTTGTCTTGTCTTGTCTTGTCTTGTCTTGTCTTGTCTTGTGTTGTCTTGTCTTGTCATGTCGTGTGTTGTGTTGTTTTGTCTTGTCTTGTTGTGTATTGTCATGTCTTGTCTTGTCTTGTCTTGTCTTGTCTTGTCTTGTCTTGTCTTGTCTTGTCTTGTCTTGTTTTGTCCTGTCTTGTCTTGTCTTGTCTTGTCTTGTCTTGTCTTGTCTTGTCTTGTCTTGTCTTGTCTTGTCTTGTCTTGTCTTGTCTTGTCTTGTCTTGTCTTGTCTTGTCTTGTCTTGTCTTGTCTTGTCTTGTCTTGTCTTGTTTTGTCTTGTCCTGTCTTGTCTTGTCATGTCATGTCATGTGTTGTGTTGTGTTGTTTTGTCTTGTCTTGTCTTGTGTTGTCTTGTCTTGTCTTGTCTTGTGTTGTCTTGTCTTGTCTTGTCTTGTTTTATGTTGTCTTGTCTTGTCTTGTTTTGTCATGTAATGTCATGTCGTGTGTTGTGTTGTTTTGTCTTGTCATGTCTTATATTGTCTTGTCTTGTCTTGTGATGTCATGTCGTGTGTTGTGTTGTTTTGTCTTGTCTTGTTTTGTCTTGTCCTGTCTTGTCTTGTCATGTCATGTCGTGTGTTGTGTTGTTTTGTCTTGTCTTGTCATGTCATGTCATGTCATGTCGTGTGTTGTGTTGCTTTGTCATGTCATGTCATGTCGTGTCTTGTGTTGCTTTGTCTTGTCCTGTCCTGTCGTGTGTTGTCTTGTCTTGTCTTGTTGTGTATTGTCATGTCTTATATTGTCTTGTCTTGTCTTGTCATGGCATGTCATGTCGTGTGTTGTGTTGTTTTGTCTTGTCTTGTCATGTCATGCCATGTCATGTCGTGTGTTGTGTTGCTTTGTCATGTCATGTCATGTCGTGTCTTGTGTTGCTTTGTCTTGTCCTGTCCTGTCGTGTGTTGTCTTGTCTTGTCTTGTCATGTCATGTCATGTCGTGTGTTGTGTTGTTTTGTCTTGTCTTGTTTTGTCTTGTCATGTCTTGTCTTGTCTTGTCTTGTCTTGTCTTGTCTTGTCTTGTCTTGTCTTGTCTTGTCTTGTCTTGTCTTGTCTTGTCTTGTCTTGTCTTGTCTTGTCTTGTCTTGTCTTGTCTTGTCTTGTCTTGTCTTGTCTTGTCTTGTCTTGTCTTGTCCTGTCTTGTCTTGTCTTGTCTTGTCTTGTCTTGTCTTGTCTTGTCTTGTCTTGTCTTGTCATGTCATGTCATGTCGTGTGTTGTGTTGTTTTGTCTTGTTTTGTCTTGTCATGTCTTGTCTTGTCTTGTCTTGTCTTGTCTTGTCTTGTCTTGTCTTGTCTTGTCTTGTCTTGTCTTGTCTTGTCTTGTCTTGTCTTGTCTTGTCTTGTCTTGTCTTGTCTTGTCTTGTCTTGTCTTGTCTTGTCTTGTCTTGTCTTGTCTTGTCTTGTCTTGTCTTGTCTTGTCTTGTCTTGTCTTGTCTTGTCTTGTCTTGTCTTGTCTTGCCTTGTCTTGTCTTGTCTTGTCTTGTCTTGTCTTGTCTTGTCTTGTCTTGTCTTGTCTTGTCTTGTCTTGTCTTGTCTTGTCTTGTCTTGTCTTGTCTTGTCTTGTCTTGTCTTGTGTTGTCTTGTCTTGTCTTGTCATGTCGTGTGTTGTGTTGTTTTGTCTTGTCTTGTTGTGTATTGTCATGTCTTATATTGTCTTGTCTTGTCTTGTCTTGTCTTGTCTTGTCTTGTCTTGTCTTGTCTTGTCTTGTCTTGTCTTGTCTTGTCTTGTCTTGTCTTGTCTTGTCTTGTCTTGTCTTGTCTTGTCTTGTCTTGTCTTGTTTTGTCTTGTCCTGTCTTGTCTTGTCATGTCATGTCATGTGTTGTGTTGTGTTGTTTTGTCTTGTCTTGTCTTGTGTTGTCTTGTCTTGTCTTGTCTTGTCTTGTCTTGTGTTGTCTTGTCTTGTCTTGTCTTGTCTTGTTTTGTCATGTAATGTCATGTCGTGTGTTGTGTTGTTTTGTCTTGTCATGTCTTATATTGTCTTGTCTTGTCTTGTGATGTCATGTCGTGTGTTGTGTTGTTTTGTCTTGTCATGTCTTATATTGTCTTGTCTTGTCTTGTGATGTCATGTCGTGTGTTGTGTTGTTTTGTCTTGTCTTGTTTTGTCTTGTCCTGTCTTGTCTTGTCATGTCATGTCATGTGTTGTGTTGTGTTGTTTTGTCTTGTCTTGTCATGTCTTGTCTTGTCTTGTCCTGTCCTGTCGTGTGTTGTGTTGTTTTGTCTTGTCTTGTCATGTCATGTCATGTCGTGTCTTGTGTTGCTTTGTCTTGTCTTGTCTTGTCATGTCGTGTGTTGTGTTTTTTTGTCTTGTCTTGTTGTGTATTGTCATGTCTTATATTGTCTTGTCTTGTCTTGTCATGTCGTGTGTTGTGTTGTTTTGTCTTGTCTTGTTGTGTATTGTCATGTCTTATATTGTCTTGTCTTGTCTTGTCATGTCGTGTGTTGTGTTGTCTTGTCTTGTCTTGTTGTGTATTGTCATGTCTTATATTGTCTTGTCTTGTCTTGTCTTGTCTTGTCATGTCATGTCATGTCGTGTGTTGTGTTGTTTTGTCTTGTCTTGTCTTGTCTTGTCTTGTGTTGTCTTGTGTTGTCTTGTCTTGTCTTGTTTTATGTTGTGTTGTCTTGTCTTGTTTTGTCATGTAATGTCATGTCGTGTGTTGTGTTGTTTTGTCTTGTCTTGTCTTCTCCTTGTCTTGTCTTGTCATGTCGTGTGTTGTGTTGTTTTGTCTTGTCATGTCTTATATTGTCTTGTCTTGTCTTGTCTTGTCTTGTGATGTCATGTCGTGTGTTGTGTTGTTTTGTCTTGTCTTGTTTTGTCTTGTCCTGTCTTGTCTTGTCATGTCATGTCATGTGTTGTGTTGTGTTGTTTTGTCTTGTCTTGTCTTGTCTTGTCTTGTCTTGTCTTGTCTTGCCTTATCTTGCCTTGTCTTGTCTTGTCTTGTCTTGTCTTGTCTTGTCTTGTCTTGTCTTGTCTTGTCTTGTCTTGTCTTGTCTTGTCTTGTCTTGTCTTGTCTTGTCTTGTCTTGTCTTGTCTTGTCTTGTCTTGTCTTGTCTTGTCTTGTCTTGTCTTGTCTTGTCTTGTCTTGTCTTGTCTTGTCTTGTCTTGTCTTGTCTTGTCTTGTCTTGTCTTGTCTTGTCTTGTCTTGTCTTGTCTTGTCTTGTCTTGTCTTGTCTTGTCATGTCTTGTCTTGTCTTGTTTTGTCTTGTCTTGTATTGTCTTGTTTTCTCATGTAATGTCATGTCGTGTGTTGTGTTGTTTTGTCTTGTCTTGTGTTGTTTTGTCGTGTTATGTCTTGTCTTGTCTTCTCTTGTCTTGTCCTGTCCTGTCGTGTGTTGTGTTGTTTTGTCTTGTCTTGTCATGTCATGCCATGTCGTGTCTTGTGTTGCTTTGTCTTGTCTTGTCTTGTCTTGTCATGCCGTGTGTTGTGTTGTTTTGTCTTGTCTTGTTGTGTATTGTCATGTCTTATATTGTCTTGTCTTGTCTTGTCTTGTCTTGTCTTGTCTTGTTTTGTCTTGTCTTGTCTTGTCTTGTCTTGTCTTGTCTTGTCTTGTCTTGTCTTGTCTTGTCTTGTCTTGTCTTGTCTTGTCTTGTCTTGTCTTGTCTTGTCTTGTCTTGTCTTGTCTTGTCTTGTTTTATGTTGTCTTGTCTTGTCTTGTTTTGTCATGTAATGTCATGTCGTGTGTTGTGTTGTTTTGTCTTGTCATTTCTTATATTGTCTTGTCTTGTCTTATCTTGTCTTGTGATGTCATTTCTTATATTGTCTTGTCTTGTCTTATCTTGTCTTGTGATGTCATGTCGTGTGTTGTGTTGTTTTGTCTTGTCTTGTCTTGTCTTGTCTTGTCTTGTCTTGTCTTGTCTTGTCTTGTCTTGTCTTGTCTTGTCTTGTCTTGTCTTGTCTTGTCTTGCGATGTCATGTCGTGTGTTGTGTTGTTTTGTCTTGTCATGTCTTGTCCTGTCCTGTCTTGTCTTGTCTTGTCATGTCTTGTCTTGTCTTGTCTTGTCTTGTCTTGTGTTGCCTCGTCTTGTCTTGTCTTGTTTTGTCTTGTCTTGTTTTGTCTTGTCCTGTCTTGTCTTGTCTTGTCTTGTCTTGTCTTGTCTTGTCTTGTCTTGTCTTTTCTTGTCTTGTCTTGTCTTGTCTTGTCTTGTCTTGTCTTGTCTGGTCTTGTCTTGTCTTGTCTTGTCTTGTCTTGTCTTGTCATGTCTTGTCTTGTCTTGTTTTGTCTTGTCTTGTATTGTCTTGTTTTCTCATGTAATGTCATGTCGTGTGTTGTGTTGTTTTGTCTTGTCTTGTGTTGTTTTGTCGTGTTATGTCTTGTCTTGTCTTCTCTTGTCTTGTCCTGTCCTGTCGTGTGTTGTGTTGTTTTGTCTTGTCTTGTCATGTCATGTCATGTCGTGTCTTGTGTTGCTTTGTCTTGTCTTGTCTTGTCTTGTCATGCCGTGTGTTGTGTTGTTTTGTCTTGTCTTGTTGTGTATTGTCATGTCTTATATTGTCTTGTCTTGTCTTGTCTTGTCTTGTCTTGTCTTGTCTTGTTTTGTCTTGTCTTGTCTTGTCTTGTCTTGTCTTGTCTTGTCTTGTCTTGTCTTGTCTTGTCTTGTCTTGTCTTGTCTTGTCTTGTCTTGTCTTGTCTTGTCTTGTTTTATGTTGTCTTGTCTTGTCTTGTTTTGTCATGTAATGTCATGTCGTGTGTTGTGTTGTTTTGTCTTGTCATGTCTTGTCTTGTCTTGTCTTGTCTTGTCTTGTCTTGTCTTGTCTTGTCTTGTCTTGTCTTGTCTTGTCTTGTCTTGTCTTGTCTTGTGATGTCATGTCGTGTGTTGTGTTGTTTTGTCTTGTCATGTCTTGTCCTGTCCTGTCCTGTCTTGTCTTGTCATGTCTTGTCTTGTCTTGTCTTGTCTTGTCTTGTGTTGCCTCGTCTTGTCTTGTCTTGTCTTGTCTTGTCTTGTTTTGTCTTGTCCTGTCTTGTCTTGTCATGTCATGTCATGTGTTGTGTTGTGTTGTTTTGTCTTATATTGTCCTGTCTTGTCTTGTCTTGTCTTGTGTTGTCTTGTCTTTTCTTGTCTTGTGTTGTCTTGTTGTGTATTGTCATGTCTTATATTGTCTTGTCTTGTCTTGTCTTGTCTTGTCTTGTCTTGTCTTGTCTTGTCTTGTCTTGTCTTGTCTTGTTTTGTCTTGTCCTGTCTTGTCTTGTCATGTCATGTCATGTGTTGTGTTGTGTTGTTTTGTCTTGTCTTGTCTTGTGTTGTCTTGTCTTGTCTTGTCTTGTGTTGTCTTGTCTTGTCTTGTCTTGTTTTATGTTGTCTTGTCTTGTCTTGTTTTGTCATGTAATGTCATGTCGTGTGTTGTGTTGTTTTGTCTTGTCATGTCTTATATTGTCTTGTCTTGTCTTGTGATGTCATGTCGTGTGTTGTGTTGTTTTGTCTTGTCATGTCTTATATTGTCTTGTCTTGTCTTGTCTTGTCTTGTGATGTCATGTCGTGTGTTGAGTTGTTTTGTCTTGTCTTGTTTTGTCTTGTCCTGTCTTGTCTTGTCATGTCATGTCATGTGTTGTGTTGTGTTGTTTTGTCTTGTCTTGTCTTGTCTTGTCTTGTCTTGTCCTGTCCTGTCGTGTGTTGTGTTGCTTTGTCTTGTCTTGTCTTGTCATGTCGTGTGTTGTGTTGTTTTGTCTTGTCTTGTTGTGTATTGTCATGTCTTATATTGTCTTGTCTTGTCTTGTCATGTCGTGTGTTGTGTTGTTTTGTCTTGTCTTGTTGTGTATTGTCATGTCTTATATTGTCTTGTCTTGTCTTGTCATGTCGTGTGTTGTGTTGTCTTGTCTTGTCTTGTTGAGTATTGTCATGTCTTATATTGTCTTGTCTTGTCTTGTCTTGTCTTGTCATGTCATGTCATGTCGTGTGTTGTGTTGTTTTGTCTTGTCTTGTCTTGTCTTGTCTTGTTTTGTCTTGTCATGTCTTGTATTGTCTTGTCTTGTCTTGTCTTGTCTTGTCTTGTCTTGTCTTGTCTTGTCTTGTCTTGTCTTGTCTTGTGTTCTCTTGTTGTGTATTGTCATGTCTTATATTGTCTTGTCTTGTCTTGTCTTGTCTTGTCTTGTCTTGTCTTGTCTTGTCTTGTCTTGTCTTGTCTTGTCTTGTCTTGTCTTGTCTTGTCTTGTCTTGTCTTGTCTTGTCTTGTCTTGTTTTGTCTTGTCCTGTCTTGTCTTGTCATGTCATGTCATGTGTTGTGTTGTGTTGTTTTGTCTTGTCTTGTCTTGTCTTGTCATGTCATGTCATGTGTTGTGTTGTGTTGTTTTGTCTTGTCTTGTCTTGTCTTGTCTTGTCTTGTCCTGTCCTGTCGTGTGTTGTGTTGCTTTGTCTTGTCTTGTTTTGTCATGTCGTGTGTTGTGTTGTTTTGTCTTGTCTTGTTTTGTCTTGTCCTGTCTTGTCTTGTCATGTCATGTCATGTCATGTGTTGTGTTGTGTTGTTTTGTCTTGTCATGTCTTATATTGTCTTGTCTTGTCTTGTCTTGTCTTGTGATGTCATGTCGTGTGTTGTGTTGTTTTGTCTTGTCTTGTCTTGTCTTGTCTTGTCTTGCCTTATCTTGCCTTGTCTTGTCTTGTCTGGTCTTGTCTTGTCTTGTCTTGTCTTGTCTTGTCTTGTCTTGTCTTGTCTTGTCTTGTCTTGTCTTGTCTTGTCTTGTCTTGTCTTGTCTTGTCTTGTCTTGTCTTTTCTTGTCTTGTCTTGTCTTGTCTTGTCTTGTCTTGTCTTGTCTTGTCTTGTCTTGTCTTGTCTTGTCTTGTCTTGTCTTGTCTTGTCTTGTCTTGTCTTGTCTTGTCTTGTCTTGTCTTGTCTTGTCTTGTCTTGTCTTGTCTTGTCTTGTCTTGTCTTGTCTTGTCTTGTCTTGTCTTGTCTTGTCTTGTCTTGTCTTGTCTTGTCTTGTCTTGTCTTGTCTTGTCTTGTCTTGTCTTGTCTTGTCTTGTCTTGTCTTGTCTTGTCTTGTCTTGTCTTGTCTTGTCTTGTCTTGTCTTGTCTTGTCTTGTCTTGTCTTGTCTTGTCTTGTTTTGTCTTGTCTTGTATTGTCTTGTTTTCTCATGTAATGTCATGTCGTGTGTTGTGTTGTTTTGTCTTGTCTTGTGTTGTTTTGTCGTGTTATGTCTTGTCTTGTCTTCTCTTGTCTTGTCCTGTCCTGTCGTGTGTTGTGTTGTTTTGTCTTGTCTTGTCATGTCATGTCATGTCGTGTCTTGTGTTGCTTTGTCTTGTCTTGTCATGCCGTGTGTTGTGTTGTTTTGTCTTGTCTTGTTGTGTATTGTCATGTCTTATATTGTCTTGTCTTGTCTTGTCTTGTCATGTCATGTCATGTCGTGTGTTGTGTTGTTTTGTCTTGTCTTGTTTTGTCATGTCTTGTCTTGTCTTGTCTTGTCTTGTCTTGTCTTGTCTTGTCTTGTCTTGTCTTGTCTTGTCTTGTCTTGTCTTGTCTTGTCTTGTCTTGTCTTGTCTTGTCTTGTCTTGTCTTGTCTTGTCTTGTCTTGTCTTGTCTTGTCTTGTCTTGTCTTGTCTTGTCTTGTCTTGTCTTGTCTTGTCTTGTCTTGTTTTATGTTGTCTTGTCTTGTCTTGTTTTGTCATGTAATGTCATGTCGTGTGTTGTGTTGTTTTGTCTTGTCATTTCTTATATTGTCTTGTCTTGTCTTGTCTTGTCTTGTCTTGTCTTGTCTTGTCATATCTTGTCTTGTCTTGTCATATCTTGTCTTGTCTTGTCTTGTTTTGTCTTGTCTTGTATTGTCTTGTTTTCTCATGTAATGTCATGTCGTGTGTTGTGTTGTTTTGTCTTGTCTTGTGTTGTTTTGTCGTGTTATGTCTTGTCTTGTCTTCTCTTGTCTTGTCCTGTCCTGTCGTGTGTTGTGTTGTTTTGTCTTGTCTTGTCATGTCATGTCATGTCGTGTCTTGTGTTGCTTTGTCTTGTCTTGTCATGCCGTGTGTTGTGTTGTTTTGTCTTGTCTTGTTGTGTATTGTCATGTCTTATATTGTCTTGTCTTGTCTTGTCTTGTCTTGTCATGTCATGTCATGTCGTGTGTTGTGTTGTTTTGTCTTGTCTTGTTTTGTCATGTCTTGTCTTGTCTTGTCTTGTCTTGTCTTGTCTTGTCTTGTCTTGTCTTGTCTTGTCTTGTCCTGTCCTGACGTGTGTTGTGTTGTTTTGTCTTGTCTTGCTTTGTCTTGTCATGTCCTATCTTGTCTTGTCATGTCTTGTCTTGTCTTGTCTTGTCTTGTCTTGTCTTGTCTTGCCTTGTCTTGTCTTGTCTTGTCTTGTCTTGTCTTGTCTTGTCTTGTGTTGTCTTGTCTTGTCTTGTCATGTCGTGTCTTGTGTTGCTTTGTCTTGTCCTGTCCTGTCGTGTGTTGTCTTGTCTTGTCTTGTCTTGTCTTGTCTTGTCTTGTCTTGTCTTGTGTTGTCTTGTCTTGTCTTGTCTTGTGTTGTCTTGTTGTGTATTGTCATGTCTTATATTGTCTTGTCTTGTCTTGTCTTGTCTTGTCTTGTCTTGTCTTGTCTTGTCTTGTCTTGTCTTGTCTTGTCTTGTTTTGTCTTGTCCTGTCTTGTCTTGTCTTGTCTTGTGTTGTCTTGTCTTGTCTTGTCTTGTGTTCTCTTGTTGTGTATTGTCATGTCTTATATTGTCTTGTCTTGTCTTGTCTTGTCTTGTCTTGTCTTGTTTTGGCTTGTCCTGTCTTGTCTTGTCATGTCATGTCATGTGTTGTGTTGTGTTGTTTTGTCTTGTCTTGTCTTGTGTTGTCTTGTCTTGTCTTGTCTTGTGTTGTCTTGTCTTGTCTTGTCTTGTTTTATGTTGTCTTGTCTTGTCTTGTTTTGTCATGTAATGTCATGTCGTGTGTTGTGTTGTTTGTCTTGTCATGTTATATTGTCTTGTCTTGTCTTGTGATGTCATGTCGTGTGTTGTGTTGTTTTGTCTTGTCATGTCTTATATTGTCTTGTCTTGTCTTGTCTTGTCTTGTGATGTCATGTCGTGTGTTGAGTTGTTTTGTCTTGTCTTGTTTTGTCTTGTCCTGTCTTGTCTTGTCATGTCATGTCATGTGTTGTGTTGTGTTGTTTTGTCTTGTCTTATCTTGTCTTGTCTTGTCTTGTCCTGTCCTGTCGTGTGTTGTGTTGCTTTGTCTTGTCTTGTCTTGTCATGTCGTGTGTTGTGTTGTTTTGTCTTGTCTTGTTGTGTATTGTCATGTCTTATATTGTCTTGTCTTGTCTTGTCATGTCGTGTGTTGTGTTGTTTTGTCTTGTCTTGTTGTGTATTGTCATGTCTTATATTGTCTTGTCTTGTCTTGTCTTGTCTTGTCTTGTCTTGTCTTGTCTTGTCTTGTCTTGTCTTGTCTTGTCTTGTCTTGTCTTGTCTTGTCTTGTCTTGTCTTGTCTTGTCTTGTCTTGTCTTGTCTTGTCTTGTCTTGTCTTGTCTTGTCTTGTCTTGTCTTGTCTTGTCTTGTCTTGTCTTGTCTTGTCTTGTCTTGTCTTGTCTTGTCTTGTCTTGTCTTGTCTTGTCTTGTCTTGTCTTGTCTTGTCTTGTCTTGTCTTGTCTTGTCTTGTCTTGTCTTGTCTTGTCTTGTCTTGTCTTGTCTTGTCATGTCTTGTCTTGTCTTGTCTTGTTTTGTCTTGTCTTGTATTGTCTTGTTTTCTCATGTAATGTCATGTCGTGTGTTGTGTTGTTTTGTCTTGTCTTGTGTTGTTTTGTCGTGTTATGTCTTGTCTTGTCTTCTCTTGTCTTGTCCTGTCCTGTCGTGTGTTGTGTTGTTTTGTCTTGTCTTGTCATGTCATGTCATGTCGTGTCTTGTGTTGCTTTGTCTTGTCTTGTCATGCCGTGTGTTGTGTTGTTTTGTCTTGTCTTGTTGTGTATTGTCATGTCTTATATTGTCTTGTCTTGTCTTGTCTTGTCTTGTCTTGTCTTGTCTTGTCTTGTCTTGTCTTGTCTTGTCTTGTCTTGTCTTGTCTTGTCTTGTCTTGTTTTATGTTGTCTTGTCTTGTCTTGTTTTGTCATGTAATGTCATGTCGTGTGTTGTGTTGTTTTGTCTTGTCATTTCTTATATTGTCTTGTCTTGTCTTATCTTGTCTTGTGATGTCATGTCGTGTGTCATGTCTTGTCTTGTCTTGTCTTGTGATGTCATGTCGTGTGTTGTGTTGTTTTGTCTTGTCATGTCTTGTCCTGTCCTGTATTGTCTTGTCTTGTCATGTCTTGTCTTGTCTTGTCTTGTCTTGTCTTGTGTTGCCTCGTCTTGTCTTGTCTTGTCTTGTCCTGTCCTGACGTGTGTTGTGTTGTTTTGTCTTGTCTTGCTTTGTCTTGTCATGTCCTATCTTGTCTTGTCATGTCTTGTCTTGTCTTGTCATGTCTTGTCTTGTCTTGTCTTGTCTTGTCTTGTGTTGCCTCGTCTTGTCTTGTCTTGTCTTGTCCTGTCCTGACGTGTGTTGTGTTGTTTTGTCTTGTCTTGTTTTGTCTTGTCCTGTCTTGTCTTGTCATGTCATGTCATGTGTTGTGTTGTGTTGTTTTGTCTTGTCTTGTCTTGTCTTGTCTTGTCTTGTCCTGTCCTGTCGTGTGTTGTGTTGCTTTGTCTTGTCTTGTCTTGTCATGTCGTGTGTTGTGTTGTTTTGTCTTGTCTTGTTGTGTATTGTCATGTCTTATATTGTCTTGTCTTGTCTTGTCATGTCGTGTGTTGTGTTGTTTTGTCTTGTCTTGTTGTGTATTGTCATGTCTTATATTGTCTTGTCTTGTCTTGTCTTGTCTTGTCTTGTCTTGTCTTGTCTTGTCTTGTCTTGTCTTGTCTTGTCTTGTCTTGTCTTGTCTTGTCTTGTCTTGTCTTGTCTTGTCTTGTCTTGTCTTGTCTTGTCTTGTCTTGTCTTGTCTTGTCTTGTCTTGTCTTGTCTTGTCTTGTCTTGTCTTGTCTTGTCTTGTCTTGTCTTGTCTTGTCTTGTCTTGTCTTGTCTTGTCTTGTCTTGTCTTGTCTTGTCTTGTCTTGTCTTGTCTTGTCTTGTCTTGTCTTGTCTTGTCTTGTCTTGTCATGTCTTGTCTTGTCTTGTCTTGTTTTGTCTTGTCTTGTATTGTCTTGTTTTCTCATGTAATGTCATGTCGTGTGTTGTGTTGTTTTGTCTTGTCTTGTGTTGTTTTGTCGTGTTATGTCTTGTCTTGTCTTCTCTTGTCTTGTCCTGTCCTGTCGTGTGTTGTGTTGTTTTGTCTTGTCTTGTCATGTCATGTCATGTCGTGTCTTGTGTTGCTTTGTCTTGTCTTGTCATGCCGTGTGTTGTGTTGTTTTGTCTTGTCTTGTTGTGTATTGTCATGTCTTATATTGTCTTGTCTTGTCTTGTCTTGTCTTGTCTTGTCTTGTCTTGTCTTGTCTTGTCTTGTCTTGTCTTGTCTTGTCTTGTCTTGTCTTGTCTTGTCTTGTTTTATGTTGTCTTGTCTTGTCTTGTTTTGTCATGTAATGTCATGTCGTGTGTTGTGTTGTTTTGTCTTGTCATTTCTTATATTGTCTTGTCTTGTCTTATCTTGTCTTGTGATGTCATGTCGTGTGTCATGTCTTGTCTTGTCTTGTCTTGTGATGTCATGTCGTGTGTTGTGTTGTTTTGTCTTGTCATGTCTTGTCCTGTCCTGTATTGTCTTGTCTTGTCATGTCTTGTCTTGTCTTGTCTTGCCTTGTCTTGTCTTGTCTTGTCTTGTCTTGTCTTGTCTTGTCTTGTCTTGTGTTGTCTTGTCTTGTCTTGTCATGTCGTGTCTTGTGTTGCTTTGTCTTGTCATGTCTTGTCTTGTCTTGTCTTGTCGTGTGTTGTGTTGTTTTGTCTTGTCATGTCTTGTCCTGTCCTGTCTTGTCTTGTCTTGTCATGTCTTGTCTTGTCTTGTCTTGTCTTGTCTTGTCTTGTGTTGCCTCGTCTTGTCTTGTCTTGTCTTGTCCTGTCCTGACGTGTGTTGTGTTGTTTTGTCTTGTCTTGCTTTGTTTTGTCATGTCCTATCTTGTCTTGTCATGTCTTGTCTTGTCTTGTCTTGTCTTGTCTTGTCTTGTCTTGTCTTGCCTTGTCTTGTCTTGTCTTGTCTTGTCTTGTCTTGTCTTGTCTTGTCTTGTCTTGTCTTGTGTTGTCTTGTCTTGTCTTGTATTGTCTTGTTGTGTCTTGTCTTGTATTGTCTTGTTGTGTATTGTCATGTCTTATATTGTCTTGTCTTGTCTTGTCTTGTCTTGTCTTGTCTTGTCTTGTCTTGTCTTGTCTTGTCTTGTCTTGTCTTGTCTTGTCTTGTCTTGTCTTGTCTTGTCTTGTCTTGTCTTGTCTTGTCTTGTCTTGTCTTGTCTTGTCTTGTCTTGTCTTGTCTTGTCTTGTCTTGTCTTGTCTTGTCATGTCGTGTGTTGTGTTGTTTTGTCTTGTCTTGTTGTGTATTGTCATGTCTTATATTGTCTTGTCTTGTCTTGTCTTGTCTTGTCTTGTCTTGTCTTGTGTTGTCTTGTCTTGTCTTGTTTTGTCATGTAATGTCATGTCGTGTGTTGTGTTGTTTTGTCTTGTCATTTCTTGTCTTGTCTTGTCTTGTCTTGTCTTGTCTTGTCTTGTCTTGTCTTGTCTTGTCTTGTCTTGTCTTGTCTTGTCTTGTCTTGTCTTGTCTTGTCTTGTCTTGTCTTGTCTTGTCTTGTCTTGTCTTGTCTTGTCTTGTCTTGTCTTGTCTTGTCTTGTCTTGTCTTGTCTTGTCTTGTCTTGTCTTGTCTTGTCTTGTCTTGTCTTGTCTTGTCTTGTCTTGTCTTGTCTTGTCTTGTCTTGTCTTGTCTTGTCTTGTCTTGTCTTGTCTTGTCTTGTCTTGTCTTGTCTTGTCTTGTCTTGTCTTGTCTTGTCTTGTCTTGTCTTGTCTTGTCTTGTCTTGTCTTGTCTTGTCTTGTCTTGTCTTATCTTCTCTTGTCTTGTCTTGTCTTGTCTTGTCTTGTCTTGTCTTGTCTTGTCTTGTCTTGTCTTGTCTTGTCTTGTCTTGTTTTATGTTGTCTTGTCTTGTCTTGTTTTGTCATGTAATGTCATGTCGTGTGTTGTGTTGTTTTGTCTTGTCATTTCTTATATTGTCTTGTCTTGTCTTATCTTGTCTTGTCTTGTCTTGTCTTGTCTTGTGTTGTCTTGTCTTGTCTTGTTTTGTCATGTAATGTCATGTCGTGTGTTGTGTTGTTTTGTCTTGTCATTTCTTGTCTTGTCTTGTCTTGTCTTGTCTTGTCTTGTCTTGTCTTGTTTTGTCTTGTCTTGTCTTGTCTTGTCTTGTCTTGTCTTGTCTTGTCTTGTCTTGTCTTGTCTTGTCTTGTCTTGTCTTGTCTTGTCTTGTCTTGTCTTGTCTTGTCTTGTCTTGTCTTGTCTTGTCTTGTCTTGTCTTGTCTTGTCTTGTCTTGTCTTGTCTTGTCTTGTCTTGTCTTGTCTTGTCTTGTCTTGTCTTGTCTTGTCTTGTCTTGTCTTGTCTTGTCTTGTCTTGTCTTGTCTTGTCTTGTCTTGTCTTGTCTTGTCTTGTCTTGTTTTATGTTGTCTTGTCTTGTCTTGTTTTGT
Organism: Zeugodacus cucurbitae; assembly: GCF_028554725.1. Classification (NCBI taxonomy): domain Eukaryota; kingdom Metazoa; phylum Arthropoda; class Insecta; order Diptera; family Tephritidae; genus Zeugodacus; species Zeugodacus cucurbitae. The sequence continues at coordinate 20,997,907 of NC_071672.1, read as the reverse complement.
CATGTAATGTCATGTCGTGTGTTGTGTTGTTTTGTCTTGTCATTTCTTATATTGTCTTGTCTTGTCTTATCTTGTCTTGTGATGTCATGTCGTGTGTTGTGTTGTTTTGTCTTGTCATTTCTTGTCTTGTCTTGTCTTGTCTTGTCTTGTCTTGTCTTGTTTTGTCTTGTCTTGTCTTGTCTTGTCTTGTCTTGTCTTGTCTTGTCTTGTCTTGTCTTGTCTTGTCTTGTCTTGTCTTGTCTTGTCTTGTCTTGTCTTGTCTTGTCTTGTCTTGTCTTGTCTTGTCTTGTCTTGTCTTGTCTTGTCTTGTCTTGTCTTGTCTTGTCTTGTCTTGTCTTGTCTTGTCTTGTCTTGTCTTGTCTTGTCTTGTCTTGTCTTGTCTTGTCTTGTCTTGTCTTGTCTTGTCTTGTCTTGTCTTGTCTTGTCTTGTCTTGTCTTGTCTTGTCTTGTCTTGTCTTGTCTTGTCTTGTCTTGTCTTGTCTTGTCTTGTCTTGTCTTGTCTTGTGTTGTCTTGTCTTGTCTTGTTTTGTCATGTAATGTCATGTCGTGTGTTGTGTTGTTTTGTCTTGACATTTCTTGTCTTGTCTTGTCTTGTCTTGTCTTGTCTTGTCTTGTTTTGTCTTGTCTTGTCTTGTCTTGTCTTGTCTTGTCTTGTCTTGTCTTGTCTTGTCTTGTCTTGTCTTGTCTTGTCTTGTCTTGTCTTGTCTTGTCTTGTCTTGTCTTGTCTTGTCTTGTCTTGTCTTGTCTTGTCTTGTCTTGTCTTGTCTTGTCTTGTCTTGTCTTGTCTTGTCTTGTCTTGTCTTGTCTTGTCTTGTCTTGTCTTGTCTTGTCTTGTCTTGTCTTGTCTTGTTTTATGTTGTCTTGTCTTGTCTTGTTTTGTCATGTAATGTCATGTCGTGTGTTGTGTTGTTTTGTCTTGTCATTTCTTATATTGTCTTGTCTTGTCTTATCTTGTCTTGTGATGTCATGTCGTGTGTTGTGTTGTTTTGTCTTGTCATTTCTTGTCTTGTCTTGTCTTGTCTTGTCTTGTCTTGTCTTGTTTTGTCTTGTCTTGTCTTGTCTTGTCTTGTCTTGTCTTGTCTTGTCTTGTCTTGTCTTGTCTTGTCTTGTCTTGTCTTGTCTTGTCTTGTCTTGTCTTGTCTTGTCTTGTCTTGTCTTGTCTTGTCTTGTCTTGTCTTGTCTTGTCTTGTCTTGTCTTGTCTTGTCTTGTCTTGTCTTGTCTTGTCTTGTCTTGTCTTGTCTTGTCTTGTCTTGTCTTGTCTTGTCTTGTCTTGTCTTGTCTTGTCTTGTCTTGTCTTGTCTTGTCTTGTCTTGTCTTGTCTTGTCTTGTCTTGTCTTGTCTTGTCTTGTCTTGTCTTGTCTTGTCTTGTCTTGTCTTGTCTTGTCTTGTCTTGTCTTGTCTTGTCTTGTCTTGTCTTGTCTTGTCTTGTCTTGTCTTGTCTTGTCTTGTCTTGTCTTGTCTTGTCTTGTCTTGTCTTGTCTTGTCTTGTCTTGTCTTGTCTTGTCTTGTCTTGTTTTGTCATGTAATGTCATGTCGTGTGTTGTGTTGTTTTGTCTTGTCATGTCTTGTCTTGTCTTGTCTTGTCTTGTCTTGTCGTGTGTTGTGTTGTTTTGTCTTGTCATGTCTTGTCCTGTCCTGTCTTGTCTTATCTTGTCATGTCTTGTCTTGTCTTGTGTTGCCTCGTCTTGTCTTGTCTTGTCTTGTCCTGTCCTGACGTGTGTTGTGTTGTTTTGTCTTGTCTTGCTTTGTCTTGTCATGTCCTATCTTGTCTTGTCATGTCTTGTCTTGTCTTGTCTTGTCTTGTCTTGTCTTGTCTTGTCTTGTCTTGCCTTGTCTTGTCTTGTCTTGTCTTGTCTTGTCTTGTCTTGTCTTGTCTTGTCTTGTCTTGTCTTGTCTTGTCTTGTCTTGTCTTGTGTTGTCTTGTCTTGTCTTGTCTTGTCATGTCGTGTGTTGTGTTGTTTTGTCTTGTCTTGTTGTGTATTGTCTTGTTGTGTATTGTCATGTCTTATATTGTCTTGTCTTGTCTTGTCTTGTCTTGTCTTGTCTTGTCTTGTCTTGTCTTGTCTTGTCTTGTCTTGTCTTGTCTTGTCTTGTCTTGTTTTATGTTGTCTTGTCTTGTCTTGTTTTGTCATGTAATGTCATGTCGTGTGTTGTGTTGTTTTGTCTTGTCATTTCTTATATTGTCTTGTCTTGTCTTATCTTGTCTTGTCTTGTCTTGTCTTGTCTTGTGTTGTCTTGTCTTGTCTTGTTTTGTCATGTAATGTCATGTCGTGTGTTGTGTTGTTTTGTCTTGTCATTTCTTATATTGTCTTGTCTTGTCTTATCTTGTCTTGTCTTGTCTTGTCTTGTCTTGTCTTGTCTTGTCTTGTCTTCTCTTGTCTTGTCTTGTCTTGTCTTGTTTTATGTTGTCTTGTCTTGTCTTGTTTTGTCATGTAATGTCATGTCGTGTGTTGTGTTGTTTTGTCTTGTCATTTCTTATATTGTCTTGTCTTGTCTTATCTTGTCTTGTCTTGTCTTGTCTTGTCTTGTGTTGTCTTGTCTTGTCTTGTTTTGTCATGTAATGTCATGTCGTGTGTTGTGTTGTTTTGTCTTGTCATTTCTTATATTGTCTTGTCTTGTCTTATCTTGTCTTGTCTTGTCTTGTCTTGTCTTGTCTTGTCTTGTCTTGTCTTGTCTTGTCTTGTCTTGTCTTGTCTTGTCTTGTCTTGTCTTGTCTTGTCTTGTCTTGTCTTGTCTTGTCTTGTCTTGTCTTGTCTTGTCTTGTCTTGTCTTGTCTTGTCTTGTCTTGTCTTGTCTTGTCTTGTCTTGTCTTGTCTTGTCTTGTCTTGTCTTGTCATGTAATGTCATGTCGTGTGTTGTGTTGTTTTGTCTTGATATTTTATATATTGTCTTGTCTTGTCTTATCTTGTCTTGTCTTGTCTTGTCTTGTCTTGTCTTGTCTTGTCTTGTCTTCTCTTGTCTTGTCTTGTCTTGTCTTGTCTTGTCTTGTCTTGTCTTGTCTTGTCTTGTCTTGTTTTATGTTGTCTTGTCTTGTCTTGTTTTGTCATGTAATGTCATGTCGTGTGTTGTGTTGTTTTGTCTTGTCATTTCTTATATTGTCTTGTCTTGTCTTATCTTGTCTTGTCTTGTCTTGTCTTGTCTTGTGTTGTCTTGTCTTGTCTTGTTTTGTCATGTAATGTCATGTCGTGTGTTGTGTTGTTTTGTCTTGTCATTTCTTATATTGTCTTGTCTTGTCTTATCTTGTCTTGTCTTGTCTTGTCTTGTCTTGTCTTGTCTTGTCTTGTCTTGTCTTGTCTTGTCTTGTCTTGTCTTGTCTTGTCTTGTCTTGTCTTGTCTTGTCTTGTCTTGTCTTGTCTTGTCTTGTCTTGTCTTGTCTTGTCTTGTCTTGTCTTGTCTTGTCTTGTCTTGTCTTGTCTTGTCTTGTCTTGTCTTGTCTTGTCTTGTCTTGTCTTGTCTTGTCTTGTCTTGTCTTGTCTTGTTTTATGTTGTCTTGTCTTGTCTTGTTTTGTCATGTAATGTCATGTCGTGTGTTGTGTTGTTTTGTCTTGTCATGTCTTGTCTTGTCTTGTCTTGTCTTGTCTTGTCGTGTGTTGTGTTGTTTTGTCTTGTCATGTCTTGTCCTGTCCTGTCTTGTCTTGTCATGTTTTGTCTTGTCTTGTCTTGTGTTGCCTCGTCTTGTCTTGTCTTGTCTTGTCCTGTCCTGACGTGTGTTGTGTTGTTTTGTCTTGTCTTGCTTTGTTTTGTCATGTCTTGTCTTGTCTTGTCTTGTCTTGCCTTGTCTTGTCTTGTCTTGTCTTGTCTTGTCTTGTCTTGTCTTGTCTTGTCTTGTCTTGTCTTGTCTTGTCTTGTCTTGTCTTGTGTTGTCTTGTCTTGTCTTGTATTGTCTTGTTGTGTATTGTCTTGTCTTGTCTTGTCTTGTCTTGTCTTGTCTTGTCTTGTCTTGTCTTGTCTTGTCTTGTCTTGTCTTGTCTTGTCTTGTCTTGTCTTGTCTTGTCTTGTCTTGTCTTGTCTTGTCTTGTCTTGTCTTGTCTTGTCTTTTCTTGTCTTGTCTTGTCTTGTCTTGTCTTGTCTTGTCTTGTCTTGTCTTGTCTTGTCTTGTCTTGTCTTGTCTTGTCTTGTCTTGTCTTGTCTTGTCTTGTCTTATCTTCTCTTGTCTTGTCTTGTCTTGTCTTGTCTTGTCTTGTCTTGTCTTGTCTTGTCTTGTCTTGTCTTGTTTTATGTTGTCTTGTCTTGTCTTGTTTTGTCATGTAATGTCATGTCGTGTGTTGTGTTGTTTTGTCTTGTCATTTCTTGTCTTGTCTTGTCTTGTCTTGTCTTGTCTTGTCTTGTTTTGTCTTGTCTTGTCTTGTCTTGTCTTGTCTTGTCTGGTCTTGTCTTGTCTTGTCTTGTCTTGTCTTGTCTTGTCTTGTCTTGTCTTGTCTTGTCTTGTCTTGTCTTGTCTTGTCTTGTCTTGTCTTGTCTTGTCTTGTCTTGTCTTGTCTTGTCTTGTCTTGTCTTGTCTTGTCTTGTCTTGTCTTGTCTTGTCTTGTCTTGTCTTGTCTTGTCTTGTCTTGTCTTGTCTTGTCTTGTCTTGTCTTGTCTTGTCTTGTCTTGTCTTGTCTTGTCTTGTCTTGTCTTGTCTTGTCTTGTCTTGTCTTGTCTTGTCTTGTCTTGTCTTGTCTTGTCTTGTCTTGTCTTGTCTTGTCTTGTCTTGTCTTGTCTTGTCTTGTCTTGTCTTGTCTTGTCTTGTCTTGTCTTGTCTTGTCTTGTTTTGTCATGTAATGTCATGTCGTGTGTTGTGTTGTTTTGTCTTGTCATGTCTTGTCTTGTCTTGTCTTGTCGTGTGTTGTGTTGTTTTGTCTTGTCATGTCTTGTCCTGTCCTGTCTTGTCTTATCTTGTCATGTCTTGTCTTGTCTTGTGTTGCCTCGTCTTGTCTTGTCTTGTCTTGTCCTGTCCTGACGTGTGTTGTGTTGTTTTGTCTTGTCTTGCTTTGTCTTGTCATGTCCTATCTTGTCTTGTCATGTCTTGTCTTGTCTTGTCTTGTCTTGTCTTGTCTTGTCTTGTCTTGTCTTGCCTTGTCTTGTCTTGTCTTGTCTTGTCTTGTCTTGTCTTGTCTTGTCTTGTCTTGTCTTGTCTTGTCTTGTCTTGTCTTGTGTTGTCTTGTCTTGTCTTGTCTTGTCATGTCGTGTGTTGTGTTGTTTTGTCTTGTCTTGTTGTGTATTGTCTTGTTGTGTATTGTCTTGTTGTGTATTGTCATGTCTTATATTGTCTTGTCTTGTCTTGTCTTGTCTTGTCTTGTCTTGTCTTGTATTGTCTTGTCTTGTCTTGTCTTGTCTTGTCTTGTCTTGTCTTGTCTTGTCTTGTCTTGTCTTGTCTTGTCTTGTCTTGTCTTGTCTTCTCTTGTCTTGTCTTGTCTTGTCTTGTCTTGTCTTGTCTTGTCTTGTCTTGTCTTGTTTTATGTTGTCTTGTCTTGTCTTGTTTTGTCATGTAATGTCATGTCGTGTGTTGTGTTGTTTTGTCTTGTCATTTCTTATATTGTCTTGTCTTGTCTTATCTTGTCTTGTCTTGTCTTGTCTTGTCTTGTGTTGTCTTGTCTTGTCTTGTTTTGTCATGTAATGTCATGTCGTGTGTTGTGTTGTTTTGTCTTGTCATTTCTTGTCTTGTCTTGTCTTGTCTTGTCTTGTCTTGTCTTGTCTTGTCTTGTCTTGTCTTGTCTTGTCTTGTCTTGTCTTGTCTTGTCTTGTCTTGTCTTGTCTTGTCTTGTCTTGTCTTGTCTTGTCTTGTCTTGTCTTGTCTTGTCTTGTCTTGTCTTGTCTTGTCTTGTCTTGTCTTGTCTTGTCTTGTCTTGTCTTGTCTTCTCTTGTCTTGTCTTGTCTTGTCTTGTCTTGTCTTGTCTTGTCTTGTTTTATGTTGTCTTGTCTTGTCTTGTTTTGTCATGTAATGTCATGTCGTGTGTTGTGTTGTTTTGTCTTGTCATTTCTTGTCTTGTCTTGTCTTGTCTTGTCTTGTCTTGTCTTGTCTTGTCTTGTCTTGTCTTGTCTTGTCTTGTCTTGTCTTGTCTTGTCTTGTCTTGTCTTGTCTTGTCTTGTCTTGTCTTGTCTTGTCTTGTTTTATGTTGTCTTGTCTTGTCTTGTTTTGTCATGTAATGTCATGTCGTGTGTTGTGTTGTTTTGTCTTGTCATTTCTTATATTGTATTGTCTTGTCTTATCTTGTCTTGTGATGTCATGTCGTGTGTTGTGTTGTTTTGTCTTGTCATGTCTTGTCTTGTCTTGTCTTGTCTTGTCTTGTCTTGTCTTGTCTTGTCTTGTCTTGTCTTGTGATGTCATGTCGTGTGTTGTGTTGTTTTGTCTTGTCATGTCTTGTCCTGTCCTGTCTTGTCTTGTCTTGTCATGTCTTGTCTTGTCTTGTCTTGTCTTGTCTTGTGTTGCCTCGTCTTGTCTTGTCTTGTGTTGTCTTGTCTTGTCTTGTCTTGTCATGTCGTGTGTTGTGTTGTTTTGTCTTGTCTTGTTGTGTATTGTCATGTCTTATATTGTCTTGTCTTGTCCTGTGTTGTCTTGTCTTGTCTTGTCTTGTCTTGTCTTGTCTTGTATTGTCTTGTCTTGTCTTGTCTTGTCTTGTCTTGTCTTGTCTTGTCTTGTCTTGTCTTGTCTTGTCTTGTCTTGTCTTGTCTTGTCTTGTCTTGTCTTGTCTTGTCTTGTCTTGTCTTGTCTTGTCTTGTCTTGTCTTGTCTTGTCTTGTCTTGTCTTGTCTTGTCTTGTCTTGTCTTGTCTTGACTTGTTTTGTCATGTAATGTCATGTCGTGTGTTGTGTTGTTTTGTCTTGTCATGTCTTGTCCTGTCCTGTCTTGTCTTATCTTGTCATGTCTTGTCTTGTCTTGTGTTGCCTCGTCTTGTCTTGTCTTGTCTTGTCCTGTCCTGACGTGTGTTGTGTTGTTTTGTCTTGTCTTGCTTTGTCTTGTCATGTCCTATCTTGTCTTGTCATGTCTTGTCTTGTCTTGTCTTGTCTTGTCTTGTCTTGTCTTGTCTTGTCTTGTCTTGTCTTGTCTTGTCTTGTCTTGTCTTGTCTTGTCTTGTCTTGTCTTGTCTTGTCTTGTCTTGTCTTGTCTTGTCTTGTCTTGTCTTGTCTTGTCTTGTCTTGTGTTGTCTTGTCTTGTCTTGTCTTGTCATGTCGTGTGTTGTGTTGTTTTGTCTTGTCTTGTTGTGTATTGTCTTGTTGTGTATTGTCATGTCTTGTCTTGTCTTGTCTTGTCTTGTCTTGTCTTGTCTTGTCTTGTCTTGTCTTGTCTTGTCTTGTCTTGTCTTGTCTTGTCTTGTCTTGTCTTGTCTTGTCTTGTCTTGTCTTGTCTTGTCTTGTCTTGTCTTGTCTTGTCTTGTGTTGTCTTGTCTTGTCTTGTCTTGTCATGTCGTGTGTTGTGTTGTTTTGTCTTGTCTTGTTGTGTATTGTCTTGTTGTGTATTGTCATGTCTTATATTGTCTTGTCTTGTCTTGTCTTGTCTTGTCTTGTCTTGTCTTGTCTTGTCTTGTCTTGTCTTGTCTTGTATTGTCTTGTCTTGTCTTGTCTTGCCTTGTCTTGTCTTGTCTTGTCTTGTTTTATGTTGTCTTGTCTTGTCTTGTTTTGTCATGTAATGTCATGTCGTGTGTTGTGTTGTTTTGTCTTGTCATTTCTTATATTGTCTTGTCTTGTCTTATCTTGTCTTGTGATGTCATGTCGTGTGTTGTGTTGTTTTGTCTTGTCATGTCTTGTCTTGTCTTGTCTTGTCTTGTCTTGTCTTGTCTTGTCTTGTCTTGTCTTGTCTTGTCTTGTCTTGTCTTGTGATGTCATGTCTTGTGATGTCATGTCGTGTGTTGTGTTGTTTTGTCTTGTCATGTCTTGTCCTGTCCTGTCTTGTCTTGTCTTGTCATGTCTTGTCTTGTCTTGTCTTGTCTTGTCTTGTCTTGTCTTGTCTTGTCTTGTCTTGTCTTGTCTTGTCTTGTTTTATGTTGTCTTGTCTTGTCTTGTTTTGTCATGTAATGTCATGTCGTGTGTTGTGTTGTTTTGTCTTGTCATTTCTTATATTGTCTTGTCTTGTCTTATCTTGTCTTGTGATGTCATGTCGTGTGTTGTGTTGTTTTGTCTTGTCATGTCATGTCTTGTCCTGTCTTGTCTTGTCTTGTCTTGTATTGTCTTGTCTTGTCTTGTCTTGTCTTGTCTTGTCTTGTCATTTCTTGTCTTGTCTTGTCTTGTCTTGTCTTGTCTTGTCTTGTCTTGTCTTGTCTTGTCTTGTCTTGTCTTGTCTTGTCTTGTCTTGTCTTGTCTTGTCTTGTCTTGTCTTGTCTTGTCTTGTCTTGTCTTGTCTTGTCTTGTTTTATGTTGTCTTGTCTTGTCTTGTTTTGTCATGTAATGTCATGTCGTGTGTTGTGTTGTTTTGTCTTGTCATTTCTTATATTGTCTTGTCTTGTCTTATCTTGTCTTGTGATGTCATGTCGTGTGTTGTGTTGTTTTGTCTTGTCATGTCTTGTCTTGTCTTGTCTTGTCTTGTCTTGTCTTGTCTTGTCTTGTCTTGTCTTGTCTTGTCTTGTCTTGTCTTGTGATGTCATGTCGTGTGTTGTGTTGTTTTGTCTTGTCATGTCTTGTCCTGTCCTGTCTTGTCTTGTCTTGTCATGTCTTGTCTTGTCTTGTCTTGTCTTGTCTTGTGTTGCCTCGTCTTGTCTTGTCTTGTGTTGTCTTGTCTTGTCTTGTCTTGTCATGTCGTGTGTTGTGTTGTTTTGTCTTGTCTTGTTGTGTATTGTCATGTCTTATATTGTCTTGTCTTGTCTTGTGTTGTCTTGTCTTGTCTTGTCTTGTCTTGTCTTGTCTTGTATTGTCTTGTCTTGTCTTGTCTTGTCTTGTCTTGTCTTGTCTTGTCTTGTCTTGTCTTGTCTTGTCTTGTCTTGTCTTGTCTTGTGTTGTCTTGTCTTGTCTTGTCTTGTCTTGTCTTGTCTTGTATTGTCTTGTCTTGTCTTGTCTTGTCTTGTCTTGTCTTGTCTTGTCTTGTCTTGTCTTGTCTTGTCTTGTCTTGTCTTGTCTTGTCTTGTCTTGTCTTGTCTTGTCTTGTCTTGTCTTGTCTTGTCTTGTCTTGTCTTGTCTTGTCTTGTCTTGTCTTGTCTTGTCTTGTCTTGTCTTGTCTTGTCTTGTCTTGTCTTGTCTTGTCTTGACTTGTTTTGTCATGTAATGTCATGTCGTGTGTTGTGTTGTTTTGTCTTGTCATGTCTTGTCTTGTCTTGTCTTGTCGTGTGTTGTGTTGTTTTGTCTTGTCATGTCTTGTCCTGTCCTGTCTTGTCTTATCTTGTCATGTCTTGTCTTGTCTTGTGTTGCCTCGTCTTGTCTTGTCTTGTCTTGTCCTGTCCTGACGTGTGTTGTGTTGTTTTGTCTTGTCTTGCTTTGTCTTGTCATGTCCTATCTTGTCTTGTCTTGTCTTGTCTTGTCTTGTCTTGTCTTGTCTTGTCTTGTCTTGTCTTGTCTTGTCTTGTCTTGTCTTGTCTTGTCTTGTCTTGTCTTGTCTTGTCTTGTCTTGTCTTGTCTTGTCTTGTCTTGTCTTGTCTTGTCTTGTCTTGTCTTGTCTTGTCTTGACTTGTTTTGTCATGTAATGTCATGTCGTGTGTTGTGTTGTTTTGTCTTGTCATGTCTTGTCTTGTCTTGTCTTGTCGTGTGTTGTGTTGTTTTGTCTTGTCATGTCTTGTCCTGTCCTGTCTTGTCTTATCTTGTCATGTCTTGTCTTGTCTTGTGTTGCCTCGTCTTGTCTTGTCTTGTCTTGTCCTGTCCTGACGTGTGTTGTGTTGTTTTGTCTTGTCTTGCTTTGTCTTGTCATGTCCTATCTTGTCTTGTCATGTCTTGTCTTGTCTTGTCTTGTCTTGTCTTGTCTTGTCTTGTCTTGTCTTGCCTTGTCTTGTCTTGTCTTGTCTTGTCTTGTCTTGTCTTGTCTTGTCTTGTCTTGTCTTGTCTTGTCTTGTCTTGTCTTGTGTTGTCTTGTCTTGTCTTGTCTTGTCATGTCGTGTGTTGTGTTGTTTTGTCTTGTCTTGTTGTGTATTGTCTTGTTGTGTATTGTCATGTCTTATATTGTCTTGTCTTGTCTTGTCTTGTCTTGTCTTGTCTTGTCTTGTCTTGTCTTGTCTTGTCTTGTCTTGTATTGTCTTGTCTTGTCTTGTCTTGTCTTGTCTTGTCTTGTCTTGTCTTGTCTTGTCTTGTCTTGTCTTGTCTTCTCTTGTCTTGTCTTGTCTTGTCTTGTCTTGTCTTGTCTTGTCTTGTCTTGTCTTGTCTTGTCTTGTTTTATGTTGTCTTGTCTTGTCTTGTTTTGTCATGTAATGTCATGTCGTGTGTTGTGTTGTTTTGTCTTGTCATTTCTTATATTGTCTTGTCTTGTCTTATCTTGTCTTGTCTTGTCTTGTCTTGTCTTGTGTTGTCTTGTCTTGTCTTGTTTTGTCATGTAATGTCATGTCGTGTGTTGTGTTGTTTTGTCTTGTCATTTCTTGTCTTGTCTTGTCTTGTCTTGTCTTGTCTTGTCTTGTCTTGTCTTGTCTTGTCTTGTCTTGTCTTGTCTTGTCTTGTCTTGTCTTGTCTTGTCTTGTCTTGTCTTGTCTTGTCTTGTCTTGTCTTGTCTTGTCTTGTCTTGTCTTGTCTTGTCTTGTCTTGTCTTGTCTTGTCTTGTCTTGTCTTGTCTTGTCTTGTCTTGTCTTGTCTTGTCTTGTCTTGTCTTGTCTTGTCTTGTCTTGTCTTGTCTTGTCTTGTCTTGTCTTGTCTTGTCTTGTCTTCTCTTGTCTTGTCTTGTCTTGTCTTGTCTTGTCTTGTCTTGTCTTGTTTTATGTTGTCTTGTCTTGTCTTGTTTTGTCATGTAATGTCATGTAATGTCATGTCGTGTGTTGTGTTGTTTTGTCTTGTCATTTCTTGTCTTGTCTTGTCTTGTCTTGTCTTGTCTTGTCTTGTCTTGTCTTGTCTTGTCTTGTCTTGTCTTGTCTTGTCTTGTCTTGTCTTGTCTTGTCTTGTCTTGTCTTGTCTTGTCTTGTCTTGTTTTATGTTGTCTTGTCTTGTCTTGTTTTGTCATGTAATGTCATGTCGTGTGTTGTGTTGTTTTGTCTTGTCATTTCTTATATTGTCTTGTCTTGTCTTATCTTGTCTTGTGATGTCATGTCGTGTGTTGTGTTGTTTTGTCTTGTCATGTCTTGTCTTGTCTTGTCTTGTCTTGTCTTGTCTTGTCTTGTCTTGTCTTGTCTTGTCTTGTCTTGTCTTGTCTTGTGATGTCATGTCGTGTGTTGTGTTGTTTTGTCTTGTCATGTCTTGGCCTGTCCTGTCTTGTCTTGTCTTGTCATGTCTTGTCTTGTCTTGTCTTGTCTTGTCTTGTGTTGCCTCGTCTTGTCTTGTCTTGTGTTGTCTTGTCTTGTCTTGTCTTGTCATGTCGTGTGTTGTGTTGTTTTGTCTTGTCTTGTTGTGTATTGTCATGTCTTATATTGTCTTGTCTTGTGTTGTCTTGTCTTGTCTTGTCTTGTCTTGTCTTGTCTTGTCTTGTATTGTCTTGTCTTGTCTTGTCTTGTCTTGTCTTGTCTTGTCTTGTCTTGTCTTGTCTTGTCTTGTCTTGTCTTGTCTTGTCTTGTCTTGTCTTGTCTTGTCTTGTCTTGTCTTGTCTTGTCTTGTCTTGTCTTGTCTTGTTTTGTCTTGTCCTGTCTTGTCTTGTCATGTCATGTCATGTGTGGTGTTGTGTTGTTTTGTCTTGTCTTGTCTTGTCTTGTCTTGTCTTGTGTTGTCTTGTCTTGTCTTGTCTTGTTTTATGTTGTCTTGTTTTGTCATGTAATGTCATGTCGTGTGTTGTGTTGTTTTGTCTTGTCATGTCTTACATTGTCTTGTCTTGTCTTGTGATGTCATGTCGTGTGTTGTGTTGTTTTGTCTTGTCATGTCTTATATTGTCTTGTCTTGTCTTGTCATGTCGTGTGATGTCATGTCGTGTGTTGTGTTGTTTTGTCTTGTCTTGTTTTGTCTTGTCCTGTCTTGTCTTGTCATGTCATGTCATGTGTTGTGTTGTGTTGTTTTGTCTTGTCTTGTCTTGTCTTGTCTTGTCTTGTCTTGTCCTGTCCTGTCGTGTGTTGTGTTGTTTTGTCTTGTCTTGTCATGTCATGTCATGTCGTGTCTTGTGTTGCTTTGTCTTGTCTTGTCTTGTCATGTCGTGTGTTGTGTTGTTTTGTCTTGTCTTGTTGTGTATTGTCATGTCTTATATTGTCTTGTCTTGTCTTGTCATGTCGTGTGTTGTGTTGTTTTGTCTTGTCTTGTTGTGTATTGTCATGTCTTATATTGTCTTGTCTTGTCTTGTCTTGTCTTGTCTTGTCTTGTCTTGTCATGTCATGTCATGTCGTGTGTTGTGTTGTTTTGTCTTGTCTTGTTTTGTCTTGTCATGTCTTATATTGTCTTGTCTTGTCTTGTCTTGTCTTGTCTTGTCTTGTCTTGTCTTGTCTTGTCTTGTCCTGTCTTGTCTTGTCTTGTCTTGTCATGTCTTGTCTTGTCTTGTTTTGTCTTGTCTTGTATTGTCTTGTTTTCTCATGTAATGTCATGTCGTGTGTTGTGTTGTTTTGTCTTGTCTTGTGTTGTTTTGTCGTGTTATGTCTTGTCTTGTCTTCTCTTGTCTTGTCTTGTCTTGTCTTGTCTTGTCTTGTCTTGTCTTGTCTTGTCTTGTCTTGTCTTGTCTTGTCCTGTCCTGTCGTGTGTTGTGTTGTTTTGTCTTGTCTTGTCATGTCATGTCATGTCGTGTCTTGTGTTGCTTTGTCTTGTCTTGTCTTGTATTGTCTTGTCTTGTTTTGTCTTGTCTTGTCTTGTCTTGTCTTGTCATGTCATGTCATGTCATATCGTGTGTTGTGTTGTTTTGTCTTGTCATGTCTTATCTTGTCTTGTCTTGTCTTGTCTTGTCTTGTCTTGTCTTGTCTTGTCTTGTCTTGTCTTGTCTTGTCTTGTCTTGTCTTGTCTTGTCTTGTCTTGTCTTGTCTTGTCTTGTCTTGTCTTGTCTTGTCTTGTCTTGTCTTGTATTGTCTTGTCTTGTCTTGTCTTGTCTTGTCTTGTCTTGTCTTGTCTTGTCTTGTCTTGTCTTGTCTTGTCTTGTCTTGTCTTGTCTTGTCTTGTCTCGTCTTGTCTTGTCTTGTGTTGCTTTGTCTTGTTGTGTATTGTCATGTCGTGTGTTGTGTTGTTTTGTCTTGTCTTGTCTTCTCCTTGTCTTGTCTTGTCTGTCGTGTGTTGTGTTGTTTTGTCTTGTCATGTCTTATATTGTCTTGTCTTGTCTTGTCTTGTCTCGTCTTGTCTTGTCTTGTCTTGTCTTGTCTTGTCTTGTCTTGTCTTGTCTTGTCTTGTCTTGTCTTGTCTTGTCTTGTCTTGTCTTGTCTTGTCTTGTCTCGTCTTGTCTTGTCTTGTCTTGTCTTGTCTTGTCTTGTCTTGTCTTGTCTTGTCTTGTCTTGTCATGTCGTGTCTTGTGTTGCTTTGTCTTGTTGTGTATTGTCATGTCGTGTGTTGTGTTGTTTTGTCTTGTCTTGTCTTCTCCTTGTCTTGTCTTGTCTGTCGTGTGTTGTGTTGTTTTGTCTTGTCATGTCTTATATTGTCTTGTTTTGTCTTGTCTTGTCATGTCATGTCATATCGTGTGTTGTGTTGCTTTGTCTTGTCTTGTTGTGTATTGTCATGTCTTATATTGTCTTGTCTTGTCTTGTCTTGTCTTGTCTTGTCTTGTCTTGTCTTGTCTTGTCTTGTCTTGTCTTGTCTTGTCTTGTCTTGTCTTGTCTTGTCTTGTCTTGTCTTGTCTTGTCTTGTCTTGTCTTGTCTTGTCTTGTCTTGTCTTGTCTTGTCTTGTCTTGTCTTGTCTTGTCTTGTCTTGTCTTGTCTTGTCTTGTCTTGTCTTGTCTTGTCTTGTCTTGTCTTGTCTTGTCTTGTCTTGTCTTGTCTTGTCTTGTCTTGTCTTGTCCTGTCCTGTCGTGTGTTGTGTTGTTTTGTCTTGTCTTGTCATGTCATGTCATGTCGTGTCTTGTGTTGCTTTGTCTTGTCTTGTCTTGTCATGTCGTGTGTTGTGTTGTTTTGTCTTGTCTTGTTGTGTATTGTCATGTCTTATATTGTCTTGTCTTGTCTTGTGTTGTCTTGTCATGTCTTGTCTTGTCTTGTCTTGTCTTGTTTTGTCTTGTCTTGTCTTGTCATGTCATGTCATGTCATATCGTGTGTTGTGTTATTTTGTCTTGTCTTATTTTGTCTTGTCATGTCTTATCTTGTCTTCTCTTGTCTTGTCTTGTCTTGTCTTGTCTTGTCTTGTCTTGTCATGTCATGTCGTGTCTTGTGTTGCTTTGTCTTGTCATGTCATGTCATATCGTGTGTTGTGTTGTTTTGTCTTGTCTTATTTTGTCTTGTCATGTCTTATCTTGTCTTGTCTTGTCTTGTCTTGTCTTGTCTTGTCATGTCATGTCATATCGTGTGTTGTGTTGTTTTGTCTTGTCTTATTTTGTCTTGTCTTGTCTTGTCTTGTCTTGTCTTGTCTTGTCTTGTCTTGTCTTGTCTTGTCTTGTCTTGTCTTGTCTTGTCTTGTCTTGTCTTGTCTGGTCTTGTCTTGTCTTGTCTTGTCTTGTCTTGTCTTGTCTTGTCTTGTCTTGTCTTATCTTGTCATGTCATGTCATGTCGTGTCTTGTGTTGCTTTGTCTTGTCTTGTCTTGTCATGTCGTGTGTTGTGTTGTTTTGTCTTGTCTTGTTGTGTATTGTCATGTCTTATATTGTCTTGTCTTTTCTTGTCTTGTCTTGTCTTGTCTCGTCTCGTCTTGTCTTGTCTTGTCTTGTCTTGTCTTGTCTTGTCTTGTCTTGCCTTGTCTTGTCTTGTCTTGTCTTGTCTTGTCTTGTCTTGTCTTGTCTTGTCTTGTCTTGTCTTGTCTTGTCTTGTCTTGTCTTGTCTTGTCATGTCTTGTCTTGTCTTGTCTTGTCTTGTATTGTCTTGTCTTGTTTTGTCTTGTCTTGTCTTGTCTTGTCTTGTCATGTCATGTCATGTCATATCGTGTGTTGTGTTGTTTTGTCTTGTCTTATTTTGTCTTGTCATGTCTTATCTTGTCTTGTCTTGTCTTGTCTTGTCTTGTCTTGTCTTGTCTTGTCTTGTCTTGTCTTGTCTTGTCTTGTCTTGTCTTGTGTTGCTTTGTCTTGTTGTGTCTTGTCATGTCGTGTGTTGTGTTGTTTTGTCTTGTCTTGTTGTGTATTGTCATGTCTTATATTGTCTTGTCTTGTCTTGTGTTGTCTTGTCATGTCTTGTCTTGTCTTGTCTTGTCTTGTTTTGTCTTGTCTTGTCATGTCATGTCATGTTGTGTTGTTTTGTCTTGTCTTGTCATGTCATGTCATGTCGTGTCTTGTGTTGCTTTGTCTTGTCTTGTCTTGTCATGTCGTGTGTTGTGTTGTTTTGTCTTGTCTTGTTGTGTATTGTCATGTCTTATATTGTCTTGTCTTGTCTTGTCTTGTCTTGTCTTGTCTTGTCTTGTGTTGTCTTGTCATGTCTTGTCTTGTCTTGTCTTGTCTTGTTTTGTCTTGTCTTGTCTTGTCATGTCATGTCATGTCATATCGTGTGTTGTGTTATTTTGTCTTGTCTTATTTTGTCTTGTCATGTCTTATCTTGTCTTGTCTTGTCTTGTCTTGTCTTGTCTTGTCTTGTCTTGTCTTGTCATGTCATGTCGTGTCTTGTGTTGCTTTGTCTTGTCATGTCATGTCATATCGTGTGTTGTGTTGTTTTGTCTTGTCTTATTTTGTCTTGGCATGTCTTATCTTGTCTTGTCTTGTCTTGTCTTGTCTTGTCATGTCATGCCATATCGTGTGTTGTGTTGTTTTGCCTTGTCTTATTTTGTCTTTTCTTGTCTTGTCTTGTCTTGTCTTGTCTTGTCTTGTCTTGTCTTGTCTTGTCTTGTCTTGTCTTGTCTTGTCTTGTCTTGTCTTGTCTTGTCTTGTCTTGTCTTGTCTTGTCTTGTCTTGTCTTGTCTTGTCTTGTCTTGTCTGGTCTTGTCTTGTCTTGTCTTGTCTTGTCTTGTCTTGTCTTGTCTTGTCTTGTCTTATCTTGTCATGTCATGTCATGTCGTGTCTTGTGTTGCTTTGTCTTGTCTTGTCTTGTCATGTCGTGTGTTGTGTTGTTTTGTCTTGTCTTGTTGTGTATTGTCATGTCTTATATTGTCTCGTCTTGTCTTGTCTTGTCTTGTCTTGTCTTGTCTTGTCTTGTCTTGTCTTGTCTTGTCTTGTCTTGTCTTGTCTTGTCTTGTCTTGTCTTGTCTTGTCTTGTCTTGTCTTGTCCTGTCTTGTCTTGTCTTGTCTTGTCTTGTCTTGTCTTGTCTTGTCTTGTCTTGTCTTGTCTTGTCTTGTCTTGTCTTGTCTTGTCTTGTCTTGTCTTGTCTTGTCATGTCGTGTGTTGTGTTGTTTTGTCTTGTCTTGTTGTGTATTGTCATGTCTTATATTGTCTTGTCTTGTCTTGTGTTGTCTTGTCATGTCTTGTCTTGTCTTGTCTTGTCTTGTTTTGTCTTGTCTTGTCTTGTCATGTCATGTCATGTCATGTCATATCGTGTGTTGTGTTATTTTGTCTTGTCTTATTTTGTCTTGTCATGTCTTATCTTGTCTTGTCTTGTCTTGTCTTGTCTTGTCATGTCATGTCGTGTGTTGTGTTGTGTTGCTTTGTCTTGTCATGTCATGTCATATCGTGTGTTGTGTTGTTTTGTCTTGTCTTATTTTGTCTTGTCATGTCTTATCTTGTCTTGTCTTGTCTTGTCTTGTCTTGTCTTGTCATGTCATGTCATATCGTGTGTTGTGTTGTTTTGTCTTGTCTTATTTTGTCTTGTCTTGTCTTGTCTTGTCTTGTCTTGTCTTGTCTTGTCTTGTCTTGTCTTGTCTTGTCTTGTCTTGTCTTGTCTTGTCTTGTCTTGTCTTGTCTTGTCTTGTCTTGTCTTGTCTTGTCTTGTCTTGTCTTGTCTTGTCTTGTCTTGTCTTGTCTTGTCTTGTCTTGTCATGTCATGTCATGTCATATCGTGTGTTGTGTTGTTTTGTCTTGTCTTATTTTGTCTTGTCATGTCTTATCTTGTCTTGTCTTGTCTTGTCTTGTCTTGTCTTGTCTTGTCTTGTCTTGTCTTGTCTTGTCTTGTCTTGTCTTGTCTTGTCTTGTCTTGTCTTGTCTTGTCTTGTCTTGTCTTGTCTTGTCTTGTCTTGTATTGTATTGTCTTGTCTTGTCTTGTCTTGTCTTGTCTTGTCTTGTCTTGTCTTGTCTTGTCTTGTCTTGTCTTGTCTTGTCTTGTCTTGTCTCGTCTTGTCTTGTCTTGTGTTGCTTTGTCTTGTTGTGTATTGTCATGTCGTGTGTTGTGTTGTTTTGTCTTGTCTTGTCTTCTCCTTGTCTTGTCTTGTCTGTCGTGTGTTGTGTTGTTTTGTCTTGTCATGTCATATATTGTCTTGTCTTGTCTTGTCTTGTCTCGTCTTGTCTTGTCTTGTCTTGTCTTGTCTTGTCTTGTCTTGTCTTGTCTTGTCTTGTCTTGTCTTGTCTTGTCTTGTCTTGTCTTGTCTTGTCTTGTCTTGTCTTGCCTTGTCTTGTCTTGTCTTGTCTTGTCTTGTCTTGTCTTGTCTTGTCTTGTCTTGTCTCGTCTTGTCTTGTCTTGTCTTGTCTTGTCTTGTCTTGTCTTGTCTTGTCTTGTCATGTCGTGTCTTGTGTTGCTTTGTCTTGTTGTGTATTGTCATGTCGTGTGTTGTGTTGTTTTGTCTTGTCTTGTCTTCTCCTTGTCTTGTCTTGTCTGTCGTGTGTTGTGTTGTTTTGTCTTGTCATGTCTTATATTGTCTTGTTTTGTCTTGTCTTGTCATGTCATGTCATATCGTGTGTTGTGTTGCTTTGTCTTGTCTTGTTGTGTATTGTCATGTCTTATATTGTCTTGTCTTGTCTTGTCTTGTCTTGTCTTGTCTTGTCTTGTCTTGTCTTGTCTTGTCTTGTCTTATCTTGTCTTGTCTTGTCATGTCTTGTCTTGTCTTGTCTTGTCTTGTCTTGTCTTGTCTTGTCTTGTCTTGTCTTGTCTTGTCTTGTCTTGTCTTGTCTTGTCTTGTCTTGTCTTGTCTTGTCTTGTCTTGTCTTGTCTTGTCTTGTCTTGTCTTGTCTTGTCTTGTCTTGTCATGTCATATCGTGTGTTGTGTTGTTTTGTCTTGTCTTGTCTTGTCTTGTCTTGTCTTGTCTTGTCTTGTCTTGTCATGTCTTATATTGTCTTGTCTTGTCTTGTCTTGTCATGTCATGTCATGTCGTGTCTTGTGTTGTTTTGTCTTGTCTTGTCTTCTCCTTGTCTTGTCTTGTCTGTCGTGTGTTGTGTTGTTTTGTCTTGTCATGTCATATATTGTCTTGTCTTGTCTTGTCTTGTCTCGTCTTGTCTTGTCTTGTCTTGTCTTGTCTTGTCTTGTCTTGTCTTGTCTTGTCTTGTCTTGTCTTGTCTTGTCTTGTCTTGTCTTGTCTTGTCTTGTCTTGTCTTGTCTTGCCTTGTCTTGTCTTGTCTTGTCTTGTCTTGTCTTGTCTTGTCTTGTCTTGTCTTGTCTCGTCTTGTCTTGTCTTGTCTTGTCTTGTCTTGTCTTGTCTTGTCTTGTCTTGTCATGTCGTGTCTTGTGTTGCTTTGTCTTGTTGTGTATTGTCATGTCGTGTGTTGTGTTGTTTTGTCTTGTCTTGTCTTCTCCTTGTCTTGTCTTGTCTGTCGTGTGTTGTGTTGTTTTGTCTTGTCATGTCTTATATTGTCTTGTTTTGTCTTGTCTTGTCATGTCATGTCATATCGTGTGTTGTGTTGCTTTGTCTTGTCTTGTTGTGTATTGTCATGTCTTATATTGTCTTGTCTTGTCTTGTCTTGTCTTGTCTTGTCTTGTCTTGTCTTGTCTTGTCTTGTCTTGTCTTATCTTGTCTTGTCTTGTCATGTCTTGTCTTGTCTTGTCTTGTCTTGTCTTGTCTTGTCTTGTCTTGTCTTGTCTTGTCTTGTCTTGTCTTGTCTTGTCTTGTCTTGTCTTGTCTTGTCTTGTCTTGTCTTGTCTTGTCTTGTCTTGTCTTGTCTTGTCTTGTCTTGTCTTGTCATGTCATATCGTGTGTTGTGTTGTTTTGTCTTGTCTTGTCTTGTCTTGTCTTGTCTTGTCTTGTCTTGTCTTGTCATGTCTTATATTGTCTTGTCTTGTCTTGTCTTGTCATGTCATGTCATGTCGTGTCTTGTGTTGCTTTGTCTTGTCTTGTCTTGTATTGTCTTGTCTTGTTTTGTCTTGTCTTGTCTTGTCTTGTCTTGTCATGTCATGTCATGTCATATCGTGTGTTGTGTTGTTTTGTCTTGTCTTATTTTGTCTTGTCATGTCTTATCTTGTCTTGTCTTGTCTTGTCTTGTCTTGTCTTGTCTTGTCTTGTCTTGTCTTGTCTTGTCTTGTCTTGTCTTGTCTTGTCTTGTCTTGTCTTGTCTTGTCTTGTCTTGTCTTGTCTTGTATTGTCTTGTCTTGTCTTGTCTTGTCTTGTCTTGTCTTGTCTTGTCTTGTCTTGTCTTGTCTTGTCTTGTCTTGTCTTGTCTCGTCTTGTCTTGTCTTGTGTTGCTTTGTCTTGTTGTGTATTGTCATGTCGTGTGTTGTGTTGTTTTGTCTTGTCTTGTCTTCTCCTTGTCTTGTCTTGTCTGTCGTGTGTTGTGTTGTTTTGTCTTGTCATGTCTTATATTGTCTTGTCTTGTCTTGTCTTGTCTTGTCTCGTCTTGTCTTGTCTTGTCTTGTCTTGTCTTGTCTTGTCTTGTCTTGTCTTGTCTTGTCTTGTCTTGTCTTGTCTTGTCTTGTCTTGTCTTGTCTTGTCTTGTCTTGTCTTGTCTTGTCTTGTCTTGTCTTGTCTTGTCTTGTCTTGTCTTGTCTTGTCTTGTCTTGTCTTGTCTTGTCTTGTCTTGTCTCGTCTTGTCTTGTCTTGTCTTGTCTTGTCTTGTCTTGTCTTGTCTTGTCTTGTCTTGTCATGTCGTGTCTTGTGTTGCTTTGTCTTGTTGTGTATTGTCATGTCGTGTGTTGTGTTGTTTTGTCTTGTCTTGTCTTCTCCTTGTCTTGTCTTGTCTGTCGTGTGTTGTGTTGTTTTGTCTTGTCATGTCTTATATTGTCTTGTTTTGTCTTGTCTTGTCATGTCATGTCATATCGTGTGTTGTGTTGCTTTGTCTTGTCTTGTTGTGTATTGTCATGTCTTATATTGTCTTGTCTTGTCTTGTCTTGTCTTGTCTTGTCTTGTCTTGTCTTGTCTTGTCTTGTCTTGTCTTGTCTTGTCTTGTCTTGTCTTGTCTTGTCTTGTCTTGTCTTGTCTTGTTTTGTCTTGTCTTGTCTTGTCTTGTCTTGTCTTGTCTTGTCTTGTCTTGTCTTGTCTTGTCTTGTCTTGTCTTGTCTTGTCTTGTCTTGTCTTGTCTTGTCTTGTCTTGTCTTGTCTTGTCTTGTCTTGTCTTGTCTTGTCTTGTCTTGTCTTGTCTTGTCTTGTCTTGTCTTGTCTTGTCCTGTCCTGTCGTGTGTTGTGCTGTTTTGTCTTGTCTTGTCATGTCATGTCATGTCGTGTCTTGTGTTGCTTTGTCTTGTCTTGTCTTGTCATGTCGTGTGTTGTGTTGTTTTGTCTTGTCTTGTTGTGTATTGTCATGTCTTATATTGTCTTGTCTTGTCTTGTGTTGTCTTGTCATGTCTTGTCTTGTCTTGTCTTGTCTTGTTTTGTCTTGTCTTGTCTTGTCATGTCATGTCATGTCATATCGTGTGTTGTGTTATTTTGTCTTGTCTTATTTTGTCTTGTCATGTCTTATCTTGTCTTGTCTTGTCTTGTCTTGTCTTGTCTTGTCTTGTCTTGTCATGTCATGTCGTGTCTTGTGTTGCTTTGTCTTGTCATGTCATGTCATATCGTGTGTTGTGTTGTTTTGTCTTGTCTTATTTTGTCTTGTCATGTCTTATCTTGTCTTGTCTTGTCTTGTCTTGTCTTGTCTTGTCATGTCATGTCATATCGTGTGTTGTGTTGTTTTGTCTTGTCTTATTTTGTCTTGTCTTGTCTTGTCTTGTCTTGTCTTGTCTTGTCTTGTCTTGTCTTGTCTTGTCTTGTCTTGTCTTGTCTTGTCTTGTCTTGTCTTGTCTGGTCTTGTCTTGTCTTGTCTTGTCTTGTCTTGTCTTGTCTTGTCTTGTCTTGTCTTGTCTTATCTTGTCATGTCATGTCATGTCGTGTCTTGTGTTGCTTTGTCTTGTCTTGTCTTGTCATGTCGTGTGTTGTGTTGTTTTGTCTTGTCTTGTTGTGTATTGTCATGTCTTATATTGTCTTGTCTTTTCTTGTCTTGTCTTGTCTTGTCTCGTCTCGTCTTGTCTTGTCTTGTCTTGTCTTGTCTTGTCTTGTCTTGTCTTGCCTTGTCTTGTCTTGTCTTGTCTTGTCTTGTCTTGTCTTGTCTTGTCTTGTCTTGTCTTGTCTTGTCTTGTCTTGTCTTGTCTTGTCTTGTCATGTCTTGTCTTGTCTTGTCTTGTCTTGTATTGTCTTGTCTTGTTTTGTCTTGTCTTGTCTTGTCTTGTCTTGTCATGTCATGTCATGTCATATCGTGTGTTGTGTTGTTTTGTCTTGTCTTATTTTGTCTTGTCATGTCTTATCTTGTCTTGTCTTGTCTTGTCTTGTCTTGTCTTGTCTTGTCTTGTCTTGTCTTGTCTTGTCTTGTCTTGTCTTGTCTTGTCTTGTCTTGTCTTGTGTTGCTTTGTCTTGTTGTGTCTTGTCATGTCGTGTGTTGTGTTGTTTTGTCTTGTCTTGTTGTGTATTGTCATGTCTTATATTGTCTTGTCTTGTCTTGTGTTGTCTTGTCATGTCTTGTCTTGTCTTGTCTTGTCTTGTTTTGTCTTGTCTTGTCTTGTCTTGTCTTGTCTTGTCTTGTCTTGTCTTGTCATGTCATGTCATGTCATATCGTGTGTTGAGTTGTTTTGTGTTGTCTTATTTTGTCTTGTCATGTCTTATCTTGTCTTGTCTTGTCTTGTCTTGTCATGTCATGTCATATCGTGTGTTGTGTTGTTTTGTCTTGTCTTATTTTGTCTTGTCTTGTCTTGTCTTGTCTTGTCTTGTCTTGTCTTGTCTTGTCTTGTCTTGTCTTGTCTTGTCTTGTCTTGTCTTGTCTTGTCTTGTCTTGTCTTGTCCTGTCATGTCATGTCGTGTCTTGTGTTGCTTTGTCTTGTCTTGTCTTGTATTGTCTTGTCTTGTTTTGTCTTGTCTTGTCTTGTGTTGCTTTGTCTTGTTGTGTATTGTCATGTCTTATATTGTCTTGTCTTGTCTTGTGTTGTCTTGTCATGTCTTGTCTTGTCTTGTCTTGTCTTATTTTGTCTTGTCATGTCTTATCTTGTCTTGTCTTGTCTTGTCTTGTCATGTCATGTCATATCGTGTGTTGTGTTGTTTTGTCTTGTCTTATTTTGTCTTGTCTTGTCTTGTCTTGTCTTGTCATGTCATGTCTTATCTTGTCTTGTCTTGTCTTGTCTTGTCTTGTCTTGTGTTGCTTTGTCTTGTTGTGTCTTGTCCTGTCGTGTGTTGTGTTGTTTTGTCTTGTCTTGTCATGTCATGTCATGTCGTGTCTTGTGTTGCTTTGTCTTGTCTTGTCTTGTATTGTCTTGTCTTGTTTTGTCTTGTCTTGTCTTGTCTTGTCATGTCATGTCATGTCTTGGCTTGTCTTGTCTTGTCTTATCTTGTCTTGTCTTGTCTTGTCTTGTCTTGTCTTGTCTTGTCTTGTCTTGTCTTGTCCTGTCCTGTCGTGTGTTGTGTTGTTTTGTCTTGTCTTGTCATGTCATGTCATGTCGTGTCTTGTGTTGCTTTGTCTTGTCTTGTCTTGTCATGTCGTGTGTTGTGTTGTTTTGTCTTGTCTTGTTGTGTATTGTCATGTCTTATATTGTCTTGTCTTGTCTTGTCTTGTCTTGTCTTGTCTTGTGTTGTCTTGTCATGTCTTGTCTTGTCTTGTCTTGTCTTGTTTTGTCTTGTCTTGTCTTGTCATGTCATGTCATGTCATATCGTGTGTTGTGTTATTTTGTCTTGTCTTATTTTGTCTTGTCATGTCTTATCTTGTCTTGTCTTGTCTTGTCTTGTCTTGTCTTGTCTTGTCTTGTCTTGTCATGTCATGTCGTGTCTTGTGTTGCTTTGTCTTGTCATGTCATGTCATATCGTGTGTTGTGTTGTTTTGTCTTGTCTTATTTTGTCTTGTCATGTCTTATCTTGTCTTGTCTTGTCTTGTCTTGTCTTGTCTTGTCATGTCATGCCATATCGTGTGTTGTGTTGTTTTGTCTTGTCTTATTTTGTCTTTTCTTGTCTTGTCTTGTCTTGTCTTGTCTTGTCTTGTCTTGTCTTGTCTTGTCTTGTCTTGTCTTGTCTTGTCTTGTCTTGTCTTGTCTTGTCTTGTCTTGTCTTGTCTTGTCTTGTCTTGTCTGGTCTTGTCTTGTCTTGTCTTGTCTTGTCTTGTCTTGTCTTGTCTTGTCTTGTCTTGTCTTATCTTGTCATGTCATGTCATGTCGTGTCTTGTGTTGCTTTGTCTTGTCTTGTCTTGTCATGTCGTGTGTTGTGTTGTTTTGTCTTGTCTTGTTGTGTATTGTCATGTCTTATATTGTCTTGTCTTTTCTTGTCTTGTCTTGTCTTGTCTCGTCTTGTCTTGTCTTGTCTTGTCTTGTCTTGTCTTGTCTTGTCTTGTCTTGTCTTGTCTTGTCTTGTCTTGTCTTGTCTTGTCTTGTCTTGTCTTGTCTTGTCTTGTCTTGTCTTGTCTTGTCTTGTCTGGTTTGTCTTGTCTTGTCTTGTCTTGTCTTGTCTTGTCTTGTCTTGTCTTGTCTTGTCTTGTCTTGTCTTGTCTTGTCATGTCGTGTGTTGTGTTGTTTTGTCTTGTCTTGTTGTGTATTGTCATGTCTTATATTGTCTTGTCTTGTCTTGTGTTGTCTTGTCATGTCTTGTCTTGTCTTGTCTTGTCATGTCATGTCATGTCATGTCATATCGTGTGTTGTGTTATTTTGTCTTGTCTTATTTTGTCTTGTCATGTCTTATCTTGTCTTGTCTTGTCTTGTCTTGTCTTGTCTTGTCTTGTCATGTCATGTCGTGTCTTGTGTTGCTTTGTCTTGTCATGTCATGTCATATCGTGTGTTGTGTTGTTTTGTCTTGTCTTATTTTGTCTTGTCATGTCTTATCTTGTCTTGTCTTGTCTTGTCTTGTCTTGTCTTGTCATGTCATGTCATATCGTGTGTTGTGTTGTTTTGTCTTGTCTTGTCTTGTCTTGTCTTGTCTTGTCTTGTCTTGTCTTGTCTTGTCTTGTCTTGTCTTGTCTTGTCTTGTCTTGTCTTGTCTGGTCTTGTCTTGTCTTGTCTTGTCTTGTCTTGTCTTGTCTTGTCTTGTCTTATCTTGTCATGTCATGTCATGTCGTGTCTTGTGTTGCTTTGTCTTGTCTTGTCTTGTCATGTCGTGTGTTGTGTTGTTTTGTCTTGTCTTGTTGTGTATTGTCATGTCTTATATTGTCTTGTCTTTTCTTGTCTTGTCTTGTCTTGTCTCGTCTTGTCTTGTCTTGTCTTGTCTTGTCTTGTCTTGCTTTGTCTTGTCTTGTCTTGTCATGTCGTGTGTTGTGTTGTTTTGTCTTGTCTTGTTGTGTATTGTCATGTCTTATATTGTCTTGTCTCTTCTTGTCTTGTCTTGTCTTGTCTCGTCTCGTCTTGTCTTGTCTTGTTTTGTCTTGTCTTGTCTTGTCTTGTCTTGTCATGTCATGTCATGTCATATCGTGTGTTGTGTTGTTTTGTCTTGTCTTATTTTGTCTTGTCATGTCTTATCTTGTCTTGTCTTGTCTTGTCTTGTCTTGTCTTGTCTTGTCTTGTCTTGTCTTGTCTTGTCTTGTCTTGTCTTGTCTTGTCTTGTCTTGTCTTGTCTTGTCTTGTCTTGTCATGTCTTGTCTTGTCTTGTCTTGTCTTGTCTTGTATTGTCTTGTCTTGTTTTGTCTTGTCTTGTCTTGTCTTGTCTTGTCATGTCATGTCATGTCATATCGTGTGTTGTGTTGTTTTGTCTTGTCTTATTTTGTCTTGTCATGTCTTATTTTGTCTTGTCTTGTCTTGTCTTGTCTTGTCTTGTCTTGTCTTGTCTTGTCTTGTCTTGTCTTGTCTTGTCTTGTCTTGTCTTGTGTTGCTTTGTCTTGTTGTGTCTTGTCATGTCGTGTGTTGTGTTGTTTTGTCTTGTCTTGTTGTGTATTGTCATGTCTTATATTGTCTTGTCTTGTCTTGTGTTGTCTTGTCCTGTCTTGTCTTGTCTTGTCTTGTCTTGTTTTGTCTTGTCTTGTCTTGTCTTGTCTTGTCTTGTCTTGTCTTGTCATGTCATGTCATGTCATATCGTGTGTTGTGTTGTTTTGTGTTGTCTTATTTTGTCTTGTCATGTCTTATCTTGTCTTGTCTTGTCTTGTCTTGTCATGTCATGTCATATCGTGTGTTGTGTTGTTTTGTCTTGTCTTATTTTGTCTTGTCTTGTCTTGTCTTGTCCTGTCTTGTCTTGTCTTGTCTTGTCTTGTCTTGTCTTGTCTTGTCTTGTCTTGTCTTGTCTTGTCTTGTCTTGTCTTGTCTTGTCTTGTCTTGTCTTGTCTTGTCTTGTCCTGTCCTGTCGTGTGTTGTGTTGTTTTGTCTTGTCTTGTCATGTCATGTCATGTCGTGTCTTGTGTTGCTTTGTCTTGTCTTGTCTTGTATTGTCTTGTCTTGTTTTGTCTTGTCTTGTCTTGTCTTGTCATGTCATGTCATGTCTTGGCTTGTCTTGTCTTGTCTTGTCTTGTCTTGTCTTGTCTTGTCTTGTCTTGTCTTGTCTTGTCTTGTCTTGTCCTGTCCTGTCGTGTGTTGTGTTGTTTTGCCTTGTCTTGTCATGTCATGTCATGTCGTGTCTTGTGTTGCTTTGTCTTGTCTTGTCTTGTCATGTCGTGTGTTGTGTTGTTTTGTCTTGTCTTGTTGTGTATTGTCATGTCTTATATTGTCTTGTCTTGTCTTGTCTTGTCTTGTCTTGTCTTGTCTTGTCTTGTCTTGTCTTGTCTTGTCTTGTGTTGTCTTGTCATGTCTTGTCTTGTCTTGTCTTGTCTTGTTTTGTCTTGTCTTGTCTTGTCATGTCATGTCATGTCATATCGTGTGTTGTGTTATTTTGTCTTGTCTTATTTTGTCTTGTCATGTCTTATCTTGTCTTGTCTTGTCTTGTCTTGTCTTGTCTTGTCTTGTCTTGTCTTGTCTTGTCTTGTCTTGTCTTGTCTTGTCTTGTCTTGTTTTGTCTTGTCTTGTCTTGTCATGTCATGTCATGTCATATCGTGTGTTGTGTTTTTTTGTCTTGTCTTATTTTGTCTTGTCATGTCTTATCTTGTCTTGTCTTGTCTTGTCTTGTCTTGTCTTGTCTTATCTTGTCATGTCATGTCATGTCGTGTCTTGTGTTGCTTTGTCTTGTCATGTCGTGTGTTGTGTTGTTTTGTCTTGTCTTGTCATGTCATGTCATGTCGTGTCTTGTGTTGCTTTGTCTTGTCTTGTCTTGTCATGTCGTGTGTTGTGTTGTTTTGTCTTGTCTTGTTGTGTATTGTCATGTCTTATATTGTCTTGTCTTGTCTTGTCTTGTCTTGTATTGTCTTGTCTTGTTTTGTCTTGTCTTGTCTTGTCTTGTCTTGTCATGTCATGTCATGTCATATCGTGTGTTGTGTTGTTTTGTCTTGTCTTATTTTGTCTTGTCTTGTCTTGTCTTGTCTTGTCCTGTCCTGTCGTGTGTTGTGTTGTTTCGTCTTGTCTTGTCATGTCATGTCATGTCGTGTCTTGTGTTGCTTTGTCTTGTCTTGTCTTGTCATGTCGTGTGTTGTGTTGTTTTGTCTTGTCTTGTTGTGTATTGTCATGTCTTATATTGTCTTGTCTTGTCTTGTCTTGTCTTGTATTGTCTTGTCTTGTTTTGTCTTGTCTTGTCTTGTCTTGTCTTGTCATGTCATGTCATGTCATATCGTGTGTTGTGTTGTTTTGTCTTGTCTTATTTTGTCTTGTCTTGTCTTGTCTTGTCTTGTCTTGTCTTGTCTTGTCTTGTCTTGTCTTGTCTTGTCTTGTCTTGTGTTGTCTTGTCTTGTGTTGTCTTGTCTTGTCTTGTCTTGTCTTGTTTTGTCATGTAATGTCATGTGGTGTGTTGTGTTGTTTTGTCTTGTCTTGTCTTCTCCTTGTCTTGTCTTGTCATGTCGTGTGTTGTGTTGTTTTGTCTTGTCATGTCTTATATTGTCTTGCCTTGTCTTGTGATGTCATGTCGTGTGTTGTGTTGTTTTGTCTTGTCTTGTTTTGTCTTGTCCTGTCTTGTCTTGTCATGTCATGTCATGTGTTGTGTTGTGTTGTTTTGTCTTGTCTTGTCTTGTCTTGTCTTGCCTTATCTTGTCTTGTCTTGTCTTGTCTTGTCTTGTTTTGTCTTGTCTTGTCTTGTTTTGTCTTGTCATGTCTTCTCTTGTCTTGTCTTGTCTTGTCTTGTCTTGTCTTGTCTTGTCTTGTCTTGTCTTTTCTTGTGTTGTCTTGTCTTGTGTTGACTTGTCTTGTCTTGTCTTGTCTTGTCTTGTCATGTCTTGTCTTGTCTTGTCTTGTCTTGTCTTGTCATGTCATGTCATGTCATATCGTGTGTTGTGTTGTTTTGTCTTGTCTTATTTTGTCTTGTCATGTCCTCTCTTGTCTTGTCTTGTCTTGTCTTGTCTTGTCATGTCATGTCATGTCATATCGTGTGTTGTGTTGTTTTGTCTTGTCTTATTTTGTCTTGTCATGTCTTATCTTGTCTTGCCTTGTCTTGTCTTGTCTTGTGTTGTCTTGTGTTGTCTTGTCTTGTCTTGTCTTGTCTTGTCTTGTGTTGTCTTGTCTTGTCTTGTCTTGTTTTATGTTGTCTTGTCTTGTCTTGTCTTGTCTTGTCTTGTCTTGTCTTGTCTTGTCCTGTCCTGTCCTGTGTTGTTTTGTTTCGTCTTGTCTTGTCTTGTCTTGTCTTATCGTGTCTTGTCTTGTCTTGTCTTGTCTTGTCTTGTCTTGTCCTGTCCTGTCGTGTGTTGTGTTGTTTTGTCTTGTCTTGTCTTGTCTTGTCTTGTCTTGTCTTGTCTTGTCTTGTCTTGTCCTGTCCTGTCGTGTGTTGTGTTGTTTTGTCTTGTCTTGTCTTGTCTTGTCTTGTCTTGTCTTGTCTTGTCTTGTCTTGTCTTGTCTTGTCTTGTCTTGTCTTGTCTTGTCTTGTCTTGTCTTGTCTTGTCTTGTCTTGTCTTGTCTTGTCTTGTCTTGTCTTGTCTTGTTTTGTCTTGTCTTGTCTTGTCTTGTCTTGTCTTGTCTTGTCTTGTCTTGTCTTGTCTTGTCTTGTCTTGTCTTGTCTTGTCTTGTCTTGTGTTGTCTTGTGTTGTCTTGTGTTGTCTTGTCTTGTCTTGTCTTGTGTTGTCTTGTCTTGTCTTGTGTTGTCTTGTGTTGTCTTGTCTTGTCTTGTCTTGTCTTGTCTTGTCTTGTGTTGTCTTGTGTTGTCTTGTCTTGTCTTGTCTTGTCTTGTCTTGTGTTGTCTTGTCTTGTCTTGTCTTGTCTTGTTTTATGTTGTCTTGTCTTGTCTTGTCTTGTCTTGTCTTGTCTTGTCTTGTCTTGTCTTGTCTTGTCTTGTCTTGTCCTGTCCTGTCCTGTGTTGTTTTGTTTTGTCTTGTCTTGTCTTGTCTTGTCTTATCGTGTCTTGTCTTGTCTTGTCTTGTCTTGTCTTGTCTTGTCTTGTCTTGTCTTGTCTTGTCTTGTCTTGTCTTGTCTTGTCTTGTCTTGTCTTGTCTTGTTTTGTCTTGTCTTGTCTTGTCTTGTCTTGTCTTGTCTTGTCTTGTCTTGTCTTGTCTTGTCTTGTCTTGTCTTGTCTTGTCTTGTCTTGTCTTGTGTTGTCTTGTGTTGTCTTGTCTTGTCTTGTCTTGTCTTGTCTTGTCTTGTCTTGTCTTGTCTTGTCTTGTCTTGTCTTGTCTTGTCTTGTCTTGTCTTGTCTTGTCTTGTCTTGTCTTGTCTTGTTTTGTCTTGTCTTGTCTTGTCTTGTCTTGTCTTGTCTTGTCTTGTCTTGTCTTGTCTTGTCTTGTCTTGTCTTGTCTTGTCTTGTCTTGTCTTGTGTTGTCTTGTGTTGTCTTGTGTTGTCTTGTCTTGTCTTGTCTTGTGTTGTCTTGTCTTGTCTTGTGTTGTCTTGTGTTGTCTTGTCTTGTCTTGTCTTGTCTTGTCTTGTCTTGTGTTGTCTTGTGTTGTCTTGTCTTGTCTTGTCTTGTCTTGTCTTGTGTTGTCTTGTCTTGTCTTGTCTTGTCTTGTTTTATGTTGTCTTGTCTTGTCTTGTCTTGTCTTGTCTTGTCTTGTCTTGTCTTGTCTTGTCTTGTCTTGTCTTGTCCTGTCCTGTCCTGTGTTGTTTTGTTTTGTCTTGTCTTGTCTTGTCTTGTCTTATCGTGTCTTGTCTTGTCTTGTCTTGTCTTGTCTTGTCTTGTCTTGTCTTGTCTTGTCCTGTCCTGTCGTGTGTTGTGTTGTTTTGTCTTGTCTTGTCTTGTCTTGTCTTGTCTTGTCTTGTCCTGTCCTGTCGTGTGTTGTGTTGTTTTGTCTTGTCTTGTCATGTCATGTCATGTCGTGTCTTGTGTTGCTTTGTCTTGTCTTGTCTTGTCATGTCGTGTGTTGTGTTGTTTTGTCTTGTCTTGTTGTGTATTGTCATGTCTTATATTGTCTTGTCTTGTCTTGTCTTGTCTTGTCTTGTCTTGTCTTGTCTTGTCATGTCTTGTCTTGTCTTGTCTTGTATTGTCTTGTCTTGCTTTGTCTTGTCTTGTCTTGTCTTGTCTTGTCTTGTATTGTCTTGTCTTGTCTTGTCTTGTTGTGTATTGTCATGTCTTATATTGTCTTGTCTTGTCTTGTCTTGTCTTGTCTCGTCTTGCCTTGTCTTCTCTTGTCTTGTCTTGTCTTGTCTTGTCTTGTCTTGTCTTGTCTTGTCTTGTCTTGTCTTGTCTTGTCTTGTCTTGTCTTGTCTTGTCTTGTCTTGTCTTGTCTTGTCTTGTCTTGTCTTGTCTTGTCTTGTCTTGTCTTGTCTTGTCCTGTCTTGTCTTGTCATGTCTTGTATTGTCATGTCTTATATTGTCTTGTCTTGTCTTGTTTTGTCTTGTCGTGTCTTGTCGTGTCTTGTCTTGTCTTGTCTTGTCTTGTCTTGTCTTGTCTTGTCTTGTCTTGTCTTGTCTTGTCTTGTCTAGTCTTGTCCTGTCTTGTCTTGTCTTGTCATGTCTTGTCTTGTCTTGTCTTGTCTTGTCTTGTCTTGTCTTGTCTTGTCTTGTCTTGTCTTGTCTCGTCTTGTCTTGTTTTCTCTTTTCTTGTCCTGCCCTGACGTGTGTTGTGTTGTTTTGTCTTGTCTTGTGTTGTTTTGTCCTGTCCTGACGTGTGTTGTGTTGTTTTGTCTTGTCTTGTTTTATGTTGTCTTGTCTTGTCTTGTTTTGTCATGTAATGTCATGTCGTGTCTTGTCTTGTCTTGTCGTGTCTTGTCTTGTCTTGTCTTGTCTTGTCTCGTCTTGCCTTGTCTTCTCTTGTCTTGTCTTGTCTTGTCTTGTCTTGTCTTGTCTTGTCTTGTCTTGTCTTGTCTTGTCTTGTCTTGTCTTGTCTTGTCTTGTCTTGTCTTGTCTTGTCTTGTCTTGTCTTGTCTTGTCTTGTCTTGTCTTGTCTTGTCTTGTCCTGTCTTGTCTTGTCATGTCTTGTATTGTCATGTCTTATATTGTCTTGTCTTGTCTTGTTTTGTCTTGTCGTGTCTTGTCTTGTCTTGTCTTGTCTTGTCTTGTCTTGTCTTGTCTTGTCTTGTCTTGTCTTGTCTTGTCTTGTCTTGTCTTGTCTTGTCTTGTCCTGTCTTGTCTTGTCTTGTCATGTCTTGTCTTGTCTTGTCTTGTCTTGTCTTGTCTTGTCTTGTCTTGTCTTGTCTTGTCTCGTCTTGTCTTGTTTTCTCTTTTCTTGTCCTGTCCTGACGTGTGTTGTGTTGTTTTGTCTTGTCTTGTGTTGTTTTGTCCTGTCCTGACGTGTGTTGTGTTGTTTTGTCTTGTCTTGTTTTATGTTGTCTTGTCTTGTCTTGTTTTGTCATGTAATGTCATGTCGTGTCTTGTCTTGTCTTGTCGTGTCTTGTCTTGTCTTGTCTTGTCTTGTCTTGTCTTGTCTTGTCTTGTCTTGTCTTGTCTTGTCTTGTCTTGTCGTGTCTTGTCTTATCATGTCTTGTCTTGTCTTGTCTTGTCTTGTCTTGTCTTGTCTTGTCTTGTCTTGTCTTGTCTTGTCGTGTCTTGTCTTATCTTGTCTTGTCTTGTCTTGTCTTGTCTTGTCTTTTCTTGTCTTGTCCTGTCCTGTCGTGTGTTGTGTTGTGTTGTTTTGTCTTGTCTTGTCATGTCATGTCATGTCGTGTCTTGTGTTGCTTTGTCATCACGTCTTATCATGTCGTCATGTCGTGTGTTGTGTTGTTTTGTCTTGTATTGTTGTGTATTGTCATGTCTTATATTGTCTTGTCTTGTCTTGTCTTGTTTTCTCGTGTGTTGTGTTGTTTTGTCTTGTCTTATTTTGTCTTGTCATGTCTTATCTTGTCTTGTCTTGTCTTGTCTTGTCTTGTCTTGTCTTGTCTTGTCTTGTCTTGTCTTGTCTTGTCTTGTCTTGTCTTGTCCTGTCATGTCATGTCATGTCGTGTGTTGTTTTGTCTTGTCTTGTTTTGTCTTGTCATGTGTTATCTTGTCTTGTCATGTCATGTCATGTCATGTGTTGTGTAGTGTTGTGTTGTCTTGTCTTGTCTTGTCTTGTTTTATGTTGTCTTGTATTGCCTTGTCTTGTCTTGTCCTGTCCTGTCGTGTGTTGTGTTGTTTTGTCTTGTCTTGTCATGTCAGGTCATGTCGTGTCTTGTGTTGCTTTGTCTTGTCTTGTCTTGTCATGTCGTGTGTTGTGTTGTTTTGTCTTGTCTTGTTGTGTATTGTCATGTCTTATATTGTCTTGTCTTGTCTTGTCTTGTCTTGTCTTGTCTTGTCTTGTCTTGTCATGTCTTGTTTTGTCATGTAATGTCATGTCGTGTCTTGTCTTGTCTTGTCGTGTCTTGTCTTGTCATGTCTTGTGTTGTCTTGTTTTATGTTGTCTTGTCTTGTCTTGTCTTGTCTTGTCTTGTCTTGTGTTGTCTTGTGTTGTCTTGTCTTGTCTTGTCTTGTCTTGTCTTGTGTTGTCTTGTCTTGTCTTGTCTTGTTTTATGTTGTCTTGTCTTGTCTTGTCTTGTCTTGTCTTGTCTTGTCTTGTCTTGTGTTGTCTTGTCTTGTCTTGTCTTGTGTTGTCTTGTCTTGTCTTGTCTTGTTTTATGTTGTCTTGTCTTGTCTTGTCTTGTCTTGTCTTGTCTTGTCTTGTCCTGTCCTGTCCTGTGTTGTTTTGTTTTGTCTTGTCTTGTCTTGTCTTGTCTTGTCTTATCGTGTCTTGTCTTGTCTTGTCTTGTCTTGTCTTGTCTTGTCTTGTCCTGTCCTGTCGTGTGTTGTGTTGTTTTGTCTTGTCTTGTCTTGTCTTGTCTTGTCCTGTCCTGTCGTGTGTTGTGTTGTTTTGTCTTGTCTTGTCATGTCATGTCATGTCGTGTCTTGTGTTGCTTTGTCTTGTCTTGTCTTGTCATGTCGTGTGTTGTGTTGTTTTGTCTTGTCTTGTTGTGTATTGTCATGTCTTATATTGTCTTGTCTTGTCTTGTCTTGTCTTGTCTTGTCTTGTCTTGTCATGTCTTGTCTTGTATTGTCTTGTATTGTCTTGTCTTGCTTTGTCTTGTCTTGTCTTGTCTTGTCATATCTTGTTTTGTCATGTAATGTCATGTCGTGTCTTGTCTTGTCTTGTCGTGTCTTGTCTTGTCTTGTCTTGTCTTGTCTTGTCTTGTCTTGTCTTGTCGTGTCTTGTCTTATCTTGTCTTGTCTTGTCTTGTCTTGTCTTGTCTTTTCTTGTCTTGTCCTGTCCTGTCGTGTGTTGTGTTGTGTTGTTTTGTCTTGTCTTGTCATGTCATGTCATGTCGTGTCTTGTGTTGCTTTGTCATCACGTCTTATCATGTCGTCATGTCGTGTGTTGTGTTGTTTTGTCTTGTATTGTTGTGTATTGTCATGTCTTATATTGTCTTGTCTTGTCTTGTCTTGTTTTCTCGTGTGTTGTGTTGTTTTGTCTTGTCTTATTTTGTCTTGTCATGTCTTATCTTGTCTTGTCTTGTTTTGTCTTGTCTTGTCTTGTCTTGTCTTGTCTTGTCTTGTCTTGTCTTGTCTTGTCTTGTCTTGTCTCGTCTTGTCTTGTTTTCTCTTTTCTTGTCCTGTCCTGACGTGTGTTGTGTTGTTTTGTCTTGTCTTGTGTTGTTTTGTCCTGTCCTGACGTGTGTTGTGTTGTTTTGTCTTGTCTTGTTTTATGTTGTCTTGTCTTGTCTTGTTTTGTCATGTAATGTCATGTCGTGTCTTGTCTTGTCTTGTCGTGTCTTGTCTTGTCTTGTCTTGTCTTGTCTTGTCTTGTCTTGTCTTGTCTTGTCTTGTCGTGTCTTGTCTTATCATGTCTTGTCTTGTCTTGTCTTGTCTTGTCTTGTCTTGTCTTGTCTTGTCTTGTCTTGTCTTGTCTTGTCTTGTCTTGTCGTGTCTTGTCTTATCTTGTCTTGTCTTGTCTTGTCTTGTCTTGTCTTGTCTTTTCTTGTCTTGTCCTGTCCTGTCGTGTGTTGTGTTGTGTTGTTTTGTCTTGTCTTGTCATGTCATGTCATGTCGTGTCTTGTGTTGCTTTGTCATCACGTCTTATCATGTCGTCATGTCGTGTGTTGTGTTGTTTTGTCTTGTATTGTTGTGTATTGTCATGTCTTATATTGTCTTGTCTTGTCTTGTCTTGTTTTCTCGTGTGTTGTGTTGTTTTGTCTTGTCTTATTTTGTCTTGTCATGTCTTATCTTGTCTTGTCTTGTCTTGTCTTGTCTTGTCTTGTCTTGTCTTGTCTTGTCTTGTCTTGTCCTGTCATGTCATGTCATGTCATGTCGTGTGTTGTTTTGTCTTGTCTTGTTTTGTCTTGTCATGTGTTATCTTGTCTTGTCATGTCATGTCATGTCATGTGTTGTGTAGTGTTGTGTTGTCTTGTCTTGTCTTGTCTTGTCTTGTCTTGTTTTATGTTGTCTTGTATTGCCTTGTCTTGTCTTGTCCTGTCCTGTCGTGTGTTGTGTTGTTTTGTCTTGTCTTGTCATGTCAGGTCATGTCGTGTCTTGTGTTGCTTTGTCTTGTCTTGTCTTGTCATGTCGTGTGTTGTGTTGTTTTCTCTTGTCTTGTTGTGTATTGTCATGTCTTATATTGTCTTGTCTTGTCTTGTCTTGTCTTGTCTTGTCTTGTCTTGTCTTGTCTTGTCTTGTCTTGTCTTGTCTTGTCTTGTCTTGTCTTATCGTGTCTTGTCTTGTCTTGTCTCATCTTGTGTTGTCTTGTCCTGTCCTGTCCTGTGTTGTGTTGTTTTGTCTTGTCTTGTCTTGTCTTGTCTTATCGTGTCTTGTCTTGTCTTGTGTTGTCTTGTCTTGTCTTGTCTTGTCTTGTCTTGTCTTGTCTTGTCCTGTCCTGTCGTGTGTTGTGTTGTTTTGTCTTGTCTTATTTTGTCTTGTCATGTCTTATCTTGTCTTGTCTTGTCTTGTCTTGTCTTGTCTTGTCTTGTCTTGTCTTGTCTTGTCTTATCGTGTCTTGTCTTGTCTTGTCTCATCTTGTGTTGTCTTGTCCTGTCCTGTCCTGTGTTGTGTTGTTTTGTCTTGTCTTGTCTTGTCTTGTCTTATCGTGTCTTGTCTTGTCTTGTGTTGTCTTGTCTTGTCTTGTCTTGTCTTGTCTTGTCTTGTCTTGTCCTGTCCTGTCGTGTGTTGTGTTGTTTTGTCTTGTCTTATTTTGTCTTGTCATGTCTTATCTTGTCTTGTCTTGTCTTGTCTTGTCTTGTCTTGTCTTGTCGTGTCTTGTCTTGTCTTGTGTTGTCTTGTCTTGTCTTGTCTTGTCTTGTCTTGTCTTGTGTTGTCTTGTCTTGTCTTGTCTTGTCTTGTCTTGTCTTGTCTTGTCTTGTGTTGTCTTGTCTTGTCTTGTCTTGTTTTATGTTGTCTTGTCTTGTCTTGTCCTGTCCTGTCGTGTGTTGTGTTGTTTTGTCTTGTCTTGTCATGTCATGTCATGTCGTGTCTTGTGTTGCTTTGTCTTGTCTTGTCTTGTCATGTCGTGTGTTGTGTTGTTTTGTCTTGTCTTGTTGTGTATTGTCATGTCTTATATTGTCTTGTCTTGTCTTGTCTTGTCTTGTCTTGTCTTGTCTTGTCTTGTCTTGTCTTGTCATGTCATGTCATATCGTGTGTTGTGTTGTTTTGTCTTGTCTTATTTTGTCTTGTCATGTCTTATCTTGTCTTGTCTTGTCTTGTCTTGTCTTGTCTTGTCTTGTCTTGTCTTGTCTTGTCTTGTCTTGTCTTGTCTTGTCTTGTCTTGTCTTGTCTTGTCTTGTCTTGTCTTGTCTTGTCCTGTCTTGTCTTGTCATGTCTTGTCTTGCCTTGTCTTGTCTTGTCTTGTCTTGTCTTGTGTTGTCTTGTCTTGTCTTGTCTTGTCTTGTCTTGTCTTGTCTTGTCTTGTCTTGTCTTGTCTTGTCTTGTCTTGTCTTGTCTTGTCTTGTCTTGTCTTGTCTTGTCTTGTCTTGTCTTATCTTGTCTTGTCTTGTCTTGTCTTGTCTTGTCTTGTCTTGTCTTGTCTTGTCTTGTCTTGTCTTGTCTTGTCTTGTCTTGTCTTGTCTTGTCTTGTCTTGTCTTGTCTTGTCTTGTCTTGTCCTGTCTTGTCTTGTCTTGTCATGTCATGTCGTGTGTTGTGTTGTTTTGTCTTGTCTTGTTGTGTATTGTCATGTCTTATATTGTCTTGTCTTGTCTTGTCTTGTCATGTCTTGTCTTGTTTTGTCTTGTCTTGTCTTGTCTTGTCTTGTCTTGTCTTGTCTTGTCTTGTCTTGTCTTGTCTTGTCTTGTCTTGTCTTGTCTTGTCTTGTCTTGTCTTATCTTGTCTTGTCTTGTATTGTCTTGTCTTGTCTTGTCTTGTCTTGTCTTGTCTTGTCGTGTCTTGTCTTATCTTGTCTTGTCTTGTCTTGTCTTGTCTTGTCTTTTCTTGTCTTGTCTTGTCTTGTCTTGTCTTGTCCTGTCTTGTCATGTCTTGTCATGTCATGTCATATCGTGTGTTGTGTTGTTTTGTCTTGTCTTATTTTGTCTTGTCATGTCTTATCTTGTCTTGTCTTGTCTTGTCTTGTCCTGTCTTGTCATGTCTTGTCATGTCATGTCGTGTGTTGTGTTGTTTTGTCTTGTCTTGTTGTGTATTGTCTTGTCTTGTCTTGTCTTGTCTTGTCGTGTCTTGTCTTATCTTGTCTTGTCTTGTCTTGTCTTGTCTTGTCTTGTCTTTTCTTGTCTTGTCTTGTCTTGTCTTGTCTTGTCTTGTCTTGTCTTGTTTTGTCTTGTCTTGTCTTGTCTTGTCTTGTCCTGTCTTGTCCTGTCTTGTCTTGTCTTGTCATGTCTTGTCTTGTCTTGTCTTGTCTTGTCTTGTCTTGTCTTGTCTTGTATTGTCTTGTTTTCTCATGTTATGTCATGAAATGTGTTGTGTAGTGTTGTTTTGTCTTGTCTTGTCTTGTCTTGTCATGTCTTGTTTTGTCTTGTCTTGTCTTGTCTTGTCTTGTCTTGTCTTGTCTTGTCTTGTCTTGTCTTGTCTTGTCTTGTCTTGTCTTGTCTTGTCTTGTCTTGTCTTGTCTTGTCTTGTCTTGTCTTGTCTTGTCTTGTCTTGTCCTGTCTTGTCATGTCTTGTCATGTCATGTCGTGTGTTGTGTTGTTTTGTCTTGTCTTGTTGTGTATTGTCATGTCTTATATTGTCTTGTCTTGTCTTGTCTTGTCTTGTCTTGTCTTGTCTTGTCTTGTCTTGTCTTGTCTTCTCTTGTCTTGTCCTGTCCTGACGTGTGTTTTTGTCTTGTCTTGTCTTGTCATGTCGTGTGTTGTGTTGTTTTGTCTTTTCTTGTTGTGTATTGTTATGTCTTATATTGTCTTGTCTTGTCTTGTTTTGTCTTGTCGTGTCTTGTCTTGTCTTGTCTTGTCTTGTCTTGTCTTGTCTTGTCTTGTCTTGTCTTGTCTTGTCTTGTCTTGTCTTGTCTTGTCCTGTCTTGTCTTGTCTTGTCATGTCTTGTCTTGTCTTGTCTTGTCTTGTCTTGTCTTGTCTTGTCTTGTCTTGTCTTGTCTCGTCTTGTCTTGTTTTCTCTTTTCTTGTCCTGTCCTGACGTGTGTTGTGTCGTTTTGTCTTGTCTTGTGTTGTTTTGTCCTGTCCTGACGTGTGTTGTGTTGTTTTGTCTTGTCTTGTTTTATGTTGTCTTGTCTTGTCTTGTTTTGTCATGTAATGTCATGTCGTGTCTTGTCTTGTCTTGTCTTGTCTTGTCTTGTCTTGTCTTGTCTTGTCTTGTCTTGTCTTGTCTTGTCTTGTCTTGTCGTGTCTTGTCTTATCTTGTCTTGTCTTGTCTTGTCTTGTCTTGTCTTGTCTTTTCTTGTCTTGTCCTGTCTTGTCTTGTCTTGTCTTGTCTTGTCTTGTCTTGTCTTGTCTTGTCTTGTCTTGTCTTGTCTTGTCTTGTCTTGTCCTGTCTTGTCATGTAATGTCATGTCGTGTCTTGTCTTGTCTTGTCTTGTCTTGTCTTGTCGTGTCTTGTCTTGTCTTGTCTTGTCTTGTCTTGTCTTGTCTTGTCTTGTCTTGTCTTGTCTTGTCTTGTCTTGTCTTGTCTTGTCGTGTCTTGTCTTATCTTGTCTTGTCTTGTCTTGTCTTGTCTTGTCTTTTCTTGTCCTTTCCTGTCCTGTCGTGTGTTGTGTTGTGTTGTTTTGTCTTGTCTTGTGTTGTTTTGTCCTGTCCTGACGTGTGTTGTGTTGTTTTGTCTTGTCTTGTTTTATGTTGTCTTGTCTTGTCTTGTTTTGTCATGTAATGTCATGTCGTGTCTTGTCTTGTCTTGTCTTGTCTTGTCTTGTCTTGTCTTGTCTTGTCGTGTCTTGTCTTATCATGTCTTGTCTTGTCTTGTCTTGTCTTGTCTTGTCTTGTCTTGTCTTGTCTTGTCTTGTCGTGTCTTGTCTTATCTTGTCTTGTCTTGTCTTGTCTTGTCTTGTCTTGTCTTTTCTTGTCTTGTCCTGTCCTGTCGTGTGTTGTGTTGTGTTGTTTTGTCTTGTCTTGTCATGTCATGTCATGTCGTGTCTTGTGTTGCTTTGTCATCACGTCTTATCATGTCGTCATGTCGTGTGTTGTGTTGTTTTGTCTTGTATTGTTGTGTATTGTCATGTCTTATATTGTCTTGTCTTGTCTTGTCTTGTTTTCTCGTGTGTTGTGTTGTTTTGTCTTGTCTTATTTTGTCTTGTCATGTGTTATCTTGTCTTGTCATGTCATGTCATGTCATGTGTTGTGTAGTGTTGTTTTGTCTTGTCTTATTTTGTCTTGTCATGTCTTATCTTGTCTTGTCATGTCATGTCATGTCATGTCATGTCGTGTGTTGTTTTGTCTTGTCTTGTTTTGTCTTGTCATGTGTTATCTTGT
This sequence comes from Zeugodacus cucurbitae, assembly GCF_028554725.1. NCBI lineage: Eukaryota > Metazoa > Arthropoda > Insecta > Diptera > Tephritidae > Zeugodacus > Zeugodacus cucurbitae. The sequence goes on along the minus strand of NC_071672.1, from coordinate 20,959,477 downwards.
CTTGTCATGTCATGTCATGTCATGTGTTGTGTAGTGTTGTTTTGTCTTGTCTTGTCTTGTCTTGTCATGTCTTGTTTTATGTTGTCTTGTATTGCCTTGTCTTGTCTTGTCCTGTCATGTCATGTCATGTCGTGTGTTGTTTTGTCTTGTCTTGTTTTGTCTTGTCATGTGTTATCTTGTCTTGTCATGTCATGTCATGTCATGTGTTGTGTAGTGTTGTGTTGTCTTGTCTTGTCTTGTTTTATGTTGTCTTGTATTGCCTTGTCTTGTCTTGTCCTGTCCTGTCGTGTGTTGTGTTGTTTTGTCTTGTCTTGTCATGTCTTGTCTTGTCTTGTCTTGTATTGTCTTGTCTTGTTTTGTCTTGTCTTGTCTTGTCTTGTCTTGTCATGTCATGTCATGTCATATCGTGTGTTGTGTTGTTTTGTCTTGTCTTATTTTGTCTTGTCATGTCTTATCTTGTCTTGTCTTGTCTTGTCTTGTCTTGTCTTGTCTTGTCTTGTCTTGTCTTGTCTTGTCTTGTCTTGTCTTGTCTTGTCTTGTCTTGTCTTGTCTTGTCTTGTCTTGTCTTGTCTTGTCTTGTCTTGTCTTGTCTTGTCTTGTCTTGTCTTGTCTTGTCTTGTCTTGTCTTGTCTTGTCTTGTCTTGTCTTGTCTTGTCTTGTCTTGTCTTGTCTTGTCTTGTCTTGTCTTGTCTTGTCTTGTCTTGTCTTGTCTTGTCTTGTCCTGTCCTGTCGTGTGTTGTGTTGTTTTGTCTTGTCTTATTTTGTCTTGTCATGTCTTATCTTGTCTTGTCGTGTCTTGTCTTGTCTTGTCTTGTCTTGTCTTGTCTTGTCTTGTCTTGTCTTGTCTTGTCTTATCGTGTCTTGTCTTGTCTTGTCTCATCTTGTCTTGTCCTGTCTTGTCTTGTCTTGTCTTGTCTTGTCTTGTCTTGTCTTGTCTTGTCTTGTCTTGTCTTGTCTTGTCTTGTCTTGTCTTGTGTTGTCTTGTCTTATCGTGTCTTGTCTGGTCTTGTCTTGTCTTGTCTTGTCTTGTCTTGTCTTGTCTTGTCTTGTCTTGTCCTGCCCTGTCGTGTGTTGTGTTGTTTTGTCTTGTCTTATTTTGTCTTGTCATGTCTTATCTTGTCTTGTCGTGTCTTGTCTTGTCTTGTCTTGTCTTGTCTTGTCTTGTGTTGTCTTGTCTTGTCTTGTCTTGTCTTGTCTTGTCTTGTCCTGTCCTGTCGTGTGTTGTGTTGTTTTGTCTTGTCTTGTCATGTCTTGTCTTGTCTTGTCTTGTCTTGTCTTGTCTTGTCTTGTCTTGTCTTGTCTTATCGTGTCTTGTCTTGTCTTGTCTCATCTTGTCTTGTCCTGTCTTGTCTTGTCTTGTCTTGTCTTGTCTTGTCTTGTCTTGTCTTGTGTTGTCTTGTCTTATCGTGTCTTGTCTTGTCTTGTCTTGTCTTGTCTTGTCTTGTCTTGTCTTGTCTTGTCCTGCCCTGTCGTGTGTTGTGTTGTTTTGTCTTGTCTTATTTTGTCTTGTCATGTCTTATCTTGTCTTGTCGTGTCTTGTCTTGTCTTGTCTTGTCTTGTCTTGTCTTGTCTTGTCTTGTCTTGTGTTGTCTTGTCTTGTCTTGTCTTGTCTTGTCTTGTCTTGTCCTGTCCTGTCGTGTGTTGTGTTGTTTTGTCTTGTCTTGTCTTGTCATGTCATGTCATGTCGTGTCTTGTGTTGCTTTGTCTTGTCTTGTCTTGTCATGTCGTGTGTTGTGTTGATTTGTCTTGTCTTGTTGTGTATTGTCATGTCTTATATTGTCTTGTCTTGTCTTGTCTTGTCTTGTCTTGTCTTGTCATGTCATGTCATATCGTGTGTTGTGTTGTTTTGTCTTGTCTTATTTTGTCTTGTCATGTCTTATCTTGTCTTGTCTTGTCTTGTCTTGTCTTGTCTTGTCTTGTCTTGTCTTGTCTTGTCTTGTCTTGTCTTGTCTTGTCTTGTCTTGTCTTGTCTTGTCTTATCGTGTCTTGTCTTGTCTTGTCTCATCTTGTCTTGTCTTGTCCTGTCCTGTCCTGTGTTGTGTTGTTTTGTCTTGTCTTGTCTTATCGTGTCTTGTCTTGTCTTGTCTTGTCTTGTCTTGTCTTGTCTTGTCTTGTCTTGTCTTGTCTTGTCCTGTCCTGTCGTGTGTTGTGTTGTTTTGTCTTGTCTTATTTTGTCTTGTCATGTCTTGTCTTGTCTTGTCTTGTCTTGTCTTGTCTTGTCTTGTCTTGTCTTGTCTTGTCTTGTCTTGTCTTGTCTTGTCTTGTCTTGTCTTGTCTTGTCTTGTGTTGTGTTGTCTTGTCTTGTCTTGTCTTGTCTTGTCTTGTGTTGTCTTGTCTTGTCTTGTCTTGTCTTGTCTTGTCTTGTGTTGTCTTGTCTTGTCTTGTCTTGTTTTATGTTGTCTTGTCTTGTCTTGTCTTGTCCTGTCCTGTCGTGTGTTGTGTTGTTTTGTCTTGTCTTGTCATGTCATGTCATGTCGTGTCTTGTGTTGCTTTGTCTTGTCTTGTCTTGTCATGTCGTGTGTTGTGTTGTTTTGTCTTGTCTTGTTGTGTATTGTCATGTCTTATATTGTCTTGTCTTGTCTTGTCTTGTCTTGTCATGTCATGTCATATCGTGTGTTGTGTTGTTTTGTCTTGTCTTATTTTGTCTTGTCATGTCTTATCTTGTCTTGTCTTGTCTTGTCTTGTCTTGTCTTGTCTTGTCTTGTCTTGTCTTGTCTTGTCTTGTCTTGTCTTGTCTTGTCTTGTCTTGTCTTGTCTTGTCTTGTCTTGTCTTGTCTTGTCTTGTCTTGTCTTGTCTTGTCTTGTCTTGTCTTGTCTTGTCTTGTGTTGTGTTGTCTTGCCTTGTCTTGTCTTGTTTTATGTTGTCTTGTCTTGCCTTGTCTTGTCTTGTCCTGTCCTGTCGTGTGTTGTGTTGTTTTGTCTTGTCTTGTCATGTCATGTCATGTCGTGTCTTGTGTTGCTTTGTCTTGTCTTGTCTTGTCATGTCGTGTGTTGTGTTGTTTTGTCTTGTCTTGTTGTGTATTGTCATGTCTTATATTGTCTTGTCTTGTCTTGTCTTGTCTTGTCTTGTCTTGTCATATCTTGTCTTGTCTTGTATTGTCTTGTCTTGTTTTGTCTTGTCTTGTCTTGTCTTGTCATGTCATGTCATGTCATATCGTGTGTTGTGTTGTTTTGTCTTGTCTTATTTTGTCTTGTCATGTCTTATCTTGTCTTGTCTTGTCTTGTCTTGTCTTGTCTTGTCTTGTCTTGTCTTGTCTTGTCTTGTCTTGTCTTATCGTGTCTTGTCTTGTCTTGTCTTGTCTTGTCATGTCATGTCATGTCATATCGTGTGTTGTGTTGTTTTGTCTTGTCTTATTTTGTCTTGTCATGTCTTATCTTGTCTTGTCTTGTCTTGTCTTGTTTTGTCTTGTCATGTCATGTCATGTCATGTCATGTCATGTCGTGTGTTGTTTTGTCTTGTCTTGTTTTGTCTTGTCTTGTCTTGTCTTGTCTTGTCTTGTCTTGTCTTGTCTTGTCTTGTCTTGCTTGTTTTATGTTGTCTTGTCTTGTCTTGTCTTGTCTTGTCTTGTCTTGTCTTGTCTTGTCTTGTCTTGTCTTGTCTTGTCTTGTCTTGTCTTGTTTTATGTTGTCTTGTCTTGTCTTGTCTTGTCTTGTCTTGTCTTGTCTTGTCTTGTCTTGTCTTGTCTTGTCTTATCGTGTCTTGTCTTGTCTTGTCTCATCTTGTCTTGTCCTGTCTTGTCTTGTCTTGTCTTGTCTTGTCTTGGCTTGTCTTGTGTTGTCTTGTCTTATCGTGTCTTGTCTTGTCTTGTCTTGTCTTGTCTTGTCTTGTCTTGTCTTGTCTTGTCTTGTGTTGTCTTGTCTTGTCTTGTCTTGTCCTGTCCTGTCGTGTGTTGTGTTGTTTTGTCTTGTCTTATTTTGTCTTGTCATATCTTATCTTGTCTTGTCTTGTCTTGTCTTGTCTTGTCTTGTCTTGTCTTGTCTTGTCTTGTCTTGTCTTGTCTTGTCTTGTCTTGTCATATCTTGTCTTGTCTTGTCTTGTCTTGTATTGTCTTGTCTTGTTTTGTCTTGTCTTGTCTTGTCTTGTCTTGTCATGTCATGTCATGTCATATCGTGTGTTGTGTTGTTTTGTCTTGTCTTATTTTGTCTTGTCTTGTCTTGTCTTGTCTTGTCTTGTCTTGTCTTGTCTTGTCTTGTCTTGTGTTGTCTTGTCTTGTCTTGTCTTGTTTTATGTTGTCTTGTCTTGTCTTGTCTTGTCTTGTCTTGTCTTGTCTTGTCCTGTCCTGTCGTGTGTTGTGTTGTTTTGTCTTGTCTTGTCATGTCATGTCGTGTCTTGTGTTGCTTTGTCTTGTCTTGTCTTGTCATGTCGTGTGTTGTGTTGTTTTGTCTTGTCTTGTTGTGTATTGTCATGTCTTATATTGTCTTGTCTTGTCTTGTCTTGTCTTGTCTTGTCTTGTCTTGTCTTGTCTTGTCTTGTCTTGTCATATCTTGTCTTGTCTTGTCTTGTCTTGTATTGTCTTGTCTTGTTTTGTCTTGTCTTGTCTTGTCTTGTCTTGTCATGTCATGTCATGTCATATCGTGTGTTGTGTTGTTTTGTCTTGTCTTATTTTGTCTTGTCATGTCTTATCTTGTCTTGTCTTGTCTTGTCTTGTCTTGTCTTGTCTTGTCTTGTCTTGTCTTGTCTTGTCTTGTCTTGTCTTGTCTTGTCTTGTCTTGTCTTGTCTTGTCTTGTCTTGTCTTGCCTTGTCTTGTCTTGTCTTGTCTTGTCTTGTCTTGTCTTGTCTTGTCTTGTCTTGTCTTGTCTTGTCTTGTCTTGTCTTGTCTTGTCTTGTCTTGTCTTGTCTTGTCTTGTCTTGTCTTGTCTTGTCTTGTCTTGTCTTGTCTTGTCTTGTCTTGTCTTGTCTTGTCTTGTCTTGTCTTGTCTTGTCTTGTCTTGTCTTGTCTTGTCTTGTCTTGTCTTGTCTTGTCTTGTCTTGTCTTGTCTTGTCTTGTCTTGTCTTGTCTTGTCTTGTCTTGTCTTGTCTTGTCTTGTCTTGTCTTGTCTTGTCTTGTCTTGTCTTGTCTTGTCTTGTCTTGTCTTGTCTTGTCTTGTCTTGTCTTGTCTTGTCTTGTCTTGTCTTGTCTTGTCTTGTCTTGTCGTGTCTTGTCTTGTCTTGTCATGTCTTGTCATGTCATGTCGTGTGTTGTGTTGTTTTGTCTTGTCTTGTTGTGTATTGTCATGTCTTATATTGTCTTGTCTTGTCTTGTCTTGTCTTGTCTTGTCTTGTCTTGTCTTGTCTTGTCTTGTCTTGTCTTGTCTTGTCTTGTCTTGTCTTGTCTTGTCTTGTCTTGTCTTGTCTTGTCTTGTCTTGTCTTGTCTTGTCTTGTCTTGTCTTGTCTTGTCTTGTCTTGTCTTGTCTTGTCTTGTCTTGTCTTGTCTTCTCTTGTCTTGTCCTGTCCTGACGTGTGTTTTTGTCTTGTCTTGTCTTGTCTTGTCTTGTCTTGTCTTGTCTTGTCTTGTCTTGTCTTGTCTTGTCTTGTCTTGTCTTATCGTGTTTTGTCTTGTCTTGTCTCATCTTGTCTTGTCCTGTCATGTCATATCGTGTGTTGTGTTGTTTTGTCTTGTCTTATTTTGTCTTGTCATGTCTTATCTTGTCTTGTCTTGTCTTGTCTTGTCTTGTCTTGTCTTGTCTTGTCTTGTGTTGTCTTGTCTTGTCTTGTCTTGTCTTGTTTTATGTTGTCTTGTCTTGTCTTGTCTTGTCTTGTCTTGTCTTGTCCTGTCCTGTCGTGTGTTGTTTTGTCTTGTCTTGTCATGTCATGTCATGTCGTGTCTTGTGTTGCTTTTTCTTGTCTTGTCTTGTCATGTCGTGTGTTGTGTTTTTGTCTTGTCTTGTTGTGTATTGTCATGTCTTATATTGTCTTGTCTTGTCTTGTCTTGTCTTGTCTTGTCTTGTCTTGTCTTGTCATGTCTTGTCTTGTCTTGTCTTGTATTGTCTTGTCTTGTTTTGTCTTGTCTTGTCTTGTCTTGTCTTGTCTTGTCTTGAATTGTTTTGTTTTCTCATGTAATGTCATGTCGTGTGTTGTGTTATCTTCTCTTGTCTTGTCTTGTTTTATGTTGTCTTGTCTTGCCTTGTCTTGTCTTGTCCTGTCCTGTCGTGTGTTGTGCTGTTTTGTCTTGTCTTGTCATGTCATGTCATGTCGTGTCTTGTGTTGCTTTGTCTTGTCTTGTCTTGTCTTGTCTTGTCTTGTCTTGTCTTGTCTTGTCTTGTCTTGTCTTGTCTTGTCTTGTCTTGTCTTGTCTTGTCTTGTTTTATGTTGTCTTGTCTTGTCTTGTTTTGTCATGTAATGTCATGTCATGTCGTGTGTTGTGTTGTTTTGTCATGTCATGTCATGTCATGTCGTGTCTTGTGTTGCTTTGTCTTGTCTTGTCTTGTCTTGTCTTGTCTTGTCTTGTCTTGTCTTGTCTTGTCTTGTCTTGTCTTGTCTTGTCTTGTCTTGTCTTGTCTTGTCTTGTCTTGTCTTGTCTTGTCTTGTCTTGTCTTGTCTTGTCATGTCTTGTCTTGTCTTGTCTTGTCTTGTCTTGTTTTGTCTTGTCTTGAATTGTCTTGTTTTCTCATGTAATGTCATGTCGTGTGTGGTGTTGTTTTGTCTTGTCTTGTGTTGTTTTGTCGTGTCATGTCTTGTCTTGTCTTGTCTTGTCTTGTCTTGTCTTGTCTTGTCTTGTCTTGTCTTGTCTTGTCTTGTCTTTTCTTGTCTTGTCTTGTCTTGTCTTGTCTTGTCTTGTCTTGTCTTGTCTTGTCTTGTCTTGTCTTGTCTTGTCTTGTCTTGTCTTGTCTTGTCTTGTCTTGTCTTGTTTTGTCTTGTCTTGAATTGTTTTGTTTTCTCATGTAATGTCATGTCGTGTGTTGTGTTATCTTGTCTTGTCTTGTCTTGTCTTGTCTTGTCTTGTCTTGTCTTGACTTGTCTTGTCTTGTCTTGTCTTGTCTTGTCTTGTCTTGTCTTGTCTTGTCTTGTCTTGTCTTGACTTGTCGTGTCTTGTCTTGTCTTGTCTTGTCTTGTCTTGCCTTGTTTTGTCTTGTCTTGTTTTGTCTTGTCTTGTCTTGTTTTGTCATGTAATGTCATGTCGTGTGTTGTGTTGTTTTGTCTTGTCTTGTTGTGTATTGTCATGTCTTATATTGTCTTGTCTTGTCTTGTCTTGTCTTGTCTTGTCTTGTCTTGTCTTGCCTTGTCTTGTCTTGTCTTGTCTTGTCTTGTTTTGTCTTGTCTTGAATTGTTTTGTTTTCTCATGTAATGTCATGTCGTGTGTTGTGTTATCTTGTCTTGTCTTGTCTTGTCTTGTCTTGTCTTGTCTTGTCTTGTCTTGTCTTGAATTGTTTTGTTTTCTCATGTAATGTCATGTCGTGTGTTGTGTTATCTTGTCTTGTCTTGTCTTGTCTTGTCTTGTCTTGTCTTGTCGTGTCTTGTCTTGTCTTGTCTTGTCTTGTCTTGTCTTGTCTTGAATTGTCTTGTTTTCTCATGTAATGTCATGCCGTGTGTGGTGTTGTTTTGTCTTGTCTTGTGTTGTTTTGTCGTGTCATGTCTTGTCTTGTCTTGTCTTGTCTTGTCTTGTCTTGTCTTGTCTTGTCTTGCCTTGTCTTGTCTTGTCTTGTCTTGTCTTGTCTTGTCTTGTCTTGTCTTGAATTGTTTTGTTTTCTCATGTAATGTCATGTCGTGTGTTGTGTTATCTTGTCTTGTCTTGTCTTGTCTTGTCTTGTCTTGTCTTGAATTGTCTTGTTTTCTCATGTAATGTCATGCCGTGTGTGGTGTTGTTTTGTCTTGTCTTGTGTTGTTTTGTCGTGTCATGTCTTGTCTTGTCTTGTCTTGTCTTGTTTTGTCTTGTATTGAATTGTTTTGTTTTCTCATGTAATGTCATGTCGTGTGTTGTGTTGTCTTGTCTTGTCTTGTCTTGTCTTGTCTTGTCTTGTCTTGTCTTGTCTTGACTTGTCGTGTCTTGTCTTGTCTTGTCTTGTCTCATCTTGTCTTGTCTTGTCTTGTCCTGTCTTGTCTTGTCTTGTCTTGTCTTGTCTTGTCTTGTCTTGTCTTGTCTTGTCTTGTCTTGTCTTGTCTTGTCTTGTCTTGTCTTGTCTTGTCTTGTCTTGTCTTGTCTTGTATTGTCTTGTCTTGTCTTGTCTTGTTTTGTCTTGTCTTGAATTGTCTTGTTTTCTCATGTAATGTCATGTCGTGTGTTGTGTTGTTTTGTCTTGTCTTGTGTTGTTTTGTCGTGTCATGTCTTGTCTTGTCTTGTCTTGTCTTCTCCTGTCCTGTCGTGTGTTGTGTTGTTTTGTCTTGTCTTGTCATGTCATGTCATGTCGTGTCTTGTGTTGCTTTGTCTTGTCTTGTCTTGTCTTGTCATGTCGTGTGTTGTGTTGTTTTGTCTTGTCATGTCGTGTGTTGTGTTGTTTTGTCTTGTCTTGTTGTGTATTGTCATGTCTTATATTGTCTTGTCTTGTCGTGTGTTGTGTTGTTTTGTCTTGTCTTGTTTTGTCTTGTCTTGTTTTGTCTTGTCATGTCATGTCTTGACTTGTCTTGTCTTGTCTTGTTTTGTCTTGTCTTGTCTTGTCTTGTCTTGTTTTGTCTTGTCATGTCATGTCTTGACTTGTCTTGTCTTGTCTTGTTTTGTCTTGTCTTGTCTTGTCTTGTCTTGTCTTGTCTTGTCTTGTCTTGTCTTGTCTTGTCTTGTCTTGTCTTGTCTTGTCTTGTCTTGTCTTGCCTTGTTTTGTCTTGTCTTGTTTTGTCTTGTCTTGCCTTGTCTTGTTTTGTCATGTAATGTCATGTCGTGTGTTGTGTTGTTTTGTCTTGTCTTGTTGTGTATTGTCATATCTTATATTGTCTTGTCTTGTCTTGTCATGTCATGTCATGTCATGTCATGTCATGTCGTGTGTTGTGTTGTTTAGTCTTGTTTTGTCTTGTCATGTCTTGTCTTGTCTTGTCTTGTCTTGTCTTGTCTTGTTTTGTCTTGTCATGTCTTGTCTTGTCTTGTCTTGTCTTGTCTTGTTTCGTCTTGTCTTGAATTGTTTTGTTTTCTCATGTAATGTCATGTCGTGTGTTGTGTTGTCTTGTGTTGTCTTGTCTTGTCTTGTCTTGTCTTGTCTTGTCTTGTCTTGTCTTGTCTTGTCTTGTCTTGTCTTGTCTTGTCTTGTCTTGTCTTGTCTTGTCTTGTCTTGTCTTGTCTTGTCTTGTCTTGTCTTGTCTTGTCTTGTCTTGTCTTGTCTTGACTTGTCGTGTCTTGTCTTGTCTTGTCTTGTCTTGCCTTGTTTTGTCTTGTCTTGTTTTGTCTTGTCTTGTCTTGTCCTGTTTTGTCATGTAATGTCATGTCGTGTGTTGTGTTGTTTTGTCTTGTCTTGTTGTGTATTGTCATGTCTTGTCTTGTCTTGTCTTGCCTTGTTTTGTCTTGTCTTGTTTTGTCTTGTCTTGTCTTGTCTTGTTTCGTCTTGTCTTGAATTGTTTTGTTTTCTCATGTAATGTCATGTCGTGTGTTGTGTTGTTTTGTCTTGTCTTGTTGTGTAGTGTCATGTCTTGTCTTGTCTTGTCTTGCCTTGTTTTGTCTTGTCTTGTTTTGTCTTGTCTTGTCTTGTTTCGTCTTGTCTTGAATTGTTTTGTTTTCTCATGTAATGTCATGTCGTGTGTTGTGTTGTCTTGTGTTGTCTTGTCTTGTCTTGTCTTGTCTTGTCTTGTCTTGTTTTGTCTTGTCTTGTCTTGTCTTGTCTTGTCTTGTCTTGTCTTGTCTTGTTTTGTCTTGTCTTGAATTGTTTTGTTTTCTCATGTAATGTCATGTCGTGTGTTGTCTTGTCTTGTCTTGTCTTGTCTTGTCTTGTCTTGTCTTGTCTTGTCTTGTCTTGCCTTGTCTTGTCTTGTCTTGTCTTGTCTTGTCTTGTCTTGTCTTGTCTTGTCTTGTCTTGTCTTGTCTTGTCTTGTCTTGTCTTGTCTTGTCTTGTCTTGTCTTGTCTTTTCTTGTCTTGCCTTGTCTTTTCTTGTCTTGTCTTGTCTTGTCTTGTCTTGTCTTGTCTTGTCTTGTCTTGTCTTGTCTTGTCTTGTCTTGTCTTGTCTTGTCTTGTCTTGTCTTGTCTTGTCTTGTCTTGTCTTGTCTTGTCTTGTCTTGTCTTGTCTTGTCTTGTCTTGTCTTGTCTTGTCTTGTCTTGTCTTGTCTTGTCTTGTCTTGTCTTGTCTTGTCTTGTCTTGTCTTGTCTTGTCTTGTCTTGTCTTGTCTTGTCTTGTCTTGTCTTGTCTTGTCTTGTCTTGTCTTGTCTTGTCTTGTCTTGTCTTGTCTTGTCTTGTCTTGTCTTGTCTTGTCTTGTCTTGTCTTGTCTTGCCTTGTCTTGTCTTGTCTTGTCTTGTCTTGTCTTGTCTTGTCTTGTCTTGTCTTGTCTTGTCTTGTCTTGTCTTGTCTTGTCTTGTCGTGTCTTGTCTTGTCTTGTCTTGTCTTGTCTTGTCTTGTCTTGTCTTGTCTTGTCTTGTCTTGTCTTGTCTCATCTTGTCTTGTCTTGTCTTGTCCTGTCTTGTCTTGTCTTGTCTTGTCTTGTCTTGTCTTGTCTTGTCTTGTCTTGTCTTGTCTTGTCTTGTCTTGTCTTGCCTTGTATTGTCTTGTCTTGAATTGTTTTGTTTTCTCATGTAATGTCATGTCGTGTGTTGTGTTATCTTGTCTTGTCTTGTCTTGTCTTGTCTTGTCTTGAATTGTCTTGTTTTCTCATGTAATGTCATGTCGTGTGTTGTGTTGTTTTGTCTTGTCTTGTGTTGTTTTGTCGTGTCATGTCTTGTCTTGTCTTGTCTTGTTTTGTCTTGTCTTGAATTGTTTTGTTTTCTCATGTAATGTCATGTCGTGTGTTGTGTTATCTTGTCTTGTCTTGTCTTGTCTTGTCTTGTCTTGTCTTGTCTTGTCTTGTCTTGTCTTGTCTTGTCTTGTCTTGTCTTGTCTTGTCTTGTCTTGTCTTGTCTTGTCTTGTCTTGTCTTGTCTTGTTTTGTCTTGTCTTGAATTGTTTTGTTTTCTCATGTAATGTCATGTCGTGTGTTGTGTTGTCTTGTCTTGTCTTGTCTTGTCTTGTCTTGTCTTGTCTTGTCTTGTCTCATCTTGTCTTGTCTTGTCTTGTCCTGTCTTGTCTTGTCTTGTCTTGTCTTGTCTTGTCTTGTCTTGTCTTGTCTTGTATTGTCTTGTATTGTCTTGTCTTGTCTTGTCTTGTCTTGTCTTGTCTTGTCTTGTCTTGTCTTGTCTTGTCTTGTCTTGTCTTCTCTTGTCTTGTCTTGTCTTGTCTTGTATTGCCTTGTTTTGTCTTGTCTTGTCTTGTTTTGTCTTGTCTTTTCTTGTCTTGTCTTGTCTTGTCTTGTCTTGTCTTGTCTTGTCTTGTCTTGTATTGTCTTGTCTTGTCTTGTCTTGTCCTGTCTTGTCTTGTCTTGTCTTGTCTTGTCTTGTCTTGTCTTATCTTGTCTTGCCTTGTCTTGTCTTGTCCTGTCTTGTATTGTCTTGTCTTGTCTTGTCTTGTATTGCCATGTCTTGTCTTGTCTTGTCTTGTCTTGTCTTGTCTTGTCTTGTCTTGTGTTGTTTTGTCGTGTCTTGTCTTGTTTTGTCTTGTCTTGTCTTGTCTTGTATTGCCTTGTTTTGTCTTGTCTTGTCTTGTTTTGTCTTGTCTTGTCTTGAATTGTCTTGTTTTCTCATGTAATGTCATGTCGTGTGTGGTGTTGTTTTGTCGTGTCATGTCTTGTCTTGTCTTGTCTTGTCTTGTCTTGTTTTGTCTTGTCTTGAATTGTTTTGTTTTCTCATGTAATGTCATGTCGTGTGTGGTGTTGTTTTGTCTTGTCTTGCGTTGTTTTGTCTTGTCTTGTCTTGTCTTGTCTTGTATTGTCTTGTCTTGTCTTGTCTTGTCTTGTCTTGTCTTGTCTTGTCTTGTCTTGTCTTGTCTTGTCTTGTCTTGTCTTGTCTTGAATTGTTTTGTTTTCTCATGTAATGTCATGTCGTGTGTGGTGTTGTTTTGTCTTGTCTTGTGTTGTTTTGTCTTGTCTTGTCTTGTCTTGTCTTGTCTTGTCTTGTCTTGTCTTGTCTTGTCTTGTCTTGTCTTGTCTTGTCTTGTCTTGTCTTGTCTTGTCTTGAATTGTTTTGTTTTCTCATGTAATGTCATGTCGTGTGTTGTGTTGTCTTGTCTTGTCTTGTCTTGTCTTGTCTTGTCTTGTCTTGTCTTGTCTTGTCTTGTCTTGTCTTGCCTTGTCTTGTCTTGTCTTGTCTTGTCTTGTCTTGTCTTGTCTTGTCTTGTCTTGTCTTGTCTTGTCTTGTCTTGTCTTGTCTTGTCTTGTCTTGTCTTGTCTTGTCTTGTCTTGTCTTGTCTTGTCTTGTCTTGTCTTGTCTTGTCTTGTCTTGTCTTGTCTTGTCTTGTCTTGTCTTGTCTTGTCTTGTCTTGTCTTGTCTTGTCTTGTCTTGTCTTGTTTTGTCTTGTCTTGAATTGTTTTGTTTTCTCATGTAATGTCATGTCGTGTGTTGTCTTGTCTTGTCTTGACTTGTCTTGTCTTGTCTTGTCTTGTCTTGTCTTGTCTTGTCTTGCCTTGTCTTGTCTTGTCTTGTCTTGTCTTGTCTTGTCTTGTCTTGTCTTGTCTTGTCTTGTCTTGTCTTGTCTTGTCTTGTCTTGTCTTGTCTTGTCTTGTCTTGTCTTGTCTTGTCTTGTCTTGTCTTGTCTTGTCTTGTCTTGTCTTGTCTTGTCTTGTCTTGTCTTGTCTTGTCTTGTCTTGTCTTGTCTTGTCTTGTCTTGTCTTGTCTTGTCTTGTCTTGTCTTGTCTTGTCTTGCCTTGTCTTGTCTTGTCTTGTCTTGTCTTGTCTTGTTTTGTCTTGTCTTGAATTGTTTTGTTTTCTCATGTAATGTCATGTCGTGTGTTGTGTTGTCTTGTCTTGTCTTGTCTTGTCTTGTCTTGTCTTGTCTTGTCTTGTCTTGACTTGTCGTGTCTTGTCTTGTCTTGTCTTGTCTCATCTTGTCTTGTCTTGTCTTGTCCTGTCTTGTCTTGTCTTGTCTTGTCTTGTCTTGTCTTGTCTTGTCTTGTCTTGTCTTGTCTTGTCTTGTCTTGTCTTGTCTTGTCTTGTCTTGTCTTGTCTTGTATTGTCTTGTCTTGAATTGTTTTGTTTTCTCATGTAATGTCATGTCGTGTGTTGTGTTATCTTGTCTTGTCTTGTCTTGTCTTGTCTTGTCTTGTCTTGTCTTGTCTTGAATTGTCTTGTTTTCTCATGTAGTGTCATGTCGAGTGTGGTGTTGTTTTGTCTTGTCTTGTGTTGTTTTGTCGTGTCATGTCTTGTCTTGTCTTGTCTTGTCTTGTCTTGTCTTGTCTTGTCTTGTCTTGCCTTGTCTTGTCTTGTCTTGTCTTGTCTTGTCTTGTCTTGTCTTGTCTTGTCTTGTCTTGTCTTGTCTTGTCTTGTCTTGTCTTGTTTTGTCTTGTCTTGAATTGTTTTGTTTTCTCATGTAATGTCATGTCGTGTGTTGTCTTGTCTTGTCTTGACTTGTCTTGTCTTGTCTTGTCTTGTCTTGTCTTGTCTTGTCTTGTCTTGCCTTGTCTTGTCTTGTCTTGTCTTGTCTTGTCTTGTCTTGTCTTGTCTTGTCTTGTCTTGTCTTGTCTTGTCTTGTCTTGTCTTGTCTTGTCTTGTCTTGACTTGTCGTGTCTTGTCTTGTCTTGTCTTGTCCTGTCTTGTCTTGTCTTGTCTTGTCTTGTCTTGTCTTGTCTTGTCTTGTCTTGTCTTGTCTTGTCTTGTCTTGTCTTGTCTTGTCTTGTCTTGTCTTGTCTTGTATTGTCTTGTCTTGAATTGTTTTGTTTTCTCATGTAATGTCATGTCGTGTGTTGTGTTATCTTGTCTTGTCTTGTCTTGTCTTGTCTTGTCTTGTCTTGTCTTGTCTTGTCTTGTCTTGTCTTGTCTTGTCTTGTCTTGTCTTGTCTTGTCTTGTTTTGTCTTGTCTTGAATTGTTTTGTTTTCTCATGTAATGTCATGTCGTGTGTTGTCTTGTCTTGTCTTGACTTGTCTTGTCTTGTCTTGTCTTGTCTTGTCTTGTCTTGTCTTGCCTTGTCTTGTCTTGTCTTGTCTTGTCTTGTCTTGTCTTGTCTTGTCTTGTCTTGTCTTGTCTTGTCTTGTCTTGTCTTGTCTTGTCTTGACTTGTCGTGTCTTGTCTTGTCTTGTCTTGTCTCATCTTGTCTTGTCTTGTCTTGTCCTGTCTTGTCTTGTCTTGTCTTGTCTTGTCTTGTCTTGTCTTGTCTTGTCTTGTCTTGTCTTGTCTTGTCTTGTCTTGTCTTGTCTTGTCTTGTCTTGTCTTGTCTTGTCTTGTCTTGTCTTGTCTTGTCTTGTCTTGTCTTATCGTGTTTTGTCTTGTCTTGTCTCATCTTGTCTTGTCCTGTCATGTCATATCGTGTGTTGTGTTGTTTTGTCTTGTCTTATTTTGTCTTGTCATGTCTTATCTTGTCTTGTCTTGTCTTGTCTTGTCTTGTCTTGTCTTGTCTTGTCTTGTGTTGTCTTGTCTTGTCTTGTCTTGTCTTGTTTTATGTTGTCTTGTCTTGTCTTGTCTTGTCTTGTCTTGTCTTGTCCTGTCCTGTCGTGTGTTGTTTTGTCTTGTCTTGTCATGTCATGTCATGTCATGTCATGTCGTGTCTTGTGTTGCTTTTTCTTGTCTTGTCTTGTCATGTCGTGTGTTGTGTTTTTGTCTTGTCTTGTTGTGTATTGTCATGTCTTATATTGTCTTGTCTTGTCTTGTCTTGTCTTGTCTTGTCTTGTCTTGTCTTGTCATGTCTTGTCTTGTCTTGTCTTGTATTGTCTTGTCTTGTTTTGTCTTGTCTTGTCTTGTCTTGTCTTGTCTTGTCTGGAATTGTTTTGTTTTCTCATGTAATGTCATGTCGTGTGTTGTGTTATCTTCTCTTGTCTTGTCTTGTTTTATGTTGTCTTGTCTTGCCTTGTCTTGTCTTGTCCTGTCCTGTCGTGTGTTGTGCTGTTTTGTCTTGTCTTGTCATGTCATGTCATGTCGTGTCTTGTGTTGCTTTGTCTTGTCTTGTCTTGTCTTGTCTTGTCTTGTCTTGTCTTGTCTTGTCTTGTCTTGTCTTGTCTTGTCTTGTCTTGTCTTGTCTTGTCTTGTCTTGTCTTGTCTTGTTTTATGTTGTCTTGTCTTGTCTTGTTTTGTCATGTAATGTCATGTCATGTCGTGTGTTGTGTTGTTTTGTCATGTCATGTCATGTCATGTCGTGTGTTGTGTTGTTTTGTCTTGTCTTGTCTTGTTTTGTCTTGTCATGTCTTGTCTTGTCTTGTCTTGTCTTGTCTTGTCTTGTCTTGTCTTGTCTTGTCTTGTCTTGTTTTATGTTGTCTTGTCTTGTCTTGTTTTGTCATGTAATGTCATGTCATGTCGTGTGTTGTGTTGTTTTGTCATGTCATGTCATGTCATGTCGTGTGTTGTGTTGTTTTGTCTTGTCTTGTCTTGTTTTGTCTTGTCATGTCTTGTCTTGTCTTGTCTTGTCTTGTCTTGTCTTGTCTTGTCTTGTCTTGTCTTGTCTTGTCTTGTCATGTCTTGTCTTGTCTTGTCTTGTCTTGTCTTGTTTTGTCTTGTCTTGAATTGTCTTGTTTTCTCATGTAATGTCATGTCGTGTGTGGTGTTGTTTTGTCTTGTCTTGTGTTGTTTTGTCGTGTCATGTCTTGTCTTGTCTTGTCTTGTCTTGTCTTGTCTTGTCTTGTCTTGTCTTGTCTTGTCTTGTCTTGTCTTTTCTTGTCTTGTCTTGTCTTGTCTTGTCTTGTCTTGTCTTGTCTTGTCTTGTCTTGTCTTGTCTTGTCTTGTCTTGTCTTGTCTTGTCTTGTCTTGTCTTGTTTTGTCTTGTCTTGAATTGTTTTGTTTTCTCATGTAATGTCATGTCGTGTGTTGTGTTATCTTGTCTTGTCTTGTCTTGTCTTGTCTTGTCTTGTCTTGTCTTGACTTGTCTTGTCTTGTCTTGTCTTGTCTTGTCTTGTCTTGTCTTGTCTTGTCTTGTCTTGTCTTGTCTTGACTTGTCGTGTCTTGTCTTGTCTTGTCTTGTCTTGTCTTGCCTTGTTTTGTCTTGTCTTGTTTTGTCTTGTCTTGTCTTGTTTTGTCATGTAATGTCATGTCGTGTGTTGTGTTGTTTTGTCTTGTCTTGTTGTGTATTGTCATGTCTTATATTGTCTTGTCTTGTCTTGTCTTGTCTTGTCTTGTCTTGTCTTGCCTTGTCTTGTCTTGTCTTGTCTTGTCTTGTTTTGTCTTGTCTTGAATTGTTTTGTTTTCTCATGTAATGTCATGTCGTGTGTTGTGTTATCTTGTCTTGTCTTGTCTTGTCTTGTCTTGTCTTGTCTTGTCTTGAATTGTTTTGTTTTCTCATGTAATGTCATGTCGTGTGTTGTGTTATCTTGTCTTGTCTTGTCTTGTCTTGTCTTGTCTTGTCTTGTCTTGTCGTGTCTTGTCTTGTCTTGTCTTGTCTTGTCTTGTCTTGTCTTGAATTGTCTTGTTTTCTCATGTAATGTCATGCCGTGTGTGGTGTTGTTTTGTCTTGTCTTGTGTTGTTTTGTCGTGTCATGTCTTGTCTTGTCTTGTCTTGTCTTGTCTTGTCTTGTCTTGTCTTGTCTTGCCTTGTCTTGTCTTGTCTTGTCTTGTCTTGTCTTGTCTTGTCTTGTCTTGAATTGTTTTGTTTTCTCATGTAATGTCATGTCGTGTGTTGTGTTATCTTGTCTTGTCTTGTCTTTTCTTGTCTTGTCTTGTCTTGAATTGTCTTGTTTTCTCATGTAATGTCATGCCGTGTGTGGTGTTGTTTTGTCTTGTCTTGTGTTGTTTTGTCGTGTCATGTCTTGTCTTGTCTTGTCTTGTCTTGTTTTGTCTTGTATTGAATTGTTTTGTTTTCTCATGTAATGTCATGTCGTGTGTTGTGTTGTCTTGTCTTGTCTTGTCTTGTCTTGTCTTGTCTTGTCTTGTCTTGTCTTGACTTGTCGTGTCTTGTCTTGTCTTGTCTTGTCTCATCTTGTCTTGTCTTGTCTTGTCCTGTCTTGTCTTGTCTTGTCTTGTCTTGTCTTGTCTTGTCTTGTCTTGTCTTGTCTTGTCTTGTCTTGTCTTGTCTTGTCTTGTCTTGTCTTGTCTTGTCTTGTCTTGTATTGTCTTGTCTTGTCTTGTCTTGTTTTGTCTTGTCTTGAATTGTCTTGTTTTCTCATGTAATGTCATGTCGTGTGTTGTGTTTTTTTGTCTTGTCTTGTGTTGTTTTGTCGTGTCATGTCTTGTCTTGTCTTGTCTTGTCTTCTCCTGTCCTGTCGTGTGTTGTGTTGTTTTGTCTTGTCTTGTCATGTCATGTCATGTCGTGTCTTGTGTTGCTTTGTCTTGTCTTGTCTTGTCTTGTCATGTCGTGTGTTGTGTTGTTTTGTCTTGTCATGTCGTGTGTTGTGTTGTTTTGTCTTGTCTTGTTGTGTATTGTCATGTCTTATATTGTCTTGTCTTGTCGTGTGTTGTGTTGTTTTGTCTTGTCTTGTTTTGTCTTGTCTTGTTTTGTCTTGTCATGTCATGTCTTGACTTGTCTTGTCTTGTCTTGTCTTGTTTTGTCTTGTCTTGTCTTGTCTTGTCTTGTTTTGTCTTGTCATGTCATGTCTTGACTTGTCTTGTCTTGTCTTGTTTTGTCTTGTCTTGTCTTGTCTTGTCTTGTCTTGTCTTGTCTTGTCTTGTCTTGTCTTGTCTTGTCTTGTCTTGTCTTGTCTTGTCTTGCCTTGTTTTGTCTTGTCTTGTTTTGTCTTGTCTTGCCTTGTCTTGTTTTGTCATGTAATGTCATGTCGTGTGTTGTGTTGTTTTGTCTTGTCTTGTTGTGTATTGTCATATCTTATATTGTCTTGTCTTGTCTTGTCATGTCATGTCATGTCATGTCATGTCATGTCGTGTGCTGTGTTGTTTAGTCTTGTTTTGTCTTGTCATGTCTTGTCTTGTCTTGTCTTGTCTTGTCTTGTCTTGTTTTGTCTTGTCATGTCTTGTCTTGTCTTGTCTTGTCTTGTCTTGTTTCGTCTTGTCTTGAATTGTTTTGTTTTCTCATGTAATGTCATGTCGTGTGTTGTGTTGTCTTGTGTTGTCTTGTCTTGTCTTGTCTTGTCTTGTCTTGTCTTGTCTTGTCTTGTCTTGTCTTGTCTTGTCTTGTCTTGTCTTGTCTTGTCTTGTCTTGTCTTGTCTTGTCTTGTCTTGTCTTGTCTTGTCTTGTCTTGACTTGTCGTGTCTTGTCTTGTCTTGTCTTGTCTTGCCTTGTTTTGTCTTGTCTTGAATTGTTTTGTTTTCTCATGTAATGTCATGTCGTGTGTTGTGTTATCTTGTCTTGTCTTGTCTTGTCTTGTCTTGTCTTGTCTTGTCTTGACTTGTCTTGTCTTGTCTTGTCTTGTCTTGTCTTGTCTTGTCTTGTCTTGTCTTGTCTTGTCTTGTCTTGTCTTGTCTTGTCTTGTCTTGTCTTGTCTTGTCTTGTCTTGTCTTGTCTTGTCTTGTCTTGTCTTGTCTTGTCTTGTCTTGTCTTGTCTTGTCTTGTCTTGTCTTGTCTTGAATTGTTTTGTTTTCTCATGTAATGTCATGTCGTGTGTTGTGTTGTCTTGTCTTGTCTTGTCTTGTCTTGTCTTGTCTTGTCTTGTCTTGTCTTGTCTTGTCTTGTCTTGTCTTGTCTTGTCTTGTCTTGTCTTGTCTTCTCCTGTCCTGTCGTGTGTTGTGTTGTTTTGTCTTGTCTTGTCATGTCATGTCATGTCGTGTGCTGTGTTGTTTAGTCTTGTTTTGTCTTGTCATGTCTTGTCTTGTCTTGTCTTGTCTTGTCTTGTCTTGTTTTGTCTTGTCATGTCTTGTCTTGTCTTGTCTTGTCTTGTCTTGTTTCGTCTTGTCTTGAATTGTTTTGTTTTCTCATGTAATGTCATGTCGTGTGTTGTGTTGTCTTGTGTTGTCTTGTCTTGTCTTGTCTTGTCTTGTCTTGTCTTGTCTTGTCTTGTCTTGTCTTGTCTTGTCTTGTCTTGTCTTGTCTTGTCTTGTCTTGTCTTGTCTTGTCTTGTCTTGTCTTGTCTTGACTTGTCGTGTCTTGTCTTGTCTTGTCTTGTCTTGCCTTGTTTTGTCTTGTCTTGTTTTGTCTTGTCTTGTCTTGTCCTGTTTTGTCATGTAATGTCATGTCGTGTGTTGTGTTGTTTTGTCTTGTCTTGTTGTGTATTGTCATGTCTTGTCTTGTCTTGTCTTGCCTTGTTTTGTCTTGTCTTGTTTTGTCTTGTCTTGTCTTGTCTTGTTTCGTCTTGTCTTGAATTGTTTTGTTTTCTCATGTAATGTCATGTCGTGTGTTGTGTTGTTTTGTCTTGTCTTGTTGTGTAGTGTCATGTCTTGTCTTGTCTTGTCTTGCCTTGTTTTGTCTTGTCTTGTTTTGTCTTGTCTTGTCTTGTTTCGTCTTGTCTTGAATTGTTTTGTTTTCTCATGTAATGTCATGTCGTGTGTTGTGTTGTCTTGTCTTGTCTTGTCTTGTCTTGTCTTGTCTTGTCTTGTCTTGTCTTGTCTTGTTTTGTCTTGTCTTGTCTTGTCTTGTCTTGTCTTGTCTTGTCTTGTCTTGTTTTGTCTTGTCTTGAATTGTTTTGTTTTCTCATGTAATGTCATGTCGTGTGTTGTCTTGTCTTGTCTTGTCTTGTCTTGTCTTGTCTTGTCTTGCCTTGTCTTGTCTTGTCTTGTCTTGTCTTGTCTTGTCTTGTCTTGTCTTGTCTTGTCTTGTCTTGTCTTGTCTTGTCTTGTCTTGTCTTGTCTTGTCTTGTCTTGTCTTGTCTTGTCTTGTCTTGTCTTGTCTTGTCTTGCCTTGTCTTGTCTTGTCTTGTCTTGTCTTGTCTTGTCTTGTCTTGTCTTGTCTTGTCTTGTCTTGTCTTGTCTTGTCTTGTCTTGTCTTGTCTTGTCTTGTCTTGTCTTGTCTTGTCTTGTCTTGTCTTGTCTTGTCTTGTCTTGTCTTGTCTTGTCTTGTCTTGTCTTGTCTTGTCTTGTCTTGTCTTGTCTTGTCTTGTCTTGTCTTGTCTTGTCTTGTCTTGTCTTGTCTTGTCTTGTCTTGTCTTGTCTTGTCTTGTCTTGTCTTGTCTTGTCTTGTCTTGTCTTGTCTTGTCTTGTCTTGTCTTGTCTTGTCTTGTCTTGTCTTGTCTTGTCTTGTCTTGTCTTGTCTTGTCTTGTCTTGTCTTGTCTTGTCTTGAATTGTTTTGTTTTCTCATGTAATGTCATGTCGTGTGTTGTGTTGTCTTGTCTTGTCTTGTCTTGTCTTGTCTTGTCTTGTCTTGTCTTGTCTTGTCTTGTCTTGTCTTGTCTTGTCTTGTCTTGTCTTGTCTTGTCTTGTCTTGTCTTGTCTTGTCTTGTCTTGTCTTGTCTTGTCTTGAATTGTTTTGTTTTCTCATGTAATGTCATGTCGTGTGTTGTTTTGTCTTGTCTTGTCTTGTCTTGTCTTGTCTTGTCTTGTCTTGTCTTGTTTTGTCTTGTCTTGAATTGTTTTGTTTTCTCATGTAATGTCATGTCGTGTGTTGTCTTGTCTTGTCTTGTCTTGTCTTGTCTTGTCTTGTCTTGTCTTGTCTTGCCTTGTCTTGTCTTGTCTTGTCTTGTCTTGTCTTGTCTTGTCTTGTCTTGTCTTGTCTTGTCTTGTCTTGTCTTGTCTTGTCTTGTCTTGTCTTGTCTTGTCTTGTCTTGTCTTGTCTTGTCTTGTCTTGTCTTGTCTTGTCTTGTCTTGTCTTGTCTTGTCTTGTCTTGTCTTGTCTTGTCTTGTCTTGTCTTGTCTTGTCTTGTCTTGTCTTGTCTTGTCTTGTCTTGTCTTGTCTTGTCTTGTCTTGTCTTGTCTTGTCTTGTCTTGTCTTGTCTTGTCTTGTCTTGTCTTGTCTTGTCTTGTCTTGTCTTGTCTTGTCTTGTCTTGTCTTGTCTTGTCTTGTCTTGTCTTGTCTTGTCTTGTCTTGTCTTGTCTTGTCTTGTCTTGTCTTGTCTTGTCTTGTCTTGTCTTGTCTTGTCTTGTCTCATCTTGTCTTGTCTTGTCTTGTCCTGTCTTGTCTTGTCTTGTCTTGTCTTGTCTTGTCTTGTCTTGTCTTGTCTTGTCTTGTCTTGTCTTGTCTTGTCTTGTCTTGTCTTGTCTTGTATTGTCTTGTCTTGAATTGTTTTGTTTTCTCATGTAATGTCATGTCGTGTGTTGTGTTATCTTGTCTTGTCTTGTCTTGTCTTGTCTTGTCTTGAATTGTCTTGTTTTCTCATGTAATGTCATGTCGTGTGTTGTGTTGTTTTGTCTTGTCTTGTGTTGTTTTGTCGTGTCATGTCTTGTCTTGTCTTGTCTTGTTTTGTCTTGTCTTGAATTGTTTTGTTTTCTCATGTAATGTCATGTCGTGTGTTGTGTTATCTTGTCTTGTCTTGTCTTGTCTTGTCTTGTCTTGTCTTGTCTTGTCTTGTCTTGTCTTGTCTTGTCTTGTCTTGTCTTGTCTTGTCTTGTCTTGTCTTGTCTTGTCTTGTCTTGTTTTGTCTTGTCTTGAATTGTTTTGTTTTCTCATGTAATGTCATGTCGTGTGTTGTGTTGTCTTGTCTTGTCTTGTCTTGTCTTGTCTTGTCTTGTCTTGTCTTGTCTCATCTTGTCTTGTCTTGTCTTGTCCTGTCTTGTCTTGTCTTGTCTTGTCTTGTCTTGTCTTGTCTTGTCTTGTATTGTCTTGTATTGTCTTGTCTTGTCTTGTCTTGTCTTGTCTTGTCTTGTCTTGTCTTGTCTTGTCTTGTCTTGTCTTGTCTTGTCTTCTCTTGTCTTGTCTTGTCTTGTCTTGTATTGCCTTGTTTTGTCTTGTCTTGTCTTGTTTTGTCTTGTCTTTTCTTGTCTTGTCTTGTCTTGTCTTGTCTTGTCTTGTCTTGTCTTGTCTTGTATTGTCTTGTCTTGTCTTGTCTTGTCCTGTCTTGTCTTGTCTTGTCTTGTCTTGTCTTGTCTTGTCTTATCTTGTCTTGCCTTGTCTTGTCTTGTCCTGTCTTGTATTGTCTTGTCTTGTCTTGTCTTGTATTGCCATGTCTTGTCTTGTCTTGTCTTGTCTTGTCTTGTCTTGTCTTGTCTTGTCTTGTCTTGTCTTGTCTTGTGTTGTTTTGTCGTGTCTTGTCTTGTTTTGTCTTGTCTTGTCTTGTCTTGTATTGCCTTGTTTTGTCTTGTCTTGTCTTGTTTTGTCTTGTCTTGTCTTGAATTGTCTTGTTTTCTCATGTAATGTCATGTCGTGTGTGGTGTTGTTTTGTCGTGTCATGTCTTGTCTTGTCTTGTCTTGTCTTGTCTTGTTTTGTCTTGTCTTGAATTGTTTTGTTTTCTCATGTAATGTCATGTCGTGTGTGGTGTTGTTTTGTCTTGTCTTGCGTTGTTTTGTCTTGTCTTGTCTTGTCTTGTCTTGTATTGTCTTGTCTTGTCTTGTCTTGTCTTGTCTTGTCTTGTCTTGTCTTGTCTTGTCTTGTCTTGTCTTGTCTTGTCTTGTCTTGTCTTGAATTGTTTTGTTTTCTCATGTAATGTCATGTCGTGTGTGGTGTTGTTTTGTCTTGTCTTGTGTTGTTTTGTCTTGTCTTGTCTTGTCTTGTCTTGTCTTGTCTTGTCTTGTCTTGTCTTGTCTTGTCTTGTCTTGTCTTGTCTTGAATTGTTTTGTTTTCTCATGTAATGTCATGTCGTGTGTTGTGTTGTCTTGTCTTGTCTTGTCTTGTCTTGTCTTGTCTTGTCTTGTCTTGTCTTGCCTTGTCTTGTCTTGTCTTGTCTTGTCTTGTCTTGTCTTGTCTTGTCTTGTCTTGTCTTGTCTTGTCTTGTCTTGTCTTGTCTTGTCTTGTCTTGTCTTGTCTTGTCTTGTCTTGTCTTGTCTTGTCTTGTCTTGTCTTGTCTTGTCTTGTCTTGTCTTGTCTTGTCTTGTCTTGTCTTGTCTTGTCTTGTCTTGTCTTGTCTTGTCTTGTCTTGTTTTGTCTTGTCTTGAATTGTTTTGTTTTCTCATGTAATGTCATGTCGTGTGTTGTCTTGTCTTGTCTTGACTTGTCTTGTCTTGTCTTGTCTTGTCTTGTCTTGTCTTGTCTTGCCTTGTCTTGTCTTGTCTTGTCTTGTCTTGTCTTGTCTTGTCTTGTCTTGTCTTGTCTTGTCTTGTCTTGTCTTGTCTTGTCTTGTCTTGTCTTGTCTTGTCTTGTCTTGTCTTGTCTTGTCTTGTCTTGTCTTGTCTTGTCTTGTCTTGTCTTGTCTTGTCTTGTCTTGTCTTGTCTTGTCTTGTCTTGTCTTGTCTTGTCTTGCCTTGTCTTGTCTTGTCTTGTCTTGTCTTGTCTTGTTTTGTCTTGTCTTGAATTGTTTTGTTTTCTCATGTAATGTCATGTCGTGTGTTGTGTTGTCTTGTCTTGTCTTGTCTTGTCTTGTCTTGTCTTGTCTTGTCTTGTCTTGTCTTGTCTTGACTTGTCGTGTCTTGTCTTGTCTTGTCTTGTCTCATCTTGTCTTGTCTTGTCTTGTCCTGTCTTGTCTTGTCTTGTCTTGTCTTGTCTTGTCTTGTCTTGTCTTGTCTTGTCTTGTCTTGTCTTGTCTTGTCTTGTATTGTCTTGTCTTGAATTGTTTTGTTTTCTCATGTAATGTCATGTCGTGTGTTGTGTTATCTTGTCTTGTCTTGTCTTGTCTTGTCTTGTCTTGTCTTGTCTTGTCTTGTCTTGTCTTGAATTGTCTTGTTTTCTCATGTAGTGTCATGTCGAGTGTGGTGTTGTTTTGTCTTGTCTTGTGTTGTTTTGTCGTGTCATGTCTTGTCTTGTCTTGTCTTGTTTTGTCTTGTCTTGAATTGTTTTGTTTTCTCATGTAATGTCATGTCGTGTGTTGTGTTATCTTGTCTTGTCTTGTCTTGTCTTGTCTTGTCTTGTCTTGTCTTGTCTTGTCTTGTCTTGTCTTGTCTTGTCTTGTCTTGTCTTGTCTTGTCTTGTCTTGTCTTGTCTTGTCTTGTCTTGTCTTGTCTTGTCTTGTCTTGTCTTGTCTTGTCTTGTCTTGTTTTGTCTTGTCTTGAATTGTTTTGTTTTCTCATGTAATGTCATGTCGTGTGTTGTGTTGTCTTGTCTTGTCTTGTCTTGTCTTGTCTTGTCTTGTCTCATCTTGTCTTGTCTTGTCTTGTCTTGAATTGTTTTGTTTTCTCATGTAATGTCATGTCGTGTGTGGTGTTGTGTTATCTTGTCTTGTCTTGTCTTGTCTTGTCTTGTCTTGTCTTGTCTTGTCTTGTCTTGTCTTGTCTTGTCTTGTCTTGTCCTGTCTTGTATTGTCTTGTCTTGTCTTGTCTTGTATTGCCTTGTCTTGTCTTGTCTTGTCTTGTCTTGTCTTGTCTTGTGTTGTTTTGTCGTGTCTTGTCTTGTTTTGTCTTGTCTTGTCTTGTCTTGTATTGCCTTGTTTTGTCTTGTCTTGTCTTGTTTTGTCTTGTCTTGTCTTGAATTGTCTTGTTTTCTCATGTAATGTCATGTCGTGTGTGGTGTTGTTTTGTCTTGTCTTGTGTTGTTTTGTCGTGTCATGTCTTGTCTTGTCTTGTCTTGTCTTGTCTTGTCTTGTCTTGTCTTGTCTTGTCTTGTCTTGTCTTGTTTTGTCTTGTCTTGAATTATTTTGTTTTCTCATGAAATGTCATGTCGTGTGTGGTGTTGTTTTGTCTTGTCTTGTGTTGTTTTGTCTTGTCTTGTCTTGTCTTGTCTTGTATTGTCTTGTCTTGTCTTGTCTTGTCTTGTCTTGTCTTGTCTTGTCTTGTCTTGTCTTGTCTTGTCTTGTCTTGAATTGTTTTGTTTTCTCATGTAATGTCATGTCGTGTGTGGTGTTGTTTTGTCTTGTCTTGTGTTGTTTTGTCTTGTCTTGTCTTGTCTTGTCTTGTCTTGTCTTGTCTTGTCTTGTCTTGTCTTGTCTTGTCTTGTCTTGTCTTGTCTTGTCTTGTCTTGTCTTGTCTTGTCTTGTCTTGTCTTGTCTTGTCTTGTCTTGTCTTGTCTTGAATTGTTTTGTTTTCTCATGTAATGTCATGTCGTGTGTTGTGTTGTCTTGTCTTGTCTTGTTTTGTCTTGTCTTGTTTTGTCTTGACTTGTCGTGTCTTGTCTTGTCTTGTCTTGTCTTGTCTTGTCTTGTCTCATCTTGTCTTGTCTTGTCCTGTCTTGTCTTGTCTTGTCTTGTCTTGTCTTGTCTTGTCTTGTCTTGTCTTGTCTTGTCTTGTCTTGTCTTGTCTTGTCTTGTCTTGTCTTGTCTTGTCTTGTCTTGTCTTGTCTTGTCTTGTCTTGTCTTGTCTTGTCTTGTTTTGTCTTGTCTTGAATTGTCTTGTTTTCTCATGTAATGTCATGTCGTGTGTTGTGTTGTTTTGTCTTGTCTTGTGTTGTTTTGTCGTGTCATGTCTTGTCTTGTCTTGTCTTGTCTTGTCTTGTCTTGTCTTGTCCTGTCCTGTCGTGTGTTGTGTTGTTTTGTCTTGTCTTGTCATGTCATGTCATGTCGTGTCTTGTGTTGCTTTGTCTTGTCTTGTCTTGTCTTGTCATGTCGTGTGTTGTGTTGTTTTGTCTTGTCTTGTTGTGTATTGTCATGTCTTATATTGTCTTGTCTTGTCTTGTCTTGTCTTGTCTTGTCTTGTCATGTCATGTCATGTCGTGTGTTGTGTTGTGTTGTTTTGTCTTGTTTTGTCTTGTCTTGTCTTGTCTTGTCTTGTCTTGTCCTGTCCTGTCGTGTGTTGTGTTGTTTTGTCTTGTCTTGTCATGTCATGTCATGTCGTGTCTTGTGTTGCTTTGTCTTGTCTTGTCTTGTCATGTCGTGTGTTGTGTTGTTTTGTCTTGTCTTGTTGTGTATTGTCATGTCTTATATTGTCTTGTCTTGTCTTGTCTTGTCTTGTCTTGTCTTGTGTTGTCTTGTCATGTCTTGTCTTGTCTTGTCTTGTCTTGTTTTGTCTTGTCTTGTCTTGTCTTGTCTTGTCTTGTCTTGTCATGTCATGTCATGTCATATCGTGTGTTGTGTTGTTTTGTCTTGTCTTATTTTGTCTTGTCATGTCTTATCTTGTCTTGTCTTGTCTTGTCTTGTCTTGTCTTGTCTTGTCTTGTCTTGTCTTGTCTTGTCTTGTCTTGTCTTGTCATGTCATGTCATATCGTGTGTTGTGTTGTGTTGTTTTGTCTTGTCTTATTTTGTCTTGTCTTGTCTTGTCATGTCTTGTCTTGTCTTGTCTTGTCTTGTCTTGTCTTGTCTTGTCTTGTCTTGTCTTGTCTTGTCTTGTCTTGTCTTGTCTTGTCTTGTCTTGTCTTGTCTTGTCTTGTCTTGTCTTGTCTTGTCTTGTCTTGCCTTGTCTTGTCTTGTCTTGTCTTGTCCTGTCCTGTCGTGTGTTGTGTTGTTTTGTCTTGTCTTGTCATGTCGTGTCTTGTGTTGCTTTGTCTTGTCTTGTCTTGTCATGTCGTGTGTTGTGTTGTTTTGTCTTGTCTTGTTGTGTATTGTCATGTCTTATATTGTCTTGTCTTGTCTTGTCTTGTCTTGTCTTGTATTGTCTTGTCTTGTTTTGTCTTGTCTTGTCTTGTCTTGTCTTGTCATGTCATGTCATGTCATATCGTGTGTTGTGTTGTTTTGTCTTGTCTTATTTTGTCTTGTCATGTCTTATCTTGTCTTGTCTTGTCTTGTCTTGTCTTGTCTTGTCTTGTCTCGTCTTGTCTTGTCTTGTGTTGCTTTGTCTTGTTGTGTATTGTCATGTCGTGTGTTGTGTTGTTTTGTCTTGTCTTGTCTTCTCCTTGTCTTGTCTTGTCTTGTCATGTCGTGTGTTGTGTTGTTTTGTCTTGTCTTGTTGTGTATTGTCATGTCTTATATTGTCTTGTCTTGTCTTGTCTTGTGTTGTCTTGTCATGTCTTGTCTTGTCTTGTCTTGTCTTGTTTTGTCTTGTCTTGTCTTGTCTTGTCTTGTTTTGTCTTGTCATGTCATGTCATGTCATATCGTGTGTTGTGTTGTTTTGTGTTGTCTTATTTTGTCTTGTCATGTCTTATCTTGTCTTGTCTTGTCTTGTCTTGTCATGTCATGTCATATCGTGTGTTGTGTTGTTTTGTCTTGTCTTATTTTGTCTTGTCTTGTCTTGTCTTGTCTTGTCTTGTCTTGTCTTGTCTTGTCTTGTCTTGTCTTGTCTTGTCTTGTCTTGTCTTGTCTTGTCTTGTCTTGTCTTGTCTTGTCTTGTCCTGTCCTGTCGTGTGTTGTGTTGTTTTGTCTTGTCTTGTCATGTCATGTCATGTCGTGTCTTGTGTTGCTTTGTCTTGTCTTGTCTTGTATTGTCTTGTCTTGTTTTGTCTTGTCTTGTCTTGTCTTGTCTTGTCATGTCATGTCATGTCATATCGTGTGTTGTGTTGTTTTGTCTTGTCTTATTTTGTCTTGTCATGTCTTATCTTGTCTTGCCTTGTCTTGTCTTGTCTTGTCTTGTCTTGTCTTGTCTTGTCTTGTCATGTCATGTCATGTCATATCGTGTGTTGTGTTGTTTTGTCTTGTCATATTTTGTCTTGTCATGTCTTATCTTGTCTTGTCTTGTCTTGTCTTGTCTTGTCTTGTCTTGTCATGTCATGTCATATCGTGTGTTGTGTTGTTTTGTCTTGTCTTATTTTGTCTTGTCTTGTCTTGTCTTGTCTTGTCTTGTCTTGTCTTGTCTTGTCTTGTCTTGTCTTGTCTTGTCTTGTCGTGTCTTGTCTTGTCTTGTCTTGTCTTGTCTTGTCTTGTCTTGTCTTGTCTTGTCTTGTCTTGTCTTGTCTTGTCTTGTCTTGTCTTGTCTTGTCTTGTCTTGTCTTGTCTTGTCTTGTCTTGTCATGTCATGTCATATCGTGTGTTGTGTTGTTTTGTCTTGTCTTGTCTTGTCTTGTCTTGTCTTGTCTTGTCTTGTCTTGTCATGTCATGTCATGTCGTGTCTTGTGTTGCTTTGTCTTGTCTTGTCTTGTCATGTCGTGTGTTGTGTTGTTTTGTCTTGTCTTGTTGTGTATTGTCATGTCTTATATTGTCTTGTCTTTTCTTGTCTTGTCTTGTCTTGTCTTGTCTTGTCTTGTCTCGTCTCGTCTTGTCTTGTCTTGTCTTGTCTTGTCTTGTCTTGTCTTGTCTTGTCCTGTCCTGTCGTGTGTTGTGTTGTTTTGTCTTGTCTTGTCATGTCGTGTCTTGTGTTGCTTTGTCTTGTCTTGTCTTGTCTTGTCTTGTCTTGTCTTGTCATGTCATGTCATGTCGTGTCTTGTGTTGCTTTGTCTTGTCTTGTCTTGTCATGTCGTGTGTTGTGTTGTTTTGTCTTGTCTTGTTTTGTCTTGTCTTGTCTTGTCTTGTCTTGTCTTGTCATGTCATGTCATGTCATATCGTGTGTTGTGTTGTTTTGTCTTGTCTTATTTTGTCTTGTCATGTCTTATCTTGTCATGTCTTGTCTTGTCTTGTCTTGTCTTGTCTTGTCTTGTCTCGTCTTGTCTTGTCTTGTGTTGCTTTGTCTTGTTGTGTATTGTCATGTCTTTTCTTGTCTTGTCTTGTCATGTCATGTCGTGTCTTGTGTTGCTTTGTCTTGTCATGTCATATCGTGTGTTGTGTTGTTTTGTCTTGTCTTATTTTGTCTTGTCATGTCTTATCTTGTCTTGTCTTGTCTTGTCTTGTCTTGTCTTGTCTTGTCTTGTCATGTCATGTCATATCGTGTGTTGTGTTGTTTTGTCTTGTCTTATTTTGTCTTGTCTTGTCTTGTCTTGTCTTGTCTTGTCTTGTCTTGTCTTGTCTTGTCTTGTCTTGTCTTGTCTTGTCTTGTCTTGTCTTGTCTTGTCTTGTCTTGTCTTGTCTTGCCTTGCCTTGTCTTGTCTTGTCTTGTCTTGTCTTGTCTTGTCTTGTCTTGTCTTGTCTTGTCTCGTCTTGTCTTGTCTTGTCTTGTCTTGTCTTGTCTTGTCTTGTCTTGTCTTGTCTTGTCTTGTCTTGTCTTGTCATGTCGTGTCTTGTGTTGCTTTGTCTTGTTGTGTATTGTCATGTCGTGTGTTGTGTTGTTTTGTCTTGTCTTGTCTTCTCCTTGTCTTGTTTTGTCTGTCGTGTGTTGTGTTGTTTTGTCTTGTCATGTCTTATATTGTATTGTCTTGTCTTGTCTTGCCTTGTCTTGTCTTGTCTT
Source organism: Zeugodacus cucurbitae (assembly GCF_028554725.1). Lineage (NCBI taxonomy): Eukaryota > Metazoa > Arthropoda > Insecta > Diptera > Tephritidae > Zeugodacus > Zeugodacus cucurbitae. The sequence continues at coordinate 20,930,465 of NC_071672.1, read as the reverse complement.
GTCTTGTCTTGTCTTGTCTCGTCTTGTCTTGTCTTGTCTTGTCTTGTCTTGTCTTGTCTTGTCTTGTCTTGTCTTGTCTTGTCTTGTCTTGTCTTGTCTTGTCTTGTCTTGTCTTGTCTTGTCTTGTCTTGTCTTGTCTTGTCTTGTCTTGTCTTGTCTTGTCTTGTCTTGTCTTGTCTTGTCTTGTCTTGTCTTGTCTTGTCTTGTCTTGTCTTGTCTTGTCTTGTCTTGTCTTGTCTTGTCTTGTCTTGTCTTGTCTTGTCTTGTCTTGTCTTGTCTTGTCTTGTCTTGTCTTGTCTTGTCTTGTCTTGTCTTGTCTTGTCTTGTCCTGTCTTGTCTTGTCTTGTCTTGTGTTGTCTTGTCTTGTGTTGTCTTGTCTTGTCTTGTCTTGTTTTGTCATGTAATGTCATGTCGTGTGTTGTGTTGTTTTGTCTTGTCTTGTCTTGTCTTGTCTTGTCTTGTCTTGTCTTGTCTTGTCTCGTCTTGTCTTGTCTTGTGTTGCTTTGTCTTGTTGTGTATTGTCATGTCTTGTCTTGTCTTGTCTTGTCATGTCATGTCGTGTCTTGTGTTGCTTTGTCTTGTCATGTCATATCGTGTGTTGTGTTGTTTTGTCTTGTCTTATTTTGTCTTGTCATGTCTTATCTTGTCTTGTCTTGTCTTGTCTTGTCTTGTCTTGTCTTGTCTTGTCTTGTTTTGTCTTGTCTTGAATTGTTTTGTTTTCTCATGTAATGTCATGTCATGTCATGTGTGTTGTGTTGTTTTGTCTTGTCATGTCTTATATTGTCTTGTCTTGTCTTGTCTTGTCTTGTCTTGTCTTGTCTTGTCTTGTCTTGTCTTGTCTTGTCTTGTCTTGTTTTGTCTTGTCTTGTCTTGTCTTGTCTTGTCTTGTCTTGTCTTGTCTTGTCTTGTCTTGTCATGTCATGTCATGTCATATCGTGTGTTGTGTTGTTTTGTCTTGTCTTATTTTGTCTTGTCATGTCTTATCTTGTCTTGTCTTGTCTTGTCTTGTCTTGTCTTGTCTTGTCTTGTCTTGTCTTGTCTTGTCTTGTCTTGTCTTGTCTTGTGTTGTCTTGTCTTGTGTTGTCTTGTCTTGTCTTGTCTTGTTTTGTCATGTAATGTCATGTCGTGTGTTGTGTTGTTTTGTCTTGTCTTGTCTTGTCTTGTCTTGATTTGTCTTGTCTTATTTTGTCTTGTCATGTCTTATCTTGTCTTGTCTTGTCTTGTCTTGTCTTGTCTTGTCTTGTCTTGTCTTGTCTTGTCTTGTCTTGTCTTGTTTTGTCTTGTCTTGTCTTGTCTTGTCATGTCATGTCATGTGTTGTGTTGTGTTGTTTTGTCTTGTCTTGTCTTGTTTTGTCTTGTCTTATTTTGTCTTGTCATGTCTTGTCTTGTCTTGTCTTGTCTTGTCTTGTCTTGTGTTGTCTTGTCTTGTGTTGTCTTGTCTTGTCTTGTTTTGTCATGTAATGTCATGTCGTGTGTTGTGTTGTTTTGTCTTGTCTTGTCTTGTCTTGTCTTGTCATGTCATGTCATGTGTTGTGTTGTGTTGTTTTGTCTTGTCTTGTCTTGTTTTGTCTTGTCTTATTTTGTCTTGTCATGTCTTATCTTGTCTTGTCTTGTCTTGTCTTGTCTTGTTTTGTCTTGTCTTGTCTTGTCTTGTCTTGTCTTGTCTTGTCTTGTCTTGTCTTGTCTTGTCTTGTCTTGTCTTGTCTTGTCTTGTCTTGTCTTGTCTTGTCTTGTCTTGTCTTGTCTTGTCTTGTCTTGTCTTGTTTTATGTTGTCTTGTCTTGTCTTGTCTTGTCTTGTCTTGTCTTGTCTTGTCTTGTCTTGTCCTGTCCTGTCGTGTGTTGTGTTGTTTCGTCTTGTCTTGTCATGTCATGTCATGTCGTGTCTTGTGTTGCTTTGTCTTGTCTTGTCTTGTCATGTCGTGTGTTGTGTTCTTTTGTCTTGTCTTGTTGTGTATTGTCATGTCTTATATTGTCTTGCCTTGTGTTGTCTTGTCTTGTCTTGTCTTGTCTTGTCTTGTCTTGTCTTGTCTTGTCTTGTCTTGTCATGTCTTGTCTTGTCTTGTCTTGTATTGTCTTGTCTTGTTTTGTCTTTCTTGTCTTGTCTTGTCTTGTCATGTCATGTCATGTCATATCGTGTGTTGTGTTGTTTTGTCTTGTCTTATTTTGGCTTGTCTTGTCTTGTCTTGTCTTGTCTTGTCTTGTCTTGTCTTGTCTTGTCTTGTCTTGTCTTGTCTTGTGTTGTCTTGTCTTGTGTTGTCTTGTCTTGTCTTGTCTTGTCTTGTTTTGTCATGTAATGTCATGTCGTGTGTTGTGTTGTTTTGTCTTGTCTTGTCTTCTCCTTGTCTTGTCTTGTCATGTCGTGTGTTGTGTTGTTTTGTCTTGTCATGTCTTATATTGTCTTGCCTTGTCTTGTCTTGTCTTGTGATGTCATGTCGTGTGTTGTGTTGTTTTGTCTTGTCTTGTTTTGTCTTGCCCTGTCTTGTCTTGTCATGTCATGTCATGTGTTGTGTTGTGTTGTTTTGTCTTGTCTTGTCTTGTCTTGTCTTGCCTTATCTTGTCTTGTCTTGTCTTGTCTTGTCTTGTTTTGTCTTGTCTTGTCTTGTCTTGTTTTGTCTTGTCATGTCTTGTCTTGTCTTGTCTTGTCTTGTCTTGTCTTGTCTTGTCTTGTCGTGTCTTGTCTTGTCTTGTCTTGTCTTGTCTTGTCTTGTCTTGTGTTGTCTTGTCTTGTGTTGACTTGTCTTGTCTTGTCTTGTCTTGTCTTGTCATGTCTTGTCTTGTCTTGTCTTGTCTTGTCTTGTCTTGTCTTGTCTTGTCTTGTCTTGTCTTGTCTTGTCTTGTCTTGTCTTGTCTTGTCTTGTGTTGTCTTGTCTTGTCTTGTCTTGTCTTGTCTTGTTTTATGTTGTCTTGTATTGCCTTGTCTTGTCTTGTCCTGTCCTGTCGTGTGTTGTGTTGTTTTGTCTTGTCTTGTCATGTCATGTCATGTCGTGTCTTGTGTTGCTTTGTCTTGTCTTGTCTTGTCATGTCGTGTGTTGTGTTGTTTTGTCTTGTTTTGTTGTGTATTGTCATGTCTTATATTGTCTTGTCTTGTCTTGTCTTGTCTTGTCTTGTCTTGTCTTGTCTTGTCTTGTCTTGTCTTGTCATGTCTTGTCTTGTCTTGTCTTGTATTGTCTTGTCTTGTTTTGTCTTATCTTGTCTTGTCTTGTCATGTCATGTCATGTCATATCGTGTGTTGTGTTGTTTTGTCTTGTCTTATTTTGTCTTGTCATGTCTTATCTTGTCTTGTCTTGTCTTGTCTTGTCTTATCGTGTCTTGTCTTGTCTTGTCTCATCTTGTCTTGTCCTGTCATGTCATATCGTGTGTTGTGTTGTTTTGTCTTGTCTTATTTTGTCTTGTCATGTCCTCTCTTGTCTTGTCTTGTCTTGTCTTGTCTTGTCATGTCATGTCATGTCATATCGTGTGTTGTGTTGTTTTGTCTTGTCTTATTTTGTCTTGTCATGTCTTATCTTTTCTTGCCTTGTCTTGTCTTGTCTTGTCTTTTCTTGTCTTTTCTCTTCTTGTCTTGTCTTGTCTTGTCTTGTCTTGTCTTGTCTTGTCTTGTCTTGTCTTGTCGTGTCTTGTCTTGTCTTGTCTTGTCTTGTCTTGTCATGTCATGTCATGTCATATCGTGTGTTGTGTTGTTTTGTCTTGTCTTATTTTGTCTTGTCATGTCTTATCTTGTCTTGTCTTGTCTTGTCTTGTCTTGTCTTGTCTTGTCTTGTCTTGTCTTGTCTTGTCTTGTCTTGTCTTGTCTTGTCTTGTCTTGTCTTGTCTTGTCATGTCATGTCATGTCATGTCATGTCGTGTGTTGTTTTGTCTTGTCTTGTTTTGTCTTGTCTTGTCTTGTCTTGTCTTGTCTTGTCTTGTCTTGTCTTGTCTTGTCTTGTCTTGTCTTGTCTTGTCTTGTCTTGTCTTGTCTTGTCTTGTCTTGTCTTGTCTTGTCTTGTCTTGTCTTGTCTTGTCTTGTCTTGTCTTGTCTTGCCTTGTCTTGTCTTGTCTTGTCTTGTCTTGTCTTGTCTTGTCTTGTCTTGTCTTGTCTTGTCTTGTCTTGTCTTGTCTTGTCTTGTTTTATGTTGTCTTGTCTTGTCTTGTCTTGTCTTGTCTTGTCTTGTCTTGTCTTGTCTTGTCTTGTGTTGTCTTGTGTTGTCTTGTCTTGTCTTGTCTTGTCTTGTCTTGTCTTGTCTTGTGTTGTCTTGTCTTGTCTTGTCTTGTTTTATGTTGTCTTGTCTTGTCTTGTCTTGTCTTGTCTTGTCTTGTCCTGTCCTGTCCTGTGTTGTTTTGTTTTGTCTTGTCTTGTCTTGTCTTGTCTTGTCTTGTCTTATCGTGTCTTGTCTTGTCTTGTCTTGTCTTGTCTTGTCCTTTCCTGTCGTGTGTTGTGTTGTTTTGTCTTGTCTTGTCTTGTCTTGTCTTGTCTTGTCTTGTCTTGTCTTGTCTTGTCTTGTCTTGTCTTGTCTTGTCTTGTCTTGTCTTGTCTTATCGTGTCTTGTCTTGTCTTGTCTCATCTTGTCTTGTCCTGTCATGTCATATCGTGTGTTGTGTTGTTTTGTCTTGTCTTATTTTGTCTTGTCATGTCTTATCTTGTCTTGTCTTGTCTTGTCTTGTCTTGTCTTGTCTTGTCTTGTCTTGTCTTGTCTTGTCTTGTCTTGTCTTGTCTTGTCTTGTCTTGTTTTGTATTGTCTTGTCTTGTGTACCTTTTCTAGGTGATTTGCGAAACAATTTGCCTTATCCTCGTCACTTCTTGCCCAGTTTCCACCCAAGCCTCTTATAGGCAAGTTGGAGTCGACTGGAGGCTTCATTGACTTTTGGGCTTTCCAAAGAGAATTTCTTTTGTTTGAATTTGGACACAGTTTCTTTATATAATTGTGAGTGTGGTATTCTTCCTCACGTTTAAGCGCTGTTTTTAGTTTTCGTACAGCATATTTTAGTTGCAGCTGAGTAGAAGGGGAGCGATTTAACTGCCATTCACGTCTAGCTCGCCTTTTTTCATTTACAAGCTTTTCTATTTCATTATTAGTGAGTTTTCTGCGGATAATCGGTTTATTGCTTATGTTTGGTGTTGCTATGACAGCTGCATTTGATATTACATCATTAAATTCTCTTATACCTTCATCAATATCTCTTTCTGTATCTATTTTTACATCAATATTAATGTGGCTACTCACATATTTTTTGTATTTTAACCAGTTCGTTTTGTGAGATGTTAGACCCACCTTTGGCTCAACGAATATGGGTTCTTCACGCAACTTTATTAGTACAGGTGAATGATCTGAAGATAAGTATGTACTGTATCAACTGTCACAAGTGATCTATCTATATTTTTGGTTACAGCGAAATCAATTAAATCTGGTATTTTGTTACGATCACTGGGCCAGTATGTAGGTTTACCAGGAGATATTATATCAAGGTTATTGTGGTTCATAATGGTTTGGTACAACTGGCGTCCTTTCGGATTATTAAGACGTGACCCCCAGTACATGTGTTTTGCATTATAATCTCCACCTGCTAGAAATCTATGACCTAGCGTTCCAAAGAAGTCTTTAAATTCGCTATCTGTAATTTTAAAACGAGGTGGGCAGTATATAGCCGATAGATTTAAATCACAACCCCGATTTTTTAACGATATTGTTGTAGCTTGTAACTGTGCTGTAGCATGAGAACCCAGAGTAAAGTGGTTTAACCGATTTCTAACCAATACTGCCGTTCCGCCATGTGCTTTTCCATCCGGGTGATTTGTAACATACAGTCTAAATCCCGGTATTTTAAAATTGTTTTTGTTTGTCAGATGAGTCTCTGATATTAACATTACATCTATATTTTTTTCAGACAGAAATCTAATTATCTCTAGTTTATGTTGGTTAACACCGTTAGCGTTCCATATACAAATGTTTAGTATGCTCATTTTTTTTTAATAAGGTTTGCAGCATTTGGTTTTGTGATTTTATTAAATCTTGGATCATGTTTTGCATCGTAGACATGAATTGTGTCATACATTGAGTCAGATTTAGAATCATATTTTCTATACCACTATTTGGAGGATTTTGCGGTGGTTGCATTTGTACATTGTTGCCTTTTACAACATTGGCATAGCTCCCTTGTACAGTATTATTTTTAATATTACTAGATTTCGGAATATGGTCTGTGATATCTATAATGTCAGTACGGGGAGTATGTAACATTTGGTTACGTCGTGCTTGAATTCCCTGTGACAACTTCGATTTCAAATCTTTATAAACAGGACAACCCCTGTAGTTGGCAGTGTGACTTCCTCCACAGTTGCTGCATTTTTTGTTTAAATCCTCTTTCTTGAGGATACATTTTGAAGTGGGATGTATATCTCCACATACCACACAAACACTGCGTAGAGTGCAATAAGATTTGGTATGCCCATACTCTTGGCAGTTGGTGCATTGTACCGGACCGTTTCTTTTGTGTGGTTCTTCTACGGTTACTCTACGGTGGAGCAAATATTTTAAATTATATATTGGATGCACTTCGTTCTTTTTAAGCTGGTTAGAATTCGGCATCAATTCAATTCTAAACATTGGTTGTGGTACTTTGTTTCTGTTAAAGATGTTTACGACAGTTTTAACTTCAAAGCCACATTCTTCAAGAGCTTCTTTGGTTTCACTAGAGTCTACAGATGACTCTATACCTTTAATTACTACAGCTAGGCCCTTTGAGCTCTTCAACTGATAGGAATAATAATTTTTGTTTTTATCCGACAAAAACTTGACAACATCCATAAAACTTTTCTCAGTGTATGTCTGTATTTTCGTTTCATCTATATTGCCTTTTTTTAAAGGCACTATATGAAAGTTTTTTGTACCTACAATTTCGCTTAATTTAGCAACAAGAGTATTTGAGCTACGCTCGCGCAAATATATTGGGGGCGGTTTGGCATACGCGACTGTGGTGGTACCCTTCGCATCATCATCAGAACCAGTGCTTAGTACGGCAAATCTGTTGCCATTTAAAACGTCAGGTTTATTCTTGGTTGGCGTGCCGCCTAGAAATTTTTTAGGATTGACCGCTGACTTCACAGGACTTAATTTCCTTTTAATATTGACGTAGCGGTCAATGCCAATCTGAACAGATGGACCTTTTTTGATTTGTGCATTCTCACCTTGCGTTTTCTTCGCTGTCTGCTCGCTTGCAGGTACCTGCTTATATGTTGATGCGTTCGTGTTTGTTGCTGGCCGTTGTTGGCTGCCGTTCTCTGCTACTATTGTTGTTGCTAAGCTCTGCTTAGGGTGCTGCTCCGTTGATCGCTGAGATGTCTCATCCTTCTCGCCTTTGCCTTGTTTGTTGGTAGGAGCTGGTTTTGCAGGCTCGACAAAGCTAAAGTAGGCATTCAGAGAATGCCTACGGCCTTGTTGGTGAGGCTGCGCAGCGCTCATGTTATTGTTTATTGTTTATTTTCTCGCACTTAGAATTTGTTATTTCGTATTTATTATTGTTTGTACACTTTTATTTTTGTGATTTTTTTTTTGTTTTGCTAACAATTTCGGCGTTATTGACTAACGCTTTGCTTAATGCACTGTTTAAGTTGTTTTGTTTTTTACTTATTTTATTTTAATTTTAGGTTTTAGAGAATAATCACGGATCGCATAAAATACACGTCCGTATAGGTTGAAAGCTCTCTCACCAAAAAAAAAAAAATTGCGTGTGTTGTATTGTTTTGTCTTGTCTTGTTTTGTCTTGTCCTGTCTTGTCTTGTCATGTCATGTCATGTGTTGTGTTGTGTTGTTTTGTCTTGTCTTGTCTTGTCTTGTCTTGTCTTGCCTTATCTTGTCTTGTCTTGTCTTGTCTTGTCTTGTCTTGTCTTGTCTTGTCATATCGTGTGTTGTGTTGTTTTGTCTTGTCTTATTTTGTCTTGTCATGTCTTATCTTGTCTTGTCTTGTCTTAACTTGTCTTGTCTTGTCTTGTCTTGTCTTGTCTTGTCTTGTCTTGTCGTGTCTTGTCTTGTCATGTCTTGTCTTGTCATGTCATGTCGTGTGTTGTGTTGTATTGTCATGTCTTATATTGTCTTGTCTTGTCTTGTCTTGTCATGTCTTGTCTTGTTTTGTCTTGTCTTGTCTTGTCTTGTCTTGTCTTGTCTTGTCTTGTCTTGTCTTGTCTTGTCTTGTCTTGTCTTGTCTTGTCTTGTCTTGTCTTGTCTTGTCTTGTCTTGTCTTGTCTTGTCTTGTCTTGTCTTGTCTTGTCTTGTCTTGTCTTGTCTTGTCTTGTCTTGTCTTGTCTTGTCTTGTCTTGTCTTGTCTTGTCTTGTCTTGTCTTGTCTTGTCTTGTCTTGTCTTGTCTTGTCTTGTCTTGTCTTGTCTTGTCTTGTCTTGTCTTGTCTTGTCTTGTCTTGTCTTGTCTTGTCTTGTCTTGTCTTGTCTTGTCTTGTCTTGTCTTGTCTTGTCTTGTCTTGTCTTGTCTTGTCTTGTCTTGTCTTGTCTTGTCTTGTCTTGTCTTGTCTTGTCTTGTCTTGTCTTGTCTTGTCTTGTCTTGTCTTGTCTTGTCTTGTCTTGTCTTGTCTTGTCTTGTCTTGTCTTGTCTTGTCTTGTCTTGTTTTGTCTTGTCTTGTCTTGTCTTGTCTTGTCTTGTCCTGTCTTGTCCTGTCTTGTCTTGTCTTGTCATGTCTTGTCTTGTCTTGTCTTGTCTTGTCTTGTCTTGTCTTGTCTTGTCTTGTATTGTCTTGTTTTCTCATGTTATGTCGTGAAATGTGTTGTGTTGTGTTGTTTTGTCTTGTCTTGTCTTGTCTTGTCATGTCTTGTCTTGTCTTGTCTTGTTTTGTCTTGTCTTGTCTTGTCTTGTCTTGTCTTGTCTTGTCTTGTCTTGTCTTGTCTTGTCTTGTCTGGTCTTATCTTGTCTTGTCTTGTCTTGTCTTGTCTTGTGTTGTCTTGTCTTGTCTTGTCTTGTCTTGTCTTGTCTTGTCTTGTCTTGTCTTGTCTTGTCTTGTCTTGTCTTGTCCTGTCTTGTCATGTCTTGTCATGTCATGTCGTGTGTTGTGTTGTTTTGTCTTGTCTTGTTGTGTATTGTCATGTCTTATATTGTCTTGTCTTGTCTTGTCTTGTCTTGTCTTGTCTTGTCTTGTCTTGTCCTGTCTTGTCATGTCTTGTCATGTCATGTCGTGTGTTGTGTTGTTTTGTCTTGTCTTGTTGTGTATTGTCATGTCTTATATTGTCTTGTCTTGTCTTGTCTTGTCTTGTCTTGTCTTGTCTTGTCTTGTCTTGTCCTGTCTTGTCATGTCTTGTCATGTCATGTCGTGTGTTGTGTTGTTTTGTCTTGTCTTGTTGTGTATTGTCATGTCTTATATTGTCTTGTCTTGTCTTGTCTTGTCTTGTCTTGTCTTGTCTTGTCTTGTCTTGTTTTGTCTTGTCTTGTCTTGTCTTGTCTTGTCTTGTCTTGTCTTGTCTTGTCTTGTCTTGTCTTGTCTTGTCTTATCTTGTCTTGTCTTGTCATGTCTTGTCTTGTCTTGTCTTGTTTTGTCTTGTCTTGTCTTGTCTTGTCTTGTCTTGTCTTGTCTTGTCTTGTCTTGTCTTGTCTTGTCTTATCTTGTCTTGTCTTGTCTTGTCTTGTCTTGTCTTGTCTTGTCTTGTCTTGTCTTGTCTTGTCTTGTCTTGTCTTGTCTTGTCTTGTCTTGTCTTGTCTTGTCTTGTCTTGTCTTGTCTTGTCTTGTCTTGTCTTGTCTTGTGTTGTCTTGTCTTGTCTTGTCTTGTCTTGTCTTGTCTTGTCCTGTCTTGTCATGTCTTGTCATGTCATGTCGTGTGTTGTGTTGTTTTGTCTTGTCTTGTTGTGTATTGTCATGTCTTATATTGTCTTGTCTTGTCTTGTCTTGTCTTGTCTTGTCCTGTCTTGTCATGTCTTGTCATGTCATGTCGTGTGTTGTGTTGTTTTGTCTTGTCTTGTTGTGTATTGTCATGTCTTATATTGTCTTGTCTTGTCTTGTCTTGTCTTGTCTTGTCCTGTCTTGTCATGTCTTGTCATGTCATGTCGTGTGTTGTGTTGTTTTGTCTTGTCTTGTTGTGTATTGCCATGTCTTATATTGTCTTGTCTTGTCTTGTCTTGTCTTGTCTTGTCTTGTCTTGTCTTGTCTTGTCTTGTCTTGTCTTGTTTTGTCTTGTCTTGTCTTGTCTTGTCTTGTCTTGTCTTGTCTTGTCTTGTCTTGTCTTGTCTTGTCTTGTCTTATCTTGTCTTGTCTTGTCATGTCTTGTCTTGTCTTGTCTTGTCTTGTCTTGTCTTGTCTTGTCTTGTCTTGTCTTGTCTTGTCTTGTCTTGTCTTGTCTTATCTTGTCTTGTCTTGTCTTGTCTTGTCTTGTCTTGTCTTGTCTTGTCTTGTCTTGTCTTGTCTTGTCTTGTCTTGTCTTGTCTTGTCTTGTCTTGTCTTGTCTTGTGTTGTCTTGTCTTGTCTTGTCTTGTCTTGTCTTGTCTTGTCTTGTCTTGTCCTGTCTTGTCATGTCTTGTCATGTCATGTCGTGTGTTGTGTTGTTTTGTCTTGTCTTGTTGTGTATTGTCATGTCTTATATTGTCTTGTCTTGTCTTGTCTTGTCTTGTCTTGTCTTGTCTTGTCTTGTCTTGTCTTGTCTTGTCTTGTCTTGTCCTGTCTTGTCCTGTCTTGTCTTGTCTTGTCATGTCTTGTCTTGTCTTGTCTTGTCTTGTCTTGTCTTGTCTTGTATTGTCTTGTTTTCTCATGTTATGTCATGAAATGTGTTGTGTAGTGTTGTTTTGTCTTGTCTTGTCTTGTCTTGTCATGTCTTGTCTTGTCTTGTCTTGTTTTGTCTTGTCTTGTCTTGTCTTGTCTTGTCTTGTCTTGTCTTGTCTTGTCTTGTCTTGTCTTGTCTTGTCTTGTCTTGTCTTGTCTTGTCTTGTCTTGTCTTGTCTTGTCTTGTCTTGTCTTGTCTTGTCTTGTCTTGTCTTGTCTTGTCTTGTCTTGTCTAGTCTTGTGTTGTCTTGTCTTGTCTTGTCTTGTCTTGTCTTGTCTTGTCTTGTCCTGTCTTGTCATGTCTTGTCATGTCATGTCGTGTGTTGTGTTGTTTTGTCTTGTCTTGTTGTGTATTGTCATGTCTTATATTGTCTTGTCTTGTCTTGTCTTGTCTTGTCTTGTCTTGTCTTATCTTGTCTTGTCTTGTCATGTCTTGTCTTGTCTTGTCTTGTTTTGTCTTGTCTTGTCTTGTCTTGTCTTGTCTTGTCTTGTCTTGTCCTGTTTTGTCTTGTCTTGTCTTGTCTTGTCTTGTCTTGTCTTGTCTTGTCTTGTCTTGTCTTGTCTTGTCTTGTCTTGTCTTGTCTTGTTTTGTCTTGTCTTGTCTTGGCTTGTCTTGTCTTGTCTTGTCTTGTCTTGTCTTGTCTTGTCTTGTCTTATCTTGTCCTGTCTTGTCATGTCTTGTCATGTCATGTCGTGTGTTGTGTTGTTTTGTCTTGTCTTGTTGTGTATTGTCATGTCTTATATTGTCTTGTCTTGTCTTGTCTTGTCTTGTCTTGTCTTGTCTTGTCTTGTCCTGTCTTGTCATGTCTTGTCATGTCATGTCGTGTGTTGTGTTGTTTTGTCTTGTCTTGTTGTGTATTGTCATGTCTTATATTGTCTTGTCTTGTCTTGTCTTGTCTTGTCTTGTTTTGTCTTGTCTTTTCTTGTCTTGTCTTGTCTTGTTTTGTCTTGTCTTGTCTTGTCTTGTCATGTCTTGTCTTGTCTTGTCTTGTTTTGTCTTGTCTTGTCTTGTCTTGTCTTGTCTTGTCTTGTCTTGTCTTGTCTTGTCTTGTCTTGTCTTATCTTGTTTTGTCTTGTCTTGTCTTGTCTTGTCATGTCTTGTCTTGTCTTGTCTTGTCTTGTCTTGTTTTGTCTTGGCTTGTCTTGTCTTGTCTTGTCTTGTCTTGTCTTGTCTTGTCTTGTCTTATCTTGTCTTGTCTTGTCTTGTCTTGTCTTGTGTTGTCTTGTCTTGTCTTGTCTTGTCTTGTCTTGTCTTGTCTTGTCTTGTCTTGTCTTGTCTTGTCTTGTCCTGTCTTGTCATGTCTTGTCATGTCATGTCATGTGTTGTGTTGTTTTGTCTTGTCTTGTTGTGTATTGTCATGTCTTATATTGTCTTGTCTTGTCTTGTCTTGTCTTGTCTTGTCTTGTCTTGTCTTGTCCTGTCTTGTCATGTCTTGTCATGTCATGTCGTGTGTTGTGTTGTTTTGTCTTGTCTTGTTGTGTATTGTCATGTCTTATATTGTCTTGTCTTGTCTTGTCTTGTCTTGTCTTGTCTTGTATTGTCTTGTTTTCTCATGTTATGTCATGAAATGTGTTGTGTAGTGTTGTTCTGTCTTGTCTTGTCTTGTCTTGTAATGTCGTGTCTTGTCTTGTTGTGTATTGTCATGTCTTTTATTGTCTTGTCTTGTCTTGTTTTGTCTTGTCGTGTCTTGTCTTGTCTTGTCTTGTCTTGTCTTGTCTTGTCTTGTCTTGTCTTGTCTTGTCTTGTCTTGTCTTGTCTTGTCTTGTCCTGTCTTGTCTTGTCATGTCTTGTCTTGTCTTGTCTTGTCTTGTCTTGTCTTGTCTTGTCTTGTCTTGTCTTGTCTTGTCTTGTCTTGTCTTGTCTTGTCTCGTCTTGTCTTGTTTTCTCTTTTCTTGTCCTGTCCTGACGTGTGTTGTGTTGTTTTGTCTTGTCTTGTGTTGTTTTGTCCTGTCCTGACGTGTGTTGTGTTGTTTTGTCTTGTCTTGTTTTATGTTGTCTTGTCTTGTCTTGTTTTGTCATGTAATGTCATGTCGTGTCTTGTCTTGTCTTGTCTTGTCTTGTCTTGTCTTGTCTTGTCGTGTCTTGTCTTGTCTTGTCTTGTCTTGTCTTGTCTTGTCTTGTCTTGTCTTGTCTTGTCTTGTCTTGTCTTGTCTTGTCTTGTCTTGTCGTGTCTTGTCTTATCATGTCTTGTCTTGTCTTGTCTTGTCTTGTCTTGTCTTGTCTTGTCTTGTCTTGTCTTGTCTTGTCTTGTCGTGTCTTGCCTTGTCTTGTCTTGTCTTGTCTTGTCTTGTCTTGTCTTGTCTTTTCTTGTCTTGTCCTGTCCTGTCGTGTGTTGTGTTGTGTTGTTTTGTCTTGTCTTGTCATGTCATGTCATGTCGTGTCTTGTGTTGCTTTGTCATCACGTCTTATCATGTCGTCATGTCGTGTGTTGTGTTGTTTTGTCTTGTATTGTTGTGTATTGTCATGTCTTATATTGTCTTGTCTTGTCTTGTCTTGTTTTCTCGTGTGTTGTGTTGTTTTGTCTTGTCTTATTTTGTCTTGTCATGTCTTATCTTGTCTTGTCTTGTCTTGTCTTGTCTTGTCTTGTCTTGTCTTGTCTTGTCTTGTCTTGTCTTGTCTTGTCTTGTCTTGTCTTGTCTTGTCATGTCATGTCATGTCATGTCATGTCGTGTGTTGTTTTGTCTTGTCTTGTTTTGTCTTGTCATGTGTTATCTTGTCTTGTCATGTCATGTCATGTCATGTGTTGTGTAGTGTTGGTTTGTCTTGTCTTGTCTTGTCTTGTCATGTCTTGTTTTATGTTGTCTTGTATTGCCTTGTCTTGTCTTGTCCTGTCATGTCATGTCATGTCATGTCGTGTGTTGTTTTGTCTTGTCTTGTTTTGTCTTGTCATGTGTTATCTTGTCTTGTCATGTCATGTCATGTCATGTGTTGTGTAGTGTTGTGTTGTCTTGTCTTGTCTTGTCTTGTCTTGTCTTGTTTTATGTTGTCTTGTATTGCCTTGTCTTGTCTTGTCCTGTCCTGTCGTGTGTTGTGTTGTTTTGTCTTGTCTTGTCATGTCATGTCATGTCGTGTCTTGTGTTGCTTTGTCTTGTCTTGTCTTGTCATGTCGTGTGTTGTGTTGTTTTGTCTTGTCTTGTTGTGTATTGTCATGTCTTATATTGTCTTGTCTTGTCTTGTCTTGTCTTGTCTTGTCTTGTCTTGTCTTATCGTGTCTTGTCTTGTCTTGTCTCATCTTGTCTTGTCCTGTCATGTCATATCGTGTGTTGTGTTGTTTTGTCTTGTCTTATTTTGTCTTGTCATGTCTTCTCTTGTCTTGTCTCGTCTTGTCTTGTCTTGTCATGTCATGTCATGTCATATATTGTGTTGTGTTGTTTTGTCTTGTCTTATTTTGTCTTGTCATGTCTTATCTTGTCTTGTCTTGTCTTGTCTTGTCTTGTCTTGTCTTGTCTTGTCATGTCTTGTCTTGTCTTGTCTTGTCTTGTCTTGTCTTGTCTTGTCGTGTCTTGTCTTGTCTTGTCTTGTCTTGTCTTGTCATGTCATGTCATGTCATATCGTGTGTTGTGTTGTCTTATTTTGTCTTGTCATGTCTTATCTTGTCTTGTCTTGTCTTGTCTTGTCTTGTCTTGTCTTGTCTTGTCTTGTGTTGTCTTGTTTTGTCTTGTCATGTCATGTCATGTCATGTCATGTCGTGTGTTGTTTTGTCTTGTCTTGTTTTGTCTTGTCTTGTCTTGTCTTGTCTTGTCTTGTCTTGTCTTGTCTTGTCTTGTCTTGTCTTGTCTTGTCTTGTCTTGTCTTGTCTTGTCTTGTCTTGTCTTGTCTTGTCTTGTCTTGTCTTGTCTTGTCTTGTCTTGTCTTGTCTTGTCTTGTCTTGTCTTGTCCTGTCCTGTCGTGTATTGTGTTGTATTGTGTTGTTTTGTCTTGTCTTGTCTTGTCTTGTCTTGTCTTGTCTTGTCTTGTCTTGTCTTGTCTTGTCTTGTCTTGTCTTGTCTTGTCTTGTCTTGTCTTGTCTTGTCTTATCGTGTCTTGTCTTGTCTTGTCTCATCTTGTCTTGTCCTGTCTTGTCTTGTCTTGTCTTGTCTTGTCTTGTCTTGTCTTGTCTTGTCTTGTGTTGTCTTGTCTTATCGTGTCTTGTCTTGTCTTGTCTTGTCTTGTCTTGTCTTGTCTTGTCTTGTCGTGTCCTGTCCTGTCGTGTGTTGTGTTGTTTTGTCTTGTCTTATTTTGTCTTGTCATGTCTTATCTTGTCTTGTCTTGTCTTGTCTTGTCTTGTCTTGTCTTGTCTTGTCTTGTCTTGTCTTGTCTTGTCTTGTCTTGTGTTGTGTTGTCTTGTCTTGTCTTGTCTTGTCTTGTCTTGTCTTGTCTTGTCTTGTATTGTCTTGTCTTGTCTTGTCTTGTTTTATGTTGTCTTGTCTTGTCTTGTCTTGTCTTGTCTTGTCCTGTCCTGTCGTGTGTTGTGTTGTTTTGTCTTGTCTTGTCATGTCATGTCATGTCGTGTCTTGTGTTGCTTTGTCTTGTCTTGTCTTGTCATGTCGTGTGTTGTGTTGTTTTGTCTTGTCTTGTTGTGTATTGTCATGTCTTATATTGTCTTGTCTTGTCTTGTCTTGTCTTGTCTTGTCTTGTCTTGTCTTGTCTTGTCTTGTCTTGTCATGTCATGTCATATCGTGTGTTGTGTTGTTTTGTCTTGTCTTATTTTGTCTTGTCATGTCTTATCTTGTCTTGTCTTGTCTTGTCTTGTCTTGTCTTGTCTTGTCTTGTCTTGTCTTGTCTTGTCTTGTCTTGTCTTGTCTTGTCTTGTCTTGTCTTGTCTTGTCTTGTCTTGTCTTGTCTTGTCTTGTCTTGTCTTGTCTTGTCTTGTCTTGTCTTGTCTTGTCTTGTCTTGTCTTGTCTTGTCTTGTCTTGTCTTGTCTTGTCTTGTCTTGTCTTGTCTTGTCTTGTCTTGTCTTGTCTTGTCTTGTCTTGTCTTGTCTTGTCTTGTCTTGTCTTGTCTTGTCTTGTATTGTCTTGTCTTGTCTTGTCTTGTTGTGTATTGTCATGTCTTATATTGTCTTGTCTTGTCTTGTCTTGTCTTGTCTCGTCTGGCCTTGTCTTGTCTTGTCTTGTCTTGTCTTGTCTTGTCTTGTCTTGTCTTGTCTTGTCTTGTCTTGTCTTGTCCTGTCTTGTCTTGTCATGTCTTGTCTTGTCTTGTCTTGTCTTGTCTTGTCTTGTCTTGTCTTGTCTTGTCTTGTCTTGTCTTGTCTTGTCTTGTCTTGTCTTGTCTTGTCTTGTCTTGTCTTGTCTTGTCTTGTCTTGTCTTGTCTTGTCTTGTCTTGTCTTGTCTTGTCTTGTCTTGTCTTGTCTTGTCTTGTCTTGTCTTGTCTTGTCTTGTCTTGTCTTGTCTTGTCTTGTCTTGTCTTGTCTTGTCTTGTCTTGTCTTGTCTTGTCCTGTCTTGTCTTGTCTTGTCATGTCATGTCGTGTGTTGTGTTGTTTTGTCTTGTCTTGTTGTGTATTGTCATGTCTTATATTGTCTTGTCTTGTCTTGTCTTGTCATGTCTTGTCTTGTTTTGTCTTGTCTTGTCTTGTCTTGTCTTGTCTTGTCTTGTCTTGTCTTGTCTTGTCTTGTCTTGTCTTGTCTTGTCTTGTCTTGTCTTGTCTTGTCTTGTCTTGTCTTGTCTTGTCTTGTCTTGTCTTGTCTTGTCTTGTCTTGTCTTGTCTTGTCTTGTCTTGTCTTGTCTTGTCTTGTCTTGTCTTGTCTTGTCTTGTCTTGTCTTGTCTTGTCTTGTCTTGTCTTGTCTTGTCCTGTCTTGTCCTGTCTTGTCTTGTCTTGTCATGTCTTGTCTTGTCTTGTCTTGTCTTGTCTTGTCTTGTATTGTTTTCTCATGTTATGTCATGAAATGTGTTGTGTAGTGTTGTTTTGTCTTGTCTTGTCTTGTCTTGTCATGTCTTGTCTTGTCTTGTTTTGTCTTGTCTTGTCTTGTCTTGTCTTGTCTTGTCTTGTCTTGTCTTGTCTTGTCTTGTCTTGTCTTGTCTTGGCTTGTCTTGTCTTGTCTTGTCTTGTCTTGTGTTGTCTTGTCTTGTCTTGTCTTGTCTTGTCTTGTCTTGTCTTGTCTTGTCTTGTCTTGTCTTGTCTTGTCTTGTCTTGTCTTGTCTTGTCTTGTCTTGTCCTGTCTTGTCATGTCTTGTCATGTCATGTCGTGTGTTGTGTTGTTTTGTCTTGTCTTGTTGTGTATTGTCATGTCTTATATTGTCTTGTCTTGTCTTGTCTTGTCTTGTCTTGTCTTGTCTTGTCTTGTCTTGTCTTCTCTTGTCTTGTCCTGTCCTGACGTGTGTTTTTGTCTTGTCTTGTCTTGTCATGTCGTGTGTTGTTTTGTCTTGTCTTGTTGTGTATTGTCATGTCTTATATTGTCTTGTCTTGTCTTGTCTTGTCTTGTTTTGTCTTGTCGTGTCTTGTCTTGTCTTGTCTTGTCTTGTCTTGTCTTGTCTTGTCCTGTCTTGTCTTGTCTTGTCATGTCTTGTCTTGTCTTGTCTTGTCTTGTCTTGTCTTGTCTTGTCTCGTCTTGTCTTGTTTTCTCTTTTCTTGTCCTGTCCTGACGTGTGTTGTGTTGTTTTGTCTTGTCTTGTGTTGTTTTGTCCTGTCCTGACGTGTGTTGTGTTGTTTTGTCTTGTCTTGTTTTGTCATGTAATGTCATGTCGTGTCTTGTCTTGTTTTGTCTTGTCTTGTCGTGTCTTGTCTTGTCTTGTCTTGTCTTGTCTTGTCTTGTCTTGTCTTGTCTTGTCTTGTCTTGTCTTGTCTTGTCTTGTCTTGTCTTGTCTTGTCTTGTCTTGTCTTGTCTTGTCTTGTCTTGTCTTGTCTTGTCTTGTCTTGTCTTGTCGTGTCTTGTCTTATCATGTCTTGTCTTGTCTTGTCTTGTCTTGTCTTGTCTTGTCTTGTCTTGTCTTGTCTTGTCTTGTCTTGTCGTGTCTTGTCTTGTCTTGTCTTGTCTTGTCTTGTCTTGTCTTGTCTTGTCTTGTCATGTCATGTCATGTCATGTCATGTCGTGTGTTGTTTTGTCTTGTCTTGTTTTGTCTTGTCATGTGTTATCTGGTCTTGTCATGTCATGTCATGTCATGTGTTGTGTAGTGTTGTTTTGTCTTGTCTTGTCTTGTCATGTCTTGTTTTATGTTGTCTTGTATTGCCTTGTCTTGTCTTGTCCTGTCATGTCATGTCATGTCGTGTGTTGTTTTGTCTTGTCTTGTTTTGTCTTGTCATGTGTTATCTTGTCTTGTCATGTCATGTCATGTCATGTGTTGTGTAGTGTTGTGTTGTCTTGTCTTGTCTTGTCTTGTCTTGTCTTGTTTTATGTTGTCTTGTATTGCCTTGTCTTGTCTTGTCCTGTCCTGTCGTGTGTTGTGTTGTTTTGTCTTGTCTTGTCATGTCTTGTCTTGTCTTGTCTTGTCTTGTATTGTCTTGTCTTGTTTTGTCTTGTCTTGTCTTGTCTTGTCTTGTCTTGTCATGTCATGTCATGTCATATCGTGTGTTGTGTTGTTTTGTCTTGTCTTATTTTGTCTTGTCATGTCTTGTCTTGTCTTGTCTTGTCGTGTCTTGTCTTGTCTTGTCTTGTCTTGTCTTGTCTTGTCTTGTCTTGTCTTGTCTTGTCTTGTCTTGTCTTGTCTTGTCGTGTCTTGTCTTGTCTTGTCTTGTCTTGTCTTGTCTTGTCTTGTCTTGTCATGTCATGTCATGTCATGTCATGTCGTGTCTTGTCTTGTCTTATCGTGTCTTGTCTTGTCTTGTCTCATCTTGTCTTGTCCTGTCATGTCATATCGTGTGTTGTGTTGTTTTGTCTTGTCTTATTTTGTCTAGTCATGTCTTCTCTTGTCTTGTCTTGTCTTGTCTTGTCATGTCATGTCATGTCATATCGTGTGTTGTGTTGTTTTGTCTTGTCTTATTTTGTCTTGTCATGTCTTATCTTGTCTTGTCTTGTCTTGTCTTGTCTTTTCTTGTCTTGTCTTGTCTTGTCTTGTCTTGTCTTGTCTTGTCTTGTCTTGTCTTGTCTTGTCGTGTCTTGTCTTGTCTTGTCTTGTCTTGTCTTGTCATGTCATGTCATGTCATATCGTGTGTTGTGTTGTTTTGTCTTGT
Source organism: Zeugodacus cucurbitae (assembly GCF_028554725.1). Taxonomy (NCBI): domain Eukaryota; kingdom Metazoa; phylum Arthropoda; class Insecta; order Diptera; family Tephritidae; genus Zeugodacus; species Zeugodacus cucurbitae. Next base: position 20,911,652 of record NC_071672.1, on the reverse strand, counting down.
CTTATTTTGTCTTGTCATGTCTTATCTTGTCTTGTCTTGTCTTGTCTTGTCTTGTCTTGTCTTGTCTTGTCTTGTCTTGTCTTGTCTTGTCTTGTCTTGTCTTGTCTTGTCTTGTCTTGTCTTGTCTTGTCTTGTCATGTCATGTCATGTCATGTCATGTCGTGTCTTGTCTTGTCTTATCGTGTCTTGTCTTGTCTTGTCTCATCTTGTCTTGTCCTGTCATGTCATATCGTGTGTTGTGTTGTTTTGTCTTGTCTTATTTTGTCTTGTCATGTCTTCTCTTGTCTTGTCTTGTCTTGTCTTGTCATGTCATGTCATGTCATATCGTGTGTTGTGTTGTTTTGTCTTGTCTTATTTTGTCTTGTCATGTCTTATCTTGTCTTGTCTTGTCTTGTCTTGTCTTTTCTTGTCTTGTCTTGTCTTGTCTTGTCTTGTCTTGTCTTGTCTTGTCTTGTCTTGTCTTGTCTTGTCGTGTCTTGTCTTGTCTTGTCTTGTCTTGTCTTGTCATGTCATGTCATGTCATATCGTGTGTTGTGTTGTTTTGTCTTGTCTTATTTTGTCTTGTCATGTCTTATCTTGTCTTGTCTTGTCTTGTCTTGTCTTGTCTTGTCTTGTCTTGTCTTGTCTTGTCTTGTCTTGTCTTGTTTTGTCTTGTCATGTCATGTCATGTCATGTCATGTCGTGTGTTGTTTTGTCTTGTCTTGTTTTGTCTTGTCTTGTCTTGTCTTGTCTTGTTTTGTCTTGTCTTGTCTTGTCTTGTCTTGTCTTGTCTTGTCTTGTCTTGTCTTGTCTTGTCTTGTCTTGTCTTGTCTTGTCTTGTCTTGTCTTGTCTTGTCTTGTCTTGTCTTGTCTTGTCTTGTCTTGTCTTGTCTTGTCTTGTCTTGTCTTGTCTTGTCTTGTCTTGTCTTGTCTTGTCTTGTCTTGTCTTGTCTTGTCTTGTCTTGTCTTGTCTTGTGTTGTCTTGTCTTGTCTTGTCTTGTCTTGTCTTGTTTTATGTTGTCTTGTCTTGTCTTGTCTTGTCTTGTCTTGTCTTGTCTTGTCTTGTCTTGTCTTGTCTTGTCTTGTCTTGTCTTGTCTTGCCTTGTCTTGTCTTGTCTTGTCTTGTCTTGTCTTGTGTTGTCTTGTCTTGTCTTGTCTTGTCTTGTCTTGTCTTGTCTTGTCTTGTGTTGTCTTGTCTTGTCTTGTCTTGTTTTATGTTGTCTTGTCTTGTCTTGTCTTGTCTTGTCTTGTCCTGTCCTGTCGTGTGTTGTGTTGTTTTGTCTTGTCTTGTCTTGTCTTGTCTTGTCTTGTCTTGTCTTGTCTTGTCTTGTCTTGTCTTGTCTTGTCTTGTCTTGTCTTGTCTTGTCATGTCATGTCATGTCATGTCATGTCGTGTGTTGTTTTGTCTTGTCTTGTTTTGTCTTGTCATGTGTTATCTTGTCTTGTCATGTCATGTCATGTCATGTGTTGTGTAGTGTTGTTTTGTCTTGTCTTGTCTTGTCTTGTCATGTCTTGTTTTATGTTGTCTTGTATTGCCTTGTCTTGTCTTGTCCTGTCATGTCATGTCATGTCATGTCGTGTGTTGTTTTGTCTTGTCTTGTTTTGTCTTGTCATGTGTTATCTTGTCTTGTCATGTCATGTCATGTCATGTGTTGTGTAGTGTTGTGTTGTCTTGTCTTGTTTTATGTTGTCTTGTATTGCCTTGTCTTGTCTTGTCCTGTCCTGTCGTGTGTTGTGTTGTTTTGTCTTGTCTTGTCATGTCTTGTCTTGTCTTGTCTTGTATTGTCTTGTCTTGTTTTGTCTTGTCTTGTCTTGTCTTGTCTTGTCATGTCATGTCATGTCATATCGTGTGTTGTGTTGTTTTGTCTTGTCTTATTTTGTCTTGTCATGTCTTATCTTGTCTTGTCTTGTCTTGTCTTGTCTTGTCTTGTCTTGTCTTGTCTTGTCTTGTCTTGTCTTGTCTTGTCTTGTCTTGTCTTGTCTTGTCTTGTCTTGTCTTATCGTGTCTTGTCTTGTCTTGTCTCATCTTGTCTTGTCCTGTCATGTCATATCGTGTGTTGTGTTGTTTTGTCTTGTCTTATTTTGTCTTGTCATGTCTTCTCTTGTCTTGTCTTGTCTTGTCTTGTCATGTCATGTCATGTCATATCGTGTGTTGTGTTGTTTTGTCTTGTCTTATTTTGTCTTGTCATGTCTTATCTTGTCTTGTCTTGTCTTGTCTTGTCTTGTCTTGTCTTGTCTTTTCTTGTCTTGTCTTGTCTTGTCTTGTCTTGTCTTGTCTTGTCTTGTCTTGTCGTGTCTTGTCTTGTCTTGTCTTGTCTTGTCTTGTAATGTCATGTCATGTCATATCGTGTGTTGTGTTGTTTTGTCTTGTCTTATTTTGTCTTGTCATGACTTATCTTGTCTTGTCTTGTCTTGTCTTGTCTTGTCTTGTCTTGTCTTGTCTTGTTTTGTCTTGTCATGTCATGTCATGTCATGTCATGTCGTGTGTTGTTTTGTCTTGTCTTGTTTTGTCTTGTCTTGTCTTGTCTTGTCTTGTCTTGTCTTGTCTTGTCTTGTCTTGTCTTGTCTTGTCTTGTCTTGTCTTGTCTTGTCTTGTCCTGTCCTGTCGTGTGTTGTGTTGTTTTGTCTTGTCTTGTCTTGTCTTGTCTTGTCTTGTCTTGTCTTGTCTTGTCATGTCATGTCATATCGTGTGTTGTGTTGTTTTGTCTTGTCTTATTTTGTCTTGTCATGTCTTATCTTGTCTTGTCTTGTCTTGTCTTGTCTTGTCTTGTCTTGTCTTGTCTTGTTTTGTCCTGTCATGTCATGTCATGTCATGTCATGTCGTGTGTTGTTTTGTCTTGTCTTGTTTTGTCTTGTCTTGTCTTGTCTTGTCTTGTCTTGACTTGTCTTGTCTTGTCTTGTCTTGTGTTGTCTTGTCTTGTCTTGTCTTGTTTTATGTTGTCTTGTCTTGTCTTGTCTTGTCTTGTCTTGTCCTGTCCTGTCGTGTGTTGTGTTGTTTTGTCTTGTCTTGTCTTGTCTTGTCTTGTCTTATCGTGTCTTGTCTTGTCTTGTCTTGTCTTGTCTTGTCTTGTCTTGTCTTGTCTTGTCTTGTCTTGTCTTGTCTTGTCTTGTCTTGTCTTGTCTTGTCTTGTCTTGTCTTGTCTTGTCTTGTCTTGTCTTGTCTTGTCTTGTGTTGTCTTGTCTTGTCTTGTCTTGTCTTGTGTTGTCTTGTCTTGTCTTGTCTTGTCTTGTCTTGTGTTGTCTTGTCTTGTCTTGTCTTGTTTTATGTTGTCTTGTCTTGTCTTGTCTTGTCTTGTCTTGTCCTGTCCTGTCGTGTGTTGTGTTGTTTTGTCTTGTCTTGTCATGTCATGTCATGTGGTGTCTTGTGTTGCTTTGTCTTGTCTTGTCTTGTCATGTCGTGTGTTGTGTTGTTTTGTCTTGTCTTGTTGTGTATTGTCATGTCTTATATTGTCTTGTCTTGTCTTGTCTTGTCTTGTCTTGTCTTGTCTTGTCTTGTGTTGTTTTGTCTTGTCTTGTCTTGTCTTGTCTTGTCTTGTCTTGTCTTGTCTTGTCTTGTCTTGTCTTGTCTTGTCTTGTCTTGTCTTGTCTTGTCTTGTCTTGTCTTGTCTTGTCTTGTCTTGTCTTGTCTTGTCTTGTCTTGTCTTGTCTTGTCTTGTCTTGTCTTGTCTTGTCTTGTCTTGTCTTGTCTTGTGTTGTCTTGCCTTGTCTTGTCTTGTCTTGTTTTATGTTGTCTTGTCTTGCCTTGTCTTGTCTTGTCCTGTCCTGTCGTGTGTTGTGTTGTTTTGTCTTGTCTTGTCTTGTCTTGTCGTGTCTTGTCTTGTCTTGTCTTGTCTTGTCTTGTCTTGTCTTGTCTTGTCTTGTCTTGTCTTGTCTTGTCTTGTCTTGTCTTGTCTTGTCTTGTCTTGTCTTGTCTTGTCTTGTCTTGTCTTGTCGTGTCTTGTCTTATCATGCCTTGTCTTGTCTTGTCTGGTCTTGTCTTGTCTTGTCTTGTCTTGTCTTGTCTTGTCTTGTCTTGTCGTGTCTTGTCTTATCTTGTCTTGTCTTGTCTTGTCTTGTCCTGTCTTGTCATGTCTTGTCATGTCATGTCGTGTGTTGTGTTGTTTTGTCTTGTCTTGTTGTGTATTGTCATGTCTTATATTGTCTTGTCTTGTCTTGTCTTGTCTTGTCTTGTCTTGTCTTGTCTTGTCTTGTCTTGTCTTGTCTTGTCTTGTCTTGTCCTGTCTTGTCATGTCTTGTCATGTCATGTCGTGTGTTGTGTTGTTTTGTCTTGTCTTGTTGTGTATTGTCATGTCTTATATTGTCTTGTCTTGTCTTGTCTTGTCTTGTCTCGTCTTGTCTTGTCTTCTCTTGTCTTGTCCTGTCCAGACGTGTGTTTTTGTCTTGTCTTGTCTTGTCATGTCGTGTGTTGTGTTGTTTTGTCTTGTCTTGTTGTGTATTGTCATGCCTTATATTGTCTTGTCTTGTCTTGTCTTGTCTTGTTTTGTCTTGTCGTGTCTTGTCTTGTCTTGTCTTGTCTTGTCTTGTCTTGTCTTGTCTTGTCTTGTCGTGTCTTGTCTTATCATGTCTTGTCTTGTCTTGTCTGGTCTTGTCTTGTCTTGTCTTGTCTTGTCTTGTCTTGTCTTGTCTTGTCTTGTCGTGTCTTGTCTTATCTTGTCTTGTCTTGTCTTGTCTTGTCCTGTCTTGTCATGTCTTGTCATGTCATGTCGTGTGTTGTGTTGTTTTGTCTTGTCTTGTTGTGTATTGTCATGTCTTATATTGTCTTGTCTTGTCTTGTCTTGTCTTGTCTTGTCTTGTCTTGTCTTGTCTTGTCTTGTCTTGTCTTGTCTTGTCTTGTCCTGTCTTGTCATGTCTTGTCATGTCATGTCGTGTGTTGTGTTGTTTTGTCTTGTCTTGTTGTGTATTGTCATGTCTTATATTGTCTTGTCTTGTCTTGTCTTGTCTTGTCTCGTCTTGTCTTGTCTTCTCTTGTCTTGTCCTGTCCTGACGTGTGTTTTTGTCTTGTCTTGTCTTGTCATGTCGTGTGTTGTGTTGTTTTGTCTTGTCTTGTTGTGTATTGTCATGTCTTATATTGTCTTGTCTTGTCTTGTCTTGTTTTGTCTTGTCGTGTCTTGTCTTGTCTTGTCTTGTCTTGTCTTGTCTTGTCTTGTCTTGTCTTGTCTTGTCTTGTCTTGTCTTGTCTTGTCTTGTCGTGTCTTGTCTTGTCTTGTCTTGTCTTGTCTTGTCTTGTCTTGTCTTGTCTTGTCTTGTCTTGTCTTGTCTTGTCTTGTCTTGTCTTGTCTTGTCTTGTCTTGTCGTGTCTTGTCTTGTCTTGTCTTGTCATGTCATGTCATGTCATGTCATATCGTGTGTTGTGTTGTTTTGTCTTGTCTTATTTTGTCTTGTCATGTCTTATCTTATCTTGTCTTGTCTTGTCTTGTCTTGTCTTGTCTTGTCTTGTCTTGTTTTGTCTTGTCATGTCATGTCATGTCATGTCGTGTGTTGTTTTGTCTTGTCTTGTTTTGTCTTGTCTTGTCTTGTCTTGTCTTGTCTTGTCTTGTCTTGTCTTGTCTTGTCTTGTCTTGTCTTGTCTTGTCTTGTCTTGTCTTGTCTTGTCTTGTCTTGTCTTGTCTTGTCTTGTCTTGTCTTGTCTTGTCTTGTCTTGTGTTGTCTTGTCTTGTCTTGTTTTATGTTGTCTTGTCTTGTCTTATCTTGTCTTGTCTTGTCTTGTCTTGTCTTGTCTTGTCTTGTCTTGTCTTGTCTTGTCTTGTCTTGTCTTGTCTTGTCTTGTTTTATGTTGTCTTGTCTTGTCTTGTCTTGTCTTGTCTTGTCTTGTCTTGTCTTGTCTTGTCTTGTCTTGTGTTGTCTTGTCTTGTCTTGTTTTATGTTGTCTTGTCTTGTCTTGTCTTGTCTTGTCTTGCCTTGTCTTGTCTTGTCTTGTCTTGTCTTGTCTTGTCCTGTCCTGTCCTGTGTTGTGTTGTTTTGTCTTGTCTTGTCTTATCGTGTCTTGTCTTGTCTTGTCTTGTCTTGTCTTGTCTTGTCTTGTCTTTTCCTGTCCTGTCGTGTGTTGTGTTGTTTTGTCTTGTCTTGTCTTGTCTTGTCTTGTCTTGTCTTGTCTTGTCTTATCGTGTTTTGTCTTGTCTTGTCTCATCTTGTCTTGTCCTGTCATGTCATATCGTGTGTTGTGTTGTTTTGTCTTGTCTTATTTTGTCTTGTCATGTCTTATCTTGTCTTGTCTTGTCTTGTCTCATCTTGTCTTGTCCTGTCATGTCATATCGTGTGTTGTGTTGTTTTGTCTTGTCTTATTTTGTCTTGTCATGTCTTATCTTGTCTTGTCTTGTCTTGTCTTGTCTTGTCTTGTCTTGTCTTGTCTTGTCTTGTCTTGTCTTGTCTTGTCTTGTCTTGTCTTGTGTTGTCTTGTCTTGTCTTGTCTTGTCTTGTCTTGTCTTGTCTTGTCTTGTCTTGTCTTGTCTTGTCTTGTCTTGTCTTGTCTTGTCTTGTGTTGTCTTGTCTTGTCTTGTCTTGTCTTGTCTTGTTTTATGTTGTCTTGTCTTGTCTTGTCTTGTCTTGTCTTGTCTTGTCTTGTCTTGTCTTGTCTTGTCTTGTCTTGTCTTGTCTTGTCTTGTCTTGTCTTGTCTTGCCTTGTCTTGTCTTGTCTTGTCTTGTCTTGTCTTGTCTTGTCTTGTCTTGTCTTGTCTTGTCTTGTCTTGTCTTGTCTTGTCTTGTCTTGTCTTGTCTTGTCTTGTCTTGTCTTGTCTTGTCTTGTCTTGTCTTGTCTTGTCTTGTCTTGTCTTGTCTTGTCTTGTCTTGTCTTGTCTTGTCTTGTCTTGTCTTGTCTTGTCTTGTCTTGTCTTGTCTTGTCTTGTCTTGTCTTGTCTTGTCTTGTCTTGTCTTGTCTTGTCTTGTCTTGTTTTGTCTTGTCTTGTCTTGTCTTGTCTTGTCTTGTCTTGTTTTGTCTTGTCTTGTCTTGTCTTGTCTTGTCTTGTCTTGCATTGTCTTGTCTTGTCTTGTCTTGTCTTGTCTTGTCTTGTCTTGTCTTGTCCTGTCCTGTCTTGTCTTGTCTTGTCCTGTCCTGTCTTGTCTTGTCTTGTCTTGTCTTGTCTTGTGTTGTCTTGTCTTGTCTTGTTTTATGTTGTCTTGTCTTGTCTTGTTTTGTCATGTAATGTCATGTCATGTCGTGTGTTGTGTTGTTTTGTCTTGTCATGTCATGTCATGTCGTGTGTTGTGTTGTTTTGTCTTGTCTTGTTTTGTCTTGTCATGTCTTGTCTTGTCTTGTCATGTCTTGTCTTGTCTTGTCTTGTCTTGTCTTGTCTTGTCTTGTCTTGTCTTGTCTTGTCTTGTCTTGTCTTGTCTTGTCTTGTCTTGTCTTGTCTTGTCTTGTCTTGTCTTGTGTTGTCTTGTCTTGTCTTGTCTTGTCTTGTCTTGTCTTGTCTTGTCTTGTCTTGTCTTGTCTTGTCTTGTCTTGTCTTGTCTTGTTTTGTCTTGTCTTGCCTTGCCTTGTCTTGTCTTGCCTTGTCTTGTCTTGTCTTGTCTTGTCTTGTCTTGTCTTGTCTTGTCTTGTCTTGTCTTGTCTTGTCTTGTCTTGTCTTGTCTTGTCTTGTCTTGTCTTGTCTTGTCTTGTCTTGTCTTGTCTTGTCTTGTCTTGTCTTGTCTTGTCTTGTCTTGTCTTGTCCTGTCCTGTCGTGTGTTGTGTTGTTTTGTCTTGTCTTGTTATGTCATGTCATGTCGTGTCTTGTGTTGCTTTGTCTTGTCTTGTCTTGTTTTGTCTTGTCATGTCTTGTCTTGTCTTGTCTTGTCTTATCGTGTCTTGTCTTGTCTTGTCTCATCTTGTCTTGTCCTGTCATGTCATATCGTGTGTTGTGTTGTTTTGTCTTGTCTTATTTTGTCTTGTCATGTCTTATCTTGTCTTGTCTTGTCTTGTCTTGTCTTGTCTTGTCTTGTCTTGTCTTGTCTTGTCTTGTCTTGTCTTGTCTTGTCTTGTCTTGTCTTGTCTTGTCTTGTCTTGTCTTGTCTTGTCTTGTCTTGTGTTGTCTTGTCTTGTCTTGTCTTGTTTTATGTTGTCTTGCCTTGTCTTGTCTTGTCTTGTCTTGTCTTGTCTTGTCTTGTCTTGTCTTGTCTTGTCTTGTCCTGTCCTGTGTTGTGTTGTTTTGTCTTGTCTTGTCTTATCTTGTCTTATCGTGTCTTGTCTTGTCTTGTCTTGTCTTGTCTTGTCTTGTCTTGTCTTGTCTTGTCTTGTCTTGTCTTGTCTTGTCTTGTCTTGTCTTGTCTTGTCCTGTCCTGTCGTGTGCTGTGTTGTTTTGTCTTGTCTTGTCTTGTCTTGTCTTGTCTTGTCTTGTCTTGTCTTGTCTTATCGTGTCTTGTCTTGTCTTGTCTCATCTTGTCTTGTCCTGTCATGTCATATCGTGTGTTGTGTTGTTTTGTCTTGTCTTATTTTGTCTGGTCTTGTCTTGTCTTGTCTTGTCTTGTCTTGTCTTGTCTTGTCTTGTCTTGTCGTGTCTTGTCTTATCTTGTCTTGTCTTGTCTTGTCTTGTCCTGTCTTGTCATGTCTTGTCATGTCATGTCGTGTGTTGTGTTGTTTTGTCTTGTCTTGTTGTGTATTGTCATGTCTTATATTGTCTTGTCTTGTCTTGTCTTGTCTTGTCTTGTCTTGTCTTGTCTTGTCTTGTCTTGTCTTGTCTTGTCTTGTCTTGTCTTGTCTTGTCTTGTCTTGTCGTGTCTTGTCTTATCATGTCTTGTCTTGTCTTGTCTGGTCTTGTCTTGTCTTGTCTTGTCTTGTCTTGTCTTGTCTTGTCTTGTCGTGTCTTGTCTTATCTTGCCTTGTCTTGTCTTGTCTTGTCCTGTCTTGTCATGTCTTGTCATGTCATGTCGTGTGTTGTGTTGTTTTGTCTTGTCTTGTTGTGTATTGTCATGTCTTATATTGTCTTGTCTTGTCTTGTCTTGTCTTGTCTTGTCTTGTCTTGTCTTGTCTTGTCTTGTCTTGTCTTGTCTTGTCTTGTCTTGTCTTGTCTTGTCTTGTCTTGTCCTGTCTTGTCATGTCTTGTCATGTCATGTCGTGTGTTGTGTTGTTTTGTCTTGTCTTGTTGTGTATTGTCATGTCTTATATTGTCTTGTCTTGTCTTGTCTTGTCTTGTCTCGTCTTGTCTTGTCTTCTCTTGTCTTGTCCTGTCCTGACGTGTGTTTTTGTCTTGTCTTGTCTTGTCATGTCGTGTGTTGTGTTGTTTTGTCTTGTCTTGTTGTGTATTGTCATGCCTTATATTGTCTTGTCTTGTCTTGTCTTGTCTTGTCTTGTCTTGTTTTGTCTTGTCGTGTCTTGTTTTGTCTTGTCATGTCTTGTCTTGTCTTGTCTTGTCTTATCGTGTCTTATCGTGTGTTATCTTGTCTTGTCATGTCATGTCATGTCATGTGTTGTGTAGTGTTGTGTTGTGTTGTCTTGTCTTGTCTTGTCTTGTCTTGTCTTGTCTTGTCGTGTCTTGTCTTATCATGTCTTGTCTTGTCTTGTCTGGTCTTGTCTTGTCTTGTCTTGTCTTGTCTTGTCTTGTCTTGTCTTGTCTTGTCGTGTCTTGTCTTATCTTGTCTTGTCTTGTCTTGTCTTGTTTTATGTTGTCTTGTATTGCCTTGTCTTGTCTTGTCCTGTCCTGTCGTGTGTTGTGTAGTGTTGTGTTGTCTTGTCTTGTCTTGTCTTGTCTTGTCTTGTCTTGTCTTGTCTTGTCTTGTCTTGTCTTGTCTTGTCTTGTCTTGTCTTGTCTTGTCTTGTCTTGTCGTGTCTTGTCTTATCATGTCTTGTCTTGTCTTGTCTGGTCTTGTCTTGTCTTGTCTTGTCTTGTCTTGTCTTGTCTTGTCTTGTCTTGTCTTGTCTTGTCTTGTCGTGTCTTGTCTGGTCTTGTCTTGTCTTGTCTTGTCTTGTCTTGTCTTGTCTTGTCTTGTCGTGTCTTGTCTTATCTTGTCTTGTCTTGTCTTGTCTTGTTTTATGTTGTCTTGTATTGCCTTGTCTTGTCTTGTCCTGTCCTGTCGTGTGTTGTGTAGTGTTGTGTTGTCTTGTCTTGTCTTGTCTTGTCTTGTCTTGTCTTGTCTTGTCTTGTCTTGTCTTGTCTTGTCTTGTCTTGTCTTGTCTTGTCTTGTCTTGTCTTGTCTTGTCTTGTCTTGTCGTGTCTTGTCTTATCATGTCTTGTCTTGTCTTGTCGGGTCTTGTCTTGTCTTGTCTTGTCTTGTCTTGTCTTGTCTTGTCTTGTCTTGTCGTGTCTTGTCTTATCTTGTCTTGTCTTGTCTTGTCTTGTCTTGTCCTGTCTTGTCATGTCTTGTCATGTCGTGTCTTGTCTTATCTTGTCTTGTCTTGTCTTGTCTTGTCCTGTCTTGTCATGTCTTGTCATGTCATGTCGTGTGTTGTGTTGTTTTGTCTTGTCTTGTTGTGTATTGTCATGTCTTATATTGTCTTGTCTTGTCTTGTCTTGTCTTGTCTTGTCTTGTCTTGTCTTGTCTTGTCTTGTCTTGTCTTGTCTTGTCGTGTCTTGTCTTATCATGTCTTGTCTTGTCTTGTCTGGTCTTGTCTTGTCTTGTCTTGTCTTGTCTTGTCTTGTCGTGTCTTGTCTTATCTTGTCTTGTCTTGTCTTGTCTTGTCCTGTCTTGTCATGTCTTGTCATGTCATGTCGTGTGTTGTGTTGTTTTGTCTTGTCTTGTTGTGTATTGTCATGTCTTATATTGTCTTGTCTTGTCTTGTCTTGTCTTGTCTTGTCTTGTCTTGTCTTGTCTTGTCTTGTCTTGTCTTGTCTTGTCTTGTCTTGTCCTGTCTTGTCATGTCTTGTCATGTCATGTCGTGTGTTGTGTTGTTTTGTCTTGTCTTGTTGTGTATTGTCATGTCTTATATTGTCTTGTCTTGTCTTGTCTTGTCTTGTCTCGTCTTGTCTTGTCTTCTCTTGTCTTGTCTTGTCGTGTCTTGTCTTATCATGTCTTGTCTTGTCTTGTCTTGTCTTGTCGTGTCTTGTCTTATCATGTCTTGTCTTGTCTTGTCTGGTCTTGTCTTGTCTTGTCTTGTCTTGTCTTGTCTTGTCTTGTCTTGTCGTGTCTTGTCTTATCTTGTCTTGTCTTGTCTTGTTTTATGTTGTCTTGTATTGCCTTGTCTTGTCTTGTCCTGTCCTGTCGTGTGTTGTGTAGTGTTGTGTTGTCTTGTCTTGTCTTGTTTTGTCTTGTCTTGTCTTGTCTTGTCTTGTCTTGTCTTGTCTTGTCTTGTCTTGTCTTGTCTTGTCTTGTCTTGTCTTGTCGTGTCTTGTCTTATCATGTCTTGTCTTGTCTTGTCTGGTCTTGTCTTGTCTTGTCTTGTCTTGTCTTGTCTTGTCTTGTCTTGTCTTGTCTTGTCTTGTCTTGTCTTGTCGTGTCTTGTCTTATCTTGTCTTGTCTTGTCTTGTCTTGTCCTGTCTTGTCATGTCTTGTCATGTCATGTCGTGTGTTGTGTTGTTGTGTATTGTCATGTCTTATATTGTCTTGTCTTGTCTTGTCTTGTCTTGTCTTGTCTTGTCTTGTCTTGTCTTGTCTTGTCTTGTCTTGTCTTGTCTTGTCCTGTCTTGTCATGTCTTGTCATGTCATGTCGTGTGTTGTGTTGTTTTGTCTTGTCTTGTTGTGTATTGTCATGTCTTATATTGTCTTGTCTTGTCTTGTCTTGTCTTGTCTCGTCTTGTCTTGTCTTCTCTTGTCTTGTCCTGTCCTGACGTGTGTTTTTGTCTTGTCTTGTCTTGTCATGTCGTGTGTTGTGTTGTTTTGTCTTGTCTTGTTGTGTATTGTCATGCCTTATATTGTCTTGTCTTGTCTTGTCTTGTCTTGTTTTGTCTTGTCGTGTCTTGTCTTGTCTTGTCTTGTCTTGTCTTGTCTTGTCTTGTCTTGTCTTGTCGTGTCTTGTCTTATCATGTCTTGTCTTGTCTTGTCTGGTCTTGTCTTGTCTTGTCTTGTCTTGTCTTGTCTTGTCTTGTCGTGTCTTGTCTTATCTTGTCTTGTCTAGTCTTGTCTTGTCCTGTCTTGTCATGTCTTGTCATGTCATGTCGTGTGTTGTGTTGTTTTGTCTTGTCTTGTTGTGTATTGTCATGTCTTATATTGTCTTGTCTTGTCTTGTCTTGTCTTGTCTTGTCTTGTCTTGTCTTGTCTTGTCTTGTCTTGTCTTGTCTTGTCTTGTCCTGTCTTGTCATGTCTTGTCATGTCATGTCGTGTGTTGTGTTGTTTTGTCTTGTCTTGTTGTGTATTGTCATGTCTTATATTGTCTTGTCTTGTCTTGTCTTGTCTTGTCTCGTCTTGTCTTGTCTTCTCTTGTCTTGTCCTGTCCTGACGTGTGTTTTTGTCTTGTCTTGTCTTGTCATGTCTTGTCTTGTCTTGTCTTGTCTTGTCTTGTCTTGTCTTGTCTTGTCTTGTCTTGTCTTGTCTTGTGTTGTCTTGTCTTGTCTTGTCTTGTCTTGTCTTGTCTTGTCTTGTCTTGTCTTGTCTTGTCTTGTCTTGTCTTGTCTTGTCTTGTCTTGTGTTGTCTTGTCTTGTCTTGTCTTGTCTTGTCTTGTTTTATGTTGTCTTGTCTTGTCTTGTCTTGTCTTGTCTTGTCTTGTCTTGTCTTGTCTTGTCTTGTCTTGTCTTGTCTTGTCTTGTCTTGTCTTGTCTTGCCTTGTCTTGTCTTGTCTTGTCTTGTCTTGTCTTGTCTTGTCTTGTCTTGTCTTGTCTTGTCTTGTCTTGTCTTGTCTTGTCTTGTCTTGTCTTGTCTTGTCTTGTCTTGTCTTGTCTTGTCTTGTCTTGTCTTGTCTTGTCTTGTCTTGTCTTGTCTTGTCTTGTCTTGTCTTGTCTTGTCTTGTCTTGTCTTGTCTTGTCTTGTCTTGTCTTGTCTTGTCTTGTCTTGTCTTGTCTTGTCTTGTCTTGTTTTGTCTTGTCTTGTCTTGTCTTGTCTTGTCTTGTCTTGTTTTGTCTTGTCTTGTCTTGTCTTGTCTTGTCTTGTCTTGCATTGTCTTGTCTTGTCTTGTCTTGTCTTGTCTTGTCTTGTCTTGTCTTGTCCTGTCCTGTCTTGTCTTGTCTTGTCCTGTCCTGTCTTGTCTTGTCTTGTCTTGTCTTGTCTTGTGTTGTCTTGTCTTGTCTTGTTTTATGTTGTCTTGTCTTGTCTTGTTTTGTCATGTAATGTCATGTCATGTCGTGTGTTGTGTTGTTTTGTCTTGTCATGTCATGTCATGTCGTGTGTTGTGTTGTTTTGTCTTGTCTTGTTTTGTCTTGTCATGTCTTGTCTTGTCTTGTCATGTCTTGTCTTGTCTTGTCTTGTCTTGTCTTGTCTTGTCTTGTCTTGTCTTGTCTTGTCTTGTCTTGTCTTGTCTTGTCTTGTCTTGTCTTGTCTTGTCTTGTCTTGTGTTGTCTTGTCTTGTCTTGTCTTGTCTTGTCTTGTCTTGTCTTGTCTTGTCTTGTCTTGTCTTGTCTTGTCTTGTCTTGTCTTGTTTTGTCTTGTCTTGCCTTGCCTTGTCTTGTCTTGCCTTGTCTTGTCTTGTCTTGTCTTGTCTTGTCTTGTCTTGTCTTGTCTTGTCTTGTCTTGTCTTGTCTTGTCTTGTCTTGTCTTGTCTTGTCTTGTCTTGTCTTGTCTTGTCTTGTCTTGTCTTGTCTTGTCTTGTCTTGTCTTGTCTTGTCTTGTCTTGTCTTGTCTTGTCTTGTCTTGTCTTGTCTTGTCTTGTCCTGTCCTGTCGTGTGTTGTGTTGTTTTGTCTTGTCTTGTTATGTCATGTCATGTCGTGTCTTGTGTTGCTTTGTCTTGTCTTGTCTTGTTTTGTCTTGTCATGTCTTGTCTTGTCTTGTCTTGTCTTATCGTGTCTTGTCTTGTCTTGTCTCATCTTGTCTTGTCCTGTCATGTCATATCGTGTGTTGTGTTGTTTTGTCTTGTCTTATTTTGTCTTGTCATGTCTTATCTTGTCTTGTCTTGTCTTGTCTTGTCTTGTCTTGTCTTGTCTTGTCTTGTCTTGTCTTGTCTTGTCTTGTCTTGTCTTGTCTTGTCTTGTCTTGTCTTGTCTTGTCTTGTCTTGTCTTGTTTTATGTTGTCTTGCCTTGTCTTGTCTTGTCTTGTCTTGTCTTGTCTTGTCTTGTCTTGTCTTGTCTTGTCTTGTCCTGTCCTGTGTTGTGTTGTTTTGTCTTGTCTTGTCTTATCTTGTCTTATCGTGTCTTGTCTTGTCTTGTCTTGTCTTGTCTTGTCTTGTCTTGTCTTGTCTTGTCTTGTCTTGTCTTGTCTTGTCTTGTCTTGTCTTGTCTTGTCTTGTCTTGTCCTGTCCTGTCGTGTGCTGTGTTGTTTTGTCTTGTCTTGTCTTGTCTTGTCTTGTCTTGTCTTGTCTTGTCTTGTCTTATCGTGTCTTGTCTTGTCTTGTCTCATCTTGTCTTGTCCTGTCATGTCATATCGTGTGTTGTGTTGTTTTGTCTTGTCTTATTTTGTCTGGTCTTGTCTTGTCTTGTCTTGTCTTGTCTTGTCTTGTCTTGTCTTGTCTTGTCGTGTCTTGTCTTATCTTGTCTTGTCTTGTCTTGTCTTGTCCTGTCTTGTCATGTCTTGTCATGTCATGTCGTGTGTTGTGTTGTTTTGTCTTGTCTTGTTGTGTATTGTCATGTCTTATATTGTCTTGTCTTGTCTTGTCTTGTCTTGTCTTGTCTTGTCTTGTCTTGTCTTGTCTTGTCTTGTCTTGTCTTGTCTTGTCTTGTCTTGTCTTGTCTTGTCTTGTCGTGTCTTGTCTTATCATGTCTTGTCTTGTCTTGTCTGGTCTTGTCTTGTCTTGTCTTGTCTTGTCTTGTCTTGTCTTGTCTTGTCGTGTCTTGTCTTATCTTGCCTTGTCTTGTCTTGTCTTGTCCTGTCTTGTCATGTCTTGTCATGTCATGTCGTGTGTTGTGTTGTTTTGTCTTGTCTTGTTGTGTATTGTCATGTCTTATATTGTCTTGTCTTGTCTTGTCTTGTCTTGTCTTGTCTTGTCTTGTCTTGTCTTGTCTTGTCTTGTCTTGTCTTGTCTTGTCTTGTCTTGTCTTGTCTTGTCTTGTCCTGTCTTGTCATGTCTTGTCATGTCATGTCGTGTGTTGTGTTGTTTTGTCTTGTCTTGTTGTGTATTGTCATGTCTTATATTGTCTTGTCTTGTCTTGTCTTGTCTTGTCTCGTCTTGTCTTGTCTTCTCTTGTCTTGTCCTGTCCTGACGTGTGTTTTTGTCTTGTCTTGTCTTGTCATGTCGTGTGTTGTGTTGTTTTGTCTTGTCTTGTTGTGTATTGTCATGCCTTATATTGTCTTGTCTTGTCTTGTCTTGTCTTGTCTTGTCTTGTTTTGTCTTGTCGTGTCTTGTTTTGTCTTGTCATGTCTTGTCTTGTCTTGTCTTGTCTTATCGTGTCTTATCGTGTGTTATCTTGTCTTGTCATGTCATGTCATGTCATGTGTTGTGTAGTGTTGTGTTGTGTTGTCTTGTCTTGTCTTGTCTTGTCTTGTCTTGTCTTGTCTTGTCGTGTCTTGTCTTATCATGTCTTGTCTTGTCTTGTCTGGTCTTGTCTTGTCTTGTCTTGTCTTGTCTTGTCTTGTCTTGTCTTGTCGTGTCTTGTCTTATCTTGTCTTGTCTTGTCTTGTCTTGTTTTATGTTGTCTTGTATTGCCTTGTCTTGTCTTGTCCTGTCCTGTCGTGTGTTGTGTAGTGTTGTGTTGTCTTGTCTTGTCTTGTCTTGTCTTGTCTTGTCTTGTCTTGTCTTGTCTTGTCTTGTCTTGTCTTGTCTTGTCTTGTCTTGTCTTGTCTTGTCTTGTCTTGTCGTGTCTTGTCTTATCATGTCTTGTCTTGTCTTGTCTGGTCTTGTCTTGTCTTGTCTTGTCTTGTCTTGTCTTGTCTTGTCTTGTCTTGTCTTGTCTTGTCTTGTCGTGTCTTGTCTGGTCTTGTCTTGTCTTGTCTTGTCTTGTCTTGTCTTGTCTTGTCTTGTCGTGTCTTGTCTTATCTTGTCTTGTCTTGTCTTGTCTTGTTTTATGTTGTCTTGTATTGCCTTGTCTTGTCTTGTCCTGTCCTGTCGTGTGTTGTGTAGTGTTGTGTTGTCTTGTCTTGTCTTGTCTTGTCTTGTCTTGTCTTGTCTTGTCTTGTCTTGTCTTGTCTTGTCTTGTCTTGTCTTGTCTTGTCTTGTCTTGTCTTGTCTTGTCGTGTCTTGTCTTATCATGTCTTGTCTTGTCTTGTCGGGTCTTGTCTTGTCTTGTCTTGTCTTGTCTTGTCTTGTCTTGTCTTGTCTTGTCGTGTCTTGTCTTATCTTGTCTTGTCTTGTCTTGTCTTGTCTTGTCCTGTCTTGTCATGTCTTGTCATGTCGTGTCTTGTCTTATCTTGTCTTGTCTTGTCTTGTCTTGTCTTGTCTTGTCCTGTCTTGTCATGTCTTGTCATGTCATGTCGTGTGTTGTGTTGTTTTGTCTTGTCTTGTTGTGTATTGTCATGTCTTATATTGTCTTGTCTTGTCTTGTCTTGTCTTGTCTTGTCTTGTCTTGTCTTGTCTTGTCTTGTCTTGTCTTGTCGTGTCTTGTCTTATCATGTCTTGTCTTGTCTTGTCTGGTCTTGTCTTGTCTTGTCTTGTCTTGTCTTGTCTTGTCGTGTCTTGTCTTATCTTGTCTTGTCTTGTCTTGTCTTGTCCTGTCTTGTCATGTCTTGTCATGTCATGTCGTGTGTTGTGTTGTTTTGTCTTGTCTTGTTGTGTATTGTCATGTCTTATATTGTCTTGTCTTGTCTTGTCTTGTCTTGTCTTGTCTTGTCTTGTCTTGTCTTGTCTTGTCTTGTCTTGTCTTGTCTTGTCTTGTCCTGTCTTGTCATGTCTTGTCATGTCATGTCGTGTGTTGTGTTGTTTTGTCTTGTCTTGTTGTGTATTGTCATGTCTTATATTGTCTTGTCTTGTCTTGTCTTGTCTTGTCTCGTCTTGTCTTGTCTTCTCTTGTCTTGTCTTGTCGTGTCTTGTCTTATCATGTCTTGTCTTGTCTTGTCTTGTCTTGTCGTGTCTTGTCTTATCATGTCTTGTCTTGTCTTGTCTGGTCTTGTCTTGTCTTGTCTTGTCTTGTCTTGTCTTGTCTTGTCTTGTCGTGTCTTGTCTTATCTTGTCTTGTCTTGTCTTGTCTTGTTTTATGTTGTCTTGTATTGCCTTGTCTTGTCTTGTCCTGTCCTGTCGTGTGTTGTGTAGTGTTGTGTTGTCTTGTCTTGTCTTGTCTTGTCTTGTCTTGTCTTGTCTTGTCTTGTCTTGTCTTGTCTTGTCTTGTCTTGTCTTGTCGTGTCTTGTCTTATCATGTCTTGTCTTGTCTTGTCTGGTCTTGTCTTGTCTTGTCTTGTCTTGTCTTGTCTTGTCTTGTCTTGTCTTGTCTTGTCTTGTCTTGTCGTGTCTTGTCTTATCTTGTCTTGTCTTGTCTTGTCTTGTCCTGTCTTGTCATGTCTTGTCATGTCATGTCGTGTGTTGTGTTGTTGTGTATTGTCATGTCTTATATTGTCTTGTCTTGTCTTGTCTTGTCTTGTCTTGTCTTGTCTTGTCTTGTCTTGTCTTGTCTTGTCTTGTCTTGTCTTGTCTTGTCTTGTCCTGTCTTGTCATGTCTTGTCATGTCATGTCGTGTGTTGTGTTGTTTTGTCTTGTCTTGTTGTGTATTGTCATGTCTTATATTGTCTTGTCTTGTCTTGTCTTGTCTTGTCTCGTCTTGTCTTGTCTTCTCTTGTCTTGTCCTGTCCTGACGTGTGTTTTTGTCTTGTCTTGTCTTGTCATGTCGTGTGTTGTGTTGTTTTGTCTTGTCTTGTTGTGTATTGTCATGCCTTATATTGTCTTGTCTTGTCTTGTCTTGTCTTGTTTTGTCTTGTCGTGTCTTGTCTTGTCTTGTCTTGTCTTGTCTTGTCTTGTCTTGTCTTGTCTTGTCGTGTCTTGTCTTATCATGTCTTGTCTTGTCTTGTCTGGTCTTGTCTTGTCTTGTCTTGTCTTGTCTTGTCTTGTCTTGTCTTGTCGTGTCTTGTCTTATCTTGTCTTGTCTTGTCTTGTCTTGTCCTGTCTTGTCATGTCTTGTCATGTCATGTCGTGTGTTGTGTTGTTTTGTCTTGTCTTGTTGTGTATTGTCATGTCTTATATTGTCTTGTCTTGTCTTGTCTTGTCTTGTCTTGTCTTGTCTTGTCTTGTCCTGTCTTGTCATGTCTTGTCATGTCATGTCGTGTGTTGTGTTGTTTTGTCTTGTCTTGTTGTGTATTGTCATGTCTTATATTGTCTTGTCTTGTCTTGTCTTGTCTTGTCTCGTCTTGTCTTGTCTTCTCTTGTCTTGTCCTGTCCTGACGTGTGTTTTTGTCTTGTCTTGTCTTGTCATGTCGTGTGTTGTGTTGTTTTGTCTTGTCTTGTTGTGTATTGTCATGTCTTATATTGTCTTGTCTTGTCTTGTCTTGTTTTGTCTTGTCGTGTCTTGTCTTGTCTTGTCTTGTCTTGTCTTGTCTTGTCTTGTCTTGTCTTGTCTTGTCTTGTCTTGTCTTGTCTTGTCTTGTCTTGTCTTGTCTTGTCTTGTCTTGTCTTGTCTTGTCTTGTCTTGTCTTGTCTTGTCTTGTCTTGTCTTGTCTTGTCTTGTCTTGTCTTGTCTTGTCTTGTCTTGTCTTGTCTTGTCTTGTCGTGTCTTGTCTTGTCTTGTCTTGTCATGTCATGTCATGTCATGTCATATCGTGTGTTGTGTTGTGTTGTTTTGTCTTGTCTTGTCTTGTCTTGTCTTGTCTTGTCTTGTCGTGTCTTGTCTTATCATGTCTTGTCTTGTCTTGTCGGGTCTTGTCTTGTCTTGTCTTGTCTTGTCTTGTCTTGTCTTGTCTTGTCTTGTCGTGTCTTGTCTTATCTTGTCTTGTCTTGTCTTGTCTTGTCTTGTCTTGTCTTGTCTTGTCTTGTCTTGTCTTGTCTTGTCTTGTCTTGTCTTGTCCTGTCTTGTCATGTCTTGTCATGTCATGTCGTGTGTTGTGTTGTTTTGTCTTGTCTTGTTGTGTATTGTCATGTCTTATATTGTCTTGTCTTGTCTTGTCTTGTCTTGTCTCGTCTTGTCTTGTCTTCTCTTGTCTTGTCCTGTCCTGACGTGTGTTTTTGTCTTGTCTTGTCTTGTCATGTCGTGTGTTGTGTTGTTTTGTCTTGTCTTGTTGTGTATTGTCATGCCTTATATTGTCTTGTCTTGTCTTGTCTTGTCTTGTCTTGTCTTGTTTTGTCTTGTCGTGTCTTGTTTTGTCTTGTCATGTCTTGTCTTGTCTTGTCTTGTCTTATCGTGTCTTATCGTGTGTTATCTTGTCTTGTCATGTCATGTCATGTCATGTGTTGTGTAGTGTTGTGTTGTGTTGTCTTGTCTTGTCTTGTCTTGTCGTGTCTTGTCTTATCATGTCTTGTCTTGTCTTGTCTGGTCTTGTCTTGTCTTGTCTTGTCTTGTCTTGTCTTGTCTTGTCTTGTCGTGTCTTGTCTTATCTTGTCTTGTCTTGTCTTGTCTTGTTTTATGTTGTCTTGTATTGCCTTGTCTTGTCTTGTCCTGTCCTGTCGTGTGTTGTGTAGTGTTGTGTTGTCTTGTCTTGTCTTGTCTTGTCTTGTCTTGTCTTGTCTTGTCTTGTCTTGTCTTGTCTTGTCTTGTCTTGTCTTGTCTTGTCTTGTCTTGTCTTGTCTTGTCTTGTCGTGTCTTGTCTTATCATGTCTTGTCTTGTCTTGTCTGGTCTTGTCTTGTCTTGTCTTGTCTTGTCTTGTCTTGTCTTGTCTTGTCTTGTCTTGTCTTGTCTTGTCTTGTCTTGTCGTGTCTTGTCTTATCTTGTCTTGTCTTGTCTTGTCTTGTTTTATGTTGTCTTGTATTGCCTTGTCTTGTCTTGTCCTGTCCTGTCGTGTGTTGTGTAGTGTTGTGTTGTCTTGTCTTGTCTTGTCTTGTCTTGTCTTGTCTTGTCTTGTCTTGTCTTGTCTTGTCTTGTCTTGTCTTGTCTTGTCTTGTCTTGTCTTGTCTTGTCTTGTCTTGTCTTGTCTTGTCGTGTCTTGTCTTATCATGTCTTGTCTTGTCTTGTCGGGTCTTGTCTTGTCTTGTCTTGTCTTGTCTTGTCTTGTCTTGTCTTGTCTTGTCGTGTCTTGTCTTATCTTGTCTTGTCTTGTCTTGTCTTGTCTTGTCCTGTCTTGTCATGTCTTGTCATGTCGTGTCTTGTCTTATCTTGTCTTGTCTTGTCTTGTCCTGTCTTGTCATGTCTTGTCATGTCATGTCGTGTGTTGTGTTGTTTTGTCTTGTCTTGTTGTGTATTGTCATGTCTTATATTGTCTTGTCTTGTCTTGTCTTGTCTTGTCTTGTCTTGTCTTGTCTTGTCTTGTCTTGTCTTGTCGTGTCTTGTCTTATCATGTCTTGTCTTGTCTTGTCTGGTCTTGTCTTGTCTTGTCTTGTCTTGTCTTGTCTTGTCGTGTCTTGTCTTATCTTGTCTTGTCTTGTCTTGTCTTGTCCTGTCTTGTCATGTCTTGTCATGTCATGTCGTGTGTTGTGTTGTTTTGTCTTGTCTTGTTGTGTATTGTCATGTCTTATATTGTCTTGTCTTGTCTTGTCTTGTCTTGTCTTGTCTTGTCTTGTCTTGTCTTGTCTTGTCTTGTCTTGTCTTGTCTTGTCCTGTCTTGTCATGTCTTGTCATGTCATGTCGTGTGTTGTGTTGTTTTGTCTTGTCTTGTTGTGTATTGTCATGTCTTATATTGTCTTGTCTTGTCTTGTCTTGTCTTGTCTCGTCTTGTCTTGTCTTCTCTTGTCTTGTCTTGTCGTGTCTTGTCTTATCATGTCTTGTCTTGTCTTGTCTTGTCTTGTCGTGTCTTGTCTTATCATGTCTTGTCTTGTCTTGTCTGGTCTTGTCTTGTCTTGTCTTGTCTTGTCTTGTCTTGTCTTGTCTTGTCTTGTCGTGTCTTGTCTTATCTTGTCTTGTCTTGTCTTGTCTTGTTTTATGTTGTCTTGTATTGCCTTGTCTTGTCTTGTCCTGTCCTGTCGTGTGTTGTGTAGTGTTGTGTTGTCTTGTCTTGTCTTGTCTTGTCTTGTCTTGTCTTGTCTTGTCTTGTCTTGTCTTGTCTTGTCTTGTCTTGTCTTGTCTTGTCTTGTCTTGTCGTGTCTTGTCTTATCATGTCTTGTCTTGTCTTGTCTGGTCTTGTCTTGTCTTGTCTTGTCTTGTCTTGTCTTGTCTTGTCTTGTCTTGTCTTGTCTTGTCTTGTCTTGTCGTGTCTTGTCTTATCTTGTCTTGTCTTGTCTTGTCTTGTCCTGTCTTGTCATGTCTTGTCATGTCATGTCGTGTGTTGTGTTGTTGTGTATTGTCATGTCTTATATTGTCTTGTCTTGTCTTGTCTTGTCTTGTCTTGTCTTGTCTTGTCTTGTCTTGTCTTGTCTTGTCTTGTCTTGTCTTGTCCTGTCTTGTCATGTCTTGTCATGTCATGTCGTGTGTTGTGTTGTTTTGTCTTGTCTTGTTGTGTATTGTCATGTCTTATATTGTCTTGTCTTGTCTTGTCTTGTCTTGTCTCGTCTTGTCTTGTCTTCTCTTGTCTTGTCCTGTCCTGACGTGTGTTTTTGTCTTGTCTTGTCTTGTCATGTCGTGTGTTGTGTTGTTTTGTCTTGTCTTGTTGTGTATTGTCATGCCTTATATTGTCTTGTCTTGTCTTGTCTTGTCTTGTTTTGTCTTGTCGTGTCTTGTCTTGTCTTGTCTTGTCTTGTCTTGTCTTGTCTTGTCTTGTCTTGTCTTGTCTTGTCGTGTCTTGTCTTATCATGTCTTGTCTTGTCTTGTCTGGTCTTGTCTTGTCTTGTCTTGTCTTGTCTTGTCTTGTCTTGTCGTGTCTTGTCTTATCTTGTCTTGTCTTGTCTTGTCTTGTCCTGTCTTGTCATGTCTTGTCATGTCATGTCGTGTGTTGTGTTGTTTTGTCTTGTCTTGTTGTGTATTGTCATGTCTTATATTGTCTTGTCTTGTCTTGTCTTGTCTTGTCTTGTCTTGTCTTGTCTTGTCTTGTCTTGTCTTGTCTTGTCTTGTCCTGTCTTGTCATGTCTTGTCATGTCATGTCGTGTGTTGTGTTGTTTTGTCTTGTCTTGTTGTGTATTGTCATGTCTTATATTGTCTTGTCTTGTCTTGTCTTGTCTTGTCTCGTCTTGTCTTGTCTTCTCTTGTCTTGTCCTGTCCTGACGTGTGTTTTTGTCTTGTCTTGTCATGTCGTGTGTTGTGTTGTTTTGTCTTGTCTTGTTGTGTATTGTCATGTCTTATATTGTCTTGTCTTGTTTTGTCTTGTCGTGTCTTGTCTTGTCTTGTCTTGTCTTGTCTTGTCTTGTCTTGTCTTGTCTTGTCTTGTCTTGTCTTGTCTTGTCTTGTCTTGTCTTGTCTTGTCTTGTCTTGTCTTGTCTTGTCTTGTCTTGTCTTGTCTTGTCTTGTCTTGTCTTGTCTTGTCTTGTCTTGTCGTGTCTTGTCTTGTCTTGTCTTGTCATGTCATGTCATGTCATGTCATGTCATATCGTGTGTTGTGTTGTTTTGTCTTGTCTTATTTTGTCTTGTCATGTCTTATCTTATCTTGTCTTGTCTTGTCTTGTCTTGTCTTGTCTTGTCTTGTCTTGTCTTTTCCTGTCCTGTCGTGTGTTGTGTTGTTTTGTCTTGTCTTGTCTTGTCTTATCGTGTTTTGTCTTGTCTTGTCTCATCTTGTCTTGTCCTGTCATGTCATATCGTGTGTTGTGTTGTTTTGTCTTGTCTTATTTTGTCTTGTCATGTCTTATCTTGTCTTGTCTTGTCTTGTCTCATCTTGTCTTGTCCTGTCATGTCATATCGTGTGTTGTCTTGTCTTGTCTTGTCTTGTCTTGTCTCGTCTTGTCTTGTCTTCTCTTGTCTTGTCCTGTCCTGACGTGTGTTTTTGTCTTGTCTTGTCTTGTCATGTCGTGTGTTGTGTTGTTTTGTCTTGTCTTGTTGTGTATTGTCATGTCTTATATTGTCTTGTCTTGTCTTGTCTTGTTTTGTCTTGTCGTGTCTTGTCTTGTCTTGTCTTGTCTTGTCTTGTCTTGTCTTGTCTTGTCTTGTCTTGTCTTATCGTGTCTTGTCTTGTCTTGTCTCATCTTGTCTTGTCCTGTCATGTCATATCGTGTGTTGTGTTGTTTTGTCTTGTCTTATTTTGTCTTGTCATGTCTTATCTTGTCTTGTCTTGTCTTGTCTTGTCTTGTCTTGTCTTGTCTTGTCTTGTCTTGTCTTGTCTTGTCTTGTCTTGTCTTGTCTTGTCTTGTCTTGTCTTGTCTTGTCTTGACTTGTCTTGTCTTGTCTTGTCTTGTCTTGTCTTGTCTTGTCTTGTCTTGTCTTGTCCTGTCCTGTCGTGTGTTGTGTTGTTTTGTCTTGTCTTGTTATGTCATGTCATGTCGTGTCTTGTGTTGCTTTGTCTTGTCTTGTCTTGTTTTGTCTTGTCATGTCTTGTCTTGTCTTGTCTTGTCTTATCGTGTCTTGTCTTGTCTTGTCTCATCTTGTCTTGTCCTGTCATGTCATATCGTGTGTTGTGTTGTTTTGTCTTGTCTTATTTTGTCTTGTCATGTCTTATCTTGTCTTGTCTTGTCTTGTCTTGTCTTGTCTTGTCTTGTCTTGTCTTGTCTTGTCTTGTCTTGTCTTGTCTTGTCTTGTCTTGTCTTGTCTTGTGTTGTCTTGTCTTGTCTTGTCTTGTTTTATGTTGTCTTGTCTTGTCTTGTCTTGTCTTGTCTTGTCTTGTCTTGTCTTGTCTTGTCTTGTCTTGTCTTGTCTTGTCCTGTCCTGTGTTGTGTTGTTTTGTCTTGTCTTGTCTTGTCTTGTCTTATCGTGTCTTGTCTTGTCTTGTCTTGTCTTGTCTTGTCTTGTCTTGTCTTGTCTTGTCTTGTCTTGTCTTGTCTTGTCTTGTCCTGTCCTGTCGTGTGCTGTGTTGTTTTGTCTTGTCTTGTCTTGTCTTGTCTTGTCTTGTCTTGTCTTGTCTTATCGTGTCTTGTCTTGTCTTGTCTCATCTTGTCTTGTCCTGTCATGTCATATCGTGTGTTGTGTTGTTTTGTCTTGTCTTATTTTGTCTTGTCATGTCTTATCTTGTCTTGTCTTGTCTTGTCTTGTCTTGTCTTGTCTTGTCTTGTCTTGTCTTGTCTTGTCTTGTCTTGTCTTGTCTTGTCTTGTCTTGTCTTGTGTTGTCTTGTCTTGTCTTGTCTTGTCTTGTCTTGTCTTGTCTTGTCTTGTCTTGTCTTGTCTTGTCTTGTGTTGTCTTGTCTTGTCTTGTCTTGTCTTGTCTTGTCTTGTCTTGTCTTGTGTTGTCTTGTCTTGTCTTGTCTTGTTTTATGTTGTCTCGTCTTGTCTTGTCTTGTCTTGTCTTGTGTTGCTTTGTCTTGTCTTGTCTTGTCATGTCGTGTGTTGTGTTGTTTTGTCTTGTCTTGTCTTGTCTTGTCATGTCATGTCATGTCAAATCGTGTGTTGTGTTGTTTTGTCTTGTCTTATTTTGTCTTGTCATGTCATGTCATGTCGTGTCTTGTGTTGCTTTGTCTTGTCTTGTCTTGTCATGTCGTGTGTTGTGTTGTTTTGTCTTGTCTTGTCTTGTCTTGTGTTGTCTTGTCTTGTCTTGTTTTATGTTGTCTTGTCTTGTCTTGTCTTGTCTTGTCTTGCCTTGTCTTGTCTTGTCTTGTCTTGTCTTGTCTTGTCCTGTCCTGTCCTGTGTTGTGTTGTTTTGTCTTGTCTTGTCTTATCGTGTCTTGTCTTGTCTTGTCTTGTCTTGTCTTGTCTTGTCTTGTCTTTTCCTGTCCTGTCGTGTGTTGTGTTGTTTTGTCTTGTCTTGTCTTGTCTTGTCTTGTCTTGTCTTGTCTTATCGTGTTTTGTCTTGTCTTGTCTCATCTTGTCTTGTCCTGTCATGTCATATCGTGTGTTGTGTTGTTTTGTCTTGTCTTATTTTGTCTTGTCATGTCTTATCTTGTCTTGTCTTGTCTTGTCTCATCTTGTCTTGTCCTGTCATGTCATATCGTGTGTTGTGTTGTTTTGTCTTGTCTTATTTTGTCTTGTCATGTCTTATCTTGTCTTGTCTTGTCTTGTCTTGTCTTGTCTTGTCTTGTCTTGTCTTGTCTTGTCTTGTCTTGTCTTGTCTTGTCTTGTGTTGTCTTGTCTTGTCTTGTCTTGTCTTGTCTTGTCTTGTCTTGTCTTGTCTTGTCTTGTCTTGTGTTGTCTTGTCTTGTCTTGTCTTGTCTTGTCTTGTTTTATGTTGTCTTGTCTTGTCTTGTCTTGTCTTGTCTTGTCTTGTCTTGTCTTGTCTTGTCTTGTCTTGTCTTGTCTTGTCTTGTCTTGTCTTGTCTTGTCTTGTCTTGTCTTGTCTTGTCTTGTCTTGTCTTGTCTTGTCTTGCCTTGTCTTGTCTTGTCTTGTCTTGTCTTGTCTTGTCTTGTCTTGTCTTGTCTTGTCTTGTCTTGTCTTGTCTTGTCTTGTCTTGTCTTGTCTTGTCTTGTCTTGTCTTGTCTTGTCTTGTCTTGTCTTGTCTTGTCTTGTCTTGTCTTGTCTTGTCTTGTCTTGTCTTGTCTTGTCTTGTCTTGTCTTGTCTTGTCTTGTCTTGTCTTGTCTTGTCTTGTCTTGTTTTGTCTTGTCTTGTCTTGTCTTGTCTTGTCTTGTCTTGTCTTGTTTTGTCTTGTCTTGTCTTGTCTTGTCTTGTCTTGTCTTGTCTTGCATTGTCTTGTCTTGTCTTGTCTTGTCTTGTCTTGTCTTGTCTTGTCCTGTCCTGTCTTGTCTTGTCTTGTCCTGTCCTGTCTTGTCTTGTCTTGTCTTGTCTTGTCTTGTCTTGTGTTGTCTTGTCTTGTCTTGTTTTATGTTGTCTTGTCTTGTCTTGTTTTGTCATGTAATGTCATGTCATGTCGTGTGTTGTGTTGTTTTGTCTTGTCATGT
The DNA here is from genome assembly GCF_028554725.1 of Zeugodacus cucurbitae. Lineage (NCBI taxonomy): Eukaryota > Metazoa > Arthropoda > Insecta > Diptera > Tephritidae > Zeugodacus > Zeugodacus cucurbitae. Next base: position 20,885,896 of record NC_071672.1, on the reverse strand, counting down.
CATGTCATGTCGTGTGTTGTGTTGTTTTGTCTTGTCTTGTTTTGTCTTGTCATGTCTTGTCTTGTCTTGTCATGTCTTGTCTTGTCTTGTCTTGTCTTGTCTTGTCTTGTCTTGTCTTGTCTTGTCTTGTCTTGTCTTGTCTTGTCTTGTCTTGTCTTGTGTTGTCTTGTCTTGTCTTGTCTTGTCTTGTCTTGTCTTGTCTTGTCTTGTCTTGTCTTGTCTTGTCTTGTCTTGTCTTGTCTTGTCTTGTCTTGTCTTGTCTTGTCTTGCCTTGTCTTGTCTTGCCTTGTCTTGTCTTGTCTTGTCTTGTCTTGTCTTGTCTTGTCTTGTCTTGTCTTGTCTTGTCTTGTCTTGTCTTGTCTTGTCTTGTCTTGTCTTGTCTTGTCTTGTCTTGTCTTGTCTTGTCTTGTCTTGTCTTGTCTTGTCTTGTCTTGTCTTGTCTTGTCTTGTCTTGTCTTGTCCTGTCCTGTCGTGTGTTGTGTTGTTTTGTCTTGTCTTGTTATGTCATGTCATGTCGTGTCTTGTGTTGCTTTGTCTTGTCTTGTCTTGTTTTGTCTTGTCATGTCTTGTCTTGTCTTGTCTTGTCTTATCGTGTCTTGTCTTGTCTTGTCTCATCTTGTCTTGTCCTGTCATGTCATATCGTGTGTTGTGTTGTTTTGTCTTGTCTTATTTTGTCTTGTCATGTCTTATCTTGTCTTGTCTTGTCTTGTCTTGTCTTGTCTTGTCTTGTCTTGTCTTGTCTTGTCTTGTCTTGCCTTGTCTTGTCTTGTCTTGTCTTGTCTTGTCTTGTCTTGTCTTGTCTTGTCTTGTGTTGTCTTGTCTTGTCTTGTCTTGTTTTATGTTGTCTTGTCTTGTCTTGTCTTGTCTTGTCTTGTCTTGTCTTGTCTTGTCTTGTCTTGTCTTGTCTTGTCTTGTCTTGTCTTGTCTTGTCTTGTCTTGTCCTGTCCTGTGTTGTGTTGTTTTGTCTTGTCTTGTCTTATCTTGTCTTATCGTGTCTTGTCTTGTCTTGTCTTGTCTTGTCTTGTCTTGTCTTGTCTTGTCTTGTCTTGTCCTGTCCTGTCGTGTGCTGTGTTGTTTTGTCTTGTCTTGTCTTGTCTTGTCTTGTCTTGTCTTGTCTTGTCTTGTCTTGTCTTGTCTTGTCTTGTCTTGTCTTATCGTGTCTTGTCTTGTCTTGTCTCATCTTGTCTTGTCCTGTCATGTCATATCGTGTGTTGTGTTGTTTTGTCTTGTCTTGTTGTGTATTGTCATGTCTTATATTGTCTTGTCTTGTCTTGTCTTGTCTTGTCTTGTCTTGTCTTGTCTTGTCTTGTCTTGTCTTGTCTTGTCTTGTCTTGTCTTGTCTTGTCTTGTCGTGTCTTGTCTTATCATGTCTTGTCTTGTCTTGTCTGGTCTTGTCTTGTCTTGTCTTGTCTTGTCTTGTCTTGTCTTGTCTTGTCGTGTCTTGTCTTATCTTGTCTTGTCTTGTCTTGTCTTGTCCTGTCTTGTCATGTCTTGTCATGTCATGTCGTGTGTTGTGTTGTTTTGTCTTGTCTTGTTGTGTATTGTCATGTCTTATATTGTCTTGTCTTGTCTTGTCTTGTCTTGTCTTGTCTTGTCTTGTCTTGTCTTGTCTTGTCTTGTCTTGTCTTGTCTTGTCTTGTCTTGTCTTGTCTTGTCTTGTCTTGTCTTGTCCTGTCTTGTCATGTCTTGTCATGTCATGTCGTGTGTTGTGTTGTTTTGTCTTGTCTTGTTGTGTATTGTCATGTCTTATATTGTCTTGTCTTGTCTTGTCTTGTCTTGTCTTGTCTCGTCTTGTCTTGTCTTCTCTTGTCTTGTCCTGTCCTGACGTGTGTTTTTGTCTTGTCTTGTCTTGTCATGTCGTGTGTTGTGTTGTTTTGTCTTGTCTTGTTGTGTATTGTCATGCCTTATATTGTCTTGTCTTGTCTTGTCTTGTCTTGTTTTGTCTTGTCGTGTCTTGTTTTGTCTTGTCATGTCTTGTCTTGTCTTGTCTTGTCTTATCGTGTCTTATCGTGTGTTATCTTGTCTTGTCATGTCATGTCATGTCATGTGTTGTGTAGTGTTGTGTTGTCTTGTCTTGTCTTGTCTTGTCTTGTCTTGTCTTGTCTTGTCTTGTCTTGTCTTGTCTTGTCTTGTCTTGTCTTGTCTTGTCTTGTCTTGTCTTGTCTTGCCGTGTCTTGTCTTATCATGTCTTGTCTTGTCTTGTCTGGTCTTGTCTTGTCTTGTCTTGTCTTGTCTTGTCTTGTCTTGTCTTGTCTTGTCTTGTCTTGTCTTGTCGTGTCTTGTCTTATCTTGTCTTGTCTTGTCTTGTCTTGTTTTATGTTGTCTTGTATTGCCTTGTCTTGTCTTGTCCTGTCCTGTCGTGTGTTGTGTAGTGTTGTGTTGTCTTGTCTTGTCTTGTCTTGTCTTGTCTTGTCTTGTCTTGTCTTGTCTTGTCTTGTCTTGTCTTGTCTTGTCTTGTCTTGTCGTGTCTTGTCTTATCATGTCTTGTCTTGTCTTGTCTGGTCTTGTCTTGTCTTGTCTTGTCTTGTCTTGTCTTGTCTTGTCTTGTCGTGTCTTGTCTTATCTTGTCTTGTCTTGTCTTGTCTTGTCCTGTCTTGTCATGTCTTGTCATGTCATGTCGTGTGTTGTGTTGTTTTGTCTTGTCTTGTTGTGTATTGTCATGTCTTATATTGTCTTGTCTTGTCTTGTCTTGTCTTGTCTTGTCTTGTCTTGTCTTGTCTTGTCTTGTCTTGTCTTGTCTTGTCCTGTCTTGTCATGTCTTGTCATGTCATGTCGTGTGTTGTGTTGTTTTGTCTTGTCTTGTTGTGTATTGTCATGTCTTATATTGTCTTGTCTTGTCTTGTCTTGTCTTGTCTCGTCTTGTCTTGTCTTCTCTTGTCTTGTCCTGTCCTGACGTGTGTTTTTGTCTTGTCTTGTCTTGTCATGTCGTGTGTTGTGTTGTTTTGTCTTGTCTTGTTGTGTATTGTCATGCCTTATATTGTCTTGTCTTGTCTTGTCTTGTCTTGTTTTGTCTTGTCGTGTCTTGTCTTGTCTTGTCTTGTCTTGTCTTGTCTTGTCTTGTCTTGTCTTGTCTTGTCTTGTCGTGTCTTGTCTTATCATGTCTTGTCTTGTCTTGTCTGGTCTTGTCTTGTCTTGTCTTGTCTTGTCTTGTCTTGTCTTGTCTTGTCTTGTCTTGTCGTGTCTTGTCTTATCTTGTCTTGTCTTGTCTTGTCTTGTCCTGTCTTGTCATGTCTTGTCATGTCATGTCGTGTGTTGTGTTGTTTTGTCTTGTCTTGTTGTGTATTGTCATGTCTTATATTGTCTTGTCTTGTCTTGTCTTGTCTTGTCTTGTCTTGTCTTGTCTTGTCTTGTCTTGTCCTGTCTTGTCATGTCTTGTCATGTCATGTCGTGTGTTGTGTTGTTTTGTCTTGTCTTGTTGTGTATTGTCATGTCTTATATTGTCTTGTCTTGTCTTGTCTTGTCTTGTCTCGTCTTGTCTTGTCTTCTCTTGTCTTGTCCTGTCCTGACGTGTGTTTTTGTCTTGTCTTGTCTTGTCATGTCGTGTGTTGTGTTGTTTTGTCTTGTCTTGTTGTGTATTGTCATGTCTTATATTGTCTTGTCTTGTCTTGTCTTGTTTTGTCTTGTCGTGTCTTGTCTTGTCTTGTCTTGTCTTGTCTTGTCTTGTCTTGTCTTGTCTTGTCTTGTCTTGTCTTGTCTTGTCTTGTCTTGTCTTGTCTTGTCTTGTCTTGTCTTGTCTTGTCTTGTCTTGTCTTGTCTTGTCTTGTCTTGTCTTGTCTTGTCGTGTCTTGTCTTGTCTTGTCTTGTCATGTCATGTCATGTCATGTCATATCGTGTGTTGTGTTGTTTTGTCTTGTCTTATTTTGTCTTGTCATGTCTTATCTTATCTTGTCTTGTCTTGTCTTGTCTTGTCTTGTCTTGTCTTGTCTTGTCTTTTCCTGTCCTGTCGTGTGTTGTGTTGTTTTGTCTTGTCTTGTCTTGTCTTGTCTTGTCTTGTCTTGTCTTGTCTTATCGTGTTTTGTCTTGTCTTGTCTCATCTTGTCTTGTCCTGTCATGTCATATCGTGTGTTGTGTTGTTTTGTCTTGTCTTATTTTGTCTTGTCATGTCTTATCTTGTCTTGTCTTGTCTTGTCTCATCTTGTCTTGTCCTGTCATGTCATATCGTGTGTTGTCTTGTCTTGTCTTGTCTCGTCTTGTCTTGTCTTCTCTTGTCTTGTCCTGTCCTGACGTGTGTTTTTGTCTTGTCTTGTCTTGTCATGTCGTGTGTTGTGTTGTTTTGTCTTGTCTTGTTGTGTATTGTCATGTCTTATATTGTCTTGTCTTGTCTTGTCTTGTTTTGTCTTGTCGTGTCTTGTCTTGTCTTGTCTTGTCTTGTCTTGTCTTGTCTTGTCTTGTCTTGTCTTGTCTTGTCTTGTCTTGTCTTGTCTTGTCTTGTCTTGTCTTGTTTTGTCTTGTCGTGTCTTGTCTTGTCTTGTCTTGTCTTGTCTTGTCTTGTCTTGTCTTGTCTTGTCTTGTCTTGTCTTGTCTTGTCTTGTCTTGTCTTGTCTTGTCTTGTCTTGTCTTGTCTTGTCTTGTCTTGTCTTGTCTTGTCTTGTCTTGTCTTGTCTTGTCTTGTCTTGTCTTGTCTTGTCTTGTCTTGTCTTGTCTTGTCTTGTCTTGTCTTGTCTTGTCTTGTCTTGTCTTGTCTTGTCTTGTCTTGTCTTGTCTTGTCTTGTCTTGTCTTGTCTTGTCTTGTCTTGTCTTGTCTTGTCTTGTCTTGTGTTGTCTTGTCTTGTCTTGTTTTATGTTGTCTTGTCTTGTCTTATCTTGTCTTGTCTTGTCTTGTCTTGTCTTGTCTTGTCTTGTCTTGTCTTGTCTTGTCTTGTCTTGTCTTGTCTTGTCTTGTTTTATGTTGTCTTGTCTTGTCTTGTCTTGTCTTGTCTTGTCTTGTCTTGTCTTGTCTTGTCTTGTCTTGTGTTGTCTTGTCTTGTCTTGTTTTATGTTGTCTTGTCTTGTCTTGTCTTGTCTTGTCTTGTCTTGTCTTGTCTTGTCTTGTTTTATGTTGTCTTGTCTTGTCTTGTCATGTCTTGTCTTGTCTTGTCTTGTCTTGTCTCATCTTGTCTTGTCCTGTCATGTCATATCGTGTGTTGTGTTGTTTTGTCTTGTCTTATTTTGTCTTGTCATGTCTTATCTTGTCTTGTCTTGTCTTGTCTCATCTTGTCTTGTCCTGTCATGTCATATCGTGTGTTGTGTTGTTTTGTCTTGTCTTATTTTGTCTTGTCATGTCTTATCTTGTCTTGTCTTGTCTTGTCTTGTCTTGTCTTGTCTTGTCTTGTCTTGTCTTGTCTTGTCTTGTCTTGTCTTGTCTTGTCTTGTCTTGTCTTGTCTTGTCTTGTGTTGTCTTGTCTTGTCTTGTCTTGTCTTGTCTTGTCTTGTCTTGTCTTGTCTTGTCTTGTCTTGTCTTGTGTTGTCTTGTCTTGTCTTGTCTTGTCTTGTCTTGTTTTATGTTGTCTTGTCTTGTCTTGTCATGTCTTGTCTTGTCTTGTCTTGTCTTGTCTTGTCTTGTCTTGTCTTGTCTTGTCTTGTCTTGTCTTGTCTTGTCTTGCCTTGTCTTGTCTTGTCTTGTCTTGTCTTGTCTTGTCTTGTCTTGTCTTGTCTTGTCTTGTCTTGTCTTGTCTTGTCTTGTCTTGTCTTGTCTTGTCTTGTCTTGTCTTGTCTTGTTTTGTCTTGTCTTGTCTTGTCTTGTCTTGTCTTGTCTTGTTTTGTCTTGTCTTGTCTTGTCTTGTCTTGTCTTGTCTTGTCTTGTCTTGTCTTGTCTTGTCTTGTCTTGTCTTGTCTTGTCTTGTCTTGTCCTGTCCTGTCTTGTCTTGTCTTGTCCTGTCCTGTCTTGTCTTGTCTTGTCTTGTCTTGTCTTGTCTTGTGTTGTCTTGTCTTGTCTTGTTTTATGTTGTCTTGTATTGTCTTGTTTTGTCATGTAATGTCATGTCATGTCGTGTGTTGTGTTGTTTTGTCTTGTCATGTCATGTCATGTCGTGTGTTGTGTTGTTTTGTCTTGTCTTGTTTTGTCTTGTCATGTCTTGTCTTGTCTTGTCATGTCTTGTCTTGTCTTGTCTTGTCTTGTCTTGTCTTGTCTTGTCTTGTCTTGTCTTGTCTTGTCTTGTCTTGTCTTGTCTTGTCTTGTCTTGTCTTGTCTTGTCTTGTCTTGTCTTGTCTTGTCTTGTCTTGTCTTGTCTTGTGTTGTCTTGTCTTGTCTTGTTTTATGTTGTCTTGTCTTGTCTTGTCTTGTCTTGTCTTGCCTTGTCTTGTCTTGTCTTGTCTTGTCTTGTCTCTTCCTGTCCTGTCCTGTGTTGTGTTGTTTTGTCTTGTCTTGTCTTATCGTGTCTTGTCTTGTCTTGTCTTGTCTTGTCTTGTCTTTTCCTGTCCTGTCGTGTGTTGTGTTGTTTTGTCTTGTCTTGTCTTGTCTTGTCTTGTCTTGTCTTGTCTTGTCTTGTCTTGTCTTGTCTTGTCTTGTCTTGTCTTGTCTTGTCTTGTCTTGTCTTGTCTTGTGTTGTCCTGTCGTGTGTTGTGTTGTTTTGTCTTGTCTTGTCATGTCATGTCATGTCGTGTCTTGTGTTGCTTTGTCTTGTCTTGTCTTGTCATGTCGTGTGTTGTGTTGTTTTGTCTTGTCTTGTTGTGTATTGTCATGTCTTATATTGTCTTGTCTTGTCTTGTCTTGTCTTGTCTTGTCTTGTCGTGTCTTGTCTTGTCTTGTCTTGTCTTGTCTTGTCTTGTCTTGTCTTGTCTTGTCTTGTCTTGTCTTGTCTTGTCTTGTCTTGTCTTGTCTTGTCTTGTCTTGTCTTGTCTTGTCTTGTCTTGTCTTGTCTTGTCTTGTTTTGTCTTGTCTTGTCTTGTCTTGTCTTGTCTTGTCTTGTCTTGTCTTGTCTTGTCTTGTCTTGTCTTGTCTTGTCTTGTCTTGTCTTGTCTTGTCTTGTCTTGTCTTGTGTTGTCTTGTCTTGTCTTGTCTTGTCTTGTCATGTCTTGTCTTGTCTTGTCTTGTCTTGTCTTGTCTTGTCTTGTCTTGTCTTGCCTTGTCTTGTCTTGTCTTGTCTTGCCTTGTCTTGCCTTGTCTTGTCTTGTCTTGTCTTGTCTTGTCTTGTCTTGTCTTGTCTTGTCTTGTCTTGTCTTGTCTTGTCTTGTCTTGTCTTGTCTTGTCTTGTCTTGTCTTGTCTTGTCTTGTCTTGTCTTGTCTTGTCTTGTCTTGTCTTGTCTTGTCTTGTCTTGTCTTGTCTTGTCTTGTCTTGTCTTGTCTTGTCTTGTCTTGTCTTGTCTTGTCTTGTCTTGTCTTGTCTTGTCTTGTCTTGTCTTGTTTTGTCTTGTCTTGTCTTGTCTTGTCTTGTCTTGTCTTGTTTTGTCTTGTCTTGTCTTGTCTTGTCTTGTCTTGTCTTGTCTTGTCTTGTCTTGTCTTGTCTTGTCTTGTCTTGTCTTGTCTTGTCCTGTCCTGTCTTGTCTTGTCTTGTCCTGTCCTGTCTTGTCTTGTCTTGTCTTGTCTTGTCTTGTCTTGTGTTGTCTTGTCTTGTCTTGTTTTATGTTGTCTTGTCTTGTCTTGTTTTGTCATGTAATGTCATGTCATGTCGTGTGTTGTGTTGTTTTGTCTTGTCTTGTTGTGTATTGTCATGTCTTATATTGTCTTGTCTTGTCTTGTCTTGTCTTGTCTCGTCTTGTCTTGTCTTCTCTTGTCTTGTCCTGTCCTGACGTGTGTTTTTGTCTTGTCTTGTCTTGTCATGTCGTGTGTTGTGTTGTTTTGTCTTGTCTTGTTGTGTATTGTCATGTCTTATATTGTCTTGTCTTGTCTTGTCTTGTTTTGTCTTGTCGTGTCTTGTCTTGTCTTGTCTTGTCTTGTCTTGTCTTGTCTTGTCTTGTCTTGTCTTGTCTTGTCTTGTCTTGTCTTGTCTTGTCTTGTCTTGTCTTGTCTTGTCTTGTCTTGTCTTGTCTTGTCTTGTCTTGTCTTGTCTTGTCTTGTCTTGTCTTGTCGTGTCTTGTCTTGTCTTGTCTTGTCATGTCATGTCATGTCATGTCATATCGTGTGTTGTGTTGTTTTGTCTTGTCTTATTTTGTCTTGTCATGTCTTATCTTATCTTGTCTTGTCTTGTCTTGTCTTGTCTTGTCTTGTCTTGTCTTGTCTTTTCCTGTCCTGTCGTGTGTTGTGTTGTTTTGTCTTGTCTTGTCTTGTCTTGTCTTGTCTTGTCTTGTCTTGTCTTATCGTGTTTTGTCTTGTCTTGTCTCATCTTGTCTTGTCCTGTCATGTCATATCGTGTGTTGTGTTGTTTTGTCTTGTCTTATTTTGTCTTGTCATGTCTTATCTTGTCTTGTCTTGTCTTGTCTCATCTTGTCTTGTCCTGTCATGTCATATCGTGTGTTGTCTTGTCTTGTCTTGTCTCGTCTTGTCTTGTCTTCTCTTGTCTTGTCCTGTCCTGACGTGTGTTTTTGTCTTGTCTTGTCTTGTCATGTCGTGTGTTGTGTTGTTTTGTCTTGTCTTGTTGTGTATTGTCATGTCTTATATTGTCTTGTCTTGTCTTGTCTTGTTTTGTCTTGTCGTGTCTTGTCTTGTCTTGTCTTGTCTTGTCTTGTCTTGTCTTGTCTTGTCTTGTCTTGTCTTGTCTTGTCTTGTCTTGTCTTGTCTTGTCTTGTCTTGTCTTGTTTTGTCTTGTCGTGTCTTGTCTTGTCTTGTCTTGTCTTGTCTTGTCTTGTCTTGTCTTGTCTTGTCTTGTCTTGTCTTGTCTTGTCTTGTCTTGTCTTGTCTTGTCTTGTCTTGTCTTGTCTTGTCTTGTCTTGTCTTGTCTTGTCTTGTCTTGTCTTGTCTTGTCTTGTCTTGTCTTGTCTTGTCTTGTCTTGTCTTGTCTTGTCTTGTCTTGTCTTGTCTTGTCTTGTCTTGTCTTGTCTTGTCTTGTCTTGTCTTGTCTTGTCTTGTCTTGTCTTGTCTTGTCTTGTCTTGTCTTGTCTTGTCTTGTGTTGTCTTGTCTTGTCTTGTTTTATGTTGTCTTGTCTTGTCTTATCTTGTCTTGTCTTGTCTTGTCTTGTCTTGTCTTGTCTTGTCTTGTCTTGTCTTGTCTTGTCTTGTCTTGTCTTGTCTTGTTTTATGTTGTCTTGTCTTGTCTTGTCTTGTCTTGTCTTGTCTTGTCTTGTCTTGTCTTGTCTTGTCTTGTGTTGTCTTGTCTTGTCTTGTTTTATGTTGTCTTGTCTTGTCTTGTCTTGTCTTGTCTTGTCTTGTCTTGTCTTGTCTTGTTTTATGTTGTCTTGTCTTGTCTTGTCATGTCTTGTCTTGTCTTGTCTTGTCTTGTCTCATCTTGTCTTGTCCTGTCATGTCATATCGTGTGTTGTGTTGTTTTGTCTTGTCTTATTTTGTCTTGTCATGTCTTATCTTGTCTTGTCTTGTCTTGTCTCATCTTGTCTTGTCCTGTCATGTCATATCGTGTGTTGTGTTGTTTTGTCTTGTCTTATTTTGTCTTGTCATGTCTTATCTTGTCTTGTCTTGTCTTGTCTTGTCTTGTCTTGTCTTGTCTTGTCTTGTCTTGTCTTGTCTTGTCTTGTCTTGTCTTGTCTTGTCTTGTCTTGTCTTGTCTTGTGTTGTCTTGTCTTGTCTTGTCTTGTCTTGTCTTGTCTTGTCTTGTCTTGTCTTGTCTTGTCTTGTCTTGTGTTGTCTTGTCTTGTCTTGTCTTGTCTTGTCTTGTTTTATGTTGTCTTGTCTTGTCTTGTCATGTCTTGTCTTGTCTTGTCTTGTCTTGTCTTGTCTTGTCTTGTCTTGTCTTGTCTTGTCTTGTCTTGTCTTGTCTTGCCTTGTCTTGTCTTGTCTTGTCTTGTCTTGTCTTGTCTTGTCTTGTCTTGTCTTGTCTTGTCTTGTCTTGTCTTGTCTTGTCTTGTCTTGTCTTGTCTTGTCTTGTCTTGTCTTGTCTTGTTTTGTCTTGTCTTGTCTTGTCTTGTCTTGTCTTGTCTTGTTTTGTCTTGTCTTGTCTTGTCTTGTCTTGTCTTGTCTTGTCTTGTCTTGTCTTGTCTTGTCTTGTCTTGTCTTGTCTTGTCTTGTCTTGTCCTGTCCTGTCTTGTCTTGTCTTGTCCTGTCCTGTCTTGTCTTGTCTTGTCTTGTCTTGTCTTGTCTTGTGTTGTCTTGTCTTGTCTTGTTTTATGTTGTCTTGTATTGTCTTGTTTTGTCATGTAATGTCATGTCATGTCGTGTGTTGTGTTGTTTTGTCTTGTCATGTCATGTCATGTCGTGTGTTGTGTTGTTTTGTCTTGTCTTGTTTTGTCTTGTCATGTCTTGTCTTGTCTTGTCATGTCTTGTCTTGTCTTGTCTTGTCTTGTCTTGTCTTGTCTTGTCTTGTCTTGTCTTGTCTTGTCTTGTCTTGTCTTGTCTTGTCTTGTCTTGTCTTGTCTTGTCTTGTCTTGTCTTGTCTTGTGTTGTCTTGTCTTGTCTTGTTTTATGTTGTCTTGTCTTGTCTTGTCTTGTCTTGTCTTGCCTTGTCTTGTCTTGTCTTGTCTTGTCTTGTCTCTTCCTGTCCTGTCCTGTGTTGTGTTGTTTTGTCTTGTCTTGTCTTATCGTGTCTTGTCTTGTCTTGTCTTGTCTTGTCTTGTCTTTTCCTGTCCTGTCGTGTGTTGTGTTGTTTTGTCTTGTCTTGTCTTGTCTTGTCTTGTCTTGTCTTGTCTTGTCTTGTCTTGTCTTGTCTTGTCTTGTCTTGTCTTGTCTTGTCTTGTCTTGTCTTGTGTTGTCCTGTCGTGTGTTGTGTTGTTTTGTCTTGTCTTGTCATGTCATGTCATGTCGTGTCTTGTGTTGCTTTGTCTTGTCTTGTCTTGTCATGTCGTGTGTTGTGTTGTTTTGTCTTGTCTTGTTGTGTATTGTCATGTCTTATATTGTCTTGTCTTGTCTTGTCTTGTCTTGTCTTGTCTTGTCGTGTCTTGTCTTGTCTTGTCTTGTCTTGTCTTGTCTTGTCTTGTCTTGTCTTGTCTTGTCTTGTCTTGTCTTGTCTTGTCTTGTCTTGTCTTGTCTTGTCTTGTCTTGTCTTGTCTTGTCTTGTCTTGTCTTGTCTTGTCTTGTTTTGTCTTGTCTTGTCTTGTCTTGTCTTGTCTTGTCTTGTCTTGTCTTGTCTTGTCTTGTCTTGTCTTGTCTTGTCTTGTCTTGTCTTGTCTTGTCTTGTCTTGTCTTGTCTTGTGTTGTCTTGTCTTGTCTTGTCTTGTCTTGTCATGTCTTGTCTTGTCTTGTCTTGTCTTGTCTTGTCTTGTCTTGTCTTGTCTTGCCTTGTCTTGTCTTGTCTTGTCTTGCCTTGTCTTGCCTTGTCTTGTCTTGTCTTGTCTTGTCTTGTCTTGTCTTGTCTTGTCTTGTCTTGTCTTGTCTTGTCTTGTCTTGTCTTGTCTTGTCTTGTCTTGTCTTGTCTTGTCTTGTCTTGTCTTGTCTTGTCTTGTCTTGTCTTGTCTTGTCTTGTCTTGTCTTGTCTTGTCTTGTCTTGTCTTGTCTTGTCTTGTCTTGTCTTGTCTTGTCTTGTCTTGTCTTGTCTTGTCTTGTCTTGTCTTGTCTTGTCTTGTCTTGTTTTGTCTTGTCTTGTCTTGTCTTGTCTTGTCTTGTCTTGTTTTGTCTTGTCTTGTCTTGTCTTGTCTTGTCTTGTCTTGTCTTGTCTTGTCTTGTCTTGTCTTGTCTTGTCTTGTCTTGTCCTGTCCTGTCTTGTCTTGTCTTGTCCTGTCCTGTCTTGTCTTGTCTTGTCTTGTCTTGTCTTGTCTTGTGTTGTCTTGTCTTGTCTTGTTTTATGTTGTCTTGTCTTGTCTTGTTTTGTCATGTAATGTCATGTCATGTCGTGTGTTGTCTTGTCTTGTCTTGTCTTGTCCTGTCCTGTCTTGTCTTGTCTTGTCCTGTCCTGTCTTGTCTTGTCTTGTCTTGTCTTGTCTTGTCTTGTGTTGTCTTGTCTTGTCTTGTTTTATGTTGTCTTGTCTTGTCTTGTTTTGTCATGTAATGTCATGTCATGTCGTGTGTTGTGTTGTTTTGTCTTGTCATGTCATGTCATGTCGTGTGTTGTGTTGTTTTGTCTTGTCTTGTTTTGTCTTGTCATGTCTTGTCTTGTCTTGTCATGTCTTGTCTTGTCTTGTCTTGTCTTGTCTTGTCTTGTCTTGTCTTGTCTTGTCTTGTCTTGTCTTGTCTTGTCTTGTCTTGTCTTGTCTTGTCTTGTCTTGTCTTGTCTTGTCTTGTCTTGTCTTGGCTTGTCTTGTGTTGTCTTGTCTTGTCTTGTCTTGTCTTGTCTTGTCTTGTCTTGTCTTGTCTTGTCTTGTCTTGTCTTGTCTTGTCTTGTCTTGTCTTGTCTTGTCTTGTCTTGTCTTGCCTTGTCTTGTCTTGCCTTGTCTTGTCTTGTCTTGTCTTGTCTTGTCTTGTCTTGTCTTGTCTTGTCTTGTCTTGTCTTGTCTTGTCTTGTCTTGTCTTGTCTTGTCTTGTCTTGTCTTGTCTTGTCTTGTCTTGTCTTGTCTTGTCTTGTCTTGTCTTGTCTTGTCTTGTCTTGTCTTGTCTTGTCTTGTCTTGTCTTGTCTTGTCTTGTCTTGTCTTGTCTTGTCTTGTCTTGTCCTGTCCTGTCGTGTGTTGTGTTGTTTTGTCTTGTCTTGTTATGTCATGTCATGTCGTGTCTTGTGTTGCTTTGTCTTGTCTTGTCTTGTTTTGTCTTGTCATGTCTTGTCTTGTCTTGTCTTGTCTTATCGTGTCTTGTCTTGTCTTGTCTCATCTTGTCTTGTCCTGTCATGTCATATCGTGTGTTGTGTTGTTTTGTCTTGTCTTATTTTGTCTTGTCATGTCTTATCTTGTCTTGTCTTGTCTTGACTTGTCTTGTCTTGTCTTGTCTTGTCTTGTCTTGTCTTGTCTTGTCTTGTCTTGTCTTGTCTTGTCTTGTCTTGTCTTGTCTTGTCTTGTCTTGTCTTGTCTTGTCTTGTCTTGTCTTGTCTTGTCTTGTCTTGTGTTGTCTTGTCTTGTCTTGTCTTGTTTTATGTTGTCTTGTCTTGTCTTGTCTTGTCTTGTCTTGTCTTGTCTTGTCTTGTCTTGTCTTGTCTTGTCTTGTCTTGTCTTGTCTTGTCTTGTCTTGTCTTGTCTTGTCTTGTCTTGTCTTGTCCTGTCCTGTGTTGTGTTGTCTTGTCTTGTCTTGTCTTGTCTTATCGTGTCTTGTCTTGTCTTGTCTTGTCTTGTCTTGTCTTGTCTTGTCTTGTCTTGTCTTGTCTTGTCTTGTCTTGTCTTGTCTTGTCTTGTCCTGTCCTGTCGTGTGCTGTGTTGTTTTGTCTTGTCTTGTCTTGTCTTGTCTTGTCTTGTCTTGTCTTGTCTTGTCTTGTCTTGTCTTGTCTTGTCTTGTCTTATCGTGTCTTGTCTTGTCTTGTCTCATCTTGTCTTGTCCTGTCATGTCATATCGTGTGTTGTGTTGTTTTGTCTTGTCTTATTTTGTCTTGTCATGTCTTATCTTGTCTTGTCTTGTCTTGTCTTGTCTTGTCTTGTCTTGTCTTGTCTTGTCTTGTCTTGTCTTGTCTTGTCTTGTCTTGTCTTGTCTTGTCTTGACTTGTCTTGTCTTGTCTTGTCTTGTCTTGTCTTGTCTTGTCTTGTCTTGTCCTGTCCTGTCGTGTGTTGTGTTGTTTTGTCTTGTCTTGTTATGTCATGTCATGTCGTGTCTTGTGTTGCTTTGTCTTGTCTTGTCTTGTTTTGTCTTGTCATGTCTTGTCTTGTCTTGTCTTGTCTTATCGTGTCTTGTCTTGTCTTGTCTCATCTTGTCTTGTCCTGTCATGTCATATAGTGTGTTGTGTTGTTTTGTCTTGTCTTATTTTGTCTTGTCATGTCTTATCTTGTCTTGTCTTGTCTTGTCTTGTCTTGTCTTGTCTTGTCTTGTCTTGTCTTGTCTTGTCTTGTCTTGTCTTGTCTTGTCTTGTCTTGTCTTGTCTTGTCTTGTCTTGTCTTGTCTTGTGTTGTCTTGTCTTGTCTTGTCTTGTTTTATGTTGTCTTGTCTTGTCTTGTTTTATGTTGTCTTGTCTTGTCTTGTCTTGTCTTGTCTTGTCTTGTCTTGTCTTGTCTCGTCTTGTCTTGTCTTCTCTTGTCTTGTCCTGTCCTGACGTGTGTTTTTGTCTTGTCTTGTCTTGTCATGTCGTGTGTTGTGTTGTTTTGTCTTGTCTTGTTGTGTATTGTCATGTCTTATATTGTCTTGTCTTGTCTTGTCTTGTTTTGTCTTGTCGTGTCTTGTCTTGTCTTGTCTTGTCTTGTCTTGTCTTGTCTTGTCTTGTCTTGTCTTGTCTTGTCTTGTCTTGTCTTGTCTTGTCTTGTCTTGTCTTGTCTTGTTTTGTCTTGTCGTGTCTTGTCTTGTCTTGTCTTGTCTTGTCTTGTCTTGTCTTGTCTTGTCTTGTCTTGTCTTGTCTTGTCTTGTCTTGTCTTGTCTTGTCTTGTCTTGTCTTGTCTTGTCTTGTCTTGTCTTGTCTTGTCTTGTCTTGTCTTGTCTTGTCTTGTCTTGTCTTGTCTTGTCTTGTCTTGTCTTGTCTTGTCTTGTCTTGTCTTGTCTTGTCTTGTCTTGTCTTGTCTTGTCTTGTCTTGTCTTGTCTTGTCTTGTGTTGTCTTGTCTTGTCTTGTTTTATGTTGTCTTGTCTTGTCTTATCTTGTCTTGTCTTGTCTTGTCTTGTCTTGTCTTGTCTTGTCTTGTCTTGTCTTGTCTTGTCTTGTCTTGTCTTGTCTTGTCTTGTCTTGTTTTATGTTGTCTTGTCTTGTCTTGTCTTGTCTTGTCTTGTCTTGTCTTGTCTTGTGTTGTCTTGTCTTGTCTTGTTTTATGTTGTCTTGTCTTGTCTTGTCTTGTCTTGTCTTGTCTTGTCTTGTCTTGTCTTGTTTTATGTTGTCTTGTCTTGTCTTGTCATGTCTTGTCTTGTCTTGTCTTGTCTTGTCTCATCTTGTCTTGTCCTGTCATGTCATATCGTGTGTTGTGTTGTTTTGTCTTGTCTTATTTTGTCTTGTCATGTCTTATCTTGTCTTGTCTTGTCTTGTCTCATCTTGTCTTGTCCTGTCATGTCATATCGTGTGTTGTGTTGTTTTGTCTTGTCTTATTTTGTCTTGTCATGTCTTATCTTGTCTTGTCTTGTCTTGTCTTGTCTTGTCTTGTCTTGTCTTGTCTTGTCTTGTCTTGTCTTGTCTTGTCTTGTCTTGTCTTGTCTTGTGTTGTCTTGTCTTGTCTTGTCTTGTCTTGTCTTGTCTTGTCTTGTCTTGTCTTGTCTTGTCTTGTGTTGTCTTGTCTTGTCTTGTCTTGTCTTGTCTTGTTTAATGTTGTCTTGTCTTGTCTTGTCATGTCTTGTCTTGTCTTGTCTTGTCTTGTCTTGTCTCATCTTGTCTTGTCCTGTCATGTCATATCGTGTGTTGTCTTGTCTTGTCTTGTCTTGTCTTGTCTCGTCTTGTCTTGTCTTCTCTTGTCTTGTCCTGTCCTGACGTGTGTTTTTGTCTTGTCTTGTCATGTCGTGTGTTGTGTTGTTTTGTCTTGTCTTGTCATGTCATGTCATGTCGTGTCTTGTGTTGCTTTGTCTTGTCTTGTCTTGTCATGTCGTGTTGTTTTGTCTTGTCTTGTTGTGTATTGTCATGTCTTATATTGTCTTGTCTTGTCTTGTCTTGTCTTGTCTTGTCTTGTCTTGTCTTGTCTTGTCTTGTCTTGTCTTGTCTTGTCATATCTTGTCTTGTCTTGTCTTGTATTGTCTTGTCTTGTTTTGTCTTGTCTTGTCTTGTCTTGTCTTGTCTTGTCATGTCATGTCATGTCATATCGTGTGTTGTGTTGTTTTGTCTTGTCTTATTTTGTCTTGTCATGTCTTATCTTGTCTTGTCTTGTCTTGTCTTGTCTTGTCTTGTCTTGTCTTGTCTTGTCTTGTCTTGTCTTATCGTGTCTTGTCTTGTCTTGTCTCATCTTGTCTTGTCCTGTCATGTCATATCGTGTGTTATGTTGTTTTGTCTTGTCTTATTTTGTCTTGTCATGTCTTATCTTGTCTTGTCTTGTCTTGTCTTGTCATGTCATGTCATATCATATCGTGTGTTGTGTTGTTTTGTCTTGTCTTATTTTGTCTTGTCTTGTCATGTCTTATCTTGTCTTGTCTTGTCTTGTCTTGTCTTGTCTTGTCTTGTCTTGTGATGTCATGTCATGTCGTGTGGTGTGTTGTTTTGTCTTGTCATGTCATGTCTTGTCTTGTCTTGTCTTGTCATGTCTTGTCTTGTCTTGTCTTGTCTTGTCTTGTCTTGTCTTGTCTTGTCTTGTCTTGTCATGTCTTGTCTTGTCTTGTCTTGCCTTGTCTTGTCTTGTCTTGTCTTGTCGTGTGTTGTGTTGTTTTGTCTTGTCATGTCTTGTCTTGTCTTGTCTTGTCTTGTCTTGTCTTGTCTTGTGATGTCATGTCATGTCGTGTGGTGTGTTGTTTTGTCTTGTCATGTCATGTCTTGTCTTGTCTTGTCTTGTCATGTCTTGTCTTGTCTTGTCTTGCTTTGTCTTGTCATGTCTTATATTGTCTTGTCTTGTCTTGTCATGTCGTGTGTTGTCTTGTCTTGTCTTGTCTTGTCTTGTCTTGTCTTGTCTTGTCTTGTCTTGTCTTGTCTTGTCTTGTCTTGTCTTGTCTTGTCTTGTCTTGTCTTGCCTTGTCTTGTCTTGTCTTGTCTTGTCTAGTCTTGTCTTGTCTTGTCTTGTCTTGTCTTGTCTTGTCTTGTCTTGTCTTGTCTTGTCTTGTCTTGTCTTGTCTTGTCTTGTCTTGTATTGTCTTGTCTTGTCTTGTCTTGTCTTGTCTTGTCTTGTCTTGTCTTGTCTTGTCTTGTCTTGTCTTGTCTTGTCTTGTGATGTCATGTCATGTCGTGTGTTGTGTTGTTTTGTCTTGTCTTGTTTTGTCTTGTCTTGTCTTGTCTTGTCTTGTCTTGTCTTGTCTTGTCTTGTCTTGTCTTGTCATGTCATGTGTTGTGTTGTTTTGTCTTGTCATGTCTTGTCTTGTCTTGTCTTGTCTTGTCTTGTCTTGTGATGTCATGTCATGTCGTGTGGTGTGTTGTTTTGTCTTGTCATGTCATGTCTTGTCTTGTCTTGTCTTGTCATGTCTTGTCTTGTCTTGTCTTGTCTTGTTTTGTCTTGTTTTGTCTTGTTTTGTCTTGCTTTGTCTTGTCATGTCTTGTCCTGTCCTGTCGTGTGTTGTGTTGTTTTGTCTTGTCTTGTGTTGTTTTGTCGTGTCATGTCTTGTCTTGTCTTGTCTTGTCTTGTCTTGTCTTGTCATGTCGTGTGTTGTGTTGTTTTGTCTTGTCTTGTCTTGTCTTGTCTTGTCTTGTCCTGCCCTGTCTTGTCTTGTCTTGTCTTGTCTTGTCCTGTCTTGTCTTGTCTTGTCTTGTCTTGTCTTGTCTTGTCTTGTCTTGTCTTGTCTTGTCTTGTCTTGTCTTGTCTTGTCTTGTCTTGTCTTGTGATGTCATGTCATGTCGTGTGTTGTTTTGTCTTGTCTTGTCTTGTTTTGTCTTGTCATGCCTTGTCTTGTCTTGTCTTGTCTTGTCTTGTCTTGTCTTGTCTTGTCTTGTCTTGTCTTGTCTTGTCTTGTCTTGTCTTGTCTTGTCTTGTCTTGTCTTGTCTTGTCTTGTCTTGTCTTGTCTTGTCTTGTCTTGTCTTGTCTTGTCTTGTCTTGTCTTGTCTTGTCCTGCCCTGTCTTGTCTTGTCTTGTCTTGTCTTGTCCTGTCTTGTCTTGTCTTGTCACGTCTTGTCTTGTTTTGTCTTGCCTTGTCTTGTCTTGTCTTGTCGTGTCCTGTCCTGACGTGTGTTGTGTTGTTTTGTCTTGTCTTGTTTTGTCTTGTTTTGTCTTGTTTTGTCTTGTCTTGTCTTGTCTTGTCTTGTTTTATGTTGTCATGTAATGTCATGTTGTGTGTTGTGTTGTTTTGTCTTATCTTGTCTTGTCTTGTCTTGTCTTGTGATGTCATGTCATGTCGTGTGCTGTGTTGTTTTGTCTTGTCATGTCTTGTCTTGTTTTGTCTTGTCTTGTCTTGTTTTATGTTGTCATGTAATGTCATGTCATGTGTTGTGTTGTTTTGTCTTGTCTTGTCTTCTCTTGTCTTGTCTTGTCTTGTCATGTCGTGTGTTGTGTTGTTTTGTCTTGTCATGTCTTATATTGTCTTGTCTTGTCTTGTCTTGTCTAGTCTTGTCTTGTCTTGTCTTGTCTTGTCTTGTTTTTCTTGTTTTGTCTTGTCTTGTCTTGTCTTGTTTTGTCATGTAATGTCATGTCGTGTGTTGTGTTGTTTTGTCTTGTCTTGTGTTGTTTTGTCGTGTCTTGTCTTGTCTTGTCTTGTCTTGTCTTGTCTTGTCTTGTGTTGTCTTGTGTTGTCTTGTGTTGTCTTGTCTTGTCCTGTCTTGTCTTGTCTTGTCTTGTCATGTCTTGTCTTGTCTTGTCTTGCCTTGTCTTGTCTTGTCTTGTCTTGTCTTGTCTTGTCCGGTCCTGACGTGTGTTGTGTTGTTTTGTCTTGTCTTGCTTTGTCTTGTCATGTCTTATCTTGTCTTGTCTTGTCTTGTCTTGTGATGTCATGTCATGTCGTGTGTTGTCTTGTCTTGTCTTGTCTTGTCTTGTCTTGTCTTGTCTTTTCTTGTCTTGTCTTGTCTTGTCTTGTCTTGTCTTGCATTGTCTTGTCTTGTCTTGTCTTGTCATGTCTTGTCTTGTCTTGTCTTGTCTTGTCTTGTCTTGTCTTGTCTTGTCTTGTCTTGTCTTGTCTTGTCTTGTCTTGTCTTGTCTTGTCTTGTCTTGTCTTGTCTTGTTTTATGTTGTCATGTAATGTCATGTCGTGTGTTGTGTTGTTTTGTCTTATCTTGTCTTGTCTTGTCTTGTCTTGTGATGTCATGTCATGTCGTGTGCTGTGTTGTTTTGTCTTGTCATGTCTTGTCTTGTTTTGTCTTGTCTTGTCTTGTTTTATGTTGTCATGTAATGTCATGTCATGTGTTGTGTTGTTTTGTCTTGTCTTGTCTTCTCTTGTCTTGTCTTGTCTTGTCATGTCGTGTGTTGTGTTGTTTTGTCTTGTCATGTCTTATATTGTCTTGTCTTGTCTTGTCTTGTCTTGTCTTCTTTTTCTTGTTTTGTCTTGTCTTGTCTTGTTTTGTCATGTAATGTCATGTCGTGTGTTGTGTTGTTTTGTCTTGTCTTGTGTTGTTTTGTCGTGTCTTGTCTTGTCTTGTCTCTTCTTGTCTTGTGTTGTCTTGTGTTGTCTTGTCTTGTCCTGTCTTGTCTTGTCTTGTCTTGTCATGTCTTGTCTTGTCTTGTCTTGCCTTGTCTTGTCTTGTCTTGTCTTGTCCTGTCCTGACGTGTGTTGTGTTGTTTTGTCTTGTCTTGCTTTGTCTTGTCATGTCTTATCTTGTCTTGTCTTGTCTTGTCTTGTGATGTCATGTCATGTCGTGTGTTGTGTTGTTTTGTCTTGTCTTGTCTTGTCTTGTCTTGTCTTGTGATGTCATGTCATGTCGTGTGTTGTGTTGTCTTGTCTTGCCTTGTCTTGTCTTGTCTTGTCTTGTCCTGTCCTGACGTGTGTTGTGTTGTTTTGTCTTGTCTTGCTTTGTCTTGTCATGTCTTATCTTGTCTTGTCTTGTCTTGTGATGTCATGTCATGTCGTGTGTTGTGTTGTTTTGTCTTGTCTTGTCTTGTCTTGTCTTGTCTTGTCTGATATTGTCTTGTCTTGTCTTGTCTTGTCTTGTCTTGTGATGTCATGTCATGTGTTGTGTTGTTTTGTCTTGTCATGTCTTGTATTGTCTTGTCTTGTCTTGTTTTATGTTGTCTTGTCTTGTCTTGTTTTGTCATGTAATGTCATGTCATGTCGTGTGTTGTCTTGTCTTGTCTTGTCTTGTCCTGTCCTGTCTTGTCTTGTCTTGTCCTGTCCTGTCTTGTCTTGTCTTGTCTTGTCTTGTCTTGTCTTGTGTTGTCTTGTCTTGTCTTGTTTTATGTTGTCTTGTCTTGTCTTGTTTTGTCATGTAATGTCATGTCATGTCGTGTGTTGTGTTGTTTTGTCTTGTCATGTCATGTCATGTCGTGTGTTGTGTTGTTTTGTCTTGTCTTGTTTTGTCTTGTCATGTCTTGTCTTGTCTTGTCATGTCTTGTCTTGTCTTGTCTTGTCTTGTCTTGTCTTGTCTTGTCTTGTCTTGTCTTGTCTTGTCTTGTCTTGTCTTGTCTTGTCTTGTCTTGTCTTGTCTTGTCTTGTCTTGTCTTGTCTTGTCTTGGCTTGTCTTGTGTTGTCTTGTCTTGTCTTGTCTTGTCTTGTCTTGTCTTGTCTTGTCTTGTCTTGTCTTGTCTTGTCTTGTCTTGTCTTGTCTTGTCTTGTCTTGTCTTGTCTTGTCTTGTCTTGTCTTGTCTTGTCTTGTCTTGTCTTGTCTTGTCTTGTCTTGTCTTGTCTTGTCTTGTCTTGTCTTGTCTTGTCTTGTCTTGTCTTGTCTTGTCTTGTCTTGTCTTGTCTTGTCTTGTCTTGTCTTGTCTTGTCTTGTCTTGTCATGTCTTGTCTTTTCTTGTCTTGTCTTGTATTGTGATGTCATGTCATGTCGTGTGTTGTGTTGTTTTGTCTTGTCTTGTTTTGTCTTGTCATGTCTTGTCTTGTCTTGTCTTGTCTTGTCTTGTCTTGTCTTGTCATGTCATGTCTTGTCTTGTCTTGTCTTGTCATGTCTTGTCTTGTCTTGTCTTGTCTTGTCTCGTCTTGTCTTGTCTTGTCTTGTCATGTCATGTCTTGTCTTGTCTTGTCTTGTCATGTCTTGTCTTGTCTTGTCTTGTCTTGTCTCGTCTTGTCTTGTCTTGTCTTGTCTTGTCATGTCGTGTGTTGTGTTGTTTTGTCTTGTCTTGTTTTGTCTTGTCATGTCTTGTCTTGTCATGTCTTGTCTTGTCTTGTCTTGTCTTGTCTTGTCTTGTCTTGTCTTGTCTTGTCTTGTCTTGTCTTGTCTTGTCTTGTCTTGTCATGTCATGTCGTGTGTTGTGTTGTTTTGTCTTGTCATGTCATGTCATGTCGTGTGTTGTGTTGTTTTGTCTTGTCTTGTTTTGTCTTGTCATGTCTTGTCTTGTCTTGTCATGTCTTGTCTTGTCTTGTCTTGTCTTGTCTTGTCATGTCATGTCTTGTCTTGTCTTGTCTTGTCATGTCTTGTCTTGTCTTGTCTTGTCTTGTCTCGTCTTGTCTTGTCTTGTCTTGTCTTGTCTTGTCTTGTCTTGTCTTGTCTCGTGTTGTCTTCTCTTGTCTTGTCTTGTCTTGTCTTGTCTTGTCTTGTCTTGTCTTGTGATGTCATGTCATGTGTTGTGTTGTTTTGTCTTGTCATGTCTTGTCTTGTCTTGTCTTGTCTTGTCTTGTCTTGTCTTGTCTTGTCTTGTCTTGTCTTGTCTTGTCTTGTCTTGTCTTGTCTTGTCTTGTCTTGTCTTGTCTTGTCTTGTCTTGTCTTGTCTTGTCTTGTCTTGTCTTGTCTTGTCTTGTCTTGTCATGTCTTGTCTTTTCTTGTCTTGTCTTGTATTGTGATGTCATGTCATGTCGTGTGTTGTGTTGTTTTGTCTTGTCTTGTTTTGTCTTGTCATGTCTTGTCTTGTCTTGTCTTGTCTTGTCTTGTCTTGTCTTGTCCTGCCCTGTCTTGTCTTGTTTTGTCTTGTCATATCTTATCTTTTCTTGTCTTGTCTTGTCATGTCGTGTGTTGTGTTGTTTTGTCTTGTCATGTCTTATATTGTCTAGTCTTGTCTTGTCATGTCGTGTGTTGTGTTGTTTTGTCATTTCTTGTCTTGTCTTGTCTTGTCTTGTCTTGTCTTGTCTTGTCTTGTCTTGTCTTTTCTTGTCTTGTCTTGTCTTGTCTTGTCTTGTCTTGTGATGTCATGTCATGTGTTGTGTTGTTTTGTCTTGTCATGTCTTGTCTTGTCTTGTCTTGTCTTGTCTTGTGATGTCATGTCATGTCGTGTGGTGTGTTGTTTTGTCTTGTCATGTCATGTCTTGTCTTGTCTTGTCTTGTCATGTCTTGTCTTGTCTTGTCTTGTCTTGTCTTGTCTTGTCTTGTCTTGTCTTGTCTTGTCTTGTCTTGTCTTGTCTTGTCTTGTCTTGTCTTGTCTTCTCTTGTCTTGTCTTGTCTTGTCTTGTCTTGTGATGTCATGTCATGTGTTGTGTTGTTTTGTCTTGTCATGTCTTGTCTTGTCTTGTCTTGTCTTGTCTTGTCTTGTCTTGTCTTGTCTTGTCTTGTCTTGTCTTGTCTTGTCTTGTCATGTCTTGTCTTGTCTTGTCTTGTCTTGTCTTGTGATGTCATGTCATGTCGTTTGGTGTGTTGTTTTGTCTTGTCATGTCATGTCTTGTCTTGTCTTGTCTTGTCTTGTGATGTCATGTCATGTCGTGTGGTGTGTTGTTTTGTCTTGTCATGTCATGTCTTGTCTTGTCTTGTCTTGTCATGTCTTGTCATGTCTTGTCTTGTCTTGTCTTGTCTTGTCTTGTCTTGTCTTGTCTTGTCTTGTCTTGTCTTGTCTTGTCTTGTCTTGTCTTGTCTTGTCTTGTCTTGTCTTGTCTTGTGATGTCATGTCATGTCGTGTGGTGTGTTGTTTTGTCTTGTCATGTCATGTCTTGTCTTGTCTTGTCTTGTCATGTCTTGTCTTGTCTTGTCTTGTCTTGTCTTGTCTTGTCATGTCTTGTCTTGTCTTGTCTTGTCTTGTCTTGTCATGTCTTGTCTTGTCTTGTCTTGTCTTGTCATGGCATGTCTTGTCTTGTCTTGTCTTGTCTTGTCTTGTCTTGTCTTGTCTTGTCTTGTCTTGTCTTGTCTTGTCTTGTCTTGTCTTGTCTTGTCTTGTCTTGTCTTGTCTTGTCTTGTCTTGTCTTGTCTTGTCTTGTCTTGTCTTGTCTTGTCTTGTCTTGTCTTGTCTTGTCTTGTCTTGTCTTGTGATGTCATGTCATGTCGTGTGGTGTGTTGTTTTGTCTTGTCATGTCATGTCTTGTCTTGTCTTGTCATGTCTTGTCTTGTCTTGTCTTGTCTTGTCTTGTCTTGTCTTGTCTTGTCTTGTCTTGTCTTGTCTTGTCTTGTCTTGTCTTGTCTTGTCTTGTCTTGTCTTGTCTTGTCTTGTCTTGTCTTGTCTTGTCTTCTCTTGTCTTGTCTTGTCTTGTCTTGTCTTGTGATGTCATGTCATGTGTTGTGTTGTTTTGTCTTGTCATGTCTTGTCTTGTCTTGTCTTGTCTTGTCTTGTCTTGTGATGTCATGTCATGTCGTGTGGTGTGTTGTTTTGTCTTGTCATGTCATGTCTTGTCTTGTCTTGTCTTGTCTTGTCTAGGCTTGTCTTGTCTTGTCTTGTCTTGTCTTGTCTTGTCTTGTCTTGTCTTGTCTTGTCTTGTCTTGTCATGTCTTGTCTTGTCTTGTCTTGCCTTGTCTTGTCTTGTCTTGTCTTGTCGTGTGTTGTGTTGTTTTGTCTTGTCATGTCTTGTCTTGTCTTGTCTTGTCCTGTCCTGTCTTGTCTTGTCATGTCATGTCATATCATGTCATGTCATATCATGTCGTGTGTTGTGTTGTCTTGTCTTGTCTTGTTTTGTCTTGTCATGTCTTGACTTGTCTTGTCTTGTCCTGTCTTGTCTTGTCTTGTCTTGTCTTGTCATGTCTTGTCTTGTCTTGTCTTGTCTTGTCTTGTCTTGTCTTGCCTTGTCTTGTCTTGTCTTGTCTTGTCTTGTCTTGTCTTGTCTTGTCTTGTCTTGTCTTGTCTTGTCTTGTCTTGTCTTGTCTTGTCTTGTCTTGTCTTGTCTTGTCTTGTCTTGTCTTGTCTTGTCTTGTCTTGTCTTGTCTTGTCTTGTCTTGTCTTGTCTTGTCTTGTCTTGTCTTGTCCTGTCTTGGCCTGTCCTGACGTGTGTTGTGTTGTTTTGTCTTGTCTTGTCTTGTTTTGTCTTGTTTTGTCTTGCTTTGTCTTGTCATGTCTTGTCCTGTCCTGTCGTGTGTTGTGTTGTTTTGTCTTGTCTTGTGTTGTTTTGCCGTGTCATGTCTTGTCTTGTCTTGTCTTGTCTTGTCTTGTCCTGTCCTGTCGTGTGTTGTGTTGTTTTGTCTTGTCTTGTGTTGTTTTGCCTTGTCTTGTCTTGTCTTGTCTTGTCTTGTCTTGTCTTGTCTTGTCTTGTCTTGTCTTGTCTTGTCTTGTCTTGTCTTGTCTTGTCTTGTCTTGTCTTGTCTTGTCTTGTCTTGTCTTGTCTTGTCTTGTCTTGTCTTGTCTTGTCTTGTCTTGTCTTGTCTTGTCTTGTCTTGTCTTGTCTTGTCTTGTCTTGTCTTGTCTTGTCTTGTCTTGTCTTGTCTTGTCTTGTCTTGTCTTGTCTTGTCTTGTCTTGTCTTGTCTTGTCTTGTCTTGTCTTGTCTTGTCTTGTCTTGTCTTGTCTTGTCTTGTCTTGTCTTGTCTTGTCTTGTCTTGTCTTGTCTTGTCTTGTCTTGTCTTGTCTTGTCTTGTCTTGTGTTGTTTTGTCTTGTCTTGTTTTGTCTTGTCTTGTTTTGTCTTGTTTTGTCTTGTCTTGTCTTGTCTTGTCTTGTCTTGTTTTATGTTGTCATGTAATGTCATGTCGTGTGTTGTGTTGTTTTGTCTTATCTTGCCTTGTCTTGTGATGTCATGTCATGTCGTGTGCTGTGTTGTTTTGTCTTGTCATGTCTTGTCTT
The DNA here is from genome assembly GCF_028554725.1 of Zeugodacus cucurbitae. Lineage (NCBI taxonomy): Eukaryota > Metazoa > Arthropoda > Insecta > Diptera > Tephritidae > Zeugodacus > Zeugodacus cucurbitae. The sequence goes on along the minus strand of NC_071672.1, from coordinate 20,861,348 downwards.
GTTTTGTCTTGTCTTGTCTTGTTTTATGTTGTCATGTAATGTCATGTCGTGTGTTGTGTTGTTTTGTCTTGTCTTGTCTTGTCTTGTCTTGTCTTGTCTTGTCTTGTCTTGTCTTGTCTTGTCTTGTCTTGTCTTGTGATATCATGTCATGTCGTGTGTTGTGTTGTTTTGTCTTGTCTTGTTTTGTCTTGTCATGCCTTGTCTTGTCTTGTCTTGTCTTGTCTTGTTTTGTCTTGTCATGTCTTGTCATGTCTTGTCTTGTCTTGTCTTGTCTTGTCTTGTCTTGTCTTGTCTCGTCTTGTCTTGTCTTGTATTGTCTTGTCTTGTTTTGTCTTGTCTTGTCTTGTCATGTCATGTCATGTCATGTCGTGTGTTGTGTTGTGTTGTTTTGTCTTGTCTTATTTTGTCTTATTTTGTCTTATCTTGTCTTGTCTTGTCTTGTCTTGTCTTGTCTTGTCTTGTCTTGTCTTGTCTTGTCTTGTCTTATCTGGTCTTGTCTTGTCTTGTCTTGTCTTGTCTTGTCTTGTCTTGTCTTGTCTTGTCTTGTCTTGTCTTGTCTTGTCTTGTCTTGTCTTGTCTTGTCTTGTCTTGTCTTGTCTTGTCTTGTCTTGTCTTGTCTTGTCTTGTCTTGTCTTGTCTTGTCTTGTCTTGTCTTGTCTTGTCTTGTCTTGTCTTGTCTTGTCTTGTCTTGTCTTGTCTTGTCTTGTCTTGTCTTGTCTTGTCTTGTCTTGTCTTGTCTTGTCTTGTCTTGTCTTGTCTTGTCTTGTCTTGTCTTGTCTTGTCTTGTCTTGTCTTGTCTTGTCTTGTCTTGTCTTGTCTTGTCTTGTCTTGTCTTGTCTTGTCTTGTCTTGTCTTGTCTTGTCTTGTCTTGTCTTGTCTTGTCTTGTCTTGTCTTGTCTTGTCTTGTCTTGTCTTGTCTTGTCTTGTCTTGTCTTGTCTTGTCTTGTCTTGTCTTGTCTTGTCTTGTCCTGTCTTGGCCTGTCCTGACGTGTGTTGTGTTGTTTTGTCTTGTCTTGTCTTGTTTTGTCTTGTTTTGTCTTGCTTTGTCTTGTCATGTCTTGTCCTGTCCTGTCGTGTGTTGTGTTGTTTTGTCTTGTCTTGTGTTGTTTTGCCGTGTCATGTCTTGTCTTGTCTTGTCTTGTCTTGTCCTGTCCTGTCGTGTGTTGTGTTGTTTTGTCTTGTCTTGTCATGTCGTGTGTTGTCTTGTCTTGTCTTGTCATGTCTTATATTGTCTTGTCTTGTCTTGTCATGTCATGTCATGTCATGTCGTGTGTTGTGTTGTTTTGTCTTGTCTTGTTTTGTCTTGTCATGTCTTGTCATGTCTTGTCTTGTCTTGTCTTGTCTTGTCTTGTCTTGTCTCGTCTTGTCTTGTCTTGTATTGTCTTGTCTTGTTTTGTCTTGTCTTGTCTTGTCATGTCATGTCTTGTCATGTCGTGTGTTGTGTTGTTTTGTCTTGTCTTGTCTTGTCTTGTCTTGTCTTGTCTTGTCTTGTCTTGTCTTGTCTTGTCTTGTCTTGTCTTGTCTTGTCTTGTCTTGTCTTGTCTTGTCTTGTCTTGTCTTGTCATGTCGTGTGTTGTGTTGTTTTGTCTTGTCTTGTCTTGTCTTGTCTTGTCTTGTCTTGTCTTGTCTTGTCTTGTCTTGTCTTGTCTTGTCTTGTCTTGTCTTGTCTTGTCTTGTCTTGTCTTGTCTTGTCTTGTCTTGTCTTGTCTTGTCTTGTCTTGTCTTGTCTTGTCTTGTCTTGTCTTGTCTTGTCTTGTCTTGTCTTGTCTTGTCTTGTCTTGTCTTGTCTTGTCTTGTCTTGTCTTGTCTTGTCTTGTCTTGTCTTGTCTTGTGTTGTTTTGTCTTGTCTTGTTTTGTCTTGTCTTGTTTTGTCTTGTTTTGTCTTGTCTTGTCTTGTCTTGTCTTGTCTTGTTTTATGTTGTCATGTAATGTCATGTCGTGTGTTGTGTTGTTTTGTCTTATCTTGCCTTGTCTTGTGATGTCATGTCATGTCGTGTGCTGTGTTGTTTTGTCTTGTCATGTCTTGTCTTGTTTTGTCTTGTCTTGTCTTGTTTTATGTTGTCATGTAATGTCATGTCGTGTGTTGTGTTGTTTTGTCTTGTCTTGTCTTGTCTTGTCTTGTCTTGTCTTGTCTTGTGATATCATGTCATGTCGTGTGTTGTGTTGTTTTGTCTTGTCTTGTTTTGTCTTGTCATGCCTTGTCTTGTCTTGTCTTGTCTTGTCTTGTTTTGTCTTGTCATGTCTTGTCATGTCTTGTCTTGTCTTGTCTTGTCTTGTCTTGTCTTGTCTTGTCTCGTCTTGTCTTGTCTTGTATTGTCTTGTCTTGTTTTGTCTTGTCTTGTCTTGTCATGTCATGTCATGTCATGTCGTGTGTTGTGTTGTTTTGTCTTGTCTTATTTTGTCTTATTTTGTCTTATCTTGTCTTGTCTTGTCTTGTCTTGTCTTGTCTTGTCTTGTCTTGTCTTGTCTTGTCTTATCTGGTCTTGTCTTGTCTTGTCTTGTCTTGTCTTGTCTTGTCTTGTCTTGTCTTGTCTTGTCTTGTCTTGTCTTGTCTTGTCTTGTCTTGTCTTGTCTTGTCTTGTCTTGTCTTGTCTTGTCTTGTCTTGTCTTGTCTTGTCTTGTCTTGTCTTGTCTTGTCTTGTCTTGTATTGTCTTGTCTTGTCTTGTCTTGTCTTGTCTTGTCTTGTCTTGTCTTGTCTTGTCTTGTCTTGTCTTGTCTTGTCTTGTCTTGTCTTGTCTTGTCTTGTCTTGTCTTGTCTTGTCTTGTCTTGTCTTGTCTTGTCTTGTCTTGTCTTGTCTTGTCTTGTCTTGTCTTGCCTTGTCTTGTCTTGTCTTGTCTTGTCTTGTCTTGTCTTGTCTTGTCTTGTCTTGTCTTGTCTTGTCTTGTCTTGTCTTGTCTTGTCTTGTGTTGTTTTGTCTTGTCTTGTTTTGTCTTGTCTTGTTTTGTCTTGTTTTGTCTTGTCTTGTCTTGTCTTGTCTTGTCTTGTTTTATGTTGTCATGTAATGTCATGTCGTGTGTTGTGTTGTTTTGTCTTATCTTGCCTTGTCTTGTGATGTCATGTCATGTCGTGTGCTGTGTTGTTTTGTCTTGTCATGTCTTGTCTTGTTTTGTCTTGTCTTGTCTTGTTTTATGTTGTCATGTAATGTCATGTCGTGTGTTGTGTTGTTTTGTCTTGTCTTGTCTTGTCTTGTCTTGTCTTGTCTTGTCTTGTCTTGTCTTGTCTTGTGATGTCATGTCATGTCGTGTGTTGTGTTGTTTTGTCTTGTCTTGTTTTGTCTTGTCATGCCTTGTCTTGTCTTGTCTTGTCTTGTCTTGTTTTGTCTTGTCATGTCTTGTCATGTCTTGTCTTGTCTTGTCTTGTCTTGTCTTGTCTCGTCTTGTCTTGTCTTGTATTGTCTTGTCTTGTTTTGTCTTGTCTTGTCTTGTCATGTCATGTCATGTCATGTCGTGTGTTGTGTTGTGTTGTTTTGTCTTGTCTTATTTTGTCTTATCTTGTCTTGTCTTGTCTTGTCTTGTCTTGTCTTGTCTTGTCTTGTCTTGTCTTGTCTTGTCATGTCTTATCTGGTCTTGTCTTGTCTTGTCTTGTCTTGTCTTGTCTTGTCTTGTCTTGTCTTGTCTTGTCTTGTCTTGTCTTGTCTTGTCTTGTCTTGTCTTGTCTTGTCTTGTCTTGTCTTGTCTTGTCTTGTCTTGTCTTGTCTTGTCTTGTCTTGTCTTGTCTTGTCTTGTCTTGTCTTGTCTTGTCTTGTCTTGTCTTGTCTTGTCTTGTCTTGTCTTGTCTTGTCTTGTCTTGTCTTGTCTTGTCTTGTCTTGTCATGTCTTGTCTTGTCTTGTCTTGTCTTGTCTTGTCTTGTCTTGTCTTGTGATGTCATGTCATGTCGTGTGGTGTGTTGTTTTGTCTTGTCATGTCATGTCTTGTCTTGTCTTGTCTTGTCATGTCTTGTCTTGTCTTGTCTTGTCTTGTCTTGTCATGTCTTGTCTTGTCTTGTCTTGTCTTGTCTTGTCTTGTCTTGTCTTGTCTTGTCTTGTCTTGTCTTGTCTTGTCTTGTCTTGTCTTGTCTTGTCTTGTGATGTCATGTCATGTGTTGTGTTGTTTTGTCTTGTCATGTCTTGTCTTGTCTTGTCTTGTCTTGTCTTGTGATGTCATGTCATGTCGTGTGGTGTGTTGTTTTGTCTTGTCATGTCATGTCTTGTCTTGTCTTGTCTTGTCATGTCTTGTCTTGTCTTGTCTTGTCTTGTCTTGTCTTGTCTTGTCTTGTCTTGTCTTGTCTTGTCTTGTCTTGTCTTGTCTTGTCTTGTCTTGTCTTGTCTTGTCTTGTCTTGTCTTGTCTTGTCTTGTCTTGTCTTCTCTTGTCTTGTCTTGTCTTGTCTTGTGATGTCATGTCATGTGTTGTGTTGTTTTGTCTTGTCATGTCTTGTCTTGTCTTGTCTTGTCTTGTCTTGTCTTGTCTTGTCTTGTCATGTCTTGTCTTGTCTTGTCTTGTCTTGTCTTGTGATGTCATGTCATGTCGTGTGGTGTGTTGTTTTGTCTTGTCATGTCATGTCTTGTCTTGTCTTGTCTTGTCATGTCTTGTCTTGTCTTGTCTTGTCTTGTCTTGTCTTGTCTTGTCTTGTCTTGTCTTGTCTTGTCTTGTCTTGTCATGTCTTGTCTTGTCTTGTCTTGTCTTGTCTTGTCTTGTCTTGTCTTGTCTTGTCTTGTCTTGTCTTGTCTTGTCTTGTCTTGTGATGTCATGTCATGTCGTGTGGTGTGTTGTTTTGTCTTGTCATGTCATGTCTTGTCTTGTCTTGTCTTGTCATGTCTTGCCATGTCTTGTCTTGTCTTGTCTTGTCTTGTCTTGTCATGTCTTGTCTTGTCTTGTCTTGTCTTGTCTTGTCTTGTCTTGTCTTGTCTTGTCTTGTCTTGTCTTGTCTTGTCTTGTCTTGTCTTGTCTTGTCTTGTCTTGTCTTGTCTTGTCTTCTCTTGTCTTGTCTTGTCTTGTCTTGTCTTGTGATGTCATGTCATGTGTTGTGTTGTTTTGTCTTGTCATGTCTTGTCTTGTCTTGTCTTGTCTTGTCTTGTCTTGTGATGTCATGTCATGTCGTGTGGTGTGTTGTTTTGTCTTGTCATGTCATGTCTTGTCTTGTCTTGTCTTGTCTTGTCTAGGCTTGTCTTGTCTTGTCTTGTCATGTCATGTCTTGTCTTGTCTTGTCTTGTCTTGTGATGTCATGTCATGTCGTGTGGTGTGTTGTTTTGTCTTGTCATGTCATGTCTTGTCTTGTCTTGTCTTGTCATGTCTTGTCATGTCTTGTCTTGTCTTGTCTTGTCTTGTCTTGTCTTGTCTTGTCTTGTCTTGTCTTGTCTTGTCTTGTCTTGTCTTGTCTTGTCTTGTCTTGTCTTGTCTTGTCTTGTCTTGTGATGTCATGTCATGTCGTGTGGTGTGTTGTTTTGTCTTGTCATGTCATGTCTTGTCTTGTCTTGTCTTGTCATGTCTTGTCTTGTCTTGTCTTGTCTTGTCTTGTCTTGTCATGTCTTGTCTTGTCTTGTCTTGTCTTGTCTTGTCATGTCTTGTCTTGTCTTGTCTTGTCTTGTCATGGCATGTCTTGTCTTGTCTTGTCTTGTCTTGTCTTGTCTTGTCTTGTCTTGTCTTGTCTTGTCTTGTCTTGTCTTGTCTTGTCTTGTCTTGTCTTGTCTTGTCTTGTCTTGTCTTGTCTTGTCTTGTCTTGTCTTGTCTTGTCTTGTCTTGTCTTGTCTTGTCTTGTGATGTCATGTCATGTCGTGTGGTGTGTTGTTTTGTCTTGTCATGTCATGTCTTGTCTTGTCTTGTCATGTCTTGTCTTGTCTTGTCTTGTCTTGTCTTGTCTTGTCTTGTCTTGTCTTGTCTTGTCTTGTCTTGTCTTGTCTTGTCTTGTCTTGTCTTGTCTTGTCTTGTCTTGTCTTGTCTTGTCTTCTCTTGTCTTGTCTTGTCTTGTCTTGTCTTGTGATGTCATGTCATGTGTTGTGTTGTTTTGTCTTGTCATGTCTTGTCTTGTCTTGTCTTGTCTTGTCTTGTCTTGTGATGTCATGTCATGTCGTGTGGTGTGTTGTTTTGTCTTGTCATGTCATGTCTTGTCTTGTCTTGTCTTGTCTTGTCTAGGCTTGTCTTGTCTTGTCTTGTCTTGTCTTGTCTTGTCTTGTCTTGTCTTGTCTTGTCTTGTCTTGTCATGTCTTGTCTTGTCTTGTCTTGCCTTGTCTTGTCTTGTCTTGTCTTGTCGTGTGTTGTGTTGTTTTGTCTTGTCATGTCTTGTCTTGTCTTGTCTTGTCCTGTCCTGTCTTGTCTTGTCATGTCATGTCATATCATGTCATGTCATATCATGTCGTGTGTTGTGTTGTCTTGTCTTGTCTTGTTTTGTCTTGTCATGTCTTGACTTGTCTTGTCTTGTCCTGTCTTGTCTTGTCTTGTCTTGTCTTGTCATGTCTTGTCTTGTCTTGTCTTGTCTTGTCTTGTCTTGTCTTGCCTTGTCTTGTCTTGTCTTGTCTTGTCTTGTCTTGTCTTGTCTTGTCTTGTCTTGTCTTGTCTTGTCTTGTCTTGTCTTGTCTTGTCTTGTCTTGTCTTGTCTTGTCTTGTCTTGTCTTGTCTTGTCTTGTCTTGTCTTGTCTTGTCTTGTCTTGTCTTGTCTTGTCTTGTCTTGTCTTGTCTTGTCCTGTCTTGGCCTGTCCTGACGTGTGTTGTGTTGTTTTGTCTTGTCTTGTCTTGTTTTGTCTTGTTTTGTCTTGCTTTGTCTTGTCATGTCTTGTCCTGTCCTGTCGTGTGTTGTGTTGTTTTGTCTTGTCTTGTGTTGTTTTGCCGTGTCATGTCTTGTCTTGTCTTGTCTTGTCTTGTCTTGTCCTGTCCTGTCGTGTGTTGTGTTGTTTTGTCTTGTCTTGTGTTGTTTTGCCTTGTCTTGTCTTGTCTTGTCTTGTCTTGTCTTGTCTTGTCTTGTCTTGTCTTGTCTTGTCTTGTCTTGTCTTGTCTTGTCTTGTCTTGTCTTGTCTTGTCTTGTCTTGTCTTGTCTTGTCTTGTCTTGTCTTGTCTTGTCTTGTCTTGTCTTGTCTTGTCTTGTCTTGTCTTGTCTTGTCTTGTCTTGTCTTGTCTTGTCTTGTCTTGTCTTGTCTTGTCTTGTCTTGTCTTGTCTTGTCTTGTCTTGTCTTGTCTTGTCTTGTCTTGTCTTGTCTTGTCTTGTCTTGTCTTGTCTTGTCTTGTCTTGTCTTGTCTTGTCTTGTGTTGTTTTGTCTTGTCTTGTTTTGTCTTGTCTTGTTTTGTCTTGTTTTGTCTTGTCTTGTCTTGTCTTGTCTTGTCTTGTTTTATGTTGTCATGTAATGTCATGTCGTGTGTTGTGTTGTTTTGTCTTATCTTGCCTTGTCTTGTGATGTCATGTCATGTCGTGTGCTGTGTTGTTTTGTCTTGTCATGTCTTGTCTTGTTTTGTCTTGTCTTGTCTTGTTTTATGTTGTCATGTAATGTCATGTCGTGTGTTGTGTTGTTTTGTCTTGTCTTGTCTTGTCTTGTCTTGTCTTGTCTTGTCTTGTCTTGTCTTGTCTTGTGATATCATGTCATGTCGTGTGTTGTGTTGTTTTGTCTTGTCTTGTTTTGTCTTGTCATGCCTTGTCTTGTCTTGTCTTGTCTTGTCTTGTTTTGTCTTGTCATGTCTTGTCATGTCTTGTCTTGTCTTGTCTTGTCTTGTCTTGTCTTGTCTTGTCTCGTCTTGTCTTGTCTTGTATTGTCTTGTCTTGTTTTGTCTTGTCTTGTCTTGTCATGTCATGTCATGTCATGTCGTGTGTTGTGTTGTGTTGTTTTGTCTTGTCTTATTTTGTCTTATTTTGTCTTATCTTGTCTTGTCTTGTCTTGTCTTGTCTTGTCTTGTCTTGTCTTGTCTTGTCTTATCTGGTCTTGTCTTGTCTTGTCTTGTCTTGTCTTGTCTTGTCTTGTCTTGTCTTGTCTTGTCTTGTCTTGTCTTGTCTTGTCTTGTCTTGTCTTGTCTTGTCTTGTCTTGTCTTGTCTTGTCTTGTCTTGTCTTGTCTTGTCTTGTCTTGTCTTGTCTTGTCTTGTCTTGTCTTGTCTTGTCTTGTCTTGTCTTGTCTTGTCTTGTCTTGTCTTGTCTTGTCTTGTCTTGTCTTGTCTTGTCTTGTCTTGTCTTGTCTTGTCTTGTCTTGTCTTGTCTTGTCTTGTCTTGTCCTGTCTTGGCCTGTCCTGACGTGTGTTGTGTTGTTTTGTCTTGTCTTGTCTTGTTTTGTCTTGTTTTGTCTTGCTTTGTCTTGTCATGTCTTGTCCTGTCCTGTCGTGTGTTGTGTTGTTTTGTCTTGTCTTGTGTTGTTTTGCCGTGTCATGTCTTGTCTTGTCTTGTCTTGTCTTGTCTTGTCCTGTCCTGTCGTGTGTTGTGTTGTTTTGTCTTGTCTTGTCATGTCGTGTGTTGTCTTGTCTTGTCTTGTCATGTCTTATATTGTCTTGTCTTGTCTTGTCATGTCATGTCATGTCATGTCGTGTGTTGTGTTGTTTTGTCTTGTCTTGTTTTGTCTTGTCATGTCTTGTCATGTCTTGTCTTGTCTTGTCTTGTCTTGTCTTGTCTTGTCTCGTCTTGTCTTGTCTTGTATTGTCTTGTCTTGTTTTGTCTTGTCTTGTCTTGTCATGTCATGTCTTGTCATGTCGTGTGTTGTGTTGTTTTGTCTTGTCTTGTCTTGTCTTGTCTTGTCTTGTCTTGTCTTGTCTTGTCTTGTCTTGTCTTGTCTTGTCTTGTCTTGTCTTGTCTTGTCTTGTCTTGTCTTGTCTTGTCTTGTCTTGTCTTGTCTTGTCTTGTCATGTCGTGTGTTGTGTTGTTTTGTCTTGTCTTGTCTTGTCTTGTCTTGTCTTGTCTTGTCTTGTCTTGTCTTGTCTTGTCTTGTCTTGTCTTGTCTTGTCTTGTCTTGTCTTGTCTTGTCTTGTCTTGTCTTGTCTTGTCTTGTCTTGTCTTGTCTTGTCTTGTCTTGTCTTGTCTTGTCTTGTCTTGTCTTGTCTTGTCTTGTCTTGTCTTGTCTTGTGTTGTTTTGTCTTGTCTTGTTTTGTCTTGTCTTGTTTTGTCTTGTTTTGTCTTGTCTTGTCTTGTCTTGTCTTGTCTTGTTTTATGTTGTCATGTAATGTCATGTCGTGTGTTGTGTTGTTTTGTCTTATCTTGCCTTGTCTTGTGATGTCATGTCATGTCGTGTGCTGTGTTGTTTTGTCTTGTCATGTCTTGTCTTGTTTTGTCTTGTCTTGTCTTGTTTTATGTTGTCATGTAATGTCATGTCGTGTGTTGTGTTGTTTTGTCTTGTCTTGTCTTGTCTTGTCTTGTCTTGTCTTGTCTTGTCTTGTCTTGTCTTGTGATATCATGTCATGTCGTGTGTTGTGTTGTTTTGTCTTGTCTTGTTTTGTCTTGTCATGCCTTGTCTTGTCTTGTCTTGTCTTGTCTTGTTTTGTCTTGTCATGTCTTGTCATGTCTTGTCTTGTCTTGTCTTGTCTTGTCTTGTCTTGTCTTGTCTCGTCTTGTCTTGTCTTGTATTGTCTTGTCTTGTTTTGTCTTGTCTTGTCTTGTCATGTCATGTCATGTCATGTCGTGTGTTGTGTTGTTTTGTCTTGTCTTATTTTGTCTTATTTTGTCTTATCTTGTCTTGTCTTGTCTTGTCTTGTCTTGTCTTGTCTTGTCTTGTCTTGTCTTGTCTTATCTGGTCTTGTCTTGTCTTGTCTTGTCTTGTCTTGTCTTGTCTTGTCTTGTCTTGTCTTGTCTTGTCTTGTCTTGTCTTGTCTTGTCTTGTCTTGTCTTGTCTTGTCTTGTCTTGTCTTGTCTTGTCTTGTCTTGTCTTGTCTTGTCTTGTCTTGTCTTGTCTTGTCTTGTCTTGTCTTGTCTTGTCTTGTATTGTCTTGTCTTGTCTTGTCTTGTCTTGTCTTGTCTTGTCTTGTCTTGTCTTGTCTTGTCTTGTCTTGTCTTGTCTTGTCTTGTCTTGTCTTGTCTTGTCTTGTCTTGTCTTGTCTTGTCTTGTCTTGTCTTGTCTTGTCTTGTCTTGTCTTGTCTTGTCTTGTCTTGTCTTGTCTTGTCTTGTCTTGTCTTGTCTTGTCTTGTCTTGTCTTGTCTTGTCTTGTCTTGTCTTGTCTTGTCTTGTCTTGTCTTGTCTTGTGTTGTTTTGTCTTGTCTTGTTTTGTCTTGTCTTGTCTTGTTTTGTCTTGTTTTGTCTTGTCTTGTCTTGTCTTGTCTTGTCTTGTTTTATGTTGTCATGTAATGTCATGTCGTGTGTTGTGTTGTTTTGTCTTATCTTGCCTTGTCTTGTGATGTCATGTCATGTCGTGTGCTGTGTTGTTTTGTCTTGTCATGTCTTGTCTTGTTTTGTCTTGTCTTGTCTTGTTTTATGTTGTCATGTAATGTCATGTCGTGTGTTGTGTTGTTTTGTCTTGTCTTGTCTTGTCTTGTCTTGTCTTGTCTTGTCTTGTCTTGTCTTGTGATGTCATGTCATGTCGTGTGTTGTGTTGTTTTGTCTTGTCTTGTTTTGTCTTGTCATGCCTTGTCTTGTCTTGTCTTGTCTTGTCTTGTTTTGTCTTGTCATGTCTTGTCATGTCTTGTCTTGTCTTGTCTTGTCTTGTCTTGTCTCGTCTTGTCTTGTCTTGTATTGTCTTGTCTTGTTTTGTCTTGTCTTGTCTTGTCATGTCATGTCATGTCATGTCGTGTGTTGTGTTGTGTTGTTTTGTCTTGTCTTATTTTGTCTTATCTTGTCTTGTCTTGTCTTGTCTTGTCTTGTCTTGTCTTGTCTTGTCTTGTCTTGTCTTGTCTTGTCTTGTCATGTCTTATCTGGTCTTGTCTTGTCTTGTCTTGTCTTGTCTTGTCTTGTCTTGTCTTGTCTTGTCTTGTCTTGTCTTGTCTTGTCTTGTCTTGTCTTGTCTTGTCTTGTCTTGTCTTGTCTTGTCTTGTCTTGTCTTGTCTTGTCTTGTCTTGTCTTGTCTTGTCTTGTCTTGTCTTGTCTTGTCTTGTCTTGTCTTGTCTTGTCTTGTCTTGTCTTGTCTTGTCTTGTCTTGTCTTGTCTTGTCTTGTCTTGTCTTGTCTTGTCTTGTCTTGTCATGTCTTGTCTTGTCTTGTCTTGTCTTGTCTTGTCTTGTCTTGTCTTGTGATGTCATGTCATGTCGTGTGGTGTGTTGTTTTGTCTTGTCATGTCATGTCTTGTCTTGTCTTGTCTTGTCATGTCTTGTCTTGTCTTGTCTTGTCTTGTCTTGTCATGTCTTGTCTTGTCTTGTCTTGTCTTGTCTTGTCTTGTCTTGTCTTGTCTTGTCTTGTCTTGTCTTGTCTTGTCTTGTCTTGTCTTGTGATGTCATGTCATGTGTTGTGTTGTTTTGTCTTGTCATGTCTTGTCTTGTCTTGTCTTGTCTTGTCTTGTGATGTCATGTCATGTCGTGTGGTGTGTTGTTTTGTCTTGTCATGTCATGTCTTGTCTTGTCTTGTCTTGTCATGTCTTGTCTTGTCTTGTCTTGTCTTGTCTTGTCATGTCTTGTCTTGTCTTGTCTTGTCTTGTCTTGTCTTGTCTTGTCTTGTCTTGTCTTGTCTTGTCTTGTCTTGTCTTGTCTTGTCTTGTCTTGTCTTGTCTTGTGATGTCATGTCATGTGTTGTGTTGTTTTGTCTTGTCTTGTCTTGTCTTGTCTTGTCTTGTCTCGTCTTGTCTTGTCTTGTATTGTCTTGTCTTGTTTTGTCTTGTCTTGTCTTGTCATGTCATGTCTTGTCATGTCGTGTGTTGTGTTGTTTTGTCTTGTCTTGTCTTGTCTTGTCTTGTCTTGTCTTGTCTTGTCTTGTCTTGTCTTGTCTTGTCTTGTCTTGTCTTGTCTTGTCTTGTCTTGTCTTGTCTTGTCTTGTCTTGTCATGTCGTGTGTTGTGTTGTTTTGTCTTGTCTTGTCTTGTCTTGTCTTGTCTTGTCTTGTCTTGTCTTGTCTTGTCTTGTCTTGTCTTGTCTTGTCTTGTCTTGTCTTGTCTTGTCTTGTCTTGTCTTGTCTTGTCATGTCTTATCTGGTCTTGTCTTGTCTTGTCTTGTCTTGTCTTGTCTTGTCTTGTCTTGTCTTGTCTTGTCTTGTCTTGTCTTGTCTTGTCTTGTCTTGTCTTGTCTTGTCTTGTCTTGTCTTGTCTTGTCTTGTCTTGTCTTGTCTTGTCTTGTCTTGTCTTGTCTTGTCTTGTCTTGTCTTGTCTTGTCTTGTCTTGTCTTGTCTTGTCTTGTCTTGTCTTGTCTTGTCTTGTCTTGTCTTGTCTTGTCTTGTCTTGTCTTGTCTTGTCTTGTCTTGTCTTGTCTTGTCTTGTCATGTCTTGTCTTGTCTTGTCTTGTCTTGTCTTGTCTTGTCTTGTCTTGTGATGTCATGTCATGTCGTGTGGTGTGTTGTTTTGTCTTGTCATGTCATGTCTTGTCTTGTCTTGTCTTGTCATGTCTTGTCTTGTCTTGTCTTGTCTTGTCTTGTCATGTCTTGTCTTGTCTTGTCTTGTCTTGTCTTGTCTTGTCTTGTCTTGTCTTGTCTTGTCTTGTCTTGTCTTGTCTTGTCTTGTCTTGTCTTGTGATGTCATGTCATGTGTTGTGTTGTTTTGTCTTGTCATGTCTTGTCTTGTCTTGTCTTGTCTTGTGATGTCATGTCATGTCGTGTGGTGTGTTGTTTTGTCTTGTCATGTCATGTCTTGTCTTGTCTTGTCTTGTCATGTCTTGTCTTGTCTTGTCTTGTCTTGTCTTGTCTTGTCTTGTCTTGTCTTGTCTTGTCTTGTCTTGTCTTGTCTTGTCTTGTCTTGTCTTGTCTTGTCTTGTCTTGTCTTGTCTTGTCTTCTCTTGTCTTGTCTTGTCTTGTCTTGTGATGTCATGTCATGTGTTGTGTTGTTTTGTCTTGTCATGTCTTGTCTTGTCTTGTCTTGTCTTGTCTTGTCTTGTCTTGTCTTGTCTTGTCTTGTCTTGTCTTGTCTTGTCTTGTCTTGTCTTGTCTTGTCTTGTCTTGTCTTGTCATGTCTTGTCTTGTCTTGTCTTGTCTTGTCTTGTGATGTCATGTCATGTCGTGTGGTGTGTTGTTTTGTCTTGTCATGTCATGTCTTGTCTTGTCTTGTCTTGTCATGTCTTGTCTTGTCTTGTCTTGTCTTGTCTTGTCTTGTCTTGTCTTGTCTTGTCTTGTCTTGTCATGTCTTGTCTTGTCTTGTCTTGTCTTGTCTTGTCTTGTCTTGTCTTGTCTTGTCTTGTCTTGTCTTGTCTTGTCTTGTCTTGTGATGTCATGTCATGTCGTGTGGTGTGTTGTTTTGTCTTGTCATGTCATGTCTTGTCTTGTCTTGTCTTGTCATGTCTTGCCATGTCTTGTCTTGTCTTGTCTTGTCTTGTCTTGTCATGTCTTGTCTTGTCTTGGTTTGTCATGTCTTGTCTTGTCTTGTCTTGTCTTGTCATGTCATGTCTTGTCTTGTCTTGTCTTGTCTTGTCTTGTCTTGTCTTGTCTTGTCTTGTCTTGTCTTGTCTTGTCTTGTCTTGTCTTGTCTTGTCTTGTCTTGTCTTGTCTTGTCTTGTCTTGTCTTGTCTTGTCTTGTGATGTCATGTCATATCGTGTGGTGTGTTGTTTTGTCTTGTCTTGTCTTGTCTTGTCATGTCTTGTCTTGTCTTGTCTTGTCTTGTCTTGTCTTGTCTTGTCTTGTCTTGTCTTGTCATGTCTTGTCTTGTCTTGTCTTGTCTTGTCTTGTCTTGTGATGTCATGTCATGTCATGTCGTGTGGTGTGTTGTTTTGTCTTGTCATGTCATGTCTTGTCTTGTCTTGTCTTGTCTTGTCTTGTCTAGTCTTGTCTTGTCTTGTCTTGTCTTGTCTTGTCTTGTCTTGTCTTGTCTTGTCTTGTCTTGTCTTGTCTTGTCTTGTCTTGTCATGTCTTGTCTTGTCTTGTCTTGCCTTGTCTTGTCTTGTCTTGTCTTGTCGTGTGTTGTGTTGTTTTGTCTTGTCATGTCTTGTCTTGTCTTGTCTTGTCCTGTCCTGTCTTGTCTTGTCATGTCATGTCATGTCATGTCATGTCATGTCATGTCATGTCATGTCATGTCATGTCGTGTGTTGTGTTGTCTTGTCTTGTCTTGTTTTGTCTTGTCATGTCTTGACTTGTCTTGTCTTGTCCTGTCTTGTCTTGTCTTGTCTTGTCATGTCTTGTCTTGTCTTGTCTTGTCTTGTCTTGTCTTGTCTTGCCTTGTCTTGTCTTGTCTTGTCTTGTCTTGTCTTGTCTTGTCTTGTCTTGTCTTGTCTTGTCTTGTCTTGTCTTGTCTTGTCTTGTCTTGTCTTGTCTTGTCTTGTCTTGTCTTGTCTTGTCTTGTCTTGTCTTGTCTTGTCTTGTCTTGTCTTGTCTTGTCTTGTCTTGTCTTGTCTTGTCTTGTCTTGTCTTGTCTTGTCTTGTCTTGTCTTGTCTTGTCCTGTCTTGGCCTGTCCTGACGTGTGTTGTGTTGTTTTGTCTTGTCTTGTTTTGTCTTGTTTTGTCTTGTTTTGTCTTGCTTTGTCTTGTCATGTCTTGTCCTGTCCTGTCGTGTGTTGTGTTGTTTTGTCTTGTCTTGTGTTGTTTTGTCGTGTCATGTCTTGTCTTGTCTTGTCTTGTCTTGTCTTGTCTTGTCTTGTCTTGTCTTGTCCTGTCCTGTCGTGTGTTGTGTTGTTTTGTCTTGTCTTGTCATGTCGTGTGTTGTCTTGTCTTGTCTTGTCATGTCTTATATTGTCTTGTCTTGTCTTGTCATGTCATGTCATGTCGTATGTTGTGTTGTTTTGTCTTGTCTTGTTTTGTCTTGTCATGTCTTGTCATGTCTTGTCTTGTCTTGTCTTGTCTTGTCTTGTCTTGTCTTGTCTTGTCTTGTCTTGTCTTGTCTTGTCTTGTCTTGTCTTGTCTTGTCTTGTCTTGTCTTGTCTTGTCTTGTCTTGTGTTGTTTTGTCTTGTCTTGTTTTGTCTTGTCTTGTTTTGTCTTGTTTTGTCTTGTCTTGTCTTGTCTTGTCTTGTCTTGTCTTGTCTTGTTTTATGTTGTCATGTAATGTCATGTCGTGTGTTGTGTTGTTTTGTCTTATCTTGCCTTGTCTTGTGATGTCATGTCATGTCGTGTGCTGTGTTGTTTTGTCTTGTCATGTCTTGTCTTGTTTTGTCTTGTCTTGTCTTGTTTTATGTTGTCATGTTATGTCATGTCGTGTGTTGTGTTGTTTTGTCTTGTCTTCTCTTGTCTTGTCTTGTCTTGTCTTGTCTTGTCTTGTCTTGTGATGTCATGTCATGTCGTGTGTTGTGTTGTTTTGTCTTGTCTTGTTTTGTCTTGTCATGCCTTGTCTTGTCTTGTCTTGTCTTGTCTTGTCTTGTCTTGTCTTGTCTTGTCTTGTCTTGTCTTGTCTTGTCTTGTCTTGTCTTGTCTTGTCTTGTCTTGTCTTGTCTTGTCTTGTCTTGTCATGTCGTGTGTTGTGTTGTTTTGTCTTGTCATGTCTTATATTGTCTTGTCTTGTGATGTCATGTCATGTCGTGTGTTGTGTTGTTTTGTCTTGTCTTGTTTTGTCTTGTCATGCCTTGTCTTGTCTTGTCTTGTCTTGTCTTGTCTTTTCTTGTCTTGTCTTGTCTTGTCTTGTCTTGTCTTGTCTTGTCATGTCGTGTGTTGTGTTGTTTTGTCTTGTCATGTCTTATATTGTCTTGTCTTGTCTTGTCTTGTCATGTCGTGTGTTGTGTTGTGTTGTTTTGTCTTGTCTTGTCTTGTCTTGTCTTGTCTTGTCTTGTCTTGTCTTGTCTTGTCTTGTCTTGTCTTGTCTTGTCTTGTCTTGTCTTGTCTTGTCTTGTCTTGTCTTGTCTTGTCTTGTCTTGTCTTGTCTTGTCTTGTCTTGTCTTGTCTTGTCTTGTCTTGTCTTGTCTTGTCTTGTCTTGTCTTGTCTTGTCTTGTCTTGTCTTGTCTTGTCTTGTCTTGTCTTGTATTGTCTTGTCTTGTCTTGTCTTGTCTTGTCTTGTCTTGTCTTGTCTTGTGATGTCATGTCATGTCGTGTGTTGTGTTGTTTTGTCTTGTCTTGTTTTGTCTTGTCATGCCTTGTCTTGTCTTGTCTTGTCTTGTCTTGTCTTGTCTTGTCTTGTCTTGTCTTGTCTTGTCTTGTCTTGTCTTGTCTTGTCTTGTCTTGTCTTGTCTTGTCTTGTCCTGCCCTGTCTTGTCTTGTCTTGTCTTGTCTTGTCTTGTCTTGTCTTGTCTTGTCTTGTCTTGTCTTTTCTTGTCCTGCCCTGTCTTGTCTTGTCTTGTTTTGTCTTGTCATGTCTTATCTTGTCTTGTCTTGTCTTGTCGTATCTTGTCTTGTCTTGTCTTGTCTTGTGTTGTCTTGTCTTGACTTGTCTTGTCTTGTCTGGTCTTGTCTTGTCTTGTCTTGTCTTGTCCTGTCTTGTCTTGTCTTGTCTTGTCTTGTCATGTCTTGTCTTGTTTTGTCTTGCCTTGTCTTGTCTTGTCTTGTCGTGTCCTGTCCTGACGTGTGTTGTGTTGTTTTGTCTTGTCTTGTTTTGTCTTGTTTTGTCTTGTTTTGTCTTGTTTTGTCTTGTTTTGTCTTGTTTTGTCTTGTCTTGTCTTGTCTTGTTTTATGTTGTCATGTAATGTCATGTTGTGTGTTGTGTTGTTTTGTCTTATCTTGTCTTGTCTTGTCTTGTCTTGTGATGTCATGTCATGTCGTGTGCTGTGTTGTTTTGTCTTGTCATGTCTTGTCTTGTTTTGTCTTGTCTTGTCTTGTTTTATGTTGTCATGTAATGTCATGTCGTGTGTTGTGTTGTTTTGTCTTGTCTTCTCTTGTCTTGTCTTGTCTTGCTTTGTCTTGTCTTGTCTTGTCTTGTCTTGTGATGTCATGTCATGTCGTGTGTTGTGTTGTTTTGTCTTGTCTTGTTTTGTCTTGTTTTGTCTTGTCTTGTCTTGTCTTGTCTTGTCTTGTCTTGTTTTATGTTGTCATGTAATGTCATGTCGTGTGTTGTGTTGTTTTGTCTTATCTTGCCTTGTCTTGTGATGTCATGTCATGTCGTGTGCTGTGTTGTTTTGTCTTGTCATGTCTTGTCTTGTTTTGTCTTGTCTTGTCTTGTTTTATGTTGTCATGTAATGTCATGTCGTGTGTTGTGTTGATTTGTCTTGTCTTCTCTTGTCTTGTCTTGTCTTGTCTTGTCTTGTCTTGTCTTGTCTTATGATGTCATGTCATGTCGTGTGTTGTGTTGTTTTGTCTTGTCTTGTTTTGTCTTGTCATGCCTTGTCTTGTCTTGTCTTGTCTTGTCTTGTCTTGTCTTGTCTTGTCTTGTCTTGTCTTGTCTTGTCTTGCCTTGTCTTGTCTTGTCTTGTCTTGTCTTGTCTTGTCTTGTCTTGTCTTGTCTTGTCTTGTCTTGTCTTGTCTTGTCTTGTCTTGTCTTGTCTTGTCTTGTCTTGTCTTGTCTTGTCTTGTCTTGTCTTGTCTTGTGTTGTTTTGTCTTGTCTTGTTTTGTCTTGTTTTGTCTTGTTTTGTCTTGTCTTATATTGTCTTGTCTTGTCTTGTCATGTCGTGTGTTGTGTTGTGTTGTTTTGTCTTATCTTGTCTTGTCTTGTCTTGTCTTGTGATGTCATGTCATGTCGTGTGCTGTGTTGTTTTGTCTTGTCATGTCTTGTCTTGTTTTGTCTTGTCTTGTCTTGTTTTATGTTGTCATGTAATGTCATGTCATGTGTTGTGTTGTTTTGTCTTGTCTTGTCTTCTCTTGTCTTGTCTTGTCTTGTCATGTCGTGTGTTGTCTTGTCTTGTCTTGTCTTGTCTTGTCTTGTCTTGTGTTGTTTTGTCTTGTCTTGTTTTGTCTTGTTTTGTCTTGTTTTGTCTTGTCTTGTCTTGTCTTGTTTTATGTTGTCATGTAATGTCATGTTGTGTGTTGTGTTGTTTTGTCTTATCTTGTCTTGTCTTGTCTTGTCTTGTGATGTCATGTCATGTCGTGTGCCGTGTTGTTTTGTCTTGTCATGTCTTGTCTTGTTTTGTCTTGTCTTGTCTTGTTTTATGTTGTCATATAATGTCATGTCATGTGTTGTGTTGTTTTGTCTTGTCTTGTCTTCTCTTGTCTTGTCTTGTCTTGTCATGTCGTGTGTTGTGTTGTTTTGTCTTGTCATGTCTTATATTGTGTTGTCTTGTCTTGTCTTGTCTTGTCTTGTCTTGTTTTTCTTGTTTTGTCTTGTCTTGTCTTGTCTTGTTTTGTCATGTAATGTCATGTCGTGTGTTGTGTTGTTTTGTCTTGTCTTGTGTTGTTTTGTCGTGTCTTGTCTTGTCTTGTCTTGTGTTGTCTTGTGTTGTCTTGTGTTATCTTGTCTTGTCCTGTCTTGTCTTGTCTTGTCTTGTCATGTCTTGTCTTGTCTTGTCTTGCCTTGTCTTGTCTTGTCTTGTCTTGTCTAGTCTTGTCTTGTCTTGTCTTGTCTTGTCTTGTCTTGTCTTGTCTTGTCTTGTCTTGTCTTGTCTTGTCTTGTCTTGTATTGTCTTGTCTTGTCTTGTCTTGTCTTGTCTTGTCTTGTCTTGTCTTGTCTTGTCTTGTCTTGTCTTGTCTTGTGATGTCATGTCATGTCGTGTGTTGTGTTGTTTTGTCTTGTCTTGTTTTGTCTTGTCTTGTCTTGTCTTGTCTTGTCTTGTCTTGTCTTGTCTTGTCTTGTCTTGTCTTGTCTTGTCTTGTCTTGTCTTGTCTTGTCTTGTCTTGTGTTGTTTTGTCTTGTATTGTCTTGTCTTGTCTTGTCTTGTCTTGTCTTGTCTTGTCTTGTCTTGTCTTGTCTTGTCTTGTCTTGTCTTGTGATGTCATGTCATGTCGTGTGTTGTGTTGTTTTGTCTTGTCTTGTTTTGTCTTGTCTTGTCTTGTCTTGTCTTGTCTTGTCTTGTCTTGTCTTGTCTTGTCTTGTCTTGTCTTGTCTTGTCTTGTCTTGTCTTGTCTTGTCTTGTCTTGTCTTGTCTTGTCTTGTCTTGTCTTGTCTTGTTTTGTCTTGTTTTGTCTTGTCTTGTCTTGTCTTGTCTTGTCTTGTCTTGTCTTGTCTTGTCTTGTCTTGTCTTGTCTTGTCTTGTCTTGTCTTGTCTTGTCTTGTGTTGTTTTGTCTTGTCTTGTTTTGTCTTGTTTTGTCTTGTTTTGTCTTGTCTTATATTGTCTTGTCTTGTCTTGTCATGTCGTGTGTTGTGTTGTGTTGTTTTGTCTTGTCTTGTCTTGTCCTGTCTTGTCTTGTCTTGTCTTGTCTTGTCTTGTCTTGTCTTGTCTTGTCTTGTCTTGTCTTGTCTTGTCTTGTGATGTCATGTCATGTCGTGTGTTGTGTTGTTTTGTCTTGTCTTGTTTTGTCTTGTCATGCCTTGTCTTGTCTTGTCTTGTCTTGTCTTGTCTTGTCTTGTCTTGTCTTGTCTTGTCTTGTCTTGTCTTGTCTTGTCTTGTCTTGTCTTGTCTCGTCTTGTCTTGTCTTGTCTTGTCTTGTCTTGTCTTGTCTTGTCTTGTCTTGTCTTGTCTTGTCTTGTCTTGTCTTGTCTTGTCTTGTCTCGTCTTGTCTTGTCTTGTCTTGTCTTGTCTTGTCTTGTCTTGTCTTGTCTTGTCTTGTCTTGTCTTGTCTTGTCTTGTCTTGTCTTGTCTTGTCTTGTCTTGTCTTGTCTTGTCTTGTCTTGTCTTGTCTTGTCTTGTCTTGTCTTGTCTAGTCTTGTCTTGTCTTGTCTTGTCTTGTCTTGTCTTGTCTTGTCTTGTCTTGTCTTGTCTTGTCTTGTCTTGTCTTGTCTTGTCTTGTATTGTCTTGTCTTGTCTTGTCTTGTCTTGTCTTGTCTTGTCTTGTCTTGTCTTGTCTTGTCTTGTCTTGTCTTGTGATGTCATGTCATGTCGTGTGTTGTGTTGTTTTGTCTTGTCTTGTCTTGTCTTGTCTTGTCTTGTCTTGTCTTGTCTTGTCTTGTCTTGTGATGTCATGTCATGTCGTGTGTTGTGTTGTTTTGTCTTGTCTTGTCTTGTCTTGTCTTGTCTTGTCTTGTCTTGTCTTGTCTTGTCTTGTCTTGTCTTGTCTTGTCTTGTCTTGTCTTGTCTTGTCTTGTCTTGTTTTGTCTTGTTTTGTCTTGTTTTGTCTTGTCTTGTCTTGTCTTGTCTTGTCTTGTCTTGTCTTGTCTTGTCTTGTCTTGTCTTGTCTTGTCTTGTCTTGTCCTGTCGTGTGTTGTGTTGTTTTGTCTTGTCTTGTCATGTCGTGTGTTGTCTTGTCTTGTCTTGTCATGTCATGTCTTGTCTTGTTTTGTCTTGCCTTGTCTTGTCTTGTCTTGTCGTGTCCTGTCCTGACGTGTGTTGTGTTGTTTTGTCTTGTCTTGTTTTGTCTTGTTTTGTCTTGTTTTGTCTTGTTTTGTCTTGTTTTGTCTTGTTTTGTCTTGTCTTGTCTTGTCTTGTTTTATGTTGTCATGTAATGTCATGTTGTGTGTTGTGTTGTTTTGTCTTATCTTGTCTTGTCTTGTCTTGTCTTGTGATGTCATGTCATGTCGTGTGCTGTGTTGTTTTGTCTTGTCATGTCTTGTCTTGTTTTGTCTTGTCTTGTCTTGTTTTATGTTGTCATGTAATGTCATGTCGTGTGTTGTGTTGTTTTGTCTTGTCTTCTCTTGTCTTGTCTTGTCTTGTCTTGTCTTGTCTTGTCTTGTCTTGTCATGTCGTGTGTTGTGTTGTGTTGTTTTGTCTTATCTTGTCTTGTCTTGTCTTGTCTTGTGATGTCATGTCATGTCGTGTGCTGTGTTGTTTTGTCTTGTCATGTCTTGTCTTGTTTTGTCTTGTCTTGTCTTGTTTTATGTTGTCATGTAATGTCATGTCATGTGTTGTGTTGTTTTGTCTTGTCTTGTCTTCTCTTGTCTTGTCTTGTCTTGTCATGTCGTGTGTTGTCTTGTCTTGTCTTGTCTTGTCTTGTCTTGTCTTGTGTTGTTTTGTCTTGTCTTGTTTTGTCTTGTTTTGTCTTGTTTTGTCTTGTCTTGTCTTGTCTTGTTTTATGTTGTCATGTAATGTCATGTTGTGTGTTGTGTTGTTTTGTCTTATCTTGTCTTGTCTTGTCTTGTCTTGTGATGTCATGTCATGTCGTGTGCTGTGTTGTTTTGTCTTGTCATGTCTTGTCTTGTTTTGTCTTGTCTTGTCTTGTTTTATGTTGTCATGTAATGTCATGTCATGTGTTGTGTTGTTTTGTCTTGTCTTGTCTTCTCTTGTCTTGTCTTGTCTTGTCATGTCGTGTGTTGTGTTGTTTTGTCTTGTCATGTCTTATATTGTCTTGTCTTGTCTTGTCTTGTCTTGTCTTGTCTTGTTTTTCTTGTTTTGTCTTGTCTTGTCTTGTCTTGTTTTGTCATGTAATGTCATGTCGTGTGTTGTGTTGTTTTGTCTTGTCTTGTGTTGTTTTGTCGTGTCTTGTCTTGTCTTGTCTTGTGTTGTCTTGTGTTGTCTTGTGTTGTCTTGTCTTGTCCTGTCTTGTCTTGTCTTGTCTTGTCATGTCTTGTCTTGTCTTGTCTTGCCTTGTCTTGTCTTGTCTTGTCTTGTCTTGTCCGGTCCTGACGTGTGTTGTGTTGTTTTGTCTTGTCTTGCTTTGTCTTGTCTTGTCTTGTCTTGTCTTGTCTTGTCTTGTCTTGTCTTGTCTTGTCTTGTCTTGTCTTGTCTTGTCTTGTCTTGTCTTGTCTTGTCTTGTCTTGTCTCGTCTTGTCTTGTCTTGTCTTGTCTTGTCTTGTCATGTCTTGTCTTGTTTTGTCTTGTCTTGTCTTGTTTTATGTTGTCATGTAATGTCATGTCATGTGTTGTGTTGTCTTGTCTTGTCTTGTCTTGTCTTGTCTTGTCTTGTCTTGTCTTGTCTTGCCTTGTCTTGTCTTGTCTTGTCTTGTCTTGTCTTGTCTTGTCTTGTCTTGTCTTGTCTTGTCTTGTCTTGTCTTGTCTTGTCTTGTCTTGTCTTGTCTTGTCTTGTCTAGTCTTGTCTTGTCTTGTCTTGTCTTGTCTTGTCTTGTCTTGTCTTGTCTTGTCTTGTCTTGTCTTGTCTTGTCTTGTCTTGTCTTGTCTTGTCTTGTCTTGTCTTGTATTGTCTTGTCTTGTCTTGTCTTGTCTTGTCTTGTCTTGTCTTGTCTTGTCTTGTCTTGTCTTGTCTTGTGATGTCATGTCATGTCGTGTGTTGTGTTGTTTTGTCTTGTCTTGTTTTGTCTTGTCTTGTCTTGTCTTGTCTTGTCTTGTCTTGTCTTGTCTTGTCTTGTCTTGTCTTGTCTTGTCTTGTCTTGTCTTGTCTTGTCTTGTCTTGTCTTGTCTTGTCTTGTCTTGTCTTGTTTTGTCTTGTTTTGTCTTGTTTTGTCTTGTCTTGTCTTGTCTTGTCTTGTCTTGTCTTGTCTTGTCTTGTCTTGTCTTGTCTTGTCTTGTCTTGTCTTGTCTTGTCTTGTCTCGTCTTGTCTTGTCTTGTCTTGTCTTGTCTTGTCTTGTCTTGTCTTGTCTTGTCTTGTCTTGTCTTGTCTTGTCTTGTCTTGTCTTGTCTTGTCTTGTCTTGTCTTGTCTTGTCTTGTCTTGTCTTGTCTTGTCTTGTCTTGTCTTGTCTTGTCTTGTCTTGTCTTGTCTTGTCTTGTCTTGTGTTGTTTTGTCTTGTCTTGTTTTGTCTTGTTTTGTCTTGTTTTGTCTTGTCTTATATTGTCTTGTCTTGTCATGTCGTGTGTTGTGTTGTGTTGTTTTGTCTTGTCTTGTCTTGTCTTGTCCTGTCCTGTCTTGTCTTGTCTTGTCTTGTCTTGTCTTGTCTTGTCTTGTCTTGTCTTGTCTTGTCTTGTCTTGTCTTGTCTTGTCTTGTCTTGTCTTGTCTTGTCTTGTCTTGTCTTGTGATGTCATGTCATGTCGTGTGTTGTGTTGTTTTGTCTTGTCTTGTTTTGTCTTGTCATGCCTTGTCTTGTCTTGTCTTGTCTTGTCTTGTCTTGTCTTGTCTTGTCTTGTCTTGTCTTGTCTTGTCTTGTCTTGTCTTGTCTTGTCTTGTCTTGTCTTGTCTTGTCTTGTCTTGTCTTGTCTTGTCTTGTCTCGTCTTGTCTTGTCTTGTCTTGTCTTGTCTTGTCTTGTCTTGTCTTGTCTTGTCTTGTCTTGTCTTGTCTTGTCTTGTCTTGTCTTGTCTTGTCTTGTCTCGTCTTGTCTTGTCTTGTCTTGTCTTGTCTTGTCTTGTCTTGTCTTGTCTTGTCTTGTCTTGTCTTGTCTTGTCTTGTCTTGTCTTGTCTTGTCTTGTCTTGTCTTGTCTTGTCTTGTCTTGTCTTGTCTAGTCTTGTCTTGTCTTGTCTTGTCTTGTCTTGTCTTGTCTTGTCTTGTCTTGTCTTGTCTTGTCTTGTCTTGTCTTGTCTTGTCTTGTATTGTCTTGTCTTGTCTTGTCTTGTCTTGTCTTGTCTTGTCTTGTCTTGTCTTGTCTTGTCTTGTCTTGTCTTGTCTTGTGATGTCATGTCATGTCGTGTGTTGTGTTGTTTTGTCTTGTCTTGTTTTGTCTTGTCTTGTCTTGTCTTGTCTTGTCTTGTCTTGTCTTGTCTTGTCTTGTCTTGTCTTGTCTTGTCTTGTCTTGTCTTGTCTTGTCTTGTCTTGTCTTGTCTTGTCTTGTCTTGTCTTGTCTTGTCTTGTCTTGTCTTGTTTTGTCTTGTTTTGTCTTGTTTTGTCTTGTCTTGTCTTGTCTTGTCTTGTCTTGTCTTGTCTTGTCTTGTCTTGTCTTGTCTTGTCTTGTCTTGTCTTGTCTTGTCTTGTCTTGTCTTGTCTTGTCTTGTCTTGTCTTGTCTTGTCTTGTCTTGTCTTGTCTTGTCTTGTCTTGTCTTGTCTTGTCTTGTCTTGTCTTGTCTTGTCTTGTCTTGTCTTGTCTTGTCTTGTCTTGTCTTGTCTTGTCTTGTCTTGTCTTGTCTTGTCTTGTCTTGTCTTGTCTTGTCTTGTCTTGTCTTGTCTTGTCTTGTCTTGTCTTGTCTTGTCTTGTCTTGTCTTGTCTTGTCTTGTCTTGTCTTGTCTTGTCTTGTCTTGTCTTGTCTTGTCTTGTCTTGTCTTGTCTTGTCTTGTCTTGTCTTGTCTTGTCTTGTCTTGTCTTGTCTTGTCTTGTCTTGTCTTGTCTTGTCTTGTCTTGTCTTGTCTTGTCTTGTCTTGTCTTGTCTTGTCTTGTCTTGTCTTGTCCTGTCTTGGCCTGTCCTGACGTGTGTTGTGTTGTTTTGTCTTGTCTTGTCTTGTTTTGTCTTGTTTTGTCTTGCTTTGTCTTGTCATGTCTTGTCCTGTCCTGTCGTGTGTTGTGTTGTTCTGTCTTGTCTTGTGTTGTTTTGTCGTGTCATGTCTTGTCTTGTCTTGTCTTGTCTTGTCTTGTCCTGTCCTGTCGTGTGTTGTGTTGTTTTGTCTTGTCTTGTCATGTCGTGTGTTGTCTTGTCTTGTCTTGTCATGTCTTATATTGTCTTGTCTTGTCTTGTCATGTCATGTCATGTCATGTCGTGTGTTGTGTTGTTTTGTCTTGTCTTGTTTTGTCTTGTCATGTCTTGTCATGTCTTGTCTTGTGTTGTTTTGTCTTGTCTTGTTTTGTCTTGTCTTGTTTTGTCTTGTTTTGTCTTGTCTTGTCTTGTCTTGTCTTGTCTTGTTTTATGTTGTCATGTAATGTCATGTCGTGTGTTGTGTTGTTTTGTCTTATCTTGCCTTGTCTTGTGATGTCATGTCATGTCGTGTGCTGTGTTGTTTTGTCTTGTCATGTCTTGTCTTGTTTTGTCTTGTCTTGTCTTGTTTTATGTTGTCATGTAATGTCATGTCGTGTGTTGTGTTGTTTTGTCTTGTCTTGTCTTGTCTTGTCTTGTCTTGTCTTGTCTTGTGATGTCATGTCATGTCGTGTGTTGTGTTGTTTTGTCTTGTCTTGTTTTGTCTTGTCATGCCTTGTCTTGTCTTGTCTTGTCTTGTCTTGTCTTGTCTTGTCTTGTCTTGTCTTGTCTTGTCTTGTCTTGTCTTGTCTTGTCTTGTCTTGTCTTGTCTTGTCTTGTCTTGTCATGTCGTGTGTTGTGTTGTTTTGTCTTGTCATGTCTTATATTGTCTTGTCTTGTGATGTCATGTCATGTCGTGTGTTGTGTTGTTTTGTCTTGTCTTGTTTTGTCTTGTCATGCCTTGTCTTGTCTTGTCTTGTCTTGTCTTGTCTTGTCTTGTCTTGTCTTGTCATGTCGTGTGTTGTGTTGTTTTGTCTTGTCATGTCTTATATTGTCTTGTCTTGTCTTGTCATGTCGTGTGTTGTGTTGTGTTGTTTTGTCTTGTCTTGTCTTGTCTTGTCTTGTCTTGTCTTGTCTTGTCTTGTCTTGTCTTGTCTTGTCTTGTCTTGTCTTGTCTTGTCTTGTCTTGTCTTGTCTTGTCTTGTCTTGTATTGTCTTGTCTTGTCTTGTCTTGTCTTGTCTTGTCTTGTCTTGTGATGTCATGTCATGTCGTGTGTTGTGTTGTTTTGTCTTGTCTTGTTTTGTCTTGTCATGCCTTGTCTTGTCTTGTCTTGTCTTGTCTTGTCTTGTCTTGTCTTGTCTTGTCTTGTCTTGTCTTGTCTTGTCTTGTCTTGTCTTGTCTTGTCTTGTCTTGTCTTGTCTTGTCCTGCCCTGTCTTGTCTTGTCTTGTCTTGTCTTGTCTTGTCTTGTCTTGTCTTGTCTTGTCTTGTCTTGTCTTGTCTTGTCTTGTCTTGTCTTGTCTTGTCTTGTCTTGTCTTGTCTTTTCTTGTCCTGCCCTGTCTTGTCTTGTCTTGTCTTGTCATGTCGTGTGTTGTGTTGTGTTGTTTTGTCTTGTCTTGTCTTGTCTTGTCTTGTCTTGTCTTGTCTTGTCTTGTCCTGCCCTGTCTTGTCTTGTCTTGTCTTGTCTTGTCTTGTCTTGTCTTGTCTTGTCTTGTCTTGTCTTGTCTTGTCTTGTCTTGTCTTGTCTTTTCTTGTCCTGCCCTGTCTTGTCTTGTCTTGTCTTGTCATGTCGTGTGTTGTGTTGTGTTGTTTTGTCTTGTCTTGTCTTGTCTTGTCTTGTCTTGTCTTGTCTTGTCTTGTCTTGTCTTGTCTTGTCTTGTCTTGTCTTGTATTGTCTTGTCTTGTCTTGTCTTGTCTTGTCTTGTCTTGTCTTGTCTTGTGATGTCATGTCATGTCGTGTGTTGTGTTGTTTTGTCTTGTCTTGTTTTGTCTTGTCATGCCTTGTCTTGTCTTGTCTTGTCTTGTCTTGTCTTGTCTTGTCTTGTCTTGTCTTGTCTTGTCTTGTCCTGCCCTGTCTTGTCTTGTCTTGTCTTGTCTTGTCTTGTCTTGTCTTGTCTTGTCTTGTCTTGTCTTGTCTTGTCTTGTCTTGTCTTGTCTTGTCTTGTCTTCTCTTGTCTTGTCTTGTCTTGTCTTGTCTTGTCTTGTCTTGTCTTGTTTTGTCTTGTCATGTCTTATCTTGTCTTGTCTTGTCTTGTCGTATTTTGTCTTGTCTTGTCTTGTCTTGTCTTGTGTTGTCTTGTCTTGACTTGTCTTGTCTTGTCTGGTCTTGTCTTGTCTTGTCTTGTCTTGTCCTGTCTTGTCTTGTCTTGTCTTGTCTTGTCTTGTCTTGTCTTGTGTTGTCTTGTCTTGACTTGTCTTGTCTTGTCTGGTCTTGTCTTGTCTTGTCTTGTCTTGTCCTGTCTTGTCTTGTCTTGTCTTGTCTTGTCATGTCTTGTCTTGTTTTGTCTTGCCTTGTCTTGTCTTGTCTTGTCGTGTCCTGTCCTGACGTGTGTTGTGTTGTTTTGTCTTGTCTTGTTTTGTCTTGTCTTGTCTTGTCTTGTCTTGTCTTGTCTTGTCTTGTCTTGTCTTGTCTTGTATTGTCTTGTCTTGTCTTGTCTTGTTTTATGTTGTCATGTAATGTCATGTCGTGTGTTGTGTTGTTTTGTCTTATCTTGCCTTGTCTTGTGATGTCATGTCATGTCGTGTGCTGTGTTGTTTTGTCTTGTCATGTCTTGTCTTGTTTTGTCTTGTCTTGTCTTGTTTTATGTTGTCATGTAATGTCATGTCGTGTGTTGTGTTGTTTTGTCTTGTCTTGTCTTGTCTTGTCTTGTCTTGTCTTGTCTTGTCTTGTCTTGTCTTGTCTTGTCTTGTCTTGTCTTGTCTTGTCTTGTCTTGTCTTGTCTTGTCTTGTCTTGTCTTGTCTTGTCTTGTCATGTCGTGTGTTGTGTTGTTTTGTCTTGTCATGTCTTATATTGTCTTGTCTTGTGATGTCATGTCATGTCGTGTGTTGTGTTGTTTTGTCTTGTCTTGTTTTGTCTTGTCATGCCTTGTCTTGTCTTGTCTTGTCTTGTCTTGTCTTGTCTTGTCTTGTCTTGTCTTGTCTTGTCTTGTCTTGTCTTGTCTTGTCTTGTCTTGTCTTGTCTTGTCTTGTCTTGTCTTGTCTTGTCTTGTCATGTCGTGTGTTGTGTTGTTTTGTCTTGTCATGTCTTATATTGTCTTGTCTTGTCTTGTCATGTCGTGTGTTGTGTTGTGTTGTTTTGTCTTGTCTTGTCTTGTCTTGTCTTGTCTTGTCTTGTCTTGTCTTGTCTTGTCTTGTCTTGTCTTGTCTTGTCTTGTCTTGTCTTGTCTTGTCTTGTCTTGTATTGTCTTGTCTTGTCTTGTCTTGTCTTGTCTTGTCTTGTCTTGTCTTGTGATGTCATGTCATGTCGTGTGTTGTGTTGTTTTGTCTTGTCTTGTTTTGTCTTGTCATGCCTTGTCTTGTCTTGTCTTGTCTTGTCTTGTCTTGTCTTGTCTTGTCTTGTCTTGTCTTGTCTTGTCTTGTCTTGTCTTGTCTTGTCTTGTCTTGTCTTGTCTTGTCTTGTCTTGTCTTGTCCTGCCCTGTCTTGTCTTGTCTTGTCTTGTCTTGTCTTGTCTTGTCTTGTCTTGTCTTGTCTTGTCTTGTCTTGTCTTGTCTTGTCTTGTCTTGTCTTGTCTTGTCTTGTCTTGTCTTGTCTTGTCTTGTCTTGTCTTGTCTTGTCTTGTCTTGTCTTGTCTTTTCTTGTCCTGCCCTGTCTTGTCTTGTCTTGTCTTGTCTTGTCTTGTCTTGTCTTGTCTTGTCTTGTCTTGTCTTGTCTTGTCCTGCCCTGTCTTGTCTTGTCTTGTCTTGTCTTGTCTTGTCTTGTCTTGTCTTGTCTTGTCTTGTCTTGTCTTGTCTTGTCTTGTCTTGTCTTGTCTTGTCTTGTCTTGTCTTGTCTTGTCTTGTCTTGTCTTGTCTTGTCTTGTCTTGTCTTGTCTCGTCTTGTCTTGTCTTGTCTTGTCTTGTCTTGTCTTGTCTTGTCTTGTCTTGTCTTGTCTTGTCTTGTCTTGTCTTGTATTGTCTTGTCTTGTCTTGTCTTGTCTTGTCTTGTCTTGTCTTGTCTTGTCTTGTCTTGTCTTGTCTTGTCTTGTCTTGTCTTGTGATGTCATGTCATGTCGTGTGTTGTGTTGTTTTGTCTTGTCTTGTTTTGTCTTGTCTTGTCTTGTCTTGTCTTGTCTTGTCTTGTCTTGTCTTGTCTTGTCTTGTCTTGTCTTGTCTTGTCTTGTCTTGTCTTGTCTTGTCTTGTCTTGTCTTGTCTTGTCTTGTCTTGTCTTGTCTTGTTTTGTCTTGTTTTGTCTTGTTTTGTCTTGTCTTGTCTTGTCTTGTCTTGTCTTGTCTTGTCTTGTCTTGTCTTGTCTTGTCTTGTCTTGTCTTGTCTTGTCTTGTCTTGTCTTGTCTTGTCTTGTCTTGTCTTGTCTTGTCTTGTCTTGTCTTGTCTTGTCTTGTCTTGTCTTGTCTTGTCTTGTCTTGTCTTGTCTTGTCTTGTCTTGTCTTGTCTTGTCTTGTCTTGTCTTGTCTTGTCTTGTCTTGTCTTGTCTTGTCTTGTCTTGTCTTGTCTTGTCTTGTCTTGTCTTGTCTTGTCTTGTCTTGTCTTGTCTTGTCTTGTCTTGTCTTGTCTTGTCTTGTCTTGTCTTGTCTTGTCTTGTCTTGTCTTGTCTTGTCTTGTCTTGTCTTGTCTTGTCTTGTCTTGTCTTGTCTTGTCTTGTCTTGTCTTGTCTTGTCTTGTCTTGTCTTGTCTTGTCTTGTCTTGTCCTGTCTTGGCCTGTCCTGACGTGTGTTGTGTTGTTTTGTCTTGTCTTGTCTTGTTTTGTCTTGTTTTGTCTTGCTTTGTCTTGTCATGTCTTGTCCTGTCCTGTCGTGTGTTGTGTTGTTCTGTCTTGTCTTGTGTTGTTTTGTCGTGTCATGTCTTGTCTTGTCTTGTCTTGTCTTGTCTTGTCCTGTCCTGTCGTGTGTTGTGTTGTTTTGTCTTGTCTTGTCATGTCGTGTGTTGTCTTGTCTTGTCTTGTCATGTCTTATATTGTCTTGTCTTGTCTTGTCTTGTCATGTCATGTCATGTCATGTCGTGTGTTGTGTTGTTTTGTCTTGTCTTGTTTTGTCTTGTCATGTCTTGTCATGTCTTGTCTTGTGTTGTTTTGTCTTGTCTTGTTTTGTCTTGTCTTGTTTTGTCTTGTTTTGTCTTGTCTTGTCTTGTCTTGTCTTGTCTTGTTTTATGTTGTCATGTAATGTCATGTCGTGTGTTGTGTTGTTTTGTCTTATCTTGCCTTGTCTTGTGATGTCATGTCATGTCGTGTGCTGTGTTGTTTTGTCTTGTCATGTCTTGTCTTGTTTTGTCTTGTCTTGTCTTGTTTTATGTTGTCATGTAATGTCATGTCGTGTGTTGTGTTGTTTTGTCTTGTCTTGTCTTGTCTTGTCTTGTCTTGTCTTGTCTTGTGATGTCATGTCATGTCGTGTGTTGTGTTGTTTTGTCTTGTCTTGTTTTGTCTTGTCATGCCTTGTCTTGTCTTGTCTTGTCTTGTCTTGTCTTGTCTTGTCTTGTCTTGTCTTGTCTTGTCTTGTCTTGTCTTGTCTTGTCTTGTCTTGTCATGTCGTGTGTTGTGTTGTTTTGTCTTGTCATGTCTTATATTGTCTTGTCTTGTGATGTCATGTCATGTCGTGTGTTGTGTTGTTTTGTCTTGTCTTGTTTTGTCTTGTCATGCCTTGTCTTGTCTTGTCTTGTCTTGTCTTGTCTTGTCTTGTCTTGTCTTGTCATGTCGTGTGTTGTGTTGTTTTGTCTTGTCATGTCTTATATTGTCTTGTCTTGTCTTGTCATGTCGTGTGTTGTGTTGTGTTGTTTTGTCTTGTCTTGTCTTGTCTTGTCTTGTCTTGTCATGTCGTGTGTTGTGTTGTTTTGTCTTGTCATGTCTTATATTGTCTTGTCTTGTCTTGTCATGTCGTGTGTTGTGTTGTGTTGTTTTGTCTTGTCTTGTCTTGTCTTGTCTTGTCTTGTCTTGTCTTGTCTTGTCTTGTCTTGTCTTGTCTTGTCTTGTCTTGTCTTGTCTTGTCTTGTCTTGTCTTGTCTTGTATTGTCTTGTCTTGTCTTGTCTTGTCTTGTCTTGTCTTGTCTTGTGATGTCATGTCATGTCGTGTGTTGTGTTGTTTTGTCTTGTCTTGTTTTGTCTTGTCATGCCTTGTCTTGTCTTGTCTTGTCTTGTCTTGTCTTGTCTTGTCTTGTCTTGTCTTGTCTTGTCTTGTCTTGTCTTGTCTTGTCTTGTCTTGTCTTGTCTTGTCTTGTCTTGTCATGTCGTGTGTTGTGTTGTTTTGTCTTGTCATGTCTTATGTTGTCTTGTCTTGTGATGTCATGTCATGTCGTGTGTTGTGTTGTTTTGTCTTGTCTTGTTTTGTCTTGTCATGCCTTGTCTTGTCTTGTCTTGTCTTGTCTTGTCTTGTCTTGTCTTGTCATGTCGTGTGTTGTGTTGTTTTGTCTTGTCATGTCTTATATTGTCTTGTCTTGTCTTGTCATGTCGTGTGTTGTGTTGTGTTGTTTTGTCTTGTCTTGTCTTGTCTTGTCTTGTCTTGTCTTGTCTTGTCTTGTCTTGTATTGTCTTGTCTTGTCTTGTCTTGTCTTGTCTTGTCTTGTGATGTCATGTCATGTCGTGTGTTGTGTTGTTTTGTCTTGTCTTGTTTTGTCTTGTCATGCCTTGTCTTGTCATGTCGTGTGTTGTGTTGTTTTGTCTTGTCATGTCTTATATTGTCTTGTCTTGTCTTGTCATGTCGTGTGTTGTGTTGTGTTGTTTTGTCTTGTCTTGTCTTGTCTTGTCTTGTCTTGTCTTGTCTTGTCTTGTCTTGTCTTGTCTTGTCTTGTCTTGTCTTGTCTTGTCTTGTCTTGTCTTGTCTTGTCTTGTCTTGTCTTGTCTTGTCTTGTCTTGTCTTGTCTTGTCTTGTCCTGCCCTGTCTTGTCTTGTCTTGTCTTGTCTTGTCTTGTCTTGTCTTGTCTTGTCTTGTCTTGTCTTGTCTTGTCTTGTCTTGTCTTGTCTTGTCTTGTCTTGTCTTTTCTTGTCCTGCCCTGTCTTGTCTTGTCTTGTCTTGTCATGTCGTGTGTTGTGTTGTGTTGTTTTGTCTTGTCTTGTCTTGTCTTGTCTTGTCTTGTCTTGTCTTGTCCTGCCCTGTCTTGTCTTGTCTTGTCTTGTCTTGTCTTGTCTTGTCTTGTCTTGTCTTGTCTTGTCTTGTCTTGTCTTGTCTTGTCTTGTCTTGTCTTGTCTTTTCTTGTCCTGCCCTGTCTTGTCTTGTCTTGTCTTGTCATGTCGTGTGTTGTGTTGTGTTGTTTTGTCTTGTCTTGTCTTGTCTTGTCTTGTCTTGTCTTGTCTTGTCTTGTCTTGTCTTGTCTTGTCTTGTCTTGTCTTGTCTTGTATTGTCTTGTC
This sequence comes from Zeugodacus cucurbitae, assembly GCF_028554725.1. Taxonomy (NCBI): domain Eukaryota; kingdom Metazoa; phylum Arthropoda; class Insecta; order Diptera; family Tephritidae; genus Zeugodacus; species Zeugodacus cucurbitae. Next base: position 20,829,837 of record NC_071672.1, on the reverse strand, counting down.
TTGTCTTGTCTTGTCTTGTCTTGTCTTGTCTTGTCTTGTGATGTCATGTCATGTCGTGTGTTGTGTTGTTTTGTCTTGTCTTGTTTTGTCTTGTCATGCCTTGTCTTGTCTTGTCTTGTCTTGTCTTGTCTTGTCTTGTCTTGTCTTGTCTTGTCTTGTCTTGTCCTGCCCTGTCTTGTCTTGTCTTGTCTTGTCTTGTCTTGTCTTGTCTTGTCTTGTCTTGTCTTGTCTTGTCTTGTCTTCTCTTGTCTTGTCTTGTCTTGTCTTGTCTTGTCTTGTCTTGTCTTGTTTTGTCTTGTCATGTCTTATCTTGTCTTGTCTTGTCTTGTCGTATTTTGTCTTGTCTTGTCTTGTCTTGTCTTGTGTTGTCTTGTCTTGACTTGTCTTGTCTTGTCTGGTCTTGTCTTGTCTTGTCTTGTCTTGTCCTGTCTTGTCTTGTCTTGTCTTGTCTTGTCTTGTCTTGTCTTGTGTTGTCTTGTCTTGACTTGTCTTGTCTTGTCTGGTCTTGTCTTGTCTTGTCTTGTCTTGTCCTGTCTTGTCTTGTCTTGTCTTGTCTTGTCATGTCTTGTCTTGTTTTGTCTTGCCTTGTCTTGTCTTGTCTTGTCGTGTCCTGTCCTGACGTGTGTTGTGTTGTTTTGTCTTGTCTTGTTTTGTCTTGTCTTGTCTTGTCTTGTCTTGTCTTGTCTTGTCTTGTCTTGTCTTGTCTTGTCTTGTCTTGTCTTGTATTGTCTTGTCTTGTCTTGTCTTGTTTTATGTTGTCATGTAATGTCATGTCGTGTGTTGTGTTGTTTTGTCTTATCTTGCCTTGTCTTGTGATGTCATGTCATGTCGTGTGCTGTGTTGTTTTGTCTTGTCATGTCTTGTCTTGTTTTGTCTTGTCTTGTCTTGTTTTATGTTGTCATGTAATGTCATGTCGTGTGTTGTGTTGTTTTGTCTTGTCTTGTCTTGTCTTGTCTTGTCTTGTCTTGTCTTGTCTTGTCTTGTCTTGTCTTGTCTTGTCTTGTCTTGTCTTGTCTTGTCTTGTCTTGTCTTGTCTTGTCTTGTCTTGTCTTGTCATGTCGTGTGTTGTGTTGTTTTGTCTTGTCATGTCTTATATTGTCTTGTCTTGTGATGTCATGTCATGTCGTGTGTTGTGTTGTTTTGTCTTGTCTTGTTTTGTCTTGTCATGCCTTGTCTTGTCTTGTCTTGTCTTGTCTTGTCTTGTCTTGTCTTGTCTTGTCTTGTCTTGTCTTGTCTTGTCTTGTCTTGTCTTGTCTTGTCTTGTCTTGTCTTGTCTTGTCTTGTCTTGTCTTGTCTTGTCTTGTCTTGTCATGTCGTGTGTTGTGTTGTTTTGTCTTGTCATGTCTTATATTGTCTTGTCTTGTCTTGTCATGTCGTGTGTTGTGTTGTGTTGTTTTGTCTTGTCTTGTCTTGTCTTGTCTTGTCTTGTCTTGTCTTGTCTTGTCTTGTCTTGTCTTGTCTTGTCTTGTCTTGTCTTGTCTTGTCTTGTCTTGTCTTGTCTTGTCTTGTCTTGTCTTGTATTGTCTTGTCTTGTCTTGTCTTGTCTTGTCTTGTCTTGTCTTGTCTTGTGATGTCATGTCATGTCGTGTGTTGTGTTGTTTTGTCTTGTCTTGTTTTGTCTTGTCATGCCTTGTCTTGTCTTGTCTTGTCTTGTCTTGTCTTGTCTTGTCTTGTCTTGTCTTGTCTTGTCTTGTCTTGTCTTGTCTTGTCTTGTCTTGTCTTGTCTTGTCTTGTCCTGCCCTGTCTTGTCTTGTCTTGTCTTGTCTTGTCTTGTCTTGTCTTGTCTTGTCTTGTCTTGTCTTGCCTTGTCTTGTCTTGTCTTGTCTTGTCTTGTCTTGTCTTGTCTTGTCTTGTCTTGTCTTGTCTTGTCTTGTCTTGTCTTGTCTTGTCTTGTCTTTTCTTGTCCTGCCCTGTCTTGTCTTGTCTTGTTTTGTCTTGTCATGTCTTATCTTGTCTTGTCTTGTCTTGTCGTATCTTGTCTTGTCTTGTCTTGTCTTGTGTTGTCTTGTCTTGACTTGTCTTGTCTTGTCTGGTCTTGTCTTGTCTTGTCTTGTCTTGTCCTGTCTTGTCTTGTCTTGTCTTGTCTTGTCATGTCTTGTCTTGTTTTGTCTTGCCTTGTCTTGTCTTGTCTTGTCGTGTCCTGTCCTGACGTGTGTTGTGTTGTTTTGTCTTGTCTTGTTTTGTCTTGTTTTGTCTTGTCTTGTCTTGTCTTGTCTTGTTTTATGTTGTCATGTAATGTCATGTTGTGTGTTGTGTTGTTTTGTCTTATCTTGTCTTGTCTTGTCTTGTCTTGTGATGTCATGTCATGTCGTGTGCTGTGTTGTTTTGTCTTGTCATGTCTTGTCTTGTTTTGTCTTGTCTTGTCTTGTTTTATGTTGTCATGTAATGTCATGTCATGTGTTGTGTTGTTTTGTCTTGTCTTGTCTTCTCTTGTCTTGTCTTGTCTTGTCATGTCGTGTGTTGTGTTGTTTTGTCTTGTCATGTCTTATATTGTCTTGTCTTGTCTTGTCTTGTCTTGTCTTGTCTTGTCTTGTCTTGTCTTGTCTTGTCTTGTCTTGTCTTGTCTTGTTTTTCTTGTTTTGTCTTGTCTTGTCTTGTCTTGTTTTGTCATGTAATGTCAGGTCGTGTGTTGTGTTGTTTTGTCTTGTCTTGTGTTGTTTTGTCGTGTCTTGTCTTGTCTTGTCTTGTCTTGTCTTGTCTTGTCTTGTGTTGTCTTGTGTTGTCTTGTGTTGTCTTGTCTTGTCTTGTCTTGTCATGTCTTGTCTTGTCTTGTCTTGCCTTGTCTTGTCTTGTCTTGTCTTGTCCGGTCCTGACGTGTGTTGTGTTGTTTTGTCTTGTCTTGCTTTGTCTTGTCATGTCTTATATTGTCTTATCTTGTCTTGTCATGTCGTGTGTTGTGTTGTGTTGTTTTGTCTTGTCTTGTCTTGTCTTGTCTTGTCTTGTCTTGTCTTGTCTTGTCTTGTCTTGTCTTGTCTTGTCTTGTCTTGTCTTGTCTTGTCTTGTCTTGTCTTGTATTGTCTTGTCTTGTCTTGTCTTGTCTTGTCTTGTCTTGTCTTGTCTTGTGATGTCATGTCATGTCGTGTGTTTTGTTGTTTTGTCTTGTCTTGTTTTGTCTTGTCATGCCTTGTCTTGTCTTGTCTTGTCTTGTCTTGTCTTGTCTTGTCTTGTCTTGTCTTGTCTTGTCTTGTCTTGTCTTGTCTTGTTTTGTCTTGTTTTGTCTTGTTTTGTCTTGTCTTGTCTTGTCTTGTCTTGTCTTGTCTTGTCTTGTCTTGTCTTGTCTTGTCTTGTCTTGTCTTGTCTTGTCTTGTCTTGTCTTGTGTTGTTTTGTCTTGTCTTGTTTTGTCTTGTCTTGTTTTGTCTTGTTTTGTCTTGTCTTGTCTTGTCTTGTCTTGTCTTGTTTTATGTTGTCATGTAATGTCATGTCGTGTGTTGTGTTGTTTTGTCTTATCTTGCCTTGTCTTGTGATGTCATGTCATGTCGTGTGCTGTGTTGTTTTGTCTTGTCATGTCTTGTCTTGTTTTGTCTTGTCTTGTCTTGTTTTATGTTGTCATGTAATGTCATGTCGTGTGTAGTGTTGTTTTGTCTTGTCTTGTCTTGTCTTGTCTTGTCTTGTCTTGTCTTGTGATGTCATGTCATGTCGTGTGTTGTGTTGTTTTGTCTTGTCTTGTTTTGTCTTGTCATGCCTTGTCTTGTCTTGTCTTGTCTTGTCTTGTCTTGTCTTGTCTTGTCTTGTCTTGTCTTGTCTTGTCTTGTCTTGTCATGTCGTGTGTTGTGTTGTTTTGTCTTGTCATGTCTTATATTGTCTTGTCTTGTCTTGTCATGTCGTGTGTTGTGTTGTGTTGTTTTGTCTTGTCTTGTCTTGTCTTGTCTTGTCTTGTCTTGTCTTGTCTTGTCTTGTCTTGTCTTGTCTTGTCTTGTCTTGTCTTGTCTTGTCTTGTCTTGTCTTGTCTTGTATTGTCTTGTCTTGTCTTGTCTTGTCTTGTCTTGTCTTGTCTTGTCTTGTCTTGTCTTGTCTTGTCTTGTCTTGTCTTGTCTTGTGATGTCATGTCATGTCGTGTGTTGTGTTGTTTTGTCTTGTCTTGTTTTGTCTTGTCATGCCTTGTCTTGTCTTGTCTTGTCTTGTCTTGTCTTGTCTTGTCTTGTCTTGTCTTGTCTTGTCTTGTCTTGTCTTGTCTTGTCTTGTCTTTTCTTGTCCTGCCCTGTCTTGTCTTGTCTTGTTTTGTCTTGTCATGTCTTATCTTGTCTTGTCTTGTCTTGTCGTATCTTGTCTTGTCTTGTCTTGTCTTGTCTTGTGTTGTCTTGTCTTGACTTGTCTTGTCTTGTCTGGTCTTGTCTTGTCTTGTCTTGTCTTGTCCTGGCTTGTCTTGTCTTGTCTTGTCTTGTCATGTCTTGTCTTGTTTTGTCTTGCCTTGTCTTGTCTTGTCTTGTCGTGTCCTGTCCTGACGTGTGTTGTGTTGTTTTGTCTTGTCTTGTTTTGTCTTGTTTTGTCTTGTTTTGTCTTGTCTTGTCTTGTCTTGTCTTGTTTTATGTTGTCATGTAATGTCATGTTGTGTGTTGTGTTGTTTTGTCTTATCTTGTCTTGTCTTGTCTTGTCTTGTCTTGTGATGTCATGTCATGTCGTGTGCTGTGTTGTTTTGTCTTGTCATGTCTTGTCTTGTTTTGTCTTGTCTTGTCTTGTTTTATGTTGTCATGTAATGTCATGTCATGTGTTGTGTTGTTTTGTCTTGTCTTGTCTTGTCTTGTCTTGTCATGTCGTGTGTTGTGTTGTTTTGTCTTGTCATGTCTTATATTGTCTTGTCTTGTCTTGTCTTGTCTTGTTTTTCTTGTTTTGTCTTGTCTTGTCTTGTCTTGTTTTGTCATGTAATGTCATGTCGTGTGTTGTGTTGTTTTGTCTTGTCTTGTGTTGTTTTGTCGTGTCTTGTCTTGTCTTGTCTTGTCTTGTCTTGTGTTGTCTTGTGTTGTCTTGTGTTGTCTTTTCTTGTCCTGTCTTGTCTTGTCTTGTCTTGTCATGTCTTGTCTTGTCTTGTCTTGCCTTGTCTTGTCTTGTCTTGTCTTGTCTTGTCCGGTGCTGACGTGTGTTGTGTTGTTTTGTCTTGTCTTGCTTTGTCTTGTCATGTCTTATCTTGTCTTGTCTTGTCTTGTCTTGTGATGTCATGTCATGTCGTGTGTTGTCTTGTCTTGTCTTGTCTTGTCTTGTCTTGTCTTGTCTTGTCTTGTCTTGTCTTGTCTTGTCTTGTCTTGTCTTGTCTTGTCTTGTCTTGTCTTGTCTTGTCTTGTCTTGTCTTGTCTTGTCTTGTCTTGTCTTGTCTTGTCTTGTCTTGTCCTGCCCTGTCTTGTCTTGTCTTGTCTTGTCTTGTCTTGTCTTGTCTTGTCTTGTCTTTTCTTGTCCTGCCCTGTCTTGTCTTGTCTTGTTTTGTCTTGTCATGTCTTATCTTGTCTTGTCTTGTCTTGTCGTATCTTGTCTTGTCTTGTCTTGTCTTGTCTTGTGTTGTCTTGTCTTGACTTGTCTTGTCTTGTCTGGTCTTGTCTTGTCTTGTCTTGTCTTGTCCTGGCTTGTCTTGTCTTGTCTTGTCTTGTCATGTCTTGTCTTGTTTTGTCTTGCCTTGTCTTGTCTTGTCTTGTCGTGTCCTGTCCTGACGTGTGTTGTGTTGTTTTGTCTTGTCTTGTTTTGTCTTGTTTTGTCTTGTTTTGTCTTGTCTTGTCTTGTCTTGTCTTGTTTTATGTTGTCATGTAATGTCATGTTGTGTGTTGTGTTGTTTTGTCTTATCTTGTCTTGTCTTGTCTTGTCTTGTCTTGTGATGTCATGTCATGTCGTGTGCTGTGTTGTTTTGTCTTGTCATGTCTTGTCTTGTTTTGTCTTGTCTTGTCTTGTTTTATGTTGTCATGTAATGTCATGTCATGTGTTGTGTTGTTTTGTCTTGTCTTGTCTTGTCTTGTCTTGTCATGTCGTGTGTTGTGTTGTTTTGTCTTGTCATGTCTTATATTGTCTTGTCTTGTCTTGTCTTGTCTTGTTTTTCTTGTTTTGTCTTGTCTTGTCTTGTCTTGTTTTGTCATGTAATGTCATGTCGTGTGTTGTGTTGTTTTGTCTTGTCTTGTGTTGTTTTGTCGTGTCTTGTCTTGTCTTGTCTTGTCTTGTCTTGTCTTGTCTTGTGTTGTCTTGTGTTGTCTTGTGTTGTCTTTTCTTGTCCTGTCTTGTCTTGTCTTGTCTTGTCATGTCTTGTCTTGTCTTGTCTTGCCTTGTCTTGTCTTGTCTTGTCTTGTCTTGTCCGGTCCTGACGTGTGTTGTGTTGTTTTGTCTTGTCTTGCTTTGTCTTGTCATGTCTTATCTTGTCTTGTCTTGTCTTGTCTTGTGATGTCATGTCATGTCGTGTGTTGTCTTGTCTTGTCTTGTCTTGTCTTGTCTTGTCTTGTCTTGTCTTGTCTTGTCTTGTCTTGTCTTGTCTTGTCTTGTCTTGTCTTGTCTTGCCTTGTCTTGTCTTGTCTTGTCTTGTCATGTCTTGTCTTGTCTTGTCTTGTCTTGTCTTGTCTTGTCTTGTCTTGTCTTGTCTTGTCTTGTCTTGTCTTGTCTTGTCTTGTCTTGTCTTGTCTTGTCTTGTCTTGTCTTGTCTTGTCTTGCCTTGTCTTGTCTTGCCTTGTCTTGTCATGTCGTGTGTTGTGTTGTTTTGTCTTGTCTTGACTTGTCTTGTCTCGTCTGGTCTTGTCTTGTCTTGTCTTGTCCTGTCTTGTCTTGTCTTGTCTGGTCTTGTCTTGTCTTGTCTTGTCTTGTCTTGTCTTGTCCTGCCCTGTCTTGTCTTGTCTTGTCTTGTCTTGTCTTGTCTTGTCTTGTCTTGTCTTGTCTTGTCTTTTCTTGTCCTGCCCTGTCTTGTCTTGTCTTGTTTTGTCTTGTCATGTCTTATCTTGTCTTGTCTTGTCTTGTCGTATCTTGTCTTGTCTTGTCTTGTCTTGTCTTGTCTTGTCTTGTCTTGTCTTGTCTTGTGTTGTCTTGTCTTGACTTGTCTTGTCTGGTCTTGTCTTGTCTTGTCTTGTCTTGTCTTGTCCTGTCTTGTCTTGTCTTGTCTTGTCATGTCTTGTCTTGTTTTGTCTTGTGTTGTCTTGTCTTGACTTGTCTTGTCTTGTCTTGTCTTGTCTTGTCTTGTCTTGTGTTGTCTTGTCTTGACTTGTCTTGTCTTGTCTTGTCTGGTCTTGTCTTGTCTTGTCCTGTCTTGTCCTGTCTTGTCTTGTCTTGTCTTGTCTTGTCATGTCTTGTCTTGTTTTGTCTTGCCTTGTCTTGTCTTGTCTTGTCGTGTCCTGTCCTGACGTGTGTTGTGTTGTTTTGTCTTGTCTTGTTTTGTCTTGTTTTGTCTTGTTTTGTCTTGTCTTGTCTTGTCTTGTCTTGTCTTGTTTTATGTTGTCATGTAATGTCATGTTGTGTGTTGTGTTGTTTTGTCTTATCTTGTCTTGTCTTGTCTTGTCTTGTGATGTCATGTCATGTCGTGTGCTGTGTTGTTTTGTCTTGTCATGTCTTGTCTTGTTTTGTCTTGTCTTGTCTTGTTTTATGTTGTCATGTAATGTCATGTCATGTGTTGTGTTGTTTTGTCTTGTCTTGTCTTCTCTTGTCTTGTCTTGTCTTGTCATGTCGTGTGTTGTGTTGTTTTGTCTTGTCATGTCTTATATTGTCTTGTCTTGTCTTGTCTTGTCTTGTCTTGTCTTGTCTTGTCTTGTCTTGTTTTTCTTGTTTTGTCTTGTCTTGTCTTGTCTTGTTTTGTCATGTAATGTCATGTCGTGTGTTGTGTTGTTTTGTCTTGTCTTGTGTTGTTTTGTCGTGTCTTGTCTTGTCTTGTCTTGTCTTGTCTTGTCTTGTGTTGTCTTGTGTTGTCTTGTGTTGTCTTGTCTTGTCCTGTCTTGTCTTGTCTTGTCTTGTCATGTCTTGTCTTGTCTTGTCTTGCCTTGTCTTGTCTTGTCTTGTCTTGTCTTGTCCGGTCCTGACGTGTGTTGTGTTGTTTTGTCTTGTCTTGCTTTGTCTTGTCATGTCTTATCTTGTCTTGTCTTGTCTTGTCTTGTGATGTCATGTCATGTCGTGTGTTGTCTTGTCTTGTCTTGTCTTGTCTTGTCTTGTCTTGCATTGTCTTGTCTTGTCTTGTCTTGTCATGTCTTGTCTTGTCTTGTCTTGTCTTGTCTTGTCTTGTCTTGTCTTGTCTTGTCTTGTCTTGTCTTGTCTTGTCTTGTCTTGTCTTGTCTTGTCTTGTCTTGTCTTGTCTTGTCTTGTCTTGTCTTGCCTTGTCTTGTCTTGCCTTGTCTTGTCATGTCGTGTGTTGTGTTGTTTTGTCTTGTCTTGACTTGTCTTGTCTTGTCTGGTCTTGTCTTGTCTTGTCTTGTCTTGTCCTGTCTTGTCTTGTCTTCTCGTGTCCTGTCCTGACGTTTGTTGTGTTGTTTTGTCTTGTCTTGTTTTGTCTTGTTTTGTCTTGTTTTGTCTTGTCTTGTCTTGTCTTGTCTTGTTTTATGTTGTCATGTAATGTCATGTCGTGTGTTGTGTTGTTTTGTCTTATCTTGTCTTGTCTTGTCTTGTCTTGTGATGTCATGTCATGTCGTGTGCTGTGTTGTTTTGTCTTGTCATGTCTTGTCTTGTTTTGTCTTGTCTTGTCTTGTTTTATGTTGTCATGTAATGTCATGTCATGTGTTGTGTTGTTTTGTCTTGTCTTGTCTTCTCTTGTCTTGTCTTGTCTTGTCATGTCGTGTGTTGTGTTGTTTTGTCTTGTCATGTCTTATATTGTCTTGTCTTGTCTTGTCTTGTCTTGTCTCTTCTTGTCTTGTGTTGTCTTGTGTTGTCTTGTCTTGTCCTGTCTTGTCTTGTCTTGTCATGTCTTGTCTTGTCTTGTCTTGCCTTGTCTTGTCTTGTCTTGTCTTGTCCTGTCCTGACGTGTGTTGTGTTGTTTTGTCTTGTCTTGCTTTGTCTTGTCATGTCTTATCTTGTCTTGTCTTGTCTTGTCTTGTGATGTCATGTCATGTCGTGTGTTGTGTTGTTTTGTCTTGTCTTGTTTTGTCTTCTTTTTCTTGTTTTGTCTTGTCTTGTCTTGTTTTGTCATGTAATGTCATGTCGTGTGTTGTGTTGTTTTGTCTTGTCTTGTGTTGTTTTGTCGTGTCTTGTCTTGTCTTGTCTCTTCTTGTCTTGTGTTGTCTTGTGTTGTCTTGTCTTGTCCTGTCTTGTCTTGTCTTGTCATGTCTTGTCTTGTCTTGTCTTGCCTTGTCTTGTCTTGTCTTGTCTTGTCTTGTCTTGTCCTGTCCTGACGTGTGTTGTGTTGTCTTGTCTTGTCTTGCTTTGTCTTGTCATGTCTTATCTTGTCTTGTCTTGTCTTGTCTTGTGATGTCATGTCATGTCGTGTGTTGTGTTGTTTTGTCTTGTCTTGTCTTGTCTTGTCTTGTCTTGTGATGTCATGTCATGTCGTGTGTTGTGTTGTCTTGTCTTGCCTTGTCTTGTCTTGTCTTGTCTTGTCCTGTCCTGACGTGTGTTGTGTTGTTTTGTCTTGTCTTGCTTTGTCTTGTCATGTCTTATCTTGTCTTGTCTTGTCTTGTCTTGTGATGTCATGTCATGTCGTGTGTTGTGTTGTTTTGTCTTGTCTTGTCTTGTCTTGTCTTGTCTTGTCTTGTCTGGTATTGTCTTGTCTTGTCTTGTCTTGTCTTGTCTTGTGATGTCATGTCATGTGTTGTGTTGTTTTGTCTTGTCATGTCTTGTCTTGTCTTGTCTTGTGATGTCATGTCATGTCGTGTGTTGTGTTGTTTTGTCTTGTCTTGTCTTGTCTTGTCTTGTCATGTCTTGTCTTGTCTTGTCTTGTCTTGTCTTGTCTTGTCTTGTCTTGTGATGTCATGTCATGTGTTGTGTTGTTTTGTCTTGTCATGTCTTGTCTTGTCTTGTCTTGTCTTCTCTTGTCTTGTCTTGTCTTGTCTTGTCTTGTCATGTCTTGTCTTGTCTTGTCTTGTGATGTCATGTCATGTTTTGTGTTGTTTTGTCTTGTCATGTCTTGTCTTGTCTTGTCTTGTCTTGTGATGTCATGTCATGTCGTGTGGTGTGTTGTTTTGTCTTGTCATGTCATGTCTTGTCTTGTCTTGTCTTGTCATGTCTTGTCTTGTCTTGTCTTGTCTTGTCTTGTCTTGTCTTGTCTTGTCTTGTCTTGTCTTGTCTTGTCTTGTCTTGTCTTGTCTTGTCTTGTCTTGTCTTGTCTTGTCTTGTCTTGTCTTGTCTTGTCTTGTCTTGTCTTGTCTTGTCTTCTCTTGTCTTGTCTTGTCTTGTCTTGTCTTGTCTTGTGATGTCATGTCATGTGTTGTGTTGTTTTGTCTTGTCATGTCTTGTCTTGTCTTGTCTTGTCTTGTCTTGTCTTGTCTTGTCTTGTCTTGTCTTGTCTTGTCTTGTCTTGTCATGTCTTGTCTTTTCGTGTCTTGTCTTGTATTGTGATGTCATGTCATGTCGTGTGTTGTGTTGTTTTGTCTTGTCTTGTTTTGTCTTGTCATGTCTTGTCTTGTCTTGTCTTGTCTTGTCTTGTCTTGTCTTGTCCTGCCCTGTCTTGTCTTGTTTTGTCTTGTCATATCTTATCTTTTCTTGTCTTGTCTTGTCATGTCGTGTGTTGTGTTGTTTTGTCTTGTCATGTCTTATATTGTCTAGTCTTGTCTTGTCATGTCGTGTGTTGTGTTGTTTTGTCATTTCTTGTCTTGTCTTGTCTTGTCTTGTCTTGTCTTGTCTTGTCTTGTCTTGTCTTGTCTTGTCTTGTCTTTTCTTGTCTTGTCTTGTCTTGTTTTGTCTTGTCTTGTCTTCTCTTGTCTTGTCTTGTCTTGTCTTGTCTTGTGATGTCATGTCATGTGTTGTGTTGTTTTGTCTTGTCATGTCTTGTCTTGTCTTGTCTTGTCTTGTCTTGTCTTGTGATGTCATGTCATGTCGTGTGGTGTGTTGTTTTGTCTTGTCATGTCATGTCTTGTCTTGTCTTGTCTTGTCTTGTCTTGTCTTGTCTTGTCTTGTCTTGTCTTGTCTTGTCTTCTCTTGTCTTGTCTTGTCTTGTCTTGTCTTGTGATGTCATGTCATGTGTTGTGTTGTTTTGTCTTGTCATGTCTTGTCTTGTCTTGTCTTGTCTTGTCTTGTCTTGTCTTGTCTTGTCTTGTCTTGTCTTGTCTTGTCTTGTCTTGTCTTGTCTTGTCTTGTCTTGTCTTGTCTTGTCTTGTCTTGTCTTGTGATGTCATGTCATGTCGTGTGGTGTGTTGTTTTGTCTTGTCATGTCATGTCTTGTCTTGTCTTGTCTTGTCATGTCTTGTCTTTACTTGTCTTGTCTTGTCTTGTCTTGTCTTGTCTTGTCTTGTCTTGTCTTGTCTTGTCTTGTGATGTCATGTCATGTCGTGTGGTGTGTTGTTTTGTCTTGTCATGTCATGTCTTGTCTTGTCTTGTCAGGACAGGACAAGACAAGACAAGACAAGACATGACACGACAAAACAACACAAGACAAGACAAAACAACACAACACACGACATGACATTACATGACAAAACAAGACAAGACAAGACAAGACAAGACAAGACAAGACATGACAAGACAAAACATCACAACACAACACATGACATGACATGACATGACAAGACAAGATAAGACATGACAAGACAAAACAAGACAAGACAAAACAACACACGACATGATATGACATGACAGGACAGGACAAGACAAGATGAGACAAGACAAGACAAGAAAAGACAAGACAAGACAAGACATGACAAGACAAGACAAGACAGGACAGGACAAGACAAGACAAGACAAGACAAGACAAGACAAGACAAGACAGGACAAGACAAGGCAAGACAAGACATGACAAGACAAAACAAGACAAGACAAGACAAGACATGACAAGACAAGACAAAACAAGACAAGACAAGACAAGACAAGACAAGACAAGACAAGACAAGACAAGACAAGACAAGACATGACATGACAAGACAAGATAAGACAGGACAGGACAAGACAAGACAAGACACGACAAGACAAGACAAGACAAGACAGGACAGGACAAGACAAAACATGACAAGACAAGGCAAGACAGGACAGGACAAGACAAGACAAGATAAGACAAGACAAGACATGACAAGACAAGACAAGACAAGACAAGACAAGACAAGACAAGACAAGACAAGACAAGACAAGACAAGACAAGACAAGACAAGACAAGACAAGATAAGACAAGACATGACAAGACAAGACAAAACAAGACAAGACAAGACAAGACAAAACAACACACCACACGACATGACATGACAAGACAAGACAATATAAGACATGACAATACACAGCAAGACAAGACAAAACAACACAACACACGACATGACAAGACAAGACAAAACAACACAACACACGACAAGACATGACATCACAAGACAAGACAAGACATGACAAGACGAAACAACAAAACACACGTCAGGACAGGACAAAACAACACAAGATAAGGAGAAGAAAAGACAAGACAAAGCAACACAAGACACGACATGACATGACATGACAAGACAAGACAAAACAACACAACACACGACAGGACAGGACAAGACAAGACAAGACAAGACAAGACATGACACGACAAAACAACACAAGACAAGACAAAACAACACAACACACGACATGACATTACATGACAAAACAAGACAACATAAAACAAGACAAGACAAGACAAGACAAAACTAGACAAGACAAGACAAGACAAAACAACACAACACACGACATGACATGACATGACAAGACAAGACAAGACAAGACAATATAAGACATGACAATACACAACAAGACAAGACAAAACAACACAACACACGACATGACAAGACAAGACAAGACAAAGCAACACAAGACACGACATGACATGACATGACAAGACAAGACAAGACAAAACAACACAACACACGACAGGACAGGACAAGACAAGACAAGACATGACACGACAAAACAACACAAAACAATACAAAACAACACAACACACGACATGACATTACATGAGAAAACAAGACAATACAAGACAAGACAAAACAAGACAAGACAAGACATGACAAGACAAGACAAGACAAGACAAGACAAGACAAGACAAGACCAGACAAGACAAGACAAGACAAGGCCAGACAAGACAAGACAAGGCAAGATAAGGCAAGACAAGACAAGACAAGACAAGACAAGACAAGACAAGACAAAACAACACAACACACGACATGACATGACAAGACAAGACAAGACAAGACAATATAAGACATGACAATACACAACAAGACAAGACAAAACAACACAACACACGACATGACAAGACAAGACAACACAAGACAAAGCAACACAAGACACGACATGACGTGACATGACAAGACAAGACAAAACAACACAACACACGACAGGACAGGACAAGACAAGGCAAGACAAGACAAGATATGACACGACAAAACAACACAAGACAAGACAAGACATGACAAGACAAGACAAGACAAGATAAGACATGACAAGACAAAGCAAGACAAGACAAGACAAACCAAGATATGACAAGACAAGACAAGACAGGACAGGACAGGACAAGACAAGACAAGACAAGACAAGACAAGACAAGACAAGACAAGACAAGACAAGACAAGACAAGACAAGACAAGACATGACAAGACAAGATAAGACAAGACAAAGCAACACAAGACACGATATGACATGACATGACAAGACAAGACAAGACAAAACAACACAACACACGATATGACATGACATGACATGACAAGACAAGACAAGACAAGACAACACACGATATGACATGACATGACATGACAAGACAAGACAAGACAAGACAAGACAAGACAAGACAAGACAAGACAAGACAAGACAAAACAAAACAAGACAAGACAAGACAAGACAAGACAAGACAAGACAAGACAAGACAAGACATGACACGACAAAACAACACAAGACAAGACAATACAAAACAACACACGACAGGACAGGACAAGACAAGACAAGACATGACACGACAAAACAACACAAGACAAGACAAAACAACACAACACACGACATGACATTACATGAGAAAACAAGACAATACAAGACAAGACAAGACAAAACAACACAACACACGACATGACATGACAAGACAAGACAAGACATGACAAAACAACACAACACACGATATGACATGACATGACATGACAAGACAAGACAAGACAAGACAAGACAAGACAAGACAAGACAAGACAAGACAAGACAAGACAAGACAAGACAAGACAAGACAAGACAAAACAAAACAAGACAAGACAATACAAGACAAGACAAGACAAGACATGACAAGACAAGACAAGACAAGACAAGACAAGACAAGGCAAGACAAGACAAGACATGACAAGACAAGATAAGACATGACAAGACAAAGCAAGACAAGACAAAACAACACAACACACGTCAGGACAGGACAAGACAAGACAAGACAAGACGAGGCAACACAAGACAAGACAAGACAAGACAAGACAAGACATGACAAGACAAGACAAGACAAGACAAGACAAGACAAGACAGGACAGGACAAGACAAGACAAGACAAGACAAGACAAGACAAGACAAGACAAGACAAGACAAGACAAGACAAGACAGGACATGACAAGACAAGACAAGACAGGACAAGACAAGACAAGACAAGACAAGACAACACACGTCAGGACAGGACAAGACAAGACAAGACAAAACAACACAACACACAACAGGACAGGACAAGACAAGACAAGACAAGACATGACACGACAAAACAACACAAGACAAGACAAAACAACACAACGCACGACATGACATTACATGAGAAAACAAGACAATACAAGACAAGACAAGACATAAAATAACAAGACAAGACAAGACAAGACAAGACAAGACAAGATAAGACATGACAAGACAAAATAAGACAAGACAAAACAACACAACACACGATATGACATGACATGACATGACAAGACAAGACAAGACAAGACAAGACAAGACAAGACAAGACAAGACAAGACAAGACAAGACAAGACAAGACAAGACAAGACAAGACAAGACAAGATAAGACATGACAAGACAAAATAAGACAAGACAAAACAACACAACACACGATATGACATGACATGACATGACAAGACAAGACAAGACAAGACAAGACAAGACAAGACAAGACAAGACAAGACAAGACAAGACAAGACAACACACGTCAGGACAGGACAAGACAAGACAAGACAAAACAACACAACACACAACAGGACAGGACAAGACAAGACAAGACAAGACATGACACGACAAGACAAGACAAGACAAGACAAGACGAGACAAGACAAGACAAGACAAGACAAGACAAAACAAGACCAGACAAAACAAGACAAGACATGACAAGACAAGACAAGACATGACAAGACAAAACAACACAACACACGACATGACAAGACAAGACAAGACAAGACAAGACAAGACAAGACAAGACAAAACAACACAACACACGACATGACATGACATGACAAGACAAGACATGACAAGACAAAACAACACAACACACGACATGACAAGACAAGACAAGACAAGACAAGACAAAGCAACACAAGACACGACATGACATGACATGACAAGACAAGACAAGGCAAAACAAAACAACACAACACACGACAGGACAGGACAAGACAAGACAAGACAAGACAAGATAAGACATGACAAGACAAAGCAAGACAAAGCAAGACAAGACAAGACAAACCAAGATATGACAAGACAAGACAAGACAGGACAGGACAGGACAAGACAAGACAAGACAAGACAAGACAAGACAAGACAAGACAAGACAAGACAAGACAAGACAAGACAAGACAAGACAAGACAAGACATGACAAGACAAGATAAGACAAGACAAAGCAACACAAGACACGATATGACATGACATGACAAGACAAGACAAAACAACACAACACACGACAGAACAGGACAAGACAAGACAAGACAAGACAAGACATGACACGACAAAACAACACAAGACAAGACAAAACAACACAACACACGACATGACAAGACAAGACAAGACAAGACAAAACAACACAACACACGACATGACAAGACAAGACAAGACAAGACAAAACAACACAACACACGTCAGGACAGGACAAGACAAGACAAGACAAGACAAGACGAGGCAACACAAGACAAGACAAGACAAAGCAACACAAGACACGACATGACATGACATGACAAGACAAGACAAAACAACACAACACACGGCAGGACAGGACAAGACAAGACAAGACAAGACAAGACATGACACGACAAAACAACACAAGACAAGACAAAACAACACAACACACGACATGACATTACATGACAAAACAAGACAACATAAAACAAGACAAGACAAGACAAAACAAGACAAGACAAGACAAAACAACACAACACACGACAGGACAGGACAAGACAAGACAAGACAAAACAACACAACACACGACATGACAAGACAAGACAAGACAAGACAAAACAACACAACACACGACATGACATGACATGACAAGACAAGACAAGACAAGACAATATAAGACATGACAATACACAACAAGACAAGACAAAACAACACAACACACGACATGACAAGACAAGACAAGACAAGACAAAGCAACACAAGACACGACATGACATGACATGACAAGACAAGACAAAACAACACAACACACGACAGTACAGGACAAGACAAGACAAGACAAGACATGACACGACAAAGCAACACAAGACAAGACAAAACAACACAACACACGACAGGACATTACATGAGAAAACAAGACAAGACAAGACAAGACAAAACAAGACAAGACAAGACAAGACAAGACAAGACAAGACATGACAAGACAAGACAAGACAAGACAAGACAAGACAAGACAAGACAAGACAAGACAAGACAAAACAACACAGCACACGACATGACATGATATGACAAGACAAGACAAGACAAGACAAGACAACATAAGACATGACAATACACAACAAGACAAGACAAAACAACACAACACACGACATGACAAGACAAGACAAAGCAACACAAGACACGACATGACATGACATGACAAGACAAGACAAACCAACACAACACACGACAGGACAGGACAAGACAAGACAAGACATGACACGACAAAACAACACAAGACAAGACAAGACATGACAATACACAACAAGACAAGACAAAACAACACAACACACGACATGACAAGACAAGACAAAGCAACACAAGACACGACATGACATGACATGACAAGACAAGACAAACCAACACAACACACGACAGGACAGGACCAGACAAGACAAGACATGACAAGACAAGACAAGACAATATAAGACATGACAATACACAACAAGACAAGACAAAACAACACAACACACGACATGACAAGACAAGACAAAGCAACACAAGACACGACATGACAAGACAAGACAAGACAAGACAAGACAAGACAAGACAAGACAAGACAAGACAAGACAAAACAACACAGCACACGACATGACATGATATGACAAGACAAGACAAGACAAGACAAGACAATATAAGACATGACAATACACAACAAGACAAGACAAAACAACACAACACACGACATGACAAGACAAGACAAGGCAACACAAGACACGACATGACATGACATGACAAGACAAGACAAACCAACACAACACACGACAGTACAGGACAAGACAAGACAAGACATGACACGACAAAGCAACACAAGACAAGACAAAACAACACAACACACGACAGGACATTACATGAGAAAACAAGACAAGACAAGACAAGACAAAACAAGACAAGACAAGACAAGACAAGACAAGACATGACAAGACAAGACAAGACAAGACAAGACAAGACAAGACAAGACAAGACGAGGCAACACAAGACAAGACAAGACAAGACAAGACAAGACAAGACAAAGCAACACAAGACACGACATGACATGACATGACAAGACAAGACAAAACAACACAACACACGGCAGGACAGGACAAGACAAGACAAGACAAGACAAGACATGACACGACAAAACAACACAAGACAAGACAAAACAACACAACACACGACATGACATTACATGACAAAAAAAGACAACATAAAACAAGACAAGACAAGACAAAACAAGACAAGACAAGACAAGACAAAACAACACAACACACGACAGGACAGGACAAGACAAGACAAGACAAGACATGACACGACAAAACAACACAAGACAAGACAAAACAACACAACACACGACATGACAAGACAAGACAAGACAAGACAAAACAACACAACACACGACATGACATGACATGACATGACAAGACAGGACAAGACAAGACAATATAAGACATGACAATACACAACAAGACAAGACAAAACAACACAACACACGACATAACAAGACAAGACAAGACAAGACAAAGCAACACAAGACACGACATGACATGACATGACAAGACAAGACAAAACAACACAACACACGACAGTACAGGACAAGACAAGACAAGACATGACACGACAAAGCAACACAAGACAAGACAAAACAACACAACACACGACAGGACATTACATGAGAAAACAAGACAATACAAGACAAGACAAAACAAGACAAGACAAGACAAGACAAGACAAGACAAGACATGACAAGACAAGACAAGACAAGACAAGACAAGACAAGACAAGACAAGACAAGACAAGACAAGGCAAGACAAGACAAGACAAAACAACACAGCACACGACATGACATGACATGACAAGACAAGACAAGACAAGACAAGACAATATAAGACATGACAATACACAACAAGACAAGACAAAACAACACAACACACGACATGACAAGACAAGACAAAGCAACACAAGACACGACATGACATGACATGACAAGACAAGACAAACCAACACAACACACGACAGGACAGGACAAGACAAGACAAGACATGACACGACAAAACAACACAAGACAAGACAAGACATGACAAGACAAGACAAGACAAGACATGACACGACAAAACAACACAAGACAAGACATGACATCACAAGACAAGACAAGACAAGACATGACACGACAAAACAACACAAGACAAGACAAGACATGACAAGACAAGACAAGACAAAACAAGACAAGACAAAACAACACAACACACGTCAGGACAGGACAAAACAACACAAGACAAGACAAAACAAAACAAGACAAAACAATACAACACACGTCAGGACAGGACAAGACAAGACAAGACAACACACGACAGGACAGGACAAGACAAGACAAGACATGACACGACAAAACAACACAAGACAAGACAAAACAACACAACACACGACATGACATTACATGAGAAAACAAGACAATACAAGACAAAACAACACAAGACAAGACAAAACAAGACAAGACAAAACAACACAACACACGTCAGGACAGGACAAAACAACACAAGACAAGACAAAACAAGACAAGACAAAACAACACAACACACGACAGGAGAGGACAAGACAAGACAAGACATGACACGACAAAACAACACAAGACAAGACAAAACAACACAACACACGACATGACATTATATGAGAAAACAAGACAATACAAGACAAGACAAAACAAGACAAGACAAGACATGACAAGACAAGACAAGACAAGACAAGACAAGACAAGACAAGACAAGACAAGACAAGACAAGACAAAACAAGACAAGACAAGACAAGACAAGACAAGACAAGACAAGATAAGACATGACAAGACAAAATAAGACAAGACAAAACAACACAACACACGATATGACATGACATGACATGACAAGACAAGACAAGACAAGACAAGACAAGACAAGACAAGACAAAACAAGACAAGACAATACAAGACAAGACAAGACAAGACATGACAAGACAAGACAAGACAAGACAAGACAAGACAAGACAAGACAAGACAAGACAAGACAAGACAAGACAAGACAAGACAAGACATGACAAGACAAGATAAGACATGACAAGACAAGACAAGACAAGACAAGACAAGACAAGACAAGACAAGACAACACAAGACAGGACAGGACAAGACAAGACAAGACGAGACAAGACAAGACAAGACAAGACAAGACAAGACAAGACAAGACAAGACATGACAAGACAAGACAAGACAGGACAGGACAAGACAAGACAAGACAAGACAAGACAAGACAACACACGTCAGGACAGGACAAGACAAGACAAGACAAGACAACACACGTCAGGACAGGACAAGACAAGACAAGACAAAACAACACAACACACGACAGGACAGGACAAGACAAGACAAGACAAGACAGGACAAGACAAGACAGGACAAGACAAGACAAGACAAGACAAGACAAGACAAGGCAAGACAAGACAAGACTAGACATGACAAGACAAGATAAGACATGACAAGACAAAGCAAGACAAGACAAAACAACACAACATACGTCAGGACAGGACATGACAAGACAAGACAAGACGAGGCAACACAAGACAAGACAAGACAAGACAAGACAAGACAAGACAAGACAGGACAGGACATCCAAGACAAGACATGACAAGACAAAACAAGACAAGACAAGACAAGACAAGACAAGACAGGACAAGACAAAACAAGACAAGACAAAACAACACAACACACGACATGACATTACATGAGAAAACAAGACAATACAAGACAAGACAAAACAAGACAAGACAAGACATGACAAGACAAGACAAGACAGGACAGGACAGGACAAGACAAGATGAGACAAGACAAGACAAGACAAGACAAGATAAGACATGACCAGACAAAATAAGACAAGACAACACACGGCAGGACAGGACAAGACAAGAGAAGACAAAACAACACAACACACAACAGTACAGGACAAGACAAGAGAAGACAAAACAACACAACACACAACAGTACAGGACAAGACAAGACAAGACAAGACATGACACGACAAAACAACACAAGACAAGACAAAACAACACAACACACGACATGACATTACATGAGAAAACAAGACAATACAAGACAAGACAAAACAAGACAAGACAAGACAAGCCATGACAAGACAAGACAAGACAGGACAGGACAGGACAAGAGAAGATGAGACAAGACAAGACAAGACAAGACAAGACATGACAAGACAAAACAAGACAAGACAAAACAACACAACACACGACATGACATGACATGACAAGACAAGACATGACAAGACAAAACAACACAACACACGACATGACAAGACAAGACAAGACAAGACAAGACAAAGCAACACAAGACACGACATGACATGACATGACAAGACAAGACAAGACAAGACAAAACAACACAACACACGACAGGACAGGACAAGACAAGACATGACATTACATGACAAAACAAGACAAGACAAGACAAGACAAGACAAGACAGGACAGGACATCCAAGACAAGACATGACAAGACAAAACAAGACAAGACAAGACAAGACAAGACAAGACAGGACAAGACAAAACAAGACAAGACAAAACAACACAACACACGACATGACATTACATGAGAAAACAAGACAATACAAGACAAGACAAAACAAGACAAGACAAGACATGACAAGACAAGACAAGACAGGACAGGACAGGACAAGACAAGATGAGACAAGACAAGACAAGACAAGACAAGACAAGATAAGACATGACCAGACAAAATAAGACAAGACAAGACAAGACAACACACGGCAGGACAGGACAAGACAAGAGAAGACAAAACAACACAACACACAACAGTACAGGACAAGACAAGACAAGACAAGACATGACACGACAAAACAACACAAGACAAGACAAAACAACACAACACACGACATGACATTACATGAGAAAACAAGACAATACAAGACAAGACAAAACAAGACAAGACAAGACAAGCCATGACAAGACAAGACAAGACAGGACAGGACAGGACAAGAGAAGATGAGACAAGACAAGACAAGACAAGACAAGACATGACAAGACAAAACAAGACAAGACAAAACAACACAACACACGACATGACATGACATGACAAGACAAGACATGACAAGACAAAACAACACAACACACGACATGACAAGACAAGACAAGACAAGACAAGACAAAGCAACACAAGACACGACATGACATGACATGACAAGACAAGACAAGACAAGACAAAACAACACAACACACGACAGGACAGGACAAGACAAGACATGACACGACAAAACAACACAAGACAACACAATACAAAACAACACACGACAGGACAGGACAAGACAAGACAAGACAAGATAAGACATGACAAGACAAAGCAAGACAAGACAAGACAAGACAAGACAAGACAAGATATGACAAGACAAGACAAGACAGGACAGGACAAGACAAGACAAGACAAGACAAGACAAGACAAGACAAGACAAGACAAGACAAGACAAGACAAGACAAGACAAGACAAGACAAGACAAGACAAGACAAGACAAGACAAGACAAGACAAGACAAGACAAGTCAAGATAAGACAAAGCAACACAAGACAAGACAAAACAACACAACACACGACATGACAAGACAAAACAACACAACACACGACATGACAAGACAAAACAACACAACACACGACATGACAAGACAAGACAAGACAAAACAACACAACACACGTCAGGACAGGACAAGACAAGACAAGACAAGACGAGGCAACACAAGACAAGACAAGACAAGACAAAGCAACACAAGACACGACATGACATGACATGGCAAGACAAGACAAAACAACACAACACACGACAGGACAGGACAAGACAAGACAAGACAAGACAAGACATGATACGACAAAACAACACAAGACAAGACAAAACAACACAACACACGACATGACATTACATGACAAAACAAGACAACATAAAACAAGGCAAGACAAGACAAAACAAGACAAGACAAGACAAGACAAAACAACACAACACACGACAGGACAGGACAAGACAAGACAAGACATGACACGACAAAACAACACAAGACAAGACAAAACAACACAACACACGACATGACAAGACAAGACAAGACAAGAAAAGGCAAGACAATATAAGACATGGCAATACACAACAAGACAAGACAAAACAACACAACACACGACATGACAAGACAAGACAAGACAAGACAAAGCAACACAAGACAAGACAAGGCAAGAAAAGGCAAGACAATATAAGACATGGCAATATACAACAAGACAAGACAAAACAACACAACACACGACATGACAAGACAAGACAAGACAAAACAACACAACACACGAAAGGACAGGACAAGACAAGACAAGACGAGACAAGACATGACACGACAAAACAACACAAGACAAGACAAAACAACACAACACACGACATGACATTACATGAGAAAACAAGACAATACAAGACAAGACAAAACAAGACAAGACATGACAAGACAAGACAAGACAAGACTAGACAAGACAAGACAAGACAAGACAAGACCAGACAAGACAAGACAAGACAAGATAAGGCAAGACAACACAAGACAAGACAAGACAAGACAAAACAACACAACACACGACATGACATGACATGACAAGACAAGACAATATAAGACATGACAATACACAACAAGACAAGACAAAACAACACAACACACGACATGACAAGACAAGACAAAGCAACACAAGACACGACATGACACGACATGACAAGACAAGACAAGACAAAACAACACAACACACGTCAGGACAGGACAAGACAAGACAAGACAAGACGAGGCAACACAAGACAAGACAAGGCAAGACAAGACAAGACATGACAAGACAAGATAAGACAAGACAAAGCAACACAAGACACGACATGACATGACATGACAAGACAAGACAAAACAACACAACACACGACAGGACGGGACAAGACAAGACAAGACAAGACAAGACAAGACATGACACGACAAAACAACACAAGACAAGACAAAACAACACAACACACGACATGACAAGACAAGACAAGACAAAACAACACAACACACGTCAGGACAGGACAAGACAAGACAAGACAAGACAAGACAAAGCAGCACAAGACACGACATGACATGACATGACAAGACAAGACAAAACAACACAACACACGAAAGGACAGGACAAGACAAGACAAGACGACACAAGACATGACACGACAAAACAACACAAGACAAGACAAAACAACACAACACACGACATGACATTACATGACAAAACAAGACAACATAAAACAAGACAAAGCAGCACAAGACACGACATGACATGACATGACAAGACAAGACAAAACAACACAAGACACGACATGACATGACATGACAAGACAAGACAGGACAGGACAGGACAAGACAAGATGAGACAAGACAAGACAAGACAAGATAAGACATGACCAGACAAAATAAGACAAGACAAGACAAGACAACACACGGCAGGACAGGACAAGACAAGAGAAGACAAAACAACACAACACACAACAGTACAGGACAAGACAAGACAAGACAAGACATGACACGACAAAACAACACAAGACAAGACAAAACAACACAACACACGACATGACATTACATGAGAAAACAAGACAATACAAGACAAGACAAAACAAGACAAGACAAGACAAGCCATGACAAGACAAGACAAGACAGGACAGGACAGGACAAGAGAAGATGAGACAAGACAAGACAAGACAAGACAAGACATGACAAGACAAAACAAGACAAGACAAGACAAGACAAGACACGACATGACATGACATGACAAGACAAGACAAGACAAGACAAAACAACACAACACACGACAGGACAGGACAAGACAAGACATGACACGACAAAACAACACAAGACAAGACAATACAAAACAACACACGACAGGACAGGATAAGACAAGACAAGATAAGACATGACAAGACAAAGCAAGACAAGACAAGACAAGACAAGACAAGACAAGATATGACAAGACAAGACAAGACAGGACAGGACAAGACAAGACAAGACAAGACAAGACAAGACAAGACAAGACAAGACAAGACAAGACAAAACAACACAACACACGACATGACAAGACAAAACAACACAACATACGGCATGACAAGACAAAACAACACAACACACGACATGACAAGACAAGACAAGACAAAACAACACAACACACGTCAGGACAGGACAAGACAAGACAAGACGAGGCAACACAAGACAAGACAAGACAAGACAAAGCAACACAAGACACGACATGACATGACATGACAAGACAAGACAAAACAACACAACACACGACAGGACAGGACAAGACAAGACAAGACAAGACAAGACATGATACGACAAAACAACACAAGACAAGACAAAACAACACAACACACGACATGACATTACATGACAAAACAAGACAATATAAAACAAGACAAGACAAGACAAAACAAGACAAGACAAGACAAGACAAAACAACACAACACACGACAGGACAGGACAAGACAAGACAAGACATGACACGACAAAACAACACAAGACAAGACAAAACAACACAACACACGACATGACAAGACAAGACAAGACAAGAAAAGGCAAGACAATATAAGACATGGCAATACACAACAAGACAAGACAAAACAACACAACACACGACATGACAAGACAAGACAAGACAAGACAAAGCAACACAAGACACGACATGACATGACATGACAAGACAAGACAAAACAACACAACACACGAAAGGACAGGACAAGACAAGACAAGACGAGACAAGACATGACACGACAAAACAACACAAGACAAGACAAAACAACACAACACACGACATGACATTACATGAGAAAACAAGACAATACAAGACAAGACAAAACAAGACAAGACATGACAAGACAAGACAAGACAAGACAAGACAAGACAAGACAAGACAAGACAAGACCAGACAAGACAAGACAAGACAAGATAAGGCAAGACAACACAAGACAAGACAAGACAAAACAACACAACACACGACATGACATGACATGACAAGACAAGACAATATAAGACATGACAATACACAACAAGACAAGACAAAACAACACAACACACGACATGACAAGACAAGACAAAGCAACACAAGACACGACATGACACGACATGACAAGACAAGACAAGACAAAACAACACAACACACGTCAGGACAGGACAAGACAAGACAAGACAAGACGAGGCAACACAAGACAAGACAAGACAAGACAAGACAAGACAAGACATGACAAGACAAGATAAGACAAGACAAAGCAACACAAGAACGACATGACATGACATGACAAGACAAGACAAAACAACACAACACACGACAGGACGGGACAAGACAAGACAAGACAAGACATGACACGACAAAACAACACAAGACAAGACAAAACAACACAACACACGACATGACAAGACAAGACAAAACAACACAACACACGTCAGGACAGGACAAGACAAGACAAGACAAGACGAGGCAACACAAGACAAGACAAGACAAGACAAGACAAAGCAGCACAAGACACGACATGACATGACATGACAAGACAAGACAAAACAACACAACACACGAAAGGACAGGACAAGACAAGACAAGACGAGACAAGACATGACACGACAAAACAACACAAGACAAGACAAAACAACACAACACACGACATGACATTACATGACAAAACAAGACAACATAAAACAAGACAAAGCAGCACAAGACACGACATGACATGACATGACAAGACAAGACAAAAAAACACAAGACACGACATGACATGACATGACAAGACAAGACAAAACAACACAACACACGAAAGGACAGGACAAGACAAGACAAGACAAGACAAGACAATACAAGACATGACATGTCAACACAAGACAGGACAGGACAAGCCAAGACAAGACAAGACAAGACAAGGCAAGACAAGACAAGACCAGACAAGACAAGACAGGATAAGACAAGACAAAGCAACACAAGACACGACATGACATGACAAGACAAGACAAGACAAAACAACACAACACACGACAAGACAAGACAAGACAAGACAAGACAAGACAAGACAAGACGAGGCAACACAAGACAAGACAAGACAAGACAAGACAAAGCAACACAAGACACGACATGACATGACATGACAAGACAAAACAAGACAAGACAAGACAAGACAAAACAACACACCACACGACATGACATGACATGACAAGACAAGACAATATAAGACATGACAATACACAGCAAGACAAGACAAAACAACACAACACACGACATGACATGACATCACAAGACAATACAAGACATGACATGTCAACACAAGACAGGACAGGACAAGCCAAGACAAGACAAGACAAGACAAGGCAAGACAAGACAAGACCAGACAAGACAAGACAAGACAAGACAAGACAAGACAAGACAAGACAAGACAAGACAAGACAAGACAAGACAAGACAAGACAAGACAAGACATGACAAGACAGGATAAGACAAGACAAAGCAACACAAGACACGACATGACATGACATGACAAGACAAGACAAAACAACACAACACACGTCAGGACAGGACAAGACAAGACAAGACAAGACGAGGCAACACAAGACAAGACAAGACAAGACAAGACAAGACAAGACAAGACAAGACAAGACAAGACATGACAAGACAGGATAAGACAAGACAAAGCAACACAAGACACGACATGACATGACATGACAAGACAAGACAAAACAACACAACACACGTCAGGACAGGACAAGACAAGACAAGACAAGACGAGGCAACACAAGACAAGACAAGACAAGACAAGACAAAGCAACACAAGACACGACATGACATGACATGACAAGACAAGACAAAACAACACAACACACGACAGGACAGGACAAGACAAGACAAGACAAGACAAGACAAGACATGACACGACAAAACAACACAAGACAAGACAAAACAAGACAAGACAAGACAAGACAAGACAAGACAAGACAAGACAAGACAAGACAAGACAAGACAAGACAAGACAAGACAAGACAAGACAAGACAAGACAAGACAAGACAAGACAAAACAACACAACACACGACATGACATCACAAGACAAGACAAGACAAGACAAGACAATATAAGACATGACAAGAGAAAACAACACAACACACGACATGACATTACATGACAAAACAAGACAAGACAAGACAACACAAAACAAGACAAGACAAGACATGACAAGACAAGACAAGACAAGACAAGACAAGACAAGACAAAACAAGACAAGACAAGACAATACAAGACAAGACAAGACAAGACAAGACAAGACAAGACACGACAAGAAAAGACAAGACAATACAAGACAAGACAAGACAAGACAAGACAAGACAAGACAAGACAAGACAAGACAAGACAAGACAATACAAGACAAGAAAAAACAACACAACACACGACATGACATTACATGACAAAACAAGACAAGACAAGACAACATAAAACAAGACAAGACAAAACAAGACAAGACAAGACAAGACAAGACAAGACAAGACAAGACAAGACAAGACAAGACAAGACAAGACAAGACAAGACAAGACAAGACAAGACAAGACACAACAACACAACACACGACATGACATGACATCACAAGACAAGACAAAACAACACAACACACGTCAGGACAGGACAAAACAACACAAGACAAGACAAAACAAGACAAGACAAAACAACACAACACACGTAAGGACAGGACAAGACAAGACAAGACAAGACAAGACAAGACAAGACAAGACAAGACAAGACAAGACAAGACAAAACAACACAACACACGACATGACATTACATGAGAAAACAAGACAATACAAGACAAGACAACATAAATACAAGACAAGACAAGACAAGACAAGATAAGACATGACAAGACAAAGCAAGACAAGACAAGACAAGAC
Source organism: Zeugodacus cucurbitae (assembly GCF_028554725.1). Taxonomy (NCBI): domain Eukaryota; kingdom Metazoa; phylum Arthropoda; class Insecta; order Diptera; family Tephritidae; genus Zeugodacus; species Zeugodacus cucurbitae. The sequence goes on along the minus strand of NC_071672.1, from coordinate 20,800,993 downwards.
AAGACAAGACAAGATATGACAAGACAAGACAAGACAGGACAGGACAAGACAAGACAAGACAAGACAAGACAAGACAAGACAAGACAAGACAAGACAAGACAAGACAAGACAAGACAAGACAAGACAAGACAAGACAAGACAAGATAAGACAAAGCAACACAAGACAAGACAAAACAACACAACACACGACATGACAAGACAAGACAAGACAAGACAAAACAACACAACACACGTCAGGACAGGACAAGACAAGACAAGACAAGACGAGGCAACACAAGACAAGACAAGACAAGACAAAGCAACACAAGACACGACATGACATGACATGACAAGACAAGACAAAACAACACAACACACGACAGGACAGGACAAGACAAGACAAGACAAGACAAGACATGATACGACAAAACAACACAAGACAAGACAAAACAACACAACACACGACATGACATTACATGACAAAACAAGACAACATAAAACAAGACAAGACAAGACAAAACAAGACAAGACAAGACAAGACAAAACAACACAACACACGACAGGACAGGACAAGACAAGACAAGACATGACACGACAAAACAACACAAGACAAGACAAAACAACACAACACACGACATGACAAGACAAGATAAGACAAGAAAAGGCAAGACAATATAAGACATGGCAATACACAACAAGACAAGACAAAACAACACAACACACGACATGACAAGACAAGACAAGACAAGACAAAGCAACACAAGACACGACATGACATGACATGACAAGACAAGACAAAACAACACAACACACGAAAGGACAGGACAAGACAAGACAAGACGAGACAAGACATGACACGACAAAACAACACAAGACAAGACAAAACAACACAACACACGACATGACATTACATGAGAAAACAAGACAATACAAGACAAGACAAAACAAGACAAGACATGACAAGACAAGACAAGACAAGACAAGACAAGACAAGACAAGACAAGACAAGACAAGACAAGACAAGACAAGACAAGACAAGACAAGACAAGACAAGACCAGACAAGACAAGACAAGACAAGATAAGGCAAGACAACACAAGACAAGACAAGACAAGACAAGACAAAACAACACAACACACGACATGACATGACATGACAAGACAAGACAATATAAGACATGACAATACACAACAAGACAAGACAAAACAACACAACACACGACATGACAAGACAAGACAAAGCAACACAAGACACGACATGACACGACATGACAAGACAAGACAAGACAAGACAAAACAACACAACACACGTCAGGACAGGACAAGACAAGACAAGACAAGACAAGACAAGACATGACAAGACAAGATAAGACAAGACAAAGCAACACAAGACACGACATGACATGACATGACAAGACAAGACAAAACAACACAACACACGACAGGACAGGACAAGACAAGACAAGACAAGACAAGACAAGACATGACACGACAAAACAACACAAGACAAGACAAAACAACACAACACACGACATGACAAGACAAGACAAGACAAAACAACACAACACACGTCAGGACAGGACAAGACAAGACAAGACAAGACGAGGCAACACAAGACAAGACAAGACAAGACAAAGCAGCACAAGACACGACATGACATGACATGACAAGACAAGACAAAACAACACAACACACGAAAGGACAGGACAAGACAAGACAAGACGAGACAAGACATGACACGACAAAACAACACAAGACAAGACAAAACAACACAACACACGACAGGACATTACATGAGAAAACAAGACAAGACAAGACAAGACAAGACAAGACAAGACAAGACAACACAAGACAGGACAGGACAAGACAAGACAAGACGAGACAAGACAAGACAAGACAAGACAAGACAAGACAAGACAAGACAAGACAAGACATGACAAGTCAAGACAAGACAGGACAGGACAAGACAAGACAAGACAAGACAAGACAACACACGTCAGGACAGGACAAGACAAGACAAGACAAAACAACACAACACACGACAGGACAGGACAAGACAAGACAAGACAAGACAGGACAAGACAAGACAGGACAAGACAAGACAAGACAAGACAAGACAAGACCAGACAAGGCAAGACAAGACAAGACTAGACATGACAAGACAAGATAAGACATGACAAGACAAAGCAAGACAAGACAAAACAACACAACATACGTCAGGACAGGACATGACAAGACAAGACAAGACGAGGCAACACAAGACAAGACAAGACAAGACAAGACAAGACAAGACAAGACAAGACATGACAAGACAAGACAAGACAGGACAGGACAAGACAAGACAAGACAAGACAAGACAAGACAAGACGAGACAAGACAAGGCAAGGCAAGACAAGACAAGACAAGACAAGACAAGACAAGACATGACAAGACAAGAAAAGACAGGACAGGACAAGACAAGACAAGACAAGACAAGACAAGATAAGACATGACAAGACAAAGCAAGACAAGACAAGACAAGACAAGACAAGATATGACAAGACAAGACAAGACAGGACAGGACATCCAAGACAAGACAAGACAAGACAAGACAAGACAAGACAAGACAAGACAAGACAAGACAAGACAAGACAAGACAAGACAAGACAACATAAAACAAGACAAGACAAGACAAGACAAGACAAGACAAGACAAGACAAGACAAGACAAGACAGGACAGGACATCCAAGACAAGACATGACAAGACAAAACAAGACAAGACAAGACAAGACAGGACAAGACAAAACAAGACAAGACAAAACAACACAACACACGACATGACATTACATGAGAAAACAAGACAATACAAGACAAGACAAAACAAGACAAGACAAGACATGACAAGACAAGACAAGACAGGACAGGACAGGACAAGACAAGATGAGACAAGACAAGACAAGACAAGACAAGACAAGATAAGACATGACCAGACAAAATAAGACAAGACAACACACGGCAGGACAGGACAAGACAAGAGAAGACAAAACAACACAACACACAACAGTACAGGACAAGACAAGAGAAGACAAAACAACACAACACACAACAGTACAGGACAAGACAAGACAAGACAAGACATGACACGACAAAACAACACAAGACAAGACAAAACAACACAACACACGACATGACATTACATGAGAAAACAAGACAATACAAGACAAGACAAAACAAGACAAGACAAGACAAGCCATGACAAGACAAGACAAGACAGGACAGGACAGGACAAGAGAAGATGAGACAAGACAAGACAAGACAAGACATGACAAGACAAAACAAGACAAGACAAAACAACACAACACACGACATGACATGACATGACAAGACAAGACATGACAAGACAAAACAACACAACACACGACATGACAAGACAAGACAAGACAAGACAAGACAAAGCAACACAAGACACGACATGACATGACATGACAAGACAAGACAAGACAAGACAAAACAACACAACACACGACAGGACAGGACGAGACAAGACATGACATTACATGACAAAACAAGACAAGACAAGACAAGACAAGACAAGACAGGACAGGACAAGACAAGACAAGACAAGACATGACAAGACAAGACAAGACAAGACAGGACAGGACATCCAAGACAAGACATGACAAGACAAAACAAGACAAGACAAGACAAGACAAGACAAGACAGGACAAGACAAAACAAGACAAGACAAAACAACACAACACACGACATGACATTACATGAGAAAACAAGACAATACAAGACAAGACAAAACAAGACAAGACAAGACATGACAAGACAAGACAAGACAGGACAGGACAGGACAAGACAAGATGAGACAAGACAAGACAAGACAAGACAAGACAAGATAAGACATGACCAGACAAAATAAGACAAGACAAGACAAGACAACACACGGCAGGACAGGACAAGACAAGAGAAGACAAAACAACACAACACACAACAGTACAGGACAAGACAAGACAAGACAAGACATGACACGACAAAACAACACAAGACAAGACAAAACAACACAACACACGACATGACATTACATGAGAAAACAAGACAATACAAGACAAGACAAAACAAGACAAGACAAAACAACACAACACACGACATGACATGACATGACAAGACAAGACATGACAAGACAAAACAACACAACACACGACATGACAAGACAAGACAAGACAAGACAAGACAAAGCAACACAAGACACGACATGACATGACATGACAAGACAAGACAAGACAAGACAAAACAACACAACACACGACAGGACAGGACAAGACAAGACATGACACGACAAAACAACACAAGACAAGACAATACAAAACAACACACGACAGGACAGGACAAGACAAGACAAGACAAGATAAGACATGACAAGACAAAGCAAGACAAAGCAAGACAAGACAAGACAAGACAAGACAAGACAAGATATGACAAGACAAGACAAGACAGGACAGGACAAGACAAGACAAGACAAGACAAGACAAGACAAGACAAGACAAGACAAGACAAGACAAGACAAGACAAGACAAGACAAGATAAGACAAAGCAACACAAGACAAGACAAAACAACACAACACACGACATGACAAGACAAAACAACACAACACACGACATGACAAGACAAAACAACACAACACACGACATGACAAGACAAGACAAGACAAAACAACACAACACACGTCAGGACAGGACAAGACAAGACAAGACAAGACGAGGCAACACAAGACAAGACAAGACAAGACAAAGCAACACAAGACACGACATGACATGACATGACAAGACAAGACAAAACAACACAACACACGACAGGACAGGACAAGACAAGACAAGACAAGACAAGACATGATACGACAAAACAACACAAGACAAGACAAAACAACACAACACACGACATGACATTACATGACAAAACAAGACAACATAAAACAAGACAAGACAAGACAAAACAAGACAAGACAAAACAACACAACACACGACAGGACAGGACAAGACAAGACAAGACATGACACGACAAAACAACACAAGACAAGACAAAACAACACAACACACGACATGACAAGACAAGACAAGACAAGAAAAGGCAAGACAATATAAGACATGGCAATACACAACAAGACAAGACAAAACAACACAACACACGACATGACAAGACAAGACAAGACAAGACAAAGCAACACAAGACAAGACAAGGCAAGAAAAGGCAAGACAATATAAGACATGGCAATACACAACAAGACAAGACAAAACAACACAACACACGACATGACAAGACAAGACAAGACAAAACAACACAACACACGAAAGGACAGGACAAGTCAAGACAAGACGAGACAAGACATGACACGACAAAACAACACAAGACAAGACAAAACAACACAACACACGACATGACATTACATGAGAAAACAAGACAATACAAGACAAGACAAAACAAGACAAGACATGACAAGACAAGACAAGACAAGACAAGACAAGACAAGACAAGACAAGACAAGACAAGACCAGACAAGACAAGACAAGACAAGATAAGGCAAGACAACACAAGACAAGACAAGACAAGACAAAACAACACAACACACGACATGACATGACATGACAAGACAAGACAATATAAGACATGACAATACACAACAAGACAAGACAAAACAACACAACACACGACATGACAAGACAAGACAAAGCAACACAAGACACGACATGACACGACATGACAAGACAAGACAAGACAAAACAACACAACACACGTCAGGACAGGACAAGACAAGACAAGACGAGGCAACACAAGACAAGACAAGGCAAGACAAGACAAGACATGACAAGACAAGATAAGACAAGACAAAGCAACACAAGACACGACATGACATGACATGACAAGACAAGACAAAACAACACAACACACGACAGGACGGGACAAGACAAGACAAGACAAGACAAGACAAGACATGACACGACAAAACAACACAAGACAAGACAAAACAACACAACACACGACATGACAAGACAAGACAAGACAAAACAACACAACACACGTCAGGACAGGACAAGACAAGACAAGACAAGACGAGGCAACACAAGACAAGACAAGACAAGACAAGACAAAGCAGCACAAGACACGACATGACATGACATGACAAGACAAGACAAAACAACACAACACACGAAAGGACAGGACAAGACAAGACAAGACGAGACAAGACATGACACGACAAAACAACACAAGACAAGACAAAACAACACAACACACGACATGACATTACATGACAAAACAAGACAACATAAAACAAGACAAAGCAGCACAAGACACGACATGACATGACATGACAAGACAAGACAAAACAACACAAGACACGACATGACATGACATGACAAGACAAGACAGGACAGGACAGGACAAGACAAGATGAGACAAGACAAGACAAGACAAGATAAGACATGACCAGACAAAATAAGACAAGACAAGACAAGACAACACACGGCAGGACAGGACAAGACAAGAGAAGACAAAACAACACAACACACAACAGTACAGGACAAGACAAGACAAGACAAGACATGACACGACAAAACAACACAAGACAAGACAAAACAACACAACACACGACATGACATTACATGAGAAAACAAGACAATACAAGACAAGACAAAACAAGACAAGACAAGACAAGCCATGACAAGACAAGACAAGACAGGACAGGACAGGACAAGAGAAGATGAGACAAGACAAGACAAGACAAGACAAGACATGACAAGACAAAACAAGACAAGACAAAACAACACAACACACGACATGACATGACATGACAAGACAAGACATGACAAGACAAAACAACACAACACACGACATGACAAGACAAGACAAGACAAGACAAGACAAAGCAACACAAGACACGACATGACATGACATGACAAGACAAGACAAGACAAGACAAAACAACACAACACACGACAGGACAGGACAAGACAAGACATGACACGACAAAACAACACAAGACAAGACAATACAAAACAACACACGACAGGACAGGACAAGACAAGACAAGACAAGACAAGATAATCTGACCATGACTCTTGTCTTGTCTTGTCTTGTTTTGTCTTGTCTTGTCTTGTTTTATGTTGTCATGTAATGTCATGTCGTGTGTTGTGTTGTTTTGTCTTGTCTTGTCTTCTCTTGTCTTGTCTTGTCTTGTCATGTCGTGTGTTGTGTTGTTTTGTCTTGTCATGTCTTATATTGTCTTGTCTTGTCTTGTTTTTCTTGATTTGTCTTGTCTTTTCTTGTCTTGTTTTGTCATGTAATGTCATGTCGTGTGTTGTGTTATTTGTCTTGTCTTGTGTTGTTTTGTCGTGTCTTGTCTTGTCTTGTCTTATCTTGTCTTGTCTTGTCTTGTTTTTCTTGTTTTGTCTTGTCTTTTCTTGTCTTGTTTTGTCATGTAATGTCATGTCGTGTGTTGTGTTGTTTTGTCTTGTCTTGTGTTGTTTTGTCGTGTCTTGTCTTGTCTTGTCTTATCTTGTCTTGTCTTGTCTCGTCTTGTCTTGTCTTGTCTTGTCTTGTCTTGTCTTGTCTTGTCTTGTGATGTCATGTCATGTCGTGTGTTTTGTTGTTTTGTCTTGTCATGTCTTGTCTTGTCTTGTCTTGTCTTGTCTTGTCTTGTCTTGTCTTGTCTTGTCTTGTCTTGTCTTGTTTTGTCTTGTCATGCCTTGTCTTGTCTTGTCTTGTCTTGTCTTGTCTTGTCCTGCCCTGTCTTGTCTTTTTTTGTCTTGTTATGTCTTATCTTGTCTTGTCGTGTCTTGTCGTGTCTTGTCTTGTCTTTTCTTGTCTTGACTTGTCTTGTCTTGTCTTGTCTGGTCTTGTCTTGTCTTGTCTTGTCTTGTCTTGTCTTGTCTTGTCTTGTCTTGTCTTGTCTTGTCTTGTCTTGTCTTGTCTTGTCTTGTCTTGTCTTGTACTGTCTTGTCTTGTCTTGTCTTGTCTTGTCTTGTCTTGTCTTGTCTTGTCTTGTCTTGTCTTGTCTTGTTTTGTCATGTCTTATCTTGTCTTGTCTTGTATTGTCTTGTCGTGTCTTGTCTTGTCTTGCCTTGTCTTGTCTTGTCTTGTCTTGTCTTGTCTTGTCTGGTCTGGTCTTGTCTTGTCTTGTCTTGTCTTGTCTTGTCTTGTCTTGTCTTGTCTTGTCATGTCGTGTGTTGTGTTGTTTTGTCTTGTCATGTCTTATATTGTCTTGTCTTGTCTTGTCTTGTGATGTCATGTCATGTCGTGTGTTGTGTTGTTTTGTCTTGTCATGTCTTGTCTTGTCTTGTCTTGTGATGTCATGTCATGTCGTGTGTTGTGTTGTTTTGTCTTGTCATGTCTTGTGTTGTCTTGTCTTGTCTTGTCTTGTCTTGTCTTGTGATGTCATGTCCTGTCGTGTGTTGTGTTGTTTTGTCTTGTCTTGTCTTGTCATGTCTTATCTTGTCTTGTCTTGTCTTGTCTTGTCTTGTCTTGTCTTGTCTTGTCTTGTCTTGTCTTGTCTTGTCTTGTCTGGTCTTGTGATGTCATGTCATGTCGTGTGTTGTGTTGTTTTGTCTTGTCATGTCTTGTCTTGTCTTGTCTCGTCTTGTCTTGTGATGTCATGTCATGTCGTGTGGTGTGTTGTTTTGTCTTGTCATGTCTTGTCTTGTCTTGTCTTGTCTTGTCTTGTCTTGTCTTGTCTTGTCTTGTCTTGTCTTGTCTTGTCTTGTCTTGTCTTGTCTTGTCATGTCTTATCTTGTCTTGTCTTGTCTTGTCTTGTCGTGTCTTGTCTTGTCTTGTCTTGTCTTGTCTTGTCTGGTCTTGTCTTGTCTTGTCTTGTCTTGTGATGTCATGTCATGTCGTGTGGTGTGTTGTTTTGTCTTGTCATGTCTTGTCTTGACTTGTCTTGTCTTGTCTTGTCTTGTCTTGTCTTGTCTTGTCTTGTCTTGTCTTGTCTTGTCTTGTCTTGTCTTGTCTTGTCTTGTCTTGTCTTGTCTTGTCTTGTCTTGTCTTGTCTTGTCTTGTCTTGTCTTGTCTTGTCTTGTCTTGTCTTGTCTTGTCTTGTCTTGTCTTGTCTTGTCTGGTCTTGTCTTGTCTTGTCTTGTCTTGTGATGTCATGTCATGTCGTGTGGTGTGTTGTTTTGTCTTGTCATGTCTTGTCTTGACTTGTCTTGTCTTGTCTTGTCTTGTCTTGTCTTGTCTTGTCTTGTCTTGTCTTGTCTTGTCTTGTCTTGTCTTGTCTTGTCTTGTCTTGTCTTGTCTTGTCTTGTCTTGTCTTGTCTTGTCTTGTCTTGTCTTGTCTTGTCTTGTCTTGTCTTGTCTTGTCTTGTCTTGTCTTGTCTTGTCTTGTCTTGTCTTGTCTTGTCTTGTCTTGTCTTGTCTTGTCTTGTCTTGTCTTGTCTTGTCTTGTCTTGTCTTGTCTTGACCTGCCCTGTCTTGAGTTGTCTTGTCTTGAGTTGTCTTGTCTTGTCTTGTCTTGTCTTGTCTTGTCTTGTCTTGACTTGTCTTGTCTTGTCTTGTCTTGTCTTGTCTGGTCTTGTCTTGTCTTGTCTTGTCTTGTCTTGTCCTGTCTTGTCTTGTCTTGTCATGTCTTGTCTTGTCTTGTCTTGCCTTGTCTTGTCTTGTCTTGTATTGTCCTGTCCTGACGTGTGTTGTGTTGTTTTGTCTTGTCTTGTTTTGTCTTGTCTTGCTTTGTCTTGTCATGTCTTATCTTGTCTTGTCTTGTCTTGTCCTGCCCTGTCTTGTCTTGTTTTGTCTTGTCATGTCTTATCTTGTCTTGTCTTGTCTTGTCTTGTCGTGTCTTGTCTTGTCTTGTCTTGTCTTGTCTTGTCTTGTCTTGTCTTGTCATGTCTTGTCTTGTCTTGTTTTGTCTTGTCTTGTCTTGTCTTGTTTTATCTTGTCATGTCTTGTCTTGTCATGTCTTGTCTTGTCTTGTCTTGTCTTGTCTTGTCTTGTCTTGTCTTGTCTTGTCTTGTCTTGTCTTGTCTTGTCTTGTCTTGTCTTGTCTTGTCTTGTCGTGTCTTGTCTTGTCTTGTCTCATCTTGTCTTGTCCTGTCCTGTCCTGTCTTGTCTTGTCATGTCATGTCATGCCATGTCATGTCGTGTGTTGTTTTGTCTTGTCTTGTTTTGTCTTGTCATGTCTTATCTTGTCTTGTCATGTCATGTCATGTGTTGTGTTGTTTTGTCTTGTCTTGTCTTGTCTTGTCATGTCATGTCTTGTCTTGTCTTGTCTTGTCTTGTCTTGTCTTGTCTTGTCTTGTCTTGTCTTGTCTTGTCTTGTCTTGTCTTGTCTTGTCTTGTCTTGTCTTGTCTTGTCTTGTCTTGTCTTGTCTTGTCCTGTCCTGACGTGTGTTGTGTTGTTTTGTCTTGTCTTGTGTTGTTTTGTCCTGTCCTGACGTGTGTTGTGTTGTTTTGTCTTGTCTTGTTTTGTCTTGTCCTGTCTTGTCTTGTCTTGTCTTGTCCTGTCTTGTCTTGTCTTGTCTTGTCTTGTCTTGTCTGGTCTTGTCTTGTCTTGTCTTGTCTTGTCTTGTCTTGTCTTGTCTTGTCTTGTCATGTCGTGTGTTGTGTTGTTTTGTCTTGTCATGTCTTATATTGTCTTGTCTTGTTTTGTCTTGTCTTGTCTTGTCTTGTTTTGTCTTGTCTTGTCTTGTCATGTCGTGTGTTGTGTTATTTGTCTTGTCTTGTGTTGTTTTGTCGTGTCTTGTCTTGTCTTGTCTTATCTTGTCTTGTCTTGTCTTGTTTTTCTTGTTTTGTCTTGTCTTTTCTTGTCTTGTTTTGTCATGTAATGTCATGTCGTGTGTGGTGTTGTTTTGTCTTGTCTTGTGTTGTTTTGTCGTGTCTTGTCTTGTCTTGTCTTATCTTGTCTTGTCTTGTCTTGTCTTGTCTTGTCTTGTCTTGTCTTGTCTTGTCTTGTCTTGTGATGTCATGTCATGTCGTGTGTTTTGTTGTTTTGTCTTGTCATGTCTTGTCTTGTCTTGTCTTGTCTTGTCTTGTCTTGTCTTGTCTCGTCTTGTCTTGTTTTGTCTTGTCATGCCTTGTCTTGTCTTGTCTTGTCTTGTCTTGTCTTGTCCTGCCCTGTCTTGTCTTTTTTTGTCTTGTTATGTCTTATCTTGTCTTGTCGTGTCTTGTCGTGTCTTGTCTTGTCTTTTCTTGTCTTGACTTGTCTTGTCTTGTCTTGTCTGGTCTTGTCTTGTCTTGTCTTGTCTTGTCTTGTCTTGTCTTGTCTTGTCTTGTCTTGTCTTGTCTTGTACTGTCTTGTCTTGTCTTGTCTTGTCTTGTCTTGTCTTGTCTTGTCTTGTCTTGTCTTGTCTTGTCTTGTCTTGTCTTGTTTTGTCATGTCTTATCTTGTCTTGTCTTGTATTGTCTTGTCGTGTCTTGTCTTGTCTTGCCTTGTCTTGTCTTGTCTTGTCTTGTCTTGTCTTGTCTGGTCTGGTCTTGTCTTGTCTTGTCTTGTCTTGTCTTGTCTTGTCTTGTCATGTCGTGTGTTGTGTTGTTTTGTCTTGTCATGTCTTATATTGTCTTGTCTTGTCTTGTCTTGTGATGTCATGTCATGTCGTGTGTTGTGTTGTGTTGTTTTGTCTTGTCATGTCTTGTGTTGTCTTGTCTTGTCTTGTCTTGTCTTGTCTTGTGATGTCATGTCCTGTCGTGTGTTGTGTTGTTTTGTCTTGTCTTGTCTTGTCATGTCTTATCTTGTCTTGTCTTGTCTTGTCTTGTCTTGTCTTGTCTTGTCTTGTCTTGTCTTGTCTTGTCTTGTCTTGTCTTGTCTTGTCTTGTCTTGTCTGGTCTTGTGATGTCATGTCATGTCGTGTGTTGTGTTGTTTTGTCTTGTCATGTCTTGTCTTGTCTTGTCTTGTCTTGTCTTGTGATGTCATGTCATGTCGTGTGGTGTGTTGTTTTGTCTTGTCATGTCTTGTCTTGTCTTGTCTTGTCTTGTCTTGGCTTGTCTTGTCTTGTCTTGTCTTGTCTTGTCTTGTCTTGTCATGTCTTATCTTGTCTTGTCTTGTCTTGTCTTGTCGTGTCTTGTCTTGTCTTGTCTTGTCTTGTCTTGTCTTGTCTGGTCTTGTCTTGTCTTGTCTTGTCTTGTGATGTCATGTCATGTCGTGTGGTGTGTTGTTTTGTCTTGTCATGTCTTGTCTTGTCTTGTCTTGTCTTGTCTTGTCTTGTCTTGTCTTGTCTTGTCTTGTCTTGTCTTGTCTTGTCTTGTCTTGTCTTGTCTTGTCTTGTCTTGTCTTGTCTTGTCTTGTCTTGTCTTGTCTTGTCTTGTCTTGTCTTGTCTTGTCTTGTCTTGTCTTGTCTTGTCTTGTCTTGTCTTGTCTTGTCTTGTCTTGTTTTGTCTTGTCTTGTCTTGTCTTGTCTTGTCTTGTCTTGTCTTGTCTTGTCTTGTCTTGTCTTGTCTTGTCTTGTCATGTCTTATCTTGTCTTGTCTTGTCTTGTCTTGTCTTGTCTTGTCTTGTCTTGTCTTGTCTTGTCTTGACCTGCCCTGTCTTGTCTTGTTTTGTCTTGTCATGTCTTGTCGTGTCTTGTCTTGTCTTGTCTTGTCTTGACTTGTCTTGTCTTGTCTTGACTTGTCTTGTCTTGTCTTGTCTGGTCTTGTCTTGTCTTGTCTTGTCTTGTCCTGTCTTGTCTTGTCTTGTCTTGTCTTGTCATGTCTTGTCTTGTCCTGTGATGTCTTGTCTTGTGATGTCATGTCTTGTCGTGTGTTGTGTTGTTTTGTCTTGTCATGTCATGTCTTGTCTTGTCTTGTCTTGTGATGTCATGTCATGTCGTGTGGTGTGTTGTTTTGTCTTGTCATGTCTTGTCTTGTCTTGTCTTGTCTTGTCTTGTCTTGTCTTGTCTGGTCTTGTCTTGTCTTGTCTTGTCCTGTCTTGTCTTGTCTTGTCTTGTCTTGTCTTGTCTTGTCTTGTCTTGTCTTGTCTTGTCTTGTCTTGTCTTGTCTTGTCTGGTCTTGTCTTGTCTTGTCTTGTCTTGTCCTGTCTTGTCTTGTCTTGTCTTGTCTTGTCATGTCTTGTCTTGTCCTGTGATGTCTTGTCTTGTGATGTCATGTCTTGTCGTGTGTTGTGTTGTTTTGTCTTGTCTTGTCTTGTCATGTCTTATCTTGTCTTGTCTTGTCTTGTCTTGTCTTGTCCTGTCTTGTCTTGTCTTGTCTTGTCTTGTCTTGTCTTGTCTTGACTTGTCTTGTCTTGTCTTGTCTGGTCTTGTCTTGTCTTGTCTTGTCTTGTCCTGTCTTGTCTTGTCTTGTCTTGTCTTGTCATGTCTTGTCTTGTCCTGTGATGTCTTGTCTTGTGATGTCATGTCATGTCGTGTGTTGTGTTGTTTTGTCTTGTCATGTCATGTCTTGTCTTGTCTTGTCTTGTGATGTCATGTCATGTCGTGTGGTGTGTTGTTTTGTCTTGTCATGTCTTGTCTTGTCTTGTCTTGTCTTGTCTTGTCTGGTCTTGTCTTGTCTTGTCTTGTCTTGTCCTGTTTTGTCTTGTCTTGTCATGTCTTGTCTCATCTTGTCTTGCCTTGTCTTGTCTTGTCTTGTCTTGTCCTGTCCTGACGTGTGTTGTGTTGTTTTGTCTTGTCTTGTTTTGTCTTGTCTTGCTTTGTCTTGTCATGTCTTATCTTGTCTTGTCTTGTCTTGTCCTGCCCTGTCTTGTCTTGTTTTGTCTTGTCATGTCTTATCTTGTCTTGTCTTGTCTTGTCTTGTCGTGTCTTGTCTTGTCTTGTCTTGTCTTGACTTGTCTTGTCTTGTCTTGACTTGTCTTGTCTTGTCTTGTCTGGTCTTGTCTTGTCTTGTCTTGTCTTGTCCTGTCTTGTCTTGTCTTGTCTTGTCTTGTCATGTCTTGTCTTGTCCTGTGATGTCTTGTCTTGTGATGTCATGTCATGTCGTGTGTTGTGTTGTTTTGTCTTGTCATGTCATGTCTTGTCTTGTCTTGTCTTGTGATGTCATGTCATGTCGTGTGGTGTGTTGTTTTGTCTTGTCATGTCTTGTCTTGTCTTGTCTTGTCTTGTCTTGGCTTGTCTTGTCTTGTCTTGTCTTGTCTTGTCTGGTCTTGTCTTGTCTTGTCTTGTCTTGTCCTGTCTTGTCTTGTCTTGTCTTGTCTTGTCTTGTCTTGTCTTGTCTTGTCTTGTCTTGTCTTGTCTTGTCTTGTCTTGTCTTGTCTTGTCTTGCCTTGTCTTGTCTTGGCTTGTCTTGTCCTGTCCTGACGTGTGTTGTGTTGTTTTGTCTTGTCTTGTTTTGTCTTGTCTTGCTTTGTCTTGTCATGTCTTATCTTGTCTTGTCTTGTCTTGTCCTGCCCTGTCTTGTCTTGTTTTGTCTTGTCATGTCTTATCTTGTCTTGTCTTGTCTTGTCGTGTCTTGTCTTGTCTTGTCTTGTCTTGTCTTGTCTTGTCTTGTCATGTCTTGTCTTGTCTTGTTTTGTCTTGTCTTGTCTTGTCTTGTTTTATCTTGTCATGTCTTGTCTTGTCATGTCTTGTCTTGTCTTGTCTTGTCTTGTCTTGTCTTGTCTTGTCTTGTCTTGTCTTGTCTTGTCGTGTCTTGTCTTGTCTTGTCTCATCTTGTCTTGTCCTGTCCTGTCCTGTCTTGTCTTGTCATGTCATGTCATGTCATGTCATGTCGTGTGTTGTTTTGTCTTGTCTTGTTTTGTCTTGTCATGTCTTATCTTGTCTTGTCATGTCATGTCATGTGTTGTGTTGTTTTGTGTTGTCTTGTCTTGTCTTGTCATGTCATGTCTTGTCTTGTCTTGTCTTGTCTTGTCTTGTCTTGTCTTGTCTTGTCTTGTCTTGTCTTGTCTTGTCTTGTCTTGTCTTGTCTTGTCTTGTCTTGTCTTGTCTTGTCTTGTCTTGTCTTGTCTTGTCTTGTCCTGTCCTGACGTGTGTTGTGTTGTTTTGTCCTGTCTTGTGTTGTTTTGTCCTGTCCTGACGTGTGTTGTGTTGTTTTGTCTTGTCTTGTTTTGTCTTGTCCTGTCTTGTCTTGTCTTGTCTTGTCCTGTCTTGTCTTGTCTTGTCTTGTCTTGTCTTGTCTGGTCTTGTCTTGTCTTGTCTTGTCTTGTCTTGTCTTGTCTTGTCTTGTCTTGTCTTGTCATGTCGTGTGTTGTGTTGTTTTGTCTTGTCATGTCTTATATTGTCTTGTCTTGTCTTGTCTTGTGATGTCATGTCATGTCGTGTGTTGTGTTGTGTTGTTTTGTCTTGTCATGTCTTGTCTTGTCTTGTCTTGTCTTGTCTTGTCTTGTCTTGTCTTGTCTTGTCTTGTCTTGTCTTGTCTTGTCTTGTCTTGTCTTGTCTTGTCCTGTCTTGTCTTGTCTTGTCTTGTTTTGTCTTGTCTTGTCTTGTTTTATGTTGTCATGTAATGTCATGTCGTGTGTTGTGTTGTTTTGTCTTGTCTTGTCTTGTCTTGTCTTGTCTTGTCTTGTCTTGTCTTGTCTTGTCTTGTCTTGTCTTGTCTTGTCTTGTCTTGTCTTGTCTTGTCTTGTCTTGTCTTGTCTTGTCCTGTCTTGTCTTGTCTTGTCTTGTTTTGTCTTGTCTTGTTTTGTTTTATGTTGTCATGTAATGTCATGTCGTGTGTTGTGTTGTTTTGTCTTGTCTTGTCTTCTCTTGTCTTGTCTTGTCTTGTCATGTCGTGTGTTGTGTTGTTTTGTCTTGTCTTGTCTTGTTTTGTCTTGTCTTGTCTTGTCTTGTTTTGTCTTGTCTTGTCTTGTTTTATGTTGTCATGTAATGTCATGTCGTGTGTTGTGTTGTTTTGTCTTGTCTTGTCTTCTCTTGTCTTGTCTTGTCTTGTCATGTCGTGTGTTGTGTTGTTTTGTCTTGTCATGTCTTATATTGTCTTGTCTTGTCTTGTCTTGTCTCGTCTTGTCTTGTCTTGTCTTGTCTTGTCTTGTCCTGTCTTGTCTTGTCTTGTCTTGTCTTGTCTTGTCTTGTCTTGTCTTGTCTTGTCTTGTCTTGTCTTGTCTTGTCTTGTCTTGTCTTGTCTTGTCCTGTCTTGTCTTGTCTTGTCATGTCTTGTCTCATCTTGTCTTGCCTTGTCTTGTCTTGTCCTGTCTTGTCTTGTCTTGTCTTGTCTTGTCTTGTCATGTCTTGTCTTGTCCTGTGATGTCTTGTCTTGTGATGTCATGTCTTGTCGTGTGTTGTGTTGTTTTGTCTTGTCATGTCATGTCTTGTCTTGTCTTGTCTTGTGATGTCATGTCATGTCGTGTGGTGTGTTGTTTTGTCTTGTCATGTCTTGTCTTGTCTTGTCTTGTCTTGTCTTGTCTTGTCTTGTCTGGTCTTGTCTTGTCTTGTCTTGTCCTGTCTTGTCTTGTCTTGTCTTGTCTTGTCTTGTCTTGTCTTGTCTTGTCTTGTCTTGTCTTGTCTTGTCTTGTCTTGTCTTGTCTTGTCTGGTCTTGTCTTGTCTTGTCTTGTCTTGTCCTGTCTTGTCTTGTCTTGTCTTGTCTTGTCATGTCTTGTCTTGTCCTGTGATGTCTTGTCTTGTGATGTCATGTCTTGTCGTGTGTTGTGTTGTTTTGTCTTGTCTTGTCTTGTCATGTCTTATCTTGTCTTGTCTTGTCTTGTCTTGTCTTGTCCTGTCTTGTCTTGTCTTGTCTTGTCTTGTCTTGTCTTGTCTTGACTTGTCTTGTCTTGTCTTGTCTGGTCTTGTCTTGTCTTGTCTTGTCTTGTCCTGTCTTGTCTTGTCTTGTCTTGTCTTGTCATGTCTTGTCTTGTCCTGTGATGTCTTGTCTTGTGATGTCATGTCATGTCGTGTGGTGTGTTGTTTTGTCTTGTCATGTCTTGTCTTGTCTTGTCTTGTCTTGTCTTGTCTGGTCTTGTCTTGTCTTGTCTTGTCTTGTCTTGTCCTGTCTTGTCTTGTCTTGTCATGTCTTGTCTCATCTTGTCTTGCCTTGTCTTGTCTTGTCTTGTCTTGTCCTGTCCTGACGTGTGTTGTGTTGTTTTGTCTTGTCTTGTTTTGTCTTGTCTTGCTTTGTCTTGTCATGTCTTATCTTGTCTTGTCTTGTCTTGTCCTGCCCTGTCTTGTCTTGTTTTGTCTTGTCATGTCTTATCTTGTCTTGTCTTGTCTTGTCTTGTCGTGTCTTGTCTTGTCTTGTCTTGTCTTGACTTGTCTTGTCTTGTCTTGACTTGTCTTGTCTTGTCTTGTCTGGTCTTGTCTTGTCTTGTCTTGTCTTGTCCTGTCTTGTCTTGTCTTGTCTTGTCTTGTCATGTCTTGTCTTGTCCTGTGATGTCTTGTCTTGTGATGTCATGTCATGTCGTGTGTTGTGTTGTTTTGTCTTGTCATGTCATGTCTTGTCTTGTCTTGTCTTGTGATGTCATGTCATGTCGTGTGGTGTGTTGTTTTGTCTTGTCATGTCTTGTCTTGTCTTGTCTTGTCTTGTCTTGGCTTGTCTTGTCTTGTCTTGTCTTGTCTGGTCTTGTCTTGTCTTGTCTTGTCTTGTCCTGTCTTGTCTTGTCTTGTCTTGTCTTGTCTTGTCTTGTCTTGTCTTGTCTTGTCTTGTCTTGTCTTGTCTTGTCTTGTCTTGTCTTGTCTTGTCTTGTCTTGTCTTGTCTTGTCTTGTCTTGTCTTGTCTTGTCTTGTCTTGTCTTGTCTTGTCTTGTCTTGTCTTGTCTTGTCTTGTCTTGTCTTGTCTTGTCTTGTCTTGTCTTGTCTTGTCTTGTCTTGTCTTGTCTTGTCTGGTCTTGTCTTGTCTTGTCTTGTCTTGTGATGTCATGTCATGTCGTGTGGTGTGTTGTTTTGTCTTGTCATGTCTTGTCTTGACTTGTCTTGTCTTGTCTTGTCTTGTCTTGTCTTGTCTTGTGATGTCATGTCATGTCGTGTGGTGTGTTGTTTTGTCTTGTCTTGTCTTGTCTTGTCTTGTCTTGTCTTGTCTTGTCTTGTCTTGTCTTGTCTTGTCTTGTCTTGTCTTGTCTTGTCTTGTCTTGTCTTGTCTTGTCTTGTCTTGTCTTGTCTTGTCTTGTCTTGTCTTGTCTTGTCTTGTCTTGTCTTGTCTTGTCTTGACCTGCCCTGTCTTGAGTTGTCTTGTCATTTCTTATCTTGTCTTGTCGTGTCTTGTCTTGTCTTGTCTTGTCTTGTCTTGTCTTGACTTGTCTTGTCTTGTCTTGTCTTGTCTGGTCTTGTCTTGTCTTGTCTTGTCTTGTCTTGTCCTGTCTTGTCTTGTCTTGTCATGTCTTGTCTTGTCTTGTCTTGCCTTGTCTTGTCTTGTCTTGTCTTGTCCTGTCCTGACGTGTGTTGTGTTGTTTTGTCTTGTCTTGTTTTGTCTTGTCTTGCTTTGTCTTGTCATGTCTTATCTTGTCTTGTCTTGTCTTGTCCTGCCCTGTCTTGTCTTGTTTTGTCTTGTCATGTCTTATCTTGTCTTGTCTTGTCTTGTCGTGTCTTGTCTTGTCTTGTCTTGTCTTGTCTTGTCTTGTCTTGTCATGTCTTGTCTTGTCTTGTTTTGTCTTGTCTTGTCTTGTCTTGTTTTATCTTGTCATGTCTTGTCTTGTCATGTCTTGTCTTGTCTTGTCTTGTCTTGTCTTGTCTTGTCTTGTCTTGTCTTGTCTTGTCTTGTCTTGTCGTGTCTTGTCTTGTCTTGTCTCATCTTGTCTTGTCCTGTCCTGTCCTGTCTTGTGTTGTCATGTCATGTCATGTCATGTCATGTCGTGTGTTGTTTTGTCTTGTCTTGTTTTGTCTTGTCATGTCTTATCTTGTCTTGTCATGTCATGTCATGTGTTGTGTTGTTTTGTGTTGTCTTGTCTTGTCTTGTCATGTCATGTCTTGTCTTGTCTTGTCTTGTCTTGTCTTGTCTTGTCTTGTCTTGTCTTGTCTTGTCTTGTCTTGTCTTGTCTTGTCTTGTCTTGTCTTGTCTTGTCTTGTCTTGTCTTGTCTTGTCTTGTCCTGTCCTGACGTGTGTTGTGTTATTTTGTCTTGTCTTGTGTTGTTTTGTCCTGTCCTGACGTGTGTTGTGTTGTTTTGTCTTGTCTTGTTTTGTCTTGTCCTGTCTTGTCTTGTCTTGTCTTGTCCTGTCTTGTCTTGTCTTGTCTTGTCTTGTCTTGTCTGGTCTTGTCTTGTCTTGTCTTGTCTTGTCTTGTCTTGTCTTGTCTTGTCTTGTCATGTCGTGTGTTGTGTTGTTTTGTCTTGTCATGTCTTATATTGTCTTGTCTTGTCTTGTCTTGTGATGTCATGTCATGTCGTGTGTTGTGTTGTGTTGTTTTGTCTTGTCTTGTCTTGTCTTGTCTTGTCTTGTCTTGTCTTGTCTTGTCTTGTCTTGTCTTGTCTTGTCTTGTCTTGTCTTGTCTTGTCCTGTCTTGTCTTGTCTTGTCTTGTTTTGTCTTGTCTTGTCTTGTTTTATGTTGTCATGTAATGTCATGTCGTGTGTTGTGTTGTTTTGTCTTGTCTTGTCTTGTCTTGTCTTGTCTTGTCTTGTCTTGTCTTGTCTTGTCTTGTCTTGTCTTGTCTTGTCTTGTCCTGTCTTGTCTTGTCTTGTCTTGTTTTGTCTTGTCTTGTTTTGTTTTATGTTGTCATGTAATGTCATGTCGTGTGTTGTGTTGTTTTGTCTTGTCTTGTCTTCTCTTGTCTTGTCTTGTCTTGTCATGTCGTGTGTTGTGTTGTTTTGTCTTGTCTTGTCTTGTTTTGTCTTGTCTTGTCTTGTCTTGTTTTGTCTTGTCTTGTCTTGTTTTATGTTGTCATGTAATGTCATGTCGTGTGTTGTGTTGTTTTGTCTTGTCTTGTCTTCTCTTGTCTTGTCTTGTCTTGTCATGTCGTGTGTTGTGTTGTTTTGTCTTGTCATGTCTTATATTGTCTTGTCTTGTCTTGTCTTGTCTCGTCTTGTCTTGTCTTGTCTTGTCTTGTCTTGTCTTGTCCTGTCTTGTCTTGTCTTGTCTTGTCTTGTCATGTCGTGTCTTGTCTTGTCTTGTCTGGTCTTGTCTTGTCTTGTCTTGTCTTGTCTTGTCTTGTCTTGTCTTGTCTTGTCTTGTCTTGTCTTGTCTTGTCTTGTCTTGTCTTGTCTTGTCTTGTCTTGTCTTGTCTTGTCTTGTCTTGTCTTGTCTTGTCTTGTCTTGTCTTGTCTTGTCTTGTCTTGTCTTGTCTTGTCTTGTCTTGTCTTGTCTTGTCTTGTCTTGTCTTGTCTTGTCTTGTCTTGTCTTGTCTTGTCTTGTCTTGTCTTGTCTTGTCTTGTCTTGTCTTGTCTTGTCTTGTCTTGTCTTGTCTTGTCTTGTCTTGTCTTGTCTTGTCTTGTCTTGTCTTGTCTTGTCTTGTCTTGTCTTGTCTTGTCTTGTCTTGTCTTGTCTTGTCTTGTCTTGTCTTGTCTTGTCTTGTCTTGTCTTGTCTTGTCTTGTCTTGTCTTGTCTTGTCCTGTCTTGTCTTGTCTTGTCTTGTCTTGTCATGTCGTGTCTTGTCTTGTCTTGTCTGGTCTTGTCTTGTCTTGTCTTTTCTTGTCTTGTCTTGTCTTGTCTTGTCTTGTCTTGTCTTGTCTTGTTTTGTCTTGTCTTGTCTTGTCTTGTCTTGTCTTGTCTTGCCTTGTCATGTCTTATCTTGTCTTGTCTTGTCTTGTCTTGTTGTGTCTTGTCTTGTCTTGTCTTGTCTTGTCTTGTCTTGTCTTGTCTTGTCATGTCTTGTCTTGTCTTGTTTTGTCTTGTCTTGTCTTGTCTTGTTTTATCTTGTCATGTCTTGTCTTGTCATGTCTTGTCTTGTCTTGTCTTGTCTTGTCTTGTCTTGTCTTGTCTTGTCTTGTCTTGTCTTGTCTTGTCGTGTCTTGTCTTGTCTTGTCTCATCTTGTCTTGTCCTGTCCTGTCCTGTCTTGTCTTGTCATGTCATGTCATGTCATGTCATGTCGTGTGTTGTTTTGTCTTGTCTTGTTTTGTCTTGTCATGTCTTATCTTGTCTTGTCATGTCATGTCATGTGTTGTGTTGTTTTGTCTTGTCTTGTCTTGTCTTGTCATGTCATGTCTTGTCTTGTCTTGTCTTGTCTTGTCTTGTCCTGTCTTGTCTTGTCTTGTCTTGTCCTGTCTTGTCTTGTCTTGTCTTGTCTTGTCTTGTCTGGTCTTGTCTTGTCTTGTCTTGTCTTGTCTTGTCTTGTCTTGTCTTGTCTTGTCTTGTCTTGTCTTGTCTTGTCTTGTCTTGTCTTGTCTTGACCTGCCCTGTCTTGTCTTGTTTTGTCTTGTCATGTCTTGTCGTGTCTTGTCTTGTCTTGTCTTGTCTTGACTTGTCTTGTCTTGTCTTGACTTGTCTTGTCTTGTCTTGTCTGGTCTTGTCTTGTCTTGTCTTGTCTTGTCCTGTCTTGTCTTGTCTTGTCTTGTTTTGTCATGTCTTGTCTTGTCCTGTGATGTCTTGTCTTGTGATGTCATGTCTTGTCGTGTGTTGTGTTGTTTTGTCTTGTCATGTCATGTCTTGTCTTGTCTTGTCTTGTGATGTCATGTCATGTCGTGTGGTGTGTTGTTTTGTCTTGTCATGTCTTGTCTTGTCTTGTCTTGTCTTGTCTTGTCTGGTCTTGTCTTGTCTTGTCTTGTCCTGTCTTGTCTTGTCTTGTCTTGTCTTGTCTTGTCTTGTCTTGTCTTGTCTTGTCTTGTCTTGTCTTGTCTTGTCTTGTCTGGTCTTGTCTTGTCTTGTCTTGTCTTGTCCTGTCTTGTCTTGTCTTGTCTTGTCTTGTCATGTCTTGTCTTGTCCTGTGATGTCTTGTCTTGTGATGTCATGTCTTGTCGTGTGTTGTGTTGTTTTGTCTTGTCTTGTCTTGTCATGTCTTATCTTGTCTTGTCTTGTCTTGTCTTGTCTTGTCCTGTCTTGTCTTGTCTTGTCTTGTCTTGTCTTGTCTTGTCTTGACTTGTCTTGTCTTGTCTTGTCTGGTCTTGTCTTGTCTTGTCTTGTCTTGTCCTGTCTTGTCTTGTCTTGTCTTGTCTTGTCATGTCTTGTCTTGTCCTGTGATGTCTTGTCTTGTGATGTCATGTCATGTCGTGTGTTGTGTTGTTTTGTCCTGTCATGTCATGTCTTGTCTTGTCTTGTCTTGTGATGTCATGTCATGTCGTGTGGTGTGTTGTTTTGTCTTGTCATGTCTTGTCTTGTCTTGTCTTGTCTTGTCTTGTCTTGTCTGGTCTTGTCTTGTCTTGTCTTGTCTTGTCTTGTCCTGTCTTGTCTTGTCTTGTCATGTCATGTCATGTGTTGTGTTGTTTTGTGTTGTCTTGTCTTGTCTTGTCATGTCATGTCTTGTCTTGTCTTGTCTTGTCTTGTCTTGTCTTGTCTTGTCTTGTCTTGTCTTGTCTTGTCTTGTCTTGTCTTGTCTTGTCTTGTCTTGTCTTGTCTTGTCTTGTCTTGTCTTGTCTTGTCTTGTCCTGTCTTGTCTCATCTTGTCTTGTCCTGTCCTGTCCTGTCTTGTGTTGTCATGTCATGTCATGTCATGTCATGTCGTGTGTTGTTTTGTCTTGTCTTGTTTTGTCTTGTCTTGCTTTGTCTTGTCATGTCTTATCTTGTCTTGTCTTGTCTTGTCCTGCCCTGTCTTGTCTTGTTTTGTCTTGTCATGTCTTATCTTGTCTTGTCTTGTCTTGTCGTGTCTTGTCTTGTCTTGTCTTGTCTTGTCTTGTCTTGTCTTGTCATGTCTTGTCTTGTCTTGTTTTGTCTTGTCTTGTCTTGTCTTGTTTTATCTTGTCATGTCTTGTCTTGTCATGTCTTGTCTTGTCTTGTCTTGTCTTGTCTTGTCTTGTCTTGTCTTGTCTTGTCTTGTCTTGTCGTGTCTTGTCTTGTCTTGTCTCATCTTGTCTTGTCCTGTCCTGTCCTGTCTTGTGTTGTCATGTCATGTCATGTCATGTCATGTCGTGTGTTGTTTTGTCTTGTCTTGTTTTGTCTTGTCATGTCTTATCTTGTCTTGTCATGTCATGTCATGTGTTGTGTTGTTTTGTGTTGTCTTGTCTTGTCTTGTCATGTCATGTCTTGTCTTGTCTTGTCTTGTCTTGTCTTGTCTTGTCTTGTCTTGTCTTGTCTTGTCTTGTCTTGTCTTGTCTTGTCTTGTCTTGTCTTGTCTTGTCTTGTCTTGTCTTGTCTTGTCTTGTCTTGTCCTGTCCTGACGTGTGTTGTGTTGTTTTGTCTTGTCTTGTGTTGTTTTGTCCTGTCCTGACGTGTGTTGTGTTGTTTTGTCTTGTCTTGTTTTGTCTTGTCCTGTCTTGTCTTGTCTTGTCTTGTCCTGTCTTGTCTTGTCTTGTCTTGTCTTGTCTTGTCTGGTCTTGTCTTGTCATGTCTTGTCTTGTCTTGTCTTGTCTTGTCTTGTCTTGTCATGTCGTGTGTTGTGTTGTTTTGTCTTGTCATGTCTTATATTGTCTTGTCTTGTCTTGTCTTGTGATGTCATGTCATGTCGTGTGTTGTGTTGTGTTGTTTTGTCTTGTCTTGTCTTGTCTTGTCTTGTCTTGTCTTGTCTTGTCTTGTCTTGTCTTGTCTTGTCTTGTCTTGTCTTGTCTTGTCTTGTCCTGTCTTGTCTTGTCTTGTCTTGTTTTGTCTTGTCTTGTCTTGTTTTATGTTGTCATGTAATGTCATGTCGTGTGTTGTGTTGTTTTGTCTTGTCTTGTCTTGTCTTGTCTTGTCTTGTCTTGTCTTGTCTTGTCTTGTCTTGTCTTGTCTTGTCTTGTCCTGTCTTGTCTTGTCTTGTCTTGTTTTGTCTTGTCTTGTTTTGTTTTATGTTGTCATGTAATGTCATGTCGTGTGTTGTGTTGTTTTGTCTTGTCTTGTCTTCTCTTGTCTTGTCTTGTCTTGTCATGTCGTGTGTTGTGTTGTTTTGTCTTGTCTTGTCTTGTTTTGTCTTGTCTTGTCTTGTCTTGTTTTGTCTTGTCTTGTCTTGTTTTATGTTGTCATGTAATGTCATGTCGTGTGTTGTGTTGTTTTGTCTTGTCTTGTCTTCTCTTGTCTTGTCTTGTCTTGTCATGTCGTGTGTTGTGTTGTTTTGTCTTGTCATGTCTTATATTGTCTTGTCTTGTCTTGTCTTGTCTCGTCTTGTCTTGTCTTGTCTTGTCTTGTCTTGTCTTGTCCTGTCTTGTCTTGTCTTGTCTTGTCTTGTCATGTCATGTCATGTGTTGTGTTGTTTTGTCTTGTCTTGTCTTGTCTTGTCATGTCATGTCTTGTCTTGTCTTGTCTTGTCTTGTCTTGTCCTGTCTTGTCTTGTCTTGTCTTGTCCTGTCTTGTCTTGTCTTGTCTTGTCTTGTCTTGTCTTGTCTGGTCTTGTCTTGTCTTGTCTTGTCTTGTCTTGTCTTGTCTTGTCTTGTCTTGTCTTGTCTTGTCTTGTCTTGTCTTGTCTTGACCTGCCCTGTCTTGTCTTGTTTTGTCTTGTCATGTCTTGTCGTGTCTTGTCTTGTCTTGTCTTGTCTTGACTTGTCTTGTCTTGTCTTGACTTGTCTTGTCTTGTCTTGTCTGGTCTTGTCTTGTCTTGTCTTGTCTTGTCCTGTCTTGTCTTGTCTTGTCTTGTTTTGTCATGTCTTGTCTTGTCCTGTGATGTCTTGTCTTGTGATGTCATGTCTTGTCGTGTGTTGTGTTGTTTTGTCTTGTCATGTCATGTCTTGTCTTGTCTTGTCTTGTGATGTCATGTCATGTCGTGTGGTGTGTTGTTTTGTCTTGTCATGTCTTGTCTTGTCTTGTCTTGTCTTGTCTTGTCTGGTCTTGTCTTGTCTTGTCTTGTCCTGTCTTGTCTTGTCTTGTCTTGTCTTGTCTTGTCTTGTCTTGTCTTGTCTTGTCTTGTCTTGTCTTGTCTTGTCTTGTCTGGTCTTGTCTTGTCTTGTCTTGTCTTGTCCTGTCTTGTCTTGTCTTGTCTTGTCTTGTCATGTCTTGTCTTGTCCTGTGATGTCTTGTCTTGTGATGTCATGTCTTGTCGTGTGTTGTGTTGTTTTGTCTTGTCTTGTCTTGTCATGTCTTATCTTGTCTTGTCTTGTCTTGTCTTGTCTTGTCCTGTCTTGTCTTGTCTTGTCTTGTCTTGTCTTGTCTTGTCTTGACTTGTCTTGTCTTGTCTTGTCTGGTCTTGTCTTGTCTTGTCTTGTCTTGTCCTGTCTTGTCTTGTCTTGTCTTGTCTTGTCATGTCTTGTCTTGTCCTGTGATGTCTTGTCTTGTGATGTCATGTCATGTCGTGTGTTGTGTTGTTTTGTCCTGTCATGTCATGTCTTGTCTTGTCTTGTCTTGTGATGTCATGTCATGTCGTGTGGTGTGTTGTTTTGTCTTGTCATGTCTTGTCTTGTCTTGTCTTGTCTTGTCTTGTCTGGTCTTGTCTTGTCTTGTCTTGTCTTGTCTTGTCCTGTCTTGTCTTGTCTTGTCATGTCTTGTCTCATCTTGTCTTGCCTTGTCTTGTCTTGTCTTGTCTTGTCCTGTCCTGACGTGTGTTGTGTTGTTTTGTCTTGTCTTGTTTTGTCTTGTCTTGCTTTGTCTTGTCATGTCTTATCTTGTCTTGTCTTGTCTTGTCCTGCCCTGTCTTGTCTTGTTTTGTCTTGTCTTGTCTTGTCTTGTCTTGTCTTGTCCTGTCTTGTCTTGTCTTGTCTTGTCTTGTCATGTCTTGTCTTGTCCTGTGATGTCTTGTCTTGTGATGTCATGTCATGTCGTGTGTTGTGTTGTTTTGTCTTGTCATGTCATGTCTTGTCTTGTCTTGTCTTGTGATGTCATGTCATGTCGTGTGGTGTGTTGTTTTGTCTTGTCATGTCTTGTCTTGTCTTGTCTTGTCTTGTCTTGTCTGGTCTTGTCTTGTCTTGTCTTGTCTTGTCCTGTCTTGTCTTGTCTTGTCTTGTCTTGTCTTGTCTTGTCTTGTCTTGTCTTGTCTTGTCTTGTCTTGTCTTGTCTTGTCTTGTCTTGTCTTGTCTTGTCTTGTCTTGTCTTGTCTTGTCTTGTCTTGTCTTGTCTTGTCTTGTCTTGTCTTGTCTTGTCTTGTCTTGTCTTGTCTTGTCTTGTCTTGTCTTGTCTTGTCTTGTCTTGTCTTGTCTTGTCTGGTCTTGTCTTGTCTTGTCTTGTCTTGTGATGTCATGTCATGTCGTGTGGTGTGTTGTTTTGTCTTGTCATGTCTTGTCTTGACTTGTCTTGTCTTGTCTTGTCTTGTCTTGTCTTGTCTTGTCTTGTCTTGTCTTGTCTTGTCTTGTCTTGTCTTGTCTTGTCTTGTCTTGTCTTGTCTTGTCTTGTCTTGTCTTGTCTTGTCTTGTCTTGTCTTGTCTTGTCTTGTCTTGTCTTGTCTTGTCTTGTCTTGTCTTGTCTTGTCTTGTCTTGTCTTGTCTTGTCTTGTCTTGTCTTGTCTTGTCTTGTCTTGTCTTGTCTTGTCTTGTCTTGTCTTGTCTTGACCTGCCCTGTCTTGAGTTGTCTTGTCATTTCTTATCTTGTCTTGTCGTGTCTTGTCTTGTCTTGTCTTGTCTTGTCTTGTCTTGACTTGTCTTGTCTTGTCTTGTCTGGTCTTGTCTTGTCTTGTCTTGTCTTGTCTTGTCCTGTCTTGTCTTGTCTTGTCATGTCTTGTCTTGTCTTGTCTTGCCTTGTCTTGTCTTGTCTTGTCTTGTCCTGTCCTGACGTGTGTTGTGTTGTTTTGTCTTGTCTTGTTTTGTCTTGTCTTGCTTTGTCTTGTCATGTCTTATCTTGTCTTGTCTTGTCTTGTCCTGCCCTGTCTTGTCTTGTTTTGTCTTGTCATGTCTTATCTTGTCTTGTATTGTCTTGTCGTGTCTTGTCTTGTCTTGTCTTGTCTTGTCTTGTCTTGTCTTGTCATGTCTTGTCTTGTCTTGTTTTGTCTTGTCTTGTCTTGTCTTGTTTTATCTTGTCATGTCTTGTCTTGTCATGTCTTGTCTTGTCTTGTCTTGTCTTGTCTTGTCTTGTCTTGTCTTGTCTTGTCTTGTCTTGTCGTGTCTTGTCTTGTCTTGTCTCATCTTGTCTTGTCCTGTCCTGTCCTGTCTTGTCTTGTCATGTCATGTCATGTCATGTCATGTCGTGTGTTGTTTTGTCTTGTCTTGTTTTGTCTTGTCATGTCTTATCTTGTCTTGTCATGTCATGTCATGTGTTGTGTTGTTTTGTGTTGTCTTGTCTTGTCTTGTCATGTCATGTCTTGTCTTGTCTTGTCTTGTCTTGTCTTGTCTTGTCTTGTCTTGTCTTGTCTTGTCTTGTCTTGTCTTGTCTTGTCTTGTCTTGTCTTGTCTTGTCTTGTCTTGTCTTGTCTTGTCCTGTCCTGACGTGTGTTGTGTTGTTTTGTCTTGTCTTGTGTTGTTTTGTCCTGTCCTGACGTGTGTTGTGTTGTTTTGTCTTGTCTTGTTTTGTCTTGTCCTGTCTTGTCTTGTCTTGTCTTGTCCTGTCTTGTCTTGTCTTGTCTTGTCTTGTCTTGTCTGGTCTTGTCTTTTCTTGTCTTGTCTTGTCTTGTCTTGTCTTGTCTTGTCTTGTCATGTCGTGTGTTGTGTTGTTTTGTCTTGTCATGTCTTATATTGTCTTGTCTTGTCTTGTCTTGTGATGTCATGTCATGTCGTGTGTTGTGTTGTGTTGTTTTGTCTTGTCATGTCTTGTCTTGTCTTGTCTTGTCTTGTCTTGTCTTGTCTTGTCTTGTCTTGTCTTGTCTTGTCTTGTCTTGTCTTGTCTTGTCTTGTCTTGTCTTGTCTTGTCTTGTCCTGTCTTGTCTTGTCTTGTCTTGTTTTGTCTTGTCTTGTCTTGTTTTATGTTGTCATGTAATGTCATGTCGTGTGTTGTGTTGTTTTGTCTTGTCTTGTCTTGTCTTGTCTTGTCTTGTCTTGTCTTGTCTTGTCTTGTCTTGTCTTGTCTTGTCTTGTCTTGTCTTGTCTTGTCTTGTCCTGTCTTGTCTTGTCTTGTCTTGTTTTGTCTTGTCTTGTTTTGTTTTATGTTGTCATGTAATGTCATGTCGTGTGTTGTGTTGTTTTGTCTTGTCTTGTCTTCTCTTGTCTTGTCTTGTCTTGTCATGTCGTGTGTTGTGTTGTTTTGTCTTGTCTTGTCTTGTTTTGTCTTGTCTTGTCTTGTCTTGTCTTGTTTTGTCTTGTCTTGTCTTGTTTTATGTTGTCATGTAATGTCATGTCGTGTGTTGTGTTGTTTTGTCTTGTCTTGTCTTCTCTTGTCTTGTCTTGTCTTGTCATGTCGTGTGTTGTGTTGTTTTGTCTTGTCATGTCTTATATTGTCTTGTCTTGTCTTGTCTTGTCTCGTCTTGTCTTGTCTTGTCCTGTCTTGTCTTGTCTTGTCTTGTCTTGTCTTGTCTTGTCTTGTCATGTCGTGTCTTGTCTTGTCTTGTCTGGTCTTGTCTTGTCTTGTCTTGTCTTGTCTTGTCTTGTCTTGTCTTGTCTTGTCTTGTCTTGTCTTGTCTTGTCTTGTCTTGTCTTGTCTTGTCTTGTCTTGTCTTGTCTTGTCTTGTCTTGTCTTGTCTTGTCTTGTTTTGTCTTGTCTTGTCTTGTCTTGTCTTGTCTTGTCTTGTCTTGTCTTGTCTTGTCTTGTCTTGTCTTGTCTTGTCTTGTCTTGTCTTGTCTTGTCTTGTCTTGTCTTGTCTTGTCTTGTCTTGTCTTGTCTTGTCTTGTCTTGTCTTGTCTTGTCTTGTCTTGTCTTGTCTTGTCTTGTCTTGTCTTGTCTTGTCTTGTCTTGTCTTGTCTTGTCTTGTCTTGTCTTGTCTTGTCTTGTCTTGTCTTGTCTTGTCTTGTCTTGTCTTGTCTTGTCTTGTCTTGTCTTGTCCTGTCTTGTCTTGTCTTGTCTTGTCTTGTCATGTCGTGTCTTGTCTTGTCTTGTCTGGTCTTGTCTTGTCTTGTCTTGTCTTGTCTTGTCTTGTCTTGTCTTGTCTTATCTTGTCTTGTCTTGTCTTGTCTTGTCTTGTCTTGTCTTGTCTTGTTTTGTCTTGTCTTGTCTTGTCTTGTCTTGTCTTGTCTTGTCTTGTCATGTCTTATCTTGTCTTGTCTTGTCTTGTCTTGTCGTGTCTTGTCTTGTCTTGTCTTGTCTTGTCTTGTCTTGTCTTGTCTTGTCTTGTCTTGTCATGTCTTGTCTTGTCTTGTTTTGTCTTGTCTTGTCTTGTCTTGTTTTATCTTGTCTTGTCTTGTCTTGTCTTGGCTTGTCGTGTCTTGTCTTGTCTTGTCTCATCTTGTCTTGTCCTGTCCTGTCCTGTCTTGTCTTGTCATGTCATGTCATGTCATGTCATGTCGTGTGTTGTTTTGTCTTGTCTTGTTTTGTCTTGTCATGTCTTATCTTGTCTTGTCATGTCATGTCATGTGTTGTGTTGTTTTGTCTTGTCTTGTCTTGTCTTGTCATGTCATGTCTTGTCTTGTCTTGTCTTGTCTTGTCTTGTCTTGTCCTGTCTTGTCTTGTCTTGTCTTGTCCTGTCTTGTCTTGTCTTGTCTTGTCTTGTCTTGTCTGGTCTTGTCTTGTCTTGTCTTGTCTTGTCTTGTCTTGTCATGTCGTGTGTTGTGTTGTTTTGTCTTGTCATGTCTTATATTGTCTTGTCTTGTTTTGTCTTGTCTTGTCTTGTCTTGTTTTGTCTTGTCTTGTCTTGTCATGTCGTGTGTTGTGTTGTTTTGTCTTGTCATGTCTTATATTGTCTTGTCTTGTCTTGTTTTTCTTGTTTTGTCTTGTCTTTTCTTGTCTTGTTTTGTCATGTAATGTCATGTCGTGTGTTGTGTTATTTGTCTTGTCTTGTGTTGTTTTGTCGTGTCTTGTCTTGTCTTGTCTTATCTTGTCTTGTCTTGTCTTGTTTTTCTTGTTTTGTCTTGTCTTTTCTTGTCTTGTTTTGTCATGTAATGTCATGTCGTGTGTTGTGTTGTTTTGTCTTGTCTTGTGTTGTTTTGTCGTGTCTTGTCTTGTCTTGTCTTATCTTGTCTTGTCTTGTCTTGTCTTGTCTTGTCTTGTCTTGTCTTGTCTTGTCTTGTCTTGTGATGTCATGTCATGTCGTGTGTTTTGTTGTTTTGTCTTGTCATGTCTTGTCTTGTCTTGTCTTGTCTTGTCTTGTCTTGTCTTGTCTTGTCTTGTCTTGTCTTGTCTTGTCTTGTTTTGTCTTGTCATGCCTTGTCTTGTCTTGTCTTGTCTTGTCTTGTCTTGTCCTGCCCTGTCTTGTCTTTTTTTGTCTTGTTATGTCTTATCTTGTCTTGTCGTGTCTTGTCGTGTCTTGTCTTGTCTTTTCTTGTCTTGACTTGTCTTGTCTTGTCTTGTCTGGTCTTGTCTTGTCTTGTCTTGTCTTGTCTTGTCTTGTCTTGTCTTGTCTTGTCTTGTCTTGTCTTGTCTTGTCTTGTCTTGTACTGTCTTGTCTTGTCTTGTCTTGTCTTGTCTTGTCTTGTCTTGTCTTGTCTTGTCTTGTCTTGTCTTGTCTTGTCTTGTCTTGTCTTGTTTTGTCATGTCTTTTCTTGTCTTGACTTGTCTTGTCTTGTCTTGTCTGGTCTTGTCTTGTCTTGTCTTGTCTTGTCTTGTCTTGTCTTGTCTTGTCTTGTCTTGTCTTGTCTTGTCTTGTCTTGTCTTGTACTGTCTTGTCTTGTCTTGTCTTGTCTTGTCTTGTCTTGTCTTGTCTTGTCTTGTCTTGTCTTGTCTTGTCTTGTCTTGTCTTGTCTTGTTTTGTCATGTCTTATCTTGTCTTGTCTTGTATTGTCTTGTCGTGTCTTGTCTTGTCTTGCCTTGTCTTGTCTTGTCTTGTCTTGTCTTGTCTTGTCTTGTCTTGTCTTGTCTTGTCTTGTCTTGTCATGTCGTGTGTTGTGTTGTTTTGTCTTGTCATGTCTTATATTGTCTTGTCTTGTCTTGTCTTGTGATGTCATGTCATGTCGTGTGTTGTGTTGTTTTGTCTTGTCATGTCTTGTCTTGTGATGTCATGTCATGTCGTGTGTTGTGTTGTTTTGTCTTGTCATGTCTTGTGTTGTCTTGTCTTGTCTTGTCTTGTCTTGTGATGTCATGTCCTGTCGTGTGTTGTGTTGTTTTGTCTTGTCTTGTCTTGTCATGTCTTATCTTGTCTTGTCTTGTCTTGTCTTGTCTTGTCTTGTCTTGTCTTGTCTTGTCTTGTCTTGTCTTGTCTTGTCTTGTCTTGTCTTGTCTTGTCTGGTCTTGTGATGTCATGTCATGTCGTGTGTTGTGTTGTTTTGTCTTGTCATTTCTTGTCTTGTCTTGTCTTGTCTTGTCTTGTGATGTCATGTCATGTCGTGTGGTGTGTTGTTTTGTCTTGTCATGTCTTGTCTTGTCTTGTCTTGTCTTGTCTTGTCTTGGCTTGTCTTGTCTTGTCTTGTCTTGTCTTGTCTTGTCATGTCTTATCTTGTCTTGTCTTGTCTTGTCTTGTCGTGTCTTGTCTTGTCTTGTCTTGTCTTGACTTGTCTTGTCTTGTCTTGACTTGTCTTGTCTTGTCTTGTCTGGTCTTGTCTTGTCTTGTCTTGTCTTGTCCTGTCTTGTCTTGTCTTGTCTTGTCTTGTCATGTCTTGTCTTGTCCTGTGATGTCTTGTCTTGTGATGTCATGTCTTGTCGTGTGTTGTGTTGTTTTGTCTTGTCATGTCATGTCTTGTCTTGTCTTGTCTTGTGATGTCATGTCATGTCGTGTGGTATGTTGTTTTGTCTTGTCATGTCTTGTCTTGTCTTGTCTTGTCTTGTCTTGGCTTGTCTTGTCTTGTCTTGTCTTGTCTTGTCTGGTCTTGTCTTGTCTTGTCTTGTCCTGTCTTGTCTTGTCTTGTCTTGTCTTGTCTTGTCTTGTCTTGTCTTGTCTTGTCTTGTCTTGTCTTGTCTTGTCTTGTCCTGTCTTGTCTTGTCTTGTCTTGTCTTGTCTTGTCATGTCTTGTCTTGTCCTGTGATGTCTTGTCTTGTGATGTCATGTCTTGTCGTGTGTTGTGTTGTTTTGTCTTGTCTTGTCTTGTCATGTCTTATCTTGTCTTGTCTTGTCTTGTCTTGTCTTGTCTTGTCCTGTCTTGTCTTGTCTTGTCTTGTCTTGTCTTGTCTTGTCTTGACTTGTCTTGTCTTGTCTTGTCTGGTCTTGTCTTGTCTTGTCTTGTCTTGTCCTGTCTTGTCTTGTCTTGTCTTGTCTTGTCATGTCTTGTCTTGTCCTGTGATGTCTTGTCTTGTGATGTCATGTCATGTCGTGTGTTGTGTTGTTTTGTCTTGTCATGTCATGTCTTGTCTTGTCTTGTGATATCATGTCATGTCGTGTGGTGTGTTGTTTTGTCTTGTCATGTCTTGTCTTGTCTTGTCTTGTCTTGTCTTGTCTGGTCTTGTCTTGTCTTGTCTTGTCTTGTCTTGTCCTGTCTTGTCTTGTCTTGTCATGTCTTGTCTCATCTTGTCTTGCCTTGTCTTGTCTTGTCTTGTCTTGTCCTGTCCTGACGTGTGTTGTGTTGTTTTGTCTTGTCTTGTTTTGTCTTGTCTTGCTTTGTCTTGTCATGTCTTATCTTGTCTTGTCTTGTCTTGTCCTGCCCTGTCTTGTCTTGTTTTGTCTTGTCATGTCTTATCTTGTCTTGTCTTGTCTTGTCGTGTCTTGTCTTGTCTTGTCTTGTCTTGACTTGTCTTGTCTTGTCTTGACTTGTCTTGTCTTGTCTTGTCTGGTCTTGTCTTGTCTTGTCTTGTCTTGTCCTGTCTTGTCTTGTCTTGTCTTGTCTTGTCATGTCTTGTCTTGTCCTGTGATGTCTTGTCTTGTGATGTCATGTCATGTCGTGTGTTGTGTTGTTTTGTCTTGTCATGTCATGTCTTGTCTTGTCTTGTCTTGTGATGTCATGTCATGTCGTGTGGTGTGTTGTTTTGTCTTGTCATGTCTTGTCTTGTCTTGTCTTGTCTTGTCTTGGCTTGTCTTGTCTTGTCTTGTCTTGTCTTGTCTGGTCTTGTCTTGTCTTGTCTTGTCTTGTCCTGTCTTGTCTTGTCTTGTCTTGTCTTGTCTTGTCTTGTCTTGTCTTGTCTTGTCTTGTCTTGTCTTGTCTTGTCTTGTCCTGTCCTGACGTGTGTTGTGTTGTTTTGTCTTGTCTGGTCTTGTCTTGTCTTGTCTTGTCTTGTCCTGTCTTGTCTTGTCTTGTCTTGTCATGTCTTGTCTTGTCTTGTCTTGCCTTGTCTTGTCTTGTCTTGTCCTGTCCTGACGTGTGTTGTGTTGTTTTGTCTTGTCTTGTCTTGTCTTGTCTTGTCTTGTCTTGTCTTGTCTTGTCTTGTCTTGTCTTGTCTTGTCTTGTCTTGTCTTGTCTTGTCTTGTCTTGTCTTGTCTTGTCTTGTCTTGTCTTGTCTTGTCTTGTCTTGTCTTGTCTTGTCTTGTCTTGTCTTGTCTTGTCTTGTCTTGTCTTGTCTTGTCTTGTCTTGTCTTGTCTTGTCTTGACCTGCCCTGTCTTGTCTTGTTTTGTCTTGTCATGTCTTGTCGTGTCTTGTCTTGTCTTGTCTTGTCTTGACTTGTCTTGTCTTGTCTTGACTTGTCTTGTCTTGTCTTGTCTGGTCTTGTCTTGTCTTGTCTTGTCTTGTCCTGTCTTGTCTTGTCTTGTCTTGTCTTGTCATGTCTTGTCTTGTCCTGTGATGTCTTGTCTTGTGATGTCATGTCTTGTCGTGTGTTGTGTTGTTTTGTCTTGTCATGTCATGTCTTGTCTTGTCTTGTCTTGTGATGTCATGTCATGTCGTGTGGTGTGTTGTTTTGTCTTGTCATGTCTTGTCTTGTCTTGTCTTGTCTTGTCTTGGCTTGTCTTGTCTTGTCTTGTCTTGTCTTGTCTGGTCTTGTCTTGTCTTGTCTTGTCCTGTCTTGTCTTGTCTTGTCTTGTCTTGTCTTGTCTTGTCTTGTCTTGTCTTGTCTTGTCTTGTCTTGTCTTGTCTGGTCTTGTCTTGTCTTGTCTTGTCTTGTCCTGTCTTGTCTTGTCTTGTCTTGTCTTGTCTTGTCTTGTCATGTCTTGTCTTGTCCTGTGATGTCTTGTCTTGTGATGTCATGTCTTGTCGTGTGTTGTGTTGTTTTGTCTTGTCTTGTCTTGTCATGTCTTATCTTGTCTTGTCTTGTCTTGTCTTGTCTTGTCCTGTCTTGTCTTGTCTTGTCTTGTCTTGTCTTGTCTTGTCTTGACTTGTCTTGTCTTGTCTTGTCTGGTCTTGTCTTGTCTTGTCTTGTCTTGTCCTGTCTTGTCTTGTCTTGTCTTGTCTTGTCATGTCTTGTCTTGTCCTGTGATGTCTTGTCTTGTGATGTCATGTCATGTCGTGTGTTGTGTTGTTTTGTCTTGTCATGTCATGTCTTGTCTTGTCTTGTCTTGTGATGTCATGTCATGTCGTGTGGTGTGTTGTTTTGTCTTGTCATGTCTTGTCTTGTCTTGTCTTGTCTTGTCTTGTCTGGTCTTGTCTTGTCTTGTCTTGTCTTGTCTTGTCCTGTCTTGTCTTGTCTTGTCATGTCTTGTCTCATCTTGTCTTGCCTTGTCTTGTCTTGTCTTGTCTTGTCCTGTCCTGACGTGTGTTGTGTTGTTTTGTCTTGTCTTGTTTTGTCTTGTCTTGCTTTGTCTTGTCATGTCTTATCTTGTCTTGTCTTGTCTTGTCCTGCCCTGTCTTGTCTTGTTTTGTCTTGTCATGTCTTATCTTGTCTTGTCTTGTCTTGTCTTGTCGTGTCTTGTCTTGTCTTGTCTTGTCTTGACTTGTCTTGTCTTGTCTTGACTTGTCTTGTCTTGTCTTGTCTGGTCTTGTCTTGTCTTGTCTTGTCTTGTCCTGTCTTGTCATGTCTTGTCTTGTGATGTCATGTCATGTCGTGTGTTGTGTTGTTTTGTCTTGTCATGTCATGTCTTGTCTTGTCTTGTCTTGTGATGTCATGTCATGTCGTGTGGTGTGTTGTTTTGTCTTGTCATGTCTTGTCTTGTCTTGTCTTGTCTTGGCTTGTCTTGTCTTGTCTTGTCTTGTCTTGTCTGGTCTTGTCTTGTCTTGTCTTGTCTTGTCCTGTCTTGTCTTGTCTTGTCTTGTCTTGTCTTGTCTTGTCTTGTCTTGTCTTGTCTTGTCTTGTCTTGTCTTGTCTTGTCTTGTCTTGTCTTGTCTTGTCTTGTCTTGTCCTGTCCTGACGTGTGTTGTGTTGTTTTGTCTTGTCTGGTCTTGTCTTGTCTTGTCTTGTCTTGTCTTGTCCTGTCTTGTCTTGTCTTGTCTTGTCATGTCTTGTCTTGTCTTGTCTTGCCTTGTCTTGTCTTGTCTTGTCCTGTCCTGACGTGTGTTGTGTTGTTTTGTCTTGTCTTGTCTTGTCTTGTCTTGTCTTGTCTTGTCTTGTCTTGTCTTGTCTTGTCTTGTCTTGTCTTGTCTTGTCTTGTCTTGTCTTGTCTTGTCTTGTCTTGTCTTGTCTTGTCTTGTCTTGTCTTGTCTTGTCTTGTCTTGTCTTGTCTTGTCTTGTCTTGTCTTGTCTTGTCTTGTCTTGTCTTGTCTTGTCTTGTCTTGTCTTGTCATGTTGTGTGTTGTGTTGTTTTGTCTTGTCATGTCTTATATTGTCTTGTCTTGTCTTGTCTTGTCTTGTGATGTCATGTCATGTCGTGTGTTGTGTTGTTTTGTCTTGTCTTGTCTTGTCTTGTCTTGTCTTGTCTTGTCTTGCCTTGTCTTGTCTTGTCTTGTCTTGTCTTGTCTTGTCTTGTTCTGTCCTGACGTGTGTTGTGTTGTTTTGTCTTGTCTTGTCTTGTTTTGTCTTGTCTTGCTTTGTCTTGTCATGTCTTATCTTGTCTTGTCTTGTGATGTCATGTCATGTCGTGTGTTGTGTTGTTTTGTCTTGTCATGTCTTGTCTTGTCTTGTCTTGTCCTGTCCTGTCTTGTCTTGTCATGTCATGTCGTGTGTTGTGTTGTTTTGTCTTGTCATGTCTTGTCTTGTATTGTCTTGTCTTGTCTTGTCTTGTCTTGTCTTGCCTTGTCTTGTCTTGTCTTGTCTTGTTCTGTCCTGACGTGTGTTGTGTTGTTTTGTCTTGTCTTGTTTTGTCTTGTCTTGCTTTGTCTTGTCATGTCTTATCTTGTCGTGTCTTGTATTGTCTTGTCTTGTCTTGTCCTGTCTTGTCTTGTCTTGTCTTGTCTTGTCATGTCTTGTCTTGTCTTGTCTTGCCTTATCTTGTCTTGTCTTGTCTTGTCTTGTTCTGTCCTGACGTGTGTTGTGTTGTTTTGTCTTGTCTTGTTTTGTCTTGTCTTGCTTTGTCTTGTCATGTCTTATCTTGTCTTGTCTAGTCTTGTCTTGTCGTGTCTTGTCTTGTCTTGTCTTGTCTTGTCTTGTCTGGTCTTGTCTTGTCTTGTCTTGTCTTGTCTTGTCTTGTCTTGTCTTGTCTTGTCTTGTCTTGTCTTGTCTTGTCTTGTCTTGTCTTGTCTTGTCTTGTCTTGTCTTGTCTTGTCTTGTCTTGTCTTGTCTTGTCTTGTCTTGTCTTGTCTTGTCTTGTCTTGTCATGTGTGTTGTTTTGTCTTGTCATGTCTTATATTGTCTTGTCTTGTCTTGTGATGTCATGTCATATCGTGTGGTGTGTTGTTTTGTCTTGTCATGTCTTGTCTTGACTTGTCTTGTCTTGTTTTGTCTTGTCATGTCTTATCTTGTCTTGTCTTGTCTTGTCTTGTCTTGTCTTGTCGTGTCTTGTCTTGTCTTGTTTTGTCTTGTCTTGTCTTGTCTTATCTTGTCTTGTCTTGTCTTGTCTTGTCTTGTCTTGTCTTATCTTGTCTTGTCTTGTCTTGTCTTGTCTTGTCTTGTCTTGTCTTGTCTTGTCTTGTCTTGTCTTGTCTTGTCTTGTCTTGTCTTGTCTTGTCTTGTCTTGTCTTGTCTTGTCTTGTCATGTCGTGTGTTGTGTTGTTTTGTCTTGTCATGTCTTATATTGTCTTGTCTTGTCTTGTGATGTCATGTCATGTCGTGTGTTGTGTTGTTTTGTCTTCTCATGTCTTGTCTTGTCTTGTCTTGTACTGTCCTGTCTTGTCTTGACATGTCATGTCGTGTGTTGTGTTGTTTTGTCTTGTCATGTCTTGTCTTGTTTTGTCTTGTCTTGTCTTGTCTTGTCTTGTCTTGTCTTGTCTTGTCTTGTCCTGTCTTGTCTTGTCTTGTCTTGTCTTGTCATGTCTTGTCTTGTCTTGTCTTGTCTTGCTTTGTCTTGTCTTGTCTTGTCTTGTCTTGTTCTGTCCTGACGTATGTTGTGTTGTTTTGTCTTGTCATGTCTTGTCTTGTTTTGTCTTGTCTTGTCTTGTCTTGTCTTGTTTTATGTTGTCATGTAATGTCATGTCGTGTGTTGTGTTGTTTTGTCTTGTCTTGTTTTGTCTTGTCTTGCTTTGCCTTGTCATGTCTTATCTTGTCTTGTCTTGTCTTGTCTTGTGATGTTATGTCATGTCGTGTGTTGTGTTGTTTTGTCTTGTCATGTCTTGTCTTGTTTTGTCTTGTTTTATGTTGTCATGTAATGTCATGTCGTGTGTTGTGTTGTTTTGTCTTGTCTTGTCTTGTCTTCTCTTGTCTTGTCTTCTCTTGTCTTGTCTTGTCTTGTCATGTCGTGTGTTGTGTTGTTTTGTCTTGTCATGTCTTGTCTTGTCTTGTCTTGTCCTGTCCTGTCTTGTCTTGTCATGTCATGTCGTGTGTTGTGTTGTTTTGTCTTGTCTTATGTTGTTTTATGTTGTCATGTAATGTCATGTCGTGTGTTGTGTTGTTTTGTCTTGTCTTGTCTTGTCTTATCTTGTCTTGTCTTGTCTTGTCTTGTCTTGTCTTGTCTTGTGTTGTCTTGTCTTGTCTTGTCTTGTCTTGTCTTGTCTTGTCTTGTCTTGTCTTGTCTTGTCTTGTCTTGTCTTGTCTTGTCTTGTCTTGTCTTGTCTTGTCTTGTCTTGTCTTGTCTTGTCTTGTCTTGTCTTGTCTTGTCTTGCCTTGTCTTGTCTTGTCTTGTCTTGTCTTGTCTTGTCTTGTCTTGTCTTGTCTTGTCTTGTCTTGTCTTGTCTTGTCTTGTCTTGTCTTGTCTTGTCTTGTCTTGTCTTGTCTTGTCTTGTCTTGTCTTGTCTTGTCTTGTCTTGTCTTGTCTTGTCTTGTCTTGTCTTGTCTTGTCTTGTCTTGTCCTGACGTGTGTTGTGTTGTTTTGTC
The DNA here is from genome assembly GCF_028554725.1 of Zeugodacus cucurbitae. Taxonomy (NCBI): domain Eukaryota; kingdom Metazoa; phylum Arthropoda; class Insecta; order Diptera; family Tephritidae; genus Zeugodacus; species Zeugodacus cucurbitae. Next base: position 20,763,186 of record NC_071672.1, on the reverse strand, counting down.
TTGTCTTGCTTTGTCTTGTCATGTCTTATCTTGTCTTGTCTTGTCTTGTCTTGTGATGTCATGTCATGTCGTGTGTTGTGTTGTTTTGTCTTGTCATGTCTTGTCTTGTTTTGTCATGTAATGTCATGTCGTGTGTTGTGTTGTTTTGTCTTGTCTTATGTTGTTTTATGTTGTCATGTAATGTCATGTCGTGTGTTGTGTTGTTTTGTCTTGTCTTGTCTTGTCTTGTCTTGTCTTGTCTTGTCTTGTCTTGTCTTGTGTTGTCTTGTCTTGTCTTGTCTTGTCTTGTCTTGTCTTGTCTTGTCTTGTCTTGTCTTGTCTTGTCTTGTCTTGTCTTGTCTTGTCTTGTCTTGTCTTGTCTTGTCTTGTCTTGTCTTGTCTTGTCTTGTCTTGTCTTGTCTTGTCTTGTCTTGTCTTGTCTTGTCTTGTCTTGTCTTGTCTTGTCTTGTCTTGTCTTGTCTTGTCTTGTCTTGTCTTGTCTTGTCTTGTCTTGTCTTGTCTTGTCTTGTCTTGTCTTGTCTTGTCTTGTCTTGTCTTGTCCTGACGTGTGTTGTGTTGTTTTGTCTTGTCATGTCTTATCTTGTCTTGTCTTGTCTTGTCTTGTCTTGTGATGTCATGTCATGTCGTGTGTTGTGTTGTTTTGTCTTGTCATGTCTTGTCTTGTCTTGTCTTGTCCTGTCCTGTCTTGTCTTGTCATGTCATGTCGTGTGTTGTGTTGTTTTGTCTTGTCATGTCTTGTCTTGTCTTGTCTTGTCTTGTTTTATGTTGTCATGTAATGTCATGTCGTGTGTTGTGTTGTTTTGTCTTGTATTGTTTTGTCTTGTCTAGCTTTGTCTTGTCATGTCTTATCTTGTCTTGTCTTGTCTTGTCTTGTGATGTCATGTCATGTCGTGTGTTGTGTTGTTTTGTCTTGTCATGTCTTGTCTTGTTTTGTCTTGTCTTGTCTTGTTTTATGTTGTCATGTAATGTCATGTCGTGTGTTGTGTTGTTTTGTCTTGTCTTGTCTTCTCTTGTCTTGTCTTGTCTTGTCATGTCGTGTGTTGTGTTGTTTTGTCTTGTCATGTCTTATATTGTCTTGTCTTGTCTTGTCTTGTTTTTCTTGTTTTGTCTTGTCTTGTCTTGTCTTGTTTTGTCATGTAATGTCATGTCGTGTGTTGTGTTGTTTTGTCTTGTCTTGTTTTGTCTTGTCTTGCTTTGCCTTGTCATGTCTTATCTTGTCTTGTCTTGTCTTGTCTTGTGATGTCATGTCATGTCGTGTGTTGTGTTGTTTTGTCTTGTCTTGTCTTGTTTTATGTTGTCATGTAATGTCATGTCGTGTGTTGTGTTGTTTTGTCTTGTCTTGTCTTCTCTTGTCTTGTCTTCTCTTGTCTTGTCTGGACTTGTCTTGTCTTGTCTTGTCTTCTCTGGTCTTGTCTTGTCTTGTCTTGTCTTGTCTTGTCTTGTCCTGTCTTGTCTTGTCTTGTCATGTCTTGTCTTGTCTTGTCTTGCCTTGTCTTGTCTTGTCTTGTCTTGTCTTGTCCTGTCCTGACATGTGTTGTGTTGTTTTGTCTTGTCTTGCTTTGTCTTGTCATGTCTTATCTTGTCTTGTCTTGTCTTGTCTTGTGATGTCATGTCATGTCGTGTGTTGTGTTGTTTTGTCTTGTCATGTCTTGTCTTGTCTTGTCTTGTGATGTCATGTCATGTCGTGTGTTGTGTTGTTTTGTCTTGTCATGCCTTGTCTTGTTTTGTCTTGTTTTATGTTGTCATGTAATGTCATGTCGTGTGTTGTGTTGTTTTGTCTTGTCTTGTCTTCTCTTGTCTTGTCTTCTCTTGTCTTGTCTTGTCATGTCGTGTGTTGTGTTGTTTTGTCTTGTCATGTCTTATATTGTCTTGTCTTGTCTTGTCTTGTTTTTCTTGTTTTGTCTTGTCTTGTCTTGTCTTGTTTTGTCATGTAATGTCATGTCGTGTGTTGTGTTGTTTTGTCTTGTCTTATGTTGTTTTATGTTGTCATGTAATGTCATGTCGTGTGTTGTGTTGTTTTGTCTTGTCTTGTCTTGTCTTGTGTTGTCTTGTCTTGTCTTGTCTTGTCTTGTCTTGTCTTGTCTTGTCTTGCCTTGTCTTGTCTTGTCTTGTCCTGTCCTGACATGTGTTGTGTTGTTTTGTCTTGTCTTGCTTTGTCTTGTCATGTCTTATCTTGTCTTGCCTTGTCTTGTCTTGTGATGTCATGTCATGTCGTGTGTTGTGTTGTTTTGTCTTGTCATGTCTTGTCTTGTCTTGTCTTGTCCTGTCCTGTCTTGTCTTGTCATGTCATGTCGTGTGTTGTGTTGTTTTGTCTTGTCATGTCTTGTCTTGTCTTGTCTTGTCTTGTCTTGTCCTGACGTGTGTTGTGTTGTTTTGTCTTGTCTTGTTTTGTCTTGTCTTGCTTTGTCTTGTCATGTCTTATCTTGTCTTGTCTTGTCTTGTCTTGTGATGTCATGTCATGTCGTGTGTTGTGTTGTTTTGTCTTGTCATGTCTTGTCTTGTCTTGTCTTGTCCTGTCCTGTCTTGTCTTGTCATGTCATGTCGTGTGTTGTCTTTCCTTGTCTTGTCTTGTCTTGTCTTGTCTTGTCTTGTCTTGTCCTGTCCTGACATGTGTTGTGTTGTTTTGTCTTGTCTTGCTTTGTCTTGTCATGTCTTATCTTGTCTTGTCTTGTCTTGTCTTGTGATGTCATGTCATGTCGTGTGTTGTGTTGTTTTGTCTTGTCATGTCTTGTCTTGTCTTGTCTTGTGATGTCATGTCATGTCGTGTGTTGTGTTGTTTTGTCTTGTCATGCCTTGTCTTGTTTTGTCTTGTTTTATGTTGTCATGTAATGTCATGTCGTGTGTTGTGTTGTTTTGTCTTGTCTTGTCTTCTCTTGTCTTGTCTTCTCTTGTCTTGTCTTGTCATGTCGTGTGTTGTGTTGTTTTGTCTTGTCATGTCTTATATTGTCTTGTCTTGTCTTGTCTTGTTTTTCTTGTTTTGTCTTGTCTTGTCTTGTCTTGTTTTGTCATGTAATGTCATGTCGTGTGTTATGTTGTTTTGTCTTGTCTTATGTTGTTTTATGTTGTCATGTAATGTCATGTCGTGTGTTGTGTTGTTTTGTCTTGTCTTGTCTTGTCTTGTGTTGTCTTGTCTTGTCTTGTCTTGTCTTGTCTTGTCTTGTCTTGTCTTGTCTTGTCTTGTCTTGTCTTGTCTTGTCTTGTCTTGTCTTGTCTTGTCTTGTCTTGTCTTGTCTTGTCTTGTCTTGTCTTGTCTTGTCTTGTCTTGTCTTGTCTTGTCTTGTCTTGTCTTGTCTTGTCTTGTCTTGTCTTGTCTTGTCTTGTCTTGTCTTGTCTTGTCTTGTCTTGTCTTGTCTTGTCTTGTCTTGTCTTGTCTTGTCTTGTCTTGTCTTGTCTTGTCTTGTCTTGTCTTGTCTTGTCTTGTCTTGTCTTGTCTTGTCTTGTCTTGTCTTGTCTTGTCTTGTCTTGTCTTGTCTTGTCTTGTCTTGTCTTGTCTTGTCTTGTCTTGTCTTGTCTTGTCTTGTCTTGTCTTGTCTTGTCTTGTCTTGTCTTGTCTTGTCTTGTCTTGTCCTGACGTGTGTTGTGTTGTTTTGTCTTGTCTTGTTTTGTCTTGTCTTGCTTTGTCTTGTCATGTCTTATCTTGTCTTGTCTTGTCTTGTCTTGTGATGTCATGTCATGTCGTGTGTTGTGTTGTTTTGTCTTGTCATGTCTTGTCTTGTCTTGTCTTGTCCTGTCCTGTCTTGTCTTGTCATGTCATGTCGTGTGTTGTGTTGTTTTGTCTTGTCATGTCTTGTCTTGTTTTGTCTTGTCTTGTCTTGTTTTATGTTGTCATGTAATGTCATGTCGTGTGTTGGGTTGTTTTGTCTTGTAATGTCATGTCGTGTGTTGTGTTGTTTTGTCTTGTCATGTCTTATATTGTCTTGTCTTGTCTTGTCTTGTCTTGTCTTGTCTTGTTTTGTCTTGTCTTGTCTTGTCTTGTCTTGTCTTGTCTTGTCTTGTTTTTCTTGTTTTGTCTTGTCTTGTCTTGTTTTGTCATGTAATGTCATGTCGTGTGTTGTGTTTTTGTCTTGTCTTGTGTTGTTTTGTCGTGTCTTGTCTTGTCTTGTCTTGTCATGTCGTGTGTTGTGTTGGTTTGTCTTGTCATGTCTTATATTGTCTTGTCTTGTCTTGTCTTGTGATGTCATGTCGTGTGTTGTGTTGTTTTGTCTTGTCATGTCTTGTCTTGTCTTGTCTTGTCATGTCTTGTCTTGTCTTGTCTTGTCTTGTCTTGTCTTGTCTTGTCTTGTTTTGTCTTGTCATGTCTTATCTTGTCATGTCATGTCATGTGTTGTGTTGTTTTGTCTTGCCTTGCCTTGTCTTGTCTTGTCTTGTGTTGTGTTGTGTTGTCTTGTCTTGTCTTGTCTTGTCTTGTCTTGTCTTGTCTTGTCTTGTCTTGTCTTGTCTTGTCTTGCCTTGTCTTGTCTTGTCTTGTCCTGTCCTGACATGTGTTGTGTTGTTTTGTCTTGTCTTGCTTTGTCTTGTCATGTCTTATCTTGTCTTGCCTTGTCTTGTCTTGTGATGTCATGTCATGTTGTGTGTTGTGTTGTTTTGTCTTGTCATGTCTTGTCTTGTATTGTCTTGTGATGTCATGTCATGTCGTGTGTTGTGTTGTTTTGTCTTGTCTTCTCTTGTCTTGTCTGGACTTGTCTTGTCTTGTCTTGTCTTCTCTGGTCTTGTCTTGTCTTGTCTTGTCTTGTCTTGTCCTGTCTTGTCTTGTCTTGTCATGTCCTGTCTTGTCTTGTCTTGTTTTGACTTGTCTGGTCTTGTTTTATGTTGTCATGTAATGTCATGTCGTGTGTTGTGTTGTTTTGTCTTGTCTTGTCTTCTCTTGTCTTGTCTTGTCTTGTCATGTCGTGTGTTGTGTTGTTTTGTCTTGTCATGTCTTATATTGTCTTGTCTTGTCTTGTCTTGTTTTTCTTGTTTTGTCTTGTCATGTCTTATCTTGTCTTGTCATGTCATGTCATGTCATGTGTTGTGTTGTTTCGTCTTGCCTTGTCTTGTCTTGTGTTGTCTTGTCTTGTCTTGTCTTGTCTTGTCTTGTCTTGTCTTGTCTTGTCTTGTCTTGTCTTGTCATGTCTTATCTTGTCTTGTCATGTCATGTCATGTCGTGTGTTGTGTTGTTTTGTCTTGTCTTGTCTTCTCTTGTCTTGTCTTCTCTTGTCTTGTCTGGACTTGTCTTGTCTTGTCTTGTCTTCTCTGGTCTTGTCTTGTCTTGTCTTGTCTTGTCTTGTCCTGTCTTGTCTTGTCTTGTCATGTCTTGTCTTGTCTTGTCTTGCCTTGTCTTGTCTTGTCTTGTCTTGTCTTGTCCTGTCCTGACATGTGTTGTGTTGTTTTGTCTTGTCTTGCTTTGTCTTGTGATGTCATGTCATGTCGTGTGTTGTGTTGTTTTGTCTTGTCATGTCTTGTCTTGTCTTGTCTTGTGATGTCATATCATGTCGTGTGTTGTGTTGTTTTGTCTTGTCATGTCTTGTCTTGTTTTGTCTTGTTTTATGTTGTCATGTAATGTCATGTCGTGTGTTGTGTTGTTTTGTCTTGTCTTGTCTTCTCTTGTCTTGTCTTCTCTTGTCTTGTCTTGTCTTGTCATGTCGTGTGTTGTGTTGTTTTGTCTTGTCATGTCTTATATTGTCTTGTCTTGTCTTGTCTTGTTTTTCTTGTTTTGTCTTGTCTTGTCTTGTCTTGTTTTGTCATGTAATGTCATGTCGTGTGTTGTGTTGTTTTGTCTTGTCTTATGTTGTTTTATGTTGTCATGTAATGTCATGTCGTGTGTTGTGTTGTTTTGTCTTGTCTTGTCTTGTCTTGTCTTGTCTTGTGTTGTCTTGTCTTGTCTTGTCTTGTCTTGTCTTGTCTTGTCTTGTCTTGTCTTGTCTTGTCTTGTCTTGTCTTGTCTTGTCTTGTTTTGTCTTGTCATGTCTTATCTTGTCATGTCATGTCATGTCATGTCATGTGTTGTGTTGTTTTGTCTTGCCTTGTCTTGTCTTGTCTTGTGTTGTGTTGTGTTGTCTTGTCTTGTCTTGTCTTTTCTTGTCTTGTCTTGTCTTGTCTTGTCTTGTCTTGTCTTGTCTTGTCTTGTCTTGTCTTGTCTTGTCTTGTCCTGTCCTGACATGTGTTGTGTTGTTTTGTCTTGTCTTGCTTTGTCTTGTCATGTCTTATCTTGTCTTGCCTTGTCTTGTCTTGTGATGTCATGTCATGTCGTGTGTTGTGTTGTTTTGTCTTGTCATGTCTTGTCTTGTCTTGTCTTGTGATGTCATGTCATGTCGTGTGTTGTGTTGTTTTGTCTTGTCATGTCTTGTCTTGTTTTGTCTTGTCTTGTCTTGTTTTATGTTGTCATGTAATGTCATGTCGTGTGTTGTGTTGTTTTGTCTTGTCTTGTCTTCTCTTGTCTTGTCTTCTCTTGTCTTGTCTGGACTTGTCTTGTCTTGTCTTGTCTTCTCTGGTCTTGTCTTGACTTGTCTTGTCTTGTCTTGTCCTGTCTTGTCTTGTCTTGTCATGTCTTGTCTTGTCTTGTCCTGTCTTGTTTTGACTTGTCTTGTCTTGTTTTATGTTGTCATGTAATGTCATGTCGTGTGTTGTGTTGTTTTGCCTTGTCTTGTCTTCTCTTGTCTTGTCTTGTCTTGTCATGTCGTGTGTTGTGTTGTTTTGTCTTGTCATGTCTTATATTGTCTTGTCTTGTCTTGTCTTGTTTTTCTTGTTTTGTCTTGTCATGTCTTATCTTGTCTTGTCATGTCATGTCATGTCATGTGTTGTGTTGTTTTGTCTTGCCTTGTCTTGTCTTGTCTTGTCTTGTGTTGTCTTGTCTTGTCTTGTCTTGTCTTGTCTTGTCATGTCTTATCTTGTCTTGTCTTGTCATGTCATGTCATGTCATGTGTTGTGTTGTTTTGTCTTGCCTTGTCTTGTCTTGTCTTGTCTTGTGTTGTCTTGTCTTGTCTTGTCTTGTCTTGTCTTGTCTTGTCTTGTCTTGTCTTGTCTTGTCTTGTCTTGTCTTGTCTTGTCTTGTCTTGTCTTGTCTTGTCTTGTCTTGTCTTGTCTTGTCTTGTCTTGTCTTGTCTTGTCTTGTCTTGTCTTGTCTTGTCTTGTCTTGTCTTGTCTTGTCTTGTCTTGTCTTGTCTTGTCTTGTCTTGTCTTGTCTTGTCTTGTCTTGTCTTGTCTTGTCTTGTCTTGTCTTGTCTTGTCTTGTCTTGTCTTGTCTTGTCTTGTCTTGTCTTGTCTTGTCTTGTCTTGTCTTGTCTTGTCTTGTCTTGTCTTGTCTTGTCTTGTCTTGTCTTGTCTTGTCTTGTCTTGTTTTGACTTGTCTTGTCTTGTTTTATGTTGTCATGTAATGTCATGTCGTGTGTTGTGTTGTTTTGTCTTGTCTTGTCTTCTCTTGTCTTGTCTTGTGATGGCATGTCGTGTGTTGTGTTGTTTTGTCTTGTCATGTCTTGTCTTGTCTTGTCTTGTCTTGTCTTGTCTTGTCGTGTCTTGTCTTGTCTTGTCTTGTCTTGTCGTGTCTTGTCTTGTCTTGTGATGGCATGTCGTGTGTTGTGTTGTTTTGTCTTGTCATGTCTTGTCTTGTCTTGTCTTGTCTTGTCTTGTCTTGTCTTGTCTTGTCTTGTCTTGTCTTGTCTTGTCTTGTCTTGTCTTGTCTTGTCTTGTCTTGTCTTGTGATGTCATGGCATGTCGTGTGTTGTGTTGTTTTGTCTTGTCTTGTCTTGTCTTGTCTTGTCTTATCTTGTCTTGTCTTGTCTTGTCATGTCTTATCTTGTCTTGTCATGTCATGTCATGTCATGTGTTGTGTTGTTTTGTCTTGCCTTGTCTTGTCTTGTCTTGTCTTGTGCTGTCTTGTCTTGTCTTGTCTTGTCTTGTCTTGTCTTGTCTTGTCTTGTCTTGTCTTGTCTTGTCTTGTCTTGTTTTGTCTTGTCATGTCTTATCTTGTCTTGTCATGTCATGTCATGTCATGTGTTGTGTTGTTTTGTCTTTCCTTGTCTTGTCTTGTCTTGTCTTGTGTTGTGTTGTCTTGTCTTGTCTTGTCTTGTCTTGTCTTGTCTTGTCTTGTCCTGTCTTGTCTTGTCTTGTCTTGTCTTGTCTTGTCTTGTCTTGTCTTGTCTTGTCTTGTCTTGTCTTGTCTTGTCTTGTCTTGTCTTGTCTTGTCTTGTCTTGTCTTGTCTTGTCTTGTCTTGTCTTGTCTTGTCTTGTCTTGTCTTGTCTTGTCTTGTCTTGTCTTGTCTTGTCTTGTCTTGTCTTGTCTTGTCTTGTCTTGTCTTGTCTTGTCTTGTCTTGTCTTGTCTTGTCTTGTCTTGTCTTGTCTTGTCTTGTCTTGTCTTGTCTTGTCTTGTCTTGTCTTGTCTTGTCTTGTCTTGTCTTGTCTTGTCTTGTCTTGTCTTGTCTTGTCTTGTTTTGACTTGTCTTGTCTTGTTTTATGTTGTCATGTAATGTCATGTCGTGTGTTGTGTTGTTTTGTCTTGTCTTGTCTTCTCTTGTCTTGTCTTGTGTTGTCATGTCGTGTGTTGTGTTGTTTTGTCTTGTCATGTCTTATATTGTCTTGTCTTGTCTTGTTTTTCTTGTTTTGTCTTGTCTTGTCTTGTCTTGTCTTGTTTTGTCATGTAATGTCAAGTCGTGTGTTGTGTTGTTTTGTCTTGTCTTGTCTTGTCTTGTCGTGTCTTGTCTTGTCTTGTCTTGTCTTGTCTTGTCTTGTCTTCTCTTGTCATGTTGTGTGTTGTGTTGTTTTGTCTTGTCATGTCTTATATTGTCTTGTCTTGTCTTGTGATGTCATGTCGTGTGTTGTGTTGTTTTGTCTTGTCATGTCTTGCCTTGTCTTGTCTTGTCTTGTCTTGTCTTGTGATGTCATGTCATGTCGTGTGTTGTGATGTTTTGTCTTGTCATGTCTTGTCTTGTCTTGTCTTGTCTTGTCTTGTCCTGCCCTGTCTTGTCTTGTTTTGTCTTGTTATGTGTTATCTTGTCTTGTCTTGTCTTGTCTTGTCGTGTCTTGTCTTGTCTTGTGATGGCATGTCGTGTGTTGTGTTGTTTTGTCTTGTCATGTCTTGTCTTGTCTTGTCTTGTCTTGTCTTGTCTTGTCTTGTGATGTCATGTCTTGTCTTGTCTTGTCTTGTCTTGTCTTGTCTTGTCTTGTCTTGTCTTGTCTTGTCTTGTCTTGTCGTGTCTTGTCTTGTCTTGTGATGGCATGTCGTGTGTTGTGCTGTTTTGTCTTGTCATGTCTTGTCTTGTCTTGTCTTGTCTTGTCTTGTCTTGTCTTGTCTTGTCTTATCTTGTCTTGTCTTGTCTTGTCTTGTCTTGTCTTGTCTTGTCTTGTCTTGTCTTGTCTTGTCTTGTCTTGTCTTGTCTTGTCTTGTCTTGTCTTGTCTTGTCTTGTCTTGTCTTGTCTTGTGATGTCATGTCATGTCGTGTGTTGTGTTGTTTTGTCTTGTCTTGTCTTGTCATGTCTTGTCTTGTCTTGTCTTGTCTTGTCTTGTCTTGTCTTGTCTTGTCTTGTTTTGTCTTGTCATGTCTTATCTTGTCTTGTCATGTCATGTCATGTCATGTGTTGTGTTGTTTTGTCTTGCCTTGTCTTGTCTTGTCTTGTCTTGTGTTGTCTTGTCTTGTCTTGTCTTGTCTTGTCTTGTCTTGCCTTGTCTTGTCTTGTCTTGTCTTGTGTTGTCTTGTCTTGTCTTGTCTTGTCTTGTCTTGTCTTGTCTTGTCTTGTCTTGTCTTGTCTTGTCTTGTCTTGGCTTGTCTTGTCTTGTCTTGTCTTGTCTTGACTTGTCTTGTCTTGTCTTGTCTTGTCTTGTCTTGTCTTGTCTTGTCTTGTCTTGTCTTGTCTTGTCTTGTCTTGTCTTGTCTTGTCTTGTCTTGTCTTGTCTTGTCTTGTCTTGTCTTGTCTTGTCTTGTCTTGTCTTGTCTTGTCTTGTCTTGTCTTGTCTTGTCTTGTCTTGTCTTGTCCTGTCTTGTCTTGTCTTGTCTTGTCATGTCTTGTCATGTCTTGTCTTGTCTTGTCTTGCCTTGTCTAGTCTTGTCTTGTCTTGTCTTGTCTTGTCCTGTCCTGACGTGTGTTGTGTTGTTTTGTCTTGTCTTGTCTTGTCTTGTCTTGTGATGTCATGTCATGTCGTTTGTTGTGCTGTTTTGTCTTGTCATGTCTTGTCTTGTCTTGTCTTGTGATGTCATGTCATGTCGTGTGTTGTGTTGTTTTGTCTTGTCATGTCTTGTCTTGTCATGTCTTGTCTTGTCTTGTGATGTCATGTCATGTCTTGTCTTGTCTTGTCTTGTCTTGTCTTGTCTTGTCTTGTCTTGTCTTGTCTAGTCTTGTCTTGTCTTGTCTTGTCTTGTCCTGTCTTGTCCTGTCTTGTCATGTCTTGTCTTGTCTTGTCTTGCCTTGCCTTGTCTTGTCTCTTCTTGTCTTGTCCTGTCCTGACGTGTGTTGTGTTGTTTTGTCTTGTCTTGTTTTGTCTTGTTTTGCTTTGTCTTGTCATGTCTTATCTTGTCTTGTCTTGTCTTGTGATGTCATGTCATGTCGTGTGTTGTGTTGTTTTGTCTTGTCATGTCTTGTCTTGTCTTGTCTTGTCCTGTCCTGTCTTGTCTTGTCATGTCATGTCGTGTGTTGTGTTGTTTTGTCTTGTCATGTCTTGTCTTGTCTTGTCTTGTCCTGTCCTGTCTTGTCTTGTCATGTCATGTCGAGTGTTGTGTTGTTTTGTCTTGTCATGTCTTGTCTTGTCTTGTCTTGTCTTGTTTTGTCATGTAATGTCAAGTCGTGTGTTGTGTTGTTTTGTCTTGTCTTGTCTTGTCTTGTCGTGTCTTGTCTTGTCTTGTCTTGTCTTGTCTTGTCTTGTCTTGTCTTGTCTTGTCTTGTCCTGTCTTGTCTTGTCTTGTCTTGTCTTGTCATGTCTTGTCATGTCTTGTCTTGTCTTGTCTTGCCTTGTCTAGTCTTGTCTTGTCTTGTCTTGTCTTGTCCTGTCCTGACGTGTGTTGTGTTGTTTTGTCTTGTCTTGTCTTGTCTTGTCTTGTCTTGTGATGTCATGTCATGTCGTTTGTTGTGCTGTTTTGTCTTGTCATGTCTTGTCTTGTCTTGTCTTGTGATGTCATGTCATGTCGTGTGTTGTGTTGTTTTGTCTTGTCTTGTCTTGTCTTGTCTTGTCTTGTCTTGTCTTGTCTTGTCTTGTCTTGTCTTGTCTTGTCTTGTCTTGTCTTGTCTTGTCTTGTCTTGTCTTGTCTTGTCTTGTCTTGTCTTGTCTTGTCTTGTCTTGTCTTGTTTTGACTTGTCTTGTCTTGTTTTATGTTGTCATGTAATGTCATGTCGTGTGTTGTGTTGTTTTGTCTTGTCTTGTCTTCTCTTGTCTTGTCTTGTGTTGTCATGTCGTGTGTTGTGTTGTTTTGTCTTGTCATGTCTTATATTGTCTTGTCTTGTCTTGTTTTTCTTGTTTTGTCTTGTCTTGTCTTGTCTTGTCTTGTTTTGTCATGTAATGTCAAGTCGTGTGTTGTGTTGTTTTGTCTTGTCTTGTCTTGTCTTGTCGTGTCTTGTCTTGTCTTGTCTTGTCTTGTCTTGTCTTGTCTTCTCTTGTCATGTTGTGTGTTGTGTTGTTTTGTCTTGTCATGTCTTATATTGTCTTGTCTTGTCTTGTGATGTCATGTCGTGTGTTGTGTTGTTTTGTCTTGTCATGTCTTGTCTTGTCTTGTCTTGTCTTGTCTTGTCTTGTCTTGTCTTGTCTTGTCTTGTCTTGTCTTGTCTTGTCTTGTCTTGTCTTGTCTTGTCATGTCTTGTCTTGTCTTGTCTTGTCTTGTCTTGTCTTGTCTTGTCTTGTCTTGTCCTGCCCTGTCTTGTCTTGTTTTGTCTTGTTATGTGTTATCTTGTCTTGTCTTGTCTTGTCTTGTCGTGTCTTGTCTTGTCTTGTGATGGCATGTCGTGTGTTGTGTTGTTTTGTCTTGTCATGTCTTGTCTTGTCTTGTCTTGTCTTGTCTTGTCTTGTCTTGTGATGTCATGTCTTGTCTTGTCTTGTCTTGTCTTGTCTTGTCTTGTCTTGTCTTGTCTTGTCTTGTCTTGTCGTGTCTTGTCTTGTCTTGTGATGGCATGTCGTGTGTTGTGCTGTTTTGTCTTGTCATGTCTTGTCTTGTCTTGTCTTGTCTTGTCTTGTCTTGTCTTGTCTTGTCTTGTCTTGTCTTGTCTTGTCTTGTCTTGTCTTGTCTTGTCTTGTCTTGTCTTGTCTTGTCTTGTCTTGTCTTGTCTTGTCTTGTCTTGTCTTGTCTTGTCTTGTCTTGTCTTGTCTTGTGATGTCATGTCATGTCGTGTGTTGTGTTGTTTTGTCTTGTCTTGTCTTGTCATGTCTTGTCTTGTCTTGTCTTGTCTTGTCTTGTCTTGTCTTGTCTTGTCTTGTTTTGTCTTGTCATGTCTTATCTTGTCTTGTCATGTCATGTCATGTCATGTGTTGTGTTGTTTTGTCTTGCCTTGTCTTGTCTTGTCTTGTCTTGTGTTGTCTTGTCTTGTCTTGTCTTGTCTTGCCTTGTCTTGTCTTGTCTTGTCTTGTGTTGTCTTGTCTTGTCTTGTCTTGTCTTGTCTTGTCTTGTCTTGTCTTGTCTTGTCTTGTCTTGTCTTGTCTTGTCTTGTCTTGTCTTGTCTTGTCTTGTCTTGTCTTGTCTTGTCTTGTCTTGTCTTGTCTTGTCTTGTCTTGTCTTGTCTTGTCTTGTCCTGTCTTGTCTTGTCTTGTCTTGTCATGTCTTGTCATGTCTTGTCTTGTCTTGTCTTGCCTTGTCTAGTCTTGTCTTGTCTTGTCCTGTCCTGACGTGTGTTGTGTTGTTTTGTCTTGTCTTGTCTTGTCTTGTCTTGTGATGTCATGTCATGTCGTTTGTTGTGCTGTTTTGTCTTGTCATGTCTTGTCTTGTCTTGTCTTGTGATGTCATGTCATGTCGTGTGTTGTGTTGTTTTGTCTTGTCATGTCTTGTCTTGTCATGTCTTGTCTTGTCTTGTGATGTCATGTCATGTCTTGTCTTGTCTTGTCTTGTCTTGTCTTGTCTTGTCTTGTCTTGTCTTGTCTAGTCTTGTCTTGTCTTGTCTTGTCTTGTCCTGTCTTGTCCTGTCTTGTCATGTCTTGTCTTGTCTTGTCTTGCCTTGCCTTGTCTTGTCTCTTCTTGTCTTGTCCTGTCCTGACGTGTGTTGTGTTGTTTTGTCTTGTCTTGTTTTGTCTTGTTTTGCTTTGTCTTGTCATGTCTTATCTTGTCTTGTCTTGTCTTGTGATGTCATGTCATGTCGTGTGTTGTGTTGTTTTGTCTTGTCATGTCTTGTCTTGTCTTGTCTTGTCCTGTCCTGTCTTGTCTTGTCATGTCATGTCGTGTGTTGTGTTGTTTTGTCTTGTCATGTCTTGTCTTGTTTTGTCTTGTCTTGTCTTGTTTTATGTTGTCATGTAATGTCATGTCGTGTGTTGTGTTGTTTTGTTTTGTCTTGTTTTGTCTTGTCTTGCTTTGTCTTGTCATGTCTTGTCTTGTCTTGTCTTGTCTTGTCTTGTCTTTTCTTGTCTTGTCATGTCGTGTGTTGTGTTGTTTTGTCTTGTCATGTCTTGTCTTGTCTTGTCTTGTCTTGTCTTGTCTTGTCTTGTCTTGTCTTGTCGTGTCTTGTCTTGTCTTGTGATGGCATGTCGTGTGTTGTGTTGTTTTGTCTTGTCATGTCTTGTCATGCCTTGTCTTGTTTTGTCTTGTGATGTCATGTCATGTCGTGTGTTGTGTTGTTTTGTCTTGTCTTGTCTTGTCTTGTTTTGTCTTGTCTTGTCTTGTTTTATGTTGTCATGTAATGTCATGTCGTGTGTTGTGTTGTTTTGTCTTGTATTGTTTTGTCTTGTCTTGCTTTGTCTTGTCATGTCTTATCTTGTCTTGTCTTGTCTTGTGATGTCATGTCATGTCGTGTGTTGTGTTGTTTTGTCTTGTCATGTCTTGTCTTGTTTTGTCTTGTCTTGTTTTATGTTGTCATGTAATGTCATGTCGTGTGTTGTGTTGTTTTGTCTTGTCTTGTCTTCTCTTGTCTTGTCTTGTCTTGTCATGTCGTGTGTTGTGTTGTTTTGTCTTGTCATGTCTTATATTGTCTTGTCTTGTCTTGTCTTGTTTTTCTTGTTTTGTCTTGTCTTGTCTTGTCTTGTTTTGTCATGTAATGTCATGTCGTGTGTTGTGTTGTTTTGTCTTGTCTTGTGTTGTTTTATGTTGTCATGTAATGTCATGTCGTGTGTTGTGTTGTTTTGTCTTGTCTTGTTTTGTCTTGTCTTGCTTTGCCTTGTCATGTCTTATCTTGTCTTGTCTTGTCTTGTCTTGTGATGTCATGTCATGTCGTGTGTTGTGTTGTTTTGTCTTGTCATGTCTTGTCTTGTTTTGTCTTGTCTTGTCTTGTTTTATGTTGTCATGTAATGTCATGTCGTGTGTTGTGTTGTTTTGTCTTGTCTTGTCTTCTCTTGTCTTGTCTTCTCTTGTCTTGTCTGGACTTGTCTTGTCTTGCCTTGTCTTGTCTTGTCTTGTCTTGTGTTGTGTTGTCTTGTCTTGTCTTGTCTTGTCTTGTCTTGCCTTGTCTTGTCTTGTCTTGTCTTGTGTTGTCTTGTCTTGTCTTGTCTTGTCTTGTCTTGTCTTGTCTTGTCTTGTCTTGTCTTGTCTTGTCTTGTCTTGTCTTGTCTTGTCTTGACTTGTCTTGTCTTGTCTTGTCTTGTCTTGTCTTGTCTTGTCTTGTCTTGTCTTGTCTTGTCTTGTCTTGTCTTGTCTTGTCTTGTCTTGTCTTGTCTTGTCTTGTCTTGTCTTGTCTTGTCTTGTCTTGTCTTGTCTTGTCTTGTCTTGTCTTGTCCTGTCTTGTCTTGTCTTGTCTTGTCTTGTCATGTCTTGTCATGTCTTGTCTTGTCTTGTCTTGCCTTGTCTAGTCTTGTCTTGTCTTGTCTTGTCTTGTCCTGTCCTGACGTGTGTTGTGTTGTTTTGTCTTGTCTTGTCTTGTCTTGTGATGTCATGTCATGTCGTTTGTTGTGCTGTTTTGTCTTGTCATGTCTTGTCTTGTCTTGTCTTGTGATGTCATGTCATGTCGTGTGTTGTGTTGTTTTGTCTTGTCATGTCTTGTCTTGTCATGTCTTGTCTTGTCTTGTGATGTCATGTCATGTCTTGTCTTGTCTTGTCTTGTCTTGTCTTGTCTTGTCTTGTCTTGTCTAGTCTTGTCTTGTCTTGTCTTGTCCTGTCTTGTCCTGTCTTGTCATGTCTTGTCTTGTCTTGTCTTGCCTTGCCTTGTCTTGTCTCTTCTTGTCTTGTCCTGTCCTGACGTGTGTTGTGTTGTTTTGTCTTGTCTTGTTTTGTCTTGTTTTGCTTTGTCTTGTCATGTCTTATCTTGTCTTGTCTTGTCTTGTGATGTCATGTCATGTCGTGTGTTGTGTTGTTTTGTCTTGTCATGTCTTGTCTTGTCTTGTCTTGTCCTGTCCTGTCTTGTCTTGTCATGTCATGTCGTGTGTTGTGTTGTTTTGTCTTGTCATGTCTTGTCTTGTTTTGTCTTGTCTTGTCTTGTTTTATGTTGTCATGTAATGTCATGTCGTGTGTTGTGTTGTTTTGTTTTGTCTTGTTTTGTCTTGTCTTGCTTTGTCTTGTCATGTCTTGTCTTGTCTTGTCTTGTCTTGTCTTGTCTTTTCTTGTCTTGTCATGTCGTGTGTTGTGTTGTTTTGTCTTGTCATGTCTTGTCTTGTCTTGTCTTGTCTTGTCTTGTCTTGTCGTGTCTTGTCTTGTCTTGTGATGGCATGTCGTGTGTTGTGTTGTTTTGTCTTGTCATGTCTTGTCATGCCTTGTCTTGTTTTGTCTTGTGATGTCATGTCATGTCGTGTGTTGTGTTGTTTTGTCTTGTCTTGTCTTGTCTTGTTTTGTCTTGTCTTGTCTTGTTTTATGTTGTCATGTCGTGTGTTGTGTTGTTTTGTCTTGTATTGTTTTGTCTTGTCTTGCTTTGTCTTGTCATGTCTTATCTTGTCTTGTCTTGTCTTGTCTTGTGATGTCATGTCATGTCGTGTGTTGTGTTGTTTTGTCTTGTCATGTCTTGTCTTGTTTTGTCTTGTCTTGTCTTGTTTTATGTTGTCATGTAATGTCATGTCGTGTGTTGTGTTGTTTTGTCTTGTCTTGTCTTCTCTTGTCTTGTCTTGTCTTGTCATGTCGTGTGTTGTGTTGTTTTGTCTTGTCATGTCTTATATTGTCTTGTCTTGTCTTGTCTTGTTTTTCTTGTTTTGTCTTGTCTTGTCTTGTCTTGTCTTGCCTTGTCTTGTCTTGTGTTGTTTTATGTTGTCATGTAATGTCATGTCGTGTGTTGTGTTGTTTTGTCTTGTCTTGTTTTGTCTTGTCTTGCTTTGCCTTGTCATGTCTTATCTTGTCTTGTCTTGTCTTGTCTTGTGATGTCATGTCATGTCGTGTGTTGTGTTGTTTTGTCTTGTCATGTCTTGTCTTGTTTTGTCTTGTCTTGTCTTGTTTTATGTTGTCATGTAATGTCATGTCGTGTGTTGTGTTGTTTTGTCTTGTCTTGTCTTCTCTTGTCTTGTCTTCTCTTGTCTTGTCTGGACTTGTCTTGTCTTGTCTTGTCTTCTCTGGTTTTGTCTTGTCTTGTCTTGTCTTGTCTTGTCTTGTCTTGTCCTGTCTTGTCTTGTCTTGTCATGTCTTGTCTTGTCTTGTCTTGCCTTGTCTTGTCTTGTCTTGTCTTGTCTTGTCCTGTCCTGACATGTGTTGTGTTGTTTTGTCTTGTCTTGCTTTGTCTTGTCATGTCTTATCTTGTCTTGTCTTGTCTTGTCTTGTGATGTCATGTCATGTCGTGTGTTGTGTTGTTTTGTCTTGTCATGTCTTGTCTTGTCTTGTCTTGTGGTGTCATGTCATGTCGTGTGTTGTGTTGTTTTGTCTTGTCATGTCTTGTCTTGTTTTGTCTTGTTTTATGTTGTCATGTAATGTCATGTCGTGTGTTGTGTTGTTTTGTCTTGTCTTGTCTTCTCTTGTCTTGTCTTCTCTTGTCTTGTCTTGTCTTGTCATGTCGTGTGTTGTGTTGTTTTGTCTTGTCATGTCTTATATTGTCTTGTCTTGTCTTGTCTTGTTTTTCTTGTTTTGTCTTGTCTTGTCTTGTCTTGTTTTGTCATGTAATGTCATGTCGTGTGTTGTGTTGTTTTGTCTTGTCTTGTCTTGTCTTGTCTTGTGTTGTCTTGTCTTGTCTTGTCTTGTCTTGTCTTGTCTTGTCTTGTCTTGTCTTGTCTTGTCTTGTCTTGTCTTGTCTTGTCTTGTCTTGTCTTGTCTTGTCTTGTCTTGTCTTGTCTTGTCTTGTCTTGTCTTGTCTTGTCTTGTCTTGTCTTGTCTTGTCTTGTCTTGTCTTGTCTTGTCTTGTCTTGTCTTGTCTTGTCTTGTCTTGTCTTGTCTTGTCCTGACGTGTGTTGTGTTGTTTTGTCTTGTCTTGTTTTGTCTTGTCTTGCTTTGTCTTGTCATGTCTTATCTTGTCTTGTGATGTCATGTCATGTCGTGTGTTGTGTTGTTTTGTCTTGTCATGTCTTGTCTTGTCTTGTCTTGTCCTGTCCTGTCTTGTCTTGTCATGTCATGTCGTGTGTTGTGTTGTTTTGTCTTGTCATGTCTTGTCTTGTTTTGTCTTGTCTTGTCTTGTTTTATGTTGTCATGTAATGTCATGTCGTGTGTTGTGTTGTTTTGTCTTGTAATGTCATGTCGTGTGTTGTGTTGTTTTGTCTTGTCATGTCTTATATTGTCTTGTCTTGTCTTGTCTTGTCTTGTCTTGTCTTGTTTTTCTTGTTTTGTCTTGTCTTGTCTTGTTTTGTCATGTAATGTCATGTCGTGTGTTGTGTTTTTGTCTTGTCTTGTGTTGTTTTGTCGTGTCTTGTCTTGTCTTGTCTTGTCTTGTCTTGTCTTGTCATGTCGTGTGTTGTGTTGGTTTGTCTTGTCATGTCTTATATTGTCTTGTCTTGTCTTGTCTTGTGATGTCATGTCGTGTGTTGTGTTGTTTTGTCTTGTCATGTCTTGTCTTGTCTTGTCTTGTCATGTCTTGTCTTGTCTTGTCTTGTCTTGTCTTGTCTTGTCTTGTTTTGTCTTGTCATGTCTTATCTTGTCATGTCATGTCATGTCATGTCATGTGTTGTGTTGTTTTGTCTTGCCTTGTCTTGTCTTGTCTTGTGTTGTGTTGTGTTGTGTTGTCTTGTCTTGTCTTGTCTTGTCTTGTCTTGTCTTGTCTTGTCTTGTCTTGTCTTGTCTTGTCTTGTCTTGTCTTGTCTTGTCTTGTCTTGTCTTGTCTTGTCTTGTCTTGTCTTGTCCTGTCCTGACATGTGTTGTGTTGTTTTGTCTTGTCTTGCTTTGTCTTGTCATGTCTTATCTTGTCTTGCCTTGTCTTGTCTTGTGATGTCATGTCATGTCGTGTGTTGTGTTGTTTTGTCTTGTCATGTCTTGTCTTGTCTTGTCTTGTGATGTCATGTCATGTCGTGTGTTGTGTTGTTTTGTCTTGTCATGTCTTGTCTTGTTTTGTCTTGTCTTGTCTTGTTTTATGTTGTCATGTAATGTCATGTCGTGTGTTGTGTTGTTTTGTCTTGTCTTGTCTTCTCTTGTCTTGTCTTCTCTTGTCTTGTCTGGACTTGTCTTGTCTTGTCTTGTCTTCTCTGGTCTTGTCTTGTCTTGTCTTGTCTTGTCTTGTCTTGTCTTGTCCTGTCTTGTCTTGTCTTGTCATGTCTTGTCTTGTCTTGTCTTGTCTTGTTTTGACTTGTCTTGTCTTGTTTTATGTTGTCATGTAATGTCATGTCGTGTGTTGTGTTGTTTTGTCTTGTCTTGTCTTCTCTTGTCTTGTCTTGTCTTGTCATGTCGTGTGTTGTGTTGTTTTGTCTTGTCATGTCTTATATTGTCTTGTCTTGTCTTGTCTTGTTTTTCTTGTTTTGTCTTGTCATGTCTTATCTTGTCTTGTCATGTCATGTCATGTCATGTGTTGTGTTGTTTTGTCTTGCCTTGTCTTGTCTTGTCTTGTCTTGTGTTGTCTTGTCATGTCATGTCATGTCGTGTGTTGTGTTGTTTTGTCTTGTCTTGTCTTCTCTTGTCTTGTCTTCTCTTGTCTTGTCTGGACTTGTCTTGTCTTGTCTTGTCTTCTCTGGTCTTGTCTTGTCTTGTCTTGTTTTGTCCTGTCTTGTCTTGTCTTGTCATGTCTTGTCTTGTCTTGTCTTGTCTTGTCTTGTCTTGTCTTGTCCTGTCCTGACATGTGTTGTGTTGTTTTGTCTTGTCTTGCTTTGTCTTGTCATGTCTTATCTTGTCTTGTCTTGTCTTGTCTTGTGATGTCATGCCATGTCGTGTGTTGTGTTGTTTTGTCTTGTCATGTCTTGTCTTGTCTTGTCTTGTGATGGCATGTCATGTCGTGTGTTGTGTTGTTTTGTCTTGTCATGTCTTGTCTTGTTTTGTCTTGTTTTATGTTGTCATGTAATGTCATGTCGTGTGTTGTGTTGTTTTGTCTTGTCTTGTCTTCTCTTGTCTTGTCTTCTCTTGTCTTGTCTTGTCTTGTCATGTCGTGTGTTGTGTTGTTTTGTCTTGTCATGTCTTATATTGTCTTGTCTTGTCTTGTCTTGTTTTTCTTGTTTTGTCTTGTCTTGTCTTGTCTTGTTTTGTCATGTAATGTCATGTCGTGTGTTGTGTTGTTTTGTCTTGTCTTGTCTTGTCTTGTCTTGTCTTGTGTTGTCTTGTCTTGTCTTGTCTTGTCTTGTCTTGTCTTGTCTTGTCTTGTCTTGTCTTGTCTTGTCTTGTCTTGTCTTGTCTTGTGTTGTCTTGTCTTGTCCTGACGTGTGTTGTGTTGTTTTGTCTTGTCTTGTTTTGTCTTGTCTTGTCTTGTGTTGTCTTGTCTTGTCTTGTCTTGTCTTGTCTTGTCTTGTCTTGTCTTGTCTTGTCTTGTCTTGTCTTGTCTTGTCTTGTCTTGTCTTGTCTTGTCTTGTCTTGTCTTGTCTTGTCTTGTCTTGTCTTGTCCTGACGTGTGTTGTGTTGTTTTGTCTTGTCTTGTTTTGTCTTGTCTTACTTTGTCTTGTCATGTCTTATCTTGTCTTGTCTTGTCTTGTCTTGTGATGTCATGTCATGTCGTGTGTTGTGTTGTTTTGTCTTGTCATGTCTTGTCTTGTCTTGTCTTGTCCTGTCCTGTCTTGTCTTGTCATGTCATGTCGTGTGTTGTGTTGTTTTGTCTTGTCATGTCTTGTCTTGTTTTGTCTTGTCTTGTCTTGTTTTATGTTGTCATGTAATGTCATGTCGTGTGTTGTGTTGTTTTGTCTTGTAATGTCATGTCGTGTGTTGTGTTGTTTTGTCTTGTCATGTATTATATTGTCTTGTCTTGTCTTGTCTTGTCTTGTCTTGTCTTGTCTTGTCTTGTCTTGTCTTGTCTTGTCATGTCTTATATTGTTTTGTCTTATCTTGCCTTGTCTTGTGATGTCATGTCATGTCGTGTGTTGTGTTGTTTTGTCTTGTCATGCCTTGTCTTGTCTTGTCTTGTCTTGTCTTGTCTTGTCTTGTCTTGTCTTGTCATGTCTTGTCTTGTCTTGTTTTATGTTGTCATGTAATGTCATGTCGTGTGTTGTGTTGTTTTGTCTTGTCTTGTCTTCTTTTGTCTTGTCTTCTCTTGTCTTGTCTGGACTTGTCTTGTCTTGTCTTGTCTTCTCTGGTCTTATCTTGTCTTGTCTTGTCTTGTCTTGTCCTGTCTTGTCTTGTCTTGTCATGTCTTGTCTTGTCTTGTCTTGTCTTGTTTTGACTTGTCTTGTCTTGTTTTATGTTGTCATGTAATGTCATGTCGTGTGTTGTGTTGTTTTGTCTTGTCTTGTCTTCTCTTGTATTGTCTTGTCTTGTCATGTCGTGTGTTGTGTTGTTTTGTCTTGTCATTTCTTATATTGTCTTGTCTTGTCTTGTCTTGTTTTTCTTGTTTTGTCTTGTCATGTCTTATCTTGTCTTGTCATGTCATGTCATGTCATGTGTTGTGTTGTTTTGTCTTGCCTTGTCTTGTCTTGTCTTGTCTTGTGTTGTCTTGTCTTGTCTTGTCTTGTCTTGTCTTGTCTTGTCTTGTCTTGTCTTGTCTTGTCATGTCTTATCTTGTCTTGTCATGTCATGTCATGTCATGTGTTGTGTTGTTTTGTCTTGCCTTGTCTTGTCTTGTCTTGTCTTCTGTTGTCTTGTCTTGTGTTGTCTTGTCTTGTCTTGTCTTGTCTTGTCTTGTCTTGTCTTGTCTTGTCTTGTCTTGTCTTGTCTTGTCTTGTCTTGTCTTGTCTTGTCTTGTCTTGTCTTGTCTTGTCTTGTCTTGTCTTGTCTTGTCTTGTCTTGTCTTGTCTTGTCTTGTCTTGTCTTGTCTTGTCTTGTCTTATCTTGTCTTGTCTTGTCATGTCTTATCTTGTCTTGTCATGTCATGTCATGTCATGTGTTGTGTTGTTTTGTCTTGCCTTGTCTTGTCTTGTCTTGTCTTGTGTTGTCTTGTCTTGTGTTGTCTTGTCTTGTCTTGTCTTGTCTTGTCTTGTCTTGTCTTGTCTTGTTTTGTCTTGTCATGTCTTGTCTTGTCTTGTCTTGTCTTGTCTTGTCTTGTCTTGTCTTGTCTTGTCTTGTCTTGTCTTGTCTTGTCTTGTCTTGTCTTGTCTTGTCTTGTCTTGTCTTGTCGTGTCTTGTCTTGTCTTGTGATGGCATGTCGTGTGTTGTGTTTTTTTGTCTTGTCATGTCTTGCCTTGTCTTGTCTTGTCTTGTCTTGTCTTGTCTTGTCTTGTCTTGTCTTGTCTTGTCTTGTCTTGTCTTGTCTTGTCTTGTCTTGTCTTGTCTTGTCTTGTCTTGTCTTGTCTTGTCTTGTCTTGTCTTGTCTTGTCTTGTCTTGTCTTGTCTTGTCTTGTCTTGTCTTGTCTTGTCTTGTCTTGTCTTGTCTTGTCTTGTCTTGTCTTGTCTTGTCTTGTCTTGTCTTGTCTTGTCTTGTCTTGTCTTGTCTTGTCTTGTCTTGTCTTGTCTTGTCTTGTCTTGTCTTGTCTTGTCTTGTCTTGTCTTGTCTTGTCTTGTCTTGTCTTGTCTTGTCTTGTCTTGTCTTGTCTTGTCTTGTCTTGTCTTGTCTTGTCTTGTCTTGTCTTGTCTTGTCTTGTCTTGTCTTGTCTTGTCTTGTCTTGTCTTGTCTTGTCTTGTCTTGTCTTGTCTTGTCTTGTCTTGTCTTGTCTTGTCTTGTCTTGTCTTGTCTTGTCTTGTCTTGTCTTGTCTTGTCTTGTCTTGTCTTGTCTTGTCTTGTCTTGTCTTGTCTTGTCTTGTCTTGTCTTGTCTTGTCTTGTCTTGTCTTGTCTTGTCTTGTCTTGTCTTGTCTTGTCTTGTCTTGTCTTGTCTTGTCTTGTCTTGTCTTGTCTTGTCTTGTCTTGTATTGTCTTGTCTTGTCTTGTCTTTGCTTGTCTTGTCTTGTCTTGTCTTGTCTTGTCTTGTCTTGTCTTGTCTTGTCTTGTCTTGTCTTGTCTTGTCTTGTCTTGTCTTGTCTTGTCTTGTCTTGTCTTGTCTTGTCTTGTCTTGTCTTGTTTTGACTTGTCTTGTCTTGTTTTATGTTGTCATGTAATGTCATGTCGTGTGTTGTGTTGTTTTGTCTTGTCTTGTCTTCTCTTGTCTAGTCTTGTGTTGTCATGTCGTGTGTTGTGTTGTTTTGTCTTGTCATGTCTTATATTGTCTTGTCTTGTCTTGTCTTGTCTTGTCTTGTCTTGTCTTGTTTTTCTTGTTTTGTCTTGTCTTGTCTTGTCTTGTCTTGTTTTGTCATGTAATGTCAAGTCGTGTGTTGTGTTGTTTTGTCTTGTCTTGTCTTGTCTTGTCTTGTCTTGTCTTGTCTTGTCTTGTCTTCTCTTGTCATGTTGTGTGTTGTGTTGTTTTGTCTTGTCATGTCTTATATTGTCTTGTCTTGTCTTGTGATGTCATGTCGTGTGTTGTGTTGTTTTGTCTTGTCATGTCTTGTCTTGTCTTGTCTTGTCTTGTCTTGTCTTGTCTTGTGATGTCATGTCATGTCGTGTGTTGTGATGTTTTGTCTTGTCATGTCTTGTCTTGTCTTGTCTTGTCTTGTCTTGTCTTGTCTTGTCTTGTCTTGTCTTGTCTTGTCTTGTCCTGCCCTGTCTTGTCTTGTTTTGTCTTGTTATGTGTTATCTTGTCTTGTCTTGTCTTGTCTTGTCGTGTCTTGTCTTGTCTTGTGATGGCATGTCGTGTGTTGTGTTGTTTTGTCTTGTCATGTCTTGTCTTGTCTTGTCTTGTCTTGTCTTGTCTTGTGATGTCATGTCATGTCGTGTGTTGTGTTGTTTTGTCTTGTCTTATCTTCTCTTGTCTTGTCTTGTGATGGCATGTCGTGTGTTGTGTTGTTTTGTCTTGTCATGTCTTGTCTTGTCTTGTCTTGTCTTGTCTTGTCTTGTCTTGTCTTGTCTTGTCTTGTCTTGTCTTGTCTTGTCTTGTCTTGTCTTGTCCTGTCTTGTCTTGTCTTGTCATGTCTTGTCTTGTCTTGTCTTGTCTTGTCTTGTCTTGTGATGTCATGTCATGTCGTGTGTTGTGTTGTTTTGTCTTGTCTTGTCTTCTCTTGTCTTGTCTTGTGATGGCATGTCGTGTGTTGTGTTGTTTTGTCTTGTCATGTCTTGTCTTGTCTTGTCTTGTCTTGTCTTGTCTTGTCTTGTCTTGTCTTGTCTTGTCTTGTCTTGTCTTGTCGTGTCTTGTCTTGTCTTGTGATGGCATGTCGTGTGTTGTGTTGTTTTGTTTTGTCTTGTCTTGTCTTGTCTTGTCTTGTCTTGTCTTGTCTTGTCTTGTCTTGTCTTGTCTTGTCTTGTCTTGTCTTGTCTTGTCTTGTCTTGTCTTGTCTTGTCTTGTCTTGTCTTGTCTTGTCTTGTCTTGTCTTGTCTTGTCTTGTCTTGTCTTGTCTTGTCTTGTCTTGTCTTGTCTTGTCTTGTCTTGTCTTGTCTTGTCTTGTCTTGTCTTGTCATGTCTTGTCTTGTCTTGTCTTGTCTTGTCTTGTCTTGTCTTGTCTTGTCTTGTCTTGTCTTGTCTTGTCTTGTCTTGTCGTGTCTTGTCTTGTCTTGTGATGGCATGTCGTGTGTTGTGTTGTTTTGTCTTGTCTTGTCTTGTCTTGTCTTGTCTTGTCTTGTCTTGTCATGTCTTGTCTTGTCTTGTCTTGTCTTGTCTTGTCTTGTCTTGTCTTGTCTTGTCTTGTCTTGTCTTGTCGTGTCTTGTCTTGTCTTGTGATGGCATGTCGTGTGTTGTGTTGTTTTGTCTTGTCTTGTCTTGTCTTGTCTTGTCTTGTCTTGTCTTGTCTTGTCTTGTCTTGTCTTGTCTTGTCTTGTCTTGTCTTGTCTTGTCTTGTCTTGTCTTGTCTTGTCTTGTCTTGTCTTGTCTTGTCTTGTCTTGTCTTGTCTTGTCTTGTCTTGTCTTGTCTTGTCTTGTCTTGTCTTGTCTTGTCTTGTCTTGTCTTGTCTTGTCTTGTCTTGTCTTGTCTTGTCTTGTCTTGTCTTGTCTTGTCTTGTCTTGTCTTGTCTTGTCTTGTCTTGTCTTGTCTTGTCTTGTCTTGTCTTGTCTTGTTTTGTCGTGTCTTGTCTTGTCTTGTCTTGTCTTGTCTTGTCTTGTCTTGTCTTGTCTTGTCTTGTCTTGTCTTGTCTTGTCTTGTCTTGTCTTGTCTTGTCTTGTCTTGTCTTGTCTTGTCTTGTCTTGTCTTGTTTTGTCTTGTCTTGTCTTGTCTTGTCTTGTCTTGTCTTGTCTTGTCTTGTCTTGTCTTGTCTTGTCTTGTCTTGTCTTGTCTTGTCTTGTCTTGTCTTGTCTTGTCTTGTCTTGTCTTGTCTTGTCTTGTCTTGTCTTGTCTTGTCTTGTCTTGTCTTGTCTTGTCTTGTCTTGTCTTGTCTTGTCTTGTCTTGTCTTGTCTTGTCTTGTCTTGTCTTGTCTTGTCTTGTCTTGTCTTGTCTTGTCTTGTCTTGTCTTGTCTTGTCTTGTCTTGTCTTGTCTTGTCTTGTCTTGTCTTGTCTTGTCTTGTCTTGTCTTGTCTTGTCTTGTCTTGTCTTGTCTTGTCTTGTCTTGTCTTGTCTTGTCTTGTCTTGTCTTGTCTTGTCTTGTCTTGTCTTGTCTTGTCTTGTCTTGTCTTGTCTTGTCTTGTCTTGTCTTGTCTTGTCTTGTCTTGTCTTGTCTTGTCTTGTCTTGTCTTGTTTTGTCTTGTTTTGCTTTGTCTTGTCATGTCTTATCTTGTCTTGTCTTGTCTTGTGATGTCATATCATGTCGTGTGTTGTGTTGTTTTGCCTTGTCTTGTCTTGTCTTGTGTTGTCTTGTCTTGTCTTGTCTTGTCTTGTCTTGTCTTGTCTTGTCTTGTTTTGTCTTGTCATGTCTTGTCTTGTCTTGTCTTGTCCTGTCCTGACGTGTGTTGTGTTGTTTTGTCTTGTCTTGTCTTGTCTTGTCTTGTCTTGTGATGTCATGTCATGTCGTTTGTTGTGCTGTTTTGTCTTGTCATGTCTTGTCTTGTCTTGTCTTGTCTTGTGATGTCATGTCATGTCGTGTGTTGTGTTGTTTTGTCTTGTCATGTCTTGTCTTGTCATGTCTTGTCTTGTCTTGTGATGTCATGTCATGTCGTGTGTTGTGTTGTTTTGTCTTGTCATGTCTTGTCTTGTCTTGTCTTGTCTTGTCTTGTCTTGTCTTGTCTTGTCTTGTCTTGTCTTGTCTTGTCTAGTCTTGTCTTGTCTTGTCTTGTCTTGTCCTGTCTTGTCCTGTCTTGTCATGTCTTGTCTTGTCTTGTCTTGCCTTGCCTTGTCTTGTCTCTTCTTGTCTTGTCCTGTCCTGACGTGTGTTGTGTTGTTTTGTCTTGTCTTGTTTTGTCTTGTTTTGCTTTGTCTTGTCATGTCTTATCTTGTCTTGTCTTGTCTTGTGATGTCATGTCATGTCGTGTGTTGTGTTGTTTTGTTTTGTCTTGTTTTGTCTTGTCTTGCTTTGTCTTGTCATGTCTTGTCTTGTCTTGTCTTGTCTTGTCTTGTCTTTTCTTGTCTTGTCGTGTGTTGTGTTGTTTTGTCTTGTCATGTCTTGTCTTGTCTTGTCTTGACTTGTCTTGTCTTGTCTTGTCGTGTCTTGTCTTGTCTTGTGATGGCATGTCGTGTGTTGTGTTGTTTTGTCTTGTCATGTCTTGTCATGCCTTGTCTTGTTTTGTCTTGTCTTGTTTTATGTTGTCATGTAATGTCATGTCGTGTGTTGTGTTGTTTTGTCTTGTCTTGTGTTGTTTTGTCGTGTCTTGTCTTGTCTTGTCTTGTCTTGTCTTGTCTTGTCTTGTCTTGTCTTGTCTTGTCTTGTCTTGTCTTGTCTTGTCTTGTCTTGTCTTGTCATGTCTTGTCATGTCTTGTCTTGTCTTGTCTTGTCTTGTCTTGTCTTGTGATGTCATGTCATGTCGTGTGTTGTGTTGTTTTGCCTTGTCTTGTCTTGTCTTGTGTTGTCTTGTCTTGTCTTGTCTTGTCTTGTCTTGTCTTGTCTTGTCTTGTCTTGTCTTGTCTTGTCATGTCTTGTCTTGTCTTGTCTTGTCCTGTCCTGACGTGTGTTGTGTTGTTTTGTCTTGTCTTGTCTTGTCTTGTCTTGTCTTGTCTTGTCTAGTCTTGTCTTGTCTTGTCTTGTCTTGTCCTGTCTTGTCCTGTCTTGTCATGTCTTGTCTTGTCTTGTCTTGCCTTGCCTTGTCTTGTCTCTTCTTGTCTTGTCCTGTCCTGACGTGTGTTGTGTTGTTTTGTCTTGTCTTGTTTTGTCTTGTTTTGCTTTGTCTTGTCATGTCTTATCTTGTCTTGTCTTGTCTTGTGATGTCATGTCATGTCGTGTGTTGTGTTGTTTTGTTTTGTCTTGTTTTGTCTTGTCTTGCTTTGTCTTGTCATGTCTTGTCTTGTCTTGTCTTGTCTTGTCTTGTCTTTTCTTGTCTTGTCGTGTGTTGTGTTGTTTTGTCTTGTCATGTCTTGTCTTGTCTTGTCTTGACTTGTCTTGTCTTGTCTTGTCGTGTCTTGTCTTGTCTTGTGATGGCATGTCGTGTGTTGTGTTGTTTTGTCTTGTCATGTCTTGTCATGCCTTGTCTTGTTTTGTCTTGTCTTGTTTTATGTTGTCATGTAATGTCATGTCGTGTGTTGTGTTGTTTTGTCTTGTCTTGTGTTGTTTTGTCGTGTCTTGTCTTGTCTTGTCTTGTCTTGTCTTGTCTTGTCTTGTCTTGTCTTGTCTTGTCTTGTCTTGTCTTGTCTTGTCTTGTCTTGTCATGTCTTGTCTTGTCTTGTCTTGTCTTGTCTTGTCTTGTCTTGTCTTGTGATGTCATGTCATGTCGTGTGTTGTGTTGTTTTGCCTTGTCTTGTCTTGTCTTGTGTTGTCTTGTCTTGTCTTGTCTTGTCTTGTCTTGTCTTGTCTTGTCTTGTCTTGTCATGTCTTGTCTTGTCTTGTCTTGTCCTGTCCTGACGTGTGTTGTGTTGTTTTGTCTTGTCTTGTCTTGTCTTGTCTTGTGATGTCATGTCATGTCGTTTGTTGTGCTGTTTTGTCTTGTCTTGTCTTGTCATGTCTTGTCTTGTCTTGTCTTGTCTTGTCTTGTCTTGTCTTGTCCTGTCCTGACGTGTGTTGTGTTGTTTTGTCTTGTCTTGTCTTGTCTTGTCTTGTGATGTCATGTCATGTCGTTTGTTGTGCTGTTTTGTCTTGTCATGTCTTGTCTTGTCTTGTCTTGTCTTGTCTTGTGATGTCATGTCATGTCGTGTGTTGTGTTGTTTTGTCTTGTCATGTCTTGTCTTGTCATGTCTTGTCTTGTCTTGTGATGTCATGTCATGTCGTGTGTTGTGTTGTTTTGTCTTGTCATGTCTTTATTGTCTTGTCTTGTCTTGTCTTGTCTTGTTTTTCTTGTTTTGTCTTGTCTTGTCTTGTCTTGTCTTGTCTTGTCTTGTTTTGTCATGTAATGTCATGTCGTGTGTTGTGTTGTTTTGTCTTGTCTTGTCTTGTCTTGTCTTGTCTTGTGATGTCATGTCATGTCGTGTGTTGTGTTGTTTTGTCTTGTCTTGTCTTGTCATGTCTTGTCTTGTCTTGTCTTGTCTTGTCTTGTCTTGTCTTGTCTTGTTTTGTCTTGTCATGTCTTATCTTGTCTTGTCATGTCATGTCATGTCATGTGTTGTGTTGTTTTGTCTTGCCTTGTCTTGTCTTGTCTTGTCTTGTCTTGTGTTGTCTTGTCTTGTCTTGTCTTGTCTTGTCTTGTCTTGTCTTGTCTTGTCTTGTCTTGTCTTGTCTTGTCTTGTCTTGTCTTGTCTTGTCTTGTCTTGTCTTGTCTTGTTTTGTCTTGTTTTGCTTTGTCTTGTCATGTCTTATCTTGTCTTGTCTTGTCTTGTGATGTCATGTCATGTCGTGTGTTGTGTTGTTTTGCCTTGTCTTGTCTTGTCTTGTGTTGTCTTGTCTTGTCTTGTCTTGTCTTGTCTTGTCTTGTCTTGTCTTGTCTTGTCTTGTCTTGTCTTGTCTTGTCTTGTCATGTCTTGTCTTGTCTTGTCTTGTCTTGTCTTGTCTTGTCTTGTCTTGTCTTGTCTTGTCTTGTCTTGTCTTGTCTTGTCTTGTCTTGTTTTGACTTGTCTTGTCTTGTTTTATGTTGTCATGTAATGTCATGTCGTGTGTTGTGTTGTTTTGTCTTGTCTTGTCTTCTCTTGTCTTGTCTGGTCTTGTCATGTCGTGTGTTGTGTTGTTTTGTCTTGTCATGTCTTATATTGTCTTGTCTTGTCTTGTCTTGTTTTTCTTGTTTTGTCTTGTCTTGTCTTGTCTTGTCTTGTTTTGTCATGTAATGTCATGTCGTGTGTTGTGTTGTTTTGTCTTGTCTTGTCTTGTCTTGTGATGTCATGTCATGTCGTGTGTTGTGTTGTTTTGTCTTGTCTTGTCTTGTCATGTCTTGTCTTGTCTTGTCTTGTCTTGTCTTGTCTTGTCTTGTCTTGTCTTGTCTTGTTTTGTCTTGTCATGTCTTATCTTGTCTTGTCATGTCATGTCATGTCATGTGTTGTGTTGTTTTGTCTTGCCTTGTCTTGTCTTGTCTTGTCTTGTGTTGTCTTGTCTTGTCTTGTCTTGTCTTGTCTTGTCTTGTCTTGTCTTGTCTTGTCTTGTCTTGTCTTGTCTTGTCTTGTCTTGTCTTGTCTTGTCTTGTCTTGTCTTGTCTTGTCTTGTCTTGTCTTGTCTTGTCTTGTCTTGTCTTGTCTTGTCTTGTCTTGTCTTGTCTTGTCTTGTCTTGTCTTGTCTTGTCTTGTCTTGTCTTGTCTTGTCTTGTCTTGTCTTGTCTTGTCTTGTCTTGTCTTGTCTTGTCTTGTCTTGTCTTGTCTTGTCTTGTCTTGTCTTGTCTTGTCTTGTCTTGTCTTGTCTTGTCTTGTCTTGTCTTGTCTTGTCTTGTCTTGTCTTGTCTTGTCTTGTCTTGTCTTGTCTTGTCTTGTCTTGTCTTGTCCTGTCTTGTCTTGTCTTGTCTTGTCTTGTCTTGTCTTGTCTTGTGATGTCATGTCATGTCGTGTGTTGTGTTGTTTTGTCTTGTCTTGTCTTGTCTTGTCTTGTCTTGTGATGTCATGTCATGTCGTGTGTTGTGTTGTTTTGTCTTGTCATGTCTTTTCTTGTCATGTCTTGTCTTGTCTTGTGATGTCATATCATGTCGTGTGTTGTGTTGTTTTGTCTTGTCATGTCTTGTCTTGTCTTGTCTTGTCTTGTCTTGTCTTGTCTTGTCTTGTCTTGTCTTGTCTTGTCTAGTCTTGCCTTGTCTTGTCTTGTCTTGTCCTGTCTTGTCCTGTCTTGTCATGTCTTGTCTTGTCTTGTCTTGCCTTGCCTTGTCTTGTCTCTTCTTGTCTTGTCCTGTCCTGACGTGTGTTGTGTTGTTTTGTCTTGTCTTGTTTTGTCTTGTTTTGCTTTGTCTTGTCATGTCTTATCTTGTCTTGTCTTGTCTTGTGATGTCATGTCATGTCGTGTGTTGTGTTGTTTTGTTTTGTCTTGTTTTGTCTTGTCTTGCTTTGTCTTGTCATGTCTTGTCTTGTCTTGTCTTGTCTTGTCTTGTCTTTTCGTGTCTTGTCATGTCGTGTGTTGTGTTGTTTTGTCTTGTCATGTCTTGTCTTGTCTTGTCTTGTCTTGTCTTGTCTTGTCGTGTCTTGTCTTGTCTTGTGATGGCATGTCGTGTGTTGTGTTGTTTTGTCTTGTCTTGTCTTCTCTTGTCTTGTCTGGTCTTGTCATGTCGTGTGTTGTGTTGTTTTGTCTTGTCATGTCTTATATTGTCTTGTCTTGTCTTGTCTTGTCTTGTCTTGTTTTTCTTGTTTTGTCTTGTCTTGTCTTGTCTTGTCTTGTTTTGTCATGTAATGTCATGTCGTGTGTTGTGTTGTTTTGTCTTGTCTTGTCTTGTCTTGTCTTGTCTTGTGATGTCATGTCATGTCGTGTGTTGTGTTGTTTTGTCTTGTCTTGTCTTGTCATGTCTTGTCTTGTCTTGTCTTGTCTTGTCTTGTCTTGTCTTGTCTTGTCTTGTCTTGTTTTGTCTTGTCATGTCTTATCTTGTCTTGTCATGTCATGTCATGTCATGTGTTGTGTTGTTTTGTCTTGCCTTGTCTTGTCTTGTCTTGTCTTGTGTTGTCTTGTCTTGTCTTGTCTTGTCTTGTCTTGTCTTGTCTTGTCTTGTCTTGTCTTGTCTTGTCTTGTCTTGTCTTGTCTTGTCTTGTCTTGTCTTGTCTTGTCTTGTCTTGTCTTGTCTTGTCTTGTCTTGTCTTGTCTTGTCTTGTCTTGTCTTGTCTTGTCTTGTCTTGTCTTGTCTTGTCTTGTCTTGTCTTGTCTTGTCTTGTCTTGTCTTGTCTTGTCTTGTCTTGTCTTGTCTTGTCTTGTCTTGTCTTGTCTTGTCTTGTCTTGTCTTGTCTTGTCTTGTCTTGTCTTGTCTTGTCTTGTCTTGTCTTGTCTTGTCTTGTCTTGTCTTGTCTTGTCTTGTCCTGTCTTGTCTTGTCTTGTCTTGTCTTGTCTTGTCTTGTCTTGTGATGTCATGTCATGTCGTGTGTTGTGTTGTTTTGTCTTGTCATGTCTTATATTGTCTTGTCTTGTCTTGTCTTGTCTTGTCTTGTCTTGTTTTTCTTGTTTTGTCTTGTCTTGTCTTGTCTTGTCTTGTTTTGTCATGTAATGTCATGTCGTGTGTTGTGTTGTTTTGTCTTGTCTTGTCTTGTCTTGTCTTGTCTTGTGATGTCATGTCATGTCGTGTGTTGTGTTGTTTTGTCTTGTCTTGTCTTGTCATGTCTTGTCTTGTCTTGTCTTGTCTTGTCTTGTCTTGTCTTGTCTTGTCTTGTCTTGTTTTGTCTTGTCTTGTCTTGTCTTGTCTTGTCTTGTCTTGTCTTGTCTTGTCTTGTCTTGTCTAGTCTTGCCTTGTCTTGTCTTGTCTTGTCCTGTCTTGTCCTGTCTTGTCATGTCTTGTCTTGTCTTGTCTTGCCTTGCCTTGTCTTGTCTCTTCTTGTCTTGTCCTGTCCTGACGTGTGTTGTGTTGTTTTGTCTTGTCTTGTTTTGTCTTGTTTTGCTTTGTCTTGTCATGTCTTATCTTGTCTTGTCTTGTCTTGTGATGTCATGTCATGTCGTGTGTTGTGTTGTTTTGTTTTGTCTTGTTTTGTCTTGTCTTGCTTTGTCTTGTCATGTCTTGTCTTGTCTTGTCTTGTCTTGTCTTGTCTTTTCTTGTCTTGTCATGTCGTGTGTTGTGTTGTTTTGTCTTGTCATGTCTTGTCTTGTCTTGTCGTGTCTTGTCTTGTCTTGTGATGGCATGTCGTGTGTTGTGTTGTTTTGTCTTGTCATGTCTTGTCATGCCTTGTCTTGTTTTGTCTTGTCTTGTTTTATGTTGTCATGTAATGTCATGTCGTGTGTTGTGTTGTTTTGTCTTGTCTTGTGTTGTTTTGTCGTGTCTTGTCTTGTCTTGTCTTGTCTTGTCTTGTCTTGTCTTGTCTTGTCTTGTCTTGTCTTGTCTTGTCTTGTCTTGTCTTGTCTTGTCTTGTCTTGTCTTGTCTTGTCTTGTCTTGTCTTGTGATGTCATGTCATGTCGTGTGTTGTGTTGTTTTGTCTTGTCTTGTCATGTCTTGTCTTGTCTTGTCTTGTCTTGTCTTGTCTTGTCTTGTCTTGTCTTGTCTTGTCTTGTTTTGTCTTGTCATGTCTTATCTTGTCTTGTCATGTCATGTCATGTCATGTGTTGTGTTGTTTTGTCTTGCCTTGTCTTGTCTTGTCTTGTCTTGTGTTGTCTTGTCTTGTCTTGTCTTGTCTTGTCTTGTCTTGTCTTGTCTTCTCTTGTCTTGTCTTGTCTTGTCTTGTCATGTCTTATATTGTCTTGTCCTGTCTTGTCTTGTCTTGTCTTGTCTTGTCTTGTCTTGTCTTGTCTTGTCTTGTCTTGTCTTGTCTTGTCTTGTCTTGTCTTGTCTTGTCTTGTCTTGTCTTGTCTTGTCTTGTCTTGTCTTGTCTTGTCTTGTCTTGTCTTGTCTTGTCTTGTCTTGTCTTGTCTTGTCTTGTCTTGTCTTGTCTTGTCTTGTCTTGTCTTGTCTTGTGATGTCATGTCATGTCGTGTGTTGTGTTGTTTTGTCTTGTCTTGTCTTGTCATGTCTTGTCTTGTCTTGTCTTGTCTTGTCTTGTCTTGTCTTGTCTTGTCTTGTCTTGTCTTGTCTTGTCTTGTCTTGTTTTGTCTTGTCATGTCTTATCTTGTCTTGTCATGTCATGTCATGTCATGTGTTGTGTTGTTTTGTCTTGCCTTGTCTTGTCTTGTCTTGTCTTGTCTTGTGTTGTCTTGTCTTGTCTTGTCTTGTCTTGTCTTGTCTTGTCTTGTCTTGTCTTGTCTTGTCTTGTCTTGTCTTGTCTTGTCTTGTCTTGTCTTGTCTTGTCTTGTCTTGTCTTGTCCTGTCTTGTCTTGTCTTGTCTTGTCTTGTCATGTCTTGTCATGTCTTGTCTTGTCTTGTCTTGTCTTGTCCTGTCCTGACGTGTGTTGTGTTGTTTTGTCTTGTCTTGTCTTGTCTTGTCTTGTGATGTCATGTCTTGTCGTGTGTTGTGTTGTTTTGTCTTGTCATGTCTTGTCTTGTCTTGTCTTGTCTTGTCTTGTCTTGTCTTGTCTTGTCTTGTGTTGTCTTGTCTTGTCTAGTCTTGTCTTGTCTTGTCTTGTCTTGTCCTGTCTTGTCCTGTCTTGTCATGTCTTGTCTTGTCTTGTCTTGCCTTGCCTTGTCTTGTCTCTTCTTGTCTTGTCCTGTCCTGACGTGTGTTGTGTTGTATTACTTGTCTTGTTTTGTCTTGTTTTGCTTTGTCTTGTCATGTCTTATCTTGTCTTGTCTTGTCTTGTGATGTCATGTCATGTCGTGTGTTGTGTTGTTTTGTCTTGTCATGTCTTGTCTTGTCTTGTCTTGTCCTGTCCTGTCTTGTCTTGTCATGTCATGTCGTGTGTTGTGTTGTTTTGTCTTGTCATGTCTTGTCTTGTCTTGTGATGTCATGTCATGTCGTGTGTTGTGTTGTTTTGTCTTGTCATGTCTTGTCTTGTCTTGTCTTGTCTTGTCTTGTCTTGTCATGTCTTGTCTTGTCTTGTCTTGTCTTGCCTTGCCTTGTCTTGTCTCTTCTTGTCTTGTCCTGTCCTGACGTGTGTTGTGTTGTATTACTTGTCTTGTTTTGTCTTGTTTTGCTTTGTCTTGTCATGTCTTATCTTGTCTTGTCTTGTCTTGTGATGTCATGTCATGTCGTTTGTTGTGCTGTTTTGTCTTGTCATGTCTTGTCTTGTCTTGTCTTGTCTTGTCTTGTGATGTCATGTCATGTCGTGTGTTGTGTTGTTTTGTCTTGTCATGTCTTGTCTTGTCTTGTGATGTCATGTCATGTCGTGTGTTGTGTTGTTTTGTCTTGTCATGTCTTGTCTTGTCTTGTCTTGTTTTGTCTTGTCTTGTCTTGTCTTGTCTTGTCTAGTCTTGTCTTGTCTTGTCTTGTCTTGTCCTGTCTTGTCCTGTCTTGTCATGTCTTGTCTTGTCTTGTCTTGCCTTGCCTTGTCTTGTCTCTTCTTGTCTTGTCCTGTCCTGACGTGTGTTGTGTTGTATTACTTGTCTTGTTTTGTCTTGTTTTGCTTTGTCTTGTCATGTCTTATCTTGTCTTGTGATGTCATGTCATGTCGTGTGTTGTGTTGTTTTGTCTTGTCATGTCTTGTCTTGTCTTGTCTTGTCCTGTCCTGTCTTGTCTTGTCATGTCATGTCGTGTGTTGTGTTGTTTTGTCTTGTCATGTCTTGTCTTGTTTTGTCTTGTCTTGTCTTGTTTTATGTTGTCATGTAATGTCATGTCGTGTGTTGTGTTGTTTTGTCTTGTCTTGTTTTGTCTTGTCTTGCTTTGTCTTGTCATGTCTTGTCTTGTCTTGTCTTGTCTTGTCTTGTCTTGTCTTTTCTTGTCTTGTCATGTCGTGTGTTGTGTTGTTTTGTCTTGTCATGTCTTGTCTTGTCTTGTCTTGTCTTGTCTTGTCTTGTCTTGTCTTGTCTTGTCGTGTCTTGTCTTGTCTTGTGATGGCATGTCGTGTGTTGTGTTGTTTTGTCTTGTCATGTCTTGTCTTGTTTTGTCTTGTCTTGTCTTGTTTTATGTTGTCATGTAATGTCATGTCGTGTGTTGTGTTGTTCTGTCTTGTCTTGTGTTGTTTTGTCGTGTCTTGTCTTGTCTTGTCTTGTCTTTTCTTGTCTTGTCATGTCGTGTGTTGTGTTGTTTTGTCTTGTCATGTCTTGTCTTGTCTTGTCTTGTCGTGTCTTGTCTTGTCTTGTGATGGCATGTCGTGTGTTGTGTTGTTTTGTCTTGTCATGTCTTGTCTTGTCTTGTCTTGTCTTGTCTTGTCTTGTCTTGTCTTGTCTTATCTTGTCTTGTCTTGTCTTGTCATGTCTTATCTTGTCTTGTCATGTCATGTCATGTCATGTGTTGTGTTGTTTTGTCTTGCCTTGTCTTGTCTTGTCTTGTCTTGTGTTGTCTTGTCTTGTCTTGTCTTGTCTTGTCTTGTCTTGTCTTGTCTTGTTTTGTCTTGTCATGTCTTATCTTGTCTTGTCATGTCATGTCATGTCATGTGTTGTGTTGTTTTGTCTTTCCTTGTCTTGTCTTGTCTTGTCTTGTCTTGTCTTGTCTTGTCTTGTCTTGTCTTGTCTTGTCTTGTCTTGTCTTGTCTTGTCTTGTCTTGTCTTGTCTTGTCTTGTCTTGTCTTGTCTTGTCTTGTCTTGTCTTGTCTTGTTTTGACTTGTCTTGTCTTGTTTTATGTTGTCATGTAATGTCATGTCGTGTGTTGTGTTGTTTTGTCTTGTCTTGTCTTCTCTTGTCTTGTCTTGTCTTGTCATGTCGTGTGTTGTGTTGTTTTGTCTTGTCATGTCTTATATTGTCTTGTCTTGTCTTGTCTTGTCTTGTCTTGTTTTTCTTGTTTTGTCTTGTCTTGTCTTGTCTTGTCTTGTCTTGTTTTGTCATGTAATGTCAAGTCGTGTGTTGTGTTGTTTTGTCTTGTCTTGTCTTGTCTTGTCGTGTCTTGTCTTGTCTTGTCTTGTCTGGTCTTCTCTTGTCTTGTCTTGTCTTGTCTTGTCTTGTCTTGTCTTGTCTTGTCTTCTCTTGTCATGTTGTGTGTTGTGTTGTTTTGTCTTATCATGTCTTATATTGTCTTGTCTTGTCTTGTGATGTCATGTCGTGTGTTGTGTTGTTTTGTCTTGTCATGTCTTGTCTTGTCTTGTCTTGTCTTGTCTTGTCTTGTCTTGTCTTGTCTTGTCTTGTCTTGTCTTGTGATGTCATGTCATGTCGTGTGTTGTGATGTTTTGTCTTGTCATGTCTTGTCTTGTCTTGTCTTGTCTTGTCTTGTCCTGCCCTGTCTTGTCTTGTTTTGTCTTGTTATGTGTTATCTTGTCTTGTCTTGTCTTGTCTTGTCTTGTCTTGTCTTGTCTTGTCTTGTCTTGTCTTGTCTTGTCTTGCCTTGTCTTGTCTTGTCTTGTCTTGTCATGTCTTGTCTTGTCTTGTCTTGTCTTGTCTTGTCTTGTCTTGTCTTGTCTTGTCTTGTCTTGTCTTGTCTTGTCTTGTCTTGTCTTGTCTTGCCTTGTCTTGTCTTGCCTTGCCTTGTCATGTCGTGTGTTGTGTTGTTTTGTCTTGTCTTGACTTGTCTTGTCTTGTCTGGTCTTGTCTTGTCTTGTCTTGTCTTGTCTTGTCTTGTCCTGTCTTGTCTTGTCTTCTCGTGTCCTGTCCTGACGTTTGTTGTGTTGTTTTGTCTTGTCTTGTTTTGTCTTGTTTTGTCTTGTTTTGTCTTGTTTTGTCTTGTATTGTCTTGTCTTGTCTTGTCTTGTCTTGTTTTATGTTGTCATGTAATGTCAAGTCGTGTGTTGTGTTGTTTTGTCTTATCTTGTCTTGTCTTGTCTTGTCTTGTGATGTCATGTCATGTCGTGTGCTGTGTTGTTTTGTCTTGTTTTGTCTTGTATTGTCTTGTCTTGTTTTATGTTGTCATGTAATGTCAAGTCGTGTGTTGTGTTGTTTTGTCTTGTCTTGACTTGTCTTGTCTTGTCTGGTCTTGTCTTGTCTTGTCTTGTCTTGTCTTGTCCTGTCTTGTCTTGTCTTCTCGTGTCCTGTCCTGACGTTTGTTGTGTTGTTTTGTCTTGTCTTGTTTTGTCTTGTTTTGTCTTGTATTGTCTTGTCTTGTCTTGTCTTGTCTTGTTTTATGTTGTCATGTAATGTCAAGTCGTGTGTTGTTTTGTCTTGTCTTGTTTTGTCTTGTCTTGTCTTGTTTTATGTTGTCATGTAATGTCATGTCATGTGTTGTGTTGTTTTGTCTTGTCTTGTCTTCTCTTGTCTTGTCTTGTCTTGTCTTGTCATGTCTTGTCTTGTCTTGTCTTGTCTTGTCTTGTCTTGTATTGTCTTGTCTTGTCTTGTCTTGCCTTGTCTTGCCTTGTCTTGTATTGTCTTGTCTTGTCTTGTCCTGTCCTGACGTGTGTTGTGTTGTTTTGTCTTGTCTTGCTTTGTCTTGTCATGTCTTATCTTGTCTTGTCTTGTCTTGTCTTGTGATGTCATGTCATGTCGTGTGTTGTCTTGTCTTGTCTTGTCTTGTCTTGTCTTGTCTTGTCTTGTCTTGTCTTGTCTTGTCTTGTCTTGTCTTGTCTTGTCTTGTCTTGTCTTGTCTTGTCTTGTCTTGTCTTGTCTTGTCTTGTCTTGTCTTGTCTTGTCTTGTCTTGTCTTGCCTTGTCTTGTCTTGTCTTGTCTTGTCATGTCTTGTCTTGTCTTGTCTTGTCTTGTCTTGTCTTGTCTTGTCTTGTCTTGTCTTGTCTTGTCTTGTCTTGTCTTGTCTTGTCTTGTCTTGTCTTGCCTTGTCTTGTCTTGCCTTGTCTTGTCATGTCGTGTGTTGTGTTGTTTTGTCTTGTCTTGACTTGTCTTGTCTTGTCTGGTCTTGTCTTGTCTTGTCTTGTCTTGTCTTGTCCTGTCTTGTCTTGTCTTCTCGTGTCCTGTCCTGACGTTTGTTGTGTTGTTTTGTCTTGTCTTGTTTTGTCTTGTTTTGTCTTGTATTGTCTTGTCTTGTCTTGTCTTGTCTTGTTTTATGTTGTCATGTAATGTCAAGTCGTGTGTTGTGTTGTTTTGTCTTATCTTGTCTTGTCTTGTCTTGTCTTGTGATGTCATGTCATGTCGTGTGCTGTGTTGTTTTGTCTTGTTTTGTCTTGTATTGTCTTGTCTTGTCTTGTCTTGTCTTGTTTTATGTTGTCATGTAATGTCAAGTCGTGTGTTGTTTTGTCTTGTCTTGTTTTGTCTTGTCTTGTCTTGTTTTATGTT
This sequence comes from Zeugodacus cucurbitae, assembly GCF_028554725.1. NCBI lineage: Eukaryota > Metazoa > Arthropoda > Insecta > Diptera > Tephritidae > Zeugodacus > Zeugodacus cucurbitae. Next base: position 20,725,524 of record NC_071672.1, on the reverse strand, counting down.
GTCATGTAATGTCATGTCATGTGTTGTGTTGTTTTGTCTTGTCTTGTCTTCTCTTGTCTTGTCTTGTCTTGTCTTGTCATGTCTTGTCTTGTCTTGTCTTGTCTTGTCTTGTCTTGTCTTGTATTGTCTTGTCTTGTCTTGTCTTGTCTTGCCTTGTCTTGCCTTGTCTTGTATTGTCTTGTCTTGTCTTGTCCTGTCCTGACGTGTGTTGTGTTGTTTTGTCTTGTCTTGCTTTGTCTTGTCATGTCTTATCTTGTCTTGTCTTGTCTTGTCTTGTGATGTCATGTCATGTCGTGTGTTGTCTTGTCTTGTCTTGTCTTGTCTTGTCTTGTCTTGTCTTGTCTTGTCTTGTCTTGTCTTGTCTTGTCTTGTCTTGTCTTGTCTTGTCTTGTCTTGTCTTGTCTTGTCTTGTCTTGTCTTGTCTTGTCTTGTCTTGTCTTGTCTTGTCTTGTCTTGCCTTGTCTTGTCTTGTCTTGTCTTGTCATGTCTTGTCTTGTCTTGTCTTGTCTTGTCTTGTCTTGTCTTGTCTTGTCTTGTCTTGTCTTGTCTTGTCTTGTCTTGTCTTGTCTTGTCTTGTCTTGCCTTGTCTTGTCTTGCCTTGTCTTGTCATGTCGTGTGTTGTGTTGTTTTGTCTTGTCTTGACTTGTCTTGTCTTGTCTGGTCTTGTCTTGTCTTGTCTTGTCTTGTCTTGTCCTGTCTTGTCTTGTCTTCTCGTGTCCTGTCCTGACGTTTGTTGTGTTGTTTTGTCTTGTCTTGTTTTGTCTTGTTTTGTCTTGTATTGTCTTGTCTTGTCTTGTCTTGTCTTGTTTTATGTTGTCATGTAATGTCAAGTCGTGTGTTGTGTTGTTTTGTCTTATCTTGTCTTGTCTTGTCTTGTCTTGTGATGTCATGTCATGTCGTGTGCTGTGTTGTTTTGTCTTGTTTTGTCTTGTATTGTCTTGTCTTGTCTTGTCTTGTCTTGTTTTATGTTGTCATGTAATGTCAAGTCGTGTGTTGTGTTGTTTTGTCTTGTCTTGACTTGTCTTGTCTTGTCTGGTCTTGTCTTGTCTTGTCTTGTCTTGTCTTGTCTTGTCTTGTCCTGTCTTGTCTTGTCTTCTCGTGTCCTGTCCTGACGTTTGTTGTGTTGTTTTGTCTTGTCTTGTCTTGTCTTGTTTTATGTTGTCATGTAATGTCAAGTCGTGTGTTGTTTTGTCTTGTCTTGTTTTGTCTTGTCTTGTCTTGTTTTATGTTGTCATGTAATGTCATGTCATGTGTTGTGTTGTGTTGTTTTGTCTTGTCATGTCTTATATTGTCTTGTCTTGTCTTGTCTTGTCTTGTCTTGTCTTGTCTTGTCTTGTTTTTCTTGTTTTGTCTTGTCTTGTCTTGTTTTGTCATGTAATGTCATGTCGTGTGTTGTGTTGTTTTGTCTTGTCTTGTGTTGTTTTGTCGTGTCTTGTCTTGTCTTGTCTTGTCTTGTCTTGTCTTGTCTTGTGTTGTCTTGTGTTGTCTTGTCTTGTCCTGTCTTGTCTTGTCTTGTCATGTCTTGTCTTGTCTTGTCTTGCCTTGTCTTGTCTTGTCTTGTCCTGTCCTGACGTGTGTTGTGTTGTTTTGTCTTGTCTTGCTTTGTCTTGTCATGTCTTATCTTGTCTTGTCTTGTCTTGTCTTGTGATGTCATGTCATGTCGTGTGTTGTGTTGTTTTGTCTTGTCTTGTCTTGTCTTGTGATGTCATGTCATGTCGTGTGTTGTGTTGTCTTGTCTTGCCTTGTCTTGCCTTGTCTTGTCTTGTCCTGTCCTGACGTGTGTTGTGTTGTTTTGTCTTGTCTTGTAATGTCTTATCTTGTCTTGTCTTGTCTTGTCTTGTCTTGTCTTGTCTTGTCTTGTCTTGTCTTGTCTTGTCTTGTCTTGTCTTGTCTTGTCTTGTCTTGTCTTGTCTTGTCTTGCCCTGTCTTGTCCTGTCTTGTCCTGTCCTGACGTGTGTTGTGTTGTTTTGTCTTGTCTTGTTTTGTCTTGTTTTGTCTTGCTTTGTCTTGTCATGTCTTGTCTTGTCTTGTCCTGTCCTGTCGTGTGTTGTGTTGTTTTGTCTTGTCTTGTGTTGTTTTGTCTTGTCTTGTCTTGTCTTGTCTTGTCTTGTCTTGTCCTGTCCTGTCGTGTGTTGTGTTGTTTTGTCTTGTCTTGTCATGTCGTGTGTTGTCTTGTCTTGTTTTGTCTTGTCATGTCTTATATTGTCTTGTCTTGTCTTGTCATGTCATGTCATGTCATGTCGTGTGTTGTGTTGTTTTGTCTTGTCTTGTTTTGTCTTGTCATGTCTTGTCTTGTCTTGTCTTGCCTTGTCTTGTCATGTCTTGTCTTGTCTTGTCTTGTCTTGTCTTGTATTGTCTTGTCTTGTTTTGTCTTGTCTTGTCTTGTCTTGTCATGTCATGTCATGTCATGTCGTGTGTTGTGTTGTGTTGTTTTGTCTTGTTTTGTCTTGTTTTGTCTTGCTTTGTCTTGTCATGTCTTGTCTTGTCTTGTCCTGTCCTGTCGTGTGTTGTGTTGTTTTGTCTTGTCTTGTGTTGTTTTGTCTTGTCTTGTCTTGTCTTGTCTTGTCTTGTCTTGTCTTGTCTTGTCTTGTCCTGTCCTGTCGTGTGTTGTGTTGTTTTGTCTTGTCTTGTGTTGTTTTGTCTTGTCTTGTCTTGTCTTGTCTTGTCTTGTCTTGTCTTGTCTTGTCCTGTCCTGTCGTGTGTTGTGTTGTTTTGTCTTGTCTTGTCATGTCGTGTGTTGTCTTGTCTTGTTTTGTCTTGTCATGTCTTATATTGTCTTGTCTTGTCTTGTCATGTCATGTCATGTCATGTCGTGTGTTGTGTTGTTTTGTCTTGTCTTGTTTTGTCTTGTCATGTCTTGTCTTGTCTTGTCTTGCCTTGTCTTGTCATGTCTTGTCTTGTCTTGTCTTGTCTTGTCTTGTCTTGTATTGTCTTGTCTTGTTTTGTCTTGTCTTGTCTTGTCTTGTCATGTCATGTCATGTCATGTCGTGTGTTGTGTTGTGTTGTTTTGTCTTGTCTTATTTTGTCTTATCATGTCTTATCTTGTCTTGTCTTGTCTTGTCTTGTCTTGTCTTGTCTTGTCTTGTCTTGTCTTGTCTTGTCTTATCTGGTCTTGTCTTGTCTTGTCTTGTCTTGTCTTGTCTTGTCTTGTCTTGTCTTGTCTTGTCTTGTCTTGTCTTGTCATGTCGTGTGTTGTGTTGTTTTGTCTTGTCTTGTGTTGTTTTGTCGTGTCATGCCTTGTCTTGTCTTGTCTTGTCTTGTCTTGTCTTGTCCTGTCCTGTCGTGTGTTGTGTTGTTTTGTCTTGTCTTGTCATGTCGTGTGTTGTCTTGTCTTGTTTTGTCTTGTCATGTCTTATATTGTCTTGTCTTGTCTTGTCTTGTCATGTCATGTCATGTCATGTCGTGTGTTGTGTTGTTTTGTCTTTTCTTGTTTTGTCTTGTCATGTCTTGTCTTGTCTTGTCTTGTCTTGTCATGTCTTGTCTTGTCTTGTCTTGTCTTGTCTTGTCTTGTATTGTCTTGTCTTGTTTTGTCTTGTCTTGTCTTGTCATGTCATGTCATGTCATGTCGTGTGTTGTGTTGTGTTGTTTTGTCTTGTCTTATTTTGCCTTGTCATGTCTTATCTTGTCTTGTCTTGTCTTATCTGGTCTTGTCTTGTCTTGTCTTGTCTTGTCTTGTCTTGTCTTGTCTTGTCTTGTCTTGTCTTGTCTTGTCTTGTCTTGTCTTGTCTTGTCTTGTCTTGTCTTGTCTTGTCTTGTCTTGTCTTGTCTTGTCTTGTCTTGTCTTGTCTTGTCTTGTCTTGTCTTGTCTTGTCTTGTCTTGTCTTGTCTTGTCTTCTCTTGTCTTGTCTTGTCTTGTTTTGTCTTGTCATGTCTTGTCTTGTCTTGTCTTGTCCTGTCTTGTCTTGTCTTGTCTTGTCTTGTCTTGTCTTCTCTTGTCTTGTCTTGTCTTGTCTTGTCTTGTGATGTCATGTCATGTCGTGTGGTGTATTGTTTTGTCTTGTCATGTCATGTCTTGTCTTGTCTTGTCTTGTCATGTCTTGTCTTGTCTTGTCTTGTCTTGTCTTGTCATGTCTTGTCTTGTCTTGTCTTGTCTTGTCTTGTCTTGTCTTGTGATGTCATGTCATGTCGTGTGGTGTGTTGTTTTGTCTTGTCATGTCATGTCTTGTCTTGTCTTGTCTTGTCATGTCTTGTCTTATCTTGTCTTGTCTTGTCTTGTCTTGTCTTGTCTTGTCTTGTCTTGTCTTGTCTTGTCTTGTCTTGTCTTGTCTTGTCTTGTCTTGTCTTGTCTTGTCTTGTCTTGTCTTGTCTTGTCTTGTCTTGTCTTGTCTTGTCTTGTCTTGTCTTGTCTTGTCTTGTCTTGTCTTGTCTTGTCTTGTCTTGTCTTGTCTTGTCTTGTCTTGTCTTGTCTTGTCTTGTCTTGTCTTGTCTTGTCTTGTCTTGTCTTGTCTTGTCTTGTCTTGTCTTGTCTTGTCTTGTCCTGTCTTGGCCTGTCCTGACGTGTGTTGTGTTGTTTTGTCTTGTCTTGTTTTGTCTTGTTTTGTCTTGCTTTGTCTTGTCATGTCTTGTCCTGTCCTGTCGTGTGTTGTGTTGTTTTGTCTTGTCTTGTGTTGTTTTGTCGTGTCATGTCTTGTCTTGTCTTGTCTTGTCTTGTCTTGTCTTGTCTTGTCCTGTCCTGTCGTGTGTTGTGTTGTTTTGTCTTGTCTTGTCATGTCGTGTATTGTCTTGTCTTGTCTTGTCATGTCTTATATTGTCTTGTCTTGTCTTGTCATGTCATGTCATGTCATGTCGTGTGTTGTGTTGTGTTGTTTTGTCTTGTCTTGTTTTGTCTTGTCATGTCTTGTCATGTCTTGTCTTGTCTTGTCTTGTCTTGTCTTGTCTTGTCTTGTCTTGTCTTGTCTTGTCTTGTCTTGTCTTGTCTTGTCTTGTCTTGTCTTGTCTTGTCTTGTCTTGTCTTGTCTTGTCTTGTCTTGTCTTGTCTTGTCTTGTCTTGTCTTGTCTTGTCTTGTCTTGTCTTGTCTTGTCTTGTCTTGTCTTGTCTTGTCTTGTCTTGTCTTGTCTTGTCTTGTCTTGTCTTGTCTTGTCTTGTCTTGTCTTGTCTTGTCTTGTCTTGTCTTGTCTTGTCTTGTCTTGTCTTGTCTTGTCTTGTCTTGTCTTGTCTTGTCTTGTGTTGTTTTGTCTTGTCTTGTTTTGTCTTGTCTTGTTTTGTCTTGTTTTGTCTTGTCTTGTCTTGTCTTGTCTTGTCTTGTTTTATGTTGTCATGTAATGTCATGTCGTGTGTTGTGTTGTTTTGTCTTATCTTGCCTTGTCTTGTGATGTCATGTCATGTCGTGTGCTGTGTTGTTTTGTCTTGTCATGTCTTGTCTTGTTTTGTCTTGTCTTGTCTTGTTTTATGTTGTCATGTAATGTCATGTCGTGTGTTGTGTTGTTTTGTCTTGTCTTGTCTTGTCTTGTGATGTCATGTCATGTCGTGTGTTGTGTTGTTTTGTCTTGTCTTGTTTTGTCTTGTCATGCCTTGTCTTGTCTTGTCTTGTCTTGTCTTGTCTTGTCTTGTCTTGTCTTGTCTTGTCTTGTCTTGTCTTGTCTTGTCTTGTCTTGTCTTGTCATGTCGTGTGTTGTGTTGTTTTGTCTTGTCATGTCTTATATTGTCTTGTCTTGTGATGTCATGTCATGTCGTGTGTTGTGTTGTTTTGTCTTGTCTTGTTTTGTCTTGTCATGCCTTGTCTTGTCTTGTCTTGTCTTGTCTTGTCTTGTCTTGTCTTGTCTTGTCTTGTCTTGTCTTGTCTTGTCATGTCGTGTGTTGTGTTGTTTTGTCTTGTCATGTCTTATATTGTCTTGTCTTGTCTTGTCATGTCGTGTGTTGTGTTGTGTTGTTTTGTCTTGTCTTGTCTTGTCTTGTCTTGTCTTGTCTTGTCTTGTCTTGTCTTGTCTTGTCTTGTCTTGTCTTGTCTTGTCTTGTCTTGTCTTGTCTTGTCTTGTCTTGTCTTGTCTTGTCTTGTCTTGTCTTGTCTTGTCTTGTCTTGTCTTGTCTTGTCTTGTCTTGTCTTGTCTTGTCTTGTCTTTTCTTGTCCTGCCCTGTCTTGTCTTGTCTTGTTTTGTCTTGTCATGTCTTATCTTGTCTTGTCTTGTCTTGTCGTATCTTGTCTTGTCTTGTCTTGTCTTGTCTTGTCTTGTCTTGTCGTGTGTTGTCTTGTCTTGACTTGTCTTGTCTTGTCTGGTCTTGTCTTGTCTTGTCTTGTCTTGTCCTGTCTTGTCTTGTCTTGTCTTGTCTTGTCATGTCTTGTCTTGTTTTGTCTTGCCTTGTCTTGTCTTGTCTTGTTTTATGTTGTCATGTAATGTCATGTTGTGTGTTGTGTTGTTTTGTCTTATCTTGTCTTGTCTTGTGATGTCATGTCGTGTGCTGTGTTGTTTTGTCTTGTCATGTCTTGTCTTGTTTTGTCTTGTCTTGTCTTGTTTTATGTTGTCATGTAATGTCATGTCATGTGTTGTGTTGTTTTGTCTTGTCTTGTCTTCTCTTGTCTTGTCTTGTCTTGTCATGTCGTGTGTTGTGTTGTTTTGTCTTGTCATGTCTTATATTGTCTTGTCTTGTCTTGTCTTGTCTTGTCTTGTCTTGTCTTGTCTTGTCTTGTCTTGTCTTGTTTTTCTTGTTTTGTCTTGTCTTGTCTTGTCTTGTTTTGTCATGTAATGTCATGTCGTGTGTTGTGTTGTTTTGTCTTGTCTTGTGTTGTTTTGTCGTGTCTTGTCTTGTCTTGTCTTGTCTTGTGTTGTCTTGTGTTGTCTTGTGTTGTCTTGTCTTGTCTTGTCTTGTCTTGTCTTGTCTTGTCATGTCTTGTCTTGTCTTGTCTTGCCTTGTCTTGTCTTGTCTTGTCTTGTCTTGTCCGGTCCTGACGTGTGTTGTGTTGTTTTGTCTTGTCTTGCTTTGTCTTGTCATGTCTTATATTGTCTTGTCTTGTCTTGTCATGTCGTGTGTTGTGTTGTGTTGTTTTGTCTTGTCTTGTCTTGTCTTGTCTTGTCTTGTCTTGTCTTGTCTTGTCTTGTCTTGTCTTGTCTTGTCTTGTCTTGTCTTGTCTTGTCTTGTCTTGTCTTGTCTTGTCTTGTCTTGTCTTGTCTTGTCTTGTCTTGTCTTGTCTTGTCTTGTCTTGTCTTGTCTTGTCTTGTCTTGTCTTGTCTTGTCTTGTTTTGTCTTGTTTTGTCTTGTCTTGTCTTGTCTTGTCTTGTCTTGTCTTGTCTTGTCTTGTCTTGTCTTGTCTTGTCTTGTCTTGTCTTGTCTTGTCTTGTCTTGTCTTGTCTTGTCTTGTCTTGTCTTGTCTTGTCTTGTCTTGTCTTGTCTTGTCTTGTCTTGTCTTGTCTTGTCTTGTCTTGTCTTGTCTTGTCTTGTCTTGTCTTGTCTTGTCTTGTCTTGTCTTGTCTTGTCTTGTCTTGTCTTGTCTTGCCTTGTCTTGTCTTGTCTTGTCTTGTCTTGTCTTGTCTTGTCTTGTCTTGTCTTGTCTTGTCTTGTCTTGTCTTGTCTTGTCTTGTCTTGTCTTGTCTTGTCTTGTCTTGTCTTGTCTTGTCTTGTCTTGTCTTGTCTTGTCTTGTCTTGTCTTGTCTTGTCTTGTCTTGTCTTGTCTTGTCTTGTCTTGTCTTGTCTTGTCTTGTCTTGTCTTGTCTTGTCTTGTCTTGTCTTGTCTTGTCTTGTCTTGTCTTGTCTTGTCTTGTCTTGTCTTGTCTTGTCTTGTCTTGTCTTGTCTTGTCTTGTCTTGTCTTGTCTTGTCTTGTCTTGTCTTGTCTTGTCTTGTCTTGTCTTGTCTTGTCTTGTCTTGTCTTGTCTTGTCTTGTCTTGTCTTGTCTTGTGTTGTTTTGTCTTGTCTTGTTTTGTCTTGTCTTGTTTTGTCTTGTTTTGTCTTGTCTTGTCTTGTCTTGTCTTGTCTTGTCTTGTTTTATGTTGTCATGTAAAGTCATGTCGTGTGTTGTGTTGTTTTGTCTTATCTTGCCTTGTCTTGTGATGTCATGTCATGTCGTGTGCTGTGTTGTTTTGTCTTGTCATGTCTTGTCTTGTTTTGTCTTGTCTTGTCTTGTTTTATGTTGTCATGTAATGTCATGTCGTGTGTTGTGTTGTTTTGTCTTGTCTTGTCTTGTCTTGTCTTGTCTTGTCTTGTCTTGTCTTGTCTTGTCTTGTCTTGTCTTGTCTTGTCTTGTTTTTCTTGTTTTGTCTTGTCTTGTCTTGTCTTGTTTTGTCATGTAATGTCATGTCGTGTGTTGTGTTGTTTTGTCTTGTCTTGTGTTGTTTTGTCGTGTCTTGTCTTGTCTTGTCTTGTCTTGTGTTGTCTTGTGTTGTCTTGTGTTGTCTTGTGTTGTCTTGTCTTGTCCTGTCTTGTCTTGTCTTGTCTTGTCATGTCTTGTCTTGTCTTGTCTTGCCTTGTCTTGTCTTGTCTTGTCTTGTCTTGTCCGGTCCTGACGTGTGTTGTGTTGTTTTGTCTTGTCTTGCTTTGTCTTGTCATGTCTTATATTGTCTTGTCTTGTCTTGTCATGTCGTGTGTTGTGTTGTGTTGTTTTGTCTTGTCTTGTCTTGTCTTGTCTTGTCTTGTCTTGTCTTGTCTTGTCTTGTCTTGTCTTGTCTTGTCTTGTCTTGTCTTGTCTTGTCTTGTCTTGTCTTGTCTTGTCTTGTCTTGTCTTGTTTTGTCTTGTCTTGTCTTGTCTTGTCTTGTCTTGTCTTGTCTTGTCTTGTCTTGTCTTGTCTTGTCTTGTCTTGTCTTGTCTTGTCTTGTCTTGTCTTGTCTTGTCTTGTCTTGTCTTGTCTTGTCTTGTCTTGTCTTGTCTTGTCTTGTCTTGTCTTGTCTTGTCTTGTCTTGTCTTGTCTTGTCTTGTCTTGTCTTGTCTTGTCTTGTCTTGTCTTGTCTTGTCTTGTCTTGTCTTGTCTTGTCTTGTCTTGTCTTGTCTTGTCTTGTCTTGTCTTGTCTTGTCTTGTCTTGTCTTGTCTTGTCTTGTCTTGTCTTGTCTTGTCTTGTCTTGTCTTGTCTTGTCTTGTCTTGTCTTGTCTTGTCTTGTCTTGTCTTGTCTTGTCTTGTCTTGTCTTGTCTTGTCTTGTCTTGTCTTGTCTTGTCTTGTCTTGTCTTGTCTTGTCTTGTCTTGTCTTGTCTTGTCTTGTCTTGTCTTGTCTTGTCTTGTCTTGTCTTGTCTTGTCTTGTCTTGTCTTGTCTTGTCTTGTCTTGTCTTGTCTTGTCTTGTCTTGTCTTGTCTTGTCTTGTCTTGTCTTGTCTTGTCTTGTCTTGTCTTGTCTTGTCTTGTCTTGTCTTGTCTTGTCTTGTCTTGTCTTGTCTTGTCTTGTCTTGTCTTGTCTTGTCTTGTCTTGTCTTGTCTTGTGTTGTTTTGTCTTGTCTTGTTTTGTCTTGTCTTGTTTTGTCTTGTTTTGTCTTGTCTTGTCTTGTCTTGTCTTGTCTTGTCTTGTCTTGTTTTATGTTGTCATGTAATGTCATGTCGTGTGTTGTGTTGTTTTGTCTTATCTTGCCTTGTCTTGTGATGTCATGTCATGTCGTGTGCTGTGTTGTTTTGTCTTGTCATGTCTTGTCTTGTTTTGTCTTGTCTTGTCTTGTTTTATGTTGTCATGTAATGTCATGTCGTGTGTTGTGTTGTTTTGTCTTGTCTTGTCTTGTCTTGTCTTGTCTTGTCTTGTCTTGTCTTGTCTTGTCTTGTCTTGTCTTGTCTTGTGATGTCATGTCATGTCGTGTGTTGTGTTGTTTTGTCTTGTCTTGTTTTGTCTTGTCATGCCTTGTCTTGTCTTGTCTTGTCTTGTCTTGTCTTGTCTTGTCTTGTCTTGTCTTGTCTTGTCTTGTCTTGTCTTGTCTTGTCTTGTCTTGTCTTGTCTTGTCTTGTCTTGTCTTGTCTTGTCTTGTCTTGTCTTGTCTTGTCTTGTCATGTCGTGTGTTGTGTTGTTTTGTCTTGTCTTGTTTTGTCTTGTTTTGTCTTGTTTTGTCTTGTCTTGTCTTGTCTTGTCTTGTTTTATGTTGTCATGTAATGTCAAGTCGTGTGTTGTGTTGTTTTGTCTTATCTTGTCTTGTCTTGTCTTGTCTTGTGATGTCATGTCATGTCGTGTGCTGTGTTGTTTTGTCTTGTCATGTCTTGTCTTGTTTTGTCTTGTCTTGTCTTGTTTTATGTTGTCATGTAATGAGATGTCATGTGTTGTGTTGTTTTGTCTTGTCTTGTCTTCTCTTGTCTTGTCTTGTCTTGTCATGTCGTGTGTTGTGTTGTTTTGTCTTGTCATGTCTTATATTGTCTTGTCTTGTCTTGTCTTGTCTTGTCTTGTCTTGTTTTTCTTGTTTTGTCTTGTCTTGTCTTGTTTTGTCATGTAATGTCATGTCGTGTGTTGTGTTGTTTTGTCTTGTCTTGTGTTGTTTTGTCGTGTCTTGTCTTGTCTTGTCTTGTGTTGTCTTGTGTTGTCTTGTCTTGTCCTGTCTTGTCTTGTCTTGTCATGTCTTGTCTTGTCTTGTCTTGTCTTGCCTTGTCTTGTCTTGTCTTGTCTTGTCCTGTCCTGACGTGTGTTGTGTTGTTTTGTCTTGTCTTGCTTTGTCTTGTCATGTCTTATCTTGTCTTGTCTTGTCTTGTCTTGTGATGTCATGTCATGTCGTGTGTTGTGTTGTTTTGTCTTGTCTTGTCTTGTCTTGTCTTGTCTTGTGATGTCATGTCATGTCGTGTGTTGTGTTGTCTTGTCTTGCCTTGTCTTGTCTTGTCTTGTCTTGTCCTGTCCTGACGTGTGTTGTGTTGTCTTGTCTTGCTTTGTCTTGTCATGTCTTATCTTGTCTTGTCTTGTCTTGTCTTGTCTTGTCTTGTCTTGTCTTGTCTTGTCTTGTCTTGTCTTGTCTTGTCTTGTCTTGTCTTGTCTTGTCTTGTCTTGTCTTGTCTTGTCTTGTCTTGTCTTGTCTTGTATTGTCTTGTCTTGTCTTGTCTTGTCTTGTCTTGTCTTGTCTTGTCTTGTCTTGTCTTGTCTTGTCTTGTCTTGTCTTGTCTTGTCTTGTCTTGTCTTGTCTTGTCTTGTCTTGTCTTGTCCTGTCTTGTCCTGTCCTGACGTGTGTTGTGTTGTTTTGTCTTGTCTTGTGTTGTTTTGTCGTGTCATGTCTTGTCTTGTCTTGTCTTGTCTTGTCTTGTCTTGTCTTGTCTTGTCCTGTCCTGTCGTGTGTTGTGTTGTTTTGTCTTGTCTTGTCATGTCGTGTGTTGTCTTGTCTTGTTTTGTCTTGTCATGTCTTATATTGTCTTGTCTTGTCTTGTCATGTCATGTCATGTCATGTCGTGTGTTGTGTTGTTTTGTCTTGTCTTGTTTTGTCTTGTCATGTCTTGTCTTGTCTTGTCTTGCCTTGTCTTGTCATGTCTTGTCTTGTCTTGTCTTGTCTTGTCTTGTATTGTCTTGTCTTGTTTTGTCTTGTCTTGTCATGTCATGTCATGTCATGTCATGTCTTGTCTTGTCTTGTCTTGTCTTGTCTTGTCTTGTATTGTCTTGTCTTGTCTTGTCTTGTCTTGCCTTGTCTTGCCTTGTCTTGTATTGTCTTGTCTTGTCTTGTCCTGTCCTGACGTGTGTTGTGTTGTTTTGTCTTGTCTTGCTTTGTCTTGTCATGTCTTATCTTGTCTTGTCTTGTCTTGTCTTGCCTTGTCTTGCCTTGTCTTGTATTGTCTTGTCTTGTCTTGTCCTGTCCTGACGTGTGTTGTGTTGTTTTGTCTTGTCTTGCTTTGTCTTGTCATGTCTTATCTTGTCTTGTCTTGTCTTGTGATGTCATGTCATGTCGTGTGTTGTCTTGTCTTGTCTTGTCTTGTCTTGTCTTGTCTTGTCTTGTCTTGTCTTGTCTTGTCTTGCCTTGTCTTGTCTTGTCTTGTCTTGTCATGTCTTGTCTTGTCTTGTCTTGTCTTGTCTTGTCTTGTCTTGTCTTGTCTTGTCTTGTCTTGTCTTGTCTTGTCTTGCCTTGTCTTGTCTTGCCTTGTCTTGTCATGTCGTGTGTTGTGTTGTTTTGTCTTGTCTTGACTTGTCTTGTCTTGTCTGGTCTTGTCTTGTCTTGTCTTGTCTTGTCCTGTCTTGTCTTGTCTTCTCGTTTCCTGTCCTGACGTTTGTTGTGTTGTTTTGTCTTGTCTTGTTTTGTCTTGTTTTGTCTTGTCTTGTCTTGTCTTGTCTTGTCTTGTCTTGTCTTGTCTTGTTTTATGTTGTCATGTAATGTCAAGTCGTGTGTTGTGTTGTTTTGTCTTATCTTGTCTTGTCTTGTGATGTCATGTCATGTCGTGTGCTGTGTTGTTTTGTCTTGTCATGTCTTGTCTTGTTTTGTCTTGTCTTGTCTTGTTTTATGTTGTCATGTAATGTCATGTCATGTGTTGTGTTGTTTTGTCTTGTCTTGTCTTCTCTTGTCTTGTCTTGTCTTGTCATGTCGTGTGTTGTGTTGTTTTGTCTTGTCTTGTCTTGTCTTGTCTTGTCTTGTGTTGTCTTGTGTTGTCTTGTGTTGTCTTGTCTTGTCCTGTCTTGTCTTGTCTTGTCTTGTCATGTCTTGTCTTGTCTTGTCTTGCCTTGTCTTGTCTTGTCTTGTCTTGTCTTGTCCGGTCCTGACGTGTGTTGTGTTGTTTTGTCTTGTCTTGCTTTGTCTTGTCATGTCTTATATTGTCTTGTCTTGTCTTGTCATGTCGTGTGTTGTGTTGTGTTGTTTTGTCTTGTCTTGTCTTGTCTTGTCTTGTCTTGTCTTGTCTTGTCTTGTCTTGTCTTGTCTTGTCTTGTCTTGTCTTGTCTTGTCTTGTCTTGTCTTGTCTTGTCTTGTCTTGTCTTGTCTTGTGATGTCATGTCATGTCGTGTGTTGTGTTGTTTTGTCTTGTCTTGTTTTGTCTTGTCATGCCTTGTCTTGTCTTGTCTTGTCTTGTCTTGTCTTGTCTTGTCTTGTCTTGTCTTGTCTTGTCTTGTCTTGTCTTGTCTTGTCTTGTCTTGTTTTGTCTTGTTTTGTCTTGTTTTGTCTTGTCTTGTCTTGTCTTGTCTTGTCTTGTCTTGTCTTGTCTTGTCTTGTCTTGTCTTGTCTTGTCTTGTCTTGTCTTGTCTTGTCTTGTCTTGTCTTGTCTTGTCTTGTCTTGTCTTGTCTTGTCTTGTCTTGTCTTGTCTTGTCTTGTCTTGTCTTGTCTTGTCTTGTCTTGTCTTGTCTTGTCTTGTCTTGTCTTGTCTTGTCTTGTCTTGTCTTGTCTTGTCTTGTCTTGTCTTGTCTTGTCTTGTCTTGTCTTGTCTTGTCTTGTCTTGTCTTGTCTTGTCTTGTCTTGTCTTGTCTTGTCTTGTCTTGTCTTGTCTTGTCTTGTCTTGTCTTGTCTTGTCTTGTCTTGTCTTGTCTTGTCTTGTCTTGTCTTGTCTTGTCTTGTCTTGTCTTGTCTTGTCTTGTCTTGTCTTGTCTTGTCTTGTCTTGTCTTGTCTTGTCTTGTCTTGTCTTGTCTTGTCTTGTCTTGTCTTGTCTTGTCTTGTCTTGTCTTGTCTTGTCTTGTCTTGTCTTGTCTTGTCTTGTCTTGTGTTGTTTTGTCTTGTCTTGTTTTGTCTTGTCTTGTTTTGTCTTGTTTTGTCTTGTCTTGTCTTGTCTTGTCTTGTCTTGTCTTGTTTTATGTTGTCATGTAATGTCATGTCGTGTGTTGTGTTGTTTTGTCTTATCTTGCCTTGTCTTGTGATGTCATGTCATGTCGTGTGCTGTGCTGTTTTGTTTTCATGTCTTGTCTTGTTTTGTCTTGTCTTGTCTTGTTTTATGTTGTCATGTAATGTCATGTCGTGTGTTGTGTTGTTTTGTCTTGTCTTGTCTTGTCTTGTCTTGTCTTGTCTTGTCTTGTCTTGTCTTGTGATGTCATGTCATGTCGTGTGTTGTGTTGTTTTGTCTTGTCTTGTTTTGTCTTGTCATGCCTTGTCTTGTCTTGTCTTGTCTTGTCTTGTCTTGTCTTGTCTTGTCTTGTCTTGTCTTGTCTTGTCTTGTCTTGTCTTGTCTTGTCTTGTCTTGTCTTGTCTTGTCTTGTCTTGTCTTGTCTTGTCTTGTCTTGTCTTGTCTTGTCTTGTCATGTCGTGTGTTGTGTTGTTTTGTCTTGTCTTGTTTTGTCTTGTTTTGTCTTGTTTTGTCTTGTTTTGTCTTGTCTTGTCTTGTCTTGTCTTGTCTTGTTTTATGTTGTCATGTAATGTCAAGTCGTGTGTTGTGTTGTTTTGTCTTATCTTGTCTTGTCTTGTCTTGTCTTGTGATGTCATGTCATGTCGTGTGCTGTGTTGTTTTGTCTTGTCATGTCTTGTCTTGTTTTGTCTTGTCTTGTCTTGTTTTATGTTGTCATGTAATGAGATGTCATGTGTTGTGTTGTTTTGTCTTGTCTTGTCTTGTCTTGTCTTGTCTTGTCTTGTCTTGTCTTGTGTTGTCTTGTGTTGTCTTGTCTTGTCCTGTCTTGTCTTGTCTTGTCATGTCATGTCGTGTGCTGTGTTGTTTTGTCTTGTCATGTCTTGTCTTGTTTTGTCTTGTCTTGTCTTGTGTTGTCTTGTCTTGTCTTGTCTTGTCTTGTCTTGTCTTGTCTTGTCTTGTCTTGTCATGTCGTGTGTTGTTTTGTCGTGTCATGTCTTGTCTTGTCTTGTCTTGTCTTGTCTTGTCCTGTCCTGTCGTGTGTTGTGTTGTTTTGTCTTGTCTTGTCATGTCGTGTGTTGTCTTGTCTTGTTTTGTCTTGTCATGTCTTGTCTTGTTTTGTCTTGTCTTGTCTTGTCTTGTCTTGTCATGTCATGTCATGTCTTGTCATGTCTTGTCTTGTCTTGTCTTGTCTTGTCTTGTCATGTCTTGTCTTGTCTTGTCTTGTCTTGTCTTGTCTTGTATTGTCTTGTCTTGTCTTGTCTTGTCTTGCCTTGTCTTGCCTTGTCTTGTATTGTCTTGTCTTGTCTTGTCCTGTCCTGACGTGTGTTGTGTTGTTTTGTCTTGTCTTGCTTTGTCTTGTCATGTCTTATCTTGTCTTGTCTTGTCTTGTCTTGTCTTGTGATGTCATGTCATGTCGTGTGCTGTGTTGTTTTGTCTTGTCATGTCTTGTCTTGTTTTGTCTTGTCTTGTCTTGTTTTATGTTGTCATGTAATGAGATGTCATGTGTTGTGTTGTTTTGTCTTGTCTTGTCTTGTCTTGTCTTGTCTTGTCTTGTCTTGTCTTGTGTTGTCTTGTGTTGTCTTGTCTTGTCCTGTCTTGTCTTGTCTTGTCATGTCATGTCGTGTGCTGTGTTGTTTTGTCTTGTCATGTCTTGTCTTGTTTTGTCTTGTCTTGTCTTGTCTTGTCTTGTCATGTCATGTCATGTCTTGTCATGTCTTGTCTTGTCTTGTCTTGTCTTGTCTTGTCATGTCTTGTCTTGTCTTGTCTTGTCTTGTCTTGTCTTGTATTGTCTTGTCTTGTCTTGTCTTGTCTTGCCTTGTCTTGCCTTGTCTTGTATTGTCTTGTCTTGTCTTGTCCTGTCCTGACGTGTGTTGTGTTGTTTTGTCTTGTCTTGCTTTGTCTTGTCATGTCTTATCTTGTCTTGTCTTGTCTTGTCTTGTCTTGCCTTGTCTTGCCTTGTCTTGTATTGTCTTGTCTTGTCCTGTCCTGACGTGTGTTGTGTTGTTTTGTCTTGTCTTGCTTTGTCTTGTCATGTCTTATCTTGTCTTGTCTTGTCTTGTCTTGTGATGTCATGTCATGTCGTGTGTTGTCTTGTCTTGTCTTGTCTTGTCTTGTCTTGTCTTGTCTTGTCTTGTCTTGTCTTGTCTTGTCTTGTCTTGTCTTGTCTTGTCTTGTCTTGTCTTGTCTTGTCTTGCCTTGTCTTGTCTTGTCTTGTCTTGTCTTGTCATGTCTTGTCTTGTCTTGTCTTGTCTTGTCTTGTCTTGTCTTGTCTTGTCTTGTCTTGTCTTGTCTTGTCTTGCCTTGTCTTGTCTTGCCTTGTCTTGTCATGTCGTGTGTTGTGTTGTTTTGTCTTGTCTTGACTTGTCTTGTCTTGTCTGGTCTTGTCTTGTCTTGTCTTGTCTTGTCCTGTCTTGTCTTGTCTTCTCGTGTCCTGTCCTGACGTTTGTTGTGTTGTTTTGTCTTGTCTTGTTTTGTCTTGTTTTGTCTTGTATTGTCTTGTCTTGTCTTGTCTTGTCTTGTTTTATGTTGTCATGTAATGTCAAGTCGTGTGTTGTGTTGTTTTGTCTTATCTTGTCTTGTCTTGTGATGTCATGTCATGTCGTGTGCTGTGTTGTTTTGTCTTGTCATGTCTTGTCTTGTTTTGTCTTGTCTTGTCTTGTTTTATGTTGTCATGTAATGTCATGTCATGTGTTGTGTTGTTTTGTCTTGTCTTGTCTTCTCTTGTCTTGTCTTGTCTTGTCATGTCGTGTGTTGTGTTGTTTTGTCTTGTCTTGTCTTGTCTTGTCTTGTCTTGTGTTGTCTTGTGTTGTCTTGTGTTGTCTTGTCTTGTCCTGTCTTGTCTTGTCTTGTCTTGTCATGTCTTGTCTTGTCTTGTCTTGCCTTGTCTTGTCTTGTCTTGTCTTGTCTTGTCTTGTCTTGTCTTGTCTTGTCTTGTCTTGTCTTGTCTTGTCTTGTCTTGTCTTGTCTTGTCTTGTCTTGTCTTGTCTTGTCTTGTCTTGTCTTGTCTTGTCTTGTCTTGTCTTGTCTTGTCTTGTCTTGTCTTGTCTTGTCTTGTCTTGTCTTGTCTTGTCTTGTCTTGTCTTGTCTTGTCTTGTCTTGTCTTGTCTTGTCTTGTCTTGTCTTGTCTTGTCTTGTCTTGTCTTGTCTTGTCTTGTCTTGTCTTGTCTTGTCTTGTCTTGTCTTGTCTTGTCTTGTCTTGTCTTGTCTTGTCTTGTCTTGTCTTGTCTTGTCTTGTCTTGTCTTGTCTTGTCTTGTCTTGTCTTGTCTTGTCTTGTCTTGTCTTGTCTTGTCTTGTCTTGTCTTGTCTTGTCTTGTCTTGTGTTGTTTTGTCTTGTCTTGTTTTGTCTTGTCTTGTTTTGTCTTGTTTTGTCTTGTCTTGTCTTGTCTTGTCTTGTCTTGTTTTATGTTGTCATGTAATGTCATGTCGTGTGTTGTGTTGTTTTGTCTTATCTTGCCTTGTCTTGTGATGTCATGTCATGTCGTGTGCTGTGTTGTTTTGTCTTGTCATGTCTTGTCTTGTTTTGTCTTGTCTTGTCTTGTTTTATGTTGTCATGTAATGTCATGTCGTGTGTTGTGTTGTTTTGTCTTGTCTTGTCTTGTCTTGTCTTGTCTTGTCTTGTCTTGTCTTGTCTTGTCTTGTCTTGTCTTGTCTTGTCTTGTCTTGTGATGTCATGTCATGTCGTGTGTTGTGTTGTTTTGTCTTGTCTTGTTTTGTCTTGTCATGCCTTGTCTTGTCTTGTCTTGTCTTGTCTTGTCTTGTCTTGTCTTGTCTTGTCTTGTCTTGTCTTGTCTTGTCTTGTCTTGTCTTGTCTTGTCTTGTCTTGTCTTGTCTTGTCTTGTCTTGTCTTGTCTTGTCTTGTCTTGTCTTGTCATGTCGTGTGTTGTGTTGTTTTGTCTTGTCTTGTCATGTCGTGTGTTGTGTTGTTTTGTCTTGTCTTGTTTTGTCTTGTTTTGTCTTGTTTTGTCTTGTCTTGTCTTGTCTTGTCTTGTTTTATGTTGTCATGTAATGTCAAGTCGTGTGTTGTGTTGTTTTGTCTTATCTTGTCTTGTCTTGTCTTGTCTTGTGATGTCATGTCATGTCGTGTGCTGTGTTGTTTTGTCTTGTCATGTCTTGTCTTGTTTTGTCTTGTCTTGTCTTGTTTTATGTTGTCATGTAATGAGATGTCATGTGTTGTGTTGTTTTGTCTTGTCTTGTCTTCTCTTGTCTTGTCTTGTCTTGTCATGTCGTGTGTTGTGTTGTTTTGTCTTGTCATGTCTTATATTGTCTTGTCTTGTCTTGTCTTGTCTTGTCTTGTCTTGTTTTTCTTGTTTTGTCTTGTCTTGTCTTGTTTTGTCATGTAATGTCATGTCGTGTGTTGTGTTGTTTTGTCTTGTCTTGTGTTGTTTTGTCGTGTCTTGTCTTGTCTTGTCTTGTCTTGTCTTGTCTTGTCTTGTGTTGTCTTGTGTTGTCTTGTCTTGTCCTGTCTTGTCTTGTCTTGTCATGTCTTGTCTTGTCTTGCCTTGCCTTGTCTTGTCTTGTCTTGTCTTGTCCTGTCCTGACGTGTGTTGTGTTGTTTTGTCTTGTCTTGCTTTGTCTTGTCATGTCTTATCTTGTCTTGTCTTGTCTTGTCTTGTGATGTCATGTCATGTCGTGTGTTGTGTTGTTTTGTCTTGTCTTGTCTTGTCTTGTCTTGTCTTGTGATGACATGTCATGTCGTGTGTTGTGTTGTCTTGTCTTGCCTTGTCTTGTCTTGTCTTGTCTTGTCCTGTCCTGACGTGTGTTGTGTTGTCTTGTCTTGCTTTGTCTTGTCATGTCTTATCTTGTCTTGTCTTGTCTTGTCTTGTCTTGTCTTGTCTTGTCTTGTCTTGTCTTGTCTTGTCTTGTCTTGTCTTGTCTTGTCTTGTCTTGTCTTGTCTTGTCTTGTCTTGTCTTGTCTTGTCTTGTCTTGTCTTGTCTTGTCTTGTCTTGTCTTGTCTTGTCTTGTCTTGTATTGTCTTGTCTTGTCTTGTCTTGTCTTGTCTTGTCTTGTCTTGTCTTGTCTTGTCTTGTCTTGTCTTGTCTTGTCTTGTCTTGTCTTGTCTTGTCTTGTCTTGTCTTGTCTTGTCTTGTCTTGTCTTGTCTTGTCTTGTCTTGTCTTGTCTTGTCTTGTCCTGTCTTGTCCTGTCCTGACGTGTGTTGTGTTGTGTTGTCTTGTCTTGTTTTGTCTTGTTTTGTCTTGCTTTGTCTTGTCATGTCTTGTCTTGTCTTGTCCTGTCCTGTCGTGTGTTGTGTTGTTTTGTCTTGTCTTGTGTTGTTTTGTCGTGTCATGTCTTGTCTTGTCTTGTCTTGTCTTGTCTTGTCTTGTCTTGTCTTGTCTTGTCCTGTCCTGTCGTGTGTTGTGTTGTTTTGTCTTGTCTTGTCATGTCGTGTGTTGTCTTGTCTTGTTTTGTCTTGTCATGTCTTATATTGTCTTGTCTTGTCTTGTCATGTCATGTCATGTCATGTCGTGTGTTGTGTTGTTTTGTCTTGTCTTGTTTTGTCTTGTCATGTCTTGTCTTGTCTTGTCTTGCCTTGTCTTGTCATGTCTTGTCTTGTCTTGTCTTGTCTTGTCTTGTATTGTCTTGTCTTGTTTTGTCTTGTCTTGTCTTGTCTTGTCTTGTCATGTCATGTCATGTCATGTCTTGTCTTGTCTTGTCTTGTCTTGTCTTGTCTTGTATTGTCTTGTCTTGTCTTGTCTTGTCTTGCCTTGTCTTGCCTTGTCTTGTATTGTCTTGTCTTGTCTTGTCCTGTCCTGACGTGTGTTGTGTTGTTTTGTCTTGTCTTGCTTTGTCTTGTCATGTCTTATCTTGTCTTGTCTTGTCTTGTCTTGTCTTGCCTTGTCTTGCCTTGTCTTGTATTGTCTTGTCTTGTCTTGTCCTGTCCTGACGTGTGTTGTGTTGTTTTGTCTTGTCTTGCTTTGTCTTGTCATGTCTTATCTTGTCTTGTCTTGTCTTGTCTTGTGATGTCATGTCATGTCGTGTGTTGTCTTGTCTTGTCTTGTCTTGTCTTGTCTTGTCTTGTCTTGTCTTGCCTTGTCTTGTCTTGTCTTGTCTTGTCATGTCTTGTCTTGTCTTGTCTTGTCTTGTCTTGTCTTGTCTTGTCTTGTCTTGTCTTGTCTTGTCTTGTCTTGTCTTGTCTTGCCTTGCCTTGTCTTGCCTTGTCTTGTCATGTCGTGTGTTGTGTTGTTTTGTCTTGTCTTGACTTGTCTTGTCTTGTCTGGTCTTGTCTTGTCTTGTCTTGTCTTGTCCTGTCTTGTCTTGTCTTGTCTTGTGATGTCATGTCATGTCGTGTGTTGTCTTGTCTTGTCTTGTCTTGTCTTGTCTTGTCTTGTCTTGCCTTGTCTTGTCTTGTCTTGTCTTGTCATGTCTTGTCTTGTCTTGTCTTGTCTTGTCTTGTCTTGTCTTGTCTTGTCTTGTCTTGTCTTGTCTTGTCTTGCCTTGCCTTGTCTTGCCTTGTCTTGTCATGTCGTGTGTTGTGTTGTTTTGTCTTGTCTTGACTTGTCTTGTCTTGTCTGGTCTTGTCTTGTCTTGTCTTGTCTTGTCTTGTCTTGTCTTGTATTGTCTTGTCTTGTTTTGTCTTGTCTTGTCTTGTCTTGTCATGTCATGTCATGTCATGTCGTGTGTTGTGTTGTGTTGTTTTGTCTTGTCTTATTTTGTCTTATCATGTCTTATCTTGTCTTGTCTTGTCTTGTCTTGTCTTGTCTTGTCTTGTCTTGTCTTGTCTTGTCTTGTCTTGTCTTATCTGGTCTTGTCTTGTCTTGTCTTGTCTTGTCTTGTCTTGTCTTGTCTTGTCTTGTCTTGTCTTGTCTTGTCATGTCGTGTGTTGTGTTGTTTTGTCTTGTCTTGTGTTGTTTTGTCGTGTCATGCCTTGTCTTGTCTTGTCTTGTCTTGTCTTGTCTTGTCCTGTCCTGTCGTGTGTTGTGTTGTTTTGTCTTGTCTTGTCATGTCGTGTGTTGTCTTGTCTTGTTTTGTCTTGTCATGTCTTATATTGTCTTGTCTTGTCTTGTCTTGTCATGTCATGTCATGTCATGTCGTGTGTTGTGTTGTTTTGTCTTTTCTTGTTTTGTCTTGTCATGTCTTGTCTTGTCTTGTCTTGTCTTGTCATGTCTTGTCTTGTCTTGTCTTGTCTTGTCTTGTCTTGTATTGTCTTGTCTTGTTTTGTCTTGTCTTGTCTTGTCATGTCATGTCATGTCATGTCGTGTGTTGTGTTGTGTTGTTTTGTCTTGTCTTATTTTGTCTTGTCATGTCTTATCTTGTCTTGTCTTGTCTTATCTGGTCTTGTCTTGTCTTGTCTTGTCTTGTCTTGTCTTGTCTTGTCTTGTCTTGTCTTGTCTTGTCTTGTCTTGTCTTGTCTTGTCTTGTCTTGTCTTGTCTTGTCTTGTCTTGTCTTGTCTTGTCTTGTCTTGTCTTGTCTTGTCTTGTCTTGTCTTGTCTTGTCTTGTCTTGTCTTGTCTTGTCTTCTCTTGTCTTGTCTTGTCTTGTTTTGTCTTGTCATGTCTTGTCTTGTCTTGTCTTGTCCTGTCTTGTCTTGTCTTGTCTTGTCTTGTCTTGTCTTCTCTTGCCTTGTCTTGTCTTGTCTTGTCTTGTGATGTCATGTCATGTCGTGTGGTGTATTGTTTTGTCTTGTCATGTCATGTCTTGTCTTGTCTTGTCTTGTCATGTCTTGTCTTGTCTTGTCTTGTCTTGTCTTGTCTTGTCATGTCTTGTCTTGTCTTGTCTTGTCTTGTCTTGTCTTGTCTTGTGATGTCATGTCATGTCGTGTGGTGTGTTGTTTTGTCTTGTCATGTCATGTCTTGTCTTGTCTTGTCTTGTCATGTCTTGTCTTATCTTGTCTTGTCTTGTCTTGTCATGTCTTGTCTTGTCTTGTCTTGTCTTGTCTTGTCTTGTCTTGTCTTGTCTTGTCTTGTCTTGTCTTGTCTTGTCTTGTCTTGTCTTGTCTTGTCTTGTCTTGTCTTGTCTTGTCTTGTCTTGTCTTGTCTTGTCTTGTCTTGTCTTGTCTTGTCTTGTCTTGTCTTGTCTTGTCCTGTCTTGTCTTGTCATGTCTTGTCTTGTCTTGTCTTGTCTTGTCTTGTGATGTCATGTCATGTCGTGTGGTGTGTTGTTTTGTCTTGTCATGTCATGTCTTGTCTTGTCTTGTCTTGTCATGTCATGTCTTGTCTTGTCTTGTCTTGTCTTGTCTTGTCTTGTCTTGTCTTGTCTTGTCTTGTCTTGTCTTGTCTTGTCTTGTCTTGTCTTGTCTTGTCTTGTCTTGTCTTGTCTTGTCTTGTCTTGTCTTGTCTTGTCTTGTCTTGTCTTGTCTTGTCTTGTCTTGTCTTGTCTTGTCTTGTCTTGTCTTGTCTTGTCTTGTCTTGTCTTGTCTTGTCTTGTCTTGTCTTATCTGGTCTTGTCTTGTCTTGTCTTGTCTTGTCTTGTCTTGTCTTGTCTTGTCTTGTCTTGTGATGTCATGTCATGTCGTGTGGTGTGTTGTTTTGTCTTGTCTTGTCTTGTCTTGTCCTGTCTTGTCTTGTCATGTCATGTCTTGTCTTGTCTTGTCTTGTCTTGTCTTTTCATGTCTTGTGATGTCATGTCATGTCGTGTGGTGTGTTGTTTTGTCTTGTCATGTCATGTCTTGTCTTGCCTTGTGTCTTGTCATGTCTTGTCTTGTCTTGTCTTGTCTTGTCATGTCTTGTCTTGTCTTGTATTGTCTTGTCTTGTTTTGTCTTGTCTTGTCTTGTCATGTCATGTCATGTCATGTCGTGTGTTGTGTTGTGTTGTTTTGTCTTGTCTTATTTTGTCTTGTCATGTCTTATCTTGTCTTGTCTTGTCTTATCTGGTCTTGTCTTGTCTTGTCTTGTCTTGTCTTGTCTTGTCTTGTCTTGTCTTGTCTTGTCTTGTCTTGTCTTGTCTTGTCTTGTCTTGTCTTGTCTTGTCTTGTCTTGTCTTGTCTTGTCTTGTCTTGTCTTGTCTTGTCTTGTCTTGTCTTGTCTTGTGATGTCATGTCATGTGTTGTGTTGTTTTGTCTTGTCATGTCTTGTCTTGTCTTGTCTTGTCTTGTCTTGTCTTGTCTTGTCTTGTCCTGTCTTGTCTTGTCATGTCTTGTCTTGTCTTGTCTTGTCTTGTCTTGTGATGTCATGTCATGTCGTGTGGTGTGTTGTTTTGTCTTGTCATGTCATGTCTTGTCTTGTCTTGTCTTGTCATGTCTTGCCTTGTCTTGTCTTGTCTTGTCTTGTCTTGTCTTGTCTTGTCTTGTCTTGTCTTGTCTTGTCTTGTCTTGTCTTGTCTTGTCTTGTCTTGTCTTGTCTTGTCTTGTCTTGTCTTGTGATGTCATGTCATGTCGTGTGGTGTGTTGTTTTGTCTTGTCATGTCATGTCTTGTCTTGTCTTGTGTCTTGTCATGTCTTGTCTTGTCTTGTCTTGTCTTGTCTTGTCATGTCTTGTCTTGTCTTGTCTTGTCTTGTCTTTTCATGTCTTGTGATGTCATGTCATGTCGTGTGGTGTGTTGTTTTGTCTTGTCATGTCATGTCTTGTCTTGCCTTGTGTCTTGTCATGTCTTGTCTTGTCTTGTCTTGTCTTGTCATGTCTTGTCTTGTCTTGTCTTGTCTTGTCTTGTCATGTCTTGCCTTGTCTTGTCTTGTCTTGTCATGTCTTGTCTTGTCTTGTCTTGTCTTGTCTTGTCTTGTCTTGTCTTGTCTTGTCTTGTCTTGTCTTGTCTTGTCTTGTCTTGTCTTGTCTTGTCTTGTCTTGTCTTGTCTTGTCTTGTCTTGTCTTGTCTTGTCTTGTCTTGTCTTGTGATGTCATGTCATGTCGTGTGGTGTGTTGTTTTGTCTTGTCATATCATGTCTTGTCTTGTCTTGTCTTGTCATGTCTTGTCTTGTCTTGTCTTGTCTTGTCTTGTCTTGTCTTGTCTTGTCTTGTCTTGTCTTGTCTTGTCTAGTCTTGTCTTGTCTTGTCTTCTCTTGTCTTGTCTTGTCTTGTCTTGTCTTGTGATGTCATGTCTTGTCATGTCTTGACTTGTCTTGTCTTGTCTTGTTTTGTCTTGTCATGTCTTGACTTGTCTTGTCTTGTCCTGTCTTGTCTTGTCTTGTCTTGTCTTGTCATGTCTTGTCTTGTCTTGTCTTGTCTTGTCTTGTCTTGTCTTGCCTTGTCTTGTCTTGTCTTGTCTTGTCTTGTCTTGTCTTGTCTTGTCTTGTCTTGTCTTGTCTTGTCTTGTCTTGTCTTGTCTTGTCTTGTCTTGTCTTGTCTTGTCTTGTCTTGTCTTGTCTTGTCTTGTCTTGTCTTGTCTTGTCTTGTCTTGTCTTGTCTTGTCTTGTCTTGTCTTGTCTTGTCTTGTCTTGTCTTGTCTTGTCTTGTCTTGTCTTGTCTTGTCTTGTCTTGTCTTGTCTTGTCTTGTCTTGTCTTGTCTTGTCCTGTCTTGGCCTGTCCTGACGTGTGTTGTGTTGTTTTGTCTTGTCTTGTTTTGTCTTGTTTTGTCTTGCTTTGTCTTGTCATGTCTTGTCCTGTCCTGTCGTGTGTTGTGTTGTTTTGTCTTGTCTTGTGTTGTTTTGTCGTGTCATGTCTTGTCTTGTCTTGTCTTGTCTTGTCTTGTCTTGTCTTGTCCTGTCCTGTCGTGTGTTGTGTTGTTTTGTCTTGTCTTGTCATGTCGTGTATTGTCTTGTCTTGTCTTGTCATGTCTTATATTGTCTTGTCTTGTCTTGTCATGTCATGTCATGTCATGTCGTGTGTTGTGTTGTGTTGTTTTGTCTTGTCTTGTTTTGTCTTGTCATGTCTTGTCATGTCTTGTCTTGTCTTGTCTTGTCTTGTCTTGTCTTGTCTTGTCTTGTCTTGTCTTGTCTTGTCTTGTCTTGTCTTGTCTTGTCTTGTCTTGTCTTGTCTTGTCTTGTCTTGTCTTGTCTTGTCTTGTCTTGTCTTGTCTTGTCTTGTCTTGTCTTGTCTTGTCTTGTCTTGTCTTGTCTTGTCTTGTCTTGTCTTGTCTTGTCTTGTCTTGTCTTGTCTTGTCTTGTCTTGTCTTGTCTTGTCTTGTCTTGTCTTGTCTTGTCTTGTCTTGTCTTGTCTTGTCTTGTGTTGTTTTGTCTTGTCTTGTTTTGTCTTGTCTTGTTTTGTCTTGTTTTGTCTTGTCTTGTCTTGTCTTGTCTTGTCTTGTTTTATGTTGTCATGTAATGTCATGTCGTGTGTTGTGTTGTTTTGTCTTATCTTGCCTTGTCTTGTGATGTCATGTCATGTCGTGTGCTGTGTTGTTTTGTCTTGTCATGTCTTGTCTTGTTTTGTCTTGTCTTGTCTTGTTTTATGTTGTCATGTAATGTCATGTCGTGTGTTGTGTTGTTTTGTCTTGTCTTGTCTTGTCTTGTGATGTCATGTCATGTCGTGTGTTGTGTTGTTTTGTCTTGTCTTGTTTTGTCTTGTCATGCCTTGTCTTGTCTTGTCTTGTCTTGTCTTGTCTTGTCTTGTCTTGTCTTGTCTTGTCTTGTCTTGTCTTGTCTTGTCTTGTCTTGTCATGTCGTGTGTTGTGTTGTTTTGTCTTGTCATGTCTTATATTGTCTTGTCTTGTGATGTCATGTCATGTCGTGTGTTGTGTTGTTTTGTCTTGTCTTGTTTTGTCTTGTCATGCCTTGTCTTGTCTTGTCTTGTCTTGTCTTGTCTTGTCTTGTCTTGTCTTGTCTTGTCTTGTCTTGTCTTGTCATGTCGTGTGTTGTGTTGTTTTGTCTTGTCATGTCTTATATTGTCTTGTCTTGTCTTGTCATGTCGTGTGTTGTGTTGTGTTGTTTTGTCTTGTCTTGTCTTGTCTTGTCTTGTCTTGTCTTGTCTTGTCTTGTCTTGTCTTGTCTTGTCTTGTCTTGTCTTGTCTTGTCTTGTCTTGTCTTGTCTTGTCTTGTCTTGTCTTGTCTTGTCTTGTCTTGTCTTGTCTTGTCTTGTCTTGTCTTGTCTTGTCTTGTCTTGTCTTGTCTTGTCTTGTCTTTTCTTGTCCTGCCCTGTCTTGTCTTGTCTTGTTTTGTCTTGTCATGTCTTATCTTGTCTTGTCTTGTCTTGTCGTATCTTGTCTTGTCTTGTCTTGTCTTGTCTTGTCTTGTCTTGTCGTGTGTTGTCTTGTCTTGACTTGTCTTGTCTTGTCTGGTCTTGTCTTGTCTTGTCTTGTCTTGTCCTGTCTTGTCTTGTCTTGTCTTGTCTTGTCATGTCTTGTCTTGTTTTGTCTTGCCTTGTCTTGTCTTGTCTTGTTTTATGTTGTCATGTAATGTCATGTTGTGTGTTGTGTTGTTTTGTCTTATCTTGTCTTGTCTTGTCTTGTCTTGTGATGTCATGTCGTGTGCTGTGTTGTTTTGTCTTGTCATGTCTTGTCTTGTTTTGTCTTGTCTTGTCTTGTTTTATGTTGTCATGTAATGTCATGTCATGTGTTGTGTTGTTTTGTCTTGTCTTGTCTTCTCTTGTCTTGTCTTGTCTTGTCATGTCGTGTGTTGTGTTGTTTTGTCTTGTCATGTCTTATATTGTCTTGTCTTGTCTTGTCTTGTCTTGTCTTGTCTTGTCTTGTCTTGTCTTGTCTTGTCTTGTTTTTCTTGTTTTGTCTTGTCTTGTCTTGTCTTGTTTTGTCATGTAATGTCATGTCGTGTGTTGTGTTGTTTTGTCTTGTCTTGTGTTGTTTTGTCGTGTCTTGTCTTGTCTTGTCTTGTCTTGTGTTGTCTTGTGTTGTCTTGTGTTGTCTTGTCTTGTCTTGTCTTGTCTTGTCTTGTCTTGTCATGTCTTGTCTTGTCTTGTCTTGCCTTGTCTTGTCTTGTCTTGTCTTGTCTTGTCCGGTCCTGACGTGTGTTGTGTTGTTTTGTCTTGTCTTGCTTTGTCTTGTCATGTCTTATATTGTCTTGTCTTGTCTTGTCATGTCGTGTGTTGTGTTGTGTTGTTTTGTCTTGTCTTGTCTTGTCTTGTCTTGTCTTGCCTTGTCTTGTCTTGTCTTGTCTTGTCTTGTCTTTTCATGTCTTGTGATGTCATGTCATGTCGTGTGGTGTGTTGTTTTGTCTTGTCATGTCATGTCTTGTCTTGCCTTGTGTCTTGTCATGTCTTGTCTTGTCTTGTCTTGTCTTGTCATGTCTTGTCTTGTCTTGTCTTGTCTTGTCTTGTCTTGTCTTGTCTTGTCTTGTCTTGTCTTGTCTTGTCTTGTCTTGTCTTGTCTTGTTTTTCTTGTTTTGTCTTGTCTTGTCTTGTCTTGTTTTGTCATGTAATGTCATGTCGTGTGTTGTGTTGTTTTGTCTTGTCTTGTGTTGTTTTGTCGTGTCTTGTCTTGTCTTGTCTTGTCTTGTGTTGTCTTGTGTTGTCTTGTGTTGTCTTGTGTTGTCTTGTCTTGTCCTGTCTTGTCTTGTCTTGTCTTGTCTTGTCTTGTCTTGTCTTGTCTTGTCTTGTCTTGTCTTGTCTTGTCTTGTCTTGTCTTGTCTTGTCTTGTCTTGTCTTGTCTTGTTTTGTCTTGTTTTGTCTTGTCTTGTCTTGTCTTGTCTTGTCTTGTCTTGTCTTGTCTTGTCTTGTCTTGTCTTGTCTTGTCTTGTCTTGTCTTGTCTTGTCTTGTCTTGTCTTGTCTTGTCTTGTCTTGTCTTGTCTTGTCTTGTCTTGTCTTGTCTTGTCTTGTCTTGTCTTGTCTTGTCTTGTCTTGTCTTGTCTTGTCTTGTCTTGTCTTGTCTTGTCTTGTCTTGTCTTGTCTTGTCTTGTCTTGTCTTGTCTTGTCTTGTCTTGTCTTGTCTTGTCTTGTCTTGTCTTGTCTTGTCTTGTCTTGTCTTGTCTTGTCTTGTCTTGTCTTGTCTTGTCTTGTCTTGTCTTGTCTTGTCTTGTCTTGTCTTGTCTTGTCTTGTCTTGTCTTGTCTTGTCTTGTCTTGTCTTGTCTTGTCTTGTCTTGTCTTGTCTTGTCTTGTCTTGTCTTGTCTTGTCTTGTCTTGTCTTGTCTTGTCTTGTCTTGTCTTGTCTTGTCTTGTCTTGTCTTGTCTTGTCTTGTCTTGTCTTGTCTTGTCTTGTCTTGTCTTGTCTTGTCTTGTCTTGTCTTGTCTTGTCTTGTCTTGTCTTGTCTTGTCTTGTCTTGTCTTGTCTTGTCTTGTCTTGTCTTGTCTTGTCTTGTGTTGTTTTGTCTTGTCTTGTTTTGTCTTGTCTTGTTTTGTCTTGTTTTGTCTTGTCTTGTCTTGTCTTGTCTTGTCTTGTCTTGTCTTGTTTTATGTTGTCATGTAATGTCATGTCGTGTGTTGTGTTGTTTTGTCTTATCTTGCCTTGTCTTGTGATGTCATGTCATGTCGTGTGCTGTGTTGTTTTGTCTTGTCATGTCTTGTCTTGTTTTGTCTTGTCTTGTCTTGTTTTATGTTGTCATGTAATGTCATGTCGTGTGTTGTGTTGTTTTGTCTTGTCTTGTCTTGTCTTGTCTTGTCTTGTCTTGTCTTGTCTTGTCTTGTCTTGTCTTGTCTTGTGATGTCATGTCATGTCGTGTGTTGTGTTGTTTTGTCTTGTCTTGTTTTGTCTTGTCATGCCTTGTCTTGTCTTGTCTTGTCTTGTCTTGTCTTGTCTTGTCTTGTCTTGTCTTGTCTTGTCTTGTCTTGTCTTGTCTTGTCTTGTCTTGTCTTGTCTTGTCTTGTCTTGTCTTGTCTTGTCTTGTCTTGTCTTGTCTTGTCTTGTCTTGTCTTGTCTTGTCTTGTCATGTCGTGTGTTGTGTTGTTTTGTCTTGTCTTGTTTTGTCTTGTTTTGTCTTGTTTTGTCTTGTCTTGTCTTGTCTTGTCTTGTTTTATGTTGTCATGTAATGTCAAGTCGTGTGTTGTGTTGTTTTGTCTTATCTTGTCTTGTCTTGTCTTGTCTTGTGATGTCATGTCATGTCGTGTGCTGTGTTGTTTTGTCTTGTCATGTCTTGTCTTGTTTTGTCTTGTCTTGTCTTGTTTTATGTTGTCATGTAATGAGATGTCATGTGTTGTGTTGTTTTGTCTTGTCTTGTCTTCTCTTGTCTTGTCTTGTCTTGTCATGTCGTGTGTTGTGTTGTTTTGTCTTGTCATGTCTTATATTGTCTTGTCTTGTCTTGTCTTGTCTTGTCTTGTCTTGTTTTTCTTGTTTTGTCTTGTCTTGTCTTGTTTTGTCATGTAATGTCATGTCGTGTGTTGTGTTGTTTTGTCTTGTCTTGTGTTGTTTTGTCGTGTCTTGTCTTGTCTTGTCTTGTGTTGTCTTGTGTTGTCTTGTCTTGTCCTGTCTTGTCTTGTCTTGTCATGTCTTGTCTTGTCTTGTCTTGTCTTGCCTTGTCTTGTCTTGTCTTGTCTTGTCCTGTCCTGACGTGTGTTGTGTTGTTTTGTCTTGTCTTGCTTTGTCTTGTCATGTCTTATCTTGTCTTGTCTTGTCTTGTCTTGTGATGTCATGTCATGTCGTGTGTTGTGTTGTTTTGTCTTGTCTTGTCTTGTCTTGTCTTGTCTTGTGATGTCATGTCATGTCGTGTGTTGTGTTGTCTTGTCTTGCCTTGTCTTGTCTTGTCTTGTCTTGTCCTGTCCTGACGTGTGTTGTGTTGTCTTGTCTTGCTTTGTCTTGTCATGTCTTATCTTGTCTTGTCTTGTCTTGTCTTGTCTTGTCTTGTCTTGTCTTGTCTTGTCTTGTCTTGTCTTGTCTTGTCTTGTCTTGTCTTGTCTTGTCTTGTCTTGTCTTGTCTTGTCTTGTCTTGTCTTGTCTTGTCTTGTCTTGTCTTGTATTGTCTTGTCTTGTCTTGTCTTGTCTTGTCTTGTCTTGTCTTGTCTTGTCTTGTCTTGTCTTGTCTTGTCTTGTCTTGTCTTGTCTTGTCTTGTCTTGTCTTGTCTTGTCTTGTCCTGTCTTGTCCTGTCCTGACGTGTGTTGTGTTGTTTTGTCTTGTCTTGTGTTGTTTTGTCGTGTCATGTCTTGTCTTGTCTTGTCTTGTCTTGTCTTGTCTTGTCTTGTCCTGTCCTGTCGTGTGTTGTGTTGTTTTGTCTTGTCTTGTCATGTCGTGTGTTGTCTTGTCTTGTTTTGTCTTGTCATGTCTTATATTGTCTTGTCTTGTCTTGTCATGTCATGTCATGTCATGTCGTGTGTTGTGTTGTTTTGTCTTGTCTTGTTTTGTCTTGTCATGTCTTGTCTTGTCTTGTCTTGCCTTGTCTTGTCATGTCTTGTCTTGTCTTGTCTTGTCTTGTCTTGTATTGTCTTGTCTTGTTTTGTCTTGTCTTGTCATGTCATGTCATGTCATGTCATGTCTTGTCTTGTCTTGTCTTGTCTTGTCTTGTCTTGTATTGTCTTGTCTTGTCTTGTCTTGTCTTGCCTTGTCTTGCCTTGTCTTGTATTGTCTTGTCTTGTCTTGTCCTGTCCTGACGTGTGTTGTCTTGTCTTGTCTTGTCTTGTCTTGTCTTGTCTTGTCTTGTCTTGTCATGTCATGTCATGTCATGTCGTGTGTTGTGTTGTTTTGTCTTGTCTTGTTTTGTCTTGTCTTGTCTTGTCTTGCCTTGTCTTGTCATGTCTTGTCTTGTCTTGTCTTGTCTTGTCTTGTATTGTCTTGTCTTGTTTTGTCTTGTCTTGTCATGTCATGTCATGTCATGTCATGTCTTGTCTTGTCTTGTCTTGTCTTGTCTTGTCTTGTATTGTCTTGTCTTGTCTTGTCTTGTCTTGCCTTGTCTTGCCTTGTCTTGTCTTGTCTTGTCTTGTCTTGTCTTGTCTTGTCTTGTCTTGTCTTGTCTTGTCTTGTCTTGTCTTGTCTTGTCTTGTCTTGTCTTGTCTTGTCTTGTCTTGTCTTGTCTTGTCTTGTCTTGTCTTGTCTTGTCTTGTCTTGTCTTGTCTTGTCTTGTCTTGTCTTGTCTTGTCTTGTCCTGTCTTGGCCTGTCCTGACGTGTGTTGTGTTGTTTTGTCTTGTCTTGTTTTGTCTTGTTTTGTCTTGCTTTGTCTTGTCATGTCTTGTCCTGTCCTGTCGTGTGTTGTGTTGTTTTGTCTTGTCTTGTGTTGTTTTGTCGTGTCATGTCTTGTCTTGTCTTGTCTTGTCTTGTCTTGTCTTGTCTTGTCCTGTCCTGTCGTGTGTTGTGTTGTTTTGTCTTGTCTTGTCATGTCGTGTATTGTCTTGTCTTGTCTTGTCATGTCTTATATTGTCTTGTCTTGTCTTGTCATGTCATGTCATGTCATGTCGTGTGTTGTGTTGTGTTGTTTTGTCTTGTCTTGTTTTGTCTTGTCATGTCTTGTCATGTCTTGTCTTGTCTTGTCTTGTCTTGTCTTGTCTTGTCTTGTCTTGTCTTGTCTTGTCTTGTCTTGTCTTGTCTTGTCTTGTCTTGTCTTGTCTTGTCTTGTCTTGTCTTGTCTTGTCTTGTCTTGTCTTGTCTTGTCTTGTCTTGTCTTGTCTTGTCTTGTCTTGTCTTGTCTTGTCTTGTCTTGTCTTGTCTTGTCTTGTCTTGTCTTGTCTTGTCTTGTCTTGTCTTGTCTTGTCTTGTCTTGTCTTGTCTTGTCTTGTCTTGTCTTGTCTTGTCTTGTCTTGTCTTGTCTTGTCTTGTCTTGTCTTGTCTTGTCTTGTGTTGTTTTGTCTTGTCTTGTTTTGTCTTGTCTTGTTTTGTCTTGTTTTGTCTTGTCTTGTCTTGTCTTGTCTTGTCTTGTTTTATGTTGTCATGTAATGTCATGTCGTGTGTTGTGTTGTTTTGTCTTATCTTGCCTTGTCTTGTGATGTCATGTCATGTCGTGTGCTGTGTTGTTTTGTCTTGTCATGTCTTGTCTTGTTTTGTCTTGTCTTGTCTTGTTTTATGTTGTCATGTAATGTCATGTCGTGTGTTGTGTTGTTTTGTCTTGTCTTGTCTTGTCTTGTGATGTCATGTCATGTCGCGTGTTGTGTTGTTTTGTCTTGTCTTGTTTTGTCTTGTCATGCCTTGTCTTGTCTTGTCTTGTCTTGTCTTGTCTTGTCTTGTCTTGTCTTGTCTTGTCTTGTCTTGTCTTGTCTTGTCTTGTCTTGTCATGTCGTGTGTTGTGTTGTTTTGTCTTGTCATGTCTTATATTGTCTTGTCTTGTGATGTCATGTCATGTCGTGTGTTGTGTTGTTTTGTCTTGTCTTGTTTTGTCTTGTCATGCCTTGTCTTGTCTTGTCTTGTCTTGTCTTGTCTTGTCTTGTCTTGTCTTGTCTTGTCTTGTCTTGTCTTGTCATGTCGTGTGTTGTGTTGTTTTGTCTTGTCATGTCTTATATTGTCTTGTCTTGTCTTGTCATGTCGTGTGTTGTGTTGTGTTGTTTTGTCTTGTCTTGTCTTGTCTTGTCTTGTCTTGTCTTGTCTTGTCTTGTCTTGTCTTGTCTTGTCTTGTCTTGTCTTGTCTTGTCTTGTCTTGTCTTGTCTTGTCTTGTCTTGTCTTGTCTTGTCTTGTCTTGTCTTGTCTTGTCTTGTCTTGTCTTGTCTTGTCTTGTCTTGTCTTGTCTTGTCTTGTCTTGTCTTGTCTTGTCTTTTCTTGTCCTGCCCTGTCTTGTCTTGTCTTGTTTTGTCTTGTCATGTCTTATCTTGTCTTGTCTTGTCTTGTCGTATCTTGTCTTGTCTTGTCTTGTCTTGTCTTGTCTTGTCTTGTCGTGTGTTGTCTTGTCTTGACTTGTCTTGTCTTGTCTGGTCTTGTCTTGTCTTGTCTTGTCTTGTCCTGTCTTGTCTTGTCTTGTCTTGTCTTGTCATGTCTTGTCTTGTTTTGTCTTGCCTTGTCTTGTCTTGTCTTGTTTTATGTTGTCATGTAATGTCATGTTGTGTGTTGTGTTGTTTTGTCTTATCTTGTCTTGTCTTGTCTTGTCTTGTGATGTCATGTCGTGTGCTGTGTTGTTTTGTCTTGTCATGTCTTGTCTTGTTTTGTCTTGTCTTGTCTTGTTTTATGTTGTCATGTAATGTCATGTCATGTGTTGTGTTGTTTTGTCTTGTCTTGTCTTCTCTTGTCTTGTCTTGTCTTGTCATGTCGTGTGTTGTGTTGTTTTGTCTTGTCATGTCTTATATTGTCTTGTCTTGTCTTGTCTTGTCTTGTCTTGTCTTGTCTTGTCTTGTCTTGTTTTTCTTGTTTTGTCTTGTCTTGTCTTGTCTTGTTTTGTCATGTAATGTCATGTCGTGTGTTGTGTTGTTTTGTCTTGTCTTGTGTTGTTTTGTCGTGTCTTGTCTTGTCTTGTCTTGTCTTGTGTTGTCTTGTGTTGTCTTGTGTTGTCTTGTCTTGTCTTGTCTTGTCTTGTCTTGTCTTGTCATGTCTTGTCTTGTCTTGTCTTGCCTTGTCTTGTCTTGTCTTGTCTTGTCTTGTCCGGTCCTGACGTGTGTTGTGTTGTTTTGTCTTGTCTTGCTTTGTCTTGTCATGTCTTATATTGTCTTGTCTTGTCTTGTCATGTCGTGTGTTGTGTTGTGTTGTTTTGTCTTGTCTTGTCTTGTCTTGTCTTGTCTTGCCTTGTCTTGTCTTGTCTTGTCTTGTCTTGTCTTTTCATGTCTTGTGATGTCATGTCATGTCGTGTGGTGTGTTGTTTTGTCTTGTCATGTCATGTCTTGTCTTGCCTTGTGTCTTGTCATGTCTTGTCTTGTCTTGTCTTGTCTTGTCATGTCTTGTCTTGTCTTGTCTTGTCTTGTCTTGTCTTGTCTTGTCTTGTCTTGTCTTGTCTTGTCTTGTCTTGTCTTGTCTTGTCTTGTTTTTCTTGTTTTGTCTTGTCTTGTCTTGTCTTGTTTTGTCATGTAATGTCATGTCGTGTGTTGTGTTGTTTTGTCTTGTCTTGTGTTGTTTTGTCGTGTCTTGTCTTGTCTTGTCTTGTCTTGTGTTGTCTTGTGTTGTCTTGTGTTGTCTTGTGTTGTCTTGTCTTGTCCTGTCTTGTCTTGTCTTGTCTTGTCTTGTCTTGTCTTGTCTTGTCTTGTCTTGTCTTGTCTTGTCTTGTCTTGTCTTGTCTTGTCTTGTCTTGTCTTGTCTTGTCTTGTCTTGTCTTGTTTTGTCTTGTTTTGTCTTGTCTTGTCTTGTCTTGTCTTGTCTTGTCTTGTCTTGTCTTGTCTTGTCTTGTCTTGTCTTGTCTTGTCTTGTCTTGTCTTGTCTTGTCTTGTCTTGTCTTGTCTTGTCTTGTCTTGTCTTGTCTTGTCTTGTCTTGTCTTGTCTTGTCTTGTCTTGTCTTGTCTTGTCTTGTCTTGTCTTGTCTTGTCTTGTCTTGTCTTGTCTTGTCTTGTCTTGTCTTGTCTTGTCTTGTCTTGTCTTGTCTTGTCTTGTCTTGTCTTGTCTTGTCTTGTCTTGTCTTGTCTTGTCTTGTCTTGTCTTGTCTTGTCTTGTCTTGTCTTGTCTTGTCTTGTCTTGTCTTGTCTTGTCTTGTCTTGTCTTGTCTTGTCTTGTCTTGTCTTGTCTTGTCTTGTCTTGTCTTGTCTTGTCTTGTCTTGTCTTGTCTTGTCTTGTCTTGTCTTGTCTTGTCTTGTCTTGTCTTGTCTTGTCTTGTCTTGTCTTGTCTTGTCTTGTCTTGTCTTGTCTTGTCTTGTCTTGTCTTGTCTTGTCTTGTCTTGTCTTGTCTTGTCTTGTCTTGTCTTGTCTTGTCTTGTCTTGTCTTGTCTTGTCTTGTCTTGTGTTGTTTTGTCTTGTCTTGTTTTGTCTTGTCTTGTTTTGTCTTGTTTTGTCTTGTCTTGTCTTGTCTTGTCTTGTCTTGTCTTGTCTTGTTTTATGTTGTCATGTAATGTCATGTCGTGTGTTGTGTTGTTTTGTCTTATCTTGCCTTGTCTTGTGATGTCATGTCATGTCGTGTGCTGTGTTGTTTTGTCTTGTCATGTCTTGTCTTGTTTTGTCTTGTCTTGTCTTGTTTTATGTTGTCATGTAATGTCATGTCGTGTGTTGTGTTGTTTTGTCTTGTCTTGTCTTGTCTTGTCTTGTCTTGTCTTGTCTTGTCTTGTCTTGTCTTGTCTTGTCTTGTGATGTCATGTCATGTCGTGTGTTGTGTTGTTTTGTCTTGTCTTGTTTTGTCTTGTCATGCCTTGTCTTGTCTTGTCTTGTCTTGTCTTGTCTTGTCTTGTCTTGTCTTGTCTTGTCTTGTCTTGTCTTGTCTTGTCTTGTCTTGTCTTGTCTTGTCTTGTCTTGTCTTGTCTTGTCTTGTCTTGTCTTGTCTTGTCTTGTCTTGTCTTGTCTTGTCTTGTCTTGTCTTGTCTTGTCATGTCGTGTGTTGTGTTGTTTTGTCTTGTCTTGTTTTGTCTTGTTTTGTCTTGTTTTGTCTTGTCTTGTCTTGTCTTGTCTTGTTTTATGTTGTCATGTAATGTCAAGTCGTGTGTTGTGTTGTTTTGTCTTATCTTGTCTTGTCTTGTCTTGTCTTGTGATGTCATGTCATGTCGTGTGCTGTGTTGTTTTGTCTTGTCATGTCTTGTCTTGTTTTGTCTTGTCTTGTCTTGTTTTATGTTGTCATGTAATGAGATGTCATGTGTTGTGTTGTTTTGTCTTGTCTTGTCTTCTCTTGTCTTGTCTTGTCTTGTCATGTCGTGTGTTGTGTTGTTTTGTCTTGTCATGTCTTATATTGTCTTGTCTTGTCTTGTCTTGTCTTGTCTTGTCTTGTTTTTCTTGTTTTGTCTTGTCTTGTCTTGTTTTGTCATGTAATGTCATGTCGTGTGTTGTGTTGTTTTGTCTTGTCTTGTGTTGTTTTGTCGTGTCTTGTCTTGTCTTGTCTTGTGTTGTCTTGTGTTGTCTTGTCTTGTCCTGTCTTGTCTTGTCTTGTCATGTCTTGTCTTGTCTTGTCTTGTCTTGCCTTGTCTTGTCTTGTCTTGTCTTGTCCTGTCCTGACGTGTGTTGTGTTGTTTTGTCTTGTCTTGCTTTGTCTTGTCATGTCTTATCTTGTCTTGTCTTGTCTTGTCTTGTGATGTCATGTCATGTCGTGTGTTGTGTTGTTTTGTCTTGTCTTGTCTTGTCTTGTCTTGTCTTGTGATGTCATGTCATGTCGTGTGTTGTGTTGTCTTGTCTTGCCTTGTCTTGTCTTGTCTTGTCTTGTCCTGTCCTGACGTGTGTTGTGTTGTCTTGTCTTGCTTTGTCTTGTCATGTCTTATCTTGTCTTGTCTTGTCTTGTCTTGTCTTGTCTTGTCTTGTCTTGTCTTGTCTTGTCTTGTCTTGTCTTGTCTTGTCTTGTCTTGTCTTGTCTTGTCTTGTCTTGTCTTGTCTTGTCTTGTCTTGTCTTGTCTTGTCTTGTATTGTCTTGTCTTGTCTTGTCTTGTCTTGTCTTGTCTTGTCTTGTCTTGTCTTGTCTTGTCTTGTCTTGTCTTGTCTTGTCTTGTCTTGTCTTGTCTTGTCTTGTCTTGTCTTGTCCTGTCTTGTCCTGTCCTGACGTGTGTTGTGTTGTTTTGTCTTGTCTTGTGTTGTTTTGTCGTGTCATGTCTTGTCTTGTCTTGTCTTGTCTTGTCTTGTCTTGTCTTGTCCTGTCCTGTCGTGTGTTGTGTTGTTTTGTCTTGTCTTGTCATGTCGTGTGTTGTCTTGTCTTGTTTTGTCTTGTCATGTCTTATATTGTCTTGTCTTGTCTTGTCATGTCATGTCATGTCATGTCGTGTGTTGTGTTGTTTTGTCTTGTCTTGTTTTGTCTTGTCATGTCTTGTCTTGTCTTGTCTTGCCTTGTCTTGTCATGTCTTGTCTTGTCTTGTCTTGTCTTGTCTTGTATTGTCTTGTCTTGTTTTGTCTTGTCTTGTCATGTCATGTCATGTCATGTCATGTCTTGTCTTGTCTTGTCTTGTCTTGTCTTGTCTTGTATTGTCTTGTCTTGTCTTGTCTTGTCTTGCCTTGTCTTGCCTTGTCTTGTATTGTCTTGTCTTGTCTTGTCCTGTCCTGACGTGTGTTGTGTTGTTTTGTCTTGTCTTGCTTTGTCTTGTCATGTCTTATCTTGTCTTGTCTTGTCTTGTCTTGCCTTGTCTTGCCTTGTCTTGTATTGTCTTGTCTTGTCTTGTCCTGTCCTGACGTGTGTTGTGTTGTTTTGTCTTGTCTTGCTTTGTCTTGTCATGTCTTATCTTGTCTTGTCTTGTCTTGTCTTGTGATGTCATGTCATGTCGTGTGTTGTCTTGTCTTGTCTTGTCTTGTCTTGTCTTGTCTTGTCTTGTCTTGTCTTGTCTTGTCTTGCCTTGTCTTGTCTTGTCTTGTCTTGTCATGTCTTGTCTTGTCTTGTCTTGTCTTGTCTTGTCTTGTCTTGTCTTGTCTTGTCTTGTCTTGTCTTGTCTTGTCTTGCCTTGTCTTGTCTTGCCTTGTCTTGTCATGTCGTGTGTTGTGTTGTTTTGTCTTGTCTTGACTTGTCTTGTCTTGTCTGGTCTTGTCTTGTCTTGTCTTGTCTTGTCCTGTCCTGTCTTGTCTTGTCTTCTCGTTTCCTGTCCTGACGTTTGTTGTGTTGTTTTGTCTTGTCTTGTTTTGTCTTGTTTTGTCTTGTCTTGTCTTGTCTTGTCTTGTCTTGTCTTGTCTTGTCTTGTTTTATGTTGTCATGTAATGTCAAGTCGTGTGTTGTGTTGTTTTGTCTTATCTTGTCTTGTCTTGTGATGTCATGTCATGTCGTGTGCTGTGTTGTTTTGTCTTGTCATGTCTTGTCTTGTTTTGTCTTGTCTTGTCTTGTTTTATGTTGTCATGTAATGTCATGTCATGTGTTGTGTTGTTTTGTCTTGTCTTGTCTTCTCTTGTCTTGTCTTGTCTTGTCATGTCGTGTGTTGTGTTGTTTTGTCTTGTCTTGTCTTGTCTTGTGTTGTCTTGTGTTGTCTTGTGTTGTCTTGTCTTGTCCTGTCTTGTCTTGTCTTGTCTTGTCATGTCTTGTCTTGTCTTGTCTTGCCTTGTCTTGTCTTGTCTTGTCTTGTCTTGTCCGGTCCTGACGTGTGTTGTGTTGTTTTGTCTTGTCTTGCTTTGTCTTGTCATGTCTTATATTGTCTTGTCTTGTCTTGTCATGTCGTGTGTTGTGTTGTGTTGTTTTGTCTTGTCTTGTCTTGTCTTGTCTTGTCTTGTCTTGTCTTGTCTTGTCTTGTCTTGTCTTGTCTTGTCTTGTCTTGTCTTGTCTTGTCTTGTCTTGTCTTGTCTTGTCTTGTCTTGTCTTGTCTTGTCTTGTCTTGTGATGTCATGTCATGTCGTGTGTTGTGTTGTTTTGTCTTGTCTTGTTTTGTCTTGTCATGCCTTGTCTTGTCTTGTCTTGTCTTGTCTTGTCTTGTCTTGTCTTGTCTTGTCTTGTCTTGTCTTGTCTTGTCTTGTCTTGTCTTGTCTTGTTTTGTCTTGTTTTGTCTTGTTTTGTCTTGTCTTGTCTTGTCTTGTCTTGTCTTGTCTTGTCTTGTCTTGTCTTGTCTTGTCTTGTCTTGTCTTGTCTTGTCTTGTCTTGTCTTGTCTTGTCTTGTCTTGTCTTGTCTTGTCTTGTCTTGTCTTGTCTTGTCTTGTCTTGTCTTGTCTTGTCTTGTCTTGTCTTGTCTTGTCTTGTCTTGTCTTGTCTTGTCTTGTCTTGTCTTGTCTTGTCTTGTCTTGTCTTGTCTTGTCTTGTCTTGTCTTGTCTTGTCTTGTCTTGTCTTGTCTTGTCTTGTCTTGTCTTGTCTTGTCTTGTCTTGTCTTGTCTTGTCTTGTCTTGTCTTGTCTTGTCTTGTCTTGTCTTGTCTTGTCTTGTCTTGTCTTGTCTTGTCTTGTCTTGTCTTGTCTTGTCTTGTCTTGTCTTGTCTTGTCTTGTCTTGTCTTGTCTTGTCTTGTCTTGTCTTGTCTTGTCTTGTCTTGTCTTGTCTTGTCTTGTCTTGTCTTGTCTTGTCTTGTCTTGTCTTGTCTTGTCTTGTCTTGTCTTGTCTTGTCTTGTCTTGTCTTGTCTTGTCTTGTCTTGTCTTGTCTTGTCTTGTCTTGTCTTGTCTTGTCTTGTCTTGTCTTGTGTTGTTTTGTCTTGTCTTGTTTTGTCTTGTCTTGTTTTGTCTTGTTTTGTCTTGTCTTGTCTTGTCTTGTCTTGTCTTGTCTTGTTTTATGTTGTCATGTAATGTCATGTCGTGTGTTGTGTTGTTTTGTCTTATCTTGCCTTGTCTTGTGATGTCATGTCATGTCGTGTGCTGTGCTGTTTTGTTTTCATGTCTTGTCTTGTTTTGTCTTGTCTTGTCTTGTTTTATGTTGTCATGTAATGTCATGTCGTGTGTTGTGTTGTTTTGTCTTGTCTTGTCTTGTCTTGTCTTGTCTTGTCTTGTCTTGTGATGTCATGTCATGTCGTGTGTTGTGTTGTTTTGTCTTGTCTTGTTTTGTCTTGTCATGCCTTGTCTTGTCTTGTCTTGTCTTGTCTTGTCTTGTCTTGTCTTGTCTTGTCTTGTCTTGTCTTGTCTTGTCTTGTCTTGTCTTGTCTTGTCTTGTCTTGTCTTGTCTTGTCTTGTCTTGTCTTGTCTTGTCTTGTCTTGTCTTGTCTTGTCTTGTCTTGTCTTGTCATGTCGTGTGTTGTGTTGTTTTGTCTTGTCTTGTTTTGTCTTGTTTTGTCTTGTTTTGTCTTGTTTTGTCTTGTCTTGTCTTGTCTTGTCTTGTCTTGTTTTATGTTGTCATGTAATGTCAAGTCGTGTGTTGTGTTGTTTTGTCTTATCTTGTCTTGTCTTGTCTTGTCTTGTGATGTCATGTCATGTCGTGTGCTGTGTTGTTTTGTCTTGTCATGTCTTGTCTTGTTTTGTCTTGTCTTGTCTTGTTTTATGTTGTCATGTAATGAGATGTCATGTGTTGTGTTGTTTTGTCTTGTCTTGTCTTGTCTTGTCTTGTCTTGTCTTGTCTTGTCTTGTGTTGTCTTGT
Organism: Zeugodacus cucurbitae; assembly: GCF_028554725.1. Lineage (NCBI taxonomy): Eukaryota > Metazoa > Arthropoda > Insecta > Diptera > Tephritidae > Zeugodacus > Zeugodacus cucurbitae. The sequence goes on along the minus strand of NC_071672.1, from coordinate 20,686,367 downwards.
GTTGTCTTGTCTTGTCCTGTCTTGTCTTGTCTTGTCATGTCATGTCGTGTGCTGTGTTGTTTTGTCTTGTCATGTCTTGTCTTGTTTTGTCTTGTCTTGTCTTGTGTTGTCTTGTCTTGTCTTGTCTTGTCTTGTCTTGTCTTGTCTTGTCTTGTCTTGTCATGTCGTGTGTTGTTTTGTCGTGTCATGTCTTGTCTTGTCTTGTCTTGTCTTGTCTTGTCCTGTCCTGTCGTGTGTTGTGTTGTTTTGTCTTGTCTTGTCATGTCGTGTGTTGTCTTGTCTTGTTTTGTCTTGTCATGTCTTGTCTTGTTTTGTCTTGTCTTGTCTTGTCTTGTCTTGTCATGTCATGTCATGTCTTGTCATGTCTTGTCTTGTCTTGTCTTGTCTTGTCTTGTCATGTCTTGTCTTGTCTTGTCTTGTCTTGTCTTGTCTTGTATTGTCTTGTCTTGTCTTGTCTTGTCTTGCCTTGTCTTGCCTTGTCTTGTATTGTCTTGTCTTGTCTTGTCCTGTCCTGACGTGTGTTGTGTTGTTTTGTCTTGTCTTGCTTTGTCTTGTCATGTCTTATCTTGTCTTGTCTTGTCTTGTCTTGTCTTGTGATGTCATGTCATGTCGTGTGCTGTGTTGTTTTGTCTTGTCATGTCTTGTCTTGTTTTGTCTTGTCTTGTCTTGTTTTATGTTGTCATGTAATGAGATGTCATGTGTTGTGTTGTTTTGTCTTGTCTTGTCTTGTCTTGTCTTGTCTTGTCTTGTCTTGTCTTGTGTTGTCTTGTGTTGTCTTGTCTTGTCCTGTCTTGTCTTGTCTTGTCATGTCATGTCGTGTGCTGTGTTGTTTTGTCTTGTCATGTCTTGTCTTGTTTTGTCTTGTCTTGTCTTGTCTTGTCTTGTCATGTCATGTCATGTCTTGTCATGTCTTGTCTTGTCTTGTCTTGTCTTGTCTTGTCATGTCTTGTCTTGTCTTGTCTTGTCTTGTCTTGTCTTGTATTGTCTTGTCTTGTCTTGTCTTGTCTTGCCTTGTCTTGCCTTGTCTTGTATTGTCTTGTCTTGTCTTGTCCTGTCCTGACGTGTGTTGTGTTGTTTTGTCTTGTCTTGCTTTGTCTTGTCATGTCCTATCTTGTCTTGTCTTGTCTTGTCTTGTCTTGCCTTGTCTTGCCTTGTCTTGTATTGTCTTGTCTTGTCCTGTCCTGACGTGTGTTGTGTTGTTTTGTCTTGTCTTGCTTTGTCTTGTCATGTCTTATCTTGTCTTGTCTTGTCTTGTCTTGTGATGTCATGTCATGTCGTGTGTTGTCTTGTCTTGTCTTGTCTTGTCTTGTCTTGTCTTGTCTTGTCTTGTCTTGTCTTGTCTTGTCTTGTCTTGTCTTGTCTTGTCTTGTCTTGTCTTGCCTTGTCTTGTCTTGTCTTGTCTTGTCTTGTCATGTCTTGTCTTGTCTTGTCTTGTCTTGTCTTGTCTTGTCTTGTCTTGTCTTGTCTTGTCTTGTCTTGTCTTGCCTTGTCTTGTCTTGCCTTGTCTTGTCATGTCGTGTGTTGTGTTGTTTTGTCTTGTCTTGACTTGTCTTGTCTTGTCTGGTCTTGTCTTGTCTTGTCTTGTCTTGTCCTGTCTTGTCTTGTCTTCTCGTGTCCTGTCCTGACGTTTGTTGTGTTGTTTTGTCTTGTCTTGTTTTGTCTTGTTTTGTCTTGTATTGTCTTGTCTTGTCTTGTCTTGTCTTGTTTTATGTTGTCATGTAATGTCAAGTCGTGTGTTGTGTTGTTTTGTCTTATCTTGTCTTGTCTTGTGATGTCATGTCATGTCGTGTGCTGTGTTGTTTTGTCTTGTCATGTCTTGTCTTGTTTTGTCTTGTCTTGTCTTGTTTTATGTTGTCATGTAATGTCATGTCATGTGTTGTGTTGTTTTGTCTTGTCTTGTCTTCTCTTGTCTTGTCTTGTCTTGTCATGTCGTGTGTTGTGTTGTTTTGTCTTGTCTTGTCTTGTCTTGTCTTGTCTTGTGTTGTCTTGTGTTGTCTTGTGTTGTCTTGTCTTGTCCTGTCTTGTCTTGTCTTGTCTTGTCATGTCTTGTCTTGTCTTGTCTTGCCTTGTCTTGTCTTGTCTTGTCTTGTCTTGTCTTGTCTTGTCTTGTCTTGTCTTGTCTTGTCTTGTCTTGTCTTGTCTTGTCTTGTCTTGTCTTGTCTTGTCTTGTCTTGTCTTGTCTTGTCTTGTCTTGTCTTGTCTTGTCTTGTCTTGTCTTGTCTTGTCTTGTCTTGTCTTGTCTTGTCTTGTCTTGTCTTGTCTTGTCTTGTCTTGTCTTGTCTTGTCTTGTCTTGTCTTGTCTTGTCTTGTCTTGTCTTGTCTTGTCTTGTCTTGTCTTGTCTTGTCTTGTCTTGTCTTGTCTTGTCTTGTCTTGTCTTGTCTTGTCTTGTCTTGTCTTGTCTTGTCTTGTCTTGTCTTGTCTTGTCTTGTCTTGTCTTGTCTTGTCTTGTCTTGTCTTGTCTTGTCTTGTCTTGTCTTGTCTTGTCTTGTCTTGTCTTGTCTTGTCTTGTCTTGTCTTGTCTTGTCTTGTCTTGTCTTGTCTTGTCTTGTCTTGTCTTGTCTTGTCTTGTCTTGTCTTGTCTTGTCTTGTCTTGTCTTGTCTTGTCTTGTCTTGTCTTGTCTTGTCTTGTCTTGTCTTGTCTTGTCTTGTCTTGTCTTGTCTTGTCTTGTCTTGTGTTGTTTTGTCTTGTCTTGTTTTGTCTTGTCTTGTTTTGTCTTGTTTTGTCTTGTCTTGTCTTGTCTTGTCTTGTCTTGTTTTATGTTGTCATGTAATGTCATGTCGTGTGTTGTGTTGTTTTGTCTTATCTTGCCTTGTCTTGTGATGTCATGTCATGTCGTGTGCTGTGTTGTTTTGTCTTGTCATGTCTTGTCTTGTTTTGTCTTGTCTTGTCTTGTTTTATGTTGTCATGTAATGTCATGTCGTGTGTTGTGTTGTTTTGTCTTGTCTTGTCTTGTCTTGTCTTGTCTTGTCTTGTCTTGTCTTGTCTTGTCTTGTCTTGTCTTGTCTTGTCTTGTGATGTCATGTCATGTCGTGTGTTGTGTTGTTTTGTCTTGTCTTGTTTTGTCTTGTCATGCCTTGTCTTGTCTTGTCTTGTCTTGTCTTGTCTTGTCTTGTCTTGTCTTGTCTTGTCTTGTCTTGTCTTGTCTTGTCTTGTCTTGTCTTGTCTTGTCTTGTCTTGTCTTGTCTTGTCTTGTCTTGTCTTGTCTTGTCATGTGGTGTGTTGTGTTGTTTTGTCTTGTCTTGTCATGTCGTGTGTTGTGTTGTTTTGTCTTGTCTTGTTTTGTCTTGTTTTGTCTTGTTTTGTCTTGTCTTGTCTTGTCTTGTCTTGTTTTATGTTGTCATGTAATGTCAAGTCGTGTGTTGTGTTGTTTTGTCTTATCTTGTCTTGTCTTGTCTTGTCTTGTGATGTCATGTCATGTCGTGTGCTGTGTTGTTTTGTCTTGTCATGTCTTGTCTTGTTTTGTCTTGTCTTGTCTTGTTTTATGTTGTCATGTAATGAGATGTCATGTGTTGTGTTGTTTTGTCTTGTCTTGTCTTCTCTTGTCTTGTCTTGTCTTGTCATGTCGTGTGTTGTGTTGTTTTGTCTTGTCATGTCTTATATTGTCTTGTCTTGTCTTGTCTTGTCTTGTCTTGTCTTGTTTTTCTTGTTTTGTCTTGTCTTGTCTTGTTTTGTCATGTAATGTCATGTCGTGTGTTGTGTTGTTTTGTCTTGTCTTGTGTTGTTTTGTCGTGTCTTGTCTTGTCTTGTCTTGTCTTGTCTTGTCTTGTCTTGTGTTGTCTTGTGTTGTCTTGTCTTGTCCTGTCTTGTCTTGTCTTGTCATGTCTTGTCTTGTCTTGCCTTGCCTTGTCTTGTCTTGTCTTGTCTTGTCCTGTCCTGACGTGTGTTGTGTTGTTTTGTCTTGTCTTGCTTTGTCTTGTCATGTCTTATCTTGTCTTGTCTTGTCTTGTCTTGTGATGTCATGTCATGTCGTGTGTTGTGTTGTTTTGTCTTGTCTTGTCTTGTCTTGTCTTGTCTTGTGATGACATGTCATGTCGTGTGTTGTGTTGTCTTGTCTTGCCTTGTCTTGTCTTGTCTTGTCTTGTCCTGTCCTGACGTGTGTTGTGTTGTCTTGTCTTGCTTTGTCTTGTCATGTCTTATCTTGTCTTGTCTTGTCTTGTCTTGTCTTGTCTTGTCTTGTCTTGTCTTGTCTTGTCTTGTCTTGTCTTGTCTTGTCTTGTCTTGTCTTGTCTTGTCTTGTCTTGTCTTGTCTTGTCTTGTCTTGTCTTGTCTTGTCTTGTCTTGTCTTGTCTTGTCTTGTATTGTCTTGTCTTGTCTTGTCTTGTCTTGTCTTGTCTTGTCTTGTCTTGTCTTGTCTTGTCTTGTCTTGTCTTGTCTTGTCTTGTCTTGTCTTGTCTTGTCTTGTCTTGTCTTGTCTTGTCTTGTCTTGTCTTGTCTTGTCTTGTCTTGTCTTGTCCTGTCTTGTCCTGTCCTGACGTGTGTTGTGTTGTGTTGTCTTGTCTTGTTTTGTCTTGTTTTGTCTTGCTTTGTCTTGTCATGTCTTGTCTTGTCTTGTCCTGTCCTGTCGTGTGTTGTGTTGTTTTGTCTTGTCTTGTGTTGTTTTGTCGTGTCATGTCTTGTCTTGTCTTGTCTTGTCTTGTCTTGTCTTGTCTTGTCTTGTCTTGTCCTGTCCTGTCGTGTGTTGTGTTGTTTTGTCTTGTCTTGTCATGTCGTGTGTTGTCTTGTCTTGTTTTGTCTTGTCATGTCTTATATTGTCTTGTCTTGTCTTGTCATGTCATGTCATGTCATGTCGTGTGTTGTGTTGTTTTGTCTTGTCTTGTTTTGTCTTGTCATGTCTTGTCTTGTCTTGTCTTGCCTTGTCTTGTCATGTCTTGTCTTGTCTTGTCTTGTCTTGTCTTGTATTGTCTTGTCTTGTTTTGTCTTGTCTTGTCTTGTCTTGTCTTGTCATGTCATGTCATGTCATGTCTTGTCTTGTCTTGTCTTGTCTTGTCTTGTCTTGTATTGTCTTGTCTTGTCTTGTCTTGTCTTGCCTTGTCTTGCCTTGTCTTGTATTGTCTTGTCTTGTCTTGTCCTGTCCTGACGTGTGTTGTGTTGTTTTGTCTTGTCTTGCTTTGTCTTGTCATGTCTTATCTTGTCTTGTCTTGTCTTGTCTTGTCTTGCCTTGTCTTGCCTTGTCTTGTATTGTCTTGTCTTGTCTTGTCCTGTCCTGACGTGTGTTGTGTTGTTTTGTCTTGTCTTGCTTTGTCTTGTCATGTCTTATCTTGTCTTGTCTTGTCTTGTCTTGTGATGTCATGTCATGTCGTGTGTTGTCTTGTCTTGTCTTGTCTTGTCTTGTCTTGTCTTGTCTTGCCTTGTCTTGTCTTGTCTTGTCTTGTCATGTCTTGTCTTGTCTTGTCTTGTCTTGTCTTGTCTTGTCTTGTCTTGTCTTGTCTTGTCTTGTCTTGTCTTGTCTTGTCTTGCCTTGCCTTGTCTTGCCTTGTCTTGTCATGTCGTGTGTTGTGTTGTTTTGTCTTGTCTTGACTTGTCTTGTCTTGTCTGGTCTTGTCTTGTCTTGTCTTGTCTTGTCCTGTCTTGTCTTGTCTTGTCTTGTGATGTCATGTCATGTCGTGTGTTGTCTTGTCTTGTCTTGTCTTGTCTTGTCTTGTCTTGTCTTGCCTTGTCTTGTCTTGTCTTGTCTTGTCATGTCTTGTCTTGTCTTGTCTTGTCTTGTCTTGTCTTGTCTTGTCTTGTCTTGTCTTGTCTTGTCTTGTCTTGTCTTGTCTTGCCTTGCCTTGTCTTGCCTTGTCTTGTCATGTCGTGTGTTGTGTTGTTTTGTCTTGTCTTGACTTGTCTTGTCTTGTCTGGTCTTGTCTTGTCTTGTCTTGTCTTGTCCTGTCTTGTCTTGTCTTCTCGTGTCCTGTCCTGACGTTTGTTGTGTTGTTTTGTCTTGTCTTGTTTTGTCTTGTTTTGTCTTGTTTTGTCTTGTATTGTCTTGTCTTGTCTTGTCTTGTCTTGTTTTATGTTGTCATGTAATGTCAAGTCGTGTGTTGTGTTGTTTTGTCTTATCTTGTCTTGTCTTGTGATGTCATGTCATGTCGTGTGCTGTGTTGTTTTGTCTTGTCATGTCTTGTCTTGTTTTGTCTTGTCTTGTCTTGTTTTATGTTGTCATGTAATGTCATGTCATGTGTTGTGTTGTTTTGTCTTGTCTTGTCTTCTCTTGTCTTGTCTTGTCTTGTCATGTCGTGTGTTGTGTTGTTTTGTCTTGTCTTGTCTTGTCTTGTCTTGTCTTGTGTTGTCTTGTGTTGTCTTGTGTTGTCTTGTCTTGTCCTGTCTTGTCTTGTCTTGTCTTGTCATGTCTTGTCTTGTCTTGTCTTGCCTTGTCTTGTCTTGTCTTGTCTTGTCTTGTCTTGTCTTGTCTTGTCTTGTCTTGTCTTGTCTTGTCTTGTCTTGTCTTGTCTTGTCTTGTCTTGTCTTGTCTTGTCTTGTCTTGTCTTGTCTTGTCTTGTCTTGTCTTGTCTTGTCTTGTCTTGTCTTGTCTTGTCTTGTCTTGTCTTGTCTTGTCTTGTCTTGTCTTGTCTTGTCTTGTCTTGTCTTGTCTTGTCTTGTCTTGTCTTGTCTTGCCTTGTCTTGTCTTGTCTTGTCTTGTGTTGTCTTGTGTTGTCTTGTGTTGTCTTGTCTTGTCCTGTCTTGTCTTGTCTTGTCTTGTCATGTCTTGTCTTGTCTTGTCTTGCCTTGTCTTGTCTTGTCTTGTCTTGTCTTGTCTTGTGTTGTCTTGTGTTGTCTTGTGTTGTCTTGTCTTGTCCTGTCTTGTCTTGTCTTGTCTTGTCATGTCTTGTCTTGTCTTGTCTTGTCTTGTCTTGTCTTGTCTTGTCTTGTCTTGTCTTGTCTTGTCTTGTCTTGTCTTGTCTTGTCTTGTCTTGTCTTGTCTTGTCTTGTCTTGTCTTGTCTTGTCTTGTCTTGTCTTGTCTTGTCTTGTCTTGTCTTGTCTTGTCTTGTCTTGTCTTGTCTTGTCTTGTCTTGTCTTGTCTTGCCTTGTCTTGTCTTGTCTTGTCTTGTGTTGTCTTGTGTTGTCTTGTGTTGTCTTGTCTTGTCCTGTCTTGTCTTGCCTTGTCTTGTCTTGTCTTGTCTTGTCTTGTCCGGTCCTGACGTGTGTTGTATTGTTTTGTCTTGTCTTGCTTTGTCTTGTCTTGTCTTGTCATGTCGTGTGTTGTGTTGTTTTGTCTTGTCTTGTCTTGTCTTGTCTTGTCTTGTGTTGTCTTGTGTTGTCTTGTGTTGTCTTGTCTTGTCCTGTCTTGTCTTGTGTTGTCTTGTGTTGTCTTGTGTTGTCTTGTCTTGTCCTGTCTTGTCTTGCCTTGTCTTGTCTTGTCTTGTCTTGTCTTGTCCGGTCCTGACGTGTGTTGTATTGTTTTGTCTTGTCTTGCTTTGTCTTGTCATGTCTTATATTGTCTTGTCTTGTCTTGTCATGTCGTGTGTTGTGTTGTCTTGTCTTGTTTTGTCTTGTTTTGTCTTGTTTTGTCTTGTCTTGTCTTGTCTTGTCTTGTCTTGTGATGTCATGTCATGTCGTGTGTTGTGTTGTTTTGTCTTGTCTTGTTTTGTCTTGTCATGCCTTGTCTTGTCTTGTCTTGTCTTGTCTTGTCTTGTCTTGTCTTGTCTTGTCTTGTCTTGTCTTGTCTTGTCTTGTCTTGTCTTGTCTTGTCTTGTCTTGTCTTGTCTTGTCTTGTCTTGTCTTGTCTTGTCTTGTCTTGTCTTGTCTTGTCTTGTCTTGTCTTGTCTTGTCTTGTCTTGTCTTGTCTTGTCTTGTCTTGTCTTGTCTTGTCTTGTCTTGTCTTGTCTTGTCTTGTCTTGTCTTGTCTTGTCTTGTCTTGTCTTGTCTTGTCTTGTCTTGTCTTGTCTTGTCTTGTCTTGTCTTGTCTTGTCTTGTCTTGTCTTGTCTTGTGTTGTTTTGTCTTGTCTTGTTTTGTCTTGTTTTGTCTTGTTTTGTCTTGTCTTGTGTTGTTTTGTCTTGTCTTGTTTTGTCTTGTTTTGTCTTGTTTTGTCTTGTCTTGTCTTGTCTTGTCTTGTCTTGTCTTGTTTTATGTTGTCATGTAATGTCATGTCGTGTGTTGTGTTGTTTTGTCTTGTCTTGTTTTGTCTTGTCATGCCTTGTCTTGTCTTGTCTTGTCTTGTCTTGTCTTGTCTTGTCTTGTCTTGTCTTGTCTTGTCTTGTCTTGTCTTGTCTTGTCTTGTCTTGTCTTGTCTTGTCTTGTCTTGTCTTGTCTTGTCTTGTCTTGTCTTGTCTTGTCTTGTCTTGTCTTGTCTTGTCTTGTCTTGTCTTGTCTTGTCTTGTCTTGTCTTGTCTTGTCTTGTCTTGTCTTGTCTTGTCTTGTCTTGTCTTGTCTTGTCTTGTCTTGTCTTGTCTTGTCTTGTCTTGTCTTGTCTTGTCTTGTCTTGTCTTGTCTTGTCTTGTCTTGTCTTGTCTTGTCTTGTCTTGTCTTGTCTTGTCTTGTCTTGTCTTGTCTTGTCTTGTCTTGTGTTGTTTTGTCTTGTCTTGTTTTGTCTTGTTTTGTCTTGTTTTGTCTTGTCTTGTCTTGTCTTGTCTTGTCTTGTCTTGTTTTATGTTGTCATGTAATGTCATGTCGTGTGTTGTGTTGTTTTGTCTTATCTTGCCTTGTCTTGTGATGTCATGTCATGTCGTGTGCTGTGTTGTTTTGTCTTGTCATGTCTTGTCTTGTTTTGTCTTGTCTTGTCTTGTTTTATGTTGTCATGTAATGTCATGTCGTGTGTTGTGTTGTTTTGTCTTGTCTTGTCTTGTCTTGTCTTGTCTTGTCTTGTCTTGTCTTGTCATGTCTTGTCTTGTCTTGTCTTGCCTTGTCTTGTCTTGTCTTGTCTTGTCTTGTCCGGTCCTGACGTGTGTTGTATTGTTTTGTCTTGTCTTGCTTTGTCTTGTCATGTCTTATATTGTCTTGTCTTGTCTTGTCATGTCGTGTGTTGTGTTGTGTTGTTTTGTCTTGTCTTGTCTTGTCTTGTCTTGTCTTGTCTTGTCTTGTCTTGTCTTGTCTTGTCTTGTCTTGTCTTGTCTTGTCTTGTCTTGTCTTGTCTTGTCTTGTCTTGTCTTGTCTTGTCTTGTGATGTCATGTCATGTCGTGTGTTGTGTTGTTTTGTCTTGTCTTGTTTTGTCTTGTCATGCCTTGTCTTGTCTTGTCTTGTCTTGTCTTGTCTTGTCTTGTCTTGTCTTGTCTTGTCTTGTCTTGTCTTGTCTTGTCTTGTCTTGTCTTGTCTTGTCTTGTCTTGTCTTGTTTTGTCTTGTTTTGTCTTGTCTTGTCTTGTCTTGTCTTGTCTTGTCTTGTCTTGTCTTGTCTTGTCTTGTCTTGTCTTGTCTTGTCTTGTCTTGTCTTGTCTTGTCTTGTCTTGTCTTGTCTTGTCTTGTCTTGTCTTGTCTTGTCTTGTCTTGTCTTGTCTTGTCTTGTCTTGTCTTGTCTTGTCTTGTCTTGTCTTGTCTTGTCTTGTCTTGTCTTGTCTTGTCTTGTCTTGTCTTGTCTTGTCTTGTCTTGTCTTGTCTTGTCTTGTCTTGTCTTGTCTTGTCTTGTCTTGTCTTGTCTTGTCTTGTCTTGTCTTGTCTTGTCTTGTCTTGTCTTGTCTTGTCTTGTCTTGTCTTGTCTTGTCTTGTCTTGTGTTGTTTTGTCTTGTCTTGTTTTGTCTTGTTTTGTCTTGTTTTGTCTTGTCTTGTCTTGTCTTGTCTTGTCTTGTCTTGTTTTATGTTGTCATGTAATGTCATGTCGTGTGTTGTGTTGTTTTGTCTTATCTTGCCTTGTCTTGTGATGTCATGTCATGTCGTGTGCTGTGTTGTTTTGTCTTGTCATGTCTTGTCTTGTTTTGTCTTGTCTTGTCTTGTTTTATGTTGTCATGTAATGTCATGTCGTGTGTTGTGTTGTTTTGTCTTGTCTTGTCTTGTCTTGTCTTGTCTTGTCTTGTCTTGTCTTGTCTTGTCTTGTGATGTCATGTCATGTCGTGTGTTGTGTTGTTTTGTCTTGTCTTGTTTTGTCTTGTCATGCCTTGTCTTGTCTTGTCTTGTCTTGTCTTGTCTTGTCTTGTCTTGTCTTGTCTTGTCTTGTCTTGTCTTGTCTTGTCTTGTCTTGTCTTGTCTTGTCTTGTCTTGTCTTGTCTTGTCTTGTCTTGTCTTGTCTTGTCTTGTCTTGTCTTGTCTTGTCTTGTCTTGTCTTGTCTTGTCTTGTCTTGTCTTGTCTTGTCTTGTCTTGTCTTGTCTTGTCTTGTCTTGTCTTGTCTTGTGTTGTTTTGTCTTGTCTTGTTTTGTCTTGTTTTGTCTTGTTTTGTCTTGTCTTGTCTTGTCTTGTCTTGTCTTGTCTTGTTTTATGTTGTCATGTAATGTCATGTCGTGTGTTGTGTTGTTTTGTCTTATCTTGCCTTGTCTTGTGATGTCATGTCATGTCGTGTGCTGTGTTGTTTTGTCTTGTCATGTCTTGTCTTGTTTTGTCTTGTCTTGTCTTGTTTTATGTTGTCATGTAATGTCATGTCGTGTGTTGTGTTGTTTTGTCTTGTCTTGTCTTGTCTTGTCTTGTCTTGTCTTGTCTTGTCTTGTCATGTCTTGTCTTGTCTTGTCTTGCCTTGTCTTGTCTTGTCTTGTCTTGTCTTGTCCGGTCCTGACGTGTGTTGTATTGTTTTGTCTTGTCTTGCTTTGTCTTGTCATGTCTTATATTGTCTTGTCTTGTCTTGTCATGTCGTGTGTTGTGTTGTGTTGTTTTGTCTTGTCTTGTCTTGTCTTGTCTTGTCTTGTCTTGTCTTGTCTTGTCTTGTCTTGTCTTGTCTTGTCTTGTCTTGTCTTGTCTTGTCTTGTCTTGTCTTGTCTTGTCTTGTCTTGTCTTGTCTTGTCTTGTCTTGTCTTGTCTTGTCTTGTCTTGTGATGTCATGTCATGTCGTGTGTTGTGTTGTTTTGTCTTGTCTTGTTTTGTCTTGTCATGCCTTGTCTTGTCTTGTCTTGTCTTGTCTTGTCTTGTCTTGTCTTGCCTTGTCTTGTCTTGTCTTGTCTTGTCTTGTCTTGTCTTGTTTTGTCTTGTTTTGTCTTGTCTTGTCTTGTCTTGTCTTGTCTTGTCTTGTCTTGTCTTGTCTTGTCTTGTCTTGTCTTGTCTTGTCTTGTCTTGTCTTGTCTTGTCTTGTCTTGTCTTGTCTTGTCTTGTCTTGTCTTGTCTTGTCTTGTCTTGTCTTGTCTTGTCTTGTCTTGTCTTGTCTTGTCTTGTCTTGTCTTGTCTTGTCTTGTCTTGTCTTGTCTTGTCTTGTCTTGTCTTGTCTTGTCTTGTCTTGTCTTGTCTTGTCTTGTCTTGTCTTGTCTTGTCTTGTCTTGTCTTGTCTTGTCTTGTCTTGTCTTGTCTTGTCTTGTCTTGTCTTGTCTTGTCTTGTCTTGTCTTGTCTTGTCTTGTCTTGTCTTGTCTTGTCTTGTCTTGTCTTGTCTTGTCTTGTCTTGTGATGTCATGTCATGTCGTGTGTTGTGTTGTTTTGTCTTGTCTTGTTTTGTCTTGTCATGCCTTGTCTTGTCTTGTCTTGTCTTGTCTTGTCTTGTCTTGTCTTGCCTTGTCTTGTCTTGTCTTGTCTTGTCTTGTCTTGTCTTGTTTTGTCTTGTTTTGTCTTGTCTTGTCTTGTCTTGTCTTGTCTTGTCTTGTCTTGTCTTGTCTTGTCTTGTCTTGTCTTGTCTTGTCTTGTCTTGTCTTGTCTTGTCTTGTCTTGTCTTGTCTTGTCTTGTCTTGTCTTGTCTTGTCTTGTCTTGTCTTGTCTTGTCTTGTCTTGTCTTGTCTTGTCTTGTCTTGTCTTGTCTTGTCTTGTCTTGTCTTGTCTTGTCTTGTCTTGTCTTGTCTTGTCTTGTCTTGTCTTGTCTTGTCTTGTCTTGTCTTGTCTTGTCTTGTCTTGTCTTGTCTTGTCTTGTCTTGTCTTGTCTTGTCTTGTCTTGTCTTGTCTTGTCTTGTCTTGTCTTGTCTTGTCTTGTCTTGTCTTGTCTTGTCTTGTCTTGTCTTGTCTTGTCTTGTCTTGTGTTGTTTTGTCTTGTCTTGTTTTGTCTTGTTTTGTCTTGTTTTGTCTTGTCTTGTCTTGTCTTGTCTTGTCTTGTCTTGTCTTGTTTTATGTTGTCATGTAATGTCATGTCGTGTGTTGTGTTGTTTTGTCTTATCTTGCCTTGTCTTGTGATGTCATGTCATGTCGTGTGCTGTGTTGTTTTGTCTTGTCATGTCTTGTCTTGTTTTGTCTTGTCTTGTCTTGTTTTATGTTGTCATGTAATGTCATGTCGTGTGTTGTGTTGTTTTGTCTTGTCTTGTCTTGTCTTGTCTTGTCTTGTCTTGTCTTGTCTTGTCTTGTCTTGTCTTGTCTTGTCTTGTCTTGTGATGTCATGTCATGTCGTGTGTTGTGTTGTTTTGTCTTGTCTTGTTTTGTCTTGTCATGCCTTGTCTTGTCTTGTCTTGTCTTGTCTTGTCTTGTCTTGTCTTGTCTTGTCTTGTCTTGTCTTGTCTTGTCTTGTCTTGTCTTGTCTTGTCTTGTCTTGTCTTGTCTTGTCTTGTCTTGTCATGTCGTGTGTTGTGTTGTTTTGTCTTGTCTTGTTTTGTCTTGTTTTGTCTTGTTTTGTCTTGTCTTGTCTTGTCTTGTCTTGTCTTGTTTTATGTTGTCATGTAATGTCAAGTCGTGTGTTGTGTTGTTTTGTCTTATCTTGTCTTGTCTTGTCTTGTCTTGTGATGTCATGTCATGTCGTGTGCTGTGTTGTTTTGTCTTGTCATGTCTTGTCTTGTTTTGTCTTGTCTTGTCTTGTTTTATGTTGTCATGTAATGAGATGTCATGTGTTGTGTTGTTTTGTCTTGTCTTGTCTTGTCTTGTCTTGTCTTGTCTTGTCTTGTCTTGTCTTGTCTTGTGTTGTCTTGTGTTGTCTTGTCTTGTCCTGTCTTGTCTTGTCTTGTCATGTCATGTCGTGTGCTGTGTTGCTTTGTCTTGTCATGTCTTGTCTTGTTTTGTCTTGTCTTGTCTTGTTTTATGTTGTCATGTAATGAGATGTCTTGTCTTGTGTTGTTTTGTCTTGTCTTGTCTTGTCTTGTCTTGTGTTGTCTTGTGTTGTCTTGTCTTGTCCTGTCTTGTCTTGTCTTGTCTTGTCATGTCTTGTCTTGTCTTGTCTTGCCTTGTCTTGTCTTGTCTTGTCTTGTCCTGTCCTGACGTGTGTTGTGTTGTTTTGTCTTGTCTTGCTTTGTCTTGTCATGTCTTATCTTGTCTTGTCTTGTCTTGTCTTGTGATGTCATGTCATGTCGTGTGTTGTGTTGTTTTGTCTTGTCTTGTCTTGTCTTGTCTTGTCTTGTGATGTCATGTCATGTCGTGTGTTGTGTTGTCTTGTCTTGCCTTGTCTTGTCTTGTCTTGTCTTGTCCTGTCCTGACGTGTGTTGTGTTGTCTTGTCTTGCTTTGTCTTGTCATGTCTTATCTTGTCTTGTCTTGTCTTGTCTTGTCTTGTCTTGTCTTGTCTTGTCTTGTCTTGTCTTGTCTTGTCTTGTCTTGTCTTGTCTTGTCTTGTCTTGTCTTGTCTTGTCTTGTCTTGTCTTGTCTTGTCTTGTCTTGTCTTGTCTTGTCTTGTCTTGTCTTGTCTTGTCTTGTCTTGTCTTGTCCTGTCTTGTCCTGTCCTGACGTGTGTTGTGTTGTGTTGTCTTGTCTTGTTTTGTCTTGTTTTGTCTTGCTTTGTCTTGTCATGTCTTGTCTTGTCTTGTCCTGTCCTGTCGTGTGTTGTGTTGTTTTGTCTTGTCTTGTGTTGTTTTGTCGTGTCATGTCTTGTCTTGTCTTGTCTTGTCTTGTCTTGTCTTGTCTTTTCTTGTCTTGTCCTGTCCTGTCGTGTGTTGTGTTGTTTTGTCTTGTCTTGTCATGTCGTGTGTTGTCTTGTCTTGTTTTGTCTTGTCATGTCTTATATTGTCTTGTCTTGTCTTGTCATGTCATGTCATGTCATGTCGTGTGTTGTGTTGTTTTGTCTTGTCTTGTTTTGTCTTGTCATGTCTTGTCTTGTCTTGTCTTGCCTTGTCTTGTCATGTCTTGTCTTGTCTTGTCTTGTCTTGTCTTGTATTGTCTTGTCTTGTTTTGTCTTGTCTTGTCTTGCCTTGTCTTGTCATGTCATGTCATGTCATGTCGTGTGTTGTGTTGTGTTGTTTTGTCTTGTCTTATTTTGTCTTGTCATGTCTTATCTTGTCTTGTCTTGTCTTGTCTTGTCTTGTCTTGTCTTGTCTTGTCTTGTCTTGTCTTGTCTTGTTCTTCATGTCGTGTGTTGTTTTGTCGTGTCATGTCTTGTCTTGTCTTGTCTTGTCTTGTCTTGTCCTGTCCTGTCGTGTGTTGTGTTGTTTTGTCTTGTCTTGTCATGTCGTGTGTTGTCTTGTCTTGTTTTGTCTTGTCATGTCTTATATTGTCTTGTCTTGTCTTGTCTTGTCATGTCATGTCATGTCATGTCGTGTGTTGTGTTGTTTTGTCTTTTCTTGTTTTGTCTTGTCATGTCTTGTCTTGTCTTGTCTTGTCTTGTCTTGTCATGTCTTGTCTTGTCTTGTCTTGTCTTGTCTTGTCTTGTATTGTCTTGTCTTGTCTTGTCTTGTCTTGCCTTGTCTTGCCTTGTCTTGTATTGTCTTGTCTTGTCTTGTCCTGTCCTGACGTGTGTTGTGTTGTTTTGTCTTGTCTTGCTTTGTCTTGTCATGTCTTATCTTGTCTTGTCTTGTCTTGTCTTGTCTTGCCTTGTCTTGCCTTGTCTTGTATTGTCTTGTCTTGTCCTGTCCTGACGTGTGTTGTGTTGTTTTGTCTTGTCTTGCTTTGTCTTGTCATGTCTTATCTTGTCTTGTCTTGTCTTGTCTTGTGATGTCATGTCATGTCGTGTGTTGTCTTGTCTTGTCTTGTCTTGTCTTGTCTTGTCTTGTCTTGTCTTGTCTTGTCTTGTCTTGTCTTGTCTTGTCTTGTCTTGTCTTGTCTTGTCTTGTCTTGTCTTGTCTTGTCTTGTCTTGTCTTGTCTTGTCTTGTCTTGTCTTGTCTTGCCTTGTCTTGTCTTGTCTTGTCTTGTCATGTCTTGTCTTGTCTTGTCTTGTCTTGTCTTGTCTTGTCTTGTCTTGTCTTGTCTTGTCTTGTCTTGTCTTGCCTTGTCTTGTCTTGCCTTGTCTTGTCATGTCGTGTGTTGTGTTGTTTTGTCTTGTCTTGACTTGTCTTGTCTTGTCTGGTCTTGTCTTGTCTTGTCTTGTCTTGTCTTGTCCTGTCTTGTCTTGTCTTCTCGTGTCCTGTCCTGACGTTTGTTGTGTTGTTTTGTCTTGTCTTGTTTTGTCTTGTTTTGTCTTGTTTTGTCTTGTATTGTCTTGTCTTGTCTTGTCTTGTCTTGTTTTATGTTGTCATGTAATGTCAAGTCGTGTGTTGTGTTGTTTTGTCTTATCTTGTCTTGTCTTGTGATGTCATGTCATGTCGTGTGCTGTGTTGTTTTGTCTTGTCATGTCTTGTCTTGTTTTGTCTTGTCTTGTCTTGTTTTATGTTGTCATGTAATGTCATGTCATGTGTTGTGTTGTTTTGTCTTGTCTTGTCTTCTCTTGTCTTGTCTTGTCTTGTCATGTCGTGTGTTGTGTTGTTTTGTCTTGTCTTGTCTTGTCTTGTCTTGTCTTGTGTTGTCTTGTGTTGTCTTGTGTTGTCTTGTCTTGTCCTGTCTTGTCTTGTCTTGTCTTGTCATGTCTTGTCTTGTCTTGTCTTGCCTTGTCTTGTCTTGTCTTGTCTTGTCTTGTCCGGTCCTGACGTGTGTTGTGTTGTTTTGTCTTGTCTTGCTTTGTCTTGTCATGTCTTATATTGTCTTGTCTTGTCTTGTCATGTCGTGTGTTGTGTTGTGTTGTTTTGTCTTGTCTTGTCTTGTCTTGTCTTGTCTTGTCTTGTCTTGTCTTGTCTTGTCTTCTCTTGTCTTGTCTTGTCTTGTCTTGTCTTGTGATGTCATGTCATGTCGTGTGTTGTGTTGTTTTGTCTTGTCTTGTTTTGTCTTGTCATGCCTTGTCTTGTCTTGTCTTGTCTTGTCTTGTCTTGTCTTGTCTTGTCTTGTCTTGTCTTGTCTTGTCTTGTCTTGTCTTGTCTTGTCTTGTTTTGTCTTGTTTTGTTTTGTCTTGTCTTGTCTTGTCTTGTCTTGTCTTGTCTTGTCTTGTCTTGTCTTGTCTTGTCTTGTCTTGTCTTGTCTTGTCTTGTCTTGTCTTGTCTTGTCTTGTCTTGTCTTGTCTTGTCTTGTCTTGTCTTGTCTTGTCTTGTCTTGTCTTGTCTTGTCTTGTCTTGTCTTGTCTTGTCTTGTCTTGTCTTGTCTTGTCTTGTCTTGTCTTGTCTTGTCTTGTCTTGTCTTGTCTTGTCTTGTCTTGTCTTGTCTTGTCTTGTCTTGTCTTGTGTTGTTTTGTCTTGTCTTGTTTTGTCTTGTCTTGTTTTGTCTTGTTTTGTCTTGTCTTGTCTTGTCTTGTCTTGTCTTGTCTTGTTTTATGTTGTCATGTAATGTCATGTCGTGTGTTGTGTTGTTTTGTCTTATCTTGCCTTGTCTTGTGATGTCATGTCATGTCGTGTGCTGTGTTGTTTTGTCTTGTCATGTCTTGTCTTGTTTTGTCTTGTCTTGTCTTGTTTTATGTTGTCATGTAATGTCATGTCGTGTGTTGTGTTGTTTTGTCTTGTCTTGTCTTGTCTTGTCTTGTCTTGTCTTGTCTTGTCTTGTGATGTCATGTCATGTCGTGTGTTGTGTTGTTTTGTCTTGTCTTGTTTTGTCTTGTCATGCCTTGTCTTGTCTTGTCTTGTCTTGTCTTGTCTTGTCTTGTCTTGTCTTGTCTTGTCTTGTCTTGTCTTGTCATGTCGTGTGTTGTGTTGTTTTGTCTTGTCTTGTTTTGTCTTGTTTTGTCTTGTTTTGTCTTGTCTTGTCTTGTCTTGTCTTGTTTTATGTTGTCATGTAATGTCAAGTCGTGTGTTGTGTTGTTTTGTCTTATCTTGTTTTGTCTTGTCTTGTCTTGTGATGTCATGTCATGTCGTGTGCTGTGTTGTTTTGTCTTGTCATGTCTTGTCTTGTTTTGTCTTGTCTTGTCTTGTTTTATGTTGTCATGTAATGAGATGTCATGTGTTGTGTTGTTTTGTCTTGTCTTGTCTTCTCTTGTCTTGTCTTGTCTTGTCATGTCGTGTGTTGTGTTGTTTTGTCTTGTCATGTCTTATATTGTCTTGTCTTGTCTTGTCTTGTCTTGTCTAGTCTTGTCTTGTTTTTCTTGTTTTGTCTTGTTTTGTCTTGTCTTGTTTTGTCATGTAATGTCATGTCGTGTGTTGTGTTGTTTTGTCTTGTCTTGTGTTGTTTTGTCGTGTCTTGTCTTGTCTTGTCTTGTCTTGTCTTGTCTTGTGTTGTCTTGTGTTGTCTTGTCTTGTCCTGTCTTGTCTTGTCTTGTCATGTCTTGTCTTGTCTTGTCTTGCCTTGTCTTGTCTTGTCTTGTCTTGTCCTGTCCTGACGTGTGTTGTGTTGTTTTGTCTTGTCTTGCTTTGTCTTGTCATGTCTTATCTTGTCTTGTCTTGTCTTGTCTTGTGATGTCATGTCATGTCGTGTGTTGTGTTGTTTTGTCTTGTCTTGTCTTGTCTTGTCTTGTCTTGTGATGTCATGTCATGTCGTGTGTTGTGTTGTCTTGTCTTGCCTTGTCTTGTCTTGTCTTGTCTTGTCCTGTCCTGACGTGTGTTGTGTTGTCTTGTCTTGCTTTGTCTTGTCATGTCTTATCTTGTCTTGTCTTGTCTTGTCTTGTCTTGTCTTGTCTTGTCTTGTCTTGTCTTGTCTTGTCTTGTCTTGTCTTGTCTTGTCTTGTCTTGTCTTGTCTTGTCTTGTCTTGTCTTGTCTTGTCTTGTCTTGTCTTGTCTTGTCTTGTCTTGTCTTGTCTTGTCTTGTCTTGTCTTGTCTTGTCTTGTCTTGTCTTGTCTTGTCTTGTCTTGTCTTGTCTTGTCCTGTCTTGTCCTGTCCTGACGTGTGTTGTGTTGTGTTGTCTTGTCTTGTTTTGTCTTGTTTTGTCTTGCTTTGTCTTGTCATGTCTTGTCTTGTCTTGTCCTGTCCTGTCGTGTGTTGTGTTGTTTTGTCTTGTCTTGTGTTGTTTTGTCGTGTCATGTCTTGTCTTGTCTTGTCTTGTCTTGTCCTGTCCTGTCGTGTGTTTTGTTGTTTTGTCTTGTCTTGTCATGTCGTGTGTTGTCTTGTCTTGTTTTGTCTTGTCATGTCTTATATTGTCTTGTCTTGTCTTGTCATGTCATGTCATGTCATGTCGTGTGTTGTGTTGTTTTGTCTTGTCTTGTTTTGTCTTGTCATGTCTTGTCTTGTCTTGTCTTGCCTTGTCTTGTCATGTCTTGTCTTGTCTTGTCTTGTCTTGTCTTGTATTGTCTTGTCTTGTTTTGTCTTGTCTTGTCTTGTCTTGTCTTGTCTTGTCATGTCATGTCATGTCATGTCGTGTGTTGTGTTGTGTTGTTTTGTCTTGTCTTATTTTGTCTTGTCATGTCTTATCTTGTCTTGTCTTGTCTTGTCTTGTCTTGTCTTGTCTTGTCTTGTCTTGTCTTGTCTTGTCTTGTCTTGTCATGTCGTGTGTTGTGTTGTTTTGTCTTGTCTTGTGTTGTTTTGTCGTGTCATGTCTTGTCTTGTCTTGTCTTGTCTTGTCCTGTCCTGTCCTGTCGTGTGTTGTGTTGTTTTGTCTTGTCTTGTCATGTCGTGTGTTGTCTTGTCTTGTTTTGTCTTGTCATGTATTATATTGTCTTGTCTTGTCATGTCATGTCATGTCATGTCGTGTGTTGTGTTGTTTTGTCTTTTCTTGTTTTGTCTTGTCATGTCTTGTCTTGTCTTGTCTTGTCTTGTCTTGTCTTGTCTTGTCTTGTCTTGTCTTGTATTGTCTTGTCTTGTCTTGTCTTGCCTTGTCTTGCCTTGTCTTGTATTGTCTTGTCTTGTCTTGTCCTGTCCTGACGTGTGTTGTGTTGTTTTGTCTTGTCTTGCTTTGTCTTGTCATGTCTTATCTTGTCTTGTCTTGTCTTGTCTTGTGATGTCATGTCATGTCGTGTGTTGTCTTGTCTTGTCTTGTCTTGTCTTGTCTTGTCTTGTCTTGTCTTGTCTTGTCTTGTCTTGTCTTGTCTTGTCTTGTCTTGTCTTGCCTTGTCTTGTCTTGTCTTGTCTTGTCATGTCTTGTCTTGTCTTGTCTTGTCTTGTCTTGTCTTGTCTTGTCTTGTCTTGTCTTGTCTTGTCTTGTCTTGTCTTGCCTTGTCTTGTCTTGCCTTGTCTTGTCATGTCGTGTGTTGTGTTGTTTTGTCTTGTCTTGACTTGTCTTGTCTTGTCTGGTCTTGTCTTGTCTTGTCTTGTCTTGTCCTGTCTTGTCTTGTCTTCTCGTGTCCTGTCCTGACGTTTGTTGTGTTGTTTTGTCTTGTCTTGTTTTGTCTTGTTTTGTCTTGTATTGTCTTGTCTTGTCTTGTCTTGTCTTGTTTTATGTTGTCATGTAATGTCAAGTCGTGTGTTGTGTTGTTTTGTCTTATCTTGTCTTGTCTTGTGATGTCATGTCATGTCGTGTGCTGTGTTGTTTTGTCTTGTCATGTCTTGTCTTGTTTTGTCATGTCTTGTCTTGTTTTATGTTGTCATGTAATGTCATGTCATGTGTTGTGTTGTTTTGTCTTGTCTTGTCTTCTCTTGTCTTGTCTTGTCTTGTCATGTCGTGTGTTGTGTTGTTTTGTCTTGTCATGTCTTATATTGTCTTGTCTTGTCTTGTCTTGTCTTGTCTTGTTTTTCTTGTTTTGTCTTGTCTTGTCTTGTTTTGTCATGTAATGTCATGTCGTGTGTTGTGTTGTTTTGTCTTGTCTTGTGTTGTTTTGTCGTGTCTTGTCTTGTCTTGTCTTGTCTTGTCTTGTCTTGTCTTGTCTTGTCTTGTCTTGTCTTGTCTTGTCTTGTCTTGTCTTGTCTTGTCTTGTCTTGTCTTGTCTTGTCTTGTCTTGTCTTGTCCTGTCTTGTCCTGTCTTGTCCTGTCCTGACGTGTGTTGTGTTGTTTTGTCTTGTCTTGTTTTGTCTTGTTTTGTCTTGCTTTGTCTTGTCATGTCTTGTCTTGTCTTGTCCTGTCCTGTCGTGTGTTGTGTTGTTTTGTCTTGTCTTGTGTTGTTTTGTCTTGTCTTGTCTTGTCTTGTCTTGTCTTGTCTTGTCTTGTCTTGTCTTGTCTTATCTTGTCTTGTCTTGTCTTGTCCTGTCCTGTCGTGTGTTGTGTTGTTTTGTCTTGTCTTGTCATGTCGTGTGTTGTCTTGTCTTGTTTTGTCTTGTCATGACTTATATTGTCTTGTCTTGTTTTGTCTTGTCATGTCATGTCATGTCATGTCGTGTGTTGTGTTGTTTTGTCTTGTCATGTCTTGTCTTGTCTTGTCTTGCCTTGTCTTGTCATGTCTTGTCTTGTCTTGTCTTGTCTTGTCTTGTCTTGTATTGTCTTGTCTTGTTTTGTCTTGTCTTGTCTTGTCTTGTCATGTCATGTCATGTCATGTCGTGTGTTGTGTTGTGTTGTTTTGTCTTGTCTTATTTTGTCTTGTCATGTCTTATCTTGTCTTGTCTTGTCTTGTCTTGTCTTGTCTTGTCTTGTCTTGTCTTGTCTTGTCTTGTCTTGTCTTGTATTGTCTTGTCTTGTCTTGTCTTGTCTTATCTGGTCTTGTCTTGTCTTGTCTTGTCTTGTCTTGTCTTGTCTTGTCTTGTCTTGTCTTGTCTTGTCTTGTCTTGTCTTGTCTTGTCTTGTCTTGTCTTGTCTTGTCTTGTCTTGTCTTGTCTTGTCTTGTCTTGTCATGTCGTGTGTTGTGTTGTTTTGTCTTGTCTTGTCTTGTGTTGTTTTGTCGTGTCATGTCTTGTCTTGTCTTGTCTTGTCCTGTCCTGTCGTGTGTTGTGTTGTTTTGTCTTGTCTTGTCATGTCGTGTGTTGTCTTGTCTTGTTTTGTCTTGTCATGTCTTATATTGTCTTGTCTTGTATTGTCTTGTCATGTCATGTCATGTCATGTCGTGTGTTGTGTTGTTTTGTCTTTTCTTGTTTTGTCTTGTCATGTCTTGTCTTGTCTTGTCTTGTCTTGTCATGTCTTGTCTTGTCTTGTCTTGTCTTGTCTTGTCTTGTATTGTCTTGTCTTGTTTTGTCTTGTCTTGTCTTGTCATGTCATGTCATATCATGTCGTGTGTTGTGTTGTGTTGTTTTGTCTTGTCTTATTTTGTCTTGTCATGTCTTATCTTGTCTTGTCTTGTCTTGTCTTGTCTTGTCTTGTCTTGTCTTGTCTTGTCTTGTCTTGTCTTATCTGGTCTTGTCTTGTCTTGTCTTGTCTTGTCTTGTCTTGTCTTGTCTTGTCTTGTCTTGTCTTGTCTTGTCTTGTCTTGTCTTGTCTTGTCATGTCTTATATTGTCTTGTCTTGTCTTGTCTTGTCTTGTCTTGTCTTGTCTTCTCTTGTCTTGTCTTGTCTTGTCTTGTCTTGTCTTGTCTTGTCTTGTCTTGTCTTGTCTTGTCTTGTCTTGTCTTGTCTTGTCTTGTCTTGTCTTGTCTTGTCTTGTCTTGTCTTCTCTTGTCTTGTCTTGTCTTGTCTTATCTTGTCTTGTGATGTCATGTCATGTCGTGTGTTGTGTTGTCTTGTCTTGTCTTGTTTTGTCTTGTCATGTCTTGTCTTGTCTTGTCTTGTCCTGTCTTGTCTTGTCTTGTCTTGTCTTGTCTTGTCTTGTCTTGTCTTCTCTTGTCTTGTCTTGTCTTGTCTTGTGATGTCATGTCATGTCGTGTGGTGTGTTGTTTTGTCTTGTCATGTCGTGTCTTGTCTTGTCATGTCTTGTCTTGTCTTGTCTTGTCTTGTCTTGTCATGTCTTGTCTTGTCTTGTCTTGTCTTGTCTTGTCTTGTCTTGTCTTGTCTTGTGATGTCATGTCATGTCGTGTGGTGTGTTGTTTTGTCTTGTCATGTCATGTCTTGTCTTGTCTTGTCTTGTCATGTCTTGTCTTGTCTTGTCTTGTCTTGTCTTGTCATGTCTTGTCTTGTCTTGTCTTGTCTTGTCTTGTCTTGTCTTGTCTTGTCTTGTCTTGTCTTGTCTTGTCTTGTGATGTCATGTCATGTGTTGTGTTGTTTTGTCTTGTCATGTCTTGTCTTGTCTTGTCTTGTCTTGTCTTGTCTTGTGATGTCATGTCATGTCGTGTGGTGTGTTGTTTTGTCTTGTCATGTCATGTCTTGTCTTGTCTTGTCTTGTCATGTCTTGTCTTGTCTTGTCTTGTCTTGTCTTGTCTTGTCTTGTCTTGTCTTGTCTTGTCATGTCTTGTCTTGTCTTGTCTTGCCTTGTCTTGTCTTGTCTTGTCTTGTCGTGTGTTGTGTTGTTTTGTCTTGTCATGTCTTGTCTTGTCTTGTCTTGTCTTGTCTTGTGATGTCATGTCATGTCGTGTGGTGTGTTGTTTTGTCTTGTCATGTCATGTCTTGTCTTGTCTTGTCTTGTCATGTCTTGTCTTGTCTTGTCTTGCTTTGTCTTGTCATGTCTGATATTGTCTTGTCTTGTCTTGTCATGTCGTGTGTTGTCTTGTCTTGTCTTGTCTTGTCTTGTCTTGTCTTGTCTTGTCTTGTCTTGTCTTGTCTTGTCTTGTCTTGTCTTGTCTTGTCTTGTCTTGTCTTGTCTTGTCTTGTCTTGTCTTGTCTTGTCTTGTCTTGTCTTGTCTTGTCTTGTCTTGTCTAGTCTTGTCTTGTCTTGTCTTGTCTTGTCTTGTCTTGTCTTGTCTTGTCTTGTCTTGTCTTGTCTTGTCTTGTCTTGTCTTGTCTTGTATTGTCTTGTCTTGTCTTGTCTTGTCTTGTCTTGTCTTGTCTTGTCTTGTCTTGTGATGTCATGTCATGTCGTGTGGTGTGTTGTTTTGTCTTGTCATGTCATGTCTTGTCTTGTCTTGTCTTGTCATGTCTTGTCTTGTCTTGTCTTGTCTTGTTTTGTCTTGTTTTGTCTTGTTTTGTCTTGCTTTGTCTTGTCATGTCTTGTCATGTCATGTGTTGTGTTGTTTTGTCTTGTCATGTCTTGTCTTGTCTTGTCTTGTCTTGTCTTGTCTTGTGATGTCATGTCATGTCGTGTGGTGTGTTGTTTTGTCTTGTCATGTCTTGTCTTGTCTTGTCTTGTCTTGTCTTGTCTTGTGATGTCATGTCATGTGTTGTGTTGTTTTGTCTTGTCATGTCTTGTCTTGTCTTGTCTTGTCTTGTCTTGTCTTGTGATGTCATGTCATGTCGTGTGGTGTGTTGTTTTGTCTTGTCATGTCATGTCTTGTCTTGTCTTGTCTTGTCATGTCTTGTCTTGTCTTGTCTTGTCTTGTCTTGTCTTGTCTTGTCTTGTCTTGTCTTGTCTTGTCTTGTCTTGTCTTGTCTTGTCTTGTCTTGTCTTGTGTTGTTTTGTCGTGTCATGTCTTGTCTTGTCTTGTCTTGTCTTGTCTTGTCTTGTCATGTCGTGTGTTGTGTTGTTTTGTCTTGTCTTGTCTTGTCTTGTCTTGTGATGTCATGTCATGTCGTGTGTTGTTTTGTCTTGTCTTGTCTTGTTTTGTCGTGTCATGTCTTGTCTTGTCTTGTCTTGTCTTGTCTTGTCTTGTCATGTCGTGTGTTGTGTTGTTTTGTCTTGTCTTGTCTTGTCTTGTCTTGTGATGTCATGTCATGTCGTGTGTTGTTTTGTCTTGTCTTGTCTTGTTTTGTCTTGTCATGCCTTGTCTTGTCTTGTCTTGTCTTGTGTTGTTTTGTCGTGTCATGTCTTGTCTTGTCTTGTCTTGTCTTGTCTTGTCTTGTCATGTCGTGTGTTGTGTTGTCTAGTCTTGTCTTGTCATGTCATGTGTTGTGTTGTTTTGTCTTGTCATGTCTTGTCTTGTCTTGTCTTGTCTTGTCTTGTCTTGTCTTGTCTTGTCTTGTCTTGTCATGTCGTGTGTTGTGTTGTTTTGTCTTGTCTTGTCTTGTCTTGTCTTGTGATGTCATGTCATGTCGTGTGTTGTTTTGTCTTGTCTTGTCTTGTCTTGTCTTGTCTTGTCTTGTCTTGTCTTGTCTTGTCTTGTCTTGTCTTGTCTTGTCTTGTCTTGTGTTGTTTTGTCGTGTCATGTCTTGTCTTGTCTTGTCTTGTCTTGTCTTGTCTTGTCATGTCGTGTGTTGTGTTGTTTTGTCTTGTCTTGTCTTGTCTTGTCTTGTGATGTCATGTCATGTCGTGTGTTGTTTTGTCTTGTCTTGTCTTGTCTTGTCTTGTCTTGTCTTGTCTTGTCTTGTGATGTCATGTCATGTGTTGTGTTGTTTTGTCTTGTCATGTCTTGTCTTGTCTTGTCTTGTCTTGTCTTGTCTTGTCTTGTGATGTCATGTCATGTCGTGTGGTGTGTTGTTTTGTCTTGTCATGTCATGTCTTGTCTTGTCTTGTCTTGTCATGTCTTGTCTTGTCTTGTCTTGTCTTGTCTTGTCTTGTCTTGTCTTGTCTTGTCTTGTCTTGTCTTGTCTTGTCTTGTCTTGTCTTGTCTTGTGTTGTTTTGTCGTGTCATGTCTTGTCTTGTCTTGTCTTGTCTTGTCTTGTCTTGTCTTGTCTTGTCTTGTCTTGTCTTGTCTTGTGATGTCATGTCATGTGTTGTGTTGTTTTGTCTTGTCATGTCTTGTCTTGTCTTGTCTTGTCTTGTCTTGTCTTGTGATGTCATGTCATGTCGTGTGGTGTGTTGTTTTGTCTTGTCATGTCATGTCTTGTCTTGTCTTGTGTTGTTTTGTCGTGTCATGTCTTGTCTTGTCTTGTCTTGTCTTGTCTTGTCTTGTCTTGTCTTGTCTTGTCTTGTCTTGTGATGTCATGTCATGTGTTGTGTTGTTTTGTCTTGTCATGTCTTGTCTTGTCTTGTCTTGTCTTGTCTTGTCTTGTCTTGTCTTGTGATGTCATGTCATGTCGTGTGGTGTGTTGTTTTGTCTTGTCATGTCATGTCTTGTCTTGTCTTGTCTTGTCATGTCTTGTCTTGTCTTGTCTTGTCTTGTCTTGTCTTGTCTTGTCTTGTCTTGTCTTGTTTTTCTTGTTTTGTCTTGTCTTGTCTTGTTTTGTCATGTAATGTCATGTCGTGTGTTGTGTTGTTTTGTCTTGTCTTGTGTTGTTTTGTCGTGTCTTGTCTTGTCTTGTCTTGTCTTGTCTTGTCTTGTCTTGTCTTGTCTTGTCTTGTCTTGTCTAGGCTTGTCATGTCTTGTCTTGTCTTGTCTTGTCTTGTCTTGTCTTGTCTTGTCTTGTCTTGTCATGTCTTGTCTTGTCTTGTCTTGTCTTGTGTTGTTTTGTCGTGTCATGTCTTGTCTTGTCTTGTCTTGTCTTGTCTTGTCTTGTCTTGTCTTGTCTTGTCTTGTCTTGTGATGTCATGTCATGTGTTGTGTTGTTTTGTCTTGTCATGTCTTGTCTTGTCTTGTCTTGTCTTGTCTTGTCTTGTGATGTCATGTCATGTCGTGTGGTGTGTTGTTTTGTCTTGTCATGTCATGTCTTGTCTTGTCTTGTCTTGTCATGTCTTGTCTTGTCTTGTCTTGTCTTGTCTTGTCGTGTGTTGTCTTGTCTTGTCTTGTCTTGTCTTGTCTTGTCTTGTCTTGTCTTGTCTTGTCTTGTCTTGTCTTGTCTTGTCTTGTCTTGTCTTGTCTTGTCTTGTCTTGTCTTGTCTTGTCTTGTCTAGTCTTGTCTTGTCTTGTCTTGTCTTGTCTTGTCTTGTCTTGTCTTGTCGTGTGTTGTGTTGTTTTGTCTTGTCATGTCTTGTCTTGTCTTGTCTTGTCTTGTCTTGTGATGTCATGTCATGTCGTGTGTTGTGTTGTTTTGTCTTGTCTTGTTTTGTCTTGTCTTGTCTTGTCTTGTCTTGTCTTGTCTTGTCTTGTCTTGTCATGTCATGTGTTGTGTTGTTTTGTCTTGTCATGTCTTGTCTTGTCTTGTCTTGTCTTGTCTTGTCTTGTGATGTCATGTCATGTCGTGTGGTGTGTTGTTTTGTCTTGTCATGTCATGTCTTGTCTTGTCTTGTCTTGTCATGTCTTGTCTTGTCTTGTCTTGTCTTGTTTTGTCTTGTTTTGTCTTGTTTTGTCTTGCTTTGTCTTGTCATGTCTTGTCCTGTCCTGTCGTGTGTTGTGTTGTTTTGTCTTGTCTTGTGTTGTTTTGTCGTGTCATGTCTTGTCTTGTCTTGTCTTGTCTTGTCTTGTCTTGTCATGTCGTGTGTTGTGTTGTTTTGTCTTGTCTTGTCTTGTCTTGTCTTGTCTTGTCCTGCCCTGTCTTGTCTTGTCTTGTCTTGTCTTGTCCTGTCTTGTCTTGTCTTGTCTTGTCTTGTCTTGTCTTGTCTTGTCTTGTCTTGTCTTGTCTTGTCTTGTCTTGTCTTGTCTTGTCTTGTCTTGTCTTGTGATGTCATGTCATGTCGTGTGTTGTTTTGTCTTGTCTTGTCTTGTTTTGTCTTGTCATGCCTTGTCTTGTCTTGTCTTGTCTTGTCTTGTCTTGTCTTGTCTTGTCTTGTCTTGTCTTGTCTTGTCTTGTCTTGTCTTGTCTTGTCTTGTCTTGTCTTGTCTTGTCTTGTCTTGTCTTGTCTTGTCTTGTCTTGTCTTGTCTTGTCTTGTCTTGTCTTGTCTTGTCTTGTCTTGTCTTGTCCTGCCCTGTCTTGTCTTGTCTTGTCTTGTCTTGTCCTGTCTTGTCTTGTCTTGTCTTGTCTTGTCTTGTCATGTCTTGTCTTGTTTTGTCTTGCCTTGTCTTGTCTTGTCTTGTCGTGTCCTGTCCTGACGTGTGTTGTGTTGTTTTGTCTTGTCTTGTTTTGTCTTGTTTTGTCTTGTTTTGTCTTGTCTTGTCTTGTCTTGTCTTGTTTTATGTTGTCATGTAATGTCATGTTGTGTGTTGTGTTGTTTTGTCTTATCTTGTCTTGTCTTGTCTTGTCTTGTGATGTCATGTCATGTCGTGTGCTGTGTTGTTTTGTCTTGTCATGTCTTGTCTTGTTTTGTCTTGTCTTGTCTTGTTTTATGTTGTCATGTAATGTCATGTCATGTGTTGTGTTGTTTTGTCTTGTCTTGTCTTCTCTTGTCTTGTCTTGTCTTGTCATGTCGTGTGTTGTGTTGTTTTGTCTTGTCATGTCTTATATTGTCTTGTCTTGTCTTGTCTTGTCTAGTCTTGTCTTGTCTTGTCTTGTCTTGTCTTGTTTTTCTTGTTTTGTCTTGTCTTGTCTTGTCTTGTTTTGTCATGTAATGTCATGTCGTGTGTTGTGTTGTTTTGTCTTGTCTTGTGTTGTTTTGTCGTGTCTTGTCTTGTCTTGTCTTGTCTTGTCTTGTCTTGTCTTGTGTTGTCTTGTGTTGTCTTGTGTTGTCTTGTCTTGTCCTGTCTTGTCTTGTCTTGTCTTGTCATGTCTTGTCTTGTCTTGTCTTGCCTTGTCTTGTCTTGTCTTGTCTTGTCTTGTCTTGTCCGGTCCTGACGTGTGTTGTGTTGTTTTGTCTTGTCTTGCTTTGTCTTGTCATGTCTTATCTTGTCTTGTCTTGTCTTGTCTTGTGATGTCATGTCATGTCGTGTGTTGTCTTGTCTTGTCTTGTCTTGTCTTGTCTTGTCTTGTCTTTTCTTGTCTTGTCTTGTCTTGTCTTGTCTTGTCTTGCATTGTCTTGTCTTGTCTTGTCTTGTCATGTCTTGTCTTGTCTTGTCTTGTCTTGTCTTGTCTTGTCTTGTCTTGTCTTGTCTTGTCTTGTCTTGTCTTGTCTTGTCTTGTCTTGTCTTGTCTTGTCTTGTCTTGTTTTATGTTGTCATGTAATGTCATGTCGTGTGTTGTGTTGTTTTGTCTTATCTTGTCTTGTCTTGTCTTGTCTTGTGATGTCATGTCATGTCGTGTGCTGTGTTGTTTTGTCTTGTCATGTCTTGTCTTGTTTTGTCTTGTCTTGTCTTGTTTTATGTTGTCATGTAATGTCATGTCATGTGTTGTGTTGTTTTGTCTTGTCTTGTCTTCTCTTGTCTTGTCTTGTCTTGTCATGTCGTGTGTTGTGTTGTTTTGTCTTGTCATGTCTTATATTGTCTTGTCTTGTCTTGTCTTGTCTTGTCTTCTTTTTCTTGTTTTGTCTTGTCTTGTCTTGTTTTGTCATGTAATGTCATGTCGTGTGTTGTGTTGTTTTGTCTTGTCTTGTGTTGTTTTGTCGTGTCTTGTCTTGTCTTGTCTCTTCTTGTCTTGTGTTGTCTTGTGTTGTCTTGTCTTGTCCTGTCTTGTCTTGTCTTGTCTTGTCATGTCTTGTCTTGTCTTGTCTTGCCTTGTCTTGTCTTGTCTTGTCTTGTCCTGTCCTGACGTGTGTTGTGTTGTTTTGTCTTGTCTTGCTTTGTCTTGTCATGTCTTATCTTGTCTTGTCTTGTCTTGTCTTGTGATGTCATGTCATGTCGTGTGTTGTGTTGTTTTGTCTTGTCTTGTCTTGTCTTGTCTTGTCTTGTGATGTCATGTCATGTCGTGTGTTGTGTTGTCTTGTCTTGCCTTGTCTTGTCTTGTCTTGTCTTGTCCTGTCCTGACGTGTGTTGTGTTGTTTTGTCTTGTCTTGCTTTGTCTTGTCATGTCTTATCTTGTCTTGTCTTGTCTTGTGATGTCATGTCATGTCGTGTGTTGTGTTGTTTTGTCTTGTCTTGTCTTGTCTTGTCTTGTCTTGTCTGGTATTGTCTTGTCTTGTCTTGTCTTGTCTTGTCTTGTGATGTCATGTCATGTGTTGTGTTGTTTTGTCTTGTCATGTCTTGTCTTGTCTTGTCTTGTCTTGTCTTGTGATGTCATGTCATGTCGTGTGTTGTGTTGTTTTGTCTTGTCTTGTCTTGTCTTGTCATGTCTTGTCTTGTCTTGTCTTGTCTTGTCTTGTCTTGTGATGTCATGTCATGTGTTGTGTTGTTTTGTCTTGTCATGTCTTGTCTAGTCTTGTCTTGTCTTGTCTTGTCTTCTCTTGTCTTGTCTTGTCTTGTCTTGTCTTGTCTTGTCTTGTCTTGTCTTGTCTTGTCTTGTCTTGTCTTGTCTTGTGATGTCATGTCGTGTGTTGTGTTGTTTTGTCTTGTCATGTCTTGTCTTGTCTTGTCTTGTCTTGTGATGTCATGTCATGTCGTGTGGTGTGTTGTTTTGTCTTGTCATGTCATGTCTTGTCTTGTCTTGTCTTGTCATGTCTTGTCTTGTCTTGTCTTGTCTTGTCTTGTCTTGTCTTGTCTTGTCTTGTCTTGTCTTGTCTTGTCTTGTCTTGTCTTGTCTCGTGTTGTCTTCTCTTGTCTTGTCTTGTCTTGTCTTGTCTTGTCTTGTCTTGTCTTGTGATGTCATGTCATGTGTTGTGTTGTTTTGTCTTGTCATGTCTTGTCTTGTCTTGTCTTGTCTTGTCTTGTCTTGTCTTGTCTTGTCTTGTCTTGTCTTGTCTTGTCTTGTCTTGTCTTGTCTTGTCTTGTCTTGTCTTGTCTTGTCTTGTCTTGTCTTGTCTTGTCTTGTCTTGTCTTGTCTTGTCTTGTCTTGTCTTGTCTTGTCTTGTCATGTCTTGTCTTTTCTTGTCTTGTCTTGTATTGTGATGTCATGTCATGTCGTGTGTTGTGTTGTTTTGTCTTGTCTTGTTTTGTCTTGTCATGTCTTGTCTTGTCTTGTCTTGTCTTGTCTTGTCTTGTCTTGTCCTGCCCTGTCTTGTCTTGTTTTGTCTTGTCATATCTTATCTTTTCTTGTCTTGTCTTGTCATGTCGTGTGTTGTGTTGTTTTGTCTTGTCATGTCTTATATTGTCTAGTCTTGTCTTGTCATGTCGTGTGTTGTGTTGTTTTGTCATTTCTTGTCTTGTCTTGTCTTGTCTTGTCTTGTCTTGTCTTGTCTTGTCTTGTCTTTTCTTGTCTTGTCTTGTCTTGTCTTGTCTTGTCTTGTGATGTCATGTCATGTGTTGTGTTGTTTTGTCTTGTCATGTCTTGTCTTGTCTTGTCTTGTCTTGTCTTGTGATGTCATGTCATGTCGTGTGGTGTGTTGTTTTGTCTTGTCATGTCATGTCTTGTCTTGTCTTGTCTTGTCATGTCTTGTCTTGTCTTGTCTTGTCTTGTCTTGTCTTGTCTTGTCTTGTCTTGTCTTGTCTTGTCTTGTCTTGTCTTGTCTTGTCTTGTCTTGTCTTCTCTTGTCTTGTCTTGTCTTGTCTTGTCTTGTGATGTCATGTCATGTGTTGTGTTGTTTTGTCTTGTCATGTCTTGTCTTGTCTTGTCTTGTCTTGTCTTGTCTTGTCTTGTCTTGTCTTGTCTTGTCTTGTCTTGTCTTGTCTTGTCATGTCTTGTCTTGTCTTGTCTTGTCTTGTCTTGTGATGTCATGTCATGTCGTTTGGTGTGTTGTTTTGTCTTGTCATGTCATGTCTTGTCTTGTCTTGTCTTGTCTTGTGATGTCATGTCATGTCGTGTGGTGTGTTGTTTTGTCTTGTCATGTCATGTCTTGTCTTGTCTTGTCTTGTCATGTCTTGTCATGTCTTGTCTTGTCTTGTCTTGTCTTGTCTTGTCTTGTCTTGTCTTGTCTTGTCTTGTCTTGTCTTGTCTTGTCTTGTCTTGTCTTGTCTTGTCTTGTCTTGTGATGTCATGTCATGTCATGTCGTGTGGTGTGTTGTTTTGTCTTGTCATGTCATGTCTTGTCTTGTCTTGTCTTGTCATGTCTTGTCTTGTCTTGTCTTGTCTTGTCTTGTCTTGTCATGTCTTGTCTTGTCTTGTCTTGTCTTGTCTTGTCATGTCTTGTCTTGTCTTGTCTTGTCTTGTCATGGCATGTCTTGTCTTGTCTTGTCTTGTCTTGTCTTGTCTTGTCTTGTCTTGTCTTGTCTTGTCTTGTCTTGTCTTGTCTTGTCTTGTCTTGTCTTGTCTTGTCTTGTCTTGTCTTGTCTTGTCTTGTCTTGTCTTGTCTTGTCTTGTCTTGTCTTGTCTTGTGATGTCATGTCATGTCGTGTGGTGTGTTGTTTTGTCTTGTCATGTCATGTCTTGTCTTGTCTTGTCATGTCTTGTCTTGTCTTGTCTTGTCTTGTCTTGTCTTGTCTTGTCTTGTCTTGTCTTGTCTTGTCTTGTCTTGTCTTGTCTTGTCTTGTCTTGTCTTGTCTTGTCTTGTCTTGTCTTGTCTTGTCTTGTCTTCTCTTGTCTTGTCTTGTCTTGTCTTGTCTTGTGATGTCATGTCATGTGTTGTGTTGTTTTGTCTTGTCATGTCTTGTCTTGTCTTGTCTTGTCTTGTCTTGTCTTGTGATGTCATGTCATGTCGTGTGGTGTGTTGTTTTGTCTTGTCATGTCATGTCTTGTCTTGTCTTGTCTAGGCTTGTCTTGTCTTGTCTTGTCTTGTCTTGTCTTGTCTTGTCTTGTCTTGTCTTGTCTTGTCTTGTCTTGTCATGTCTTGTCTTGTCTTGTCTTGCCTTGTCTTGTCTTGTCTTGTCTTGTCGTGTGTTGTGTTGTTTTGTCTTGTCATGTCTTGTCTTGTCTTGTCTTGTCCTGTCCTGTCTTGTCTTGTCATGTCATGTCATATCATGTCATGTCATATCATGTCGTGTGTTGTGTTGTCTTGTCTTGTCTTGTTTTGTCTTGTCATGTCTTGACTTGTCTTGTCTTGTCCTGTCTTGTCTTGTCTTGTCTTGTCTTGTCATGTCTTGTCTTGTCTTGTCTTGTCTTGTCTTGTCTTGTCTTGCCTTGTCTTGTCTTGTCTTGTCTTGTCTTGTCTTGTCTTGTCTTGTCTTGTCTTGTCTTGTCTTGTCTTGTCTTGTCTTGTCTTGTCTTGTCTTGTCTTGTCTTGTCTTGTCTTGTCTTGTCTTGTCTTGTCTTGTCTTGTCTTGTCTTGTCTTGTCTTGTCTTGTCTTGTCTTGTCTTGTCTTGTCTTGTCTTGTCCTGTCTTGGCCTGTCCTGACGTGTGTTGTGTTGTTTTGTCTTGTCTTGTCTTGTTTTGTCTTGTTTTGTCTTGCTTTGTCTTGTCATGTCTTGTCCTGTCCTGTCGTGTGTTGTGTTGTTTTGTCTTGTCTTGTGTTGTTTTGCCGTGTCATGTCTTGTCTTGTCTTGTCTTGTCTTGTCTTGTCCTGTCCTGTCGTGTGTTGTGTTGTTTTGTCTTGTCTTGTGTTGTTTTGCCTTGTCTTGTCTTGTCTTGTCTTGTCTTGTCTTGTCTTGTCTTGTCTTGTCTTGTCTTGTCTTGTCTTGTCTTGTCTTGTCTTGTCTTGTCTTGTCTTGTCTTGTCTTGTCTTGTCTTGTCTTGTCTTGTCTTGTCTTGTCTTGTCTTGTCTTGTCTTGTCTTGTCTTGTCTTGTCTTGTCTTGTCTTGTCTTGTCTTGTCTTGTCTTGTCTTGTCTTGTCTTGTCTTGTCTTGTCTTGTCTTGTCTTGTCTTGTCTTGTCTTGTCTTGTCTTGTCTTGTCTTGTCTTGTCTTGTCTTGTCTTGTCTTGTCTTGTCTTGTCTTGTCTTGTCTTGTCTTGTGTTGTTTTGTCTTGTCTTGTTTTGTCTTGTCTTGTTTTGTCTTGTTTTGTCTTGTCTTGTCTTGTCTTGTCTTGTCTTGTCTTGTTTTATGTTGTCATGTAATGTCATGTCGTGTGTTGTGTTGTTTTGTCTTATCTTGCCTTGTCTTGTGATGTCATGTCATGTCGTGTGCTGTGTTGTTTTGTCTTGTCATGTCTTGTCTTGTTTTGTCTTGTCTTGTCTTGTTTTATGTTGTCATGTAATGTCATGTCGTGTGTTGTGTTGTTTTGTCTTGTCTTGTCTTGTCTTGTCTTGTCTTGTCTTGTCTTGTCTTGTCTTGTCTTGTCTTGTCTTGTGATATCATGTCATGTCGTGTGTTGTGTTGTTTTGTCTTGTCTTGTTTTGTCTTGTCATGCCTTGTCTTGTCTTGTCTTGTCTTGTCTTGTTTTGTCTTGTCATGTCTTGTCATGTCTTGTCTTGTCTTGTCTTGTCTTGTCTTGTCTTGTCTTGTCTCGTCTTGTCTTGTCTTGTATTGTCTTGTCTTGTTTTGTCTTGTCTTGTCTTGTCATGTCATGTCATGTCATGTCGTGTGTTGTGTTGTGTTGTGTTGTGTTGTGTTGTTTTGTCTTGTCTTATTTTGTCTTATTTTGTCTTATCTTGTCTTGTCTTGTCTTGTCTTGTCTTGTCTTGTCTTGTCTTGTCTTGTCTTATCTGGTCTTGTCTTGTCTTGTCTTGTCTTGTCTTGTCTTGTCTTGTCTTGTCTTGTCTTGTCTTGTCTTGTCTTGTCTTGTCTTGTCTTGTCTTGTCTTGTCTTGTCTTGTCTTGTCTTGTCTTGTCTTGTCTTGTCTTGTCTTGTCTTGTCTTGTCTTGTCTTGTCTTGTCTTGTCTTGTCTTGTCTTGTCTTGTCTTGTCTTGTCTTGTCTTGTCTTGTCTTGTCTTGTCTTGTCTTGTCTTGTCTTGTCTTGTCTTGTCTTGTCTTGTCTTGTCTTGTCTTGTCTTGTCTTGTCTTGTCTTGTCTTGTCTTGTCTTGTCTTGTCTTGTCTTGTCTTGTCTTGTCTTGTCTTGTCTTGTCTTGTCTTGTCTTGTCTTGTCTTGTCTTGTCTTGTCTTGTCTTGTCTTGTCTTGTCTTGTCTTGTCTTGTCTTGTCTTGTCTTGTCTTGTCTTGTCTTGTCTTGTCTTGTCTTGTCTTGTCTTGTCTTGTCTTGTCTTGTCTTGTCTTGTCCTGTCTTGGCCTGTCCTGACGTGTGTTGTGTTGTTTTGTCTTGTCTTGTCTTGTTTTGTCTTGTTTTGTCTTGCTTTGTCTTGTCATGTCTTGTCCTGTCCTGTCGTGTGTTGTGTTGTTTTGTCTTGTCTTGTGTTGTTTTGCCGTGTCATGTCTTGTCTTGTCTTGTCTTGTCTTGTCTTGTCCTGTCCTGTCGTGTGTTGTGTTGTTTTGTCTTGTCTTGTCATGTCGTGTGTTGTCTTGTCTTGTCTTGTCATGTCTTATATTGTCTTGTCTTGTCTTGTCATGTCATGTCATGTCATGTCGTGTGTTGTGTTGTTTTGTCTTGTCTTGTTTTGTCTTGTCATGTCTTGTCATGTCTTGTCTTGTCTTGTCTTGTCTTGTCTTGTCTTGTCTTGTCTCGTCTTGTCTTGTCTTGTATTGTCTTGTCTTGTTTTGTCTTGTCTTGTCTTGTCATGTCATGTCTTGTCATGTCGTGTGTTGTGTTGTTTTGTCTTGTCTTGTCTTGTCTTGTCTTGTCTTGTCTTGTCTTGTCTTGTCTTGTCTTGTCTTGTCTTGTCTTGTCTTGTCTTGTCTTGTCTTGTCTTGTCTTGTCTTGTCTTGTCTTGTCTTGTCTTGTCTTGTCTTGTCTTGTCTTGTCTTGTCTTGTCTTGTCTTGTCTTGTCTTGTCTTGTCTTGTCTTGTCTTGTCTTGTCTTGTCTTGTCTTGTCTTGTCTTGTCTTGTCTTGTCTTGTCTTGTCTTGTCTTGTCTTGTCTTGTCTTGTCTTGTCATGTCATGTCGTGTGTTGTGTTGTTTTGTCTTGTCTTGTTTTGTCTTGTCATGTCTTGTCATGTCTTGTCTTGTCTTGTCTTGTCTTGTCTTGTCTTGTCTTGTCTCGTCTTGTCTTGTCTTGTATTGTCTTGTCTTGTTTTGTCTTGTCTTGTCTTGTCATGTCATGTCTTGTCATGTCGTGTGTTGTGTTGTTTTGTCTTGTCTTGTCTTGTCTTGTCTTGTCTTGTCTTGTCTTGTCTTGTCTTGTCTTGTCTTGTCTTGTCTTGTCTTGTCTTGTCTTGTCTTGTCTTGTCTTGTCTTGTCTTGTCTTGTCTTGTCTTGTCTTGTCTTGTCATGTCGTGTGTTGTGTTGTTTTGTCTTGTCTTGTCTTGTCTTGTCTTGTCTTGTCTTGTCTTGTCTTGTCTTGTCTTGTCTTGTCTTGTCTTGTCTTGTCTTGTCTTGTCTTGTCTTGTCTTGTCTTGTCTTGTCTTGTCTTGTCTTGTCTTGTCTTGTCTTGTCTTGTCTTGTCTTGTCTTGTCTTGTCTTGTCTTGTCTTGTCTTGTCTTGTCTTGTCTTGTCTTGTCTTGTCTTGTCTTGTCTTGTCTTGTCTTGTCTTGTCTTGTCTTGTCTTGTCTTGTCTTGTCTTGTCTTGTCTTGTCTTGTCTTGTCTTGTCTTGTCTTGTCTTGTCTTGTCTTGTCTTGTCTTGTCTTGTCTTGTCTTGTCTTGTCTTGTCTTGTCTTGTCTTGTCTTGTCTTGTCTTGTTTTGTCTTGTCTTGTTTTGTCTTGTCTTGTTTTGTCTTGTTTTGTCTTGTCTTGTCTTGTCTTGTCTTGTCTTGTTTTATGTTGTCATGTAATGTCATGTCGTGTGTTGTGTTGTTTTGTCTTATCTTGCCTTGTCTTGTGATGTCATGTCATGTCGTGTGCTGTGTTGTTTTGTCTTGTCATGTCTTGTCTTGTTTTGTCTTGTCTTGTCTTGTTTTATGTTGTCATGTAATGTCATGTCGTGTGTTGTGTTGTTTTGTCTTGTCTTGTCTTGTCTTGTCTTGTCTTGTCTTGTCTTGTCTTGTCTTGTCTTGTCTTGTCTTGTCTTGTCTTGTCTTGTCTTGTCTTGTCTTGTCTTGTCTTGTCTTGTCTTGTCTTGTCTTGTGTTGTTTTGTCTTGTCTTGTTTTGTCTTGTCTTGTTTTGTCTTGTTTTGTCTTGTCTTGTCTTGTCTTGTCTTGTCTTGTTTTATGTTGTCATGTAATGTCATGTCGTGTGTTGTGTTGTTTTGTCTTATCTTGCCTTGTCTTGTGATGTCATGTCATGTCGTGTGCTGTGTTGTTTTGTCTTGTCATGTCTTGTCTTGTTTTGTCTTGTCTTGTCTTGTTTTATGTTGTCATGTAATGTCATGTCGTGTGTTGTGTTGTTTTGTCTTGTCTTGTCTTGTCTTGTCTTGTCTTGTCTTGTCTTGTCTTGTCTTGTCTTGTCTTGTCTTGTGATATCATGTCATGTCGTGTGTTGTGTTGTTTTGTCTTG
This sequence comes from Zeugodacus cucurbitae, assembly GCF_028554725.1. Lineage (NCBI taxonomy): Eukaryota > Metazoa > Arthropoda > Insecta > Diptera > Tephritidae > Zeugodacus > Zeugodacus cucurbitae. The sequence continues at coordinate 20,650,610 of NC_071672.1, read as the reverse complement.
TCTTGTTTTGTCTTGTCATGCCTTGTCTTGTCTTGTCTTGTCTTGTCTTGTTTTGTCTTGTCATGTCTTGTCATGTCTTGTCTTGTCTTGTCTTGTCTTGTCTTGTCTTGTCTTGTCTCGTCTTGTCTTGTCTTGTATTGTCTTGTCTTGTTTTGTCTTGTCTTGTCTTGTCATGTCATGTCATGTCATGTCGTGTGTTGTGTTGTGTTGTTTTGTCTTGTCTTATTTTGTCTTATTTTGTCTTATCTTGTCTTGTCTTGTCTTGTCTTGTCTTGTCTTGTCTTGTCTTATCTGGTCTTGTCTTGTCTTGTCTTGTCTTGTCTTGTCTTGTCTTGTCTTGTCTTGTCTTGTCTTGTCTTGTCTTGTCTTGTCTTGTCTTGTCTTGTCTTGTCTTGTCTTGTCTTGTCTTGTCTTGTCTTGTCTTGTCTTGTCTTGTCTTGTCTTGTCTTGTCTTGTCTTGTCTTGTCTTGTCTTGTCTTGTCTTGTCTTGTCTTGTCTTGTCTTGTCTTGTCTTGTCTTGTCTTGTCTTGTCTTGTCTTGTCTTGTCTTGTCTTGTCTTGTCTTGTCTTGTCTTGTCTTGTCTTGTCTTGTCTTGTCTTGTCTTGTCTTGTCTTGTCTTGTCTTGTCTTGTCTTGTCTTGTCTTGTCTTGTCTTGTCTTGTCTTGTCTTGTCTTGTCTTGTCTTGTCTTGTCTTGTCTTGTCTTGTCTTGTCTTGTCTTGTCTTGTCTTGTCTTGTCTTGTCTTGTCTTGTCTTGTCTTGTCTTGTCTTGTCTTGTCTTGTCTTGTCTTGTCTTGTCCTGTCTTGGCCTGTCCTGACGTGTGTTGTGTTGTTTTGTCTTGTCTTGTCTTGTTTTGTCTTGTTTTGTCTTGCTTTGTCTTGTCATGTCTTGTCCTGTCCTGTCGTGTGTTGTGTTGTTTTGTCTTGTCTTGTGTTGTTTTGCCGTGTCATGTCTTGTCTTGTCTTGTCTTGTCTTGTCTTGTCCTGTCCTGTCGTGTGTTGTGTTGTTTTGTCTTGTCTTGTCATGTCGTGTGTTGTCTTGTCTTGTCTTGTCATGTCTTATATTGTCTTGTCTTGTCTTGTCATGTCATGTCATGTCATGTCGTGTGTTGTGTTGTTTTGTCTTGTCTTGTTTTGTCTTGTCATGTCTTGTCATGTCTTGTCTTGTCTTGTCTTGTCTTGTCTTGTCTTGTCTCGTCTTGTCTTGTCTTGTATTGTCTTGTCTTGTTTTGTCTTGTCTTGTCTTGTCATGTCATGTCTTGTCATGTCGTGTGTTGTGTTGTTTTGTCTTGTCTTGTCTTGTCTTGTCTTGTCTTGTCTTGTCTTGTCTTGTCTTGTCTTGTCTTGTCTTGTCTTGTCTTGTCTTGTCTTGTCTTGTCATGTCGTGTGTTGTGTTGTTTTGTCTTGTCTTGTCTTGTCTTGTCTTGTCTTGTCTTGTCTTGTCTTGTCTTGTCTTGTCTTGTCTTGTCTTGTCTTGTCTTGTCTTGTCTTGTCTTGTCTTGTCTTGTCTTGTCTTGTCTTGTCTTGTCTTGTCTTGTCTTGTCTTGTCTTGTCTTGTCTTGTCTTGTCTTGTCTTGTCTTGTCTTGTCTTGTCTTGTCTTGTCTTGTCTTGTCTTGTCTTGTCTTGTCTTGTCTTGTCTTGTCTTGTCTTGTCTTGTCTTGTCTTGTCTTGTCTTGTCTTGTCTTGTCTTGTCTTGTCTTGTCTTGTCTTGTCTTGTCTTGTCTTGTCTTGTCTTGTCTTGTCTTGTCTTGTCTTGTCTTGTCTTGTCTTGTCTTGTCTTGTCTTGTCTTGTCTTGTCTTGTCTTGTGTTGTTTTGTCTTGTCTTGTTTTGTCTTGTCTTGTTTTGTCTTGTTTTGTCTTGTCTTGTCTTGTCTTGTCTTGTCTTGTTTTATGTTGTCATGTAATGTCATGTCGTGTGTTGTGTTGTTTTGTCTTATCTTGCCTTGTCTTGTGATGTCATGTCATGTCGTGTGCTGTGTTGTTTTGTCTTGTCATGTCTTGTCTTGTTTTGTCTTGTCTTGTCTTGTTTTATGTTGTCATGTAATGTCATGTCGTGTGTTGTGTTGTTTTGTCTTGTCTTGTCTTGTCTTGTCTTGTCTTGTCTTGTCTTGTCTTGTGATATCATGTCATGTCGTGTGTTGTGTTGTTTTGTCTTGTCTTGTTTTGTCTTGTCATGCCTTGTCTTGTCTTGTCTTGTCTTGTCTTGTTTTGTCTTGTCATGTCTTGTCATGTCTTGTCTTGTCTTGTCTTGTCTTGTCTTGTCTTGTCTTGTCTCGTCTTGTCTTGTCTTGTATTGTCTTGTCTTGTTTTGTCTTGTCTTGTCTTGTCATGTCATGTCATGTCATGTCGTGTGTTGTGTTGTTTTGTCTTGTCTTATTTTGTCTTATTTTGTCTTATCTTGTCTTGTCTTGTCTTGTCTTGTCTTGTCTTGTCTTGTCTTGTCTTGTCTTGTCTTATCTGGTCTTGTCTTGTCTTGTCTTGTCTTGTCTTGTCTTGTCTTGTCTTGTCTTGTCTTGTCTTGTCTTGTCTTGTCTTGTCTTGTCTTGTCTTGTCTTGTCTTGTCTTGTCTTGTCTTGTCTTGTCTTGTCTTGTCTTGTCTTGTCTTGTCTTGTCTTGTCTTGTATTGTCTTGTCTTGTCTTGTCTTGTCTTGTCTTGTCTTGTCTTGTCTTGTCTTGTCTTGTCTTGTCTTGTCTTGTCTTGTCTTGTCTTGTCTTGTCTTGTCTTGTCTTGTCTTGTCTTGTCTTGTCTTGTCTTGTCTTGTCTTGTCTTGTCTTGTCTTGTCTTGTCTTGTCTTGTCTTGTCTTGTCTTGTCTTGTCTTGTCTTGTCTTGTCTTGTCTTGTCTTGTCTTGTCTTGTCTTGTCTTGTCTTGTCTTGTCTTGTCTTGTCTTGTCTTGTCTTGTGTTGTTTTGTCTTGTTTTGTCTTGTCTTGTTTTGTCTTGTTTTGTCTTGTCTTGTCTTGTCTTGTCTTGTCTTGTTTTATGTTGTCATGTAATGTCATGTCGTGTGTTGTGTTGTTTTGTCTTATCTTGCCTTGTCTTGTGATGTCATGTCATGTCGTGTGCTGTGTTGTTTTGTCTTGTCATGTCTTGTCTTGTTTTGTCTTGTCTTGTCTTGTTTTATGTTGTCATGTAATGTCATGTCGTGTGTTGTGTTGTTTTGTCTTGTCTTGTCTTGTCTTGTCTTGTCTTGTCTTGTCTTGTCTTGTCTTGTGATGTCATGTCATGTCGTGTGTTGTGTTGTTTTGTCTTGTCTTGTTTTGTCTTGTCATGCCTTGTCTTGTCTTGTCTTGTCTTGTCTTGTTTTGTCTTGTCATGTCTTGTCATGTCTTGTCTTGTCTTGTCTTGTCTTGTCTTGTCTCGTCTTGTCTTGTCTTGTATTGTCTTGTCTTGTTTTGTCTTGTCTTGTCTTGTCATGTCATGTCATGTCATGTCGTGTGTTGTGTTGTGTTGTTTTGTCTTGTCTTATTTTGTCTTATCTTGTCTTGTCTTGTCTTGTCTTGTCTTGTCTTGTCTTGTCTTGTCTTGTCTTGTCTTGTCTTGTCATGTCTTATCTGGTCTTGTCTTGTCTTGTCTTGTCTTGTCTTGTCTTGTCTTGTCTTGTCTTGTCTTGTCTTGTCTTGTCTTGTCTTGTCTTGTCTTGTCTTGTCTTGTCTTGTCTTGTCTTGTCTTGTCTTGTCTTGTCTTGTCTTGTCTTGTCTTGTCTTGTCTTGTCTTGTCTTGTCTTGTCTTGTCTTGTCTTGTCTTGTCTTGTCTTGTCTTGTCTTGTCTTGTCTTGTCTTGTCTTGTCTTGTCTTGTCTTGTCTTGTCTTGTCTTGTCTTGTCTTGTCTTGTCTTGTCTTGTCTTGTCTTGTCTTGTCTTGTCTTGTCTTGTCATGTCTTGTCTTGTCTTGTCTTGTCTTGTCTTGTCTTGTCTTGTCTTGTGATGTCATGTCATGTCGTGTGGTGTGTTGTTTTGTCTTGTCATGTCATGTCTTGTCTTGTCTTGTCTTGTCATGTCTTGTCTTGTCTTGTCTTGTCTTGTCTTGTCATGTCTTGTCTTGTCTTGTCTTGTCTTGTCTTGTCTTGTCTTGTCTTGTCTTGTCTTGTCTTGTCTTGTCTTGTCTTGTCATGTCATGTCATGTCGTGTGGTGTGTTGTTTTGTCTTGTCATGTCATGTCTTGTCTTGTCTTGTCTTGTCATGTCTTGCCATGTCTTGTCTTGTCTTGTCTTGTCTTGTCTTGTCATGTCTTGTCTTGTCTTGGTTTGTCATGTCTTGTCTTGTCTTGTCTTGTCTTGTCATGTCATGTCTTGTCTTGTCTTGTCTTGTCTTGTCTTGTCTTGTCTTGTCTTGTCTTGTCTTGTCTTGTCTTGTCTTGTCTTGTCTTGTCTTGTCTTGTCTTGTCTTGTCTTGTCTTGTCTTGTCTTGTCTTGTCTTGTCTTGTCTTGTCTTGTGATGTCATGTCATATCGTGTGGTGTGTTGTTTTGTCTTGTCTTGTCTTGTCTTGTCATGTCTTGTCTTGTCTTGTCTTGTCTTGTCTTGTCTTGTCTTGTCTTGTCTTGTCTTGTCATGTCTTGTCTTGTCTTGTCTTGTCTTGTCTTGTCTTGTGATGTCATGTCATGTCATGTCGTGTGGTGTGTTGTTTTGTCTTGTCATGTCATGTCTTGTCTTGTCTTGTCTTGTCTTGTCTTGTCTAGTCTTGTCTTGTCTTGTCTTGTCTTGTCTTGTCTTGTCTTGTCTTGTCTTGTCTTGTCTTGTCTTGTCTTGTCTTGTCTTGTCATGTCTTGTCTTGTCTTGTCTTGCCTTGTCTTGTCTTGTCTTGTCTTGTCGTGTGTTGTGTTGTTTTGTCTTGTCATGTCTTGTCTTGTCTTGTCTTGTCCTGTCCTGTCTTGTCTTGTCATGTCATGTCATGTCATGTCATGTCATGTCATGTCATGTCATGTCATGTCATGTCGTGTGTTGTGTTGTCTTGTCTTGTCTTGTTTTGTCTTGTCATGTCTTGACTTGTCTTGTCTTGTCCTGTCTTGTCTTGTCTTGTCTTGTCATGTCTTGTCTTGTCTTGTCTTGTCTTGTCTTGTCTTGTCTTGCCTTGTCTTGTCTTGTCTTGTCTTGTCTTGTCTTGTCTTGTCTTGTCTTGTCTTGTCTTGTCTTGTCTTGTCTTGTCTTGTCTTGTCTTGTCTTGTCTTGTCTTGTCTTGTCTTGTCTTGTCTTGTCTTGTCTTGTCTTGTCTTGTCTTGTCTTGTCTTGTCTTGTCTTGTCTTGTCTTGTCTTGTCTTGTCTTGTCTTGTCCTGTCTTGGCCTGTCCTGACGTGTGTTGTGTTGTTTTGTCTTGTCTTGTTTTGTCTTGTTTTGTCTTGTTTTGTCTTGCTTTGTCTTGTCATGTCTTGTCCTGTCCTGTCGTGTGTTGTGTTGTTTTGTCTTGTCTTGTGTTGTTTTGTCGTGTCATGTCTTGTCTTGTCTTGTCTTGTCTTGTCTTGTCTTGTCTTGTCTTGTCTTGTCTTGTCCTGTCCTGTCGTGTGTTGTGTTGTTTTGTCTTGTCTTGTCATGTCGTGTGTTGTCTTGTCTTGTCTTGTCATGTCTTATATTGTCTTGTCTTGTCTTGTCATGTCATGTCATGTCGTATGTTGTGTTTTGTCTTGTCTTGTTTTGTCTTGTCATGTCTTGTCATGTCTTGTCTTGTCTTGTCTTGTCTTGTCTTGTCTTGTCTTGTCTTGTCTTGTCTTGTCTTGTCTTGTCTTGTCTTGTCTTGTCTTGTCTTGTCTTGTCTTGTCTTGTCTTGTCTTGTCTTGTCTTGTGTTGTTTTGTCTTGTCTTGTTTTGTCTTGTCTTGTTTTGTCTTGTTTTGTCTTGTCTTTTCTTGTCTTGTCTTGTCTTGTCTTGTCTTGTTTTATGTTGTCATGTAATGTCATGTCGTGTGTTGTGTTGTTTTGTCTTATCTTGCCTTGTCTTGTGATGTCATGTCATGTCGTGTGCTGTGTTGTTTTGTCTTGTCATGTCTTGTCTTGTTTTGTCTTGTCTTGTCTTGTTTTATGTTGTCATGTAATGTCATGTCGTGTGTTGTGTTGTTTTGTCTTGTCTTCTCTTGTCTTGTCTTGTCTTGTCTTGTCTTGTCTTGTCTTGTGATGTCATGTCATGTCGTGTGTTGTGTTGTTTTGTCTTGTCTTGTTTTGTCTTGTCATGCCTTGTCTTGTCTTGTCTTGTCTTGTCTTGTCTTGTCTTGTCTTGTCTTGTCTTGTCTTGTCTTGTCTTGTCTTGTCTTGTCTTGTCTTGTCTTGTCTTGTCTTGTCTTGTCTTGTCTTGTCTTGTCTTGTCTTGTCTTGTCATGTCGTGTGTTGTGTTGTTTTGTCTTGTCATGTCTTATATTGTCTTGTCTTGTGATGTCATGTCATGTCGTGTGTTGTGTTGTTTTGTCTTGTCTTGTTTTGTCTTGTCATGCCTTGTCTTGTCTTGTCTTGTCTTGTCTTGTCTTTTCTTGTCTTGTCTTGTCTTGTCTTGTCTTGTCTTGTCTTGTCATGTCGTGTGTTGTGTTGTTTTGTCTTGTCATGTCTTATATTGTCTTGTCTTGTCTTGTCTTGTCATGTCGTGTGTTGTGTTGTGTTGTTTTGTCTTGTCTTGTCTTGTCTTGTCTTGTCTTGTCTTGTCTTGTCTTGTCTTGTCTTGTCTTGTCTTGTCTTGTCTTGTCTTGTCTTGTCTTGTCTTGTCTTGTCTTGTCTTGTCTTGTCTTGTCTTGTCTTGTCTTGTCTTGTCTTGTCTTGTCTTGTCTTGTCTTGTCTTGTCTTGTCTTGTCTTGTCTTGTCTTGTCTTGTCTTGTCTTGTCTTGTCTTGTCTTGTCTTGTCTTGTCTTGTCTTGTCTTGTCTTGTCTTGTCTTGTCTTGTATTGTCTTGTCTTGTCTTGTCTTGTCTTGTCTTGTCTTGTCTTGTCTTGTGATGTCATGTCATGTCGTGTGTTGTGTTGTTTTGTCTTGTCTTGTTTTGTCTTGTCATGCCTTGTCTTGTCTTGTCTTGTCTTGTCTTGTCTTGTCTTGTCTTGTCTTGTCTTGTCTTGTCTTGTCTTGTCTTGTCTTGTCTTGTCTTGTCTTGTCCTGCCCTGTCTTGTCTTGTCTTGTCTTGTCTTGTCTTGTCTTGTCTTGTCTTGTCTTGTCTTGTCTTTTCTTGTCCTGCCCTGTCTTGTCTTGTCTTGTTTTGTCTTGTCATGTCTTATCTTGTCTTGTCTTGTCTTGTCGTATCTTGTCTTGTCTTGTCTTGTCTTGTGTTGTCTTGTCTTGACTTGTCTTGTCTTGTCTGGTCTTGTCTTGTCTTGTCTTGTCTTGTCCTGTCTTGTCTTGTCTTGTCTTGTCTTGTCATGTCTTGTCTTGTTTTGTCTTGCCTTGTCTTGTCTTGTCTTGTCGTGTCCTGTCCTGACGTGTGTTGTGTTGTTTTGTCTTGTCTTGTTTTGTCTTGTTTTGTCTTGTTTTGTCTTGTTTTGTCTTGTTTTGTCTTGTTTTGTCTTGTTTTGTCTTGTCTTGTCTTGTCTTGTTTTATGTTGTCATGTAATGTCATGTTGTGTGTTGTGTTGTTTTGTCTTATCTTGTCTTGTCTTGTCTTGTCTTGTGATGTCATGTCATGTCGTGTGCTGTGTTGTTTCGTCTTGTCATGTCTTGTCTTGTTTTGTCTTGTCTTGTCTTGTTTTATGTTGTCATGTAATGTCATGTCGTGTGTTGTGTTCTTTTGTCTTGTCTTCTCTTGTCTTGTCTTGTCTTGCTTTGTCTTGTCTTGTCTTGTCTTGTCTTGTGATGTCATGTCATGTCGTGTGTTGTGTTGTTTTGTCTTGTCTTGTTTTGTCTTGTTTTGTCTTGTCTTGTCTTGTCTTGTCTTGTCTTGTCTTGTTTTATGTTGTCATGTAATGTCATGTCGTGTGTTGTGTTGTTTTGTCTTATCTTGCCTTGTCTTGTGATGTCATGTCATGTCGTGTGCTGTGTTGTTTTGTCTTGTCATGTCTTGTCTTGTTTTGTCTTGTCTTGTCTTGTTTTATGTTGTCATGTAATGTCATGTCGTGTGTTGTGTTGATTTGTCTTGTCTTCTCTTGTCTTGTCTTGTCTTGTCTTGTCTTGTCTTGTCTTGTCTTGTGATGTCATGTCATGTCGTGTGTTGTGTTGTTTTGTCTTGTCTTGTTTTGTCTTGTCATGCCTTGTCTTGTCTTGTCTTGTCTTGTCTTGTCTTGTCTTGTCTTGTCTTGTCTTGTCTTGTCTTGTCTTGCCTTGTCTTGTCTTGTCTTGTCTTGTCTTGTCTTGTCTTGTCTTGTCTTGTCTTGTCTTGTCTTGTCTTGTCTTGTCTTGTCTTGTCTTGTCTTGTCTTGTCTTGTCTTGTCTTGTCTTGTGTTGTTTTGTCTTGTCTTGTTTTGTCTTGTTTTGTCTTGTTTTGTCTTGTCTTATATTGTCTTGTCTTGTCTTGTCATGTCGTGTGTTGTGTTGTGTTGTTTTGTCTTATCTTGTCTTGTCTTGTCTTGTCTTGTGATGTCATGTCATGTCGTGTGCTGTGTTGTTTTGTCTTGTCATGTCTTGTCTTGTTTTGTCTTGTCTTGTCTTGTTTTATGTTGTCATGTAATGTCATGTCATGTGTTGTGTTGTTTTGTCTTGTCTTGTCTTCTCTTGTCTTGTCTTGTCTTGTCATGTCGTGTGTTGTCTTGTCTTGTCTTGTCTTGTCTTGTCTTGTCTTGTGTTGTTTTGTCTTGTCTTGTTTTGTCTTGTTTTGTCTTGTTTTGTCTTGTCTTGTCTTGTCTTGTTTTATGTTGTCATGTAATGTCATGTTGTGTGTTGTGTTGTTTTGTCTTATCTTGTCTTGTCTTGTCTTGTCTTGTGATGTCATGTCATGTCGTGTGCTGTGTTGTTTTGTCTTGTCATGTCTTGTCTTGTTTTGTCTTGTCTTGTCTTGTTTTATGTTGTCATATAATGTCATGTCATGTGTTGTGTTGTTTTGTCTTGTCTTGTCTTCTCTTGTCTTGTCTTGTCTTGTCATGTCGTGTGTTGTGTTGTTTTGTCTTGTCATGTCTTATATTGTCTTGTCTTGTCTTGTCTTGTCTTGTCTTGTCTTGTTTTTCTTGTTTTGTCTTGTCTTGTCTTGTCTTGTTTTGTCATGTAATGTCATGTCGTGTGTTGTGTTGTTTTGTCTTGTCTTGTGTTGTTTTGTCGTGTCTTGTCTTGTCTTGTCTTGTGTTGTCTTGTGTTGTCTTGTGTTATCTTGTCTTGTCCTGTCTTGTCTTGTCTTGTCTTGTCATGTCTTGTCTTGTCTTGTCTTGCCTTGTCTTGTCTTGTCTTGTCTTGTCTTGTCCGGTCCTGACGTGTGTTGTGTTGTTTTGTCTTGTCTTGCTTTGTCTTGTCATGTCTTATATTGTCTTGTCTTGTCTTGTCATGTCGTGTGTTGTCTTGTCTTGTCTTGTCTTGTCTTGTCTTGTCTTGTCTTGTCTTGCCTTGTCTTGTCTTGTCTTGTCTTGTCTTGTCTTGTCTTGTCTTGTCTTGTCTTGTCTTGTCTTGTCTTGTCTTGTCTTGTCTTGTCTTGTCTTGTCTTGTCTTGTCTTGTCTAGTCTTGTCTTGTCTTGTCTTGTCTTGTCTTGTCTTGTCTTGTCTTGTCTTGTCTTGTCTTGTCTTGTATTGTCTTGTCTTGTCTTGTCTTGTCTTGTCTTGTCTTGTCTTGTCTTGTCTTGTCTTGTCTTGTCTTGTCTTGTCTTGTGATGTCATGTCATGTCGTGTGTTGTGTTGTTTTGTCTTGTCTTGTTTTGTCTTGTCTTGTCTTGTCTTGTCTTGTCTTGTCTTGTCTTGTCTTGTCTTGTCTTGTCTTGTCTTGTCTTGTCTTGTCTTGTCTTGTCTTGTCTTGTCTTGTCTTGTCTTGTCTTGTCTTGTCTTGTCTTGTCTTGTCTTGTCTTGTTTTGTCTTGTTTTGTCTTGTTTTGTCTTGTCTTGTCTTGTCTTGTCTTGTCTTGTCTTGTCTTGTCTTGTCTTGTCTTGTCTTGTCTTGTCTTGTCTTGTCTTGTCTCGTCTTGTCTTGTCTTGTCTTGTCTTGTCTTGTCTTGTCTTGTCTTGTCTTGTCTTGTCTTGTCTTGTCTTGTCTTGTCTTGTCTTGTCTTGTCTTGTCTTGTCTTGTCTTGTCTTGTCTTGTCTTGTCTTGTCTTGTCTTGTCTTGTCTTGTCTTGTCTTGTCTTGTCTTGTCTTGTCTTGTCTTGTCTTGTCTTGTCTTGTGTTGTTTTGTCTTGTCTTGTTTTGTCTTGTTTTGTCTTGTTTTGTCTTGTCTTATATTGTCTTGTCTTGTCTTGTCATGTCGTGTGTTGTGTTGTGTTGTTTTGTCTTGTCTTGTCTTGTCCTGTCTTGTCTTGTCTTGTCTTGTCTTGTCTTGTCTTGTCTTGTCTTGTCTTGTCTTGTCTTGTGATGTCATGTCATGTCGTGTGTTGTGTTGTTTTGTCTTGTCTTGTTTTGTCTTGTCATGCCTTGTCTTGTCTTGTCTTGTCTTGTCTTGTCTTGTCTTGTCTTGTCTTGTCTTGTCTTGTCTTGTCTTGTCTTGTCTTGTCTTGTCTTGTCTTGTCTTGTCTTGTCTTGTCTTGTCTTGTCTTGTCTTGTCTTGTCTTGTCTTGTCTTGTCTTGTCTAGTCTTGTCTTGTCTTGTCTTGTCTTGTCATGTCTTGTCTTGTCTTGTCTTGTCTTGTCTTGTCTTGTCTTGTCTTGTCTTGTCTTGTATTGTCTTGTCTTGTCTTGTCTTGTCTTGTCTTGTCTTGTCTTGTCTTGTCTTGTTTTGTCTTGTTTTGTCTTGTTTTGTCTTGTCTTGTCTTGTCTTGTCTTGTCTTGTCTTGTCTTGTCTTGTCTTGTCTTGTCTTGTCTTGTCTTGTCTTGTCTTGTCCTGTCGTGTGTTGTGTTGTTTTGTCTTGTCTTGTCATGTCGTGTGTTGTCTTGTCTTGTCTTGTCATGTCATGTCTTGTCTTGTTTTGTCTTGCCTTGTCTTGTCTTGTCTTGTCGTGTCCTGTCCTGACGTGTGTTGTGTTGTTTTGTCTTGTCTTGTTTTGTCTTGTTTTGTCTTGTTTTGTCTTGTTTTGTCTTGTTTTGTCTTGTTTTGTCTTGTCTTGTCTTGTCTTGTTTTATGTTGTCATGTAATGTCATGTTGTGTGTTGTGTTGTTTTGTCTTATCTTGTCTTGTCTTGTCTTGTCTTGTGATGTCATGTCATGTCGTGTGCTGTGTTGTTTTGTCTTGTCATGTCTTGTCTTGTTTTGTCTTGTCTTGTCTTGTTTTATGTTGTCATGTAATGTCATGTCGTGTGTTGTGTTGTTTTGTCTTGTCTTCTCTTGTCTTGTCTTGTCTTGTCTTGTCTTGTCTTGTCTTGTCTTGTCATGTCGTGTGTTGTGTTGTGTTGTTTTGTCTTATCTTGTCTTGTCTTGTCTTGTCTTGTGATGTCATGTCATGTCGTGTGCTGTGTTGTTTTGTCTTGTCATGTCTTGTCTTGTTTTGTCTTGTCTTGTCTTGTTTTATGTTGTCATGTAATGTCATGTCATGTGTTGTGTTGTTTTGTCTTGTCTTGTCTTCTCTTGTCTTGTCTTGTCTTGTCATGTCGTGTGTTGTCTTGTCTTGTCTTGTCTTGTCTTGTCTTGTCTTGTGTTGTTTTGTCTTGTCTTGTTTTGTCTTGTTTTGTCTTGTTTTGTCTTGTCTTGTCTTGTCTTGTTTTATGTTGTCATGTAATGTCATGTTGTGTGTTGTGTTGTTTTGTCTTATCTTGTCTTGTCTTGTCTTGTCTTGTGATGTCATGTCATGTCGTGTGCTGTGTTGTTTTGTCTTGTCATGTCTTGTCTTGTTTTGTCTTGTCTTGTCTTGTTTTATGTTGTCATGTAATGTCATGTCATGTGTTGTGTTGTTTTGTCTTGTCTTGTCTTCTCTTGTCTTGTCTTGTCTTGTCATGTCGTGTGTTGTGTTGTTTTGTCTTGTCATGTCTTATATTGTCTTGTCTTGTCTTGTCTTGTCTTGTCTTGTCTTGTTTTTCTTGTTTTGTCTTGTCTTGTCTTGTCTTGTTTTGTCATGTAATGTCATGTCGTGTGTTGTGTTGTTTTGTCTTGTCTTGTGTTGTTTTGTCGTGTCTTGTCTTGTCTTGTCTTGTGTTGTCTTGTGTTGTCTTGTGTTGTCTTGTCTTGTCCTGTCTTGTCTTGTCTTGTCTTGTCATGTCTTGTCTTGTCTTGTCTTGCCTTGTCTTGTCTTGTCTTGTCTTGTCTTGTCCGGTCCTGACGTGTGTTGTGTTGTTTTGTCTTGTCTTGCTTTGTCTTGTCTTGTCTTGTCTTGTCTTGTCTTGTCTTGTCTTGTCTTGTCTTGTCTTGTCTTGTCTTGTCTTGTCTTGTCTTGTCTTGTCTTGTCTTGTCTTGTCTTGTCTCGTCTTGTCTTGTCTTGTCTTGTCTTGTCTTGTCATGTCTTGTCTTGTTTTGTCTTGTCTTGTCTTGTTTTATGTTGTCATGTAATGTCATGTCATGTGTTGTGTTGTCTTGTCTTGTCTTGTCTTGTCTTGTCTTGTCTTGTCTTGTCTTGTCTTGCCTTGTCTTGTCTTGCCTTGTCTTGTCTTGTCTTGTCTTGTCTTGTCTTGTCTTGTCTTGTCTTGTCTTGTCTTGTCTTGTCTTGTCTTGTCTTGTCTTGTCTAGTCTTGTCTTGTCTTGTCTTGTCTTGTCTTGTCTTGTCTTGTCTTGTCTTGTCTTGTCTTGTCTTGTCTTGTCTTGTCTTGTCTTGTCTTGTCTTGTCTTGTCTTGTATTGTCTTGTCTTGTCTTGTCTTGTCTTGTCTTGTCTTGTCTTGTCTTGTCTTGTCTTGTCTTGTCTTGTGATGTCATGTCATGTCGTGTGTTGTGTTGTTTTGTCTTGTCTTGTTTTGTCTTGTCTTGTCTTGTCTTGTCTTGTCTTGTCTTGTCTTGTCTTGTCTTGTCTTGTCTTGTCTTGTCTTGTCTTGTCTTGTCTTGTCTTGTCTTGTCTTGTCTTGTCTTGTCTTGTCTTGTCTTGTTTTGTCTTGTCTTGTCTTGTCTTGTCTTGTCTTGTCTTGTCTTGTCTTGTCTTGTCTTGTCTTGTCTTGTCTTGTCTTGTCTCGTCTTGTCTTGTCTTGTCTTGTCTTGTCTTGTCTTGTCTTGTCTTGTCTTGTCTTGTCTTGTCTTGTCTTGTCTTGTCTTGTCTTGTCTTGTCTTGTCTTGTCTTGTCTTGTCTTGTCTTGTCTTGTCTTGTCTTGTCTTGTCTTGTCTTGTGTTGTTTTGTCTTGTCTTGTTTTGTCTTGTTTTGTCTTGTTTTGTCTTGTCTTATATTGTCTTGTCTTGTCTTGTCATGTCGTGTGTTGTGTTGTGTTGTTTTGTCTTGTCTTGTCTTGTCCTGTCTTGTCTTGTCTTGTCTTGTCTTGTCTTGTCTTGTCTTGTCTTGTCTTGTCTTGTCTTGTCTTGTCTTGTCTTGTCTTGTCTTGTCTTGTCTTGTCTTGTCTTGTCTTGTGATGTCATGTCATGTCGTGTGTTGTGTTGTTTTGTCTTGTCTTGTCTTGTTTTGTCTTGTCATGCCTTGTCTTGTCTTGTCTTGTCTTGTCTTGTCTTGTCTTGTCTTGTCTTGTCTTGTCTTGTCTTGTCTTGTCTTGTCTTGTCTTGTCTTGTCTTGTCTTGTCTTGTCTTGTCTTGTCTTGTCTTGTCTCGTCTTGTCTTGTCTTGTCTTGTCTTGTCTTGTCTTGTCTTGTCTTGTCTTGTCTTGTCTTGTCTTGTCTTGTCTTGTCTTGTCTTGTCTTGTCTCGTCTTGTCTTGTCTTGTCTTGTCTTGTCTTGTCTTGTCTTGTCTTGTCTTGTCTTGTCTTGTCTTGTCTTGTCTTGTCTTGTCTTGTCTTGTCTTGTCTTGTCTTGTCTTGTCTTGTCTTGTCTTGTCTTGTCTAGTCTTGTCTTGTCTTGTCTTGTCTTGTCTTGTCTTGTCTTGTCTTGTCTTGTCTTGTCTTGTCTTGTCTTGTCTTGTCTTGTATTGTCTTGTCTTGTCTTGTCTTGTCTTGTCTTGTCTTGTCTTGTCTTGTCTTGTCTTGTCTTGTCTTGTCTTGTCTTGTCTTGTGATGTCATGTCATGTCGTGTGTTGTGTTGTTTTGTCTTGTCTTGTTTTGTCTTGTCTTGTCTTGTCTTGTCTTGTCTTGTCTTGTCTTGTCTTGTCTTGTCTTGTCTTGTCTTGTCTTGTCTTGTCTTGTCTTGTCTTGTCTTGTCTTGTCTTGTCTTGTCTTGTCTTGTCTTGTCTTGTCTTGTCTTGTCTTGTCTTGTCTTGTTTTGTCTTGTTTTGTCTTGTTTTGTCTTGTCTTGTCTTGTCTTGTCTTGTCTTGTCTTGTCTTGTCTTGTCTTGTCTTGTCTTGTCTTGTCTTGTCTTGTCTTGTCTTGTCTTGTCTTGTCTTGTCTTGTCTTGTCTTGTCTTGTCTTGTCTTGTCTTGTCTTGTCTTGTCTTGTCTTGTCTTGTCTTGTCTTGTCTTGTCTTGTCTTGTCTTGTCTTGTCTTGTCTTGTCTTGTCTTGTCTTGTCTTGTCTTGTCTTGTCTTGTCTTGTCCTGTCTTGGCCTGTCCTGACGTGTGTTGTGTTGTTTTGTCTTGTCTTGTCTTGTTTTGTCTTGTTTTGTCTTGCTTTGTCTTGTCATGTCTTGTCCTGTCCTGTCGTGTGTTGTGTTGTTTTGTCTTGTCTTGTGTTGTTTTGTCGTGTCATGTCTTGTCTTGTCTTGTCTTGTCTTGTCTTGTCCTGTCCTGTCGTGTGTTGTGTTGTTTTGTCTTGTCTTGTCATGTCGTGTGTTGTCTTGTCTTGTCTTGTCATGTCTTATATTGTCTTGTCTTGTCTTGTCATGTCATGTCATGTCATGTCGTGTGTTGTGTTGTTTTGTCTTGTCTTGTTTTGTCTTGTCATGTCTTGTCATGTCTTGTCTTGTGTTGTTTTGTCTTGTCTTGTTTTGTCTTGTCTTGTTTTGTCTTGTTTTGTCTTGTCTTGTCTTGTCTTGTCTTGTCTTGTTTTATGTTGTCATGTAATGTCATGTCGTGTGTTGTGTTGTTTTGTCTTATCTTGCCTTGTCTTGTGATGTCATGTCATGTCGTGTGCTGTGTTGTTTTGTCTTGTCATGTCTTGTCTTGTTTTGTCTTGTCTTGTCTTGTTTTATGTTGTCATGTAATGTCATGTCGTGTGTTGTGTTGTTTTGTCTTGTCTTGTCTTGTCTTGTCTTGTCTTGTCTTGTCTTGTGATGTCATGTCATGTCGTGTGTTGTGTTGTTTTGTCTTGTCTTGTTTTGTCTTGTCATGCCTTGTCTTGTCTTGTCTTGTCTTGTCTTGTCTTGTCTTGTCTTGTCTTGTCTTGTCTTGTCTTGTCTTGTCTTGTCTTGTCTTGTCTTGTCTTGTCTTGTCTTGTCTTGTCTTGTCTTGTCATGTCGTGTGTTGTGTTGTTTTGTCTTGTCATGTCTTATATTGTCTTGTCTTGTGATGTCATGTCATGTCGTGTGTTGTGTTGTTTTGTCTTGTCTTGTTTTGTCTTGTCATGCCTTGTCTTGTCTTGTCTTGTCTTGTCTTGTCTTGTCTTGTCTTGTCTTGTCTTGTCATGTCGTGTGTTGTGTTGTTTTGTCTTGTCATGTCTTATATTGTCTTGTCTTGTCTTGTCATGTCGTGTGTTGTGTTGTGTTGTTTTGTCTTGTCTTGTCTTGTCTTGTCTTGTCTTGTCTTGTCTTGTCTTGTCTTGTCTTGTCTTGTCTTGTCTTGTCTTGTCTTGTCTTGTCTTGTCTTGTCTTGTCTTGTATTGTCTTGTCTTGTCTTGTCTTGTCTTGTCTTGTCTTGTCTTGTCTTGTGATGTCATGTCATGTCGTGGGTTGTGTTGTTTTGTCTTGTCTTGTTTTGTCTTGTCATGCCTTGTCTTGTCTTGTCTTGTCTTGTCTTGTCTTGTCTTGTCTTGTCTTGTCTTGTCTTGTCTTGTCTTGTCTTGTCTTGTCTTGTCTTGTCTTGTCTTGTCTTGTCTTGTCTTGTCCTGCCCTGTCTTGTCTTGTCTTGTCTTGTCTTGTCTTGTCTTGTCTTGTCTTGTCTTGTCTTGTCTTGTCTTGTCTTGTCTTGTCTTGTCTTTTCTTGTCCTGCCCTGTCTTGTCTTGTCTTGTCTTGTCATGTCGTGTGTTGTGTTGTGTTGTTTTGTCTTGTCTTGTCTTGTCTTGTCTTGTCTTGTCTTGTCTTGTCTTGTCTTGTCTTGTCTTGTCTTGTCTTGTATTGTCTTGTCTTGTCTTGTCTTGTCTTGTCTTGTCTTGTCTTGTCTTGTGATGTCATGTCATGTCGTGTGTTGTGTTGTTTTGTCTTGTCTTGTTTTGTCTTGTCATGCCTTGTCTTGTCTTGTCTTGTCTTGTCTTGTCTTGTCTTGTCTTGTCTTGTCTTGTCTTGTCTTGTCTTGTCCTGCCCTGTCTTGTCTTGTCTTGTCTTGTCTTGTCTTGTCTTGTCTTGTCTTGTCTTGTCTTGTCTTGTCTTGTCTTGTCTTGTCTTCTCTTGTCTTGTCTTGTCTTGTCTTGTCTTGTCTTGTCTTGTCTTGTTTTGTCTTGTCATGTCTTATCTTGTCTTGTCTTGTCTTGTCGTATTTTGTCTTGTCTTGTCTTGTCTTGTCTTGTGTTGTCTTGTCTTGACTTGTCTTGTCTTGTCTGGTCTTGTCTTGTCTTGTCTTGTCTTGTCCTGTCTTGTCTTGTCTTGTCTTGTCTTGTCTTGTCTTGTGTTGTCTTGTCTTGACTTGTCTTGTCTTGTCTGGTCTTGTCTTGTCTTGTCTTGTCTTGTCCTGTCTTGTCTTGTCTTGTCTTGTCTTGTCATGTCTTGTCTTGTTTTGTCTTGCCTTGTCTTGTCTTGTCTTGTCGTGTCCTGTCCTGACGTGTGTTGTGTTGTTTTGTCTTGTCTTGTTTTGTCTTGTCTTGTCTTGTCTTGTCTTGTCTTGTCTTGTCTTGTCTTGTCTTGTCTTGTATTGTCTTGTCTTGTCTTGTCTTGTTTTATGTTGTCATGTAATGTCATGTCGTGTGTTGTGTTGTTTTGTCTTATCTTGCCTTGTCTTGTGATGTCATGTCATGTCGTGTGCTGTGTTGTTTTGTCTTGTCATGTCTTGTCTTGTTTTGTCTTGTCTTGTCTTGTTTTATGTTGTCATGTAATGTCATGTCGTGTGTTGTGTTGTTTTGTCTTGTCTTGTCTTGTCTTGTCTTGTCTTGTCTTGTCTTGTCTTGTCTTGTCTTGTCTTGTCTTGTCTTGTCTTGTCTTGTCATGTCGTGTGTTGTGTTGTTTTGTCTTGTCATGTCTTATATTGTCTTGTCTTGTGATGTCATGTCATGTCGTGTGTTGTGTTGTTTTGTCTTGTCTTGTTTTGTCTTGTCATGCCTTGTCTTGTCTTGTCTTGTCTTGTCTTGTCTTGTCTTGTCTTGTCTTGTCTTGTCTTGTCTTGTCTTGTCTTGTCTTGTCTTGTCTTGTCTTGTCTTGTCTTGTCTTGTCTTGTCTTGTCTTGTCATGTCGTGTGTTGTGTTGTTTTGTCTTGTCATGTCTTATATTGTCTTGTCTTGTCTTGTCATGTCGTGTGTTGTGTTGTGTTGTTTTGTCTTGTCTTGTCTTGTCTTGTCTTGTCTTGTCTTGTCTTGTCTTGTCTTGTCTTGTCTTGTCTTGTCTTGTCTTGTCTTGTCTTGTCTTGTCTTGTCTTGTCTTGTCTTGTCTTGTCTTGTCTTGTCTTGTCTTGTATTGTCTTGTCTTGTCTTGTCTTGTCTTGTCTTGTCTTGTCTTGTCTTGTGATGTCATGTCATGTCGTGTGTTGTGTTGTTTTGTCTTGTCTTGTTTTGTCTTGTCATGCCTTGTCTTGTCTTGTCTTGTCTTGTCTTGTCTTGTCTTGTCTTGTCTTGTCTTGTCTTGTCTTGTCTTGTCTTGTCTTGTCTTGTCTTGTCTTGTCTTGTCTTGTCCTGCCCTGTCTTGTCTTGTCTTGTCTTGTCTTGTCTTGTCTTGTCTTGTCTTGTCTTGTCTTGTCTTGTCTTGTCTTGTCTTGTCTTGTCTTGTCTTGTCTTGTCTTGTCTTGTCTTGTCTTGTCTTGTCTTGTCTTGTCTTGTCTTGTCTTTTCTTGTCCTGCCCTGTCTTGTCTTGTCTTGTTTTGTCTTGTCATGTCTTATCTTGTCTTGTCTTGTCTTGTCGTATCTTGTCTTGTCTTGTCTTGTCTTGTCTTGTCTTGTCTTGTCTTGTCTTGTGTTGTCTTGTCTTGACTTGTCTTGTCTTGTCTGGTCTTGTCTTGTCTTGTCTTGTCTTGTCCTGTCTTGTCTTGTCTTGTCTTGTCTTGTCATGTCTTGTCTTGTTTTGTCTTGCCTTGTCTTGTCTTGTCTTGTCGTGTCCTGTCCTGACGTGTGTTGTGTTGTTTTGTCTTGTCTTGTTTTGTCTTGTTTTGTCTTGTCTTGTCTTGTCTTGTCTTGTTTTATGTTGTCATGTAATGTCATGTTGTGTGTTGTGTTGTTTTGTCTTATCTTGTCTTGTCTTGTCTTGTCTTGTGATGTCATGTCATGTCGTGTGCTATGTTGTTTTGTCTTGTCATGTCTTGTCTTGTTTTGTCTTGTCTTGTCTTGTTTTATGTTGTCATGTAATGTCATGTCATGTGTTGTGTTGTTTTGTCTTGTCTTGTCTTCTCTTGTCTTGTCTTGTCTTGTCATGTCGTGTGTTGTGTTGTTTTGTCTTGTCATGTCTTATATTGTCTTGTCTTGTCTTGTCTTGTCTTGTCTTGTCTTGTCTTGTCTTGTCTTGTCTTGTTTTTCTTGTTTTGTCTTGTCTTGTCTTGTCTTGTTTTGTCATGTAATGTCAGGTCGTGTGTTGTGTTGTTTTGTCTTGTCTTGTGTTGTTTTGTCGTGTCTTGTCTTGTCTTGTCTTGTCTTGTCTTGTCTTGTCTTGTCTTGTGTTGTCTTGTGTTGTCTTGTGTTGTCTTGTCTTGTCTTGTCTTGTCATGTCTTGTCTTGTCTTGTCTTGCCTTGTCTTGTCTTGTCTTGTCTTGTCCGGTCCTGACGTGTGTTGTGTTGTTTTGTCTTGTCTTGCTTTGTCTTGTCATGTCTTATATTGTCTTATCTTGTCTTGTCATGTCGTGTGTTGTGTTGTGTTGTTTTGTCTTGTCTTGTCTTGTCTTGTCTTGTCTTGTCTTGTCTTGTCTTGTCTTGTCTTGTCTTGTCTTGTCTTGTCTTGTCTTGTCTTGTCTTGTCTTGTCTTGTCTTGTCTTGTCTTGTATTGTCTTGTCTTGTCTTGTCTTGTCTTGTCTTGTCTTGTCTTGTCTTGTCTTGTCTTGTCTTGTCTTGTGATGTCATGTCATGTCGTGTGTTTTGTTGTTTTGTCTTGTCTTGTTTTGTCTTGTCATGCCTTGTCTTGTCTTGTCTTGTCTTGTCTTGTCTTGTCTTGTCTTGTCTTGTCTTGTCTTGTCTTGTCTTGTCTTGTCTTGTTTTGTCTTGTTTTGTCTTGTTTTGTCTTGTCTTGTCTTGTCTTGTCTTGTCTTGTCTTGTCTTGTCTTGTCTTGTCTTGTCTTGTCTTGTCTTGTCTTGTCTCGTCTTGTCTTGTCTTGTCTTGTCTTGTCTTGTCTTGTCTTGTCTTGTCTTGTCTTGTCTTGTCTTGTCTAGTCTTGTCTTGTCTTGTCTTGTCTTGTCTTGTCTTGTCTTGTCTTGTCTTGTCTTGTCTTGTCTTGTCTTGTCTTGTCTTGTCTTGTCTTGTCTTGTCTTGTCTTGTATTGTCTTGTCTTGTCTTGTCTTGTCTTGTCTTGTCTTGTCTTGTCTTGTCTTGTCTTGTCTTGTCTTGTGATGTCATGTCATGTCGTGTGTTGTGTTGTTTTGTCTTGTCTTGTTTTGTCTTGTCTTGTCTTGTCTTGTCTTGTCTTGTCTTGTCTTGTCTTGTCTTGTCTTGTCTTGTCTTGTCTTGTCTTGTCTTGTCTTGTCTTGTCTTGTCTTGTCTTGTCTTGTCTTGTCTTGTCTTGTTTTGTCTTGTCTTGTCTTGTCTTGTCTTGTCTTGTCTTGTCTTGTCTTGTCTTGTCTTGTCTTGTCTTGTCTTGTCTTGTCTCGTCTTGTCTTGTCTTGTCTTGTCTTGTCTTGTCTTGTCTTGTCTTGTCTTGTCTTGTCTTGTCTTGTCTTGTCTTGTCTTGTCTTGTCTTGTCTTGTCTTGTCTTGTCTTGTCTTGTCTTGTCTTGTCTTGTCTTGTCTTGTCTTGTCTTGTGTTGTTTTGTCTTGTCTTGTTTTGTCTTGTTTTGTCTTGTTTTGTCTTGTCTTATATTGTCTTGTCTTGTCTTGTCATGTCGTGTGTTGTGTTGTGTTGTTTTGTCTTGTCTTGTCTTGTCCTGTCTTGTCTTGTCTTGTCTTGTCTTGTCTTGTCTTGTCTTGTCTTGTCTTGTCTTGTCTTGTCTTGTCTTGTCTTGTCTTGTCTTGTCTTGTCTTGTCTTGTCTTGTCTTGTGATGTCATGTCATGTCGTGTGTTGTGTTGTTTTGTCTTGTCTTGTCTTGTTTTGTCTTGTCATGCCTTGTCTTGTCTTGTCTTGTCTTGTCTTGTCTTGTCTTGTCTTGTCTTGTCTTGTCTTGTCTTGTCTTGTCTTGTCTTGTCTTGTCTTGTCTTGTCTTGTCTTGTCTTGTCTTGTCTTGTCTTGTCTCGTCTTGTCTTGTCTTGTCTTGTCTTGTCTTGTCTTGTCTTGTCTTGTCTTGTCTTGTCTTGTCTTGTCTTGTCTTGTCTTGTCTTGTCTTGTCTCGTCTTGTCTTGTCTTGTCTTGTCTTGTCTTGTCTTGTCTTGTCTTGTCTTGTCTTGTCTTGTCTTGTCTTGTCTTGTCTTGTCTTGTCTTGTCTTGTCTTGTCTTGTCTTGTCTTGTCTTGTCTTGTCTTGTCTAGTCTTGTCTTGTCTTGTCTTGTCTTGTCTTGTCTTGTCTTGTCTTGTCTTGTCTTGTCTTGTCTTGTCTTGTCTTGTCTTGTATTGTCTTGTCTTGTCTTGTCTTGTCTTGTCTTGTCTTGTCTTGTCTTGTCTTGTCTTGTCTTGTCTTGTCTTGTCTTGTCTTGTGATGTCATGTCATGTCGTGTGTTGTGTTGTTTTGTCTTGTCTTGTTTTGTCTTGTCTTGTCTTGTCTTGTCTTGTCTTGTCTTGTCTTGTCTTGTCTTGTCTTGTCTTGTCTTGTCTTGTCTTGTCTTGTCTTGTCTTGTCTTGTCTTGTCTTGTCTTGTCTTGTCTTGTCTTGTCTTGTCTTGTCTTGTCTTGTCTTGTTTTGTCTTGTTTTGTCTTGTTTTGTCTTGTCTTGTCTTGTCTTGTCTTGTCTTGTCTTGTCTTGTCTTGTCTTGTCTTGTCTTGTCTTGTCTTGTCTTGTCTTGTCTTGTCTTGTCTTGTCTTGTCTTGTCTTGTCTTGTCTTGTCTTGTCTTGTCTTGTCTTGTCTTGTCTTGTCTTGTCTTGTCTTGTCTTGTCTTGTCTTGTCTTGTCTTGTCTTGTCTTGTCTTGTCTTGTCTTGTCTTGTCTTGTCTTGTCTTGTCTTGTCTTGTCTTGTCTTGTCCTGTCTTGGCCTGTCCTGACGTGTGTTGTGTTGTTTTGTCTTGTCTTGTCTTGTTTTGTCTTGTTTTGTCTTGCTTTGTCTTGTCATGTCTTGTCCTGTCCTGTCGTGTGTTGTGTTGTTTTGTCTTGTCTTGTGTTGTTTTGTCGTGTCATGTCTTGTCTTGTCTTGTCTTGTCTTGTCTTGTCCTGTCCTGTCGTGTGTTGTGTTGTTTTGTCTTGTCTTGTCATGTCGTGTGTTGTCTTGTCTTGTCTTGTCATGTCTTATATTGTCTTGTCTTGTCTTGTCATGTCATGTCATGTCATGTCGTGTGTTGTGTTGTTTTGTCTTGTCTTGTTTTGTCTTGTCATGTCTTGTCATGTCTTGTCTTGTGTTGTTTTGTCTTGTCTTGTTTTGTCTTGTCTTGTTTTGTCTTGTTTTGTCTTGTCTTGTCTTGTCTTGTCTTGTCTTGTTTTATGTTGTCATGTAATGTCATGTCGTGTGTTGTGTTGTTTTGTCTTATCTTGCCTTGTCTTGTGATGTCATGTCATGTCGTGTGCTGTGTTGTTTTGTCTTGTCTTGTCTTGTTTTATGTTGTCATGTAATGTCATGTCGTGTGTTGTGTTGTTTTGTCTTGTCTTGTCTTGTCTTGTCTTGTCTTGTCTTGTCTTGTGATGTCATGTCATGTCGTGTGTTGTGTTGTTTTGTCTTGTCATGCCTTGTCTTGTCTTGTCTTGTCTTGTCTTGTCTTGTCTTGTCTTGTCTTGTCTTGTCTTGTCTTGTCTTGTCTTGTCTTGTCTTGTCTTGTCTTGTCTTGTCTTGTCTTGTCTTGTCTTGTCATGTCGTGTGTTGTGTTGTTTTGTCTTGTCATGTCTTATATTGTCTTGTCTTGTGATGTCATGTCATGTCGTGTGTTGTGTTGTTTTGTCTTGTCTTGTTTTGTCTTGTCATGCCTTGTCTTGTCTTGTCTTGTCTTGTCTTGTCTTGTCTTGTCTTGTCTTGTCTTGTCATGTCGTGTGTTGTGTTGTTTTGTCTTGTCATGTCTTATATTGTCTTGTCTTGTCTTGTCATGTCGTGTGTTGTGTTGTGTTGTTTTGTCTTGTCTTGTCTTGTCTTGTCTTGTCTTGTCTTGTCTTGTCTTGTCTTGTCTTGTCTTGTCTTGTCTTGTCTTGTCTTGTCTTGTCTTGTCTTGTCTTGTCTTGTATTGTCTTGTCTTGTCTTGTCTTGTCTTGTCTTGTCTTGTCTTGTGATGTCATGTCATGTCGTGGGTTGTGTTGTTTTGTCTTGTCTTGTTTTGTCTTGTCATGCCTTGTCTTGTCTTGTCTTGTCTTGTCTTGTCTTGTCTTGTCTTGTCTTGTCTTGTCTTGTCTTGTCTTGTCTTGTCTTGTCTTGTCTTGTCTTGTCTTGTCTTGTCTTGTCTTGTCTTGTCCTGCCCTGTCTTGTCTTGTCTTGTCTTGTCTTGTCTTGTCTTGTCTTGTCTTGTCTTGTCTTGTCTTGTCTTGTCTTGTCTTGTCTTTTCTTGTCCTGCCCTGTCTTGTCTTGTCTTGTCTTGTCATGTCGTGTGTTGTGTTGTGTTGTTTTGTCTTGTCTTGTCTTGTCTTGTCTTGTCTTGTCTTGTCTTGTCTTGTCTTGTCTTGTCTTGTATTGTCTTGTCTTGTCTTGTCTTGTCTTGTCTTGTCTTGTCTTGTCTTGTGATGTCATGTCATGTCGTGTGTTGTGTTGTTTTGTCTTGTCTTGTTTTGTCTTGTCATGCCTTGTCTTGTCTTGTCTTGTCTTGTCTTGTCTTGTCTTGTCTTGTCTTGTCTTGTCTTGTCTTGTCTTGTCCTGCCCTGTCTTGTCTTGTCTTGTCTTGTCTTGTCTTGTCTTGTCTTGTCTTGTCTTGTCTTGTCTTGTCTTGTCTTGTCTTGTCTTCTCTTGTCTTGTCTTGTCTTGTCTTGTCTTGTCTTGTCTTGTCTTGTTTTGTCTTGTCATGTCTTATCTTGTCTTGTCTTGTCTTGTCGTATTTTGTCTTGTCTTGTCTTGTCTTGTCTTGTGTTGTCTTGTCTTGACTTGTCTTGTCTTGTCTGGTCTTGTCTTGTCTTGTCTTGTCTTGTCCTGTCTTGTCTTGTCTTGTCTTGTCTTGTCTTGTCTTGTGTTGTCTTGTCTTGACTTGTCTTGTCTTGTCTGGTCTTGTCTTGTCTTGTCTTGTCTTGTCCTGTCTTGTCTTGTCTTGTCTTGTCTTGTCATGTCTTGTCTTGTTTTGTCTTGCCTTGTCTTGTCTTGTCTTGTCGTGTCCTGTCCTGACGTGTGTTGTGTTGTTTTGTCTTGTCTTGTTTTGTCTTGTCTTGTCTTGTCTTGTCTTGTCTTGTCTTGTCTTGTCTTGTCTTGTCTTGTATTGTCTTGTCTTGTCTTGTCTTGTTTTATGTTGTCATGTAATGTCATGTCGTGTGTTGTGTTGTTTTGTCTTATCTTGCCTTGTCTTGTGATGTCATGTCATGTCGTGTGCTGTGTTGTTTTGTCTTGTCATGTCTTGTCTTGTTTTGTCTTGTCTTGTCTTGTTTTATGTTGTCATGTAATGTCATGTCGTGTGTTGTGTTGTTTTGTCTTGTCTTGTCTTGTCTTGTCTTGTCTTGTCTTGTCTTGTCTTGTCTTGTCTTGTCTTGTCTTGTCTTGTCTTGTCTTGTCATGTCGTGTGTTGTGTTGTTTTGTCTTGTCATGTCTTATATTGTCTTGTCTTGTGATGTCATGTCATGTCGTGTGTTGTGTTGTTTTGTCTTGTCTTGTTTTGTCTTGTCATGCCTTGTCTTGTCTTGTCTTGTCTTGTCTTGTCTTGTCTTGTCTTGTCTTGTCTTGTCTTGTCTTGTCTTGTCTTGTCTTGTCTTGTCTTGTCTTGTCTTGTCTTGTCTTGTCTTGTCTTGTCTTGTCATGTCGTGTGTTGTGTTGTTTTGTCTTGTCATGTCTTATATTGTCTTGTCTTGTCTTGTCATGTCGTGTGTTGTGTTGTGTTGTTTTGTCTTGTCTTGTCTTGTCTTGTCTTGTCTTGTCTTGTCTTGTCTTGTCTTGTCTTGTCTTGTCTTGTCTTGTCTTGTCTTGTCTTGTCTTGTCTTGTCTTGTCTTGTCTTGTCTTGTCTTGTCTTGTCTTGTCTTGTATTGTCTTGTCTTGTCTTGTCTTGTCTTGTCTTGTCTTGTCTTGTCTTGTGATGTCATGTCATGTCGTGTGTTGTGTTGTTTTGTCTTGTCTTGTTTTGTCTTGTCATGCCTTGTCTTGTCTTGTCTTGTCTTGTCTTGTCTTGTCTTGTCTTGTCTTGTCTTGTCTTGTCTTGTCTTGTCTTGTCTTGTCTTGTCTTGTCTTGTCTTGTCTTGTCCTGCCCTGTCTTGTCTTGTCTTGTCTTGTCTTGTCTTGTCTTGTCTTGTCTTGTCTTGTCTTGTCTTGTCTTGTCTTGTCTTGTCTTGTCTTGTCTTGTCTTGTCTTGTCTTGTCTTGTCTTGTCTTGTCTTGTCTTGTCTTGTCTTGTCTTTTCTTGTCCTGCCCTGTCTTGTCTTGTCTTGTTTTGTCTTGTCATGTCTTATCTTGTCTTGTCTTGTCTTGTCGTATCTTGTCTTGTCTTGTCTTGTCTTGTCTTGTCTTGTCTTGTCTTGTCTTGTGTTGTCTTGTCTTGACTTGTCTTGTCTTGTCTGGTCTTGTCTTGTCTTGTCTTGTCTTGTCCTGTCTTGTCTTGTCTTGTCTTGTCTTGTCATGTCTTGTCTTGTTTTGTCTTGCCTTGTCTTGTCTTGTCTTGTCGTGTCCTGTCCTGACGTGTGTTGTGTTGTTTTGTCTTGTCTTGTTTTGTCTTGTTTTGTCTTGTCTTGTCTTGTCTTGTCTTGTTTTATGTTGTCATGTAATGTCATGTTGTGTGTTGTGTTGTTTTGTCTTATCTTGTCTTGTCTTGTCTTGTCTTGTGATGTCATGTCATGTCGTGTGCTATGTTGTTTTGTCTTGTCATGTCTTGTCTTGTTTTGTCTTGTCTTGTCTTGTTTTATGTTGTCATGTAATGTCATGTCATGTGTTGTGTTGTTTTGTCTTGTCTTGTCTTCTCTTGTCTTGTCTTGTCTTGTCATGTCGTGTGTTGTGTTGTTTTGTCTTGTCATGTCTTATATTGTCTTGTCTTGTCTTGTCTTGTCTTGTCTTGTCTTGTCTTGTCTTGTCTTGTCTTGTTTTTCTTGTTTTGTCTTGTCTTGTCTTGTCTTGTTTTGTCATGTAATGTCAGGTCGTGTGTTGTGTTGTTTTGTCTTGTCTTGTGTTGTTTTGTCGTGTCTTGTCTTGTCTTGTCTTGTCTTGTCTTGTCTTGTCTTGTCTTGTGTTGTCTTGTGTTGTCTTGTGTTGTCTTGTCTTGTCTTGTCTTGTCATGTCTTGTCTTGTCTTGTCTTGCCTTGTCTTGTCTTGTCTTGTCTTGTCCGGTCCTGACGTGTGTTGTGTTGTTTTGTCTTGTCTTGCTTTGTCTTGTCATGTCTTATATTGTCTTATCTTGTCTTGTCATGTCGTGTGTTGTGTTGTGTTGTTTTGTCTTGTCTTGTCTTGTCTTGTCTTGTCTTGTCTTGTCTTGTCTTGTCTTGTCTTGTCTTGTCTTGTCTTGTCTTGTCTTGTCTTGTCTTGTCTTGTCTTGTCTTGTCTTGTCTTGTATTGTCTTGTCTTGTCTTGTCTTGTCTTGTCTTGTCTTGTCTTGTCTTGTCTTGTCTTGTCTTGTCTTGTGATGTCATGTCATGTCGTGTGTTTTGTTGTTTTGTCTTGTCTTGTTTTGTCTTGTCATGCCTTGTCTTGTCTTGTCTTGTCTTGTCTTGTCTTGTCTTGTCTTGTCTTGTCTTGTCTTGTCTTGTCTTGTCTTGTCTTGTTTTGTCTTGTTTTGTCTTGTTTTGTCTTGTCTTGTCTTGTCTTGTCTTGTCTTGTCTTGTCTTGTCTTGTCTTGTCTTGTCTTGTCTTGTCTTGTCTTGTCTTGTCTTGTCTTGTCTTGTCTTGTCTTGTCTTGTCTTGTCTTGTGTTGTTTTGTCTTGTCTTGTTTTGTCTTGTCTTGTTTTGTCTTGTTTTGTCTTGTCTTGTCTTGTCTTGTCTTGTCTTGTTTTATGTTGTCATGTAATGTCATGTCGTGTGTTGTGTTGTTTTGTCTTATCTTGCCTTGTCTTGTGATGTCATGTCATGTCGTGTGCTGTGTTGTTTTGTCTTGTCATGTCTTGTCTTGTTTTGTCTTGTCTTGTCTTGTTTTATGTTGTCATGTAATGTCATGTCGTGTGTAGTGTTGTTTTGTCTTGTCTTGTCTTGTCTTGTCTTGTCTTGTCTTGTCTTGTGATGTCATGTCATGTCGTGTGTTGTGTTGTTTTGTCTTGTCTTGTTTTGTCTTGTCATGCCTTGTCTTGTCTTGTCTTGTCTTGTCTTGTCTTGTCTTGTCTTGTCTTGTCTTGTCTTGTCTTGTCTTGTCTTGTCATGTCGTGTGTTGTGTTGTTTTGTCTTGTCATGTCTTATATTGTCTTGTCTTGTCTTGTCATGTCGTGTGTTGTGTTGTGTTGTTTTGTCTTGTCTTGTCTTGTCTTGTCTTGTCTTGTCTTGTCTTGTCTTGTCTTGTCTTGTCTTGTCTTGTCTTGTCTTGTCTTGTCTTGTCTTGTCTTGTCTTGTCTTGTATTGTCTTGTCTTGTCTTGTCTTGTCTTGTCTTGTCTTGTCTTGTCTTGTCTTGTCTTGTCTTGTCTTGTCTTGTCTTGTCTTGTGATGTCATGTCATGTCGTGTGTTGTGTTGTTTTGTCTTGTCTTGTTTTGTCTTGTCATGCCTTGTCTTGTCTTGTCTTGTCTTGTCTTGTCTTGTCTTGTCTTGTCTTGTCTTGTCTTGTCTTGTCTTGTCTTGTCTTGTCTTGTCTTGTCTTGTCTTGTCTTGTCCTGCCCTGTCTTGTCTTGTCTTGTCTTGTCTTGTCTTGTCTTGTCTTGTCTTGTCTTTTCTTGTCCTGCCCTGTCTTGTCTTGTCTTGTTTTGTCTTGTCATGTCTTATCTTGTCTTGTCTTGTCTTGTCGTATCTTGTCTTGTCTTGTCTTGTCTTGTCTTGTGTTGTCTTGTCTTGACTTGTCTTGTCTTGTCTGGTCTTGTCTTGTCTTGTCTTGTCTTGTCCTGTCTTGTCTTGTCTTGTCTTGTCTTGTCATGTCTTGTCTTGTTTTGTCTTGCCTTGTCTTGTCTTGTCTTGTCGTGTCCTGTCCTGACGTGTGTTGTGTTGTTTTGTCTTGTCTTGTTTTGTCTTGTTTTGTCTTGTTTTGTCTTGTCTTGTCTTGTCTTGTCTTGTTTTATGTTGTCATGTAATGTCATGTTGTGTGTTGTGTTGTTTTGTCTTATCTTGTCTTGTCTTGTCTTGTCTTGTCTTGTGATGTCATGTCATGTCGTGTGCTGTGTTGTTTTGTCTTGTCATGTCTTGTCTTGTTTTGTCTTGTCTTGTCTTGTTTTATGTTGTCATGTAATGTCATGTCATGTGTTGTGTTGTTTTGTCTTGTCTTGTCTTCTCTTGTCTTGTCTTGTCTTGTCATGTCGTGTGTTGTGTTGTTTTGTCTTGTCATGTCTTATATTGTCTTGTCTTGTCTTGTCTTGTCTTGTTTTTCTTGTTTTGTCTTGTCTTGTCTTGTCTTGTTTTGTCATGTAATGTCATGTCGTGTGTTGTGTTGTTTTGTCTTGTCTTGTGTTGTTTTGTCGTGTCTTGTCTTGTCTTGTCTTGTCTTGTCTTGTCTTGTCTTGTGTTGTCTTGTGTTGTCTTGTGTTGTCTTTTCTTGTCCTGTCTTGTCTTGTCTTGTCTTGTCATGTCTTGTCTTGTCTTGTCTTGCCTTGTCTTGTCTTGTCTTGTCTTGTCTTGTCCGGTCCTGACGTGTGTTGTGTTGTTTTGTCTTGTCTTGCTTTGTCTTGTCATGTCTTATCTTGTCTTGTCTTGTCTTGTCTTGTGATGTCATGTCATGTCGTGTGTTGTCTTGTCTTGTCTTGTCTTGTCTTGTCTTGTCTTGTCTTGTCTTGTCTTGTCTTGTCTTGTCTTGTCTTGTCTTGTCTTGTCTTGTCTTGTCTTGTCTTGTCTTGTCTTGTCTTGCCTTGTCTTGTCTTGTCTTGTCTTGTCATGTCTTGTCTTGTCTTGTCTTGTCTTGTCTTGTCTTGTCTTGTCTTGTCTTGTCTTGTCTTGTCTTGTCTTGTCTTGTCTTGTCTTGTCTTGTCTTGTCTTGTCTTGTCTTGCCTTGTCTTGTCTTGCCTTGTCTTGTCATGTCGTGTGTTGTGTTGTTTTGTCTTGTCTTGACTTGTCTTGTCTCGTCTGGTCTTGTCTTGTCTTGTCTTGTCCTGTCTTGTCTTGTCTTGTCTGGTCTTGTCTTGTCTTGTCTTGTCTTGTCTTGTCTTGTCCTGCCCTGTCTTGTCTTGTCTTGTCTTGTCTTGTCTTGTCTTGTCTTGTCTTGTCTTGTCTTGTCTTGTCTTGTCTTTTCTTGTCCTGCCCTGTCTTGTCTTGTCTTGTTTTGTCTTGTCATGTCTTATCTTGTCTTGTCTTGTCTTGTCTTGTCTTGTCTTGTCTTGTCTTGTCTTGTCTTGTCTTTTCTTGTCTTGTCTTGTCTTGTTTTGTCTTGTCTTGTCTTCTCTTGTCTTGTCTTGTCTTGTCTTGTCTTGTGATGTCATGTCATGTGTTGTGTTGTTTTGTCTTGTCATGTCTTGTCTTGTTTTGTCTTGTCTTGTCTTGTTTTATGTTGTCATGTAATGTCATGTCATGTGTTGTGTTGTTTTGTCTTGTCTTGTCTTCTCTTGTCTTGTCTTGTCTTGTCATGTCGTGTGTTGTGTTGTTTTGTCTTGTCATGTCTTATATTGTCTTGTCTTGTCTTGTCTTGTCTTGTCTTGTCTTGTCTTGTCTTGTCTTGTCTTGTCTTGTTTTTCTTGTTTTGTCTTGTCTTGTCTTGTCTTGTTTTGTCATGTCTTGTCTTGTTTTATGTTGTCATGTAATGTCATGTCGTGTGTAGTGTTGTTTTGTCTTGTCTTGTCTTGTCTTGTCTTGTCTTGTCTTGTCTTGTCTTGTCTTGTGATGTCATGTCATGTCGTGTGTTGTGTTGTTTTGTCTTGTCTTGTTTTGTCTTGTCATGCCTTGTCTTGTCTTGTCTTGTCTTGTCTTGTCTTGTCTTGTCTTGTCTTGTCTTGTCTTGTCTTGTCTTGTCTTGTCTTGTCATGTCGTGTGTTGTGTTGTTTTGTCTTGTCATGTCTTATATTGTCTTGTCTTGTCTTGTCATGTCGTGTGTTGTGTTGTGTTGTTTTGTCTTGTCTTGTCTTGTCTTGTCTTGTCTTGTCTTGTCTTGTCTTGTCTTGTCTTGTCTTGTCTTGTCTTGTCTTGTCATGTCTTATCTTGTCTTGTCTTGTCTTGTCTTTTCTTGTCCTGCCCTGTCTTGTCTTGTCTTGTTTTGTCTTGTCATGTCTTATCTTGTCTTGTCTTGTCTTGTCTTGTCTTGTCTTGTCTTGTCTTGTCTTGTCTTGTCTTGTCTTTTCTTGTCTTGTCTTGTCTTGTTTTGTCTTGTCTTGTCTTCTCTTGTCTTGTCTTGTCTTGTCTTGTCTTGTGATGTCATGTCATGTGTTGTGTTGTTTTGTCTTGTCATGTCTTGTCTTGTTTTGTCTTGTCTTGTCTTGTTTTATGTTGTCATGTAATGTCATGTCATGTGTTGTGTTGTTTTGTCTTGTCTTGTCTTCTCTTGTCTTGTCTTGTCTTGTCATGTCGTGTGTTGTGTTGTTTTGTCTTGTCATGTCTTATATTGTCTTGTCTTGTCTTGTCTTGTCTTGTCTTGTCTTGTCTTGTCTTGTCTTGTCTTGTCTTGTCTTGTCTTGTCTTGTCTTGTCTTGTCTTGCCTTGTCTTGTCTTGCCTTGTCTTGTCATGTCGTGTGTTGTGTTGTTTTGTCTTGTCTTGACTTGTCTTGTCTTGTCTGGTCTTGTCTTGTCTTGTCTTGTCTTGTCCTGTCTTGTCTTGTCTTCTCGTGTCCTGTCCTGACGTTTGTTGTGTTGTTTTGTCTTGTCTTGTTTTGTCTTGTTTTGTCTTGTTTTGTCTTGTCTTGTCTTGTCTTGTCTTGTTTTATGTTGTCATGTAATGTCATGTCGTGTGTTGTGTTGTTTTGTCTTATCTTGTCTTGTCTTGTCTTGTCTTGTGATGTCATGTCATGTCGTGTGCTGTGTTGTTTTGTCTTGTCATGTCTTGTCTTGTTTTGTCTTGTCTTGTCTTGTTTTATGTTGTCATGTAATGTCATGTCATGTGTTGTGTTGTTTTGTCTTGTCTTGTCTTCTCTTGTCTTGTCTTGTCTTGTCATGTCGTGTGTTGTGTTGTTTTGTCTTGTCATGTCTTATATTGTCTTGTCTTGTCTTGTCTTGTCTTGTCTCTTCTTGTCTTGTGTTGTCTTGTGTTGTCTTGTCTTGTCCTGTCTTGTCTTGTCTTGTCATGTCTTGTCTTGTCTTGTCTTGCCTTGTCTTGTCTTGTCTTGTCTTGTCCTGTCCTGACGTGTGTTGTGTTGTTTTGTCTTGTCTTGCTTTGTCTTGTCATGTCTTATCTTGTCTTGTCTTGTCTTGTCTTGTGATGTCATGTCATGTCGTGTGTTGTGTTGTTTTGTCTTGTCTTGTTTTGTCTTCTTTTTCTTGTTTTGTCTTGTCTTGTCTTGTTTTGTCATGTAATGTCATGTCGTGTGTTGTGTTGTTTTGTCTTGTCTTGTGTTGTTTTGTCGTGTCTTGTCTTGTCTTGTCTCTTCTTGTCTTGTGTTGTCTTGTGTTGTCTTGTCTTGTCCTGTCTTGTCTTGTCTTGTCATGTCTTGTCTTGTCTTGTCTTGCCTTGTCTTGTCTTGTCTTGTCTTGTCCTGTCCTGACGTGTGTTGTGTTGTCTTGTCTTGTCTTGCTTTGTCTTGTCATGTCTTATCTTGTCTTGTCTTGTCTTGTCTTGTGATGTCATGTCATGTCGTGTGTTGTGTTGTTTTGTCTTGTCTTGTCTTGTCTTGTCTTGTCTTGTGATGTCATGTCATGTCGTGTGTTGTGTTGTCTTGTCTTGCCTTGTCTTGTCTTGTCTTGTCTTGTCCTGTCCTGACGTGTGTTGTGTTGTTTTGTCTTGTCTTGCTTTGTCTTGTCATGTCTTATCTTGTCTTGTCTTGTCTTGTCTTGTGATGTCATGTCATGTCGTGTGTTGTGTTGTTTTGTCTTGTCTTGTCTTGTCTTGTCTTGTCTTGTCTGGTATTGTCTTGTCTTGTCTTGTCTTGTCTTGTCTTGTGATGTCATGTCATGTGTTGTGTTGTTTTGTCTTGTCATGTCTTGTCTTGTCTTGTCTTGTCTTGTCTTGTCTTGTGATGTCATGTCATGTCGTGTGTTGTGTTGTTTTGTCTTGTCTTGTCTTGTCTTGTCTTGTCATGTCTTGTCTTGTCTTGTCTTGTCTTGTCTTGTCTTGTCTTGTCTTGTGATGTCATGTCATGTGTTGTGTTGTTTTGTCTTGTCATGTCTTGTCTTGTCTTGTCTTGTCTTCTCTTGTCTTGTCTTGTCTTGTCTTGTCTTGTCTTGTCTTGTCTTGTCTTGTCTTGTCTTGTCTTGTGATGTCATGTCATGTTTTGTGTTGTTTTGTCTTGTCATGTCTTGTCTTGTCTTGTCTTGTCTTGTCTTGTCTTGTGATGTCATGTCATGTCGTGTGGTGTGTTGTTTTGTCTTGTCATGTCATGTCTTGTCTTGTCTTGTCTTGTCATGTCTTGTCTTGTCTTGTCTTGTCTTGTCTTGTCTTGTCTTGTCTTGTCTTGTCTTGTCTTGTCTTGTCTTGTCTTGTCTTGTCTTGTCTTGTCTTGTCTTGTCTTGTCTTGTCTTGTCTTGTCTTCTCTTGTCTTGTCTTGTCTTGTCTTGTCTTGTCTTGTCTTGTGATGTCATGTCATGTGTTGTGTTGTTTTGTCTTGTCATGTCTTGTCTTGTCTTGTCTTGTCTTGTCTTGTCTTGTCTTGTCTTGTCTTGTCTTGTCTTGTCTTGTCTTGTCATGTCTTGTCTTTTCGTGTCTTGTCTTGTATTGTGATGTCATGTCATGTCGTGTGTTGTGTTGTTTTGTCTTGTCTTGTTTTGTCTTGTCATGTCTTGTCTTGTCTTGTCTTGTCTTGTCTTGTCTTGTCTTGTCCTGCCCTGTCTTGTCTTGTTTTGTCTTGTCATATCTTATCTTTTCTTGTCTTGTCTTGTCATGTCGTGTGTTGTGTTGTTTTGTCTTGTCATGTCTTATATTGTCTAGTCTTGTCTTGTCATGTCGTGTGTTGTGTTGTTTTGTCATTTCTTGTCTTGTCTTGTCTTGTCTTGTCTTGTCTTGTCTTGTCTTGTCTTGTCTTGTCTTGTCTTGTCTTGTCTTTTCTTGTCTTGTCTTGTCTTGTTTTGTCTTGTCTTGTCTTCTCTTGTCTTGTCTTGTCTTGTCTTGTCTTGTGATGTCATGTCATGTGTTGTGTTGTTTTGTCTTGTCATGTCTTGTCTTGTCTTGTCTTGTCTTGTCTTGTCTTGTGATGTCATGTCATGTCGTGTGGTGTGTTGTTTTGTCTTGTCATGTCATGTCTTGTCTTGTCTTGTCTTGTCTTGTCTTGTCTTGTCTTGTCTTGTCTTGTCTTGTCTTGTCTTCTCTTGTCTTGTCTTGTCTTGTCTTGTCTTGTGATGTCATGTCATGTGTTGTGTTGTTTTGTCTTGTCATGTCTTGTCTTGTCTTGTCTTGTCTTGTCTTGTCTTGTCTTGTCTTGTCTTGTCTTGTCTTGTCTTGTCTTGTCTTGTCTTGTCTTGTCTTGTCTTGTCTTGTCTTGTCTTGTGATGTCATGTCATGTCGTGTGGTGTGTTGTTTTGTCTTGTCATGTCATGTCTTGTCTTGTCTTGTCATGTCTTGTCTTTACTTGTCTTGTCTTGTCTTGTCTTGTCTTGTCTTGTCTTGTCTTGTCTTGTCTTGTCTTGTGATGTCATGTCATGTCGTGTGGTGTGTTGTTTTGTCTTGTCATGTCATGTCTTGTCTTGTCTTGTCAGGACAGGACAAGACAAGACAAGACAAGACATGACACGACAAAACAACACAAGACAAGACAAAACAACACAACACACGACATGACATTACATGACAAAACAAGACAAGACAAGACAAGACAAGACAAGACAAGACATGACAAGACAAAACATCACAACACAACACATGACATGACATGACATGACAAGACAAGATAAGACATGACAAGACAAAACAAGACAAGACAAAACAACACACGACATGATATGACATGACAGGACAGGACAAGACAAGATGAGACAAGACAAGACAAGAAAAGACAAGACAAGACAAGACATGACAAGACAAGACAAGACAGGACAGGACAAGACAAGACAAGACAAGACAAGACAAGACAAGACAAGACAGGACAAGACAAGGCAAGACAAGACATGACAAGACAAAACAAGACAAGACAAGACAAGACATGACAAGACAAGACAAAACAAGACAAGACAAGACAAGACAAGACAAGACAAGACAAGACAAGACAAGACAAGACAAGACAAGACAAGACAAGACAAGACAAG
Source organism: Zeugodacus cucurbitae (assembly GCF_028554725.1). Classification (NCBI taxonomy): domain Eukaryota; kingdom Metazoa; phylum Arthropoda; class Insecta; order Diptera; family Tephritidae; genus Zeugodacus; species Zeugodacus cucurbitae. Next base: position 20,616,675 of record NC_071672.1, on the reverse strand, counting down.
ACATGACATGACAAGACAAGATAAGACAGGACAGGACAAGACAAGACAAGACACGACAAGACAAGACAAGACAAGACAGGACAGGACAAGACAAAACATGACAAGACAAGGCAAGACAGGACAGGACAAGACAAGACAAGATAAGACAAGACAAGACAAGACATGACAAGACAAGACAAGACAAGACAAGACAAGACAAGACAAGACAAGACAAGACAAGACAAGACAAGACAAGACAAGACAAGACAAGATAAGACAAGACATGACAAGACAAGACAAAACAAGACAAGACAAGACAAGACAAAACAACACACCACACGACATGACATGACAAGACAAGACAATATAAGACATGACAATACACAGCAAGACAAGACAAAACAACACAACACACGACATGACAAGACAAGACAAAACAACACAACACACGACAAGACATGACATCACAAGACAAGACAAGACATGACAAGACGAAACAACAAAACACACGTCAGGACAGGACAAAACAACACAAGATAAGGAGAAGAAAAGACAAGACAAAGCAACACAAGACACGACATGACATGACATGACAAGACAAGACAAAACAACACAACACACGACAGGACAGGACAAGACAAGACAAGACAAGACAAGACATGACACGACAAAACAACACAAGACAAGACAAAACAACACAACACACGACATGACATTACATGACAAAACAAGACAACATAAAACAAGACAAGACAAGACAAGACAAAACTAGACAAGACAAGACAAGACAAAACAACACAACACACGACATGACATGACATGACAAGACAAGACAAGACAAGACAATATAAGACATGACAATACACAACAAGACAAGACAAAACAACACAACACACGACATGACAAGACAAGACAAGACAAAGCAACACAAGACACGACATGACATGACATGACAAGACAAGACAAGACAAAACAACACAACACACGACAGGACAGGACAAGACAAGACAAGACATGACACGACAAAACAACACAAAACAATACAAAACAACACAACACACGACATGACATTACATGAGAAAACAAGACAATACAAGACAAGACAAAACAAGACAAGACAAGACATGACAAGACAAGACAAGACAAGACAAGACAAGACAAGACAAGACCAGACAAGACAAGACAAGGCCAGACAAGACAAGACAAGGCAAGATAAGGCAAGACAAGACAAGACAAGACAAGACAAGACAAGACAAGACAAAACAACACAACACACGACATGACATGACAAGACAAGACAAGACAAGACAATATAAGACATGACAATACACAACAAGACAAGACAAAACAACACAACACACGACATGACAAGACAAGACAACACAAGACAAAGCAACACAAGACACGACATGACGTGACATGACAAGACAAGACAAAACAACACAACACACGACAGGACAGGACAAGACAAGGCAAGACAAGACAAGATATGACACGACAAAACAACACAAGACAAGACAAGACATGACAAGACAAGACAAGACAAGATAAGACATGACAAGACAAAGCAAGACAAGACAAGACAAACCAAGATATGACAAGACAAGACAAGACAGGACAGGACAGGACAAGACAAGACAAGACAAGACAAGACAAGACAAGACAAGACAAGACAAGACAAGACAAGACAAGACAAGACATGACAAGACAAGATAAGACAAGACAAAGCAACACAAGACACGATATGACATGACATGACAAGACAAGACAAGACAAAACAACACAACACACGATATGACATGACATGACATGACAAGACAAGACAAGACAAGACAACACACGATATGACATGACATGACATGACAAGACAAGACAAGACAAGACAAGACAAGACAAGACAAGACAAGACAAGACAAAACAAAACAAGACAAGACAAGACAAGACAAGACAAGACAAGACAAGACATGACACGACAAAACAACACAAGACAAGACAATACAAAACAACACACGACAGGACAGGACAAGACAAGACAAGACATGACACGACAAAACAACACAAGACAAGACAAAACAACACAACACACGACATGACATTACATGAGAAAACAAGACAATACAAGACAAGACAAGACAAAACAACACAACACACGACATGACATGACAAGACAAGACAAGACATGACAAAACAACACAACACACGATATGACATGACATGACATGACAAGACAAGACAAGACAAGACAAGACAAGACAAGACAAGACAAGACAAGACAAGACAAGACAAGACAAGACAAGACAAGACAAGACAAGACAAGACAAGACAAGACAAAACAAAACAAGACAAGACAATACAAGACAAGACAAGACAAGACATGACAAGACAAGACAAGACAAGACAAGACAAGACAAGGCAAGACAAGACAAGACAAGACAAGACAAGACAAGACATGACAAGACAAAGCAAGACAAGACAAAACAACACAACACACGTCAGGACAGGACAAGACAAGACAAGACAAGACGAGGCAACACAAGACAAGACAAGACAAGACAAGACAAGACATGACTAGACAAGACAAGACAAGACAAGACAAGACAAGACAGGACAGGACAAGACAAGACAAGACAAGACAAGACAAGACAAGACAAGACAAGACAAGACAAGACAAGACAAGACAGGACATGACAAGACAAGACAAGACAGGACAAGACAAGACAAGACAAGACAAGACAACACACGTCAGGACAGGACAAGACAAGACAAGACAAAACAACACAACACACAACAGGACAGGACAAGACAAGACAAGACAAGACATGACACGACAAAACAACACAAGACAAGACAAAACAACACAACGCACGACATGACATTACATGAGAAAACAAGACAATACAAGACAAGACAAGACATAAAATAACAAGACAAGACAAGACAAGACAAGACAAGACAAGATAAGACATGACAAGACAAAATAAGACAAGACAAAACAACACAACACACGATATGACATGACATGACATGACAAGACAAGACAAGACAAGACAAGACAAGACAAGACAAGACAAGACAAGACAAGACAAGACAAGACAAGACAAGACAAGACAAGACAAGACAAGACAAGATAAGACATGACAAGACAAAATAAGACAACACACGATATGACATGACATGACATGACAAGACAAGACAAGACAAGACAAGACAAGACGAGACAAGACAAGACAAGACAAGACAAGACAAAACAAGACCAGACAAAACAAGACAAGACATGACAAGACAAGACAAGACATGACAAGACAAAACAACACAACACACGACATGACAAGACAAGACAAGACAAGACAAAACAACACAACACACGACATGACATGACATGACAAGACAAGACATGACAAGACAAAACAACACAACACACGACATGACAAGACAAGACAAGACAAAGCAACACAAGACACGACATGACATGACATGACAAGACAAGACAAGGCAAAACAAAACAACACAACACACGACAGGACAGGACAAGACAAGACAAGACAAGACAAGATAAGACATGACAAGACAAAGCAAGACAAGACAAGACAAACCAAGATATGACAAGACAAGACAAGACAGGACAGGACAGGACAAGACAAGACAAGACAAGACAAGACAAGACAAGACAAGACAAGACAAGACAAGACAAGACAAGACAAGACAAGACAAGACAAGACAAGACAAGACAAGACAAGACAAGACATGACAAGACAAGATAAGACAAGACAAAGCAACACAAGACACGATATGACATGACATGACAAGACAAGACAAAACAACACAACACACGACAGAACAGGACAAGACAAGACAAGACAAGACAAGACATGACACGACAAAACAACACAAGACAAGACAAAACAACACAACACACGACATGACAAGACAAGACAAGACAAGACAAAACAACACAACACACGACATGACAAGACAAGACAAGACAAGACAAAACAACACAACACACGTCAGGACAGGACAAGACAAGACAAGACAAGACAAGACGAGGCAACACAAGACAAGACAAGACAAAGCAACACAAGACACGACATGACATGACATGACAAGACAAGACAAAACAACACAACACACGGCAGGACAGGACAAGACAAGACAAGACAAGACAAGACATGACACGACAAAACAACACAAGACAAGACAAAACAACACAACACACGACATGACATTACATGACAAAACAAGACAACATAAAACAAGACAAGACAAGACAAAACAAGACAAGACAAGACAAAACAACACAACACACGACAGGACAGGACAAGACAAGACAAGACAAAACAACACAACACACGACATGACAAGACAAGACAAGACAAGACAAAACAACACAACACACGACATGACATGACATGACAAGACAAGACAAGACAAGACAATATAAGACATGACAATACACAACAAGACAAGACAAAACAACACAACACACGACATGACAAGACAAGACAAGACAAGACAAAGCAACACAAGACACGACATGACATGACATGACAAGACAAGACAAAACAACACAACACACGACAGTACAGGACAAGACAAGACAAGACAAGACATGACACGACAAAGCAACACAAGACAAGACAAAACAACACAACACACGACAGGACATTACATGAGAAAACAAGACAAGACAAGACAAGACAAAACAAGACAAGACAAGACAAGACAAGACAAGACAAGACATGACAAGACAAGACAAGACAAGACAAGACAAGACAAGACAAGACAAGACAAGACAAGACAAAACAACACAGCACACGACATGACATGATATGACAAGACAAGACAAGACAAGACAAGACAACATAAGACATGACAATACACAACAAGACAAGACAAAACAACACAACACACGACATGACAAGACAAGACAAAGCAACACAAGACACGACATGACATGACATGACAAGACAAGACAAACCAACACAACACACGACAGGACAGGACAAGACAAGACAAGACATGACACGACAAAACAACACAAGACAAGACAAGACATGACAATACACAACAAGACAAGACAAAACAACACAACACACGACATGACAAGACAAGACAAAGCAACACAAGACACGACATGACATGACATGACAAGACAAGACAAACCAACACAACACACGACAGGACAGGACCAGACAAGACAAGACATGACAAGACAAGACAAGACAATATAAGACATGACAATACACAACAAGACAAGACAAAACAACACAACACACGACATGACAAGACAAGACAAAGCAACACAAGACACGACATGACAAGACAAGACAAGACAAGACAAGACAAGACAAGACAAGACAAGACAAGACAAGACAAGACAAGACAAGACAAAACAACACAGCACACGACATGACATGATATGACAAGACAAGACAAGACAAGACAAGACAATATAAGACATGACAATACACAACAAGACAAGACAAAACAACACAACACACGACATGACAAGACAAGACAAGGCAACACAAGACACGACATGACATGACATGACAAGACAAGACAAACCAACACAACACACGACAGTACAGGACAAGACAAGACAAGACATGACACGACAAAGCAACACAAGACAAGACAAAACAACACAACACACGACAGGACATTACATGAGAAAACAAGACAAGACAAGACAAGACAAAACAAGACAAGACAAGACAAGACAAGACAAGACATGACAAGACAAGACAAGACAAGACAAGACAAGACAAGACAAGACAAGACAAGACGAGGCAACACAAGACAAGACAAGACAAGACAAGACAAGACAAGACAAAGCAACACAAGACACGACATGACATGACATGACAAGACAAGACAAAACAACACAACACACGGCAGGACAGGACAAGACAAGACAAGACAAGACAAGACATGACACGACAAAACAACACAAGACAAGACAAAACAACACAACACACGACATGACATTACATGACAAAAAAAGACAACATAAAACAAGACAAGACAAGACAAAACAAGACAAGACAAGACAAGACAAAACAACACAACACACGACAGGACAGGACAAGACAAGACAAGACAAGACATGACACGACAAAACAACACAAGACAAGACAAAACAACACAACACACGACATGACAAGACAAGACAAGACAAGACAAAACAACACAACACACGACATGACATGACATGACATGACAAGACAGGACAAGACAAGACAATATAAGACATGACAATACACAACAAGACAAGACAAAACAACACAACACACGACATAACAAGACAAGACAAGACAAGACAAAGCAACACAAGACACGACATGACATGACATGACAAGACAAGACAAAACAACACAACACACGACAGTACAGGACAAGACAAGACAAGACATGACACGACAAAGCAACACAAGACAAGACAAAACAACACAACACACGACAGGACATTACATGAGAAAACAAGACAATACAAGACAAGACAAAACAAGACAAGACAAGACAAGACAAGACAAGACAAGACATGACAAGACAAGACAAGACAAGACAAGACAAGACAAGACAAGACAAGACAAGACAAGACAAGACAAGGCAAGACAAGACAAGACAAAACAACACAGCACACGACATGACATGACATGACAAGACAAGACAAGACAAGACAAGACAATATAAGACATGACAATACACAACAAGACAAGACAAAACAACACAACACACGACATGACAAGACAAGACAAAGCAACACAAGACACGACATGACATGACATGACAAGACAAGACAAACCAACACAACACACGACAGGACAGGACAAGACAAGACAAGACATGACACGACAAAACAACACAAGACAAGACAAGACATGACAAGACAAGACAAGACAAGACATGACACGACAAAACAACACAAGACAAGACATGACATCACAAGACAAGACAAGACAAGACATGACACGACAAAACAACACAAGACAAGACAAGACATGACAAGACAAGACAAGACAAAACAAGACAAGACAAAACAACACAACACACGTCAGGACAGGACAAAACAACACAAGACAAGACAAAACAAAACAAGACAAAACAATACAACACACGTCAGGACAGGACAAGACAAGACAAGACAACACACGACAGGACAGGACAAGACAAGACAAGACATGACACGACAAAACAACACAAGACAAGACAAAACAACACAACACACGACATGACATTACATGAGAAAACAAGACAATACAAGACAAAACAACACAAGACAAGACAAAACAAGACAAGACAAAACAACACAACACACGTCAGGACAGGACAAAACAACACAAGACAAGACAAAACAAGACAAGACAAAACAACACAACACACGACAGGAGAGGACAAGACAAGACAAGACATGACACGACAAAACAACACAAGACAAGACAAAACAACACAACACACGACATGACATTATATGAGAAAACAAGACAATACAAGACAAGACAAAACAAGACAAGACAAGACATGACAAGACAAGACAAGACAAGACAAGACAAGACAAGACAAGACAAGACAAGACAAGACAAGACAAGACAAGACAAAACAAGACAAGACAAGACAAGACAAGACAAGACAAGACAAGATAAGACATGACAAGACAAAATAAGACAAGACAAAACAACACAACACACGATATGACATGACATGACATGACAAGACAAGACAAGACAAGACAAGACAAGACAAGACAAAACAAGACAAGACAATACAAGACAAGACAAGACAAGACATGACAAGACAAGACAAGACAAGACAAGACAAGACAAGACAAGACAAGACAAGACAAGACAAGACAAGACAAGACAAGACAAGACATGACAAGACAAGATAAGACATGACAAGACAAGACAAGACAAGACAAGACAAGACAAGACAAGACAAGACAACACAAGACAGGACAGGACAAGACAAGACAAGACGAGACAAGACAAGACAAGACAAGACAAGACAAGACAAGACAAGACAAGACATGACAAGACAAGACAAGACAGGACAGGACAAGACAAGACAAGACAAGACAAGACAACACACGTCAGGACAGGACAAGACAAGACAAGACAAGACAACACACGTCAGGACAGGACAAGACAAGACAAGACAAAACAACACAACACACGACAGGACAGGACAAGACAAGACAAGACAAGACAGGACAAGACAAGACAGGACAAGACAAGACAAGACAAGACAAGACAAGACAAGGCAAGACAAGACAAGACTAGACATGACAAGACAAGATAAGACATGACAAGACAAAGCAAGACAAGACAAAACAACACAACATACGTCAGGACAGGACATGACAAGACAAGACAAGACGAGGCAACACAAGACAAGACAAGACAAGACAAGACAAGACAAGACAAGACAGGACAGGACATCCAAGACAAGACATGACAAGACAAAACAAGACAAGACAAGACAAGACAAGACAAGACAGGACAAGACAAAACAAGACAAGACAAAACAACACAACACACGACATGACATTACATGAGAAAACAAGACAATACAAGACAAGACAAAACAAGACAAGACAAGACATGACAAGACAAGACAAGACAGGACAGGACAGGACAAGACAAGATGAGACAAGACAAGACAAGACAAGACAAGATAAGACATGACCAGACAAAATAAGACAAGACAACACACGGCAGGACAGGACAAGACAAGAGAAGACAAAACAACACAACACACAACAGTACAGGACAAGACAAGAGAAGACAAAACAACACAACACACAACAGTACAGGACAAGACAAGACAAGACAAGACATGACACGACAAAACAACACAAGACAAGACAAAACAACACAACACACGACATGACATTACATGAGAAAACAAGACAATACAAGACAAGACAAAACAAGACAAGACAAGACAAGCCATGACAAGACAAGACAAGACAGGACAGGACAGGACAAGAGAAGATGAGACAAGACAAGACAAGACAAGACAAGACATGACAAGACAAAACAAGACAAGACAAAACAACACAACACACGACATGACATGACATGACAAGACAAGACATGACAAGACAAAACAACACAACACACGACATGACAAGACAAGACAAGACAAGACAAGACAAAGCAACACAAGACACGACATGACATGACATGACAAGACAAGACAAGACAAGACAAAACAACACAACACACGACAGGACAGGACAAGACAAGACATGACATTACATGACAAAACAAGACAAGACAAGACAAGACAAGACAAGACAGGACAGGACATCCAAGACAAGACATGACAAGACAAAACAAGACAAGACAAGACAAGACAAGACAAGACAGGACAAGACAAAACAAGACAAGACAAAACAACACAACACACGACATGACATTACATGAGAAAACAAGACAATACAAGACAAGACAAAACAAGACAAGACAAGACATGACAAGACAAGACAAGACAGGACAGGACAGGACAAGACAAGATGAGACAAGACAAGACAAGACAAGACAAGACAAGATAAGACATGACCAGACAAAATAAGACAAGACAAGACAAGACAACACACGGCAGGACAGGACAAGACAAGAGAAGACAAAACAACACAACACACAACAGTACAGGACAAGACAAGACAAGACAAGACATGACACGACAAAACAACACAAGACAAGACAAAACAACACAACACACGACATGACATTACATGAGAAAACAAGACAATACAAGACAAGACAAAACAAGACAAGACAAGACAAGCCATGACAAGACAAGACAAGACAGGACAGGACAGGACAAGAGAAGATGAGACAAGACAAGACAAGACAAGACAAGACATGACAAGACAAAACAAGACAAGACAAAACAACACAACACACGACATGACATGACATGACAAGACAAGACATGACAAGACAAAACAACACAACACACGACATGACAAGACAAGACAAGACAAGACAAGACAAAGCAACACAAGACACGACATGACATGACATGACAAGACAAGACAAGACAAGACAAAACAACACAACACACGACAGGACAGGACAAGACAAGACATGACACGACAAAACAACACAAGACAACACAATACAAAACAACACACGACAGGACAGGACAAGACAAGACAAGACAAGATAAGACATGACAAGACAAAGCAAGACAAGACAAGACAAGACAAGACAAGACAAGATATGACAAGACAAGACAAGACAGGACAGGACAAGACAAGACAAGACAAGACAAGACAAGACAAGACAAGACAAGACAAGACAAGACAAGACAAGACAAGACAAGACAAGACAAGACAAGACAAGACAAGACAAGACAAGACAAGACAAGTCAAGATAAGACAAAGCAACACAAGACAAGACAAAACAACACAACACACGACATGACAAGACAAAACAACACAACACACGACATGACAAGACAAAACAACACAACACACGACATGACAAGACAAGACAAGACAAAACAACACAACACACGTCAGGACAGGACAAGACAAGACAAGACAAGACGAGGCAACACAAGACAAGACAAGACAAGACAAAGCAACACAAGACACGACATGACATGACATGGCAAGACAAGACAAAACAACACAACACACGACAGGACAGGACAAGACAAGACAAGACAAGACAAGACATGATACGACAAAACAACACAAGACAAGACAAAACAACACAACACACGACATGACATTACATGACAAAACAAGACAACATAAAACAAGGCAAGACAAGACAAAACAAGACAAGACAAGACAAGACAAAACAACACAACACACGACAGGACAGGACAAGACAAGACAAGACATGACACGACAAAACAACACAAGACAAGACAAAACAACACAACACACGACATGACAAGACAAGACAAGACAAGAAAAGGCAAGACAATATAAGACATGGCAATACACAACAAGACAAGACAAAACAACACAACACACGACATGACAAGACAAGACAAGACAAGACAAAGCAACACAAGACAAGACAAGGCAAGAAAAGGCAAGACAATATAAGACATGGCAATATACAACAAGACAAGACAAAACAACACAACACACGACATGACAAGACAAGACAAGACAAAACAACACAACACACGAAAGGACAGGACAAGACAAGACAAGACGAGACAAGACATGACACGACAAAACAACACAAGACAAGACAAAACAACACAACACACGACATGACATTACATGAGAAAACAAGACAATACAAGACAAGACAAAACAAGACAAGACATGACAAGACAAGACAAGACAAGACAAGACAAGACAAGACAAGACAAGACAAGACCAGACAAGACAAGACAAGACAAGATAAGGCAAGACAACACAAGACAAGACAAGACAAGACAAAACAACACAACACACGACATGACATGACATGACAAGACAAGACAATATAAGACATGACAATACACAACAAGACAAGACAAAACAACACAACACACGACATGACAAGACAAGACAAAGCAACACAAGACACGACATGACACGACATGACAAGACAAGACAAGACAAAACAACACAACACACGTCAGGACAGGACAAGACAAGACAAGACAAGACGAGGCAACACAAGACAAGACAAGGCAAGACAAGACAAGACATGACAAGACAAGATAAGACAAGACAAAGCAACACAAGACACGACATGACATGACATGACAAGACAAGACAAAACAACACAACACACGACAGGACGGGACAAGACAAGACAAGACAAGACAAGACAAGACATGACACGACAAAACAACACAAGACAAGACAAAACAACACAACACACGACATGACAAGACAAGACAAGACAAAACAACACAACACACGTCAGGACAGGACAAGACAAGACAAGACAAGACAAGACAAAGCAGCACAAGACACGACATGACATGACATGACAAGACAAGACAAAACAACACAACACACGAAAGGACAGGACAAGACAAGACAAGACGAGACAAGACATGACACGACAAAACAACACAAGACAAGACAAAACAACACAACACACGACATGACATTACATGACAAAACAAGACAACATAAAACAAGACAAAGCAGCACAAGACACGACATGACATGACATGACAAGACAAGACAAAACAACACAAGACACGACATGACATGACATGACAAGACAAGACAGGACAGGACAGGACAAGACAAGATGAGACAAGACAAGACAAGACAAGATAAGACATGACCAGACAAAATAAGACAAGACAAGACAAGACAACACACGGCAGGACAGGACAAGACAAGAGAAGACAAAACAACACAACACACAACAGTACAGGACAAGACAAGACAAGACAAGACATGACACGACAAAACAACACAAGACAAGACAAAACAACACAACACACGACATGACATTACATGAGAAAACAAGACAATACAAGACAAGACAAAACAAGACAAGACAAGACAAGCCATGACAAGACAAGACAAGACAGGACAGGACAGGACAAGAGAAGATGAGACAAGACAAGACAAGACAAGACAAGACATGACAAGACAAAACAAGACAAGACAAGACAAGACAAGACACGACATGACATGACATGACAAGACAAGACAAGACAAGACAAAACAACACAACACACGACAGGACAGGACAAGACAAGACATGACACGACAAAACAACACAAGACAAGACAATACAAAACAACACACGACAGGACAGGATAAGACAAGACAAGATAAGACATGACAAGACAAAGCAAGACAAGACAAGACAAGACAAGACAAGACAAGATATGACAAGACAAGACAAGACAGGACAGGACAAGACAAGACAAGACAAGACAAGACAAGACAAGACAAGACAAGACAAGACAAGACAAGACAAGACAAGACAAAACAACACAACACACGACATGACAAGACAAAACAACACAACACACGGCATGACAAGACAAAACAACACAACACACGACATGACAAGACAAGACAAGACAAAACAACACAACACACGTCAGGACAGGACAAGACAAGACAAGACGAGGCAACACAAGACAAGACAAGACAAGACAAAGCAACACAAGACACGACATGACATGACATGACAAGACAAGACAAAACAACACAACACACGACAGGACAGGACAAGACAAGACAAGACAAGACAAGACATGATACGACAAAACAACACAAGACAAGACAAAACAACACAACACACGACATGACATTACATGACAAAACAAGACAATATAAAACAAGACAAGACAAGACAAAACAAGACAAGACAAGACAAGACAAAACAACACAACACACGACAGGACAGGACAAGACAAGACAAGACATGACACGACAAAACAACACAAGACAAGACAAAACAACACAACACACGACATGACAAGACAAGACAAGACAAGAAAAGGCAAGACAATATAAGACATGGCAATACACAACAAGACAAGACAAAACAACACAACACACGACATGACAAGACAAGACAAGACAAGACAAAGCAACACAAGACACGACATGACATGACATGACAAGACAAGACAAAACAACACAACACACGAAAGGACAGGACAAGACAAGACAAGACGAGACAAGACATGACACGACAAAACAACACAAGACAAGACAAAACAACACAACACACGACATGACATTACATGAGAAAACAAGACAATACAAGACAAGACAAAACAAGACAAGACATGACAAGACAAGACAAGACAAGACAAGACAAGACAAGACAAGACAAGACAAGACCAGACAAGACAAGACAAGACAAGATAAGGCAAGACAACACAAGACAAGACAAGACAAGACAAAACAACACAACACACGACATGACATGACATGACAAGACAAGACAATATAAGACATGACAATACACAACAAGACAAGACAAAACAACACAACACACGACATGACAAGACAAGACAAAGCAACACAAGACACGACATGACACGACATGACAAGACAAGACAAGACAAAACAACACAACACACGTCAGGACAGGACAAGACAAGACAAGACAAGACGAGGCAACACAAGACAAGACAAGACAAGACAAGACAAGACAAGACATGACAAGACAAGATAAGACAAGACAAAGCAACACAAGAACGACATGACATGACATGACAAGACAAGACAAAACAACACAACACACGACAGGACGGGACAAGACAAGACAAGACAAGACATGACACGACAAAACAACACAAGACAAGACAAAACAACACAACACACGACATGACAAGACAAGACAAAACAACACAACACACGTCAGGACAGGACAAGACAAGACAAGACAAGACGAGGCAACACAAGACAAGACAAGACAAGACAAGACAAAGCAGCACAAGACACGACATGACATGACATGACAAGACAAGACAAAACAACACAACACACGAAAGGACAGGACAAGACAAGACAAGACGAGACAAGACATGACACGACAAAACAACACAAGACAAGACAAAACAACACAACACACGACATGACATTACATGACAAAACAAGACAACATAAAACAAGACAAAGCAGCACAAGACACGACATGACATGACATGACAAGACAAGACAAAAAAACACAAGACACGACATGACATGACATGACAAGACAAGACAAAACAACACAACACACGAAAGGACAGGACAAGACAAGACAAGACAAGACAAGACAATACAAGACATGACATGTCAACACAAGACAGGACAGGACAAGCCAAGACAAGACAAGACAAGACAAGGCAAGACAAGACAAGACCAGACAAGACAAGACAGGATAAGACAAGACAAAGCAACACAAGACACGACATGACATGACAAGACAAGACAAGACAAAACAACACAACACACGACAAGACAAGACAAGACAAGACAAGACAAGACAAGACAAGACGAGGCAACACAAGACAAGACAAGACAAGACAAGACAAAGCAACACAAGACACGACATGACATGACATGACAAGACAAAACAAGACAAGACAAGACAAGACAAAACAACACACCACACGACATGACATGACATGACAAGACAAGACAATATAAGACATGACAATACACAGCAAGACAAGACAAAACAACACAACACACGACATGACATGACATCACAAGACAATACAAGACATGACATGTCAACACAAGACAGGACAGGACAAGCCAAGACAAGACAAGACAAGACAAGGCAAGACAAGACAAGACCAGACAAGACAAGACAAGACAAGACAAGACAAGACAAGACAAGACAAGACAAGACAAGACAAGACAAGACAAGACAAGACAAGACAAGACAAGACATGACAAGACAGGATAAGACAAGACAAAGCAACACAAGACACGACATGACATGACATGACAAGACAAGACAAAACAACACAACACACGTCAGGACAGGACAAGACAAGACAAGACAAGACGAGGCAACACAAGACAAGACAAGACAAGACAAGACAAGACAAGACAAGACAAGACAAGACAAGACAAGACATGACAAGACAGGATAAGACAAGACAAAGCAACACAAGACACGACATGACATGACATGACAAGACAAGACAAAACAACACAACACACGTCAGGACAGGACAAGACAAGACAAGACAAGACGAGGCAACACAAGACAAGACAAGACAAGACAAGACAAAGCAACACAAGACACGACATGACATGACATGACAAGACAAGACAAAACAACACAACACACGACAGGACAGGACAAGACAAGACAAGACAAGACAAGACAAGACATGACACGACAAAACAACACAAGACAAGACAAAACAAGACAAGACAAGACAAGACAAGACAAGACAAGACAAGACAAGACAAGACAAGACAAGACAAGACAAGACAAGACAAGACAAGACAAGACAAGACAAGACAAGACAAGACAAGACAAGACAAGACAAGACAAGACAAGACAAGACAAAACAACACAACACACGACATGACATCACAAGACAAGACAAGACAAGACAAGACAATATAAGACATGACAAGAGAAAACAACACAACACACGACATGACATTACATGACAAAACAAGACAAGACAAGACAACACAAAACAAGACAAGACAAGACATGACAAGACAAGACAAGACAAGACAAGACAAGACAAGACAAAACAAGACAAGACAAGACAATACAAGACAAGACAAGACAAGACAAGACAAGACAAGACACGACAAGAAAAGACAAGACAATACAAGACAAGACAAGACAAGACAAGACAAGACAAGACAAGACAAGACAAGACAAGACAATACAAGACAAGAAAAAACAACACAACACACGACATGACATTACATGACAAAACAAGACAAGACAAGACAACATAAAACAAGACAAGACAAAACAAGACAAGACAAGACAAGACAAGACAAGACAAGACAAGACAAGACAAGACAAGACAAGACAAGACAAGACAAGACAAGACAAGACAAGACAAGACACAACAACACAACACACGACATGACATGACATCACAAGACAAGACAAAACAACACAACACACGTCAGGACAGGACAAAACAACACAAGACAAGACAAAACAAGACAAGACAAAACAACACAACACACGTAAGGACAGGACAAGACAAGACAAGACAAGACAAGACAAGACAAGACAAGACAAGACAAGACAAGACAAGACAAGACAAAACAACACAACACACGACATGACATTACATGAGAAAACAAGACAATACAAGACAAGACAACATAAAACAAGACAAGACAAGACAAGACAAGACAAGACAAGACAAGACAAGACAAGACAAGACAAGACAAGACAAGACAAGACAAGACATGACAAGACAAGACAAGACAGGACAGGACAAGACAAGACAAGACAAGGCATGACAAGACAAGACAAGACAAGACAGGACAGGACATCCAAGACAAGACATGACAAGACAAAACAAGACAAGACAAGACAAGACAAGACAAGACAGGACAAGACAAAACAAGACAAGACAAAACAACACAACACACGTCAGGACAGGACAAGACAAGACAAGACAAGACAAGACAAGACAAGACAAGACAAGACAAAACAACACAACACACGACATGACATTACATGAGAAAACAAGACAATACAAGACAAGACAACATAAAACAAGACAAGACAAGACAAGACAAGACAAGACAAGACAGGACAAGACAAGACAAGACAAGACAAGACAAGACAAGACGAGACAAGACAAGGCAAGGCAAGACAAGACAAGACAAGACAAGACAAGACAAGACAAGACATGACAAGACAAGAAAAGACAGGACAGGACATGATAAGACAAGACAAGACAAGACAAGACAAGACAAGACAAGACAAGACAAGACAAGACAAGACAAGACAAGACAAGACAAGACATGACATTACATGACAAAACAAGACAAGACAAGACAAGACAACATAAAACAAGACAAGACAAGACAAGACAAGACAAGACAAGACAAGACAAGACAAGACAAGACAAGACAAGACAAGACAAGACAAGACAAGACAAGACAAGACAAGACATGACAAGACAAGACAAGACAGGACAGGACAAGACAAGACAAGACAAGACATGACAAGACAAGACAAGACAAGACAGGACAGGACATCCAAGACAAGACATGACAAGACAAAACAAGACAAGACAAGACAAGACAAGACAAGACAGGACAAGACAAAACAAGACAAGACAAAACAACACAATACACGACATGACATTACATGAGAAAACAAGACAATACAAGACAAGACAAAACAAGACAAGACAAGACATGACAAGACAAGACAAGACAGGACAGGACAGGACAAGACAAGATGAGACAAGACAAGACAAGACAAGACAAGATAAGACATGACCAGACAAAATAAGACAAGACAAGACAAGACAACACACGGCAGGACAGGACAAGACAAGAGAAGACAAAACAACACAACACACAACAGTACAGGACAAGACAAGACAAGACAAGACATGACACGACAAAACAACACAAGACAAGACAAAACAACACAACACACGACATGACATTACATGAGAAAACAAGACAATACAAGACAAGACAAAACAAGACAAGACAAGACAAGACATGACAAGACAAGACAAGACAGGACAGGACAGGACAAGAGAAGATGAGACAAGACAAGACAAGACAAGACAAGACATGACAAGACAAAACAACACAACACACGACATGACATGACATGACAAGACAAGACATGACAAGACAAAACAACACAACACACGACATGACAAGACAAGACAAGACAAGACAAGACAAAGCAACACAAGACACGACATGACATGACATGACAAGACAAGACAAGACAAAACAACACAACACACGACAGGACAGGACAAGACAAGACATGACACGACAAAACAACACAAGACAAGACAATACAAAACAACACACGACAGGACAGGACAAGACAAGACAAGACAAGACAAGACAAGATAAGACATGACAAGACAAAGCAAGACAAGACAAGACAAGACAAGACAAGACAAGATATGACAAGACAAGACAAGACAGGACAGGACAAGACAAGACAAGACAAGACAAGACAAGACAAGACAAGACAAGACAAGACAAGACAAGACAAGACAAGACAAGACAAGACAAGACAAGACAAGATAAGACAAAGCAACACAAGACAAGACAAAACAACACAACACACGACATGACAAGACAAGACAAGACAAGACAAAACAACACAACACACGTCAGGACAGGACAAGACAAGACAAGACAAGACGAGGCAACACAAGACAAGACAAGACAAGACAAAGCAACACAAGACACGACATGACATGACATGACAAGACAAGACAAAACAACACAACACACGACAGGACAGGACAAGACAAGACAAGACAAGACAAGACATGATACGACAAAACAACACAAGACAAGACAAAACAACACAACACACGACATGACATTACATGACAAAACAAGACAACATAAAACAAGACAAGACAAGACAAAACAAGACAAGACAAGACAAGACAAAACAACACAACACACGACAGGACAGGACAAGACAAGACAAGACATGACACGACAAAACAACACAAGACAAGACAAAACAACACAACACACGACATGACAAGACAAGATAAGACAAGAAAAGGCAAGACAATATAAGACATGGCAATACACAACAAGACAAGACAAAACAACACAACACACGACATGACAAGACAAGACAAGACAAGACAAAGCAACACAAGACACGACATGACATGACATGACAAGACAAGACAAAACAACACAACACACGAAAGGACAGGACAAGACAAGACAAGACGAGACAAGACATGACACGACAAAACAACACAAGACAAGACAAAACAACACAACACACGACATGACATTACATGAGAAAACAAGACAATACAAGACAAGACAAAACAAGACAAGACATGACAAGACAAGACAAGACAAGACAAGACAAGACAAGACAAGACAAGACAAGACAAGACAAGACAAGACAAGACAAGACAAGACAAGACAAGACAAGACAAGACCAGACAAGACAAGACAAGACAAGATAAGGCAAGACAACACAAGACAAGACAAGACAAGACAAGACAAAACAACACAACACACGACATGACATGACATGACAAGACAAGACAATATAAGACATGACAATACACAACAAGACAAGACAAAACAACACAACACACGACATGACAAGACAAGACAAAGCAACACAAGACACGACATGACACGACATGACAAGACAAGACAAGACAAGACAAAACAACACAACACACGTCAGGACAGGACAAGACAAGACAAGACAAGACAAGACAAGACATGACAAGACAAGATAAGACAAGACAAAGCAACACAAGACACGACATGACATGACATGACAAGACAAGACAAAACAACACAACACACGACAGGACAGGACAAGACAAGACAAGACAAGACAAGACAAGACATGACACGACAAAACAACACAAGACAAGACAAAACAACACAACACACGACATGACAAGACAAGACAAGACAAAACAACACAACACACGTCAGGACAGGACAAGACAAGACAAGACAAGACGAGGCAACACAAGACAAGACAAGACAAGACAAAGCAGCACAAGACACGACATGACATGACATGACAAGACAAGACAAAACAACACAACACACGAAAGGACAGGACAAGACAAGACAAGACGAGACAAGACATGACACGACAAAACAACACAAGACAAGACAAAACAACACAACACACGACAGGACATTACATGAGAAAACAAGACAAGACAAGACAAGACAAGACAAGACAAGACAAGACAACACAAGACAGGACAGGACAAGACAAGACAAGACGAGACAAGACAAGACAAGACAAGACAAGACAAGACAAGACAAGACAAGACAAGACATGACAAGACAAGACAAGACAGGACAGGACAAGACAAGACAAGACAAGACAAGACAACACACGTCAGGACAGGACAAGACAAGACAAGACAAAACAACACAACACACGACAGGACAGGACAAGACAAGACAAGACAAGACAGGACAAGACAAGACAAGACAGGACAAGACAAGACAAGACAAGACAAGACCAGACAAGGCAAGACAAGACAAGACTAGACATGACAAGACAAGATAAGACATGACAAGACAAAGCAAGACAAGACAAAACAACACAACATACGTCAGGACAGGACATGACAAGACAAGACAAGACGAGGCAACACAAGACAAGACAAGACAAGACAAGACAAGACAAGACAAGACAAGACATGACAAGACAAGACAAGACAGGACAGGACAAGACAAGACAAGACAAGACAAGACAAGACAAGACGAGACAAGACAAGGCAAGGCAAGACAAGACAAGACAAGACAAGACAAGACAAGACATGACAAGACAAGAAAAGACAGGACAGGACAAGACAAGACAAGACAAGACAAGACAAGATAAGACATGACAAGACAAAGCAAGACAAGACAAGACAAGACAAGACAAGATATGACAAGACAAGACAAGACAGGACAGGACATCCAAGACAAGACAAGACAAGACAAGACAAGACAAGACAAGACAAGACAAGACAAGACAAGACAAGACAACATAAAACAAGACAAGACAAGACAAGACAAGACAAGACAAGACAAGACAAGACAAGACAAGACAGGACAGGACATCCAAGACAAGACATGACAAGACAAAACAAGACAAGACAAGACAAGACAGGACAAGACAAAACAAGACAAGACAAAACAACACAACACACGACATGACATTACATGAGAAAACAAGACAATACAAGACAAGACAAAACAAGACAAGACAAGACATGACAAGACAAGACAAGACAGGACAGGACAGGACAAGACAAGATGAGACAAGACAAGACAAGACAAGACAAGACAAGATAAGACATGACCAGACAAAATAAGACAAGACAACACACGGCAGGACAGGACAAGACAAGAGAAGACAAAACAACACAACACACAACAGTACAGGACAAGACAAGAGAAGACAAAACAACACAACACACAACAGTACAGGACAAGACAAGACAAGACAAGACATGACACGACAAAACAACACAAGACAAGACAAAACAACACAACACACGACATGACATTACATGAGAAAACAAGACAATACAAGACAAGACAAAACAAGACAAGACAAGACAAGCCATGACAAGACAAGACAAGACAGGACAGGACAGGACAAGAGAAGATGAGACAAGACAAGACAAGACAAGACAAGACATGACAAGACAAAACAAAACAAGACAAAACAACACAACACACGACATGACATGACATGACAAGACAAGACATGACAAGACAAAACAACACAACACACGACATGACAAGACAAGACAAGACAAGACAAGACAAAGCAACACAAGACACGACATGACATGACATGACAAGACAAGACAAGACAAGACAAAACAACACAACACACGACAGGACAGGACGAGACAAGACATGACATTACATGACAAAACAAGACAAGACAAGACAAGACAAGACAAGACAGGACAGGACAAGACAAGACAAGACAAGACATGACAAGACAAGACAAGACAAGACAGGACAGGACATCCAAGACAAGACATGACAAGACAAAACAAGACAAGACAAGACAAGACAAGACAAGACAGGACAAGACAAAACAAGACAAGACAAAACAACACAACACACGACATGACATTACATGAGAAAACAAGACAATACAAGACAAGACAAAACAAGACAAGACAAGACATGACAAGACAAAACAAGACAGGACAGGACAGGACAAGACAAGATGAGACAAGACAAGACAAGACAAGACAAGACAAGATAAGACATGACCAGACAAAATAAGACAAGACAAGACAAGACAACACACGGCAGGACAGGACAAGACAAGAGAAGACAAAACAACACAACACACAACAGTACAGGACAAGACAAGACAAGACAAGACATGACACGACAAAACAACACAAGACAAGACAAAACAACACAACACACGACATGACATTACATGAGAAAACAAGACAATACAAGACAAGACAAAACAAGACAAGACAAAACAACACAACACACGACATGACATGACATGACAAGACAAGACATGACAAGACAAAACAACACAACACACGACATGACAAGACAAGACAAGACAAGACAAGACAAAGCAACACAAGACACGACATGACATGACATGACAAGACAAGACAAGACAAGACAAAACAACACAACACACGACAGGACAGGACAAGACAAGACATGACACGACAAAACAACACAAGACAAGACAATACAAAACAACACACGACAGGACAGGACAAGACAAGACAAGACAAGATAAGACATGACAAGACAAAGCAAGACAAGACAAGACAAGACAAGACAAGACAAGATATGACAAGACAAGACAAGACAGGACAGGACAAGACAAGACAAGACAAGACAAGACAAGACAAGACAAGACAAGACAAGACAAGACAAGACAAGACAAGATAAGACAAAGCAACACAAGACAAGACAAAACAACACAACACACGACATGACAAGACAAAACAACACAACACACGACATGACAAGACAAGACAAGACAAAACAACACAACACACGTCAGGACAGGACAAGACAAGACAAGACAAGACGAGGCAACACAAGACAAGACAAGACAAGACAAAGCAACACAAGACACGACATGACATGACATGACAAGACAAGACAAAACAACACAACACACGACAGGACAGGACAAGACAAGACAAGACAAGACAAGACATGATACGACAAAACAACACAAGACAAGACAAAACAACACAACACACGACATGACATTACATGACAAAACAAGACAACATAAAACAAGACAAGACAAGACAAAACAAGACAAGACAAAACAACACAACACACGACAGGACAGGACAAGACAAGACAAGACATGACACGACAAAACAACACAAGACAAGACAAAACAACTCAACACACGACATGACAAGACAAGACAAGACAAGAAAAGGCAAGACAATATAAGACATGGCAATACACAACAAGACAAGACAAAACAACACAACACACGACATGACAAGACAAGACAAGACAAGACAAAGCAACACAAGACAAGACAAGGCAAGAAAAGGCAAGACAATATAAGACATGGCAATACACAACAAGACAAGACAAAACAACACAACACACGACATGACAAGACAAGACAAGACAAAACAACACAACACACGAAAGGACAGGACAAGTCAAGACAAGACGAGACAAGACATGACACGACAAAACAACACAAGACAAGACAAAACAACACAACACACGACATGACATTACATGAGAAAACAAGACAATACAAGACAAGACAAAACAAGACAAGACATGACAAGACAAGACAAGACAAGACAAGACAAGACAAGACAAGACAAGACAAGACCAGACAAGACAAGACAAGACAAGATAAGGCAAGACAACACAAGACAAGACAAGACAAGACAAAACAACACAACACACGACATGACATGACATGACAAGACAAGACAATATAAGACATGACAATACACAACAAGACAAGACAAAACAACACAACACACGACATGACAAGACAAGACAAAGCAACACAAGACACGACATGACACGACATGACAAGACAAGACAAGACAAAACAACACAACACACGTCAGGACAGGACAAGACAAGACAAGACGAGGCAACACAAGACAAGACAAGGCAAGACAAGACAAGACATGACAAGACAAGATAAGACAAGACAAAGCAACACAAGACACGACATGACATGACATGACAAGACAAGACAAAACAACACAACACACGACAGGACGGGACAAGACAAGACAAGACAAGACAAGACAAGACATGACACGACAAAACAACACAAGACAAGACAAGACAAGACAAGACAAAGCAACACAAGACACGACATGACATGACAAGACAAGACAAGACAAGAGAAGACAAGACAAGACAAAACAACACAACACACGACAGGACAGGACAAGACAAGACATGACACGACAAAACAACACAAGACAAGACAATACAAAACAACACACGACAGGACAGGACAAGACAAGACAAGACAAGACAAGATAATCTGACCATGACTCTTGTCTTGTCTTGTCTTGTTTTGTCTTGTCTTGTCTTGTTTTATGTTGTCATGTAATGTCATGTCGTGTGTTGTGTTGTTTTGTCTTGTCTTGTCTTCTCTTGTCTTGTCTTGTCTTGTCATGTCGTGTGTTGTGTTGTTTTGTCTTGTCATGTCTTATATTGTCTTGTCTTGTCTTGTTTTTCTTGATTTGTCTTGTCTTTTCTTGTCTTGTTTTGTCATGTAATGTCATGTCGTGTGTTGTGTTATTTGTCTTGTCTTGTGTTGTTTTGTCGTGTCTTGTCTTGTCTTGTCTTATCTTGTCTTGTCTTGTCTTGTTTTTCTTGTTTTGTCTTGTCTTTTCTTGTCTTGTTTTGTCATGTAATGTCATGTCGTGTGTTGTGTTGTTTTGTCTTGTCTTGTGTTGTTTTGTCGTGTCTTGTCTTGTCTTGTCTTATCTTGTCTTGTCTTGTCTCGTCTTGTCTTGTCTTGTCTTGTCTTGTCTTGTCTTGTCTTGTCTTGTGATGTCATGTCATGTCGTGTGTTTTGTTGTTTTGTCTTGTCATGTCTTGTCTTGTCTTGTCTTGTCTTGTCTTGTCTTGTCTTGTCTTGTCTTGTCTTGTCTTGTCTTGTTTTGTCTTGTCATGCCTTGTCTTGTCTTGTCTTGTCTTGTCTTGTCTTGTCCTGCCCTGTCTTGTCTTTTTTTGTCTTGTTATGTCTTATCTTGTCTTGTCGTGTCTTGTCGTGTCTTGTCTTGTCTTTTCTTGTCTTGACTTGTCTTGTCTTGTCTTGTCTGGTCTTGTCTTGTTGTTTTGTCGTGTCATGTCTTGTCTTGTCCTGTCCTGTCGTGTGTTGTGTTGTTTTGTCTTGTCTTGTCTTCTCTTGTCTTGTCTTGTCTTGTCATGTCATGTCGTGTCTTGTGTTGCTTTGTCTTGTCTTGTCTTGTCTTGTCATGTCGTGTGTTGTGTTGTTTTGTCTTGTCATGTCTTGTCTTGTCATGTCATGTCATGTCGTGTGTTGTGTTGTTTTGTCTTGTCTTGTTTTGTCTTGTCATGTCTTGTCTTGTCTTGTCTTGTCTTGTCTCATCTTCTCTTGTCCTGTCCTGTCCTGTCTTGTCTTGTCTTGTCATGGCTTGTCTTGTCTTGTCTTGTTTTGTCTTGTCTGGTCTTGTCTTGTCTTGTCTTGTCTTGTGATGTCATGTCATGTCGTGTGGTGTGTTGTTTTGTCTTGTCATGTCTTGTCTTGACTTGTCTTGTCTTGTCTTGTCTTGTCTTGTCTTGTCTTGTCTTGTCTTGTCTTGTCTTGTCTTGTCTTGTCTTGTCTTGTCTTGTCTTGTCTTGTCTTGTCTTGTCTTGTCTTGTCTTGTCTTGTCTTGTCTTGTCTTGTCTTGTCTTGTCTTGTCTTGTCTTGTCTTGTCTTGTCTTGTCTTGTCTTGTCTTGTCTTGTCTGGTCTTGTCTTGTCTTGTCTTGTCTTGTGATGTCATGTCATGTCGTGTGGTGTGTTGTTTTGTCTTGTCATGTCTTGTCTTGACTTGTCTTGTCTTGTCTTGTCTTGTCTTGTCTTGTCTTGTCTTGTCTTGTCTTGTCTTGTCTTGTCTTGTCTTGTCTTGTCTTGTCTTGTCTTGTCTTGTCTTGTCTTGTCTTGTCTTGTCTTGTCTTGTCTTGTCTTGTCTTGTCTTGTCTTGTCTTGTCTTGTCTTGTCTTGTCTTGTCTTGTCTTGTCTTGTCTTGTCTTGTCTTGTCTTGTCTTGTCTTGTCTTGTCTTGTCTTGTCTTGCCTTGTCTTGACCTGCCCTGTCTTGAGTTGTCTTGTCTTGAGTTGTCTTGTCTTGTCTTGTCTTGTCTTGTCTTGTCTTGACTTGTCTTGTCTTGTCTTGTCTTGTCTTGTCTGGTCTTGTCTTGTCTTGTCTTGTCTTGTCTTGTCCTGTCTTGTCTTGTCTTGTCATGTCTTGTCTTGTCTTGTCTTGCCTTGTCTTGTCTTGTCTTGTCTTGTCCTGTCCTGACGTGTGTTGTGTTGTTTTGTCTTGTCTTGTTTTGTCTTGTCTTGCTTTGTCTTGTCATGTCTTATCTTGTCTTGTCTTGTCTTGTCCTGCCCTGTCTTGTCTTGTTTTGTCTTGTCATGTCTTATCTTGTCTTGTCTTGTCTTGTCTTGTCGTGTCTTGTCTTGTCTTGTCTTGTCTTGTCTTGTCTTGTCTTGTCATGTCTTGTCTTGTCTTGTTTTGTCTTGTCTTGTCTTGTCTTGTTTTATCTTGTCATGTCTTGTCTTGTCATGTCTTGTCTTGTCTTGTCTTGTCTTGTCTTGTCTTGTCTTGTCTTGTCTTGTCTTGTCTTGTCTTGTCTTGTCTTGTCTTGTCTTGTCTTGTCGTGTCTTGTCTTGTCTTGTCTCATCTTGTCTTGTCCTGTCCTGTCCTGTCTTGTCTTGTCATGTCATGTCATGTCATGTCATGTCGTGTGTTGTTTTGTCTTGTCTTGTTTTGTCTTGTCATGTCTTATCTTGTCTTGTCATGTCATGTCATGTGTTGTGTTGTTTTGTCTTGTCTTGTCTTGTCTTGTCATGTCATGTCTTGTCTTGTCTTGTCTTGTCTTGTCTTGTCTTGTCTTGTCTTGTCTTGTCTTGTCTTGTCTTGTCTTGTCTTGTCTTGTCTTGTCTTGTCTTGTCTTGTCTTGTCTTGTCTTGTCTTGTCTTGTCCTGTCCTGACGTGTGTTGTGTTGTTTTGTCTTGTCTTGTGTTGTTTTGTCCTGTCCTGACGTGTGTTGTGTTGTTTTGTCTTGTCTTGTTTTGTCTTGTCCTGTCTTGTCTTGTCTTGTCTTGTCCTGTCTTGTCTTGTCTTGTCTTGTCTTGTCTTGTCTGGTCTTGTCTTGTCTTGTCTTGTCTTGTCTTGTCTTGTCTTGTCTTGTCTTGTCATGTCGTGTGTTGTGTTGTTTTGTCTTGTCATGTCTTATATTGTCTTGTCTTGTTTTGTCTTGTCTTGTCTTGTCTTGTTTTGTCTTGTCTTGTCTTGTCATGTCGTGTGTTGTGTTATTTGTCTTGTCTTGTGTTGTTTTGTCGTGTCTTGTCTTGTCTTGTCTTATCTTGTCTTGTCTTGTCTTGTTTTTCTTGTTTTGTCTTGTCTTTTCTTGTCTTGTTTTGTCATGTAATGTCATGTCGTGTGTTGTGTTGTTTTGTCTTGTCTTGTGTTGTTTTGTCGTGTCTTGTCTTGTCTTGTCTTATCTTGTCTTGTCTTGTCTTGTCTTGTCTTGTCTTGTCTTGTCTTGTCTTGTCTTGTCTTGTGATGTCATGTCATGTCGTGTGTTTTGTTGTTTTGTCTTGTCATGTCTTGTCTTGTCTTGTCTTGTCTTGTCTTGTCTTGTCTTGTCTTGTCTTGTCTTGTTTTGTCTTGTCATGCCTTGTCTTGTCTTGTCTTGTCTTGTCTTGTCTTGTCCTGCCCTGTCTTGTCTTTTTTTGTCTTGTTATGTCTTATCTTGTCTTGTCGTGTCTTGTCGTGTCTTGTCTTGTCTTTTCTTGTCTTGACTTGTCTTGTCTTGTCTTGTCTGGTCTTGTCTTGTCTTGTCTTGTCTTGTCTTGTCTTGTCTTGTCTTGTCTTGTCTTGTCTTGTCTTGTACTGTCTTGTCTTGTCTTGTCTTGTCTTGTCTTGTCTTGTCTTGTCTTGTCTTGTCTTGTCTTGTCTTGTCTTGTCTTGTCTTGTTTTGTCATGTCTTATCTTGTCTTGTCTTGTATTGTCTTGTCGTGTCTTGTCTTGTCTTGCCTTGTCTTGTCTTGTCTTGTCTTGTCTTGTCTTGTCTGGTCTGGTCTTGTCTTGTCTTGTCTTGTCTTGTCTTGTCTTGTCTTGTCATGTCGTGTGTTGTGTTGTTTTGTCTTGTCATGTCTTATATTGTCTTGTCTTGTCTTGTCTTGTGATGTCATGTCATGTCGTGTGTTGTGTTGTGTTGTTTTGTCTTGTCATGTCTTGTGTTGTCTTGTCTTGTCTTGTCTTGTCTTGTCTTGTGATGTCATGTCCTGTCGTGTGTTGTGTTGTTTTGTCTTGTCTTGTCTTGTCATGTCTTATCTTGTCTTGTCTTGTCTTGTCTTGTCTTGTCTTGTCTTGTCTTGTCTTGTCTTGTCTTGTCTTGTCTTGTCTTGTCTTGTCTTGTCTGGTCTTGTGATGTCATGTCATGTCGTGTGTTGTGTTGTTTTGTCTTGTCATGTCTTGTCTTGTCTTGTCTTGTCTTGTCTTGTGATGTCATGTCATGTCGTGTGGTGTGTTGTTTTGTCTTGTCATGTCTTGTCTTGTCTTGTCTTGTCTTGTCTTGGCTTGTCTTGTCTTGTCTTGTCTTGTCTTGTCTTGTCTTGTCATGTCTTATCTTGTCTTGTCTTGTCTTGTCTTGTCGTGTCTTGTCTTGTCTTGTCTTGTCTTGTCTTGTCTTGTCTGGTCTTGTCTTGTCTTGTCTTGTCTTGTGATGTCATGTCATGTCGTGTGGTGTGTTGTTTTGTCTTGTCATGTCTTGTCTTGTCTTGTCTTGTCTTGTCTTGTCTTGTCTTGTCTTGTCTTGTCTTGTCTTGTCTTGTCTTGTCTTGTCTTGTCTTGTCTTGTCTTGTCTTGTCTTGTCTTGTCTTGTCTTGTCTTGTCTTGTCTTGTCTTGTCTTGTCTTGTCTTGTCTTGTCTTGTCTTGTCTTGTCTTGTCTTGTCTTGTCTTGTCTTGTCTTGTCTTGTCTTGTCTTGTCTTGTCTTGTCTTGTCTTGTCTTGTCTTGTCTTGTCTTGTCTTGTCTTGTCTTGTCTTGTCTTGTCTTGTCTTGTCTTGTCTTGTCTTGTCTTGTCTTGTCTTGTCTTGTCTTGTCTTGTCTTGTCTTGTCTTGTCTTGTCTTGTCTTGTCTTGACCTGCCCTGTCTTGTCTTGTTTTGTCTTGTCATGTCTTGTCGTGTCTTGTCTTGTCTTGTCTTGTCTTGACTTGTCTTGTCTTGTCTTGACTTGTCTTGTCTTGTCTTGTCTGGTCTTGTCTTGTCTTGTCTTGTCTTGTCCTGTCTTGTCTTGTCTTGTCTTGTCTTGTCATGTCTTGTCTTGTCCTGTGATGTCTTGTCTTGTGATGTCATGTCTTGTCGTGTGTTGTGTTGTTTTGTCTTGTCATGTCATGTCTTGTCTTGTCTTGTCTTGTGATGTCATGTCATGTCGTGTGGTGTGTTGTTTTGTCTTGTCATGTCTTGTCTTGTCTTGTCTTGTCTTGTCTTGTCTTGTCTTGTCTTGTCTGGTCTTGTCTTGTCTTGTCTTGTCCTGTCTTGTCTTGTCTTGTCTTGTCTTGTCTTGTCTTGTCTTGTCTTGTCTTGTCTTGTCTTGTCTTGTCTTGTCTTGTCTTGTCTTGTCTGGTCTTGTCTTGTCTTGTCTTGTCTTGTCCTGTCTTGTCTTGTCTTGTCTTGTCTTGTCATGTCTTGTCTTGTCCTGTGATGTCTTGTCTTGTGATGTCATGTCTTGTCGTGTGTTGTGTTGTTTTGTCTTGTCTTGTCTTGTCATGTCTTATCTTGTCTTGTCTTGTCTTGTCTTGTCTTGTCCTGTCTTGTCTTGTCTTGTCTTGTCTTGTCTTGTCTTGTCTTGACTTGTCTTGTCTTGTCTTGTCTGGTCTTGTCTTGTCTTGTCTTGTCTTGTCTTGTCCTGTCTTGTCTTGTCTTGTCTTGTCTTGTCATGTCTTGTCTTGTCCTGTGATGTCTTGTCTTGTGATGTCATGTCATGTCGTGTGTTGTGTTGTTTTGTCTTGTCATGTCATGTCTTGTCTTGTCTTGTCTTGTGATGTCATGTCATGTCGTGTGGTGTGTTGTTTTGTCATGTCTTGTCTTGTCTTGTCTTGTCTTGTCTTGTCTTGTCTGGTCTTGTCTTGTCTTGTCTTGTCTTGTCCTGTCTTGTCTTGTCTTGTCATGTCTTGTCTCATCTTGTCTTGCCTTGTCTTGTCTTGTCTTGTCTTGTCCTGTCCTGACGTGTGTTGTGTTGTTTTGTCTTGTCTTGTTTTGTCTTGTCTTGCTTTGTCTTGTCATGTCTTATCTTGTCTTGTCTTGTCTTGTCCTGCCCTGTCTTGTCTTGTTTTGTCTTGTCATGTCTTATCTTGTCTTGTCTTGTCTTGTCTTGTCGTGTCTTGTCTTGTCTTGTCTTGTCTTGACTTGTCTTGTCTTGTCTTGACTTGTCTTGTCTTGTCTTGTCTGGTCTTGTCTTGTCTTGTCTTGTCTTGTCCTGTCTTGTCTTGTCTTGTCTTGTCTTGTCATGTCTTGTCTTGTCCTGTGATGTCTTGTCTTGTGATGTCATGTCATGTCGTGTGTTGTGTTGTTTTGTCTTGTCATGTCATGTCTTGTCTTGTCTTGTCTTGTGATGTCATGTCATGTCGTGTGGTGTGTTGTTTTGTCTTGTCATGTCTTGTCTTGTCTTGTCTTGTCTTGTCTTGGCTTGTCTTGTCTTGTCTTGTCTTGTCTTGTCTGGTCTTGTCTTGTCTTGTCTTGTCTTGTCCTGTCTTGTCTTGTCTTGTCTTGTCTTGTCTTGTCTTGTCTTGTCTTGTCTTGTCTTGTCTTGTCTTGTCTTGTCTTGTCTTGTCTTGCCTTGTCTTGTCTTGTCTTGTCTTGTCCTGTCCTGACGTGTGTTGTGTTGTTTTGTCTTGTCTTGTTTTGTCTTGTCTTGCTTTGTCTTGTCATGTCTTATCTTGTCTTGTCTTGTCTTGTCCTGCCCTGTCTTGTCTTGTTTTGTCTTGTCATGTCTTATCTTGTCTTGTCTTGTCTTGTCGTGTCTTGTCTTGTCTTGTCTTGTCTTGTCTTGTCTTGTCTTGTCATGTCTTGTCTTGTCTTGTTTTGTCTTGTCTTGTCTTGTCTTGTTTTATCTTGTCATGTCTTGTCTTGTCATGTCTTGTCTTGTCTTGTCTTGTCTTGTCTTGTCTTGTCTTGTCTTGTCTTGTCTTGTCTTGTCGTGTCTTGTCTTGTCTTGTCTCATCTTGTCTTGTCCTGTCCTGTCCTGTCTTGTCTTGTCATGTCATGTCATGTCATGTCATGTCGTGTGTTGTTTTGTCTTGTCTTGTTTTGTCTTGTCATGTCTTATCTTGTCTTGTCATGTCATGTCATGTGTTGTGTTGTTTTGTGTTGTCTTGTCTTGTCTTGTCATGTCATGTCTTGTCTTGTCTTGTCTTGTCTTGTCTTGTCTTGTCTTGTCTTGTCTTGTCTTGTCTTGTCTTGTCTTGTCTTGTCTTGTCTTGTCTTGTCTTGTCTTGTCTTGTCTTGTCTTGTCTTGTCTTGTCCTGTCCTGACGTGTGTTGTGTTGTTTTGTCTTGTCTTGTGTTGTTTTGTCCTGTCCTGACGTGTGTTGTGTTGTTTTGTCTTGTCTTGTTTTGTCTTGTCCTGTCTTGTCTTGTCTTGTCTTGTCCTGTCTTGTCTTGTCTTGTCTTGTCTTGTCTTGTCTGGTCTTGTCTTGTCTTGTCTTGTCTTGTCTTGTCTTGTCTTGTCTTGTCTTGTCTTGTCATGTCGTGTGTTGTGTTGTTTTGTCTTGTCATGTCTTATATTGTCTTGTCTTGTCTTGTCTTGTGATGTCATGTCATGTCGTGTGTTGTGTTGTGTTGTTTTGTCTTGTCATGTCTTGTCTTGTCTTGTCTTGTCTTGTCTTGTCTTGTCTTGTCTTGTCTTGTCTTGTCTTGTCCTGTCTTGTCTTGTCTTGTCTTGTTTTGTCTTGTCTTGTCTTGTTTTATGTTGTCATGTAATGTCATGTCGTGTGTTGTGTTGTTTTGTCTTGTCTTGTCTTGTCTTGTCTTGTCTTGTCTTGTCTTGTCTTGTCTTGTCTTGTCTTGTCTTGTCTTGTCTTGTCTTGTCTTGTCTTGTCTTGTCCTGTCTTGTCTTGTCTTGTCTTGTTTTGTCTTGTCTTGTTTTGTTTTATGTTGTCATGTAATGTCATGTCGTGTGTTGTGTTGTTTTGTCTTGTCTTGTCTTCTCTTGTCTTGTCTTGTCTTGTCATGTCGTGTGTTGTGTTGTTTTGTCTTGTCTTGTCTTGTTTTGTCTTGTCTTGTCTTGTCTTGTTTTGTCTTGTCTTGTCTTGTTTTATGTTGTCATGTAATGTCATGTCGTGTGTTGTGTTGTTTTGTCTTGTCTTGTCTTCTCTTGTCTTGTCTTGTCTTGTCATGTCGTGTGTTGTGTTGTTTTGTCTTGTCATGTCTTATATTGTCTTGTCTTGTCTTGTCTTGTCTCGTCTTGTCTTGTCTTGTCTTGTCTTGTCTTGTCCTGTCTTGTCTTGTCTTGTCTTGTCTTGTCTTGTCTTGTCTTGTCTTGTCTTGTCTTGTCTTGTCTTGTCTTGTCTTGTCTTGTCTTGTCTTGTCTTGTCTTGTCCTGTCTTGTCTTGTCTTGTCATGTCTTGTCTCATCTTGTCTTGCCTTGTCTTGTCTTGTCCTGTCTTGTCTTGTCTTGTCTTGTCTTGTCATGTCTTGTCTTGTCCTGTGATGTCTTGTCTTGTGATGTCATGTCTTGTCGTGTGTTGTGTTGTTTTGTCTTGTCATGTCATGTCTTGTCTTGTCTTGTCTTGTGATGTCATGTCATGTCGTGTGGTGTGTTGTTTTGTCTTGTCATGTCTTGTCTTGTCTTGTCTTGTCTTGTCTTGTCTTGTCTTGTCTGGTCTTGTCTTGTCTTGTCTTGTCCTGTCTTGTCTTGTCTTGTCTTGTCTTGTCTTGTCTTGTCTTGTCTTGTCTTGTCTTGTCTTGTCTTGTCTTGTCTTGTCTTGTCTTGTCTGGTCTTGTCTTGTCTTGTCTTGTCTTGTCCTGTCTTGTCTTGTCTTGTCTTGTCTTGTCATGTCTTGTCTTGTCCTGTGATGTCTTGTCTTGTGATGTCATGTCTTGTCGTGTGTTGTGTTGTTTTGTCTTGTCTTGTCTTGTCATGTCTTATCTTGTCTTGTCTTGTCTTGTCTTGTCTTGTCCTGTCTTGTCTTGTCTTGTCTTGTCTTGTCTTGTCTTGTCTTGACTTGTCTTGTCTTGTCTTGTCTGGTCTTGTCTTGTCTTGTCTTGTCTTGTCCTGTCTTGTCTTGTCTTGTCTTGTCTTGTCATGTCTTGTCTTGTCCTGTGATGTCTTGTCTTGTGATGTCATGTCATGTCGTGTGTTGTGTTGTTTTGTCTTGTCATGTCATGTCTTGTCTTGTCTTGTCTTGTGATGTCATGTCATGTCGTGTGGTGTGTTGTTTTGTCTTGTCATGTCTTGTCTTGTCTTGTCTTGTCTTGTCTTGTCTGGTCTTGTCTTGTCTTGTCTTGTCTTGTCTTGTCCTGTCTTGTCTTGTCTTGTCATGTCTTGTCTCATCTTGTCTTGCCTTGTCTTGTCTTGTCTTGTCTTGTCCTGTCCTGACGTGTGTTGTGTTGTTTTGTCTTGTCTTGTTTTGTCTTGTCTTGCTTTGTCTTGTCATGTCTTATCTTGTCTTGTCTTGTCTTGTCCTGCCCTGTCTTGTCTTGTTTTGTCTTGTCATGTCTTATCTTGTCTTGTCTTGTCTTGTCTTGTCGTGTCTTGTCTTGTCTTGTCTTGTCTTGACTTGTCTTGTCTTGTCTTGACTTGTCTTGTCTTGTCTTGTCTGGTCTTGTCTTGTCTTGTCTTGTCTTGTCCTGTCTTGTCTTGTCTTGTCTTGTCTTAACATGTCTTGTCTTGTCCTGTGATGTCTTGTCTTGTGATGTCATGTCATGTCGTGTGTTGTGTTGTTTTGTCTTGTCATGTCATGTCTTGTCTTGTCTTGTCTTGTGATGTCATGTCATGTCGTGTGGTGTGTTGTTTTGTCTTGTCATGTCTTGTCTTGTCTTGTCTTGTCTTGTCTTGGCTTGTCTTGTCTTGTCTTGTCTTGTCTGGTCTTGTCTTGTCTTGTCTTGTCTTGTCCTGTCTTGTCTTGTCTTGTCTTGTCTTGTCTTGTCTTGTCTTGTCTTGTCTTGTCTTGTCTTGTCTTGTCTTGTCTTGTCTTGTCTTGTCTTGTCTTGTCTTGTCTTGTCTTGTCTTGTCTTGTCTTGTCTTGTCTTGTCTTGTCTTGTCTTGTCTTGTCTTGTCTTGTCTTGTCTTGTCTTGTCTTGTCTTGTCTTGTCTTGTCTTGTCTTGTCTTGTCTTGTCTTGTCTTGTCTTGTCTGGTCTTGTCTTGTCTTGTCTTGTCTTGTGATGTCATGTCATGTCGTGTGGTGTGTTGTTTTGTCTTGTCATGTCTTGTCTTGACTTGTCTTGTCTTGTCTTGTCTTGTCTTGTCTTGTCTTGTGATGTCATGTCATGTCGTGTGGTGTGTTGTTTTGTCTTGTCTTGTCTTGTCTTGTCTTGTCTTGTCTTGTCTTGTCTTGTCTTGTCTTGTCTTGTCTTGTCTTGTCTTGTCTTGTCTTGTCTTGTCTTGTCTTGTCTTGTCTTGTCTTGTCTTGTCTTGTCTTGTCTTGTCTTGTCTTGTCTTGACCTGCCCTGTCTTGAGTTGTCTTGTCATTTCTTATCCTGTCTTGTCGTGTCTTGTCTTGTCTTGTCTTGTCTTGTCTTGTCTTGACTTGTCTTGTCTTGTCTTGTCTTGTCTGGTCTTGTCTTGTCTTGTCTTGTCTTGTCTTGTCCTGTCTTGTCTTGTCTTGTCATGTCTTGTCTTGTCTTGTCTTGCCTTGTCTTGTCTTGTCTTGTCTTGTCTTGTCCTGTCCTGACGTGTGTTGTGTTGTTTTGTCTTGTCTTGTTTTGTCTTGTCTTGCTTTGTCTTGTCATGTCTTATCTTGTCTTGTCTTGTCTTGTCCTGCCCTGTCTTGTCTTGTTTTGTCTTGTCATGTCTTATCTTGTCTTGTCTTGTCTTGTCGTGTCTTGTCTTGTCTTGTCTTGTCTTGTCTTGTCTTGTCTTGTCATGTCTCGTCTTGTCTTGTTTTGTCTTGTCTTGTCTTGTCTTGTTTTATCTTGTCATGTCTTGTCTTGTCATGTCTTGTCTTGTCTTGTCTTGTCTTGTCTTGTCTTGTCTTGTCTTGTCTTGTCTTGTCTTGTCTTGTCGTGTCTTGTCTTGTCTTGTCTCATCTTGTCTTGTCCTGTCCTGTCCTGTCTTGTGTTGTCATGTCATGTCATGTCATGTCATGTCGTGTGTTGTTTTGTCTTGTCTTGTTTTGTCTTGTCATGTCTTATCTTGTCTTGTCATGTCATGTCATGTGTTGTGTTGTTTTGTGTTGTCTTGTCTTGTCTTGTCATGTCATGTCTTGTCTTGTCTTGTCTTGTCTTGTCTTGTCTTGTCTTGTCTTGTCTTGTCTTGTCTTGTCTTGTCTTGTCTTGTCTTGTCTTGTCTTGTCTTGTCTTGTCTTGTCTTGTCTTGTCTTGTCTTGTCCTGTCCTGACGTGTGTTGTGTTGTTTTGTCTTGTCTTGTGTTGTTTTGTCCTGTCCTGACGTGTGTTGTGTTGTTTTGTCTTGTCTTGTTTTGTCTTGTCCTGTCTTGTCTTGTCTTGTCTTGTCCTGTCTTGTCTTGTCTTGTCTTGTCTTGTCTTGTCTGGTCTTGTCTTGTCTTGTCTTGTCTTGTCTTGTCTTGTCTTGTCTTGTCTTGTCATGTCGTGTGTTGTGTTGTTTTGTCTTGTCATGTCTTATATTGTCTTGTCTTGTCTTGTCTTGTGATGTCATGTCATGTCGTGTGTTGTGTTGTGTTGTTTTGTCTTGTCTTGTCTTGTCTTGTCTTGTCTTGTCTTGTCTTGTCTTGTCTTGTCTTGTCTTGTCTTGTCTTGTCTTGTCTTGTCTTGTCTTGTCTTGTCCTGTCTTGTCTTGTCTTGTCTTGTTTTGTCTTGTCTTGTCTTGTTTTATGTTGTCATGTAATGTCATGTCGTGTGTTGTGTTGTTTTGTCTTGTCTTGTCTTGTCTTGTCTTGTCTTGTCTTGTCTTGTCTTGTCTTGTCTTGTCTTGTCTTGTCTTGTCTTGTCCTGTCTTGTCTTGTCTTGTCTTGTTTTGTCTTGTCTTGTTTTGTTTTATGTTGTCATGTAATGTCATGTCGTGTGTTGTGTTGTTTTGTCTTGTCTTGTCTTCTCTTGTCTTGTCTTGTCTTGTCATGTCGTGTGTTGTGTTGTTTTGTCTTGTCTTGTCTTGTTTTGTCTTGTCTTGTCTTGTCTTGTTTTGTCTTGTCTTGTCTTGTTTTATGTTGTCATGTAATGTCATGTCGTGTGTTGTGTTGTTTTGTCTTGTCTTGTCTTCTCTTGTCTTGTCTTGTCTTGTCATGTCGTGTGTTGTGTTGTTTTGTCTTGTCATGTCTTATATTGTCTTGTCTTGTCTTGTCTTGTCTCGTCTTGTCTTGTCTTGTCTTGTCTTGTCTTGTCTTGTCCTGTCTTGTCTTGTCTTGTCTTGTCTTGTCATGTCGTGTCTTGTCTTGTCTTGTCTGGTCTTGTCTTGTCTTGTCTTGTCTTGTCTTGTCTTGTCTTGTCTTGTCTTGTCTTGTCTTGTCTTGTCTTGTCTTGTCTTGTCTTGTCTTGTCTTGTCTTGTCTTGTCTTGTCTTGTCCTGTCTTGTCTTGTCTTGTTTTGTCTTGTCTTGTCTTGTCTTGTCTTGTCTTGTCTTGTCTTGTCTTGTCTTGTCTTGTCTTGTCTTGTCTTGTCTTGTCTTGTCTTGTCTTGTCTTGTCTTGTCTTGTCTTGTCTTGTCTTGTCTTGTCTTGTCTTGTCTTGTCTTGTCTTGTCTTGTCTTGTCTTGTCTTGTCTTGTCTTGTCTTGTCTTGTCTTGTCTTGTCTTGTCTTGTCTTGTCTTGTCTTGTCTTGTCTTGTCTTGTCTTGTCTTGTCTTGTCTTGTCTTGTCTTGTCTTGTCTTGTCTTGTCTTGTCTTGTCTTGTCTTGTCTTGTCTTGTCTTGTCTTGTCTTGTCTTGTCTTGTCTTGTCTTGTCTTGTCTTGTCTTGTCTTGTCTTGTCTTGTCTTGTCTTGTCTTGTCTTGTCTTGTCTTGTCTTGTCTTGTCTTGTCTTGTCTTGTCTTGTCCTGTCTTGTCTTGTCTTGTCTTGTCTTGTCATGTCGTGTCTTGTCTTGTCTTGTCTGGTCTTGTCTTGTCTTGTCTTTTCTTGTCTTGTCTTGTCTTGTCTTGTCTTGTCTTGTCTTGTCTTGTTTTGTCTTGTCTTGTCTTGTCTTGTCTTGTCTTGTCTTGCCTTGTCATGTCTTATCTTGTCTTGTCTTGTCTTGTCTTGTCGTGTCTTGTCTTGTCTTGTCTTGTCTTGTCTTGTCTTGTCTTGTCTTGTCATGTCTTGTCTTGTCTTGTCTTGTTTTGTCTTGTCTTGTCTTGTTTTATCTTGTCATGTCTTGTCTTGTCATGTCTTGTCTTGTCTTGTCTTGTCTTGTCTTGTCTTGTCTTGTCTTGTCTTGTCTTGTCTTGTCTTGTCTTGTCTTGTCGTGTCTTGTCTTGTCTTGTCTCATCTTGTCTTGTCCTGTCCTGTCCTGTCCTGTCTTGTCTTGTCATGTCATGTCATGTCATGTCATGTCGTGTGTTGTTTTGTCTTGTCTTGTTTTGTCTTGTCATGTCTTATCTTGTCTTGTCATGTCATGTCATGTGTTGTGTTGTTTTGTCTTGTCTTGTCTTGTCTTGTCATGTCATGTCTTGTCTTGTCTTGTCTTGTCTTGTCTTGTCCTGTCTTGTCTTGTCTTGTCTTGTCCTGTCTTGTCTTGTCTTGTCTTGTCTTGTCTTGTCTGGTCTTGTCTTGTCTTGTCTTGTCTTGTCTTGTCTTGTCTTGTCTTGTCTTGTCTTGTCTTGTCTTGTCTTGTCTTGTCTTGACCTGCCCTGTCTTGTCTTGTTTTGTCTTGTCATGTCTTGTCGTGTCTTGTCTTGTCTTGTCTTGACTTGTCTTGTCTTGTCTTGACTTGTCTTGTCTTGTCTTGTCTGGTCTTGTCTTGTCTTGTCTTGTCTTGTCCTGTCTTGTCTTGTCTTGTCTTGTTTTGTCATGTCTTGTCTTGTCCTGTGATGTCTTGTCTTGTGATGTCATGTCTTGTCGTGTGTTGTGTTGTTTTGTCTTGTCATGTCATGTCTTGTCTTGTCTTGTCTTGTGATGTCATGTCATGTCGTGTGGTGTGTTGTTTTGTCTTGTCATGTCTTGTCTTGTCTTGTCTTGTCTTGTCTTGTCTGGTCTTGTCTTGTCTTGTCTTGTCCTGTCTTGTCTTGTCTTGTCTTGTCTTGTCTTGTCTTGTCTTGTCTTGTCTTGTCTTGTCTTGTCTTGTCTTGTCTGGTCTTGTCTTGTCTTGTCTTGTCTTGTCCTGTCTTGTCTTGTCTTGTCTTGTCTTGTCATGTCTTGTCTTGTCCTGTGATGTCTTGTCTTGTGATGTCATGTCTTGTCGTGTGTTGTGTTGTTTTGTCTTGTCTTGTCTTGTCATGTCTTATCTTGTCTTGTCTTGTCTTGTCTTGTCTTGTCTTGTCCTGTCTTGTCTTGTCTTGTCTTGTCTTGTCTTGTCTTGTCTTGACTTGTCTTGTCTTGTCTTGTCTGGTCTTGTCTTGTCTTGTCTTGTCTTGTCCTGTCTTGTCTTGTCTTGTCTTGTCTTGTCATGTCTTGTCTTGTCCTGTGATGTCTTGTCTTGTGATGTCATGTCATGTCGTGTGTTGTGTTGTTTTGTCCTGTCATGTCATGTCTTGTCTTGTCTTGTCTTGTGATGTCATGTCATGTCGTGTGGTGTGTTGTTTTGTCTTGTCATGTCTTGTCTTGTCTTGTCTTGTCTTGTCTTGTCTGGTCTTGTCTTGTCTTGTCTTGTCTTGTCTTGTCCTGTCTTGTCTTGTCTTGTCATGTCTTGTCTCATCTTGTCTTGCCTTGTCTTGTCTTGTCTTGTCTTGTCCTGTCCTGACGTGTGTTGTGTTGTTTTGTCTTGTCTTGTTTTGTCTTGTCTTGCTTTGTCTTGTCATGTCTTATCTTGTCTTGTCTTGTCTTGTCCTGCCCTGTCTTGTCTTGTTTTGTCTTGTCATGTCTTATCTTGTCTTGTCTTGTCTTGTCTTGTCGTGTCTTGTCTTGTCTTGTCTTGTCTTGACTTGTCTTGTCTTGTCTTGACTTGTCTTGTCTTGTCTTGTCTGGTCTTGTCTTGTCTTGTCTTGTCTTGTCCTGTCTTGTCTTGTCTTGTCTTGTCTTGTCATGTCTTGTCTTGTCCTGTGATGTCTTGTCTTGTGATGTCATGTCATGTCGTGTGTTGTGTTGTTTTGTCTTGTCATGTCATGTCTTGTCTTGTCTTGTCTTGTGATGTCATGTCATGTCGTGTGGTGTGTTGTTTTGTCTTGTCATGTCTTGTCTTGTCTTGTCTTGTCTTGTCTTGTCTGGTCTTGTCTTGTCTTGTCTTGTCTTGTCTTGTCTTGTCTTGTCTTGTCTTGTCTTGTCTTGTCTTGTCTTGTCTTGTCTTGTCTTGTCTTGTCTTGTCTTGTCTTGTCTTGTCTTGTCTTGTCTTGTCTTGTCTTGTCTTGTCTTGTCTTGTCTTGTCTTGTCTTGTCTTGTCTTGTCTTGTCTTGTCTGGTCTTGTCTTGTCTTGTCTTGTCTTGTGATGTCATGTCATGTCGTGTGGTGTGTTGTTTTGTCTTGTCATGTCTTGTCTTGACTTGTCTTGTCTTGTCTTGTCTTGTCTTGTCTTGTCTTGTCTTGTCTTGTCTTGTCTTGTCTTGTCTTGTCTTGTCTTGTCTTGTCTTGTCTTGTCTTGTCTTGTCTTGTCTTGTCTTGTCTTGTCTTGTCTTGTCTTGTCTTGTCTTGTCTTGTCTTGTCTTGTCTTGTCTTGTCTTGTCTTGTCTTGTCTTGTCTTGTCTTGTCTTGTCTTGTCTTGACCTGCCCTGTCTTGAGTTGTCTTGTCATTTCTTATCTTGTCTTGTCGTGTCTTGTCTTGTCTTGTCTTGTCTTGTCTTGTCTTGACTTGTCTTGTCTTGTCTTGTCTGGTCTTGTCTTGTCTTGTCTTGTCTTGTCTTGTCCTGTCTTGTCTTGTCTTGTCATGTCTTGTCTTGTCTTGTCTTGCCTTGTCTTGTCTTGTCTTGTCTTGTCCTGTCCTGACGTGTGTTGTGTTGTTTTGTCTTGTCTTGTTTTGTCTTGTCTTGCTTTGTCTTGTCATGTCTTATCTTGTCTTGTCTTGTCTTGTCCTGCCCTGTCTTGTCTTGTTTTGTCTTGTCATGTCTTATCTTGTCTTGTATTGTCTTGTCGTGTCTTGTCTTGTCTTGTCTTGTCTTGTCTTGTCTTGTCTTGTCATGTCTTGTCTTGTCTTGTTTTGTCTTGTCTTGTCTTGTCTTGTTTTATCTTGTCATGTCTTGTCTTGTCATGTCTTGTCTTGTCTTGTCTTGTCTTGTCTTGTCTTGTCTTGTCTTGTCTTGTCTTGTCTTGTCGTGTCTTGTCTTGTCTTGTCTCATCTTGTCTTGTCCTGTCCTGTCCTGTCTTGTCTTGTCATGTCATGTCATGTCATGTCATGTCGTGTGTTGTTTTGTCTTGTCTTGTTTTGTCTTGTCATGTCTTATCTTGTCTTGTCATGTCATGTCATGTGTTGTGTTGTTTTGTGTTGTCTTGTCTTGTCTTGTCATGTCATGTCTTGTCTTGTCTTGTCTTGTCTTGTCTTGTCTTGTCTTGTCTTGTCTTGTCTTGTCTTGTCTTGTCTTGTCTTGTCTTGTCTTGTCTTGTCTTGTCTTGTCTTGTCTTGTCTTGTCTTGTCTTGTCTTGTCCTGTCCTGACGTGTGTTGTGTTGTTTTGTCTTGTCTTGTGTTGTTTTGTCCTGTCCTGACGTGTGTTGTGTTGTTTTGTCTTGTCTTGTTTTGTCTTGTCCTGTCTTGTCTTGTCTTGTCTTGTCCTGTCTTGTCTTGTCTTGTCTTGTCTTGTCTTGTCTGGTCTTGTCTTTTCTTGTCTTGTCTTGTCTTGTCTTGTCTTGTCTTGTCTTGTCATGTCGTGTGTTGTGTTGTTTTGTCTTGTCATGTCTTATATTGTCTTGTCTTGTCTTGTCTTGTGATGTCATGTCATGTCGTGTGTTGTGTTGTGTTGTTTTGTCTTGTCATGTCTTGTCTTGTCTTGTCTTGTCTTGTCTTGTCTTGTCTTGTCTTGTCTTGTCTTGTCTTGTCTTGTCTTGTCTTGTCTTGTCTTGTCTTGTCTTGTCTTGTCCTGTCTTGTCTTGTCTTGTCTTGTTTTGTCTTGTCTTGTCTTGTTTTATGTTGTCATGTAATGTCATGTCGTGTGTTGTGTTGTTTTGTCTTGTCTTGTCTTGTCTTGTCTTGTCTTGTCTTGTCTTGTCTTGTCTTGTCTTGTCTTGTCTTGTCTTGTCTTGTCTTGTCTTGTCTTGTCCTGTCTTGTCTTGTCTTGTCTTGTTTTGTCTTGTCTTGTTTTGTTTTATGTTGTCATGTAATGTCATGTCGTGTGTTGTGTTGTTTTGTCTTGTCTTGTCTTCTCTTGTCTTGTCTTGTCTTGTCATGTCGTGTGTTGTGTTGTTTTGTCTTGTCTTGTCTTGTTTTGTCTTGTCTTGTCTTGTCTTGTCTTGTTTTGTCTTGTCTTGTCTTGTTTTATGTTGTCATGTAATGTCATGTCGTGTGTTGTGTTGTTTTGTCTTGTCTTGTCTTCTCTTGTCTTGTCTTGTCTTGTCATGTCGTGTGTTGTGTTGTTTTGTCTTGTCATGTCTTATATTGTCTTGTCTTGTCTTGTCTTGTCTCGTCTTGTCTTGTCTTGTCTTGTCTTGTCTTGTCCTGTCTTGTCTTGTCTTGTCTTGTCTTGTCATGTCGTGTCTTGTCTTGTCTTGTCTGGTCTTGTCTTGTCTTGTCTTGTCTTGTCTTGTCTTGTCTTGTCTTGTCTTGTCTTGTCTTGTCTTGTCTTGTCTTGTCTTGTCTTGTCTTGTCTTGTCTTGTCTTGTCTTGTCTTGTCTTGTCTTGTCTTGTCTTGTTTTGTCTTGTCTTGTCTTGTCTTGTCTTGTCTTGTCTTGTCTTGTCTTGTCTTGTCTTGTCTTGTCTTGTCTTGTCTTGTCTTGTCTTGTCTTGTCTTGTCTTGTCTTGTCTTGTCTTGTCTTGTCTTGTCTTGTCTTGTCTTGTCTTGTCTTGTCTTGTCTTGTCTTGTCTTGTCTTGTCTTGTCTTGTCTTGTCTTGTCTTGTCTTGTCTTGTCTTGTCTTGTCTTGTCTTGTCTTGTCTTGTCTTGTCTTGTCTTGTCTTGTCTTGTCTTGTCTTGTCTTGTCTTGTCTTGTCTTGTCTTGTCTTGTCTTGTCTTGTCCTGTCTTGTCTTGTCTTGTCTTGTCTTGTCATGTCGTGTCTTGTCTTGTCTTGTCTGGTCTTGTCTTGTCTTGTCTTGTCTTGTCTTGTCTTGTCTTGTCTTGTCTTGTCTTATCTTGTCTTGTCTTGTCTTGTCTTGTCTTGTCTTGTCTTGTCTTGTCTTGTTTTGTCTTGTCTTGTCTTGTCTTGTCTTGTCTTGTCTTGTCTTGTCATGTCTTATCTTGTCTTGTCTTGTCTTGTCTTGTCGTGTCTTGTCTTGTCTTGTCTTGTCTTGTCTTGTCTTGTCTTGTCTTGTCTTGTCTTGTCATGTCTTGTCTTGTCTTGTTTTGTCTTGTCTTGTCTTGTCTTGTTTTATCTTGTCATGTCTTGTCTTGTCATGTCTTGTCTTGTCTTGTCTTGTCTTGTCTTGTCTTGTCTTGTCTTGTCTTGTCTTGTCTTGTCTTGTCTTGTCGTGTCTTGTCTTGTCTTGTCTCATCTTGTCTTGTCCTGTCCTGTCCTGTCTTGTCTTGTCATGTCATGTCATGTCATGTCATGTCGTGTGTTGTTTTGTCTTGTCTTGTTTTGTCTTGTCATGTCTTATCTTGTCTTGTCATGTCATGTCATGTGTTGTGTTGTTTTGTCTTGTCTTGTCTTGTCTTGTCATGTCATGTCTTGTCTTGTCTTGTCTTGTCTTGTCTTGTCCTGTCTTGTCTTGTCTTGTCTTGTCCTGTCTTGTCTTGTCTTGTCTTGTCTTGTCTTGTCTGGTCTTGTCTTGTCTTGTCTTGTCTTGTCTTGTCTTGTCTTGTCTTGTCATGTCGTGTGTTGTGTTGTTTTGTCTTGTCATGTCTTATATTGTCTTGTCTTGTTTTGTCTTGTCTTGTCTTGTCTTGTTTTGTCTTGTCTTGTCTTGTCATGTCGTGTGTTGTGTTGTTTTGTCTTGTCATGTCTTATATTGTCTTGTCTTGTCTTGTTTTTCTTGTTTTGTCTTGTCTTTTCTTGTCTTGTTTTGTCATGTAATGTCATGTCGTGTGTTGTGTTATTTGTCTTGTCTTGTGTTGTTTTGTCGTGTCTTGTCTTGTCTTGTCTTATCTTGTCTTGTCTTGTCTTGTTTTTCTTGTTTTGTCTTGTCTTTTCTTGTCTTGTTTTGTCATGTAATGTCATGTCGTGTGTTGTGTTGTTTTGTCTTGTCTTGTGTTGTTTTGTCGTGTCTTGTCTTGTCTTGTCTTATCTTGTCTTGTCTTGTCTTGTCTTGTCTTGTCTTGTCTTGTCTTGTCTTGTCTTGTCTTGTGATGTCATGTCATGTCGTGTGTTTTGTTGTTTTGTCTTGTCATGTCTTGTCTTGTCTTGTCTTGTCTTGTCTTGTCTTGTCTTGTCTTGTCTTGTCTTGTCTTGTCTTGTCTTGTCTTGTTTTGTCTTGTCATGCCTTGTCTTGTCTTGTCTTGTCTTGTCTTGTCTTGTCCTGCCCTGTCTTGTCTTTTTTTGTCTTGTTATGTCTTATCTTGTCTTGTCGTGTCTTGTCGTGTTTTGTCTTGTCTTTTCTTGTCTTGACTTGTCTTGTCTTGTCTTGTCTGGTCTTGTCTTGTCTTGTCTTGTCTTGTCTTGTCTTGTCTTGTCTTGTCTTGTCTTGTCTTGTCTTGTCTTGTCTTGTCTTGTCTTGTCTTGTACTGTCTTGTCTTGTCTTGTCTTGTCTTGTCTTGTCTTGTCTTGTCTTGTCTTGTCTTGTCTTGTCTTGTCTTGTCTTGTCTTGTCTTGTCTTGTCTTGTCTTGTTTTGTCATGTCTTATCTTGTCTTGTCTTGTATTGTCTTGTCGTGTCTTGTCTTGTCTTGCCTTGTCTTGTCTTGTCTTGTCTTGTCTTGTCTTGTCTTGTCTTGTCTTGTCTTGTCTTGTCATGTCGTGTGTTGTGTTGTTTTGTCTTGTCATGTCTTATATTGTCTTGTCTTGTCTTGTCTTGTGATGTCATGTCATGTCGTGTGTTGTGTTGTTTTGTCTTGTCATGTCTTGTCTTGTGATGTCATGTCATGTCGTGTGTTGTGTTGTTTTGTCTTGTCATGTCTTGTGTTGTCTTGTCTTGTCTTGTCTTGTCTTGTGATGTCATGTCCTGTCGTGTGTTGTGTTGTTTTGTCTTGTCTTGTCTTGTCATGTCTTATCTTGTCTTGTCTTGTCTTGTCTTGTCTTGTCTTGTCTTGTCTTGTCTTGTCTTGTCTTGTCTTGTCTTGTCTTGTCTTGTCTTGTCTTGT
This sequence comes from Zeugodacus cucurbitae, assembly GCF_028554725.1. Lineage (NCBI taxonomy): Eukaryota > Metazoa > Arthropoda > Insecta > Diptera > Tephritidae > Zeugodacus > Zeugodacus cucurbitae. The sequence continues at coordinate 20,571,765 of NC_071672.1, read as the reverse complement.
CTGGTCTTGTGATGTCATGTCATGTCGTGTGTTGTGTTGTTTTGTCTTGTCATTTCTTGTCTTGTCTTGTCTTGTCTTGTCTTGTGATGTCATGTCATGTCGTGTGGTGTGTTGTTTTGTCTTGTCATGTCTTGTCTTGTCTTGTCTTGTCTTGTCTTGTCTTGGCTTGTCTTGTCTTGTCTTGTCTTGTCTTGTCTTGTCATGTCTTATCTTGTCTTGTCTTGTCTTGTCTTGTCGTGTCTTGTCTTGTCTTGTCTTGTCTTGTCTTGTCTTGTCTTGTCTTGTCTGGTCTTGTCTTGTCTTGTCTTGTCTTGTGATGTCATGTCATGTCGTGTGGTGTGTTGTTTTGTCTTGTCATGTCTTGTCTTGTCTTGTCTTGTCTTGTCTTGTCTTGTCCTGTCTTGTCTTGTCTTGTCTTGTCTTGTCTTGTCTTGTCTTGTCTTGTCTTGTCTTGTCTTGTCATGTCTTGTCTTGTCCTGTGATGTCTTGTCTTGTCTTGTCTTGTCTTGTCTTGTCATGTCTTATCTTGTCTTGTCTTGTCTTGTCTTGTCTTGTCTTGTCTTGTCTTGTCTTGTCTTGTCTTGTCTTGTCTTGTCTTGTCTTGTCTTGTCTTGTCTTGTCTTGTCTTGTCTTGTCTTGTCTTGTCTTGTCTTGTCTTGTCTTGTCTTGTCTTGTCTTGTCTTGTCTTGTCTTGTCTTGTCTTGTCTTGTCTTGTCTTGTCTTGTCTTGTCTTGTCTTGTCTTGTCTTGTCTTGTCTTGTCTTGTCTTGTCTTGTCTTGTCTTGTCTTGTCTTGTCTTGTCTTGTCTTGTCTTGTCTTGACCTGCCCTGTCTTGTCTTGTTTTGTCTTGTCATGTCTTGTCGTGTCTTGTCTTGTCTTGTCTTGTCTTGACTTGTCTTGTCTTGTCTTGACTTGTCTTGTCTTGTCTTGTCTGGTCTTGTCTTGTCTTGTCTTGTCTTGTCCTGTCTTGTCTTGTCTTGTCTTGTCTTGTCATGTCTTGTCTTGTCCTGTGATGTCTTGTCTTGTGATGTCATGTCTTGTCGTGTGTTGTGTTGTTTTGTCTTGTCATGTCATGTCTTGTCTTGTCTTGTCTTGTGATGTCATGTCATGTCTTGTCTTGTCTTGTCTTGTCTTGTCATGTCTTGTCTTGTCCTGTGATGTCTTGTCTTGTGATGTCATGTCATGTCGTGTGTTGTGTTGTTTTGTCTTGTCATGTCATGTCGTGTGGTATGTTGTTTTGTCTTGTCATGTCTTGTCTTGTCTGGTCTTGTCTTGTCTTGTCTTGTCTTGTCCTGTCTTGTCTTGTCTTGTCTTGTCTTGTCATGTCTTGTCTTGTCCTGTGATGTCTTGTCTTGTGATGTCATGTCATGTCGTGTGTTGTGTTGTTTTGTCTTGTCATGTCATGTCTTGTCTTGTCTTGTGATATCATGTCATGTCGTGTGGTGTGTTGTTTTGTCTTGTCATGTCTTGTCTTGTCTTGTCTTGTCTTGTCTTGTCTGGTCTTGTCTTGTCTTGTCTTGTCTTGTCTTGTCCTGTCTTGTCTTGTCTTGTCATGTCTTGTCTCATCTTGTCTTGCCTTGTCTTGTCTTGTCTTGTCTTGTCCTGTCCTGACGTGTGTTGTGTTGTTTTGTCTTGTCTTGTTTTGTCTTGTCTTGCTTTGTCTTGTCATGTCTTATCTTGTCTTGTCTTGTCTTGTCCTGCCCTGTCTTGTCTTGTTTTGTCTTGTCATGTCTTATCTTGTCTTGTCTTGTCTTGTCGTGTCTTGTCTTGTCTTGTCTTGTCTTGACTTGTCTTGTCTTGTCTTGACTTGTCTTGTCTTGTCTTGTCTGGTCTTGTCTTGTCTTGTCTTGTCTTGTCCTGTCTTGTCTTGTCTTGTCTTGTCTTGTCATGTCTTGTCTTGTCCTGTGATGTCTTGTCTTGTGATGTCATGTCATGTCGTGTGTTGTGTTGTTTTGTCTTGTCATGTCATGTCTTGTCTTGTCTTGTCTTGTGATGTCATGTCATGTCGTGTGGTGTGTTGTTTTGTCTTGTCATGTCTTGTCTTGTCTTGTCTTGTCTTGTCTTGGCTTGTCTTGTCTTGTCTTGTCTTGTCTTGTCTGGTCTTGTCTTGTCTTGTCTTGTCTTGTCCTGTCTTGTCTTGTCTTGTCTTGTCTTGTCTTGTCTTGTCTTGTCTTGTCTTGTCTTGTCTTGTCTTGTCTTGTCCTGTCCTGACGTGTGTTGTGTTGTTTTGTCTTGTCTGGTCTTGTCTTGTCTTGTCTTGTCTTGTCCTGTCTTGTCTTGTCTTGTCTTGTCATGTCTTGTCTTGTCTTGTCTTGCCTTGTCTTGTCTTGTCTTGTCCTGTCCTGACGTGTGTTGTGTTGTTTTGTCTTGTCTTGTCTTGTCTTGTCTTGTCTTGTCTTGTCTTGTCTTGTCTTGTCTTGTCTTGTCTTGTCTTGTCTTGTCTTGTCTTGTCTTGTCTTGTCTTGTCTTGTCTTGTCTTGTCTTGTCTTGTCTTGTCTTGTCTTGTCTTGTCTTGTCTTGTCTTGTCTTGTCTTGTCTTGTCTTGTCTTGTCTTGTCTTGTCTTGTCTTGTCTTGACCTGCCCTGTCTTGTCTTGTTTTGTCTTGTCATGTCTTGTCGTGTCTTGTCTTGTCTTGTCTTGTCTTGACTTGTCTTGTCTTGTCTTGACTTGTCTTGTCTTGTCTTGTCTGGTCTTGTCTTGTCTTGTCTTGTCTTGTCCTGTCTTGTCTTGTCTTGTCTTGTCTTGTCATGTCTTGTCTTGTCCTGTGATGTCTTGTCTTGTGATGTCATGTCTTGTCGTGTGTTGTGTTGTTTTGTCTTGTCATGTCATGTCTTGTCTTGTCTTGTCTTGTGATGTCATGTCATGTCGTGTGGTGTGTTGTTTTGTCTTGTCATGTCTTGTCTTGTCTTGTCTTGTCTTGTCTTGGCTTGTCTTGTCTTGTCTTGTCTTGTCTTGTCTGGTCTTGTCTTGTCTTGTCTTGTCCTGTCTTGTCTTGTCTTGTCTTGTCTTGTCTTGTCTTGTCTTGTCTTGTCTTGTCTTGTCTTGTCTTGTCTTGTCTTGTCTGGTCTTGTCTTGTCTTGTCTTGTCTTGTCCTGTCTTGTCTTGTCTTGTCTTGTCTTGTCTTGTCTTGTCATGTCTTGTCTTGTCCTGTGATGTCTTGTCTTGTGATGTCATGTCTTGTCGTGTGTTGTGTTGTTTTGTCTTGTCTTGTCTTGTCATGTCTTATCTTGTCTTGTCTTGTCTTGTCTTGTCTTGTCCTGTCTTGTCTTGTCTTGTCTTGTCTTGTCTTGTCTTGTCTTGACTTGTCTTGTCTTGTCTTGTCTGGTCTTGTCTTGTCTTGTCTTGTCTTGTCCTGTCTTGTCTTGTCTTGTCTTGTCTTGTCATGTCTTGTCTTGTCCTGTGATGTCTTGTCTTGTGATGTCATGTCATGTCGTGTGTTGTGTTGTTTTGTCTTGTCATGTCATGTCTTGTCTTGTCTTGTCTTGTCTTGTCTTGTGATGTCATGTCATGTCGTGTGGTGTGTTGTTTTGTCTTGTCATGTCTTGTCTTGTCTTGTCTTGTCTTGTCTTGTCTGGTCTTGTCTTGTCTTGTCTTGTCTTGTCTTGTCCTGTCTTGTCTTGTCTTGTCATGTCTTGTCTCATCTTGTCTTGCCTTGTCTTGTCTTGTCTTGTCTTGTCCTGTCCTGACGTGTGTTGTGTTGTTTTGTCTTGTCTTGTTTTGTCTTGTCTTGCTTTGTCTTGTCATGTCTTATCTTGTCTTGTCTTGTCTTGTCCTGCCCTGTCTTGTCTTGTTTTGTCTTGTCATGTCTTATCTTGTCTTGTCTTGTCTTGTCTTGTCGTGTCTTGTCTTGTCTTGTCTTGTCTTGACTTGTCTTGTCTTGTCTTGACTTGTCTTGTCTTGTCTTGTCTGGTCTTGTCTTGTCTTGTCTTGTCTTGTCCTGTCTTGTCATGTCTTGTCTTGTGATGTCATGTCATGTCGTGTGTTGTGTTGTTTTGTCTTGTCATGTCATGTCTTGTCTTGTCTTGTCTTGTGATGTCATGTCATGTCGTGTGGTGTGTTGTTTTGTCTTGTCATGTCTTGTCTTGTCTTGTCTTGTCTTGGCTTGTCTTGTCTTGTCTTGTCTTGTCTTGTCTGGTCTTGTCTTGTCTTGTCTTGTCTTGTCCTGTCTTGTCTTGTCTTGTCTTGTCTTGTCTTGTCTTGTCTTGTCTTGTCTTGTCTTGTCTTGTCTTGTCTTGTCTTGTCTTGTCCTGTCCTGACGTGTGTTGTGTTGTTTTGTCTTGTCTGGTCTTGTCTTGTCTTGTCTTGTCTTGTCTTGTCCTGTCTTGTCTTGTCTTGTCTTGTCATGTCTTGTCTTGTCTTGTCTTGCCTTGTCTTGTCTTGTCTTGTCCTGTCCTGACGTGTGTTGTGTTGTTTTGTCTTGTCTTGTCTTGTCTTGTCTTGTCTTGTCTTGTCTTGTCTTGTCTTGTCTTGTCTTGTCTTGTCTTGTCTTGTCTTGTCTTGTCTTGTCTTGTCTTGTCTTGTCTTGTCTTGTCTTGTCTTGTCTTGTCTTGTCTTGTGTTGTCTTGTCTTGTCTTGTCTTGTCTTGTCTTGTCTTGTCTTGTCTTGTCTTGTCTTGTCTTGTCTTGTCTTGTCTTGTCTTGTCTTGTCTTGTCATGTTGTGTGTTGTGTTGTTTTGTCTTGTCATGTCTTATATTGTCTTGTCTTGTCTTGTCTTGTCTTGTGATGTCATGTCATGTCGTGTGTTGTGTTGTTTTGTCTTGTCTTGTCTTGTCTTGTCTTGTCTTGTCTTGCCTTGTCTTGTCTTGTCTTGTCTTGTCTTGTCTTGTCTTGTTCTGTCCTGACGTGTGTTGTGTTGTTTTGTCTTGTCTTGTCTTGTTTTGTCTTGTCTTGCTTTGTCTTGTCATGTCTTATCTTGTCTTGTCTTGTGATGTCATGTCATGTCGTGTGTTGTGTTGTTTTGTCTTGTCATGTCTTGTCTTGTCTTGTCTTGTCCTGTCCTGTCTTGTCTTGTCATGTCATGTCGTGTGTTGTGTTGTTTTGTCTTGTCATGTCTTGTCTTGTATTGTCTTGTCTTGTCTTGTCTTGTCTTGTCTTGCCTTGTCTTGTCTTGTCTTGTCTTGTTCTGTCCTGACGTGTGTTGTGTTGTTTTGTCTTGTCTTGTTTTGTCTTGTCTTGCTTTGTCTTGTCATGTCTTATCTTGTCGTGTCTTGTATTGTCTTGTCTTGTCTTGTCCTGTCTTGTCTTGTCTTGTCTTGTCTTGTCATGTCTTGTCTTGTCTTGTCTTGCCTTATCTTGTCTTGTCTTGTCTTGTCTTGTTCTGTCCTGACGTGTGTTGTGTTGTTTTGTCTTGTCTTGTTTTGTCTTGTCTTGCTTTGTCTTGTCATGTCTTATCTTGTCTTGTCTAGTCTTGTCTTGTCGTGTCTTGTCTTGTCTTGTCTTGTCTTGTCTTGTCTGGTCTTGTCTTGTCTTGTCTTGTCTTGTCTTGTCTTGTCTTGTCTTGTCTTGTCTTGTCTTGTCTTGTCTTGTCTTGTCTTGTCTTGTCTTGTCTTGTCTTGTCTTGTCTTGTCTTGTCTTGTCATGTGTGTTGTGTTGTTTTGTCTTGTCATGTCTTATATTGTCTTGTCTTGTCTTGTGATGTCATGTCATATCGTGTGGTGTGTTGTTTTGTCTTGTCATGTCTTGTCTTGACTTGTCTTGTCTTGTTTTGTCTTGTCATGTCTTATCTTGTCTTGTCTTGTCTTGTCTTGTCTTGTCTTGTCGTGTCTTGTCTTGTCTTGTTTTGTCTTGTCTTGTCTTGTCTTGTCTTGTCTTGTCTTGTCTTGTCTTGTCTTGTCTTGTCTTATCTTGTCTTGTCTTGTCTTGTCTTGTCTTGTCTTGTCTTGTCTTGTCTTGTCTTGTCTTGTCTTGTCTTGTCTTGTCTTGTCTTGTCTTGTCTTGTCTTGTCTTGTCTTGTCATGTCGTGTGTTGTGTTGTTTTGTCTTGTCATGTCTTATATTGTCTTGTCTTGTCTTGTGATGTCATGTCATGTCGTGTGTTGTGTTGTTTTGTCTTCTCATGTCTTGTCTTGTCTTGTCTTGTACTGTCCTGTCTTGTCTTGACATGTCATGTCGTGTGTTGTGTTGTTTTGTCTTGTCATGTCTTGTCTTGTTTTGTCTTGTCTTGTCTTGTCTTGTCTTGTCTTGTCTTGTCTTGTCCTGTCTTGTCTTGTCTTGTCTTGTCTTGTCATGTCTTGTCTTGTCTTGTCTTGTCTTGCTTTGTCTTGTCTTGTCTTGTCTTGTCTTGTTCTGTCCTGACGTATGTTGTGTTGTTTTGTCTTGTCATGTCTTGTCTTGTTTTGTCTTGTCTTGTCTTGTCTTGTCTTGTTTTATGTTGTCATGTAATGTCATGTCGTGTGTTGTGTTGTTTTGTCTTGTCTTGTTTTGTCTTGTCTTGCTTTGCCTTGTCATGTCTTATCTTGTCTTGTCTTGTCTTGTCTTGTGATGTTATGTCATGTCGTGTGTTGTGTTGTTTTGTCTTGTCATGTCTTGTCTTGTTTTGTCTTGTTTTATGTTGTCATGTAATGTCATGTCGTGTGTTGTGTTGTTTTGTCTTGTCTTGTCTTGTCTTCTCTTGTCTTGTCTTCTCTTGTCTTGTCTTGTCTTGTCATGTCGTGTGTTGTGTTGTTTTGTCTTGTCATGTCTTGTCTTGTCTTGTCTTGTCCTGTCCTGTCTTGTCTTGTCATGTCATGTCGTGTGTTGTGTTGTTTTGTCTTGTCTTATGTTGTTTTATGTTGTCATGTAATGTCATGTCGTGTGTTGTGTTGTTTTGTCTTGTCTTGTCTTGTCTTATCTTGTCTTGTCTTGTCTTGTCTTGTCTTGTCTTGTCTTGTGTTGTCTTGTCTTGTCTTGTCTTGTCTTGTCTTGTCTTGTCTTGTCTTGTCTTGTCTTGTCTTGTCTTGTCTTGTCTTGTCTTGTCTTGTCTTGTCTTGTCTTGTCTTGTCTTGTCTTGTCTTGTCTTGTCTTGTCTTGTCTTGCCTTGTCTTGTCTTGTCTTGTCTTGTCTTGTCTTGTCTTGTCTTGTCTTGTCTTGTCTTGTCTTGTCTTGTCTTGTCTTGTCTTGTCTTGTCTTGTCTTGTCTTGTCTTGTCTTGTCTTGTCTTGTCTTGTCTTGTCTTGTCTTGTCTTGTCTTGTCTTGTCTTGTCTTGTCCTGACGTGTGTTGTGTTGTTTTGTCTTGTCTTGCTTTGTCTTGTCATGTCTTATCTTGTCTTGTCTTGTCTTGTCTTGTGATGTCATGTCATGTCGTGTGTTGTGTTGTTTTGTCTTGTCATGTCTTGTCTTGTTTTGTCATGTAATGTCATGTCGTGTGTTGTGTTGTTTTGTCTTGTCTTATGTTGTTTTATGTTGTCATGTAATGTCATGTCGTGTGTTGTGTTGTTTTGTCTTGTCTTGTCTTGTCTTGTCTTGTCTTGTCTTGTCTTGTCTTGTCTTGTCTTGTGTTGTCTTGTCTTGTCTTGTCTTGTCTTGTCTTGTCTTGTCTTGTCTTGTCTTGTCTTGTCTTGTCTTGTCTTGTCTTGTCTTGTCTTGTCTTGTCTTGTCTTGTCTTGTCTTGTCTTGTCTTGTCTTGTCTTGTCTTGTCTTGTCTTGTCTTGTCTTGTCTTGTCTTGTCTTGTCTTGTCTTGTCTTGTCTTGTCTTGTCTTGTCTTGTCTTGTCTTGTCTTGTCTTGTCTTGTCTTGTCTTGTCTTGTCTTGTCTTGTCTTGTCTTGTCTTGTCTTGTCTTGTCTTGTCTTGTCTTGTCTTGTCTTGTCTTGTCTTGTCTTGTCTTGTCTTGTCTTGTCCTGACGTGTGTTGTGTTGTTTTGTCTTGTCATGTCTTATCTTGTCTTGTCTTGTCTTGTCTTGTCTTGTGATGTCATGTCATGTCGTGTGTTGTGTTGTTTTGTCTTGTCATGTCTTGTCTTGTCTTGTCTTGTCCTGTCCTGTCTTGTCTTGTCATGTCATGTCGTGTGTTGTGTTGTTTTGTCTTGTCATGTCTTGTCTTGTCTTGTCTTGTCTTGTTTTATGTTGTCATGTAATGTCATGTCGTGTGTTGTGTTGTTTTGTCTTGTATTGTTTTGTCTTGTCTAGCTTTGTCTTGTCATGTCTTATCTTGTCTTGTCTTGTCTTGTCTTGTGATGTCATGTCATGTCGTGTGTTGTGTTGTTTTGTCTTGTCATGTCTTGTCTTGTTTTGTCTTGTCTTGTCTTGTTTTATGTTGTCATGTAATGTCATGTCGTGTGTTGTGTTGTTTTGTCTTGTCTTGTCTTCTCTTGTCTTGTCTTGTCTTGTCATGTCGTGTGTTGTGTTGTTTTGTCTTGTCATGTCTTATATTGTCTTGTCTTGTCTTGTCTTGTTTTTCTTGTTTTGTCTTGTCTTGTCTTGTCTTGTTTTGTCATGTAATGTCATGTCGTGTGTTGTGTTGTTTTGTCTTGTCTTGTTTTGTCTTGTCTTGCTTTGCCTTGTCATGTCTTATCTTGTCTTGTCTTGTCTTGTCTTGTGATGTCATGTCATGTCGTGTGTTGTGTTGTTTTGTCTTGTCTTGTCTTGTTTTATGTTGTCATGTAATGTCATGTCGTGTGTTGTGTTGTTTTGTCTTGTCTTGTCTTCTCTTGTCTTGTCTTCTCTTGTCTTGTCTGGACTTGTCTTGTCTTGTCTTGTCTTCTCTGGTCTTGTCTTGTCTTGTCTTGTCTTGTCTTGTCCTGTCTTGTCTTGTCTTGTCATGTCTTGTCTTGTCTTGTCTTGCCTTGTCTTGTCTTGTCTTGTCTTGTCTTGTCCTGTCCTGACATGTGTTGTGTTGTTTTGTCTTGTCTTGCTTTGTCTTGTCATGTCTTATCTTGTCTTGTCTTGTCTTGTCTTGTGATGTCATGTCATGTCGTGTGTTGTGTTGTTTTGTCTTGTCATGTCTTGTCTTGTCTTGTCTTGTGATGTCATGTCATGTCGTGTGTTGTGTTGTTTTGTCTTGTCATGCCTTGTCTTGTTTTGTCTTGTTTTATGTTGTCATGTAATGTCATGTCGTGTGTTGTGTTGTTTTGTCTTGTCTTGTCTTCTCTTGTCTTGTCTTCTCTTGTCTTGTCTTGTCATGTCGTGTGTTGTGTTGTTTTGTCTTGTCATGTCTTATATTGTCTTGTCTTGTCTTGTCTTGTTTTTCTTGTTTTGTCTTGTCTTGTCTTGTCTTGTTTTGTCATGTAATGTCATGTCGTGTGTTGTGTTGTTTTGTCTTGTCTTATGTTGTTTTATGTTGTCATGTAATGTCATGTCGTGTGTTGTGTTGTTTTGTCTTGTCTTGTCTTGTCTTGTGTTGTCTTGTCTTGTCTTGTCTTGTCTTGTCTTGTCTTGTCTTGTCTTGCCTTGTCTTGTCTTGTCTTGTCCTGTCCTGACATGTGTTGTGTTGTTTTGTCTTGTCTTGCTTTGTCTTGTCATGTCTTATCTTGTCTTGCCTTGTCTTGTCTTGTGATGTCATGTCATGTCGTGTGTTGTGTTGTTTTGTCTTGTCATGTCTTGTCTTGTCTTGTCTTGTCCTGTCCTGTCTTGTCTTGTCATGTCATGTCGTGTGTTGTGTTGTTTTGTCTTGTCATGTCTTGTCTTGTCTTGTCTTGTCTTGTCTTGTCCTGACGTGTGTTGTGTTGTTTTGTCTTGTCTTGTTTTGTCTTGTCTTGCTTTGTCTTGTCATGTCTTATCTTGTCTTGTCTTGTCTTGTCTTGTGATGTCATGTCATGTCGTGTGTTGTGTTGTTTTGTCTTGTCATGTCTTGTCTTGTCTTGTCTTGTCCTGTCCTGTCTTGTCTTGTCATGTCATGTCGTGTGTTGTCTTTCCTTGTCTGGTCTTGTCTTGTCTTGTCTTGTCCTGTCCTGACATGTGTTGTGTTGTTTTGTCTTGTCTTGCTTTGTCTTGTCATGTCTTATCTTGTCTTGTCTTGTCTTGTCTTGTGATGTCATGTCATGTCGTGTGTTGTGTTGTTTTGTCTTGTCATGTCTTGTCTTGTCTTGTCTTGTGATGTCATGTCATGTCGTGTGTTGTGTTGTTTTGTCTTGTCATGCCTTGTCTTGTTTTGTCTTGTTTTATGTTGTCATGTAATGTCATGTCGTGTGTTGTGTTGTTTTGTCTTGTCTTGTCTTCTCTTGTCTTGTCTTCTCTTGTCTTGTCTTGTCATGTCGTGTGTTGTGTTGTTTTGTCTTGTCATGTCTTATATTGTCTTGTCTTGTCTTGTCTTGTTTTTCTTGTTTTGTCTTGTCTTGTCTTGTCTTGTTTTGTCATGTAATGTCATGTCGTGTGTTATGTTGTTTTGTCTTGTCTTATGTTGTTTTATGTTGTCATGTAATGTCATGTCGTGTGTTGTGTTGTTTTGTCTTGTCTTGTCTTGTCTTGTGTTGTCTTGTCTTGTCTTGTCTTGTCTTGTCTTGTCTTGTCTTGTCTTGTCTTGTCTTGTCTTGTCTTGTCTTGTCTTGTCTTGTCTTGTCTTGTCTTGTCTTGTCTTGTCTTGTCTTGTCTTGTCTTGTCTTGTCTTGTCTTGTCTTGTCTTGTCTTGTCTTGTCTTGTCTTGTCTTGTCTTGTCTTGTCTTGTCTTGTCTTGTCTTGTCTTGTCTTGTCTTGTCTTGTCTTGTCTTGTCTTGTCTTGTCTTGTCTTGTCTTGTCTTGTCTTGTCTTGTCTTGTCTTGTCTTGTCTTGTCTTGTCTTGTCTTGTCTTGTCTTGTCTTGTCTTGTCTTGTCTTGTCTTGTCTTGTCTTGTCTTGTCTTGTCTTGTCTTGTCTTGTCTTGTCTTGTCTTGTCTTGTCTTGTCTTGTCTTGTCTTGTCTTGTCTTGTCTTGTCTTGTCTTGTCTTGTCTTGTCTTGTCTTGTCTTGTCTTGTCTTGTCCTGACGTGTGTTGTGTTGTTTTGTCTTGTCTTGTTTTGTCTTGTCTTGCTTTGTCTTGTCATGTCTTATCTTGTCTTGTCTTGTCTTGTCTTGTGATGTCATGTCATGTCGTGTGTTGTGTTGTTTTGTCTTGTCATGTCTTGTCTTGTCTTGTCTTGTCCTGTCCTGTCTTGTCTTGTCATGTCATGTCGTGTGTTGTGTTGTTTTGTCTTGTCATGTCTTGTCTTGTTTTGTCTTGTCTTGTCTTGTTTTATGTTGTCATGTAATGTCATGTCGTGTGTTGGGTTGTTTTGTCTTGTAATGTCATGTCGTGTGTTGTGTTGTTTTGTCTTGTCATGTCTTATATTGTCTTGTCTTGTCTTGTCTTGTCTTGTCTTGTTTTGTCTTGTCTTGTCTTGTCTTGTCTTGTCTTGTCTTGTCTTGTTTTTCTTGTTTTGTCTTGTCTTGTCTTGTTTTGTCATGTAATGTCATGTCGTGTGTTGTGTTTTTGTCTTGTCTTGTGTTGTTTTGTCGTGTCTTGTCTTGTCTTGTCTTGTCATGTCGTGTGTTGTGTTGGTTTGTCTTGTCATGTCTTATATTGTCTTGTCTTGTCTTGTCTTGTGATGTCATGTCGTGTGTTGTGTTGTTTTGTCTTGTCATGTCTTGTCTTGTCTTGTCTTGTCATGTCTTGTCTTGTCTTGTCTTGTCTTGTCTTGTCTTGTCTTGTCTTGTTTTGTCTTGTCATGTCTTATCTTGTCATGTCATGTCATGTGTTGTGTTGTTTTGTCTTGCCTTGCCTTGTCTTGTCTTGTCTTGTGTTGTGTTGTGTTGTCTTGTCTTGTCTTGTCTTGTCTTGTCTTGTCTTGTCTTGTCTTGTCTTGTCTTGTCTTGTCTTGTCTTGCCTTGTCTTGTCTTGTCTTGTCCTGTCCTGACATGTGTTGTGTTGTTTTGTCTTGTCTTGCTTTGTCTTGTCATGTCTTATCTTGTCTTGCCTTGTCTTGTCTTGTGATGTCATGTCATGTTGTGTGTTGTGTTGTTTTGTCTTGTCATGTCTTGTCTTGTATTGTCTTGTGATGTCATGTCATGTCGTGTGTTGTGTTGTTTTGTCTTGTCATGTCTTGTCTTGTTTTGTCTTGTCTTGTCTTGTCTTGTTTTATGTTGTCATGTAATGTCATGTCGTGTGTTGTGTTGTTTTGTCTTGTCTTCTCTTGTCTTGTCTGGACTTGTCTTGTCTTGTCTTGTCTTCTCTGGTCTTGTCTTGTCTTGTCTTGTCTTGTCTTGTCCTGTCTTGTCTTGTCTTGTCATGTCCTGTCTTGTCTTGTCTTGTTTTGACTTGTCTGGTCTTGTTTTATGTTGTCATGTAATGTCATGTCGTGTGTTGTGTTGTTTTGTCTTGTCTTGTCTTCTCTTGTCTTGTCTTGTCTTGTCATGTCGTGTGTTGTGTTGTTTTGTCTTGTCATGTCTTATATTGTCTTGTCTTGTCTTGTCTTGTTTTTCTTGTTTTGTCTTGTCATGTCTTATCTTGTCTTGTCATGTCATGACATGTCATGTGTTGTGTTGTTTTGTCTTGCCTTGTCTTGTCTTGTGTTGTCTTGTCTTGTCTTGTCTTGTCTTGTCTTGTCTTGTCTTGTCTTGTCTTGTCTTGTCATGTCTTATCTTGTCTTGTCATGTCATGTCATGTCGTGTGTTGTGTTGTTTTGTCTTGTCTTGTCTTCTCTTGTCTTGTCTTCTCTTGTCTTGTCTGGACTTGTCTTGTCTTGTCTTGTCTTCTCTGGTCTTGTCTTGTCTTGTCTTGTCTTGTCTTGTCCTGTCTTGTCTTGTCTTGTCATGTCTTGTCTTGTCTTGTCTTGCCTTGTCTTGTCTTGTCTTGTCTTGTCTTGTCCTGTCCTGACATGTGTTGTGTTGTTTTGTCTTGTCTTGCTTTGTCTTGTGATGTCATGTCATGTCGTGTGTTGTGTTGTTTTGTCTTGTCATGTCTTGTCTTGTCTTGTCTTGTGATGTCATATCATGTCGTGTGTTGTGTTGTTTTGTCTTGTCATGTCTTGTCTTGTTTTGTCTTGTTTTATGTTGTCATGTAATGTCATGTCGTGTGTTGTGTTGTTTTGTCTTGTCTTGTCTTCTCTTGTCTTGTCTTCTCTTGTCTTGTCTTGTCTTGTCATGTCGTGTGTTGTGTTGTTTTGTCTTGTCATGTCTTATATTGTCTTGTCTTGTCTTGTCTTGTTTTTCTTGTTTTGTCTTGTCTTGTCTTGTCTTGTTTTGTCATGTAATGTCATGTCGTGTGTTGTGTTGTTTTGTCTTGTCTTATGTTGTTTTATGTTGTCATGTAATGTCATGTCGTGTGTTGTGTTGTTTTGTCTTGTCTTGTCTTGTCTTGTCTTGTCTTGTGTTGTCTTGTCTTGTCTTGTCTTGTCTTGTCTTGTCTTGTCTTGTCTTGTCTTGTCTTGTCTTGTCTTGTCTTGTCTTGTTTTGTCTTGTCATGTCTTATCTTGTCATGTCATGTCATGTCATGTGTTGTGTTGTTTTGTCTTGCCTTGTCTTGTCTTGTCTTGTGTTGTGTTGTGTTGTCTTGTCTTGTCTTGTCTTTTCTTGTCTTGTCTTGTCTTGTCTTGTCTTGTCTTGTCTTGTCTTGTCTTGTCTTGTCTTGTCTTGTCTTGTCTTGTCTTGTCTTGTCCTGTCCTGACATGTGTTGTGTTGTTTTGTCTTGTCTTGCTTTGTCTTGTCATGTCTTATCTTGTCTTGCCTTGTCTTGTCTTGTGATGTCATGTCATGTCGTGTGTTGTGTTGTTTTGTCTTGTCATGTCTTGTCTTGTCTTGTCTTGTGATGTCATGTCATGTCCTGTGTTGTGTTGTTTTGTCTTGTCATGTCTTGTCTTGTTTTGTCTTGTCTTGTCTTGTTTTATGTTGTCATGTAATGTCATGTCGTGTGTTGTGTTGTTTTGTCTTGTCTTGTCTTCTCTTGTCTTGTCTTCTCTTGTCTTGTCTGGACTTGTCTTGTCTTGTCTTGTCTTCTCTGGTCTTGTCTTGACTTGTCTTGTCTTGTCTTGTCCTGTCTTGTCTTGTCTTGTCATGTCTTGTCTTGTCTTGTCCTGTCTTGTTTTGACTTGTCTTGTCTTGTTTTATGTTGTCATGTAATGTCATGTCGTGTGTTGTGTTGTTTTGCCTTGTCTTGTCTTCTCTTGTCTTGTCTTGTCTTGTCATGTCGTGTGTTGTGTTGTTTTGTCTTGTCATGTCTTATATTGTCTTGTCTTGTCTTGTCTTGTTTTTCTTGTTTTGTCTTGTCATGTCTTATCTTGTCTTGTCATGTCATGTCATGTCATGTGTTGTGTTGTTTTGTCTTGCCTTGTCTTGTCTTGTCTTGTCTTGTGTTGTCTTGTCTTGTCTTGTCTTGTCTTGTCTTGTCATGTCTTATCTTGTCTTGTCTTGTCATGTCATGTCATGTCATGTGTTGTGTTGTTTTGTCTTGCCTTGTCTTGTCTTGTCTTGTCTTGTGTTGTCTTGTCTTGTCTTGTCTTGTCTTGTCTTGTCTTGTCTTGTCTTGTCTTGTCTTGTCTTGTCTTGTCTTGTCTTGTCTTGTCTTGTCTTGTCTTGTCTTGTCTTGTCTTGTCTTGTCTTGTCTTGTCTTGTCTTGTCTTGTCTTGTCTTGTCTTGTCTTGTCTTGTCTTGTCTTGTCTTGTCTTGTCTTGTCTTGTCTTGTCTTGTCTTGTCTTGTCTTGTCTTGTCTTGTCTTGTCTTGTCTTGTCTTGTCTTGTCTTGTCTTGTCTTGTCTTGTCTTGTCTTGTCTTGTCTTGTCTTGTCTTGTCTTGTCTTGTCTTGTCTTGTCTTGTCTTGTCTTGTCTTGTCTTGTCTTGTCTTGTTTTGACTTGTCTTGTCTTGTTTTAGGTTGTCATGTAATGTCATGTCGTGTGTTGTGTTGTTTTGTCTTGTCTTGTCTTCTCTTGTCTTGTCTTGTGATGGCATGTCGTGTGTTGTGTTGTTTTGTCTTGTCATGTCTTGTCTTGTCTTGTCTTGTCTTGTCTTGTCTTGTCTTGTCTTGTCTTGTCTTGTCTTGTCGTGTCTTGTCTTGTCTTGTGATGGCATGTCGTGTGTTGTGTTGTTTTGTCTTGTCATGTCTTGTCTTGTCTTGTCTTGTCTTGTCTTGTCTTGTCTTGTCTTGTCTTGTCTTGTCTTGTCTTGTCTTGTCTTGTGATGTCATGGCATGTCGTGTGTTGTGTTGTTTTGTCTTGTCTTGTCTTGTCTTGTCTTGTCTTATCTTGTCTTGTCTTGTCTTGTCATGTCTTATCTTGTCTTGTCATGTCATGTCATGTCATGTGTTGTGTTGTTTTGTCTTGCCTTGTCTTGTCTTGTCTTGTCTTGTGCTGTCTTGTCTTGTCTTGTCTTGTCTTGTCTTGTCTTGTCTTGTCTTGTCTTGTCTTGTCTTGTCTTGTCTTGTCTTGTCTTGTCTTGTCTTGTTTTGTCTTGTCATGTCTTATCTTGTCTTGTCATGTCATGTCATGTCATGTGTTGTGTTGTTTTGTCTTTCCTTGTCTTGTCTTGTCTTGTCTTGTGTTGTGTTGTCTTGTCTTGTCTTGTCTTGTCTTGTCTTGTCTTGTCTTGTCCTGTCTTGTCTTGTCTTGTCTTGTCTTGTCTTGTCTTGTCTTGTCTTGTCTTGTCTTGTCTTGTCTTGTCTTGTCTTGTCTTGTCTTGTCTTGTCTTGTCTTGTCTTGTCTTGTCTTGTCTTGTCTTGTCTTGTCTTGTCTTGTCTTGTCTTGTCTTGTCTTGTCTTGTCTTGTCTTGTCTTGTCTTGTCTTGTCTTGTCTTGTCTTGTCTTGTCTTGTCTTGTCTTGTCTTGTCTTGTCTTGTCTTGTCTTGTCTTGTCTTGTCTTGTCTTGTCTTGTCTTGTCTTGTCTTGTCTTGTCTTGTCTTGTCTTGTCTTGTCTTGTCTTGTCTTGTCTTGTCTTGTCTTGTCTTGTCTTGTCTTGTCTTGTCTTGTCTTGTCTTGTCTTGTCTTGTCTTGTCTTGTCTTGTCTTGTCTTGTCTTGTCTTGTCTTGTCTTGTCTTGTCTTGTTTTGACTTGTCTTGTCTTGTTTTATGTTGTCATGTAATGTCATGTCGTGTGTTGTGTTGTTTTGTCTTGTCTTGTCTTCTCTTGTCTTGTCTTGTGTTGTCATGTCGTGTGTTGTGTTGTTTTGTCTTGTCATGTCTTATATTGTCTTGTCTTGTCTTGTTTTTCTTGTTTTGTCTTGTCTTGTCTTGTCTTGTCTTGTTTTGTCATGTAATGTCAAGTCGTGTGTTGTGTTGTTTTGTCTTGTCTTGTCTTGTCTTGTCGTGTCTTGTCTTGTCTTGTCTTGTCTTGTCTTGTCTTGTCTTCTCTTGTCATGTTGTGTGTTGTGTTGTTTTGTCTTGTCATGTCTTATATTGTCTTGTCTTGTCTTGTGATGTCATGTCGTGTGTTGTGTTGTTTTGTCTTGTCATGTCTTGTCTTGTCTTGTCTTGTCTTGTCTTGTCTTGTGATGTCATGTCATGTCGTGTGTTGTGATGTTTTGTCTTGTCATGTCTTGTCTTGTCTTGTCTTGTCTTGTCTTGTCCTGCCCTGTCTTGTCTTGTTTTGTCTTGTTATGTGTTATCTTGTCTTGTCTTGTCTTGTCTTGTCGTGTCTTGTCTTGTCTTGTGATGGCATGTCGTGTGTTGTGTTGTTTTGTCTTGTCATGTCTTGTCTTGTCTTGTCTTGTCTTGTCTTGTCTTGTCTTGTGATGTCATGTCTTGTCTTGTCTTGTCTTGTCTTGTCTTGTCTTGTCTTGTCTTGTCTTGTCTTGTCTTGTCGTGTCTTGTCTTGTCTTGTGATGGCATGTCGTGTGTTGTGCTGTTTTGTCTTGTCATGTCTTGTCTTGTCTTGTCTTGTCTTGTCTTGTCTTGTCTTGTCTTGTCTTGTCTTGTCTTGTCTTGTCTTGTCTTGTCTTGTCTTGTCTTGTCTTGTCTTGTCTTGTCTTGTCTTGTCTTGTCTTGTCTTGTCTTGTCTTGTCTTGTCTTGTCTTGTCTTGTCTTGTCTTGTCTTGTCTTGTCTTGTCTTGTCTTGTCTTGTCTTGTCTTGTCTTGTCTTGTCTTGTCTTGTCTTGTGATGTCATGTCATGTCGTGTGTTGTGTTGTTTTGTCTTGTCTTGTCTTGTCATGTCTTGTCTTGTCTTGTCTTGTCTTGTCTTGTCTTGTCTTGTCTTGTCTTGTTTTGTCTTGTCATGTCTTATCTTGTCTTGTCATGTCATGTCATGTCATGTGTTGTGTTGTTTTGTCTTGCCTTGTCTTGTCTTGTCTTGTCTTGTGTTGTCTTGTCTTGTCTTGTCTTGTCTTGTCTTGTCTTGCCTTGTCTTGTCTTGTCTTGTCTTGTGTTGTCTTGTCTTGTCTTGTCTTGTCTTGTCTTGTCTTGTCTTGTCTTGTCTTGTCTTGTCTTGTCTTGTCTTGGCTTGTCTTGTCTTGTCTTGTCTTGTCTTGACTTGTCTTGTCTTGTCTTGTCTTGTCTTGTCTTGTCTTGTCTTGTCTTGTCTTGTCTTGTCTTGTCTTGTCTTGTCTTGTCTTGTCTTGTCTTGTCTTGTCTTGTCTTGTCTTGTCTTGTCTTGTCTTGTCTTGTCTTGTCTTGTCTTGTCTTGTCTTGTCTTGTCTTGTCTTGTCCTGTCTTGTCTTGTCTTGTCTTGTCATGTCTTGTCATGTCTTGTCTTGTCTTGTCTTGCCTTGTCTAGTCTTGTCTTGTCTTGTCTTGTCTTGTCCTGTCCTGACGTGTGTTGTGTTGTTTTGTCTTGTCTTGTCTTGTCTTGTCTTGTGATGTCATGTCATGTCGTTTGTTGTGCTGTTTTGTCTTGTCATGTCTTGTCTTGTCTTGTCTTGTGATGTCATGTCATGTCGTGTGTTGTGTTGTTTTGTCTTGTCATGTCTTGTCTTGTCATGTCTTGTCTTGTCTTGTGATGTCATGTCATGTCTTGTCTTGTCTTGTCTTGTCTTGTCTTGTCTTGTCTTGTCTTGTCTTGTCTAGTCTTGTCTTGTCTTGTCTTGTCTTGTCCTGTCTTGTCCTGTCTTGTCATGTCTTGTCTTGTCTTGTCTTGCCTTGCCTTGTCTTGTCTCTTCTTGTCTTGTCCTGTCCTGACGTGTGTTGTGTTGTTTTGTCTTGTCTTGTTTTGTCTTGTTTTGCTTTGTCTTGTCATGTCTTATCTTGTCTTGTCTTGTCTTGTGATGTCATGTCATGTCGTGTGTTGTGTTGTTTTGTCTTGTCATGTCTTGTCTTGTCTTGTCTTGTCCTGTCCTGTCTTGTCTTGTCATGTCATGTCGTGTGTTGTGTTGTTTTGTCTTGTCATGTCTTGTCTTGTCTTGTCTTGTCCTGTCCTGTCTTGTCTTGTCATGTCATGTCGAGTGTTGTGTTGTTTTGTCTTGTCATGTCTTGTCTTGTCTTGTCTTGTCTTGTTTTGTCATGTAATGTCAAGTCGTGTGTTGTGTTGTTTTGTCTTGTCTTGTCTTGTCTTGTCGTGTCTTGTCTTGTCTTGTCTTGTCTTGTCTTGTCTTGTCTTGTCTTGTCTTGTCTTGTCTTGTCCTGTCTTGTCTTGTCTTGTCTTGTCTTGTCATGTCTTGTCATGTCTTGTCTTGTCTTGTCTTGCCTTGTCTAGTCTTGTCTTGTCTTGTCTTGTCTTGTCCTGTCCTGACGTGTGTTGTGTTGTTTTGTCTTGTCTTGTCTTGTCTTGTCTTGTCTTGTGATGTCATGTCATGTCGTTTGTTGTGCTGTTTTGTCTTGTCATGTCTTGTCTTGTCTTGTCTTGTGATGTCATGTCATGTCGTGTGTTGTGTTGTTTTGTCTTGTCTTGTCTTGTCTTGTCTTGTCTTGTCTTGTCTTGTCTTGTCTTGTCTTGTCTTGTCTTGTCTTGTCTTGTCTTGTCTTGTCTTGTCTTGTTTTGACTTGTCTTGTCTTGTTTTATGTTGTCATGTAATGTCATGTCGTGTGTTGTGTTGTTTTGTCTTGTCTTGTCTTCTCTTGTCTTGTCTTGTGTTGTCATGTCGTGTGTTGTGTTGTTTTGTCTTGTCATGTCTTATATTGTCTTGTCTTGTCTTGTTTTTCTTGTTTTGTCTTGTCTTGTCTTGTCTTGTCTTGTTTTGTCATGTAATGTCAAGTCGTGTGTTGTGTTGTTTTGTCTTGTCTTGTCTTGTCTTGTCGTGTCTTGTCTTGTCTTGTCTTGTCTTGTCTTGTCTTGTCTTCTCTTGTCATGTTGTGTGTTGTGTTGTTTTGTCTTGTCATGTCTTATATTGTCTTGTCTTGTCTTGTGATGTCATGTCGTGTGTTGTGTTGTTTTGTCTTGTCATGTCTTGTCTTGTCTTGTCTTGTCTTGTCTTGTCTTGTCTTGTCTTGTCTTGTCTTGTCTTGTCTTGTCTTGTCTTGTCTTGTCATGTCTTGTCTTGTCTTGTCTTGTCTTGTCTTGTCTTGTCTTGTCTTGTCTTGTCCTGCCCTGTCTTGTCTTGTTTTGTCTTGTTATGTGTTATCTTGTCTTGTCTTGTCTTGTCTTGTCGTGTCTTGTCTTGTCTTGTGATGGCATGTCGTGTGTTGTGTTGTTTTGTCTTGTCATGTCTTGTCTTGTCTTGTCTTGTCTTGTCTTGTGATGTCATGTCTTGTCTTGTCTTGTCTTGTCTTGTCTTGTCTTGTCTTGTCTTGTCTTGTCTTGTCGTGTCTTGTCTTGTCTTGTGATGGCATGTCGTGTGTTGTGCTGTTTTGTCTTGTCATGTCTTGTCTTGTCTTGTCTTGTCTTGTCTTGTCTTGTCTTGTCTTGTCTTGTCTTGTCTTGTCTTGTCTTGTCTTGTCTTGTCTTGTCTTGTCTTGTCTTGTCTTGTCTTGTCTTGTCTTGTCTTGTCTTGTCTTGTCTTGTCTTGTCTTGTGATGTCATGTCATGTCGTGTGTTGTGTTGTTTTGTCTTGTCTTGTCTTGTCATGTCTTGTCTTGTCTTGTCTTGTCTTGTCTTGTCTTGTCTTGTCTTGTCTTGTCTTGTTTTGTCTTGTCATGTCTTATCTTGTCTTGTCATGTCATGTCATGTCATGTGTTGTGTTGTTTTGTCTTGCCTTGTCTTGTCTTGTCTTGTCTTGTGTTGTCTTGTCTTGTCTTGTCTTGTCTTGCCTTGTCTTGTCTTGTCTTGTCTTGTGTTGTCTTGTCTTGTCTTGTCTTGTCTTGTCTTGTCTTGTCTTGTCTTGTCTTGTCTTGTCTTGTCTTGTCTTGTCTTGTCTTGTCTTGTCTTGTCTTGTCTTGTCTTGTCTTGTCTTGTCTTGTCTTGACTTGTCTTGTCTTGTCTTGTCTTGTCTTGTCTTGTCTTGTCTTGTCTTGTCTTGTCTTGTCTTGTCTTGTCTTGTCTTGTCTTGTCTTGTCTTGTCTTGTCTTGTCTTGTCTTGTCTTGTCTTGTCTTGTCTTGTCTTGTCTTGTCTTGTCTTGTCTTGTCTTGTCTTGTCTTGTCTTGTCTTGTCTTGTCTTGTCCTGTCTTGTCTTGTCTTGTCTTGTCATGTCTTGTCATGTCTTGTCTTGTCTTGTCTTGCCTTGTCTAGTCTTGTCTTGTCTTGTCTTGTCTTGTCCTGTCCTGCGTGTGTTGTGTTGTTTTGTCTTGTCTTGTCTTGTCTTGTCTTGTGATGTCATGTCATGTCGTTTGTTGTGCTGTTTTGTCTTGTCATGTCTTGTCTTGTCTTGTCTTGTGATGTCATGTCATGTCGTGTGTTGTGTTGTTTTGTCTTGTCTTGTCATGTCTTGTCTTGTCTTGTGATGTCATGTCATGTCTTGTCTTGTCTTGTCTTGTCTTGTCTTGTCTTGTCTTGTCTTGTCTTGTCTAGTCTTGTCTTGTCTTGTCTTGTCTTGTCCTGTCTTGTCCTGTCTTGTCATGTCTTGTCTTGTCTTGTCTTGCCTTGCCTTGTCTTGTCTCTTCTTGTCTTGTCCTGTCCTGACGTGTGTTGTGTTGTTTTGTCTTGTCTTGTTTTGTCTTGTTTTGCTTTGTCTTGTCATGTCTTATCTTGTCTTGTCTTGTCTTGTGATGTCATGTCATGTCGTGTGTTGTGTTGTTTTGTCTTGTCATGTCTTGTCTTGTCTTGTCTTGTCCTGTCCTGTCTTGTCTTGTCATGTCATGTCGTGTGTTGTGTTGTTTTGTCTTGTCATGTCTTGTCTTGTTTTGTCTTGTCTTGTCTTGTTTTATGTTGTCATGTAATGTCATGTCGTGTGTTGTGTTGTTTTGTTTTGTCTTGTTTTGTCTTGTCTTGCTTTGTCTTGTCATGTCTTGTCTTGTCTTGTCTTGTCTTGTCTTGTCTTTTCTTGTCTTGTCATGTCGTGTGTTGTGTTGTTTTGTCTTGTCATGTCTTGTCTTGTCTTGTCTTGTCTTGTCTTGTCTTGTCTTGTCGTGTCTTGTCTTGTCTTGTGATGGCATGTCGTGTGTTGTGTTGTTTTGTCTTGTCATGTCTTGTCATGCCTTGTCTTGTTTTGTCTTGTGATGTCATGTCATGTCGTGTGTTGTGTTGTTTTGTCTTGTCTTGTCTTGTATTGTTTTGTCTTGTCTTGTCTTGTTTTATGTTGTCATGTAATGTCATGTCGTGTGTTGTGTTGTTTTGTCTTGTATTGTTTTGTCTTGTCTTGCTTTGTCTTGTCATGTCTTATCTTGTCTTGTCTTGTCTTGTGATGTCATGTCATGTCGTGTGTTGTGTTGTTTTGTCTTGTCATGTCTTGTCTTGTTTTGTCTTGTCTTGTTTTATGTTGTCATGTAATGTCATGTCGTGTGTTGTGTTGTTTTGTCTTGTCTTGTCTTCTCTTGTCTTGTCTTGTCTTGTCATGTCGTGTGTTGTGTTGTTTTGTCTTGTCATGTCTTATATTGTCTTGTCTTGTCTTGTCTTGTTTTTCTTGTTTTGTCTTGTCTTGTCTTGTCTTGTTTTGTCATGTAATGTCATGTCGTGTGTTGTGTTGTTTTGTCTTGTCTTGTGTTGTTTTATGTTGTCATGTAATGTCATGTCGTGTGTTGTGTTGTTTTGTCTTGTCTTGTTTTGTCTGGTCTTGCTTTGCCTTGTCATGTCTTATCTTGTCTTGTCTTGTCTTGTCTTGTGATGTCATGTCATGTCGTGTGTTGTGTTGTTTTGTCTTGTCATGTCTTGTCTTGTTTTGTCTTGTCTTGTCTTGTTTTATGTTGTCATGTAATGTCATGTCGTGTGTTGTGTTGTTTTGTCTTGTCTTGTCTTCTCTTGTCTTGTCTTCTCTTGTCTTGTCTGGACTTGTCTTGTCTTGCCTTGTCTTGTCTTGTCTTGTCTTGTGTTGTGTTGTCTTGTCTTGTCTTGTCTTGTCTTGTCTTGCCTTGTCTTGTCTTGTCTTGTCTTGTGTTGTCTTGTCTTGTCTTGTCTTGTCTTGTCTTGTCTTGTCTTGTCTTGTCTTGTCTTGTCTTGTCTTGTCTTGTCTTGTCTTGTCTTGACTTGTCTTGTCTTGTCTTGTCTTGTCTTGTCTTGTCTTGTCTTGTCTTGTCTTGTCTTGTCTTGTCTTGTCTTGTCTTGTCTTGTCTTGTCTTGTCTTCTCTTGTCTTGTCTTCTCTTGTCTTGTCTTGCCTTGTCTTGTCTTGTCTTGTCTTGTGTTGTGTTGTCTTGTCTTGTCTTGTCTTGTCTTGTCTTGCCTTGTCTTGTCTTGTCTTGTCTTGTGTTGTCTTGTCTTGTCTTGTCTTGTCTTGTCTTGTCTTGTCTTGTCTTGTCTTGTCTTGTCTTGTCTTGTCTTGTCTTGTCTTGTCTTGTCTTGTCTTGTCTTGTCTTGACTTGTCTTGTCTTGTCTTGTCTTGTCTTGTCTTGTCTTGTCTTGTCTTGTCTTGTCTTGTCTTGTCTTGTCTTGTCTTGTCTTGTCTTGTCTTGTCTTGTCTTGTCTTGTCTTGTCTTGTCTTGTCTTGTCTTGTCTTGTCTTGTCTTGTCCTGTCTTGTCTTGTCTTGTCTTGTCTTGTCATGTCTTGTCATGTCTTGTCTTGTCTTGTCTTGCCTTGTCTAGTCTTGTCTTGTCTTGTCTTGTCTTGTCCTGTCCTGACGTGTGTTGTGTTGTTTTGTCTTGTCTTGTCTTGTCTTGTGATGTCATGTCATGTCGTTTGTTGTGCTGTTTTGTCTTGTCATGTCTTGTCTTGTCTTGTCTTGTGATGTCATGTCATGTCGTGTGTTGTGTTGTTTTGTCTTGTCATGTCTTGTCTTGTCATGTCTTGTCTTGTCTTGTGATGTCATGTCATGTCTTGTCTTGTCTTGTCTTGTCTTGTCTTGTCTTGTCTTGTCTTGTCTAGTCTTGTCTTGTCTTGTCTTGTCCTGTCTTGTCCTGTCTTGTCATGTCTTGTCTTGTCTTGTCTTGCCTTGCCTTGTCTTGTCTCTTCTTGTCTTGTCCTGTCCTGACGTGTGTTGTGTTGTTTTGTCTTGTCTTGTTTTGTCTTGTTTTGCTTTGTCTTGTCATGTCTTATCTTGTCTTGTCTTGTCTTATGATGTCATGTCATGTCGTGTGTTGTGTTGTTTTGTCTTGTCATGTCTTGTCTTGTCTTGTCTTGTCCTGTCCTGTCTTGTCTTGTCATGTCATGTCGTGTGTTGTGTTGTTTTGTCTTGTCATGTCTTGTCTTGTTTTGTCTTGTCTTGTCTTGTTTTATGTTGTCATGTAATGTCATGTCGTGTGTTGTGTTGTTTTGTTTTGTCTTGTTTTGTCTTGTCTTGCTTTGTCTTGTCATGTCTTGTCTTGTCTTGTCTTGTCTTGTCTTGTCTTTTCTTGTCTTGTCATGTCGTGTGTTGTGTTGTTTTGTCTTGTCATGTCTTGTCTTGTCTTGTCTTGTCTTGTCTTGTCTTGTCGTGTCTTGTCTTGTCTTGTGATGGCATGTCGTGTGTTGTGTTGTTTTGTCTTGTCATGTCTTGTCATGCCTTGTCTTGTTTTGTCTTGTGATGTCATGTCATGTCGTGTGTTGTGTTGTTTTGTCTTGTCTTGTCTTGTCTTGTTTTGTCTTGTCTTGTCTTGTTTTATGTTGTCATGTCGTGTGTTGTGTTGTTTTGTCTTGTATTGTTTTGTCTTGTCTTGCTTTGTCTTGTCATGTCTTATCTTGTCTTGTCTTGTCTTGTCTTGTGATGTCATGTCATGTCGTGTGTTGTGTTGTTTTGTCTTGTCATGTCTTGTCTTGTTTTGTCTTGTCTTGTCTTGTTTTATGTTGTCATGTAATGTCATGTCGTGTGTTGTGTTGTTTTGTCTTGTCTTGTCTTCTCTTGTCTTGTCTTGTCTTGTCATGTCGTGTGTTGTGTTGTTTTGTCTTGTCATGTCTTATATTGTCTTGTCTTGTCTTGTCTTGTTTTTCTTGTTTTGTCTTGTCTTGTCTTGTCTTGTCTTGCCTTGTCTTGTCTTGTGTTGTTTTATGTTGTCATGTAATGTCATGTCGTGTGTTGTGTTGTTTTGTCTTGTCTTGTTTTGTCTTGTCTTGCTTTGCCTTGTCATGTCTTATCTTGTCTTGTCTTGTCTTGTCTTGTGATGTCATGTCATGTCGTGTGTTGTGTTGTTTTGTCTTGTCATGTCTTGTCTTGTTTTGTCTTGTCTTGTCTTGTTTTATGTTGTCATGTAATGTCATGTCGTGTGTTGTGTTGTTTTGTCTTGTCTTGTCTTCTCTTGTCTTGTCTTCTCTTGTCTTGTCTGGACTTGTCTTGTCTTGTCTTGTCTTCTCTGGTTTTGTCTTGTCTTGTCTTGTCTTGTCTTGTCTTGTCTTGTCCTGTCTTGTCTTGTCTTGTCATGTCTTGTCTTGTCTTGTCTTGCCTTGTCTTGTCTTGTCTTGTCTTGTCTTGTCCTGTCCTGACATGTGTTGTGTTGTTTTGTCTTGTCTTGCTTTGTCTTGTCATGTCTTATCTTGTCTTGTCTTGTCTTGTCTTGTGATGTCATGTCATGTCGTGTGTTGTGTTGTTTTGTCTTGTCATGTCTTGTCTTGTCTTGTCTTGTGGTGTCATGTCATGTCGTGTGTTGTGTTGTTTTGTCTTGCCATGTCTTGTCTTGTTTTGTCTTGTTTTATGTTGTCATGTAATGTCATGTCGTGTGTTGTGTTGTTTTGTCTTGTCTTGTCTTCTCTTGTCTTGTCTTCTCTTGTCTTGTCTTGTCTTGTCATGTCGTGTGTTGTGTTGTTTTGTCTTGTCATGTCTTATATTGTCTTGTCTTGTCTTGTCTTGTTTTTCTTGTTTTGTCTTGTCTTGTCTTGTCTTGTTTTGTCATGTAATGTCATGTCGTGTGTTGTGTTGTTTTGTCTTGTCTTGTCTTGTCTTGTCTTGTGTTGTCTTGTCTTGTCTTGTCTTGTCTTGTCTTGTCTTGTCTTGTCTTGTCTTGTCTTGTCTTGTCTTGTCTTGTCTTGTCTTGTCTTGTCTTGTCTTGTCTTGTCTTGTCTTGTCTTGTCTTGTCTTGTCTTGTCTTGTCTTGTCTTGTCTTGTCTTGTCTTGTCTTGTCTTGTCTTGTCTTGTCCTGACGTGTGTTGTGTTGTTTTGTCTTGTCTTGTTTTGTCTTGTCTTGCTTTGTCTTGTCATGTCTTATCTTGTCTTGTCTTGTCTTGTCTTGTGATGTCATGTCATGTCGTGTGTTGTGTTGTTTTGTCTTGTCATGTCTTGTCTTGTCTTGTCTTGTCCTGTCCTGTCTTGTCTTGTCATGTCATGTCGTGTGTTGTGTTGTTTTGTCTTGTCATGTCTTGTCTTGTTTTGTCTTGTCTTGTCTTGTTTTATGTTGTCATGTAATGTCATGTCGTGTGTTGTGTTGTTTTGTCTTGTAATGTCATGTCGTGTGTTGTGTTGTTTTGTCTTGTCATGTCTTATATTGTCTTGTCTTGTCTTGTCTTGTCTTGTCTTGTCTTGTTTTTCTTGTTTTGTCTTGTCTTGTCTTGTTTTGTCATGTAATGTCATGTCGTGTGTTGTGTTTTTGTCTTGTCTTGTGTTGTTTTGTCGTGTCTTGTCTTGTCTTGTCTTGTCTTGTCTTGTCATGTCGTGTGTTGTGTTGGTTTGTCTTGTCATGTCTTATATTGTCTTGTCTTGTCTTGTCTTGTGATGTCATGTCGTGTGTTGTGTTGTTTTGTCTTGTCATGTCTTGTCTTGTCTTGTCTTGTCATGTCTTGTCTTGTCTTGTCTTGTCTTGTCTTGTCTTGTCTTGTTTTGTCTTGTCATGTCTTATCTTGTCATGTCATGTCATGTCATGTCATGTGTTGTGTTGTTTTGTCTTGCCTTGTCTTGTCTTGTCTTGTGTTGTGTTGTGTTGTGTTGT
This sequence comes from Zeugodacus cucurbitae, assembly GCF_028554725.1. Lineage (NCBI taxonomy): Eukaryota > Metazoa > Arthropoda > Insecta > Diptera > Tephritidae > Zeugodacus > Zeugodacus cucurbitae. Next base: position 20,545,701 of record NC_071672.1, on the reverse strand, counting down.
CTTGTCTTGTCTTGTCTTGTCTTGTCTTGTCTTGTCTTGTCTTGTCTTGTCTTGTCTTGTCTTGTCTTGTCTTGTCTTGTCTTGTCTTGTCTTGTCTTGTCCTGTCCTGACATGTGTTGTGTTGTTTTGTCTTGTCTTGCTTTGTCTTGTCATGTCTTATCTTGTCTTGCCTTGTCTTGTCTTGTGATGTCATGTCATGTCGTGTGTTGTGTTGTTTTGTCTTGTCATGTCTTGTCTTGTCTTGTCTTGTGATGTCATGTCATGTCGTGTGTTGTGTTGTTTTGTCTTGTCATGTCTTGTCTTGTTTTGTCTTGTCTTGTCTTGTTTTATGTTGTCATGTAATGTCATGTCGTGTGTTGTGTTGTTTTGTCTTGTCTTGTCTTCTCTTGTCTTGTCTGGACTTGTCTTGTCTTGTCTTGTCTTCTCTGGTCTTGTCTTGTCTTGTCTTGTCTTGTCTTGTCTTGTCCTGTCTTGTCTTGTCTTGTCATGTCTTGTCTTGTCTTGTCTTGTCTTGTTTTGACTTGTCTTGTCTTGTTTTATGTTGTCATGTAATGTCATGTCGTGTGTTGTGTTGTTTTGTCTTGTCTTGTCTTCTCTTGTCTTGTCTTGTCTTGTCATGTCGTGTGTTGTGTTGTTTTGTCTTGTCGTGTCTTATATTGTCTTGTCTTGTCTTGTCTTGTTTTTCTTGTTTTGTCTTGTCATGTCTTATCTTGTCTTGTCATGTCATGTCATGTCATGTGTTGTGTTGTTTTGTCTTGCCTTGTCTTGTCTTGTCTTGTCTTGTGTTGTCTTGTCATGTCATGTCATGTCGTGTGTTGTGTTGTTTTGTCTTGTCTTGTCTTCTCTTGTCTTGTCTTCTCTTGTCTTGTCTGGACTTGTCTTGTCTTGTCTTGTCTTCTCTGGTCTTGTCTTGTCTTGTCTTGTTTTGTCCTGTCTTGTCTTGTCTTGTCATGTCTTGTCTTGTCTTGTCTTGTCTTGTCTTGTCTTGTCTTGTCCTGTCCTGACATGTGTTGTGTTGTTTTGTCTTGTCTTGCTTTGTCTTGTCATGTCTTATCTTGTCTTGTCTTGTCTTGTCTTGTGATGTCATGCCATGTCGTGTGTTGTGTTGTTTTGTCTTGTCATGTCTTGTCTTGTCTTGTCTTGTGATGGCATGTCATGTCGTGTGTTGTGTTGTTTTGTCTTGTCATGTCTTGTCTTGTTTTGTCTTGTTTTATGTTGTCATGTAATGTCATGTCGTGTGTTGTGTTGTTTTGTCTTGTCTTGTCTTCTCTTGTCTTGTCTTCTCTTGTCTTGTCTTGTCTTGTCATGTCGTGTGTTGTGTTGTTTTGTCTTGTCATGTCTTATATTGTCTTGTCTTGTCTTGTCTTGTTTTTCTTGTTTTGTCTTGTCTTGTCTTGTCTTGTTTTGTCATGTAATGTCATGTCGTGTGTTGTGTTGTTTTGTCTTGTCTTGTCTTGTCTTGTCTTGTCTTGTGTTGTCTTGTCTTGTCTTGTCTTGTCTTGTCTTGTCTTGTCTTGTCTTGTCTTGTCTTGTCTTGTCTTGTCTTGTCTTGTCTTGTCTTGTCTTGTGTTGTCTTGTCTTGTCCTGACGTGTGTTGTGTTGTTTTGTCTTGTCTTGTTTTGTCTTGTCTTGTCTTGTGTTGTCTTGTCTTGTCTTGTCTTGTCTTGTCTTGTCTTGTCTTGTCTTGTCTTGTCTTGTCTTGTCTTGTCTTGTCTTGTCTTGTCTTGTCTTGTCTTGTCTTGTCTTGTCTTGTCTTGTCTTGTCTTGTCCTGACGTGTGTTGTGTTGTTTTGTCTTGTCTTGTTTTGTCTTGTCTTACTTTGTCTTGTCATGTCTTATCTTGTCTTGTCTTGTCTTGTCTTGTGATGTCATGTCATGTCGTGTGTTGTGTTGTTTTGTCTTGTCATGTCTTGTCTTGTCTTGTCTTGTCCTGTCCTGTCTTGTCTTGTCATGTCATGTCGTGTGTTGTGTTGTTTTGTCTTGTCATGTCTTGTCTTGTTTTGTCTTGTCTTGTCTTGTTTTATGTTGTCATGTAATGTCATGTCGTGTGTTGTGTTGTTTTGTCTTGTAATGTCATGTCGTGTGTTGTGTTGTTTTGTCTTGTCATGTATTATATTGTCTTGTCTTGTCTTGTCTTGTCTTGTCTTGTCTTGTCTTGTCTTGTCTTGTCTTGTCTTGTCTTGTCTTGTCTTGTCTTGTTTTGTTTTTCTTGTTTTGTCTTGTCTTGTCTTGTTTTGTCATGTAATGTCATGTCGTGTGTTGTGTTTTTGTCTTGTCTTGTGTTGTTTTGTCGTGTCTTGTCTTGTCTTGTCTTGTCATGTCGTGTGTTGTGTTGGTTTGTCTTGTCATGTCTTATATTGTCTTGTCTTGTCTTGTCTTGTGATGTCATGTCGTGTGTTGTGTTGTTTTGTCTTGTCATGTCTTGTCTTGTCTTGTCTTGTCATGTCTTGTCTTGTCTTGTCTTGTCTTGTCTTGTCTTGTCTTGTTTTGTCTTGTCATGTCTTATCTTGTCATGTCATGTCATGTCATGTCATGTGTTGTGTTGTTTTGTCTTGCCTTGTCTTGTCTTGTCTTGTGTTGTGTTGTGTTGTCTTGTCTTGTCTTGTCTTGTCTTGTCTTGTCTTGTCTTGTCTTGTCTTGTCTTGTCTTGTCTTGTCTTGTCTTGTCTTGTCTTGTCTTGTCTTGTCTTGTCTTGTCTTGTCCTGTCCTGACATGTGTTGTGTTGTTTTGTCTTGTCTTGCTTTGTCTTGTCATGTCTTATCTTGTCTTATCTTGTCTTGCCTTGTCTTGTCTTGTGATGTCATGTCATGTCGTGTGTTGTGTTGTTTTGTCTTGTCATGTCTTGTCTTGTCTTGTCTTGTGATGTCATGTCATGTCGTGTGTTGTGTTGTTTTGTCTTGTCATGTCTTGTCTTGTTTTGTCTTGTCTTGTCTTGTTTTATGTTGTCATGTAATGTCATGTCGTGTGTTGTGTTGTTTTGTCTTGTCTTGTCTTCTTTTGTCTTGTCTTCTCTTGTCTTGTCTGGACTTGTCTTGTCTTGTCTTGTCTTCTCTGGTCTTATCTTGTCTTGTCTTGTCTTGTCTTGTCCTGTCTTGTCTTGTCTTGTCATGTCTTGTCTTGTCTTGTCTTGTCTTGTTTTGACTTGTCTTGTCTTGTTTTATGTTGTCATGTAATGTCATGTCGTGTGTTGTGTTGTTTTGTCTTGTCTTCTCTTGTATTGTCTTGTCTTGTCATGTCGTGTGTTGTGTTGTTTTGTCTTGTCATTTCTTATATTGTCTTGTCTTGTCTTGTCTTGTTTTTCTTGTTTTGTCTTGTCATGTCTTATCTTGTCTTGTCATGTCATGTCATGTCATGTGTTGTGTTGTTTTGTCTTGCCTTGTCTTGTCTTGTCTTGTCTTGTGTTGTCTTGTCTTGTCTTGTCTTGTCTTGTCTTGTCTTGTCTTGTCTTGTCTTGTCTTGTCATGTCTTATCTTGTCTTGTCATGTCATGTCATGTCATGTGTTGTGTTGTTTTGTCTTGCCTTGTCTTGTCTTGTCTTGTCTTCTGTTGTCTTGTCTTGTGTTGTCTTGTCTTGTCTGGTCTTGTCTTGTCTTGTCTTGTCTTGTCTTGTCTTGTCTTGTCTTGTCTTGTCTTGTCTTGTCTTGTCTTGTCTTGTCTTGTCTTGTCTTGTCTTGTCTTGTCTTGTCTTGTCTTGTCTTGTCTTGTCTTGTCTTGTCTTATCTTGTCTTGTCTTGTCATGTCTTATCTTGTCTTGTCATGTCATGTCATGTCATGTGTTGTGTTGTTTTGTCTTGCCTTGTCTTGTCTTGTCTTGTCTTGTGTTGTCTTGTCTTGTGTTGTCTTGTCTTGTCTTGTCTTGTCTTGTCTTGTCTTGTCTTGTCTTGTTTTGTCTTGTCATGTCTTGTCTTGTCTTGTCTTGTCTTGTCTTGTCTTGTCTTGTCTTGTCTTGTCTTGTCTTGTCTTGTCTTGTCTTGTCTTGTCTTGTCTTGTCTTGTCTTGTCTTGTCGTGTCTTGTCTTGTCTTGTGATGGCATGTCGTGTGTTGTGTTTTTTTGTCTTGTCATGTCTTGCCTTGTCTTGTCTTGTCTTGTCTTGTCTTGTCTTGTCTTGTCTTGTCTTGTCTTGTCTTGTCTTGTCTTGTCTTGTCTTGTCTTGTCTTGTCTTGTCTTGTCTTGTCTTGTCTTGTCTTGTCTTGTCTTGTCTTGTCTTGTCTTGTCTTGTCTTGTCTTGTCTTGTCTTGTCTTGTCTTGTCTTGTCTTGTCTTGTCTTGTCTTGTCTTGTCTTGTCTTGTCTTGTCTTGTCTTGTCTTGTCTTGTCTTGTCTTGTCTTGTCTTGTCTTGTCTTGTCTTGTCTTGTCTTGTCTTGTCTTGTCTTGTCTTGTCTTGTCTTGTCTTGTCTTGTCTTGTCTTGTCTTGTCTTGTCTTGTCTTGTCTTGTCTTGTCTTGTCTTGTCTTGTCTTGTCTTGTCTTGTCTTGTCTTGTCTTGTCTTGTCTTGTCTTGTCTTGTCTTGTCTTGTCTTGTCTTGTCTTGTCTTGTCTTGTCTTGTCTTGTCTTGTCTTGTCTTGTCTTGTCTTGTCTTGTCTTGTCTTGTCTTGTCTTGTCTTGTCTTGTCTTGTCTTGTCTTGTCTTGTCTTGTCTTGTCTTTGCTTGTCTTGTCTTGTCTTGTCTTGTCTTGTCTTGTCTTGTCTTGTCTTGTCTTGTCTTGTCTTGTCTTGTCTTGTCTTGTCTTGTCTTGTCTTGTCTTGTCTTGTCTTGTCTTGTTTTGACTTGTCTTGTCTTGTTTTATGTTGTCATGTAATGTCATGTCGTGTGTTGTGTTGTTTTGTCTTGTCTTGTCTTCTCTTGTCTAGTCTTGTGTTGTCATGTCGTGTGTTGTGTTGTTTTGTCTTGTCATGTCTTATATTGTCTTGTCTTGTCTTGTCTTGTCTTGTCTTGTCTTGTCTTGTTTTTCTTGTTTTGTCTTGTCTTGTCTTGTCTTGTCTTGTTTTGTCATGTAATGTCAAGTCGTGTGTTGTGTTGTTTTGTCTTGTCTTGTCTTGTCTTGTCTTGTCTTGTCTTGTCTTGTCTTGTCTTCTCTTGTCATGTTGTGTGTTGTGTTGTTTTGTCTTGTCATGTCTTATATTGTCTTGTCTTGTCTTGTGATGTCATGTCGTGTGTTGTGTTGTTTTGTCTTGTCATGTCTTGTCTTGTCTTGTCTTGTCTTGTCTTGTCTTGTCTTGTGATGTCATGTCATGTCGTGTGTTGTGATGTTTTGTCTTGTCATGTCTTGTCTTGTCTTGTCTTGTCTTGTCTTGTCTTGTCTTGTCTTGTCTTGTCTTGTCTTGTCTTGTCCTGCCCTGTCTTGTCTTGTTTTGTCTTGTTATGTGTTATCTTGTCTTGTCTTGTCTTGTCTTGTCGTGTCTTGTCTTGTCTTGTGATGGCATGTCGTGTGTTGTGTTGTTTTGTCTTGTCATGTCTTGTCTTGTCTTGTCTTGTCTTGTCTTGTCTTGTGATGTCATGTCATGTCGTGTGTTGTGTTGTTTTGTCTTGTCTTATCTTCTCTTGTCTTGTCTTGTGATGGCATGTCGTGTGTTGTGTTGTTTTGTCTTGTCATGTCTTGTCTTGTCTTGTCTTGTCTTGTCTTGTCTTGTCTTGTCTTGTCTTGTCTTGTCTTGTCTTGTCTTGTCTTGTCTTGTCTTGTCTTGTCTTGTCCTGTCTTGTCTTGTCTTGTCATGTCTTGTCTTGTCTTGTCTTGTCTTGTCTTGTCTTGTGATGTCATGTCATGTCGTGTGTTGTGTTGTTTTGTCTTGTCTTGTCTTCTCTTGTCTTGTCTTGTGATGGCATGTCGTGTGTTGTGTTGTTTTGTCTTGTCATGTCTTGTCTTGTCTTGTCTTGTCTTGTCTTGTCTTGTCTTGTCTTGTCTTGTCTTGTCTTGTCTTGTCTTGTCTTGTCTTGTCGTGTCTTGTCTTGTCTTGTGATGGCATGTCGTGTGTTGTGTTGTTTTGTCTTGTCTTGTCTTGTCTTGTCTTGTCTTGTCTTGTCTTGTCTTGTCTTGTCTTGTCTTGTCTTGTCTTGTCTTGTCTTGTCTTGTCTTGTCTTGTCTTGTCTTGTCTTGTCTTGTCTTGTCTTGTCTTGTCTTGTCTTGTCTTGTCTTGTCTTGTCTTGTCTTGTCTTGTCTTGTCTTGTCTTGTCATGTCTTGTCTTGTCTTGTCTTGTCTTGTCTTGTCTTGTCTTGTCTTGTCTTGTCTTGTCTTGTCTTGTCGTGTCTTGTCTTGTCTTGTGATGGCATGTCGTGTGTTGTGTTGTTTTGTCTTGTCTTGTCTTGTCTTGTCTTGTCTTGTCTTGTCTTGTCATGTCTTGTCTTGTCTTGTCTTGTCTTGTCTTGTCTTGTCTTGTCTTGTCTTGTCTTGTCTTGTCTTGTCGTGTCTTGTCTTGTCTTGTGATGGCATGTCGTGTGTTGTGTTGTTTTGTCTTGTCTTGTCTTGTCTTGTCTTGTCTTGTCTTGTCTTGTCTTGTCTTGTCTTGTCTTGTCTTGTCTTGTCTTGTCTTGTCTTGTCTTGTCTTGTCTTGTCTTGTCTTGTCTTGTCTTGTCTTGTCTTGTCTTGTCTTGTCTTGTCTTGTCTTGTCTTGTCTTGTCTTGTCTTGTCTTGTCTTGTCTTGTCTTGTCTTGTCTTGTCTTGTCTTGTCTTGTCTTGTCTTGTCTTGTCTTGTCTTGTCTTGTCTTGTCTTGTCTTGTCTTGTCTTGTTTTGTCGTGTCTTGTCTTGTCTTGTCTTGTCTTGTCTTGTCTTGTCTTGTCTTGTCTTGTCTTGTCTTGTCTTGTCTTGTCTTGTCTTGTCTTGTCTTGTTTTGTCTTGTCTTGTCTTGTCTTGTCTTGTCTTGTCTTGTCTTGTCTTGTCTTGTCTTGTCTTGTCTTGTCTTGTCTTGTCTTGTCTTGTCTTGTCTTGTCTTGTCTTGTCTTGTCTTGTCTTGTCTTGTCTTGTCTTGTCTTGTCTTGTCTTGTCTTGTCTTGTCTTGTCTTGTCTTGTCTTGTCTTGTCTTGTCTTGTCTTGTCTTGTCTTGTCTTGTCTTGTCTTGTCTTGTCTTGTCTTGTCTTGTCTTGTCTTGTCTTGTCTTGTCTTGTCTTGTCTTGTCTTGTCTTGTCTTGTCTTGTCTTGTCTTGTCTTGTCTTGTCTTGTCTTGTCTTGTCTTGTCTTGTCTTGTCTTGTCTTGTCTTGTCTTGTCTTGTCTTGTCTTGTCTTGTCTTGTCTTGTCTTGTCTTGTCTTGTCTTGTCTTGTTTTGTCTTGTTTTGCTTTGTCTTGTCATGTCTTATCTTGTCTTGTCTTGTCTTGTGATGTCATATCATGTCGTGTGTTGTGTTGTTTTGCCTTGTCTTGTCTTGTCTTGTGTTGTCTTGTCTTGTCTTGTCTTGTCTTGTCTTGTCTTGTCTTGTCTTGTTTTGTCTTGTCATGTCTTGTCTTGTCTTGTCTTGTCCTGTCCTGACGTGTGTTGTGTTGTTTTGTCTTGTCTTGTCTTGTCTTGTCTTGTGATGTCATGTCATGTCGTTTGTTGTGCTGTTTTGTCTTGTCATGTCTTGTCTTGTCTTGTCTTGTCTTGTGATGTCATGTCATGTCGTGTGTTGTGTTGTTTTGTCTTGTCATGTCTTGTCTTGTCATGTCTTGTCTTGTCTTGTGATGTCATGTCATGTCGTGTGTTGTGTTGTTTTGTCTTGTCATGTCTTGTCTTGTCTTGTCTTGTCTTGTCTTGTCTTGTCTTGTCTTGTCTTGTCTTGTCTTGTCTAGTCTTGTCTTGTCTTGTCTTGTCTTGTCCTGTCTTGTCCTGTCTTGTCATGTCTTGTCTTGTCTTGTCTTGCCTTGCCTTGTCTTGTCTCTTCTTGTCTTGTCCTGTCCTGACGTGTGTTGTGTTGTTTTGTCTTGTCTTGTTTTGTCTTGTTTTGCTTTGTCTTGTCATGTCTTATCTTGTCTTGTCTTGTCTTGTGATGTCATGTCATGTCGTGTGTTGTGTTGTTTTGTTTTGTCTTGTTTTGTCTTGTCTTGCTTTGTCTTGTCATGTCTTGTCTTGTCTTGTCTTGTCTTGTCTTGTCTTTTCTTGTCTTGTCGTGTGTTGTGTTGTTTTGTCTTGTCATGTCTTGTCTTGTCGTGTCTTGACTTGTCTTGTCTTGTCTTGTCGTGGCTTGTCTTGTCTTGTGATGGCATGTCGTGTGTTGTGTTGTTTTGTCTTGTCATGTCTTGTCATGCCTTGTCTTGTTTTGTCTTGTCTTGTTTTATGTTGTCATGTAATGTCATGTCGTGTGTTGTGTTGTTTTGTCTTGTCTTGTGTTGTTTTGTCGTGTCTTGTCTTGTCTTGTCTTGTCTTGTCTTGTCTTGTCTTGTCTTGTCTTGTCTTGTCTTGTCTTGTCTTGTCTTGTCTTGTCTTGTCTTGTCTTGTCTTGTCATGTCTTGTCTTGTCTTGTCTTGTCTTGTCTTGTCTTGTCTTGTCTTGTGATGTCATGTCATGTCGTGTGTTGTGTTGTTTTGCCTTGTCTTGTCTTGTCTTGTGTTGTCTTGTCTTGTCTTGTCTTGTCTTGTCTTGTCTTGTCTTGTCTTGTCTTGTCTTGTCATGTCTTGTCTTGTCTTGTCTTGTCCTGTCCTGACGTGTGTTGTGTTGTTTTGTCTTGTCTTGTCTTGTCTTGTCTTGTCTTGTCTTGTCTTGTCTAGTCTTGTCTTGTCTTGTCTTGTCTTGTCCTGTCTTGTCCTGTCTTGTCATGTCTTGTCTTGTCTTGTCTTGCCTTGCCTTGTCTTGTCTCTTCTTGTCTTGTCCTGTCCTGACGTGTGTTGTGTTGTTTTGTCTTGTCTTGTTTTGTCTTGTTTTGCTTTGTCTTGTCATGTCTTATCTTGTCTTGTCTTGTCTTGTGATGTCATGTCATGTCGTGTGTTGTGTTGTTTTGTTTTGTCTTGTTTTGTCTTGTCTTGCTTTGTCTTGTCATGTCTTGTCTTGTCTTGTCTTGTCTTGTCTTGTCTTTTCTTGTCTTGTCGTGTGTTGTGTTGTTTTGTCTTGTCATGTCTTGTCTTGTCTTGTCTTGACTTGTCTTGTCTTGTCTTGTCGTGTCTTGTCTTGTCTTGTGATGGCATGTCGTGTGTTGTGTTGTTTTGTCTTGTCATGTCTTGTCATGCCTTGTCTTGTTTTGTCTTGTCTTGTTTTATGTTGTCATGTAATGTCATGTCGTGTGTTGTGTTGTTTTGTCTTGTCTTGTGTTGTTTTGTCGTGTCTTGTCTTGTCTTGTCTTGTCTTGTCTTGTCTTGTCTTGTCTTGTCTTGTCTTGTCTTGTCTTGTCTTGTCTTGTCTTGTCTTGTCTTGTCATGTCTTGTCTTGTCTTGTCTTGTCTTGTCTTGTCTTGTCTTGTCTTGTGATGTCATGTCATGTCGTGTGTTGTGTTGTTTTGCCTTGTCTTGTCTTGTCTTGTGTTGTCTTGTCTTGTCTTGTCTTGTCTTGTCTTGTCTTGTCTTGTCTTGTCTTGTCATGTCTTGTCTTGTCTTGTCTTGTCCTGTCCTGACGTGTGTTGTGTTGTTTTGTCTTGTCTTGTCTTGTCTTGTCTTGTGATGTCATGTCATGTCGTTTGTTGTGCTGTTTTGTCTTGTCTTGTCTTGTCATGTCTTGTCTTGTCTTGTCTTGTCTTGTCTTGTCTTGTCTTGTCCTGTCCTGACGTGTGTTGTGTTGTTTTGTCTTGTCTTGTCTTGTCTTGTCTTGTGATGTCATGTCATGTCGTTTGTTGTGCTGTTTTGTCTTGTCATGTCTTGTCTTGTCTTGTCTTGTCTTGTCTTGTGATGTCATGTCATGTCGTGTGTTGTGTTGTTTTGTCTTGTCATGTCTTGTCTTGTCATGTCTTGTCTTGTCTTGTGATGTCATGTCATGTCGTGTGTTGTGTTGTTTTGTCTTGTCATGTCTTTATTGTCTTGTCTTGTCTTGTCTTGTCTTGTCTTGTCTTGTTTTTCTTGTTTTGTCTTGTCTTGTCTTGTCTTGTCTTGTCTTGTTTTGTCATGTAATGTCATGTCGTGTGTTGTGTTGTTTTGTCTTGTCTTGTCTTGTCTTGTCTTGTCTTGTGATGTCATGTCATGTCGTGTGTTGTGTTGTTTTGTCTTGTCTTGTCTTGTCATGTCTTGTCTTGTCTTGTCTTGTCTTGTCTTGTCTTGTCTTGTCTTGTTTTGTCTTGTCATGTCTTATCTTGTCTTGTCATGTCATGTCATGTCATGTGTTGTGTTGTTTTGTCTTGCCTTGTCTTGTCTTGTCTTGTCTTGTCTTGTGTTGTCTTGTCTTGTCTTGTCTTGTCTTGTCTTGTCTTGTCTTGTCTTGTCTTGTCTTGTCTTGTCTTGTCTTGTCTTGTCTTGTCTTGTCTTGTCTTGTCTTGTCTTGTTTTGTCTTGTTTTGCTTTGTCTTGTCATGTCTTATCTTGTCTTGTCTTGTCTTGTGATGTCATGTCATGTCGTGTGTTGTGTTGTTTTGCCTTGTCTTGTCTTGTCTTGTGTTGTCTTGTCTTGTCTTGTCTTGTCTTGTCTTGTCTTGTCTTGTCTTGTCTTGTCTTGTCTTGTCTTGTCTTGTCTTGTCTTGTCTTGTCATGTCTTGTCTTGTCTTGTCTTGTCTTGTCTTGTCTTGTCTTGTCTTGTCTTGTCTTGTCTTGTCTTGTCTTGTCTTGTCTTGTCTTGTCTTGTCTTGTCTTGTCTTGTTTTGACTTGTCTTGTCTTGTTTTATGTTGTCATGTAATGTCATGTCGTGTGTTGTGTTGTTTTGTCTTGTCTTGTCTTCTCTTGTCTTGTCTGGTCTTGTCATGTCGTGTGTTGTGTTGTTTTGTCTTGTCATGTCTTATATTGTCTTGTCTTGTCTTGTCTTGTTTTTCTTGTTTTGTCTTGTCTTGTCTTGTCTTGTCTTGTTTTGTCATGTAATGTCATGTCGTGTGTTGTGTTGTTTTGTCTTGTCTTGTCTTGTCTTGTCTTGTCTTGTCTTGTGATGTCATGTCATGTCGTGTGTTGTGTTGTTTTGTCTTGTCTTGTCTTGTCATGTCTTGTCTTGTCTTGTCTTGTCTTGTCTTGTCTTGTCTTGTCTTGTCTTGTCTTGTCTTGTTTTGTCTTGTCATGTCTTATCTTGTCTTGTCATGTCATGTCATGTCATGTGTTGTGTTGTTTTGTCTTGCCTTGTCTTGTCTTGTCTTGTCTTGTGTTGTCTTGTCTTGTCTTGTCTTGTCTTGTCTTGTCTTGTCTTGTCTTGTCTTGTCTTGTCTTGTCTTGTCTTGTCTTGTCTTGTCTTGTCTTGTCTTGTCTTGTCTTGTGATGTCATGTCATGTCGTTTGTTGTGCTGTTTTGTCTTGTCATGTCTTGTCTTGTCTTGTCTTGTCTTGTCTTGTGATGTCATGTCATGTCGTGTGTTGTGTTGTTTTGTCTTGTCATGTCTTGTCTTGTCATGTCTTGTCTTGTCTTGTGATGTCATGTCATGTCGTGTGTTGTGTTGTTTTGTCTTGTCATGTCTTTATTGTCTTGTCTTGTCTTGTCTTGTCTTGTCTTGTCTTGTTTTTCTTGTTTTGTCTTGTCTTGTCTTGTCTTGTCTTGTCTTGTTTTGTCATGTAATGTCATGTCGTGTGTTGTGTTGTTTTGTCTTGTCTTGTCTTGTCTTGTCTTGTCTTGTGATGTCATGTCATGTCGTGTGTTGTGTTGTTTTGTCTTGTCTTGTCTTGTCATGTCTTGTCTTGTCTTGTCTTGTCTTGTCTTGTCTTGTCTTGTCTTGTTTTGTCTTGTCATGTCTTATCTTGTCTTGTCATGTCATGTCATGTCATGTGTTGTGTTGTTTTGTCTTGCCTTGTCTTGTCTTGTCTTGTCTTGTCTTGTGTTGTCTTGTCTTGTCTTGTCTTGTCTTGTCTTGTCTTGTCTTGTCTTGTCTTGTCTTGTCTTGTCTTGTCTTGTCTTGTCTTGTCTTGTCTTGTCTTGTCTTGTCTTGTTTTGTCTTGTTTTGCTTTGTCTTGTCATGTCTTATCTTGTCTTGTCTTGTCTTGTGATGTCATGTCATGTCGTGTGTTGTGTTGTTTTGCCTTGTCTTGTCTTGTCTTGTGTTGTCTTGTCTTGTCTTGTCTTGTCTTGTCTTGTCTTGTCTTGTCTTGTCTTGTCTTGTCTTGTCTTGTCTTGTCTTGTCTTGTCTTGTCTTGTCATGTCTTGTCTTGTCTTGTCTTGTCTTGTCTTGTCTTGTCTTGTCTTGTCTTGTCTTGTCTTGTCTTGTCTTGTCTTGTCTTGTCTTGTCTTGTCTTGTTTTGACTTGTCTTGTCTTGTTTTATGTTGTCATGTAATGTCATGTCGTGTGTTGTGTTGTTTTGTCTTGTCTTGTCTTCTCTTGTCTTGTCTGGTCTTGTCATGTCGTGTGTTGTGTTGTTTTGTCTTGTCATGTCTTATATTGTCTTGTCTTGTCTTGTCTTGTTTTTCTTGTTTTGTCTTGTCTTGTCTTGTCTTGTCTTGTTTTGTCATGTAATGTCATGTCGTGTGTTGTGTTGTTTTGTCTTGTCTTGTCTTGTCTTGTCTTGTCTTGTCTTGTGATGTCTTGTCTTGTCTTGTCTTGTCTTGTTTTGTCTTGTCATGTCTTATCTTGTCTTGTCATGTCATGTCATGTCATGTGTTGTGTTGTTTTGTCTTGCCTTGTCTTGTCTTGTCTTGTCTTGTGTTGTCTTGTCTTGTCTTGTCTTGTCTTGTCTTGTCTTGTCTTGTCTTGTCTTGTCTTGTCTTGTCTTGTCTTGTCTTGTCTTGTCTTGTCTTGTCTTGTCTTGTCTTGTCTTGTCTTGTCTTGTCTTGTCTTGTCTTGTCTTGTCTTGTCTTGTCTTGTCTTGTCTTGTCTTGTCTTGTCTTGTCTTGTCTTGTCTTGTCTTGTCTTGTCTTGTCTTGTCTTGTCTTGTCTTGTCTTGTCTTGTCTTGTCTTGTCTTGTCTTGTCTTGTCTTGTCTTGTCTTGTCTTGTCTTGTCTTGTCTTGTCTTGTCTTGTCTTGTCTTGTCTTGTCTTGTCTTGTCTTGTCTTGTCTTGTCTTGTCTTGTCTTGTCTTGTCTTGTCTTGTCTTGTCCTGTCTTGTCTTGTCTTGTCTTGTCTTGTCTTGTCTTGTCTTGTGATGTCTTGTCTTGTGATGTCATGTCATGTCGTGTGTTGTGTTGTTTTGTCTTGTCATGTCTTTTCTTGTCTTGTCTTGTCTTGTCTTTTCGTGTCTTGTCATGTCGTGTGTTGTGTTGTTTTGTCTTGTCATGTCTTGTCTTGTCTTGTCTTGTCTTGTCTTGTCTTGTCGTGTCTTGTCTTGTCTTGTGATGGCATGTCGTGTGTTGTGTTGTTTTGTCTTGTCTTGTCTTCTCTTGTCTTGTCTGGTCTTGTCATGTCGTGTGTTGTGTTGTTTTGTCTTGTCATGTCTTATATTGTCTTGTCTTGTCTTGTCTTGTCTTGTCTTGTTTTTCTTGTTTTGTCTTGTCTTGTCTTGTCTTGTCTTGTTTTGTCATGTAATGTCATGTCGTGTGTTGTGTTGTTTTGTCTTGTCTTGTCTTGTCTTGTCTTGTCTTGTGATGTCATGTCATGTCGTGTGTTGTGTTGTTTTGTCTTGTCTTGTCTTGTCATGTCTTGTCTTGTCTTGTCTTGTCTTGTCTTGTCTTGTCTTGTCTTGTCTTGTTTTGTCTTGTCATGTCTTATCTTGTCTTGTCATGTCATGTCATGTCATGTGTTGTGTTGTTTTGTCTTGCCTTGTCTTGTCTTGTCTTGTCTTGTGTTGTCTTGTCTTGTCTTGTCTTGTCTTGTCTTGTCTTGTCTTGTCTTGTCTTGTCTTGTCTTGTCTTGTCTTGTCTTGTCTTGTCTTGTCTTGTCTTGTCTTGTCTTGTCTTGTCTTGTCTTGTCTTGTCTTGTCTTGTCTTGTCTTGTCTTGTCTTGTCTTGTCTTGTCTTGTCTTGTCTTGTCTTGTCTTGTCTTGTCTTGTCTTGTCTTGTCTTGTCTTGTCTTGTCTTGTCTTGTCTTGTCTTGTCTTGTCTTGTCTTGTCCTGTCTTGTCTTGTCTTGTCTTGTCTTGTCTTGTCTTGTCTTGTGATGTCATGTCATGTCGTGTGTTGTGTTGTTTTGTCTTGTCATGTCTTATATTGTCTTGTCTTGTCTTGTCTTGTTTTTCTTGTTTTGTCTTGTCTTGTCTTGTCTTGTCTTGTTTTGTCATGTAATGTCATGTCGTGTGTTGTGTTGTTTTGTCTTGTCTTGTCTTGTCTTGTGATGTCATGTCATGTCGTGTGTTGTGTTGTTTTGTCTTGTCTTGTCTTGTCATGTCTTGTCTTGTCTTGTCTTGTCTTGTCTTGTCTTGTCTTGTCTTGTCTTGTCTTGTTTTGTCTTGTCTTGTCTTGTCTTGTCTTGTCTTGTCTTGTCTTGTCTTGTCTTGTCTTGTCTAGTCTTGCCTTGTCTTGTCTTGTCTTGTCCTGTCTTGTCCTGTCTTGTCATGTCTTGTCTTGTCTTGTCTTGCCTTGTCTTGTCTCTTCTTGTCTTGTCCTGTCCTGACGTGTGTTGTGTTGTTTTGTCTTGTCTTGTTTTGTCTTGTTTTGCTTTGTCTTGTCATGTCTTATCTTGTCTTGTCTTGTCTTGTGATGTCATGTCATGTCGTGTGTTGTGTTGTTTTGTTTTGTCTTGTTTTGTCTTGTCTTGCTTTGTCTTGTCATGTCTTGTCTTGTCTTGTCTTGTCTTGTCTTGTCTTTTCTTGTCTTGTCATGTCGTGTGTTGTGTTGTTTTGTCTTGTCATGTCTTGTCTTGTCTTGTCGTGTCTTGTCTTGTCTTGTGATGGCATGTCGTGTGTTGTGTTGTTTTGTCTTGTCATGTCTTGTCATGCCTTGTCTTGTTTTGTCTTGTCTTGTTTTATGTTGTCATGTAATGTCATGTCGTGTGTTGTGTTGTTTTGTCTTGTCTTGTGTTGTTTTGTCGTGTCTTGTCTTGTCTTGTCTTGTCTTGTCTTGTCTTGTCTTGTCTTGTCTTGTCTTGTCTTGTCTTGTCTTGTCTTGTCTTGTCTTGTCTTGTCTTGTCTTGTCTTGTCTTGTCTTGTCTTGTCTTGTCTTGTCTTGTGATGTCATGTCATGTCGTGTGTTGTGTTGTCTTGTCTTTTCATGTCTTGTCTTGTCTTGTCTTGTCTTGTCTTGTCTTGTCTTGTCTTGTCTTGTCTTGTCTTGTCTTGTCTTGTTTTGTCTTGTCATGTCTTATCTTGTCTTGTCATGTCATGTCATGTCATGTGTTGTGTTGTTTTGTCTTGCCTTGTCTTGTCTTGTCTTGTCTTGTGTTGTCTTGTCTTGTCTTGTCTTGTCTTGTCTTGTCTTGTCTTGTCTTCTCTTGTCTTGTCTTGTCTTGTCTTGTCATGTCTTATATTGTCTTGTCCTGTCTTGTCTTGTCTTGTCTTGTCTTGTCTTGTCTTGTCTTGTCTTGTCTTGTCTTGTCTTGTCTTGTCTTGTCTTGTCTTGTCTTGTCTTGTCTTGTCTTGTCTTGTCTTGTCTTGTCTTGTCTTGTCTTGTCTTGTCTTGTCTTGTCTTGTCTTGTCTTGTCTTGTCTTGTCTTGTCTTGTCTTGTCTTGTCTTGTCTTGTCTTGTCTTGTCTTGTCTTGTCTTGTCTTGTCTTGTCTTGTCTTGTCTTGTCTTGTCTTGTCCTGTCTTGTCTTGTCTTGTCTTGTCTTGTCTTGTCTTGTCTTGTCTTGTCTTGTCTTGTCTTGTCTTGTCTTGTCTTGTCTTGTGATGTCATGTCATGTCGTGTGTTGTGTTGTTTTGTCTTGTCTTGTCTTGTCATGTCTTGTCTTGTCTTGTCTTGTCTTGTCTTGTCTTGTCTTGTCTTGTCTTGTCTTGTCTTGTCTTGTCTTGTCTTGTCTTGTCTTGTCTTGTCTTGTTTTGTCTTGTCATGTCTTATCTTGTCTTGTCATGTCATGTCATGTCATGTGTTGTGTTGTTTTGTCTTGCCTTGTCTTGTCTTGTCTTGTCTTGTCTTGTGTTGTCTTGTCTTGTCTTGTCTTGTCTTGTCTTGTCTTGTCTTGTCTTGTCTTGTCTTGTCTTGTCTTGTCTTGTCTTGTCTTGTCTTGTCTTGTCCTGTCTTGTCTTGTCTTGTCTTGTCTTGTCATGTCTTGTCATGTCTTGTCTTGTCTTGTCTTGCCTTGTCTAGTCTTGTCTTGTCTTGTCTTGTCTTGTCCTGTCCTGACGTGTGTTGTGTTGTTTTGTCTTGTCTTGTCTTGTCTTGTCTTGTGATGTCATGTCTTGTCGTGTGTTGTGTTGTTTTGTCTTGTCATGTCTTGTCTTGTCTTGTCTTGTCTTGTCTTGTCTTGTCTTGTCTTGTCTTGTGTTGTCTTGTCTTGTCTAGTCTTGTCTTGTCTTGTCTTGTCTTGTCCTGTCTTGTCCTGTCTTGTCATGTCTTGTCTTGTCTTGTCTTGCCTTGCCTTGTCTTGTCTCTTCTTGTCTTGTCCTGTCCTGACGTGTGTTGTGTTGTATTACTTGTCTTGTTTTGTCTTGTTTTGCTTTGTCTTGTCATGTCTTATCTTGTCTTGTCTTGTCTTGTGATGTCATGTCATGTCGTGTGTTGTGTTGTTTTGTCTTGTCATGTCTTGTCTTGTCTTGTCTTGTCCTGTCCTGTCTTGTCTTGTCATGTCATGTCGTGTGTTGTGTTGTTTTGTCTTGTCATGTCTTGTCTTGTCTTGTGATGTCATGTCATGTCGTGTGTTGTGTTGTTTTGTCTTGTCATGTCTTGTCTTGTCTTGTCTTGTCTTGTCTTGTCTTGTCTTGTCTTGTCATGTCTTGTCTTGTCTTGTCTTGTCTTGCCTTGCCTTGTCTTGTCTCTTCTTGTCTTGTCCTGTCCTGACGTGTGTTGTGTTGTATTACTTGTCTTGTTTTGTCTTGTTTTGCTTTGTCTTGTCATGTCTTATCTTATCTTGTCTTGTCTTGTGATGTCATGTCATGTCGTTTGTTGTGCTGTTTTGTCTTGTCATGTCTTGTCTTGTCTTGTCTTGTCTTGTCTTGTGATGTCATGTCATGTCGTGTGTTGTGTTGTTTTGTCTTGTCATGTCTTGTCTTGTCTTGTGATGTCATGTCATGTCGTGTGTTGTGTTGTTTTGTCTTGTCATGTCTTGTCTTGTCTTGTCTTGTTTTGTCTTGTCTTGTCTTGTCTTGTCTTGTCTAGTCTTGTCTTGTCTTGTCTTGTCTTGTCCTGTCTTGTCCTGTCTTGTCATGTCTTGTCTTGTCTTGTCTTGCCTTGCCTTGTCTTGTCTCTTCTTGTCTTGTCCTGTCCTGACGTGTGTTGTGTTGTATTACTTGTCTTGTTTTGTCTTGTTTTGCTTTGTCTTGTCATGTCTTATCTTGTCTTGTGATGTCATGTCATGTCGTGTGTTGTGTTGTTTTGTCTTGTCATGTCTTGTCTTGTCTTGTCTTGTCCTGTCCTGTCTTGTCTTGTCAT
Source organism: Zeugodacus cucurbitae (assembly GCF_028554725.1). Lineage (NCBI taxonomy): Eukaryota > Metazoa > Arthropoda > Insecta > Diptera > Tephritidae > Zeugodacus > Zeugodacus cucurbitae. Next base: position 20,528,306 of record NC_071672.1, on the reverse strand, counting down.
GTCATGTCGTGTGTTGTGTTGTTTTGTCTTGTCATGTCTTGTCTTGTTTTGTCTTGTCTTGTCTTGTTTTATGTTGTCATGTAATGTCATGTCGTGTGTTGTGTTGTTTTGTCTTGTCTTGTTTTGTCTTGTCTTGCTTTGTCTTGTCATGTCTTGTCTTGTCTTGTCTTGTCTTGTCTTGTCTTGTCTTTTCTTGTCTTGTCATGTCGTGTGTTGTGTTGTTTTGTCTTGTCATGTCTTGTCTTGTCTTGTCTTGTCTTGTCTTGTCTTGTCTTGTCTTGTCGTGTCTTGTCTTGTCTTGTGATGGCATGTCGTGTGTTGTGTTGTTTTGTCTTGTCATGTCTTGTCTTGTTTTGTCTTGTCTTGTCTTGTTTTATGTTGTCATGTAATGTCATGTCGTGTGTTGTGTTGTTTTGTCTTGTCTTGTGTTGTTTTGTCGTGTCTTGTCTTGTCTTGTCTTGTCTTTTCTTGTCTTGTCATGTCGTGTGTTGTGTTGTTTTGTCTTGTCATGTCTTGTCTTGTCTTGTCTTGTCGTGTCTTGTCTTGTCTTGTGATGGCATGTCGTGTGTTGTGTTGTTTTGTCTTGTCATGTCTTGTCTTGTCTTGTCTTGTCTTGTCTTGTCTTGTCTTGTCTTGTCTTGTCTTATCTTGTCTTGTCTTGTCTTGTCATGTCTTATCTTGTCTTGTCATGTCATGTCATGTCATGTGTTGTGTTGTTTTGTCTTGCCTTGTCTTGTCTTGTCTTGTCTTGTGTTGTCTTGTCTTGTCTTGTCTTGTCTTGTCTTGTCTTGTCTTGTCTTGTCTTGTCTTGTTTTGTCTTGTCATGTCTTATCTTGTCTTGTCATGTCATGTCATGTCATGTGTTGTGTTGTTTTGTCTTTCCTTGTCTTGTCTTGTCTTGTCTTGTCTTGTCTTGTCTTGTCTTGTCTTGTCTTGTCTTGTCTTGTCTTGTCTTGTCTTGTCTTGTCTTGTCTTGTCTTGTCTTGTCTTGTCTTGTCTTGTCTTGTCTTGTTTTGACTTGTCTTGTCTTGTTTTATGTTGTCATGTAATGTCATGTCGTGTGTTGTGTTGTTTTGTCTTGTCTTGTCTTCTCTTGTCTTGTCTTGTCTTGTCATGTCGTGTGTTGTGTTGTTTTGTCTTGTCATGTCTTATATTGTCTTGTCTTGTCTTGTCTTGTCTTGTCTTGTTTTTCTTGTTTTGTCTTGTCTTGTCTTGTCTTGTCTTGTCTTGTTTTGTCATGTAATGTCAAGTCGTGTGTTGTGTTGTTTTGTCTTGTCTTGTCTTGTCTTGTCGTGTCTTGTCTTGTCTTGTCTTGTCTTGTCTTCTCTTGTCTTGTCTTGTCTTGTCTTGTCTTGTCTTGTCTTGTCTTGTCTTCTCTTGTCATGTTGTGTGTTGTGTTGTTTTGTCTTATCATGTCTTATATTGTCTTGTCTTGTCTTGTGATGTCATGTCGTGTGTTGTGTTGTTTTGTCTTGTCATGTCTTGTCTTGTCTTGTCTTGTCTTGTCTTGTCTTGTCTTGTCTTGTCTTGTGATGTCATGTCATGTCGTGTGTTGTGATGTTTTGTCTTGTCATGTCTTGTCTTGTCTTGTCTTGTCTTGTCTTGTCCTGCCCTGTCTTGTCTTGTTTTGTCTTGTTATGTGTTATCTTGTCTTGTCTTGTCTTGTCTTGTCGTGTCTTGTCTTGTCTTGTGATGGCATGTCGTGTGTTGTGTTGTTTTGTCTTGTCATGTCTTGTCTTGTCTTGTCTTGTCTTGTCTTGTCTTGTGATGTCATGTCATGTCGTGTGTTGTGTTGTTTTGTCTTGTCTTGTCTTCTCTTGTCTTGTCTTGTGATGGCATGTCGTGTGTTGTGTTGTTTTGTCTTGTCATGTCTTGTCTTGTCTTGTCTTGTCTTGTCTTGTCTTGTCTTGTCTTGTCTTGCCTTGTTGTGTCTTGTCTTGTCTTGTGATGGCATGTCGTGTGTTGTGTTGTTTTGTCTTGTCATGTCTTGTCTTGTCTTGTCTTGTCTTGTCTTGTCTTGTGATGTCATGTCATGTCGTGTGTTGTGTTGTTTTGTCTTGTCTTGTCTTCTCTTGTCTTGTCTTGTGATGGCATGTCGTGTGTTGTGTTGTTTTGTCTTGTCATGTCTTGTCTTGTCTTGTCTTGTCTTGTCTTGTCTTGTCTTGTCTTGTCTTGTCTTGTCTTGTCTTGTCTTGTCTTGTCTTGTCTTGTCTTGTCTTGTCTTGTCTTGTCGTGTCTTGTCTTGTCTTGTGATGGCATGTCGTGTGTTGTGTTGTTTTGTCTTGTCATGTCTTGTCTTGTCTTGTCTTGTCTTGTCTTGTCTTGTCTTGTCTTGTCTTATCTTGTCTTGTCTTGTCTTGTCATGTCTTATCTTGTCTTGTCATGTCATGTCATGTCATGTGTTGTGTTGTTTTGTCTTGCCTTGTCTTGTCTTGTCTTGTCTTGTGTTGTCTTGTCTTGTCTTGTCTTGTCCTGTCTTGTCTTGTCTTGTCTTATCATGTCTTGTCTTGTCATTTCTTGCCTTGTCTTGTCTTGTCTTGTCTTGTCTTGTCCTGTCCTGACGTGTGTTGTGTTGTTTTGTCTTGTCTTGCTTTGTCTTGTCATGTCTTATCTTGTCTTGTCTTGTCTTGTCTTGTCTTGTCTTGTCTTGTCTTGTCTTGTCTTGTCTTGTCTTGTCTTGTCTAGTCTTGTCTTGTCTTGTCTTGTCTTGTCCTGTCTTGTCTTGTCTTGTCTTGTCTTGTCTTGTCTTGTCTTGTCTTGTCTTGTCTTGTCTTGTCTTGTCTTGTCTTGTCTTGTCTTGTCTCGCCTTGTCTTGTCTTGTCTTGTCTTGTCTTGTCCTGTCCTGACGTGTGTTGTGTTGTTTTGTCTTGTCTTGTTTTGTCTTGTCTTGCTTTGTCTTGTCATGTCTGTGGGAGTGGAACCTGTGGGTAAAAGGTCCACACGTAGTGGCTGTTACTTTTAATTACAACCCTGCAAAGTTTAACGAAGACACAACGACACATACGACCATTTTTAATAAAATAAGTATAGTTGACGAGTAGAGTGAGTCGGGTGAAGACAGCGGCATCAACCGCTAGCACGATAGTGAAGACAGCGGCATCAACCGCTATGACGATAGTGAAGACAGCGGCATCAACTGCTTGTACGATATAATAATCAACAAATAATGTGTGTAAATATTATTGAATATAAATGAACTTTAATCTACATGTAACTAAAAGTAAAAGTGTAATCTACAATAATGTGTGTAATGATTTTAAATAAATATAAATGAAACGCATAATCTACAAATGTGGGCTCAGCCGAGATGTGAACGTATGTGAGCGGTGTCGGAAATTCGAAAATTTGTTAAATTAAAACAGTTTTGTTAAATTAAAACTAAAATGTGTAAAAACTAAAACTAATACGTGTAAAATATCGTTATATACAAAGAAATTTGGAGAAAATGTGTATTATTCATACAAGTAGAATCTGGCAACAAACCACAGTTACAGTTGGCGTCGTAATTCAAATTTGTCAAAGGTCCAGAAAGTTCGAGAGAAGCAGAAAGAAGGAAAAGTGAGAAGGTGTGAAGCTGCAAAGATTGAAGTGACTGCGCCAATTAGAAAATGAGATGAAGGATAGACATATGAAGATGAGAGAGAATGTATCCGAGATGTGAACGTATGTGAGCGGTGTCGGAAATTCGAAAATTTGTTAAATTAAAACTGTTTTGTGTAAAAACTTAAACTAATACGTGTAAAAATATCGTTACATACAAGGAAATTTGGAGAAAATGTGTATTACATTAAAACTAAAATGTGCAAAAACTAAAAGTGATACATGCAAAAATCGTTCCAGACATGTTCAATCTTGCAACAAACGGCAGTTACAGTTGGCGTCGTAATTCAAATTTGTCAATTCAAAGGTCCAGAAAGTTCGAGAGAACGAGAGAAGCAGAAAGACGGAAAAGTGAGAAGGTGTGAAGCTGCAAAGATTCAAGTGACTGCGCCAATTAGAAAATGAGATGAAGGAAAGACATAGGAAGATGAGAGAGAATGTATGTATGTAATTTGGTAGCACTGAATTAAGAACAAATGGACAGAAGCCAAAATTGGAAACGAAACATGTGTTTGTATAAGTTGTTATAAGATTCCAATAATGGTAATGAAGTCCAATAAGAATTAGCTACATATGCATATATGCTGTAAAAACTTATGAATGTTAATGTTATTTTCTAATATATAATGTTATTTGCTACAACATTGTTATAAGATTCCAATAATGGTAATGAATTCCAAATAAGAATTAGCTACATTTGCATATGTGCTGTAAAAACTTATGAATGTTAATATTATTTTCTAATACATAATGTTATTTGCTACAACATTGTTATAAGATTCCAGTAATGAATTCCAAATAAGAATTAGCTACATTTGCGTATGTGCTGTAAAAACTTATGAATGTTAATATTATTTTCTCATACATAATGTTATTTGCTACAACATTGTTATAAGATTCCAGTAATGAATTCCAAATAAGAATTAGCTACATTTGCATATGTGCTGTAAAAACTTATGAATGTTAATATTATTTTCTAATACATAATGTTATTTTCTGATACATAGTATGTCCAGAGAACCAGTATAAATACTTTTAAAATTTTTACTTAAATTGAAATATTGTAACTTAAGCCTGAATTTGAAATCACTTAAGAATTTTTATTGATATAATATTGTTTATGAGATAAGTTGTATTTTAAGATTTTGTTTTTTGTAATCATAATCAACACACCAGGAAAAGACGATGGACGTACAAGATATTTTGAGTTTGACAGTGGTAGCTCTGAAGAACAAATTGAGGGAAGTTGGACTGAGTGTTCAAGGCAGGAAATGTGAATTAAGAGATAGGTTGCTCTTATATTTCGGACATGTGTTGGAGGATGAAGATGAAAGTGAAAGTGAAACACGTTCAGTGACAATGGTAGAGGCACCAACCTCTCACCAAGACAATGTAGTGTTTAATCCGCAGTTCACACTGAGGGATGTGGAAGGGAGTATTTCATTGTTTAGTGGTACGGATGAGCTAGGTGTTGATAAATGGTTAGAAGAATTTGAGGATAACGCGGTAACTTTAAATTGGAACAGTTTACAACGATTTGTGTTTGCAAAACAGCTTCTTAGAGGGGCTGCTAAATTGTTTGTACGTAGCCAGACGGGAATCAATAGTTTCAATTCGCTAAAATCGGCGTTGACAAGTGAGTTCGGTGTAAAACCAACATCACTAGATATTCATCGCATGTTACAAAATCGTCGTAAGAAAAATAACGAAAGTCTTCGTGAATACTTGTACAATTTGATAGAAATTGCCAAGCCAGTTGGTTTAGATGACGAAAGTCTCATTTTGTACTTTATTGGAGGAATTCCAGATTCAAAATTAAATAAAACAGTTTTATATCAGGCACGAACAATACAAGAGCTCAAAGAACAGTTAAGAGTATATGAGAGGGTACATGATTCTCGACAGCCTTCAAGCAAGGAGAAGTCATGGCAGGGGGTGGCAACACCGGTAGAACCAAGGGTTCAAAGGAAGTGTTTCAAGTGTGGAAGTGAATCTCATTTGGCCAATGGTTGTGATAAGAATGAGAGGGTACATGATTCTCGACAGCCTTCAAGCAAGGAGAAGTCATGGCATGGGGTGGCAACACCGGTGGAACCAAGGGTTCAAAGGAAGTGTTTCAAGTGTGGAAGTGAATCTCATTTGGCCAATGGTTGTGATAAGATTAGGCAGATCAAATGTTTCAAGTGTGGACAGATGGGCCATCGTAAAATTGAATGCGATCGTAGAAACGACGTGCATGTTAATACAGAATCAAGAGTATTTAGAGAAATCGTTTTATATTCCAAAAATTTCGACAAAAGTAGTTAAAGTTGTAAAAAATTGCGTTGAATGCATCATCATTAACACAAAGGCAGGCAAAAAAGAAGGTTTCCTCTCACCGATAGACAAAGAAGATAGACCATTACAAACTTATCATATAGATCATGTAGGACCACTAGAGGTTACTAATAAAAAATATCAACATTTATTAGTAGTAGTAGATGCTTTTTCAAAATTTGTGTGGCTTTATCCCACTAAAAGCACGGACGCGAATTCCGTAGTTGATAGATTAACAAAACAATCGGCAGTTTTCGGTAATCCTAAGAGAATAGTAACGGACAGAGGATCTGCTTTCACGTCGAACATTTTCCATAATTATTGTACAGAACAAAACATACAACATTTGACTATTTCCACAGGCGTTCCTCGGGGAAATGGTCAAGTGGAACGGATGCACCGTATATTGGTTCCAATGTTAGCTAAACTATGTCATGATAATCCTGCTTGTTGGTATAAATATGTTGAAAAAGTTCAAAGAATCATTAATAATACACCTCCAAGAAGTACTAAGTTGTCGCCATTCAAAATACTTACTGGTTTGGAAATGAGGCACAGTGAAGACATATAAATTAAAAGTTTACTTGAAGATTGCATAATGAAAGAATTAGGCGACGAACGCGATAACATTCGAAAACTAGCTCAAGAAAATATTTGTAAGATACAAGAAGAAAACAAACAAACATTTAATTCAAAGCGTAAAGCAGAAGTCATATATAAGGTAGGCGACTTAGTAGCTATAAAACGGACACAATATGGACCAAATTTAAAATTAAAACAAAAATATTTCGGACCGTACGAGGTAAAAGTGGTAAGGCCTCACGGCAGGTATGAAGTTCAAAAGGTGGGCGAAAACGAAGGGCCACGAAACACTGTCACGGTAGCAGAATACATGAAAGGGTGGATCAAGTCATTCGGGGCGAATGACGGTGCAGGACGGCCGATTGTGGGAGTGGAACTTGTGGGTAAAAGGTCCACACGTAGTGGCTGTTACTTTTAATTACAACCCTGCAAAGTTTAACGAAGACACAACGACACATACGACCATTTTTAATAAAATAAGTATAGTTGACGAGTAGAGTGAGTCGAGTGAAGACAGCGGCATCAACCGCTAGCACGATAGTGAAGACAGCGGCATCAACCGCTATGACGATAGTGAAGACAGCGGCATCAACTGCTTGTACGATATAATAATCGACAAATAATGTGTGTAATTATTATTGAATATAAATGAACTTTAATCTACATGTAACTAAAAGTAAAAGTGTAATCTACAATAATGTGTGTAATGATTTTAAATAAATATAAATGAAACGCATAATCTACATGTCTTATCTTGTCTTGTCTTGTCATGTCTTGTGATGTCATGTCATGTCGTGTGTTGTGTTGTTTTGTCTTGTCATGTCTTGTCTTGTTTTGTCTTGTCTTGTCTTGTTTTATGTTGTCATGTAATATCATGTCGTGTGTTGTGTTGTTTTGTCTTGTCTTGTTTTGTCTTGTCTTGCTTTGTCTTGTCATGTCTTATCTTGTCTTGTCTTGTCTTGTCTTGTGATGTCATGTCATGTCGTGTGTTGTGTTGTTTTGTTTTGTCATGTCTTGTTTTGTCTTGTCTTGTCATGTCGTGTGTTGTGTTGTTTTGTCTTGTCATGTCTTATATTGTCTTGTCTTGTCTTGTCTTGTCTTGTCTTGTCTTGTCTTGTCTTGTCTTGTCTTGTCTTGTCTTGTCTTGTCTTGTCTTGTCTTGTCTTGTCTTGTCTTGTCTTGTCTTGTCTTGTCTTGTCTTGTCTTGTCTTGTCTTGTCTTGTCTTGTCTTGTCTTGTCTTGTCTTGTCTTGTCTTGTCTTGTCTTGTCTTGTCTTGTCTTGTCTTGTGTTGTCTTGTCTTGTCTTGTCTTGTCTTGTCTTGTCTTGTCTTGTCTTGTCTTGTCTTGTCTTGTCTTGTCTTGTCTTGTCTTGTCTTGTCTTGTCTTGTCTTGTCTTGTCTTGTCTTGTCTTGTCTTGTCTTGTCTTGTCTTGTCTTGTCTTGTCTTGTCTTGTCTTGTCTTGTCTTGTCTTGTCTTGTCTTGTCTTGTCTTGTCTTGTCTTGTCTTGTCTTGTCTTGTCTTGTCTTGTCTTGTCTTGTTTTTCTTGTTTTGTCTTGTTTTGTCTTGTCTTGTTTTGTCATGTAATGTCATGTCGTGTGTTGTGTTGTTTTGTCTTGTCTTGTCATGTCGTGTGTTGTGTTGTTTTGTCTTGTCATGTCTTATATTGTCTTGTCTTGTCTTGTCTTGTCTTGTCTTGTCTTGTCTTGTTTTGTCTTGTCTTGTCTTGTCTTGTTTTGTCATGTAATGTCATGTCGTGTGTTGTGTTGTTTTGTCTTGTCTTGTGTTGTTTTGTCGTGTCTTGTCTTGTCTTGTCTTGTCTTGTCATGTCGTGTGTTGTGTTGGTTTGTCTTGTCATGTCTTAAATTGTCTTGTCTTGTCTTGTCTTGTCTTGTCTTGTGATGTCATGTCGTGTGTTGTGTTGTTTTGTCTTGTCTTGTCTTGTCTTGTCTTGCCTTGTCTTGCCTTGTCTTGTCTTGTCTTGTCTTGTTTTGTCTTGTCATGCCTTGTCATGCCTTGTCTTGTCTTGTCTTGTCTTGTCTTGTCTTGTCTTGTCTTGTCTTGTCTTGTCTTGTCTTGTCTTGTCTTGTCTTGTCTTGTCTTGTCTTGTCTTGTCTTGTCTTGTCTTGTCTTGTCTTGTCTTGTCTTGTCTTGTCTTGTCTTGTCTTGTCTTGTCTTGTCTTGTCTTGTCTTGTCTTGTCTTGTCATGTCGTGTGTTGTGTTGTTTTGTCTTGTTTTGTCTTGTCATGTCTTGTCTTGTCTTGTCTTGTCTTGTCTTGTCTTGTGATGTCATGTCATGTCGTGTGTTGTGTTGTTTTGTCTTGTCATGTCTTGTCTTGTCTTGTCTTGTCTTGTCTTGTCTTGTCTTGTCTTGTCTTGTCTAGTCTTGTCTTGTCTTGTCTTGTCTTGTCCTGTCTTGTCCTGTCTTGTCATGTCTTGTCTTGTCTTGTCTTGTCTTGTCTTGTCTTGTCTTGTCTTGTCTTGTCTTGTCTTGTCTTGTCTTGTCTTGTCTTGTCTTGTCATGTCTTGTCTTGTCTTGTCTTGTCTTGTCTTGTATTGTCTTGTTTTGTCTTGTCTTGGCTTGCCTTGTCTTGTCTTGTCATGTCATGTCATGTCATGTCATGTCGTGTGTTGTGTTGTGTTGTTTTGTCTTGTCTTATTTTGTCTTGTCATGTCTTATCTTGTCTTGTCTTGTCTTGTCTTGTCTTATCTGGTCTTGTCTTGTCCTGTCCTGTCTTGTCTTGTCTTGTCTTGTCTTGTCTTGTCTTGTCATGTCGTGTGTTGTGTTGTTTTGTCTTGTCATGTCTTATATTGTCTTGTCTTGTCTTGTCTTGTCTTGTCTTGTCTTATCTTGTCTTGTCTTGTCTTGTCTTGTCTTGTCTTGTCTTGTCTTGTCTTGTCTTGTCTTGTCTTGTCTTGTCTTGTCTTGTCTTGTCTTGTCTTGTCTTGTCTTGTCTTGTCTTGTCTTGTCTTGTCTTGTCTTGTCTTGTCTTGTCTTGTCTTGTCTTGTCTTGTCTTGTCTTGTCTTGTCTTGTCTTGTCTTGTCTTGTCTTGTCTTGTCTTGTCTTGTCTTGTCTTGTCTTGTCTTGTCTTGTCTTGTCTTGTCTTGTCTTGTCTTGTCTTGTCTTGTCTTGTCTTGTCTTGTCTTGTCTTGTCTTGTCTTGTCTTGTCTTGTCTTGTCTTGTCTTGTCTTGTCTTGTCTTGTCTTGTCTTGTCTTGTCTTGTCTTGTCTTGTCTTGTCTTGTCTTGTCTTGTCTTGTCTTGTCTTGTCTTGTCTTGTCTTGTCTTGTCTTGTCTTGTCTTGTCTTGTCTTGTCTTGTCTTGTCTTGTCTTGTCTTGTCTTGTCTTGTCTTGTCTTGTCTTGTCTTGTCTTGTCTTGTCTTGTCTTGTCTTGTCTTGTCTTGTCTTGTCTTGTCTTGTCTTGTCTTGTCTTGTCTTGTCTTGTCTTGTCTTGTCTTGTCTTGTCTTGTCTTGTCTTGTCTTGTCTTGTCTTGTCTTGTCTTGTCTTGTCTTGTCTTGTCTTGTCTTGTCTTGTCTTGTCTTGTCTTGTCTTGTCTTGTCTTGTCTTGTCTTGTCTTGTCTTGTCTTGTCTTGTCTTGTCTTGTCTTGTCTTGTCTTGTCATGTCATGTCGTGTGTTGTGTTGTTTTGTCTTGTCTTGTTTTGTCTTGTCATGTCTTGTCTTGTCTTGTCTTGTCTTGTCTTGTCTTGTATTGTCTTGTCTTGTTTTGTCTTGTCTTGTCTTGTCTTGTCATGTCATGTCATGTCATGTCGTGTGTTGTGTTGTTTTGTCTTGTCTTATTTTGTCTTGTCATGTCTTATCTTGTCTTGTCTTGTCTTGCCTTGTCTTGTCTTAGCTGGTCTTGTCTTGTCTTGTCTTGTCTTGTCTTGTCTTGTCTTGTCATGTCGTGTGTTGTGTTGTTTTGTCTTGTCATGTCTTATATTGTCTTGTCTTGTCTTGTCATGTCATGTCGTGTGTTGTGTTGTTTTGTCTTGTCTTGTTTTGTCTTGTCATGTCTTGTCTTGTCTTGTCTTGTCTTGTCTTGTCTTGTATTGTCTTGTCTTGTTTTGTCTTGTCTTGTCTTGTCTTGTCTTGTCTTGTCTTGTATTGTCTTGTCTTGTTTTGTCTTGTCTTGTCTTGTCTTGTCATGTCATGTCATGTCATGTCGTGTGTTGTGTTGTTTTGTCTTGTCTTATTTTGTCTTGTCATGTCTTATCTTGTCTTGTCTTGTCTTGTCTTGTCTTGTCTTGTCTTGTCTTAGCTGGTCTTGTCTTGTCTTGTCTTGTCTTGTCTTGTCTTGTCTTGTCTTGTCTTGTCTTGTCTTGTCTTGTCTTGTCTTGTCATGTCGTGTGTTGTGTTGTTTTGTCTTGTCATGTCTTATATTGTCTTGTCTTGTCTTGTCTTGTCTTGTCTTGTCTTGTCTTGTCTTGTCTTGTCTTGTCTTGTCATGTCTTGTCTTGTCTTGTCTTGTCTTGTCTTGTCTTGTCTTGTCTTGTCTTGTCTTGTCTTGTCTTGTCTTGTCTTGTCTTGTGTTGTTTTGTCTTGTCTTGTTTTGTCTTGTCTTGTTTTGTCTTGTTTTGTTTTGTCTTATCTTGTCTTGTCTTGTGATGTCATGTCATGTCGTGTGCTGTGTTGTTTTGTCTTGTCATGTCTTGTCTTGTTTTGTCTTGTCTTGTCATGTTGTCATGTAATGTCATGTCGTGTGTTGTGTTGTTTTGTCTTGTCTTGTCTTGTCTTGTCTTGTCTTGTATTGTCTTGTCTTGTTTTGTCTTGTCTTGTCTTGTCTTGTCATGTCATGTCATGTCATGTCGTGTGTTGTGTTGTTTTGTCTTGTCTTATTTTGTCTTGTCATGTCTTATCTTGTCTTGTCTTGTCTTGTCTTGCCTTGTCTTGTCTTAGCTGGTCTTGTCTTGTCTTGTCTTGTCTTGTCTTGTCTTGTCTTGTCTTGTCATGTCGTGTGTTGTGTTGTTTTGTCTTGTCATGTCTTATATTGTCTTGTCTTGTCTTGTCATGTCATGTCGTGTGTTGTGTTGTTTTGTCTTGTCTTGTTTTGTCTTGTCATGTCTTGTCTTGTCTTGTCTTGTCTTGTCTTGTATTGTCTTGTCTTGTTTTGTCTTGTCTTGTCTTGTCTTGTCTTGTCTTGTCTTGTCTTGTCTTGTCTTGTCTTGTCTTGTCTTGTCTTGTCTTGTCTTGTCTTGTCTTGTCTTGTCTTGTCTTGTCTTGTCTTGTCTTGTCTTGTCTTATCTTGTCTTGTCTTGTGATGTCATGTCATGTCGTGTGCTGTGTTGTTTTGTCTTGTCATGTCTTGTCTTGTTTTGTCTTGTCTTGTCTTGTCATGTCATGTCGTGTGTTGTGTTGTTTTGTCTTGTCTTGTTTTGTCTTGTCATGTCTTGTCTTGTCTTGTCTTGTCATGTCATGTCGTGTGTTGTGTTGTTTTGTCTTGTCTTGTTTTGTCTTGTCATGTCTTGTCTTGTCTTGTCTTGTCTTGTCTTGTCTTGTATTGTCTTGTCTTGTTTTGTCTTGTCTTGTCTTGTCTTGTCTTGTCTTGTCTTGTCTTGTCTTGTCTTGTCTTGTCTTGTCTTGTCTTGTCTTGTCTTGTCTTGTCTTGTCTTGTCTTGTCTTGTCTTGTCTTGTCTTGTCTTGTCTTGTCTTGTCTTGTCTTGTCTTGTCTTGTCTTGTCTTGTCTTGTCTTGTCTTGTCTTGTCTTGTCTTGTCTTGTCTTGTCTTGTCTTGTCTTGTCTTGTCTTGTCTTGTCTTGTCTTGTCTTGTCTTGTCTTGTCTTGTCTTGTCTTGTCTTGTCTTGTCTTGTCTTGTCTTGTCTTGTCTTGTCTTGTCTTGTGTTGTTTTGTCTTGTCTTGTTTTGTCTTGTCTTGTTTTGTCTTGTTTTGTTTTGTCTTATCTTGTCTTGTCTTGTGATGTCATGTCATGTCGTGTGCTGTGTTGTTTTGTCTTGTCTTGTCATGTCGTGTGTTGTCTTGTCTTGTTTTGTCTTGTCTTGTCTTATTTTGTCTTGTCATGTCTTATCTTGTCTTGTCTTGTCTTGTCTTGTCTTGTCTTGTCTTGTCTTGTCTTGTCTTAGCTGGTCTTGTCTTGTCTTGTCTTGTCTTGTCTTGTCTTGTCTTGTGTTGTCTTGTCTTGTCTTGTCTTGTCTTGTCTTGTCATGTCGTGTGTTGTGTTGTTTTGTCTTGTCATGTCTTATATTGTCTTGTCTTGTCTTGTCTTGTCTTGTCTTGTCTTGTCTTGTCTTGTCTTGTCTTGTCATGTCTTGTCTTGTCTTGTCTTGTCTTGTCTTGTCTTGTCTTGTCTTGTCTTGTCTTGTCTTGTCTTGTCTTGTCTTGTCTTGTCTTGTCTTGTCTTGTCTTGTCTTGTCTTGTCTTGTCTTGTCTTGTCTTGTCTTGTCTTGTCTTGTCTTGTCTTGTCTTGTCTTGTCTTCTCTTGTCTTGTCTTGTCTTGTCTTGTCTTGTCTTGTCTTGTCTTGTCTTGTCCTGCCCTGTCTTGTCTTGTTTTGTCTTGTCATGTCTTATCTTGTCTTGTCTTGTCTTGTCTTGTCTTGTCTTGTCTTGTCTTGTCTTGTCTTGTCTTGCCTTGTCTTGTCTTGTCTTGTCTTGTCGTGTCATGTCTTGTCTTGTCTTGTCTTGTCTTGTCTTGTCTTGTCTTGTCTTGTCCTGTCCTGTCGTGTGTTGTGTTGTTTTGTCTTGTCTTGTCATGTCGTGTGTTGTCTTGTCTTGTTTTGTCTTGTCATGTCTTATATTGTCTTGTCTTGTCTTGTCATGTCATGTCGTGTGTTGTGTTGTTTTGTCTTGTCTTGTTTTGTCTTGTCATGTCTTGTCTTGTCTTGTCTTGTCTTGTCTTGTCTTGTATTGTCTTGTCTTGTTTTGTCTTGTCTTGTCTTGTCTTGTCATGTCATGTCATGTCATGTCGTGTGTTGTGTTGTTTTGTCTTGTCTTATTTTGTCTTGTCATGTCTTATCTTGTCTTGTCTTGTCTTGTCTTGTCTTGTCTTGTCTTAGCTGGTCTTGTCTTGTCTTGTCTTGTCTTGTCTTGTCTTGTCTTGTCTTGTCTTGTCTTGTCTTGTCTTGTCTTGTCTTGTCTTGTCTTGTCTTGTCTTGTCTTGTCTTGTCTTGTCTTGTCTTGTCTTGTCTTGTCTTGTCATGTCATGTCGTGTGTTGTGTTGTTTTGTCTTGTCTTGTTTTGTCTTGTCATGTCTTGTCTTGTCTTGTCTTGTCTTGTCTTGTCTTGTCATGTCATGTCGTGTGTTGTGTTGTTTTGTCTTGTCTTGTTTTGTCTTGTCATGTCTTGTCTTGTCTTGTCTTGTCTTGTCTTGTCTTGTATTGTCTTGTCTTGTTTTGTCTTGTCTTGTCTTGTCTTGTCTTGTCTTGTCTTGTCTTGTCTTGTCTTGTCTTGTCTTGTCTTGTCTTGTCTTGTCTTGTCTTGTCTTGTCTTGTCTTGTCTTGTCTTGTCTTGTCTTGTCTTGTCTTGTCTTGTCTTGTCTTGTCTTGTCTTGTCTTGTCTTGTCTTGTCTTGTCTTGTCTTGTCTTGTCTTGTCTTGTCTTGTCTTGTCTTGTCTTGTCTTGTCTTGTCTTGTCTTGTCTTGTCTTGTCTTGTCTTGTCTTGTCTTGTCTTGTCTTGTCTTGTCTTGTCTTGTCTTGTCTTGTCTTGTCTTGTCTTGTCTTGTCTTGTCTTGTCTTGTCTTGTCTTGTCTTGTCTTGTCTTGTCTTGTCTTGTCTTGTCTTGTCTTGTCTTGTGTTGTTTTGTCTTGTCTTGTTTTGTCTTGTCTTGTTTTGTCTTGTTTTGTTTTGTCTTATCTTGTCTTGTCTTGTGATGTCATGTCATGTCGTGTGCTGTGTTGTTTTGTCTTGTCTTGTCATGTCGTGTGTTGTCTTGTCTTGTTTTGTCTTGTCTTGTCTTATTTTGTCTTGTCATGTCTTATCTTGTCTTGTCTTGTCTTGTCTTGTCTTGTCTTGTCTTGTCTTGTCTTGTCTTAGCTGGTCTTGTCTTGTCTTGTCTTGTCTTGTCTTGTGTTGTCTTGTCTTGTCTTGTCTTGTCTTGTCTTGTCATGTCGTGTGTTGTGTTGTTTTGTCTTGTCATGTCTTATATTGTCTTGTCTTGTCTTGTCTTGTCTTGTCTTGTCTTGTCTTGTCTTGTCTTGTCTTGTCTTGTCATGTCTTGTCTTGTCTTGTCTTGTCTTGTCTTGTCTTGTCTTGTCTTGTCTTGTCTTGTCTTGTCTTGTCTTGTCTTGTCTTGTCTTGTCTTGTCTTGTCTTGTCTTGTCTTGTCTTGTCTTGTCTTGTCTTGTCTTGTCTTGTCTTGTCTTGTCTTGTCTTGTCTTGTCTTCTCTTGTCTTGTCTTGTCTTGTCTTGTCTTGTCTTGTCTTGTCTTGTCTTGTCCTGCCCTGTCTTGTCTTGTTTTGTCTTGTCATGTCTTATCTTGTCTTGTCTTGTCTTGTCTTGTCTTGTCTTGTCTTGTCTTGTCTTGTCTTGTCTTGCCTTGTCTTGTCTTGTCTTGTCTTGTCGTGTCATGTCTTGTCTTGTCTTGTCTTGTCTTGTCTTGTCTTGTCTTGTCTTGTCCTGTCCTGTCGTGTGTTGTGTTGTTTTGTCTTGTCTTGTCATGTCGTGTGTTGTCTTGTCTTGTTTTGTCTTGTCATGTCTTATATTGTCTTGTCTTGTCTTGTCATGTCATGTCGTGTGTTGTGTTGTTTTGTCTTGTCTTGTTTTGTCTTGTCATGTCTTGTCTTGTCTTGTCTTGTCTTGTCTTGTCTTGTATTGTCTTGTCTTGTTTTGTCTTGTCTTGTCTTGTCTTGTCATGTCATGTCATGTCATGTCGTGTGTTGTGTTGTTTTGTCTTGTCTTATTTTGTCTTGTCATGTCTTATCTTGTCTTGTCTTGTCTTGTCTTGTCTTGTCTTGTCTTAGCTGGTCTTGTCTTGTCTTGTCTTGTCTTGTCTTGTCTTGTCTTGTCTTGTCATGTCGTGTGTTGTGTTGTTTTGTCTTGTCATGTCTTATATTGTCTTGTCTTGTCTTGTCTTGTCTTGTCTTGTCTTGTCTTGTCTTGTCTTGTCTTGTCTTGTCTTGTCTTGTCATGTCTTGTCTTGTCTTGTCTTGTCTTGTCTTGTCTTGTCTTGTCTTGTCTTGTCTTGTCGTGTCTTGTCTTGTCTTGTCTTGTCTTGTCTTGTCTTGTCTTGTCTTGTCTTGTCTTGTCTTGTCTTGTCTTGTCTTGTCTTGTCTTGTCTTGTCTTGTCTTGTCTTGTCTTGTCTTGTCTTGTCTTGTCTTGTCTTGTCTTGTCTTGTCTTGTCTTGTCTTGTCTTGTCTTGTCTTGTCTTGTCTTGTCTTGTCTTGTCTTGTCTTGTCTTGTCTTGTCTTGTCTTGTCTTGTCTTGTCTTGTCTTGTCTTGTCTTGTCTTGTCTTGTCTTGTCTTGTCTTGTCTTGTCTTGTCTTGTCTTGTCTTGTCTTGTCTTGTCTTGTCTTGTGTTGTTTTGTCTTGTCTTGTTTTGTCTTGTCTTGTTTTGTCTTGTTTTGTTTTGTCTTATCTTGTCTTGTCTTGTGATGTCATGTCATGTCGTGTGCTGTGTTGTTTTGTCTTGTCATGTCTTGTCTTGTCTTGTTTTGTCTTGTCTTGTCATGTTGTCATGTAATGTCATGTCGTGTGTTGTGTTGTTTTGTCTTGTCTTGTCTTGTCATGTCGTGTGTTGTGTTGTTTTGTCTTGTCTTGTCTTGTCTTGTCTTGTCTTGTCTTGTCTTGTCTTGTCTTGTCTTGTCTTGTCTTGTCTTGTCTTGTCTTGTCTTGTCTTGTCTTGTCTTGTCTTGTCTTGTCTTGTCTTGTCTTGTCTTGTCTTGTCTTGTCTTGTCTTGTCTTGTCTTGTCTTGTCTTGTCTTGTCTTCTCTTGTCTTGTCTTGTCTTGTCTTGTCTTGTCTTATATTGTCTTGTCTTGTCTTGTCTTGTCTTGTCTTGTCTTGTCTTGTCTTGTCTTGTCTTGTCTTGTCTTGTCTTGTCTTGTCTTGTCTTGTCTTGTCTTGTCTTGTCTTGTCTTGTCTTGTCTTGTCTTGTCTTGTCTTGTCTTGTCTTGTCTTGTCTTGTCTTGTCTTGTCTTGTCTTGTCTTGTCTTGTCTTGTCTTGTCTTGTCTTGTCTTGTCTTGTCTTGTCTTGTCTTGTCTTGTCTTGTCTTGTCTTGTCTTGTCTTGTCTTGTCTTGTCTTGTCTTGTCTTGTCTTGTCTTGTCTTGTCTTGTCTTGTCTTGTCTTGTCTTGTCTTGTCTTGTCTTGTCTTGTCTTGTCTTGTCTTGTCTTGTCTTGTCTTGTCTTGTCTTGTCTTGTCTTGTCTTGTCTTGTCTTGTCTTGTCTTGTCTTGTCTTGTCTTGTCTTGTCTTGTCTTGTCTTGTCTTGTCTTGTCTTGTCTTGTCTTGTCTTGTCTTGTCTTGTCTTGTCTTGTCTTGTCTTGTCTTGTCTTGTCTTGTCTTGTCTTGTCTTGTCTTGTCTTGTCTTGTCTTGTCTTGTCTTGTCTTGTCTTGTCTTGTCTTGTCTTGTCTTGTCTTGTCTTGTCTTGTCTTGTCTTGTCTTCACTTGTCTTGTCTTGTCTTGTCTTGTCTTGTCTTGTCTTGTCTTGTCTTGTCTTGTCTTGTCTTGTCTTGTCTTGTCTTGTCTTGTCTTGTCTTGTCTTGTCTTGTCTTGTCTTGTCTTGTCTTGTCTTGTCTTGTCTTGTCTTGTCTTCTCTTGTCTTGTCTTGTCTTGTCTTGTCTTGTCTTGTCTTGTCTTGTCTTGTCTTGTCTTGTGATGTCATGTCATGTCGTGTGTTGTGTTGTTTTGTCTTGTCTTGTTTTGTCTTGTCATGCCTTGTCTTGTCTTGTCTTGTCTTGTCTTGTCTTGTCTTGTCTTGTATTGTCTTGTCTTGTCTTGTCTTGTCTTGTCTTGTCTTGTCTTGTCTTGTCTTGTCTTGTCTTGTCTTGTCTTGTCTTGCCTTGTCTTGTCTTGTCTTGTCTTGTCTTATATTGTGTTGTCTTGTCTTGTCTTGTCTTGTCTTGTCTTGTCTTGTCTTGTCTTGTCTTGTCTTGTCTTGTCTTGTCTTGTCTTGTCTTCTCTTGTCTTGTCTTGTCTTGTCTTGTCTTGTCTTGTCTTGCCTTGTCTTGTCTTGTCTTGTCTTGTCTTGTCTTGTCTTGTCTTGTCTTGTCTTGTCTTGTCTTATCTGGTCTTGTCTTGTCTTGTCTTGTCTTGTCTTGTCTTGTCTTGTCTTGTCTTGTCTTGTCTTGTCTTGTCTTATCTTGTCTTGTCTTGTCTTGTCTTGTCTTGTGTTGTTTTGTCTTGTCTTGTTTTGTCTTGTCTTGTTTTGTCTTGTTTTGTTTTGTCTTATCTTGTCTTGTCTTGTGATGTCATGTCATGTCGTGTGCTGTGTTGTTTTGTCTTGTCATGTCTTGTCTTGTTTTGTCTTGTCTTGCCTTGTCTTGTCTTGTCTTGTCTTGTCTTGTCTCGTCTTGTCTCGTCTTGTCTTGTCTTGTCTTGTCTTGTCTTGTCTTGTCTTGTCTTGTCTTGTCTTGTCTTGTCTTGTCTTGTCTTGTCTTGTCTTGTCTTGTCTTGTCTTGTCTTGTCTTGTCTTGTCTT
The DNA here is from genome assembly GCF_028554725.1 of Zeugodacus cucurbitae. NCBI lineage: Eukaryota > Metazoa > Arthropoda > Insecta > Diptera > Tephritidae > Zeugodacus > Zeugodacus cucurbitae. The sequence continues at coordinate 20,510,227 of NC_071672.1, read as the reverse complement.
GTCTTGTCTTGTCTTGTCTTGTCTTGTCTTGTCTTGTCTTGTCTTGTCTTGTCTTGTCTTGTCTTGTCTTGTCTTGTCTTGTCTTGTCTTGTCGTGTGTTGTGTTGTTTTGTCTTGTCTTGTTTTGTCTTGTCATGCCTTGTCTTGTCTTGTCTTGTCTTGTCTTGTCTTGTCTTGTCTTGTCTTGTCTTGTCTTGTCTTGTCTTGTCTTGTCTTGTCTTGTCTTGTCTTGTCTTGTCTTGTCTTGTCTTGTCTTGTCTTGTCTTGTCTTGTCTTGTCATGTCGTGTGTTGTGTTGTTTTGTCTTGTCATGTCTTATATTGTCTTGTCTTGTCTTGTCTTGTCTTGTCTTGTCTTGTCATGTCTTGTCTTGTCTTGTCTTGTCTTGTCTTGTCATGTCTTGTCTTGTCTTGTTTTGTCTTGTCTTGTCTTGTCTTGTCTTGTCTTGTCTTGTCTTGTCTTGTCTTGTCTTCTCTTGTCTTGTCTTGTCTTGTCTTGTCTTGTCTTGTGATGTCATGTCATGTCGTGTGTTGTGTTGTTTTGTCTTGTCATGTCTTGTCTTGTCTTGTCTTGTCTTGTCTTGTCTTGTCTTGTCTTGTCTTGTCTTGTCTTGTCTTGTCTTGCCTTGTCTTGTCTTGTCTTGCCTTGTCTTGTCTTGTCTTGTCTTGTCTCGTCTTGTCTTGTCTTGTCTTGTCTTGTCTTGTCTTGTCTTGTCTTGTCTTGTCTTGTCTTGTCTTGTCTTGTCTTATCTGGTCTTGTCTTGTCTTGTCTTGTCTTGTCTTGTCTTGTCTTGTCTTGTCTTGTCTTGTCTTGTCTTGTCTTGTCTTGTCTTGTCTTGTCTTGTCTTGTCTTGTCTTGTCTTGTCTTGTCTTGTCTTGTGTTGTTTTGTCTTGTCTTGTTTTGTCTTGTCTTGTTTTGTCTTGTTTTGTTTTGTCTTATCTTGTCTTGTCTTGTGATGTCATGTCATGTCGTGTGCTGTGTTGTTTTGTCTTGTTATGTCTTGTCTTGTTTTGTCTTGTCTTGTCATGTTGTCATGTAATGTCATGTCGTGTGTTGTGTTGTTTTGTCTTGTCTTGTCTTGTATTGTCTTGTCTTGTCTTGTCTTGTCTTGTCTTGTCTTGTCTTGTCTTGTCTTGTCTTGTCTTGTCTTGTCTTGTCTTGTCTTGTCTTGTCTTGTCTTGTCTTGTCTTGTCTTGTCTTGTCTTGTCTTGTCTTGTCTTGTCTTGTCTTGTCTTGTCTTGTCATGTCTTGTCTTGTTTTGTCTTGTCTTGTCATGTTGTCATGTAATGTCATGTCGTGTGTTGTGTTGTTTTGTCTTGTCTTGTCTTGTATTGTCTTGTCTTGTCTTGTCTTGTCTTGTCTTGTCTTGTCTTGTCTTGTCTTGTCTTGTCTTGTCTTGTCTTGTCTTGTCTTGTCTTGTCTTGTCTTGTCTTGTCTTGTCTTGTCTTGTCTTGTCTTGTCTTGTCTTGTCTTGTCTTGTCTTGTCTTGTCTTGTCTTGTCTTGTCTTGTCTTGTCTTGTCTTGTCTTGTCTTGTCTTGTCTTGTCTTGTCTTGTCTTGTCTTGTCTTGTCTTGTCTTGTCTTGTCTTGTCTTGTCTTGTCTTGTCTTGTCTTGTCTTCTCTTGTCTTGTCTTGTCTTGTCTTGTCTTGTCTTGTCTTGTCTTGTCTTGTCTTGTCTTGTCTTGTGATGTCATGTCATGTCGTGTTTTGTGTTGTTTTGTCTTGTCTTGTTTTGTCTTGTCATGCCTTGTCTTGTCTTGTCTTGTCTTGTCTTGTCTTGTCTTGTCTTGTATTGTCTTGTCTTGTCTTGTCTTGTCTTGTCTTGTCTTGTCTTGTCTTGTCTTGTCTTGTCTTGTCTTGTCTTGTCTTGTCTTGCCTTGTCTTGTCTTGTCTTGTCTTGTCTTATATTGTCTTGTCTTGTCTTGTCTTGTCTTGTCTTGTCTTGTCTTGTCTTGTCTTGTCTTGTCTTGTCTTGTCTTGTCTTGTCTTGTCTTGTCTTGTCTTGTCTTGTCTTGTCTTGTCTTGTGATGTCATGTCATGTCGTGTGTTGTGTTGTTTTGTCTTGTCATGTCTTGTCTTGTCTTGTCTTGTCTTGTCTTGTCTTGTCTTGTCTTGTCTTGTCTTGTCTTGTCTTGTCTTGCCTTGTCTTGTCTTGTCTTGCCTTGTCTTGTCTTGTCTTGTCTTGTCTCGTCTTGTCTTGTCTTGTCTTGTCTTGTCTTGTCTTGTCTTGTCTTGTCTTGTCTTGTCTTGTCTTGTCTTGTCTTGTCTTGTCTTATCTGGTCTTGTCTTGTCTTGTCTTGTCTTGTCTTGTCTTGTCTTGTCTTGTCTTGTCTTGTCTTGTCTTGTCTTGTCTTGTCTTGTCTTGTCTTGTCTTGTCTTGTCTTGTCTTGTCTTGTCTTGTGTTGTTTTGTCTTGTCTTGTTTTGTCTTGTCTTGTTTTGTCTTGTTTTGTCTTGTTTTGTTTTGTCTTATCTTGTCTTGTCTTGTGATGTCATGTCATGTCGTGTGCTGTGTTGTTTTGTCTTGTTATGTCTTGTCTTGTTTTGTCTTGTCTTGTCATGTTGTCATGTAATGTCATGTCGTGTGTTGTGTTGTTTTGTCTTGTCTTGTCTTGTATTGTCTTGTCTTGTCTTGTCTTGTCTTGTCTTGTCTTGTCTTGTCTTGTCTTGTCTTGTCTTGTCTTGTCTTGTCTTGTCTTGTCTTGTCTTGTCTTGTCTTGTCTTGTCTTGTCTTGTCTTGTCTTGTCTTGTCTTGTCTTGTCTTGTCATGTCTTGTCTTGTTTTGTCTTGTCTTGTCATGTTGTCATGTAATGTCATGTCGTGTGTTGTGTTGTTTTGTCTTGTCTTGTCTTGTATTGTCTTGTCTTGTCTTGTCTTGTCTTGTCTTGTCTTGTCTTGTCTTGTCTTGTCTTGTCTTGTCTTGTCTTGTCTTGTCTTGTCTTGTCTTGTCTTGTCTTGTCTTGTCTTGTCTTGTCTTGTCTTGTCTTGTCTTGTCTTGTCTTGTCTTGTCTTGTCTTGTCTTGTCTTGTCTTGTCTTGTCTTGTCTTGTCTTGTCTTGTCTTGTCTTGTCTTGTCTTGTCTTGTCTTGTCTTGTCTTGTCTTGTCTTGTCTTCTCTTGTCTTGTCTTGTCTTGTCTTGTCTTGTCTTGTCTTGTCTTGTCTTGTCTTGTCTTGTCTTGTCTTGTGATGTCATGTCATGTCGTGTGTTGTGTTGTTTTGTCTTGTCTTGTTTTGTCTTGTCATGCCTTGTCTTGTCTTGTCTTGTCTTGTCTTGTCTTGTCTTGTATTGTCTTGTCTTGTCTTGTCTTGTCTTGTCTTGTCTTGTCTTGTCTTGTCTTGTCTTGTCTTGTCTTGTCTTGTCTTGTCTTGCCTTGTCTTGTCTTGTCTTGTCTTGTCTTATATTGTCTTGTCTTGTCTTGTCTTGTCTTGTCTTGTCTTGTCTTGTCTTGTCTTGTCTTGTCTTGTCTTGTCTTGTCTTGTCTTGTCTTGTCTTGTCTTGTCTTGTCTTGTCTTGTCTTGTCTTGTCTTGTCTTGTCTTGTCTTGTCTTGTCTTGTCTTGTCTTGTCTTGTCTTGTCTTGTCTTGTCTTGTCTTGTCTTGTCTTGTCTTGTCTTGTCTTGTCTTGTCTTGTCTTGTCTTGTCTTGTCTTGTCTTGTCTTGTCTTGTCTTGTCTTGTCTTCTCTTGTCTTGTCTTGTCTTGTCTTGTCTTGTCTTGTCTTGCCTTGTCTTGTCTTGTCTTGTCTTGTCTTGTCTTGTCTTGTCTTGTCTTGTCTTGTCTTGTCTTATCTGGTCTTGTCTTGTCTTGTCTTGTCTTGTCTTGTCTTGTCTTGTCTTGTCTTGTCTTGTCTTGTCTTGTCTTGTCTTGTCTTGTCTTGTCTTGTCTTGTCTTGTCTTGTGTTGTTTTGTCTTGTCTTGTTTTGTCTTGTCTTGTTTTGTCTTGTTTTGTTTTGTCTTATCTTGTCTTGTCTTGTGATGTCATGTCATGTCGTGTGCTGTGTTGTTTTGTCTTGTCATGTCTTGTCTTGTTTTGTCTTGTCTTGTCATGTTGTCATGTAATGTCATGTCGTGTGTTGTGTTGTTTTGTCTTGTCTTGTCTTCTCTTGTCTTGTCTTGTCTTGTCATGTCGTGTGTTGTGTTGTTTTGTCTTGTCATGTCTTATATTGTCTTGTCTTGTCTTGTCTTGTCTTGTCTTGTCTTGTCTTGTCTTGTCTTGTCTTGTCTTGTCTTCTCTTGTCTTGTCTTGTCTTGTCTTGTCTTGTCTTGTCTTGTCTTGTCTTGTCTTGTCTTGTCTTGTCTTGTGATGTCATGTCATGTCGTGTGTTGTGTTGTTTTGTCTTGTCTTGTTTTGTCTTGTCATGCCTTGTCTTGTCTTGTCTTGTCTTGGCTTGTCTTGTCTTGTCTTGTATTGTCTTGTCTTGTCTTGTCTTGTCTTGTCTTGTCTTGTCTTGTCTTGTCTTGTCTTGTCTTGTCTTGTCTTGTCTTGTCTTGTCTTGTCTTGTCTTGTCTTGTCTTGCCTTGTCTTGTCTTGTCTTGTCTTGTCTCGTCTTGTCTTGTCTTGTCTTGTCTTGTCTTGTCTTATCTGGTCTTGTCTTGTCATGTCGTGTGTTGTGTTGTTTTGTCTTGTCATGTCTTATATTGTCTTGTCTTGTCTTGTCTTGTCTTGTCTTGTCTTGTCTTGCCTTGTCTTGTCTTGTCTTGTCTTGTCTTGTCATGTCTTGTCTTGTCTTGTCTTGTCTTGTCTTGTCTTGTCTTGTCTTGTCTTGTCTTGTCTTGTCTTGTCTTGTCTTGTCTTGTCTTGTCTTGTCTTGTCTTGTCTTGTCTTGTCTTGTCTTGTCTTGTCTTGTCTTGTCTTGTCTTGTCTTGTCATGTCGTGTGTTGTGTTGTTTTGTCTTGTCATGTCTTATATTGTCTTGTCTTGTCTTGTCTTGTCTTGTCTTGTCTTGTCTTGTCATGTCTTGTCTTGTCTTGTCTTGTCTTGTCATGTCTTGTCTTGTCATGTCATGTCATGTCATGTCATGTCATGTCATGTCATGTCGTGTCATGTCATGTCATGTCATGTCGTGTGTTGTGTTGTCTTGTCTTGTCTTGTCTTGTGATGTCATGTCATGTCGTGTGTTGTGTTGTTTTGTCTTGTCATGTCTTGTCTTGTCTTGTGATGTCATGTCATGTCGTGTGGTGTGTTGTTTTGTCTTGTCATGTCATGTCTTGTCTTGTCTTGTCTTGTCTTGTCTTGTCTTGTCTTGTCTTGTCTTGTCTTGTCTTGTCTTGTCTTGTCTTGTCTTGTCTTGTCTTGTCTTGTCTTGTCTTGTCTTGTCTTGTCTTGTCTTGTCTTGTCTTGTCTTGTCTTGTCTTGTCTTGTCTTGTCTTGTCTTGTCTTGTCTTGTCTTGTCTTGTCTTGTCTTGTCTTGTCTTGTCTTGTCTTGTCTTGTCTTGTCTTGTCTTGTCTTGTCTTGTCTTGTCTTGTCTTGTCTTGTCTTGCCTTGTCTTGCCTTGTCTTGTCTTGTCTTGTCTTGTCGTGTGTTGTGTTGTTTTGTCTTGTCATGTCTTGTCTTGTCTTGTCTTGTCCTGTCCTGTCTTGTCTTGTCTTGTCATGTCATGTCATGTCATGTCATGTCATGTCATGTCATGTCATGTCGTGTCATGTCATGTCATGTCATGTCGTGTGTTGTGTTGTCTTGTCTTGTCTTGTTTTGTCTTGTCATGTCTTGTCTTGTCTTGTCTTGTCCTGTCCTGTCTTGTCTTGTCTTGTCTTGTCATGTCTTGTCTTGTCTTGTCTTGTCTTGTCTTGTCTTGTCTTGTCTTGTCTTGTCTTGTCTTGTCTTGTCTTGTCTTGTCTTGTCTTGCCTTGTCTTGTCTTGTCTTGTCTTGTCTTGTCTTGTCTTGTCCTGTCTTGTCCTGTCCTGTCGTGTGTTGTGTTGTTTTGTCTTGTCTTGTGTTGTTTTGTCGTGTCATGTCTTGTCTTGTCTTGTCTTGTCTTGTCTTGTCTTGTCTTGTCTTGTCCTGTCCTGTCGTGTGTTGTGTTGTTTTGTCTTGTCTTGTCATGTCGTGTGTTGTCTTGTCTTGTTTTGTCTTGTCATGTCTTATATTGTCTTGTCTTGTCTTGTCTTGTCATGTCATGTCATGTCATGTCGTGTGTTGTGTTGTTTTGTCTTGTCTTGTTTTGTCTTGTCATGTCTTGTCTTGTCTTGTCTTGTCTTGTCATGTCTTGTCTTGTCTTGTCTTGTCTTGTATTGTCTTGTCTTGTTTTGTCTTGTCTTGTCTTGTCTTGTCATGTCATGTCATGTCATGTCATGTCGTGTGTTGTGTTGTGTTGTTTTGTCTTGTCTTATTTTGTCTTGTCATGTCTTATCTTGTCTTGTCTTGTCTTGTCTTGTCTTGTCTTGTCTTGTCTTGTCTTGTCTTGTCTTGTCTTGTCTTGTCTTGTCTTGTCTTATCTGGTCTTGTCTTGTCTTGTCTTGTCTTGTCTTGTCTTGTCTTGTCATGTCGTGTGTTGTGTTGTTTTGTCTTGTCATGTCTTATATTGTCTTGTCTTGTCTTGTCTTGTCTTGTCTTGTCTTGAATTGTCTTGTTTTCTCATGTAATGTCGTGTGTTGTGTTGTTTTGTCTTGTCTTGTGTTGTTTTGTCGTGTCATGTCTTGTATTGTCTTGTCTTGTCTTGTCTTGTCTTGTCTTGTCTGGTCTTGTCTTGTCTTGTCTTGTCTTGTCTTGTCCTGTCTTGTCTTGTCTTGTCTTGTCTTGTCTTGTCATGTTTTGTCTTGTCATGTCTTGTCTTGTTTTGTCTTGCCTTGTCTTGTCTTGTTTTATGTTGTCATGTAATGTCATGTCGTGTGTTGTGTTGTTTTGTCTTATCTTGTCTTGTCTTGTGATGTCATGTCATGTCGTGTGCTGTGTTGTTTTGTCTTGTCATGTCTTGTCTTGTTTTGTCTTGTCTTGTCTTGTTTTATGTTGTCATGTAATGTCATGTCGTGTGTTGTGTTGTTTTGTCTTGTCTTGTCTTCTCTTGTCTTGTCTTGTCTTGTCTTGTTTTGTCTTGTCATGCCTTGTCTTGTCTTGTCTTGTCTTGTCTTGTCTTGTCTTGTCTTGTCTTGTCTTGTCTTGTCTTGTCTTGTCTTGTCTTGTCTTGTCTTGTCTTGTCTTGTATTGTCTTGTCTTGTCTTGTCTTGTCTTGTCTTGTCTTGTCTTGTCTTGTCCTGCCCTGTCTTGTCTTGTCTTGTCTTGTCTTGTCTTGTCTTGTCTTGTCTTGTCTTGTTTTGTCTTGTCTTGTCTTGTTTTATGTTGTCATGTAATGTCATGTCGTGTGTTGTGTTGTTTTGCTGTGTTGTTTTGTCTTGTCATGTCTTGTCTTGTTTTGTCTTGTCTTGTCTTGTTTTATGTTGTCATGTAATGTCATGTCGTGTGTTGTGTTGTTTTGTCTTGTCTTGTCTTGTCTTGTCTTGTCTTGTCTTGTTTTGTCTTGTCTTGTGATGTCATGTCATGTCGTGTGTTGTGTTGTTTTGTATTGTCTTGTTTTGTCTTGTCATGCTTTGTCTTGTCTTGTCTTGTCTTGTCTTGTCTTGTCTTGTCTTGTCTTGTCCTGCCCTGTCTTGTCTTGTCTTGTCTTGTCTTGTCTTGTCTTGTCTTGTCTTGTCTTGTCTTGTCTTGTCTTGTCTTGTCTTGTCTTGTCCTGTCTTGTCTTGTCTTGTTTTGTCTTGTCATGTCTTATCTTGTCTTGTCCTGTCTTGTCTTGTCTTGTCTTGTCTTGTCATGTCTTGTCTTGTTTTGTCTTGTCTTGTGATGTCATGTCATGTCGTGTGCTGTGTTGTTTTGTCTTGTCATGTCTTGTCTTGTTTTGTCTTGTCTTGTCTTGTTTTATGTTGTCATGTAATGTCATGTCATGTGTTGTGTTGTTTTGTCTTGTCTTGTCTTCTCTTGTCTTGTCTTGTTTTGTCTTGTCTTGTCTTGTCTTGTCTTGTTTTATGTTGTCATGTAATGTCATGTCGTGTGTTGTGTTGTTTTGTCTTATCTTGTCTTGTCTTGTCTTGTCTTGTGATGTCATGTCATGTCGTGTGCTGTGTTGTTTTGTCTTGTCATGTCTTGTCTTGTTTTATCTTGTCTTGTCTTGTTTTATGTTGTCATGTAATGTCATGTCATGTGTTGTGTTGTTTTGTCTTGTCTTGTCTTCTCTTGTCTTGTCTTGTCTTGTCATGTCGTGTGTTGTGTTGTTTTGTCTTGTCATGTCTTATATTGTCTTGTCTTGTCTTGTCTTGTCTTGTCTTGTCTTGTCTTGTCTTGTCTTGTCTTGTCTTGTCTTGTTTTTCTTGTTTTGTCTTGTCTTGTCTTGTTTTGTCATGTAATGTCATGTCGTGTGTTGTGTTGTTTTGTCTTGTCTTGTGTTGTTTTGTCGTGTCTTGTCTTGTCTTGTCTTGTCTTGTCTTGTCTTGTCTTGTCTTGTCTTGTCTTGTCTTGTCTTGTCTTGTCTTGTCTTGTCTTGTCTTGTCTTGTCTTGTCTTGTCTTGTCTTGTCTTGTCTTGTCTTGTTTTTCTTGTTTTGTCTTGTCTTGTCTTGTTTTGTCATGTAATGTCATGTCGTGTGTTGTGTTGTTTTGTCTTGTCTTGTGTTGTTTTGTCGTGTCTTGTCTTGTCTTGTCTTGTCTTGTCTTGTCTTGTCTTGTCTTGTCTTGTCTTGTCTTGTCTTGTCTTGTCTTGTCTTGTCTTGTCTTGTCTTGTCTTGTCTTGTCTTGTCTTGTCTTGTCTTGTCTTGTCTTGCCTTGTCTTGTCTTGTCTTGTCCTGACGTGTGTTGTCTTGTCTTGTCTTGTCTTGTGATGTCATGTCATGTCGTGTGTTGTCTTGTCTTGTCTTGTCTTGTCTTGTCTTGTCTTGTCTTGTCTTGTCTTGTCTTGTCTTGTCTTGTCTTGTCTTGTCTTGTCTTGCCTTGTCTTGTCTTGTCTTGTCATGTCTTGTCTTGTGTTGTTTGTTCTTGTCTAGTTTTGTCTTGTCTTGTTTTGTCTTGTTTTGTCTTGTCTTGTCTTGTCTTGTCTTGTTTTATGTTGTCATGTAATGTCATGTCGTGTGTTGTGTTGTTTTGTCTTATCTTGTCTTGTCTTGTGATGTCATGTCGTGTGCTGTGTTGTTTTGTCTTGTCATGTCTTGTCTTGTTTTGTCTTGTCTTGTCTTGTTTTATGTTGTCATGTAATGTCATGTCGTGTGTTGTGTTGTTTTGTCTTGTCTTGTCTTGTCATGTCGTGTGTTGTTTTGTCTTGTCTTGTCTTGTCTTGTCTTGTCTTGTCTTGTCTTGTCTTGTCTTGTCTTGTCTTGTCTTGTCTTGTCTTGTCTTGTCTTGTCTTGTTTTATGTTGTCATGTAATGTCATGTCGTGTGTTGTGTTGTTTTGTCTTATCTTGTCTTGTCTTGTGATGTCATGTCGTGTGCTGTGTTGTTTTGTCTTGTCATGTCTTGTCTTGTTTTGTCATGTCTTGTCTTGTTTTATGTTGTCATGTAAAGTCATGTCGTGTGTTGTGTTGTTTTGTCTTGTCTTGTCTTGTCTTGTCATGTCGTGTGTTGTTTTGTCTTGTCTTGTCTTGTCTTGTCTTGTCTTGTCTTGTCTTGTCTTGTCTTGTCTTGTCTTGTCTTGTCTTGTCTTGTCTTGTCTTGTCTTGTCTTGTCTTGTCTTGTCTTGTTTTGTCTTGTCATGCCTTGTCTTGTCTTGTCTTGTCTTGTCTTGTCATGTCGTGTGTTGTTTTGTCTTGTCTTGTGATGTCATGTCATGTCGTGTGTTGTCTTGTCTTGTCTTGTCTTGTCTTGTCTTGTCTTGTCTTGTCTTGTCTTGTCTTGTCTTGTCTTGTCTTGTCTTGTCTTGTCTTGTCTTGTCTTGTCTTGTCTTGTCTTGCCTTGTCTTGTCTTGTCTTGTCATGTCTTGTCTTGTGTTGTTTGTTCTTGTCTAGTTTTGTCTTGTCTTGTTTTGTCTTGTTTTGTCTTGTCTTGTCTTGTCTTGTCTTGTTTTATGTTGTCATGTAATGTCATGTCGTGTGTTGTGTTGTTTTGTCTTATCTTGTCTTGTCTTGTGATGTCATGTCGTGTGCTGTGTTGTTTTGTCTTGTCATGTCTTGTCTTGTTTTGTCTTGTCTTGTCTTGTTTTATGTTGTCATGTAATGTCATGTCGTGTGTTGTGTTGTTTTGTCTTGTCTTGTCTTGTCTTGTCTTGTCATGTCGTGTGTTGTTTTGTCTTGTCTTGTCTTGTCTTGACTTGTCTTGTCTTGTCTTGTCTTGTCTTGTCTTGTCTTGTCTTGTCTTGTCTTGTCTTGTCTTGTCTTGTCTTGTCTTGTCTTGTTTTGTCTTGTCATGCCTTGTCTTGTCTTGTCTTGTCTTGTCTTGTCTTGTCATGTCGTGTGTTGTTTTGTCTTGTCTTGTCTTGTCTTGTCTTGTCTTGTCTTGTCTTGTCTTGTCTTGTCTTGTCTTGTCTTGTCTTGTCTTGTCTTGTCTTGTCTTGTCTTGTCTTGTCTTGTGATGTCATGTCATGTCGTGTGTTGTCTTGTCTTGTCTTGTCTTGTCTTGCCTTGTCTTGTCTTGTCTTGTCTTGTCTTGTCTTGTCTTGTCTTGTCTTGTCTTGTCTTGTCTTGCCTTGTCTTGTCTTGTCTTGTCTTGTCTTGTCTTGTCTTGTCTTGTCTTGTCTTGTCTTGTCTTGTCTTGTCTTGTCTTGTCTTGTCTTGTCTTGTCTTGCCTTGTCTTGTCTTGTCTTGTCATGTCTTGTCTTGTCTTGTCATGTCTTGTCTTGTGTTGTTTTGTCTTGTTTTGTCTTGTTTTGTCTTGTCTTGTCTTGTCTTGTCTTGTTTTATGCTGTCATGTAATGTCATGTCGTGTGTTGTGTTGTTTTGTCTTATCTTGTCTTGTCTTGTGATGTCATGTCGTGTGCTGTGTTGTTTTGTCTTGTCATGTCTTGTCTTGTCTTGTCTTGTCTTGTTTTGTCTTGTCTTGTGATGTCATGTCATGCCGTGTGTTGTGTTGTTTTGTCTTGTCTTGTTTTGTCTTGTCATGCCTTGTCTTGTCTTGTCTTGTCTTGTCTTGTCTTGTCTTGTCTTGTCTTGTCTTGTCTTGTCTTGTCTTGTCTTGTCTTGTCTTGTCTTTTCTTGTCTTGTCTTGTCTTGTCTTGTCTTGTCTTGTCTTGTCTTGTCCTGCCCTGTCTTGTCTTGTCTTGTCTTGTCTTGTCTTGTCTTGTCTTGTCTTGTTTTATGTTGTCATGTAATGTCATGTCGTGTGTTGTGTTGTTTTGTCTTGTCTTGCTTTGTCTTGTCATGTCTTATCTTGTCTTGTCTTGTCTTGTCTTGTGATGTCATGTCATGTCGTGTGTTGTCTTGTCTTGTCTTGTCTTGTCTTGTCTTGTCTTGTCTTGTCTTGTCTTGTCTTGTCTTGTCTTGTCTTGTCTTGTCTTGTCTTGTCTTGTCTTGTCTTGTCTTGTCTTGTCTTGTCTTGTCTTGTCTTGTCTTGTCTTGTCTTGTCTTGTCTTGTCTTGTCCTGTCCTGACGTGTGTTGTGTTGTGTTGTCTTGTTTTATGTTGTCATGTAATGTCATGTCGTGTGTTGTGTTGTTTTGTCTTATCTTGTCTTGTCTTGTGATGTCATGTCGTGTGCTGTGTTGTTTTGTCTTGTCATGTCTTGTCTTGTCTTGTCTTGTCTTGTTTTGTCTTGTCTTGTGATGTCATGTCATGCCGTGTGTTGTGTTGTTTTGTCTTGTTTTGTCTTGTCTTGTCTTGTCTTGTCTTGTTTTATGCTGTCATGTAATGTCATGTCGTGTGTTGTGTTGTTTTGTCTTATCTTGTCTTGTCTTGTGATGTCATGTCGTGTGCTGTGTTGTTTTGTCTTGTCATGTCTTGTCTTGTCTTGTCTTGTCTTGTTTTGTCTTGTCTTGTGATGTCATGTCATGCCGTGTGTTGTGTTGTTTTGTCTTGTCTTGTTTTGTCTTGTCATGCCTTGTCTTGTCTTGTCTTGTCTTGTCTTGTCTTGTCTTGTCTTGTCTTGTCTTGTCTTGTCTTGTCTTGTCTTGTCTTGTCTTGTCTTGTCTTGTCTTGTCTTGTCTTGTCTTGTCTTGTCTTGTCTTGTCTTGTCCTGCCCTGTCTTGTCTTGTCTTGTCTTGTCTTGTCTTGTCTTGTCTTGTCTTGTTTTATGTTGTCATGTAATGTCATGTCGTGTGTTGTGTTGTTTTGTCTTGTCTTGCTTTGTCTTGTCATGTCTTATCTTGTCTTGTCTTGTCTTGTCTTGTGATGTCATGTCATGTCGTGTGTTGTCTTGTCTTGTCTTGTCTTGTCTTGTCTTGTCTTGTCTTGTCTTGTCTTGTCTTGTCTTGTCCTGTCTTGTCTTGTCTTGTCATGTCATGTCTTGTCTTGTCTTGTCTTGTCTTGTCTTGTCTTGTCCTGTCCTGACGTGTGTTGTGTTGTTTTGTCTTGTCTTGCTTTGTCTTGTCATGTCTTATCTTGTCTTGTCTTGTCTTGTCTTGTGATGTCATGTCATGTCGTGTGTTGTGTTGTTTTGTCTTGTCTTGTTTTGTCTTGTCTTGTCTTGTCTTGTCTTGTCTTGTCTTGTCTTGTCTTGTCTTGTCTTGTCTTGTCTTGTCTTGTCTTGTCTTGTCTTGTCCTGCCCTGTCTTGTCTTGTCTTGTCTTGTCTTGTCTTGTCTTGTCTTGTCCTGCCCTGTCTTGTCTTGTCTTGTCTTGTCTTGTCTTGTCTTGTCTTGTCTTGTCTTGTGATGTCATGTCATGTCGTGCGTTGTGTTGTTTTGTCTTGTCATGCCTTGTCTTGTCTTGTCCTGTCTTGTCTTGTCTTGTCATGTCTTGTCTTGCCTTGTCTTGTCTTGTCTTGTCTTGTCCTGTCCTGACGTGTGTTGTGTTGTTTTGTCTTGTCTTGCTTTGTCTTGTCATGTCTTATCTTGTCTTGTCTTGTCTTGTCTTGTGATGTCATGTCATGTCGTGTGTTGTCTTGTCTTGTCTTGTCTTGTCTTGTCTTGTCTTGTCTTGTCTTGTCTTGTCTTGTCTTGTCTTGTCTTGTCTTGCCTTGTCTTGTCTTGTCTTGTCTTGTCATGTCTTGTCTTGTCTTGTCTTGTCTTGTCTTGTCTTGTCTTGTCTTGTCTTGTCTTGTCTTGTCTTGTCTTGTATTGTCTTGTCTTGTGATGTCATGTCGTGCGTTGTGTTGTTTTGTCTTGTCATGCCTTGTCTTGTCTTGTCTTGTCTTGTCTTGTCTTGTCTTGTCTTGTCTTGTCTTGTCTTGTCTTGTCTTGTCTTGTCTTGTCTTGTCTTGTCTTGTCTTGTCTTGTCTTGTCTTGTCCTGTCCTGACGTGTGTTGTGTTTTGTTGTCTTGTTTTATGTTGTCATGTAATGTCATGTCGTGTGTTGTGTTGTTTTGTCTTGTCTTGTGTTGTTTTGTCGTGTCTTGTCTTGTCTTGTCTTGTCTTGTCTTGTCTTGTCTTGTCTTGTCTTGTCTTGTCTTGTCTTGTCTTGTGTTGTCTTGTGTTGTCTTGTCTTGTCCTGTCTTGTCTTGTCTTGTCATGTCTTGTCTTGTCTTGTCTTGCCTTGCCTTGTCTTGTCTTGTCTTGTCTTGTCCTGTCCTGACGTGTGTTGTGTTGTTTTGTCTTGTCTTGCTTTGTCTTGTCATGTCTTATCTTGTCTTGTCTTGTCTTGTCTTGTGATGTCATGTCATTTCGTGTGTTGTCTTGTCTTGTCTTGTCTTGTCTTGCCTTGTCTTGTCTTGTCTTGTCTTGTCTTGTCTTGTCTTGTCTTGTCTTGTCTTGTCTTGTCTTGTCTTGTCTTGTCTTGTCTTGTCTTGTCTTGCCTTGTCTTGTCTTGTCTTGTCTTGTCTTGTCTTGTCTTGTCTTGTCTTGTCTTGTCTTGTCTTGTCTTGTCTTGTCTTGTCTTGTCTTGTCTTGTCTTGCCTTGTCTTGTCTTGTCTTGTCCTGACGTGTGTTGTGTTGTTTTGTCTTGTCTTGCTTTGTCTTGTCATGTCTTATCTTGTCTTGTCTTGTCTTGTCTTGTGATGTCATGTCATGTCGTGTGTTGTCTTGTCTTGCCTTGTCTTGTCTTGTCTTGTCTTGTCTTGTCTTGTCTTGCCTTGTCTTGTCTTGTCTTGTCTTGTCTTGTCTTGTCTTGTCTTGTCTTGTCTTGTCTTGTCTTGTCTTGTCTTGTCTTGTCTTGTCTTGTCTTGTCTTGTCTTGTCTTGTCTTGTCTTGTCTTGTCTTGTCTTGTCTTGTCTTGTCTTGTCTTGTCTTGTCTTGTCTTGTCTTGTCTTGTCTTGTCTTGTCTTGTCCTGCCCTGTCTTGTCTTGTCTTGTCTTGTCTTGTCTTGTCTTGTCTTGTCTTGTCTTGTCTTGTCTTGTCTTGTCTTGTCTTGTCTTGTCTTGTCTAGTTTTGTCTTGTCTTGTCTTGTTTTATGTTGTCATGTAATGTCATGTCGTGCGTTGTGTTGTTTTGCTGTGTTGTTTTGTCTTGTCATGTCTTGTCTTGTTTTGTCTTGTCTTGTCTTGTTTTATGTTGTCATGTAATGTCATGTCGTGTGTTGTGTTGTTTTGTCTTGTCTTGTCTTGTCTTGTCTTGTCTTGTCTTGTCTTGTCTTGTCTTGTCTTGTCTTGTCTTGTCTTGTCTTGTCTTGTCTTGTCTTGTTTTGTCTTGTCTTGTGATGTCATGTCATGCCGTGTGTTGTGTTGTTTTGTCTTGTCTTGTCTTGTCTTGTCTTGTCTTGTCTTGTTTTGTCTTGTCATGCCTTGTCTTGTCTTGTCTTGTCTTGTCTTGTCTTGTCTTGTCTTGTCTTGTCTTGTCTTGTCTTGTCTTGTCTTGTCTTGTCTTGTCTTGTCTTGTCTTGTCTTGTCTTGTCTTGTCTTGTCTTGTCTTGTCCTGCCCTGTCTTGTCTTGTCTTGTCTTGTCTTGTCTTGTCTTGTCTTGTCTTGTCTTGTCTTGTCTAGTTTTGTCTTGTCTTGTCTTGTTTTATGTTGTCATGTAATGTCATGTCGTGTGTTGTGTTGTTTTGCTGTGTTGTTTTGTCTTGTCATGTCTTGTCTTGTTTTGTCTTGTCTTGTCTTGTTTTATGTTGTCATGTAATGTCATGTCGTGTGTTGTGTTGTTTTGTCTTGTCTTGTCTTGTCTTGTCTTGTCTTGTCTTGTCTTGTCTTGTCTTGTCTTGTCTTGTCTTGCCTTGTCTTGTCTTGTCTTGTCTTGTCTTGTCTTGTCTTGTTTTGTCTTGTCTTGTGATGTCATGTCATGCCGTGTGTTGTGTTGTTTTGTCTTGTCTTGTTTTGTCTTGTCATGCCTTGTCTTGTCTTGTCTTGTCTTGTCTTGTCTTGTCTTGTCTTGTCTTGTCTTGTCTTGTCTTGTCTTGTCTTGTCTTGTCTTGTCTTGTCTTGTCTTGTCTTGTCCTGCCCTGTCTTGTCTTGTCTTGTCTTGTCTTGTCTTGTCTTGTCTTGTCTTGTTTTATGTTGTCATGTAATGTCATGTCGTGTGTTGTGTTGTTTTGTCTTGTCTTGCTTTGTCTTGTCATGTCTTATCTTGTCTTGTCTTGTCTTGTCTTGTGATGTCATGTCATGTCGTGTGTTGTCTTGTCTTGTCTTGTCTTGTCTTGTCTTGTCTTGTCTTGTCTTGTCTTGTCTTGTCTTGTCTTGTCTTGTCTTGTCTTGTCTTGTCCTGTCCTGACGTGTGTTGTGTTGTGTTGTCTTGTTTTATGTTGTCATGTAATGTCATGTCGTGTGTTGTGTTGTTTTGTCTTGTCTTGTCTTGTCTTGTCTTGTCATGCCGTGTGTTGTTTTGTCTTGTCTTGTCTTGTCTTGTCTTGTCTTGTCTTGTCTTGTCTTGTCTTGTCTTGTCTTGTCTTGTCTTGTCTTGTCTTGTCTTGTCTTGTCTTGTCTTGTCTTGTCTTGTCTTGTCTTGTCTTGTCTTGTCTTGTCTTGTCTTGTCTTGTCTTGTCTTGTCTTGTCTTGTCTTGTCTTGTCTTGTCTTGTCTTGTCTTGTCTTGTCTTGTCTTGTCTTGTCTTGTCTTGTCTTGTCTTGTCTTGTCATGTCTTATATTGTCTTGTCTTGTCTTGTCTTGTGTTGTTTTGTCGTGTCTTGTCTTGTCTTGTCTTGTCTTGTCTTGTCTTGTCTTGTCTTGTGTTGTCTTGTGTTGTCTTGTCTTGTCCTGTCTTGTCTTGTCTTGTCATGTCATGTCTTGTCTTGTCTTGTCTTGTCTTGTCTTGTCTTGTCTTGTCTTGTCCTGTCCTGACGTGTGTTGTGTTGTTTTGTCTTGTCTTGCTTTGTCTTGTCATGTCTTATCTTGTCTTGTCTTGTCTTGTCTTGTGATGTCATGTCATGTCGTGTGTTGTCTTGTCTTGTCTTGTCTTGTCTTGTCTTGTCTTGTCTTGTCTTGTCTTGTCTTGTCTTGTCTTGTCTTGTCTTGTCTTGTCTTGTCTTGTCTTGTCTTGTCTTGTCTTGTCTTGTCTTGTCTTGTCTTGTCTTGTCTTGTCTTGTCTTGTCTTGTCTTGTCTTGTCTTGTCTTGTCTTGTCTTGTCTTGTCTTGTCTTGTCTTGTCTTGTCTTGTCTTGTCTTGTCTTGTCTTGTCTTGTCCTGTCCTGACGTGTGTTGTGTTGTGTTGTCTGGTTTTATGTTGTCATGTAATGTCATGTCGTGTGTTGTGTTGTTTTGTCTTGTCTTGTGTTGTTTTGTCGTGTCTTGTCTTGTCTTGTCTTGTCTTGTCTTGTCTTGTCTTGTCTTGTGTTGTCTTGTGTTGTCTTGTCTTGTCCTGTCTTGTCTTGTCTTGTCATGTCTTGTCTTGTCTTGTCTTGCCTTGTCTTGTCTTGTCTTGCCTTGTCCTGTCCTGACGTGTGTTGTGTTGTTTTGTCTTGCCTTGCTTTGTCTTGTCATGTCTTATCTTGTCTTGTCTTGTCTTGTCTTGTGATGTCATGTCATGTCGTGTGTTGTCTTGTCTTGTCTTGTCTTGTCTTGTCTTGTCTTGTCTTGTCTTGTCTTGTCTTGTCTTGTCTTGTCTTGTCTTGTCTTGTCTTGTCTTGTCTTGTCTTGTCTTGTCTTGCCTTGTCTTGTCTTGTCTTGTCATGTCTTGTCTTGTGTTGTTTTGTCTTGTCTTGTTTTGTCTTGTCTTGTTTTGTCTTGTTTTGTCTTGTCTTGTCTTGTCTTGTTTTATGTTGTCATGTAATGTCATGTCGTGTGTTGTGTTGTTTTGTCTTATCTTGTCTTGTCTTGTGATGTCATGTCATGTCGTGTGCTGTGTTGTTTTGTCTTGTCATGTCTTGTCTTGTTTTGTCTTGTCTTGTCTTGTTTTATGTTGTCATGTAATGTCATGTCGTGTGTTGTGTTGTTTTGTCTTGTCTTGTCTTCTCTTGTCTTGTCTTGTCTTGTCTTGTCTTGTTTTATGTTGTCATGTAATGTCATGTCGTGTGTTGTGTTGTTTTGTCTTATCTTGTCTTGTCTTGTGATGTCATGTCATGTCGTGTGCTGTGTTGTTTTGTCTTGTCATGTGTTGTCTTGTTTTGTCTTGTCATGTCTTATATTGTCTTGTCTTGTCTTGTCTTGTCTTGTCTTGTCTTGTCTTGTCTTGTCTTGTCTTGTCTTGTCTTGTCTTGTCTTCTCTTGTCTTGTCTTGTCTTGTCTTGTCTTGTCTTGTCTTGTCTTGTCTTGTCTTGTCTTGTCTTGTCTTGTCTTGTCTTGTCTTGTCTTGTCTTGTCTTGTCTTGTCATGTCATGTCATGTCATGTCGTGTGTTGTGTTGTTTTGTCTTGTCTTGTTTTGTCTTGTCATGCCTTGTCTTGTCTTGTCTTGTCTTGTCTTGTCTTGTCTTGTCTTGTCTTGTCTTGTCTTGTCTTGTCTTGTCTTGTCTTGTCTTGTCTTGTCCTGTCCTGCCCTGTCTTGTCTTGTTTTGTCTTGTCATGTCTTATCTTGTCTTGTCTTGTCTTGTCGTGTCTTGTCTTGTCTTGTCTTGTCTTGTCTTGTCTTGTCTTGTCTTGTCTTGTCTTGTCCTGCCCTGTCTTGTCTTGTTTTGTCTTGTCATGTCTTGTCTTGTCTTGTCTTGTCTTGTCTTGTCTTGTCTTGTCTTGTCTTGTCTTGTCTTGTCTTGTCTTGTCTTGTCTTGTCTTGTCCTGCCCTGTCTTGTCTTGTTTTGTCTTGTCATGTCTTATCTTGTCTTGTCTTGTCTTGTCGTGTCTTGTCTTGTCTTGTCTTGTCTTGTCTTGTCTTGTCATGTCGTGTGTTGTGTTGTTTTGTCTTGTCTTGTCTTGTCTTGTCTTGTCATGTCGTGTGTTGTGTTGTTTTGTCTTGTCTTGTCTTGTCTTGTCTTGTCTTGTCTTGTCGTGTCTTGTCTTGTCTTGTCTTGTCTTGTCTTGTCTTGTCATGTCGTGTGTTGTGTTGTTTTGTCTTGTCTTGTCTTGTCTTGTCATTGCGTGTGTTGTGTTGTTTTGTCATGTCTTATCTTGTCTTGTCTTGTCTTGTCTTGTCGTGTCTTGTCTTGTCTTGTCTTGTCTTGTCTTGTCTTGTCATGTCGTGTGTTGTGTTGTTTTGTCTTGTCTTGTCTTGTCTTGTCTTGTCTTGTCTTGTCTTGTCTTGTCTTGTCTTGTCCTGCCCTGTCTTGTCTTGTTTTGTCTTGTCATGTCTTGTCTTGTCTTGTCCTGCCCTGTCTTGTCTTGTTTTGTCTTGTCATGTCGTGTGTTGTGTTGTTTTGTCTTGTCTTGTCTTGTCTTGTCTTGTCTTGTCTTGTCATGTCGTGTCTTGTCTTGTCATGTCGTGTGTTGTGTTGTTTTGTCTTGTCTTGTCTTGTCTTGTCTTGTCTTGTCTTGTCTTGTCTTGTCTTGTCGTGTCTTGTCTTGTCTTGTCTTGTCTTGTCTTGTCTTGTCATGTCGTGTGTTGTGTTGTTTTGTCTTGTCTTGTCTTGTCTTGTCTTGTCTTGTCTTGTCTTGTCTTGTCTTGTCTTGTCTTGTCTTGTCTTGTCTTGTCTTGTCTTGTCTTGTCTTGACTTGTCTTGTCTTGTCTTGTCTGGTCTTGTCTTGTCTTGTCTTGTCTTGTCCTGTCTTGTCTTGTCTTGTCTTGTCTTGTCTTGTCTTGTCTTGTCTTGTCTAGTCTTGTCTAGTCTAGTCTTGTCTAGTCTAGTCTTGTCTAGCCTTGTCTTGTCTTGTCTAGTCTTGTCTAGTCTAGTCTTGTCTAGTCGTGTCTTGTCTAGTCTTGTCTTGTCTTGTCTTGTCTTGTCTTGTCTTGTCTAGTCTTGTCTAGTCTTGTCTTGTCTTGTCTTGTCTTGTCTAGTCTTGTCTAGTCTTGTCTTGTCTTGTCTAGTCTTGTCTTGTCTTGTCTTGTCTTGTCTTGTCTTGTCTTGTCTTGTCTTGTCTTGTCTTGTCTTGTCTTGTCTAGTCTTGTCTTGTCTTGTCTAGTCTTGTCTTGTCTTGTCTTGTCTTGTCTTGTCTTGTCTTGTCTTGTCTTGTCTTGTCTTGTCTTGTCTTGTCTTGTCTTGTCTTGTCTTGTCCTGTCTTGTCCTGTCCTGACGTGTGTTGTGTTGTTTTGTCTTGTCTTGTTTTGTCTTGTTTTGTCTTGCTTTGTCTTGTCTAGTCTTGTCTTGTCTTGTCTAGTCTAGTCTTGTCTAGTCGTGTCTTGTCTAGTCTTGTCTTGTCTTGTCTTGTCTTGTCTTGTCTTGTCTAGTCTTGTCTAGTCTTGTCTTGTCTTGTCTTGTCTTGTCTAGTCTTGTCTTGTCTTGTCTTGTCTTGTCTTGTCTTGTCTAGTCTTGTCTAGTCTTGTCTTGTCTTGTCTTGTCTTGTCTAGTCTTGTCTAGTCTTGTCTTGTCTTGTCTTGTCTTGTCTTGTCTTGTCTTGTCTAGTCTTGTCTAGTCTTGTCTTGTCTTGTCTAGTCTTGTCTTGTCTTGTCTTGTCTTGTCTTGTCTTGTCTTGTCTTGTCTTGTCTTGTCATGTCTTCTCATGTCATGTCTTGTCTTGTCTGGTCTTGTCTTGTCTTGTCTTGTCTAGTCTTGTCTAGTCGTGTCTTGTCTAGTCTTGTCTTGTCTTGTCTTGTCTTGTCTTGTCTTGTCTTGTCATGTCGTGTGTTGTGTTGTTTTGTCTTGTCTTGTCTTGTCTTGTCTTGTCTTGTCTTGTCTTGTCTTGTCTTGTCTTGTCTTGTCTTGTCTTGTCTTGACTTGTCTTGTCTTGTCTTGTCTGGTCTTGTCTTGTCTTGTCTTGCCTTGTCTTGTCTTGTCTTGTCTTGTCTTGTCTTGTCTTGTCTTGTCTTGTCTAGTCTTGTCTAGTCTAGTCTTGTCTAGTCTAGTCTTGTCTAGCCTTGTCTTGTCTTGTCTAGTCTTGTCTAGTCTAGTCTTGTCTAGTCGTGTCTTGTCTAGTCTTGTCTAGTCTTGTCTAGTCTTGTCTAGTCTTGTCTAGTCTTGTCTTTTCTTGTCTTGTCTTTTCTTGTCTTGTCTTGTCTTGTCTAGTCTTGTCTGGTCTTGTCAAGTCTTGTTTTGTCTTGTTTTGTCTTGTCATGTCTTCTCATGTCATGTCTTGTCTTGTCTGGTCTTGTCTTGTCTTGTCTTGTCTTGTCTTGTCTAGTCTTGTCTAGTCTTGTCTAGTCTTGTCTTGTCTTGTCTTGTCTTGTCTTGTCTTGTCTTGTCTTGTCTTGTCTTGTCTTGTCTTGTCTTGTCTTGTCTTGTCTTGTCTTGTCTTGTCTTGTCTTGTCTTGTCTTGTCTTGTCTTGTCTTGTCTTGTCTTGTCTTGTCTTGTCTTGTCTTGTCTTGTCTTGTCTTGTCTTGTCTTGTCTTGTCTTGTCTTGTCTTGTCTTGTCTTGTCTTGTCTTGTCTTGTCTTGTCTTGTCTTGTCTTGTCTTGTCTTGTCTTGTCTTGTCTTGTCTTGTCTTGTCTTGTCTTGTCTTGTCTTGTCTTGTCTTGTCTTGTCTTGTCTTGTCTTGTCTTGTCTTGTCTTGTCTTGTCTTGTCTTGTCTTGTCTTGTCTTGTCTTGTCTTGTCTTGTCTTGTCTTGTCTTGTCTTGTCTTGTCTTGTCTTGTCTTGTCTTGTCTTGTCTTGTCTTGTCTTGTCTTGTCTTGTCTTGTCTTGTCTTGTCTTGTCTTGTCTTGTCTTGTCTTGTCTTGTCTCGTCTTGTCTTGTCTTGTCTTGTCTTGTCTTGTCTTGTCTTGTCTTGTCTTGTCTTGTCTTGTCTTGTCTTGTCTTGTCTTGTCTTGTTTTGTCTTGTCTTGTCTTGTCTTGTCTTGTCTTGTCTAGTCTTGTCTTGTCTTGTCTTGTCTAGTCTTGTCTAGTCTTGTCTAGTCTTGTCTTGTCTTGTCTAGTCTTGTCTAGTCTAGTCTTGTCTAGTCTTGTCTTGTCTAGTCTTGTCTTGTCTTGTCTAGTCTTGTCTTGTCTTGTCTTGTCTTGTCTTGTCTTGTCTTGTCTTGTCTTGTCTTGTCTTGTCTTGTCTTGTCTTGTCTAGTCTTGTCTTGTCTTGTCTAGTCTTGTCTTGTCTTGTCTAGTCTTGTCTAGTCTTGTCTAGTCTTGTCTAGTCTTGTCTTGTCTTGTCTAGTCTTGTCTAGTCTAGTCTTGTCTAGTCTTGTCTTGTCTAGTCTTGTCTTGTCTTGTCTAGTCTTGTCTTGTCTTGTCTTGTCTTGTCTTGTCTTGTCTTGTCTTGTCTTGTCTTGTCTTGTCTTGTCTTGTCTAGTCTTGTCTTGTCTTGTCTAGTCTTGTCTAGTCTAGTCTTGTCTAGTCTTGTCTTGTCTTGTCTTGTCTTGTCTTGTCTTGTCTTGTCTTGTTTTGTCTTGTCTTGTCTTGTCTTGTCTTGTCTTGTCTAGTCTTGTCTTGTCTTGTCTTGTCTTGTCTAGTCTTGTCTAGTCTTGTCTAGTCTTGTCTAGTCTTGTCTAGTCTTGTCTAGTCTTGTCTTGTCTTGTCTAGTCTTGTCTAGTCTAGTCTTGTCTAGTCTTGTCTTGTCTTGTCTAGTCTTGTCTAGTCTAGTCTTGTCTAGTCGTGTCTTGTCTAGTCTTGTCTTGTCTTGTCTAGTCTTGTCTAGTCTTGTTTTGTCTTGTTTTGTCTTGTCATGTCTTCTCATGTCATGTCTTGTCTTGTCTTGTCTTGTCTTGTCTAGTCTTGTCTAGTCTAGTCTTGTCTTGTCTAGTCTTGTCTTTTCTTGTCTTGTCTTTTCTTGTCTTGTCTTGTCTTGTCTTGTCTTGTCTAGTCTTGTCTCGTCTTGTCTAGTCTTGTCTAGTCTTGTCTTGTCTTGTCTTGTCTTGCCTTGTCTTGTCTTGTCTTGTCTTGTCTTGTCTTGTCTTGTCTTGTCTTGTCTTGTCTAGTCTTGTCTAGTCTTGTCTAGTCTTGTCTTGTCTTTTCTTGTCTGGTCTTGTCTTGTCTTGTCTTGTCTAGTCTTGTCTAGTCTTGTCTTGTCTTGTTTTGTCTTGTCTTGTCATGTCATGTCATGTCATGTTGTGTTGTGTTGTTTTGTCTTGCCTTGTTTTGTCTTGTCTTGTCTTGTCTTGGGTTGTCTTGTCTTGTCTTTTCTTGTCTTGTCTTGTCTTGTCTTGTCTTGTCTTGTCTTGTCTTGTCTTGTCTTGTCTTGTCTTGTCTTGTCTTGTCTTGTCTTGTCTAGTCTTGTCTAGTCTTGTCTTGTCTTGTCTAGTCTTGTCTAGTCTTGTTTTGTCTTGTTTTGTCTTGTCATGCCTTCTCATGTCATGTCTTGTCTTGTCTTGTCTTGTCTTGTCTAGTCTTGTCTAGTCTTGTCTTGTCTTGTCTTGTTTTGTCTTGTCTTGTCTTCTCTTTTCTTGTCTTGTCTTGTCTTGTCTGGTCTTGTCTTGTCTTGTCTTGTCTTGTCTTGTCTTGTCTTGTCTAGTCTTGTCTAGTCTTGTCTAGTCTTGTCTTGTCTTGTCTTGTCTTGTCTTGTCTAGTCTTGTCTAGTCTTGTCTAGTCTTGTTTTGTCTTGTCTAGTCTTGTCTAGTCTAGTCTTGTCTAGTCGTGTCTTGTCTAGTCTGGTCTTGTCTTGTCTTGTCTTGTCTTGTCTTGTCTTGTCTTGTCTTGTCTTGTCTTGTCGTGTCTTGTCTTGTCTTGTCTTGTCTTGTCTTGTCTTGTCTTGTCTAGTCTTGTCTAGTCTAGTCTTGTCTAGTCTTGTCTTGTCTTGTCTTGTCTTGTCTTGTCTTGTCTTGTCTAGTCTTGTCTAGTCTTGTCTTGTCTAGTCTTGTCTAGTCTTGTCTAGTCTTGTCTTGTCTTTTCTTGTCTGGTCTTGTCTTGTCTTGTCTTGTCTAGTCTTGTCTAGTCTTGTCTTGCCTTGTCTTGTTTTGTCTTGTCTTGTCTTGTCTAGTCTTGTCTAGTCTTGTCTAGTCTTGTCTAGTCTTGTCTTGTCTTGTCTTTTCTTGTCTGGTCTTGTCTTGTCTTGTCTTGTCTTGTCTAGTCTTGTCTAGTCTTGTCTAGTCTTGTCTTGTCTTGTCTAGTCTTGTCTAGTCTTGTTTTGTCTTGTTTTGTCTTGTCATGTCTTCTCATGTCTTGTCTTGTCTTGTCTTGTCTTGTCTTGTCTTGTCTTGTCTTGTCTTGTCTGGTCTGGTCTTGTATGGTCTTGTCTTGTCTTGTCTTGTCTTGTCTTGTCTTGTCTAGTCTTGTCTAGTCTTGTCTAGTCTTGTCTTGTCTTGTCTTGTCTAGTCTTGTCTAGTCTTGTCTAGTCTTGTCTAGTCTTGTCTAGTCTTGTCTAGTCTTGTCTTGTCTTGTCTAGTCTTGTCTAGTCTAGTCTTGTCTAGTCTTGTCTTGTCTTGTCTAGTCTTGTCTAGTCTAGTCTTGTCTAGTCGTGTCTTGTCTAGTCTTGTCTTGTCTTGTCTTGTCTTGTCTTGTCTAGTCTTGTCTAGTCTTGTCTTTTCTTGTCTTGTCTTGTCTATTCTTGTCTAGTCTAGTCTTGTCTAGTCTTGTCTTGTCTAGTCTTGTCTTGTCTTGTCTTGTCTTGTCTTGTCTTGTCTTGTCTTGTCTTGTCTTGTCTTGTCTTGTCTTGTCTTGTCTTGTCTTGTCTTGTCTTGTCTTGTCTTGTCTTGTCTTGTCTTGTCTTGTCTTGTCTTGTCTTGTCTTGTCTAGTCTTGTCTAGTCTTGTCTAGTCTTGTCTAGTCTTGTCTAGTCTTGTCTAGTCTTGTCTTTTCTTGTCTTGTCTTTTCTTGTCTTGTCTTGTCTTGTCTTGTCTAGTCTTGTCTTGTCTAGTCTTGTCTAGTCTTGTCTAGTCTTGTCTTGTCTTGTCTAGTCTTGTCTAGTCTAGTCTTGTCTAGTCTTGTCTTGTCTTGTCTTGTCTTGTCTAGTCTTGTCTAGTCTAGTCTTGTCTAGTCGTGTCTTGTCTAGTCTTGTCTTGTCTTGTCTTGTCTTGTCTTGTCTTGTCTAGTCTTGTCTAGTCTTGTCTTTTCTTGTCTTGTCTTGTCTTGTCTATTCTTGTCTAGTCTAGTCTTGTCTAGTCTTGTCTTGTCTAGTCTTGTCTTGTCTTGTCTTGTCTTGTCTTGTCTTGTCTTGTCTTGTCTTGTCTTGTCTTGTCTTGTCTTGTCTTGTCTTGTCTTGTCTTGTCTTGTCTTGTCTTGTCTTGTCTTGTCTTGTCTTGTCTTGTCTAGTCTTGTCTAGTCTTGTCTATTCTTGTCTAGTCTTGTCTAGTCTTGTCTAGTCTTGTCTAGTCTTGTCTTTTCTTGTCTTGTCTTTTCTTGTCTTGTCTTGTCTTGTCTAGTCTTGTCTTGTCTAGTCTTGTCTAGTCTTGTCTAGTCTTGTCTTGTCTTGTCTTGCCTTGTCTTGCCTTGTCTTGTCTTGTCTTGTCTTGTCTTGTCTTGTCTTGTCTTGTCTTGTCTTGTCTTGTCTAGTCTTGTCTAGTCTTGTCTAGTCTTGTCTTGTCTAGTCTTGTCTAGTCTGTCTTGTCTTGTCTTGTCTTGTCTTGTCTTGTCTTGTCTTGTCTAGTCTTGTCTAGTCTTGTCTAGTCTTGTCTTGTCTAGTCTTGTCTAGTCTGTCTTGTCTTTTCTTGTCTGGTCTTGTCTTGTCTTGTCTTGTCTAGTCTTGTCTAGTCTTGTCTAGTCTTGTCTAGTCTTGTCTTGTCTTGTTTTGTCTTGTCTTGTCTTGTCATGTCATGTCATGTCATGTTGTGTTGTGTTGTTTTGTCTTGCCTTGTTTTGTCTTGTCTTGTCTTATCTTGTGATGTCATGTCATGTCATGTCGTGTGTTGTGTTGTTTTGTCTTGTCATGTCTTGTCTTGTCTTGTCTTATCTTGTGATGTCATGTCATGTCATGTCGTGTGTTGTGTTGTTTTGTCTTGTCTTGTCTTGTCTTGTCTTGTCTTGTCTTGTCTTGTTTTGTCTTGTCATGTCTTGTCTTGTCTAGTCTTGTCTTGTCTTGTTTTGTCTTGTCTTGTCATGTCATGTCATGTCATGTTGTGTTGTGTTGTTTTGTCTTGCCTTGTTTTGTCTTGTCTTGTCTTGTCTTGTCTTGTCTTGTCTTGTCTTGTCTTGTCTTGTCTTGTCTTGTCTTGTCTTGTCTTGTCTTGTCTAGTCTTGTCTGGTCTTGTCAAGTCTTGTTTTGTCTTGTTTTGTCTTGTCATGTCTTCTCATGTCATGTCTTGTCTTGTCTGGTCTTGTCTTGTCTTGTCTTGTCTTGTCTTGTCTAGTCTTGTCTAGTCTTGTCTAGTCTTGTCTTGTCTTGTCTTGTCTTGTCTTGTCTTGTCTTGTCTTGTCTTGTCTTGTCTTGTCTTGTCTTGTCTTGTCTTGTCTTGTCTTGTCTTGTCTTGTCTTGTCTTGTCTTGTCTTGTCTTGTCTTGTCTTGTCTTGTCTTGTCTTGTCTTGTCTTGTCTTGTCTTGTCTTGTCTTGTCTTGTCTTGTCTTGTCTTGTCTTGTCTTGTCTTGTCTTGTCTTGTCTTGTCTTGTCTTGTCTTGTCTTGTCTTGTCTTGTCTTGTCTTGTCTTGTCTTGTCTTGTCTTGTCTTGTCTTGTCTTGTCTTGTCTTGTCTTGTCTTGTCTTGTCTTGTCTTGTCTTGTCTTGTCTTGTCTTGTCTCGTCTTGTCTTGTCTTGTCTTGTCTTGTCTTGTCTTGTCTTGTCTTGTCTTGTCTTGTCTTGTCTTGTCTTGTCTTGTCTTGTCTTGTCTTGTCTTGTCTTGTCTTGTCTTGTTTTGTCTTGTCTTGTCTTGTCTTGTCTTGTCTTGTCTAGTCTTGTCTTGTCTTGTCTTGTCTAGTCTTGTCTAGTCTTGTCTAGTCTTGTCTTGTCTTGTCTAGTCTTGTCTAGTCTAGTCTTGTCTAGTCTTGTCTTGTCTAGTCTTGTCTTGTCTTGTCTAGTCTTGTCTTGTCTTGTCTTGTCTTGTCTTGTCTTGTCTTGTCTTGTCTTGTCTTGTCTTGTCTTGTCTTGTCTAGTCTTGTCTTGTCTTGTCTAGTCTTGTCTTGTCTTGTCTAGTCTTGTCTAGTCTTGTCTAGTCTTGTCTAGTCTTGTCTTGTCTTGTCTAGTCTTGTCTAGTCTAGTCTTGTCTTGTCTTGTCTAGTCTTGTCTTGTCTTGTCTAGTCTTGTCTTGTCTTGTCTTGTCTTGTCTTGTCTTGTCTTGTCTTGTCTTGTCTTGTCTTGTCTTGTCTTGTCTAGTCTTGTCTTGTCTTGTCTAGTCTTGTCTAGTCTAGTCTTGTCTAGTCTTGTCTAGTCTTGTCTAGTCTTGTCTAGTCTTGTCTAGTCTTGTCTTGTCTTGTCTAGTCTTGTCTAGTCTAGTCTTGTCTAGTCTTGTCTTGTCTTGTCTAGTCTTGTCTAGTCTAGTCTTGTCTAGTCGTGTCTTGTCTAGTCTTGTCTTGTCTTGTCTAGTCTTGTCTAGTCTTGTTTTGTCTTGTTTTGTCTTGTCATGTCTTCTCATGTCATGTCTTGTCTTGTCTTGTCTTGTCTTGTCTAGTCTTGTCTAGTCTAGTCTTGTCTTGTCTAGTCTTGTCTTTTCTTGTCTTGTCTTTTCTTGTCTTGTCTTGTCTTGTCTTGTCTTGTCTAGTCTTGTCTCGTCTTGTCTAGTCTTGTCTAGTCTTGTCTTGTCTTGTCTTGTCTTGTCTTGCCTTGTCTTGTCTTGTCTTGTCTTGTCTTGTCTTGTCTTGTCTTGTCTTGTCTTGTCTTTTCTTGTCTGGTCTTGTCTTGTCTTGTCTTGTCTAGTCTTGTCTAGTCTTGTCTTGTCTTGTTTTGTCTTGTCTTGTCATGTCATGTCATGTCATGTTGTGTTGTGTTGTTTTGTCTTGCCTTGTTTTGTCTTGTCTTGTCTTGTCTTGTCTTGGGTTGTCTTGTCTTGTCTTTTCTTGTCTTGTCTTGTCTTGTCTTGTCTTGTCTTGTCTTGTCTTGTCTTGTCTTGTCTTGTCTTGTCTTGTCTTGTCTTGTCTTGTCTTGTCTAGTCTTGTCTAGTCTTGTCTTGTCTTGTCTAGTCTTGTCTAGTCTTGTTTTGTCTTGTTTTGTCTTGTCATGCCTTCTCATGTCATGTCTTGTCTTGTCTTGTCTTGTCTTGTCTAGTCTTGTCTAGTCTTGTCTTGTCTTGTCTTGTTTTGTCTTGTCTTGTCTTCTCTTTTCTTGTCTTGTCTTGTCTTGTCTGGTCTTGTCTTGTCTTGTCTTGTCTTGTCTTGTCTTGTCTTGTCTAGTCTTGTCTAGTCTTGTCTAGTCTTGTCTTGTCTTGTCTTGTCTTGTCTAGTCTTGTCTAGTCTTGTCTAGTCTTGTTTTGTCTTGTCTAGTCTTGTCTAGTCTAGTCTTGTCTAGTCGTGTCTTGTCTAGTCTGGTCTTGTCTTGTCTTGTCTTGTCTTGTCTTGTCTTGTCTTGTCTTGTCTTGTCTTGTCGTGTCTTGTCTTGTCTTGTCTTGTCTTGTCTTGTCTTGTCTTGTCTAGTCTTGTCTAGTCTAGTCTTGTCTAGTCTTGTCTTGTCTTGTCTTGTCTTGTCTTGTCTTGTCTTGTCTAGTCTTGTCTAGTCTTGTCTTGTCTAGTCTTGTCTAGTCTTGTCTAGTCTTGTCTTGTCTTTTCTTGTCTGGTCTTGTCTTGTCTTGTCTTGTCTAGTCTTGTCTAGTCTTGTCTTGCCTTGTCTTGTTTTGTCTTGTCTTGTCTTGTCTAGTCTTGTCTAGTCTTGTCTAGTCTTGTCTAGTCTTGTCTTGTCTTGTCTTTTCTTGTCTGGTCTTGTCTTGTCTTGTCTTGTCTTGTCTAGTCTTGTCTAGTCTTGTCTAGTCTTGTCTTGTCTTGTCTAGTCTTGTCTAGTCTTGTTTTGTCTTGTTTTGTCTTGTCATGTCTTCTCATGTCTTGTCTTGTCTTGTCTTGTCTTGTCTTGTCTTGTCTTGTCTTGTCTTGTCTTGTCTTGTCTGGTCTGGTCTTGTATGGTCTTGTCTTGTCTTGTCTTGTCTTGTCTTGTCTTGTCTAGTCTTGTCTAGTCTTGTCTAGTCTTGTCTTGTCTTGTCTTGTCTAGTCTTGTCTAGTCTTGTCTAGTCTTGTCTAGTCTTGTCTAGTCTTGTCTAGTCTTGTCTTGTCTTGTCTAGTCTTGTCTAGTCTAGTCTTGTCTAGTCTTGTCTTGTCTTGTCTAGTCTTGTCTAGTCTAGTCTTGTCTAGTCGTGTCTTGTCTAGTCTTGTCTTGTCTTGTCTTGTCTTGTCTTGTCTAGTCTTGTCTAGTCTTGTCTTTTCTTGTCTTGTCTTGTCTATTCTTGTCTAGTCTAGTCTTGTCTAGTCTTGTCTTGTCTAGTCTTGTCTTGTCTTGTCTTGTCTTGTCTTGTCTTGTCTTGTCTTGTCTTGTCTTGTCTTGTCTTTTCTTGTCTTGTCTTTTCTTGTCTTGTCTTGTCTTGTCTTGTCTAGTCTTGTCTTGTCTAGTCTTGTCTAGTCTTGTCTAGTCTTGTCTTGTCTTGTCTAGTCTTGTCTAGTCTAGTCTTGTCTAGTCTTGTCTTGTCTTGTCTTGTCTTGTCTAGTCTTGTCTAGTCTAGTCTTGTCTAGTCGTGTCTTGTCTAGTCTTTTCTTGTCTTGTCTTGTCTTGTCTTTTCTTGTCTTGTCTTGTCTATTCTTGTCTAGTCTAGTCTTGTCTAGTCTTGTCTTGTCTAGTCTTGTCTTGTCTTGTCTTGTCTTGTCTTGTCTTGTCTTGTCTTGTCTTGTCTTGTCTTGTCTTTTCTTGTCTTGTCTTTTCTTGTCTTGTCTTGTCTTGTCTAGTCTTGTCTTGTCTTGTCTAGTCTTGTCTAGTCTTGTCTTGTCTAGTCTTGTCTAGTCTTGTCTAGTCTTGTCTAGTCTGTCTTGTCTTTTCTTGTCTTGTCTTGTCTTGTCTTGTCTTGTCTAGTCTTGTCTAGTCTTGTCTAGTCTTGTCTTGTCTAGTCTTGTCTAGTCTGTCTTGTCTTTTCTTGTCTGGTCTTGTCTTGTCTTGTCTTGTCTAGTCTTGTCTAGTCTTGTCTAGTCTTGTCTAGTCTTGTCTTGTCTTGTCTTTTCTTGTCTTGTCTTTTCTTGTCTTGTCTTGTCTTGTCTTGTCTAGTCTTGTCTTGTCTAGTCTTGTCTAGTCTTGTCTAGTCTTGTCTAGTCTTGTCTTGTCTAGTCTTGTCTAGTCTGTCTTGTCTTTTCTTGTCTGGTCTTGTCTTGTCTTGTCTTGTCTAGTCTTGTCTAGTCTTGTCTAGTCTTGTCTAGTCTTGTCTTGTCTTGTCTTTTCTTGTCTTGTCTTTTCTTGTCTTGTCTTGTCTTGTCTTGTCTAGTCTTGTCTTGTCTAGTCTTGTCTAGTCTTGTCTAGTCTTGTCTTGTCTTGTCTTGTCTAGTCTTGTCTAGTCTTGTCTAGTCTGTCTTGTCTTTTCTTGTCTTGTCTTGTCTTGTCTTGTCTTGTCTAGTCTTGTCTTGTCTTGTCTAGTCTTGTCTAGTCTAGTCTTGTCTAGTCTTGTCTTGTCTTGTCTAGTCTTGTCTAGTCTAGTCTTGTCTAGTCGTGTCTTGTCTAGTCTTGTCTTGTCTTGTCTTGTCTTGTCTTGTCTAGTCTTGTCTAGTCTTGTCTTTTCTTGTCTTGTCTTGTCTATTCTTGTCTAGTCTAGTCTTGTCTAGTCTTGTCTTGTCTAGTCTTGTCTTGTCTTGTCTTGTCTTGTCTTGTCTTGTCTTGTCTTGTCTTGTCTTGTCTTGTCTTTTCTTGTCTTGTCTTTTCTTGTCTTGTCTTGTCTTGTCTTGTCTAGTCTTGTCTTGTCTAGTCTTGTCTAGTCTTGTCTAGTCTTGTCTTGTCTTGTCTAGTCTTGTCTAGTCTAGTCTTGTCTAGTCTTGTCTTGTCTTGTCTTGTCTTGTCTAGTCTTGTCTAGTCTAGTCTTGTCTAGTCTTGTCTTGTCTTGTCTTGTCTAGTCTTGTCTAGTCTGTCTTGTCTTTTCTTGTCTGGTCTTGTCTTGTCTTGTCTTGTCTTGTCTTGTCTTGTCTTGTCTGGTCTGGTCTTGTATGGTCTTGTCTTGTCTTGTCTTGTCTTGTCTTGTCTTGTCTTGTCTTGTCTTTTCTTGTCTTGTCTTTTCTTGTCTTGTCTTGTCTTGTCTAGTCTTGTCTTGTCTTGTCCAGTCTTGTCTAGTCTTGTCTTGTCTAGTCTTGTCTAGTCTTGTCTAGTCTTGTCTAGTCTGTCTTGTCTTTTCTTGTCTTGTCTTGTCTTGTCTTGTCTTGTCTAGTCTTGTCTAGTCTTGTCTAGTCTTGTCTTGTCTAGTCTTGTCTAGTCTGTCTTGTCTTTTCTTGTCTTGTCTTGTCTTGTCTTGTCTTGTCTAGTCTTGTCTAGTCTTGTCTAGTCTTGTCTTGTCTAGTCTTGTCTAGTCTGTCTTGTCTTTTCTTGTCTGGTCTTGTCTTGTCTTGTCTTGTCTAGTCTTGTCTAGTCTTGTCTAGTCTTGTCTAGTCTTGTCTTGTCTTGTCTTGTCTTGTCTTGTCTAGTCTTGTCTAGTCTTGTCTAGTCTTGTCTTGTCTAGTCTTGTCTAGTCTGTCTTGTCTTTTCTTGTCTGGTCTTGTCTTGTCTTGTCTTGTCTAGTCTTGTCTAGTCTTGTCTAGTCTTGTCTAGTCTTGTCTTGTCTTGTTTTGTCTTGTCTTTTCTTGTCTTGTCTTGTCTATTCTTGTCTAGTCTAGTCTTGTCTAGTCTTGTCTTGTCTAGTCTTGTCTTGTCTTGTCTTGTCTTGTCTTGTCTTGTCTTGTCTAGTCTGTCTTGTCTTTTCTTGTCTTGTCTTGTCTTGTCTTGTCTTGTCTAGTCTTGTCTAGTCTTGTCTAGTCTTGTCTTGTCTAGTCTTGTCTAGTCTGTCTTGTCTTTTCTTGTCTGGTCTTGTCTTGTCTTGTCTAGTCTTGTCTAGTCTTGTCTAGTCTTGTCTTGTCTAGTCTTGTCTAGTCTTGTCTAGTCTTGTCTTGTCTAGTCTTGTCTTGTCTAGTCTTGTCTAGTCTTGTCTAGTCTTGTCTTGTCTTGTCTAGTCTTGTCTAGTCTAGTCTTGTCTAGTCTTGTCTTGTCTTGTCTTGTCTTGTCTAGTCTTGTCTAGTCTAGTCTTGTCTAGTCGTGTCTTGTCTAGTCTTTTCTTGTCTTGTCTTGTCTTGTCTTTTCTTGTCTTGTCTTGTCTATTCTTGTCTAGTCTAGTCTTGTCTAGTCTTGTCTTGTCTAGTCTTGTCTTGTCTTGTCTTGTCTTGTCTTGTCTTGTCTTGTCTTGTCTAGTCTTGTCTAGTCTTGTTTTGTCTTGTCTAGTCTTGTCTAGTCTAGTCTTGTCTAGTCGTGTCTTGTCTAGTCTGGTCTTGTCTTGTCTTGTCTTGTCTTGTCTTGTCTTGTCTTGTCTTGTCTTGTCTTGTCGTGTCTTGTCTTGTCTTGTCTTGTCTTGTCTTGTCTTGTCTTGTCTAGTCTTGTCTAGTCTAGTCTTGTCTTGTCTTGTCTTGTCTTGTCTTGTCTTGTCTAGTCTTGTCTTGTCTTGTCTTGTCTTGTCTTGTCTAGTCTTGTCTAGTTTGTTTTGTCTTGTCTTGTCTTGTCTTGTCTAGTCTTGTCTTGTCTTGTCTTGTCTAGTCTTGTCTAGTCTTGTCTAGTCTTGTCTAGTCTTGTCTAGTCTTGTCTTGTCTTGTCTAGTCTTGTCTAGTCTAGTCTAGTCTAGTCTTGTCTAGTCTTGTCTTGTCTTGTCTAGTCTTGTCTAGTCTAGTCTTGTCTAGTCGTGTCTTGTCTAGTCTTGTCTTGTCTTGTCTTGTCTTGTCTTGTCTTGTCTAGTCTTGTCTAGTCTTGTCTTTTCTTGTCTTGTCTTGTCTTGTCTATTCTTGTCTAGTCTAGTCTTGTCTAGTCTTGTCTTGTCTAGTCTTGTCTAGTCTTGTCTTGTCTTGTCTTGTCTTGTCTTGCCTTGTCTTGTCTTGTCTTGTCTTGTCTTGTCTTGTCTAGTCTTGTCTTGTCTTGTCTTGTCTAGTCTTGTCTAGTCTTGTCTAGTCTTGTCTAGTCTTGTCTTGTCTAGTCTTGTCTAGTCTGTCTTGTCTTTTCTTGTCTGGTCTTGTCTTGTCTTGTCTTGTCTTGTCTTGTCTTGTCTTGTCTTGTCTAGTCTTGTCTTGTCTTGTCTAGTCTTGTCTTGTCTTGTCTTGTCTTGTCTAGTCTTGTCTAGTCTTGTCTTGTCTTGTCTTGTCTAGTCTTGTCTAGTCTTGTCTAGTCTTGTCTAGTCTTGTCTAGTCTTGTCTAGTCTTGTCTAGTCTTGTCTAGTCTTGTCTAGTCTTGTCTTGTCTGGTCTTGTCTTGTCTTGTCTTGTCTAGTCTTGTCTAGTCTTGTCTTGTCTTGTTTTGTCTTGTCTTGTCATGTCATGTCATGTCATGTTGTGTTGTGTTGTTTTGTCTTGCCTTGTTTTGTCTTGTCTTGTCTTGTCTTGTCTTGGGTTGTCTTGTCTTGTCTTGTCTTGTCTTGTATTGTCTTGTCTTGTCTTGTCTTGTCTTGTCTTGTCTTGTCTTGTCTTGTCTTGTCTTGTCTAGTCTTGTCTTGTCTTGTCTTGTCTTGTCTTGTCTAGTCTTGTCTAGTCTTGTCTAGTCTTGTCTTGTCTAGTCTTGTCTAGTCTTGTCTTGTCTTTTCTTGTCTGGTCTTGTCTTGTCTTGTCTTGTCTTGTCTTGTCTTGTCTTGTCTTGTCTTGTCTAGTATTGTCTAGTCTTGTCTAGTCTTGTCTAGTCTTGTCTTGTCTAGTCTAGTCTTGTCTTGTCTTGTCTTGTCTTGTCTTGTCTTGTCTGGTCTTGTCTTGTCTTGTCTTGTCTAGTCTTGTCTTGTCTTGTCTTGTCTTGTCTTGTCTTGTCTAGTCTTGTCTAGTCTTGTCTAGTCTTGTCTTGTCTTGTCTTGTCTAGTCTTGTCTAGTCTTGTCTAGTCTTGTCTAGTCTTGTCTTGTCTTGTCTAGTCTTGTCTAGTCTAGTCTTGTCTAGTCTTGTCTTGTCTAGTCTTGTCTTGTCTTGTCTTGTCTTGTCTTGTCTTGTCTTGTCTAGTCTTGTCTAGTCTTGTCTAGTCTTTTCTTGTCTTGTCTTGTCTAGTCTTGTCTAGTCTTGTCTAGTCTTGTCTAGTCTTGTCTTGTCTTGTCTAGTCTTGTCTAGTCTAGTCTTGTCTAGTCTTGTCTTGTCTAGTCTTGTCTTGTCTTGTCTAGTCTTGTCTTGTCTTGTCTTGTCTTGTCTTGTCTTGTCTTGTCTTGTCTTGTCTTGTATTGTCTTGTCTTGTCTTGTCTTGTCTAGTCTTGTCTTGTCTTGTCTAGTCTTGTCTAGTCTAGTCTTGTCTAGTCTTGTCTTGTCTAGTCTTGTCTTGTCTTGTCTTGTCTTGTCTTGTCTTGTTTTGTCTTGTCTTGTCTTGTCTTGTCTTGTCTTGTCTTGTCTTGTCTTGTCTTGTCTTGTCTTGTCTTGTCTTGTCTTGTCTTGTCTTGTCTTGTCTAGTCTAGTCTTGTCTAGTCTTGTCTTGTCTAGTCTTGTCTTGTCTTGTCTTGTCTTGTCTTGTCTTGTCTTGTCTTGTCTAGTCTTGTCTAGTCTTGTCTAGTCTTGTCTTGTCTAGTCTTGTCTAGTCTTGTCTTGTCTAGTCTTGTCTAGTCTTGTCTTCTCTTTTCTTGTCTGGTCTTGTCTTGTCTTGTCTTGTCTGGTCTTGTCTTGTCTTGTCTTGTCTTGTCTTGTCTTGTCTTGTCTAGTCTTGTCTAGTCTAGTCTTGTCTAGTCTTGTCTTGTCTTGTCTTGTCTTGTCTTGTCTTGTCTTGTCTAGTCCTGTCTAGTCTTGTCTAGTCTTGTCTTGTCTAGTCTTGTCTAGTCTTGTCTTGTCTTTTCTTGTCTGGTCTTGTCTTGTCTTGTCTTGTCTAGTCTTGTCTAGTCTTGTCTTGCCTTGTCTTGTTTTGTCTTGTCTTGTCTTGTCTAGTCTTGTCTAGTCTTGTCTTGTCTTGTCTTTTCTTGTCTGGTCTTGTCTTGTCTTGTCTTGTCTTGTCTTGTCTAGTCTTGTCTTGTCTTGTCTAGTCTTGTCTAGTCTTGTTTTGTCTTGTTTTGTCTTGTCATGTCTTCTCATGTCTTGTCTTGTCTTGTCTTGTCTTGTCTTGTCTTGTCTTGTCTTGTCTTGTCTGGTCTGGTCTTGTCTGGTCTTGTCTGGTCTTGTCTTGTCTTGTCTTGTCTTGTCTTGTCTTGTCTTGTCTTGTCTTGTCTAGTCTTGTCTAGTCTTGTCTAGTCTTGTCTTGTCTTGTCTTGTCTAGTCTTGTCTAGTCTTGTCTAGTCTTGTCTAGTCTTGTCTAGTCTTGTCTAGTCTTGTCTAGTCTTGTCTAGTCTTGTCTAGTCTTGTCTTGTCTTGTCTAGTCTTGTCTAGTCTAGTCTTGTCTAGTCTTGTCTTGTCTTGTCTAGTCTTGTCTAGTCTAGTCTTGTCTAGTCGTGTCTTGTCTAGTCTTGTCTTGTCTTGTCTTGTCTTGTCTTGTCTTGTCTTGTCTAGTCTTGTCTAGTCTTGTCTAGTCTTGTCTTGTCTTGTCTTGTCTTGTCTTGTCTTGTCTAGTCTTGTCTAGTCTTGTCTAGTCTTGTCTTGTCTTGTCTTGTCTAGTCTTGTCTAGTCTTGTCTAGTCTTGTCTAGTCTTGTCTAGTCTTGTCTAGTCTTGTCTAGTCTTGTCTAGTCTTGTCTAGTCTTGTCTTGTCTTGTCTAGTCTTGTCTAGTCTAGTCTTGTCTAGTCTTGTCTTGTCTTGTCTAGTCTTGTCTAGTCTTGTCTAGTCTAGTCTTGTCTAGTCGTGTCTTGTCTAGTCTTGTCTTGTCTTGTCTTGTCTTGTCTTGTCTTGTCTTGTCTAGTCTTGTCTAGTCTTGTCTAGTCTTGTCTAGTCTTGTCTTGTCTTGTCTAGTCTTGTCTAGTCTAGTCTTGTCTAGTCTTGTCTTGTCTAGTCTTGTCTTGTCTTGTCTTGTCTTGTCTTGTTTTGTCTTGTCTTGTCTTGTCTTGTCTTGTCTTGTCTTGTCTTGTCTTGTCTTGTCTTGTCTTGTCTTGTCTTGTCTTGTCTTGTCTTGTCTTGTCTTGTCTTGTCTAGTCTTGTCTTGACTTGTCTTGTCTTGTCTTGTCTTGTCTAGTCTTGTCTTGTCTTGTCTTGTCTTGTCTTGTCTTGTCTTGTCTAGTCTTGTCTCGTCTTGTCTAGTCTTGTCTAGTCTTGTCTTGTCTTGTCTTGTCTTGTCTTGTCTTGTCTTGCCTTGTCTTGTCTTGTCTAGTCTTGTCTAGTCTAGTCTTGTCTAGTCTTGTCTTGTCTAGTCTTGTCTTGTCTTGTCTTGTCTTGTTTTGTTTTGTCTTGTCTTGTCTTGTCTTGTCTTGTCTTGTCTTGTCTTGTCTTGTCTTGTCTTGTCTTGTCTTGTCTTGTCTTGTCTTGTCTAGTCTTGTCTTGTCTTGTCTTGTCTTGTCTTGTCTAGTCTTGTCTTGTCTTGTCTTGTCTTGTCTTGTCTTGTCTTGTCTTGTCTTGTCTAGTCTTGTCTTGTCTTGTCTTGTCTTGTCTTGTCTAGTCTTGTCTTGTCTTGTCTTGTCTTGTCTTGTCTTGTCTTGTCTAGTCTTGTCTCGTCTTGTCTAGTCTTGTCTAGTCTTGTCTAGTCTTGTCTTGTCTTGTCTTGTCTTGTCTTGTCTTGCCTTGTCTTGTCTTGTCTTGTCTTGTCTTGTCTTGTCTTGTCTTGCCTTGTCTTGTCTTGTCTTGTCTTGTCTAGTCTTGTCTAGTCTTGTCTAGTCTTGTCTTGTCTAGTCTTGTCTAGTCTTGTCTTGTCTTTTCTTGTCTGGTCTTGTCTTGTCTTGTCTTGTCTTGTCTTGTCTTGTCTTGTCTTGTCTTGTCTAGTATTGTCTAGTCTTGTCTAGTCTTGTCTAGTCTTGTCTTGTCTAGTCTAGTCTTGTCTTGTCTTGTCTTGTCTTGTCTTGTCTTGTCTGGTCTTGTCTTGTCTTGTCTAGTCTTGTCTTGTCTTGTCTTGTCTTGTCTTGTCTGGTCTTGTCTTGTCTAGTCTTGTCTAGTCTTGTCTAGTCTTGTCTTGTCTTGTCTTGTCTAGTCTTGTCTTGTCTTGTCTTGTCTTGTCTTGTCTTGTCTAGTCTTGTCTTGTCTTGTCTTGTCTTGTCTTGTCTAGTCTTGTCTAGTCTTGTCTAGTCTTGTCTAGTCTTGTCTAGTCTTGTCTAGTCTTGTCTTGTCTTGTCTAGTCTTGTCTAGTCTAGTCTTGTCTTGTCTTGTCTTGTCTTGTCTTGTCTTGTCTAGTCTTGTCTTGTCTAGTCTAGTCTTGTCTTGTCTTGTCTTGTCTTGTCTTGTCTTGTCTAGTCTTGTCTCGTCTTGTCTAGTCTTGTCTAGTCTTGTCTAGTCTTGTCTTGTCTTGTCTTGTCTTGTCTTGCCTTGTCTTGTCTTGTCTAGTCTTGTCTAGTCTAGTCTTGTCTAGTCTTGTCTTGTCTAGTCTTGTCTTGTCTTGTCTTGTCTTGTCTTGTTTTGTCTTGTCTTGTCTTGTCTTGTCTTGTCTTGTCTTGTCTTGTCTTGTCTTGTCTTGTCTTGTCTTGTCTTGTCTTGTCTTGTCTTGTCTAGTCTTGTCTTGTCTTGTCTTGTCTTGTCTTGTCTAGTCTTGTCTTGTCTTGTCTTGTCTTGTCTTGTCTTGTCTTGTCTTGTCTTGTCTAGTCTTGTCTTGTCTTGTCTTGTCTTGTCTTGTCTAGTCTTGTCTTGTCTTGTCTTGTCTTGTCTTGTCTTGTCTTGTCTAGTCTTGTCTCGTCTTGTCTAGTCTTGTCTAGTCTTGTCTAGTCTTGTCTTGTCTTGTCTTGTCTTGTCTTGTCTTGCCTTGTCTTGTCTTGTCTTGTCTTGTCTTGTCTTGTCTTGTCTTGCCTTGTCTTGTCTTGTCTTGTCTTGTCTAGTCTTGTCTAGTCTTGTCTAGTCTTGTCTTGTCTAGTCTTGTCTAGTCTTGTCTTGTCTTTTCTTGTCTGGTCTTGTCTTGTCTTGTCTTGTCTTGTCTTGTCTTGTCTAGTATTGTCTAGTCTTGTCTAGTCTTGTCTAGTCTTGTCTTGTCTAGTCTAGTCTTGTCTTGTCTTGTCTTGTCTTGTCTTGTCTTGTCTGGTCTTGTCTTGTCTTGTCTAGTCTAGTCTTGTCTTGTCTTGTCTTGTCTTGTCTTGTCTGGTCTTGTCTTGTCTAGTCTTGTCTAGTCTTGTCTAGTCTTGTCTAGTCTTGTCTTGTCTTGTCTTGTCTAGTCTTGTCTAGTCTTGTCTAGTCTTGTCTAGTCTTGTCTTGTCTTGTCTAGTCTTGTCTAGTCTAGTCTTGTCTAGTCTTGTCTTGTCTAGTCTTGTCTTGTCTTGTCTTGTCTTGTCTTGTCTTGTCTTGTCTAGTCTTGTCTAGTCTTGTCTAGTCTTGTCTTGTCTTGTCTTGTCTAGTCTTGTCTAGTCTTGTCTAGTCTTGTCTAGTCTTGTCTTGTCTTGTCTAGTCTTGTCTAGTCTAGTCTTGTCTAGTCTTGTCTTGTCTAGTCTTGTCTTGTCTTGTCTAGTCTTGTCTTGTCTTGTCTTGTCTTGTCTTGTCTTGTCTTGTCTTGTCTTGTCTTGTCTTGTCTTGTCTTGTCTTGTCTAGTCTTGTCTTGTCTTGTCTAGTCTTGTCTAGTCTAGTCTTGTCTAGTCTTGTCTTGTCTAGTCTTGTCTTGTCTTGTCTTGTCTTGTCTTGTCTTGTTTTGTCTTGTCTTGTCTTGTCTTGTCTTGTCTTGTCTTGTCTTGTCTTGTCTTGTCTTGTCTTGTCTTGTCTTGTCTAGTCTAGTCTTGTCTAGTCTTGTCTTGTCTAGTCTTGTCTTGTCTTGTCTTGTCTTGTCTTGTCTTGTCTTGTCTTGTCTTGTCTAGTCTTGTCTAGTCTTGTCTAGTCTTGTCTTGTCTAGTCTTGTCTAGTCTTGTCTTGTCTAGTCTTGTCTAGTCTTGTCTTCTCTTTTCTTGTCTGGTCTTGTCTTGTCTTGTCTGGTCTTGTCTTGTCTTGTCTTGTCTTGTCTTGTCTTGTCTTGTCTAGTCTTGTCTAGTCTAGTCTTGTCTAGTCTTGTCTTGTCTTGTCTTGTCTTGTCTTGTCTTGTCTTGTCTAGTCTTGTCTAGTCTTGTCTAGTCTTGTCTTGTCTAGTCTTGTCTAGTCTTGTCTTGTCTTTTCTTGTCTGGTCTTGTCTTGTCTTGTCTTGTCTAGTCTTGTCTAGTCTTGTCTTGCCTTGTCTTGTTTTGTCTTGTCTTGTCTTGTCTAGTCTTGTCTAGTCTTGTCTTGTCTTGTCTTTTCTTGTCTGGTCTTGTCTTGTCTTGTCTTGTCTTGTCTTGTCTTGTCTAGTCTTGTCTTGTCTTGTCTAGTCTTGTCTAGTCTTGTTTTGTCTTGTTTTGTCTTGTCATGTCTTCTCATGTCTTGTCTTGTCTTGTCTTGTCTATTCTTGTCTAGTCTAGTCTTGTCTTGTCTTGTCTTGTCTGGTCTGGTCTTGTCTGGTCTTGTCTGGTCTTGTCTTGTCTTGTCTTTTCTTGTCTGGTCTTGTCTTGTCTTGTCTTGCCTTGTCTTGTCTTGTCTTTTCTTGTCTGGTCTTGTCTTGTCTAGTCTTGTCTAGTCTTGTTTTGTCTTGTTTTGTCTTGTCATGTCTTCTCATGTCTTGTCTTGTCTTGTCTTGTCTTGTCTTGTCTTGTCTTGTCTTGTCTGGTCTGGTCTTGTCTGGTCTTGTCTGTTCTTGTCTTGTCTTGTCTAGTCTTGTCTAGTCTTGTCTTGTCTTGTCTAGTCTTGTCTAGTCTAGTCTTGTCTAGTCTTGTCTTGTCTTGTCTTGTCTAGTCTAGTCTTGTCTAGTCTTGTCTTGTCTAGTCTTGTCTTGTCTTGTCTTGTCTTGTCTTGTTTTGTCTTGTCTTGTCTTGTCTTGTCTTGTCTTATCTTGTCTTGTCTTGTCTTGTCTTGTCTTGTCTTGTCTTGTCTTGTCTAGTCTTGTCTTGTCTTGTCTTGTCTTGTCTTGTCTAGTCTTGTCTTGTCTTGTCTTGTCTTGTCTTGTCTTGTCTTGTCTTGTCTTGTCTAGTCTTGTCTTGTCTTGTCTTGTCTTGTCTTGTCTAGTCTTGTCTTGTCTTGTCTTGTCTTGTCTTGTCTTGTCTTGTCTAGTCTTGTCTCGTCTTGTCTAGTCTTGTCTAGTCTTGTCTAGTCTTGTCTTGTCTTGTCTTGTCTTGTCTTGCCTTGTCTTGTCTTGTCTTGTCTTGTCTTGTCTTGTCTTGTCTTGCCTTGTCTTGTCTTGTCTTGTCTTGTCTAGTCTTGTCTAGTCTTGTCTAGTCTTGTCTTGTCTAGTCTTGTCTAGTCTTGTCTTGTCTTTTCTTGTCTGGTCTTGTCTTGTCTTGTCTTGTCTTGTCTTGTCTTGTCTTGTCTTGTCTTGTCTAGTATTGTCTAGTCTTGTCTAGTCTTGTCTAGTCTTGTCTTGTCTAGTCTAGTCTTGTCTTGTCTTGTCTTGTCTTGTCTTGTCTTGTCTTGTCTGGTCTTGTCTTGTCTTGTCTAGTCTTGTCTAGTCTTGTCTTGTCTTGTCTTGTCTTGTCTTGTCTTGTCTTGTCTTGTCTTGTCTTGTCTTGTCTTGTCTAGTATTGTCTAGTCTTGTCTAGTCTTGTCTAGTCTTGTCTTGTCTAGTCTAGTCTTGTCTTGTCTTGTCTTGTCTTGTCTTGTCTTGTCTGGTCTTGTCTTGTCTTTTCTTGTCTGGTCTTGTCTTGTCTTGTCTTGTCTTGTCTTGTCTTGTCTTGTCTTGTCTTGTCTTGTCTAGTATTGTCTAGTCTTGTCTAGTCTTGTCTAGTCTTGTCTTGTCTAGTCTAGTCTTGTCTTGTCTTGTCTTGTCTTGTCTTGTCTTGTCTGGTCTTGTCTTGTCTTGTCTAGTCTTGTCTTGTCTTGTCTTGTCTTGTCTTGTCTGGTCTTGTCTTGTCTAGTCTTGTCTAGTCTTGTCTAGTCTTGTCTTGTCTTGTCTTGTCTAGTCTTGTCTAGTCTTGTCTAGTCTTGTCTAGTCTTGTCTTGTCTTGTCTAGTCTTGTCTAGTCTAGTCTTGTCTAGTCTTGTCTTGTCTAGTCTTGTCTTGTCTTGTCTTGTCTTGTCTTGTCTTGTCTAGTCTTGTCTAGTCTTGTCTAGTCTTGTCTTGTCTTGTCTTGTCTAGTCTTGTCTAGTCTTGTCTAGTCTTGTCTAGTCTTGTCTTGTCTTGTCTAGTCTTGTCTAGTCTAGTCTTGTCTAGTCTTGTCTTGTCTAGTCTTGTCTTGTCTTGTCTAGTCTTGTCTTGTCTTGTCTTGTCTTGTCTTGTCTTGTCTTGTCTTGTCTTGTCTTGTCTTGTCTTGTCTTGTCTAGTCTTGTCTTGTCTTGTCTAGTCTTGTCTAGTCTAGTCTTGTCTAGTCTTGTCTTGTCTAGTCTTGTCTTGTCTTGTCTTGTCTTGTCTTGTCTTGTTTTGTCTTGTCTTGTCTTGTCTTGTCTTGTCTTGTCTTGTCTTGTCTTGTCTTGTCTTGTCTTGTCTTGTCTTGTCTAGTCTAGTCTTGTCTAGTCTTGTCTTGTCTAGTCTTGTCTTGTCTTGTCTTGTCTTGTCTTGTCTTGTCTTGTCTTGTCTTGTCTTGTCTTGTCTTGTCTAGTCTTGTCTAGTCTTGTCTAGTCTTGTCTTGTCTAGTCTTGTCTGGTCTTGTCTTGTCTAGTCTTGTCTAGTCTTGTCTTCTCTTTTCTTGTCTGGTCTTGTCTTGTCTTGTCTGGTCTTGTCTTGTCTTGTCTTGTCTTGTCTTGTCTTGTCTTGTCTAGTCTTGTCTAGTCTAGTCTTGTCTAGTCTTGTCTTGTCTTGTCTTGTCTTGTCTTGTCTTGTCTTGTCTAGTCTTGTCTAGTCTTGTCTAGTCTTGTCTTGTCTAGTCTTGTCTAGTCTTGTCTTGTCTTTTCTTGTCTGGTCTTGTCTTGTCTTGTCTTGTCTAGTCTTGTCTAGTCTTGTCTTGCCTTGTCTTGTTTTGTCTTGTCTTGTCTTGTCTAGTCTTGTCTAGTCTTGTCTTGTCTTGTCTTTTCTTGTCTGGTCTTGTCTTGTCTTGTCTTGTCTTGTCTTGTCTAGTCTTGTCTTGTCTTGTCTAGTCTTGTCTAGTCTTGTTTTGTCTTGTTTTGTCTTGTCATGTCTTCTCATGTCTTGTCTTGTCTTGTCTTGTCTATTCTTGTCTAGTCTAGTCTTGTCTTGTCTTGTCTTGTCTG
This sequence comes from Zeugodacus cucurbitae, assembly GCF_028554725.1. Taxonomy (NCBI): domain Eukaryota; kingdom Metazoa; phylum Arthropoda; class Insecta; order Diptera; family Tephritidae; genus Zeugodacus; species Zeugodacus cucurbitae. Next base: position 20,468,850 of record NC_071672.1, on the reverse strand, counting down.
GTCTGGTCTTGTCTGGTCTTGTCTGGTCTTGTCTTGTCTTGTCTTTTCTTGTCTGGTCTTGTCTTGTCTTGTCTTGTCTTGTCTTGTCTTGTCTTTTCTTGTCTGGTCTTGTCTTGTCTAGTCTTGTCTAGTCTTGTTTTGTCTTGTTTTGTCTTGTCATGTCTTCTCATGTCTTGTCTTGTCTTGTCTTGTCTTGTCTTGTCTTGTCTTGTCTTGTCTTGTCTTGTCTTGTCTGGTCTGGTCTTGTCTGGTCTTGTCTGGTCTTGTCTTGTCTTGTCTAGTCTTGTCTAGTCTTGTCTTGTCTTGTCTAGTCTTGTCTAGTCTAGTCTTGTCTAGTCTTGTCTTGTCTTGTCTAGTCTTGTCTAGTCTAGTCTTGTCTAGTCGTGTCTTGTCTAGTCTAGTCTTGTCTAGTCTTGTCTTGTCTAGTCTTGTCTTGTCTTGTCTTGTCTTGTCTTGTTTTGTCTTGTCTTGTCTTGTCTTGTCTTGTCTTGTCTTGTCTTGTCTTGTCTTGTCTTGTCTTGTCTTGTCTTGTCTTGTCTAGTCTTGTCTTGTCTTGTCTTGTCTTGTCTTGTCTAGTCTTGTCTTGTCTTGTCTTGTCTTGTCTTGTCTTGTCTTGTCTTGTCTTGTCTAGTCTTGTCTTGTCTTGTCTTGTCTTGTCTTGTCTAGTCTTGTCTTGTCTTGTCTTGTCTTGTCTTGTCTTGTCTTGTCTAGTCTTGTCTCGTCTTGTCTAGTCTTGTCTAGTCTTGTCTAGTCTTGTCTTGTCTTGTCTTGTCTTGTCTTGCCTTGTCTTGTCTTGTCTTGTCTTGTCTTGTCTTGTCTTGTCTTGCCTTGTCTTGTCTTGTCTTGTCTTGTCTAGTCTTGTCTAGTCTTGTCTAGTCTTGTCTTGTCTAGTCTTGTCTAGTCTTGTCTTGTCTTTTCTTGTCTGGTCTTGTCTTGTCTTGTCTTGTCTTGTCTTGTCTTGTCTTGTCTTGTCTAGTATTGTCTAGTCTTGTCTAGTCTTGTCTAGTCTTGTCTTGTCTAGTCTAGTCTTGTCTTGTCTTGTCTTGTCTTGTCTTGTCTGGTCTTGTCTTGTCTTGTCTAGTCTTGTCTTGTCTTGTCTTGTCTTGTCTTGTCTGGTCTTGTCTTGTCTAGTCTTGTCTAGTCTTGTCTAGTCTTGTCTTGTCTTGTCTTGTCTTGTCTTGTCTTGTCTTGTCTTGTCTTGTCTTGTCTAGTCTTGTCTAGTCTTGTCTAGTCTTGTCTTGTCTAGTCTTGTCTAGTCTTGTCTTGTCTAGTCTTGTCTAGTCTTGTCTTCTCTTTTCTTGTCTGGTCTTGTCTTGTCTTGTCTTGTCTTGTCATGTCTTGTCTTGTCTTGTCTTGTCTTATATTGTCTTGTGATGTCTTGTCTTGTCATGTCTTGTCTTGTCTTGTCTTGTCTTGTCTTGTCTTGGCTTGTCTTGTCTTGTCTTGTCTTGTCATGTTGTGTGTTGTGTTGTTTTGTCTTGTCATGTCTTATATTGTCTTGTGATGTCTTGTCTTGTCATGTTGTGTGTTGTGTTGTTTTGTCTTGTCATGTCTTATATTGTCTTGTGATGTCTTGTCTTGTCATGTCTTGTCTTGTCTTGTCTTGTCTTGTCTTGTCTTGTCTTGTCTTGTCTTGTCTTGTCTTGTCTTGTCATGTTGTGTGTTGTGTTGTTTTGTCTTGTCATGTCTTATATTGTCTTGTGATGTCTTGTCTTGTCATGTCTTGTCTTGTCTTGTCTTGTCTTGTCTTGTCTTGTCTTGTCTTGTCTTGTCTTGTCTTGTCTTGTCTTGTCTTGTCTTGTCTTGTCTTGTCATGTCCTGTCTTGTCTTGTGATGTCATGTCATGTCGTGTGGTGTGTTGTTTTGTCTTGTCATGTCATGTCTTGTCTTGTCATGTCTTATATTGTCTTGTCTTGTCTTGTCTTGTCATGTCATGTCTCGTCTTGTCTTGTCTTGTCATGTCTTGTCTTGTCTTGTCTTGTCTTGTCTTGTCATGTCTTGTCTTGTCTTGTCTTGTCTTGTCTTGTCTTGTCTTGTCTTGTCTTGTCTTGTCTTGTCTTGTCTTGTCATGTCTTGTCTTGTCTTGTGATGTCATGTCATGTCGTGTGGTGTGTTGTTTTGTCTCTTCATGTCATGTCTTGTCTTGTCTTGTCATGTCATGTCTTGTCTTGTCTTGTCTTGTCTTGTCATGTCTTGTCTTGTCTTGTCTTGTCTTGTCTTGTCTTGTCTTGTCTTGTCTTGTCTTGTCTTGTCTTGTCTTGTCTTGTCTTGTCTTGTCTTGTCTTGTCATGTCTTGTCTTGTCTTGTCTTGTGATGTCATGTCATGTCGTGTGGTGTGTTGTTTTGTCTTGTCATGTCATGTCTTGTCTTGTCTTGTCTTGTCATGTCTTGTCTTGTCTTGTCTTGTCTTGTCTTGTCATGTCATGTGTTGTGTTGTTTTGTCTTGTCTTGTCATGTCGTGTGTTGTCTTGTCATGTCTTGTCTTGTCTTGTCTTGTGATGTCATGTCATGTCGTGTGGTGTGTTGTTTTGTCTTGTCATGTCATGTCTTGTCTTGTCTTGTCATGTCTTGTCTTGTCTTGTCTTGTCTTGTCTTGTCTTGTCATGTCTTGTCTTGTCTTGTCATGTCTTGTCTTGTCTTGTCTTGTCTTGTCTTGTCATGTCATGTGTTGTGTTGTTTTGTCTTGTCTTGTCATGTCGTGTGTTGTCTTGTCTTGTTTTGTCTTGTCATGTCTTATATTGTCTTGTCTTGTCTTGTCTTGTCATGTCATGTCATGTCATGTCGTGTGTTGTGTTGTTTTGTCTTTTCTTGTTTTGTCTTGTCATGTCTTGTCTTGTCTTGTCTTGTTTTGTCTTGTCTTGTCTTGTCTTGTCTTGTCTTGTCATGTCTTGTCTTGTCTTGTCTTGTCTTGTTTTGTCTTGTCTTGTCTTGTCTTGTCTTGTCTTGTCCTGTCCTGTCGTGTGTTGTGTTGTTTTGTCTTGTCTTGTCATGTCGTGTGTTGTCTTGTCTTGTTTTGTCTTGTCATGTCTTGTCTTGTCTTGTCTTGTGATGTCATGTCATGTCGTGTGGTGTGTTGTTTTGTCTTGTCATGTCATGTCTTGTCTTGTCTTGTCATGTCTTGTCTTGTCTTGTCTTGTCTTGTCTTGTCATGTCTTGTCTTGTCTTGTCTTGTCTTGTCTTGTCTTGTCTTGTCTGGTCTGGTCTTGTCTGGTCTTGTCTGGTCTTGTCTTGTCTTGTCTAGTCTTGTCTAGTCTTGTCTTGTCTTGTCTAGTCTTGTCTAGTCTAGTCTTGTCTAGTCTTGTCTTGTCTTGTCTAGTCTAGTCTTGTCTAGTCTTGTCTTGTCTAGTCTTGTCTTGTCTTGTCTTGTCTTGTCTTGTTTTGTCTTGTCTTGTCTTGTCTTGTCTTGTCTTGTCTTGTCTTGTCTTGTCTTGTCTTGTCTTGTCTTGTCTTGTCTTGTCTTGTCTTGTCTTGTCTTGTCTAGTCTTGTCTTGTCTTGTCTTGTCTTGTCTTGTCTAGTCTTGTCTTGTCTTGTCTTGTCTTGTCTTGTCTTGTCTTGTCTTGTCTTGTCTTGTCTAGTCTTGTCTTGTCTTGTCTTGTCTTGTCTTGTCTAGTCTTGTCTTGTCTTGTCTTGTCTTGTCTTGTCTTGTCTTGTCTAGTCTTGTCTCGTCTTGTCTAGTCTTGTCTAGTCTTGTCTAGTCTTGTCTTGTCTTGTCTTGTCTTGTCTTGCCTTGTCTTGTCTTGTCTTGTCTTGTCTTGTCTTGTCTTGTCTTGCCTTGTCTTGTCTTGTCTTGTCTTGTCTAGTCTTGTCTAGTCTTGTCTAGTCTTGTCTTGTCTAGTCTTGTCTAGTCTTGTCTTGTCTTTTCTTGTCTGGTCTTGTCTTGTCTTGTCTTGTCTTGTCTTGTCTTGTCTTGTCTTGTCTTGTCTTGTCTAGTATTGTCTAGTCTTGTCTAGTCTTGTCTAGTCTTGTCTTGTCTAGTCTAGTCTTGTCTTGTCTTGTCTTGTCTTGTCTTGTCTTGTCTTGTCTGGTCTGGTCTTGTCTTGTCTTGTCTAGTCTTGTCTTGTCTTGTCTTGTCTTGTCTGGTCTTGTCTTGTCTAGTCTTGTCTAGTCTTGTCTAGTCTTGTCTTGTCTTGTCTTGTCTAGTCTTGTCTAGTCTTGTCTAGTCTTGTCTAGTCTTGTCTTGTCTTGTCTAGTCTTGTCTAGTCTAGTCTTGTCTAGTCTTGTCTTGTCTAGTCTTGTCTTGTCTTGTCTTGTCTTGTCTTGTCTTGTCTTGTCTAGTCTTGTCTAGTCTTGTCTAGTCTTGCCTTGTCTTGTCTTGTCTAGTCTTGTCTAGTCTTGTCTAGTCTTGTCTAGTCTTGTCTTGTCTTGTCTAGTCTTGTCTAGTCTAGTCTTGTCTAGTCTTGTCTTGTCTAGTCTTGTCTTGTCTTGTCTAGTCTTGTCTTGTCTTGTCTTGTCTTGTCTTGTCTTGTCTTGTCTTGTCTTGTCTTGTCTTGTCTTGTCTTGTCTTGTCTAGTCTTGTCTTGTCTTGTCTAGTCTTGTCTAGTCTAGTCTTGTCTAGTCTTGTCTTGTCTAGTCTTGTCTTGTCTTGTCTTGTCTTGTCTTGTCTTGTCTTGTCTTGTCTTGTCTTGTCTTGTCTTGTCTTGTCTTGTCTTGTCTTGTCTTGTCTAGTCTAGTCTTGTCTAGTCTTGTCTTGTCTAGTCTTGTCTTGTCTTGTCTTGTCTTGTCTTGTCTTGTCTTGTCTTGTTTTGTCTTGTCTTGTCTTGTCTTGTCTTGTCTTGTCTTGTCTTGTCTTGTCTTGTCTTGTCTTGTCTTGTCTTGTCTTGTCTTGTCTAGTCTAGTCTTGTCTTGTCTTGTCTTGTCTTGTCTTGTCTAGTCTAGTCTTGTCTAGTCTTGTCTTGTCTAGTCTTGTCTTGTCTTGTCTTGTCTTGTCTTGTCTTGTCTTGTCTTGTCTTGTCTTGTCTTGTCTTGTCTTGTCTTGTCTTGTCTTGTCTAGTCTAGTCTTGTCTAGTCTTGTCTTGTCTAGTCTTGTCTTGTCTTGTCTTGTCTTGTCTTGTCTTGTCTTGTCTTGTTTTGTCTTGTCTTGTCTTGTCTTGTCTTGTCTTGTCTTGTCTTGTCTTGTCTAGTCTTGTCTTGTCTTGTCTTGTCTTGTCTTGTCTTGTCTTGTCTTGTCTTGTCTTGTCTTGTCTTGTCTTGTCTTGTCTTGTCTTGTCTAGTCTATTCTTGTCTAGTCTTGTCTTGTCTAGTCTTGTCTTGTCTTGTCTTGTCTTGTCTTGTCTTGTCTTGTCTTGTTTTGTCTTGTCTTGTCTTGTCTAGTCTTGTCTAGTCTTGTCTTGTCTTGTCTTGTTTTGTCTTGTCTTGTCTTGTCTTGTCTTGTCTTGTCTTGTCTTGTCTTGTCTTGTCTTGTCTTGTCTTGTCTTGTCTTGTCTTGTCTTGTCTTGTCTTGTCTAGTCTAGTCTTGTCTAGTCTTGTCTTGTCTAGTCTTGTCTTGTCTTGTCTTGTCTTGTCTTGTCTTGTCTTGTCTTGTTTTGTCTTGTCTTGTCTTGTCTTGTCTTGTCTTGTCTTGTCTTGTCTTGTCTTGTCTTGTCTTGTCTTGTCTTGTCTTGTCTTGTCTAGTCTAGTCTTGTCTAGTCTTGTCTTGTCTAGTCTTGTCTTGTCTTGTCTTGTCTTGTCTTGTCTTGTCTTGTCTTGTCTTGTCTAGTCTTGTCTAGTCTTGTCTAGTCTTGTCTTGTCTAGTCTTGTCTAGTCTTGTCTTGTCTTTTCTTGTATGGTCTTGTCTTGTCTTGTCTAGTCTTGTCTAGTCTTGTCTTGCCTTGTCTTGTTTTGTCTTGTCTTGTCTTGTCTAGTCTTGTCTAGTCTTGTCTTGTCTTGTCTTTTCTTGTCTGGTCTTGTCTTGTCTTGTCTTGTCTTGTCTTGTCTAGTCTTGTCTTGTCTTGTCTAGTCTTGTCTAGTCTTGTTTTGTCTTGTTTTGTCTTGTCATGTCTTCTCATGTCTTGTCTTGTCTTGTCTTGTCTATTCTTGTCTAGTCTAGTCTTGTCTTGTCTTGTCTTGTCTGGTCTGGTCTTGTCTGGTCTTGTCTGGTCTTGTCTTGTCTTGTCTTTTCTTGTCTGGTCTTGTCTTGTCTTGTCTTGTCTTGTCTTGTCTTGTCTTTTCTTGTCTGGTCTTGTCTTGTCTAGTCTTGTCTAGTCTTGTTTTGTCTTGTTTTGTCTTGTCATGTCTTCTCATGTCTTGTCTTGTCTTGTCTTGTCTTGTCTTGTCTTGTCTTGTCTTGTCTTGTCTTGTCTTGTCTGGTCTGGTCTTGTCTGGTCTTGTCTGGTCTTGTCTTGTCTTGTCTAGTCTTGTCTAGTCTTGTCTTGTCTTGTCTAGTCTTGTCTAGTCTAGTCTTGTCTAGTCTTGTCTAGTCTTGTCTTGTCTTGTCTAGTCTTGTCTAGTCTAGTCTTGTCTAGTCGTGTCTTGTCTAGTCTAGTCTTGTCTAGTCTTGTCTTGTCTAGTCTTGTCTTGTCTTGTCTTGTTTTGTCTTGTCTTGTCTTGTCTTGTCTTGTCTTGTCTTGTCTTGTCTTGTCTTGTCTTGTCTTGTCTTGTCTTGTCTTGTCTTGTCTTGTCTTGTCTAGTCTTGTCTTGTCTTGTCTTGTCTTGTCTTGTCTAGTCTTGTCTTGTCTTGTCTTGTCTTGTCTTGTCTTGTCTTGTCTTGTCTTGTCTTGTCTAGTCTTGTCTTGTCTTGTCTTGTCTTGTCTTGTCTAGTCTTGTCTTGTCTTGTCTTGTCTTGTCTTGTCTTGTCTTGTCTTGTCTAGTCTTGTCTCGTCTTGTCTAGTCTTGTCTAGTCTTGTCTAGTCTTGTCTTGTCTTGTCTTGTCTTGTCTTGCCTTGTCTTGTCTTGTCTTGTCTTGTCTTGTCTTGTCTTGTCTTGCCTTGTCTTGTCTTGTCTTGTCTTGTCTAGTCTTGTCTAGTCTTGTCTAGTCTTATCTTGTCTAGTCTTGTCTAGTCTTGTCTTGTCTTTTCTTGTCTGGTCTTGTCTTGTCTTGTCTTGTCTTGTCTTGTCTTGTCTTGTCTTGTCTTGTCTAGTATTGTCTAGTCTTGCCTAGTCTTGTCTAGTCTTGTCTTGTCTAGTCTAGTCTTGTCTTGTCTTGTCTTGTCTTGTCTTGTCTGGTCTTGTCTTGTCTTGTCTAGTCTTGTCTTGTCTTGTCTTGTCTTGTCTTGTCTGGTCTTGTCTTGTCTAGTCTTGTCTAGTCTTGTCTTGTCTTGTCTTGTCTTGTCTTGTCTTGTCTTGTCTTGTCTTGTCTTGTCTAGTCTTGTCTAGTCTTGTCTAGTCTTGTCTTGTCTAGTCTTGTCTAGTCTTGTCTTGTCTAGTCTTGTCTAGTCTTGTCTTCTCTTTTCTTGTCTGGTCTTGTCTTGTCTTGTCTTGTCTTGTCATGTCTTGTCTTGTCTTGTCTTGTCTTATATTGTCTTGTGATGTCTTGTCTTGTCATGTCTTGTCTTGTCTTGTCTTGTCTTGTCTTGTCTTGTCTTGTCTTGTCTTGTCTTGTCTTGTCTTGTCTTGTCATGTTGTGTGTTGTGTTGTTTTGTCTTGTCATGTCTTATATTGTCTTGTGATGTCTTGTCTTGTCATGTTGTGTGTTGTGTTGTTTTGTCTTGTCATGTCTTATATTGTCTTGTGATGTCTTGTCTTGTCATGTCTTGTCTTGTCTTGTCTTGTCTTGTCTTGTCTTGTCTTGTCTTGTCTTGTCTTGTCTTGTCTTGTCTTGTCATGTTGTGTGTTGTGTTGTTTTGTCTTGTCATGTCTTATATTGTCTTGTGATGTCTTGTCTTGTCATGTCTTGTCTTGTCTTGTCTTGTCTTGTCTTGTCTTGTCTTGTCTTGTCTTGTCTTGTCTTGTCTTGTCTTGTCTTGTCTTGTCATGTCCTGTCTTGTCTTGTGATGTCATGTCATGTCGTGTGGTGTGTTGTTTTGTCTTGTCATGTCATGTCTTGTCTTGTCATGTCTTATATTGTCTTGTCTTGTCTTGTCTTGTCTTGTCTTGTCATGTCATGTCTCGTCTTGTCTTGTCTTGTCATGTCTTGTCTTGTCTTGTCTTGTCTTGTCTTGTCATGTCTTGTCTTGTCTTGTCTTGTCTTGTCTTGTCTTGTCTTGTCTTGTCTTGTCTTGTCTTGTCTTGTCTTGTCTTGTCATGTCTTGTCTTGTCTTGTGATGTCATGTCATGTCGTGTGGTGTGTTGTTTTGTCTCTTCATGTCATGTCTTGTCTTGTCTTGTCATGTCATGTCTTGTCTTGTCTTGTCTTGTCTTGTCTTGTCATGTCTTGTCTTGTCTTGTCTTGTCTTGTCTTGTCTTGTCTTGTCTTGTCTTGTCTTGTCTTGTCTTGTCTTGTCTTGTCTTGTCTTGTCTTGTCTTGTCTTGTCATGTCTTGTCTTGTCTTGTCTTGTCTTGTGATGTCATGTCATGTCGTGTGGTGTGTTGTTTTGTCTTGTCATGTCATGTCTTGTCTTGTCTTGTCTTGTCATGTCTTGTCTTGTCTTGTCTTGTCTTGTCTTGTCATGGCATGTGTTGTGTTGTTTTGTCTTGTCTTGTCATGTCGTGTGTTGTCTTGTCATGTCTTGTCTTGTCTTGTCTTGTGATGTCATGTCATGTCGTGTGGTGTGTTGTTTTGTCTTGTCATGTCATGTCTTGTCTTGTCTTGTCATGTCTTGTCTTGTCTTGTCTTGTCTTGTCTTGTCTTGTCATGTCTTGTCTTGTCTTGTCATGTCTTGTCTTGTCTTGTCTTGTCTTGTCTTGTCATGTCATGTGTTGTGTTGTTTTGTCTTGTCTTGTCATGTCGTGTGTTGTCTTGTCTTGTTTTGTCTTGTCATGTCTTATATTGTCTTGTCTTGTCTTGTCTTGTCTTGTCATGTCATGTCATGTCATGTCGTGTGTTGTGTTGTTTTGTCTTTTCTTGTTTTGTCTTGTCATGTCTTGTCTTGTCTTGTCTTGTTTTGTCTTGTCTTGTCTTGTCTTGTCTTGTCTTGTCATGTCTTGTCTTGTCTTGTCTTGTCTTGTTTTGTCTTGTCTTGTCTTGTCTTGTCTTGTCTTGTCCTGTCCTGTCGTGTGTTGTGTTGTTTTGTCTTGTCTTGTCATGTCGTGTGTTGTCTTGTCTTGTTTTGTCTTGTCATGTCTTGTCTTGTCTTGTCTTGTGATGTCATGTCATGTCGTGTGGTGTGTTGTTTTGTCTTGTCATGTCATGTCTTGTCTTGTCTTGTCATGTCTTGTCTTGTCTTGTCTTGTCTTGTCTTGTCATGTCTTGTCTTGTCTTGTCATGTCTTGTCTTGTCTTGTCTTGTCTTGTCTTGTCATGTCATGTGTTGTGTTGTTTTGTCTTGTCTTGTCATGTCGTGTGTTGTCTTGTCTTGTTTTGTCTTGTCATGTCTTATATTGTCTTGTCTTGTCTTGTCTTGTCATGTCATGTCATGTCATGTCGTGTGTTGTGTTGTTTTGTCTTTTCTTGTTTTGTCTTGTCATGTCTTGTCTTGTCTTGTCTTGTCTTGTCTTGTCATGTCTTGTCTTGTCTTGTCTTGTCTTGTCTTGCTTGTATTGTCTTGTCTTGTTTTGTCTTGTCTTGTCTTGTCATGTCATGTCTTGTCTTGTCTTGTCTTGTCATGTCTTGTCTTGTCTTGTCTTGTCTTGTCTTGTATTGTCTTGTCTTGTTTTGTCTTGTCTTGTCTTGTCTTGTCTTGTCTTGTCATGTCATGTCATGTCATGTCGTGTGTTGTGTTGTGTTGTTTTGTCTTGTCATGTCTTGTCTTGTCTTGTCTTGTCCTGTCCTGTCTTGTCTTGTCATGTCATGTCATGTCGTGTGTTGTGTTGTCTTGTCTTGTCTTGTCTTGTCGTGTGTTGTGTTGTTTTGTCTTGTCATGTCTTGTCTTGTCTTGTCTTGTCCTGTCCTGTCTTGTCTTGTCATGTCATGTCATGTCATGTCATGTCATGTCATGTCGTGTGTTGTGTTGTCTTGTCTTGTCTTGTCTTGTTTTGTCTTGTCATGTCTTGTCTTGTCTTGTCTTGTCCTGTCTTGTCTTGTCTTGTCTTGTCATGTCTTGTCTTGTCTTGTCTTGTCTTGTCTTGTCTTGTCTTGTCTTGTCTTGTCTTGTCTTGTCTTGTCTTGTCTTGTCTTGTCTTGTCTTGTCTTGTCTTGTCTTGTCCTGTCTTGTCCTGTCCTGACGTGTGTTGTGTTGTTTTGTCTTGTCTTGTTTTGTCTTGTCTTGTCTTGTCTTGTCTTGTCTTGTCATGTCATGTCATGTCATGTCGTGTGTTGTGTTGTGTTGTTTTGTCTTGTCATGTCTTGTCTTGTCTTGTCTTGTCCTGTCCTGTCTTGTCTTGTCATGTCATGTCTTGTCGTGTGTTGTGTTGTTTTGTCTTGTCATGTCTTGTCTTGTCTTGTCTTGTCCTGTCCTGTCTTGTCTTGTCATGTCATGTCATGTCATGTCATGTCATGTCATGTCGTGTGTTGTGTTGTCTTGTCTTGTCTTGTCTTGCTTTGTCTTGTCTTGTCTTGTCTTGTCTTGTCTTGTCTTGTATTGTCTTGTCTTGTTTTGTCTTGTCTTGTCTTGTCTTGTCTTGTCTTGTCATGTCATGTCATGTCATGTCGTGTGTTGTGTTGTGTTGTTTTGTCTTGTCATGTCTTGTCTTGTCTTGTCTTGTCCTGTCCTGTCTTGTCTTGTCATGTCATGTCTTGTCGTGTGTTGTGTTGTTTTGTCTTGTCATGTCTTGTCTTGTCTTGTCTTGTCCTGTCCTGTCTTGTCTTGTCATGTCATGTCATGTCATGTCATGTCATGTCATGTCATGTCATGTCATGTCGTGTGTTGTGTTGTCTTGTCTTGTCTTGTCTTGTCATGTCTTGTTTTGTCTTGTCTTGTCTTGTCTTGTCTTGTATTGTCTTGTCTTGTTTTGTCTTGTCTTGTCTTGTCTTGTCTTGTCTTGTCATGTCATGTCATGTCATGTCGTGTGTTGTGTTGTTTTGTCTTGTCATGTCTTGTCTTGTCTTGTCTTGTCCTGTCCTGTCTTGTCTTGTCATGTCATGTCTTGTCGTGTGTTGTGTTGTTTTGTCTTGTCATGTCTTGTCTTGTCTTGTCTTGTCTTGTCCTGTCCTGTCTTGTCTTGTCATGTCATGTCATGTCATGTCATGTCATGTCGTGTGTTGTGTTGTCTTGTCTTGTCTTGTCTTGCTTTGTCTTGTCATGTCTTGTCTTGTCTTGTCCTGTCCTGTCGTGTGTTGTGTTGTTTTGTCTTGTCTTGTGTTGTTTTGTCGTGTCATGTCTTGTCTTGTCTTGTCTTGTCTTGTCTTGTCTTGTCTTGTCCTGTCCTGTCGTGTGTTGTGTTGTTTTGTCTTGTCTTGTCATGTCGTGTGTTGTCTTGTCTTGTTTTGTCTTGTCATGTCTTATATTGTCTTGTCTTGTCTTGTCATGTCATGTCATGTCATGTCGTGTGTTGTGTTGTGTTGTTTTGTCTTGTCATGTCTTGTCTTGTCTTGTCTTGTTTTGTCCTGTCATGCCTTATCTTGTCTTGTCATGTCATGTCATGTCTTGTGTTGTTTTGTCATGTCTTGTCTTGTCTTGTCTTGTCTTGTCTTGTCATGTTGTGTGTTGTGTTGTTTTGTCTTGTCATGTCTTATATTGTCTTGTCTTGTCTTGTCTTGTGATGTCATGTCATGTCGTGTGTTGTGTTGTTTTGTCTTGACATGTCTTGTCTTGTCTTGTCTTGTCTTATCTTGTGATGTCATGTCATGTCGTGTGTTGTGTTGTTTTGTCTTGTCTTGTCTTGTCTTGTCTTGTCTTGTCTTGTCTTGTCTTGTCTTGTCTTGTCTTGTCTTGTCTTGTCTTGTTTTGTCTTGTCTTGTCTTGTCTTGTCTTGCCTTGTCTTGTCTTGTCTTGTCTTGTCTTGTCTTGTCGTGTGTTGTGTTGTTTTGTCTTGTCATGTCTTGTCTTGTCTTGTCTTGTCTTGTCTTGTCCTGTCTTGTCTTGTCTTGTCTTGTCTTGTCTTGTCTTGTCTTGTCTTGTCTTGTCTTGTCTTGTCTTGTCTTGTCTTGTCTTGTCTTGTCTTGTCTTGTCTTGTCTTGTCTTGTCTTGTCTTGTCTTGTCCTGTCTTGTCCTGTCCTGACGTGTGTTGTGTTGTTTTGTCTTGTCTTGTTTTGTCTTGTTTTGTCTTGCTTTGTCTTGTCTTGTCTTGTCTTGTCTTGTCTTGTCTTGTCTTGTCTTGTCTTGTCTTGTCTTGTCTTGTCTTGTCTTGTCTTGTCTTGTCTTGTCTTGTCCTGTCTTGTCCTGTCCTGACGTGTGTTGTGTTGTTTTGTCTTGTCTTGTTTTGTCTTGTTTTGTCTTGCTTTGTCTTGTCATGTCTTGTCTTGTCTTGTCCTGTCCTGTCGTGTGTTTTGTTGTTTTGTCTTGTCTTGTGTTGTTTTGTCGTGTCATGTCTTGTCTTGTCTTGTCTTGTCTTGTCTTGTCTTGTCTTGTCCTGTCCTGTCGTGTGTTGTGTTGTTTTGTCTTGTCTTGTCATGTCGTGTGTTGTCTTGTCTTGTTTTGTCTTGTCATGTCTTATATTGTCTTGTCTTGTCTTGTCTTGTCTTGTCATGTCATGTCATGTCATGTCGTGTGTTGTGTTGTTTTGTCTTTTCTTGTTTTGTCTTGTCATGTCTTGTCTTGTCTTGTCTTGTCTTGTCATGTCTTGTCTTGTCTTGTCTTGTCTTGTCTTGTCTTGTATTGTCTTGTCTTGTTTTGTCTTGTCTTGTCTTGTCATGTCATGTCATGTCATGTCGTGTGTTGTGTTGTGTTGTTTTGTCTTGTCTTATTTTGTCTTGTCATGTCTTATCTTGTCTTGTCTTGTCTTGTCTTGTCTTGTCTTGTCTTGTCTTGTCTTGTCTTGTCTTGTCTTGTCTTGTCTTGTCTTGTCTTGTCTTATCTGGTCTTGTCTTGTCTTGTCTTGTCTTGTCTTGTCTTGTCTTGTCTTGTCTTGTCTTGTCTTGTCTTGTCTTGTCTTGTCTTGTCTTGTCTTGTCTTGTCTTGTCTTGTCTTGTCTTGTCTTGTCTTGTCTTGTCTTGTCTTGTCTTGTCTTGTCTTGTCTTGTCTTGTCTTGTCTTGTCTTGTCTTGTCTTGTCTTGTCTTGTCTTGTCTTGTCTTGTCTTGTCTTGTCTTGTCTTGTCTTGTCTTGTCTTGTCTTGTCTTGTCTTGTCTTGTCTTGTCTTGTCTTGTCTTGTCTTGTCTTGTCTTGTCTTGTGATGTCATGTCATGTCGTGTGTTGTGTTGTTTTGTCTTGTCATGTCTTGTCTTGTCTTGTCTTGTCTTGTCTTGTCTTGTGATGTCATGTCATGTCGTGTGGTGTGTTGTTTTGTCTTGTCATGTCATGTCTTGTCTTGTCTTGTCTTGTCTTGTCTTGTCTTGTCTTGTCTTGTCTTGTCTTGTCTTGTCTTGTCTTGTCTTGTCTTGTCTTGTCTTGTCTTGTCTTGTCTTGTCTTGTCTTGTCTTGTCTTCTCTTGTCTTGTCTTGTCTTGTCTTGTCTTGTGATGTCATGTCATGTCGTGTGGTGTGTTGTTTTGTCTTGTCATGTCATGTCTTGTCTTGTCTTGTCTTGTCATGTCTTGTCTTGTCTTCTCTTGTCTTGTCTTGTCATGTCTTGTCTTGTCTTGTCTTGTCTTGTCTTGTCTTGTCTTGTCATGTCTTGTCTTGTCTTGTCTTGTCTTGTCTTGTGATGTCATGTCATGTCGTGTGGTGTGTTGTTTTGTCATGTCTTGTCTTGTCTTGTCTTGTCATGTCTTGTCTTGTCTTGTCTTGTCTTGTCTTGTCTTGTCATGTCTTGTCTTGTCTTGTCTTGTCTTGTCTTGTCTTGTCTTGTCTTGTCTTGTCTTGTCTTGTCTTGTCTTGTCTTGTCTTGTCATGTCTTGTCTTGTCTTGTCTTGTCTTGTCTTGTCTTGTCTTGTCTTGTCTTGTCGTGTGTTGTGTTGTTTTGTCTTGTCATGTCTTGTCTTGTCTTGTCTTGTCCTGTCCTGTCTTGTCTTGTCATGTCATGTCATGTCATGCCATGTCATGTCATGTCGTGTGTTGTGTTGTCTTGTCTTGTCTTGTTTTGTCTTGTCATGTCTTGTCTTGTCTTGTCTTGTCCTGTCTTGTTTTGTCTTGTCATGTCTTGTCTTGTCTTGTCTTGTCTTGTCTTGTGATGTCATGTCATGTCGTGTGGTGTGTTGTTTTGTCATGTCATGTCATGTCTTGTCTTGTCTTGTCTTGTCTTGTCTTGTCATGTCTTGTCTTGTCTTGTCTTGTCTTGTCTTGTCTTGTCTTGTCTTGTCATGTCTTGTCTTGTCTTGTCTTGTCTTGTCTTGTCTTGTCTTGTCTTGTCTTGTCTTGTCTTGTCTTGTCTTGTCTTGTCTTGTCTTGTCTTGTCTTGTCTTGTCTTGTCTTGTCTTGTCTTGTCTTGTCTTGTCTTGTCTTGTCTTGTCTTGTCTTCTTGTCTTGTCTTGTCTTGTCTTGTCTTGTCATGTCTTGTCTTGTCTTGTCTTGTCTTGTCTTGTGATGTCATGTCATGTCGTGTGGTGTGTTGTTTTGTCATGTCTTGTCTTGTCTTGTCTTGTCATGTCTTGTCTTGTCTTGTCTTGTCTTGTCTTGTCTTGTCATGTCTTGTCTTGTCTTGTCTTGTCTTGTCTTGTCTTGTCTTGTCTTGTCTTGTCTTGTCTTGTCTTGTCTTGTCTTGTCTTGTCATGTCTTGTCTTGTCTTGTCTTGCCTTGTCTTGTCTTGTCTTGTCTTGTCGTGTGTTGTGTTGTTTTGTCTTGTCATGTCTTGTCTTGTCTTGTCTTGTCCTGTCCTGTCTTGTCTTGTCATGTCATGTCATGTCATGCCATGTCATGTCATGTCGTGTGTTGTGTTGTCTTGTCTTGTCTTGTTTTGTCTTGTCATGTCTTGTCTTGTCTTGTCTTGTCCTGTCTTGTCTTGTCTTGTCTTGTCATGTCTTGTCTTGTCTTGTCTTGTCTTGTCTTGTCTTGTCTTGTCTTGTCTTGTCTTGTCTTGTCATGTCTTGTCTTGTCTTGTCTTGTCTTGTCTTGTCTTGTCTTGTCTTGTCTTGTCTTGTCTTGTCTTGTCTTGTCTTGTCTTGTCTTGTCTTGTCTTGTCTTGTCTTGTCTTGTCTTGTCTTGTCTTGTCTTGTCTTGTCTTGTCTTGTCTTGTCTTGTCTTGTCTTGTCTTGTATTGTCTTGTCTTCTTGTCTTGTCTTGTCTTGTCTTGTCTTGTCATGTCTTGTCTTGTCTTGTCTTGTCTTGTCTTGTGATGTCATGTCATGTCGTGTGGTGTGTTGTTTTGTCATGTCTTGTCTTGTCTTGTCTTGTCATGTCTTGTCTTGTCTTGTCTTGTCTTGTCTTGTCTTGTCATGTCTTGTCTTGTCTTGTCTTGTCTTGTCTTGTCTTGTCTTGTCTTGTCTTGTCTTGTCTTGTCTTGTCTTGTCTTGTCTTGTCATGTCTTGTCTTGTCTTGTCTTGCCTTGTCTTGTCTTGTCTTGTCTTGTCGTGTGTTGTGTTGTTTTGTCTTGTCATGTCTTGTCTTGTCTTGTCTTGTCCTGTCCTGTCTTGTCTTGTCATGTCATGTCATGTCATGCCATGTCATGTCATGTCGTGTGTTGTGTTGTCTTGTCTTGTCTTGTTTTGTCTTGTCATGTCTTGTCTTGTCTTGTCTTGTCCTGTCTTGTCTTGTCTTGTCTTGTCATGTCTTGTCTTGTCTTGTCTTGTCTTGTCTTGTCTTGTCTTGTCTTGTCTTGTCTTGTCTTGTCTTGTCTTGTCTTGTCTTGTCTTGTCTTGTCTTGTCTTGTCTTGTCTTGTCTTGTCTTGTCTTGTCTTGTCTTGTCTTGTCTTGTCCTGTCTTGTCCTGTCCTGACGTGTGTTGTGTTGTTTTGTCTTGTTTTGTCTTGTCTTGTTTTGTCTTGTTTTGTCTTGCTTTGTCTTGTCATGTCTTTTCTTGTCTTGTCCTGTCCTGTCGTGTGTTGTGTTGTTTTGTCTTGTCTTGTGTTGTTTTGTCGTGTCATGTCTTGTCTTGTCTTGTCTTGTCTTGTCTTGTCTTGTCTTGTCTTGTCTTGTCCTGTCCTGTCGTGTGTTGTGTTGTTTTGTCTTGTCTTGTCATGTCATGTCATGTCATGTCGTGTGTTGTGTTGTGTTGTTTTGTCTTGTCTTATTTTGTCTTGTCATGTCTTATCTTGTCTTGTCTTGTCTTGTCTTGTCTTGTCTTGTCTTGTCTTGTCTTGTGATGTCATGTCATGTCGTGTGTTGTGTTGTTTTGTCTTGTCATGTCTTGTCTTGTCTTGTCTTGTCTTGTCTTGTGATGTCATGTCATGTCGTGTGGTGTGTTGTTTTGTCATGTCATGTCATGTCTTGTCTTGTCTTGTCTTGTCTTGTCTTGTCTTGTCTTGTCTTGTCTTGTCATGTCTTGTCTTGTCTTGTCTTGTCTTGTCTTGTCTTGTCTTGTCTTGTCTTGTCTTGTCTTGTCTTGTCTTGTCTTGTCTTGTCTTGTCTTGTCTTGTCTTGTCTTGTCTTGTCTTGTCTTGTCTTGTCTTGTCTTGTCTTGTCTTGTCTTGTCTTGTCTTGTCTTGTCTTGTCTTGTCTTGTCTTGTCTTGTCTTGTCTTGTCTTGTCTTGTCTTGTCTTGTCTTGTCTTGTCTTCTCTTGTCTTGTCTTGTCTTGTCTTGTCTTGTGATGTCATGTCATGTGTTGTGTTGTTTTGTCTTGTCTTGTCTTGTCTTGTCTTGTCTTGTCTTGTCTTGTCTTGTCTTGTCTTGTCTTGTCTTGTCTTGTCTTGTCATGTCTTGTCTTGTCTTGCCTTGTCTTGTCTTGTCTTGTCTTGTCGTGTGTTGTGTTGTTTTGTCATGTCTTGTCTTGTCTTGTCTTGTCCTGTCCTGTCTTGTCTTGTCATGTCATGTCATGTCATGTCATGTCATGTCATGTCGTGTGTTGTGTTGTCTTGTCTTGTCTTGTCTTGTTTTGTCTTGTCATGTCTTGTCTTGTCTTGTCCTGTCTTGTCTTGTCTTGTCTTGTCTTGTCTTGTCTTGTCTTGTCTTGTCTTGTCTTGTCTTGTCTTGTCTTGTCTTGTCTTGTCTTGTCTTGTCTTGTCTTGTCTTGTCCTGTCTTGTCCTGTCCTGACGTGTGTTGTGTTGTTTTGTCTTGTCTTGTTTTGTCTTGTTTTGTCTTGCTTTGTCTTGTCTTGTCATGTCATGTCATGTCGAGTGTTGTGTTGTTTTGTCTTTTCTTGTTTTGTCTTGTCATGTCGTGTGTTGTGTTGTGTTGTTTTGTCTTGTCTTATTTTGTCTTGTCATGTCTTATCTTGTCTTGTCTTGTCTTGTCTTGTCTTGTCTTGTCTTGTCTTGTCTTGTCTTGTCTTGTCTTGTCTTGTCTTGTCTTGTCTTATCTGGTCTTGTCTTGTCTTGTCTTGTCTTGTCTTGTCTTGTCTTGTCTTGTCTTGTCTTGTCTTGTCTTGTCATGTCGTGTGTTGTGTTGTTTTGTCTTGTCATGTCTTATATTGTCTGGTCTTGTCTTGTCTTGTCTTGTCTTGTCTTGTCTTGTCTTGTCTTGTCTTGTCTTGTCTTGTCTTGTCTTGTCTTGTCTTGTGATGTCATGTCATGTCGTGTGTTGTGTTGTTTTGTCTTGTCATGTCTTGTCTTGTCTTGTCTTGTCTTGTGATGTCATGTCATGTCGTGTGGTGTGTTGTTTTGTCTTGTCATGTCATGTCTTGTCTTGTCTTGTCTTGTCATGTCTTGTCTTGTCTTGTCTTGTCTTGTCTTGTCATGTCTTGTCTTGTCTTGTCTTGTCTTGTCTTGTCTTGTCTTGTCTTGTCTTGTCTTGTCATGTCTTGTCTTGTCTTGTGATGTCATGTCATGTCGTGTGGTGTGTTGTTTTGTCTTGTCATGTCATGTCTTGTCTTGTCTTGTCTTGTCATGTCTTGTCTTGTCTTGTCTTGTCTTGTCTTGTCATGTCATGTGTTGTGTTGTTTTGTCTTGTCATGTCTTGTCTTGTCTTGTCTTGCTTGTCTTGTCTTGTGATGTCATGTCATGTCGTGTGGTGTGTTGTTTTGTCTTGTCATGTCATGTCTTGTCTTGTCTTGTCCTGTCCTGTCGTGTGTTGTGTTGTTTTGTCTTGTCTTGTCATGTCGTGTGTTGTCTTGTCTTGTTTTGTCTTGTCATGTCTTGTCTTGTCTTGTCATGTCATGTCATGTCATGTCGTGTGTTGTCTTGTCTTGTCTTGTCTTGTCTTGTCTTGTCTTGTCATGTCTTGTCTTGTCTTGTGATGTCATGTCATGTCGTGTGGTGTGTTGTTTTGTCTTGTCATGTCATGTCTTGTCTTGTCTTGTCTTGTCATGTCTTATATTGTCTTGTCTTGTCTTGTCATGTCTTGTCTTGTCTTGTCTTGTCTTGTCTTGTCTTGTCTTGTCTTGTCTTGTCTTGTCTTGTCTTGTCTTGTCATGTCTTGTCTTGTCTTGTCTTGTCTTGTGATGTCATGTCATGTCGTGTGGTGTGTTGTTTTGTCTTGTCATGTCATGTCATGTGTTGTTTTGTCATGTCTTGTCTTGTCTTGTCTTGTCTTGTCTTGTCATGTTGTGTGTTGTGTTGTTTTGTCTTGTCATGTCTTATATTGTCTTGTGATGTCTTGTCTTGTCATGTCTTGTCTTGTCTTGTCTTGTCTTGTCTTGTCATGTTGTGTGTTGTGTTGTTTTGTCTTGTCATGTCTTATATTGTCTTGTGATGTCTTGTCTTGTCATGTCTTGTCTTGTCTTGTCTTGTCTTGTCTTGTCTTGTCTTGTCTTGTCTTGTCTTGTCTTGTCTTGTCATGTCCTGTCTTGTCTTGTGATGTCATGTCATGTCGTGTGGTGTGTTGTTTTGTCTTGTCATGTCATGTCTTGTCTTGTCATGTCTTATATTGTCTTGTCTTGTCTTGTCTTGTCTTGTCTTGTCATGTCATGTCTCGTCTTGTCTTGTCTTGTCATGTCTTGTCTTGTCTTGTCTTGTCTTGTCTTGTCATGTCTTGTCTTGTCTTGTCTTGTCTTGTCTTGTCTTGTCTTGTCTTGTCTTGTCTTGTCTTGTCTTGTCTTGTCTTGTCATGTCTTGTCTTGTCTTGTGATGTCATGTCATGTCGTGTGGTGTGTTGTTTTGTCTCTTCATGTCATGTCTTGTCTTGTCTTGTCATGTCATGTCTTGTCTTGTCTTGTCTTGTCTTGTCTTGTCTTCTCTTGTCTTGTCTTGTCTTGTCTTGTCTTGTGATGTCATGTCATGTCGTGTGGTGTGTTGTTTTGTCTTGTCTTGTGTTGTTTTGTCGTGTCATGTCTTGTCTTGTCTTGTCTTGTCTTGTCTTGTCTTGTCTTGTCTTGTCTTGTCTTGTCTTGTCCTGTCCTGTCGTGTGTTGTGTTGTTTTGTCTTGTCTTGTCATGTCATGTCATGTCATGTCGTGTGTTGTGTTGTGTTGTTTTGTCTTGTCTTATTTTGTCTTGTCATGTCTTATCTTGTCTTGTCTTGTCTTGTCTTGTCTTGTCTTGTCTTGTCTTGTCTTGTCTTGTCTTGTCTTGTCTTGTCTTGTCTTGTCTTGTCTTGTCTTGTCTTGTCTTGTCTTGTCTTGTCTTGTCTTGTCTTGTGATGTCATGTCATGTCGTGTGTTGTGTTGTTTTGTCTTGTCATGTCTTGTCTTGTCTTGTCTTGTCTTGTCTTGTGATGTCATGTCATGTCGTGTGGTGTGTTGTTTTGTCATGTCATGTCATGTCTTGTCTTGTCTTGTCTTGTCTTGTCTTGTCATGTCTTGTCTTGTCTTGTCTTGTCTTGTCTTGTCTTGTCTTGTCTTGTCATGTCTTGTCTTGTCTTGTCTTGTCTTGTCTTGTCTTGTCTTGTCTTGTCTTGTCTTGTCTTGTCTTGTCTTGTCTTGTCTTGTCTTGTCTTGTCTTGTCTTGTCTTGTCTTGTCTTGTCTTGTCTTGTCTTCTCTTGTCTTGTCTTGTCTTGTCTTGTCTTGTGATGTCATGTCATGTGTTGTGTTGTTTTGTCTTGTCTTGTCTTGTCTTGTCTTGTCTTGTCTTGTCTTGTCTTGTCATGTCTTGTCTTGTCTTGTCTTGCCTTGTCTTGTCTTGTCTTGTCTTGTCGTGTGTTGTGTTGTTTTGTCATGTCTTGTCTTGTCTTGTCTTGTCCTGTCCTGTCTTGTCTTGTCATGTCATGTCATGTCATGTCATGTCATGTCATGTCGTGTGTTGTGTTGTCTTGTCTTGTCTTGTCTTGTTTTGTCTTGTCATGTCCTGTCTTGTCTTGTCCTGTCTTGTCTTGTCTTGTCTTGTCTTGTCTTGTCTTGTCTTGTCTTGTCTTGTCTTGTCTTGTCTTGTCTTGTCTTGTCTTGTCTTGTCTTGTCTTGTCTTGTCTTGTCTTGTCTTGTCTTGTCTTGTCTTGTCTTGTCCTGTCTTGTCCTGTCCTGACGTGTGTTGTGTTGTTTTGTCTTGTCTTGTTTTGTCTTGTTTTGTCTTGCTTTGTCTTGTCATGTCATGTCCTGTCCTGTCGTGTGTTGTGTTGTTTTGTCTTGTCTTGTGTTGTTTTGTCGTGTCATGTCTTGTCTTGTCTTGTCTTGTCTTGTCTTGTCTTGTCTTGTCCTGTCCTGTCGTGTGTAGTGTTGTTTTGTCTTGTCTTGTCATGTCGTGTGTTGTCTTGTCTTGTTTTGTCTTGTCTTATTTTGTCTTGTCTTGTCTTGTCTTGTCATGTCATGTCATGTCATGTCGTGTGTTGTGTTGTGTTGTTTTGTCTTGTCATGTCTTGTCTTGTCTTGTCTTGTTTTGTCTTGTCATGTCTTGTCTTGTGTTGTTTTGTCATGTCTTGTCTTGTCTTGTCTTGTCTTGTCTTGTCTTGTCATGTTGTGTGTTGTGTTGTTTTGTCTTGTCATGTCTTATATTGTCTTGTCTTGTCTTGTGATGTCATGTCATGTCGTGTGTTGTGTTGTTTTGTCTTGTCATGTCTTGTCTTGTCTTGTCTTGTCTTATCTTGTGATGTCATGTCATGTCGTGTGTTGTGTTGTTTTGTCTTGTCTTGTCTTGTCTTGTCTTGTCTTGTCTTGTCTTGTCTTGTCTTGTCATGTCTTGTCTTGTCTTGTCTTGCCTTGTCTTGTCTTGTCTTGTCGTGTGTTGTGTTGTTTTGTCTTGTCATGTCTTGTCTTGTCTTGTCTTGTCCTGTCCTGTCTTGTCTTGTCATGTCATGTCATGTCATGTCATGTCATGTCGTGTGTTGTGTTGTCTTGTCTTGTCTTGTTTTGTCTTGTCATGTCTTGTCTTGTCTTGTCTTGTCCTGTCTTGTCTTGTCTTGTCTTGTCATGTCTTGTCTTGTCTTGTCTTGTCTTGTCTTGTCTTGTCTTGTCTTGTCTTGTCTTGTCTTGTCTTGTCTTGTCTTGTCTTGTCTTGTCTTGTCTTGTCTTGTCTTGTCTTGTCTTGTCTTGTCTTGTCTTGTCTTGTCTTGTCTTGTCTTGTCTTGTCTTGTCTTGTCTTGTCTTGTCTTGTCTTGTCCTGTCTTGTCCTGTCCTGACGTGTGTTGTGTTGTTTTGTCTTGCTTTGTCTTGTCATGTCTTGTCTTGTCTTGTCCTGTCCTGTCGTGTGTTGTGTTGTTTTGTCTTGTCTTGTGTTGTTTTGTCGTGTCATGTCATGTCTTGTCTTGTATTGTCTTGTCTTGTCTTGTCTTGTCTTGTCTTGTCTTGTCTTGTCTTGTCTTGTCTTGTCTTGTCTTGTCATGTCGTGTGTTGTGTTGTTTTGTCTTTTCTTGTTTTGTCTTGTCATGTCTTATATTGTCTTGTCTTGTCTTGTCTTGTCATGTCATGTCATGTCATGTCGAGTGTTGTGTTGTTTTGTCTTTTCTTGTTTTGTCTTGTCATGTCTTGTCTTGTCTTGTCTTGTCTTGTGATGTCATGTCATGTGTTGTGTTGTTTTGTCTTGTCTTGTCTTTTCTTGTGATGTCATGTCATGTCGTGTGGTGTGTTGTGTTGTCTTGTCTTGTCTTGTTTTGTCTTGTCATGTCTTGTCTTGTCTTGTCTTGTCCTGTCTTGTCTTGTCTTGTCATGTCTTGTCTTGTCTTGTCTTGTCTTGTCTTGTCTTGTCATGTCTTGTCTTGTCTTGTCTTGTCTTGTCTTGTCTTGTCTTGTCTTGTCTTGTCTTGTCTTGTCTTGTCTTGTCTTGTCTTGTCATGTCTTGTCTTGTCTTGTCTTGCCTTGTCTTGCCTTGTCTTGTCTTGTCTTGTCTTGTCGTGTGTTGTGTTGTTTTGTCTTGTCATGTCTTGTCTTGTCTTGTCTTGTCTTGTCTTGTCTTGTCTTGTCTTGTCTTGTCTTGTCTTGTCTTGTCATGTCTTGTCTTGTCTTGTCTTGTCTTGTCTTGCCTTGTCTTGCCTTGTCTTGTCTTGTCTTGTCTTGTCGTGTGTTGTGTTGTTTTGTCTTGTCATGTCTTGTCTTGTCTTGTCTTGTCTTGTCTTGTCTTGTCTTGTCTTGTCTTGTCTTGTCTTGTCTTGTCATGTCTTGTCTTGTCTTGTCTTGTCTTGTCTTGCCTTGTCTTGCCTTGTCTTGCCTTGTCTTGTCTTGTCTTGTCTTGTCTTGTCTTGTCTTGTCTTGTCTTGTCTTGTCTTGTCTTGTCTTGTCTTGTGTTGTTTTGTCGTGTCATGTCATGTCTTGTCTTGTATTGTCTTGTCTTGTCTTGTCTTGTCTTGTCTTGTCTTGTCTTGTCTTGTCTTGTCTTGTCTTGTCATGTCGTGTGTTGTGTTGTTTTGTCTTTTCTTGTTTTGTCTTGTCATGTCTTATATTGTCTTGTCTTGTCTTGTCTTGTCATGTCATGTCATGTCATGTCGAGTGTTGTGTTGTTTTGTCTTTTCTTGTTTTGTCTTGTCATGTCTTGTCTTGTCTTGTCTTGTCTTGTGATGTCATGTCATGTGTTGTGTTGTTTTGTCTTGTCTTGTCTTTTCTTGTGATGTCATGTCATGTCGTGTGGTGTGTTGTGTTGTCTTGTCTTGTCTTGTTTTGTCTTGTCATGTCTTGTCTTGTCTTGTCTTGTCCTGTCTTGTCTTGTCTTGTCATGTCTTGTCTTGTCTTGTCTTGTCTTGTCTTGTCTTGTCATGTCTTGTCTTGTCTTGTCTTGTCTTGTCTTGTCTTGTCTTGTCTTGTCTTGTCTTGTCTTGTCTTGTCTTGTCTTGTCTTGTCTTGTCTTGTCATGTCTTGTCTTGTCTTGTCTTGCCTTGTCTTGCCTTGTCTTGTCTTGTCTTGTCTTGTCGTGTGTTGTGTTGTTTTGTCTTGTCATGTCTTGTCTTGTCTTGTCTTGTCTTGTCTTGTCTTGTCTTGTCTTGTCTTGTCTTGTCTTGTCTTGTCATGTCTTGTCTTGTCTTGTCTTGTCTTGTCTTGCCTTGTCTTGCCTTGTCTTGTCTTGTCTTGTCTTGTCGTGTGTTGTGTTGTTTTGTCTTGTCATGTCTTGTCTTGTCTTGTCTTGTCTTGTCTTGTCTTGTCTTGTCTTGTCTTGTCTTGTCTTGTCATGTCTTGTCTTGTCTTGTCTTGTCTTGTCTTGCCTTGTCTTGCCTTGTCTTGTCTTGTCTTGTCTTGTCTTGTCTTGTCTTGTCTTGTCTTGTCTTGTCTTGTCTTGTCTTGTCTTGTCTTGTCTTGTCTTGTCTTGTCTTGTCTTGTCTTGTCTTGTCTTGTCTTGTCCTGTCTTGTCTTGTCTTGTCATGTCTTGTCTTGTCTTGTCTTGTCTTGTCTTGTCTTGTCATGTCTTGTCTTGTCTTGTCTTGTCTTGTCTTGTCTTGTCTTGTCTTGTCTTGTTTTGTCTTGTCTTGTTTTGTCTTGTTTTGTCTTGCTTTGTCTTGTCATGTCATGTCCTGTCCTGTCGTGTGTTGTGTTGTTTTGTCTTGTCTTGTGTTGTTTTGTCGTGTCATGTCTTGTCTTGTCTTGTCTTGTCTTGTCTTGTCTTGTCTTGTCCTGTCCTGTCGTGTGTAGTGTTGTTTTGTCTTGTCTTGTCATGTCGTGTGTTGTCTTGTCTTGTTTTGTCTTGTCTTGTTTTGTCTTGTCTTGTCTTGTCTTGTCATGTCATGTCATGTCATGTCGTGTGTTGTGTTGTGTTGTTTTGTCTTGTCATGTCTTGTCTTGTCTTGTCTTGTTTTGTCTTGTCATGTCTTGTCTTGTGTTGTTTTGTCATGTCTTGTCTTGTCTTGTCTTGTCTTGTCTTGTCTTGTCATGTTGTGTGTTGTGTTGTTTTGTCTTGTCATGTCTTATATTGTCTTGTCTTGTCTTGTGATGTCATGTCATGTCGTGTGTTGTGTTGTTTTGTCTTGTCATGTCTTGTCTTGTCTTGTCTTGTCTTATCTTGTGATGTCATGTCATGTCGTGTGTTGTGTTGTTTTGTCTTGTCTTGTCTTGTCTTGTCTTGTCTTGTCTTGTCTTGTCTTGTCTTGTCATGTCTTGTCTTGTCTTGTCTTGCCTTGTCTTGTCTTGTCTTGTCGTGTGTTGTGTTGTTTTGTCTTGTCATGTCTTGTCTTGTCTTGTCTTGTCCTGTCCTGTCTTGTCTTATCATGTCATGTCATGTCATGTCATGTCGTGTGTTGTGTTGTCTTGTCTTGTCTTGTTTTGTCTTGTCATGTCTTGTCTTGTCTTGTCTTGTCCTGTCTTGTCTTGTCTTGTCTTGTCTTGTCATGTCTTGTCTTGTCTTGTCTTGTCTTGTCTTGTCTTGTCTTGTCTTGTCTTGTCTTGTCTTGTCTTGTCTTGTCTTGTCTTGTCTTGTCTTGTCTTGTCTTGTCTTGTCTTGTCTTGTCTTGTCTTGTCTTGTCTTGTCTTGTCTTGTCTTGTCTTGTCTTGTCCTGTCTTGTCCTGTCCTGACGTGTGTTGTGTTGTTTTGTCTTGCTTTGTCTTGTCATGTCTTGTCTTGTCTTGTCCTGTCCTGTCGTGTGTTGTGTTGTTTTGTCTTGTCTTGTGTTGTTTTGTCGTGTCATGTCATGTCTTGTCTTGTATTGTCTTGTCTTGTCTTGTCTTGTCTTGTCTTGTCTTGTCTTGTCTTGTCTTGTCTTGTCTTGTCTTGTCATGTCGTGTGTTGTGTTGTTTTGTCTTTTCTTGTTTTGTCTTGTCATGTCTTATATTGTCTTGTCTTGTCTTGTCTTGTCATGTCATGTCATGTCATGTCGAGTGTTGTGTTGTTTTGTCTTTTCTTGTTTTGTCTTGTCATGTCTTGTCTTGTCTTGTCTTGTCTTGTGATGTCATGTCATGTGTTGTGTTGTTTTGTCTTGTCTTGTCTTTTCTTGTGATGTCATGTCATGTCGTGTGGTGTGTTGTGTTGTCTTGTCTTGTCTTGTCTTGTTTTGTCTTGTCATGTCTTGTCTTGTCTTGTCCTGTCTTGTCTTGTCTTGTCATGTCTTGTCTTGTCTTGTCTTGTCTTGTCTTGTCTTGTCATGTCTTGTCTTGTCTTGTCTTGTCTTGTCTTGTCTTGTCTTGTCTTGTCTTGTCTTGTCTTGTCTTGTCTTGTCTTGTCTTGTCTTGTCATGTCTTGTCTTGTCTTGTCTTGCCTTGTCTTGCCTTGTCTTGTCTTGTCTTGTCTTGTCGTGTGTTGTGTTGTTTTGTCTTGTCATGTCTTGTCTTGTCTTGTCTTGTCTTGTCTTGTCTTGTCTTGTCTTGTCTTGTCTTGTCTTGTCTTGTCATGTCTTGTCTTGTCTTGTCTTGTCTTGTCTTGCCTTGTCTTGCCTTGTCTTGTCTTGTCTTGTCTTGTCTTGTCTTGTCTTGTCTTGTCTTGTCTTGTCTTGTCTTGTCTTGTCTTGTCTTGTCTTGTCTTGTCTTGTCTTGTCTTGT
Organism: Zeugodacus cucurbitae; assembly: GCF_028554725.1. NCBI lineage: Eukaryota > Metazoa > Arthropoda > Insecta > Diptera > Tephritidae > Zeugodacus > Zeugodacus cucurbitae. The sequence goes on along the minus strand of NC_071672.1, from coordinate 20,443,079 downwards.
CTTGTCTTGTCTTGTCTTGTCTTGTCTTGTCTTGTCTTGTCTTGTCTTGTCTTGTCTTGTCTTGTCTTGTCTTGTCTTGTCTTGTCTTGTCTTGTCTTGTCTTGTCTTGTCTTGTCTTGTCTTGTCTTGTCTTGTCTTGTCTTGTCTTGTCCTGTCTTGTCCTGTCCTGACGTGTGTTGTGTTGTTTTGTCTTGTCTTGTTTTGTCTTGTTTTGTCTTGCTTTGTCTTGTCATGTCTTGTCTTGTCTTGTCCTGTCCTGTCGTGTGTTGTGTTGTTTTGTCTTGTCTTGTGTTGTTTTGTCGTGTCATGTCTTGTCTTGTCTTGTCTTGTCTTGTCTTGTCTTGTCTTGTCTTGTCTTGTCTTGTCTTGTCTTGTCTTGTCTTGTCCTGTCCTGTCGTGTGTTGTGTTGTTTTGTCTTGTCTTGTCTTGTCTTGTCTTGTCTTGTCTTGTCTTGTCTTGTCTTGTCTTGTCTTGTCTTGTCTTGTCTTGTCTTGTCTTCTCTTGTCTTGTCTTGTCTTGTCTTGTCTTGTCTTGTGATGTCATGTCATGTCGTGTGGTGTGTTGTTTTGTCTTGTCATGTCATGTCTTGTCTTGTCTTGTCTTGTCATGTCTTGTCTTGTCTTGTCTTGTCTTGTCTTGTCTTGTCTTGTCTTGTCATGTCTTGTCTTGTCTTGTCTTGTCTTGTCTTGTGATGTCATGTCATGTCGTGTGGTGTGTTGTTTTGTCTTGTCATGTCATGTCTTGTCTTGTCTTGTCTTGTCATGTCTTGTCTTGTCTTGTCTTGTCTTGTCTTGTCTTGTCATGTCTTGTCTTGTCTTGTCTTGTCTTGTCTTGTCTTGTCTTGTCTTGTCTTGTCTTGTCTTGTCTTGTCTTGTCTTGTCTTGTCTTGTCTTGTCTTGTCTTGTCATGTCTTGTCTTGTCTTGTCTTGCCTTGTCTTGCCTTGTCTTGTCTTGTCTTGTCTTGTCGTGTGTTGTGTTGTTTTGTCTTGTCATGTCTTGTCTTGTCTTGTCTTGTCCTGTCCTGTCCTGTCTTGTCTTGTCATGTCATGTCATGTCATGTCATGTCATGTCGTGTGTTGTGTTGTCTTGTCTTGTCTTGTCTTGTCCTGTCTTGTCTTGTCTTGTCTTGTCATGTCTTGTCTTGTCTTGTCTTGTCTTGTCTTGTCTTGTCTTGTCTTGTCTTGTCTTGTCTTGTCTTGTCTTGTCTTGTCTTGTCCTGTCCTGTCTTGTCCTGTCCTGACGTGTGTTGTGTTGTTTTGTCTTGTCTTGTTTTGTCTTGTTTTGTCTTGCTTTGTCTTGTCATGTCTTTTCTTGTCTTGTCCTGTCCTGTCGTGTGTTGTGTTGTTTTGTCTTGTCTTGTCATGTCATGTCGTGTGTTGTGTTGTTTTGTCTTGTCTTATTTTGTCTTGTCATGTCTTATCTTGTCTTGTCTTGTCTTGTCTTGTCTTGTCTTGTCTTGTCTTGTCTTGTCTTGTCTTGTCTTGTCTTGTCTTGTCTTGTCTTGTCTTGTCTTGTCTTGTCTTGTCTTGTCTTGTCTTGTGATGTCATGTCATGTCGTGTGTTGTGTTGTTTTGTCTTGTCATGTCTTGTCTTGTCTTGTCTTGTCTTGTCTTGTGATGTCATGTCATGTCGTGTGGTGTGTTGTTTTGTCTTGTCTTGTCATGTCTTGTCTTGTCTTGTCTTGTCTTGTCTTGTCATGTCTTGTCTTGTCTTGTCTTGTCTTGTCTTGTCTTGTCTTGTCATGTCTTGTCTTGTCTTGTCTTGTCTTGTCTTGTCTTGTCTTGTCTTGTCTTGTCTTGTCTTGTCTGGTCTTGTCTTGTCTTGTCTCGTCTTGTCTTGTCTTGTCTTGTCTTGTCTTCTCTTGTCTTGTCTTGTCTTGTCTTGTCTTGTCTTGTGATGTCATGTCATGTGTTGTGTTGTTTTGTCTTGTCATGTCTTGTCTTGTCTTGTCTTGTCTTGTCTTGTGATGTCATGTCATGTCGTGTGGTGTGTTGTTTTGTCTTGTCATGTCATGTCTTGTCTTGTCTTGTCTTGTCTTGTCTTGTCTTGTCTTGTCTTGTCTTGTCTTGTCTTGTCATGTCTTGTCTTGTCTTGTCTTGCCTTGTCTTGTCTTGTCTTGTCTTGTCGTGTGTTGTGTTGTTTTGTCTTGTCATGTCTTGTCTTGTCTTGTCTTGTCCTGTCTTGTCTTGTCTTGTCTTGTCATGTCTTGTCTTGTCTTGTCTTGTCTTGTCTTGTCTTGTCTTGTCTTGTCATGTCTTGTCTTGTCTTGTCTTGTCTTGTCTTGTCTTGTCTTGTCTTGTCTTGTCTTGTCATGTCTTGTCTTGTCTTGTCCTGTCTTGTCTTGTCTTGTCTTGTCTTGTCTTGTCTTGTCTTGTCTTGTTTTGTCTTGTCATGTCTTGTCTTGTCTTGTCTTGTCCTGTCTTGTCTTGTCTTGTCTTGTCTTGTTTTGTCTTGTCTTGTCTTGTCTTGTCTTGTCTTGTCATGTCTTGCCTTGTCTTGTCCTGTCATGTCTTGTCATGTCTTGTCTTGTCTTGTCTTGTCTTGTCTTGTTTTGTCTTGTCATGTCTTGTCTTGTCTTGTCTTGTCTTGTCCTGTCTTGTCTTGTCTTGTCTTGTCTTGTCTTGTCTTGTCTTGTCTTGTCATGTCTTGTCTTGTCTTGTCTTGTCCTGTCTTGTCTTGTCTTGTCTTGTCTTGTCTTGTCTTGTCTTGTCTTGTCATGTCTTGTCTTGTCTTGTCTTGTCTTGTCTTGTCTTGTCATGTCTTGTCTTGTCTTGTCTTGCCTTGTCTTGTCTTGTCTTGTCTTGTCGTGTGTTGTGTTGTTTTGTCTTGTCATGTCTTGTCTTGTCTTGTCTTGTCCTGTCTTGTCTTGTCTTGTCTTGTCATGTCTTGTCTTGTCATGTCATGTCATGTCATGTCGTGTGTTGTGTTGTCTTGTCTTGTCTTGTTTTGTCTTGTCATGTCTTGTCTTGTCTTGTCTTGTCCTGTCTTGTCTTGTCTTGTCTTGTCTTGTCTTGTCTTGTCATGTCTTGTCTTGTCTTGTCTTGTCTTGTCTTGTCTTGTCTTGTCTTGTCTTGTCTTGTCTTGTCTTGTCTTGTCTTGTCTTGTCTTGTCTTGTCTTGTCTTGTCTTGTCTTGTCCTGTCTTGTCCTGTCCTGACGTGTGTTGTGTTGTTTTGTCTTGTCTTGTTTTGTCTTGTTTTGTCTTGCTTTGTCTTGTCATGTCTTGTCCTGTCCTGTCGTGTGTTGTGTTGTTTTGTCTTGTCTTGTGTTGTTTTGTCGTGTCATGTCTTGTCTTGTCTTGTCTTGTCCTGTCCTGTCGTGTGTAGTGTTGTTTTGTCTTGTCTTGTCATGTCGTGTGTTGTCTTGTCTTGTTTTGTCTTGTCATGTCTTATATTGTCTTGTCTTGTCTTGTCATGTCATGTCATGTCATGTCGTGTGTTGTGTTGTGTTGTTTTGTCTTGTCATGTCTTGTCTTGTCTTGTCTTGTTTTGTCTTGTCATGTCATGTCTTGTGTTGTTTTGTCATGTCTTGTCTTGTCTTGTCTTGTCTTGTCTTGTCATGTTGTGTGTTGTGTTGTTTTGTCTTGTCATGTCTTATATTGTCTTGTCTTGTCTTGTGATGTCATGTCATGTCGTGTGTTGTGTTATTTTGTCTTGTCATGTCTTGTCTTGTCTTGTCTTGTCTTATCTTGTGATGTCATGTCATGTCGTGTGTTGTGTTGTTTTGTCTTGTCTTGTCTTGTCTTGTCTTGTCTTGTCTTGTCTTGTCTTGTGTTGTCTTGTCTTGTCTTGTCTTGTCTTGTCTTGTCTTGTCTTGTCTTGTCTTGTCTTGTCTTGTCTTGTCTTGTCTTGTCTTGTCTTGTCTTGTCTTGTCTTGTCTTGTCTTGTCTTGTCTTGTCTTGTCTTGTCTTGTCTTGTCTTGTCTTGTCTTGTCTTGTCTTGTCTTGTCTTGTCTTGTCTTGTCTTGTCTTGTCTTGTCTTGTCTTGTCTTGTCTTGTCTTGTCTTGTCTTGTCTTGTCTTGTCTTGTCTTGTCTTGTCTTGTCTTGTCTTGTCTTGTCTTGTCTTGTCTTGTCTTGTCTTGTCTTGTCTTGTCTTGTCTTGTCTTGTCTTGTCTTGTCTTGTCTTGTCTTGTCTTGTCTTGTCTTGTCTTGTCTTGTCTTGTCTTGTCTTGTCTTGTCTTGTCTTGTCTTGTCTTGTCTTGTCTTGTCTTGTCTTGTCTTGTCCTGTCTTGTCCTGTCCTGACGTGTGTTGTGTTGTTTTGTCTTGTCTTGTTTTGTCTTGTTTTGTCTTGCTTTGTCTTGTCATGTCTTGTCTTGTCTTGTCCTGTCCTGTCGTGTGTTGTGTTGTTTTGTCTTGTCTTGTGTTGTTTTGTCGTGTCATGTCTTGTCTTGTCTTGTCTTGTCTTGTCTTGTCTTGTCCTGTCCTGTCGTGTGTTGTGTTGTTTTGTCTTGTCTTGTCATGTCGTGTGTTGTCTTGTCTTGTTTTGTCTTGTCATGTCTTATATTGTCTTGTCTTGTCTTGTCATGTCATGTCATGTCATGTCGTGTGTTGTGTTGTTTTGTCTTGTCTTGTTTTGTCTTGTCATGTCTTGTCTTGTCTTGTCTTGTCTTGTCATGTCTTGTCTTGTCTTGTCTTGTCTTGTCTTGTCTTGTCTTGTCTTGTCTTGTATTGTCTTGTCTTGTTTTGTCTTGTCTTGTCTTGTCTTGTCATGTCATGTCATGTCATGTCGTGTGTTGTGTTGTGTTGTTTTGTCTTGTCTTATTTTGTCTTGTCATGTCTTATCTTGTCTTGTCTTGTCTTGTCTTGTCTTGTCTTGTCTTGTCTTGTCTTGTCTTGTCTTGTCTTGTCTTGTCTTGTCTTATCTTGTCTTGTCTTGTCTTGTCTTGTCTTGTCTTGTCTTGTCTTGTCTTGTCTTGTCTTGTCTTGTCTTGTCTTGTCATGTCGTGTGTTGTGTTGTTTTGTCTTGTCATGTCTTGTCTTGTCTTGTCTTGTCTTGTCTTGTCTTGTCATGTCTTGTCTTGTCTTGTCTTGTCTTGCCTTGTCTTGTCTTGTCTTGTCTTGTCTTGTCTTGTCTTGTCTTGTCTTGTCTTGTCTTGTCTTGTCTTGTCTTGTCTTGTCTTGTCTTGTCTTGTCTTGTCTTGTCTTGTCTTGTCTTGTCTTGTCTTGTCTTGTCTTGTCTTGTCTTGTCTTGTCTTGTATTGTCTTGTCTTGTCTTGTCTTGTCTTGTCTTGTCTTGTCTTGTCTTGTCTTGTCTTGTCTTGTCTTGTCTTGTCTTGTCTTGTCTTGTCTTGTCTTGTCTTGTCTTGTCTTGTCTTGTCTTGTCTTGTCTTGTCTTGTCTTGTCTTGTCTTGTCTTGTCTTGTCTTGTCTTGTCTTGTCTTGTCTTGTCTTGTCTTGTCTTGTCTTGTCTTGTGATGTCATGTCATGTCGTGTGTTGTGTTGTTTTGTCTTGTCATGCCTTGTCTTGTCTTGTCTTGTCTTGTCTTGGCTTGTCTTGTCTTGTCTTGTCTTGTCTTGTCTTGTCTTGTCTTGTCTTGTCTTGTCTTGTCTTGTCTTGTCTTGTCTTGTCTTGTCTTGTCGTCCTGCCCTGTCTTGTCTTGTCTTGTCTTGTCTTGTCTTGTCTTGTCTTGTCTTGTCTTGTCTTGTCTTGTCTTGTCTTGTCTTGTCTTGTCTTGTGTTGTCTTGTCTTGACTTGTCTTGTCTTGTCTGGTCTTGTCTTGTCTTGTCTTGTCTTGTCCTGTCTTGTCTTGTCTTGTCTTGTCTTGTCATGTCTTGTCTTGTTTTGTCTTGCCTTGTCTTGTCTTGTCTTGTCGTGTCCTGTCCTGACGTGTGTTGTGTTGTTTTGTCTTGTCTTGTTTTGTCTTGTTTTGTCTTGTTTTGTCTTGTCTTGTCTTGTCTTGTCTTGTTTTATGTTGTCATGTAATGTCATGTCGTGTGTTGTGTTGTTTTGTCTTATCTTGTCTTGTCTTGTGATGTCATGTCATGTCGTGTGCTGTGTTGTTTTGTCTTGTCATGTCTTGTCTTGTTTTGTCTTGTCTTGTCTTGTTTTATGTTGTCATGTAATGTCATGTCATGTGTTGTGTTGTTTTGTCTTGTCTTGTCTTGTCTTGTCTTGTCTTGTCTTGTCTTGTCTTGTCTTGTCTTGTCTTGTCTTGTCTTGTCTTGTCTTGTCTTGTCTTGTCTTGTCTTGTCATGTCGTGTGTTGTGTTGTTTTGTCTTGTCTTGACTTGTCTTGTCTTGTCTGGTCTTGTCTTGTCTTGTCTTGTCCTGTCTTGTCTTGTCTTTTCGTGTCCTGTCCTGACGTTTGTTGTGTTGTTTTGTCTTGTCTTGTCTTGTTTTGTCTTGTTTTGTCTTGTTTTGTCTTGTCTTGTCTCGTCTTGTCTTGTTTTATGTTGTCATGTAATGTCATGTCGTGTGTTGTGTTGTTTTGTCTTATCTTGTCTTGTCTTGTCTTGTCTTGTGATGTCATGTCATGTCGTGTGCTGTGTTGTTTTGTCTTGTCATGTCTTGTCTTGTTTTGTCTTGTCTTGTCTTGTTTTATGTTGTCATGTAATGTCATGTCATGTGTTGTGTTGTTTTGTCTTGTCTTGTCTTCTCTTGTCTTGTCTTGTCTTGTCTTGTCGTGTGTTGTGTTGTTTTGTCTTGTCATGTCTTATATTGTCTTGCCTTGTCTTGTCTTGTCTTGTCTTGTCTTGTCTTGTTTTTCTTGTTTTGTCTTGTCTTGTCTTGTTTTGTCATGTAATGTCATGTCGTGTGTTGTGTTGTTTTGTCTTGTCTTGTGTTGTTTTGTCGTGTCTTGTCTTGTCTTGTCTTGTCTTGTCTTGTGTTGTCTTGTGTTGTCTTGTGTTGTCTTGTCTTGTCCTGTCTTGTCTTGTCTTGTCTTGTCATGTCTTGTCTTGTCTTGTCTTGCCTTGTCTTGCCTTGTCTTGTCTTGTCTTGTCTTGTCTTGTCCTGTCCTGACGTGTGTTGTGTTGTTTTGTCTTGTCTTGCTTTGTCTTGTCATGTCTTATCTTGTCTTGTCTTGTCTTGTCTTGTGATGTCATGTCATGTCGTGTGTTGTCTTGTCTTGTCTTGTCTTGTCTTGTCTTGTCTTATCTTGTCTTGTCTTGTCTTGTCTTGTCTTGTCTTGTCTTGCCTTGTCTTGTCTTGCCTTGTCTTGTCATGTCGTGTGTTGTGTTGTTTTGTCTTGTCTTGACTTGTCTTGTCTGGTCTTGTCTTGTCTTGTCTTGTCTTGTCCTGTCTTGTCTTGTCTTCTCGTGTCCTGTCCTGACGTTTGTTGTGTTGTTTTGTCTTGTCTTGTTTTGTCTTGTTTTGTCTTGTATTGTCTTGTCTTGTCTTGTCTTGTCTTGTTTTATGTTGTCATGTAATGTCATGTCGTGTGTTGTGTTGTTTTGTCTTATCTTGTCTTGTCTTGTCTTGTGATGTCATGTCATGTCGTGTGCTGTGTTGTTTTGTCTTGTCATGTCTTGTCTTGTTTTGTCTTGTCTTGTCTTGTTTTATGTTGTCATGTAATGTCATGTCATGTGTTGTGTTGTTTTGCCTTGTCTTGTCTTCTCTTGTCTTGTCTTGTCTTGTCATGTCGTGTGTTGTGTTGTTTTGTCTTGTCATGTCTTATATTGTCTTGTCTTGTCTTGTCTTGTCTTGTTTTTCTTGTTTTGTCTTGTCTTGTCTTGTTTTGTCATGTAATGTCATGTCGTGTGTTGTGTTGTTTTGTCTTGTCTTGTGTTGTTTTGTCGTGTCTTGTCTTGTCTTGTCTTGTGTTGTCTTGTGTTGTCTTGTCTTGTCCTGTCTTGTCTTGCCTTGTCATGTCTTGTCTTGTCTTGTCTTGCCTTGTCTTGTCTTGTCTTGTCTTGTCCTGTCCTGACGTGTGTTGTGTTGTTTTGTCTTGTCTTGCTTTGTCTTGTCATGTCTTATCTTGTCTTGTCTTATCTTGTCTTGTGATGTCATGTCATGTCGTGTGTTGTGTTGTTTTGTCTTGTCTTGTCTTGTCTTGTCTTGTGATGTCATGTCATGTCGTGTGTTGTGTTGTCTTGTCTTGCCTTGTCTTGTCTTGTCTTGTCTTGTCCTGTCCTGACGTGTGTTGTGTTGTTTTGTCTTGTCTTGCTTTGTCTTGTCATGTCTTATCTTGTCTTGTCTTGTCTTGTCTTGTCTTGTCTTGTCTTGTCTTGTCTTGTCTTGTCTTGTCTTGTCTTGTCTTGTCTTGTCTTGTCTTGTCTTGTCTTGTCTTGTCTTGTCTTGTCTTGTCTTGTCTTGTCCTGTCTTGTCCTGTCCTGACGTGTGTTGTGTTGTTTTGTCTTGTCTTGTTTTGTCTTGTTTTGTCTTGCTTTGTCTTGTCATGTCTTGTCTTGTCTTGTCCTGTCCTGTCGTGTGTTGTGTTGTTTTGTCTTGTTTTGTCTTGCTTTGTCTTGTCATTTCTTGTCTTGTCTTGTCCTGTCCTGTCGTGTGTTGTGTTGTTTTGTCTTGTCCTGTCCTGTCGTGTGTTGTGTTGTTTTGTCTTGTGTTGTCATGTCGTGTGTTGTCTTGTCTTGTCTTGTCATGTCATGTCATGTCATGTCGTGTGTTGTGTTGTTTTGTCTTGTCTTGTTTTGTCTTGTCATGTCTTGTCTTGTCTTGTCTTGCCTTGTCTTGTCATGTCTTGTCTTGTCTTGTCTTGTCTTGTCTTGTCTTGTCTTGTATTGTCTTGTCTTGTTTTGTCTTGTCTTGTCTTGTCTTGTCTTGTCATGTCATGTCATGTCATGTCGTGTGTTGTGTTGTGTTGTTTTGTCTTGTCTTATTTTGTCTTGTCATGTCTTATCTTGTCTTGTCTTGTCTTGTCTTGTCTTGTCTTGTCTTGTCTTGTCTTGTCTTGTCTTGTCTTGTCTTGTCTTGTCTTGTCTTGTCTTGTCTTGTCTTGTCTTATCTGGTCTTGTCTTGTCTTGTCTTGTCTTGTCTTGTCTTGTCTTGTCTTGTCTTGTCTTGTCATGTCGTGTGTTGGGTTGTTTTGTCTTGTCTTGTGTTGTTTTGTCGTGTCATGTCTTGTCTTGTCTTGTCTTGTCTTGTCCTGTCCTGTCGTGTGTTGTGTTGTTTTGTCTTGTCTTGTCATGTCGTGTGTTGTCTTGTCTTGTCTTGTAATGTCATGTCATGTCATGTCGTGTGTTGTGTTGTTTTGTCTTTTCTTGTTTTGTCTTGTCATGTCTTGTCTTGTCTTGTCTTGTCTTGTCTTGTATTGTCTTGTCTTGTCTTGTCTTGTCATGCCTTGTCTTGTCTTGTCTTGTCTTGTCTTGTCTTGTCTTGTCTTGTCTTGTCTTGTCTTGTCTTGTCTTGTCTTGTCTTGTCTTGTCTTGTCTTGTCTTGTCTTGTCTTGTATTGTCTTGTCTTGTCTTGTCTTGTCTTGTCTTGTCTTGTCTTGTCTTGTCTTGTCTTGTCTTGTCTTGTCTTGTCTTGTCTTGTCTTGTCTTGTCTTGTCATGTCATGTCGTGTGTTGTGTTGTTTTGTCTTTTCTTGTTTTGTCTTGTCATGTCTTGTCTTGTCTTGTCTTGTCTTGTCTTGTATTGTCTTGTCTTGTTTTGTCTTGTCTTGTCTTGTCTTGTCTTGTCTTGTCTTGTCTTGTCTTGTCTTGTCTTGTCTTGTATTGTCTTGTCTTGTCTTGTCTTGTCTTGTCTTGTCTTGTCTTGTCTTGTCTTGTCTTGTCTTGTCTTGTCTTGTCTTGTCTTGTCTTGTCTTGTCTTGTCTTGTCTTGTCTTGTCATGTCATGTCGTGTGTTGTGTTGTTTTGTCTTTTCTTGTTTTGTCTTGTCATGTCTTGTCTTGTCTTGTCTTGTCTTGTATTGTCTTGTCTTGTTTTGTCTTGTCTTGTCTTGTCTTGTCTTGTCTTGTCTTGTCTTGTCTTGCCTTGTCTTGTCTTGCCTTGTCTTGTCATGTCGTGTGTTGTGTTGTTTTGTCTTGTCTTGACTTGTCTTGTCTGGTCTTGTCTTGTCTTGTCTTGTCTTGTCCTGTCTTGTCTTGTCTTCTCGTGTCCTGTCCTGACGTTTGTTGTGTTGTTTTGTCTTGTCTTGTTTTGTCTTGTTTTGTCTTGAATTGTCTTGTCTTGTCTTGTCTTGTCTTGTTTTATGTTGTCATGTAATGTCATGTCGTGTGTTGTGTTGTTTTGTCTTATCTTGTCTTGTCTTGTCTTGTGATGTCATGTCATGTCGTGTGCTGTGTTGTTTTGTCTTGTCATGTCTTGTCTTGTTTTGTCTTGTCTTGTCTTGTTTTATGTTGTCATGTAATGTCATGTCATGTGTTGTGTTGTTTTGTCTTGTCTTGTCTTGTCATGTCGTGTGTTGTGTTGTTTTGTCTTGTCATGTCTTATATTGTCTTGTCTTGTCTTGTCTTGTCTTGTTTTTCTTGTTTTGTCTTGTCTTGTCTTGTTTTGTCATGTAATGTCATGTCGTGTGTTGTGTTGTTTTGTCTTGTCTTGTGTTGTTTTGTCGTGTCTTGTCTTGTCTTGTCTTGTCTTGTGTTGTCTTGTGTTGTCTTGTCTTGTCCTGTCTTGTCTTGCCTTGTCATGTCTTGTCTTGTCTTGTCTTGCCTTGTCTTGTCTTGTCTTGTCTTGTCCTGTCCTGACGTGTGTTGTGTTGTTTTGTCTTGTCTTGCTTTGTCTTGTCATGTCTTATCTTGTCTTGTCTTATCTTGTCTTGTGATGTCATGTCATGTCGTGTGTTGTGTTGTTTTGTCTTGTCTTGTCTTGTCTTGTCTTGTGATGTCATGTCATGTCGTGTGTTGTGTTGTCTTGTCTTGCCTTGTCTTGTCTTGTCTTGTCTTGTCCTGTCCTGACGTGTGTTGTGTTGTTTTGTCTTGTCTTGCTTTGTCTTGTCATGTCTTATCTTGTCTTGCCTTGTCTTGTCTTGTCTTGTCTTGTCTTGTCTTGTCTTGTCTTGTCTTGTCTTGTCTTGTCTTGTCTCGTCTTGTCTTGTCTTGTCTTGTCTTGTCTTGTCTTGTCTTGTCTTGTCTTGTCCTGTCTTGTCCTGTCCTGACGTGTGTTGTGTTGTTTTGTCTTGTCTTGTTTTGTCTTGTTTTGTCTTGCTTTGTCTTGTCATGTCTTGTCTTGTCTTGTCCTGTCCTGTCGTGTGTTGTGTTGTTTTGTCTTGTTTTGTCTTGCTTTGTCTTGTCATGTCTTGTCTTGTCTTGTCCTGTCCTGTCGTGTGTTGTGTTGTTTTGTCTTGTCCTGTCCTGTCGTGTGTTGTGTTGTTTTGTCTTGTGTTGTCATGTCGTGTGTTGTCTTGTCTTGTTTTGTTTTGTCATGTCTTATATTGTCTTGTCTTGTCTTGTCATGTCATGTCATGTCATGTCGTGTGTTGTGTTGTTTTGTCTTGTCTTGTTTTGTCTTGTCATGTCTTGTCTTGTCTTGTCTTGCCTTGTCTTGTCATGTCTTGTCTTGTCTTGTCTTGTCTTGTCTTGTCTTGTCTTGTATTGTCTTGTCTTGTTTTGTCTTGTCTTGTCTTGTCTTGTCTTGTCTTGTCTTGTCTTGTCTTGTCTTGTCTTGTCTTGTATTGTCTTGTCTTGTCTTGTCTTGTCTTGTCTTGTCTTGTCTTGTGTTGTTTTGTCGTGTCATGTCTTGTCTTGTCTTGTCTTGTCTTGTCCTGTCCTGTCGTGTGTTGTGTTGTTTTGTCTTGTCTTGTCATGTCGTGTGTTGTCTTGTCTTGTCTTGTAATGTCATGTCATGTCATGTCGTGTGTTGTGTTGTTTTGTCTTTTCTTGTTTTGTCTTGTCATGTCTTGTCTTGTCTTGTCTTGTCTTGCCTTGTCTTGTATTGTCTTGTCTTGTCTTGTCATGCCTTGTCTTGTCTTGTCTTGTCTTGTCTTGTCTTGTCTTGTATTGTCTTGTCTTGTCTTGTCTTGTCTTGTCTTGTCTTGTCTAGTCTTGTCTTGTCTTGTCTTGTCTTGTCTTGTCTTGTCTTGTCTTGTCTTGTCTTGTCTTGTCTTGTCTTGTCTTGTCTTGTCTTGTCTTGTCTTGTCTTGTCTTGTATTGTCTTGTCTTGTCTTGCCTTGTCTTGTCATGTCTTGTCTTGTCTTGTCTTGTCTTGTCTTGTCTTGTATTGTCTTGTCTTGTTTTGTCTTGTCTTGTCTTGTCTTGTCTTGTCTTGTCTTGTCTTGTCTTGTCTTGTCTTGTCTTGTCTTGTCTTGTCATGTCGTGTGTTGTCTTGTCTTGTCTTGTAATGTCATGTCATGTCATGTCGTGTGTTGTGTTGTTTTGTCTTTTCTTGTTTTGTCTTGTCATGTCTTGTCTTGTCTTGTCTTGTCTTGTCTTGTCTTGTCTTGTCTTGTCTTGTCTTGTCTTGTCTTGTCTTGTCTTGTCTTGTCTTGTCTTGTCTTGTCTTGTATTGTCTTGTCTTGTCTTGTCTTGTCTTGTCTTGTCTTGTCTAGTCTTGTCTTGTCTTGTCTTGTCTTGTCTTGTCTTGTCTTGTCTTGTCTTGTCTTGTCTTGTCTTGTCTTGTCTTGTCTTGTCTTGTCTTGTCTTGTCTTGTATTGTCTTGTCTTGTCTTGTCTTGTCTTGTCTTGTCTTGTCTTGTCTTGTCTTGTCTAGTCTTGTCTTGTCTTGTCTAGTCTTGTCTTGTCTTGTCTTGTCTTGTCTTGTCTTGTCTTGTCTTGTCTTGTCTTGTCTTGTCTTGTCTTGTCTTGTCTTGTCTTGTCTTGTCTTGTCTTGTCTTGTCTTGTCTTGTCTTGTCTTGTCTTGTCTTGTCTTGTCTTGTCTTGTCTTGTCTTGTCTTGTCTTGTCTTGTCTTGTCTTGTCTTGTCTTGTCTTGTCTTGTCTTGTCTTGTCTTGTCTTGTCTTGTCTTGTCTTGTCTTGTCTTGTCTTGTCTTGTCTTGTCTTGTCTTGTCTTGTCTTGTCTTGTCTTGTCTTGTCTTGTCTTGTCTTGTCTTGTCTTGTCTTGTCTTGTCTTGTCTTGTCTTGTCTTGTCTTGTCTTGTCTTGTCTTGTCTTGTCTTGTCTTGTCTTGTCTTGTCTTGTCTTGTCTTGTCTTGTCTTGTCTTGTCTTGTCTTGTCTTGTCTTGTCTTGTCTTGTCTTGTCTTGTCTTGTCTTGTCTTGTCTTGTCTTGTCTTGTCTTGTCTTGTCTTGTCTTGTCTTGTCTTGTCTTGTCTTGTCTTGTCTTGTCTTGTCTTGTCTTGTCTTGTCTTGTCTTGTCTTGTCTTGTCTTGTCTTGTCTTGTCTTGTCTTGTCTTGTCTTGTCTTGTCTTGTCTTGTCTTGTCTTGTCTTGTCTTGTCTTGTCTTGTCTTGTCTTGTCTTGTCTTGTCTTGTCTTGTCTTGTCTTGTCTTGTCTTGTCTTGTCTTGTCTTGTCTTGTCTTGTCTTGTCTTGTCTTGTCTTGTCTTGTCTTGTCTTGTCTTGTCTTGTCTTGTCTTGTCTTGTCTTGTCTTGTCTTGTCTTGTCTTGTCTTGTCTTGTCTTGTCTTGTCCTGTCCTGTCGTGTGTTGTGTTTTGTCTTGTCTTGTTTTGTCTTGTCATGTCTTATATTGTCTTGTCTTGTCTTGTCTTGTCATGTCATGTCATGTCGTGTGTTGTGTTGTTTTGTCTTTTCTTGTTTTGTCTTGTCATGTCTTGTCTTGTCTTGTCTTGTCTTGTCTTGTCATGTCTTGTCTTGTCTTGTCTTGTCTTGTCTTGTCTTGTATTGTCTTGTCTTGTCTTGTCTTGTCATGTCATGTCATGTCATGTCGTGTGTTGTGTTGTGTTGTTTTGTCTTGTCTTATTTTGTCTTGTCATGTCTTATCTTGTCTTGTCTTGTCTTGTCTTGTCTTGTCTTGTCTTGTCTTGTCTTCTCTTGTCTTGTCTTATCTGGTCTTGTCTTGTCTTGTCTTGTCTTGTCTTGTCTTGTCTTGTCTTGTCTTGTCTTGTCATGTCGTGTGTTGTGTTGTTTTGTCTTGTCATGTCTTATATTGTCTTGTCTTGTCTTGTCTTGTCTTGTCTTGTCTTGTCTTGTCTTGTCTTGTCTTGTCTTGTCTTGTCTTGTCTTGTCTTCTCTTGTCTTGTCTTGTCTTGTCTTGTCTTGTCTTGTGATGTCATGTCATGTCGTGTGTTGTGTTGTCTTGTCTTGTCATGTCTTGTCTTGTCTTGTCTTGTCTTGTCTTGTCTTGTCTTGTCTTGTCTTGTCTTGTCTTGTCATGTCTTGTCTTGTCTTGTCTTGTCTTGTCTTGTCTTGTCTTGTCTTGTCTTGTCTTGTCTTGTCTTGTCATGTCTTGTCTTGTCTTGTCTTGTCTTGTCTTGTCTTGTGATGTCATGTCATGTCGTGTGGTGTGTTGTTTTGTCTTGTCATGTCATGTCTTGTCTTGTCTTGTCTTGTCATGTCTTGTCTTGTCTTGTCTTGTCTTGTCTTGTCATGTCTTGTCTTGTCTTGTCTTGTCTTGTCTTGTCTTGTCTTGTCTTGTCTTGTCTTGTCTTGTCTTGTCTTGTCTTCTCTTGTCTTGTCTTGTCTTGTCTTGTCTTGTGATGTCATGTCATGTCGGGTGGTGTGTTGTTTTGTCTTGTCATGTCATGTCTTGTCTTGTCTTGTCTTGTCATGTCTTGTCTTGTCTTGTCTTGTCTTGTCATGTCTTGTCTTGTCTTGTCTTGTCTTGTCTTGTCTTGTGATGTCATGTCATGTCGTGTGGTGTGTTGTTTTGTCTTGTCATGTCATGTCTTGTCTTGTCTTGTCATGTCTTGTCTTGTCTTGTCTTGTCTTGTCTTGTCATGTCTTGTCTTGTCTTGTCTTGTCTTGTCTTGTCTTGTCTTGTCTTGTCTTGTCTTGTCTTGTCTTGTCTTGTCTTGTCTTGTCTTGTCTTGTCTTGTCTTGTCTTGTCTTGTGATGTCATGTCATGTGTTGTGTTGTTTTGTTTTGTCTTGTCATGTCTTGTCTTGTCTTGTCTTGTCTTGTCTTGTGATGTCATGTCATGTCGTGTGGTGTGTTGTTTTGTCTTGCCATGTCATATCTTGTCTTGTCTTGTCTTGTCTTGTCTTGTCTAGTCTTGTCTTGTCTTGTCTTGTCTTGTCTTGTCTTGTCTTGTCTTGTCTTGTCTTGTCTTGTCTTGTCTTGTCATGTCTTGTCTTGTCTTGTCTTGCCTTGTCTTGTCTTGTCTTGTCTTGTCGTGTGTTGTGTTGTTTTGTCTTGTCATGTCTTGTCTTGTCTTGTCCTGTCCTGTCTTGTCTTGTCATGTCATGTCATGTCATGTCATGTCATGTCATGTCGTGTGTTGTGTTGTCTTGTCTTGTCTTGTTTTGTCTTGTCATGTCTTGTCTTGTCTTGTCTTGTCCTGTCTTGTCTTGTCTTGTCTTGTCTTGTCATGTCTTGTCTTGTCTTGTCTTGTCTTGTCTTGTCTTGTCTTGCCTTGTCTTGTCTTGTCTTGTCTTGTCTTGTCTTGTCTTGTCTTGTCTTGTCTTGTCTTGTCTTGTCTTGTCTTGTCTTGTCTTGTCTTGTCTTGTCTTGTCTTGTCTTGTCTTGTCCTGTCTTGTCCTGTCCTGACGTGTGTTGTGTTGTTTTGTCTTGTCTTGTTTTGTCTTGTTTTGTCTTGCTTTGTCTTGTCATGTCTTGTCTTGTCTTGTCCTGTCCTGTCGTGTGTTGTGTTGTTTTGTCTTGTCTTGTGTTGTTTTGTCGTGTCATGTCTTGTCTTGTCTTGTCTTGTCTTGTCTTGTCTTGTCTTGTCCTGTCCTGTCGTGTGTTGTGTTGTTTTGTCTTGTCTTGTCATGTCGTGTGTTGTCTTGTCTTGTTTTGTCTTGTCATGTCTTATATTGTCTTGTCATGTCTTATATTGTCTTGTCTTGTCTTGTCTTGTCTTGTCTTGTCTTGTCTTGTCTTGTCTTGTCTTGTCTTGTCTTGTCTTGTCTTGTCTTGTCTTGTCTTGTCTTGTCTTGTCTTGTCTTGTCTTGTGATGTCATGTCATGTGTTGTGTTGTTTTGTTTTGTCTTGTCATGTCTTGTCTTGTCTTGTCTTGTCTTGTCTTGTGATGTCATGTCATGTCGTGTGGTGTGTTGTTTTGTCTTGCCATGTCATATCTTGTCTTGTCTTGTCTTGTCTTGTCTTGTCTAGTCTTGTCTTGTCTTGTCTTGTCTTGTCTTGTCTTGTCTTGTCTTGTCTTGTCTTGTCTTGTCTTGTCTTGTCTTGTCTTGTCTTGTCTTGTCTTGTCTTGTCTTGTCTTGTCTTGTCTTGTCTTGTCTTGTCTTGTCTTGTCTTGTCTTGTCTTGTCTTGTCTTGTCTTGTCTTGTCTTGTCTTGTCTTGTCTTGTCTTGTCTTGTCTTGTCTTGTCTTGTCTTGTCTTGTCTTGTTTGGTCCTGCCCTGTCTTGTCTTGTCTTGTCTTGTCTTGTCTTGTCTTGTCTTGTCTTGTCTTGTCTTGTCGTATCTTGTCTTGTCTTGTCTTGTCTTGTCTTGTCTTGTCTTGTCTTGTCTTGTCTTGTGTTGTCTTGTCTTGACTTGTCTTGTCTTGTCTGGTCTTGTCTTGTCTTGTCTTGTCTTGTCTTGTCCTGTCTTGTCTTGTCTTGTCGTGTCCTGTCCTGACGTGTGTTGTGTTGTTTTGTCTTGTCTTGTTTTGTCTTGTTTTGTCTTGTTTTGTCTTGTCTTGTCTGTCTTGTCTTGTTTTATGTTGTCATGTAATGTCATGTCGTGTGTTGTGTTGTTTTGTCTTATCTTGTCTTGTCTTGTGATGTCATGTCATGTCGTGTGCTGTGTTGTTTTGTCTTGTCATGTCTTGTCTTGTTTTGTCTTGTCTTGTCTTGTTTTATGTTGTCATGTAATGTCATGTCATGTGTTGTGTTGTTTTGTCTTGTCTTGTCTTGTCTTGTCTTGTCTTGTCTTGTCTTGTCTTGTCTTGTCTTGTCTTGTCTTGTCTTGTCTTGTCTTGTCTTGTCTTGTCTTGTCTTGTCTTGTCTTGTCTTGTCTTGTCTTGTCTTGCCTTGTCTTGTCTTGCCTTGTCTTGTCATGTCGTGTGTTGTGTTGTTTTGTCTTGTCTTGACTTGTCTTGTCTTGTCTTGTCTTGTCTTGTCTTGTCCTGTCTTGTCTTGTCTTCTCGTGTCCTGTCCTGACGTTTGTTGTGTTGTTTTGTCTTGTCTTGTCTTGTTTTGTCTTGTTTTGTCTTGTTTTGTCTTGTCTTGTCTTGTCTTGTTTTATGTTGTCATGTAATGTCATGTCGTGTGTTGTGTTGTTTTGTCTTATCTTGTCTTGTCTTGTCTTGTCTTGTGATGTCATGTCATGTCGTGTGCTGTGTTGTTTTGTCTTGTCATGTCTTGTCTTGTTTTGTCTTGTCTTGTCTTGTTTTATGTTGTCATGTAATGTCATGTCATGTGTTGTGTTGTTTTGTCTTGTCTTGTCATGTCGTGTGTTGTGTTGTTTTGTCTTGTCATGTCTTATGTTGTCTTGTCTTGTCTTGTCTTGTCTTGTTTTTCTTGTTTTGTCTTGTCTTGTCTTGTCTTGTCTTGTCTTGTCTTGTCTTGTCTTGTCGTATCTTGTCTTGTCTTGTCTTGTCTTGTCTTGTCTTGTCTTGTCTTGTCTTGTGTTGTCTTGTCTTGACTTGTCTTGTCTTGTCTGGTCTTGTCTTGTCTTGTCTTGTCTTGTCTTGTCCTGTCTTGTCTTGTCTTGTCGTGTCCTGTCCTGACGTGTGTTGTGTTGTTTTGTCTTGTCTTGTTTTGTCTTGTTTTGTCTTGTTTTGTCTTGTCTTGTCTGTCTTGTCTTGTTTTATGTTGTCATGTAATGTCATGTCGTGTGTTGTGTTGTTTTGTCTTATCTTGTCTTGTCTTGTGATGTCATGTCATGTCGTGTGCTGTGTTGTTTTGTCTTGTCATGTCTTGTCTTGTTTTGTCTTGTCTTGTCTTGTTTTATGTTGTCATGTAATGTCATGTCATGTGTTGTGTTGTTTTGTCTTGTCTTGTCTTGTCTTGTCTTGTCTTGTCTTGTCTTGTCTTGTCTTGTCTTGTCTTGTCTTGTCTTGTCTTGTCTTGTCTTGTCTTGTCTTGTCTTGTCTTGTCTTGTCTTGCCTTGTCTTGTCTTGCCTTGTCTTGTCATGTCGTGTGTTGTGTTGTTTTGTCTTGTCTTGACTTGTCTTGTCTTGTCTTGTCTTGCCTTGTCTTGTCCTGTCTTGTCTTGTCTTCTCGTGTCCTGTCCTGACGTTTGTTGTGTTGTTTTGTCTTGTCTTGTCTTGTTTTGTCTTGTTTTGTCTTGTTTTGTCTTGTCTTGTCTTGTCTTGTTTTATGTTGTCATGTAATGTCATGTCGTGTGTTGTGTTGTTTTGTCTTATCTTGTCTTGTCTTGTCTTGTCTTGTGATGTCATGTCATGTCGTGTGCTGTGTTGTTTTGTCTTGTCATGTCTTGTCTTGTTTTGTCTTGTCTTGTCTTGTTTTATGTTGTCATGTAATGTCATGTCATGTGTTGTGTTGTTTTGTCTTGTCTTGTCATGTCGTGTGTTGTGTTGTTTTGTCTTGTCATGTCTTATGTTGTCTTGTCTTGTCTTGTCTTGTCTTGTTTTTCTTGTTTTGTCTTGTCTTGTCTTGTCTTGTTTTGTCATGTAATGTCATGTCGTGTGTTGTGTTGTTTTGTCTTGTCTTGTGTTGTTTTGTCGTGTCTTGTCTTGTCTTGTCTTGTCTTGTCTTGTGTTGTCTTGTGTTGTCTTGTGTTGTCTTGTCTTGTCCTGTCTTGTCTTGTCTTGTCTTGTCATGTCTTGTATTGTCTTGTCTTGCCTTGTCTTGCCTTGTCTTGTCTTGTCTTGTCTTGTCCTGTCCTGAAGTGTGTTGTGTTGTTTTGTCTTGTCTTGCTTTGTCTTGTCATGTCTTATCTTGTCTTGTCTTGTCTTGTGATGTCATGTCATGTCGTGTGTTGTCTTCTCTTGTCTTGTCTTGTCTTGTCTTGTCTTGTCTTGTCTTGTCTTGTCTTGTCATGTCTTGTCTTGTCTTGTCTTGTCTTGTCTTGTCTTGTCTTGTCTTGTCTTGTCTTGTCTTGTCTTGTCATGTCTTGTCTTGTCTTGTCTTGTCTTGTCTTGTCTTGTGATGTCATGTCATGTCGTGTGGTGTGTTGTTTTGTCTTGTCATGTCATGTCTTGTCTTGTCTTGTCTTGTCATGTCTTGTCTTGTCTTGTCTTGTCTTGTCTTGTCATGTCTTGTCTTGTCTTGTCTTGTCTTGTCTTGTCTTGTCTTGTCTTGTCTTGTCTTGTCTTGTCTTGTCTTGTCTTGTCTTGTCTTGTCTTGTCTAGTCTTCTCTTGTCTTGTCTTGTCTTGTCTTGTCTTGTGATGTCATGTCATGTCGTGTGGTGTGTTGTTTTGTCTTGTCATGTCATGTCGTGTGGTGTGTTGTTTTGTCTTGTCATGTCATGTCTTGTCTTGTCTTGTCTTGTCATGTCTTGTCTTGTCTTGTCTTGTCTTGTCATGTCTTGTCTTGTCTTGTCTTGTCTTGTCTTGTCTTGTCTTGTCTTGTCTTGTCTTGTCTTGTGATGTCATGTCATGTCGTGTGGTGTGTTGTTTTGTCTTGTCATGTCATGTCTTGTCTTGTCTTGTCATGTCTTGTCTTGTCTTGTCTTGTCTTGTCTTGTCATGTCTTGTCTTGTCTTGTCTTGTCTTGTCTTGTCTTGTCTTGTCTTGTCTTGTCTTGTCTTGTCTTGTCTTGTCTTGTCTTGTCTTGTCTTGTCTTGTCTTGTCTTGTCTTGTCTTGTCTTGTCTTGTCTTGTCTTGTCTTGTCTTGTCTTGTGATGTCATGTCATGTGTTGTGTTGTTTTGTTTTGTCTTGTCATGTCTTGTCTTGTCTTGTCTTGTCTTGTCTTGTGATGTCATGTCATGTCGTGTGGTGTGTTGTTTTGTCTTGTCATGTCATATCTTGTCTTGTCTTGTCTTGTCTTGTCTTGTCTAGTCTTGTCTTGTCTTGTCTTGTCTTGTCTTGTCTTGTCTTGTCTTGTCTTGTCTTGTCTTGTCTTGTCTTGTCTTGTCATGTCTTGTCTTGTCTTGTCTTGCCTTGTCTTGTCTTGTCTTGTCTTGTCGTGTGTTGTGTTGTTTTGTCTTGTCATGTCTTGTCTTGTCTTGTCCTGTCCTGTCTTGTCTTGTCATGTCATGTCATGTCATGTCATGTCATGTCATGTCGTGTGTTGTGTTGTCTTGTCTTGTCTTGTTTTGTCTTGTCATGTCTTGTCTTGTCTTGTCTTGTCCTGTCTTGTCTTGTCTTGTCTTGTCTTGTCATGTCTTGTCTTGTCTTGTCTTGTCTTGTCTTGTCTTGTCTTGCCTTGTCTTGTCTTGTCTTGTCTTGTCTTGTCTTGTCTTGTCTTGTCTTGTCTTGTCTTGTCTTGTCTTGTCTTGTCTTGTCTTGTCTTGTCTTGTCTTGTCTTGTCTTGTCTTGTCTTGTCCTGTCTTGTCCTGTCCTGACGTGTGTTGTGTTGTTTTGTCTTGTCTTGTTTTGTCTTGTTTTGTCTTGCTTTGTCTTGTCATGTCTTGTCTTGTCTTGTCCTGTCCTGTCGTGTGTTGTGTTGTTTTGTCTTGTCTTGTGTTGTTTTGTCGTGTCATGTCTTGTCTTGTCTTGTCTTGTCTTGTCTTGTCCTGTCCTGTCGTGTGTTGTGTTGTTTTGTCTTGTCTTGTCATGTCGTGTGTTGTCTTGTCTTGTTTTGTCTTGTCATGTCTTATATTGTCTTGTCATGTCTTATATTGTCTTGTCTTGTCTTGTCATGTCATGTCATGTCATGTCGTGTGTTGTGTTGTTTTGTCTTGTCTTGTTTTGTCTTGTCATGTCTTGTCTTGTCTTGTCTTGTCTTGTCTTGTCATGTCTTGTCTTGTCTTGTCTTGTCTTGCCTTGTCTTGTCTTGTCTTGTCTTGTCTTGTCTTGTCTTGTCTTGCCTTGTCTTGTCTTGTGTTGTTTTGTCGTGTCATGTCTTGTCTTGTCTTGTCTTGTCTTGTCTTGTCCTGTCCTGTCGTGTGTTGTGTTGTTTTGTCTTGTCTTGTCATGTCGTGTGTTGTCTTGTCTTGTTTTGTCTTGTCATGTCTTATATTGTCTTGTCATGTCTTATATTGTCTTGTCTTGTCTTGTCTTGTCATGTCATGTCATGTCATGTCGTGTGTTGTGTTGTTTTGTCTTGTCTTGTTTTGTCTTGTTTTGTCTTGCTTTGTCTTGTCATGTCTTGTCTTGTCTTGTCCTGTCCTGTCGTGTGTTGTGTTGTTTTGTCTTGTCTTGTGTTGTTTTGTCGTGTCATGTCTTGTCTTGTCTTGTCTTGTCTTGTCTTGTCTTGTCCTGTCCTGTCGTGTGTTGTGTTGTTTTGTCTTGTCTTGTCATGTCGTGTGTTGTCTTGTCTTGTTTTGTCTTGTCATGTCTTATATTGTCTTGTCATGTCTTATATTGTCTTGTCTTGTCTTGTCATGTCATGTCATGTCATGTCGTGTGTTGTGTTGTTTTGTCTTGTCTTGTTTTGTCTTGTCATGTCTTGTCTTGTCTTGTCTTGTCTTGTCTTGTCATGTCTTGTCTTGTCTTGTCTTGTCTTGCCTTGTCTTGTCTTGTCTTGTCTTGTCTTGTCTTGTCTTGTCTTGCCTTGTCTTGTCTTGTGTTGTTTTGTCGTGTCATGTCTTGTCTTGTCTTGTCTTGTCTTGTCTTGTCCTGTCCTGTCGTGTGTTGTGTTGTTTTGTCTTGTCTTGTCATGTCGTGTGTTGTCTTGTCTTGTTTTGTCTTGTCATGTCTTATATTGTCTTGTCATGTCTTATATTGTCTTGTCTTGTCTTGTCTTGTCATGTCATGTCATGTCATGTCGTGTGTTGTGTTGTTTTGTCTTGTCTTGTCTTGTCTTGTCTTGTCTTGTCTTGTCTTGTCTTGTCTTGTCTTGTCTTGTCTTGTCTTGTCTTGTCTTGTCTTGTCTTGTCTTGTCTTGTCTTGTCTTGTATTGTCTTGTCTTGTTTTGTCTTGTCTTGTCTTGTCATGTCATGTCATGTCATGTCGAGTGTTGTGTTGTGTTGTTTTGTCTTGTCTTATTTTGTCTTGTCATGTCTTATCTTGTCTTGTCTTGTCTTGTCTTGTCTAGTCTTGTCTTGTCTTGCCTTGTCTTGTCTTGTCTTGTCTTGTCTTGTCTTGTCTTATCTTGTCTTATCTGGTCTTGTCTTGTCTTGTCTTGTCTTGTCTTGTCTTGTCTTGTCTTGTCTTGTTTTATGTTGTCATGTAATGTCATGTCGTGTGTTGTGTTGTTTTGTCTTATCTTGCCTTGTCTTGTGATGTCATGTCATGTCGTGTGTTGTGTTCTTGTCTTGTCCTGTCTTGTCGTGTCTTGTCTTGTCTTGTCTTGTCTTGTCTTGTCTTGTCTTGTCTTGTCTTGTCTTGTCTTGTCTTGTCTTGTCTTGTCTTGTCTTGTCTTGTCTTGTCTTGTCTTGTCTTGTCTTGTCTTGTCTTGTCTTGTCTTGTATTGTCTTGTATTGTCTTGTCTTGTCTTGTCTTGTCTTGTCTTGTCTTGTCTTGTCTTGTCTTGTCTTGTCTTGTGATGTCATGTCATGTCGTGTGTTGTGTTGTGTTGTTTTGTCTTGTCATGCCTTGTCTTGTCTTGTCTTGTCTTGTCTTGTCTTGTCTTGTCTTGTCTTGTCTTGTCTTGTCTTGTCTTGTCTTGTCTTGTCTTGTCTTGTCTTGTCTTGTCTTGTCTTGTCTTGTCTTGTCTTGTCTTGTCTTGTCTTGTCTTGTCTTGTCTTGTCTTGTCTTGTCTTGTCTTGTCTTGTCTTGTCTTGTCTTGTCTTGTCTTGTCTTGTCTTGTCTTGTCTTGTCTTGTCTTGTCTTGTCTTGTCTTGTCTTGTCTTGTCTTGTCTTGTCTTGTCTTGTCTTGTCTTGTCTTGTCTTGTCTTGTCTTGTCTTGTCTTGTCTTGTCTTGTCTTGTCCTGCCCTGTCTTGTCTTGTCTTGTCTTGTCTTGTCTTGTCTTGTCTTGTCTTGTCTTGTCTTGTCGTATCTTGTCTTGTCTTGTCCTTGTCTTGTCTTGTCTTGTCTTGTCTTGTCTTGTGTTGTCTTGTCTTGACTTGTCTTGTCTTGTCTGGTCTTGTCTTGTCTTGTCTTGTCTTGTCTTGTCTTGTCCTGTCTTGTCTTGTCTTGTCGTGTCCTGTCCTGACGTGTGTTGTGTTGTTTTGTCTTGTCTTGTTTTGTCTTGTTTTGTCTTGTTTTGTCTTGTCTTGTCTGTCTTGTCTTGTTTTATGTTGTCATGTAATGTCATGTCGTGTGTTGTGTTGTTTTGTCTTATCTTGTCTTGTCTTGTGATGTCATGTCATGTCGTGTGCTGTGTTGTTTTGTCTTGTCATGTCTTGTCTTGTTTTGTCTTGTCTTGTCTTGTTTTATGTTGTCATGTAATGTCATGTCATGTGTTGTGTTGTTTTGTCTTGTCTTGTCTTGTCTTGTCTTGTCTTGTCTTGTCTTGTCTTGTCTTGTCTTGTCTTGTCTTGTCTTGTCTTGTCTTGTCTTGTCTTGTCTTGTCTTGTCTTGCCTTGTCTTGTCTTGCCTTGTCTTGTCATGTCGTGTGTTGTGTTGTTTTGTCTTGTCTTGACTTGTCTTGTCTTGTCTTGTCTTGTCTTGTCTTGTCCTGTCTTGTCTTGTCTTCTCGTGTCCTGTCCTGACGTTTGTTGTGTTGTTTTGTCTTGTCTTGTCTTGTTTTGTCTTGTTTTGTCTTGTTTTGTCTTGTCTTGTCTTGTCTTGTTTTATGTTGTCATGTAATGTCATGTCGTGTGTTGTGTTGTTTTGTCTTATCTTGTCTTGTCTTGTCTTGTCTTGTGATGTCATGTCATGTCGTGTGCTGTGTTGTTTTGTCTTGTCATGTCTTGTCTTGTTTTGTCTTGTCTTGTCTTGTTTTATGTTGTCATGTAATGTCATGTCATGTGTTGTGTTGTTTTGTCTTGTCTTGTCATGTCGTGTGTTGTGTTGTTTTGTCTTGTCATGTCTTATGTTGTCTTGTCTTGTCTTGTCTTGTCTTGTTTTTCTTGTTTTGTCTTGTCTTGTCTTGTCTTGTTTTGTCATGTAATGTCATGTCGTGTGTTGTGTTGTTTTGTCTTGTCTTGTGTTGTTTTGTCGTGTCTTGTCTTGTCTTGTCTTGTCTTGTCTTGTGTTGTCTTGTGTTGTCTTGTGTTGTCTTGTCTTGTCCTGTCTTGTCTTGTCTTGTCTTGTCATGTCTTGTATTGTCTTGTCTTGCCTTGTCTTGCCTTGTCTTGTCTTGTCTTGTCTTGTCTTGTCCTGTCCTGAAGTGTGTTGTGTTGTTTTGTCTTGTCTTGCTTTGTCTTGTCATGTCTTATCTTGTCTTGTGATGTCATGTCATGTCGTGTGTTGTCTTCTCTTGTCTTGTCTTGTCTTGTCTTGTCTTGTCTTGTCTTGTCTTGTCATGTCTTGTCTTGTCTTGTCTTGTCTTGTCTTGTCTTGTCTTGTCTTGTCTTGTCTTGTCTTGTCTTGTCATGTCTTGTCTTGTCTTGTCTTGTCTTGTCTTGTCTTGTGATGTCATGTCATGTCGTGTGGTGTGTTGTTTTGTCTTGTCATGTCATGTCTTGTCTTGTCTTGTCTTGTCATGTCTTGTCTTGTCTTGTCTTGTCTTGTCATGTCTTGTCTTGTCTTGTCTTGTCTTGTCTTGTCTTGTCTTGTCTTGTCTTGTCTTGTCTTGTCTTGTCTTGTCTTGTCTAGTCTTCTCTTGTCTTGTCTTGTCTTGTCTTGTCTTGTGATGTCATGTCATGTCGTGTGGTGTGTTGTTTTGTCTTGTCATGTCATGTCGTGTGGTGTGTTGTTTTGTCTTGTCATGTCATGTCTTGTCTTGTCTTGTCTTGTCATGTCTTGTCTTGTCTTGTCTTGTCTTGTCATGTCTTGTCTTGTCTTGTCTTGTCTTGTCTTGTCTTGTCTTGTCTTGTCTTGTCTTGTCTTGTGATGTCATGTCATGTCGTGTGGTGTGTTGTTTTGTCTTGTCATGTCATGTCTTGTCTTGTCTTGTCATGTCTTGTCTTGTCTTGTCTTGTCTTGTCTTGTCATGTCTTGTCTTGTCTTGTCTTGTCTTGTCTTGTCTTGTCTTGTCTTGTCTTGTCTTGTCTTGTCTTGTCTTGTCTTGTCTTGTCTTGTCTTGTCTTGTCTTGTCTTGTCTTGTCTTGTCTTGTCTTGTCTTGTCTTGTCTTGTCTTGTCTTGTCTTGTCTTGTCTTGTCTTGTCTTGTCTTGTGATGTCATGTCATGTGTTGTGTTGTTTTGTTTTGTCTTGTCATGTCTTGTCTTGTCTTGTCTTGTCTTGTCTTGTGATGTCATGTCATGTCGTGTGGTGTGTTGTTTTGTCTTGTCATGTCATATCTTGTCTTGTCTTGTCTTGTCTTGTCTTGTCTAGTCTTGTCTTGTCTTGTCTTGTCTTGTCTTGTCTTGTCTTGTCTTGTCTTGTCTTGTCTTGTCTTGTCTTGTCATGTCTTGTCTTGTCTTGTCTTGCCTTGTCTTGTCTTGTCTTGTCTTGTCGTGTGTTGTGTTGTTTTGTCTTGTCATGTCTTGTCTTGTCTTGTCCTGTCCTGTCTTGTCTTGTCATGTCATCTCATGTCATGTCATGTCATGTCATGTCGTGTGTTGTGTTGTCTTGTCTTGTCTTGTTTTGTCTTGTCATGTCTTGTCTTGTCTTGTCTTGTCCTGTCTTGTCTTGTCTTGTCTTGTCTTGTCATGTCTTGTCTTGTCTTGTCTTGTCTTGTCTTGTCTTGTCTTGCCTTGTCTTGTCTTGTCTTGTCTTGTCTTGTCTTGTCTTGTCTTGTCTTGTCTTGTCTTGTCTTGTCTTGTCTTGTCTTGTCTTGTCTTGTCTTGTCTTGTCCTGTCTTGTCCTGTCCTGACGTGTGTTGTGTTGTTTTGTCTTGTCTTGTTTTGTCTTGTTTTGTCTTGCTTTGTCTTGTCATGTCTTGTCTTGTCTTGTCCTGTCCTGTCGTGTGTTGTGTTGTTTTGTCTTGTCTTGTGTTGTTTTGTCGTGTCATGTCTTGTCTTGTCTTGTCTTGTCTTGTCTTGTCCTGTCCTGTCGTGTGTTGTGTTGTTTTGTCTTGTCTTGTCATGTCGTGTGTTGTCTTGTCTTGTTTTGTCTTGTCATGTCTTATATTGTCTTGTCATGTCTTATATTGTCTTGTCTTGTCTTGTCATGTCATGTCATGTCATGTCGTGTGTTGTGTTGTTTTGTCTTGTCTTGTTTTGTCTTGTCATGTCTTGTCTTGTCTTGTCTTGTCTTGTCTTGTCATGTCTTGTCTTGTCTTGTCTTGTCTTGCCTTGTCTTGTCTTGTCTTGTCTTGTCTTGTCTTGTCTTGTCTTGTCTTGTCTTGTCTTGTCTTGTCTTGTCTTGTCTTGTCTTGTCTTGTCTTGTCTTGTCTTGTCTTGTCCTGTCTTGTCCTGTCCTGACGTGTGTTGTGTTGTTTTGTCTTGTCTTGTTTTGTCTTGTTTTGTCTTGCTTTGTCTTGTCATGTCTTGTCTTGTCTTGTCCTGTCCTGTCGTGTGTTGTGTTGTTTTGTCTTGTCTTGTGTTGTTTTGTCGTGTCATGTCTTGTCTTGTCTTGTCTTGTCTTGTCTTGTCCTGTCCTGTCGTGTGTTGTGTTGTTTTGTCTTGTCTTGTCATGTCGTGTGTTGTCTTGTCTTGTTTTGTCTTGTCATGTCTTATATTGTCTTGTCATGTCTTATATTGTCTTGTCTTGTCTTGTCATGTCATGTCATGTCATGTCGTGTGTTGTGTTGTTTTGTCTTGTCTTGTTTTGTCTTGTCATGTCTTGTCTTGTCTTGTCTTGTCTTGTCTTGTCATGTCTTGTCTTGTCTTGTCTTGTCTTGTCTTGTCTTGTCTTGTCTTGTATTGTCTTGTCTTGTTTTGTCTTGTCTTGTCTTGTCTTGTCATGTCATGTCATGTCATGTCGAGTGTTGTGTTGTGTTGTTTTGTCTTGTCTTATTTTGTCTTGTCATGTCTTATCTTGTCTTGTCTTGTCTTGTCTTGTCTTGTCTTGTCTTGTCTTGTCTTGTCTTGTCTTGTCTTGTCTTGTCTTGTCTTGTCTTGTCTTATCTTGTCTTATCTGGTCTTGTCTTGTCTTGTCTTGTCTTGTCTTGTCTTGTCTTGTCTTGTCTTGTCTTGTTTTATGTTGTCATGTAATGTCATGTCGTGTGTTGTGTTGTTTTGTCTTATCTTGCCTTATCTTGTGATGTCATGTCATGTCGTGTGTTGTGTTCTTGTCTTGTCTTGTCTTGTCGTGTCTTGTCTTGTCTTGTCTTGTATTGTCTTGTCTTGTCTTGTCTTGTCTTGTCTTGTCTTGTCTTGTCTTGTCTTGTCTTGTCTTGTCTTGTCTTGTGATGTCATGTCATGTCGTGTGTTGTGTTGTTTTGTCTTGTCATGCCTTGTCTTGTCTTGTCTTGTCTTGTCTTGTCTTGTCTTGTCTTGTTTTATGTTGTCATGTAATGTCATGTCGTGTGTTGTGTTGTTTTGTCTTATCTTGCCTTGTCTTGTGATGTCATGTCATGTCGTGTGTTGTGTTGTTTTGTCTTGTCATGCCTTGTCTTGTCTTGTCTTGTCTTGTCTTGTCTTGTCTTGTCTTGTCTTGTGTTGTCTTGTGTTGTCTTGTCTTGTCATGTCTTGTCTTGTCTTGTCTTGTCTTGTCTTGTCTTGTCTTGTCTTGTATTGTCTTGTCTTGTTTTGTCTTGTCTTGTCTTGTCTTGTCATGTCATGTCATGTCATGTCGAGTGTTGTGTTGTGTTGTTTTGTCTTGTCTTATTTTGTCTTGTCATGTCTTATCTTGTCTTGTCTTGTCTTGTCTTGTCTTGTCTTGTCTTGTCTTGTCTTGTCTTGTCTTGTCTTGTCTTGTCTTGTCTTGTCTTATCTTGTCTTATCTGGTCTTGTCTTGTCTTGTCTTGTCTTGTCTTGTCTTGTCTTGTCTTGTCTTGTTTTATGTTGTCATGTAATGTCATGTCGTGTGTTGTGTTGTTTTGTCTTATCTTGCCTTGTCTTGTGATGTCATGTCATGTCGTGTGTTGTGTTGTTTTGTCTTGTCATGCCTTGTCTTGTCTTGTCTTGTCTTGTCTTGTCTTGTCTTGTCTTGTCTTGTCTTGTGTTGTCTTGTGTTGTCTTGTGTTGTCTTGTCTTGTCCTGTCTTGTCTTGTCTTGTCTTGTCATGTCTTGTATTGTCTTGTCTTACCTTGTCTTGCCTTGTCTTGTCTTGTCTTGTCTTGTCTTGTCTTGTCCTGTCCTGAAGTGTGTTGTGTTGTTTTGTCTTGTCTTGCTTTGTCTTGTCATGTCTTATCTTGTCTTGTCTTGTCTTGTGATGTCATGTCATGTCGTGTGTTGTCTTCTCTTGTCTTGTCTTGTCTTGTCTTGTCTTGTCTTGTCTTGTCTTGTCTTGTCTTGTCATGTCTTGTCTTGTCTTGTCTTGTCTTGTCTTGTCTTGTCTTGTCTTGTCTTGTCTTGTCTTGTCTTGTCATGTCTTGTCTTGTCTTGTCTTGTCTTGTCTTGTCTTGTGATGTCATGTCATGTCGTGTGGTGTGTTGTTTTGTCTTGTCATGTCATGTCTTGTCTTGTCTTGTCTTGTCATGTCTTGTCTTGTCTTGTCTTGTCTTGTCTTGTCATGTCTTGTCTTGTCTTGTCTTGTCTTGTCTTGTCTTGTCTTGTCTTGTCTTGTCTTGTCTTGTCTTGTCTTGTCTTCTCTTGCCTTGTCTTGTCTTGTCTTGTCTTGTGATGTCATGTCATGTCGTGTGGTGTGTTGTTTTGTCTTGTCATGTCATGTCGTGTGGTGTGTTGTTTTGTCTTGTCATGTCATGTCTTGTCTTGTCTTGTCTTGTCATGTCTTGTCTTGTCTTGTCTTGTCATGTCTTGTCTTGTCTTGTCTTGTCTTGTCTTGTCTTGTCTTGTCTTGTCTTGTCTTGTCTTGTCTTGTGATGTCATGTCATGTCGTGTGGTGTGTTGTTTTGTCTTGTCATGTCATGTCTTGTCTTGTCTTGTCATGTCTTGTCTTGTCTTGTCTTGTCTTGTCTTGTCATGTCTTGTCTTGTCTTGTCTTGTCTTGTCTTGTCTTGTCTTGTCTTGTCTTGTCTTGTCTTGTCTTGTCTTGTCTTGTCTTGTCTTGTCTTGTCTTGTCTTGTCTTGTCTTGTCTTGTCTTGTCTTGTCTTGTCTTGTCTTGTGATGTCATGTCATGTGTTGTGTTGTTTTGTTTTGTCTTGTCATGTCTTGTCTTGTCTTGTCTTGTCTTGTGATGTCATGTCATGTCGTGTGGTGTGTTGTTTTGTCTTGTCATGTCATATCTTGTCTTGTCTTGTCTTGTCTTGTCTTGTCTTGTCTTGTCTTGTCTTGTCATGTCTTGTCTTGTCTTGTCTTGCCTTGTCTTGTCTTGTCTTGTCTTGTCGTGTGTTGTGTTGTTTTGTCTTGTCATGTCTTGTCTTGTCTTGTCCTGTCCTGTCTTGTCTTGTCATGTCATGTCATGTCATGTCATGTCATGTCATGTCGTGTGTTGTGTTGTCTTGTCTTGTCTTGTTTTGTCTTGTCATGTCTTGTCTTGTCTTGTCTTGTCCTGTCTTGTCTTGTCTTGTCTTGTCTTGTCATGTCTTGTCTTGTCTTGTCTTGTCTTGTCTTGTCTTGTCTTGCCTTGTCTTGTCTTGTCTTGTCTTGTCTTGTCTTGTCTTGTCTTGTCTTGTCTTGTCTTGTCTTGTCTTGTCTTGTCTTGTCTTGTCTTGTCTTGTCTTGTCTTGTCTTGTCCT
Organism: Zeugodacus cucurbitae; assembly: GCF_028554725.1. Taxonomy (NCBI): domain Eukaryota; kingdom Metazoa; phylum Arthropoda; class Insecta; order Diptera; family Tephritidae; genus Zeugodacus; species Zeugodacus cucurbitae. Next base: position 20,413,493 of record NC_071672.1, on the reverse strand, counting down.
GTCTTGTCCTGTCCTGACGTGTGTTGTGTTGTTTTGTCTTGTCTTGTTTTGTCTTGTTTTGTCTTGCTTTGTCTTGTCATGTCTTGTCTTGTCTTGTCCTGTCCTGTCGTGTGTTGTGTTGTTTTGTCTTGTCTTGTGTTGTTTTGTCGTGTCATGTCTTGTCTTGTCTTGTCTTGTCTTGTCTTGTCCTGTCCTGTCGTGTGTTGTGTTGTTTTGTCTTGTCTTGTCATGTCGTGTGTTGTCTTGTCTTGTTTTGTCTTGTCATGTCTTATATTGTCTTGTCATGTCTTATATTGTCTTGTCTTGTCTTGTCATGTCATGTCATGTCATGTCGTGTGTTGTGTTGTTTTGTCTTGTCTTGTTTTGTCTTGTCATGTCTTGTCTTGTCTTGTCTTGTCATGTCTTGTCTTGTCTTGTCTTGTCTTGCCTTGTCTTGTCTTGTCTTGTCTTGTCTTGTCTTGTCTTGTCTTGTCTTGTCTTGTCTTGTCTTGTCTTGTCTTGTCTTGTCTTGTCTTGTCTTGTCTTGTCTTGTCTTGTCCTGTCTTGTCCTGTCCTGACGTGTGTTGTGTTGTTTTGTCTTGTCTTGTTTTGTCTTGTTTTGTCTTGCTTTGTCTTGACATGTCTTGTCTTGTCTTGTCCTGTCCTGTCGTGTGTTGTGTTGTTTTGTCTTGTCTTGTGTTGTTTTGTCGTGTCATGTCTTGTCTTGTCTTGTCTTGTCTTGTCTTGTCCTGTCCTGTCGTGTGTTGTGTTGTTTTGTCTTGTCTTGTCATGTCGTGTGTTGTCTTGTCTTGTTTTGTCTTGTCATGTCTTATATTGTCTTGTCATGTCTTATATTGTCTTGTCTTGTCTTGTCATGTCATGTCATGTCATGTCGTGTGTTGTGTTGTTTTGTCTTGTCTTGTTTTGTCTTGTCATGTCTTGTCTTGTCTTGTCTTGTCTTGTCTTGTCATGTCTTGTCTTGTCTTGTCTTGTCTTGTCTTGTCTTGTCTTGTCTTGTATTGTCTTGTCTTGTTTTGTCTTGTCTTGTCTTGTCTTGTCATGTCATGTCATGTCATGTCGAGTGTTGTGTTGTGTTGTTTTGTCTTGTCTTATTTTGTCTTGTCATGTCTTATCTTGTCTTGTCTTGTCTTGTCTTGTCTTGTCTTGTCTTGTCTTGTCTTGTCTTGTCTTGTCTTGTCTTGTCTTATCTTGTCTTATCTGGTCTTGTCTTGTCTTGTCTTGTCTTGTCTTGTCTTGTCTTGTCTTGTCTTGTCTTGTTTTATGTTGTCATGTAATGTCATGTCGTGTGTTGTGTTGTTTTGTCTTATCTTGCCTTGTCTTGTGATGTCATGTCATGTCGTGTGTTGTGTTCTTGTCTTGTCTTGTCTTGTCGTGTCTTGTCTTGTCTTGTCTTGTATTGTCTTGTCTTGTCTTGTCTTGTCTTGTCTTGTCTTGTCTTGTCTTGTCTTGTGATGTCATGTCATGTCGTGTGTTGTGTTGTTTTGTCTTGTCATGCCTTGTCTTGTCTTGTCTTGTCTTGTCTTGTTTTGTCTTGTCTTGTCTTGTCTTGTCTTGTCTTGTCTTGTCTTGTCTTGTCTTGTATTGTCTTGTCTTGTCTTGTCTTGTCTTGTCTTGTCTTGTCTTGTCTTGTCTTGTCTTGTCTTGTCTTGTGATGTCATGTCATGTCGTGTGTTGTGTTGTTTTGTCTTGTCATGCCTTGTCTTGTCTTGTCTTGTCTTGTCTTGTCTTGTCTTGTCTTGTCTTGTCTTGTCTTGTCTTGTCTTGTCTTGTCTTGTCTTGTCTTGTCTTGTCTTGTCTTGTCTTGTCTTGTCTTGTCTTGTCTTGTCTTGTCTTGTCTTGTCTTGTCTTGTCTTGTCTTGTATTGTCTTGTCTTGTCTTGTCTTGTCTTGTCTTGTCTTGTCTTGTCTTGTCTTGTCTTGTCTTGTCTTGTCTTGTCTTGTCTTGTCTTGTCCTGCCCTGTCTTGTCTTGTCTTGTCTTGTCTTGTCTTGTCTTGTCTTGTCTTGTCTTGTCTTGTCTTGTCTTGTCTTGTCTTGTCTTGTCTTGTCTTGTCTTGTCTTGTCTTGTCTTGTCTTGTCTTGTCTTGTCCTGCCCTGTCTTGTCTTGTCTTGTCTTGTCTTGTCTTGTCTTGTCTTGTCTTGTCTTGTCGTATCTTGTCTTGTCTTGTCTTGTCTTGTCTTGTCTTGTCTTGTCTTGTCTTGTCTTGTCTTGTCTTGTGTTGTCTTGTCTTGACTTGTCTTGTCTTGTCTTGTCTTGTCTTGTCTTGCCTTGTCTTGTCTTGTCTTATCTTGTCTTGTCATGTCTTGTCTTGTCTTGTCTTGTCTTGTCTTGTCTTGTCTTGTCTTGTCTTGTCTTGTCTTGTCTTGTCTTGTCTTGTCTTGTCTTGTCTTGTCTTGTCTTGTCTTGTCTTGTCTTGTCTTGTGATGTCATGTCATGTCGTGTGGTGTGTTGTTTTGTCTTGTCATGTCTTGTCTTGTCTTGTCTTGTCATGTCTTGTCTTGTCTTGTCTTGTCTTGTCTTGTCTTGTCTTGTCATGTCTTGTCTTGTCTTGTCTTGTCTTGTCTTGTCTTGTCTTGTCTTGTCTTGTCTTGTCTTGTCTTGTCTTGTCTTGTCTTGTCTTGTCTTGTCTTGTCTTGTCTTGTCTTGTCTTGTCTTGTCTTGTCTTGTCTTGTCTTGTCTTGTCTTGTGATGTCATGTCATGTCGTGTGGTGTGTTGTTTTGTCTTGTCATGTCATGTCTTGTCTTGTCTTGTCTTGTCATGTCTTGTCTTGTCCTGTCTTGTCTTGTCTTGTCTTGTCATGTCTTGTCTTATCTTGTCTTGTCTTGTCTTGTCTTGTCTTGTCTTGTCTTGTCTTGTCTTCTCTTGTCTTGTCTTGTCTTGTCTTGTCTTGTCTTCTGATGTCATGTCATGTGTTGTGTTGTTTTGTCTTGTCATGTCTTGTCTTGTCTTGTCTTGTCTTGTCTTGTCTTGTGATGTCATGTCATGTCGTGTGGTGTGTTGTTTTGTCTTGTCATGTCATGTCTTGTCTTGTCTTGTCTTGTCTTGTCTAGTCTTGTCTTGTCTTGTCTTGTCTTGTCTTGTCTTGTCTTGTCTTGTCTTGTCTTGTCTTGTCTTGTCTTGTCTTGTCTTGTCATGTCTTGTCTTGTCTTGTCTTGCCTTGTCTTGTCTTGTCTTGTCTTGTCGTGTGTTGTGTTGTTTTGTCTTGTCATGTCTTGTCTTGTCTTGTCTTGTCCTGTCCTGTCTTGTCTTGTCATGTCATGTCATGTCATGTCATGTCATGACGTGTGTTGTGTTGTCTTGTCTTGTCTTGTTTTGTCTTGTCATGTCTTGTCTTGTCTTGTCTTGTCCTGCCTTGTCTTGTCTTGTCTTGTCATGTCTTGTCTTGTCTTGTCTTGTCTTGTCTTGTCTTGTCTTGTCTTGCCTTGTCTTGTCTTGTCTTGTCTTGTCTTGTCTTGTCTTGTCTTGTCTTGTCTTGTCTTGTCTTGTCTTGTCTTGTCTTGTCTTGTCTTGTCTTGTCTTGTCTTGTCTTGTCTTGTCTTGTCTTGTCTTGTCTTGTCTTGTCTTGTCTTGTCTTGTCTTGTCTTGTCTTGTCTTGTCTTGTCTTGTCTTGTCTTGTCTTGTCTTGTCTTGTCTTGTCTTGTCTTGTCTTGTCCTGTCCTGACGTGTGTTGTGTTGTTTTGTCTTGTCTTGTTTTGTCTTGTTTTGTCTTGCTTTGTCTTGTCATGTCTTGTCTTGTCTTGTCCTGTCCTGTCGTGTGTTGTGTTGTTTTGTCTTGTCTTGTCTTGTCCTGTCCTGTCGTGTGTTGTGTTGTTTTGTCTTGTCTTGTGTTGTTTTGTCGTGTCATGTCTTGTCTTGTCTTGTCTTGTCCTGTCCTGTCGTGTGTTGTGTTGTTTTGTCTTGTCTTGTCATGTCGTGTGTTGTCTTGTCTTGTTTTGTCTTGTCATGTCTTATATTGTCTTGTCATGTCTTATATTGTCTTGTCTTGTCTTGTCATGTCATGTCATGTCATGTCGTGTGTTGTGTTGTTTTGTCTTGTCTTGTCTTGTCTTGTATTGTCATGTCTTGTCTTGTCTTGTCTTGTCTTGTCTTGTCTTGTATTGTCTTGTCTTGTTTTGTCTTGTCTTGTCTTGTCTTGTCTTGTCTTGTCTTGTCTTGTATTGTCTTGTCTTGTCTTGTCTTGTCTTGTCTTGTCCTGCCCTGTCTTGTCTTGTCTTGTCTTGTCTTGTCTTGTCTTGTCTTGTCTTGTCTTGTCTTGTCTTGTCGTATCTTGTCTTGTCTTGTCTTGTCTTGTCTTGTCTTGTCTTGTCTTGTCTTGTGTTGTCTTGTCTTGACTTGTCTTGTCTTGTCTGGTCTTGTCTTGTCTTGTCTTGTCTTGTCTTGTCCTGTCTTGTCTTGTCTTGTCGTGTCCTGTCCTGACGTGTGTTGTGTTGTTTTGTCTTGTCTTGTTTTGTCTTGTTTTGTCTTGTCTTGTCTGTCTTGTCTTGTTTTATGTTGTCATGTAATGTCATGTCGTGTGTTGTGTTGTTTTGTCTTATCTTGTCTTGTCTTGTGATGTCATGTCATGTCGTGTGCTGTGTTGTTTTGTCTTGTCATGTCTTGTCTTGTTTTGTCTTGTCTTGTCTTGTTTTATGTTGTCATGTAATGTCATGTCATGTGTTGTGTTGTTTTGTCTTGTCTTGTCTTGTCTTGTCTTGTCTTGTCTTGTCTTGTCTTGTCTTGTCTTGTCTTGTCTTGTCTTGTCTTGTCTTGTCTTGCCTTGTCTTGTCTTGCCTTGTCTTGTCATGTCGTGTGTTGTGTTGTTTTGTCTTGTCTTGACTTGTCTTGTCTTGTCTGGTCTTGTCTTGTCTTGTCCTGTCTTGTCTTGTCTTCTCGTGTCCTGTCCTGACGTTTGTTGTGTTGTTTTGTCTTGTCTTGTCTTGTTTTGTCTTGTTTTGTCTTGTTTTGTCTTGTCTTGTCTTGTCTTGTTTTATGTTGTCATGTAATGTCATGTCGTGTGTTGTGTTGTTTTGTCTTATCTTGTCTTGTCTTGTCTTGTCTTGTGATGTCATGTCATGTCGTGTGCTGTGTTGTTTTGTCTTGTCATGTCTTGTCTTGTTTTGTCTTGTCTTGTCTTGTTTTATGTTGTCATGTAATGTCATGTCATGTGTTGTGTTGTTTTGTCTTGTCTTGTCATGTCGTGTGTTGTGTTGTTTTGTCTTGTCTTGACTTGTCTTGTCTTGTCTGGTCTTGTCTTGTCTTGTCCTGTCTTGTCTTGTCTTCTCGTGTCCTGTCCTGACGTTTGTTGTGTTGTTTTGTCTTGTCTTGTCTTGTTTTGTCTTGTTTTGTCTTGTTTTGTCTTGTCTTGTCTTGTCTTGTTTTATGTTGTCATGTAATGTCATGTCGTGTGTTGTGTTGTTTTGTCTTATCTTGTCTTGTCTTGTCTTGTCTTGTGATGTCATGTCATGTCGTGTGCTGTGTTGTTTTGTCTTGTCATGTCTTGTCTTGTTTTGTCTTGTCTTGTCTTGTTTTATGTTGTCATGTAATGTCATGTCGTGTGTTGTGTTGTTTTGTCTTGTCTTGTCATGTCGTGTGTTGTGTTGTTTTGTCTTGTCATGTCTTATGTTGTCTTGTCTTGTCTTGTCTTGTTTTTCTTGTTTTGTCTTGTCTTGTCTTGTCTTGTTTTGTCATGTAATGTCATGTCGTGTGTTGTGTTGTTTTGTCTTGTCTTGTGTTGTTTTGTCGTGTCTTGTCTTGTCTTGTCTTGTCTTGTCTTGTGTTGTCTTGTGTTGTCTTGTGTTGTCTTGTCTTGTCCTGTCTTGTCTTGTCTTGTCTTGTCATGTCTTGTATTGTCTTGTCTTGCCTTGTCTTGCCTTGTCTTGTCTTGTCTTGTCTTGTCCTGTCCTGAAGTGTGTTGTGTTGTTTTGTCTTGTCTTGCTTTGTCTTGTCATGTCTTATCTTGTCTTGTCTTGTCTTGTGATGTCATGTCATGTCGTGTGTTGTCTTGTCTTGTCTTGTCTTGTCTTGTCTTGTCTTGTCTTGTCTTGCCTTGTCTTGTCTTGTCTTATCTTGTCTTGTCATGTCTTGTCTTGTCTTGTCTTGTCTTGTCTTGTCTTGTCTTGTCTTGTCTTGTCTTGTCTTGTCTTGTCTTGTCTTGTCTTGTCTTGTCTTGTCTTGTGATGTCATGTCATGTCGTGTGGTGTGTTGTTTTGTCTTGTCATGTCTTGTCTTGTCTTGTCTTGTCATGTCTTGTCTTGTCTTGTCTTGTCTTGTCTTGTCTTGTCTTGTCATGTCTTGTCTTGTCTTGTCTTGTCTTGTCTTGTCTTGTCTTGTCTTGTCTTGTCTTGTCTTGTCTTGTCTTGTCTTGTCTTGTCTTGTCTTGTCTTGTCTTGTCTTGTGATGTCATGTCATGTCGTGTGGTGTGTTGTTTTGTCTTGTCATGTCATGTCTTGTCTTGTCTTGTCTTGTCATGTCTTGTCTTGTCTTGTCTTGTCTTGTCTTGTCTTGTCTTGTCATGTCTTGTCTTATCTTGTCTTGTCTTGTCTTGTCTTGTCTTGTCTTGTCTTGTCTTGTCTTGTCTTCTCTTGTCTTGTCTTGTCTTGTCTTGTCTTGTCTTGTCTTGTGATGTCATGTCATGTGTTGTGTTGTTTTGTCTTGTCATGTCTTGTCTTGTCTTGTCTTGTCTTGTCTTGTCTTGTGATGTCATGTCATGTCGTGTGGTGTGTTGTTTTGTCTTGTCATGTCATGTCTTGTCTTGTCTTGTCTTGTCTTGTCTAGTCTTGTCTTGTCTTGTCTTGTCTTGTCTTGTCTTGTCTTGTCTTGTCTTGTCTTGTCTTGTCTTGTCTTGTCTTGTCTTGTCTTGTCATGTCTTGTCTTGTCTTGTCTTGCCTTGTCTTGTCTTGTCTTGTCTTGTCGTGTGTTGTGTTGTTTTGTCTTGTCATGTCTTGTCTTGTCTTGTCTTGTCCTGTCCTGTCTTGTCTTGTCATGTCATGTCGTGTGTTGTGTTGTCTTGTCTTGTCTTGTTTTGTCTTGTCATGTCTTGTCTTGTCTTGTCTTGTCCTGCCTTGTCTTGTCTTGTCTTGTCATGTCTTGTCTTGTCTTGTCTTGTCTTGTCTTGTCTTGTCTTGCCTTGTCTTGTCTTGTCTTGTCTTGTCTTGTCTTGTCTTGTCTTGTCTTGTCTTGTCTTGTCTTGTCTTGTCTTGTCTTGTCTTGTCTTGTCTTGTCTTGTCTTGTCTTGTCTTGTCTTGTCTTGTCTTGTCTTGTCTTGTCTTGTCTTGTCCTGTCTTGTCCTGTCCTGACGTGTGTTGTGTTGTTTTGTCTTGTCTTGTTTTGTCTTGTTTTGTCTTGCTTTGTCTTGTCATGTCTTGTCTTGTCTTGTCCTGTCCTGTCGTGTGTTGTGTTGTTTTGTCTTGTCTTGTGTTGTTTTGTCGTGTCATGTCTTGTCTTGTCTTGTCTTGTCCTGTCCTGTCGTGTGTTGTGTTGTTTTGTCTTGTCTTGTCATGTCGTGTGTTGTCTTGTCTTGTTTTGTCTTGTCATGTCTTATATTGTCTTGTCATGTCTTATATTGTCTTGTCTTGTCTTGTCATGTCATGTCATGTCATGTCGTGTGTTGTGTTGTTTTGTCTTGTCTTGTCTTGTCTTGTATTGTCATGTCTTGTCTTGTCTTGTCTTGTCTTGTCTTGTCTTGTATTGTCTTGTCTTGTTTTGTCTTGTCTTGTCTTGTCTTGTCTTGTCTTGTCTTGTCTTGTATTGTCTTGTCTTGTCTTGTCTTGTCTTGTCTTGTCTTGTCCTGCCCTGTCTTGTCTTGTCTTGTCTTGTCTTGTCTTGTCTTGTCTTGTCTTGTCTTGTCTTGTCTTGTCGTATCTTGTCTTGTCTTGTCTTGTCTTGTCTTGTCTTGTCTTGTCTTGTCTTGTGTTGTCTTGTCTTGACTTGTCTTGTCTTGTCTGGTCTTGTCTTGTCTTGTCTTGTCTTGTCTTGTCCTGTCTTGTCTTGTCTTGTCGTGTCCTGTCCTGACGTGTGTTGTGTTGTTTTGTCTTGTCTTGTTTTGTCTTGTTTTGTCTTGTTTTGTCTTGTCTTGTCTGTCTTGTCTTGTTTTATGTTGTCATGTAATGTCATGTCGTGTGTTGTGTTGTTTTGTCTTATCTTGTCTTGTCTTGTGATGTCATGTCATGTCGTGTGCTGTGTTGTTTTGTCTTGTCATGTCTTGTCTTGTTTTGTCTTGTCTTGTCTTGTTTTATGTTGTCATGTAATGTCATGTCATGTGTTGTGTTGTTTTGTCTTGTCTTGTCTTGTCTTGTCTTGTCTTGTCTTGTCTTGTCTTGTCTTGTCTTGTCTTGTCTTGTCTTGTCTTGTCTTGTCTTGCCTTGTCTTGTCTTGCCTTGTCTTGTCATGTCGTGTGTTGTGTTGTTTTGTCTTGTCTTGACTTGTCTTGTCTTGTCTGGTCTTGTCTTGTCTTGTCCTGTCTTGTCTTGTCTTCTCGTGTCCTGTCCTGACGTTTGTTGTGTTGTTTTGTCTTGTCTTGTCTTGTTTTGTCTTGTTTTGTCTTGTTTTGTCTTGTCTTGTCTTGTCTTGTTTTATGTTGTCATGTAATGTCATGTCGTGTGTTGTGTTGTTTTGTCTTATCTTGTCTTGTCTTGTCTTGTCTTGTGATGTCATGTCATGTCGTGTGCTGTGTTGTTTTGTCTTGTCATGTCTTGTCTTGTTTTGTCTTGTCTTGTCTTGTTTTATGTTGTCATGTAATGTCATGTCATGTGTTGTGTTGTTTTGTCTTGTCTTGTCATGTCGTGTGTTGTGTTGTTTTGTCTTGTCTTGACTTGTCTTGTCTTGTCTGGTCTTGTCTTGTCTTGTCCTGTCTTGTCTTGTCTTCTCGTGTCCTGTCCTGACGTTTGTTGTGTTGTTTTGTCTTGTCTTGTCTTGTTTTGTCTTGTTTTGTCTTGTTTTGTCTTGTCTTGTCTTGTCTTGTTTTATGTTGTCATGTAATGTCATGTCGTGTGTTGTGTTGTTTTGTCTTATCTTGTCTTGTCTTGTCTTGTCTTGTGATGTCATGTCATGTCGTGTGCTGTGTTGTTTTGTCTTGTCATGTCTTGTCTTGTTTTGTCTTGTCTTGTCTTGTTTTATGTTGTCATGTAATGTCATGTCGTGTGTTGTGTTGTTTTGTCTTGTCTTGTCATGTCGTGTGTTGTGTTGTTTTGTCTTGTCATGTCTTATGTTGTCTTGTCTTGTCTTGTCTTGTTTTTCTTGTTTTGTCTTGTCTTGTCTTGTCTTGTTTTGTCATGTAATGTCATGTCGTGTGTTGTGTTGTTTTGTCTTGTCTTGTGTTGTTTTGTCGTGTCTTGTCTTGTCTTGTCTTGTCTTGTCTTGTCTTGTGTTGTCTTGTGTTGTCTTGTGTTGTCTTGTCTTGTCCTGTCTTGTCTTGTCTTGTCTTGTCATGTCTTGTATTGTCTTGTCTTGCCTTGTCTTGCCTTGTCTTGTCTTGTCTTGTCTTGTCCTGTCCTGAAGTGTGTTGTGTTGTTTTGTCTTGTCTTGCTTTGTCTTGTCATGTCTTATCTTGTCTTGTCTTGTCTTGTGATGTCATGTCATGTCGTGTGTTGTCTTGTCTTGTCTTGTCTTGTCTTGTCTTGTCTTGTCTTGTCTTGCCTTGTCTTGTCTTGTCTTATCTTGTCTTGTCATGTCTTGTCTTGTCTTGTCTTGTCTTGTCTTGTCTTGTCTTGTCTTGTCTTGTCTTGTCTTGTCTTGTCTTGTCTTGTCTTGTCTTGTCTTGTGATGTCATGTCATGTCGTGTGGTGTGTTGTTTTGTCTTGTCATGTCTTGTCTTGTCTTGTCTTGTCATGTCTTGTCTTGTCTTGTCTTGTCTTGTCTTGTCTTGTCTTGTCATGTCTTGTCTTGTCTTGTCTTGTCTTGTCTTGTCTTGTCTTGTCTTGTCTTGTCTTGTCTTGTCTTGTCTTGTCTTGTCTTGTCTTGTCTTGTCTTGTCTTGTCTTGTCTTATCTTGTCTTGTCTTGTCTTGTGATGTCATGTCATGTCGTGTGGTGTGTTGTTTTGTCTTGTCATGTCATGTCTTGTCTTGTCTTGTCTTGTCATGTCTTGTCTTGTCTTGTCTTGTCTTGTCTTGTCTTGTCTTGTCATGTCTTGTCTTATCTTGTCTTGTCTTGTCTTGTCTTGTCTTGTCTTGTCTTGTCTTGTCTTGTCTTCTCTTGTCTTGTCTTGTCTTGTCTTGTCTTGTCTTGTGATGTCATGTCATGTGTTGTGTTGTTTTGTCTTGTCATGTCTTGTCTTGTCTTGTCTTGTCTTGTCTTGTCTTGTGATGTCATGTCATGTCGTGTGGTGTGTTGTTTTGTCTTGTCATGTCATGTCTTGTCTTGTCTTGTCTTGTCTTGTCTAGTCTTGTCTTGTCTTGTCTTGTCTTGTCTTGTCTTGTCTTGTCTTGTCTTGTCTTGTCTTGTCTTGTCTTGTCTTGTCTTGTCTTGTCATGTCTTGTCTTGTCTTGTCTTGCCTTGTCTTGTCTTGTCTTGTCTTGTCGTGTGTTGTGTTGTTTTGTCTTGTCATGTCTTGTCTTGTCTTGTCTTGTCCTGTCCTGTCTTGTCTTGTCATGTCATGTCGTGTGTTGTGTTGTCTTGTCTTGTCTTGTTTTGTCTTGTCATGTCTTGTCTTGTCTTGTCTTGTCCTGCCTTGTCTTGTCTTGTCTTGTCATGTCTTGTCTTGTCTTGTCTTGTCTTGTCTTGTCTTGTCTTGCCTTGTCTTGTCTTGTCTTGTCTTGTCTTGTCTTGTCTTGTCTTGTCTTGTCTTGTCTTGTCTTGTCTTGTCTTGTCTTGTCTTGTCTTGTCTTGTCTTGTCTTGTCTTGTCTTGTCTTGTCTTGTCTTGTCTTGTCTTGTCTTGTCTTGTCTTGTCTTGTCCTGTCTTGTCCTGTCCTGACGTGTGTTGTGTTGTTTTGTCTTGTCTTGTTTTGTCTTGTTTTGTCTTGCTTTGTCTTGTCATGTCTTGTCTTGTCTTGTCCTGTCCTGTCGTGTGTTGTGTTGTTTTGTCTTGTCTTGTGTTGTTTTGTCGTGTCATGTCTTGTCTTGTCTTGTCTTGTCCTGTCCTGTCGTGTGTTGTGTTGTTTTGTCTTGTCTTGTCATGTCGTGTGTTGTCTTGTCTTGTTTTGTCTTGTCATGTCTTATATTGTCTTGTCATGTCTTATATTGTCTTGTCTTGTCTTGTCATGTCATGTCATGTCATGTCGTGTGTTGTGTTGTTTTGTCTTGTCTTGTTTTGTCTTGTCTTGTCTTGTCTTGTCTTGTCTTGTCTTGTCATGTCTTGTCTTGTCTTGTCTTGTCTTGTCTTGTCTTGTATTGTCTTGTCTTGTTTTATGTTGTCATGTAATGTCATGTCATGTGTTGTGTTGTTTTGTCTTGTCTTGTCATGTCGTGTGTTGTGTTGTTTTGTCTTGTCATGTCTTATGTTGTCTTGTCTTGTCTTGTCTTGTCTTGTTTTTCTTGTTTTGTCTTGTCTTGTCTTGTCTTGTTTTGTCATGTAATGTCATGTCGTGTGTTGTGTTGTTTTGTCTTGTCTTGTGTTGTTTTGTCGTGTCTTGTCTTGTCTTGTCTTGTCTTGTGTTGTCTTGTCTGTCTTGTCTTGTTTTATGTTGTCATGTAATGTCATGTCGTGTGTTGTGTTGTTTTGTCTTATCTTGTCTTGTTTTGTCATGTAATGTCATGTCGTGTGTTGTGTTGTTTTGTCTTGTCTTGTGTTGTTTTGTCGTGTCTTGTCTTGTCTTGTCTTGTCTTGTCTTGTCTTGTCTTGTCTTGTCGTATCTTGTCTTGTCTTGTCTTGTCTTGTCTTGTCTTGTCTTGTCTTGTCTTGTGTTGTCTTGTCTTGACTTGTCTTGTCTTGTCTGGTCTTGTCTTGTCTTGTCTTGTCTTGTCTTGTCCTGTCTTGTCTTGTCTTGTCGTGTCCTGTCCTGACGTGTGTTGTGTTGTTTTGTCTTGTCTTGTTTTGTCTTGTTTTGTCTTGTTTTGTCTTGTCTTGTCTGTCTTGTCTTGTTTTATGTTGTCATGTAATGTCATGTCGTGTGTTGTGTTGTTTTGTCTTATCTTGTCTTGTCTTGTGATGTCATGTCATGTCGTGTGCTGTGTTGTTTTGTCTTGTCATGTCTTGTCTTGTTTTGTCTTGTCTTGTCTTGTTTTATGTTGTCATGTAATGTCATGTCATGTGTTGTGTTGTTTTGTCTTGTCTTGTCTTGTCTTGTCTTGTCTTGTCTTGTCTTGTCTTGTCTTGTCTTGTCTTGTCTTGTCTTGTCTTGTCTTGTCTTGTCTTGTCTTGCCTTGTCTTGTCTTGCCTTGTCTTGTCATGTCGTGTGTTGTGTTGTTTTGTCTTGTCTTGACTTGTCTTGTCTTGTCTTGTCTTGTCTTGTCTTGTCCTGTCTTGTCTTGTCTTCTCGTGTCCTGTCCTGACGTTTGTTGTGTTGTTTTGTCTTGTCTTGTCTTGTTTTGTCTTGTTTTGTCTTGTTTTGTCTTGTCTTGTCTTGTCTTGTTTTATGTTGTCATGTAATGTCATGTCGTGTGTTGTGTTGTTTTGTCTTATCTTGTCTTGTCTTGTCTTGTCTTGTGATGTCATGTCATGTCGTGTGCTGTGTTGTTTTGTCTTGTCATGTCTTGTCTTGTTTTGTCTTGTCTTGTCTTGTTTTATGTTGTCATGTAATGTCATGTCATGTGTTGTGTTGTTTTGTCTTGTCTTGTCATGTCGTGTGTTGTGTTGTTTTGTCTTGTCATGTCTTACGTTGTCTTGTCTTGTCTTGTCTTGTCTTGTTTTTCTTGTTTTGTCTTGTCTTGTCTTGTCTTGTTTTGTCATGTAATGTCATGTCGTGTGTTGTGTTGTTTTGTCTTGTCTTGTGTTGTTTTGTCGTGTCTTGTCTTGTCTTGTCTTGTCTTGTCTTGTGTTGTCTTGTGTTGTCTTGTGTTGTCTTGTCTTGTCCTGTCTTGTCTTGTCTTGTCTTGTCATGTCTTGTATTGTCTTGTCTTGCCTTGTCTTGCCTTGTCTTGTCTTGTCTTGTCTTGTCTTGTCCTGTCCTGAAGTGTGTTGTGTTGTTTTGTCTTGTCTTGCTTTGTCTTGTCATGTCTTATCTTGTCTTGTCTTGTCTTGTGATGTCATGTCATGTCGTGTGTTGTCTTCTCTTGTCTTGTCTTGTCTTGTCTTGTCTTGTCTTGTCTTGTCTTGTCTTGTCTTGTCATGTCTTGTCTTGTCTTGTCTTGTCTTGTCTTGTCTTGTCTTGTCTTGTCTTGTCTTGTCTTGTCATGTCTTGTCTTGTCTTGTCTTGTCTTGTCTTGTCTTGTGATGTCATGTCATGTCGTGTGGTGTGTTGTTTTGTCTTGTCATGTCATGTCTTGTCTTGTCTTGTCTTGTCATGTCTTGTCTTGTCTTGTCTTGTCTTGTCTTGTCATGTCTTGTCTTGTCTTGTCTTGTCTTGTCTTGTCTTGTCTTGTCTTGTCTTGTCTTGTCTTGTCTTGTCTTGTCTTGTCTAGTCTTCTCTTGTCTTGTCTTGTCTTGTCTTGTCTTGTGATGTCATGTCATGTCGTGTGGTGTGTTGTTTTGTCTTGTCATGTCATGTCGTGTGGTGTGTTGTTTTGTCTTGTCATGTCATGTCTTGTCTTGTCTTGTCTTGTCATGTCTTGTCTTGTCTTGTCTTGTCTTGTCATGTCTTGTCTTGTCTTGTCTTGTCTTGTCTTGTCTTGTCTTGTCTTGTCTTGTCTTGTCTTGTGATGTCATGTCATGTCGTGTGGTGTGTTGTTTTGTCTTGTCATGTCATGTCTTGTCTTGTCTTGTCATGTCTTGTCTTGTCTTGTCTTGTCTTGTCTTGTCATGTCTTGTCTTGTCTTGTCTTGTCTTGTCTTGTCTTGTCTTGTCTTGTCTTGTCTTGTCTTGTCTTGTCTTGTCTTGTCTTGTCTTGTCTTGTCTTGTCTTGTCTTGTCTTGTCTTGTCTTGTCTTGTCTTGTCTTGTCTTGTCTTGTCTTGTCTTGTGATGTCATGTCATGTGTTGTGTTGTTTTGTTTTGTCTTGTCATGTCTTGTCTTGTCTTGTCTTGTCTTGTCTTGTGATGTCATGTCATGTCGTGTGGTGTGTTGTTTTGTCTTGTCATGTCATATCTTGTCTTGTCTTGTCTTGTCTTGTCTTGTCTAGTCTTGTCTTGTCTTGTCTTGTCTTGTCTTGTCTTGTCTTGTCTTGTCTTGTCTTGTCTTGTCTTGTCTTGTCATGTCTTGTCTTGTCTTGTCTTGCCTTGTCTTGTCTTGTCTTGTCTTGTCGTGTGTTGTGTTGTTTTGTCTTGTCATGTCTTGTCTTGTCTTGTCCTGTCCTGTCTTGTCTTGTCATGTCATGTCATGTCATGTCATGTCATGTCATGTCGTGTGTTGTGTTGTCTTGTCTTGTCTTGTTTTGTCTTGTCATGTCTTGTCTTGTCTTGTCTTGTCCTGTCTTGTCTTGTCTTGTCTAGTCTTGTCATGTCTTGTCTTGTCTTGTCTTGTCTTGTCTTGTCTTGTCTTGCCTTGTCTTGTCTTGTCTTGTCTTGTCTTGTCTTGTCTTGTCTTGTCTTGTCTTGTCTTGTCTTGTCTTGTCTTGTCTTGTCTTGTCTTGTCTTGTCTTGTCTTGTCCTGTCTTGTCCTGTCCTGACGTGTGTTGTGTTGTTTTGTCTTGTCTTGTTTTGTCTTGTTTTGTCTTGCTTTGTCTTGTCATGTCTTGTCTTGTCTTGTCCTGTCCTGTCGTGTGTTGTGTTGTTTTGTCTTGTCTTGTGTTGTTTTGTCGTGTCATGTCTTGTCTTGTCTTGTCTTGTCTTGTCTTGTCCTGTCCTGTCGTGTGTTGTGTTGTTTTGTCTTGTCTTGTCATGTCGTGTGTTGTCTTGTCTTGTTTTGTCTTGTCATGTCTTATATTGTCTTGTCATGTCTTATATTGTCTTGTCTTGTCTTGTCATGTCATGTCATGTCATGTCGTGTGTTGTGTTGTTTTGTCTTGTCTTGTTTTGTCTTGTCATGTCTTGTCTTGTCTTGTCTTGTCTTGTCTTGTCATGTCTTGTCTTGTCTTGTCTTGTCTTGCCTTGTCTTGTCTTGTCTTGTCTTGTCTTGTCTTGTCTTGTCTTGTCTTGTCTTGTCTTGTCTTGTCTTGTCTAGTCTTGTCTTGTCTTGTCTTGTCTTGTCTTGTCTTGTCTTGTCTTGTCCTGTCTTGTCCTGTCCTGACGTGTGTTGTGTTGTTTTGTCTTGTCTTGTTTTGTCTTGTTTTGTCTTGCTTTGTCTTGTCATGTCTTGTCTTGTCTTGTCCTGTCCTGTCGTGTGTTGTGTTGTTTTGTCTTGTCTTGTGTTGTTTTGTCGTGTCATGTCTTGTCTTGTCTTGTCTTGTCTTGTCTTGTCCTGTCCTGTCGTGTGTTGTGTTGTTTTGTCTTGTCTTGTCATGTCGTGTGTTGTCTTCTCTTGTTTTGTCTTGTCATGTCTTATATTGTCTTGTCATGTCTTATATTGTCTTGTCTTGTCTTGTCATGTCATGTCATGTCATGTCGTGTGTTGTGTTGTTTTGTCTTGTCTTGTTTTGTCTTGTCATGTCTTGTCTTGTCTTGTCTTGTCTTGTCTTGTCATGTCTTGTCTTGTCTTGTCTTGTCTTGTCTTGTCTTGTCTTGTCTTGTATTGTCTTGTCTTGTTTTGTCTTGTCTTGTCTTGTCTTGTCATGTCATGTCATGTCATGTCGAGTGTTGTGTTGTGTTGTTTTGTCTTGTCTTATTTTGTCTTGTCATGTCTTATCTTGTCTTGTCTTGTCTTGTCTTGTCTTGTCTTGTCTTGTCTTGTCTTGTCTTGTCTTGTCTTGTCTTGTCTTGTCTTGTCTTGTCTTGTCTTGTCTTATCTTGTCTTATCTGGTCTTGTCTTGTCTTGTCTTGTCTTGTCTTGTCTTGTCTTGTCTTGTCTTGTTTTATGTTGTCATGTAATGTCATGTCGTGTGTTGTGTTGTTTTGTCTTATCTTGCCTTGTCTTGTGATGTCATGTCATGTCGTGTGTTGTGTTCTTGTCTTGTCTTGTCTTGTCGTGTCTTGTCTTGTCTTGTCTTGTATTGTCTTGTCTTGTCTTGTCTTGTCTTGTCTTGTCTTGTCTTGTCTTGTCTTGTCTTGTCTTGTGATGTCATGTCATGTCGTGTGTTGTGTTGTTTTGTCTTGTCATGCCTTGTCTTGTCTTGTCTTGTCTTGTCTTGTCTTGTCTTGTCTTGTCTTGTCTTGTCTTGTCTTGTCTTGTCTTGTATTGTCTTGTCTTGTCTTGTCTTGTCTTGTCTTGTCTTGTCTTGTCTTGTGATGTCATGTCATGTCGTGTGTTGTGTTGTTTTGTCTTGTCATGCCTTGTCTTGTCTTGTCTTGTCTTGTCTTGTCTTGTCTTGTCTTGTCTTGTCTTGTCTTGTCTTGTCTTGTCTTGTCTTGTCTTGTCTTGTCTTGTCTTGTCTTGTCTTGTCTTGTCTTGTCTTGTCTTGTCTTGTCTTGCCTTGTCTTGCCTTGTCTTGTCTTGTCTTGTCTTGTCTTGTCCTGTCCTGAAGTGTGTTGTGTTGTTTTGTCTTGTCTTGCTTTGTCTTGTCATGTCTTATCTTGTCTTGTCTTGTCTTGTGATGTCATGTCATGTCGTGTGTTGTCTTCTCTTGTCTTGTCTTGTCTTGTCCTGTCTTGTCTTGTCTTGTCGTGTCCTGTCCTGACGTGTGTTGTGTTGTTTTGTCTTGTCTTGTTTTGTCTTGTTTTGTCTTGTTTTGTCTTGTCTTGTCTGTCTTGTCTTGTTTTATGTTGTCATGTAATGTCATGTCGTGTGTTGTGTTGTTTTGTCTTGTCTTGTGTTGTTTTGTCGTGTCTTGTCTTGTCTTGTCTTGTCTTGTCTTGTGTTGTCTTGTGTTGTCTTGTGTTGTCTTGTCTTGTCCTGTCTTGTCTTGTCTTGTCTTGTCATGTCTTGTATTGTCTTGTCTTGCCTTGTCTTGCCTTGTCTTGTCTTGTCTTGTCTTGTCTTGTCTTGTCCTGTCCTGAAGTGTGTTGTGTTGTTTTGTCTTGTCTTGCTTTGTCTTGTCATGTCTTATCTTGTCTTGTCTTGTCTTGTGATGTCATGTCATGTCGTGTGTTGTCTTCTCTTGTCTTGTCTTGTCTTGTCTTGTCTTGTCTTGTCTTGTCTTGTCTTGTCTTGTCATGTCTTGTCTTGTCTTGTCTTGTCTTGTCTTGTCTTGTCTTGTCTTGTCTTGTCTTGTCTTGTCATGTCTTGTCTTGTCTTGTCTTGTCTTGTCTTGTCTTGTGATGTCATGTCATGTCGTGTGGTGTGTTGTTTTGTCTTGTCATGTCATGTCTTGTCTTGTCTTGTCTTGTCATGTCTTGTCTTGTCTTGTCTTGTCTTGTCTTGTCATGTCTTGTCTTGTCTTGTCTTGTCTTGTCTTGTCTTGTCTTGTCTTGTCTTGTCTTGTCTTGTCTTGTCTTGTCTTGTCTTGTCTTGTCTTCTCTTGCCTTGTCTTGTCTTGTCTTGTCTTGTGATGTCATGTCATGTCGTGTGGTGTGTTGTTTTGTCTTGTCATGTCATGTCGTGTGGTGTGTTGTTTTGTCTTGTCATGTCATGTCTTGTCTTGTCTTGTCTTGTCATGTCTTGTCTTGTCTTGTCTTGTCTTGTCATGTCTTGTCTTGTCTTGTCTTGTCTTGTCTTGTCTTGTGATGTCATGTCATGTCGTGTGGTGTGTTGTTTTGTCTTGTCATGTCATGTCTTGTCTTGTCTTGTCATGTCTTGTCTTGTCTTGTCTTGTCTTGTCTTGTCATGTCTTGTCTTGTCTTGTCTTGTCTTGTCTTGTCTTGTCTTGTCTTGTCTTGTCTTGTCTTGTCTTGTCTTGTCTTGTCTTGTCTTGTCTTGTCTTGTCTTGTCTTGTCTTGTCTTGTCTTGTCTTGTCTTGTGATGTCATGTCATGTGTTGTGTTGTTTTGTTTTGTCTTGTCATGTCTTGTCTTGTCTTGTCTTGTCTTGTCTTGTCTTGTCTTGTGATGTCATGTCATGTCGTGTGGTGTGTTGTTTTGTCTTGTCATGTCATATCTTGTCTTGTCTTGTCTTGTCTTGTCTTGTCTTGTCTTGTCTTGTCTTGTCATGTCTTGTCTTGTCTTGTCTTGCCTTGTCTTGTCTTGTCTTGTCTTGTCGTGTGTTGTGTTGTTTTGTCTTGTCATGTCTTGTCTTGTCTTGTCCTGTCCTGTCTTGTCTTGTCATGTCATGTCATGTCATGTCATGTCATGTCATGTCGTGTGTTGTGTTGTCTTGTCTTGTCTTGTTTTGTCTTGTCATGTCTTGTCTTGTCTTGTCTTGTCCTGTCTTGTCTTGTCTTGTCTTGTCTTGTCATGTCTTGTCTTGTCTTGTCTTGTCTTGTCTTGTCTTGTCTTGCCTTGTCTTGTCTTGTCTTGTCTTGTCTTGTCTTGTCTTGTCTTGTCTTGTCTTGTCTTGTCTTGTCTTGTCTTGTCTTGTCTTGTCTTGTCTTGTCTTGTCTTGTCTTGTCTTGTCCTGTCTTGTCCTGTCCTGACGTGTGTTGTGTTGTTTTGTCTTGTCTTGTTTTGTCTTGTTTTGTCTTGCTTTGTCTTGTCATGTCTTGTCTTGTCTTGTCCTGTCCTGTCGTGTGTTGTGTTGTTTTGTCTTGTCTTGTGTTGTTTTGTCGTGTCATGTCTTGTCTTGTCTTGTCTTGTCTTGTCTTGTCCTGTCCTGTCGTGTGTTGTGTTGTTTTGTCTTGTCTTGTCATGTCGTGTGTTGTCTTGTCTTGTTTTGTCTTGTCATGTCTTATATTGTCTTGTCATGTCTTATATTGTCTTGTCTTGTCTTGTCATGTCATGTCATGTCATGTCGTGTGTTGTGTTGTTTTGTCTTGTCTTGTTTTGTCTTGTCATGTCTTGTCTTGTCTTGTCTTGTCTTGTCTTGTCATGTCTTGTCTTGTCTTGTCTTGTCTTGCCTTGTCTTGTCTTGTCTTGTCTTGTCTTGTCTTGTCTTGTCTTGTCTTGTCTTGTCTTGTCTTGTCTTGTCTTGTCTTGTCTTGTCTTGTCTTGTCTTGTCTTGTCTTGTCTTGTCCTGTCTTGTCCTGTCCTGACGTGTGTTGTGTTGTTTTGTCTTGTCTTGTTTTGTCTTGTTTTGTCTTGCTTTGTCTTGTCATGTCTTGTCTTGTCTTGTCCTGTCCTGTCGTGTGTTGTGTTGTTTTGTCTTGTCTTGTGTTGTTTTGTCGTGTCATGTCTTGTCTTGTCTTGTCTTGTCTTGTCTTGTCCTGTCCTGTCGTGTGTTGTGTTGTTTTGTCTTGTCTTGTCATGTCGTGTGTTGTCTTGTCTTGTTTTGTCTTGTCATGTCTTATATTGTCTTGTCATGTCTTATATTGTCTTGTCTTGTCTTGTCATGTCATGTCATGTCATGTCGTGTGTTGTGTTGTTTTGTCTTGTCTTGTTTTGTCTTGTCATGTCTTGTCTTGTCTTGTCTTGTCTTGTCTTGTCATGTCTTGTCTTGTCTTGTCTTGTCTTGTCTTGTCTTGTCTTGTCTTGTATTGTCTTGTCTTGTTTTGTCTTGTCTTGTCTTGTCTTGTCATGTCATGTCATGTCATGTCGAGTGTTGTGTTGTGTTGTTTTGTCTTGTCTTATTTTGTCTTGTCATGTCTTATCTTGTCTTGTCTTGTCTTGTCTTGTCTTGTCTTGTCTTGTCTTGTCTTGTCTTGTCTTGTCTTGTCTTGTCTTGTCTTATCTTGTCTTATCTGGTCTTGTCTTGTCGTGTCTTGTCTTGTCTTGTCTTGTCTTGTCTTGTCTTGTCTTGTTTTATGTTGTCATGTAATGTCATGTCGTGTGTTGTGTTGTTTTGTCTTATCTTGCCTTGTCTTGTGATGTCATGTCATGTCGTGTGTTGTGTTCTTGTCTTGTCTTGTCTTGTCGTGTCTTGTCTTGTCTTGTCTTGTATTGTCTTGTCTTGTCTTGTCTTGTCTTGTCTTGTCTTGTCTTGTCTTGTCTTGTCTTGTCTTGTGATGTCATGTCATGTCGTGTGTTGTGTTGTTTTGTCTTGTCATGCCTTGTCTTGTCTTGTCTTGTCTTGTCTTGTCTTGTCTTGTCTTGTCTTGTCTTGTCTTGTCTTGTCTTGTCTTGTCTTGTCTTGTATTGTCTTGTCTTGTCTTGTCTTGTCTTGTCTTGTCTTGTCTTGTCTTGTCTTGTCTTGTCTTGTCTTGTCTTGTGATGTCATGTCATGTCGTGTGTTGTGTTGTTTTGTCTTGTCATGCCTTGTCTTGTCTTCTCTTGTCTTGTCTTGTCTTGTCTTGTCTTGTCTTGTCTTGTCTTGTCTTGTCTTGTCTTGTCTTGTCTTGTCTTGTCTTGTCTTGTCTTGTCTTGTCTTGTCTTGTCTTGTCTTGTCTTGTCTTGTCTTGTCTTGTCTTGTCTTGTCTTGTCTTGTCTTGTCTTGTCTTGTCTTGTCTTGTCTTGTCTTGTCTTGTCTTGTCTTGTCTTGTCTTGTCTTGTCTTGTCTTGTCTTGTCTTGTCTTGTCTTGTCCTGCCCTGTCTTGTCTTGTCTTGTCTTGTCTTGTCTTGTCTTGTCTTGTCTTGTCTTGTCTTGTCTTGTCGTATCTTGTCTTGTCTTGTCTTGTCTTGTCTTGTCTTGTCTTGTCTTGTGTTGTCTTGTCTTGACTTGTCTTGTCTTGTCTGGTCTTGTCTTGTCTTGTCTTGTCTTGTCTTGTCCTGTCTTGTCTTGTCTTGTCGTGTCCTGTCCTGACGTGTGTTGTGTTGTTTTGTCTTGTCTTGTTTTGTCTTGTTTTGTCTTGTTTTGTCTTGTCTTGTCTGTCTTGTCTTGTTTTATGTTGTCATGTAATGTCATGTCGTGTGTTGTGTTGTTTTGTCTTATCTTGTCTTGTCTTGTGATGTCATGTCATGTCGTGTGCTGTGTTGTTTTGTCTTGTCATGTCTTGTCTTGTTTTGTCTTGTCTTGTCTTGTTTTATGTTGTCATGTAATGTCATGTCATGTGTTGTGTTGTTTTGTCTTGTCTTGTCTTGTCTTGTCTTGTCTTGTCTTGTCTTGTCTTGTCTTGTCTTGTCTTGTCTTGTCTTGTCTTGTCTTGTCTTGTCTTGTCTTGTCTTGTCTTGTCTTGTCTTGTCTTGTCTTGCCTTGTCTTGTCTTGCCTTGTCTTGTCATGTCGTGTGTTGTGTTGTTTTGTCTTGTCTTGCCTTGTCTTGTCTTGTCTGGTCTTGTCTTGTCTTGTGCTGTCTTGTCTTGTCTTCTCGTGTCCTGTCCTGACGTTTGTTGTGTTGTTTTGTCTTGTCTTGTCTTGTTTTGTCTTGTTTTGTCTTGTTTTGTCTTGTCTTGTCTTGTCTTGTTTTATGTTGTCATGTAATGTCATGTCGTGTGTTGTGTTGTTTTGTCTTATCTTGTCTTGTCTTGTCTTGTCTTGTGATGTCATGTCATGTCGTGTGCTGTGTTGTTTTGTCTTGTCATGTCTTGTCTTGTTTTGTCTTGTCTTGTCTTGTTTTATGTTGTCATGTAATGTCATGTCATGTGTTGTGTTGTTTTGTCTTGTCTTGTCATGTCGTGTGTTGTGTTGTTTTGTCTTGTCTTGACTTGTCTTGTCTTGTCTGGTCTTGTCTTGTCTTGTCCTGTCTTGTCTTGTCTTCTCGTGTCCTGTCCTGACGTTTGTTGTGTTGTTTTGTCTTGTCTTGTCTTGTTTTGTCTTGTTTTGTCTTGTTTTGTCTTGTCTTGTCTTGTCTTGTTTTATGTTGTCATGTAATGTCATGTCGTGTGTTGTGTTGTTTTGTCTTATCTTGTCTTGTCTTGTCTTGTCTTGTGATGTCATGTCATGTCGTGTGCTGTGTTGTTTTGTCTTGTCATGTCTTGTCTTGTTTTGTCTTGTCTTGTCTTGTTTTATGTTGTCATGTAATGTCATGTCATGTGTTGTGTTGTTTTGTCTTGTCTTGTCATGTCGTGTGTTGTGTTGTTTTGTCTTGTCATGTCTTATGTTGTCTTGTCTTGTCTTGTCTTGTCTTGTTTTTCTTGTTTTGTCTTGTCTTGTCTTGTCTTGTTTTGTCATGTAAAGTCATGTCGTGTGTTGTGTTGTTTTGTCTTGTCTTGTGTTGTTTTGTCGTGTCTTGTCTTGTCTTGTCTTGTCTTGTCTTGTGTTGTCTTGTGTTGTCTTGTGTTGTCTTGTCTTGTCCTGTCTTGTCTTGTCTTGTCTTGTCATGTCTTGTATTGTCTTGTCTTGCCTTGTCTTGCCTTGTCTTGTCTTGTCTTGTCTTGTCTTGTCTTGTCCTGTCCTGAAGTGTGTTGTGTTGTTTTGTCTTGTCTTGCTTTGTCTTGTCATGTCTTATCTTGTCTTGTCTTGTCTTGTGATGTCATGTCATGTCGTGTGTTGTCTTCTCTTGTCTTGTCTTGTCTTGTCTTGTCTTGTCTTGTCTTGTCTTGTCTTGTCTTGTCTTGTCTTGTCTTGTCTTGTCTTGTCTTGTCTTGTCTTGTCTTGTCCTGCCCTGTCTTGTCTTGTTTTGTCTTGTCATGTCTTATCTTGTCTTGTCTTGTATTGTCTTGTCGTGTCTTGTCTTGTCTTGTATTGTCTTGTCTTGACTTGTCTTGTCTTGTCTTGTCTGGTCTTGTCTTGTCTTGTCTTGTCTTGTCCTGTCTTGTCTTGTCTTGTCTTGTCTTGTCTTGTCTTGTCTTGTCTTGTCTTGCCTTGTCATGTCATGTCTTGTGTTGTTTTGTCATGTCTTGTCTTGTCTTGTCTTGTCTTGTCTTGTCTTGTCATGTTGTGTGTTGTGTTGTTTTGTCTTGTCATGTCTTATATTGTCTTGTCTTGTCTTGTCTTGTCTTGTGATGTCATGTCATGTCGTGTGTTGTGTTGTTTTGTCTTGTCATGTCTTGTCTTGTCTTGTCTTATCTTGTGATGTCATGTCATGTCATGTCGTGTGTTGTGTTGTTTTGTCTTGTCTTGTCTTGTCTTGTCTTGTCTTGTCTTGTCTTGTCTTGTTTTGTCTTGTCATGTCTTGTCTTGTCTTGTCTTGTCTTGTCTTGTCTTGTCTTGTCTTGTCTTGTCTTGTCTTGTCTTGTCTTGTCTTGTCTTGTCTTGTCTTGTCTTGTCTTGTCTTGTCTTGTCTTGTCTTGTCTTGTCTTGTCTTGTCTTGTCTTGTCTTGTCTTGTCTTGTCTTGTCTTGTCTTGTCTTGTCTTGTCTTGTCTTGTCTTGTCTTGTCTTGTGATGTCATGTCATGTCGTGTGGTGTGTTGTTTTGTCTTGTCATATCTTGTCTTGTCTTGTCTTGTCATGTCTTGTCTTGTCTTGTCTTGTCTTGTCTTGTCTTGTCTTGTCATGTCTTGTCTTGTCTTGTCTTGTCTTGTCTTGTCTTGTCTTGTCTTGTCTTGTCTTGTCTTGTCTTGTCTTGTCTTGTCTTGTCTTGTCTTGTCTTGTCTTGTCTTGTGATGTCATGTCATGTCGTGTGGTGTGTTGTTTTGTCTTGTCATGTCATGTCTTGTCTTGTCTTGTCTTGTCATGTCTTGTCTTGTCCTGTCTTGTCTTGTCTTGTCTTGTCATGTCTTGTCTTATCTTGTCTTGTCTTGTCTTGTCTTGTCTTGTCTTGTCTTGTCTTGTCTTGTCTTCTCTTGTCTTGTCTTGTCTTGTCTTGTCTTGTCTTGTGATGTCATGTCATGTGTTGTGTTGTTTTGTCTTGTCATGTCTTGTCTTGTCTTGTCTTGTCTTGTCTTGTCTTGTGATGTCATGTCATGTCGTGTGGTGTGTTGTTTTGTCTTGTCATGTCATGTCTTGTCTTGTCTTGTCTTGTCTTGTCTAGTCTTGTCTTGTCTTGTCTTGTCTTGTCTTGTCTTGTCTTGTCTTGTCTTGTCTTGTCTTGTCTTGTCTTGTCTTGTCTTGTCTTGTCTTGTCATGTCTTGTCTTGTCTTGTCTTGCCTTGTCTTGTCTTGTCTTGTCTTGTCGTGTGTTGTGTTGTTTTGTCTTGTCATGTCTTGTCTTGTCTTGTCTTGTCCTGTCCTGTCTTGTCTTGTCATGTCATGTCATGTCATGTCATGTCATGTCGTGTGTTGTGTTGTCTTGTCTTGTCTTGTTTTGTCTTGTCATGTCTTGTCTTGTCTTGTCTTGTCCTGCCTTGTCTTGTCTTGTCTTGTCATGTCTTGTCTTGTCTTGTCTTGTCTTGTCTTGTCTTGTCTTGCCTTGTCTTGTCTTGTCTTGTCTTGTCTTGTCTTGTCTTGTCTTGTCTTGTCTTGTCTTGTCTTGTCTTGTCTTGTCTTGTCTTGTCTTGTCTTGTCTTGTCTTGTCTTGTCTTGTCTTGTCTTGTCTTGTCTTGTCTTGTCTTGTCTTGTCTTGTCTTGTCTTGTCTTGTCTTGTCTTGTCTTGTCTTGTCTTGTCTTGTCTTGTCTTGTCTTGTCTTGTCTTGTCTTGTCTTGTCTTGTCTTGTCCTGTCTTGTCCTGTCCTGACGTGTGTTGTGTTGTTTTGTCTTGTCTTGTTTTGTCTTGTTTTGTCTTGCTTTGTCTTGTCATGTCTTGTCTTGTCTTGTCCTGTCCTGTCGTGTGTTGTGTTGTTTTGTCTTGTCTTGTCTTGTCCTGTCCTGTCGTGTGTTGTGTTGTTTTGTCTTGTCTTGTGTTGTTTTGTCGTGTCATGTCTTGTCTTGTCTTGTCTTGTCCTGTCCTGTCGTGTGTTGTGTTGTTTTGTCTTGTCTTGTCATGTCGTGTGTTGTCTTGTCTTGTTTTGTCTTGTCATGTCTTATATTGTCTTGTCATGTCTTATATTGTCTTGTCTTGTCTTGTCATGTCATGTCATGTCATGTCGTGTGTTGTGTTGTTTTGTCTTGTCTTGTTTTGTCTTGTCTTGTCTTGTCTTGTCTTGTCTTGTCATGTCTTGTCTTGTCTTGTCTTGTCTTGTCTTGTCTTGTATTGTCTTGTCTTGTTTTGTCTTGTCTTGTCTTGTCTTGTCTTGTCTTGTCTTGTCTTGTCTTGTCTTGTCTTGTCTTGTCTTGTCTTGTCCTGCCCTGTCTTGTCTTGTCTTGTCTTGTCTTGTCTTGTCTTGTCTTGTCTTGTCTTGTCTTGTCTTGTCTTGTCTTGTCTTGTCTTGTCTTGTCGTATCTTGTCTTGTCTTGTCTTGTCTTGTCTTGTCTTGTCTTGTCTTGTCTTGTCGTATCTTGTCTTGTCTTGTCTTGTCTTGTCTTGTCTTGTCTTGTCTTGTCTTGTCTTGTGTTGTCTTGTCTTGACTTGTTTTGTCTTGTCTGGTCTTGTCTTGTCTTGTCTTGTCTTGTCTTGTCCTGTCTTGTCTTGTCTTGTCGTGTCCTGTCCTGACGTGTGTTGTGTTGTTTTGTCTTGTCTTGTTTTGTCTTGTTTTGTCTTGTTTTGTCTTGTCTTGTCTGTCTTGTCTTGTTTTATGTTGTCATGTAATGTCATGTCGTGTGTTGTGTTGTTTTGTCTTATCTTGTCTTGTCTTGTGATGTCATGTCATGTCGTGTGCTGTGTTGTTTTGTCTTGTCATGTCTTGTCTTGTTTTGTCTTGTCTTGTCTTGTTTTATGTTGTCATGTAATGTCATGTCATGTGTTGTGTTGTTTTGTCTTGTCTTGTCTTGTCTTGTCTTGTCTTGTCTTGTCTTGTCTTGTCTTGTCTTGTCTTGTCTTGTCTTGTCTTGTCTTGTCTTGTCTTGTCTTGTCTTGCCTTGTCTTGTCTTGCCTTGTCTTGTCATGTCGTGTGTTGTGTTGTTTTGTCTTGTCTTGACTTGTCTTGTCTTGTCTGGTCTTGTCTTGTCTTGTCCTGTCTTGTCTTGTCTTCTCGTGTCCTGTCCTGACGTTTGTTGTGTTGTTTTGTCTTGTCTTGTCTTGTTTTGTCTTGTTTTGTCTTGTTTTGTCTTGTCTTGTCTTGTCTTGTTTTATGTTGTCATGTAATGTCATGTCGTGTGTTGTGTTGTTTTGTCTTAACTTGTCTTGTCTTGTCTTGTCTTGTGATGTCATGTCATGTCGTGTGCTGTGTTGTTTTGTCTTGTCATGTCTTGTCTTGTTTTGTCTTGTCTTGTCTTGTTTTATGTTGTCATGTAATGTCATGTCATGTGTTGTGTTGTTTTGTCTTGTCTTGTCATGTCGTGTGTTGTGTTGTTTTGTCTTGTCTTGACTTGTCTTGTCTTGTCTGGTCTTGTCTTGTCTTGTCCTGTCTTGTCTTGTCTTCTCGTGTCCTGTCCTGACGTTTGTTGTGTTGTTTTGTCTTGTCTTGTCTTGTTTTGTCTTGTTTTGTCTTGTTTTGTCTTGTCTTGTCTTGTCTTGTTTTATGTTGTCATGTAATGTCATGTCGTGTGTTGTGTTGTTTTGTCTTATCTTGTCTTGTCTTGTCTTGTCTTGTGATGTCATGTCATGTCGTGTGCTGTGTTGTTTTGTCTTGTCATGTCTTGTCTTGTTTTGTCTTGTCTTGTCTTGTTTTATGTTGTCATGTAATGTCATGTCATGTGTTGTGTTGTTTTGTCTTGTCTTGTCATGTCGTGTGTTGTGTTGTTTTGTCTTGTCATGTCTTATGTTGTCTTGTCTTGTCTTGTCTTGTCTTGTTTTTCTTGTTTTGTCTTGTCTTGTCTTGTCTTGTTTTGTCATGTAATGTCATGTCGTGTGTTGTGTTGTTTTGTCTTGTCTTGTGTTGTTTTGTCGTGTCTTGTCTTGTCTTGTCTTGTCTTGTCTTGTGTTGTCTTGTGTTGTCTTGTGTTGTCTTGTCTTGTCCTGTCTTGTCTTGTCTTGTCTTGTCATGTCTTGTATTGTCTTGTCTTGCCTTGTCTTGCCTTGTCTTGTCTTGTCTTGTCTTGTCTTGTCCTGTCCTGAAGTGTGTTGTGTTGTTTTGTCTTGTCTTGCTTTGTCTTGTCATGTCTTATCTTGTCTTGTCTTGTCTTGTGATGTCATGTCATGTCGTGTGTTGTCTTGTCTTGTCTTGTCTTGTCTTGTCTTGTCTTGTCTTGTCTTGTCTTGCCTTGTCTTGTCTTGTCTTATCTTGTCTTGTCATGTCTTGTCTTGTCTTGTCTTGTCTTGTCTTGTCTTGTCTTGTCTTGTCTTGTCTTGTCTTGTCTTGTCTTGTCTTGTGATGTCATGTCATGTCGTGTGGTGTGTTGTTTTGTCTTGTCATGTCTTGTCTTGTCTTGTCTTGTCATGTCTTGTCTTGTCTTGTCTTGTCTTGTCTTGTCTTGTCTTGTCATGTCTTGTCTTGTCTTGTCTTGTCTTGTCTTGTCTTGTCTTGTCTTGTCTTGTCTTGTCTTGTCTTGTCTTGTCTTGTCTTGTCTTGTCTTGTCTTGTCTTGTCTTGTCTTGTCTTGTCTTGTCTTGTGATGTCATGTCATGTCGTGTGGTGTGTTGTTTTGTCTTGTCATGTCATGTCTTGTCTTGTCTTGTCTTGTCATGTCTTGTCTTGTCTTGTCTTGTCTTGTCTTGTCTTGTCATGTCTTGTCTTATCTTGTCTTGTCTTGTCTTGTCTTGTCTTGTCTTGTCTTGTCTTGTCTTGTCTTCTCTTGTCTTGTCTTGTCTTGTCTTGTCTTGTCTTGTGATGTCATGTCATGTGTTGTGTTGTTTTGTCTTGTCATGTCTTGTCTTGTCTTGTCTTGTCTTGTCTTGTCTTGTGATGTCATGTCATGTCGTGTGGTGTGTTGTTTTGTCTTGTCATGTCATGTCTTGTCTTGTCTTGTCTTGTCTTGTCTAGTCTTGTCTTGTCTTGTCTTGTCTTGTCTTGTCTTGTCTTGTCTTGTCTTGTCTTGTCTTGTCTTGTCTTGTCTTGTCATGTCTTGTCTTGTCTTGTCTTGCCTTGTCTTGTCTTGTCTTGTCTTGTCGTGTGTTGTGTTGTTTTGTCTTGTCATGTCTTGTCTTGTCTTGTCTTGTCCTGTCCTGTCTTGTCTTGTCATGTCATGTCGTGTGTTGTGTTGTCTTGTCTTGTCTTGTTTTGTCTTGTCATGTCTTGTCTTGTCTTGTCTTGTCCTGCCTTGTCTTGTCTTGTCTTGTCATGTCTTGTCTTGTCTTGTCTTGTCTTGTCTTGTCTTGCCTTGTCTTGTCTTGTCTTGTCTTGTCTTGTCTTGTCTTGTCTTGTCTTGTCTTGTCTTGTCTTGTCTTGTCTTGTCTTGTCTTGTCTTGTCTTGTCTTGTCTTGTCTTGTCTTGTCTTGTCTTGTCTTGTCTTGTCTTGTCTTGTCTTGTCTTGTCTTGTCTTGTCTTGTCTTGTCTTGTCTTGTCTTGTCTTGTCTTGTCTTGTCTTGTCTTGTCTTGTCTTGTCTTGTCTTGTCTTGTCTTGTCTTGTCTTGTCTTGTCTTGTCCTGTCTTGTCCTGTCCTGACGTGTGTTGTGTTGTTTTGTCTTGTCTTGTTTTGTCTTGTTTTGTCTTGCTTTGTCTTGTCATGTCTTGTCTTGTCTTGTCCTGTCCTGTCGTGTGTTGTGTTGTTTTGTCTTGTCTTGTGTTGTTTTGTCGTGTCATGTCTTGTCTTGTCTTGTCTTGTCCTGTCCTGTCGTGTGTTGTGTTGTTTTGTCTTGTCTTGTCATGTCGTGTGTTGTCTTGTCTTGTTTTGTCTTGTCATGTCTTATATTGTCTTGTCATGTCTTATATTGTCTTGTCTTGTCTTGTCATGTCATGTCATGTCATGTCGTGTGTTGTGTTGTTTTGTCTTGTCTTGTTTTGTCTTGTCTTGTCTTGTCTTGTCTTGTCTTGTCTTGTCTTGTCATGTCTTGTCTTGTCTTGTCTTGTCTTGTCTTGTCTTGTATTGTCTTGTCTTGTTTTGTCTTGTCTTGTCTTGTCTTGTCTTGTCATGTCATGTCATGTCATGTCGTGTGGTGTGTTGTTTTGTCTTGTCATGTCATGTCTTGTCTTGTCTTGTCTTGTCTTGTCTAGTCTTGTCTTGTCTTGTCTTGTCTTGTCTTGTCTTGTCTTGTCTTGTCTTGTCTTGTCTTGTCTTGTCTTGTCTTGTCATGTCTTGTCTTGTCTTGTCTTGCCTTGTCTTGTCTTGTCTTGTCTTGTCGTGTGTTGTGTTGTTTTGTCTTGTCATGTCTTGTCTTGTCTTGTCTTGTCCTGTCCTGTCTTGTCTTGTCATGTCATGTCGTGTGTTGTGTTGTCTTGTCTTGTCTTGTTTTGTCTTGTCATGTCTTGTCTTGTCTTGTCTTGTCCTGCCTTGTCTTGTCATGTCTTGTCTTGTCTTGTCTTGTCTTGTCTTGTCTTGTCTTGTCTTGTCTTGTCTTATCTTGTCTTATCTGGTCTTGTCTTGTCTTGTCTTGTCTTGTCTTGTCTTGTCTTGTCTTGTTTTATGTTGTCATGTAATGTCATGTCGTGTGTTGTGTTGTTTTGTCTTATCTTGCCTTGTCTTGTGATGTCATGTCATGTCGTGTGTTGTGTTGTTTTGTCTTGTCATGTCTTGTCTTGTTTTGTCTTGTCTTGTCTTGTTTTATGTTGTCATGTAATGTCATGTCATGTGTTGTGTTGTTTTGTCTTGTCTTGTCTTGTCTTATCTGGTCTTGTCTTGTCTTGTCTTGTCTTGTCTTGTCTTGTCTTGTCTTGTCTTGTCTTGTTTTATGTTGTCATGTAATGTCATGTCGTGTGTTGTGTTGTTTTGTCTTATCTTGCCTTGTCTTGTGATGTCATGTCATGTCGTGTGTTGTGTTGTTTTGTCTTGTCTTGTCTTGTCTTGTCTTGCCTTGTCTTGTCTTGCCTTGTCTTGTCATGTCGTGTGTTGTGTTGTTTTATCTTGTCTTGACTTGTCTTGTCTTGTCTTGTCTTGTCTTGTCTTGTCTTGTCTTGTCTTGTCTTGTCTTGTCTTGTCTTGTCTTGTCTTGTCTTATCTTGTCTTATCTGGTCTTGTCTTGTCTTGTCTTGTCTTGTCTTGTCTTGTCTTGTCTTGTCTTGTCTTGTTTTATGTTGTCATGTAATGTCATGTCGTGTGTTGTGTTGTTTTGTCTTATCTTGCCTTGTCTTGTGATGTCATGTCATGTCGTGTGTTGTGTTGTTTTGTCTTGTCTTGTCTTGTCTTGTCTTGCCTTGTCTTGTCTTGCCTTGTCTTGTCATGTCGTGTGTTGTGTTGTTTTATCTTGTCTTGACTTGTCTTGTCTTGTCTGGTCTTGTCTTGTCTTGTCTTGTCCTGTCTTGTCTTGTCTTCTCGTGTCCTGTTCTGACGTTTGTTGTGTTGTTTTGTCTTGTCTTGTGTTGTTTTGTCGTGTCATGTCTTGTCTTGTCTTGTCTTGTCCTGTCCTGTCGTGTGTTGTGTTGTTTTGTCTTGTCTTGTCATGTCGTGTGTTGTCTTGTCTTGTTTTGTCTTGTCATGTCTTATATTGTCTTGTCATGTCTTATATTGTCTTGTCTTGTCTTGTCATGTCATGTCATGTCATGTCGTGTGTTGTGTTGTTTTGTCTTGTCTTGTTTTGTCTTGTTTTGTCTTGTCTTGTCTTGCCTTGTCTTGTCTTGTCTTGTCTTGTCTTGTCTTGTCTTGTCTTGTCTTATCTTGTCTTATCTGGTCTTGTCTTGTCTTGTCTTGTCTTGTCTTGTCTTGTCTTGTCTTGTTTTATGTTGTCATGTAATGTCATGTCGTGTGTTGTGTTGTTTTGTCTTATCTTGCCTTGTCTTGTGATGTCATGTCATGTCGTGTGTTGTGTTGTTTTGTCTTGCCTTGTCTTGTCTTGTCTTGCCTTGTCTTGTCTTGCCTTGTCTTGTCATGTCGTGTGTTGTGTTGTTTTATCTTGTCTTGACTTGTCTTGTCTTGTCTGGTCTTGTCTTGTCTTGTCTTGTCCTGTCTTGTCTTGTCTTCTCGTGTCCTGTCCTGACGTTTGTTGTGTTGTTTTGTCTTGTCTTGTCTTGTTTTGTCTTGTTTTGTCTTGTTTTGTCTTGTCTTGTCTTGTCTTGTCTTGTTTTTCTTGTTTTGTCTTGTCTTGTCTTGTTTTGTCATGTAATGTCATGTCGTGTGTTGTGTTGTTTTGTCTTGTCTTGTGTTGTTTTGTCGTGTCTTGTCTTGTCTTGTCTTGTCTTGTCTTGTGTTGTCTTGTGTTGTCTTGTGTTGTCTTGTCTTGTCCTGTCTTGTCTTGTCATGTCTTGTATTGTCTTGTCTTGCCTTGTCTTGCCTTGTCTTGTCTTGTCTTGTCTTGTCTTGTCCTGTCCTGACGTGTGTTGTGTTGTTTTGTCTTGTCTTGCTTTGTCTTGTCATGTCTTATCTTGTCTTGTCTTGTCTTGTCTTGTGATGTCATGTCATGTCGTGTGTTGTCTTCTCTTGTCTTGTCTTGTCTTGTCTTGTCTTGTCTTGTCTTGTCTTATCTTGTCTTGTCTTGTCTTGTCTTGTCTTGTCTTGTCTTGTCTTGTCTTGTCTTGTCTTGTCTTGTCTTGCCTTGTCTTGTCTTGTCTTGTCTTGTCTTGTCTTGTCTTGTCTTGTCTTGTCTTGTCTTGTCTTGTCTTGTCTTGTCTTGTCTTGTCTTGTCTTGTCTTGTCTTGTCTTGTCTTGTCTTGTCTTGCCTTGTCTTGTCTTGCCTTGTCTTGTCATGTCGTGTGTTGTGTTGTTTTGTCTTGTCTTGACTTGTCTTGTCTTGTCTGGTCTTGTCTTGTCTTGTCTTGTCTTGTCTTGTCCTGTCTTGTCCTGTCTTCTCGTGTCCTGTCCTGACGTTTGTTGTGTTGTTTTGTCTTGTCTTGTTTTGTCTTGTTTTGTCTTGTATTGTCTTGTCTTGTCTTGTCTTGTCTTGTTTTATGTTGTCATGTAATGTCATGTCGTGTGTTGTGTTGTTTTGTCTTATCTTGTCTTGTCTTGTCTTGTCTTGTGATGTCATGTCATGTCGTGTGCTGTGTTGTTTTGTCTTGTCATGTCTTGTCTTGTTTTGTCTTGTCTTGTCTTGTTTTATGTTGTCATGTAATGTCATGTCATGTGTTGTGTTGTTTTGTCTTGTCTTGTCTTCTCTTGTCTTGTCTTGTCTTGTCATGTCGTGTGTTGTGTTGTCTTGTCTTGTCCTGTCTTGTCTTGTCTTGTCATGTCTTGTCTTGTCTTGCCTTGTCTTGTCTTGTCTTGTCTTGTCCTGTCCTGACGTGTGTTGTGTTGTTTTGTCTTGTCTTGCTTTGTCTTGTCATGTCTTATCTTGTCTTGTCTTGTCTTGTCTTGTCTTGTCTTGTCTTGCCTTGTCTTGTCTTGTCTTGTCTTGTCCTGTCCTGACGTGTGTTGTGTTGTTTTGTCTTGTCTTGCTTTGTCTTGTCATGTCTTATCTTGTCTTGTCTTGTCTTGTCTTGTGATGTCATGTCATGTCTTGTTTTTCTTGTCTTGTCTTGTCTTGTCTTGTCTTGTCTTGTCTTGTCCTGTCCTGACGTGTGTTGTGTTGTTTTGTCTTGTCTTGTCTTGTCTTGTTTTTCTTGTTTTGTCTTGTCTTGTCTTGTTTTGTCATGTAATGTCATGTCGTGTGTTGTGTTGTTTTGTCTTGTCTTGTGTTGTTTTGTCGTGTCTTGTCTTGTCTTGTCTTGTCTTGTCTTGTCTTGTGTTGTCTTGTCTTGTCCTGTCTTGTCTTGTCTTGTCATGTCTTGTCTTGTCTTGTCTTGCCTTGTCTTGTCTTGTCTTGTCTTGTCCTGTCCTGACGTGTGTTGTGTTGTTTTGTCTTGTCTTGCTTTGTCTTGTCATGTCTTATCTTGTCTTGTCTTGTCTTGTCTTGTGATGTCATGTCATGTCGTGTGTTGTGTTGTTTTGTCTTGTCTTGTCTTGTCTTGTCTTGTCTTGTGATGTCATGTCATGTCGTGTGTTGTGTTGTCTTGTCTTGCCTTGTCTTGTCTTGTCTTGTCTTGTCCTGTCCTGACGTGTGTTGTGTTGTTTTGTCTTGTCTTGCTTTGTCTTGTCATGTCTTATCTTGTCTTGTCTTGTCTTGTCTTGTCTTGTCTTGTCTTGTCTTGTCTTGTCTTGTCTTGTCTTGTCTTGTCTTGTCTTGTCTTGTCTTGTCTTGTCTTGTCTTGTCTTGTCTTGTCTTGTCTTGTCTTGTCTTGTCTTGTCTTGTCTTGTCTTGTCTTGTCTTGTCTTGTCTTGTCTTGTCTTGTCTTGTCTTGTCTTGTCTTGTCTTGTCTTGTCTTGTCTTGTCTTGTCTTGTCCTGTCTTGTCCTGTCCTGACGTGTGTTGTGTTGTTTTGTCTTGTCTTGTTTTGTCTTGTTTTGTCTTGCTTTGTCTTGTCATGTCTTGTCTTGTCTTGTCCTGTCCTGTCGTGTGTTGTGTTGTTTTGTCTTGTCTTGTCTTGTCTTGTCTTGTCTTGTCTTGTCTTGTCTTGTCTTCTCTTGTCTTGTATTGTCTTGTCTTGTCTTGTCTTGTCTTGTGATGTCATGTCATGTGTTGTGTTGTTTTGTCTTGTCATGTCTTGTCTTGTCTTGTCTTGTCTTGTCTTGTGATGTCATGTCATGTCGTGTGGTGTGTTGTTTTGTCTTGTCATGTCATGTCTTGTCTTGTCTTGTCTTGTCTTGTCTTGTCTAGTCTTGTCTTGTCTTGTCTTGTCTTGTCTTGTCTTGTCTTGTCTTGTCTTGTCTTGTCTTGTCTTGTCATGTCTTGTCTTGTCTTGTCTTGCCTTGTCTTGTCATGTCTTGTCTTGTCTTGTCTTGTCCTGTCCTGTCTTGTCTTGTCATGTCATGTCATGTCATGTCATGTCATGTCATGTCATGTGTTGTGTTGTCTTGTCTTGTCTTGTCTAGTCTTGTCTTGCCTTGTCTTGTCATGTCTTGTCTTGTCTTGTCTTGTCTTGTCTTGTCTTGTATTGTCTTGTCTTGTCTTGTTTTGTCATGTCTTGTCTTGTCTTGTCTTGTCTTGTCTTGTATTGTCTTGTCTTGTTTTGTCTTGTCTTGTCTTGTGATGTCATGTCATGTCGTGTGGTGTGTTGTTTTGTCTTGTCATGTCATGTCTTGTCTTGTCTTGTCTTGTCTTGTCTTGTCTAGTCTTGTCTTGCCTTGTCTTGTCATGTCTTGTCTTGTCTTGTCTTGTCTTGTCTTGTCTTGTATTGTCTTGTCTTGTTTTGTCTTGTCTTGTCTTGTCTTGTCATGTCATGTCATGTCATGTCGTGTGTTGTGTTGTGTTGTTTTGTCTTGTCTTATTTTGTCTTGTCATGTTTTATCTTGTCTTGTCTTGTCTTGTCTTGTCTTGTCTTGTCTTGTCTTGTCTTGTCTTGTCTTGTCTTGTCTTGTCTTGTCTTGTCTTGTCTTGTCTTGTCTTGTCTTGTCTTGTCTTGTCTTATCTGGTCTTGTCTTGTCTTGTCTTGTCTTGTCTTGTCTTGTCTTGTCTTGTCTTGTCTTGTCATGTCGTGTGTTGTGTTGTGTTGTTTTGTCTTGTCTTGTCTTGTCTTGTCTTGTCTTGTCTTGTCCTGTCCTGTCGTGTGTTGTGTTTTGTCTTGTCTTGTCATGTAGTGTGTTGTCTTGTCTTGTTTTGTCTTGTCATGTCTTATATTGTCTTGTCTTGTCTTGTCTTGTCATGTCATGTCATGTCATGTCGTGTGTTGTGTTGTTTTGTCTTTTCTTGTTTTGTCTTGTCATGTCTTGTCTTGTCTTGTCTTGTCTTGTCTTGTCATGTCTTGTCTTGTCTTGTCTTGTCTTGTCTTGTCTTGTATTGTCTTGTCTTGTTTTGTCTTGTCTTGTCTTGTCATGTCATGCCATGTCATGTCGTGTGTTGTGTTGTGTTGTTTTGTCTTGTCTTATTTTGTCTTGTCATGTCTTATCTTGTCTTGTCTTGTCTTGTCTTGTCTTGTCTTGTCTTGTCTTGTCTTGTCTTGTCTTGTCTTGTCATGTCGTGTGTTGTGTTGTTTTGTCTTGTCATGTCTTATATTGTCTTGTCTTGTCTTGTCTTGTCTTGTCTTGTCTTGTCTTGTCTTGTCTTGTCTTGTCTTGTCTTGTCTTGTCTTGTCTTGTCTTGTCTTGTCTTGTCTTGTCTTGTCTTGTCTTGTCTTGTCTTGTCTTGTCTTGTCTTCTCTTGTCTTGTCTTGTCTTGTCTTGTCTTGTCTTGTGATGTCATGTCATGTCGTGTGTTGTGTTGTCTTGTCTTGTCTTGTTTTGTCTTGTCATGTCTTGTCTTGTCTTGTCTTGTCTTGTCCTGTCCTGTCTTGTCTTGTCTTGTCTTGTCTTGTCTTGTCTTGTCTTGTCTTGTCTTGTCTTGTCTTGTCTTGTCTTGTCTTGTCTTGTCTTATCTGGTCTTGTCTTGTCTTGTCTTGTCTTGTCTTGTCTTGTCTTGTCTTGTCTTGTCTTGTCATGTCGTGTGTTGTGTTGTGTTGTTTTGTCTTGTCTTGTCTTGTCTTGTCTTGTCTTGTCTTGTCCTGTCCTGTCGTGTGTTGTGTTTTGTCTTGTCTTGTCATGTAGTGTGTTGTCTTGTCTTGTTTTGTCTTGTCATGTCTTATATTGTCTTGTCTTGTCTTGTCTTGTCATGTCATGTCATGTCATGTCGTGTGTTGTGTTGTTTTGTCTTTTCTTGTTTTGTCTTGTCATGTCTTGTCTTGTCTTGTCTTGTCTTGTCTTGTCATGTCTTGTCTTGTCTTGTCTTGTCTTGTCTTGTCTTGTATTGTCTTGTCTTGTTTTGTCTTGTCTTGTCTTGTCATGTCATGCCATGTCATGTCGTGTGTTGTGTTGTGTTGTTTTGTCTTGTCTTATTTTGTCTTGTCATGTCTTATCTTGTCTTGTCTTGTCTTGTCTTGTCTTGTCTTGTCTTGTCTTGTCTTGTCTTGTCTTGTCTTGTCTTGTCATGTCGTGTGTTGTGTTGTTTTGTCTTGTCATGTCTTATATTGTCTTGTCTTGTCTTGTCTTGTCTTGTCTTGTCTTGTCTTGTCTTGTCTTGTCTTGTCTTGTCTTGTCTTGTCTTGTCTTGTCTTGTCTTGTCTTGTCTTGTCTTGTCTTGTCTTGTCTTGTCTTGTCTTCTCTTGTCTTGTCTTGTCTTGTCTTGTCTTGTCTTGTGATGTCATGTCATGTCGTGTGTTGTGTTGTCTTGTCTTGTCTTGTTTTGTCTTGTCATGTCTTGTCTTGTCTTGTCTTGTCTTGTCCTGTCCTGTCTTGTCTTGTCTTGTCTTGTCTTGTCTTGTCTTGTCTTGTCTTCTCTTGTCTTGTCTTGTCTTGTCTTGTCTTGTGATGTCATGTCATGTCGTGTGGTGTGTTGTTTTGTCTTGTCATGTCATGTCTTGTCTTGTCTTGTCTTGTCATGTCTTGTCTTGTCTTGTCTTGTCTTGTCATGTCTTGTCTTGTCTTGTCTTGTCTTGTCTTGTCTTGTCTTGTCTTGTCTTGTCTTGTCTTGTCTTGTCTTGTCTTGTCTTGTCTTGTCTTGTCTTGTCTTGTCTTGTGATGTCATGTCATGTCGTGTGGTGTGTTGTTTTGTCTTGTCATGTCATGTCTTGTCTTGTCTTGTCTTGTCATGTCTTGTCTTGTCTTGTCTTGTCTTGTCTTGTCATGTCTTGTCTTGTCTTGTCTTGTCTTGTCTTGTCTTGTCTTGTCTTGTCTTGTCTTGGGTTGTCTTGTCTTGTCTTGTCTTGTCTTGTCTTGTCTTGTCTTGTCTTGTCTTGTCTTGTCTTGTCTTGTCTTGTCTTGTCTTGTCTTGTCTTGTCTTGTCTTGTCTTGTCTTGTCTTGTCTTGTCTTGTCTTGTCTTGTCTTGTCTTGTCTTGTCTTGTCTTGTCTTGTCTTGTCTTGTCTTGTGATGTCATGTCATGTGTTGTGTTGTTTTGTCTTGTCATGTCTTGTCTTGTCTTGTCTTGTCTTGTCTTGTCTTGTGATGTCATGTCATGTCGAGTGGTGTGTTGTTTTGTCTTGTCATGTCATGTCTTGTCTTGTCTTGTCTTGTCTTGTCTAGTCTTGTCATGTCATGTCTTGTCTTGTCTTGTCTTGTCTTGTCTTGTCTTGTCTTGTCTTGTCTTGTCTTGTCTTGTCTTGTCTTGTCTTGTCTTCTCTTGTCTTGTCTTGTCTTGTCTTGTCTTGTCTTGTGATGTCATGTCATGTGTTGTGTTGTTTTGTCTTGTCATGTCTTGTGTTGTTTTGTCTTGTCATGTCTTGTCTTGTCTTGTCTTGTCTTGTCTTGTCTTGTGATGTCATGTCATGTCGTGTGGTGTGTTGTTTTGTCTTGTCATGTCATGTCTTGTCTTGTCTTGTCTTGTCTTGTCTTGTCTAGTCTTGTCTTGTCTTGTCTTGTCTTGTCTTGTCTTGTCTTGTCTTGTCTTGTCTTGTCTTGTCATGTCTTGTCTTGTCTTGTCTTGTCTTGTCTTGTCTTGTCATGTCTTGTCTTGTCTTGTCTTGCCTTGTCTTGTCTTGTCTTGTCTTGTCGTGTGTTGTGTTGTTTTGTCTTGTCATGTCTTGTCTTGTCTTGTCTTGTCCTGTCCTGTCTTGTCTTGTCATGTCATGTCATGTCATGTCATGTCATGTCATGTCGTGTGTTGTGTTGTCTTGTCTTGTCTTGTTTTGTCTTGTCATGTCTTGTCTTGTCTTGTCTTGTCCTGTCTTGTCTTGTCTTGTCTTGTCTTGTCATGTCTTGTCTTGTCTTGTCTTGTCTTGTCTTGTCTTGTCTTGCCTTGTCTTGTCTTGTCTTGTCTTGTCTTGTCTTGTCTTGTCTTGTCTTGTCTTGTCTTGTCTTGTCTTGTCTTGTCTTGTCTTGTCTTGTCCTGTCTTGTCTTGTCTTGTCTTGTCTTGTCTTGTCTTGTCTTGTCTTGTCTTGTCTTGTCTTGTCCTGTCTTGTCCTGTCCTGACGTGTGTTGTGTTGTTTTGTCTTGTCTTGTTTTGTCTTGTTTTGTCTTGCTTTGTCTTGTCATGTCTTGTCTTGTCTTGTCCTGTCCTGTCGTGTGTTGTGTTGTTTTGTCTTGTCTTGTGTTGTTTTGTCGTGTCATGTCTTGTCTTGTCTTGTCTTGTCTTGTCTTGTCTTGTCCTGTCCTGTCGTGTGTTGTGTTGTTTTGTCTTGTCTTGTCATGTCGTGTGTTGTCTTGTCTTGTCATGTCTTATATTGTCTTGTCTTGTCTTGTCATGTCATGTCATGTCATGTCGTGGGTTGTGTTGTTTTGTCTTGTCTTGTTTTGTCTTGTCATGTCTTGTCTTGTCTTGTCTTGTCTTGTCTTGTCTTGTCTTGTCATGTCTTGTCTTGTCATGTCTTGTCTTGTCTTGTCTTGTCTTGTCTTGTCTTGTATTGTCTTGTCTTGTTTTGTCTTGTCTTGTCTTGTCTTGTCATGTCATGTCATGTCATGTCGTGTGTTGTGTTGTGTTGTTTTGTCTTGTCTTGTTTTGTCTTGTCTTGTCTTGTCTTGTCATGTCATGTCATGTCATGTCATGTCGTGTGTTGTGTTGTTTTGTCTTGTCTTGTTTTGTCTTGTCATGTCTTGTCTTGTCTTGTCATGTCTTGTCTTGTCATGTCTTGTCTTGTCTTGTCTTGTCTTGTCTTGTCTTGTATTGTCTTGTCTTGTTTTGTCTTGTCTTGTCTTGTCTTGTCTTGTCATGTCATGTCTTGTCTTGTCTTGTCTTGTCTTGCCTTGCCTTGCCTTGTCTTGTCTTGTCTTGTCTTGTCTTGTCTTGTCTTGTCTTGTCTTGTCTTGTCTTGTCTTGTCTTGTCTTGTCTTGTCTTGTCTTGTCTTGTCTTGTCTTGTCTTGTCTTGTCTTGTCTTGTCTTGTCTTGTCTTGTCTTGTCTTGTCTTGTCTTGTCTTGTCTTGTGTTGTCTTGTCTTGTCTTGTCTTATCTTGTCTTGTCTTGTCTTGTCTTGTCTTGTCTTGTTTTATGTTGTCATGTAATGTCATGTCGTGTGTTGTGTTGTTTTGTCTTATCTTGCCTTGTCTTGTGATGTCATGTCATGTCGTGTGTTGTGTTGTTTTGTCTTGTCATGCCTTGTCTTGTCTTGTCTTGTCTTGTCTTGTCTTGTCTTGTCTTGTCTTGTCTTGTCTTGTCTTGTCTTGTATTGTCTTGTCTTGTCTTGTCTTGTCTTGTCTTGTCTTGTCTTGTCTTGTCTTGTCTTGTCTTGTGATGTCATGTCATGTCGTGTGTTGTGTTGTTTTGTCTTGTCATGTCTTGTCTTGTCTTGTCTTGTCTTGTCTTGTCTTGTCTTGTCTTGTCTTGTCTTGTCTTGTCTTGTCTTGTCTTGTCTTGTCTTGTCTTGTCTTGTCTTGTCTTGTCTTGTCTTGTATTGTCTTGTCTTGTCTTGTCTTGTCTTGTCTTGTCTTGTCTTGTCTTGTCTTGTGATGTCATGTCATGTCGTGTGTTGTGTTGTTTTGTCTTGTCATGCCTTGTCTTGTCTTGTCTTGTCTTGTCTTGTCTTGTCTTGTCTTGTCTTGTCTTGTCTTGTCTTGTCTTGTCTTGTCTTGTCTTGTCTTGTCTTGTCTTGTCTTGTCTTGTCTTGTCTTGTCTTGTCTTGTCTTGTCTTGTCCTGCCCTGTCTTGTCTTGTCTTGTCTTGTCTTGTCTTGTCTTGTCTTTTCTTGTCCTGCCCTGTCTTGTCTTGTCTTGTTTTGTCTTGTCATGTCTTATCTTGTCTTGTCTTGTCTTGTCGTATCTTGTCTTGTCTTGTCTTGTCTTGTCTTGTGTTGTCTTGTCTTGACTTGTCTTGTCTTGTCTGGTCTTGTCTTGTCTTATCTTGTCTTATCTGGTCTTGTCTTGTCTTGTCTTGTCTTGTCTTGTCTTGTCTTGTCTTGTCTTGTCATGTCGTGTGTTGTGTTGTTTTGTCTTGTCATGTCTTATATTGTCTTGTCTTGTCTTGTCTTGTCTTGTCTTGTCTTGTCTTGTCATGTCTTGTCTTGTCTTGTCTTGTCTTGCCTTGTCTTGTCTTGCCTTGTCTTGTCTTGTCTTGTCTTGTCTTGTCTTGTCTTGTCTTGTCATGTCTTGTCTTGTCTTGTCTTGTCTTGCCTTGTCTTGTCTTGTCTTGTCTTGTCTTGTCTAGTCTTGTCTTGTCTTGTCTTGTCTTGTCTTGTCTTGTCTTGTCTTGTCTTGTCTTGTCTTGTCATGTCTTGTCTTGTCTTGTCTTGTCTTGTCTTGTCTTGTATTGTCTTGTCTTGTTTTGTCTTGTCTTGTCTTGTCTTGTCATGTCATGTCATGTCATGTCGTGTGTTGTGTTGTGTTGTTTTGTCTTGTCTTATTTTGTCTTGTCATGTCTTATCTTGTCTTGTCTTGTCTTGTCTTGTCTTGTCTTGTCTTGTCTTGTCTTATCTTGTCTTGTCTTGTCTTGTCTTGTCTTGTCTTGTCTTGTCTTGTCTTGTCATGTCGTGTGTTGTCTTGTCTTGTCTTATCTTGTCTTGTCTTGTCTTGTCTTGTCTTGTCTTGTCTTGTCTTGTCTTGTCTTGTCTTGTCTTTTCTTGTCCTGCCCTGTCTTGTCTTGTCTTGTTTTGTCTTGTCATGTCTTATCTTGTCTTGTCTTGTCTTGTCGTATCTTGTCTTGTCTTGTCTTGTCTTGTCTTGTGTTGTCTTGTCTTGACTTGTCTTGTCTTGTCTGGTCTTGTCTTGTCTTATCTTGTCTTATCTGGTCTTGTCTTGTCTTGTCTTGTCTTGTCTTGTCTTGTCTTGTCTTGTCTTGTCTTGTCTTGTCTTGTCTTGTCATGTGTTGTGTTGTTTTGTCTTGTCATGCCTTGTCTTGTCTTGTCTTGTCTTGTCTTGTCTTGTCTTGTCTTGTCTTGTCTTGTCTTGTCTTGTCTTGTCTTGTCTTGTCTTGTCTTGTCTTGTCTTGTCTTGTCTTGTCTTGTCTTGTCTTGTCTTGTCTTGTCTTGTATTGTCTTGTCTTGTCTTGTCTTGTCTTGTCTTGTCTTATCTGGTCTTGTCTTGTCTTGTCTTGTCTTGTCTTGTCTTGTCTTATCTTGTCATGTCGTGTGTTGTGTTGTGTTGTTTTGTCTTGTCTTGTGTTGTTTTGTCGTGTCATGTCTTGTCTTGTCTTGTCTTGTCTTGTCTTGTCCTGTCCTGTCGTGTGTTGTGTTGTGTTGTCTTGTCTTGTCTTGTCTTGTCTTGTCTTGTCTTGTCTTGTCTTGTCTTGTCTTGTCTTGTCTTGTCTTGTCCTATCTTGTCTTATCTGGTCTTGTCTTGTCTTGTCTTGTCTTGTCTTGTCTTGTCTTGTCTTGTCTTGTCTTGTCTTGTCTTGTCTTGTCTTGTCTTGTCTTGTCTTGTCTTGTCTTGTCTTGTCTTGTCTTATCTGGTCTTGTCTTGTCTTGTCTTGTCTTGTCTTGTCTTGTCTTGTCTTGTCTTGTCATGTCGTGTGTTGTGTTGTGTTGTTTTGTCTTGTCTTGTGTTGTTTTGTCGTGTCATGTCTTGTCTTGTCTTGTCTTGTCTTGTCTTGTCCTGTCCTGTCGTGTGTTGTGTTGTTTTGTCTTGTCATGTCTTGTCTTGTCTTGTCTTGTCTTGTCATGTCGTGTGTTGTCTTGTCTTGTCTTATCTTGTCTTGTCTTGTCTTGTCTTGTCTTGTCTTGTCTTGTCTTGTCTTGTCTTGTCTTGTCTTGTCTTGTCTTGTCTTGTCTTTTCTTGTCCTGCCCTGTCTTGTCTTGTCTTGTTTTGTCTTGTCATGTCTTATCTTGTCTTGTCTTGTCTTGTCGTATCTTGTCTTGTCTTGTCTTGTCTTGTCTTGTGTTGTCTTGTCTTGACTTGTCTTGTCTTGTCTGGTCTTGTCTTGTCTTATCTTGTCTTATCTGGTCTTGTCTTGTCTTGTCTTGTCTTGTCTTGTCTTGTCTTGTCTTGTCTTGTCTTGTCTTGTCTTGTCTTGTCATGTCGTGTGTTGTGTTGTTTTGTCTTGTCTTGTCTTGTCTTGTCTTGTCTTATCTGGTCTTGTCTTGTCTTGTCTTGTCTTGTCTTGTCTTGTCTTGTCTTGTCTTGTCTTGTCATGTCGTGTGTTGTGTTGTGTTGTTTTGTCTTGTCTTGTGTTGTTTTGTCGTGTCATGTCTTGTCTTGTCTTGTCTTGTCTTGTCTTGTCTTGTCTTGTCCTGTCCTGTCGTGTGTTGTGTTTTGTCTTGTCTTGTCATGTAGTGTGTTGTCTTGTCTTGTTTTGTCTTGTCATGTCTTATATTGTCTTGTCTTGTCTTGTCTTGTCTTGTCATGTCATGTCATGTCATGTCGTGTGTTGTGTTGTTTTGTCTTTTCTTGTTTTGTCTTGTCATGTCTTGTCTTGTCTTGTCTTGTCTTGTCTTGTCATGTCTTGTCTTGTCTTGTCTTGTCTTGTCTTGTCTTGTATTGTCTTGTCTTGTTTTGTCTTGTCTTGTCTTGTCATGTCATGCCATGTCATGTCGTGTGTTGTGTTGTGTTGTTTTGTCTTGTCTTATTTTGTCTTGTCATGTCTTATCTTGTCTTGTCTTGTCTTGTCTTGTCTTGTCTTGTCTTGTCTTGTCTTGTCTTGTCTTGTCTTGTCTTATCTGGTCTTGTCTTGTCTTGTCTTGTCTTGTCTTGTCTTGTCTTGTCTTGTCTTGTCTTGTCTTGTCTTGTCTTGTCTTGTCATGTCGTGTGTTGTGTTGTTTTGTCTTGTCATGTCTTATATTGTCTTGTCTTGTCTTGTCTTGTCTTGTCTTGTCTTGTCTTGTCTTGTCTTGTCTTGTCTTGTCTTGTCTTGTCTTGTCTTGTCTTGTCTTGTCTTGTCTTGTCTTGTCTTCTCTTGTCTTGTCTTGTCTTGTCTTGTCTTGTGATGTCATGTCATGTCGTGTGTTGTGTTGTCTTGTCTTGTCTTGTTTTGTGTTGTCATGTCTTGTCTTGTCTTGTCTTGTCCTGTCTTGTCTTGTCTTGTCTTGTCTTGTCTTGTCTTGTCTTGTCTTCTCTTGTCTTGTCTTGTCTTGTCTTGTCTTGTGATGTCATGTCATGTCGTGTGGTGTGTTGTTTTGTCTTGTCATGTCATGTCTTGTCTTGTCTTGTCTTGTCATGTCTTGTCTTGTCTTGTCTTGTCTTGTCTTGTCATGTCTTGTCTTGTCTTGTCTTGTCTTGTCTTGTCTTGTCTTGTCTTGTCTTGTCTTGTCTTGTCTTGTGATGTCATGTCATGTCGTGTGGTGTGTTGTTTTGTCTTGTCATGTCATGTCTTGTCTTGTCTTGTCTTGTCTTGTCTTGTCTTGTCTAGTCTTGTCATGTCTTGTCTTGTCTTGTCATGTCGTGTGTTGTGTTGTCTTGTCTTGTCTTGTTTTGTCTTGTCATGTCTTGTCTTGTCTTGTCTTGTCCTGTCTTGTCTTGTCTTGTCTTGTCTTGTCATGTCTTGTCTTGTCTTGTCTTGTCTTGTCTTGTCTTGTCATGTCTTGTGTTGTTTTGTCTTGTCATGTCTTGTCTTGTCTTGTCTTGTCTTGTCTTGTCTTATGATGTCATGTCATGTCGTGTGGTGTGTTGTTTTGTCTTGTCATGTCATGTCTTGTCTTGTCTTGTCTTGTCTTGTCTTGTCTAGTCTTGTCTTGTCTTGTCTTGTCTTGTCTTGTCTTGTCTTGTCTTGTCTTGTCTTGTCTTGTCTTGTCTTGTCTTGTCATGTCTTGTCTTGACTTGTCTTGTCTTGTCTTGTCTTGTCTTGTCTTGTCTTGTCTTGTCTTGTCATGTCTTGTCTTGTCTTGTCTTGTCATGTCTTGTCTTGTCTTGTCTTGTCTTGTCTTGTCATGTCTTGTCTTGTCTTGTCTTGTCTTGTCTTGTCTTGTCTTGTCTTGTCTTGTCTTGTCTTGTCTTGTCTTGTGATGTCATGTCATGTCGTGTGGTGTGTTGTTTTGTCTTGTCATGTCATGTCTTGTCTTGTCTTGTCTTGTCTTGTCTTGTCTTGTCTAGTCTTGTCATGTCTTGTCTTGTCTTGTCTTGTCTTGTCTTGTCTTGTTTTGTCTTGTCATGTCTTGTCTTGTCTTGTCTTGTCCTGTCTTGTCTTGTCTTGTCTTGTCTTGTCATGTCTTGTCTTGTCTTGTCTTGTCTTGTCTTGTCTTGTCTTGCCTTGTCTTGTCTTGTCTTGTCTTGTCTTGTCTTGTCTTGTCTTGTCTTGTCTTGTCTTGTCTTGTCTTGTCTTGTCTTGTCTTGTCTTGTCCTGTCTTGTCTTGTCTTGTCTTGTCTTGTCTTGTCTTGTCTTGTCTTGTCTTGTCTTGTCTTGTCCTGTCTTGTCCTGTCCTGACGTGTGTTGTGTTGTTTTGTCTTGTCTTGTTTTGTCTTGTTTTGTCTTGCTTTGTCTTGTCATGTCTTGTCTTGTCTTGTCCTGTCCTGTCGTGTGTTGTGTTGTTTTGTCTTGTCTTGTGTTGTTTTGTCGTGTCATGTCTTGTCTTGTCTTGTCTTGTCTTGTCTTGTCTTGTCTTGTCTTGTCCTGTCCTGTCGTGTGTTGTGTTGTTTTGTCTTGTCTTGTCATGTCGTGTGTTGTCTTGTCTTGTTTTGTCTTGTCATGTCTTATATTGTCTTGTCTTGTCTTGTCATGTCATGTCATGTCATGTCGTGTGTTGTGTTGTTTTGTCTTGTCTTGTTTTGTCTTGTCATGTCTTGTCTTGTCTTGTCTTGTCTTCTCTTGTCATGTCTTGTCTTGTCATGTCTTGTCTTGTCTTGTCATGTCATGTCATGTCATGTCGTGTGTTGTGTTTTGTTGTTTTGTCTTGTCTTGTTTTGTCTTGTCTTGTCTTGTCTTGTCATGTCATGTCATGTCATGTCATGTCGTGTGTTGTGTTGTTTTGTCTTGTCTTGTTTTGTCTTGTCATGTCTTGTCTTGTCTTGTCATGTCTTGTCTTGTCATGTCTTGTCTTGTCTTGTCTTGTCTTGTCTTGTCTTGTATTGTCTTGTCTTGTTTTGTCTTGTCTTGTCTTGTCATGTCATGTCATGTCTTGTCTTGTCTTGTCTTGTCTTGTCTTGCCTTGTCTTGTCTTGTCTTGTCTTGTCTTGTCTTGTCTTGTCTTGTCTTGTCTTGTCTTGTCTTGTCTTGTCTTGTCTTG
Source organism: Zeugodacus cucurbitae (assembly GCF_028554725.1). Taxonomy (NCBI): domain Eukaryota; kingdom Metazoa; phylum Arthropoda; class Insecta; order Diptera; family Tephritidae; genus Zeugodacus; species Zeugodacus cucurbitae. The sequence goes on along the minus strand of NC_071672.1, from coordinate 20,368,838 downwards.
TCTTGTCTTGTCTTGTCTTGTCTTGTCTTGTATTGTCTTGTCTTGTTTTGTCTTGTCTTGTCTTGTCATGTCATGTCTTGTCTTGTCTTGTCTTGTCTTGTCTTGTCTTGTCTTGTCTTGTCTTGCCTTGTCTTGTCTTGTCTTGTCTTGTCTTGTCTTGTCTTGTCTTGTCTTGTCTTGTCTTGTCATGTCTTGTCTTGTCTTGTCTTGTCTTGTCTTGTCTTGTCTTGTATTGTCTTGTCTTGTTTTGTCTTGTCTTGTCTTGTCATGTCATGTCATGTCTTGTCTTGTCTTGTCTTGTCTTGTCTTGCCTTGTCTTGTCTTGTCTTGTCTTGTCTTGTCTTGTCTTGTCTTGTCTTGTCTTGTCTTGTCTTGTCTTGTCTTGTCTTGTCTTGTCTTGTCTTGTCTTGTCTTTTCTTGTCTTGTCTTGTCTTGTCTTGTCTTGTCTTGCCTTGTCTTGTCTTGTCTTGTCTTGTCTTGTCTTGTCTTGTCTTGTCTTGTCTTGTCTTGTCTTGTCTTGTCTTGTCTTGTCTTGTCTTGTCTTGTCTTGTCTTGTCTTGTCTTGTCTTGTCTTGTCTTGTCTTGTCTTATCTTGTCTTGTCTTGTCTTGTCTTGTGTTGTTTTGTCTTGTCTTGTTTTGTCTTGTTTTGTCTTGTCTTGTCTTGTCTTGTCTTGTTTTATGTTGTCATGTAATGTCATGTCGTGTGTTGTGTTGTTTTCTCTTATCTTGCCTTGTCTTGTGATGTCATGTCATGTCGTGTGTTGTGTTGTTTTGTCTTGTCATGCCTTGTCTTGTCTTGTCTTGTCTTGTCTTGTCTTGTCTTGTCTTGTCTTATCTGGTCTTGTCTTGTCTTGTCTTGTCTTGTCTTGTCTTGTCTTGTCTTGTCTTGTCTTGTCTTGTCTTGTCTTGTCTTGTCTTGTCATGTCGTGTGTTGTGTTGTTTTGTCTTGTCATGTCTTATATTGTCTTGTCTTGTCTTGTCTTGTCTTGTCTTGTCTTGTCTTGTCTTGTCTTGTCTTGTCTTGTCTTGTCTTGTCTTGTCTTGTCTTGTCTTGTCTTGTCTTGTCTTGTCTTGTCTTGTCTTGTCTTCTCTTGTCTTGTCTTGTCTTGTCTTGTCTTGTGATGTCATGTCATGTCGTGTGTTGTGTTGTCTTGTCTTGTCTTGTTTTGTGTTGTCATGTCTTGTCTTGTCTTGTCTTGTCCTGTCTTGTCTTGTCTTGTCTTGTCTTGTGATGTCATGTCATGTCGTGTGGTGTATTGTTTTGTCTTGTCTTGTCATGTCATGTCTTGTCTTGTCTTGTCTTGTCATGTCTTGTCTTGTCTTGTCTTGTCTTGTCTTGTCATGTCTTGTCTTGTCTTGTCTTGTCTTGTCTTGTCTTGTCTTGTCTTGTCTTGTCTTGTCTTGTCTTGTCTTGTGATGTCATGTCATGTCGTGTGGTGTGTTGTTTTGTCTTGTCATGTCATGTCTTGTCTTGTCTTGTCTTGTCTTGTCTTGTCTTGTCTAGTCTTGTCATGTCTTGTCTTGTCTTGTCATGTCGTGTGTTGTGTTGTCTTGTCTTGTCTTGTTTTGTCTTGTCATGTCTTGTCTTGTCTTGTCTTGTCCTGTCTTGTCTTGTCTTGTCTTGTCTTGTCATGTCTTGTCTTGTCTTGTCTTGTCTTGTCTTGTCTTGTCATGTCTTGTGTTGTTTTGTCTTGTCATGTCTTGTCTTGTCTTGTCTTGTCTTTGTCGTGAGTTGTGTTGTTTTGTCTTGTCTTGTGTTGTCTTGTCTTATTTTATCTAGTCTTGTCTTGTCTTGTCATGTCGTGTGTTGTGTTGTTTTGTCTTGTCATGTCTTGTCTTGTCATGTCATGTCATGTCGTGTGTTGTGTTGTTTTGTCTTGTCTTGTTTTGTCTTGTCATGTCTTGTCTTGCCTTGTCTTGTCTTGTCTTGTCTTGTCTTGTCATGTCATGTCATGTCATATCGTGTGTTGTGTTGTGTTGTTTTGTCTTGTCTTATTTTGTCTTGTCATGTCTTATCTTGTCTTGTCTTGTCTTGTCTTGTCTTGTCTTGTCTTGTCTTGTCTTTTCTTGTGTTGTCTTGTCTTGTCTTGTCTTGTCTTGTCTTGTCTTGTCTTGTCTTGTCTTGTCTTGTCTTGTCTTGTCTTGTCTTGTCTTGTCTTGTCTTGTCTTGTCTTGTCTTGTCTTGTCTTGTCTTGTCTTGTCTTGTCTTGTCTTGTCTTGTCTTTTCTTGTCTTGTCTTGTCGTGTCTTGTCTTGTCTTGTCTTGTCTTGTCTTGTCATGTCGTGTGTTGTGTTGTGTTGTCTTGTTTTGTCTTGTCATGTCTTATCTTGTCTTCTCTTGTCTTGTCTTGTCTTGTCTTGCTTTTCTTGTCTTGTCTTGTCGTGTCTTGTCTTGTCTTGTCTTGTCATGTCATGTCGTGTCTTGTCTTGGCTTGTCCTGTCCTGTCTTGTCTTGTCTTGTCTTGTCTTATCTTGTCTTTTCTTGTCTTGTCTTGTCTTTTCTTGTCTTGCCTTGTCTTGTCTTGTCTTGTCTTGTCTTGTCTTGTCTTGTCATGTCATGTCATGTCATGTCGTGAGTTGTGTTGTTTTGTCTTGTCTTGTTTTGTCTTGTCATGTCTTGTCTTGTCTTATTTTATCTAGTCTTGTCTTGTCTTGTCATGTCGTGTGTTGTGTTGTCTTGTCTTGTCTTGTCTTGTCTTGTCTTGTTTTGTCTTGTCTTGTCTGGTCTTGTCTTGTCTTGTCTTGTCTTGTTTTGTCTTGTCTTGTCTTGTCTTGTCTTGTCTTGTCTTGTCTTGTCTTGTCTTGTCTTGTCTTGTCATGCCGTGTGTTGTGTTGTGTTGTCTTGTCTTGTCTTGTCTTGTCTTGTCTTGTTTTGTCTTGTCTTGTCTGGTCTTGTCTTGTCTTGTCTTGTCTTGTTTTGTCTTGTCTTGTCTTGTCTTGTCTTGTCTTGTCTTGTCTTGTCTTGTCTTGTCTTGTCTTGTCATGCCGTGTGTTGTGTTGTGTTGTCTTGTTTTGTCTTGTCATGTCTTATCTTGTCTTCTAATGTCTTGTCTTGTCTTGTCTTGTTTTGTCTTGTCTTGTCTTGTCTTGTCATGTCTTGTCATGTCATGTCATGTCGTGTGTTGTGTTGTTTTGTCTTGTCTTGTTTTGTCTTGTCATGTCTTGTCTTGTCTTGTCATGTCTTGTCTTGTCATGTCTTGTCTTGTCTTGTCTTGTCTTGTCTTGTCTTGTATTGTCTTGTCTTGTTTTGTCTTGTCTTGTCTTGTCATGTCATGTCATGTCTTGTCTTGTCTTGTCTTGTCTTGTCTTGCCTTGTCTTGTCTTGTCTTGTCTTGTCTTGTCTTGTCTTGTCTTGTCTTGTCTTGTCTTGTCTTGTCTTGTCTTGTCTTGTCTTGTCTTGTCTTGTCTTGTCTTTTCTTGTCTTGTCTTGTCTTGTCTTGTCTTGTCTTGCCTTGTCTTGTCTTGTCTTGTCTTGTCTTGTCTTGTCTTGTCTTGTCTTGTCTTGTCTTGTCTTGTCTTGTCTTGTCTTGTCTTGTCTTGTCTTTTCTTGTCTTTTCTTGTCTTGTCTTGTCTTGTCTTGTCTTGTCTTGTCTTGTCTTGTCTTGTCTTGTCTTGTCTTGTCTTGTCTTGTCTTGTCTTGTCTTGTCTTGTCTTGTCTTGTCTTGTCTTGTCTTGTCTTGTCTTGTCTTGTCTTGTCTTGTCTTGTCTTGTCTTGTCTTGTCTTGTCTTGTCTTGTCTTGTCTTGTCTTGTCTTGTCTTGTCTTGTCTTGTCTTGTCTTGTCTTGTCTTGTCTTGTCTTGTCTTGTCTTGTCTTGTCTTGTCTTGTCTTGTCTTGTCTTGTCTTGTCTTGTCTTGTCTTGTCTTGTCTTGTCTTGTCTTGTCTTGTCTTGTCTTGTCTTGTCTTGTCTTGTCTTGTCTTGTCTTGTCTTGTCTTGTCTTGTCTTGTCTTGTCTTGTCTTGTCTTGTCTTGTCTTGTCTTGTCTTGTCTTGTCTTGTCTTGTCTTGTCTTGTCTTGTCTTGTCTTGTCTTGTCTTGTCTTGTCTTGTCTTGTCTTGTCTTGTCTTGTCTTGTCTTGTCTTGTCTTGTCTTATCTTGTCTTGTCTTGTCTTGTCTTGTGTTGTTTTGTCTTGTCTTGTTTTGTCTTGTTTTGTCTTGTCTTGTCTTGTCTTGTCTTGTTTTATGTTGTCATGTAATGTCATGTCGTGTGTTGTGTTGTTTTGTCTTATCTTGCCTTGTCTTGTGATGTCATGTCATGTCGTGTGTTGTGTTGTTTTGTCTTGTCATGCCTTGTCTTGTCTTGTCTTGTCTTGTCTTGTCTTGTCTTGTCTTGTCTTGTCTTATCTGGTCTTGTCTTGTCTTGTCTTGTCTTGTCTTGTCTTGTCTTGTCTTGTCTTGTCTTGTCTTGTCTTGTCTTGTCTTGTCTTGTCATGTCGTGTGTTGTGTTGTTTTGTCTTGTCATGTCTTATATTGTCTTGTCTTGTCTTGTCTTGTCTTGTCTTGTCTTGTCTTGTCTTGTCTTGTCTTGTCTTGTCTTGTCTTGTCTTGTCTTGTCTTGTCTTGTCTTGTCTTGTCTTGTCTTGTCTTGTCTTGTCTTGTCTTGTCTTCTCTTGTCTTGTCTTGTCTTGTCTTGTGATGTCATGTCATGTCGTGTGTTGTGTTGTCTTGTCTTGTCTTGTTTTGTGTTGTCATGTCTTGTCTTGTCTTGTCTTGTCCTGTCTTGTCTTGTCTTGTCTTGTCTTGTCTTGTCTTGTCTTGTCTTCTCTTGTCTTGTCTTGTCTTGTCTTGTCTTGTGATGTCATGTCATGTCGTGTGGTGTGTTGTTTTGTCTTGTCATGTCATGTCTTGTCTTGTCTTGTCTTGTCATGTCTTGTCTTGTCTTGTCTTGTCTTGTCTTGTCATGTCTTGTCTTGTCTTGTCTTGTCTTGTCTTGTCTTGTCTTGTCTTGTCTTGTCTTGTCTTGTCTTGTCTTGTGATGTCATGTCATGTCGTGTGGTGTGTTGTTTTGTCTTGTCATGTCATGTCTTGTCTTGTCTTGTCTTGTCTTGTCTTGTCTTGTCTAGTCTTGTCATGTCTTGTCTTGTCTTGTCATGTCGTGTGTTGTGTTGTCTTGTCTTGTCTTGTTTTGTCTTGTCATGTCTTGTCTTGTCTTGTCTTGTCCTGTCTTGTCTTGTCTTGTCTTGTCTTGTCTTGTCTTGTCCTGTCTTGTCTTGTCTTGTCTTGTCTTGTCCTGTCCTGTCGTGTGTTGTCTTGTCTTGTCTTGTCTTGTCTTGTCATGTCTTGTGTTGTTTTGTCTTGTCATGTCTTGTCTTGTCTTGTCTTGTCTTGTCTTGTCTTATGATGTCATGTCATGTCGTGTGGTGTGTTGTTTTGTCTTGTCATGTCATGTCTTGTCTTGTCTTGTCTTGTCTTGTCTTGTCTAGTCTTGTCTAGTCTTGTCTTGTCTTGTCTTGTCTTGTCTTGTCTTGTCTTGTCTTGTCTTGTCTTGTCTTGTCTTGTCTTGTCTTGTCATGTCTTGTCTTGACTTGTCTTGTCTTGTCTTGTCTTGTCTTGTCTTGTCTTGTCATGTCTTGTCTTGTCTTGTCTTGTCATGTCTTGTCTTGTCTTGTCTTGTCTTGTCTTGTCATGTCTTGTCTTGTCTTGTCTTGTCTTGTCTTGTCTTGTCTTGTCTTGTCTTGTCTTGTCTTGTCTTGTCTTGTGATGTCATGTCATGTCGTGTGGTGTGTTGTTTTGTCTTGTCATGTCATGTCTTGTCTTGTCTTGTCTTGTCTTGTCTTGTCTTGTCTAGTCTTGTCATGTCTTGTCTTGTCTTGTCTTGTCTTGTCTTGTCTTGTTTTGTCTTGTCATGTCTTGTCTTGTCTTGTCTTGTCCTGTCTTGTCTTGTCTTGTCTTGTCTTGTCATGTCTTGTCTTGTCTTGTCTTGTCTTGTCTTGTCTTGTCTTGCCTTGTCTTGTCTTGTCTTGTCTTGTCTTGTCTTGTCTTGTCTTGTCTTGTCTTGTCTTGTCTTGTCTTGTCTTGTCTTGTCTTGTCTTGTCTTGTCTTGTCCTGTCTTGTCTTGTCTTGTCTTGTCTTGTCTTGTCTTGTCTTGTCTTGTCTTGTCTTGTCTTGTCCTGTCTTGTCCTGTCCTGACGTGTGTTGTGTTGTTTTGTCTTGTCTTGTTTTGTCTTGTTTTGTCTTGCTTTGTCTTGTCATGTCTTGTCTTGTCTTGTCCTGTCCTGTCGTGTGTTGTGTTGTTTTGTCTTGTCTTGTGTTGTTTTGTCGTGTCATGTCTTGTCTTGTCTTGTCTTGTCTTGTCTTGTCTTGTCTTGTCTTGTCCTGTCCTGTCGTGTGTTGTGTTGTTTTGTCTTGTCTTGTCATGTCGTGTGTTGTCTTGTCTTGTTTTGTCTTGTCATGTCTTATATTGTCTTGTCTTGTCTTGTCATGTCATGTCATGTCATGTCGTGTGTTGTGTTGTTTTGTCTTGTCTTGTTTTGTCTTGTCATGTCTTGTCTTGTCTTGTCTTGTCTTCTCTTGTCATGTCTTGTCTTGTCATGTCTTGTCTTGTCTTGTCTTGTCTTGTCTTGTCTTGTATTGTCTTGTCTTGTTTTGTCTTGTCTTGTCTTGTCTTGTCTTGTCATGTCATGTCATGTCATGTCGTGTGTTGTGTTTTGTTGTTTTGTCTTGTCTTGTTTTGTCTTGTCTTGTCTTGTCTTGTCTTGTCATGTCATGTCATGTCATGTCATGTCGTGTGTTGTGTTGTTTTGTCTTGTCTTGTTTTGTCTTGTCATGTCTTGTCTTGTCTTGTCATGTCTTGTCTTGTCATGCCTTGTCTTGTCTTGTCTTGTCTTGTCTTGTCTTGTATTGTCTTGTCTTGTTTTGTCTTGTCTTGTCTTGTCATGTCATGTCATGTCTTGTCTTGTCTTGTCTTGTCTTGTCTTGCCTTGTCTTGTCTTGTCTTGTCTTGTCTTGTCTTGTCTTGTCTTGTCTTGTCTTGTCTTGTCTTGTCTTGTCTTGTCTTGTCTTGTCTTGTCTTGTCTTGTCTTGTCTTTTCTTGTCTTGTCTTGTCTTGTCTTGTCTTGTCTTGCCTTGTCTTGTCTTGTCTTGTCTTGTCTTGTCTTGTCTTGTCTTGTCTTGTCTTGTCTTGTCTTGTCTTGTCTTGTCTTGTCTTGTCTTGTCTTGTCTTGTCTTGTCTTTTCTTGTCTTGTCTTGTCTTGTCTTGTCTTGTCTTGTCTTGTCTTGTCTTGTCTTGTCTTGTCTTGTCTTGTCTTGTCTTGTCTTGTCTTGTCTTGTCTTGTCTTGTCTTGTCTTGTCTTGTCTTGTCTTGTCTTGTCTTGTCTTGTCTTGTCTTGTCTTGTCTTGTCTTGTCTTGTCTTGTCTTGTCTTGTCTTGTCTTGTCTTGTCTTGTCTTGTCTTGTCTTGTCTTGTCTTGTCTTGTCTTGTCTTGTCTTGTCTTGTCTTGTCTTGTCTTGTCTTGTCTTGTCTTGTCTTGTCTTGTCTTGTCTTGTCTTGTCTTGTCTTGTCTTGTCTTGTCTTGTCTTGTCTTGTCTTGTCTTGTCTTGTCTTGTCTTGTCTTGTCTTGTCTTGTCTTGTCTTGTCTCATCTTGTCTTGTCTTGTCTTGTCTTGTGTTGTTTTGTCTTGTCTTGTTTTGTCTTGTTTTGTCTTGTCTTGTCTTGTCTTGTCTTGTTTTATGTTGTCATGTAATGTCATGTCGTGTGTTGTGTTGTTTTGTCTTATCTTGCCTTGTCTTGTGATGTCATGTCATGTCGTGTGTTGTGTTGTTTTGTCTTGTCATGCCTTGTCTTGTCTTGTCTTGTCTTGTCTTGTCTTGTCTTGTATTGTCTTGTCTTGTCTTGTCTTGTCTTGTCTTGTCTTGTCTTGTCTTGTCTTGTCTTGTGATGTCATGTCATGTCGTGTGTTGTGTTGTTTTGTCTTGTCATGTCTTGTCTTGTCTTGTCTTGTCTTGTCTTGTCTTGTCTTGTCTTGTCTTGTCTTGTCTTGTCTTGTCTTGTCTTGTCTTGTCTTGTCTTGTCTTGTATTGTCTTGTCTTGTCTTGTCTTGTCTTGTCTTGTCTTGTCTTGTCTTGTCTTATCTTGTCTTGTGATGTCATGTCATGTCGTGTGTTGTGTTGTTTTGTCTTGTCATGCCTTGTCTTGTCTTGTCTTGTCTTGTCTTGTCTTGTCTTGTCTTGTCTTGTCTTGTCTTGTCTTGTCTTGTCTTGTCTTGTCTTGTCTTGTCTTGTCTTGTCTTGTCTTGTCTTGTCTTGTCTTGTCTTGTCTTGTCTTGTCTTGTCTTGTCTTGTCTTGTCTTGTCTTGTCTTGTCTTGTCTTGTCTTGTCCTGCCCTGTCTTGTCTTGTCTTGTCTTGTCTTGTCTTGTCTTGTCTTGTCTTGTCTTGTCTTGTCTTGTCTTTTCTTGTCCTGCCCTGTCTTGTCTTGTCTTGTTTTGTCTTGTCATGTCTTATCTTGTCTTGTCTTGTCTTGTCGTATCTTGTCTTGTCTTGTCTTGTCTTGTCTTGTGTTGTCTTGTCTTGACTTGTCTTGTCTTGTCTGGTCTTGTCTTGTCTTATCTTGTCTTATCTGGTCTTGTCTTGTCTTGTCTTGTCTTGTCTTGTCATGTCGTGTGTTGTGTTGTTTTGTCTTGTCATGTCTTATATTGTCTTGTCTTGTCTTGTCTTGTCTTGTCTTGTCTTGTCTTGTCTTGTCTTGTCATGTCTTGTCTTGTCTTGTCTTGTCTTGCCTTGTCTTGTCTTGCCTTGTCTTGTCTTGTCTTGTCTTGTCTTGTCTTGTCTTGTCATGTCTTGTCTTGTCTTGTCTTGTCTTGCCTTGTCTTGTCTTGTCTTGTCTTGTCTTGTCTAGTCTTGTCTTGTCTTGTCTTGTCTTGTCTTGTCTTGTCTTGTCTTGTCTTGTCTTGTCTTGTCTTGTCTTGTCTTGTCTTGTCTTGTCATGTCTTGTCTTGTCTTGTCTTGTCTTGTCTTGTCTTGTATTGTCTTGTCTTGTTTTGTCTTGTCTTGTCTTGTCTTGTCATGTCATGTCATGTCATGTCGTGTGTTGTGGTGTGTTGTTTTCTCTTGTCTTATTTTGTCTTGTCATGTCTTATCTTGTCTTGTCTTGTCTTGTCTTGTCTTGTCTTGTCTTGTCTTGTCTTGTCTTGTCTTGTCTTGTCTTGTCTTGTCTTATCTTGTCTTGTCTTGTCTTGTCTTGTCTTGTCTTGTCTTGTCTTGTCTTGTCATGTCGTGTGTTGTCTTGTCTTGTCTTATCTTGTCTTGTCTTGTCTTGTCTTGTCTTGTCTTGTCTTGTCTTGTCTTGTCTTGTCTTGTCTTGTCTTGTCTTGTTTTGTCTTGTCATGTCTTATCTTGTCTTGTCTTGTCTTGTCGTATCTTGTCTTGTCTTGTCTTGTCTTGTCTTGTGTTGTCTTGTCTTGACTTGTCTTGTCTTGTCTGGTCTTGTCTTGTCTTATCTTGTCTTATCTGGTCTTGTCTTGTCTTGTCTTGTCTTGTCTTGTCTTGTCTTGTCTTGTCTTGTCTTGTCTTGTCTTGTCTTGTCTTGTCTTGTCTTGTCTTGTCTTGTCTTGTCTTGTCTTGTCTTGTCTTGTCTTGTCTTGTCTTGTCTTGTCTTGTCTTGTCTTGTCTTGTCTTGTCTTGTCTTGTCTTGTCTTGTCTTGTCTTGTCTTGTCTTGTCTTGTCTTGTGATGTCATGTCATGTCGTGTGTTGTGTTGTTTTGTCTTGTCATGTCTTGTCTTGTCTTGTCTTGTCTTGTCTTGTCTTGTCTTGTCTTGTCTTGTCTTGTCTTGTCTTGTCTTGTCTTGTCTTGTCTTGTCTTGTCTTGTCTTGTCTTGTCTTGTCTTGTCTTGTCTTGTCTTGTCTTGTATTGTCTTGTCTTGTCTTGTCTTGTCTTGTCTTGTCTTGTCTTGTCTTGTCTTGTCTTGTGATGTCATGTCATGTCGTGTGTTGTGTTGTTTTGTCTTGTCATGCCTTGTCTTGTCATGTCTTGTCTTGTCTTGTCTTGTCTTGTCTTGTCTTGTCTTGTCTTGTCTTGTCTTGTCTTGTCTTGTCTTGTCTTGTCTTGTCTTGTCTTGTCTTGTCTTGTCTTGTCTTGTCTTGTCTTGTCTTGTCTTGTCTTGTCTTGTCTTGTCTTGTCTTGTCTTGTCTTGTCTTGTCTTGTCTTGTCTTGTCTTGTCTTGTCTTGTCTTGTCTTGTCTTGTCTTGTCCGGCCCTGTCTTGTCTTGTCTTGTCTTGTCTTGTCTTGTCTTGTCTTGTCTTGTCTTGTCTTGTCTTGTCTTTTCTTGTCCTGCCCTGTCTTGTCTTGTCTTGTTTTGTCTTGTCATGTCTTATCTTGTCTTGTCTTGTCTTGTCGTATCTTGTCTTGTCTTGTCTTGTCTTGTCTTGTGTTGTCTTGTCTTGACTTGTCTTGTCTTGTCTGGTCTTGTCTTGTTTTATCTTGTCTTATCTGGTCTTGTCTTGTCTTGTCTTGTCTTGTCTTGTCTTGTCTTGTCTTGTCTTGTCTTGTCTTGTCATGTCGTGTGTTGTGTTGTTTTGTCTTGTCATGTCTTATATTGTCTTGTCTTGTCTTGTCTTGTCTTGTCTTGTCATGTCTTGTCTTGTCTTGTCTTGTCTTGCCTTGTCTTGTCTTGCCTTGTCTTGTCTTGTCTTGTCTTGTCTTGTCTTGTCTTGTCTTGTCTTGTCTTGTCATGTCTTGTCTTGTCTTGTCTTGTCTTGCCTTGTCTTGTCTTGTCTTGTCTTGTATTGTCTTGTCTTGTTTTGTCTTGTCTTGTCTTGTCTTGTCATGTCATGTCATGTCATGTCGTGTGTTGTGTTGTGTTGTTTTGTCTTGTCTTATTTTGTCTTGTCATGTCTTATCTTGTCTTGTCTTGTCTTGTCTTGTCTTGTCTTGTCTTGTCTTGTTTTGTCTTGTCTTATCTTGTCTTGTCTTGTTTTGTCTTGTCTTATCTTGTCTTGTCTTGTCTTGTCTTGTCTTGTCTTGTCTTGTCTTGTCTTGTCATGTCGTGTGTTGTCTTGTCTTGTCTTATCTTGTCTTGTCTTGTCTTGTCTTGTCTTGTCTTGTCTTGTCTTGTCTTGTCTTGTCTTGTCTTGTCTTGTCTTGTCTTGTCTTGTCTTTTCTTGTCCTGCCCTGTCTTGTCTTGTCTTGTTTTGTCTTGTCATGTCTTATCTTGTCTTATCTGGTCTTGTCTTGTCTTGTCTTGTCTTGTCTTGTCTTGTCTTGTCTTGTCTTGTCTTGTCTTGTCTTGTCTTGTCTTGTCTTGTCTTTTCTTGTCTTGCCTTGTCTTGTCTTGCCTTGTCTTGTCTTGTCTTGTCATGTCTTGTCTTGTCTTGTCTTGTCTTGTCTTGTCTTGTCTTGTCTTGTCTTGTCTTGTCTTGTCATGTCTTGTCTTGTCTTGTCTTGTCTTGTCTTGCCTTGTCTTGTCTTGTCTTGTCATGTCTTGTCTTGTCTTGTCTTGTCTTGTCTTGTCTTGTCTTGTCTTGTCTTGTCTTGTCTTGTCTTGTCTTGTCTTGTCTTGTCTTTTCTTGTCCTGCCCTGTCTTGTCTTGTCTTGTTTTGTCTTGTCATGTCTTATCTTGTCTTGTCTTGTCTTGTCGTATCTTGTCTTGTCTTGTCTTGTCTTGTCTTGTGTTGTCTTGTCTTGACTTGTCTTGTCTTGTCTGGTCTTGTCTTGTCTTATCTTGTCTTATCTGGTCTTGTCTTGTCTTGTCTTGTCTTGTCTTGTCTTGTCTTGTCTTGTCTTGTCATGTCGTGTGTTGTGTTGTTTTGTCTTGTCTTGTTTTGTCTTGTCATGTCTTGTCTTGTCTTGTCTTGCCTTGTCTTGTCATGTCTTGTCTTGTCTTGTCTTGTCTTGTCTTGTATTGTCTTGTCTTGTTTTGGCTTGTCTTGTCCTGTCTTGTCCTGTCCTGACGTGTGTTGTGTTGTTTTGTCTTGTCATGTCGTGTGTTGTCTTGTCTTGTTTTGTCTTGTCATGTCTTATATTGTCTTGTCTTGTCTTGTCATGTCATGTCATGTCATGTCGTGTGTTGTGTTGTGTTGTTTTGTCTTGTCTTATATTGTCTTGTCATGTCTTATCTTGTCTTGTCTTGTCTTATCTTGTCTTGTCTTGTCTTGTCTTGTCTTGTCTTGTCTTGTCTTGTCTTGTCTTGTCTTGTCTTGTCTTGTCTTGTCTTGTCTTGTCTTATCTGGTCTTGTCTTGTCTTGTCTTGTCTTGTCTTGTCTTGTCATGTCGTGTGTTGTGTTGTTTTGTCTTGTCTTGTGTTGTTTTGTCGTGTCATGTCTTGTCTTGACTTGTCTTGTCTTGTCTTGTCCTGTCCTGTCGTGTGTTGTGTTGTTTTGTCTTGTCTTGTCATGTCGTGTGTTGTCTTGTCTTGTTTTGTCTTGTCATGTCTTATATTGTCTTGTCTTGTCTTGTCTTGTAATGTCATGTCATGTCATGTCGTGTGTTGTGTTGTTTTGTCTTTTCTTGTTTTGTCTTGTCTTGTCTTGTCTTGTCTTGTCTTGTCTTGTCTTGTCATGTCTTGTCTTGTCTTGTCTTGTCTTGTCTTGTCTTGTATTGTCTTGTCTTGTCTTGTCTTGTCTTGTCATGCCTTGTCTTGTCTTGTCTTGTCTTGTCTTGTCTTGTCTTGTCTTGTCTTGTCTTGTCTTGTCTTGTCTTGTCTTGTCTTGTCTTGTCTTGTCTTGTCTTGTCTTGTCTTGTCTTGTCTTGTCTTGTCTTGTCTTGTCTTGTCTTGTCTTGTCTTGTCTTGTCTTGTCTTGTCTTGTCTTGTCTTGTCTTGTCTTGTCTTGTCTTGTCTTGTCTTGTCTTGTCTTGTCTTGTCTTGTCTTGTCTTGTCTTGTATTGTCTTGTCTTGTCTTGCCTTGTCTTGTCTTGTCTTGTCTAGTCTTGTCTTGTCTTGTCTTGTCTTGTCTTGTCTTGTCTTGTCTTGTCTTGTCTTGTCTTGTCTTGTCTTGTCTTGTCATGTCATGTCATGTCATGTCGTGTGTTGTGTTGTTTTGTCTTTTCTTGTTTTGTCTTGTCATGTCTTGTCTTGTCTTGTCTTGTCTTGTATTGTCTTGTCTTGTTTTGTCTTGTCTTGTCTTGTCTTGTCTTGTCTTGTCTTGTCTTGTCTTGTCTTGTCTTGTCTTGTCTTGTCTTGTCTTGTCTTGTCTTGTATTGTCTTGTCTTGTCTTGTCTTGTCTTGTCTTGTCTTGTCTTGTCTTGTCTTGTCTTGTCTTGTCTTGTCTTGTCTTGTCTTGTCTTGTCTTGTCTTGTCTTGTCTTGTCTTGTCTTGTCTTGTCTTGTCTTGTCTTGTCTTGTCTTGTCTTGTCTTGTCTTGTCTTGTGATGTCATGTCATGTCGTGTGTTGTGTTGTTTTGTCTTGTCATGCCTTGTCTTGTCTTGTCTTGTCTTGTCTTGTCTTGTCTTGTCTTGTCTTGTCTTGTCTTGTCTTGTCTTGTCTTGTCTTGTCTTGTCTTGTCTTGTCTTGTCTTGTCTTGTCTTGTCTTGTCTTGTCTTGTCTTGTCTTGTCTTGTCTTGTCTTGTCTTGTCTTGTCTTGTCTTGTCTTGTCTTGTCTTGTCTTGTCTTGTCTTGTCTTGTCTTGTCTTGTCTTGTCTTGTCTTGTCTTGTCTTGTCTTGTCATGTCTTATATTGTTTTGTCTTATCTTGCCTTGTCTTGTGATGTCATGTCATGTCGTGTGTTGTGTTGTTTTGTCTTGTCATGCCTTGTCTTGTCTTGTCTTGTCTTGTCATGTCTTGTCTTGTCTTGTCTTGTCTTGTCTTGTATTGTCTTGTCTTGTTTTGGCTTGTCTTGTCCTGTCTTGTCCTGTCCTGACGTGTGTTGTGTTGTTTTGTCTTGTCATGTCGTGTGTTGTCTTGTCTTGTTTTGTCTTGTCATGTCTTATATTGTCTTGTCTTGTCTTGTCATGTCATGTCATGTCATGTCGTGTGTTGTGTTGTGTTGTTTTGTCTTGTCTTATATTGTCTTGTCATGTCTTATCTTGTCTTGTCTTGTCTTATCTTGTCTTGTCTTGTCTTGTCTTGTCTTGTCTTGTCTTGTCTTGTCTTGTCTTGTCTTGTCTTGTCTTGTCTTGTCTTGTCTTGTCTTATCTGGTCTTGTCTTGTCTTGTCTTGTCTTGTCTTGTCTTGTCATGTCGTGTGTTGTGTTGTTTTGTCTTGTCTTGTGTTGTTTTGTCGTGTCATGTCTTGTCTTGACTTGTCTTGTCTTGTCTTGTCCTGTCCTGTCGTGTGTTGTGTTGTTTTGTCTTGTCTTGTCATGTCGTGTGTTGTCTTGTCTTGTTTTGTCTTGTCATGTCTTATATTGTCTTGTCTTGTCTTGTCTTGTAATGTCATGTCATGTCATGTCGTGTGTTGTGTTGTTTTGTCTTTTCTTGTTTTGTCTTGTCTTGTCTTGTCTTGTCTTGTCTTGTCTTGTCTTGTCATGTCTTGTCTTGTCTTGTCTTGTCTTGTCTTGTCTTGTATTGTCTTGTCTTGTCTTGTCTTGTCTTGTCATGCCTTGTCTTGTCTTGTCTTGTCTTGTCTTGTCTTGTCTTGTCTTGTCTTGTCTTGTCTTGTCTTGTCTTGTCTTGTCTTGTCTTGTCTTGTCTTGTCTTGTCTTGTCTTGTCTTGTATTGTCTTGTCTTGTCTTGTCTTGTCTTGTCTTGTCTTGTCTTGTCTTGTCTTGTCTTGTCTTGTCTTGTCTTGTCTTGTCTTGTCTTGTCTTGTCTTGTCTTGTCTTGTCTTGTCTTGTATTGTCTTGTCTTGTCTTGTCTTGTCTTGTCTTGTCTAGTCTTGTCTTGTCTTGTCTTGTCTTGTCTTGTCTTGTCTTGTCTTGTCTTGTCTTGTCTTGTCTTGTCTTGTCATGTCATGTCATGTCATGTCGTGTGTTGTGTTGTTTTGTCTTTTCTTGTTTTGTCTTGTCATGTCTTGTCTTGTCTTGTCTTGTCTTGTATTGTCTTGTCTTGTTTTGTCTTGTCTTGTCTTGTCTTGTCTTGTCTTGTCTTGTCTTGTCTTGTCTTGTCTTGTCTTGTCTTGTCTTGTCTTGTCTTGTCTTGTATTGTCTTGTCTTGTCTTGTCTTGTCTTGTCTTGTCTTGTCTTGTCTTGTCTTGTCTTGTCTTGTCTTGTCTTGTCTTGTCTTGTCTTGTCTTGTCTTGTCTTGTCTTGTCTTGTCTTGTCTTGTCTTGTCTTGTCTTGTCTTGTCTTGTCTTGTCTTGTGATGTCATGTCATGTCGTGTGTTGTGTTGTTTTGTCTTGTCATGCCTTGTCTTGTCTTGTCTTGTCTTGTCTTGTCTTGTCTTGTCTTGTCTTGTCTTGTCTTGTCTTGTCTTGTCTTGTCTTGTCTTGTCTTGTCTTGTCTTGTCTTGTCTTGTCTTGTCTTGTCTTGTCTTGTCTTGTCTTGTCTTGTCTTGTCTTGTCTTGTCTTGTCTTGTCTTGTCTTGTCTTGTCTTGTCTTGTCTTGTCTTGTCTTGTCTTGTCTTGTCTTGTCTTGTCTTGTCATGTCTTATATTGTTTTGTCTTATCTTGCCTTGTCTTGTGATGTCATGTCATGTCGTGTGTTGTGTTGTTTTGTCTTGTCATGCCTTGTCTTGTCTTGTCTTGTCTTGTCTTGTCTTGTCTTGTCTTGTCTTGTCTTGTCTTGTCTTGTCTTGTCTTGTCTTGTCTTGTATTGTCTTGTCTTGTCTTGTCTTGTCTTGTCTTGTCTTGTCTTGTCTTGTCTTGTCTTGTCTTGTCTTCTCTTGTCTTGTCTTGTCTTGTCATGTCGTGTGTTGTGTTGTTTTGTCTTGTCATGTCTTATATTGTCTTGTCTTGTCTTGTCTTGTCTTGTCTTGTCTTGTCTTGTCTTGTTTTTCTTGTTTTGTCTTGTCTTGTCTTGTTTTGTCATGTAATGTCATGTCGTGTGTTGTGTTGTTTTGTCTTGTCTTGTGTTGTTTTGTCGTGTCTTGTCTTGTCTTGTCTTGTCTTGTGTTGTCTTGTGTTGTCTTGTCTTGTCCTGTCTTGTCTTGTCTTGTCATGTCTTGTCTTGTCTTGTCTTGCCTTGTCTTGTCTTGTCTTGTCTTGTCCTGTCCTGACGTGTGTTGTGTTGTTTTGTCTTGTCTTGCTTTGTCTTGTCATGTCTTATCTTGTCTTGTCTTGTCTTGTCTTGTGATGTCATGTCATGTCGTGTGTTGTTTTGTCTTGTCTTGTCTTGTCTTGTCTTGTCTTGTGATGTCATGTCATGTCGTGTGTTGTGTTGTCTTGTCTTGCCTTGTCTTGTCTTGTCTTGTCTTGTCCTGTCCTGACGTGTGTTGTGTTGTTTTGTCTTGTCTTGCTTTGTCTTGTCATGTCTTATCTTGTCTTGTCTTGTCTTGTCTTGTCTTGTCTTGTCTTGTCTTGTCTTGTCTTGTCTTGTCTTGTCTTGTCTTGTCTTGTCTTGTCTTGTCTTGTCTTGTCTTATCTTGTCTTGTCTTGTCTTGTCTTGTCTTGTCTTGTCTTGTCTTGTCTTGTCTTGTCCTGTCTTGTCCTGTCCTGACGTGTGTTGTGTTGTTTTGTCTTGTCTTGTTTTGTCTTGTTTTGTCTTGCTTTGTCTTGTCATGTCTTGTCTTGTCTTGTCCTGTCCTGTCGTGTGTTGTGTTGTTTTGTCCTGTCTTGTGTTGTTTTGTCGTGTCATGTCTTGTCTTGTCTTGTCTTGTCTTGTCTTGTCTTGTCTTGTCTTGTCTTGTCTTGTCTTGTCTTGTCTTGTCTTGTCTTGTCTTGTCTTGTCTTGTCTTGTCTTGTCTTGTCTTGTCTTGTCTTGTCCTGTCCTGTCGTGTGTTGTGTTGTTTTGTCTTGTCTTGTCATGTCGTGTGTTGTCTTGTCTTGTTTTGTCTTGTCATGTCTTATATTGTCTTGTCTTGTCTTGTCATGTCATGTCATGTCGTGTGTTGTGTTGTTTTGTCTTGTCTTGTTTTGTCTTGTCATGTCTTGTCTTGTCTTGTCTTGCCTTGTCTTGTCATGCTTGTCTTGTCATGTCTTATCTTGTCTTGTCTTGTCTTGTCTTGTGATGTCATGTCATGTCGTGTGTTGTTTTGTCTTGTCTTGTCTTGTCTTGTCTTGTCTTGTGATGTCATGTCATGTCGTGTGTTGTGTTGTCTTGTCTTGCCTTGTCTTGTCTTGTCTTGTCTTGTCCTGTCCTGACGTGTGTTGTGTTGTTTTGTCTTGTCTTGCTTTGTCTTGTCATGTCTTATCTTGTCTTGTCTTGTCTTGTCTTGTCTTGTCTTGTCTTGTCTTGTCTTGTCTTGTCTTGTCTTGTCTTGTCTTGTCTTGTCTTGTCTTGTCTTGTCTTGTCTTGTCTTATCTTGTCTTGTCTTGTCTTGTCTTGTCTTGTCTTGTCTTGTCTTGTCTTGTCTTGTCTTGTCCTGTCTTGTCCTGTCCTGACGTGTGTTGTGTTGTTTTGTCTTGTCTTGTTTTGTCTTGTTTTGTCTTGCTTTGTCTTGTCATGTCTTGTCTTGTCTTGTCCTGTCCTGTCGTGTGTTGTGTTGTTTTGTCCTGTCTTGTGTTGTTTTGTCGTGTCATGTCTTGTCTTGTCTTGTCTTGTCTTGTCTTGTCTTGTCTTGTCTTGTCTTGTCTTGTCTTGTCTTGTCTTGTCTTGTCTTGTCTTGTCTTGTCTTGTCTTGTCTTGTCTTGTCTTGTCCTGTCTTGTCTTGTCTTGTCTTGTCTTGTCATGTCGTGTGTTGTGTTGTTTTGTCTTGTCTTGTTTTGTCTTGTCATGTCTTGTCTTGTCTTGTCTTGCCTTGTCTTGTCATGTCTTGTCTTGTCTTGTCTTGTCTTGTCTTGTCTTGTATTGTCTTGTTTTGGCTTGTCTTGTCCTGTCTTGTCCTGTCCTGACGTGTGTTGTGTTGTTTTGTCTTGTCATGTCGTGTGTTGTCTTGTCTTGTTTTGTCTTGTCATGTCTTATATTGTCTTGTCTTGTCTTGTCATGTCATGTCATGTCATGTCGTGTGTTGTGTTGTGTTGTTTTGTCTTGTCTTATATTGTCTTGTCATGTCTTATCTTGTCTTGTCTTGTCTTATCTTGTCTTGTCTTGTCTTGTCTTGTCTTGTCTTGTCTTGTCTTGTCTTGTCTTGTCTTGTCTTGTCTTGTCTTGTCTTGTCTTGTCTTGTCTTGTCTTATCTGGTCTTGTCTTGTCTTGTCTTGTCTTGTCTTGTCTTGTCATGTCGTGTGTTGTGTTGTTTTGTCTTGTCTTGTGTTGTTTTGTCGTGTCATGTCTTGTCTTGACTTGTCTTGTCTTGTCTTGTCCTGTCCTGTCGTGTGTTGTGTTGTTTTGTCTTGTCTTGTCATGTCGTGTGTTGTCTTGTCTTGTTTTGTCTTGTCATGTCTTATATTGTCTTGTCTTGTCTTGTCTTGTAATGTCATGTCATGTCATGTCGTGTGTTGTGTTGTTTTGTCTTTTCTTGTTTTGTCTTGTCTTGTCTTGTCTTGTCTTGTCTTGTCTTGTCTTGTCATGTCTTGTCTTGTCTTGTCTTGTCTTGTCTTGTCTTGTCTTGTATTGTCTTGTCTTGTCTTGTCTTGTCTTGTCATGCCTTGTCTTGTCTTGTCTTGTCTTGTCTTGTCTTGTCTTGTCTTGTCTTGTCTTGTCTTGTCTTGTCTTGTCTTGTCTTGTCTTGTCTTGTCTTGTCTTGTCTTGTCTTGTCTTGTCTTGTCTTGTCTTGTCTTGTCTTGTCTTGTCTTGTCTTGTCTTGTCTTGTCTTGTCTTGTCTTGTCTTGTCTTGTCTTGTCTTGTCTTGTCTTGTATTGTCTTGTCTTGTCTTGTCTTGTCTTGTCTTGTCTTGTCTAGTCTTGTCTTGTCTTGTCTTGTCTTGTCTTGTCTTGTCTTGTCTTGTCTTGTCTTGTCTTGTCTTGTCTTGTCATGTCATGTCATGTCATGTCGTGTGTTGTGTTGTTTTGTCTTTTCTTGTTTTGTCTTGTCATGTCTTGTCTTGTCTTGTCTTGTCTTGTATTGTCTTGTCTTGTTTTGTCTTGTCTTGTCTTGTCTTGTCTTGTCTTGTCTTGTCTTGTCTTGTCTTGTCTTGTCTTGTCTTGTCTTGTCTTGTCTTGTCTTGTATTGTCTTGTCTTGTCTTGTCTTGTCTTGTCTTGTCTTGTCTTGTCTTGTCTTGTCTTGTCTTGTCTTGTCTTGTCTTGTCTTGTCTTGTCTTGTCTTGTCTTGTCTTGTCTTGTCTTGTCTTGTCTTGTCTTGTCTTGTCTTGTCTTGTCTTGTGATGTCATGTCATGTCGTGTGTTGTGTTGTTTTGTCTTGTCATGCCTTGTCTTGTCTTGTCTTGTCTTGTCTTGTCTTGTCTTGTCTTGTCTTGTCTTGTCTTGTCTTGTCTTGTCTTGTCTTGTCTTGTCTTGTCTTGTCTTGTCTTGTCTTGTCTTGTCTTGTCTTGTCTTGTCTTGTCTTGTCTTGTCTTGTCTTGTCTTGTCTTGTCTTGTCTTGTCTTGTCTTGTCTTGTCTTGTCTTGTCTTGTCTTGTCATGTCTTATATTGTTTTGTCTTATCTTGCCTTGTCTTGTGATGTCATGTCATGTCGTGTGTTGTGTTGTTTTGTCTTGTCATGCCTTGTCTTGTCTTGTCTTGTCTTGTCTTGTCTTGTCTTGTCTTGTCTTGTCTTGTCTTGTCTTGTCTTGTCTTGTCTTGTCTTGTATTGTCTTGTCTTGTCTTGTCTTGTCTTGTCTTGTCTTGTCTTGTCTTGTCTTGTCTTGTCTTGTCTTCTCTTGTCTTGTCTTGTCTTGTCATGTCGTGTGTTGTGTTGTTTTGTCTTGTCATGTCTTATATTGTCTTGTCTTGTCTTGTCTTGTCTTGTCTTGTCTTGTCTTGTCTTGTCTTGTTTTTCTTGTTTTGTCTTGTCTTGTCTTGTTTTGTCATGTAATGTCATGTCGTGTGTTGTGTTGTTTTGTCTTGTCTTGTGTTGTTTTGTCGTGTCTTGTCTTGTCTTGTCTTGTCTTGTGTTGTCTTGTGTTGTCTTGTCTTGTCCTGTCTTGTCTTGTCTTGTCATGTCTTGTCTTGTCTTGTCTTGCCTTGTCTTGTCTTGTCTTGTCTTGTCCTGTCCTGACGTGTGTTGTGTTGTTTTGTCTTGTCTTGCTTTGTCTTGTCATGTCTTATCTTGTCTTGTCTTGTCTTGTCTTGTGATGTCATGTCATGTCGTGTGTTGTTTTGTCTTGTCTTGTCTTGTCTTGTCTTGTCTTGTCTTGTGATGTCATGTCATGTCGTGTGTTGTGTTGTCTTGTCTTGCCTTGTCTTGTCTTGTCTTGTCTTGTCCTGTCCTGACGTGTGTTGTGTTGTTTTGTCTTGTCTTGCTTTGTCTTGTCATGTCTTATCTTGTCTTGTCTTGTCTTGTCTTGTCTTGTCTTGTCTTGTCTTGTCTTGTCTTGTCTTGTCTTGTCTTGTCTTGTCTTGTCTTGTCTTGTCTTGTCTTGTCTTGTCTTGTCTTATCTTGTCTTGTCTTGTCTTGTCTTGTCTTGTCTTGTCTTGTCTTGTCTTGTCTTGTCCTGTCTTGTCCTGTCCTGACGTGTGTTGTGTTGTTTTGTCTTGTCTTGTTTTGTCTTGTTTTGTCTTGCTTTGTCTTGTCATGTCTTGTCTTGTCTTGTCCTGTCCTGTCGTGTGTTGTGTTGTTTTGTCCTGTCTTGTGTTGTTTTGTCGTGTCATGTCTTGTCTTGTCTTGTCTTGTCTTGTCTTGTCTTGTCTTGTCTTGTCTTGTCTTGTCTTGTCTTGTCTTGTCTTGTCTTGTCTTGTCTTGTCTTGTCTTGTCTTGTCTTGTCCTGTCCTGTCGTGTGTTGTGTTGTTTTGTCTTGTCTTGTCATGTCGTGTGTTGTCTTGTCTTGTTTTGTCTTGTCATGTCTTATATTGTCTTGTCTTGTCTTGTCATGTCATGTCATGTCGTGTGTTGTGTTGTTTTGTCTTGTCTTGTTTTGTCTTGTCATGTCTTGTCTTGTCTTGTCTTGCCTTGTCTTGTCATGTCTTGTCTTGTCTTGTCTTGTCTTGTCTTGTCTTGTATTGTCTTGTCTTGTTTTGGCTTGTCTTGTCCTGTCTTGTCCTGTCCTGACGTGTGTTGTGTTGTTTTGTCTTGTCTTGTTTTGTCTTGTTTTGTCTTGCTTTGTCTTGTCATGTCTTGTCTTGTCTTGTCCTGTCCTGTCGTGTGTTGTGTTGTTTTGTCTTGTCTTGTGTTGTTTTGTCGTGTCATGTCTTGTCTTGTCTTGTCTTGTCTTGTCTTGTCTTGTCTTGTCTTGTCTTGTATTGTCTTGTCTTGTCTTGTCTTGTCTTGTCCTGTCTTGTCCTGTCCTGACGTGTGTTGTGTTGTTTTGTCTTGTCTTGTGTTGTTTTGTCGTGTCATGTCTTGTCTTGTCTTGTCTTGTCTTGTCTTGTCTTGTCTTGTCTTGTCTTGTCTTGTCTTGTCTTGTCTTGTCTTGTCTTGTCTTGTCCTGTCCTGTCGTGTGTTGTGTTGTTTTGTCTTGTCTTGTCATGTCGTGTGTTGTCTTGTCTTGTTTTGTCTTGTCATGTCTTATATTGTCTTGTCTTGTCTTGTCATGTCATGTCATGTCATGTCGTGTGTTGTGTTGTGTTGTTTTGTCTTGTCTTATATTGTCTTGTCATGTCTTATCTTGTCTTGTCTTGTCTTATCTTGTCTTGTCTTGTCTTGTCTTGTCTTGTCTTGTCTTGTCTTGTCTTGTCTTGTCTTGTCTTGTCTTGTCTTGTCTTGTCTTGTCTTATCTGGTCTTGTCTTGTCTTGTCTTGTCTTGTCTTGTCTTGTCTTGTCTTGTCATGTCGTGTGTTGTGTTGTTTTGTCTTGTCTTGTGTTGTTTTGTCGTGTCATGTCTTGTCTTGACTTGTCTTGTCTTGTCTTGTCCTGTCCTGTCGTGTGTTGTGTTGTTTTGTCTTGTCTTGTCATGTCGTGTGTTGTCTTGTCTTGTTTTGTCTTGTCATGTCTTATATTGTCTTGTCTTGTCTTGTCTTGAAATGTCATGTCATGTCATGTCGTGTGTTGTGTTGTTTTGTCTTTTCTTGTTTTGTCTTGTCATGTCTTGTCTTGTCTTGTCTTGTCTTGTCTTGTCATGTCTTGTCTTGTCTTGTCTTGTCTTGTCTTGTCTTGTATTGTCTTGTCTTGTCTTGTCTTGTCTTGTCTTGTCTTGTCTTGTCTTGTCTTGTCTTGTCTTGTCTTGTCTTGTCTTGTCTTGTCTTGTCTTGTCTTGTCTTGTCTTGTCTTGTCTTGTCTTGTCTTGTCTTGTCTTGTCTTGTCTTGTATTGTCTTGTCTTGCCTTGTCTTGTCTTGTCTTGTCTTGTCTTGTCTTGTCTTGTCTTGTCTTGTCTTGTCTTGTCTTGTCTTGTCTTGTCTTGTCTTGTCTTGTCTTGTCTTGTCTTGTCTTGTCTTGTCTTGTCTTGTCATGTCATGTCATGTCATGTCGTGTGTTGTGTTGTTTTGTCTTTTCTTGTTTTGTCTTGTCATGTCTTGTCTTGTCTTGTCTTGTATTGTATTGTCTTGTCTTGTTTTGTCTTGTCTTGTCTTGTCTTGTCTTGTCTTGTCTTGTCTTGTCTTGTCTTGTCTTGTTTTTCTTGTTTTGTCTTGTCTTGTCTTGTTTTGTCATGTAATGTCATGTCGTGTGTTGTGTTGTTTTGTCTTGTCTTGTGTTGTTTTGTCGTGTCTTGTCTTGTCTTGTCTTGTCTTGTGTTGTCTTGTGTTGTCTTGTCTTGTCCTGTCTTGTCTTGTCTTGTCTTGTCTTGTCTTGTCATGTCTTGTCTTGTCTTGTCTTGTCTTGTCTTGTCTTGTATTGTCTTGTCTTGTCTTGTCTTGTCTTGTCTTGTCTTGTCTTGTCTTGTCTTGTCTTGTCTTGTCTTGTCTTGTCTTGTCTTGTCTTGTCTTGTCTTGTCTTGTCTTGTCTTGTCTTGTCTTGTATTGTCTTGTCTTGCCTTGTCTTGTCTTGTCTTGTCTTGTCTTGTTTTTCTTGTTTTGTCTTGTCTTGTCTTGTTTTGTCATGTAATGTCATGTCGTGTGTTGTGTTGTTTTGTCTTGTCTTGTGTTGTTTTGTCGTGTCTTGTCTTGTCTTGTCTTGTCTTGTGTTGTCTTGTGTTGTCTTGTCTTGTCCTGTCTTGTCTTGTCTTGTCATGTCTTGTCTTGTCTTGTCTTGCCTTGTCTTGTCTTGTCTTGTCTTGTCCTGTCCTGACGTGTGTTGTGTTGTTTTGTCTTGTCTTGCTTTGTCTTGTCATGTCTTATCTTGTCTTGTCTTGTCTTGTCTTGTGATGTCATGTCATGTCGTGTGTTGTTTTGTCTTGTCTTGTCTTGTCTTGTCTTGTCTTGTGATGTCATGTCATGTCGTGTGTTGTGTTGTCTTGTCTTGCCTTGTCTTGTCTTGTCTTGTCTTGTCCTGTCCTGACGTGTGTTGTGTTGTTTTGTCTTGTCTTGCTTTGTCTTGTCATGTCTTATCTTGTCTTGTCTTGTCTTGTCTTGTCTTGTCTTGTCTTGTCTTGTCTTGTCTTGTCTTGTCTTGTCTTGTCTTGTCTTGTCTTGTCTTGTCTTGTCTTGTCTTGTCTTATCTTGTCTTGTCTTGTCTTGTCTTGTCTTGTCTTGTCTTGTCTTGTCTTGTCTTGTCCTGTCTTGTCCTGTCCTGACGTGTGTTGTGTTGTTTTGTCTTGTCTTGTTTTGTCTTGTTTTGTCTTGCTTTGTCTTGTCATGTCTTGTCTTGTCTTGTCCTGTCCTGTCGTGTGTTGTGTTGTTTTGTCCTGTCTTGTGTTGTTTTGTCGTGTCATGTCTTGTCTTGTCTTGTCTTGTCTTGTCTTGTCTTGTCTTGTCTTGTCTTGTCTTGTCTTGTCTTGTCTTGTCTTGTCTTGTCTTGTCTTGTCTTGTCTTGTCTTGTCTTGTCTTGTCCTGTCCTGTCGTGTGTTGTGTTGTTTTGTCTTGTCTTGTCATGTCGTGTGTTGTCTTGTCTTGTTTTGTCTTGTCATGTCTTATATTGTCTTGTCTTGTCTTGTCATGTCATGTCATGTCGTGTGTTGTGTTGTTTTGTCTTGTCTTGTTTTGTCTTGTCATGTCTTGTCTTGTCTTGTCTTGCCTTGTCTTGTCATGTCTTGTCTTGTCTTGTCTTGTCTTGTCTTGTCTTGTATTGTCTTGTCTTGTTTTGGCTTGTCTTGTCCTGTCTTGTCCTGTCCTGACGTGTGTTGTGTTGTTTTGTCTTGTCTTGTTTTGTCTTGTTTTGTCTTGCTTTGTCTTGTCATGTCTTGTCTTGTCTTGTCCTGTCCTGTCGTGTGTTGTGTTGTTTTGTCTTGTCTTGTGTTGTTTTGTCGTGTCATGTCTTGTCTTGTCTTGTCTTGTCTTGTCTTGTCTTGTCTTGTCTTGTCTTGTCTTGTCTTGTATTGTCTTGTCTTGTCTTGTCTTGTCTTGTCCTGTCTTGTCCTGTCCTGACGTGTGTTGTGTTGTTTTGTCTTGTCTTGTTTTGTCTTGTTTTGTCTTGCTTTGTCTTGTCATGTCTTGTCTTGTCTTGTCCTGTCCTGTCGTGTGTTGTGTTGTTTTGTCTTGTCTTGTGTTGTTTTGTCGTGTCATGTCTTGTCTTGTCTTGTCTTGTCTTGTCTTGTCTTGTCTTGTCTTGTCTTGTCTTGTCTTGTCTTGTCTTGTCTTGTCTTGTCTTGTCTTGTCTTGTCCTGTCCTGTCGTGTGTTGTGTTGTTTTGTCTTGTCTTGTCATGTCGTGTGTTGTCTTGTCTTGTTTTGTCTTGTCATGTCTTATATTGTCTTGTCTTGTCTTGTCATGTCATGTCATGTCATGTCGTGTGTTGTGTTGTGTTGTTTTGTCTTGTCTTATATTGTCTTGTCATGTCTTATCTTGTCTTGTCTTGTCTTATCTTGTCTTGTCTTGTCTTGTCTTGTCTTGTCTTGTCTTGTCTTGTCTTGTCTTGTCTTGTCTTGTCTTGTCTTGTCTTGTCTTGTCTTGTCTTGTCTTGTCTTATCTGGTCTTGTCTTGTCTTGTCTTGTCTTGTCTTGTCTTGTCTTGTCTTGTCATGTCGTGTGTTGTGTTGTTTTGTCTTGTCTTGTGTTGTTTTGTCGTGTCATGTCTTGTCTTGACTTGTCTTGTCTTGTCTTGTCCTGTCCTGTCGTGTGTTGTGTTGTTTTGTCTTGTCTTGTCATGTCGTGTGTTGTCTTGTCTTGTTTTGTCTTGTCATGTCTTATATTGTCTTGTCTTGTCTTGTCTTGTAATGTCATGTCATGTCATGTCGTGTGTTGTGTTGTTTTGTCTTTTCTTGTTTTGTCTTGTCATGTCTTGTCTTGTCTTGTCTTGTCTTGTCTTGTCATGTCTTGTCTTGTCTTGTCTTGTCTTGTCTTGTCTTGTATTGTCTTGTCTTGTCTTGTCTTGTCTTGTCTTGTCTTGTCTTGTCTTGTCTTGTCTTGTCTTGTCTTGTCTTGTCTTGTCTTGTCTTGTCTTGTCTTGTCTTGTCTTGTCTTGTCTTGTCTTGTATTGTCTTGTCTTGCCTTGTCTTGTCTTGTCTTGTCTTGTCTTGTCTTGTCTTGTCTTGTCTTGTCTTGTCTTGTCTTGTCTTGTCTTGTCTTGTCTTGTCTTGTCTTGTCTTGTCTTGTCATGTCATGTCATGTCATGTCGTGTGTTGTGTTGTTTTGTCTTTTCTTGTTTTGTCTTGTCATGTCTTGTCTTGTCTTGTCTTGTATTGTATTGTCTTGTCTTGTTTTGTCTTGTCTTGTCTTGTCTTGTCTTGTCTTGTCTTGTCTTGTCTTGTCTTGTCTTGTCTTGTCTTGTCTTGTCTTGTCTTGTCTTGTCTTGTCTTGTCTTGTCTTGTCTTGTCTTGTCTTGTCTTGTCTTGTTTTGTCTTGTTTTGTCTTGTCTTGTCTTGTCTTGTCTTGTCTTGACTTGTCTTGTCTTGTCTTGTCTTGTCTTGTCTTGTCTTGTCTTGTCTTGTCTTGTCTTTTCTTGTCGTATCTTGTCTTGTCTTGTGTTGTCTTGTCTTGTCTTGTCTTGTGTTGTCTTGTCTTGACTTGTCTTGTCTTGTCTGGTCTTGTCTTGTCTTGTCTTGTCTTGTCTTGTCTTTTCTTGTCGTATCTTGTCTTGTGTTGTCTTGTCTTGTCTTGTCTGGTCTTGTCTTGTCTTGTCGTGTCCTGTCCTGACGTGTGTTGTGTTGTTTTGTCTTGTCTTGTTTTGTCTTGTTTTGTCTTGTTTTGTCTTGTCTTGTCTTGTCTTGTCTTGTCTTGTCTTGTCTTGTCTTGTCTTGTCTTGTCTTGTCTTGTCTTGTCTTGTCTTGTCTTGTCTTGTCTTGTCTTGTCTTGTCTTGTCTTGTCTTGTCTTGTCTTGTCTTGTCTTGTCTTGTCTTGTCTTGTCTTGTCTTGTCTTGTCTTGTCTTGTCTTGTCTTGTCTTGTCTTGACTTGTCTTGTCTTGTCTTGTCTTGTCTTGTCTTGTCTTGTCTTGTCTTGTCTTGTCTTGTCTTGTCTTGTCTTTTCTTGTCGTATCTTGTCTTGTCTTGTGTTGTCTTGTCTTGTCTTGTCTTGTGTTGTCTTGTCTTGACTTGTCTTGTCTTGTCTGGTCTTGTCTTGTCTTGTCTTGTCTTGTCTTGTCTTGTCTTGTCTTGTCTTGTCTTGTCTTGTCTTGTCTTGTCTTGTCTTGTCTTGTCTTGTCTTGTCTTGTCTTGTCTTGTCTTGTCCTGCCCTGTCTTGTCTTGTCTTGTCTTGTCTTGTCTTGTCTTGTCTTGTCTTGTCTTGTCTTGTCTTGTCTTGTCTTGTCTTGTCTTGTCTTGTCTTGTCTTGTCTTGTCTTGTCTTGTCTTGTCTTGTCTTGTCTTGTCTTGTCTTGTCTTGTCTTGTCTTGTCTTGTCTTGTCTTGTCTTGTCTTGTCTTGTCTTGTCTTGTCTTGTCTTGTCTTGTCTTGTCTTGTCTTGTCTTGTCTTGTCTTGTCTTGTCTTGTCTTGTCTTGTCTTGTCTTGTCTTGTCTTGTCTTGTCATGTCTTATATTGTTTTGTCTTATCTTGCCTTGTCTTGTGATGTCATGTCATGTCGTGTGTTGTGTTGTTTTGTCTTGTCTTGTTTTGTCTTGTTTTGTCTTGTTTTGTCTTGTCTTGTCTTGTTTTGTCTTGTCTTGTCTTGTCTTGTCTTGTCTTGTCTTGTCTTGTCTTGTCTTGTCTTGTCTTGTCTTGTCTTGTCTTGTCTTGTCTTGTCTTGTCTTGTCTTGTCTTGTCTTGTCTTGTCTTGTCTTGTCTTGTCTTGTCTTGTCTTGTCTTGTCTTGTCTTGTCTTGTCTTGTCTTGTCTTGTCTTGTCTTGTCTTGTCTTGTCATGTCTTATATTGTTTTGTCTTATCTTGCCTTGTCTTGTGATGTCATGTCATGTCGTGTGTTGTGTTGTTTTGTCTTGTCTTGTTTTGTCTTGTTTTGTCTTGTTTTGTCTTGTCTTGTCTTGTTTTGTCTTGTCTTGTCTTGTCTTGTCTTGTCTTGTCTTGTCTTGTCTTGTCTTGTCTTGTCTTGTCTTGTCTTGTCTTGTCTTGTCTTGTCTTGTCTTGTCTTGTCTTGTCTTGTCTTGTCTTGTCTTGTCTTGTCTTGTCTTGTCTTGTCTTGTCTTGTCTTGTCTTGTCTTGTCTTGTCTTGTCTTGTCTTGTCTTGTCTTGTCTTGTCTTGTCTTGTCTTGTCTTGTCTTGTCTTGTCTTGTCTTGTCTTGTCTTTTCTTGTCGTATCTTGTCTTGTGTTGTCTTGTCTTGTCTTGTCTGGTCTTGTCTTGTCTTGTCGTGTCCTGTCCTGACGTGTGTTGTGTTGTTTTGTCTTGTCTTGTTTTGTCTTGTTTTGTCTTGTTTTGTCTTGTCTTGTCTTGTCTTGTCTTGTCTTGTCTTGTCTTGTCTTGTCTTGTCTTGTCTTGTCTTGTCTTGTCTTGTCTTGTCTTGTCTTGTCTTGTCTTGTCTTGTCTTGTCTTGTCTTGTCTTGTCTTGTCTTGTCTTGTCTTGTCTTGTCTTGTCTTGTCTTGTCTTGTCTTGTCTTGTCTTGACTTGTCTTGTCTTGTCTTGTCTTGTCTTGTCTTGTCTTGTCTTGTCTTGTCTTGTCTTGTCTTTTCTTGTCGTATCTTGTCTTGTCTTGTGTTGTCTTGTCTTGTCTTGTCTTGTGTTGTCTTGTCTTGACTTGTCTTGTCTTGTCTGGTCTTGTCTTGTCTTGTCTTGTCTTGTCCTGTCTTGTCTTGTCTTGTCTTGTCTTGTCATGTCTTGTCTTGTTTTGTCTTGCCTTGTCTTGTCTTGTCTTGTCGTGTCCTGTCCTGACGTGTGTTGTGTTGTTTTGTCTTGTCTTGTTTTGTCTTGTTTTGTCTTGTTTTGTCTTGTCTTGTCTTGTCTTGTCTTGTTTTATGTTGTCATGTAATGTCATGTCGTGTGTTGTGTTGTTTTGTCTTATCTTGTCTTGTCTTGTCTTGTCTTGTGATGTCATGTCATGTCGTGTGCTGTGTTGTTTTGTCTTGTCATGTCTTGTCTTGTTTTGTCTTGTCTTGTCTTGTTTTATGTTGTCATGTAATGTCATGTCATGTGTTGTGTTGTTTTGTCTTGTCTTGTCTTCTCTTGTCTTGTCTTGTCTTGTCTTGTCTTGTCTTGTCTTGTCTTGTCTTGTCTTGTCTTGTCTTGTCTTGTCTTGTCTTGTCTTGTCTTGTCTTGTCTTGTCTTGTCTTGTCTTGTCTTGTCTTGTCTTGTCTTGTCTTGTCTTGTCTTGTCTTGTCTTGTCTTGTCTTGTCTTGTCTTGTCTTGCCTTGTCTTGTCTTGCCTTGCCTTGTCATGTCGTGTGTTGTGTTGTTTTGTCTTGTCTTGACTTGTCTTGTCTTGTCTGGTCTTGTCTTGTCTTGTCTTGTCTTGTCCTGTCTTGTCTTGTCTTCTCGTGTCCTGTCCTGACGTTTGTTGTGTTGTTTTGTCTTGTCTTGTCTTGTTTTGTCTTGTTTTGTCTTGTTTTGTCTTGTCTTGTCTTGTCTTGTCTTGTTTTATGTTGTCATGTAATGTCATGTCGTGTGTTGTGTTGTTTTGTCTTATCTTGTCTTGTCTTGTGATGTCATGTCATGTCGTGTGCTGTGTTGTTTTGTCTTGTCATGTCTTGTCTTGTTTTGTCTTGTCTTGTCTTGTTTTATGTTGTCATGTAATGTCATGTCATGTGTTGTGTTGTTTTGTCTTGTCTTGTCTTCTCTTGTCTTGTCTTGTCTTGTCATGTCGTGTGTTGTGTTGTTTTGTCTTGTCTTGTGTTGTTTTGTCGTGTCTTGTCTTGTCTTGTCTTGTCTTGTGTTGTCTTGTGTTGTCTTGTGTTGTCTTGTCTTGTCCTGTCTTGTCTTGTCTTGTCTTGTCATGTCTTGTCTTGTCTTGTCTTGCCTTGTCTTGCCTTGTCTTGTCTTGTCTTGTCTTGTCTTGTCCTGTCCTGACGTGTGTTGTGTTGTTTTGTCTTGTCTTGCTTTGTCTTGTCATGTCTTATCTTGTCTTGTCTTGTCTTGTGATGTCATGTCATGTCGTGTGTTGTCTTGTCTTGTCTTGTCTTGTCTTGTCTTGTCTTGTCTTGTCTTGCCTTGTCTTGTCTTGTCTTGTCATGTCTTGTCTTGTCTTGTCTTGTCTTGTCTTGTCTTGTCTTGTCTTGTCTTGTCTTGTCTTGTCTTGCCTTGTCTTGTCTTGCCTTGCCTTGTCTTGTCATGTCGTGTGTTGTGTTGTTTTGTCTTGACTTGTCTTGTCTTGTCTTGTCTTGTCTTGTCTTGTCTTGTCTTGTCTTGTCTTGTCTTGTCTTGTCTTGTCTTGTCTTGTCTTGTCTTGTCTTGTCTTGTCTTGTCTTGTCTTGCCTTGTCTTGTCTTGTCTTGTCTTGTCTTGTCTTGTCTTGTCTTGTCTTGTCTTGTCTTGTCTTGTCTTGTCTTGTCTTGTCTTGTCTTGTCTTGTCTTGTCTTGTCTTGTCTTGTCTTGTCTTGTCTTGCCTTGTCTTGTCTTGTCTTGTCTTGCCTTGTCTTGTCTTGCCTTGTCTTGTCATGTCGTGTGTTGTGTTGTTTTGTCTTGTCTTGACTTGTCTTGTCTTGTCTGGTCTTGTCTTGTCTTGTCTTGTCTTGTCCTGTCTTGTCTTGTCTTCTCGTGTCCTGTCCTGACGTTTGTTGTGTTGTTTTGTCTTGTCTTGTTTTGTCTTGTTTTGTCTTGTATTGTCTTGTCTTGTCTTGTCTTGTCTTGTCTTGCCTTGTCTTGTCTTGCCTTGTCTTGTCATGTCGTGTGTTGTGTTGTTTTGT
The DNA here is from genome assembly GCF_028554725.1 of Zeugodacus cucurbitae. NCBI lineage: Eukaryota > Metazoa > Arthropoda > Insecta > Diptera > Tephritidae > Zeugodacus > Zeugodacus cucurbitae. Next base: position 20,338,712 of record NC_071672.1, on the reverse strand, counting down.
CTTGTCTTGACTTGTCTTGTCTTGTCTTGTCTTGTCTTGTCTTGTCTTGTCTTGTCTTGCCTTGTCTTGTCTTGCCTTGTCTTGTCATGTCGTGTGTTGTGTTGTTTTGTCTTATCTTGTCTTGTCTTGTCTTGTCTTGTGATGTCATGTCATGTCGTGTGCTGTGTTGTTTTGTCTTGTCATGTCTTGTCTTGTTTTGTCTTGTCTTGTCTTGTTTTATGTTGTCATGTAATGAGATGTCATGTGTTGTGTTGTTTTGTCTTGTCTTGTCTTGTCTTGTCATGTCGTGTGTTGTGTTGTTTTGTCTTGTCATGTCTTATATTGTCTTGTCTTGTCTTGTCTTGTCTTGTCTTGTCTTGTCTTGTCTTGTCTTGTCTTGTTTTTCTTGTTTTGTCTTGTCTTGTCTTGTTTTGTCATGTAATGTCATGTCGTGTGTTGTGTTGTTTTGTCTTGTCTTGTGTTGTTTTGTCGTGTCTTGTCTTGTCTTGTCTTGTCTTGTCTTGTCTTGTCTTGTGTTGTCTTGTCTTGTCCTGTCTTGTCTTGTCTTGTCATGTCTTGTCTTGTCTTGTCTTGTCTTGCCTTGTCTTGTCTTGTCTTGTCTTGTCCTGTCCTGACGTGTGTTGTGTTGTTTTGTCTTGTCTTGCTTTGTCTTGTCATGTCTTATCTTGTCTTGTCTTGTCTTGTCTTGTGATGTCATGTCATGTCGTGTGTTGTGTTGTCTTGTCTTGCCTTGTCTTGTCTTGTCCTGTCCTGACGTGTGTTGTGTTGTTTTGTCTTGTCTTGCTTTGTCTTGTCATGTCTTATCTTGTCTTGTCTTGTCTTGTCTTGTCTTGTCTTGTCTTGTCTTGTCTTGTCTTGTCTTGTCTTGTCTTGTCTTGTCTTGTCTTGTCTTGTCTTGTCTTGTCTTGTCTTGTCTTGTCTTGTCTTGTCTTGTCTTGTCTTGTCTTGTCTTGTCTTGTCTTGTCTTGTCTTGTCTTGTCTTGTCTTGTCTTGTCTTGTCTTGTCTTGTCTTGTCTTGTCTTGTCTTGTCTTGTCTTGTCTTGTCTTGTCTTGTCTTGTCTTGTCTTGTCTTGTCTTGTCTTGTCTTGTGTTGTCTTGTCTTGTCCTGTCTTGTCTTGTCTTGTCATGTCTTGTCTTGTCTTGTCTTGCCTTGTCTTGTCTTGTCTTGTCTTGTCCTGTCCTGACGTGTGTTGTGTTGTTTTGTCTTGTCTTGCTTTGTCTTGTCATGTCTTATCTTGTCTTGCCTTGTCTTGTCTTGCCTTGTCTTGTCATGTCGTGTGTTGTGTTGTTTTGTCTTGTCTTGACTTGTCTTGTCTTGTCTTGTCTTGTCTTGTCTTGTCTTGTCTTGTCTTGCCTTGTCTTGTCTTGCCTTGTCTTGTCATGTCGTGTGTTGTGTTGTTTTGTCTTATCTTGTCTTGTCTTGTCTTGTCTTGTGATGTCATGTCATGTCGTGTGCTGTGTTGTTTTGTCTTGTCATGTCTTGTCTTGTTTTGTCTTGTCTTGTCTTGTTTTATGTTGTCATGTAATGAGATGTCATGTGTTGTGTTGTTTTGTCTTGTCTTGTCTTGTCTTGTCATGTCGTGTGTTGTGTTGTTTTGTCTTGTCATGTCTTATATTGTCTTGTCTTGTCTTGTCTTGTCTTGTCTTGTCTTGTCTTGTTTTTCTTGTTTTGTCTTGTCTTGTCTTGTTTTGTCATGTAATGTCATGTCGTGTGTTGTGTTGTTTTGTCTTGTCTTGTGTTGTTTTGTCGTGTCTTGTCTTGTCTTGTCTTGTCTTGTCTTGTCTTGTCTTGTGTTGTCTTGTCTTGTCCTGTCTTGTCTTGTCTTGTCATGTCTTGTCTTGTCTTGTCTTGCCTTGTCTTGTCTTGTCTTGTCTTGTCCTGTCCTGACGTGTGTTGTGTTGTTTTGTCTTGTCTTGCTTTGTCTTGTCATGTCTTATCTTGTCTTGTCTTGTCTTGTCTTGTGATGTCATGTCATGTCGTGTGTTGTGTTGCCTTGTCTTGCCTTGTCTTGTCTTGTCTTGTCTTGTCCTGTCCTGACGTGTGTTGTGTTGTTTTGTCTTGTCTTGCTTTGTCTTGTCATGTCTTATCTTGTCTTGTCTTGTCTTGTCTTGTCTTGTCTTGTCTTGTCTTGTCTCGTCTTGTCTTGTCTTGTCTTGTCTTGTCTTGTCTTGTCTTGTCTTGTCTTGTCTTGTCTTGTCTTGTCTTGTCTTGTCTTGTCTTGTCTTGTCTTGTCTTGTCTTGTCTTGTCTTGTCTTGTCTTGTCTTGTCTTGTCTTGTCTTGTCTTGTCTTGTGTTGTCTTGTCTTGTCCTGTCTTGTCTTGTCTTGTCATGTCTTGTCTTGTCTTGTCTTGCCTTGTCTTGTCTTGTCTTGTCTTGTCCTGTCCTGACGTGTGTTGTGTTGTTTTGTCTTGTCTTGCTTTGTCTTGTCATGTCTTATCTTGTCTTGTCTTGTCTTGTCTTGTGATGTCATGTCATGTCGTGTGTTGTGTTGCCTTGTCTTGCCTTGTCTTGTCTTGTCTTGTCTTGTCCTGTCCTGACGTGTGTTGTGTTGTTTTGTCTTGTCTTGCTTTGTCTTGTCATGTCTTATCTTGTCTTGTCTTGTCTTGTCTTGTCTTGTCTTGTCTTGTCTTGTCTCGTCTTGTCTTGTCTTGTCTTGTCTTGTCTTGTCTTGTCTTGTCTTGTCTTGTCTTGTCTTGTCTTGTCTTGTCTTGTCTTGTCTTGTCTTGTCTTGTCTTGTCTTGTCTTGTCTTGTCTTGTCTTGTCTTGTCTTGTCTTGTCTTGTCTTGTCTTGTGTTGTCTTGTCTTGTCCTGTCTTGTCTTGTCTTGTCATGTCTTGTCTTGTCTTGTCTTGCCTTGTCTTGTCTTGTCTTGTCTTGTCTTGTCTTGTCCTGTCTTGTCTTGTCTTGTCTTGTCTTGTCATGTCTTGTCTTGTTTTGTCTTGCCTTGTCTTGTCTTGTCTTGTCGTGTCCTGTCCTGACGTGTGTTGTGTTGTTTTGTCTTGTCTTGTTTTGTCTTGTTTTGTCTTGTTTTGTCTTGTCTTGTCTTGTCTTGTCTTGTTTTATGTTGTCATGTAATGTCATGTCGTGTGTTGTGTTGTTTTGTCTTATCTTGTCTTGTCTTGTCTTGTCTTGTGATGTCATGTCATGTCGTGTGCTGTGTTGTTTTGTCTTGTCATGTCTTGTCTTGTTTTGTCTTGTCTTGTCTTGTTTTATGTTGTCATGTAATGTCATGTCATGTGTTGTGTTGTTTTGTCTTGTCTTGTCTTCTCTTGTCTTGTCTTGTCTTGTCTTGTCTTGTCTTGTCTTGTCTTGTCTTGTCTTGTCTTGCCTTGTCTTGTCTTGTCTTGTCTTGTCTTGTCTTGTCTTGTCTTGTCTTGTCTTGTCTTGTCTTGTCTTGTCTTGTCTTGTCTTGTCTTGTCTTGTCTTGTCTTGTCTTGTCTTGTCTTGTCTTGTCTTGTCTTGCCTTGTCTTGTCTTGCCTTGCCTTGTCATGTCGTGTGTTGTGTTGTTTTGTCTTGTCTTGACTTGTCTTGTCTTGTCTGGTCTTGTCTTGTCTTGTCTTGTCCTGTCTTGTCTTGTCTTCTCGTGTCCTGTCCTGACGTTTGTTGTGTTGTTTTGTCTTGTCTTGTCTTGTTTTGTCTTGTTTTGTCTTGTTTTGTCTTGTCTTGTCTTGTCTTGTCTTGTTTTATGTTGTCATGTAATGTCATGTCGTGTGTTGTGTTGTTTTGTCTTATCTTGTCTTGTCTTGTGATGTCATGTCATGTCGTGTGCTGTGTTGTTTTGTCTTGTCATGTCTTGTCTTGTTTTGTCTTGTCTTGTCTTGTTTTATGTTGTCATGTAATGTCATGTCATGTGTTGTGTTGTTTTGTCTTGTCTTGTCTTCTCTTGTCTTGTCTTGTCTTGTCATGTCGTGTGTTGTGTTGTTTTGTCTTGTCTTGTGTTGTTTTGTCGTGTCTTGTCTTGTCTTGTCTTGTCTTGTGTTGTCTTGTGTTGTCTTGTGTTGTCTTGTCTTGTCCTGTCTTGTCTTGTCTTGTCTTGTCATGTCTTGTCTTGTCTTGTCTTGCCTTGTCTTGCCTTGTCTTGTCTTGTCTTGTCTTGTCTTGTCCTGTCCTGACGTGTGTTGTGTTGTTTTGTCTTGTCTTGCTTTGTCTTGTCATGTCTTATCTTGTCTTGTCTTGTCTTGTGATGTCATGTCATGTCGTGTGTTGTCTTGTCTTGTCTTGTCTTGTCTTGTCTTGTCTTGTCTTGTCTTGCCTTGTCTTGTCTTGTCTTGTCATGTCTTGTCTTGTCTTGTCTTGTCTTGTCTTGTCTTGTCTTGTCTTGTCTTGTCTTGTCTTGTCTTGCCTTGTCTTGTCTTGCCTTGCCTTGTCTTGTCATGTCGTGTGTTGTGTTGTTTTGTCTTGACTTGTCTTGTCTTGTCTTGTCTTGTCTTGTCTTGTCTTGTCTTGTCTTGTCTTGTCTTGTCTTGTCTTGTCTTGTCTTGTCTTGTCTTGTCTTGTCTTGTCTTGTCTTGCCTTGTCTTGTCTTGTCTTGTCTTGTCTTGTCTTGTCTTGTCTTGTCTTGTCTTGTCTTGTCTTGTCTTGTCTTGTCTTGTCTTGTCTTGTCTTGTCTTGTCTTGTCTTGTCTTGTCTTGTCTTGTCTTGCCTTGTCTTGTCTTGTCTTGTCTTGCCTTGTCTTGTCTTGCCTTGTCTTGTCATGTCGTGTGTTGTGTTGTTTTGTCTTGTCTTGACTTGTCTTGTCTTGTCTGGTCTTGTCTTGTCTTGTCTTGTCTTGTCCTGTCTTGTCTTGTCTTCTCGTGTCCTGTCCTGACGTTTGTTGTGTTGTTTTGTCTTGTCTTGTTTTGTCTTGTTTTGTCTTGTATTGTCTTGTCTTGTCTTGTCTTGTCTTGTCTTGCCTTGTCTTGTCTTGCCTTGTCTTGTCATGTCGTGTGTTGTGTTGTTTTGTCTTGTCTTGACTTGTCTTGTCTTGTCTTGTCTTGTCTTGTCTTGTCTTGTCTTGTCTTGCCTTGTCTTGTCTTGCCTTGTCTTGTCATGTCGTGTGTTGTGTTGTTTTGTCTTATCTTGTCTTGTCTTGTCTTGTCTTGTGATGTCATGTCATGTCGTGTGCTGTGTTGTTTTGTCTTGTCATGTCTTGTCTTGTTTTGTCTTGTCTTGTCTTGTTTTATGTTGTCATGTAATGAGATGTCATGTGTTGTGTTGTTTTGTCTTGTCTTGTCTTGTCTTGTCATGTCGTGTGTTGTGTTGTTTTGTCTTGTCATGTCTTATATTGTCTTGTCTTGTCTTGTCTTGTCTTGTCTTGTCTTGTCTTGTCTTGTCTTGTCTTGTTTTTCTTGTTTTGTCTTGTCTTGTCTTGTTTTGTCATGTAATGTCATGTCGTGTGTTGTGTTGTTTTGTCTTGTCTTGTGTTGTTTTGTCGTGTCTTGTCTTGTCTTGTCTTGTCTTGTCTTGTCTTGTCTTGTGTTGTCTTGTCTTGTCCTGTCTTGTCTTGTCTTGTCATGTCTTGTCTTGTCTTGTCTTGCCTTGTCTTGTCTTGTCTTGTCTTGTCCTGTCCTGACGTGTGTTGTGTTGTTTTGTCTTGTCTTGCTTTGTCTTGTCATGTCTTATCTTGTCTTGTCTTGTCTTGTCTTGTGATGTCATGTCATGTCGTGTGTTGTGTTGTCTTGTCTTGCCTTGTCTTGTCTTGTCCTGTCCTGACGTGTGTTGTGTTGTTTTGTCTTGTCTTGCTTTGTCTTGTCATGTCTTATCTTGTCTTGTCTTGTCTTGTCTTGTCTTGTCTTGTCTTGTCTTGTCTTGTCTTGTCTTGTCTTGTCTTGTCTTGTCTTGTCTTGTCTTGTCTTGTCTTGTCTTGTCTTGTCTTGTCTTGTCTTGTCTTGTCTTGTCTTGTCTTGTCTTGTCTTGTCTTGTCTTGTCTTGTCTTGTCTTGTCTTGTCTTGTCTTGTCTTGTCTTGTCTTGTCTTGTCTTGTCTTGTCTTGTCTTGTCTTGTCTTGTGTTGTCTTGTCTTGTCCTGTCTTGTCTTGTCTTGTCATGTCTTGTCTTGTCTTGTCTTGCCTTGTCTTGTCTTGTCTTGTCTTGTCCTGTCCTGACGTGTGTTGTGTTGTTTTGTCTTGTCTTGCTTTGTCTTGTCATGTCTTATCTTGTCTTGCCTTGTCTTGTCTTGCCTTGTCTTGTCATGTCGTGTGTTGTGTTGTTTTGTCTTGTCTTGACTTGTCTTGTCTTGTCTTGTCTTGTCTTGTCTTGTCTTGTCTTGTCTTGCCTTGTCTTGTCTTGCCTTGTCTTGTCATGTCGTGTGTTGTGTTGTTTTGTCTTATCTTGTCTTGTCTTGTCTTGTCTTGTGATGTCATGTCATGTCGTGTGCTGTGTTGTTTTGTCTTGTCATGTCTTGTCTTGTTTTGTCTTGTCTTGTCTTGTTTTATGTTGTCATGTAATGAGATGTCATGTGTTGTGTTGTTTTGTCTTGTCTTGTCTTGTCTTGTCATGTCGTGTGTTGTGTTGTTTTGTCTTGTCATGTCTTATATTGTCTTGTCTTGTCTTGTCTTGTCTTGTCTTGTCTTGTCTTGTTTTTCTTGTTTTGTCTTGTCTTGTCTTGTTTTGTCATGTAATGTCATGTCGTGTGTTGTGTTGTTTTGTCTTGTCTTGTGTTGTTTTGTCGTGTCTTGTCTTGTCTTGTCTTGTCTTGTCTTGTCTTGTCTTGTGTTGTCTTGTCTTGTCCTGTCTTGTCTTGTCTTGTCATGTCTTGTCTTGTCTTGTCTTGCCTTGTCTTGTCTTGTCTTGTCTTGTCCTGTCCTGACGTGTGTTGTGTTGTTTTGTCTTGTCTTGCTTTGTCTTGTCATGTCTTATCTTGTCTTGTCTTGTCTTGTCTTGTGATGTCATGTCATGTCGTGTGTTGTGTTGCCTTGTCTTGCCTTGTCTTGTCTTGTCTTGTCTTGTCCTGTCCTGACGTGTGTTGTGTTGTTTTGTCTTGTCTTGCTTTGTCTTGTCATGTCTTATCTTGTCTTGTCTTGTCTTGTCTTGTCTTGTCTTGTCTTGTCTTGTCTCGTCTTGTCTTGTCTTGTCTTGTCTTGTCTTGTCTTGTCTTGTCTTGTCTTGTCTTGTCTTGTCTTGTCTTGTCTTGTCTTGTCTTGTCTTGTCTTGTCTTGTCTTGTCTTGTCTTGTCTTGTCTTGTCTTGTCTTGTCTTGTCTTGTGTTGTCTTGTCTTGTCCTGTCTTGTCTTGTCTTGTCATGTCTTGTCTTGTCTTGTCTTGCCTTGTCTTGTCTTGTCTTGTCTTGTCCTGTCCTGACGTGTGTTGTGTTGTTTTGTCTTGTCTTGCTTTGTCTTGTCATGTCTTATCTTGTCTTGTCTTGTCTTGTCTTGTGATGTCATGTCATGTCGTGTGTTGTGTTGTCTTGTCTTGCCTTGTCTTGTCTTGTCTTGTCTTGTCCTGTCCTGACGTGTGTTGTGTTGTTTTGTCTTGTCTTGCTTTGTCTTGTCATGTCTTATCTTGTCTTGTCTTGTCTTGTCTTGTCTTGTCTTGTCTTGTCTTGTCTTGTCTTGTCTTGTCTTGTCTTGTCTTGTCTTGTCTTGTCTTGTCTTGTCTTGTCTTGTCTTGTCTTGTCTTGTCTTGTCTTGTCTTGTCTTGTCTTGTCTTGTCTTGTCTTGTCTTGTCTTGTCTTGTCTTGTCTTGTCTTGTCTTGTCTTGTCTTGTCTTGTCTTGTCTTGTCTTGTCTTGTCTTGTCTTGTCTTGTCTTGTCTTGTCTTGTCTTGTCTTGTCTTGTCTTGTCTTGTCTTGTCTTGTCTTGTCTTGTCTTGTCTTGTCTTGTCTTGTCTTGTCTTGTCTTGTCTTGTCTTGTCTTGTCTTGTCTTGTCTTGTCTTGTCTTGTCTTGTCTTGTCTTGTCTTGTCTTGTCTTGTCTTGTCTTGTCTTGTCTTGTCTTGTCTTGTCTTGTCTTGTCTTGTCTTGTCTTGTCTTGTCTTGTCCTGTCTTGTCCTGTCCTGACGTGTGTTGTGTTGTTTTGTCTTGTCTTGTTTTGTCTTGTTTTGTCTTGCTTGGTCTTGTCATGTCTTGTCTTGTCTTGTCCTGTCCTGTCGTGTGTTGTGTTGTTTTGTCTTGTCTTGTGTTGTTTTGTCGTGTCATGTCTTGTCTTGTCTTGTCTTGTCTTGTCTTGTCTTGTCTTGTCTTGTCTTGTCTTGTCCTGTCCTGTCGTGTGTTGTGTTGTTTTGTCTTGTCTTGTCATGTCGTGTGTTGTCTTGTCTTGTTTTGTCTTGTCATGTCTTATATTGTCTTGTCTTGTCTTGTCATGTCATGTCATGTCATGTCGTGTGTTGTGTTGTTTTGTCTTGTCTTGTTTTGTCTTGTCATGTCTTGTCTTGTCTTGTCTTGCCTTGTCTTGTCATGTCTTGTCTTGTCTTGCCTTGTCTTGTCTTGTATTGTCTTGTCTTGTTTTGTCTTGTCTTGTCTTGTCTTGTCATGTCATGCCATGTCATGTCGTGTGTTGTGTTGTGTTGTTTTGTCTTGTCTTATTTTGTCTTGTCATGTCTTATCTTGTCTTGTCTTGTCTTGTCTTGTCTTGTCTTGTCTTGTCTTGTATTGTCTTGTCTTGTCTTGTCTTGTCTTGTCTTATCTGGTCTTGTCTTGTCTTGTCTTGTCTTGTCTTGTCTTGTCTTGTCTTGTCTGGTCTTGTCTTGTCTTGTATTGTCTTGTCTTGTCTTGTCTTGTCTTGTCTTGTCTTGTCTTGTCTTGTCTTGTCTTGTCTCGTCTTGTCTTGTCTTGTCTTGTCTTGTCTTGTCTTGTCTTGTCTTGTCATGTCGTGTGTTGTGTTGTTTTGTCTTGTCTTGACTTGTCTTGTCTTGTCTTGTCTTGTCTTGTCTTGTCTTGTCTTGTCTTGCCTTGTCTTGTCTTGCCTTGTCTTGTCTTGCCTTGTCTTGTCATGTCGTGTGTTGTGTTGTTTTGTCTTGTCTTGACTTGTCTTGTCTTGTCTTGTCTTGTCTTGTCTTGTCTTGTCTTGTCTTGCCTTGTCTTGTCTTGCCTTGTCTTGTCATGTCGTGTGTTGTGTTGTTTTGTCTTATCTTGTCTTGTCTTGTCTTGTCTTGTGATGTCATGTCATGTCGTGTGCTGTGTTGTTTTGTCTTGTCATGTCTTGTCTTGTTTTGTCTTGTCTTGTCTTGTTTTATGTTGTCATGTAATGAGATGTCATGTGTTGTGTTGTTTTGTCTTGTCTTGTCTTGTCTTGTCATGTCGTGTGTTGTGTTGTTTTGTCTTGTCATGTCTCATATTGTCTTGTCTTGTCTTGTCTTGTCTTGTCTTGTCTTGTCTTGTTTTTCTTGTTTTGTCTTGTCTTGTCTTGTTTTGTCATGTAATGTCATGTCGTGTGTTGTGTTGTTTTGTCTTGTCTTGTGTTGTTTTGTCGTGTCTTGTCTTGTCTTGTCTTGTCTTGTCTTGTCTTGTCTTGTGTTGTCTTGTCTTGTCCTGTCTTGTCTTGTCTTGTCATGTCTTGTCTTGTCTTGTCTTGCCTTGTCTTGTCTTGTCTTGTCTTGTCCTGTCCTGACGTGTGTTGTGTTGTTTTGTCTTGTCTTGCTTTGTCTTGTCATGTCTTATCTTGTCTTGTCTTGTCTTGTCTTGTGATGTCATGTCATGTCGTGTGTTGTGTTGCCTTGTCTTGCCTTGTCTTGTCTTGTCTTGTCTTGTCTTGTCTTGTCTTGTCTTGTCTTGTCTTGTCTTGTCTCGTCTTGTCTTGTCTTGTCTTGTCTTGTCTTGTCTTGTCTTGTCTTGTCATGTCGTGTGTTGTGTTGTTTTGTCTTGTCTTGACTTGTCTTGTCTTGTCTTGTCTTGTCTTGTCTTGTCTTGTCTTGTCTTGTCTTGTTTTGTCTTGTCTTGTCTTGTCTTGTCATGTCATGTCATGTCATGTCGTGTGTTGTGTTGTGTTGTTTTGTCTTGTCTTATTTTGTCTTGTCATGTCTTATCTTGTCTTATCTTGTCTTGTCTTGTCTTGTCTTGTCTTGTCTTGTATTGTCTTGTCTTGTCTTGTCTTGTCTTGTCTTATCTTGTCTTGTCTTGTCTTGTCTTGTCTTGTCTTGTCTTGTCTTGTATTGTCTTGTCTTGTCTTGTCTTGTCTTGTCTTATCTGGTCTTGTCTTGTCTTGTCTTGTCTTGTCTTGTCTTGTCTTGTCTTGTCTGGTCTTGTCTTGTCTTGTCTTGTCTTGTCTTGTCTTGTCTTGTCTTGTCTTGTCTTGTCTTGTCTTGTCTTGTCTTGTCTTGTCTTGTCTTGTCTTGTCTTGTCTTGTCTTGTCTTGTCTTGTCTTGTCTTGTCTTGTCTTGTCTTGTCTTGTCTTGTCTTGTCTTGTCTTGTCTTGTCTTGTCTTGTCTTGTCTTGTCCTGTCTTGTCCTGTCCTGACGTGTGTTGTGTTGTTTTGTCTTGTCTTGTTTTGTCTTGTTTTGTCTTGCTTGGTCTTGTCATGTCTTGTCTTGTCTTGTCCTGTCCTGTCGTGTGTTGTGTTGTTTTGTCTTGTCTTGTGTTGTTTTGTCGTGTCATGTCTTGTCTTGTCTTGTCTTGTCTTGTCTTGTCTTGTCTTGTCTTGTCTTGTCCTGTCCTGTCGTGTGTTGTGTTGTTTTGTCTTGTCTTGTCATGTCGTGTGTTGTCTTGTCTTGTTTTGTCTTGTCATGTCTTATATTGTCTTGTCTTGTCTTGTCATGTCATGTCATGTCATGTCGTGTGTTGTGTTGTTTTGTCTTGTCTTGTTTTGTCTTGTCATGTCTTGTCTTGTCTTGTCTTGCCTTGTCTTGTCATGTCTTGTCTTGTCTTGCCTTGTCTTGTCTTGTATTGTCTTGTCTTGTTTTGTCTTGTCTTGTCTTGTCTTGTCATGTCATGTCATGTCATGTCGTGTGTTGTGTTGTGTTGTTTTGTCTTGTCTTATTTTGTCTTGTCATGTCTTATCTTGTCTTGTCTTGTCTTGTCTTGTCTTGTCTTGTCTTGTCTTGTATTGTCTTGTCTTGTCTTGTCTTGTCTTGTCTTATCTGGTCTTGTCTTGTCTTGTCTTGTCTTGTCTTGTCTTGTCTTGTCTTGTCTGGTCTTGTCTTGTCTTGTATTGTCTTGTCTTGTCTTGTCTTGTCTTGTCTTGTCTTGTCTTGTCTTGTCTTGTCTTGTCTCGTCTTGTCTTGTCTTGTCTTGTCTTGTCTTGTCTTGTCTTGTCTTGTCATGTCGTGTGTTGTGTTGTTTTGTCTTGTCTTGACTTGTCTTGTCTTGTCTTGTCTTGTCTTGTCTTGTCTTGTCTTGTCTTGTCTTGCCTTGTCTTGTCTTGCCTTGTCTTGTCTTGCCTTGTCTTGTCATGTCGTGTGTTGTGTTGTTTTGTCTTGTCTTGACTTGTCTTGTCTTGTCTTGTCTTGTCTTGTCTTGTCTTGTCTTGTCTTGCCTTGTCTTGTCTTGCCTTGTCTTGTCATGTCGTGTGTTGTGTTGTTTTGTCTTATCTTGTCTTGTCTTGTCTTGTCTTGTGATGTCATGTCATGTCGTGTGCTGTGTTGTTTTGTCTTGTCATGTCTTGTCTTGTTTTGTCTTGTCTTGTCTTGTTTTATGTTGTCATGTAATGAGATGTCATGTGTTGTGTTGTTTTGTCTTGTCTTGTCTTGTCTTGTCATGTCGTGTGTTGTGTTGTTTTGTCTTGTCATGTCTCATATTGTCTTGTCTTGTCTTGTCTTGTCTTGTCTTGTCTTGTCTTGTTTTTCTTGTTTTGTCTTGTCTTGTCTTGTTTTGTCATGTAATGTCATGTCGTGTGTTGTGTTGTTTTGTCTTGTCTTGTGTTGTTTTGTCGTGTCTTGTCTTGTCTTGTCTTGTCTTGTCTTGTCTTGTCTTGTGTTGTCTTGTCTTGTCCTGTCTTGTCTTGTCTTGTCATGTCTTGTCTTGTCTTGTCTTGCCTTGTCTTGTCTTGTCTTGTCTTGTCCTGTCCTGACGTGTGTTGTGTTGTTTTGTCTTGTCTTGCTTTGTCTTGTCATGTCTTATCTTGTCTTGTCTTGTCTTGTCTTGTGATGTCATGTCATGTCGTGTGTTGTGTTGCCTTGTCTTGCCTTGTCTTGTCTTGTCTTGTCTTGTCCTGTCCTGACGTGTGTTGTGTTGTTTTGTCTTGTCTTGCTTTGTCTTGTCATGTCTTATCTTGTCTTGTCTTGTCTTGTCTTGTCTTGTCTTGTCTTGTCTTGTCTCGTCTTGTCTTGTCTTGTCTTGTCTTGTCTTGTCTTGTCTTGTCTTGTCTTGTCTTGTCTTGTCTTGTCTTGTCTTGTCTTGTCTTGTCTTGTCTTGTCTTGTCTTGTCTTGTCTTGTCTTGTCTTGTCTTGTCTTGTCTTGTCTTGTCTTGTCTTGTGTTGTCTTGTCTTGTCCTGTCTTGTCTTGTCTTGTCATGTCTTGTCTTGTCTTGTCTTGCCTTGTCTTGTCTTGTCTTGTCTTGTCCTGTCCTGACGTGTGTTGTGTTGTTTTGTCTTGTCTTGCTTTGTCTTGTCATGTCTTATCTTGTCTTGTCTTATCTTGTCTTGTGATGTCATGTCATGTCGTGTGTTGTGTTGTCTTGTCTTGCCTTGTCTTGTCTTGTCTTGTCTTGTCCTGTCCTGACGTGTGTTGTGTTGTTTTGTCTTGTCTTGCTTTGTCTTGTCATGTCTTATCTTGTCTTGTCTTGTCTTGTCTTGTCTTGTCTTGTCTTGTCTTGTCTTGTCTTGTCTTGTCTTGTCTTGTCTTGTCTTGTCTTGTCTTGTCTTGTCTTGTCTTGTCTTGTCTTGTCTTGTCTTGTCTTGTCTTGTCTTGTCTTGTCTTGTCTTGTCTTGTCTTGTCTTGTCTTGTCTTGTCTTGTCTTGTCTTGTCTTGTCTTGTCTTGTCTTGTCTTGTCTTGTCTTGTCTCGTCTTGTCTTGTCTTGTCTTGTCTTGTCTTGTCTTGTCTTGTCTTGTCTTGTCTTGTCTTGTCTTGTCTTGTCTTGTCTTGTCTTGTCTTGTCTTGTCTTGTCTTGTCTTGTCTTGTCCTGTCTTGTCCTGTCCTGACGTGTGTTGTGTTGTTTTGTCTTGTCTTGTTTTGTCTTGTTTTGTCTTGCTTGGTCTTGTCATGTCTTGTCTTGTCTTGTCCTGTCCTGTCGTGTGTTGTGTTGTTTTGTCTTGTCTTGTGTTGTTTTGTCGTGTCATGTCTTGTCTTGTCTTGTCTTGTCTTGTCTTGTCTTGTCTTGTCTTGTCTTGTCTTGTCCTGTCCTGTCGTGTGTTGTGTTGTTTTGTCTTGTCTTGTCATGTCGTGTGTTGTCTTGTCTTGTTTTGTCTTGTCATGTCTTATATTGTCTTGTCTTGTCTTGTCATGTCATGTCATGTCATGTCGTGTGCTGTGTTGTTTTGTCTTGTCTTGTCATGTCGTGTGTTGTCTTGTCTTGTCTTGTCATGTCTTATATTGTCTTGTCTTGTCTTGTCATGTCATGTCATGTCATGTCGTGTGTTGTGTTGTTTTGTCTTGTCTTGTTTTGTCGTGTCATGTCTTGTCTTGTCTTGTCTTGTCTTGTCTTGTCTTGTCTTGTCTTGTCTTGTCCTGTCCTGTCGTGTGTTGTGTTGTTTTGTCTTGTCTTGTCATGTCGTGTCTTGTCTTGTCCTGTCCTGACGTGTGTTGTGTTGTTTTGTCTTGTCTTGCTTTGTCTTGTCATGTCTTATCTTGTCTTGTCTTGTCTTGTCTTGTCTTGTCTTGTCTTGTCTTGTCTTGTCTTGTCTTGTCTTGTCTTGTCTTGTCTTGTCTTGTCTTGTCTTGTCTTGTCTTGTCTTGTCTTGTCTTGTCTTGTCTTGTCTTGTCTTGTCTTGTCTTGTCTTGTCTTGTCTTGTCTTGTCTTGTCTTGTCTTGTCCTGTCTTGTCCTGTCCTGACGTGTGTTGTGTTGTTTTGTCTTGTCTTGTTTTGTCTTGTTTTGTCTTGCTTTGTCTTGTCATGTCTTGTCTTGTCTTGTCCTGTCCTGTCGTGTGTTGTGTTGTTTTGTCTTGTCTTGTGTTGTTTTGTCGTGTCATGTCTTGTCTTGTCTTGTCTTGTCTTGTCTTGTCTTGTCTTGTCTTGTCCTGTCCTGTCGTGTGTTGTGTTGTTTTGTCTTGTCTTGTCATGTCGTGTGTTGTCTTGTCTTGTTTTGTCTTGTCATGTCTTATATTGTCTTGTCTTGTCTTGCCATGTCATGTCATGTCATGTCGTGTGTTGTGTTGTTTTGTCTTGTCTTGTTTTGTCTTGTCATGTCTTGTCTTGTCTTGTCTTGTCTTGTCTTGTCTTGTCTTGTCTTGTCTTGTCTTGTCTTGTCTTGTCTTGTCTTGTCTTGTCTTGTCTTGTCTTGTCTTGTCTTGTCTTGACTTGTCTTGTCTTGTCTTGTCTTGTCTTGTCTTGTCTTGTCTTGTCTTGTCTTGTCTTGTCTTGTCTTGTCTTGTCTTGTCTTGTCTTGTCTTGTCTTGTCTTGTCTTGTCTTGTCTTGTCTTGTCTTGTCTTGTCCTGTCTTGTCCTGTCCTGACGTGTGTTGTGTTGTTTTGTCTTGTCTTGTTTTGTCTTGTTTTGTCTTGCTTGGTCTTGTCATGTCTTGTCTTGTCTTGTCCTGTCCTGTCGTGTGTTGTGTTGTTTTGTCTTGTCTTGTGTTGTTTTGTCGTGTCATGTCTTGTCTTGTCTTGTCTTGTCTTGTCTTGTCTTGTCTTGTCTTGTCCTGTCCTGTCGTGTGTTGTGTTGTTTTGTCTTGTCTTGTTTTGTCTTGTCATGTCTTGTCTTGTCTTGTCTTGCCTTGTCTTGTCATGTCTTGTCTTGTCTTGTCTTGTCTTGTCTTGTATTGTCTTGTCTTGTTTTGTCTTGTCTTGTCTTGTCTTGTCCTGTCCTGTCGTGTGTTGTCTTGTCTTGTCTTGTCTTGTCTTGTCTTGTCTTGTCTTGTCCTGTCCTGTCGTGTGTTGTGTTGTTTTGTCTTGTCTTGTCTTGTCTTGTCTTGTCTTGTCTTGTCTTGTCTTGTCTTGTCTTGTCTTGTCTTGTCTTGTCTTGCCTTGTCTTGTCTTGTCTTGTCTTGTCTTGTCTTGTCTTGTCTTGTCTTGTCTTGTCTTGTCTTGTCTTGTCTTGTCTTGTCTTGTCTTGTCCTGTCTTGTCCTGTCCTGACGTGTGTTGTGTTGTTTTGTCTTGTCTTGTTTTGTCTTGTTTTGTCTTGCTTGGTCTTGTCATGTCTTGTCTTGTCTTGTCCTGTCCTGTCGTGTGTTGTGTTGTTTTGTCTTGTCTTGTGTTGTTTTGTCGTGTCATGTCTTGTCTTGTCTTGTCTTGTCTTGTCTTGTCTTGTCTTGTCTTGTCCTGTCCTGTCGTGTGTTGTGTTGTTTTGTCTTGTCTTGTTTTGTCTTGTCATGTCTTGTCTTGTCTTGTCTTGCCTTGTCTTGTCATGTCTTGTCTTGTCTTGTCTTGTCTTGTCTTGTCTTGTCTTGTATTGTCTTGTCTTGTCTTGTCTTGTCTTGTCTTATCTGGTCTTGTCTTGTCTTGTCTTGTCTTGTCTTGTCTTGTCTTGTCTTGTCTTGTCTTGTCTTGTCTTGTCTTGTCTTGTCTTGTCTTGTCTTGTCATGTCGTGTGTTGTGTTGTTTTGTCTTGTCTTGTGTTGTTTTGTCGTGTCATGTCTTGTCTTGTCTTGTCTTGTCTTGTCTTGTCTTGTCCTGTCCTGTCGTGTGTTGTGTTGTTTTGTCTTGTCTTGTCATGTCGTGTGTTGTCTTGTCTTGTTTTGTCTTGTCATGTCTTATATTGTCTTGTCTTGTCTTGTCATGTCATGTCATGTCATGTCGTGTGTTGTGTTGTTTTGTCTTTTCTTGTTTTGTCTTGTCTTGTCTTGTGATGTCATGTCATGTCGTGTGCTGTGTTGTTTTGTCTTGTCTTGTCATGTCGTGTGTTGTCTTGTCTTGTCTTGTCATGTCTTATATTGTCTTGTCTTGTCTTGTCATGTCATGTCATGTCATGTCGTGTGTTGTGTTGTTTTGTCTTGTCTTGTTTTGTCGTGTCATGTCTTGTCTTGTCTTGTCTTGTCTTGTCTTGTCTTGTCTTGTCTTGTCCTGTCCTGTCGTGTGTTGTGTTGTTTTGTCTTGTCTTGTCATGTCGTGTCTTGTCTTGTCCTGTCCTGACGTGTGTTGTGTTGTTTTGTCTTGTCTTGCTTTGTCTTGTCATGTCTTATCTTGTCTTGTCTTGTCTTGTCTTGTCTTGTCTTGTCTTGTCTTGTCTTGTCTTGTCTTGTCTTGTCTTGTCTTGTCTTGTCTTGTCTTGTCTTGTCTTGTCTTGTCTTGTCTTGTCTTGTCTTGTCTTGTCTTGTCTTGTCTTGTCTTGTCTTGTCTTGTCTTGTCTTGTCTTGTCTTGTCTTGTCTTGTCTTGTCTTGTCTTGTCTTGTCTTGTCTTGTCTTGTCTTGTCTTGTCTTGTCTTGTCTTGTCTTGTCTTGTCTTGTCTTGTCCTGTCTTGTCCTGTCCTGACGTGTGTTGTGTTGTTTTGTCTTGTCTTGTTTTGTCTTGTTTTGTCTTGCTTTGTCTTGTCATGTCTTGTCTTGTCATGTCTTGTCTTGTCTTGTCCTGTCCTGTCGTGTGTTGTGTTGTTTTGTCTTGTCTTGTGTTGTTTTGTCGTGTCATGTCTTGTCTTGTCTTGTCTTGTCTTGTCTTGTCTTGTCTTGTCTTGTCCTGTCCTGTCGTGTGTTGTGTTGTTTTGTCTTGTCTTGTCATGTCGTGTGTTGTCTTGTCTTGTTTTGTCTTGTCATGTCTTATATTGTCTTGTCTTGTCTTGCCATGTCATGTCATGTCATGTCGTGTGTTGTGTTGTTTTGTCTTGTCTTGTTTTGTCTTGTCATGTCTTGTCTTGTCTTGTCTTGCCTTGTCTTGTCATGTCTTGTCTTGTCTTGTCTTGTCTTGTCTTGTATTGTCTTGTCTTGTTTTGTCTTGTCTTGTCTTGTCTTGTCATGTCATGTCATGTCATGTCGTGTGTTGTGTTGTGTTGTTTTGTCTTGTCTTATTTTGTCTTGTCATGTCTTATCTTGTCTTGTCTTGTCTTGTCTTGTCTTGTCTTGTCTTGTCTTGTCTTGTCTTATCTGGTCTTGTCTTGTCTTGTCTTGTCTTGTCTTGTCTTGTCTTGTCTTGTCTTGTCTTGTCTTGTCTTGTCTTGTCTTGTCATGTCGTGTGTTGTGTTGTTTTGTCTTGTCTTGTGTTGTTTTGTCGTGTCATGTCTTGTCTTGTCTTGTCTTGTCTTGTCTTGTCTTGTCTTGTCCTGTCCTGTCGTGTGTTGTGTTGTTTTGTCTTGTCTTGTCATGTCGTGTGTTGTCTTGTCTTGTTTTGTCTTGTCATGTCTTATATTGTCTTGTCTTGTCTTGTCTTGTAATGTCATGTCATGTCATGTCGTGTGTTGTGTTGTTTTGTCTTTTCTTGTTTTGTCTTGTCATGTCTTGTCTTGTCTTGTCTTGTCTTGTCTTGTCATGTCTTGTCTTGTCTTGTCTTGTCTTGTCTTGTCTTGTCTTGTCTTGTCTTGTCTTGTCTTGTCTTGTCATGCCTTGTCTCGTCTTGTCTTGTCTTGTCTTGTCTTGTCTTGTCTTGTCTTGTCTTGTCTTGTCTTGTCTTGTCTTGTCTTGTCTTGTCTTGTCTGGTCTTGTCTTGTCTTGTATTGTCTTGTCTTGTCTTGTCTTGTCTTGTCTTGTCTTGTCTTGTCTTGTCTTGTCTTGTCTTGTCTCGTCTTGTCTTGTCTTGTCTTGTCTTGTCTTGTCTTGTCATGTCATGTCATGTCATGTCGTGTGTTGTGTTGTTTTGTCTTGTCATGTCTTGTCTTGTCTTGTCTTGTCTTGTATTGTCTTGTCTTGTTTTGTCTTGTCTTGTCTTGTCTTGTCTTGTCTTGTCTTGTCTTGTCTTGTCTTGTCTTGTCTTGTCTTGTATTGTCTTGTCTTGTCTTGTCTTGTCTTGTCTTGTCTTGTCTTGTCTTGTCTTGTCTTGTCTTGTCTTGTCTTGTCTTGTGATGTCATGTCATGTCGTGTGTTGTGTTGTTTTGTCTTGTTTTGTCTTGTCATGCCTTGTCTTGTCTTGTCTTGTCTTGTCTTGTCTTGTCTTGTCTTGTCTTGTCTTGTCTTGTCTTGTCTTGTCTTGTCTTGTCTTGTCTTGTCTTGTCTTGTCTTGTCATGTCTTATATTGTTTTGTCTTATCTTGCCTTGTCTTGTGATGTCATGTCATGTCGTGTGTTGTGTTGTTTTGTCTTGTCATGCCTTGTCTTGTCTTGTCTTGTCTTGTCTTGTCTTGTCTTGTCTTGTCTTGTCTTGTCTTTTCTTGTCTTGTCTTGTCTTGTCTTGTCTTGTCTTGTCTTGTCTTGTCTTGTCTTGTCTTGTCTTGTCTTGTCTTGTCTTGTCTTGTCTTGTCTTGTCTTGTCTTGTCTTGTCTTGTATTGTCTTGTCTTGTCTTGTCTTGTCTTGTCTTGTCTTGTCTTGTCTTGTCTTGTCTTGTCTTGTCTTGTCTTGTCTTGTCTTGTCTTGTGATGTCATGTCATGTCGTGTGTTGTGTTGTTTTGTCTTGTCATGCCTTGTCTTGTCTTGTCTTGTCTTGTCTTGTCTTGTCTTGTCTTGTCTTGTCTTGTCTTGTCTTGTCTTGTCTTGTCTTGTCTTGTCTTGTCTTGTCTTGTCTTGTCTTGTCTTGTCTTGTCTTGTCTTGTCTTGTATTGTCTTGTCTTGTCTTGTCTTGTCTTGTCTTGTCTTGTCTTGTCTTGTCTTGTCTTGTCTTGTCTTGTCTTGTCTTGTCTTGTCTTGTCTTGTCTTGTCTTGTCTTGTCTTGTCTTGTCTTGTATTGTCTTGTCTTGTCTTGTCTTGTCTTGTCTTGTCTTGTCTTGTCTTGTCTTGTCTTGTCTTGTCTTGTCTTGTCTTGTCTTGTCTTGTCTTGTCTTGTCTTGTCTTGTCTTGTCTTGTCTTGTCTTGTCTTGTCTTGTCTTGTCTTGTCTTGTCTTGTCTTGTCTTGTCTTGTCTTGTGATGTCATGTCATGTCGTGTGTTGTGTTGTGTTGTTTTGTCTTGTCATGCCTTGTCTTGTCTTGTCTTGTCTTGTCTTGTCTTGTCTTGTCTTGTCTTGTCTTGTCTTGTCTTGTCTTGTCTTGTCTTGTCTTGTCTTGTCTTGTCTTGTCTTGTCTTGTCTTGTCTTGTCTTGTCTTGTCTTGTCTTGTCTTGTCTTGTCTTGTCTTGTCTTGTCTTGTCTTGTCTTGTCTTGTCTTGTCTTGTCTTGTCTTGTCTTGTCTTGTCTTGTCTTGTCTTGTCTTGTCTTGTCTTGTCTTGTCTTGTCTTGTCTTGTCTTGTCTTGTCTTGTCTTGTCTTGTCTTGTCTTGTCTTGTCTTGTCTTGTCTTGTCTTGTCTTGTCTTGTGTTGTTTTGTCGTGTCTTGTCTTGTCTTGTCTTGTCTTGTCTTGTCTTGTCTTGTCTTGTCCTGTCTTGTCTTGTCTTGTCTTGTCTTGTCATGTCTTGTCTTGTTTTGTCTTGCCTTGTCTTGTCTTGTCGTGTCCTGTCCTGACGTGTGTTGTGTTGTTTTGTCTTGTCTTGTTTTGTCTTGTTTTGTCTTGTTTTGTCTTGTCTTGTCTTGTCTTGTTTTATGTTGTCATGTAATGTCATGTCGTGTGTTGTGTTGTTTTGTCTTGTCATGTCTTGTCTTGTCTTGTCTTGTCTTGTATTGTCTTGTCTTGTTTTGTCTTGTCTTGTCTTGTCTTGTCTTGTCTTGTCTTGTCTTGTCTTGTCTTGTCTTGTCTTGTCTTGTATTGTCTTGTCTTGTCTTGTCTTGTCTTGTCTTGTCTTGTCTTGTCTTGTCTTGTCTTGTCTTGTCTTGTCTTGTCTTGTGATGTCATGTCATGTCGTGTGTTGTGTTGTTTTGTCTTGTCATGCCTTGTCTTGTCTTGTCTTGTCTTGTCTTGTCTTGTCTTGTCTTGTCTTGTCTTGTCTTGTCTTGTCTTGTCTTGTCTTGTCTTGTCTTGTCTTGTCTTGTCTTGTCATGTCTTATATTGTTTTGTCTTATCTTGCCTTGTCTTGTGATGTCATGTCATGTCGTGTGTTGTGTTGTTTTGTCTTGTCATGCCTTGTCTTGTCTTGTCTTGTCTTGTCTTGTCTTGTCTTGTCTTGTCTTGTCTTGTCTTTTCTTGTCTTGTCTTGTCTTGTCTTGTCTTGTCTTGTCTTGTCTTGTCTTGTCTTGTCTTGTCTTGTCTTGTCTTGTCTTGTCTTGTCTTGTCTTGTCTTGTCTTGTCTTGTCTTGTCTTGTCTTGTATTGTCTTGTCTTGTCTTGTCTTGTCTTGTCTTGTCTTGTCTTGTCTTGTCTTGTCTTGTCTTGTCTTGTCTTGTCTTGTCTTGTCTTGTGATGTCATGTCATGTCGTGTGTTGTGTTGTTTTGTCTTGTCATGCCTTGTCTTGTCTTGTCTTGTCTTGTCTTGTCTTGTCTTGTCTTGTCTTGTCTTGTCTTGTCTTGTCTTGTCTTGTCTTGTCTTGTCTTGTCTTGTCTTGTCTTGTCTTGTCTTGTCTTGTCTTGTCTTGTCTTGTATTGTCTTGTCTTGTCTTGTCTTGTCTTGTCTTGTCTTGTCTTATCTTGTCATGTCATGTCATGTCATGTCGTGTGTTGTGTTGTTTTGTCTTGTCATGTCTTGTCTTGTCTTGTCTTGTCTTGTCTTGTATTGTCTTGTCTTGTTTTGTCTTGTCTTGTCTTGTCTTGTCTTGTCTTGTCTTGTCTTGTCTTGTCTTGTCTTGTCTTGTCTTGTCTTGTCTTGTCTTGTATTGTCTTGTCTTGTCTTGTCTTGTCTTGTCTTGTATTGTCTTGTCTTGTCTTGGCTTGTCTTGTCTTGTCTTGTCTTGTCTTGTCTTGTCTTGTCTTGTCTTGTGATGTCATGTCATGTCGTGTGTTGTGTTGTTTTGTCTTGTCATGCCTTGTCTTGTCTTGTCTTGTCTTGTCTTGTCTTGTCTTGTCTTGTCTTGTCTTGTCTTGTCTTGTCTTGTCTTGTCTTGTCTTGTCTTGTCTTGTCATGTCTTATATTGTTTTGTCTTATCTTGCCTTGTCTTGTGATGTCATGTCATGTCGTGTGTTGTGTTGTTTTGTCTTGTCATGCCTTGTCTTGTCTTGTCTTGTCTTGTCTTGTCTTGTCTTGTCTTGTCTTGTCTTGTCTTGTCTTGTCTTGTCTTGTCTTGTCTTGTCTTGTCTTGTCTTGTCTTGTCTTGTCTTGTCTTGTCTTGTCTTGTCTTGTCTTGTCTTGTCTTGTCTTGTCTTGTATTGTCTTGTCTTGTCTTGTCTTGTCTTGTCTTGTCTTGTCTTGTCTTGTCTTGTCTTGTCTTGTCTTGTCTTGTCTTGTCTTGTCTTGTCTTGTCTTGTCTTGTCTTGTCTTGTCTTGTCTTGTCTTGTCTTGTCTTGTCTTGTCTTGTCTTGTCTTGTCTTGTCTTGTCTTGTCTTGTCTTGTCTTGTCTTGTCTTGTCTTGTCTTGTCTTGTCTTGTCTTGTCTTGTCGTGTGTTGTGTTGTTTTGTCTTATCTTGTCTTGTCTTGTCTTGTCTTGTGATGTCATGTCATGTCGTGTGCTGTGTTGTTTTGTCTTGTCATGTCTTGTCTTGTTTTGTCTTGTCTTGTCTTGTTTTATGTTGTCATGTAATGTCATGTCATGTGTTGTGTTGTTTTGTCTTGTCTTGTCTTCTCTTGTCTTGTCTTGTCTTGTCTTGTCTTGTCTTGTCTTGTCTTGTCTTGTCTTGTCTTGTCTTGTCTTGTCTTGTCTTGTCTTGTCTTGTCTTGTCTTGTCTTGTCTTGTCTTGTTTTGTCTTGTCTTGTCTTGCCTTGTCTTGTCTTGCCTTGCCTTGTCATGTCGTGTGTTGTGTTGTTTTGTCTTGTCTTGACTTGTCTTGTCTGGTCTTGTCTTGTCTTGTCTTGTCTTGTCCTGTCTTGTCTTGTCTTCTCGTGTCCTGTCCTGACGTTTGTTGTGTTGTTTTGTCTTGTCTTGTCTTGTTTTGTTTTGTTTTGTCTTGTTTTGTCTTGTCTTGTCTTGTCTTGTCTTGTTTTATGTTGTCATGTAATGTCATGTCGTGTGTTGTGTTGTTTTGTCTTGTCTTGTCTTGTTTTGTCTTGTCTTGTCTTGTCTTGTCATGTCATGTCATGTCATGTCGTGTGTTGTGTTGTGTTGTTTTGTCTTGTCTTATTTTGTCTTGTCATGTCTTATCTTGTCTTGTCTTGTCTTGTCTTGTCTTGTCTTGTCTTGTCTTGTCTTGTCTTGTCTTGTCTTGTCTTGTCTTATCTGGTCTTGTCTTGTCTTGTCTTGTCTTGTCTTGTCTTGTCTTGTCTTGTCTGGTCTTGTCTTGTCTTGTATTGTCTTGTCTTGTCTTGTCTTGTCTTGTCTTGTCTTGTCTTGTCTTGTCTCGTCTTGTCTTGTCTTGTCTTGTCTTGTCTTATCTTGTCATGTCATGTCATGTCATGTCGTGTGTTGTGTTGTTTTGTCTTGTCATGTCTTGTCTTGTCTTGTCTTGTCTTGTCTTGTATTGTCTTGTCTTGTTTTGTCTTGTCTTGTCTTGTCTTGTCTTGTCTTGTCTTGTCTTGTCTTGTCTTGTCTTGTCTTGTCTTGTCTTGTCTTGTCTTGTATTGTCTTGTCTTGTCTTGGCTTGTCTTGTCTTGTCTTGTCTTGTCTTGTCTTGTCTTGTCTTGTCTTGTGATGTCATGTCATGTCGTGTGTTGTGTTGTTTTGTCTTGTCATGCCTTGTCTTGTCTTGTCTTGTCTTGTCTTGTCTTGTCTTGTCTTGTCTTGTCTTGTCTTGTCTTGTCTTGTCTTGTCTTGTCTTGTCTTGTCTTGTCTTGTCATGTCTTATATTGTTTTGTCTTATCTTGCCTTGTCTTGTGATGTCATGTCATGTCGTGTGTTGTGTTGTTTTGTCTTGTCATGCCTTGTCTTGTCTTGTCTTGTCTTGTCTTGTCTTGTCTTGTCTTGTCTTGTCTTGTCTTGTCTTGTCTTGTCTTGTCTTGTCTTGTCTTGTCTTGTCTTGTCTTGTCTTGTCTTGTCTTGTCTTGTCTTGTCTTGTCTTGTCTTGTCTTGTCTTGTCTTGTATTGTCTTGTCTTGTCTTGTCTTGTCTTGTCTTGTCTTGTCTTGTCTTGTCTTGTCTTGTCTTGTCTTGTCTTGTGATGTCATGTCATGTCGTGTGTTGTGTTGTTTTGTCTTGTCATGCCTTGTCTTGTCTTGTCTTGTCTTGTCTTGTCTTGTCTTGTCTTGTCTTGTCTTGTCTTGTCTTGTCTTGTCTTGTCTTGTCTTGTCTTGTCTTGTCTTGTCTTGTCTTGTCTTGTCTTGTCTTGTCTTGTCTTGTCTTGTCTTGTCTTGTCTTGTCTTGTCTTGTCTTGTCTTGTCTTGTCTTGTCTTGTCTTGTCTTGTCTTGTCTTGTCTTGTCTTGTCTTGTCATGTCATGTCATGTCATGTCGTGTGTAGTGTTGTGTTGTTTTGTCTTGTCTTATTTTGTCTTGTCATGTCTTATCTTGTCTTGTCTTGTCTTGTCTTGTCTTGTCTTGTCTTGTCTTGTCTTGTCTTGTCTTGTCTTATCTGGTCTTGTCTTGTCTTGTCTTGTCTTGTCTTGTCTTGTCTTGTCTTGTCTTGTCTTGTCTGGTCTTGTCTTGTCTTGTATTGTCTTGTCTTGTCTTGTCTTGTCTTGTCTTGTCTTGTCTTGTCTTGTCTTGTCTTGTCTCGTCTTGTCTTGTCTTGTCTTGTCTTGTCTTATCTTGTCATGTCATGTCATGTCATGTCGTGTGTTGTGTTGTTTTGTCTTGTCATGTCTTGTCTTGTCTTGTCTTGTCTTGTATTGTCTTGTCTTGTTTTGTCTTGTCTTGTCTTGTCTTGTCTTGTCTTGTCTTGTCTTGTCTTGTCTTGTCTTGTCTTGTCTTGTATTGTCTTGTCTTGTCTTGGCTTGTCTTGTCTTGTCTTGTCTTGTCTTGTCTTGTCTTGTCTTGTCTTGTCTTGTGATGTCATGTCATGTCGTGTGTTGTGTTGTTTTGTCTTGTCATGCCTTGTCTTGTCTTGTCTTGTCTTGTCTTGTCTTGTCTTGTCTTGTCTTGTCTTGTCTTGTCTTGTCTTGTCTTGTCTTGTCTTGTCTTGTCTTGTCTTGTCTTGTCTTGTCATGTCTTATATTGTTTTGTCTTATCTTGCCTTGTCTTGTGATGTCATGTCATGTCGTGTGTTGTGTTGTTTTGTCTTGTCATGCCTTGTCTTGTCTTGTCTTGTCTTGTCTTGTCTTGTCTTGTCTTGTCTTGTCTTGTCTTGTCTTGTCTTGTCTTGTCTTGTCTTGTCTTGTCTTGTCTTGTCTTGTCTTGTCTTGTCTTGTCTTGTCTTGTCTTGTCTTGTCTTGTCTTGTCTTGTCTTGTATTGTCTTGTCTTGTCTTGTCTTGTCTTGTCTTGTCTTGTCTTGTCTTGTCTTGTCTTGTCTTGTCTTGTCTTGTTTTGTCTTGTGATGTCATGTCATGTCGTGTGTTGTGTTGTTTTGTCTTGTCATGCCTTGTCTTGTCTTGTCTTGTCTTGTCTTGTCTTGTCTTGTCTTGTCTTGTCTTGTCTTGTCTTGTCTTGTCTTGTCTTGTCTTGTCTTGTCTTGTCTTGTCTTGTCTTGTCTTGTCTTGTCTTGTCTTGTCTTGTCTTGTCTTGTCTTGTCTTGTCTTGTCTTGTCTTGTCTTGTCTTGTCTTGTCTTGTCTTGTATTGTCTTGTCTTGTCTTGTCTTGTCTTGTCTTGTCTTGTCTTGTCTTGTCTTGTCTTGTCTTGTCTTGTCTTGTCTTGTCTTGTCTTGTCTTGTCTTGTCTTGTCTTGTCTTGTCTTGTCTTGTCTTGTCTTGTCTTGTCTTGTCTTGTCTTGTCTTGTCTTGTCTTGTCTTGTCTTGTCTTGTCTTGTCTTGTCTTGTCTTGTCTTGTCTTGTCTTGTGATGTCATGTCATGTCGTGTGTTGTGTTGTGTTGTTTTGTCTTGTCATGCCTTGTCTTGTCTTGTCTTGTCTTGTCTTGTCTTGTCTTGTCTTGTCTTGTCTTGTCTTGTCTTGTCTTGTCTTGTCTTGTCTTGTCTTGTCTTGTCTTGTCTTGTCTTGTCTTGTCTTGTCTTGTCTTGTCTTGTCTTGTCTTGTCTTGTCTTGTCTTGTCTTGTCTTGTCTTGTCTTGTCTTGTCTTGTCTTGTCTTGTCTTGTCTTGTCTTGTCTTGTCTTGTCTTGTCTTGTCTTGTCTTGTCTTGTCTTGTCTTGTCTTGTCTTGTCTTGTCTTGTCTTGTCTTGTCTTGTCTTGTCTTGTCTTGTCTTGTCTTGTCTTGTCTTGTCTTGTCCTGCCCTGTCTTGTCTTGTCTTGTCTTGTCTTGTCTTGTCTTGTCTTGTCTTGTCTTGTCTTGTCTTGTCTTGTCTTGTCTTGTCTTGTCTTGTCTTGTCTTGTCTTGTCTTGTCTTGTCTTGTCTTGTCTTGTCTTGTCTTGTCTTGTCTTGTCTTGTCTTGTCTTGTCTTGTCTTGTCTTGTCTTGTCTTGTCTTGTGTTGTTTTGTCGTGTCTTGTCTTGTCTTGTCTTGTCTTGTCTTGTCTTGTCTTGTCTTGTCCTGTCTTGTCTTGTCTTGTCTTGTCTTGTCATGTCTTGTCTTGTTTTGTCTTGCCTTGTCTTGTCTTGTCGTGTCCTGTCCTGACGTGTGTTGTGTTGTTTTGTCTTGTCTTGTTTTGTCTTGTTTTGTCTTGTTTTGTCTTGTTTTGTCTTGTCTTGTCTTGTCTTGTTTTATGTTGTCATGTAATGTCATGTCGTGTGTTGTGTTGTTTTGTCTTATCTTGTCTTGTCTTGTCTTGTCTTGTGATGTCATGTCATGTCGTGTGCTGTGTTGTTTTGTCTTGTCATGTCTTGTCTTGTTTTGTCTTGTCTTGTCTTGTTTTATGTTGTCATGTAATGTCATGTCATGTCTTGTCTTCTCTTGTCTTGTCTTGTCTTGTCTTGTCTTGTCTTGTCTTGTCTTGTCTTGTCTTGTCTTGTCTTGTCTTGTCTTGTCTTGTCTTGTCTTGTCTTGTCTTGTCTTGTCTTGTCTTGTCTTGCCTTGTCTTGTCTTGCCTTGCCTTGTCATGTCGTGTGTTGTGTTGTTTTGTCTTGTCTTGACTTGTCTTGTCTTGTCTGGTCTTGTCTTGTCTTGTCTTGTCTTGTCCTGTCTTGTCTTGTCTTCTCGTGTCCTGTCCTGACGTTTGTTGTGTTGTTTTGTCTTGTCTTGTCTTGTTTTGTCTTGTTTTGTCTTGTTTTGTCTTGTCTTGTCTTGTCTTGTCTTGTTTTATGTTGTCATGTAATGTCATGTCGTGTGTTGTGTTGTTTTGTCTTATCTTGTCTTGTCTTGTCTTGTCTTGTGATGTCATGTCATGTCGTGTGCTGTGTTGTTTTGTCTTGTCATGTCTTGTCTTGTTTTGTCTTGTCTTGTCTTGTTTTATGTTGTCATGTAATGTCATGTCATGTGTTGTGTTGTTTTGTCTTGTCTTGTCTTCTCTTGTCTTGTCTTGTCTTGTCATGTCGTGTGTTGTGTTGTTTTGTCTTGTCATGTCTTATACTGTCTTGTCTTGTCTCGTCTTGTCTTGTCTTGTCTTGTCTTGTCTTGTCTTGTCTTGTCTTGTCTTGTCTTGTCTTGTCTTGTCTTGTCTTGTCTTGTCTTGTCTTGTCTTGTCTTGTCTTGTCTTGTCTTGTCTTGTCTTGTCTTGTCTTGTCTTGTCTTGTCTTGTCTTGTCTTGTCTTGTGTTGTCTTGTCTTGACTTGTCTTGTCTTGTCTGGTCTTGTCTTGTCTTGTCTTGTCTTGTCCTGTCTTGTCTTGTCTTGTCTTGTCTTGTCATGTCTTGTCTTGTTTTGTCTTGCCCTGTCTTGTCTTGTCGTGTCCTGTCCTGACGTGTGTTGTGTTGTTTTGTCTTGTCTTGTTTTGTCTTGTTTTGTCTTGTCTTGTCTTGTCTTGTTTTATGTTGTCATGTAATGTCATGGCGTGTGTTGTGTTGTTTTGTCTTATCTTGTCTTGTCTTGTCTTGTCTTGTGATGTCATGTCATGTCGTGTGCTGTGTTGTTTTGTCTTGTCATGTCTTGTCTTGTTTTGTCTTGTCTTGTCTTGTTTTATGTTGTCATGTAATGTCATGTCATGTGTTGTGTTGTTTTGTCTTGTCTTCTCTTCTCTTGTCTTGTCTTGTCTTATCTTGTCTTGTCTTGTCTTGTCTTGTCTTGTCTTGTCTTGTCTTGTCTTGTCTTGTCTTGCCTTGTCTTGTCTTGCCTTGCCTTGTCATGTCGTGTGTTGTGTTGTTTTGTCTTGTCTTGACTTGTCTTGTCTTGTCTGGTCTTGTCTTGTCTTGTCTTGTCCTGTCTTGTCTTGTCTTCTCGTGTCCTGTCCTGACGTTTGTTGTGTTGTTTTGTCTTGTCTTGTCTTGTTATGTCTTGTTTTGTCTTGTCTTGTCTTGTCTTGTCTTGTTTTATGTTGTCATGTAATGTCATGTCGTGTGTTGTGTTGTTTTGTCTTATCTTGTCTTGTCTTGTCTTGTCTTGTGATGTCATGTCATGTCGTGTGCTGTGTTGTTTTGTCTTGTCATGTCTTGTCTTGTTTTGTCTTGTCTTGTCTTGTTTTATGTTGTCATGTAATGTCATGTCATGTGTTGTGTTGTTTTGTCTTGTCTTGTCTTCTCTTGTCTTGTCATGTCGTGTGTTGTGTTGTTTTGTCTTGTCATGTCTTATATTGTCTTGTCTTGTCTCGTCTTGTCTTGTCTTGTCTTGTCTTGTCTTGTCTTGTCTTGTCTTGTCTTGTCTTGTTTTTCTTGTTTTGTCTTGTCTTGTCTTGTCTTGTTTTGTCATGTAATGTCATGTCGTGTGTTGTGTTGTTTTGTCTTGTCTTGTGTTGTTTTGTCGTGTCTTGTCTTGTCTTGTCTTGTCTTGTCTTGTGTTGTCTTGTGTTGTCTTGTGTTGTCTTGTCTTGTCCTGTCTTGTCTTGTCTTGTCTTGTCATGTCTTGTCTTGTCTTGTCTTGCCTTGTCTTGCCTTGTCTTGTCTTGTCTTGTCTTGTCTTGTCCTGTCCTGACGTGTGTTGTGTTGTTTTGTCTTGTCTTGCTTTGTCTTGTCATGTCTTATCTTGTCTTGTCTTGTCATGTCGTGTGTTGTCTTGTCTTGTCTTGTCTTGTCTTGTCTTGTCTTGTCTTGTCTTGTCTTGTCTTGTCTTGTCTTGTCTTGTCTTGTCTTGTCTTGTCTTGTCTTGTCTTGTCTTGTCTTGTCTTGTCTTGTCTTGCCTTGTCTTGTCTTGTCTTGTCATGTCTTGTCTTGTCTTGTCTTGTCTTGTCTTGTCTTGTCTTGTCTTGTCTTGCCTTGTCTTGTCTTGCCTTGTCTTGTCATGTCGTGTGTTGTGTTGTTTTGTCTTGTCTTGACTTGTCTTGTCTTGTCTGGTCTTGTCTTGTCTTGTCTTGTCTTGTCTTGTCTTGTCCTGTCTTGTCTTGTCTTCTCGTGTCCTGTCCTGACGTTTGTTGTGTTGTTTTGTCTTGTCTTGTTTTGTCTTGTTTTGTCTTGTATTGTCTTGTCTTGTCTTGTCTTGTCTTGTTTTATGTTGTCATGTAATGTCAAGTCGTGTGTTGTGTTGTTTTGTCTTATCTTGTCTTGTCTTGTCTTGTCTTGTGATGTCATGTCATGTCGTGTGCTGTGTTGTTTTGTCTTGTCATGTCTTGTCTTGTTTTGTCTTGTCTTGTCTTGTTTTATGTTGTCATGTAATGAGATGTCATGTGTTGTGTTGTTTTGTCTTGTCTTGTCTTCTCTTGTCTTGTCTTGTCTTGTCATGTCGTGTGTTGTGTTGTTTTGTCTTGTCTTGTCTTGTCTTGTCTTGTCTTGTCTTGTTTTTCTTGTTTTGTCTTGTCTTGTCTTGTTTTGTCATGTAATGTCATGTCGTGTGTTGTGTTGTTTTGTCTTGTCTTGTGTTGTTTTGTCGTGTCTTGTCTTGTCTTGTCTTGTCTTGTGTTGTCTTGTGTTGTCTTGTCTTGTCCTGTCTTGTCTTGTCTTGTCATGTCTTGTCTTGTCTTGTCTTGCCTTGTCTTGTCTTGTCTTGTCTTGTCCTGTCCTGACGTGTGTTGTGTTGTTTTGTCTTGTCTTGCTTTGTCTTGTCATGTCTTATCTTGTCTTGTCTTGTCTTGTCTTGTGATGTCATGTCATGTCGTGTGTTGTGTTGTTTTGTCTTGTCTTGTCTTGTCTTGTCTTGTCTTGTCTTGTGATGTCATGTCATGTCGTATGTTGTGTTGTCTTGTCTTGCCTTGTCTTGTCTTGTCTTGTCTTGTCCTGTCCTGACGTGTGTTGTGTTGTTTTGTCTTGTCTTGCTTTGTCTTGTCATGTCTTATCTTGTCTTGTCTTGTCTTGTCATGTCATGTCATGTCATGTCGTGTGTTGTGTTGTTTTGTCTTGTCTTGTCTTGTCTTGCCTTGTCTTGTCATGTCTTGTCTTGTCTTGTCTTGTCTTGTATTGTCTTGTCTTGTTTTGTCTTGTCTTGTCTTGTCTTGTCTTGTCTTGTCTTGTCTTGTCTTGTCTTGTCTTGTCTTGTCTTGTCTTGTCATGTCATGTCATGTCATGTCGTGTGTTGTGTTGTTTTGTCTTGTCTTGTCTTGTCTTGCCTTGTCTTGTCTTGTCTTGTCTTGTCTTGTCTTGTCTTGTCTTGTCTTGTCTTGCCTTGTCTTGTCTTGTCTTGTCTTGTCATGTCTTGTCTTGTCTTGTCTTGTCTTGTCTTGTCTTGTCTTGTCTTGTCTTGTCTTGTCATGTCTTATCTTGTCTTGTCTTGTCTTGTGATGTCATGTCATGTCGTGTGTTGTCTTGTCTTGTCTTGTCTTGTCTTGTCTTGTCTTGTCTTGTCTTGTCTTGTCTTGTCTTGTCTTGTCTTGTCTTGCCTTGTCTTGTCTTGTCTTGTCTTGTCATGTCTTGTCTTGTCTTGTCTTGTCTTGTCTTGTCTTGTCTTGTCTTGTCTTGTCTTGTCTTGTCTTGTCTTGTCTTGTCTTGTCTTGCCTTGTCTTGTCTTGCCTTGTCTTGTCATGTCGTGTGTTGTGTTGTTTTGTCTTGTCTTGTCTTGTCTTGTCATGTCTTGTCTTGTCTTGTCTTGTCTTGTCTTGTCTTGTCTTGTCTTGTATTGTCTTGTCTTGTCTTGTCTTGCCTTGTCTTGCCTTGTCTTGTATTGTCTTGTCTTGTCTTGTCCTGTCCTGACGTGTGTTGTCTTGTCTTGTCTTGTCTTGTCTTGTCTTGTCTTATCTGGTCTTGTCTTGTCTTGTCTTGTCTTGTCTTGTCTTGTCTTGTCTTGTCTTGTCTTGTCTTGTCTTGTCTTGTCTTGTCTTGTCATGTCGTGTGTTGTGTTGTTTTGTCTTGTCTTGTGTTGTTTTGTCGTGTCATGTCTTGTCTTGTCTTGTCTTGTCTTGTCCTGTCCTGTCGTGTGTTGTGTTGTTTTGTCATGTCATGTCATGTCGTGTGTTGTGTTGTTTTGTCTTTTCTTGTTTTGTCTTGTCATGTCTTGTCTTGTCTTGTCTTGTCTTGTCTTGTCTTGTCATGTCTTGTCTTGTCTTGTCTTGTCTTGTCTTGTCTTGTCTTGTATTGTCTTGTCTTGTCTTGTCTTGCCTTGTCTTGCCTTGTCTTGTATTGTCTTGTCTTGTCTTGTCCTGTCCTGACGTGTGTTGTGTTGTTTTGTCTTGTCTTGCTTTGTCTTGTCATGTCTTATCTTGTCTTGTCTTGTCTTGTGATGTCATGTCATGTCGTGTGTTGCCTTGTCTTGTCTTGTCTTGTCTTGTCTTGTCTTGTCTTGTCTTGTCTTGTCTTGTCTTGTCTTGCCTTGTCTTGTCTTGTCTTGTCTTGTCATGTCTTGTCTTGTCTTGTCTTGTCTTGTCTTGTCTTGTCTTGTCTTGTCTTGTCTTGTCTTGTCTTGCCTTGTCTTGTCTTGCCTTGTCTTGTCATGTCGTGTGTTGTGTTGTTTTGTCTTGTCTTGACTTGTCTTGTCTTGTCTGGTCTTGTCTTGTCTTGTCTTGTCTTGTCTTGTCTTGTCTTGTCTTGTCCTGTCTTGTCTTGTCTTCTCGTGTCCTGTCCTGACGTTTGTTGTGTTGTTTTGTCTTGTCTTGTTTTGTCTTGTTTTGTCTTGTATTGTCTTGTCTTGTCTTGTCTTGTCTTGTTTTATGTTGTCATGTAATGTCAAGTCGTGTGTTGTGTTGTTTTGTCTTATCTTGTCTTGTCTTGTCTTGTCTTGTGATGTCATGTCATGTCGTGTGCTGTGTTGTTTTGTCTTGTTTTGTCTTGTATTGTCTTGTCTTGTTTTATGTTGTCATGTAATGTCAAGTCGTGTGTTGTGTTGTTTTGTCTTGTCTTGACTTGTCTTGTCTTGTCTGGTCTTGTCTTGTCTTGTCTTGTCTTGTCTTGTCCTGTCTTGTCTTGTCTTCTCGTGTCCTGTCCTGACGTTTGTTGTGTTGTTTTGTCTTGTCTTGTTTTGTCTTGTTTTGTCTTGAATTGTCTTGTCTTGTCTTGTCTTGTCTTGTTTTATGTTGTCATGTAATGTCAAGTCGTGTGTTGTTTTGTCTTGTCTTGTTTTGTCTTGTCTTGTCTTGTTTTATGTTGTCATGTAATGTCATGTCATGTGTTGTGTTGTTTTGTCTTGTCTTGTCTTCTCTTGTCTTGTCTTGTCTTGTCTTGTCATGTCTTGTCTTGTCTTGTCTTGTCTTGTCTTGTCTTGTATTGTCTTGTCTTGTCTTGTCTTGCCTTGTCTTGCCTTGTCTTGTATTGTCTTGTCTTGTCTTGTCCTGTCCTGACGTGTGTTGTGTTGTTTTGTCTTGTCTTGCTTTGTCTTGTCATGTCTTATCTTGTCTTGTCTTGTCTTGTCTTGTGATGTCATGTCATGTCGTGTGTTGTCTTGTCTTGTCTTGTCTTGTCTTGTCTTGTCTTGTCTTGTCTTGTCTTGTCTTGTCTTGTCTTGTCTTGTCTTGTCTTGTCTTGTCTTGTCTTGTCTTGTCTTGTCTTGTCTTGTCTTGTCTTGCCTTGTCTTGTCTTGTCTTGTCTTGTCTTGTCTTGTCATGTCGTGTGTTGTGTTGTTTTGTCTTGTCTTGACTTGTCTTGTCTTGTCTGGTCTTGTCTTGTCTTGTCTTGTCTTGTCTTGTCTTGTCCTGTCTTGTCTTGTCTTCTCGTGTCCTGTCCTGACGTTTGTTGTGTTGTTTTGTCTTGTCTTGTTTTGTCTTGTTTTGTCTTGTATTGTCTTGTCTTGTCTTGTCTTGTCTTGTTTTATGTTGTCATGTAATGTCAAGTCGTGTGTTGTGTTGTTTTGTCTTATCTTGTCTTGTCTTGTCTTGTCTTGTGATGTCATGTCATGTCGTGTGCTGTGTTGTTTTGTCTTGTTTTGTCTTGTATTGTCTTGTCTTGTCTTGTCTTGTCTTGTTTTATGTTGTCATGTAATGTCAAGTCGTGTGTTGTTTTGTCTTGTCTTGTTTTGTCTTGTCTTGTCTTGTTTTATGTTGTCATGTAATGTCATGTCATGTGTTGTGTTGTTTTGTCTTGTCTTGTCTTCTCTTGTCTTGTCTTGTCTTGTCTTGTCATGTCTTGTCTTGTCTTGTCTTGTCTTGTCTTGTCTTGTCTTGTATTGTCTTGTCTTGTCTTGTCTTGCCTTGTCTTGCCTTGTCTTGTATTGTCTTGTCTTGTCTTGTCCTGTCCTGACGTGTGTTGTGTTGTTTTGTCTTGTCTTGCTTTGTCTTGTCATGTCTTATCTTGTCTTGTCTTGTCTTGTCTTGTGATGTCATGTCATGTCGTGTGTTGTCTTGTCTTGTCTTGTCTTGTCTTGTCTTGTCTTGTCTTGTCTTGTCTTGTCTTGTCTTGTCTTGTCTTGTCTTGTCTTGTCTTGTCTTGTCTTGTCTTGTCTTGTCTTGTCTTGTCTTGTCTTGTCTTGTCTTGTCTTGTCTTGCCTTGTCTTGTCTTGTCTTGTCTTGTCATATCTTGTCTTGTCTTGTCTTGTCTTGTCTTGTCTTGTCTTGTCTTGTCTTGTCTTGTCTTGTCTTGTCTTGTCTTGTCTTGTCTTGTCTTGTCTTGTCTTGCCTTGTCTTGTCTTGCCTTGTCTTGTCATGTCGTGTGTTGTGTTGTTTTGTCTTGTCTTGACTTGTCTTGTCTTGTCTGGTCTTGTCTTGTCTTGTCTTGTCTTGTCTTGTCCTGTCTTGTCTTGTCTTCTCGTGTCCTGTCCTGACGTTTGTTGTGTTGTTTTGTCTTGTCTTGTTTTGTCTTGTTTTGTCTTGTATTGTCTTGTCTTGTCTTGTCTTGTCTTGTTTTATGTTGTCATGTAATGTCAAGTCGTGTGTTGTGTTGTTTTGTCTTATCTTGTCTTGTCTTGTCTTGTCTTGTGATGTCATGTCATGTCGTGTGCTGTGTTGTTTTGTCTTGTTTTGTCTTGTATTGTCTTGTCTTGTCTTGTCTTGTCTTGTTTTATGTTGTCATGTAATGTCAAGTCGTGTGTTGTGTTGTTTTGTCTTGTCTTGACTTGTCTTGTCTTGTCTGGTCTTGTCTTGTCTTGTCTTGTCTTGTCTTGTCTTGTCTTGTCCTGTCTTGTCTTGTCTTCTCGTGTCCTGTCCTGACGTTTGTTGTGTTGTTTTGTCTTGTCTTGTTTTGTCTTGTTTTGTCTTGTTTTGTCTTGTATTGTCTTGTCTTGTCTTGTCTTGTCTTGTTTTATGTTGTCATGTAATGTCAAGTCGTGTGTTGTTTTGTCTTGTCTTGTTTTGTCTTGTCTTGTCTTGTTTTATGTTGTCATGTAATGTCATGTCATGTGTTGTGTTGTGTTGTTTTGTCTTGTCTTATATTGTCTTGTCTTGTCTTGTCTTGTCTTGTCTTGTCTTGTCTTGTTTTTCTTGTTTTGTCTTGTCTTGTCTTGTTTTGTCATGTAATGTCATGTCGTGTGTTGTGTTGTTTTGTCTTGTCTTGTGTTGTTTTGTCGTGTCTTGTCTTGTCTTGTCTTGTCTTGTCTTGTCTTGTCTTGTCTTGTGTTGTCTTGTGTTGTCTTGTCTTGTCCTGTCTTGTCTTGTCTTGTCATGTCTTGTCTTGTCTTGTCTTGCCTTGTCTTGTCTTGTCTTGTCCTGTCCTGACGTGTGTTGTGTTGTTTTGTCTTGTCTTGCTTTGTCTTGTCATGTCTTATCTTGTCTTGTCTTGTCTTGTCTTGTGATGTCATGTCATGTCGTGTGTTGTGTTGTTTTGTCTTGTCTTGTCTTGTCTTGTCTTGTCTTGTGATGTCATGTCATGTCGTGTGTTGTGTTGTCTTGTCTTGCCTTGTCTTGCCTTGTCTTGTCTTGTCCTGTCCTGACGTGTGTTGTGTTGTTTTGTCTTGTCTTGTAATGTCTTATCTTGTCTTGTCTTGTCTTGTCTTGTCTTGTCTTGTCTTGTCTTGTCTTGTCTTGTCTTGTCTTGTCTTGTCTTGTCTTGTCTTGTCTTGTCTTGTCTTGTCTTGTCTTGTCTTGTCTTGTCTTGCCCTGTCTTGTCCTGTCTTGTCCTGTCCTGACGTGTGTTGTGTTGTTTTGTCTTGTCTTGTTTTGTCTTGTTTTGTCTTGCTTTGTCTTGTCATGTCTTGTCTTGTCTTGTCCTGTCCTGTCGTGTGTTGTGTTGTTTTGTCTTGTCTTGTGTTGTTTTGTCTTGTCTTGTCTTGTCTTGTCTTGTCTTGTCTTGTCTTGTCCTGTCCTGTCGTGTGTTGTGTTGTTTTGTCTTGTCTTGTCATGTCGTGTGTTGTCTTGTCTTGTTTTGTCTTGTCATGTCTTATATTGTCTTGTCTTGTCTTGTCATGTCATGTCATGTCATGTCGTGTGTTGTGTTGTTTTGTCTTGTCTTGTTTTGTCTTGTCATGTCTTGTCTTGTCTTGTCTTGCCTTGTCTTGTCATGTCTTGTCTTGTCTTGTCTTGTCTTGTATTGTCTTGTCTTGTTTTGTCTTGTCTTGTCTTGTCTTGTCATGTCATGTCATGTCATGTCGTGTGTTGTGTTGTGTTGTTTTGTCTTGTCTTATTTTGTCTTGTCATGTCTTATCTTGTCTTGTCTTGTCTTGTCTTGTCTTGTCTTGTCTTGTCTTGTCTTGTCTTGTCTTATCTGGTCTTGTCTTGTCTTGTCTTGTCTTGTCTTGTCTTGTCTTGTCTTGTCTTGTCTTGTCTTGTCTTGTCTTGTTTTTCTTGTTTTGTCTTGTCTTGTCTTGTCTTGTTTTGTCATGTAATGTCATGTCGTGTGTTGTGTTGTTTTGTCTTGTCTTGTGTTGTTTTGTCGTGTCTTGTCTTGTCTTGTCTTGTCTTGTCTTGTCTTGTGTTGTCTTGTGTTGTCTTGTGTTGTCTTGTCTTGTCCTGTCTTGTCTTGTCTTGTCTTGTCATGTCTTGTCTTGTCTTGTCTTGCCTTGTCTTGCCTTGTCTTGTCTTGTCTTGTTTTGTCTTGTCTTGTCTTGTTTTATGTTGTCATGTAATGTCATGTCGTGTGTTGTGTTGTTTTGTCTTATCTTGTCTTGTCTTGTCTTGTCTTGTGATGTCATGTCATGTCGTGTGCTGTGTTGTTTTGTCTTGTCATGTCTTGTCTTGTTTTGTCTTGTCTTGTCTTGTTTTATGTTGTCCTGTAATGTCATGTCATGTGTTGTGTTGTTTTGTCTTGTCTTGTCTTCTCTTGTCTTGTCATGTCGTGTGTTGTGTTGTTTTGTCTTGTCATGTCTTGTATTGTCTTGTCTTGTCTCGTCTTGTCTTGTCTTGTCTTGTCTTGTCTTGTCTTGTCTTGTCTTGTCTTGTCTTGTCTTGTCTTGTCTTGTTTTTCTTGTTTTGTCTTGTCTTGTCTTGTCTTGTTTTGTCATGTAATGTCATGTCGTGTGTTGTGTTGTTTTGTCTTGTCTTGTGTTGTTTTGTCGTGTCTTGTCTTGTCTTGTCTTGTCTTGTCTTGTCTTGTCTTGTCATGTCTTGTCTTGTCTTGTCTTGCCTTGTCTTGCCTTGTCTTGTCTTGTCTTGTCTTGTCTTGTCCTGTCCTGACGTGTGTTGTGTTGTTTTGTCTTGTCTTGCTTTGTCTTGTCATGTCTTATCTTGTCTTGTCTTGTCATGTCGTGTGTTGTCTTGTCTTGTCTTGTCTTGTCTTGTCTTGTCTTGTCTTGTCTTGTCTTGTCTTGTCTTGTCTTGTCTTGTCTTGTCTTGTCTTGTCTTGTCTTGTCTTGTCTTGTCTTGTCTTGTCTTGTCTAGTCTTGTCTTGTCTTGTCTTGCCTTGTCTTGTCTTGTCTTGTCATGTCTTGTCTTGTCTTGTCCTGTCCTGACGTGTGTTGTGTTGTTTTGTCTTGTCTTGCTTTGTCTTGTCATGTCTTATCTTGTCTTGTCTTGTCATGTCGTGTGTTGTCTTGTCTTGTCTTGTCTTGTCTTGTCTTGTCTTGTCTTGTCTTGTCTTGTCTTGTCTTGTCTTGTCTTGTCTTGTCTTGTCTTGTCTTGTCTTGTCTTGTCTTGCCTTGTCTTGTCTTGTCTTGTCATGTCTTGTCTTGTCTTGTCTTGTCTTGTCTTGTCTTGTCTTGTCTTGTCTTGTCTTGTCTTGTCTTGTCTTGTCTTGTCTTGTCTTGCCTTGTCTTGTCTTGCCTTGTCATGTCGTGTGTTGTGTTGTTTTGTCTTGTCTTGACTTGTCTTGTCTTGTCTGGTCTTGTCTTGTCTTGTCTTGTCTTGTCTTGTCTTGTCCTGTCTTGTCTTGTCTTCTCGTGTCCTGTCCTGACGTTTGTTGTGTTGTTTTGTCTTGTCTTGTTTTGTCTTGTTTTGTCTTGTATTGTCTTGTCTTGTCTTGTCTTGTCTTGTTTTATGTTGTCATGTAATGTCAAGTCGTGTGTTGTGTTGTTTTGTCTTATCTTGTCTTGTCTTGTCTTGTCTTGTGATGTCATGTCATGTCGTGTGCTGTGTTGTTTTGTCTTGTCATGTCTTGTCTTGTTTTGTCTTGTCTTGTCTTGTTTTATGTTGTCATGTAATGAGATGTCATGTGTTGTGTTGTTTTGTCTTGTCTTGTCTTCTCTTGTCTTGTCTTGTCTTGTCATGTCGTGTGTTGTGTTGTTTTGTCTTGTCTTGTCTTGTCTTGTCTTGTCTTGTCTTGTCTTGTTTTTCTTGTTTTGTCTTGTCTTGTCTTGTTTTGTCATGTAATGTCATGTCGTGTGTTGTGTTGTTTTGTCTTGTCTTGTGTTGTTTTGTCGTGTCTTGTCTTGTCTTGTCTTGTCTTGTCTTGTCTTGTGTTGTCTTGTGTTGTCTTGTCTTGTCCTGTCTTGTCTTGTCTTGTCATGTCTTGTCTTGTCTTGCCTTGTCTTGTCTTGTCTTGTCTTGTCTTGTCCTGTCCTGGCGTGTGTTGTGTTGTTTTGTCTTGTCTTGCTTTGTCTTGTCATGTCTTATCTTGTCTTGTCTTGTCTTGTCTTGTGATGTCATGTCATGTCGTGTGTTGTGTTGTTTTGTCTTGTCTTGTCTTGTCTTGTCTTGTCTTGTCTTGTCTTGTGATGTCATGTCATGTCGTGTGTTGTGTTGTCTTGTCTTGTCTTGCCTTGTCTTGTCTTGTCTTGTCTTGTCCTGTCCTGACGTGTGTTGTGTTGTTTTGTCTTGTCTTGCTTTGTCTTGTCATGTCTTATCTTGTCTTGTCTTGTCTTGTCTTGTCTTGTCTTGTCTTGTCTTGTCTTGTCTTGTCTTGTCTTGTCTTGTCTTGTCTTGTCTTGTCTTGTCTTGTCTTGTCTTGTCTTGTCTTGTCTTGTCTTGTCTTGTCTTGTCTTGTCTTGTCTTGTCTTGTCTTGTCTTGTCTTGTCTTGTCTTGTCTTGTCTTGTCTTGTCTTGTCCTGTCTTGTCCTGTCCTGACGTGTGTTGTGTTGTTTTGTCTTGTCTTGTTTTGTCTTGTTTTGTCTTGCTTTGTCTTGTCATGTCTTGTCTTGTCTTGTCCTGTCCTGTCGTGTGTTGTGTTGTTTTGTCTTGTCTTGTGTTGTTTTGTCGTGTCATGTCTTGTCTTGTCTTGTCTTGTCTTGTCTTGTCTTGTCTTGTCTTGTCTTGTCTTGTCCTGTCCTGTCGTGTGTTGTGTTGTTTTGTCTTGTCTTGTCATGTCGTGTGTTGTCTTGTCTTGTTTTGTCTTGTCATGTCTTATATTGTCTTGTCTTGTCTTGTCATGTCATGTCATGTCATGTCGTGTGTTGTGTTGTTTTGTCTTGTCTTGTCTTGTCTTGCCTTGTCTTGTCATGTCTTGTCTTGTCTTGTCTTGTCTTGTATTGTCTTGTCTTGTTTTGTCTTGTCTTGTCTTGTCTTGTCATGTCATGTCATGTCATGTCGTGTGTTGTGTTGTGTTGTGTTGTTTTGTCTTGTCTTATTTTGTCTTGTCATGTCTTATCTTGTCTTGTCTTGTCTTGTCTTGTCTTGTCTTGTCTTGTCTTGTCTTGTCTTGTCTTGTCTTGTCTTGTCTTGTCTTGTCTTATCTGGTCTTGTCTTGTCTTGTCTTGTCTTGTCTTGTCTTGTCTTGTCTTGTCTTGTCTTGTCTTGTCTTGTCATGTCGTGTGTTGTGTTGTTTTGTCTTGTCTTGTGTTGTTTTGTCGTGTCATGTCTTGTCTTGTCTTGTCTTGTCTTGTCCTGTCGTGTGTTGTGTTGTTTTGTCTTGTCTTGTCATGTCGTGTGTTGTCTTGTCTTATTTTGTCTTGTCATGTCTTATATTGTCTTGTCTTGTCTTGTCTTGTCATGTCATGTCATGTCATGTCGTGTGTTGTGTTGTTTTGTCTTTTCTTGTTTTGTCTTGTCATGTCTTGTCTTGTCTTGTCTTGTCTTGTCTTGTCTTGTCATGTCTTGTCTTGTCTTGTCTTGTCTTGTCTTGTCTTGTCTTGTCTTGTATTGTCTTGTCTTGTCTTGTCTTGTCTTGCCTTGTCTTGCCTTGTCTTGTATTGTCTTGTCTTGTCTTGTCCTGTCCTGACGTGTGTTGTGTTGTTTTGTCTTGTCTTGCTTTGTCTTGTCATGTCTTATCTTGTCTTGTCTTGTCTTGTGATGTCATGTCATGTCGTGTGTTGTCTTGTCTTGTCTTGTCTTGTCTTGTCTTGTCTTGTCTTGTCTTGTCTTGTCTTGTCTTGTCTTGTCTTGCCTTGTCTTGTCTTGTCTTGTCTTGTCATGTCTTGTCTTGTCTTGTCTTGTCTTGTCTTGTCTTGTCTTGTCTTGTCTTGTCTTGTCTTGTCTTGTCTTGTCTTGTCTTGCCTTGTCTTGTCTTGCCTTGTCTTGTCATGTCGTGTGTTGTGTTGTTTTGTCTTGTCTTGACTTGTCTTGTCTTGTCTGGTCTTGTCTTGTCTTGTCTTGTCTTGTCTTGTCTTGTCTTGTCCTGTCTTGTCTTGTCTTCTCGTGTCCTGTCCTGACGTTTGTTGTGTTGTTTTGTCTTGTCTTGTTTTGTCTTGTTTTGTCTTGTATTGTCTTGTCTTGTCTTGTCTTGTCTTGTTTTATGTTGTCATGTAATGTCAAGTCGTGTGTTGTGTTGTTTTGTCTTATCTTGTCTTGTCTTGTCTTGTCTTGTGATGTCATGTCATGTCGTGTGCTGTGTTGTTTTGTCTTGTTTTGTCTTGTATTGTCTTGTCTTGTTTTATGTTGTCATGTAATGTCAAGTCGTGTGTTGTGTTGTTTTGTCTTGTCTTGACTTGTCTTGTCTTGTCTGGTCTTGTCTTGTCTTGTCTTGTCTTGTCTTGTCCTGTCTTGTCTTGTCTTCTCGTGTCCTGTCCTGACGTTTGTTGTGTTGTTTTGTCTTGTCTTGTTTTGTCTTGTTTTGTCTTGTATTGTCTTGTCTTGTCTTGTCTTGTCTTGTTTTATGTTGTCATGTAATGTCAAGTCGTGTGTTGTTTTGTCTTGTCTTGTTTTGTCTTGTCTTGTCTTGTTTTATGTTGTCATGTAATGTCATGTCATGTGTTGTGTTGTTTTGTCTTGTCTTGTCTTCTCTTGTCTTGTCTTGTCTTGTCTTGTCATGTCTTGTCTTGTCTTGTCTTGTCTTGTCTTGTCTTGTATTGTCTTGTCTTGTCTTGTCTTGCCTTGTCTTGCCTTGTCTTGTATTGTCTTGTCTTGTCTTGTCCTGTCCTGACGTGTGTTGTGTTGTTTTGTCTTGTCTTGCTTTGTCTTGTCATGTCTTATCTTGTCTTGTCTTGTCTTGTCTTGTGATGTCATGTCATGTCGTGTGTTATCTTGTCTTGTCTTGTCTTGTCTTGTCTTGTCTTGTCTTGTCTTGTCTTGTCTTGTCTTGTCTTGTCTTGTCTTGTCTTGTCTTGTCTTGTCTTGTCTTGTCTTGTCTTGTCTTGTCTTGTCTTGTCTTGTCTTGTCTTGTCTTGTCTTGTCTTGTCTTGTCTTGTCTTGTCTTGTCTTGTCTTGTCTTGTCTTGTCTTGTCTTGTCTTGCCTTGTCTTGTCTTGTCTTGTCTTGTCATGTCTTGTCTTGTCTTGTCTTGTCTTGTCTTGTCTTGTCTTGTCTTGTCTTGTCTTGTCTTGTCTTGTCTTGTCTTGTCTTGTCTTGTCTTGTCTTGCCTTGTCTTGTCTTGCCTTGTCTTGTCATGTCGTGTGTTGTGTTGTTTTGTCTTGTCTTGACTTGTCTGGTCTTGTCTTGTCTTGTCTTGTCTTGTCTTGTCCTGTCTTGTCTTGTCTTCTCGTGTCCTGTCCTGACGTTTGTTGTGTTGTTTTGTCTTGTCTTGTTTTGTCTTGTTTTGTCTTGTATTGTCTTGTCTTGTCTTGTCTTGTCTTGTTTTATGTTGTCATGTAATGTCAAGTCGTGTGTTGTGTTGTTTTGTCTTATCTTGTCTTGTCTTGTCTTGTCTTGTGATGTCATGTCATGTCGTGTGCTGTGTTGTTTTGTCTTGTTTTGTCTTGTATTGTCTTGTCTTGTCTTGTCTTGTCTTGTTTTATGTTGTCATGTAATGTCAAGTCGTGTGTTGTTTTGTCTTGTCTTGTTTTGTCTTGTCTTGTCTTGTTTTATGTTGTCATGTAATGTCATGTCATGTGTTGTGTTGTTTTGTCTTGTCTTGTCTTCTCTTGTCTTGTCTTGTCTTGTCTTGTCATGTCTTGTCTTGTCTTGTCTTGTCTTGTCTTGTCTTGTCTTGTATTGTCTTGTCTTGTCTTGTCTTGCCTTGTCTTGCCTTGTCTTGTATTGTCTTGTCTTGTCTTGTCCTGTCCTGACGTGTGTTGTGTTGTTTTGTCTTGTCTTGCTTTGTCTTGTCATGTCTTATCTTGTCTTGTCTTGTCTTGTCTTGTGATGTCATGTCATGTCGTGTGTTGTCTTGTCTTGTCTTGTCTTGTCTTGTCTTGTCTTGTCTTGTCTTGTCTTGTCTTGTCTTGTCTTGTCTTGTCTTGTCTTGTCTTGTCTTGTCTTGTCTTGTCTTGCCTTGTCTTGTCTTGTCTTGTCTTGTCATATCTTGTCTTGTCTTGTCTTGTCTTGTCTTGTCTTGTCTTGTCTTGTCTTGTCTTGTC
Organism: Zeugodacus cucurbitae; assembly: GCF_028554725.1. Lineage (NCBI taxonomy): Eukaryota > Metazoa > Arthropoda > Insecta > Diptera > Tephritidae > Zeugodacus > Zeugodacus cucurbitae. The sequence goes on along the minus strand of NC_071672.1, from coordinate 20,297,423 downwards.
TTGTCTTGTCTTGTCTTGTCTTGTCTTGTCTTGTCTTGCCTTGTCTTGTCTTGCCTTGTCTTGTCATGTCGTGTGTTGTGTTGTTTTGTCTTGTCTTGACTTGTCTTGTCTTGTCTGGTCTTGTCTTGTCTTGTCTTGTCTTGTCTTGTCCTGTCTTGTCTTGTCTTCTCGTGTCCTGTCCTGACGTTTGTTGTGTTGTTTTGTCTTGTCTTGTTTTGTCTTGTTTTGTCTTGTATTGTCTTGTCTTGTCTTGTCTTGTCTTGTTTTATGTTGTCATGTAATGTCAAGTCGTGTGTTGTGTTGTTTTGTCTTATCTTGTCTTGTCTTGTCTTGTCTTGTGATGTCATGTCATGTCGTGTGCTGTGTTGTTTTGTCTTGTTTTGTCTTGTATTGTCTTGTCTTGTCTTGTCTTGTCTTGTTTTATGTTGTCATGTAATGTCAAGTCGTGTGTTGTGTTGTTTTGTCTTGTCTTGACTTGTCTTGTCTTGTCTGGTCTTGTCTTGTCTTGTCTTGTCTTGTCTTGTCTTGTCTTGTCCTGTCTTGTCTTGTCTTCTCGTGTCCTGTCCTGACGTTTGTTGTGTTGTTTTGTCTTGTCTTGTTTTGTCTTGTTTTGTCTTGTTTTGTCTTGTATTGTCTTGTCTTGTCTTGTCTTGTCTTGTTTTATGTTGTCATGTAATGTCAAGTCGTGTGTTGTTTTGTCTTGTCTTGTTTTGTCTTGTCTTGTCTTGTTTTATGATGTCATGTAATGTCATGTCATGTGTTGTGTTGTGTTGTTTTGTCTTGTCATGTCTTATATTGTCTTGTCTTGTCTTGTCTTGTCTTGTCTTGTCTTGTCTTGTTTTTCTTGTTTTGTCTTGTCTTGTCTTGTTTTGTCATGTAATGTCATGTCGTGTGTTGTGTTGTTTTGTCTTGTCTTGTGTTGTTTTGTCGTGTCTTGTCTTGTCTTGTCTTGTCTTGTCTTGTCTTGTCTTGTCTTGTCTTGTCTTGTGTTGTCTTGTGTTTTCTTGTCTTGTCCTGTCTTGTCTTGTCTTGTCATGTCTTGTCTTGTCTTGTCTTGCCTTGTCTTGTCTTGTCTTGTCCTGTCCTGACGTGTGTTGTGTTGTTTTGTCTTGTCTTGCTTTGTCTTGTCATGTCTTATCTTGTCTTGTCTTGTCTTGTCTTGTGATGTCATGTCATGTCGTGTGTTGTGTTGTTTTGTCTTGTCTTTTCTTGTCTTGTCTTGTCTTGTGATGTCATGTCATGTCGTGTGTTGTGTTGTCTTGTCTTGCCTTGTCTTGCCTTGTCTTGTCTTGTCCTGTCCTGACGTGTGTTGTGTTGTTTTGTCTTGTCTTGTAATGTCTTATCTTGTCTTGTCTTGTCTTGTCTTGTCTTGTCTTGTCTTGTCTTGTCTTGTCTTGTCTTGTCTTGTCTTGTCTTGTCTTGTCTTGTCTTGTCTTGTCTTGTCTTGTCTTGTCTTGTCTTGTCTTGCCCTGTCTTGTCCTGTCTTGTCCTGTCCTGACGTGTGTTGTGTTGTTTTGTCTTGTCTTGTTTTGTCTTGTTTTGTCTTGCTTTGTCTTGTCATGTCTTGTCTTGTCTTGTCCTGTCCTGTCGTGTGTTGTGTTGTTTTGTCTTGTCTTGTGTTGTTTTGTCTTGTCTTGTCTTGTCTTGTCTTGTCTTGTCTTGTCTTGTCTTGTCTTGTCTTGTCCTGTCCTGTCGTGTGTTGTGTTGTTTTGTCTTGTCTTGTCATGTCGTGTGTTGTCTTGTCTTGTTTTGTCTTGTCATGTCTTATATTGTCTTGTCTTGTCTTGTCATGTCATGTCATGTCATGTCGTGCGTTGTGTTGTTTTGTCTTGTCTTGTTTTGTCTTGTCATGTCTTGTCTTGTCTTGTCTTGCCTTGTCTTGTCATGTCTTGTCTTGTCTTGTCTTGTCTTGTATTGTCTTGTCTTGTTTTGTCTTGTCTTGTCTTGTCTTGTCATGTCATGTCATGTCATGTCGTGTGTTGTGTTGTGTTGTTTTGTCTTGTCTTATTTTGTCTTGTCATGTCTTATCTTGTCTTGTCTTGTCTTGTCTTGTCTTGTCTTGTCTTGTCTTGTCTTGTCTTGTCTTATCTGGTCTTGTCTTGTCTTGTCTTGTCTTGTCTTGTCTTGTCTTGTCTTGTCTTGTCTTGTCTTGTCTTGTCATGTCGTGTGTTGTGTTGTTTTGTCTTGTCTTGTGTTGTTTTGTCGTGTCATGTCTTGTCTTGTCTTGTCTTGTCTTGTCTTGTCTTGTCTTGTCTTGTCCTGTCCTGTCGTGTGTTGTGTTGTTTTGTCTTGTCTTGTCATGTCGTGTATTGTCTTGTCTTGTTTTGTCTTGTCATGTCTTATATTGTCTTGTCTTGTCTTGTCTTGTCATGTCATGTCATGTCATGTCGTGTGTTGTGTTGTTTTGTCTTTTCTTGTTTTGTCTTGTCATGTCTTGTCTTGTCTTGTCTTGTCTTGTCATGTCTTGTCTTGTCTTGTCTTGTCTTGTCTTGTCTTGTATTGTCTTGTCTTGTTTTGTCTTGTCTTGTCTTGTCATGTCATGTCATGTCATGTCGTGTGTTGTGTTGTGTTGTTTTGTCTTGTCTTATTTTGTCTTGTCATGTCTTATCTTGTCTTGTCTTGTCTTGTCTTGTCTTGTCTTGTCTTGTCTTATCTGGTCTTGTCTTGTCTTGTCTTGTCTTGTCTTGTCTTGTCTTGTCTTGTCTTGTCTTGTCTTGTCTTGTCTTGTCTTGTCTTGTTTTGTCTTGTCATGTCTTGTCTTGTCTTGTCTTGTCCTGTCTTGTCTTGTCTTGTCTTGTCTTGTCTTGTCTTCTCTTGTCTTGTCTTGTCTTGTCTTGTCTTGTCATGTCTTGTCTTGTCTTGTCTTGTCTTGTCTTGTCATGTCTTGTCTTGTCTTGTCTTGTCTTGTCTTGTCTTGTCTTGTCTTGTCTTGTCTTGTCTTGTCTTGTCTTGTCTTGTCTTGTCTTGTCTTGTCTTGTCTTGTCTTGTCTTGTCTTGTCTTGTCTTGTCTTGTCTTGTCTTGTCTTGTCTTGTCTTGTCTTGTCTTGTCTTCTCTTGTCTTGTCTTGTCTTGTCTTGTCTTGTGATGTCATGTCATGTGTTGTGTTGTTTTGTCTTGTCATGTCTTGTCTTGTCTTGTCTTGTCTTGTCTTGTCTTGTCTTGTCTTGTCTTGTCTTGTCTTGTCTTGTCTTGTATTGTCTTGTCTTGTTTTGTCTTGTCTTGTCTTGTCTTGTCATGTCATGTCATGTCATGTCGTGTGTTGTGTTGTGTTGTTTTGTCTTGTCTTATTTTGTCTTGTCATGTCTTATCTTGTCTTGTCTTGTCTTGTCTTGTCTTGTCTTGTCTTGTCTTGTCTTGTCTTGTCTTGTCTTATCTGGTCTTGTCTTGTCTTGTCTTGTCTTGTCTTGTCTTGTCTTGTCTTGTCTTGTCTTGTCTTGTCTTGTCATGTCGTGTGTTGTGTTGTTTTGTCTTGTCTTGTCTTGTATTGTCTTGTCTTGTTTTGTCTTGTCTTGTCTTGTCTTGTCATGTCATGTCATGTCATGTCGTGTGTTGTGTTGTGTTGTTTTGTCTTGTCTTATTTTGTCTTGTCATGTCTTATCTTGTCTTGTCTTGTCTTGTCTTGTCTTGTCTTGTCTTGTCTTGTCTTGTCTTGTCTTATCTGGTCTTGTCTTGTCTTGTCTTGTCTTGTCTTGTCTTGTCTTGTCTTGTCTTGTCTTGTCTTGTCTTGTCTTGTCTTGTCTTGTCTTGTCTTGTCTTGTATTGTCTTGTCTTGTTTTGTCTTGTCTTGTCTTGTCTTGTCATGTCATGTCATGTCATGTCGTGTGTTGTGTTGTGTTGTTTTGTCTTGTCTTGCTTTGTCTTGTCATGTCTTATCTTGTCTTGTCTTGTCTTGTCTTGTGATGTCATGTCATGTCGTGTGTTGTGTTGTTTTGTCTTGTCTTTTCTTGTCTTGTCTTGTCTTGTGATGTCATGTCATGTCGTGTGTTGTGTTGTCTTGTCTTGCCTTGTCTTGCCTTGTCTTGTCTTGTCCTGTCCTGACGTGTGTTGTGTTGTTTTGTCTTGTCTTGTAATGTCTTATCTTGTCTTGTCTTGTCTTGTCTTGTCTTGTCTTGTCTTGTCTTGTCTTGTCTTGTCTTGTCTTGTCTTGTCTTGTCTTGTCTTGTCTTGTCTTGTCTTGTCTTGTCTTGTCTTGCCCTGTCTTGTCCTGTCTTGTCCTGTCCTGACGTGTGTTGTGTTGTTTTGTCTTGTCTTGTTTTGTCTTGTTTTGTCTTGCTTTGTCTTGTCATGTCTTGTCTTGTCTTGTCCTGTCCTGTCGTGTGTTGTGTTGTTTTGTCTTGTCTTGTGTTGTTTTGTCTTGTCTTGTCTTGTCTTGTCTTGTCTTGTCTTGTCTTGTCTTGTCTTGTCTTGTCCTGTCCTGTCGTGTGTTGTGTTGTTTTGTCTTGTCTTGTCATGTCGTGTGTTGTCTTGTCTTGTTTTGTCTTGTCATGTCTTATATTGTCTTGTCTTGTCTTGTCATGTCATGTCATGTCATGTCGTGCGTTGTGTTGTTTTGTCTTGTCTTGTTTTGTCTTGTCATGTCTTGTCTTGTCTTGTCTTGCCTTGTCTTGTCATGTCTTGTCTTGTCTTGTCTTGTCTTGTATTGTCTTGTCTTGTTTTGTCTTGTCTTGTCTTGTCTTGTCATGTCATGTCATGTCATGTCGTGTGTTGTGTTGTGTTGTTTTGTCTTGTCTTATTTTGTCTTGTCATGTCTTATCTTGTCTTGTCTTGTCTTGTCTTGTCTTGTCTTGTCTTGTCTTGTCTTGTCTTGTCTTATCTGGTCTTGTCTTGTCTTGTCTTGTCTTGTCTTGTCTTGTCTTGTCTTGTCTTGTCTTGTCTTGTCTTGTCATGTCGTGTGTTGTGTTGTTTTGTCTTGTCTTGTGTTGTTTTGTCGTGTCATGTCTTGTCTTGTCTTGTCTTGTCTTGTCTTGTCTTGTCTTGTCTTGTCCTGTCCTGTCGTGTGTTGTGTTGTTTTGTCTTGTCTTGTCATGTCGTGTATTGTCTTGTCTTGTTTTGTCTTGTCATGTCTTATATTGTCTTGTCTTGTCTTGTCTTGTCATGTCATGTCATGTCATGTCGTGTGTTGTGTTGTTTTGTCTTTTCTTGTTTTGTCTTGTCATGTCTTGTCTTGTCTTGTCTTGTCTTGTCATGTCTTGTCTTGTCTTGTCTTGTCTTGTCTTGTCTTGTATTGTCTTGTCTTGTTTTGTCTTGTCTTGTCTTGTCATGTCATGTCATGTCATGTCGTGTGTTGTGTTGTGTTGTTTTGTCTTGTCTTATTTTGTCTTGTCATGTCTTATCTTGTCTTGTCTTGTCTTGTCTTGTCTTGTCTTGTCTTGTCTTGTCTTGTCTTATCTGGTCTTGTCTTGTCTTGTCTTGTCTTGTCTTGTCTTGTCTTGTCTTGTCTTGTCTTGTCTTGTCTTGTCTTGTTTTGTCTTGTCATGTCTTGTCTTGTCTTGTCTTGTCCTGTCTTGTCTTGTCTTGTCTTGTCTTGTCTTGTCTTCTCTTGTCTTGTCTTGTCTTGTCTTGTCTTGTCATGTCTTGTCTTGTCTTGTCTTGTCTTGCCTTGTCATGTCTTGTCTTGTCTTGTCTTGTCTTGTCTTGTCTTGTCTTGTCTTGTCTTGTCTTGTCTTGTCTTGTCTTGTCTTGTCTTGTCTTGTCTTGTCTTGTCTTGTCTTGTCTTGTCTTGTCTTGTCTTGTCTTGTCTTGTCTTGTCTTGTCTTGTCTTGTCTTGTCTTGTCTTGTCTTGTCTTCTCTTGTCTTGTCTTGTCTTGTCTTGTCTTGTGATGTCATGTCATGTGTTGTGTTGTTTTGTCTTGTCATGTCTTGTCTTGTCTTGTCTTGTCTTGTCTTGTCTTGTCTTGTCTTGTCTTGTCTTGTCTTGTCTTGTCTTGTCTTGTCTTGTCTTGTCTTGTCTTGTCTTGTCTTGTCTTGTCTTGTCCTGTCTTGTCTTGTCTTGTCTTGTCTTGTCTTGTCTTGTCTTGTCTTGTCATGTCTTGTCTTGTCTTGTGATGTCATGTCATGTCGTGTGTTGTGTTGTTTTGTCTTGCTTTGTCTTGTCATGTCTTGTCTTGTCTTGTCCTGTCCTGTCGTGTGTTGTGTTGTTTTGTCTTGTCTTGTGTTGTCTTATCTTGTGATGTCATGTCATGTCGTGTGTTGTGTTGTTTTGTCTTGACATGTCTTGTCTTGTCTTGTCTTGTCTTATCTTGTGATGTCATGTCATGTCGTGTGTTGTGTTGTTTTGTCTTGTCTTGTCTTGTCTTGTCTTGTCTTGTCTTGTCTTGTCTTGTCTTGTCATGTCTTGTCTTGTCTTGTCTTGCCTTGTCTTGTCTTGTCTTGTCTTGTCGTGTGTTGTGTTGTTTTGTCTTGTCATGTCTTGTCTTGTCTTGTCTTGTCCTGTCCTGTCTTGTCTTGTCTTGTCATGTCATGTCATGTCATGTCATGTCGTGTGTTGTGTTGTCTTGTCTTGTCTTGTTTTGTCTTGTCATGTCTTGTCTTGTCTTGTCTTGTCCTGTCTTGTCTTGTCTTGTCTTGTCTTGTCATGTCTTGTCTTGTCTTGTCTTGTCTTGTCTTGTCTTGTCTTGTCTTGTCTTGTCTTGTCTTGTCTTGTCTTGTCTTGTCTTGTCTTGTCTTGTCTTGTCTTGTCTTGTCTTCTCTTGTCTTGTCTTGTCTTGTCTTGTCTTGTCTTGTCTTGTCTTGTCTTGTCTTGTCTTGTCTTGTCTTGTCTTGTCTTGTCTTGTCTTGTCTTGTCTTCTCTTGTCTTGTCTTGTCTTGTCTTGTCTTGTCTTGTCTTGTCCTGTCTTGTCCTGACGTGTGTTGTGTTGTTTTGTCTTGCTTTGTCTTGTCATGTCTTGTCTTGTCTTGTCCTGTCCTGTCGTGTGTTGTGTTGTTTTGTCTTGTCTTGTGTTGTTTTGTCGTGTCATGTCTTGTCCTGTCGTGTGTTGTGTTGTTTTGTCTTGTCTTGTCATGTCGTGTGTTGTCTTGTCTTGTTTTGTCTTGTCATGTCTTATATTGTCTTGTCTTGTCTTGTCTTGTCATGTCATGTCATGTCATGTCGAGTGTTGTGTTGTTTTGTCTTTTCTTGTTTTGTCTTGTCATGTCTTGTCTTGTCTTGTCTTGTCTTGTCATGTCTTGTCTTGTCTTGTCTTGTCTTGTCTTGTCTTGTATTGTCTTGTCTTGTTTTGTCTTGTCTTGTCTTGTCTTGTCATGTCTTATCTGGTCTTGTCTTGTCTTGTCTTGTCTTGTCTTGTCTTGTCTTGTCTTGTCTTGTCTTGTCTTGTCTTGTCTTGTCATGTCGTGTGTTGTGTTGTTCTGTCTTGTCATGTCTTATATTGTCTGGTCTTGTCTTGTCTTGTCTTGTCATGTCATGTCATGTCCGTTGTTGTGTTGTTTTGTCTTTTCTTGTTTTGTCTTGTCAAGTCGTGTGTTGTGTTGTGTTGTTTTGTCTTGTCTTATTTTGTCTTGTCATGTCTTATCTTGTCTTGTCTTGTCTTGTCTTGTCTTGTCTTGTCTTGTCTTATCTGGTCTTGTCTTGTCTTGTCTTGTCTTGTCTTGTCTTGTCTTGTCATGTCGTGTGTTGTGTTGTTTTGTCTTGTCATGTCTTATATTGTCTGGTCTGGTCTTGTCTTGTCTTGTCTTGTCTTGTCTTGTCTTGTCTTGTCTTGTCTTGTCTTGTCTTGTCTTGTCTTGTCTTGTCTTGTGATGTCATGTCATGTCGTGTGTTGTGTTGTTTTGTCTTGTCATGTCTTGTCTTGTCTTGTCTTGTCTTGTCTTGTCTTGTGATGTCATGTCATGTCGTGTGGTGTGTTGTTTTGTCTTGTCATGTCATGTCTTGTCTGGTCTTGTCTTGTCATGTCTTGTCTTGTCTTGTCTTGTCTTGTCTTGTCATGTCTTGTCTTGTCTTGTCTTGTCTTGTCTTGTCTTGTCTTGTCTTGTCTTGTCTTGTCTTGTCTTGTCTTGTCTTGTCTTGTCTTGTCTTGTCTTGTCTTGTCTTGTCATGTCTTGTCTTGTCTTGTGATGTCATGTCATGTCGTGTGGTGTGTTGTTTTGTCATGTCTTGTCTTGTCTTGTCTTGTCATGTCTTGTCTTGTCTTGTCTTGTCTTGTCTTGTCTTGTCATGTCATGTGTTGTGTTGTTTTGTCTTGTCATGTCTTGTCTTGTCTTGTCCTGTCCTGTCGTGTGTTGTGTTGTTTTGTCTTGTCTTGTGTTGTTTTGTCGTGTCATGTCTTGTCTTGTCTTGTCTTGTCTTGTCTTGTCTTGTCTTGTCTTGTCTTGTCCTGTCCTGTCGTGTGTTGTGTTGTTTTGTCTTGTCTTGTCATGTCGTGTGTTGTCTTGTCTTGTTTTGTCTTGTCATGTCTTATATTGTCTTGTCTTGTCTTGTCTTGTCATGTCATGTCATGTCATGTCGAGTGTTGTGTTGTTTTGTCTTTTCTTGTTTTGTCTTGCCATGTCTTGTCTTGTCTTGTCTTGTCTTGTCATGTCTTGTCTTGTCTTGTCTTGTCTTGTCTTGTCTTGTATTGTCTTGTCTTGTTTTGTCTTGTCTTGTCTTGTCTTGTTATGTCTTATCTGGTCTTGTCTTGTCTTGTCTTGTCTTGTCTTGTCTTGTCTTGTCTTGTCTTGTCTTGTCTTGTCATGTCGTGTGTTGTGTTGTTTTGTCTTGTCATGTCTTATATTGTCTGGTCTTGTCTTGTCTTGTCTTGTCATGTCATGTCATGTCCGTTGTTGTGTTGTTTTGTCTTTTCTTGTTTTGTCTTGTCATGTCGTGTGTTGTGTTGTGTTGTTTTGTCTTGTCTTATTTTGTCTTGTCATGTCTTATCTTGTCTTGTCTTGTCTTGTCTTGTCTTGTCTTGTCTTGTCTTGTCTTGTCTTGTCTTGTCTTATCTGGTCTTGTCTTGTCTTGTCTTGTCTTGTCTTGTCTTGTCTTGTCATGTCGTGTGTTGTGTTGTTTTGTCTTGTCATGTCTTATATTGTCTGGTCTTGTCTTGTCTTGTCTTGTCTTGTCTTGTCTTGTCTTGTCTTGTCTTGTCTTGTCTTGTCTTGTCTTGTCTTGTCTTGTCTTGTCTTGTCTTGTCTTGTCTTGTCTTGTCTTGTCTTGTCTTGTCTTGTCTTGTCTTGTCTTGTCTTGTCTTGTGATGTCATGTCATGTCGTGTGTTGTGTTGTTTTGTCTTGTCATGTCTTGTCTTGTCTTGTCTTGTCTTGTGATGTCATGTCATGTCCGTTGTTGTGTTGTTTGTCTTGTCTTGTCTTGTCTTGTCTTGTCTTGTCTTGTCTTGTCTTGTCTTGTCTTGTCTTGTCTTGTCTTGTCTTGTCTTGTCTTGTCTTGTCTTGTCTTGTCTTGTCTTGTCTTGTCTTGTCTTGTGATGTCATGTCATGTCGTGTGTTGTGTTGTTTTGTCTTGTCATGTCTTGTCTTGTCTTGTCTTGTCTTGTGATGTCATGTCATGTCGTGTGGTGTGTTGTTTTGTCTTGTCATGTCATGTCTTGTCTTGTCTTGTCTTGTCATGTCTTGTCTTGTCTTGTCTTGTCTTGTCTTGTCATGTCTTGTCTTGTCTTGTCTTGTCTTGTCTTGTCTTGTCTTGTCTTGTCTTGTCTTGTCTTGTCATGTCTTGTCTTGTCTTGTGATGTCATGTCATGTCGTGTGGTGTGTTGTTTTGTCATGTCTTGTCTTGTCTTGTCTTGTCATGTCTTGTCTTGTCTTGTCTTGTCTTGTCTTGTCATGTCATGTGTTGTGTTGTTTTGTGTTGTCATGTCTTGTCTTGTCTTGTCTTGTCTTGTCTTGTGATGTCATGTCATGTCGTGCGGTGTGTTGTTTTGTCTTGTCATGTCATGTCTTGTCTTGTCTTGTCCTGTCCTGTCGTGTGTTGTGTTGTTTTGTCTTGTCTTGTCATGTCGTGTGTTGTCTTGTCTTGTTTTGTCTTGTCATGTCTTATATTGTCTTGTCTTGTCTTGTCTTGTCATGTCATGTCATGTCATGTCGTGTGTTGTCTTGTCTTGTCATGTCTTGTCTTGTCTTGTGATGTCATGTCATGTCGTGTGGTGTGTTGTTTTGTCTTGTCATGTCATGTCTTGTCTTGTCTTGTCTTGTCATGTCTTATATTGTCTTGTCTTGTCTTGTCATGTCTTGTCTTGTCTTGTCTTGTCTTGTCTTGTCTTGTCTTGTCTTGTCTTGTCTTGTCTTGTCTTGTCTTGTCTTGTCATGTCTTGTCTTGTCTTGTCTTGTCTTGTGATGTCATGTCATGTCGTGTGGTGTGTTGTTTTGTCTTGTCATGTCATGTCATGTGTTGTTTTGTCATGTCTTGTCTTGTCTTGTCTTGTCTTGTCATGTCTTGTCTTGTCTTGTCTTGTCTTGTGATGTCATGTCATGTCGTGTGGTGTGTTGTTTTGTCTTGTCATGTCATGTCATGTGTTGTTTTGTCATGTCTTGTCTTGTCTTGTCTTGTCTTGTGATGTCATGTCATGTCGTGTGTTGTGTTGTTTTGTCTTGTCATGTCTTGTCTTGTCTTGTCTTGTCTTGTGATGTCATGTCATGTCGTGTGGTGTGTTGATTTGTCTTGTCATGTCATGTCTTGTCTGGTCTTGTCTTGTCATGTCTTGTCTTGTCTTGTCTTGTCTTGTGATGTCATGTCATGTCGTGTGTTGTGTTGTTTTGTCTTGTCATGTCATGTCTTGTCTGGTCTTGTCTTGTCATGTCTTGTCTTGTCTTGTCTTGTCTTGTCTTGTCATGTCTTGTCTTGTCTTGTCTTGTCTTGTCTTGTCTTGTCTTGTCTTGTCTTGTCTTGTCTTGTCTTGTCTTGTCTTGTCTTGTCTTGTCTTGTCTTGTCTTGTCATGTCTTGTCTTGTCTTGTGATGTCATGTCATGTCGTGTGTTGTGTTGTTTTGTCTTGTCATGTCTTATATTGTCTGGTCTGGTCTTGTCTTGTCTTGTCTTGTCTTGTCTTGTCTTGTCTTGTCTTGTCTTGTGATGTCATGTCATGTCGTGTGTTGTGTTGTTTTGTCTTGTCATGTCTTGTCTTGTCTTGTCTTGTCTTGTGATGTCATGTCATGTCGTGTGGTGTGTTGTTTTGTCTTGTCATGTCATGTCTTGTCTTGTCTTGTCTTGTCTTGTCTTGTCATGTCTTGTCTTGTCTTGTCTTGTCTTGTCTTGTCTTGTCTTGTCTTGTCTTGTCTTGTCTTGTCTTGTCTTGTCTTGTCTTGTCTTGTCTTGTCTTGTCATGTCTTGTCTTGTCTTGTGATGTCATGTCATGTCGTGTGGTGTGTTGTTTTGTCATGTCTTGTCTTGTCTTGTCTTGTCATGTCTTGTCTTGTCTTGTCTTGTCTTGTCTTGTCTTGTCATGTCATGTGTTGTGTTGTTTTGTCTTGTCATGTCTTGTCTTGTCTTGTCCTGTCCTGTCGTGTGTTGTGTTGTTTTGTCTTGTCTTGTGTTGTTTTGTCGTGTCATGTCTTGTCTTGTCTTGTCTTGTCTTGTCTTGTCTTGTCTTGTCTTGTCTTGTCTTGTCCTGTCCTGTCGTGTGTTGTGTTGTTTTGTCTTGTCTTGTCATGTCGTGTGTTGTCTTGTCTTGTTTTGTCTTGTCATGTCTTATATTGTCTTGTCTTGTCTTGTCTTGTCATGTCATATCATGTCATGTCGAGTGTTGTGTTGTTTTGTCTTTTCTTGTTTTGTCTTGCCATGTCTTGTCTTGTCTTGTCTTGTCTTGTCATGTCTTGTCTTGTCTTGTCTTGTCTTGTCTTGTCTTGTATTGTCTTGTCTTGTTTTGTCTTGTCTTGTCTTGTCTTGTCATGTCTTATCTGGTCTTGTCTTGTCTTGTCTTGTCTTGTCTTGTCTTGTCTTGTCTTGTCTTGTCTTGTCTTGTCTTGTCTTGTCTTGTCTTGTCTTGTCTTGTCATGTCGTGTGTTGTGTTGTTTTGTCTTGTCATGTCTTATATTGTCTGGTCTTGTCTTGTCTTGTCTTGTCATGTCATGTCATGTCCGTTGTTGTGTTGTTTTGTCTTTTCTTGTTTTGTCTTGTCATGTCGTGTGTTGTGTTGTGTTGTTTTGTCTTGTCTTATTTTGTCTTGTCATGTCTTATCTTGTCTTGTCTTGTCTTGTCTTGTCTTGTCTTGTCTTGTCTTGTCTTGTCTTGTCTTATCTGGTCTTGTCTTGTCTTGTCTTGTCTTGTCTTGTCTTGTCTTGTCTTGTCATGTCGTGTGTTGTGTTGTTTTGTCTTGTCATGTCTTATATTGTCTGGTCTTGTCTTGTCTTGTCTTGTCTTGTCTTGTCTTGTCTTGTCTTGTCTTGTCTTGTCTTGTCTTGTCTTGTCTTGTCTTGTCTTGTCTTGTCTTGTCTTGTCTTGTCTTGTCTTGTCTTGTCTTGTCTTGTCTTGTCTTGTCTTGTCTTGTCTTGTCTTGTGATGTCATGTCATGTCGTGTGTTGTGTTGTTTTGTCTTGTCATGTCTTGTCTTGTCTTGTCTTGTCTTGTGATGTCATGTCATGTCGTGTGGTGTGTTGTTTTGTCTTGTCATGTCATGTCTTGTCTTGTCTTGTCTTGTCATGTCTTGTCTTGTCTTGTCTTGTCTTGTCTTGTCATGTCTTGTCTTGTCTTGTCTTGTCTTGTCTTGTCTTGTCTTGTCTTGTCTTGTCTTGTCTTGTCTTGTCTTGTCATGTCTTGTCTTGTCTTGTGATGTCATGTCATGTCGTGTGGTGTGTTGTTTTGTCATGTCTTGTCTTGTCATGTCTTGTCTTGTCTTGTCTTGTCTTGTCTTGTCATGTCATGTGTTGTGTTGTTTTGTCTTGTCATGTCTTGTCTTGTCTTGTCTTGTCTTGTCTTGTGATGTCATGTCATGTCGTGTGGTGTGTTGTTTTGTCTTGTCATGTCATGTCTTGTCTTGTCTTGTCCTGTCCTGTCGTGTGTTGTGTTGTTTTGTCTTGTCTTGTCATGTCGTGTGTTGTCTTGTCTTGTTTTGTCTTGTCATGTCTTATATTGTCTTGTCTTGTCTTGTCTTGTCATGTCATGTCATGTCATGTCGTGTGTTGTCTTGTCTTGTCTTGTCATGTCTTGTCTTGTCTTGTGATGTCATGTCATGTCGTGTGGTGTGTTGTTTTGTCTTGTCATGTCATGTCTTGTCTTGTCTTGTCTTGTCATGTCTTATATTGTCTTGTCTTGTCTTGTCATGTCTTGTCTTGTCTTGTCTTGTCTTGTCTTGTCTTGTCTTGTCTTGTCTTGTCTTGTCTTGTCTTGTCTTGTCTTGTCTTGTCTTGTCTTGTCTTGTGATGTCATGTCATGTCGTGTGGTGTGTTGTTTTGTCTTGTCATGTCATGTCATGTGTTGTTTTGTCATGTCTTGTCTTGTCTTGTCTTGTCTTGTCTTGTCATGTTGTGTGTTGTGTTGTTTTGTCTTGTCATGTCTTATATTGTCTTGTCTTGTCTTGTGATGTCTTGTCTTGTCATGTCTTGTCTTGTCTTGTCTTGTCTTGTCTTGTCTTGTCTTGTCTTGTCTTGTCTTGTCTTGTCTTGTCTTGTCTTGTCTTGTCTTGTCTTGTCTTGTCTTGTCTTGTCTTGTCATGTCTTGTCTTGTCTTGTGATGTCATGTCATGTCGTGTGGTGTGTTGTTTTGTCTTGTCATGTCATGTCATGTCTTGTCTTGTCTTGTCTTGTCTTGTCATGTCATGTCTTGTCTTGTCTTGTCTTGTCATGTCTTGTCTTGTCTTGTCTTGTCATGTCTTGTCTTGTCTTGTCTTGTCTTGTCTTGTCTTGTCTTGTCTTGTCTTGTCTTGTCTTGTCTTGTCTTGTCTTGTCTTGTCTTGTCATGTCTTGTCTTGTCTTGTGATGTCATGTCATGTCGTGTGGTGTGTTGTTTTGTCTTGTCATGTCATGTCTTGTCTTGTCTTGTCATGTCTTGTCTTGTCTTGTCTTGTCTTGTCTTGGCATGTCTTGTCTTGTCTTGTCTTGTCTTGTCTTGTCTTGTCTTGTCTTGTCTTGTCTTGTCTTGTCTTGTCTTGTCTTGTCATGTCTTGTCTTGTCTTGTCTTGTCTTGTGATGTCATGTCATGTCGTGTGGTGTGTTGTTTTGTCTTGTCATGTCATGTCTTGTCTTGTCTTGTCTTGTCATGTCTTGTCTTGTCTTGTCTTGTCTTGTCTTGTCATGTCATGTGTTGTTTTGTCTTGTCTTGTCATGTCGTGTGTTGTCTTGTCATGTCTTGTCTTGTCTTGTCTTGTCTTGTCTTGTGATGTCATGTCATGTCGTGTGGTGTGTTGTTTTGTCTTGTCATGTCATGTCTTGTCTTGTCTTGTCATGTCTTGTCTTGTCTTGTCTTGTCTTGTCATGTCTTGTCTTGTCTTGTCATGTCTTGTCTTGTCTTGTCTTGTCTTGTCTTGTCATGTCATGTGTTGTGTTGTTTTGTCTTGTCTTGTCATGTCGTGTGTTGTCTTGTCTTGTTTTGTCTTGTCATGTCTTATATTGTCTTGTCTTGTCTTGTCTTGTCATGTCATGTCATGTCATGTCGTGTGTTGTGTTGTTTTGTCTTTTCTTGTTTTGTCTTGTCATGTCTTGCCTTGTCTTGTCTTGTTTTGTCTTGTCATGTCATGTCTTGTCTTGTCTTGTCCTGTCCTGTCGTGTGTTGTGTTGTTTTGTCTTGTCTTGTCATGTCGTGTGTTGTCTTGTCTTGTTTTGTCTTGTCATGTCTTGTCTTGTCTTGTCTTGTGATGTCATGTCATGTCGTGTGGTGTGTTGTTTTGTCTTGTCATGTCATGTCTTGTCTTGTCTTGTCATGTCTTGTCTTGTCTTGTCTTGTCTTGTCTTGTCTTGTCATGTCTTGTCTTGTCTTGTCATGTCTTGTCTTGTCTTGTCTTGTCTTGTCTTGTCATGTCATGTGTTGTGTTGTTTTGTCTTGTCTTGTCATGTCGTGTGTTGTCTTGTCTTGTTTTGTCTTGTCATATTCTTATATTGTCTTGTCTTGTCTTGTCTTGTCATGTCATGTCATGTCATGTCGTGTGTTGTGTTGTTTTGTCTTTTGTTGTTTTGTCTTGTCATGTCTTGTCTTGTCTTGTCTTGTTTTGTCTTGTCATGTCATGTCTTGTCTTGTCTTGTCCTGTCCTGTCGTGTGTTGTGTTGTTTTGTCTTGTCTTGTCATGTCGTGTGTTGTCTTGTCTTGTTTTGTCTTGTCATGTCTTATATTGTCTTGTCTTGTCTTGTCTTGTCATGTCATGTCATGTCATGTCGTGTGTTGTGTTGTGTTGTTTTGTCTTGTCATGTCTTGTCTTGTCTTGTCTTGTCCTGTCCTGTCTTGTCTTGTCATGTCATGTATTGTCATGTCATGTCATGTCATGTCATGTCATGTCATGTCGTGTGTTGTGTTGTCTTGTCTTGTCTTGTCATGTCTTATATTGTCTTGTCTTGTCTTGTCTTGTCATGTCATGTCATGTCATGTCGTGTGTTGTGTTGTTTTGTCTTTTCTTGTTTTGTCTTGTCATGTCATGTGTTGTGTTGTTTTGTCTTGTCTTGTCATGTCGTGTGTTGTCTTGTCTTGTTTTGTCTTGTCATGTCTTATATTGTCTTGTCTTGTCTTGTCTTGTCATGTCATGTCATGTCATGTCGTGTGTTGTGTTGTTTTGTCTTTTCTTGTTTTGTCTTGTCATGTCATGTGTTGTGTTGTTTTGTCTTGTCTTGTCATGTCGTGTGTTGTCTTGTCATGTCTTGTCTTGTCTTGTCTTGTGATGTCATGTCATGTCGTGTGGTGTGTTGTCTTGTCTTGTCTTGTCTTGTCTTGTCTTGTATTGTCTTGTCTTGTTTTGTCTTGTCTTGTCTTGTCTTGTCTTGTCATGTCATGTCATGTCATGTCGTGTGTTGTGTTGTGTTGTTTTGTCTTGTCATGTCTTGTCTTGTCTTGTCTTGTCCTGTCCTGTCTTGTCTTGTCATGTCATGTCATGTCATGTCATGTCATGTCAGGTCGTGTGTTGTGTTGTCTTGTCTTGTCTTGTCATGTCTTATATTGTCTTGTCTTGTCTTGTCTTGTCATGTCATGTCATGTCATGTCGTGTGTTGTGTTGTTTTGTCTTGTCTTGTCTTGTCTTGTCATGTCTTGTCTTGTCTTGTCTTGTCTTGTCTTGTCTTGTATTGTCTTGTCTTGTTTTGTCTTGTCTTGTCTTGTCATGTCATGTCTTGTCTTGTCTTGTCATGTCTTGTCTTGTCTTGTCTTGTCTTGTCTTGTCTTGTCTTGTATTGTCTTGTCTTGTTTTGTCTTGTCTTGTCTTGTCTTGTGATGTCATGTCATGTCGTGTGGTGTGTTGTTTTGTCTTGTCATGTCATGTCTTGTCTTGTCTTGTCTTGTCATGTCTTGTCTTGTCTTGTCTTGTCTTGTCTTGTCATGTCATGTGTTGTGTTGTTTTGTCTTGTCATGTCTTGCCTTGTCTTGTCTTGTGATGTCATGTCATGTCGTGTGGTGTGTTGTTTTGTCTTGTCATGTCATGTCTTGTCTTGTCTTGTCCTGTCCTGTCGTGTGTTGTGTTGTTTTGTCTTGTCTTGTCATGTCGTGTGTTGTCTTGTCTTGTTTTGTCTTGTCATGTCTTATATTGTCTTGTCTTGTCTTGTCTTGTCATGTCATGTCATGTCATGTCGTGTGTTGTCTTGTCTTGTCTTGTCTTGTCTTGTCTTGTCTTGTCTTGTCTTGTCATGTCTTGTCTTGTCTTGTGATGTCATGTCATGTCGGGTGGTGTGTTGTTTTGTCTTGTCATGTCATGTCTTGTCTTGTCTTGTCTTGTCATGTCTTATATTGTCTTGTCTTGTCTTGTCATGTCTTGTCTTGTCTTGTCTTGTCTTGTCTTGTCTTGTCGTGTCTTGTCTTGTCTTGTCTTGTCTTGTCTTGTCTTGTCATGTCTTGTCTTGTCTTGTCTTGTCTTGTGATGTCATGTCATGTCGTGTGGTGTGTTGTTTTGTCTTGTCATGTCATGTCATGTGTTGTTTTGTCATGTCTTGTCTTGTCTTGTCTTGTCTTGTCTTGTCTTGTCATGTTGTGTGTTGTGTTGTTTTGTCTTGTCATGTCTTATATTGTCTTGTCTTGTCTTGTGATGTCTTGTCTTGTCTTGTGATGTCTTGTCTTGTCTTGTCTTGTCTTGTCTTGTCTTGTCTTGTCTTGTCTTGTCTTGTCTTGTCTTGTCTTGTCTTGTCTTGTCTTGTCATGTCTTGTCTTGTCTTGTGATGTCATGTCATGTCGTGTGGTGTGTTGTTTTGTCTTGTCATGTCATGTCTTGTCTTGTCTTGTCTTGTCTTGTCATGTCATGTCTTGTCTTGTCTTGTCTTGTCATGTCTTGTCTTGTCTTGTCTTGTCTTGTCTTGTCATGTCTTGTCTTGTCTTGTCTTGTCTTGTCTTGTCTTGTCTTGTCTTGTCTTGTCTTGTCTTGTCTTGTCATGTCTTGTCTTGTCTTGTGATGTCATGTCATGTCGTGTGGTGTGTTGTTTTGTCTTGTCATGTCATGTCTTGTCTTGTCTTGTCATGTCTTGTCTTGTCTTGTCTTGTCTTGTCTTGTCATGTCTTGTCTTGTCTTGTCTTGTCTTGTCTTGTCTTGTCTTGTCTTGTCTTGTCTTGTCTTGTCTTGTCATGTCTTGTCTTGTCTTGTCTTGTCTTGTGATGTCATGTCATGTCGTGTGGTGTGTTGTTTTGTCTTGTCATGTCATGTCTTGTCTTGTCATGTCTTGTCTTGTCTTGTCTTGTCTTGTCTTGTCTTGTCATGTCATGTGTTGTGTTGTTTTGTCTTGTCTGTCATGTCGTGTGTTGTCTTGTCATGTCTTGTCTTGTCTTGTCTTGTGATGTCATGTCATGTCGTGTGGTGTGTTGTTTTGTCTTGTCATGTCATGTCTTGTCTTGTCTTGTCATGTCTTGTCTTGTCTTGTCTTGTCATGTCTTGTCTTGTCTTGTCTTGTCTTGTCTTGTCTTGTCTTGTCATGTCTTGTCTTGTCTTGTCTTGTCTTGTCTTGTCTTGTCTTGTCTTGTCTTGTCTTGTCTTGTCTTGTCTTGTCTTGTCTTGTCATGTCTTGTCTTGTCTTGTGATGTCATGTCATGTCGTGTGGTGTGTTGTTTTGTCATGTCTTGTCTTGTCTTGTCTTGTCTTGTCTTGTCTTGTCTTGTCTTGTCTTGTCTTGTCTTGTCTTGTCTTGTCTTGTCTTGTCTTGTCTTGTCATGTTATGTCTTGTCTTGTGATGTCATGTCATGTCGTGTGTTGTTTTGTCTTGTCATGTCATGTCTTGTCTTGTCTTGTCATGTCTTGTCTTGTCTTGTCTTGTCTTGTCTTGTCATGTCTTGTCTTGTCTTGTCTTGTCTTGTCTTGTCTTGTCTTGTCTTGTCTTGTCTTGTCTTGTCTTGTCTTGTCTTGTCTTGTCTTGTCTTGTCTTGTCTTGTCTTGTCATGTCTTGTCTTGTCTTGTCTTGTGATGTCATGTCATGTCGTGTGGTGTGTTGTTTTGTCTTGTCATGTCATGTCATGTGTTGTTTTGTCATGTCTTGTCTTGTCTTGTCTTGTCTTGTCTTGTCTTGTCTTGTCATGTTGTGTGTTGTGTTGTTTTGTCTTCTCATGTCTTATATTGTCTTGTCTTGTCTTGTGATGTCTTGTCTTGTCATGTCTTGTCTTGTCTTGTCTTGTCTTGTCTTGTCTTGTCTTGTCTTGTCTTGTCTTGTCTTGTCTTGTCTTGTCTTGTCTTGTCTTGTCTTGTCTTGTCTTGTCTTGTCTTGTCTTGTCATGTCTTGTCTTGTCTTGTGATGTCATGTCATGTCGTGTGGTGTGTTGTTTTGTCTTGTCTTGTCATGTCTTGTCTTGTCTTGTCTTGTCATGTCTTATATTGTCTTGTCTTGTCTTGTCTTGTCTTGTCTTGTCATGTCATGTCTTGTCTTGTCTTGTCTTGTCTTGTCATGTCTTGTCTTGTCTTGTCTTGTCTTGTCTTGTCATGTCTTGTCTTGTCTTGTCTTGTCTTGTCTTGTCTTGTCTTGTCTTGTCTTGTCATGTCTTGTCTTGTCTTGTGATGTCATGTCATGTCGTGTGGTGTGTTGTTTTGTCTTGTCATGTCATGTCTTGTCTTGTCTTGTCATGTCTTGTCTTGTCTTGTCTTGTCTTGTCTTGTCATGTCTTGTCTTGTCTTGTCTTGTCTTGTCTTGTCTTGTCTTGTCTTGTCTTGTCATGTCTTGTCTTGTCTTGTCTTGTCTTGTGATGTCATGTCATGTCGTGTGGTGTGTTGTTTTGTCTTGTCATGTCATGTCTTGTCTTGTCTTGTCTTGTCATGTCTTGTCTTGTCTTGTCTTGTCTTGTCTTGTCATGTCATGTGTTGTGTTGTTTTGTCTTGTCTTGTCATGTCGTGTGTTGTCTTGTCTTGTTTTGTCTTGTCATGTCTTGTCTTGTCTTGTCTTGTGATGTCATGTCATGTCGTGTGGTGTGTTGTTTTGTCTTGTCATGTCATGTCTTGTCTTGTCTTGTCATGTCTTGTCTTGTCTTGTCTTGTCTTGTCTTGTCATGTCTTGTCTTGTCATGTCTTGTCTTGTCTTGTCTTGTCTTGTCTTGTCATGTCTTGTCTTGTCTTGTCATGTCTTGTCTTGTCTTGTCTTGTCTTGTCTTGTCATGTCATGTGTTGTGTTGTTTTGTCTTGTCTTGTCATGTCGTGTGTTGTCTTGTCTTGTTTTGTCTTGTCATGTCTTATATTGTCTTGTCTTGTCTTGTCTTGTCATGTCATGTCATGTCATGTCGTGTGTTGTGTTGTTTTGTCTTTTCTTGTTTTGTCTTGTCATGTCTTGTCTTGTCTTGTCTTGTTTTGTCTTGTCATGTCATGTCTTGTCTTGTCTTGTCCTGTCCTGTCGTGTGTTGTGTTGTTTTGTCTTGTCTTGTCATGTCGTGTGTTGTCTTGTCTTGTTTTGTCTTGTCATGTCTTGTCTTGTCTTGTCTTGTGATGTCATGTCATGTCGTGTGGTGTGTTGTTTTGTCTTGTCATGTCATGTCTTGTCTTGTCTTGTCATGTCTTGTCTTGTCTTGTCTTGTCTTGTCTTGTCATGTCTTGTCTTGTCTTGTCATGTCTTGTCTTGTCTTGTCTTGTCTTGTCTTGTCATGTCATGTGTTGTGTTGTTTTGTCTTGTCTTGTCATGTCGTGTGTTGTCTTGTCTTGTTTTGTCTTGTCATGTCTTATATTGTCTTGTCTTGTCTTGTCTTGTCTTGTCATGTCATGTCATGTCATGTCGTGTGTTGTGTTGTTTTGTCTTTTCTTGTTTTGTCTTGTCATGTCTTGTCTTGTCTTGTCTTGTTTTGTCTTGTCATGTCATGTCTTGTCTTGTCTTGTCCTGTCCTGTCGTGTGTTGTGTTGTTTTGTCTTGTCTTGTCATGTCGTGTGTTGTCTTGTCTTGTTTTGTCTTGTCATGTCTTATATTGTCTTGTCTTGTCTTGTCATGTCATGTCATGTCATGTCGTGTGTTGTGTTGTTTTGTCTTTTCTTGTTTTGTCTTGTCAT